>NC_045426.1:708937777-711499336 GCF_902635505.1 Sarcophilus harrisii
GCTCGGGCCCATTTGGCCTAACAGGGACCGCCAAGAAAGCAGAGGAGCCCCGCCGGCCAGCAGGGGCCCTCCCGCGGAGCATCGGCTGCAGCGAATGGGAGGTTTGGAGGCTGTGGCCTCCCCTTACTCTGCTCTCCAGGGGCGTGCACACTGATCGGCACATTGACACACGCGTTCCCAGAGCTGGCTCTGGGAGGCTCCAAAGGAAAATGTGGGACCTGAGAGGGGCTGGACTGACCCCCAGACTGAATGTTACAGGCTCTGCCCTGACTGGGGCCCGTGAGCCCCTGAAACCCAAACAACATCCCGCGCCAGGCCGGAAATAGAACGGCTTCCCTTTGAACTGTCTGAGGAAGACACTGAGGATCTGGTGGGATCAGGTCCCGGACGTCGAGGTCCTTTCCCGGCCTAACCTGCTGAGCGCTCCGACTCTGCTCCAGGGAGTGCAACGCACCGGGCTGGCCCCTTGTTCAATTGCCCAACGTCCGCCGGCCAAAAAGACCCTTTTACGGAGAACCCCTATAGGGAAAGCTCTCACAAGCTGGCCAGAGAAAGGGGTGCAGGGACATTCTCAGGATGATTAAAGGAAGCTAGTATTTGTAAAGAACTTTGCAAACTTTCGTTAGTCATATAAATATTAGCGTTATTTTCCTCCCCTTTGTATGCAATCAGTTCCCAAATCTCGTCACTTGTATGTCGTCAGCATCTCTCCTTCCCATGCCCTTCTGCCCCTTCACACATCAGCCACTCAGCTTCAAGCCCTCGTGGCCCAGACTGTAACAGCGGCTTTCTCGTTTGTCCCCCTCCCTCAAGTCTCTCCCTCTCTCTGTCCTCTGCTCCTCTGTCAAAGGGACTTCCTCAGGTCCTCTGAGCGTGTCTTAGCCAGCAGGATTCACACGTGGCTCCCTCCGACCTTCCCAGTCGGATGCTCTTCCCGCCCTCTGGACTCTCCAATTTCGCACCACCGGTATTCCTGGTATTCCTCACACAGGACACCCCTTTTCCCATCTGCCTTGGGGCTGCCGGCCCCCACATCTGGAATGCTCTTCCTCCTCCTCCCTCTGCTTCTTGGAATCGATGCTTCCTTTAAGACTCGGTTCCAAGCAGAAAGTCTCTCTGGGCCCCCTGCCCCTCAGGGGTGTCTGCCCGGCTGCCTCTGCCTCTTGTTTCCAGGTCTCCCTCATCAGAGCATGAGAACCCTGGGGGCAGGAAGTGCTTTTTGCCCTTCTTTGTGCCCATCTCAGCCGCGTCTCTGGCTCATAATGAAATGCTTCCTAAAGGTTGTTGACTAGCTTGGACTTTCTGTGGGCCTGCCGTCCTAGGGCAGAAGGCCTGAGCGTGGCAGGGATAGGCCGATGGCCTGCATGTGAGCCTTAGGTCTCCTTTCTGTTGGCTTCTAGAACCACCTCCCCCCCCCCCCTTTCCCCTAACACTGTCTGGGGGCGGAGGGTGTGGGATGTGAAGCTCTGGGCTCAGGGGATTACCTTACTCACCTTCCCTAGGGATGGTCACACCCTGGGCGGATCACTTTACCTCTGTGCGCCTCATCTGTCATATCTATTACCAAAGACTCACAGAGTGGAAAGACTTTAGAGGCCATGTAGTCTCACTTCCTCATTTGACAGGTGGGGAAACCGAGGCACACAAAAGGTGTGCTTGCCCTGCTCATTCCACAATATTGTTAAACTATTATTATATATTATATTATCACTCAAATAAGGTGATAGATCGCAGAATTGAGAATAATAGGGGCCATTTAGACCTACCCAATCATGTGACAGATGGGGAAACCAAGGCACACAAAAGGTGTGCTTGCCCTGCTCATTCCATAATATTGTTAAAATATTATATATTACATAATATATAATATTTATATATTATATTACTATAATTATCACTCAAGGTGATAGATTACAGAATTGAGAATTATAGGGGCCATTGAGACCCACCCAATCATTTGACAGATGGGCAGACTGAGTCTCAGAGAGGTCAGGATCACGGCACCACATCACATTGTCTACCTTGGGCGTGAACGTTTTCAGAAAGCTGGAGCTGTCCAGGGCGTGAGAAGCGGCCGTTATTTATTTTAACTTTAACACGTGTAACTATTATTAGCAATGATGATAACTATCCCTTTTGATTTAATGACCACCAAAGACCGTATGACACGGCGGATAGAGAATTAGCTTTGGGAGCAGGAGGCCCCAGGTTGAGTTGCTTCTGGCCTCCAGGTTGGCTCACCCAGCATTAATCATGACGCCCAGACGAGTCGAAGAATATCCCCTCTTCCATTACCCGTTGATGGTTATTTAGTGTCGGAAGGAAACTTAGAAGCTATTTAACATTTATATTTATTTATAATATAATGTGTTATAATATATCTATAATATAAACTATTTAACATATATACAGCTATATAAAACTAAATGTAACTCATCATCTAGCTGAGGAAACTGAGCTTCCAAAGGTCATAATAGTGCATAGTACAATAGTATGTAGCACGAAGTGCTTAAAAATTTTTTTTATCATTATTCATTTATCAACAAATTCATTAATAATTTACTTACTATTTATTATTTTGCTTTTGCAACTATCAACAACCCGGGGAGGTAGATGCTATTATGATACCCATTTTATAGATTCAGAGACCAAGGCAGACATCGATCTCTGGCCCAGAGTCACACAGTTAGGAAATGTCTGAGGGTGGATCCGAACTCTGGTTCCCAGCTCGGGTTTCGGTGTTCCATGCTCTCCCGGGGCTTGACGTTGGGAAGACCCAGCCCTGACTCTGCTCCTTGCTAGCCGTGTGATTCACCCTCGGAGTCTCAGACGCTCCCTACCAGTGCCCTCTGCCCTTGGCTCCCGGCAGGAGCTCCCACGGTGGGAATTGCCCACACTGAAGCCGTCCCAGCTTCTTTGGGCTCGGTGACTTCTGCTAGGGGGGAGGATTGCATGACGGGGATGGGCCCGGAGTTTCTGGGTCGGCTTCGTCAGCGTGAAACCCGGGGATGGCCGGGAAGGGTGTGGGCCCCAGTGCTCCCCTGGGAGCTCAGCGGTCGGGAGGCTGGGCGTGTAGGGGCCTGCCGGGCTTATTCCATCCACACCTCCCTCTCACCTCGGCTCCCCAGGGCCTGCGAGGAATCCAGCTCTTCCTGGGGCCTGCCATTTGGGAACAAAAAGAAGGGAGGCCTCCTCTCCCTTTTCTCTGGGAGCTTCTCTCCACTTTGGGCCCCTGTAAGCCCCAAAGAAGCTTCCTTCTTCCATGAACCGCACCCTCCATCCGTTCTTCCCGATATCTACTTGTCCAACAGTTGGAGCCTTTTAGGCAGCCAGCATGGAAAGAATGCTGCAGCTGGGACTTCGAGGATCACTTAGTCAGTAAGCATTTATTAAGCACCTACTGTGTGCTCTAGGAAGGTGCCCAGCCTTCCTTGCTCCTTCAGCCTCATTTTCTCCAGCCATGGGATGGACCTCGGGACTCTACCTCAGTCTCCCCCCACCTCCTTCTCCCCAAGAGACTTCTAAGGAAGCAAGCAGCAACACCTGGGAGAGGCTTGGCCACTTGCCTCAGAAAAAGGGGTGGCTGGTTCTCACCCCGGCTGGCTCCTCCCTAGAGCTTAGCGCCACCTCTGCATACCCAGAGCTGAAGATGGGCCATAGGAGGCCTGGTCCTGGGGAGCCTCCAGCCTCAAATTGGGGGAAAAAAGGAGAAATCCAGGTATCAGTGCATGAATGGAGCTGATGGAGATGGGGACGGGGCTTGGGCTCACAAGCATGTCACAGCCATTGAGCAATCAGTCGTGCATTCATTAAGCACCTACTATATGCCAAGTGCTGAACAGGGCTCTCAGTGTACAAAAAAAGGCCCAAAGTCCCTTCTTTTAAGGAGCTCCCCAAATTGCCGACTTTTCTAGGCCTCAGTTCCCTTTTCTGTACACTGAGGGAGCTGCCCCACGATACCTCTGGGCTCCCTTCCCCATCCTGATTTGTGACCCTACAATGGCGGTTCCTGAGCTCGGAGTCTGGGCCGTGTGATCTGAGATTCAGAGCCAGCCTCCATCCCCTTGTGTTCCTTCCCCACCACCACAGCCCCGGCTCGTTCCCCCCCGGGGGCCGCTCTCGGGTTTGAGTCCTCATCATCACTTTTTAAATTATTTTTTATTTTATTATCACCTTAATTTCCCAATCCAGCCCTTTGAATAAAAAGGAAAGAAAAACAAAACACTTCAGTCAAACTAACCAACGTCCGTCAGAGTTGATATTTTATGGCGTTTTCTACCCCCGTGGTCTCCCGCCATTGAAGAGGGAGCAAAGGGAGCAAAGGTCTTCCTCGTTTTGCTTCTCTGTTAGCAGGCTCCTTTTTCCCTTGGGAGAGGCCGATGAGGGGCAATAGGAGTAGAGAGAGGCTCGACAAAGCCCTGGTGAGAATGGGGAGATCTTGGTCCTGGGTTAGAAGAAAGGGCTGCCCTGTGGAAGAACAGTTGGCTTTGTTCTGTTTGTCTCTAGCCCAGAAGGAGGAACCCTGGGTGGGAAGTTGCAGGGGCAGGTTCGGGCTTGTGCGGAAACCCTTTCTTCATAGCTAGAGTTGTTCCAAATTGAAAAGGATTGTCTGACAGGTAGTGAGCTCCCCATCACTAGAGATTCTCAAGTGGAGACTGGAAGACCCTTTGTCCCCAGGCCTCTCCGATTCTCCCACGCTTTCTCTGGCATTCAAGGTGCTGTATAGTTTGGTTCCAACCAGCTTTCACGCACTCGACCCATTCTGCTCCTCCTCCAGACTCGTGCTCCCAGGAACCTGGACAACGGAGCCTTTCCAGACATCCCAGGCTCTCCCACCTTGGCAGCTATGCTTATGTGTTCCTTATACCAAGAATACCCTCCTGTGCCCTGTTGTGGAGCCAGCGTCTGCACTTCCCATGTTACCAGGTTCCCATCCTCACCTGGAGCCTAATTGGGCTCCTCCAATTCCACTCCCACACCTCCTCCATATTTATTCTCCACACAGCTGTCTCAACAATCTCCCCAGCTCACAGATCTGAGCTTTGGAAGCTCCCTATCATTCCTTTTTTTGCTGAGGCAATTGGGGTCAAGTGACTTGCCCAGGGTCACACAGCTAGAACGTATTAAGTGTCTGAGGTCAGATTTGAACTAAGGTCCTGCTGACTTCAGGGCTGGTGCTCAATCCATTTGCACCAACTAGCTGCCCTTCTCCCTAAGATTTCTAAGATAAAATATAAGTATTGTTTAAGTCTTAATGGGTGGCTAATGTGGTACAGTGAACAGAATAACAGAAATAGAGTGAGGAAGATCTGAGTTCAAATCCAGCCATATATATATTACACACACACACACACACACACACACACACACACACATATATATATATATATATATATATATATATATATTTGCTGTATGACCCTCTTTCAGTCTCAGTTTGCCCATCTATAAAATGGGAACAATAATAGCATGTAAGTCCCAGGGTTGTCTTGAGGCGTATATGAGATAACATGTATAAGTCTCTTTGGAAACCTTAAGTTGCTATAGAAATGTTAATTATTATTAATGCAGCCCAAATCTGCATGTGTTCTCCAGCCCCATTTTTTTTTTTTTTTACGGCTGCTCATCAGACTTCTCCGCTTTTGGTCCACTAAAATCCCCAGCTCCTTTTCGGTCTAATTGTTCGTGCTCCTGAAGTTTGTCTTTTTGCGCCCAAGCCCAAGGCTTTATATTTATCTCTATTGAATTTCAAGTCGTTGGATTCAGTCGAAGGCTCAATTTGCTTCACACGTCTTGTGAATCTGCTTCTCCACGTGTATGCTGTATTTTCCTAGGAGAATGAGGGCAAGAGCTGTTTTATTTTTGTCCGTGCGCCCCCTGTGCCTAGTACGGTGCCTAATCTATAGCAGGCAGTTACTGCCCATTGGATTAACACGAATCTCCTTTTCTTTCTTTGCAGTATTTATTCCTAGCTGTCTCAATTTAATTATTGTACCAGCTTAATAAATACTTGTTTCTTTCCCTTTCCCCCTCCCTGACCCTCATCCTTCTTGACTATCTTCTCTGTAGGTTTTCAGGATCTAGGATACCCGACTTCTCAGTGTCTCTGGCAGAAGGTTCGCTCAGGTCACGGCCCCTGACGATGGGCGTCCGTCCCCACGGTTTTATTTGGGGCCCTCTTCTCTTTTCCCTCTCGGCGACCTCCCTTTTGTGATCTCATCAGCTCTCCTGGGTTCAACGATCATTTCTATGGCAATGATTCTCAGTCCCAACCTCTCCCTTAAGCTTGAGACATATGTTACCAATGACCTTTTAGACACGTGGAAGAAGACGTCCCACGGACTTTTCAAACTCTCATGTCCAAAGCAGAATGTGTCGTCTTTTCCCTTCAACCTCTCGTTTGGTGCCCATTTCCCTCTTGCTGTTTAGAATTTCAGTTATCCTGAGTTACCTTGGACTTATCACTATCCTTCCTACCCTAACCCCCGTCTGCTGTCAAGGTATGTCCCCTCCGCGGCATCTCTCGAACACGTCTCCTCCCATCGTCTGATATTCCATCCTTTTGGCGTAAGCCCTATGGCCTGGACTGCCGTAGTAGCTGTTGGGGAGCTACCCACCTCAAATTTCCCCCTCTAATCTATCCATTCAGTCAACAAAGTGATTTTCTTAAAACTAAGGGATAACCATGTCACTCCGCTCCTCTACAAATTACAGTGGCTCCCTATCACCATCAGGACCAAATCCCCAATCCTTTATCTAGTATTCAAAGTACCTCATAATCTGGTCCCTTTCTACCTTATATCTTATTCTCCAACACTTTCTGTACTCCGATCACGCTGATTTGTTTGCTGTTGCTTATTAACGACCCACCATTTCTAGAACCCCTGGCACTATTTTGACCCTCTTTCATGACCACAATACTTTCCCTATTCATCTCCCTTCCCCTTCCCCCTACCCCGGCATCTCTGCTCTGAAGCTACCTTCCCATCCTACATGTGTCTTTTATGGACGTTAATATTCTCATTTTGTCTCACCTTGGATTATGAACTCTTGGAGGACAGGGAACAGTTTCTTCGTACCTCCAGTGGTGCTTAATAAGTGCAAGTTTACCAGCTGACTGCTTAAATCTCTGGTCTTGTTATTCAGAGCCAAGATGGTAGAATACAGGTAGCAACCCAGCTGAACTTTCCCAGCCATCCCCCTCCAAATAACTTTAAAATAACACCCGAAATCAAATTTTGGATCAGCGGGGCTAACAAAGCGTCAGAGCGAGCTGTTATGACTAGAGGTCAGCAGGAAAGGTCTTGTGACCAGGGTAGCCCAAGCCCATGTGGAGGCAGCATCTGCAGCAGAAGTGGTCACAGAGCATGATGGCGGCAGCATCAGCCTTGGGAGCTCCCAGATCTGAGACTATAAGGAGGTCAGGCAACTGATAAGAAAGAGATTGCAGGGGACCCTTTCCTGGCACAGGGTGCAGCTGGCACCGAGAGCCAAGTCTGCTCCTCATAAGCAGTTCTGAGTTGAGTTTCCTGGCAGAAAAGAGCGCTAGCATTCGGTCACAAGGGAGCAGGGGTTCTGGTCACAGTTCTAGGTCTGAGAGGAGCCCTAGTGTTTGTGACTTCAGGGGAGCAAGAGCCCTTTGTGGGTACAGACCAGAGTGCAGACAAGGAACTACATGTTCCCAGGATTACTCCATCTTGGAAGCACTTAAAACCTGAAGACCTCTGGAACTAGCAGCATGAAAAAGCCTGAAGCTTGGGGCAGTTTAATGGCACATGAATAGAGCATCAGTTCTGGAGTCAGGAGGACCTGAGTTCAAATCTAGTCTCAGACACTTAACACAGTCTTGTTTTGTTACCCCAAGCAAGTCACTTAACCCCAAATTCCTGGCAAAAAAGCCTAAAGCTTGAAGACAACTTTAACATAAAGTTCAAAGTCAAGAAATAGACTACAAAATGAGCAAACAATACCAACAAGAACAAAAACACAATAACTTGGAGAGAAGATCAAAACACAAACTCAAAAGAAAATAACAATGTGAAAACAGTTACAAGCAAAGCCTTAAAGAAAAATGTAAGTTGAATCTAGATCCGACAAATATTCTTGGAAAAATCAAAGAAAGAATTTAGACTGTTGGAGGAAAAATTGAAAAAAGAAGTCAGAGTCATGCAAGAAAATTAACAGTTTGGTAAAAGAACCATAAAAAATACTAAAGAAAAGAACTCTTTTGAAAGCAAAATTGGCCAAATGGAAAAAGAGACACAAAAGATCACTGAAGAAAAGAATTCCTTAAAAATTGGAATGGGGAGGGGGCAGCGAGGTGGTGTAGTGGATAGAGCACCAGCCCTAAAATCAAGAGGACCAAAGTTCAAATCTCATCTCAGACACTTAATACTTCCTAGCTGTGTGACCTGGGCAAGTCACTTAACCTCTGTCTCAGCTCTCCCCCCCCCCCCCAAATTGGAATTGGGCAAGTGGAAGCTAATGATTCTATGAGACATCAAGAAACAATAAAAGAGTCCAAAGAATGAAAACAATGAGAAGAAAATGTGAAATTCTCATTGAAAAAAAATTAATCTGGAAAATAGATTGAAGGGAGATAATTTAAGAATTATTATTGGACTATCTGAAAGCCTTACTCAAAACAAGAATCCTAGTCATCGTATTTCAAGTGCTTATAAAGGAAAACTGCCTTAATATCTTTAATCCAGATGACAAAATAGAAATTAAAAGATTCACTGATGGTCTCCTTAAAGATATCTCAAGATGGAAATTTCCAGGAACATTATGGCCAAATTCCCAAGCTCCCAGGTAAAGAGGAAAATAATGCAAGCAGTCAGAAAGAAGCAGCTCAAATATCAGGGAGCCACAGCCAGGATCACACAAGATTTAGCAGTTTTTACAGTAAAGGAGTAGAGAGCTTGGAAAAGATCTTCTGGAAGGCAAAGGAGCTAGAATTGTAACTAAGAATAACTGAACATAATCCTTCGGGGGAAAATGGATATTTAATGAAACCGAGGACTTTCAAGCTTTCCTGTTGAAAATACTAAAGCTGAATAGAAAATCTGAAATTCAAACTGTAGGATCCAGGGAAACTCAGAAAAGTAAAGATGAGAGAAAACTCAATAACGTCAAACTGCTCACAGTCCTCTACGGAGAGTTGATAGATGTAACTCCTAAGAATGTTATCGTTACTAGGGCACTTGTAAGGAGTCTGCAAATTCAGAGACTTAATTAAGTGTGAGTCACCTGTGAGTCAAGAATGCTGGAATGATCTCTTAAAAAATGAAGGAAGGAGAAAGAAGGACGCCTTGGGAGAAGGGGGAAGGCGAAGGTGGAAAGGAGAATATTTTCTCATATAAAAAAGACCTTTTATAGTGAAGGGGGAAATGGGGTGGGTGGGCAATGCTTGATCCTCATTCTCACCAGAATTGGTTCAAAGAGGGAAGAATATACATACATATATAAAACACATATATTTGTGTATACACACACACACACACACACACACATATATATATATATATATATATATATAAACACATAATGAGAAATAATTGGTTCAGAGAGGGAAGAATACACATACATACATAGAAACACATCTATATGTATATATACACACATAACAAAAAATAATTAGTTCAAAGAGGGAAGAATATATATACAAACATACATATATGTATATATATACATAGTGAGAAATATATATGCACATAATAAGAAATGATTGGTTCAAAAAGGGAAGAATATACATACATACATACATAGAAACACATATATGTATATATATACACACATAATGACAAATATATATACACATAATGAGAAATAATTGGTTCAAAGAAGGAAGAATATACATACATGCATACATACAAACATATATATATATACACACATAATGAGAAATACTCTATTATCAATCAGTATTAATCAATTTGATAGAATCATAAAAGTCTAAGTTCACTGAACTATAGGACGTTAACTTAATGGTCTTTCACCCTTGAAGGCCTCAATAAAGTTAAACTGTTTAGATTTCTATATGGAAAGATAATAGATATAATTCCTAAGAATATTATCATTATTAGGGCACTTGTAAGGAGTCTGCAAAGGCAGAGAGTATGAATGTCAGCCAATTGTGAGTCAGTTATGTTGGAATGTTCTTTTAAAAAAATGAAGGGAGTCGGGAGTCCTACCAAATTCCTTCTATGACACAGACATGGTACTGATACCTAAACCAGGTAGGCTGAAAACAGAGAAAGAAAATTATAGACCAATCTCCCTAATGAATATTGATGCTAAAATCTTAAATAAGATATTAGCAAAAAGACTACAGAAAATCATCTCCAAGATAATACACTATGATCAAGTAGGATTTATACCAGGAATGCAGGGCTGGTTCAATATTAGGAAAACTATCAATATAATTGGCCATGTTAATAACCAAATTAACAAAAACCATATGATCATCTCAATAGATGCAGAAAAAGCATTTGATAAAATCCAACATCCATTCCTATTAAAAACACTTGAGAGTATAGGAATAAATGGACTTTTCCTTAAAATAATCAGCAGCATCTATTTAAAACCATCAGTAAGCATCATATGTAATGGAGACAAACTGCAACCATTCCCAATAAGATCTGGAGTGAAACAAGGTTGCCCACTATCACCGTTACTATTTAATATTGTATTAGAAACGCTAGCTATAGCAATAAGAGCTGAGAAAGAGATTAAAGGAATAAGAATAGGCAATGAGGAAGCCAAATTATCACTCTTTGCCGATGACATGATGGTATACTTAGAGAACCCCAGAGATTCTGCTAAAAAGTTATTAGAAATAATCCACAACTTTAGCAAAGTTGCTGGTTATAAAATAAACCCACATAAGTCATCAGCATTCTTATATATCACTAACAAAATCCAACAGTCAGAGTTACAAAGAGAAATTCCATTTAAAGTAACTACTGATAATATAAAATATTTAGGAATCTATCTGCCAAGGGAAAATCAGAAACTTTATGAGCAAAATTACAGACCACTTTTCACACAAATTAAGTCTGATCTAACCAATTGAAAATATTAAATGCTCTTGGATAGGGCGAGCAAATATAATAAAGATGACAATATTACCTAAACTAATCTATTTATTTAGCGCTATACCAATCAGACTCCCAAAAAACTATTTTAATGACCTAGAAAAAATAACAACAAAGTTCATATGGAAAAACAAAAGGTCAAGAATTTCAAGGGAATTAATGAAAAAAAAATCAAATGATGGTGGCTTAGCTGTACCAGATCTAAAATTATATTATAGAGCAGCAGTTACCAAAACTATTTGGTATTGGCTAAGGAATAGATTAGTTGATCAGTGGAATAGATTAGGTTCAAGGGATAAAACAGTCAACAAATATAGCAACCTAGTCTTTGACAAACCCAAAGATCCCAGCTTTTGGGATAAGAACTTACTGTTTGATAAAAATTGCTGGGAAAATTGGAAACTAATATGGCAGAAACTAGGCATTGATCCATACTTAACACCGTACACCAAGATAAGGTCAAAATGGGTTCATGACCTAGGCATAAAGAATGAAATTATTAATAAATTAGAGGAACATAGGATAATTTACCTCTCAGACCTGTGGAAGGGGAAGGTCTTTATGACCAAAGCAGAACTAGAGATCATTACTGATCACAAAATAGAAAATTTCGATTATACCAAACTGAAAAGTTTTTGTACAAACAAAACTAATGCAGACAAGATTAGAAGGGAAGCAATAAACTGGGAAAATATTTTTACAGTCAAAGGTTCTGATAAAGGCCTCATTTCCAAAATATATAGAGAATTAACTCTAATTTATAAAAAATCAAGCCATTCTCCAATTGAAAAATGGTCAAAGGATATGAACAGACAATTCTCAGATGAAGAAATTGAAACTATTTCTAGTCATATGAAAAGATGCTCCAAGTCATTATTAATCAGAGAAATGCAAATTAAGACAACTCTAAGATACCACTACACACCTGTCAGATTGGCTAAGATGACAGGAAAAAATAATGATGATTGTTGGAGGGGATGTGGGAAAACTGGGACATTGATGCATTGTTGGTGGAGTTGTGAACGAATCCAACCATTTTGGAGAGTAGTTTGGAACTATGCTCAAAAAGTTATCAAACTGTGCATACCCTTTGATCCAGCAGTGTTACTACTGGGATTATATCCCAAAGAGATTATAAAGAAGGGAAAGGGACCTGTATGTGCACGAATGTTTGTGGCAGCCCTTTTTGTAGTGGCTAGAAACTGGAAACTGAATGGATGTCCATCAGTTGGAGAATGGCTGAATAAATTGTGGTATATGAAAATTATGGAATATTACTGTTCTGTAAGAAATGACCAACAGGATGATTTCAGAAAGGCCTGGAGAGACATACACGAACTGATGCTGAGTGAAATGAGCAGGACCAGGAGATCATTATATACTTCAACAACAATACTATATGATGACCAGTTCTGATGGACCAGGCCATCCTCAGCAACGAGATCAACCAAATCATTTCTAATGGAGCAGTAATGAACTGAACCAGCTATGCCCAGAAAAAGAACTCTGGGAGATGACTAAAAACCATTACATTGAATTCCCAATCCCTATATTTATGCCCACCTGCATTTTTGATTTCCTTCACAAGCTAATTGTACAATATTTCAGAGTCTGATTCTTTTTGTACAGCTAAATAACGTTTTGGTCAGGTATACTTATTGTGTATCTAATTTATATTTTAATATATTTAACAGCTACTGGTCATCCTGCCATCTAGGGGAGGCGGTGGGGGGGTAAGAGGTGAAAAATTGGAACAAGAGGTTTGGCAATTGTTAATGCTGTAAAGTTACCCATGTATATATCCTGTAAATTAAAGGCTATTAAATAAAAAAAAACATAAAAAAATGAAGGGATGAGAAAGAGGGATGCCTTGGGAGAAGGGGAAAGGCAAAGGTGCAATGGAGAACATTTTCTCACATAAAAAAGACTCACAAGGAAGACCTTTTATAGTGAAGGGGAAAATGGGCTGCATGGGCAATGCCTGATCCTCATTCTCATCAGAATTACACATACATACACACACATATACATGTGTATATATATATTTAAAATGTAAAATGAGATGTAATTCATTTGGACCTCTACTCCAATATTAATCAATTTGATAGAATCATAAAAGAGTTCTGTACATAAGGCCTCAGAACTGTGAGCTATAGATTTTAAGTTCACTTATTTAACTATAGAAAGTTAACAATGGCCTTTTATCCTTGTTTTTCCTTGTCATAGTGACTGAGCCCAGTGGGGCAGAGATGACACCTACATGGAAAATCCCCCAAAATATTTTTGTACTCCCAATAGGAGAAGATGATCATCTTTTGACCACTTAGGTCACTGACTGTGATAGCTTGTACCATTTCTTCCTGCCCATCTTGTGTGGAGATATTCCTTACTTCACTCAACTTGTGACCCTACTGATATATTATTTTGCTTATTTTACCTTATGAATCACATGTCAATCAATGGAATTATTCTGGAATCACTGGATACCTAGTGCTATAAAAATAGGGCTCTGGAAGGAGGAGACATCCCATTTTATAAGAAAGATTTGAGGTCTACTTTATTAGAGGCACCATGGTCCAAATTTAATAAAGTTCCATCGTCTCAAAGCTCTATCTCAGTCTTTTATTATAGGTCAAATAACTTTAATCCCTACAATGTAAATTCATAAAAGCTGTTTTTATGACTTTATTATATATAAATATGAAGATAAAAAGAGGGGAAACATAATTAGTGATCATAACTAAATGTGAATGGGAGGAACTCACCCATAAAATGGAAACAGATAGTAGAATGGATTAGAAACTAGAATCCAACTATATGTGTGTGTGTGTGTGTGTGTGTGTGTGTGTGTATCTATATATGATACATATTTAACAAGGACAAACTTGAGACAAAAAGATACACACAGGGTTAAAATAAAGGACTGGAAGAGAATCTAATTATACTTCAGCTGAAGTGAAAAAGGCAGGGGTAGCAACCATAATTGCAGACCAAGCACAAACAAAATTAGACCTGATTGAAAGAGATAATCAGGAAAACTACATTTTGCAAAAAGGCAATAGTCAATGAAGTATCAAAATTATTTACAGAGAATTTCTCTGATAAAGGCCTCATTTCTCAAACATATAGAGAATTTTTTTTTGTTGAGTTGCATCCAAATCTCCATGAGCCCATTTGGGATTTTTTCTTTTGGCAAAGACACTGGAGTGGTTTGCCATTTTCTTCTCTAGCTCCTGAGACAGCTGGATGGCACAGTGGATAGATACTGGCCTTGGAGTCAGGAAGACACTGTCTCATTCCTTATCAGTAAAATAAGCTAGAAAAAGAAATGGCACTCCTTTTTCTTTGTCAAGAAAACCCAATTGGAATCATAAAGACTTGGACATGACTGAAATGATTGGACAACAATGGTGAAAAAATGCTATCTACCTCCAGAGAGAGAACTGATGAACTCTGTATAAGCTGAAATATAATTTTCTCACTTTGTTTTTATCTTTGTGATATGGCTCATATGGAAAGAGCTGTTGCATGAGTTTACAAACATAATTAATTGATATTTTATTAGCCTCAGTAGGTAGGGGACAAATGGGAGGAAGAGAGAATTTTGAGCTCAGAATTTAGAGAGAAAAAATGTTAAAAGTTAATACATTAAAAAAAGAATAAAAAAAGAAGTCATGTATAAAAAGTAAATCTATGGGCGTGGCTTCTCTCTGGTGCCTCCAGCTGGATGGGATTTGTCCCTTCTCTGATCTCTTAGCACTTTGTACTCTTACTCTCTTATCACAATCTAATTTGTACTAAAGTATTTTCAGACAACTCATATAATTTTTATAAGGTTGTAAACTCATTAAAAGCCAAAAGAGGATTGGGCCTGCTTTGGATATCTTCCTATCCTCCACAGAACGCTCAGGAAGAACTTAATCAATTCCTCTGATGAAGAAGGAAAGGCATTTCAATGAATGAATGAATAAACAAAATGAATTAAATTGGCAAGGGGAGAGGGGCTGGGGGAGGGCTAAATACGGACTCACTCCTAAATTGCCAACTGACAATTTTATACCTCTGCAGGGTCTGGCTTAATGATCCACCTACCCAGATTACTATCAGAGGAAGTAGAGGAGAGAGGGAAAAAAGAGGAAGGAGGTGGGAGGGGAAGGTGGAGAGACAGAGAGACAGAGATTGTTACCTAGACACCATTTTGTTTCTGGTATGACTTGTTCCATTGATAAGATTGAGGTCTGGGAGGGTGTTTATCAATCTCTGGGAGCATCCATGTCAATAGCTGGGTCAGAGGTCAAGGTCAGACCTCCTCTGGCTTGTTCCAAAAACCCAGACTAGCTTTTCCACTGGGTATTGGACCGGTGGGCCTAATCAGGGCTGTGGATGATGGAGTGACAGGGGCCTACCTCCCTAGCCTCCCTCCCTCTGGGGGTTCTGCTACTCTAGGATTTGAGAGCTGTGACCCCACCTCTCCCCCAGCGGCTTGCTCCCACACTGTTTGGTCCTGAAAAGAAGGGAGAAAATGCACCCTCATCCCTTCTCTCATGGGTGTGAAACTGGCTAAATAAGGTGTCCCTCAAATCTCCCTGCAGTTTTGAACTGACTTTTTATTTTTGTTTTAAAAATTTCTTTCCTTTAAATTTATTGAATATTTCCCCCCAGTTACATTCAAAACAAAATTTTTTACATTTGTTTTTAAGATTTTTGAGTTCTAGGTTCACTCCCTTATCCCCACCCACAATTAAGAAACTACAAGCGAAGTTATGCAAAACATTTTATCAAGGTCAAGTTGTGAAAGAAAATCTAGCTCTCCCGCCCTAATGAAAATAGAACCCTCAAGAAAAATTAAGTTAAAAATCAAGGGAGACATGGAAAGAGAAGTCGAGAACGCTTCCATCTGTGTTCCGACTTGATCGATTCCTTCACTGGATATGGAGGGCTTTTCATCACAAGCCCTTCAGAGTAGTTGTGGGTGGTTGTATCCTGAGAATCACGACGTCTTTTCCAGCTGCTCATCCCAGAACATCGCTGTTACTTTGTTTACATTATATTTTACTTTGTTCGTGGAGGACTTGCCAGGTGTTTTTTGCTTGTCATTTCCCAGAGAACAATAATATTCCATCACAAACACATAGTGGGGTTTATTGAGCCATTCCCCAATTGATGGGCATCCCCTCAGTTTCCATTTTTTTCCCTGAGAAGAGAGCTGCTATGAATGTTTTTTGCACATATAGGTCATTTTGCCCCCCTCCCCCCCAGTTTTTTTCTGAACCACTTTTGGAATTCGTGCCTAGTAGTGTGTTGTTAGGTCAAAGACTATGCATGAATTTGCAGGCACAGATCATGCCTTTTCATCATTTATCAATTGGGGTGTGGCTCTTTTTTGGGGTAAATTTGTCCGTAAGACTTTTGAAACCCTCTTTGTGCTTTGGACGGCCCTGAACGGTTTCTGTCTCTATTTTTTTTTTTTCTTCTCTTTTCCCTTTTCCCTTTTTCCCTTTTTTTTTTCTTTTCCGTTCTGCCTATCTGTTCCTTTTCTTGTTCTTTTTCCCTTGCTCCCCTTTTTTTTTTGCCGTTCCCTTGCCTCTTCTGTTCTTCTTTGTGTTACCTCCTTCCTCCCTCCCTTCTCTCCCTCCTTTCCCCTTTTCTCCCCTTCCTTTTCCTGCCTCTTTTTTCCCCAGGCCTTGCCCGGTTGCTCTCTTTCTGGTTCTCTCCTCCGGTCTCCATGTCCTGACTTATTTCCAGACTCAGCTCCTTTCCCCACTTCTGACACCTCCCCCCGATTAACTGCCCTGTCAGTAGGAAAGGGCCAGAGCTGGAATTTGAACCAAATCCGGCCACCTCTTGGCGCCATGTTGATAAGCCCGGTGCTTATCCCAGAGTGGAAGGTGGCCCTGGGTTTAATGTGTTAGGTTTATTGCCTGGCCCCCGGGAGACCCCCCGCAGGGTTGAGGATGGTGCACCTAACGGCCAGGACCGGGGCCAAAGGTGAATGGACCCCCGGGTTTTCCCGGAGGGCCAACAAAAGTGATTTATGGACTTCCCAAATTTTGAGGGGCCAGCTGTTAAAAAATTTAAATCCCCCTTAAAATCCGTTTTTTCTTCCTTGGCCCGGGAGTTGAGGGCCTCTCTTCTTGGCTCCAAGAGACTTGAGGCTGTTCCTTGCCTTTTAAGAGCCGGGGGTCAAAAACTCCCTCTCTTTGGGGAAACTTTCCCAAAGAAAAACCTCTTGAGCTCCCAGAGTTCCTAGTAACTCCTCAAGTAACTAACCCAAGTCAGTCCCAAGCTCCAAGAGCTCCCTCTATATATGTGATCTCCCAAAGGTTAATTCCGCCTTCTGGAGGGAGAGGGATTCTGGGTTATCTCCCAGAGTGCAAAACCCTAACCCTGAACTCTCCCAAACGTGTGAACTCCATTGGGTACTTAGAGCTCTCTAAAGGTGTGAACACAAGCATTGTTTCCATCAGTTGTACTTAGTACCTTGTTTCAAGTTCTGGCCCAAAATATCTCCTTCTAAGATTAAATCAATCACACTGAACCGGGCCAAACCAGATAACTATTGTCTCTATCAACTCCAATGTCTTAAAACTTTACTGTAAAGATTCCAACACTCCCCATGTCGGTAGCAGGCCCTGAACCCCAGAGGGAAACTGGGGCCAAGAAGTCCCTCTGAATTTAGCGGCCCTATTTGACAGCTTTGTGTTTGTTGGTTATAGATGTGCAGAAGCACGTGGTCAGTGGACACCTGTTGGGGGTGAGCTGGACCCCTGCTGGAGTCTGGGGAGGCACTGGGGGCTCTGGGAAGCACTGGGGGCTCTGGGAGGCGCTGGGGGCTCTGGGAAGCACTGGGGGCTCTGGGAGGCGCTGGGGGCTCTGGGAGGTGCTGGGGGCTCCGGGAGGCGCTGGGGGCTCCGGGAGGCACTGGGGACTCTGGGAAGGACTGGGGGCTCTGGGAGGTGCTGGGGGCTCTGGAGGGCCCTGCGGGGCTCCAGCCAGCCAGAGGCCTCAGTTTGCAGAGGAAGAGCCCGGGAAGCGCATGTTGGACGAGAGGCCTCCAACGGCCCAGCACATCTGGCTCTCTGATTCGCTCAGACTTATTGGGAGCTGTCCAGCTCCCAGGGCCCTCCATGACCCTTGGGCCTGGCTGTAATGGGCTACAGGTAGGCTTGTAACTCTCGTGGGTTCAGAATGCCTCTGTTACTTACTGGCTGTGTGGCCCCAGGCAGGTCACTTAGTCTCCCTGTGCCTCAGTTTCCTCATCTGTAAGATGGTGATAGTAACACCTGCACAAGGTACTCTCTAAAGAGGGTCTGAGGTTCAAGGGAGTTTGTAAACTAACCATCAGTCACATCTATCAGGGGCTGCTACAGCACCGGGCCTGGGGTCAGAAAGCCCTGAGTTCAGATCCTGCCTTAGACATTCACTAGCTGTGGGACTCTGTGCAAATTTCTTAGTGCCTTAGTTTCCTCACCTGTAAAATGGGGGAAGGAGTGGTTGGACTTACTGACCTGGGAAGTCCCTTCCAGCTCCAAGCTTTGATCCTACTGTGCACCTGCCAGCCTGCTGGGAATGCAAACTCAACAAGCATTTATTAATCATCTATTACGTATTTCCTCCTATGTTAGAAAGGAAGAAACATGCATTTATTGAGCACCTACTATGCATCTGCCACCTAGCTGGGAATGCAAAATCAATAAGCATTTATTAGGCTTCTATTATGTACTGTATCCTAGGTATAGTATCCTATATCTATACTATATATCTCTATATATTATATTCTATATCTATAATATAGGACTCTCTTTCTCTCTCTCTCTATATAGGATATATACTATATTCTATAACTATAGTATAGATATTGCATCCTATGCTACAAAAGAAGAAAATGTGCATTTATTGAGCACCTACTATACACCTGCCACTTTGCTGGGGATACAGAATCAATAAGTATTTATTAGGTACCCACTGGGGCGGCCAGGTGGCTCGATGCATAGAACACTGGGCCTGGAGTCAGGAAGACTCCTCTTCAGCTGTTTAAATCTGACCTCAGACGCTGATTAGTTGTGTGAACCTGGACAAGTCACTTAGCCCTATTTACCTCAGTTTCTTCACCTGTAAAGTGAGCTGGAGAAGGAAATGGGGAACCCCTCCAGTAACTTCGTTGAGAAAGCCTCAAATGAGATCACCAAGGACGGAAATGACTAAAGCACAATAGCCACCCATGATGCACTAAGCCAGGACAGAAGGAGTATTTATTAAATACTAAATGTAATATTTAATTATTCTATATAATTAAATACAATAAATATAAATGATAAAGAATTAAGCATTAATATTAGATATCTACTCTAGGCCTGGCACTGGGCTTACTGGTCCCCACCTTCAAGGGGCTTATATTCTGCACAAATATCAGGGCATTGCCTCCTATGCCAGAAAGGAAGAAAACATGCATTTATTGAGCACCTACTACGCAGATTTGAAGGCATCGAAGGGCTTACCCAGAGAGGCAGATTTTGGCTTCTTCTCAGAAAGCCCAAGACGTCCCAGCACGAAGTGGGCTCAGGGGAGGTAGTGAGACCACTGTGATGGGGGGGCCCAAGGTCGCCCCTTTCTGGGGCTCGGTCAGGTAGGGAGCTTCTATTTTACAAAGGCAAGTACGATAGTCCCCTTTTCCAGAGTAGAAAACCGAGGCTCTGAGTGAGGGGCGCCTGCTCCCCAGCTGGAGAGCGACAGAACAGGGAGCGGCTGCCAGGGCCCTGGATCCTCGGGCTCCTTCTAGCTCCCCGGCCGGCTTCTCTGCCCTGCCTGAGCCTGTGCACCCCCATCCCCTTCTGTCAAACTGCCTGTCCCAGAGATTGAGACCCGTCCAAGCTGCGGCTGGCACCTGTGCCCGGGAGCGGCTCCGGGTGTGCCCCGGGCGAGGTGTTGTGGGCATTCTCCCAGGCCTCCGTGCTCCAGCAAAAGGAAGAAAGCTCTAAGGGTGAATTTTTAGGCACAGGCAGGTAGAAAAAAGTAGTTTTGATGGGAAAGATTGGTTGGGCAGGGGAGCGGTGGGTAGGAAGTTTGTCTTTCCAATGACCCTGAAATGATAGGAAGTAGGAGGGTTGCCGGGGCTAATTCTTTCCCTTACAGAGGAGAAAATGGAGGCCCCAGAGGTTAGGGGGATTCTGTCCTAGATAATCATTAACAAAACTGGGATTTGAACTCAGGGCCGGGGTCTTCCAAGCCCCCACAGCCCCACTGCCTCCTGTGCCTCTCATGGGTAAGGACTCTGCTGTCTGATGGATGGCAGAACAGCCCCGGAGCACACCCTGAGATCGGGGCCATCAGGTTCGCCTCTGTGCCCCCGCCCCCTGCCAGCTTCTGCCAGCCCTGCCACCCTCCGGGACCAGTTCTACTGGTTTCTCCCTGGCAGGAAGATGACTCTGGTGTCCCTGAGAACCAGGAAGAAAGGCTGGGGCTGGGGCTGGGGTAGTGGGGCTCGACGGGCCCTTGACTCCGCTCTGACAATGGCCCATTGACGCCCATTGGTTCTTGCTCCCGGCAGGTCCCCGGTGCTCGGGAAGGGCCCGGCCTGGCTGGCGGTGGCTCCTGGCCCATCCCACTGAGCTCTCCCATCTTTCCCTGCTAAGCTTGGCTTTAAAAGCCCCTTCCCTCCCTCAGCCTCCTTCCCTTTCCTTCTCTTTCCACATTTCCCTTCCCCACGTCCTCCTCTCACCCTACTCACTCTCCTTCCAGCTCCTGCTGTGCTCCCCCCAAGTTCCAGTCCTGCTTCTTCTGTGTTCTGTCTGCTCAATTCCTTCTTCTAAAATAGGTAGAGTTCTGTCCACTCTCCCACTTCTGCACCCACCGGGAAGAAAGTGTTTATTCCTCTGGGCACTCGACCTTTGTACTCCTGCCCGGGGCTTAGACTGGAGGCCGAGCACAAACTCATGGTGGCCTGGGCTTTTTCTCCTTCATCCATCCTTCCATCCATCCTTTCATTCATTTGTTCATTCATCTTTCCTTCCATCAACCCATCCATCTATTCATCCATGCATACATTCTTCCATCCATCCATCCTTTTATCCTTCCATCCATCCATTCATCCATACACCCAATCTTGCATCCTTCCTTCCATCTTTTCTCCCATCCATCCAATTATCCTTCCATCCTCCTATCAAGCCATCTATTTTCTATTCTTCCTTCCTTCCTTCCTTCCTTCCTTCCTTCCTTCCTTCCTTCCTTCCTTCCTTCCTTCCTGTATGATATCTTTTCCATGAAGTCTGGGACCCCCTCGCTGTCCATCCTTTCTTTCCCCTTGCTCTCTTCTCTGCCTCTGGGCCATCCCAGATCCCATCGGGGTGGCTTGAAGTGGAGGGGGGAACAAGCATTTATTAAGTACCTACAGGCGCCGTGCTAAGAGCTTTACAAATCGGATCTCACAAGATCCCTGGGAGTGATCCCACTTCACAGTTCAGGAAACTGGGCCAGGCAGACATTAAGGGTCTTGCCCAGGTCTCACAGCTAGAAAGTGTCCAAGGCCGGATTATAGTTCCCTGAATAGAATACGGTGTTCTGGATGAAGAACAAAGGGTCCCGGGACTCTCCTCTGCTCCATCACCCGGGGATCCCCTCTCCCTCTGCCTCACCAGGTGCCATCTGCAAATCTGATCCTTTGCCCTGTGTGATGAAAGTTGGGCGACAGCGCAGGGGTCCCTGCGGTACCCCCGAGGCCTTCTACCCTGCTGACACGGAGCCACCGGTCGCCACTTCTTGAGGCTGGCCACGGGGCCGCATCGTCTCCGGCATCTGTCCCGAGCTTCTCTGTGAGGAGACCAGGCTGCATCTCCTCAAAGTCTGCTGAAATCCAAAGTGGCTCCTTCTCTAGGATCCCCCAAGACTCTGGCCATTTTCAGCAGAAGGAGATGAGATCAGGCCAGTCGTTTCCAATCTCTGTGATCGGCTCTAGATCCGCTCAGGACTCTGGGCCGGCTCCTGGCCTTCAGCTCGCAGGTGCCGCTCTTTCCTTTTTGTCCCCCTTGTTTCCTTGAATTTGTCATGTTGATATAATAATAATAACAACTGCAAGCTGGCATTTACAGAACATCTCCAGGTTGTCCAAGTGCTGTACAAACACATCCCTGCTACGAACCTGGGAGATAGTGCTCTTATTATCCCCATTTTATAAATGAGGAAACTGATTCAGATGGGTGAAGTGACTGGTTCAAGATCACACAGATAATATCTGAGGCAGATTTGAACTCAGGCCTTCCTGGCTCTATGCTCCATGGACCAACAAATGACCCTCACTTGGCCCTCCCAGCTCTTCTTGTCAGTCTTCCAAGATCTGACACCCCCTGTTTTAACCCCCTTCCAGCTCTGACACCCCCTGTTTTAAGCCCCCTCCCAGCCCTGACATCCCCTGTTCTAAGGGCCTCCCAGCCCTGACACTCCCTGTTCTCTGGACAGACATCAATAAACAAATAATGAAATTCAGTGAACCAAACCCGAGGCAGCATCTGGCCTGGTTTCCAGCTGCTCCTTTCCTTTCCACAGGACTGAAACACTTCAGGAGATCCTGAGTTGGTCTCCCTGCTTCCACCTGTGGTTTCCTTTTGCTGTTGCCCCCTCTCTCGTCCCGGGGATCATTATGGAATACACGGCGTTCATTTCCCGGCTGTATGTTTCCCCCTCAGTTTCCCCAGGCTGCCCTCTCCAAAGTCCCCCGTTTGTCATCTGGGAACCTCACTCCAGCTCTGAATTGGCACCTTGTGGGTTCCTCGCGGGCAATCTCTCCCTCTGATTGGACAGCTCCTCCCAGAAGCTCCGGTGGTTAAGGAGGATTAAGGAGATCTCATTCTTCTTCAGGTTCCCCCCTTCCAGACTGTTACCCCCTTGCGGGTAGGCACCTCTGTCTGTATTCCCCGTGTGGGTCCTTCTGGCTCCCTGAGACACAGGAAGCACTTCATGAATGCTCAAAGAATGAGCATTTAACCTCATCATGGTTACCTCATCTCGTCAGAGAGTCATTTGAGGTTCATTTGAACCTCCCAAAAATCTCGAGATGAGTGACGGGGGTCTTAGGATCTCCATTTTGCAGCTGAGAATCCCCAGCCTCGGAGAGGCAGAGTGACCAGTGGTGTGGCACGGCCACAATGAAGGGCCAGAAGTGAGATTCCCCACCTGGGTCTCTGAACTATGAGTCCGGGACCTCATCTACAAATCGCCGAGCTCACGGGAGATGACTCCTCAGCTCAAGAAACTTCAACCACTCCTTACTGCCTGCCAGGATGAAGGCCCAACAGATCCAGCAGATTCTGGTCCCGATCTGTCCTTCTGGCCTCATCTCCGTGGTGGGAGCTCTCCACTAAGGAAAGGTCTCCACTAAAACCCTGGCTATTTTCCAGATGAACCACCTTCTAACCAGAACTCGTCCAACTTATTCTTGGAAAACAGAATTTTTGAATTTGAATGAAACCCTTGCCTTGCCAAATTCGACTTATTTTTCAGGGCATAGGTCAGGTCCTATCTGCTGCATCAAGTCTTTGCCAATCATGGAAATCCCTGCCAATCTCTCTGACTGTGATATTGTACCACTTACACTGGCAATTCATCTAGTTTGTCCAGCCCTGACCTCTTTTTAAAAGTAGTTTTTGTTGTTATTATTGTTGTTCACCTTTTGTTCTGGAAGAGGACCAGAATTGTATTTAAGGGAGCCAGAGCCATAAATTGGGCCATATTTTGGAATTTTAGATTCTATCTGGTGTCCCACTGTTATTTAAGTTTTTCTTTTTTTACCCTGAGGCAACTGGGGTTAAGTGACTTGGCCAGGGTCACACAGCTAGGAAGTGTTAAGTGTCTGAGGTCACATTTGAACTCAGGTCCTCCTGACTTCAGGGTTGGTGCTCTATCTACTGCTCCTCCCAGCCATGCCCACTAAAGTCTTAACATGTCGACCAATCAGCCAACAAACATTTATGAAATATTTTCTATGTTCTGAGCTGGATGTTGGGTCACAAAGACAATGAATGAAATCATCCCTCCTCTAATAGGAAAGACAACAAATAAACAGATAATGAATGAATACAGGGAGAATAAATGAAGATAAACCCAAACTAAAATATAAGGCAGTTTGGGGGTGAGGGAGCTAGTAATTGGGGGGATCAGTCAAGTCAACAAGTATTTATTAAGCACCTACTAGATACCAGGCACTTCAAACCACTGGGAATACAAAGAAAGGCAAGAGACAACCCCTGCCCTCAAGGGTGAAAGGTTTCATATAGAAGCTCTACTGCAGGAAATGAAGGGAAGGAAGGGTGGCTTCCAGGTGGGTGGAATGTCCAGAACAAGTCACAGAGACTAGAGACAGGATTGGTGTTTGAGGAAGAGAGCTGGTTGACTGGATGGCAGAGCATCAGAGGAGGAGTGAGCTCATCCTCTCACCCTCCCTCCACCCCTTCATCTCCCCCTTTCTATTTGCAGCACTCAGGTACCCAGGTCTTCTTTGACTTCTGATTCTTTCTCACCCCTGCTCCCCTCCTTCAACCAGTCTCCAAATGCTGTCATTTCCTTATCCATTCTAGCTTCTCTCTCCATTCTCTTCTCTTGGCTCCACTGTCATCCCTGCCATTCACTTCAGTAGCTCCTCACTTCTCACCGGTACGAACTCCTCCCTTCCACTCCTTCCTACATGTCTGCACCAGGTTAATCCTGAATACAGAACCTTTTCACATTCCTCCCTCCTTCAAGCCTTATTTTGTTTGAACATTTCAAATAATCCCTCATTTGATTCTCACAGCAACTCTTGAGAGATGGGGGGGGTATTATTACTGAATCAGTATTATTACTGATCAGGCTGATGCCTGATTTACATATGGGAAACGGAGGCTCAGAGAAATTACATGTTCTTGTTCACGTAAGACTTAATCTCATCTCTTTTTATTCCAGTTCTAATTGGACTGCACTGGGCCACCCACTTCTAGTTTGTCTCTAATTTCTCTCCCCATCCAAAATTGTGCTTAGGCAAGTCTTACCCATGCGGTCTCTCACTGAGCTCCCACTTACCGACTAAGTTGAGAATTCACAGAATCTCAGGATTGAAAGTTTGGACAAAATGGAGTCCCACCCACGCTGATCTTCTCCTACAATGTCTGGGGCAAGGTAGCTTTCCTCCAAAGGCAGCCAAATCTGTCCAGCTCTCATTGTTATTAGCTCTCCATAGTTAGGGGGATAGTTTTTCCCCCTAGAATCAAACATAACAAGTGTAGCGAACCCAACAACAAGATGAAACCATCCCCGACTCCAAGGAGCTCTTATTCGACTAAGGGTTGGGTGAGCAACATGAATATGAATTAAGAAATACAAATACAGATAGATACATATATATGTATGGATACATATCTATGTTCTCTCTCTCTATAGAAAATAAAATAATGTGCATATTTTATATGTAATACATTATTATATATTATATATAACAACTTACATTGACTACATTATATCAATATAATATTCATGGCTATAGTCTGCAAGCCCAACTACTTTGTGATTGAAAAAGGTGACTGTCCACCAAAAGGTGGACAAAATGGAATCCCACCATTCCCCACAGGCTGCTTTCATATATACATTTATTTATATGGCTGCAAAGGTAAGTTGGGGGCCAGGTTTATAGAGAGGCTATGATAGTAATAACTCACATTAGACTAGCATGTTCAACCACCACATTAAGGACCTATGATTTCACTGGGAGCATTATAGATCTGGAAAGGTACATTGAGGCTCAGATCAAATCCAAATTCTCCATTTTACAGATGAGGAAACTGACTCAGAAGAGAAAAAGCTAGGATGTGAACCTAACTCCTCTGCAATCCAATCCAGCACTGCCCACTATGTCAACCAGGCTCCTCCTCCACCTTAGGCAGGTACTGAAGTGTCTGCTCGATAATTCAGTGTCTTATTTGGGGGTAGCTCAAAGGGATGATCTGCAGGAACCAGTCAGCCCCTGGGCTAAATGCCGGAGGCACAAAGGCAAAGGTGACCAACCGTCAACAGGGCTTACATTCTAGTCAGAGAGACAATCTATACATCCATAGACACGTACAAGACAGACACAAGATATTTTGGGGGGTAGGGAAGAGTAACAGCATGTGGGAGATCAGGAAAAGCTTCATGTGGATATATTTCTTTCTTTTTTCTTTCTTTTTTTTATTATAGCTTTTTATTTACAAGTTATAAGCATGGGTAATTTTACAGCATCGACAATTGCCAAACCTTTTGTTCCAACTTTTCCCCTCCTTCCCCCCACCCCCTCCCCCAGATGGCAGGTTGACAAATACATGTTAAATATGTTAAAGTATAAATTAAATACAATATATGTATACACGTCCAAACCATTATTTTGCTGTACAGAAAGAATCGGCATGTGGATATATTTCAACTGTGTCTGGAAGGTGAAGGACTACATTCCAGGTATAAAGAATGGAAAGGAGAGTGGATTGTCCAAAGTAAAGAATAAAAAGGTCAATTGCCTGGGGCCACAGGGTGTGTTATGGAGAGTTGGAGTAACTATGACGGGCAGAACCAAGGTGGCCGAGGACAGCTCATGACCCAGCTGAACTCTCCCATCACAACTTTAAAATAATACTCAAATCAAATTTTGGAGCAAGAAAGACAAAAATAGGTGAGAGGGAGACATTTATTTAGCCTAAGACAATGGTAGAATTTTGCAGAATTTTGCACCAGGGTGGTGAAAACCTGGAGGCGGGGGCAAGAATAGCAGCAGTCTCACCTTACCGGTGGTCAGTACCAAGTTCAGGAGCTGTCAGCTCAGAGACAGAGTAGGGGTTAGACAACTGGTCAGAAAGAGATGATAGGGGATCCTTTGCTGGGACTGGGTGCAGCTGGCACTGATGGCAAGTCTATTCCTCATAAACAGTTCTGAGTTGCATTTAAGGGCAGAGAAGAGCACTGGTGTTCGGTCACAAGGAAGCTGGGCCCTGGTCTCAGGTTTAAGGCAGAGAGGAACACTAGGACTTATAACTTCATGAAAGGAGGGGCCCTTCCTGAGTAAAGACCAGAAGATAGACCAGAGGAGCACTGCTCATACCTCTGCCAGGATCACACTAACTTGGAAGCAATAAAATCTCATAGATCCCCGCCCAGAACAAGCTCTGAAAACAGATGCCTGGAAAAGGCTAAAGCTTGGGAGAATGCCCTCTCCCATCTCCAGGTGAGCAGAGTATAATTTAAACATAAAGTTAAGGTCAAGAAATGAGATGGAAAGATGAGCAAACAACAACAAAAATTTGACCATAAAAGCAGGGAAGACGTAGACATACACTTAGAAGACAACAATGTGAAGACAACTACAACCACAGCCTCAAAGAAAAATGCTAATCGGACTCAAGCCCAACAAAAATTCCTGGAAGGGTTAAAGAAAGTTAAAGAAAGAGATTAAAATAGTAGGAGAAAACTGTAATGGGCTGAGGTTTGAGTTGATGCACTGAGGTCCCAAGTACGGCTAAATAGTAATTGGACTATACTCTATTAATATACATGATTGGATCAAGAATGGTCCCTGCCCACTCTCTGTGCAAGTCCTGATGTGTTGTATAGGAAATGATGATTTTGGTGGGTGGAGGCAGAGAGAGACAGGAAGAGAAGCTGGGAGAGATTGGCCTGGGTTCCATGCTAGCAGCTGCTGGTCGTGGTGGCTTCTGGTCTAACTAGCTTCTTGACTCAGCTACACACATTGCTATTGCCCATTCTCTTCCACCTCTGATCTTTCTTCACTGAGAATAAAGACTGACGACTTTCCCCTAACCTGAATTCCTGACTCTGGCTGATTTTAAAATACGCGGTCTTCACAGAAAACTTGGGAAAAGAAATGAGAGTGATGCAAAAAACTATAAAAAGAGAATTAACATCTTGGGTAAAATAAAGAAGCATAAAAAGCCCTGAAGAAAATATCACCTTGAAAAACAGAATTGCTCTAATAGTCAGAGGTACAAAAATTCATTGAAGAAAATAACTCCTTTAAAAGCAGAACAGACCAAATGGAAGAGGAAATACTGAAATTTATGGAAGAAAAGAGCTCCTTAAAAAGAAGAATTGGCCAAATGGAAATGGAGGTTACAAAGCTCACTGAAGAAAATAATTACTTAAAAATTAGCATTGGACAAATGGAAGCTAATGACTCCATGAAACATGAAGAAACAAAAAAAGAGAGTCAAAAGGAAGAAAAAAGGAAGAAAATGTTAAATAACTCACTGGAAAAACAACTGACCTAGAAAAAACGTTGAGGACAGATAATTTAAAAATTATTGGACTGCCTGAAAGACATGATCAAAGAAAGAGCCTAAACATTGTATTTCAAGAAATTATAAAGGAAAATTACCCTGATATTTACATGCAGATGAGAAAATCAGAATGGAAAATATCCATCTCCTGGAAGAAATCCCCAAAGAAAACTTCCAAGAATCTTATAGCCAAATTTCAGAGCTTCCAGATCAAAGAGAAAACACTTCAAACAGCCAGAAAAAACCAATTCAAGTCTTGTGGAGCCTTAGTCAGGATCACATGTGATTTCACAACTTCCACAGTAACGGGCTTAGACTTTATCATTCTGCAAGGCAAAGGAATTAGGATTACAACCAAGAATAATCTATACAGTAAATTTGAGTGTAGTCTTCAAGAGGAAAATAGATATTTAATAAAATAGAGGACTTTCAAGCATTCCTGATGAAAAAATCAGAGCTAAATGGAAAGTTTGATAGTCAAACAAAAGGCTCAAGAGAAGCATAAAAAATAAGTATGAAAGAATAATCATAAGGGAAACAATAAAGTTAAACTGTTTAGTTTTATGGGAATCTGACACATGTAACTTAAGAATCTTTATCATTATTATTTTCTCTCTATCATTATTAGGGTGTTTAGAAGGAGTCTGCATAGATATAGGACATGGTTATAAGTTCATTATGTTGGGATGATCTTCAGAAAAGGAATGTGGGAGTGAGAAAGAGGGATGTCCTGGGAGAAGGGGGAAGGAAGAGGTAGAATGGGGCAATTTTTTCTCACATAAAAGAGGCTTGTAAGGAGGAGCAGAGATGAAGGCAAATGCACAGTTAGTAATTATAACTTTGAATGTGAATAGAATGGGCTAACCCATACAATAGAAGCAGTAGACTGGATTGGAAATTAGAATCCATCAATATGTTATGTATAAGAGACACAATTGATGTAGAAAGTTACACACAAGAGTTAAAATAAAGGGCTGGAGGAGAATCTACCTGCTTCATTGAAATAAAAAAGGCAGGGAGCAATCATAATCTCTGACAAAGCAAAAGCAAAAGTAGACTTAACTGAAAGAGATAATCAGGGAAATTGTATCAAACGTTGTATCAAAAGTTTTTATGGTAGGTTTCTCTGAAAAAGGTCTCATTTCTCAAATATATACTGAACACAGAACTAAATCAAATTTATGAAAAATAAGAGCCATCTTTTTGTGTCCCCAAAAGATTGGAAATGAGGGGATGCCCATCAATTGGAGAATGACTGAACAATTTGTGGTACATGACTGCAATGGAATAATATTGTTCTATAAGAAATGATGAGTGGACAGATTTCAGAAAAACTTGGACTCATATGAACTGCTGCAGAGTGAAGGGAGCAGAATCAAAAGAATAGTGTATACAGTAACAGCAATGTTGTGCAGCGATCAACCATGATAGATTTAGCTTTTCTCAGCAATGCAATGAAGACAATTCCAAAAGGGTCATGATGGAAAATGCTGACCCTGGCGTGTAGCTGTCTTCACATTGTTGTTTTCTGAATTTGTCTGAATTTTCGGATGAAGAAATTAAAACCATTACTGGTCATATGAAAAAAATGCTCTAAATCACTATCGATCAGAGAAAAGCAAATTAAGACAACTCGGAGGTACCACTACACACCTATCAGATTGGCTAGAATGACAGGGAAAGATAATGACAAATGTTGGAGGGGTTGTGGGAAAACTAGGAAACTGATACATTGTTAGTGGAGTTGAGAGATGATCCAATCATTCTGGAGAGCAATTTGGAACTAGGCCCAAAAGGCTATTAAACTGTGTATAACTTTTGATCCAGCAGTGTTTCTATTGGGCCCATATCCCAAAGAGATCATAAAGGAGGAAAAGGGGCCCACATGTGCACAAATGTTTGTGGCAGCCCTTTTTGTAGTGATCAGAAACTGGAAACTGGGTGGATGCCCATCAGCTGGAGAATGGCTGAATAAGTTGTGGTATATAAACGTTATGGGATATGACTGTTCTGTAAGACATGACCAGCAGGAGATTTCAGAGAAGCCTGCAGAGACTGACAGGAACTGATGCTGAGGGAAATGAGTAGAACCAAGAGAACCTTGTACACAGCCACTACAAGACTATGTGACTCTTTTGGACATGTCTCTCTTCAACAGTACTTGCTGTCTTGGGCAGGGGACGAAGGGAAGGAGAAAAAATTTGGAACATAAGGTTTTGCAAGGGTGAATGTTGAAAATTATGTTTGCATATATTATGAAAATAAAAAGCTATTATTTAAAAAAAGAACTATTGTGTCTCAATGCAGATTGAAGCATGCTATTTTCACTTTTTTCTTGTCTTTTTTTCTTCCTTGTGGGTTTTTCTTTTTGTTCTGAGTCTTATTTCACAAACTCACTAATGTGAAAATATATTTAACACGATTGTACATGCATAAACTATATCAGACTGCTCTGTCTTGGGGTGGGGAGAGGGAATGGAAGGAGAGAAAAAATTGGAGCTTACAATCTTACAAAGATGAAAATTAAAAACTATCTTTACATGTAATGAGAAAAAATAAAATGCTATTTAAAAAAAAAAAGTCATTCCCCAATTGATAAATGGCCAAAGGATATGAACAGGCAGTTTTCAGAAGAAGAAATCAAAGTTATCCATGAAAAATACTCTAAATAACTATTGTTTAGAGAAATTCAAATTAAAACAGCTTCGAGGTACCATCTCATACCTCTCAGAAATGAGAAATGCTGGAAGGGAGGAGGGAAAATAAGTACGTTGATGAATTGATGGGAATGTAGTGAACTGCTTCAATCATTTTGGAGAACACTACGGAACTATGTCCCAAATGCTATAAAACTGCATATCCTCCGACCCGCTACTATATCTATACTGCAGAGATCAAAGAAAAAAGAAAAGGAGCTATACGTTCAAAAATATTTATAGCAACTCTGCGATGGCAAAGAATTGGAAATTCAAGGGTTGCTCATCAGTTGGGAATGACTGAACAAGTTGTGGTAGATGAGAATATCTTTTATTTTTGAACCCAAGTTGGTTGTAACTGTCACCCTCAGAGGAAGATATGAATTTAATCAATAAACTCAATTCTTGTTTACCTGGATTGATTATTCTCTTTCTTAATCCTCAATAAAACTATTCTAATCTACTCTTACTATCCAGAGAGAGACAGATTGCCAGGGAAAGCACACTATTTAGCTGTGGTATCTAAATGTAATGGAATACTACTGCGCTATAAGAAATGATGAAGAAGATGGTTTCAGAAAAAAAGATGGCAAAACCCATATGAATTGGTACAAAGTAAAATAAGAAGAATTTGGAAAAGCTCATCGTACACAGTGACGGCATTATTGTGATGATGATCAACTATGAAAGACTTGCGGGCTCTGATCGAGACAGTTCGAAAGGATTCATGATGAAAAATCCCATCTACCTCCAAAGAGAAAAATGAATCCTGAGTGCAAATTGCGGTATAATCTTAATTTTTAAAATTTGCCATTTGAGATGCTATAGCTAATATGGAAATATGTTTTGCAGGGATAATTGATGTAGCATTTCCCTTCTCAGCAGGTGGGGGAAGAGCAGGCAGCAGAAAATCTAGAATTCAAAACTTTATTTATTTATTTAGATTTTTTATACCTCTAATTTTTGTATTATTATTGTCGCTTTTTATTTACAAGATATATGGTAATTTTTCAGCATTGACAGTTGCAAATCCTTTTGTTCCAACTTTCCCCCTCCTTTCCCCCATCCCCTCCCCCAGATGGCAGGTTGATCAATACATGTTAAATATGTTAAAGTATAAGTTAAATACAATATATGTTTACATGTCCAAACAGTTAATTTGCTGTATAAAAAGAGTAGGACTTTGAAACAGTATATAATTAGCCTGTGAAGGAAATAAAAAAGGCAGGCGGGCAAAAATAGAGGGATTGGGAATTCTATGTAGTGGTTCCTAGTCATCTCCCAGAGTTCTTTCTCTGGGTGTAGCTGGTGGAACTCAGTTTTAAAAGAATCTTAAGAGTTATGATGATGTGAAGTAGGAAAGGCCTGATCTCAAACCCTCTATGTTAGAGTTTCCTTAACTGTACCTCTCTTGAAATGTTTCTGCAATGATCACATGAGACAATAGTTATAAAAAGCACTTAGTGCAATACCTAGCCAATAAAAGGCGCTGTATAAATATTTATTCTTCCCTCCTCCCTCAGATTGTTGTGAGGGCATAAAGAGATAATATTAAATTTTTTTGTTTTAATTTTTTTCTTTTTTAAGTAATATTTTATTTTTCCAAATACAAGTAGAAGATAATTTTCAACATCTATCTTTGTAAAACCTTGTGTTTAAAATTTTCCTCCCTCTTTCTCCTCTCAAGACAGCAAGTAATCTGATATGTTCCTATCATCTTAGCCAAACCGATAGTTGTGAACTGGTGCCCGGAGTTGTCTTAAGATGCATTTCTCTACCCAATAGTGATTTGCAGCATTTTTTCATATGACTAGAAATGGTCTTTGTCTGAAAATTGTTCATCTGCTTTGACCAATTATCACTTGAGGAATGACCTCAAGTCATTGAGGTTTGTATTCTTATTCTTATAAATTTGAGTCAGTTATCTATATATTTTAGAAATGAGGTCTTTATTGGAAACAATGATTGTAAATCCTCACCCCACTCCCCACCCCCTTCAGCTTTCTGTTTCCCTTCTAAGCTTGGCTGCATTAGTTTTGTTTGTGCCAAATCTTTTTAATTTAATGTCATCAAAATAATCAAATTTGCATTTCATAAGATTCTCTATTCTTCTTTGGCCACAATTTCTCCCTTCTCCACAGATCTGAGAGGTAAACTCTCCCTTATTGTCCTAATTTGCTTATAGTATCATTCTTTATGTTTACATCATGAACCTATTTCGATGTTATCTTGGTATAGAATATAAGATGTTGGTCAATGCCTAGTTTCTGCCATACTATTTTCTAGGTGTTTTTTTTTTTTTTTAAAGCAATTGCTGTCAAATAGTGAGTTCTTACATAAGTCCTTGATATTCTTCTAAATGTTTAGATCTAATTTTATATGTGCGAAAAATGTTTTCGTAATCGTGTTCATATAGTCCTTGGCTTTGTCTTGGCAGATAGACTCTTAAATATTTTATATTATCTCCAGTTATTTTAAGTGGGATTTCTCTTTCCATCTCTTGCTGCTGGGCTTTGTTGGTAACATATAGAAATATCAATGATTTATGCGAGTTTATTTTATACCTTGCAACTTTATTACAGTTGTTAACTGTTTCTAGTAGTTTTTTAGTTGATTCTTTAGGATTCTCTAGATATACCATAATATCTGCCCAGAGTATTAGTTTTCCCCCTTCATTACTTACTCTACTTCCTTCATTTTTTTCTTCTCTTGTTGATGCTAACATTTCTAGTTCAATATTGAACAACAGTAGTAATATTGGGCAACTTTGTTTCACCCCTGATCTTACTGGGAATGTTTCTAACGGATTCCCGTTATATCCACAGCTTGCTGAAGGTTTTAGATAGATGCTACTTATCATTTGAAGGAAAACCCCATTTATTCCTATGCTCTTTAGAGTTTTTAATAGGAATGGGTGATGGATTTTGTCAAATGCTTTTTCTGCATCTGTTGAAGATAATCATGAGATTTCTGTTAATTTGGTTCCTGCTATGGTCAATTATGCCGATAGTTTTCCTGATTTTGAAGCAGCCCTGCGTATAAAATCCCACTTGGTCAGAGTGTCTTATCCTGGAGCTAAGTTGCTCTACTCTCTTCGCTAATAGTATATTTATGATTTCTGCATCGATATTCATCAGGGAAATTGGTTTATAGACAATATTTATAAAGCACTCTGGAGATTTGAAGCACTATATAAATACTAATCTAGAAATGCTTATTATTATTATTATTATTACATCGTTCTTATGGAATGGCAAGGCATTTTTATAAATGCTATATTTCTTTGACCCTTACGGTAGCCCTATAAGGTAGATGTTATTTTTCTATCTATTTTACACATGAGGAAACTGAGGCAGACAGAAGGGAAATGACTTATCCCGGATCTGAAGTCCAAGGCTAGCACTCTTTTCTTTACGCTTAAACTGACGGCACTGCCTCAGAAGGAATGGATTTCCTCACAAGGGATCGGTGAATGAATGACACAGGAAGAGTTCATATTCGAACCCGTTTTCTCGCCGCCAAAGGCCAGGCCCTTTCTTTTACATGATTCTGCCCATTGGCCACACAGGGAAGGGGACCAGCTCCGAGTCCGGAGGAAGCAAGTCGCAGTGTCCAGGGAACGAAGCGGTTTCCCCCTCTGCATTCTGCCCATTTCCACAGCTGTGAAAACTGAGGCCCATTAGGTCACCAGCCGGCCCACGCTGCTTTCCGGGGGGGGGGGGGACCTGAGCCTTCGTGCCCAAGGCCCCCAGGGGCGGCCTGGGCAGGGGTCCCGCGTCAGGAGTGGCCGGCGCTCCCGGGCCCGGGCTCCCCCAGGCCTGGCGGGCGCCCCCCTTCCCTTTCCCCGGCCGCCCGGGTTCCTCCCCGCTCCCAGCCCGACACCTGCCCTGCCCCGGCCCGGCCCCGGCCCGGCCTCCGCCTTTCTCGGGATCTCGGGAGCCCGGCAGCCCGGCACTCGGCTCCGCCCTCGAACCCGGCCCCGACGGACTTGTGCCCGGGAAGGCCCCGTTCCTCCTCCCGCCCCCGCCCCGCCCCCCCCCCCGATCCGGAGGGGGCCCCGACTCTCACCTTGGCGGCCACTCCCCAGCTCTGCCCTCCGCCGCCTCCTCGCCCTCCCTCCCTCCCCGGGTCGGGGCTGATCATTAACCCGGCCCAGGAGCTAAAAGCAGGCGGCCGGCGGCCCGGGACGCCACGGGACGGACCTGTCACCATGGACGGCATCCTGAGCCCCAGCGCGCCCGCCGGCACCCCCGCGCCCCCGCTGCCGTCCGACCGCATCAAGAACGTCGCCGACATCTCCGTCATCGTCGTCTACTTCGTGGTGGTCATGGCCGTGGGGCTGTGGGTACGTGGGGAGCGCGCAGGCCCGCGGGGAGGGCCGGGACAGGCGCTTCACCTGCTGAGCCGGGCCGGGGGGGGGGGGGGGGGCCGGGCGGGGGGCGGGGGGGGGCCCGGCCTCGGGCGGGGGGGGGCTCCCTCGGGAGCTCTGACGGCGACGTTCAATGCTCCGCGTTCTAAGCCCCTCCCGGGACGCTCTTTTCCGAAGGGGATCGGACCCTTCCAGCTGGAGCCTGGGCCGTTCTTGGGGAGGATGCCGCCCGGGGGAGGGGGCGCGGGGAGGGAGCAGGGGAGCGCCCGGGCTGCGCCACGGAGCAGGGACCGGGCCAGGAGAGGGGAAGGAGAGGTCGGGGGCAACTGGAGGGAGGAAGAGTGACCGAGGCGGCGGCGGGAGGGGGGCGGAATAGAGGCTGTGGGAGGGGGTTCCCAGGGAGGCCCGCTGAGGATCCGCTCACGAGCGGGGGCGGGCGGGGAGAGGACAGGGAAGGGACTTGGAGAGTCACCTATCAGGCTGCAGGTGAGGGAGGAGACGGGACGGCTCAGTGGGGGGGGGGGACGGGACAGCTGGGGGGGGGAGGCCCTAGGAGGCTGGGAGACTTAGAGAAGAGGCGGGAAAGGGGCTTGCCCTCCAGCTCAGGGTCAGCCCCGGCGGTCCCTAAAGGCTGACAGGTGTCTCATATCCAGGGACAGAGAAGCGGCTCCGGCTGCCAGGCCCTCAGGGTCCTGTGCGTCCCATGAAGGGGGGCAGGAGAGCCGGGGCCCCAGGGGGTCCGAGGTTAGAGGGGGCCCCAGGATAACCAGGCCCCACGGGGTCCAGCTGCCTGGCAGCCCTTCAGATACTGGCTCGGAGGGAGGCACTTCTGGGCCACGGGAGCGAACCAGAGAAACTTGTTCTCAGGGCACACCCAGGGGCCAGCAGGGGTGGCTCAGGCAGCAAAGCTCGGCAGTGCTCTGGGCTTGGAAGGGGGACGGGGAGGAGGCAGGAGCCGGTGGGATTCTCTCCCTTCTCTCCCAGAAGCTGGGACCGAAGATTAACTCTTTAGGAGCCCCCAGGGCCTCTCCCACCCCAGTGGGCCCCAGTGCTGAACTCAGGGTCCCCGTCAGCCCGGGGCCCAGGCTCACTGACTGACTAACTGGTGGGGGGACCTTAGAGGTCACCAAGTCTAACCCCTTCCTTTTACAGCTGGGGAAACTGAGGCACAGGGAGGTTACACAGTAGTCTGCCTTCTAGCCTGCTCTCCTGGGCAGCATGCTCTCCCTCACGCTTTTCTCCATTTCTTGAATTCATTTTTAAATCTCCATTTATTTATTTAATTAAAGAATAAATCAATTTCTCCAATAATGAGCAAATGGACAATGAGGTCGCCTAGGGAGTTAGCGCCCGGCCAGGAGCGGAGAGGCCGGCTCAGGGCTCGCCCGGCTCCGTGCTCACCCAGCCTGGGCATTGCAGCTCACGGCCTCCCCGTGGGAAGCTCCGGGCCGGGTTGGAGGCCGGGACCCCATCTTCCGGCCTGGCCCCGGGGACCTCGTTGCCCCTTGGCCCGGCCAATGGCGTTCTCCCCCCCACCCCGCCCCCCCTCCGGCCCAGGCTGCTCAGCGGCTCCCCTGCCCCCTCCAGCTCTCGAGGTGTTTCCGCCTTGCCACCATTCATGCCTCATTAATGGCCACTTAATCCCCTGATGACCATTTCAGCTTTTATCCCCACTCATAAACGGCCCGGGCTCGGCCGCCGCCCCGCTTTATGGCCTTTGGGCCCCCCCTTTTTCCCCAGGGAGCAGAGCAGAGCATCCCCGGGGAGACTGTTATCTCAGCACCTCTCCCACGGTGCCCGGCCCTGTACCAGAGCGGCCTCTCCCGCCCTCGGCCGGCCCTCGGCCCGCCGACCCTTCCTCTCGGCATCTCTCTCTGCACACGGGTGACGGCCCCTCGGTGCCGGGGAGCACCCTCTTCCTCAGCCCCGTGTAGCCATGTGGACAAACCTCCCCCGGCTCTCCGGCCAGCACGCTGCGTGGATTGTAGATTGAGAGCCGGGAGTTACCTTCAAGGCCACCTCCTCTCCCCCCATCTCATTTTACAGGGAAGGAAACTGAGGGCAGAGAAGCTGTGGAGTATTGGATAGAGGCTGGGCTTGTTTGAGTTGGGGAAGATATGGGTTCAAATCTCACCTCTGACAATAACCGAGTCACCCTGAACAAGCCACTCTTTGGGGTCACTGTCCTGATGGGTAAAATGAGCTGACAGGGGCAGCTGGATGGTGCAGTGGGCAGAGTCAAATCCAGCTTCAGACACTTAACGCTTCCTAGTGTGGTCTGAAGACTTCAGCGTTCTAACCACTGAACCACCCGGCTACCTCTTGTTTGGAATCATAATGTTAAGAGCTTAGAGTCTTTGGATGTTAGAATTGTAGACAACAGGAGATGGCTAAGGCTTCAGAGAGTGTCCCATTCCCTTCAACTAGTATTTTACAGGGGGAGAAACTGAGGCACAGGGAGTTTTTTTTTTTTTGTTTGTTTGTTTTTTTTTAGTGGCTTGCTTGCTCAAGGTGATCAAGTAGATCCAGGATTCCTGGGCTGGCTCTTCCAAGGCAAGCGCTCTTTTGACTGCCTTAGGAGGAGGCAGAGGGAGGAGAGCCCGAGGGCCACTGGGATTGGAAGCTTCGCTGAGATGCTGGGCAATGAGGGGAACTGGGCAGGCGGGGGTGGCCCTGGGGAGGAGGTGGCAGCAATGGGAGACAGTGGGAGAGACTGGCCTGGCAGAGAGATCTGGGAGTCTGCATGAAGGGAGACGAAGGCGGCAAGAGGAGACAGTCAGTGAATACACACTTATTAAACACTTACTGTGTTTGAGGCCCTGCACTAAGCACTGGAGACAGGCCTTCCTATCAGCAGTTCCCATGGAAGGAGATAGAGTGAGTAACCGATCTGTAGACCAGTGAGCTCAGAGAAGGGACTAGTTCTGAGAGACTTGGAATGGCCTCGCATGGGCGAGGAGGTCAGAGGTGAGGTCAAACAGGGCAGGGAGCACTCAAGGCAAAGGCTCAGAGAGGGGAGATAAAGAGAATTCAACTCAACTTAGGTTCACTAATTGCCTTTTCTGTGTGCCAAGCACTTACTGTGTGCCAAGCACCTACTGTGTGCCAAGCACAGCCAAGAGCTGGGTTTGAAAAGAAAGGCAAGAGCCAAGTCCCTGAGGACTTGTCCCTGAGGAGCTCACGGTTGAATGATGGAGACATTTAAGCAACCATGTACACAGAAGGTGTAGACAGGAGAAACTGGGGACAATTAGGAGAGACAAGGCTTTAGAATTCAGAACGATTGGAACAGATTGGTAGCCGATGGGATTTCAAGAGCGAAGGGCAGGGACAAGGGCAAGGACAAATGCAGTGTCGAGAGACTCTTGGATGAGTCAGTAGACCCTCACTGACTGTCTGGTTGTTGCTCAATTCTATTCTCTGCACCTTGATTCATCTGAAAGAGATGCATTTGTGCTCAGCCCGTTAGGCAGCAGACGCAGTTGTCTGGTGCCAGCCCTGGGCCTGAAGTCTTTCTAGCTTGGTGGGCCATGAGGGCCTGGACTCCGCTGGAAAGCCTTTGAAGGCTTATGTCCACCCCCACACCTTTGCAAGGGTTTGGAGTAAGATTTTGTGGCCCCGAGATGGGGCGCGATCCGCAATGGGAAGCGATTGTTCTTTCTAGGGATCTCATCAGATCATCTTGGGTACTTACTAAGCTTCTGATCTTATCTTTCCAGGCCATGCTGTCCACCAATCGTGGGACTGTGGGAGGCTTCTTCCTGGCAGGCCGGAGTATGGTGTGGTGGCCGGTGAGTGTTACAGAGACGGTCCTTGGTTAAAAAGGCCGAGCCCTTCTGGGGCTGGTCTGTGTTCTGCCTTGTTCTGGAGAATCCATCTGCTTCTCGGCTGGGAGGACATTGTGCCCCTCAGGCCTGGCCCCACCGGGTGCAGCCGAGTCTTGAACTGTGGGCACGTGTCCTATCCACGGGGGATCATGGGACCCTAGGACTTATTATCAAAAAAGGGTTTGTTGACGACTTGGGTTTTTCTATCTCTTTCATTTCTGAATCCGTCCCTTCCTCTCTAGCCGGAGAGCTTTCTTTTGTAGCAAAGACACATCCGACAGCATTCCGTATCCATAACTGCCCCTTACTCCCGCCCCCACCCCCACCCCTCACCAATAAAAGGGTGAGCTGCATTTTCTCACATCTTCTCCAAGGTCAATTTTTCTCCCAGGCCGTTCGGTGTCTCTTTTTGTTCACATTGTTGCAGTTGGTTCTGTTTACATTTGGTCTGCATCAGTTCATGTAATTCTTCTCATGGTTCTCTGTAATCCTCCATTAGCTACTTCTTCAACAGGGTAATGTTTTGCTCCATTCATCTACCATAACTTGCTTAGCAGGTCCCTAATCAAGGGCGTCCAATTTGTTCCTATGATAACACAAAAAGTGCTGCTGTGGTCGTTTTGGTGTATGGGAGGCCTTCCTTTTCTAAAAAAAAGAAAGAAAGAAAGAAATTGAATTGAACAAAATCCCTCTAAACAGCAAACATTTCAGTGTATAAAGTCGATCAAAAAGAGGATCAAATATGAAATCATACAGCACTCTTATGTACATCTTGCTTTTACTATATAACAAATTCAACATATTACTTTCAAATCTGTCCTGCTTATCGGTGTTTCCTTCTGAACTTCTTTCTGTTCTCTTCTATGCGTTTTAGAGAAATGTTCCAACGGCCACTTTTCTTCTCTGTGGACCACACTGTTGTTACTTCTCAAAAGCACAATCATTGAAATCAAAAAGTAGAATCAAGCAAAAAAAAAAGTTCTCATATCAGTCATGTTGAAAATGTGTTTCTCATTCTGCATCTTAGATCCAACCTCTTTTCTGTCAGGAGGTGGGCAGTATATGTGACTTTCTTTCTCTTTCCTTCCTCCTTCCTTTTTTCCTCCCTCCTTTATTTTCTCCCTTCCTTCCTTCCTTCCTTCCTTCTTTCCTTCCTTCCTTCCTTCCTTCCTTCCTTCCTTCCTTCCTTCCTTCCTTCCTTCCTTCCTTCCTTCCTTCCTTCCCTCCTTCCTTCCTTTCTTTTCTGACATATCCCCACTGGGGATATATCCCCTAACTGCAGGATCTCTGAATCAAAGGCTATGAACATTTTAGTCCCTTTGGGAGAGGCATAATTCCAAATGTTGTCTAGAATAGATGAACTAATGAATGGTTTTACCAGTGGTATAGCAGTGTATCTGGCTTTCCATATTCCCTCTGACATTGACTCTTTCTATATTTTGTCAGGACCATAGGATTTAGAGTTGGGGAAGACGTTATCTGAGATTTAAGATTATAATTAAGACCCTAAAGCTGGGGTGCTGTATAGATGAAGAGATGACATCCCCTCATTTGGCTCTGATATCATTAATTGGTCATCTTGACTAGATTCAGTTGATTTAAGTAAGCAGTTAGTTGGGATTGGTCCAACATGTGGTGATTTGACTGAAGTTTTTGGATTGGGTTGCACCCGATAATCCATTCCCCTGGCTGCCTAGGTTTCGACATTGCCCTGAAACTTGCAAGTGAGAGGATGAGTAAGGAAGAGGCGAGATAATTAAGCCAGCCTGGGAGTGATAGGGAGGAATACCGAGGAGGAAGCAGGTGACTAAAATGATGTAATGTGTACCCAATAGGGAATATTTGACCTGGAGGTAAGGACCTGGTGACATTATTACAGAGCAAGTTGAGAAGTTGAAGCTGAAAGAGGTTGAATCTTGTTAAGTTTCTCTTTGATTCCAAGTCCAGTAAATCTAGCTAATTGAAATGCAACTAGATTAAGAGATTTTTCCGGGATCAACCAGGTAGTGAGACCACGGTCTCATAAGATTAACTCTGGAGCCAGAAATATGAGGAAATTGAGTCCCGGGAAGGGGTCTCAGAATTAACCAAGTCCAATTCCTCTCGTTTTACAGACAAATAAACTGAGGGAAGAGAATTATAAAAGGTCACACAGACCGTGGCAGAACCAGGGTTCTGTGACTATAAATCCAGCACTTTTTCTATGATCTCACACTGCAGTGTGATTGAATTGGTGATTAGTGTGATATGGAGGAAGTCTATGATCATTTTTTGAGTTGAATTTATGCCGTTTGTTTTTTTTCTTACATTGGCGATGTTTCCCAACATTCCCTTCCTGAATCCCAAAGTACTCCTTGTTTGTTACCCAGAAAACCATCCAAGCAAAACCAGTGGACACAGTGACTGTATCACCCAACAGCATGTGTAACACTTAGCCCCTGTAGCCCCTGCCCTCTTCCTGGAGGCAGGGAGGCGTGTTTCATCACCTGTCCACTGCCTTTCATCTGGATTCGGCGGCTAGCTATTTGACCCTGACTTTTCCATTGTACTTGTTCCACTTTCCACCACACCATAGTTACTAATGGCCCTGTCCTCCCCTGGCCCCAGCCATTAGATTTAAGAGCCCTAGAAAGTCAAATCTGGAGCATATCTCGCTTTAGCAAAGCCCAGGGTCTTTCATGCAGTAGGTGTAAAATAAACATTTACAACCCCCCAGTCTTTTTAAAAATCATTGTCCTCCGGGGCGTTAATCATAGTTTTCTCCTCGTTTCATCTGCAAAAAGTGTCTTGGATTAGTTTATTGGGGCTGGACCTTGACTGCTCGGCTCTGTTCGTCTGGAGCGAACTCAAAGATCATCTCAAAGGCTGGGTCTTGACAATGGCAGATTACCCAGAGCATTCAGCCACTTCTGGGAAGAAGCCAGTCTGGCCAGAGCCTTGGAGTCAGGAGAACCCGGCTGGGGCTTCTTGTGGACGACCCCCATTACGGGATTGGGCTTTCTGTCTCCTTTTGTTTTTTTGTCCCGGGCTATTGCCTGTTGGGAAAGGTTAGTGGGCTCCAACCTCCCCCAGTAAGTGACCCTGGAACCTGGTTTGAATGGAGGGGACCGGAGGAGAGACCTCTTCTGATGCTTAATGTCTGAGTGATCTTGGGCAAGTCCCTTAAGATTGGTCTCACCTCCCTCATCTGAAAAGAGAGGAAACGTCAGAAGTCCGAAGTGGGGGAGGAAATGTCATCTCTTCCTTAGCTCCCCACATGGAGGACTCTCTGAGGTCCCTTCCGGTGAAATCACAGGCATGTTGATGTAAAGTGGTGACAGTGTCGCTATTAGGGTCAGGAAAGATGGAGATGTCAGGAGCATCTCCTTGGACCACATTCACAGCAACTGAGGCAGGATGGGAGCCCAGAGGCCCATGGACTACAATCTCCTCACTTTACACGTGGGGAAACTGAGGCCCCTGGAGGGTGATGTCTTTGGCTAAGGTACATTGTGAGTCAGTTGCACAGCTGGGATTCGAACTCAGGTCTTCTGCCTCCTTTCACTCCCCTCACTTCTCCTCCCTAGTCCTGATTTGTTATGCACTTTTTTTTTTTTGTAGCACAGACATCTCTAGGCTTCTGTTGCACCATCCAGTCCTTTTTTCCCTGATCCTCAGTTTTCTTATCTGCAAAAAGAGAGGGCCGGACCAGATGAGCTTCAAGGCTCTCTCTGGCCCCAGGATTCTGCAAGAGAGAATTTAATAACAGTGTGTCCATTCATCCCTTTTGAATTTTCCTAAGGCTGATTCAGCCCCAATCAGATGATGAGGCAATGACCAGACATTCATACACAGAAGCCTTGGCTAAACAGGGTCCTGAGATAACCAGTTATCTCTCCCCTGCCTTTCTTCCTCCTCCTCCTCTTCTCCTCCCCCACCCCAATGCCCTTCTCATTTAGCTTTTATTTATTTATTTATTTTATTAATAGCTTTTTATTTACCAGTTCTATGCATGGGTAAAATTTTACAGCATTGACAGTTGCCAAACCTTTTGTTTTATTTTTTCCCCTCCTTCCCCCCACCCCCTCCCCCAGATGGAGGTTGACCAATACGTGTTAAATATGTTAAAGTATAACTTAAATACAAAATAAGTATACATCTCATTTAACTTTTAGGAGAAAGAGGAAAATTCCAGGAGAGCAAGTTCAGACCAGGAACTTGGGGGGCAAAGACCCGATTCTTCCTTAGAGAGTGAATTAATAGTTTGTTCTATTTCTTTTTCTCCAATGGAGACTCGTTAAGTCATTTATTTCCTCTTCTGTTAATCTGGGCAATCTATATTTTTGTAGCTATTCTTGATACTTCCAAAATAACTTTCACGGGATGTTCCGAGCACCCATTTTTCTCTGGCGCCAAAGAACGTCGGAGCCGGGAGGGACTTTAGAACAGAGACAAGATAACGGACCTTTGGTTAATCTAGTCCCATCCCTTCATTTTGCAAACACACAAACTAGAGACCCAGGAACAAGTTTTGTACCCGTGAGGACCACATAACATTATGTGCCACATAACAAATCTCACCCAAAGGAACTCACTATTGTAGCTAAGTCGGAGCCGATGGCTTCCTGTTCTTTCTTCCCATCACGCCATGATCTGGAAGCACTCGGCCCTCAAGGTTGGAACACTGAGCCCTCAAGGCCAAACTAGTTTTTAGGATTTTTTCTATTGCTCACATCTTACCACAAAGTCTGACATCTTTCTTGCTCATTAATAGGCATTTATTAAGCACCTACTATGTGCCAGGTGGGGTGCTGTGACCCATGAACATCCATTTAACGTTTACTATGTGCTAGATGCTATGGGAATGAAGCAGTCCCTGTCTTTAAGGAGCTCACATGCTCCCATGATCAAAAAACTCAGTCAAGTAAATAAACACCAAAGAAAATAAGGTGATTTCAAAAGGGTAAAAATTTTAATAATTGGAAGGATCAGAAAAGGAGGCCATTGAGGAAGTTATCACAATCGTCCTGGTGAGAGACAAAAGTTTGAAAAAGGGCAGAGGCTGTGTGAGTGAAGAGCAGGGACAAACGTGGGAGGACAATTGTGGCTGAAATGATTGAAGCAGGTGCACCATAAGCTAGTTTCTCTCTGTCTATCTGTCTCTCCTTGTCTTTCTGTTTCTCTGTCTCTCTCCCTGTGTCTCTCTCTCTCACTCTCTCTCTCTGTTTGTCTCTCTGTCTCTCAGTCTTTCTGTCTCTCTCTCTCTGTCTTTCTGTCTCTCTCTTTGTCTCTCTGTCTGTCTCTCTGTCTCTCTCTGTGTCTCTCTCTCTATCACTCTCTCAGTCTTTCTCTCTGTGTCTCTCTCTATCACTCTCTCTGTCTTTCTGTCTCTCTCTCTCTCCGTGTCTCTCTATCACTCTCTTTCTCTCTGTCTCTCTTTCTGTCTGTCTGTCTCTCTCTCTCTGTCTTTCTGTCTCTCTCCCTCTGTCTTTCTGTCTCTCTCTCTCTGTCTATTTCTGTCTCTGTCTCTCTGTCTCTTTGTCTCTGTCTGTCTCTTTCTCTTTCTCTCTCTCTGTCTCTGTGTCTGTCTCTCTCTGTGTGTCTCTGAATTTGGCTTACAGCCTGTTGTCCTAGAGTTGGAAGGGACCTTGCCGGCCGTGAGATGCACTGTCCTCATTTCCCAGATGAGGACTCGGGTCTAGGGAGGTCCCAGAACCTAGCATGGGTCTAGCACTAGTTGACTCTCTTTAAACCTCCCATTTCCCAACTGAGATTCCTGGAAATCAAGTTACCCTCCCCCAAGAAACCGATTCTGGAGCCATTGGCTTTTCCCACTGAACCGTAGCTGACACATCCCTTGGAGACGCTTAACCTTAAGACCAGGAGACTCCCAAAGCGGATCCTTCTGTAAGATGCCGTCTGCCTTTCTCCCTCCCCGATGGATAATTTTCGGGCCTGACTTTTTATCGGTCCCATTTTCTTATTCCTCGTTAACACTTGACCTGTAGTTAAACAGTGAAGGACTTTCCAAGGTAAACCTTGTCCCGGCACCCGATTGGCACCTACGGGAGGCAGAGAGAAGTGGGCTGGGCTGCCCAGCCACGCTTCAGGGGGGTCCTCGGGCTTCACGCTCTCGTTTCCTCCCAGAGATTTTCCTTTCCTGTTAACCTTCGTTTCTTCCAAGCAAATGATTTGCAGGGGGGGAGTAAACAAAGTCAGCCGGGGCCGTGTCGGAGCTTGTGTGTAGGAATGTGTGACCGAGGGCACCTTCTTCCCTGAGCCCCTGAGTGTGGCTCTGGCCTGGGGGGGGGGATCAAAGAGAGGGGAACCATCAAAAACTTTATGAGAGAGTGGAGGAGCATGGGAGAAGAGAGTAGAGAGGGAGGGTACTTTAGAGAGAGATCATCGAATCCAACCCCTTCATTTTACAGGTGAGGAAACAGTCCTGACTTGCTCAAACTCACTCGGTGGGGCTTTAAGTTTCAGAGGAGGGATTTGAACCCAGGGCCGCCAGTTACAAATCCAGGACATCTACTGTAATATCTGTCTCTCAAATTGGAATATAAGTGAGAGGCAACATGCTGAGGAGAACAGGACTATGTGTATATTGTGTCTCCCAATAAAATATAAGCTCCCCAAGGGGAGGGATAGTTTCCCTTTTGCCCTTGTGTTGTCAGTGTTTGGCCCATATTAAGTGCTTAATAAATATGACTAAAAATTAGCAGGGAATAGTTTACCACTCAGATCTTTAGAGAAGGGAGGATTTTATGGCCAAACAAGAAATAGAGAACATTATGATATACAGAATGGATAATTTTGATGACGTTAAATGAAAAGTTTTGCATAACCAGAACTAAGGCAGTCAAGATTAGAAGGGAAGCAGAAAGCTGGGAAACAATTTTTCCAACGAGTGTTTTGAGCAAAGGTCTCATTTCTAAATATATATAGAGAAACGGGATCAAATGTGTAAGAATACAAGTCATTTTCCCATTGATACATGGTAAAAGGATATGAAAAGACAATTTTCAGATGAAGAAATTACAGCCATCTAAAGTCTTATAAAAATGCTCTAAATCACTATTGATTAGAGAAATGCACATTAAAACAACTTTGAGTACCACTTCATAACTATCAGATTGGCTAAGATGACAGGAAAAGATAATGATGAATGTTGGAGGGGATGTGGGAAAACTGGGACACTGAGACATTGTTGGTGGAGTTGTGAACTGATCCAGCCATTTTGAAGAGCGATTTGGAACTATGCCCAAAGGACTATCAAACTGTGCATACCCTTTGATCTGACAATGCTACTACTGGGTCTTTATCCTAAAGAGATCATGTTGGTTGTTGTCCTTTGTTCTCAAAGAAAACCAAAACGATATCACTGTGGCAGAATCAAGTGGTTGATTAGAACAATAGGATTTCGGAATGCTCTCCCAGACTAGACACAGATAGTCCCTATGAACAATTTGGGTGAATTCACCATCTCGTGTTTCTTCTGAGCTAATTTAATTCTTCTTTGCTCATAGAGCACAGTCCTTTCTGTGACAAGAGCACGCCATGCCGGGTGGTCCTAGGCCAATGTCTCCCATGTCATACAATCAATTCTAAAATTCTTAAGAGACCTTCAGAGTCCTTGTATTGCTTTTCCTGGCTGCCAAATGAGCTTTTGCCCTGTGGGAATTTCCACAATTTCCACAATTTTCCACAATTTCCACAATTTCCAACAATTTCTTGTTGGCAAGCATGCATTTGCCCATCAGTTGAGGAATGGCTAAATAAGTTATGGTATATGGATGTAATGGAATATTATTGTTCTAGAAGAAGTGATCGGCAGCTGATTTCAGAAAAAGCCTGGAAAGACTTACATGAACTGATGCTGGGCGAAGTGAGCAGAATGAGGAAAACACTGTATACAGTAATAGAAAAATTGTGTGATAATCAACTAGGATAGACTTGGCTCTTCTCTACAATAGAGTGATCCAAGACAATTTCAATAGACATGGGATGGAAAATTGTGTCCACATCCAGGGAGAGAGAACTATGGAGACTGAAGGAGATCAAAACATACTATTTTCATCTTTTGTTTTCTTTCTCGTGATTTTTCTTTTTTCTTCTGATTTTTCTTTTCCAACATGAATTATATGGAAATGTTAAAAACGATTGTACATATATAACTTGTTGTCTTGAAGAGGTAAGGGAGGGAGGAGGAAAAAAAAGCTTTGGGACGCAAAATCTTACAAAAATGAATGTTGAAAACTATCTTTATATGTAATTGAAAAAGTAATATTCAATAGTATATATATATTATACTATATAATAGTATATATTAAAATAAAATTTAAAAACCATTGGCTGATGGGAAAAAAAAGTTAGGCAAGCTAAGAGTTTGAGTTTTAACTGTGGGATTTTGGTCAAGACCCTTTCTCCACTTAGATCTCATCTTCCTGATCTGTAAAATGAGTGTAATTATTTTTGGACTGACAACTTTGTTGGGGGGTGCTGTAAAAAAAGCACTTTGTAAATGTAACTGGGCTACATATGTAGCCCATACAATTATGGGTTACAAAATTTCCTACAAGGGGAATTGTGGAGACTGCGAGAGCAGGAGTGTGAGGGGTAAAATAAATATAAAGAACAACGTAAATAAATTTAAATAGTTAAAGATAAAGTAGCTGAGGAAGAGAATACTAGCAGTTAAAGGAAGAAGATGAGAGCTCTCTGGGAGGGCACTTCGGACATGAGATGTGTAGAATAATGTTGCTACTTTGGACTTGGGAGACTGGAAAGATGGTAATATCTTTATGAGATGTGGGGAAGGTTGGAAGAACAAGGGATTTGGGAAGGGATGAAGGTGATGAGTTCTTTTTTTGGACACGCTGAGTTTGGGCAACTGGTGATGTGCCATTGAAGCTCAGGAGAGATGGCGATATAAATAAGAGAATTATTAGCACAGAAATGATGAAACTCGGGACTTTTAAGCATCATTTCAGACTCTCATCAAAGAGTTGGACCATAGAGGCTGAGTCAGGTATATATTGTCAGATTCAGTCAATAAATCAGTTTGATTCATTGAACAAATGAATGAATGAAAAAAAAAACATTTATCTCTTATTCTCTGCTGAGAACTGAGACTATCAATATAAAAACTAGGCTGTCCCTGGGGGCTCAGAATGCTTATGTTTAATCTTTTTTTTTTTTTTTTGGTTGTGTTCAACTCTTGGGGTTTCCTTGTTGGAGAAACCAGTGATTTGCCATTTCTTTCTACAGCTCGTTTTACAGATGAGGAAACTGAGTCAAGTAGGGTTAAGTGACTTATCCAGAGTCACACAGTTAGGAAGTATCTGAGACTAGATTTAAACTCAGGAAGATGAGACCTGCTTCTTTGTACCACAGTACCATCTAGTTCTCCTCAAAGAGCTTGTGGATTGAGTGGAAAGAAAGCCACATATAGGGGAGATAGGAAAGGACTTTCCGACTTTCCCTACTACCAGCTTTATATGTTTCATTTTCAGAGGACTGTTGCACAGAAACATAAAATGGAACTGTTTGAAAGTGAATATAAATATTGGGATTTAAACATTGGTGGACAGTCCCAGTAGTAGAGGAGCCAACAGGGTTAATAGGTGCCTCGTCCTATTCCCAATGGCCATGATTTCTTTCAGATCCCTATAATTTGAGAGCTTTTCATTCCAGGTTGCCTGGTGGTTGGCGTAGTGACATCTCTTAAAAAACTGGGTCCCAAGGTTTTTGTGGGGACAATTTATACATAGTTCAGTCCGCGTTGGGGCCTCCCTTGCAGGGCTGTTGGTGGAATTCTTTCGGATATTTGAGTCTCTATTTGTAGGAAAGTATGGGGGAATTTGTCCCCTATTTGTTCATGAAGGCTGGAGAGCCTCTGCTCTCATTCTCACCAGGTCACGTCTGGCTGGATGGGCGGCAGTTTTCTCCCTTTTCTGGTAGTCTGGACTGGTCTCTAAATATGGTCTTCTTAAGGAAAGCCCTTCTGAAATTGCTGGTGGCAATGAGCTGGTCTTGAATCTTAATAGTCATTGTCATTGTCCACCTCCTCCTCCTTCCTCCTTCTTTTTCCTTTCTTCCTCTTTCTCCTCTTCTTCTTCTTTCTTTCCCCTCCTCCTTCTTCCCTCTTTCCTTCTCCTCTTCTTTCTCCTCCTCTTCCTCCCCTTCCTCCTTCTCTTCTCTCTTCCTCCCTTTCTCTCCTTTTCCTTCCTCTTTCTTTCCTCCTCTTCTTTCTCCTCCTCTTCCTCCCCTTCCTCCTTCTCTTCTCTCTTCCTCCCTTTCTCTCCTTTTCCTTCCTCTTTCTTTCCCTTCCTCTTCCTTCCCTCCCTCCTCCTCCTCTTCCTCTCCTTCTCCTCCTTCTTTCTTCCTCATTTTCTCTCCTCTTTCTTCCTCTTCCTCTTTCTTTCCCCTCCTCCTCCTTCCCTCTTTCCTTCTCCTCTTCTTCCTCCTCTTTTTCTCTTTTCCTCTTTCTTTCTCCTCCTTTTTCCTTCTCTTCTTCTTTCTCCTCTTCCTCCTCCTCCTTCTCTCTCTTCCTCCTTTTCTCTCTCTTGTCCCCACTTTGCCGTTCCTCTCCTTTGCACTTTCTCTCTCTTCCTTCTCCAAGGCAGGGCTGAGAGTCCTCATCATTTTCTACTTCCTTGTTCTTTCTGCTTCACGGACTATCAGTTTCCTCTTTCTGGAGTCTTATTACCAGGATTACTTTCTCTCCTCTTTCCTGCCTCAGCCATCTAGAGCTGATCTTTAGTCACAGACAGAGCTTGGGGTTACAGTCAGCTCGAAGGGCATAGCTTTTGGGTTCCTTGCTCCCAGAGACATGATGGACTAGAGTGCTCAGTAGATTTTAAACAATGTTTAATCCTGAGGTTCTTCCTGGCTAGGCTGATTGGGACATGGTGGATCAAGAGCTTTGCCCTGCCATGGGAGGGAAGTTGAAGAGGATTACCAGATATGAATTCTTCTTCGGCCACAGAAGATCCATCTGAGCCTTCAGGTTACGCCACTAGCAGGAATTAGGTGAAATGTCACCAGGGCAGTCATTGGGCTTGAAGTTGGGGTTCCTTAGAGCCCTCGACATGATGCACACAGATCCTCTAGCGTCCAGGTTCTTAGACCCAACATTGAGCTTAATCCTGCAAGGTTCTCCCAGGCCATCCGATAGCCTGAGGAGTTAGAGAGTCGTTATGATCATTGATGCAACGGCAGAGACTTCTAGCTGTCCAGATAATTTAGAGGGAGATAGTTCCCAGAACTGGGTTTATAGAAGAAGATTAGCTCAAGTCACAGAATAGTTAGATCTAGAACTTAATCCAGGTCTTCATTCTTCAGGACAGGCTTTCGGTTCCGCTCACTACTTGGTGGATTAAGGTAGAAATGCTCTCCCGGGCAGTCATTGGGCTTTGAAGTTTCCCCGAGGTTCCGATGACTCCTTAGCTAGCCAAAGGTTACCCGTTCACTTAGTTTTCATGTCTGGTTCTTCATGACCCCATTGGGAGACTTACTGGCAAAGGTTCTGCAGTGCCATTTCCTTATAGCACGGAGAGCTAAGAGAGTCGTTATTGATCATTTGATCCAACGGAGGCAAGCTTCTACTTGATCCTAAGATAAATTTAGAGTGGGATAGTCCGAGAACTGAGGTTTACAGAAGCTAACTGAGTTAGCTAAGTCACAAGTAGTTAGATCTAGAACTTAATCCTTCTTCTTCTTCCAGGACAGGGCTTTCCCCCTCTCCCCCACCATTTAACAGAGAAAAAAATGGAGGCCCAGAGAGTATTGATTTCTCCAATGCCCAGAGCCAAAACTAGGGTGGCACGGTTAGGACTTTGTCCCAAGGCACCAAAATGTGTTGTTGTTCAGTCGTTTTCAGTCGCGTCCAACTCTTTGTGATCCCATTTGGGCAGAGATACTGGAGTGTTTTGCCATTTCCTTCTCCAGCCCATTTTACATATGAGGAAACTGAGGCAGACAGAGTGAAGTGACCCAGCTAGTAAGCGTCTGAGGCCACATTTGCACTCAGGTTTTCCTGATTTCGGGACTGGTGCTCTACCCACTCTGCCACTTTTTTTCCCTAATCACGAAATATTTTCCCAAGAATTTACCACATCGAATGCCAGCCCAGGCAAACAAACTGGCTTGGGTTCTGTTTACCTTTCAGTGAAGTAATTTTTACACATCAAGCAGAATAATAGGATTTCTGTCCCTCCCTCTATGATGTCATTAGGTTTCTTTCCTTGTCCCCAGAGCTGGTCTCCGTGCTGGATGGTCCCCATGACCTCCAACCTTTGGCTCTGCCTTTTGGTCTCAGGGCAGCTTTCTTTGTGTTCGTCCCCCCTTACCGGATGGCACACCGGCGCTCCGTTCTGGCCAAGGTCTGCAGTGGGATTGCGTTGGCTGGGGATACTCTGCCTGCTCCAGATCCCCAGCCCTTCCTCCTTCCTTGGGTGCCTTTCTGTGTCTGAAGCCATTCCCACGGCGGTGACCCGATGAGGTCATTCTCTTTATGGTTCCAACTTTCTGCCCATCCATACCCTTCAAAGGTCTTGGAGCCGTCTGGCTTCCCTCTTCCTCTCATGAGGAAATGCAGGAGAAGATTCTACTTAATGCTGAGGGAGGTGAGTTTATAGCTGGACAGCCCAAGAACCCAGGCTCCCAGAGGCAAGGTCACACAGGATTGGAACTCAGGCCTCCTGCTTCCCAGACCGGGCTCTTTCCTGCTCCCATGGGCCTGTGCTTTCTGAGCCCAGACACAGCAGTGGCTCCAGGCTGAGGTCTCGACGGGCCTCATAGAGCTGGTAGGAAGATCTACCAGGGCCTCCAAGGAGTCCCTCAGGGGTCACGAACGCATGGGGGTCTCTTGCCCTCAGAGAGCTGTTGCCACGTCAACCATTCCCTGCCGCAGCGGGCCAGCAGCCGCTATCTCACCCGTTCCTTGGGTTTCTTGGCCATGTGGCTCCACTCCCATTCTCCAGGACCCAACTTTTTCTGGGGCTCCTTCCTGGGTGAAGGCTGGCCTGTCAGCCCCACCAAGGAGGTGATCAATCCCTTGCGATTCCCCCACCCCGGCAGGCCTAGAGACCCCCCCCCCCCGAAGCATCCAGAAAATGGAACTCTGAGATTCTGTCTCCCACTGCCTGGCTTGGCCAGACCCACTGATGGAAGAAGCAAAGCTTTATTCCACCATAAGAGATCTGGAAGGGAATGAGGCTGGAGCTTGGAGGCTGTTTCATTTATCTATCTATCTATCTATCTATCTATCATCTATCTCTCTGTTTGTCTATTCATTCATTTACTCTATCCATCTATCTATCTAAATGTCTGTCCATTCATTCATTTACTTATCTATTTATCTGTCTCTCTCTCTGTTTATTTAATCATTCATTTACTTATTTTTCTATCTCTATATTCATTCATTCATTTACTTATCTATTCATCTATCAATCTGTCTCTATTTCTTTATTCATTCATTTGCTTATCTACTGATCTATCTGTCTATCTATTCATTCATTCATTCATTCATTTACTTATCTATCTATGTATCTGTCTGTCTGCTTGGAGGTTGTTTCTTTCCACTCCCGATGCTGTGCCCCCCAGGGGCCCCTTGTGGGGACAATATGGCTCCAGAAGCCTCAGTGGTCTCTGTATATTGTGTGTACTTGACAACGCCATGTTCACAAATGGTCACTAAGCATGGGGTTAGATAAGTCAAGATGGGATGAAGTCACCTGGGTGACCTTAAGCAAGTCCTTTCCTATCTAGTTAGGAATGGCATCTAATGACCTCTGACACCTAAGTTCCTATGACCTAGTCTCCTTTGGGGCCTCATTTTAGCACAGAGGTGATCTTGGATCAGCACAGGACAAGATTTGACAGGTATTGCAGGGCTGGAAGTTCTTAGTGTGAGTCTGTTGATGTCTGTTTAATCAGTCAATCAATCAATTGGTCAACATTTATTAAGCACCTACTATATACCAGGCACCATGCTAAGTAATGTTGCCTAATGCCCAGCCTCACTAAGTCTAAAGGAGGCTTATTAACAGCCTGACCATAAGATGATGAATTTGGGGGCACAGAATGTCTCAAGGACCATTTGCTTTTAAAAAATACATTTTTGGGACAACTAGGTGGCTCAGTGGATAGAGCAACAGCCCTGAAGTCAGGAGGATTTGAGTTCAAATGTGGTCTCAGACACTTAACACCTCCTAGCCGTGTGACCTTGGGCAAGTCACTTAACACCAATTGTCTCAAGGGAAAAAAGAATAAACTCTTCTTAGAAATAAAGCAGAGAGAATTTGAGAAATATGAATTTGGGGCAGCGAGGTGGTACGGTGGATAGAGCATCAGCCCTGAAGTTAGGAGGACCTGAGTTCAAATCTGACCTCAAACACCTAATACTGCTTAGCTGTGTGACCCTGGGCAAGTCACTTAACCCCAATTGTCTCAGCAAAAAAAGAAAAAGAAAACTAAGTTTTCATTGCTATCCTTTGTTTTGCCTTTTCCCATCCTTCTGCTTCCTCTTCCAAGAAAGCTGGCCTCTATAAAAAGGGATTTTTTTTAAAAAGAAAGAGAAAAAATTCAGCAAAACTGCCAGCACCTCAAATCAAAAGGGCATTTTCTGCACTATTCCCCACAAGTAAATTCCCCCCTCTGTAAAGGAGCAGGGGGGGGCGTATCAAAGACCCTTTTCGAAGCACCCACACTGGCCACAAAAATGACAAAGCCAGGTCCCAGTCGGCGTGAGTGACCGACTTTTCATTTACACTATTTGAATTGCTGATTGTATAAAAGTAGTGCTTGGTTCCAGCCCAAAGGAAATAGTCAGTATGAATTCGAATAAGTCTGACCTCTTCATCGAATCTGTTTTTCACATAATCAGGCCTTAGTTGCAGCTTCCTGGAAGTCTGAATCCCAGAACCACCGAATTTCAGAGCCACCATTTGGTGGTGACTTCAGTTCGAACCCTTGCCCTCAGCCTTCCATCCAAAGCCCTCCAATGACAGTGAGCTCACTACCTCTCAAGGCGATCAGTCCCTCTTTCACATCGTTCTGATGACCAGGAAGTTTTTCCCAACATCACGGCTAAATCTGCCCCTTTGAAGTCTCTTGTTATGACCCTTGGCGTCATTACCCTGCACGCCTTCTGTCCTCAAGCTGATGGCAGAACTCCAGTTGCCCGAGTCTCGAGCCCTTGGGCTCGCTGCGGGTGAGGCGTTCACGAAGGGTGGAATCTGCCAGAATAGAATCCAGTCATTGTCTCCAGGGGGAAATTATTTGTCCCTGAATTAGCTTTGGCTTCGGAAGCTGGTGTCTAAATATTTATTCAAGGCTCAGAAATGAGATGTCCTGAATGGACGGCTTCACGTTGTCATCTGCCCAACCCACAAGCCCTTGGTCGACTGATGAAGAAGCATTTATTATATACCTACTCTGTGTCCAGCCATGTTTTAAGTATCCAGTAAGTGCTCAATAAATGCATGCGGTCTATGGATTGATGCTAGGTGGCCCTCGATGGATTTTGGACCAAGGTCAAAAGATGTGCCGCCCTAAATATTAATCTCCCAAAGGAGACGCGCAGATGATAGACAGACTGAACGCGGGTCCCAGAAGTTGTCCAGTCTGCCCCTGCTCCTTTTATAGGTGAGGAAACTACTTATTCCTGGATACATAACCAGGCCCATTGGTCTGAAGCTGGAAGGGATCTCAGCGATCTTTTGGGCTAAGCCATAATTTCAGCAAATAAGAAAAAAAGGGCACAGATTGGGGAAGGGACTAATTCAAGGATGTAGAATCATTGTTCTAGGGCTAGAGGGGCCCTGAAAACCAAGAGAGTCTAATACCCTCATTTTACAGATGGGGAAATTGTGGCCCAAGAAATGACTTGTCCGAGAACACGTAAGTAAGTAAAAGGCAGGATTTTAACTCTGGCTCTTTGTCTGCAGAGCCAGGGCTTCCTCAGATAGCAAGTCTGGGTGTAATGTGGGATAAACAAATAATATGGCTGATATTTGACCACATGGAGAACGCCGATGAGATGTCTTCTAGCCTCCAGGGAAATCTAGAAAGTCAATCAGGGAAGACTGCACTTGGCACTAGTTTGGGACATAGTAAGAGATGAATCAATGCTAATTGACCGACTGGCTCTATAGATCTATGGGACTTAAATGTAGAATCCCAGGTAAGGAAGGACATCTGTGCGGAGGCCCTGGAAAAAAGCTTGGGATCTAGTCTTACGTCTCCCACTGGCTCTGTCTTCTGTTCTTACTACGTGTTAATCTGTGACATTTCCACTAGTGTGGCCCCGTTTCATGTGCACAGTTTTGTCCCTTCCGCTAGAATTTTACAGCCAATGAAGCAGGCAGACAGAGGTCATTACTACCAGGAACCATGGAAAGCATCCTGGATGCCTAAATCCCAAATGGTGCTTTTTATTTTGCTGAGGCAATTGGAGTTAAGCGACTCTCCCAGGGTCACACAGCTAGGAAGTGTTAAGTGTTTGAGGCTGGATTTGAACTCATGTCCTCCTGACTTTAGGGCTGGTGCTTTATCCACTGTACCACCGAATTGCCCCCCAGATGGTGCTTTTTGACCTTCAAAGGCAGCAGCCTCTTGGCTTGGGATCAGGACGTTAGAATACTGGCATAATGGAAATTCAGAGTGAGAAGGAACTTTGTAAAGTCTAACAGTCCCACTTTCCTGACTTGCCTCTTTGGCCATTTATTACCTCTGTGATCCTGGAGCCTTTAGAAAATCAGGAGATTGAACCAGACGATCTCCGAGGACCCTTCCAACTTTAAATCCAGGATTCATAAAAAGTCGAATACTCCAATAAAGTTCCCCAAAGTCCAGCCAAGGGCTCCAAGCTCTGAGGAAGTGTCGCTGGCCAGGGTCCTGAAGGATTCATATGGCTGATACGGGGATTAGTGGTCCTCCAACAATGATGCTCCGGAAAGGACTTGCTTGAATTGTGGCCACTCCGGCCCGTGAGCCAAGGAAAGAGTCCCCTGGAAGATCCTTCTTCTCCTTCTCTTCCTCCTCCTCCTCTTCCTCCATCTCCCATACGAGCAGATAACTTTAAACATCTGGGTATATGGGAAAGTTTCTAGTTAAGTAGCATAGAGCAGTACAGGAATTCCAGCAACATCCCTTCCCTTCTCTGCTGCCTTGACTCAGAGGATGGGAGGGATGGGATGATTTTTAGAGATACTGTGGTCTAGCAATGATTCTCTAGCTCATCTGGTTCAAATTCCTCTCTTCTACTTATTTCTCTCCCAGACTCAGTTTCCTCAAGGGGGTTGGAAGGTCCCTTCTAGCTCTAAATCTACAAACTCACTTTTTTTTTTTTTTTTGCTGATGCAATTGAGGTTAAGTGACTTGACCAGGATCACACAGCTAGGAAGTGTTAAGTGTTTGAGGTCAGATTTGAACTCGGGTCCTCTTGACTTCAGAGTTGGTGCTCTATCCATTGCACCACCTAGCTGCCCCCCACACTCACATTTACAGAAGAGGAAACTGAGGATTACCCAGGGACACACGATTAGTTGGTGAAGACAGCAAATCTTAGAATCCCAGTATCCTGGCTTCTAATTCAGCACCGATTTTCATTAGGCTGAGAAGCCGGAATTTTATTTAAGAAGCCATAGGGAGATATTGAGGTACTGTTAAGTGGCGTAATGGATAGGATGTTGGCTCTGGAGTCAGAAAAACTCACCTCCCTGACACTTTTTAGTTGTGCAATCCTGGACAAAGCACTTAATCCTATTTGTCTCAGTTTCCTCCTCTGTAAAATGAGCTGGAGAAGAACGTGGCAAACTGTTCTGCTTTCTCTGCCGAGAAAACCCAAAACGGGGACCTGAAGAATCGGGTATAACTGAAAAACGACTTAAAAAAGAAGCTGGTAAATGAGTTGGGATAAGGAATGAATAAGCAGAACTGAATATAGAAAGATGCATACAGAAGTTTTTCAAGGTGAAACAGTGGGCTGGATTGAACAAGTTGAAATCCAATTAATATCCTGTCTCTTCTGTCTGACGAGTTACTTGCCTTTGTTCTCTCCTCCCCATTAGATTGTGAACTCCTTGAGGTCAGGAGCTGTCCTTTGTCTTTCTGTGTGTCCTGAGCACTCAGTGCGGTGCCTGGCATGCAGCTGGCCCTTAACAATTACTTGCTGACTCTACTAATAGGGATGGATGCAGGGCCTTGCCTTGGGTGCAAAAATCTACTTTGCAAGGACAAGATGGGTGTGGTACCACAGCAGCTCACCCGGGGAAGAGTCTGAGACTTTAGTGGAACTAAGTCCGGTGTGATTCAGCAGGACATGCAACTGCCAAGAAAGCGAATTGATGAGTAAGTTAAGGGCAAGTCTCATTATCCTCTGCCCTCATTCAGCCATGTTGGGAGGATTGTGTTTCATTCTGGGTGTTGCAGCTCAGGAAGAGCATCGATAAGCTGGTGAGAGGCCAGAAGAAGGCAACCAGGATCGATAAAGGGCCTCCAGATCGTAGCACAGGAGGTTCCATGAAAAGAACTGGGAACGTCGGGCCCAGAGAAAAGGCTTGGGCAGTATTTGAAAGGCAGTGATGTGAGACCTCTGCCACAATCCACAAAGCTGGACTAGAAGTAATTGGTGAAAGTTGCACAGGCAGATTTAGGCTTCAAATCAGGAGAAATGTTCTAGTTACCAGAGCTGTCCCAAAGTGGAGTGGACTGCCTGGGAGGGAGTGAGCTCCCCATCTTTGGAAGTCTTCAAGTTGAGGTTAAATGACCACTTGTCAGAGGTATTGTAAAGGAAAATCAGAATCATGGGAATTAGGGATTAACCAGGGACGGTTAATCATTGCTGCTAATTGCCCCCTTAATAATCTAGCATTAGGATTAATAATTCATCGGGAGCTAAAGGTGATAGTGGGAAGATAGAGGGGACACTGCTGACATGGAAGCTCTCTAAACTGTGGCCTCTGCTTGTCGGGCCTGACTTCGGAAAATGTCAGAGTATTAGGCAATCAGTGGCACTTAGTGAACACCTGCTCCGGCCAGCAACATGCGAGGTGCTGAAGCTACGGAGATAAGCGAGAAAAAGCCCAGCTCAAGGGGATGTCACAATCTAGTCGGGAACAAGCAGAGGGGAGGGAGGCGGTTTTAGAACAGTTATAAAGTGGGGCAACTGGGGGGCGCAGGAGGTAGGGCACCAGCCCTGAAGTCAGGAGGACCCGAGTTCAAATCTGGCCTCAGACACTTAACGCTTCCTGGCTGTGCGACACTGGGCAAGTCACTTAACCCCAAGTGACTCAGCCAAAAAAAATAAAAAAAAAAAAAGATGGAGTATAAGAAACAGCAAGAAAGCCATTCTTTTTTTTGTTGTTGTTGTTTTTGCTGAGGCAATTAGGGTTAAGTGACTGGCCCAGGGTCACATGGCCGATGGGTGCCTGAGGCTGGGTTTGAGTCCAGACTTTGAGCTGCTCTCTGTGCTCTGCCAGCCCTTGGGAGGGGTTACCCCCAGGTGGGATTTGTCAGTGACTGGGTCTGTGGAGGAAGGGGGAGAGAGCCCGAAGTCACAAGCCCGGGAGAAGGGCAGTGCCGTGGGTCTCTGGGGGGTGGGGGCCGGAGCCACTGAGTCACCTCTCCCCTGTCCTTTCCAAAAGCACCAGTCGTGCACGCGGTAACTGGTTCCAGCCTGGTGGAAACACACGGGGCCAATTTAAGTAATGAGACCATTAGGCAAATTCCACGGCCCTGCTCTCCAGAGCTCCCAATGACCTCGCGGGCGCCGGATTCGGGGCCTTCTTGCAGCCTCGTTCTCCTTGACCTCCCCGGCCTTCAGCATGGTGACTGCCCCTGAAACTCTTAGCTTTGGGTTCTCAGGGCAGGACCTTCTCCCGGGTCTCTCCCACTCTCTGACTGCCCCTCCTTTTTCTCCTTTGCCGGATCCTCAGCCAGCTCGTTCCCACTCATTGCGGGGGCTCCACAAGGTTCTGTCCTGGGCCCTCTTTTCTCTCCCTCCCTCCTGTTTCACTTGGTCTCATCACAAATTTAATTATCGGCTCTCTCCTGGTGATTCCCAAATCGACCTCCGCTGACCTCCAACCTCCGGTTTCCCAGTGCCCTTTGACAGTCAGGAGGAAGGCAAATTCATCTTCTCCTCTTCCTTCTCCTCCTCCTCCTCCTCTTCCTCCTCCTCCCCCTCCCTTCCCTGTGACTATCAGGGAAACGTCCTCCTTCCCATGCTTCCGCCTGGAAACCCAGTGGCCGGCCCGGATTCTTCACAGTCTCTCAAACCTCGCCCCCATTTAAGGGGGCATTTAAGGCCCATTGATGTCTTCTCCTCTACTTGGATAGACCCTTGCTCCGGAATGGTCCCTTGTCACCAATCAGGGGGTCCAATCAACCACCAAAGAAATTCTCCCAAAGTGCAGCTTTCTTCCTGTTATCTTGTCACCCCAATAAGCTCCAGTGGCTCCCTGTTACCTCTAGAATCAAATAAAAAGTCCTTTACTTGGCATTCAAAGCCCTTCATTACCCAGCCCTCCCCTACCTTTGAAGTCTTCTTATTCCCCACTCCCCAATACATACTCTTTGACCTCATAACCCTGGACTCCTGGCTCCTCTATAGAGGAGAGCCTGCATTTCTGGCTCCAACTGTGCCTCCTGATTGGAACACTCCCTTCTCCCCTCCAACGATGGGCTTCCGTCAAGTCCCAGTCCCATTTTCTATGCCCTCCCAACGCCTCTTAATTCTAGCGCCTCCCTAGGTTCCTTATTTCCTCTTTATCTAGTACAAATTTGCTTCCCCCATTACATGAGCTCCTCGAGGCTAGGGATTGCCATTTGGTCTCTTTTTGATTTCTCAGTGCTTACTGTAGTGTCACGTGCATAGTAGTGCTTAATAAATATTTATATTTATATAAACTATATATTTATATATAATATATAAATTATATTTTTATACATAATATATAAATTATATTTATATATAATATATATTATATACATTTATAGAAATTATATTAATATATATATAAATTTATAAAAATTATATTTCTATTTATAATATATTATACATAAATTTATAAAATTATATTATTATGCATAAATTTATATAAATTATGTTTATATGAATATGTATTGATTTATTGAGTGATTAAGTCCCAATGGTTCTCAGAGCAGGAAGTGGGAATAGGGGTGAGTGTGTGGTGCTGAGACACCTGCCTGCTGACAGAGCAGGAATGAATCATGTGGTCTGGGGAGCCAAGGAGCTTACAGGAAGGGGTCTCAGGGCTCTCAGGGACCGTCTCGGCCAACTCCCTAACTTTTCAGAAGGGGGAACCCCAAGTCTCACAATACGTTTGTGGCAGCGGAGAACCCAGAACTTGTTCTTGCGTTCTCCACAAACCGTGCAATTTATCATGTAATTAAAAGCAGCTTTGTTGGGTCCCTGGTTCTTCTTCCCAGTTACACCGGGGGCTCCCCATGGGCTTCTGGGGCAGCCTCCACATCCTGCCTGAGCCCAGGCGGACACGGTGGGTGGTGCCGAGGAAAGACAGATTTCCCGAGGATCGTCTTCAGTCCGGCTCCCGCCCTCTCCCGTCTCCCAGCCCCGTGCACAGCTCTCATCAGCCTTGTCTGAAGGTTCTCCCCGTCCGGCCTGGGCCAGGGGCCAGACCGAGCCCTGTCTTGGCCAGGATCTTGCCTGAGCCCCAGCCAGGGAGCCCTTCACGAGATGATCTCCCAGGGTTCAGCACCAGGTCCCTGACCTTGGCTCATCTTTTGCTTCCAGATCGGCGCCTCTCTCTTTGCCAGCAACATCGGCAGTGGCCACTTCGTGGGACTGGCTGGGACGGGAGCAGCGGCGGGCATTGCCACGGGAGGCTTTGAATGGAATGTGAGTCAAACAAGGACATGGAGCGTTGGAGTTAGGAGGAACAGCTCCAGAGAGAGAGCAGGGGATGGCAGGGCTGGGGGGCGGGACTGAGAATGGGATGGCAGGGCCAGAAGGGCCCTTAGAACTGGGGATGGCAGAGCTGGGAGGGCGGAGAACAGGGGAGGTCAGGGCTGGGAGGGGAACTTCTGCATTGCCTGCCAGGTCTGGTCCCTGTTGGGGCCGTTGACTGGGGAGCCTTCCAGTCTACGTGTGCTATCCAAGAAATTCTCTCCCTGAGCTTTTCTGTGGCCAAAGGATAAGGAAGGCTGAGTTATACCGTACCCATGGAACGACCCATTTTAGTTGAAACCCTTTGGGGTCACTGGATTTGCAGGGAATACCCGGGTCAGGGTGGGAGACAAGTTGTGTGGTTTTCTAAGGCTTCCTTCTCGGTTCCAGGCCCTGGTGCTGGTGGTGATCCTCGGCTGGGTGTTTGTACCAATCTACATCAAGGCCGGGGTGAGTCTTTGTTCCTTGGTTACCTGCCTCCAAGTATTGCTGATAGAACCAGCTGATGGGGGAGGCTGATAGAATCTGGGAAGCACAACCGACTTACTCCACTGAGGGGCCGGAGAAAGCTTAGCTTCTGGTCTTTGCCCCTGAATCCCCGAGAGACTGACCGGCCCAGAATCACTGAGGGGGACGGCCTAGAAGGCTCATGGTCCAATCTCTTCCTGGACGAGAATTCCTTCACTGTCCCACTTGTGCAGCTGGTCTCTGTCCCCAGGGCAGGGGAAGTGACAGATTCATGGGAGCACAGGAGAGAGGAGAAATGTCCTCAGATATGCTTGGGATCACACACCTGTGTGTATCTGTGGAAGTGTGAGCAGATTGCCTACAAGTGTGAATGTGTCAGTCGGTGTGTAAGTGTGTGCCGATTTTGGGATTTGTGTCTGAGTGTGAGATTCAGGGCATGTGCTAGAAAGCGTGAGTGTGAATGTGCGCGGGATGGCCGATCCACTTTCCAACAATGTGACGTTTGTCCTTTCTCTTCTCTTACTCCCACTTAATTTCTTCACTCATTTGTCTTTCTTGCCTGTTTTACTGTCTCACTGACTACTCTCTCCTTCCCTTGAGTACTATTCATCGGGACCCCTTTTCCTGAATTATTTCCCTCCTTCAGACTCATCCCTCCATCTCCTTTCAAATAGCTTCTTCTCCTTTGCCTAATTTCCAGTTTGCTCAAATTTCAATATCCCCAATTCGACCTCTGGCCTTCTTCCCATCTAAACCTCTTTAGAGCATAATTTCCTTTTTCTGCTCATTCAGCTTACGTCTTTCTCTCTTTCTGGTCCTTCCCCAGAAGTGGTTATTGTATGATTGTGGGAATGTGTAGACTTTTTTCTTCTACACCTAAATGTGTTTCTTTATTATGTTATTTATATAACAAATATCATCTTTATGATCTATAGGTAAACAGGCCACCAAGAATCTTTAGTCAGAACTGACTCTGTCCCAGTCATGTCTAAACTAGGTCTTGGAAACCGAGGATTATGAATTGATACCATCTTCCACAAGGGGAGTTTCCTGTCTTTTAGACTCCTGTGTGACCCTTTCCAGGACTGATCTTCTCTTTCACATACATTACAGGTGGTGACGATGCCAGAATATCTCCGGAAGCGATTTGGTGGGAAGCGCATCCAAGTCTATCTCTCGGTCCTTTCTTTGTTCCTTTACATCTTTACCAAGATCTCAGTAAGTGCCTTTTCCTCGACTTTGCCATTTCCGTGAATGTCTTTGCTTTAAGCGAATTATATTCCTCTGACTGACGAGAATTATGGTAAACACACCAGTGGGGCTCATGAGCTCTACCATTTGGGAGTACAGACCCACAGAGTTCTTTTGACTTGGGAATCTTGTGATATTTCCTCTTCCACTCACCTTCTTATTCTCCTCCTCCTCCTTTCCATATCTCTTTCTTAATAATGTAATAATTTCCATTTCTATAACACAGCAACGTTTATGAGGCACTTTTCCCATGACAATCCCATAATGCGAGAATTATCATGTTTGCATTTCTGTTGAAAAAAAAAAACTGAAATCCAGGTGTCCTGACTTCCTCACGGTCACAGAGCTAAATCCATTCCTTCATGAGCATCAACTTCTCAGGGAGAAGCATGGGATCTGGGCTCCAACTCCGGTGTCCTGATTTCCTCATGATCACATAACGAAATCCATTCCTTCAAGTGGATCATGAGCATCAGCTCCTCAGGGAGAAGCATGGGATCTGGCTCCAACCCCAGTGTCCTGATTTCCGCCGCACCCTGTTATTACCTCTCCCACAGGGAAGGGAAAAGAAGGAATTTTGATGAAATTGGACTCAGCAAGGTAAAATCCTGCCTTCTGTGGAGCAGAATAAAGAGAGAAAATTTATCATTCATTCATTATCTCTGTGGAATGGTAGAGGCCGAAAAAATAAATGGAGATGAAAAGGGTTCCCCCAATTGCATGGATGGAGGGATGTTCTTCTTCAGAATTGAAACGGAGCTGTGATTTTATTGATGGGAGGATTTTCTCCCATGGTGCAGAAACCAGCCCCTCCCAGTCTCAGAGTTCAGAGGGCATTTGGGAGTCATTTAGTCCAAGCCTCTTATTTTTTTCAGATGAAAACAAAACAAAACAAACCAGAAGCCCAGAGCAATGGAATTGGCAATAAATGGGAAAGGCAGGATTTGAATCCAGGGTCTTGGAGTTCTCTGCACGTATGGAAGTTTGGAAATAAATAGAAAAGGAAAAGAAAGAATCCAGATCAAGGTTTCTGGCTTCCATGTGGAAGGCCAAGTGACTCCCCCTCTCTGGGGTTCCGTTTCCCCACTTGTGAATGTCGATGTTGGACTCAACGGGCTTTGTGCGCCCTTCCAGTGGGGTCCTTCCCCAGGGCAGTACCAGAAGGGTTCTGGTTCGATCTGCTCACCGACGCGTGTGCAACGAGTGCCCTGAGGAGGGGAGTGGGGCTCAGCCCTTCTCCGAAGCCACCCAGTCCACAGTTCAGCTGGCGGTGAGGGGCTGTGAGTCACAGTTGCCATGGCAGACCACTCTTTGCCCTCTGAGCCCGTGCTTGGGACAATAATATAAATTAACCTAAAAGTGCTGGCCTTTCTCACTTCCCTCCCCCAAGCCCTTTCCTCTGGTTACTGATTAAGCCGCCTCTCCCGGAGCAGCCTAAGCCACCTGGGGAGCTGGCCCAGGCTCGGAGGCTGGTGGAGGCCGGCTGGGGGCGCGTGGCTTTGTGCTCTGGGTTTGATGCCGACTGGGATGCGAGTGGGACTGGCCGGGGGCTGTCGGACTGCCTTCCCGGGGGGATTTCACAGAAAGCCCCAATCTCTGGCTTGGGAGGACCCCCCCCGGAGGCATCTAGACCAACCTGTACCCGACCAGTGACCCCCTGCTATATCCCGGGCAGCCGCTCACAGCCCTTGCTGCCTCCCAGAGAAGCACTTTTGTAAGGAGAGTATTTTACTTTTTCCTCCAATTATATATAAAGACAATTTTGGGCATTCGTTTTTACAAGATTTTGAGTTCTAACTTTTCTCCCTCCCTCCCCGCCTTCCTACAATGATAAGCGATTCAATGCAGGTTGTGCATTTACAATTCTTATTGCTAGGAAGCCCATCCTGTTGCTGTTGTTCAATGGTTTTTCAGTCTTGTCTGAGTCTCGGCAAAGATACTGAAGCGTGTGCCATTTCCTTCTCCAGCCCACTTACAGATAAGGAAACTGAGGCAAGTAGGGCACAATGCCTAGAGTCCCACAGTTAGGAGGCTAGGTTTGAACTCAGGAAGATCACTTCCTGACTCTAGACTTGGCATTCTAGGCTCTATGGAGCTCCCAGCGTTCCAAGCTACCCTGGACATCTAGCCTGTGGTGGTCTTTTTGTATCCTGCCTTCTTCGCTCTCGGGTTGGCCTTCGGGCACCAAGTGTCTCTTTCACAAGATCTGGCTTCAAGTGCAGAAGAAGTAAAGAAAAAGAAGAGGAGGAGGAGGAACCTTAACAAGAAGAAGATGGAGAGGAAGAAAAAGAAGAAGATGAGGAGAAGAGGAGAAAAAGGAAAAGAGAGAGAAAAATAGAGACACAGAAAGAGAGAGAGAGAGAAGAGAGAGAGAGAGAGAGAGAGAGAGAGGAGAGGGGAGAGAAAACAAGAGGAGAGGGGAGAGAGAGAGTTTGGCTAGAGACAGACATACAGAGGGAGCACCTGAGGGCCTTGACTGCCCAAAGTGAGGGGGTCAGGGCCACAGAAAGAGTGGGCTGATGTCCCCAAAGGGGGATTTTGATGAGTTCCCGGCATTTCAGAGGATGACTTCCCTTTTTTCCACCAGAAGAGCAACATGTACAAATCAAGAGAGTAAGGGATTCCCATCCCGCTGGGCCAAGGCCGAGAGCTTTTTAGGAGCAGGGCAATTGAGGCAGTGCATGCTACTGAAGTGGAGAATGAGCAAAGCAACAGGTTTTCTCATATCGTTTTCTTCTTTCTTTTCTCCTTCTGTGGACGGGGCAGCCTGGACAGCCACAGAGCTCTCTTTGAGCTCTCCAATTCTGTCCCTTGGGGAACACTTATTGGAAGAGGTGGCGTTTCAGGAAGTGTCTACGCAGTGAGAGAGCTGGGGACTTGGCGGGTTGGTCTCACAGCCAGAAAGCCCAGATCATAATTAACAAAACCCACTTGATGCAGCTTTCTGAGATTTCTAAAATACTGTACTGATGTTACCTCGTTGAAATCTCACATCAGCCCCACTGCTGTCCGAGTGTTTGTCATGTCCAATCTTTCCGATCCCATTTGGGGTTTTCTTGGCAGAGACACGGGAGTGTTTTGTCATTTCCTTCTCCAGGCAATTTTACAGATGAGAAAACTGAGGCAGACAGAGTTAAGTGACTTGCCCAGGGTCACCCAACTAGTAAATATTTGAGGCTGGATTTGAACTCGGGAAGATGAATCTTCCTGACTCCAGCACTCTATTGCACCAAGCCTATGATATTATTATTACGATCACCTTTTTATGGATGAAAAGCCCAAGGCTCAGAGATCAGGAGGATTTGTGTGGAGTTGCACAGCTAGTGAGTGTCAGAGGAAGAACTGGGATTTGGGTCTTCCTGATTCCGGGTCTGGCGCTCCGATGATAGCACACTGTCTCCCAGACGTGACTGTCTAATGTGTCCTCTGTGGACCTTTTGTACCTTAAGACAAACTCTTCATCCTTTGAAGCCATGATGCGATATCTGTGACGTTCTTAAAAATGTTGCCTGAATCATCACGGCTTTTCCAGTGGCTTCTTTCCTGAAGCTGGGAACACAGGTCAGTCATGATTAAGCTTATGATTTTATCAATTGCATGTGATGTCCAAATGGCAGTGTCAGTGCTCACCACGACTGTTATCAGTAATCACAACTACTATAAAATTTTATAGTGACTCTACTGACCACTTTGAGATCTCACGTGAGCTTTGACTCTTTCTTCAACTGCACGTTCATCCCCTGTCCGGACTAAAGGGATGATGAGGAACGACAGTTTTGAATCCCACAACTCAACTTCACAAGTATAAAAATGGGGCATCCGTGGCTCCCTTATATTTGACCTCAAAGGGCAGACCTCGGAGCAGTGGGTCAACTTTCAAAGAGACAAATTTAGGCTTGATATTAGAAAAAACTTGTGAACATTTTGAGGTATCCCAAAGTGTAATGAACTACCTTGTAGGGGTAGTGAGCTTGCTGTCATTGGAGGTCTTCAATCAGAGACTGGATGGCTATTGTTGGGGATGGTGGGGAAGGGATTTTTCTTCAAGGAAGGTATTGGGATAGATGGCTCCTTTAGCTTGCTTTCTGTGATTCAAGGATCCCATTTTTTTTCAGATGTGGAAATCAGGGCCCAGCAACTCGATACGACTTGCTTCTTTGTGGCTCTGTAAGGGACAAGTCTAATCCTGTGTAATTTTAGAGGGGAAGAAGGAAAGAGTAGGACCAGAGGCAAGGAGGAAGAAGATGACTTCTTCTAGAAGGAAGAATTGTGAACATTGGAGCTGTCCAGCACAAGCTTTCTTTGGGAGCTCTTTCTTGGTCACTGGAGGTGTTCGACAGGAGGATGAATAGATAGATACATGGATGGATAGATCTGGGCCAGACCTCAAACTAGAGAAGCTCCTTGACCTCTTTTCCTTGATCTGAGATCCCATGATTCTATTGTAACATGGGAATAAATCATGCTTCCTAGTGATTGCTTGAAAGAACCAGGAATAATAATGTATCCCAGATAAGAGAAGAGAAGGTGTGGGAATATAACAATTATGTCAAATCGTTTGAAGGGGTGCTACAGGGACTGGACTTGGTCTGTTTAGTCCCAAAGAGCAGAACCTGGAGCAACTGGGGGCATTGTTGACCTGGGTCAGGAAAAGCTTTCTAACAGTTTCCAAAAGAGAAGCGGGCAGCCCCAGTGTGGAGGGCTGGGGGAGCGGTGGCGAGCCTCCCCATAGCGAGAGCTTTCCGTAAAGGCAGGTTAATGTCGGGGACGTTGTAGGTGAAATTTTTGTTTGGATTGGATGAGTTGGGTGTTGGTCGGGTGAGCTGGATGGTCTCCAGATCGCCTTTTAATTCTGGGATTCTGTGATTCTATGAAATGGGCGTCTTTCCAGTCAACACGGTGCAAATTTATCATTGAATTAAGGGCTAACTTAGTGGAAAAACAGGTGGGAGACCGTCAGAGGCTAAAAGACTTGTGGGAGACCCTCTGTCTGGAATCAGCTCCCTCGGGGCATCATGACATATCTTGGTTAGAATTCTTAAGGAGAATAATCTCAGTCTGCAAGGAGGCAGTGGTGTGGGATAAAAGCTAGGAGGATGCCGGACCCTTTAATTCTCTTCCCGCTCTTACTGTAACACTTTCCCAACTCACTTGCTGCCTCTCGGGGAGGTCTGACCCTGGGAAGTCCAAGGTCGGCCTCTGTCCTTGGAGCACAGTGTGAGTCACGGAAGGAAGAAGAATTTGTCCCCAGGTTTCCCACATGGCAGGGAGAGGTGCTTCTTAGAACCGACTATCAGCAGAAGATAGAGCTTCCTGAAAACAGCTTGTCCCCGAGGCTCCCACTTCCTGCACGACTCTGTACGAGGTGGGAGGCTCCTGCTGGTGATTAGAGACCCCGGCAAAAAAGCAACGGGGGAGCTCAAGCCGGAGATATGAAGTCCTCATAAAACATTAACAATTAACAACTTGGCAAGAAGCCACTCAGCACTCTTGGGCAGCAGCTTGTTCTTTGAAACTGGCGTTTCCCTCGTTGGCTAATCTAGGAAATCGACAGCACGGGCAATTAATGACATTCCATTGCCCAACACTCCCCCGTAATTATTCCTGAATTTGGACAGATTTATGAGGAATTGTAGGAGAGAGAGAGACACACAGAGAGACACAGAAAGAGACAGAGAGACAGAGAGACAGAGACAGAGAGACAGAAAGAGAGAGAGAGACAGAGAGAGAGAGAGAGAGAGAGAGAGAGAGAGAGAGAGAGAGAAACAGAGTCTCCCGGAGATCAGGGATTGTTTCATTCTGGACACTTACTGATCATACCCATTCCTCATGCTCATTTCTTGGCACAGAGAAGGCTCTTGATAAACATTTGCCAATTGATCCCTAGGTCACATGACAGTACCAGCAGGATTCCAGACATAGAGGGATGGAAGCTAACGTCTGGAGGACTTGGGAGACAGCAGCAGGGCAGATGGCCAGTCAGTCAATCAATAAGCATTTATTAAGCACCTATTGTGTGCTAGGTACTGTACCAAGTGCTAAGGATCAAAAAAAGCAAAACCAAAAACAAACAAACAAACAAACAAAAACTCCTGTTCTCAAGGATCTTAGGAGACAATATGTAAATAAATCTCCAGGAACACACAAGACATATATACAGAATACCTGAAGGCACAGGCTGTGGGTTTCCATCTCCTCGGAAGGAATAGAATCAGTGACTCGCATCTTATTCCAGTCTTGTGAGCGGACAAGGATGAGGGGGGAGGACTCTCATCAACGCAGACATCAGTGAAGGCCCTGCCAGGTTCCGTGGTGGCAGGGCCGCCTTTAGCCTCCTGCCCCCCACTCCCTGGCCAGGATGCTGGAGGCGGGGAGGCCCTCACCGATCATCTCTTTCTCTCCACCAGGGGACGATGTGGATCCCAGGCTTAGAGAGGGCCCCGTGCTTTCTAGCAGGATCCGAGCCCACTAACTGTGTGAACTTCCACATGGAAGAGGCAGCTGGGGGAGACAAAATCTGGCCTTTGACACTTACTAGCAGTGCATCCTGGGAATACCCCCAGTCTGCTGTCGATGGGGATCATCTTAGCATCCACCTCCCAGCTTGTTGGGAAGAGCAGACATTTATAAATAACTTGTGTTATTAAATTTATAATATTATTAGAGATTTTGTAAAAAATGTTTAATGCAGGGCTGGTGCTCTAACCATCGCGCCACCCAGCTGCCCGAATTTTCATTTCCTTATCCAGAGAACAAGGGGATTTGATCTGAACTGGAATACCTTGTTTTTATAGCTGGATAATGTAGGGAGGAGAAGGAGAAGGAGGAGGGGGGTTGGGAAAGGCTTGAAGAACCCATCTAGTTTGGAGAAGAGAGAGCTCAGGGGGACATGAGCTACTTTTTTGAAGGGTTGACGCCTGGAGTTCGGTGCCAGGGGCAGAGCCAGGGCCATCGAAGGGACATTGCAAAGAAAGGGTCGCCAGTATCAGGAAACACCTCCACAATGGAAGCTGTCCCCAGCAGAATAAGCTGACTTAGAAGGGAGTGAGTTCCCGGGCCTGGGAAGTCTTCCTGCATGTGAATTGAGCATATTCAAGTACGTGTTTCCCATGGTCTGGATTGGGCCCAAGTCTGGCCAGAAGGCCCAAGGCCGCTTCTAGCCTGGCAGGTGATGCTTTTGGGAAGGAGTATCCAAGCATGGAGGGGCCTACTATGTGCCAAGTGCTAAGGACAAGAAGACAAAATGAAAGAGTTCCTGCCTCAGGACGTTTGCCTCCTCCTGGGATGTGCAACTTGTGTTCTCCAACTTGTTCCTAAGCACAAGGACAAGAATATGGCTTGGATCAATGATTTTATTGGTCCAGAGGACTCTTGGAGGAGGAAACTTTTTACTGACACAAGTCAGTGTCTCCTCGGCAACTTATAATAGGAACGGCTAGAACTCTGGGCAGATAGTCAGGCTGTCCGTAGCCAGGTCTTCCCGATCGCCGGACAACACTGTCTCTCCTCTACAAAATAGAAACTACTTGGAGTGTCAGGGGAGACTCTGTGGGCCACCAGAAAAGTTCTTTTGTTAGGAGGTTAGACCCAAGCTTCCTGAACTCAGCGCAGAAGGGTGAGGACAGGAGATGGGGAGCCAACAGAACTTGACAACAACTGGGGAAGCACAGAAGGAAGCTCCCAAGGGATCTTGGTGATGAGCTTGGCTGCCTGGGGAAATGGTGGCTCTGTCACCAAAACGGGGAAGTTTGGCGTTGGGAAGGCGCTCGAGCAGCACAAAGCTGCACCCTTTGATTGTGACGGCCCTTTCTCTTTTTCAGGCCGATATCTTCTCGGGAGCCATATTCATTAAGCTGGCCTTGGGGCTCGACTTGTACCTGGCCATCTTTCTCCTTCTGGCCATCACGGGCCTTTATACCATTACAGGTAAGACACGGGGAAGAGGAGGAGGAACCTCGGCATCCACTGGGAATGGCTGGCTCTGGGCCAGGCCTTCTGGAAAGTCCCAGAGGAGTGTGAGCTATCAAGGAGCAAGGGCTGGTGGGAATGACAAAGTTTGCATCCATAAAATCATTAGGCACTGATACAAGACAAGGCTGCAGTTGAATGTCCTCAGGGTACCCAGGTGCCATGTGCAGCACAGACATGTGGGGAGGAAATAACTGTGGATTGGGCAGTGTTAATAATTATAGTAGTAATCACATTAATGACTGAGATACGGAGCCGGTTAAATGTTCGCAGCATGATTGGCACGTTAAGCCTTACGGGAACTTCATGTGGGAGGTACTACAGATGGGGAAACAGAGGCTTAGAGAAATTAAGTGGTTTGCTGAAGCTCCCACAGCTAGGATCCAAAGTGAGCATTGGTACTCTCTGCATAGTACTACTCCTGGCTCTGCCATTTTATTTGTAACCTGGGCACCTCTAAATTGGAGATTTAGATTTACTGACCCAGTGGGTCAGTAAACAAACAGCTGGCAGTCAGGGATCTGAAGAATCCATACTGGGAGTCCCCCACACCCGTTAAATCACAGATTTAGATCCCTCACCCCAAAATATATTCTTGTTTTTGGAAGCAACGTGAATGGAGGCAAATCCAAGATGGTGGAAGAGTTGAAAGTTGGAAATAGAGCCAAGTTCTCCATAAAAATCCAAACATCTTTTAAAAAAAATGTATCAGACCCAACACTGACAGGAAAATCTGGAAGCAATATGGCCCCGGGAACTCACAGTTCCTGATAAAGTAAAGTTCAAGATACAAATCAAGGAGGGCACACGGGATTTGCCCAGTGGAAATGGGAGGTACTCTCAGAACGGAAGGCCGGGCAAAGCCTCCTGCAGGAGGCGGGATGGGAGCTGAGTCTTGAAGGAAGCCAGGAGGTGGAGGGGAGAAGAGAGGACATTGCAGCCAGCGGCTCATCTGTCAAATGAGAAGATCCAGTGGAAAGAAAGTTGGGATTGGAGTCGGAGGAACCGGCTTCCAATCCTGACTTTGGGTGATCCTGGGCAAGTCACTTAAGCTTTCGGGGACTCAGTTTCCTCACTGGTGAGATGTGGGTTTGGGCCAGGTGGCCGTTAAGGTCCCTTTTGGCACAGGATCCACAAGAACTACAGTAGTCGGTGATCAGCAGACCAATGGCGTCACTATGCTGACCCACGAATGCCCTCTGGTGGCCAAGTAGTTCACGCAGGCTTTCCTCCAAAGTGTGTTTGGGCCAGGTGCCTGTAGACAAGCATGGGGTGAATGGGGGGAGCTCTAGGGGTGCTGGGAGGAAGAGCTGAGGAAGGGTCCTCTGGACAGAGCCAGTTTCCTTGTCCTCTCCTCCCAGGGGTCTTGGGGTCTTTTCTGGGGGAAGACTGGGGATCTTCCCCTTTGCAAGCAGAAGCTCAGGGATCCAGTTAGAAGGACACTGAATCAACCAGAAACTTAGAGTCCAACCCCCAAATTTTGCAGAGGAGGAAACTGAGGCAGAAGGGAAGGCGCTCACCCAAGGTCATCCAGATAATGGCGTGAGGAAATGAGGAAATGACAAGTGAAATATCCAAGGTCACTGAGTAGCATAATTAGCATTTGGAGCCAGGTCCTCTGCCGCCATTTTGCCACATTGCTTCCAGGTTTCCCCATCAGTATCTGGTGCTTTTCTTCAATCTGTTTGGAGTTTTATAGAGAGCTTGGCTCGACTGCTTCCAACTCCTCCACCATCTTGGCTTTGCCTCCATTCACTTTGCTTCCAATAACAAGATTATATTTTGAGGGGAAGGGTCCGGATCTGTGATTTAATTGGTGTGGGGGACTCCCAGTGTGGATAATTTCTTCTCCAGATAGATGCAGGTCAGACTGTTTGTATTTAAACTTTGAAAGTGTTGTTTTGGGTGCTGAGATGGTGAGGGATTTACCTTTAGTCACACAGCTTATAATCAGAACTACTTTGTGCTTACTATGTGTGTGGTTCTATGTTAAGTGCTTCATAATTAGTATTTCCTTTGATCCTCTCCACAATCCTTCTCAGCAGAGAAGGGCTCTTAATATCCTCATTTTACAGTTGAGGAAGTCAAGGCAAATTAGAGTTATGTGACTTGTCCAGGATCACACAGCTGGTAAGAGTCTGTGGCTGGATTTGAATTCAGGTCTTGAGTCCATAGTGAGTGTTCTAGCCACTGCATCACCCGACTGCCCAGCGCTTGTGAGACTTGCATTGTCTGCAGCGGCCTCCCTGTTATGTCCCCATGATTTGAATTCTACTTTATAGGCCCTGGAGGCTCCCACCTCCGGGGACTCTGGGAGACCCAATTTGTGAAGCGCCCAGTGCAGTGAGCTGTCCATGTTATTATTCCTATTATTGCCCGACTCGGCCTGTTACTCCATTTCCATCGCCCCCCAGTGTGCCCCAAACAGCCCGGGGGACCCAGACGTGATCCCCACAACCCTGTCGAGGTTGCCAATATTCAGTAGTTGCCGATATTGTTCCCGTTTCACAAATGAAGAGACTGAGGTACGAAAGATGACACGAGCTGCTCGGATGGACCCGATTTGATCCGACAGGTCCTAATTTTGTTTCCTTTTGCTTCCCAGGGGGCCTGGCGGCTGTCATCTATACGGACACTTTGCAGACTGGGATTATGCTGGTGGGGTCCTTCATCCTCACGGGATTTGGTGAGTGAGAGTGGAGAGCTGGGGGAGGGGGAAGCCCCCTCTGAATTGGGATTTGGAGATTTGGGTGCGGGGGTTCTCGGGGGGGGAGCTGTGTGACTATGGCATTGTGGGTTTGAGCCACTTGTTCCACGGGACACAGAGAGTGAGAAGGGGGAATGGGGGGATTCGGTGTCACCTTCTCAGCAAGAACATCCTTTTTAATGCCGGAGGGAAAGCGAGTTCACCTTTTATATAAAAAATGAAGCGAACAATTAGTGGAGGAGGAATAGAGGAGACCTTTTCTCCGGATTAAAGTTTGGGTCAGCAGGGCTCGAGGTCGGGGGGTTGGTCTGGTCTAGAGAGAGCAGCCTAGTTTCCTGCTGTCAAAATCTCAGCTGAAAAGGCTTTTCAAAGCATCTAACTCAGCTGGGTCCTGACTAAGGATCCCCCTCCATGGAATAAGGGCCCCTCCAGGCTTTCCTGGAAGATTCCAACAAGGGGGAAACTCGTCGCCTCCCAAGCTGGTCCGTCCCGCTCTTGGACAGTGCTTTCCGAGCTGAGAAGCCGCCTCCTCATTGCTATAGATCACATGCTTCTTTCCCCTGCTAGGGGCCCTTGTCACATCCTGCCACGAGGCTTGTCTTCCCAGACTGAATGCCCCCCTTTCTCACAACCTGGGTTCCTGGGGCCAGCCTTCTCCCCATCCTGATGGCCCCCTCCCCCCCAGTCGCTTTCCCACAGACCAGGGCCTTTCCCAGGTGTGGGCGCCCAGAACTAAACACATACCCCACCGGCACGATCAGGGCACAATCCTCCCAACCTGTCTTTCTTGCTCACGTTATCGTCTGGGTCACCTGATGCACGGGTGACGTGCCTTCCCCACCTGGGCCTTCAATGTTTACCAAAGGAAGGAAGGAAGGGAGGAAGGCAGGGAGGGAGGACTTGATTTGCTGACAGTCACAGGAGTCAGAGGGCAGGGTGGGGGTTCATGAAGTTCCTCTTACAGAGGGGTCTTGCCTTCGGACAGCCGGGGAGTTTGTGGCAGCGAGAGGTCTCCTGCCCTCTGTCCAGCCTCACCTTTCTCCTCTGCTCACCAGAGACTTCCAGGGCGTTGAACCCCAAAGTTTGATGGGGCAATAAAAGAATCCAGTCCAATCCTCCTAGTTTTACAATTGGGGAAACTGAGGCCCGTGAGGGTGGAGGACTTGCCCCTCCGGGACCAGAGTTCGATCCTTTGCCTACTAGCTGTGTTTCTGCCTGAGTTCCCTCTCCCTCTGGGTATTCCTTGAATATGTATGAGGCCTGTCATGGGGCTGACTACTTACCAGCATGGGTAATGGGTCCGTTGTCTTTTTTAGCCTTTAAGGAAGTCGGGGGGTACAATGCCTTCGTGGAAAAGTACATGAAAGCCATTCCAAGCAAGGTGTCTGATGGGAACTTCACCGTCAATGCCGAATGCTACACCCCGAGGCCAGATTCCTTCCACATTTTTCGCGATCCCCTAAATGGGGACCTCCCCTGGCCGGGGCTCATCTTTGGCTTGACCATCATTGCCCTGTGGTACTGGTGCACGGACCAGGTAAGAGGCTCCGGTGAGTGTGTGTGTGTGTGTGTGTGTGTGTGTATCTGTGTTTGTATGTGTATGAGTGTGTGTGTGAGTGTGTCTGAGTGTGTGAGTGTGTGTATGAGCATGAGTGTGTGTGTCTGAGTGTGTGTATGAGTGTGAGTGTGTCTGAGTGTGTATGAGTGTGTGAGTGTGTGTATGAGTGTGAGTATGAGTGTGTGTGTGAGTATGAGTGTGTGTGTGTGTGTGTGTGTGTGTGTGTGTGTGTGTGTGTGTGTGTTCCTTTGTGCGGGTGTGAGCGGCTTTCTGCGCCCGAGCCACTGCCGGCCACCTCCCTCCCGATGGCTGCGTCTGGGGAGGGCTGCGGGCTGGCTCCCACTCTCCGGGTCCCCCGCAGGTCATTGTGCAGAGGTGCCTCTCGGCCAAGAACATGTCCCACGTGAAGGCGGGCTGCATCATGTGCGGTTACCTGAAGCTGCTGCCCATGTTCCTTATGGTCATGCCCGGGATGATCAGCCGGATACTCTACACAGGTACTGGGCCCCTCCAGGCCCCGCAGGGGCCGGCCCTACCTCTCTGCTTCCTCCTTTCCCGTCTTGGCTCCCAGGGGAGACTGCTCCGGGCTCCAGGCACTGTTGGCTTGGCAAGAGCCTGGACCGTCCCTGTCTCCTCTCTCCAGCCCTTCCTCCTTCCTCCTCCTCCGACTTACAGGGGGATGGGACCCAGGCCCCAGAGAAGCCAGCGGCAGGGGGAGATCTGCGGGGGATCCAGGGAAAGGAAGCAAATCGGAGCCCTCTAAGAAGTTCCAGGAGGGCGGGGGAGGGAAGGGGTCTGGGGCAGGCCTGGAAGCCAGTGCAGTCCAACTGGAGTCCACAAACACGTGGCTTTTGGAAATACTTATCATTCTCTTTCATTTTAGCAAATTGAATTGTCCCTAAATTTAATGTTCAATCATATTTTTTTCTCCACCTCTAAGAAGGGAAGTTTATTCATGTGAATGCAAGTTCTTGAGGTACAAAGGGACAAAGGCAAGATGAACCAGTCCCTGTCCTCAAGGGCAGACTGGACTAGAACAATAAACCAATCAGCAAGCATTTATTAATCTCCTGCTGTATGCCGGGTGCCAGGGATGCAAGGATACCAATGAATCAGCCCTGACTCTCAAACCACTTGGGTTCTCCTGGGGGCTCCAGAGCCCACCCAGATGTGTGTATACAACACTCTGCACAAGATCGATACAAAACAGTCTCTCTAAGAGTGCTCACATCTGGGGAGAGGAGGAAGGAGCCCAGGAATAGAAGCCAAGGGTTTTGTGAAGTGGAGGTGACGGCGTCCTGAGGGGGGGGGAACGTGATGTGCAGCGTCACTGAGGTGGGAGATGAGAACAGCATGTGTGGGAAAGAGCCAGACAATTTGACATAAAGAGTAAGCGAAGGGATGCCAATAGACTTTGGACAGAAACCGCCTTCTGCATCCTGAAAAAGAACTAAGGGGACAAACTTAGGCTATGTTCACTTCCTTTTTAAAAAATTTTATCTCTCATGGTTTTTCCCCTTTGCTCTGATTTTTCTCTCCCAATATGATTCATAAAGCGATGTGCATTCAAAATAAATAAATTGACTAGAACAAGTTCTTCCTCTTCATCCAGCTCCTGACTTGATCCAGACTCTCATCATCTTTCCTCTTGCAAAATGTTTTTTCATTTAATTGAAAGAAATAAAAAAGGACTATTAAGTGGGAAAAAGAGTAAACAAAGGGGAATAATATAAGCTAGAATTAGGAAGATGGGTGACATCAGATTGTGCAGGATTTTGCACTTCAATAGGTAGAAATGCCAGGGGTGTGATGGAGATTTTAGGGGACAGGGGATTGGGGGAGGGGGATCTCCCCTTAGACCATAATCTCCTTGAGGTCTGGGATATTGCCGTTTTTCCTCTTTGCATCTCTAGTCCCTTGCATGTAGCTGTGCTTGTTGAGTTGAGTTTCTGAATCGCAACTCTTGAGAGAAATGACAATTGTCCCCACAGCAACCAGGGGTGGGACGGCTCCTCCAATTCCACCCTCAGTCCTTCCCCTCTCTCTGCTCCTGCTCAGGAGCTGTGCTTGCCCTCAGACAGGGTTTGGAATGGGGCTGGGGCCGGGCATAGGGGTGGCTGGGTCCTTGAGAAAGATCCGGGGAAGTTACAGGGGATGCCAGGTGGAAGATGCTCAGCAAAGGGGTATCTCAGGCCGGGGAACCAAGGCAGGAGTCTGCTCATCTCTGCCCTGCTCTTTCCCCCCAGACAAGGTGGCCTGTGCCCTTCCCTCAGAGTGCGAAGCCCAGTGTGGAACCAAAGTGGGCTGTACCAACATCGCCTATCCGACCCTGGTGGTGGAACTCATGCCAAATGGTAAGAACTGGCTCGGCTGCTAGAACCCGGCTCTGCTGCCAGAGCCCAGCTCGGCTGCCAGAGCCCATGCTGGGGGAGAGGTGGCGGCTCTGGTTGGGGAGGAAGGAGTGGTTAGAGGGACTGGGTCTGCAGCGATTGTCCATGGAGGCCTCCAGGGCCAAGAAGCTGTGGAATACGGACATCAGAGGGAGACCGTCTTGTTCTAAGTAAGCCGCTCATTAGGAGCTGGGGGTCCACCATCGTTAGCTTGTCCCGTTACCTCATTTTGTAGCTGGGGGAGCCCGCCCCGGAGTTTAACTGGCTTGCCTAAGATCACATAGAGAGTAAGAATGGACCCCGAGGGTCAATGCTGTAGGCCTTGGAAGGGGGCTCAGTGGCCAGCTAGTTCAGTGCCTATGCTCAGGGAGGGGACGACAAAAGGTTGTTCCACTTCTGCTTTCATACCCCCAAGGACGAGGAGCTCACTACCTCTGCTGGAAGCCCCTGTCCCCTTGAGGCGACTCTCATGGGTCCTGGGTTTTTCTTGACATCCTGGTTCTGCCCTCTGGGGCCAAACACATCCATGTGATCTTTCCTCCGAATGAAGCCCTTCATTGTAGACAACTTTTCATATTTCCCTCAGACCTTTTCTTCTTCAGGCTCAACGCTCCCAGTTCCTCTAAGCAATCCGTCTATAATGTGGCCTTCTGGTCCTTCCCCAGCTCAGCTAATTCCCTTCCTTTAACTTACCCAGAGCAGAACAGGAGCCTTGGGACAAACACAGCGGCGCTTACTGTTTTCTCTTCTGGTCTCTACATCACTCCACATCGCTGGTCCACACTGAGCTTTCAGTCCCCTAAGACCCCGAGATCTTCTTCAGACCTACGGCTCTTTTACCCCGCCCCTCTCATCTGTGCTTGTTTGTGCTCCCTCGGGTTAGGGAAAACACCTATTCAAGGTCATACAGGAGGCAGTGACTCCCGCTGCCGGCGCAGGCCGCCCTGGCTCGGGGGGTGGCTGGAAGAATGTGGAATTTTTCCACATTGGCGTAATTTGTAACCTTGGGCGCAACATTGCACTCCTCCGACGGCCAGAGGTAATTGTTAACCACCTCGGAGGCCGAGCGGCCCCTTGATTAAGCTCCATGATTAACCAAAGGCTGAGGAGCTATTTGGGTCCCGGCTAGGGCTTTGGTGACCTCCACGTAGGACAGTGGCTGCCCCGGCTGAGGACGTGGGGACGGCCTCGGTACCGAGGCGTTTGGCAGGAGCCCGTGGGGACCGATCGGGTTCTCGCCCGAGACTCTTTCGGTCTCAGTTTCCTGATCTGTCAAACATAGGGGTTGGACTGTGCCTGTGGGTTCCCTCCTACTAACCAATGGCTTGATACTGGCAAAGGGAGGGAATATGGCAGACGGCGGCAAGTTCCCAGGGAAAGCGCCTGGGAGGGAGCTAGGCAGCCCTGCAAGAGCACGTAGTGAGAGAACGTCAGAGCGGGGATTCGAACCCAGGTCCTGCCACCTTCTGTGGGCTGAGCGAACTGATGGGAGAGGTTAAAGTCTCCTTTTCCCGCCTTCCCTCCCCTGAATCAGACCCGAAGAACAGTAACTGATGCTCCTTCCTGCCGACACCACGAGGACTTCTCACACGCCCCAGGGCTCCCCCTTTGCCTCACTCATCCTAGGTGGCAAATCCACACTTGGGGATGACTTGGATCCATGATTTTAACCTGTCACAGTCTCCTAAGGTGGGCGGGGCAAGTTTTACCATCTCCATTTCACAGATGAGGAAACTGAGACCCTAAGAGGCAAAGCGACCACTTGGGCGGAACCAATGTGAAAGGAGCTGGCGTGGGGGGCCTGCTAGGAGGACGTCCAGGGAAGATGGTCTCTGGTAGCGCGGGCTGCGGGACAGTGAGAAAACTGCAGAGCTGGGAGGAAGGTGGGCCGGCTGGGCTGGGCAGGGGTTAGAGCGCTACCCCACGACTTCAGACAAAGCCTTGCCCTCTCCCGGTCATTGACATAAGGACAGAGCATTGACATAAAGGACTTTCCTCCAGATCGCCTGCCCCGCCCCCAGGCAGGTGTATCCAGGTGTATGTCTGCCAGACCCGGCGCCTCTTGTTTGGGCCGTGATACAAAGCGCTGTCCTCGGGGGCTCTGCAAACGTGGCGGCTCATCGGCAGCAGCTGGGGGGGGGGGGATGCTCTCAGGGATGCAGGCACCTGCGGGCGGGGCGGCACAGGCCAGTTCTGCTCATCAGGCTCACTGAGGGAGGTGCTGTGCGGCAGTCACTGTTCTGTACCGAGCACAAAGTCGTAGAATTCCAGAAAATAGACTGTCAGGGCTGGGAGGGGCCTTAGAACAGGGGATGTCAGGGCTGGGAGGGGGCTTAGAACAGGGGATGTCAGGGCTGGGAGGGGCCTTAGAACAGGGGATGTCAGGGCTGGGAGGGGGCTTAGAACAGGGGATGTCAGGGCTGGGAGGGGGCTTAGAACAGGGGATGTCAGGGCTGGGAGGGGGCTTAGAACAGGGGATGTCAGGGCTGGGAGGGGGCTTAGAACAGGGGATGTCAGGGCTGGGAGGGGTCTGAGAGCAGAAAACATCAGCAGTGGGAAGGGCCTTGGAGCTGGGAAAGATTGAAAATGGATTGTTAGATGTGGGAGGGACCTTAGAACATAGAAAGTTGGAGCTGAGGGGGAAATTGCTCATAGAATGTTGATACCAGGAGAGACGTTGGACTTCAGAATGCTAAATGTATTTAGAAGCGACTTCAGAGATCAGATGGTCTGATTCTACACATGGAGAAACTGAGGCTCGGAGAGAAATGTTTTGCTCAAAATCAGTCGATCACTAACGATTTATTGATTATTCAGTGAAGTAGTTGCCGAGGCAAGACCAGAAGCCAGATCCTCGGGCACTTGGGGTGGTGACGTGGTTGGAGAACAATGCAGAAACTGGCTTCTGACGTCTCAGGGCCCGGGGCCTCCTCCAGCTCTCAAGGCAACGTCCCTGGACGGCTACAGGGAGAGCAATCAGCATGACTCAGTGCTGGGGAGCCGGAGAGCAGCTTCTCCCAGAAGCCACTTCAGGAGCCTCCCTTGTGTTCTAGGTCTCCGCGGCCTGATGCTGTCCGTCATGCTGGCCTCCCTCATGAGCTCCCTCACCTCCATCTTCAATAGTGCCAGCACGCTGTTCACGATGGACATCTACACCAAAATCCGCAAGAAGGCGTCTGAGAAGGAGCTTATGATCGCCGGCAGGTAAGGCTGTGCTCCCCCTGTTGGAGCCTGAATCTGCTGGGCTGGAGCCGGGGGGTTCTTAGAAACCAAATAAAGGGAGAGGCGAAGGACCTTAGAAGGACCCGGGAGGTTCCTCAGAACCCAGTTTCTTAAACCATAACTTGCGACCCCATGTGGGGTCTCATAAGTGAACGTAGGGGGTCACAAAATCATGATTTATTATTAGAAAATTCTTGATTATTATACCTAGTCTAGACACCCACTTACCTGAGGTTGTGTAAAAGTTCCTTGGGCAAAAAGGGGCTGGGAATGGAAAAGTTCAGGAAGCCCTGCCTTAGAACGTGGAATGTCAGAACTGCAGGAAGGCTAGAATCCTTACACCTCCTCCAGTGAAACTGGAATAAAGACATACTCTTGAATTATGGATGCAGCTAGATCTAAGAATGAAGGGTCTTGGGACAGAGGATACAAAGCCGGGAGTGGGGAACAACCTGAAGACATAGAATATCAGAATTTTAAAAACTGAGAGTGAACTCAGAGTGCTAGAGTTGGGAGAGGGCTTAGAACATGGGTTGTCAGAGCTAGCAAGGACTTAGGATGTGGACGGACTTTAAAATCTTGGAACTTAGTCCATTGAAGGTGGGAGCTGGAAGGGTCCTGAGACTACAATACATTCAAACATGGAGAAACTTGCACACCTGAAAGGTAGAGAGAGCTGAAGAAACCGTATTCCAAAGCTGAAGCTATTATCTTTTCCCTCTCCCTCAGTCCTCCATATTTTCAAACTTTCCTGTTACTGTTGAGAGAGCCATTATCTTCTCTGTTGACCTAGGAGTCACCCTGGATTTCTCATTTTCTCTCTTCCTTCTCCCCCATCACCATGCTCCTACCAAAGCCCGTATAACATCCCCAGAAAGTAATCATCCAGTCTTGGCCGGAAGACCTCCATTGTTGGGGAAAACCCTTCATCCTGAGCTGGTCCATTCCTTTTATTACGTTAAAAAAGTTGTATTTGTTTCACTTCCCTTTATGCCCCTCATCCCTTCCTTCCCCAAATAACTATCCCTAAAAAGGAAAATAGAAGGGGAAAAAAAGGATTTCAGCCAAGTGGAAGCCAAACATTAACCAGGACTGATGGTGAACACAATGTTCCACATTCATAATGTCCCAGCTGCAAAGAAGGGAGGGAAATGCAGTTTCTCATTTCTTTCATTCATTCATTTATTTATTCATTTATTTATTTATTTATTTATTTATTTATTTATTTATTTATTTATTTATTTATTTATGTTTTTTCACTTATTTATTCACTCATTCACTCATTTATTTGCTTATTTATTTATTCATTCATCTGTCTCTGTGTATGTATGTATGTATCTATCCATCCATCCATCTATCCATCCATCTATCTATCTATCTGTTTGTTCATTTATTTATTTTTTTAATTATAGCTTTTTATCTACAAAACATATGTATGGGTAATTTTTCAACATTGACCCTTGCAAAACCTTCTGTTCCAATTTTCCCCTCCTTCCCTCCACTCCCTCCCCTAACTGGCAGGCAGTCCCATACATCTCATTTCTTTTACAAGACGAAATTCAGTCATTATAGATCACAGGTTTTGGTTTCAGATTCTTTCCCCCTCCGTTGTTCCACTTACTCCAGTCCACATCAGTTCATCTAAGTCTCCTTATTCTTTCCTGTGTTTTTCATAGCCAGAATTTCTTATGGAACAGTGATGTTCTATTCCTTCACATACTGAAATTTGTTTACTCTGTCCCCAATCAAATTTCCCCATAGAAATTAGTCAGGATTCAAAATGATTTTGACAGCTAGGACTATGGGTTATGCCTAATAATTAACAGAGGAGATTTCGTAGATTCAATCTATCAATTTCCCCAATACGATTTAGGGGAAATATAATTAGACATTTGTCTGAAAAAATATCTGGGGGTTTCATGTACCCCAGGATCAATACAAGTCAATATGTGATTTGGCAGCTCCTGGATAAATGTACTATTTAATAACTTAAAAGAGACCTAGCGTTCAGGAATAAGCAATAAAACTTTGTTTCAGTTCTTCGTTGTACCAGGAAGGGCCCCTATGAATATATTGGTGTACGTGGGACCTATTTTTCTGTCTTTGCTCTCCTTGAAGTAAATGCTTCATTGCGGGACCTCTCTACCACTTTCACGTTCTGGACCTCGGTTTCTCCATCTGTAAAATTAGGGAATCGTATCCGGATGATATCACTAGGGGCAGAAAAACATGAGGCAAGGAACGCTCTTTGTGAAAGTTCATTAGCTTAAGAAGACATGAAAGTGACTTGACTGTATAGACAAGCAATGCTTGAGCCCGAGTTCCTGACAGAAAACATGATTAGGGGAGAAAGTCAAACACATTTTCATTTATTTCTGGCACAGATGATTCCCACAGAGGTAGAACGTTCCATTCAGAACAAGTGATTTGCCTTGGGACTAGTCAGGAAAACGGGGCTGCAGATGAATGGACTTGCTCATTATGCTTCGCCGCCATTTTTACGTCCCTTTGAGCCTTTGTATCCTCCCATGTGTTTTGATTGCTCCATTAAGTGAATTGGGTCTCCTGATGCTTGTTGGCTGGTTCCATTTGCAGGCTGTTCATCCTGGTACTAATCGGCGTCAGCATTGCTTGGGTCCCTATTGTGCAGTCGGCGCAGAGTGGGCAGCTCTTTGACTATATCCAATCGATCACCAGTTACCTGGGGCCACCCATCGCTGCTGTTTTCCTGCTGGCCATTTTCTGCAAAAGAGTCAACGAGCCGGTGTGTACAAGCCTTGGAGAAATGTCGTTATACTCAGAAAATGTAGACCCTTCCCCTGAAGCGGAATCTTCCCCCGGGGTTCCCAGTGGGCTCTGTTTGCCAAAGCTGTGACCATCCTCAGAACTCTTAGCCATAGGCAGCAGAGAGGGATTAAGAAGCAGGACTCCTAGAGACTGTAAGCGAACCAACGAAAACCAGGGATTGGGCATCGTGTGAGGAAAGACCCTCAGACCCGATCTCCTGTTTCGGCTCTGTTATTTAATAACTCTATGAGCTTGACCAGAGTCACTTCCCTCTTGGCTTCTTTCCCCATAGAAATTAGGATTTAAAATGATTTCAACAGCTGGAACTATGAGTTACACCTAATAATTAACAGGTGAGATCTTGTAGGATTAAAGTCAAAGCATCCGATAGATTCAATGCATCAATTTCCCCAATATAATTTAGGGGAAATGTACTTAGACATTTGTCTGACAAAATAACTGGGGGTTTAATGTACCCCAGGATCAATACAAGTCAACATGTGATTTGGCAGCTCCTGAGTAAATGTGCTAGTTAATGACATTAAAAGAGACCTAGTGTTTAGGAACAAGGAAGTTATAGTTTCACGGAATCTAGTCAGGTTATATCTGCTAAGCCCTGGGGACCATATTTTAGGAAAACATGGATAAGGTAAAGAGAAAAGAGAGCAATAAAGATGTTGACAGTCTCCTAGATCACTCCTTAAGAAGGAACTGGGGATGCAGAGCCCCAAGAGAAGAAGACTCAGAGGAGATATTTGTAGCTGAATCCTTTTTTAATTATGTCAGATCCTTCATTTGGACCTCATTGGGAGTTTTTGTGGCAAAGATACTGTAATGGTTTGCCATTTCCTTCTCCAGTTACTTTTACAGATGGGGAAACTGAGGCAGACTGAGTGAAGTGACTAGGCCAGAGTCACACAGCTAGTAAGCGTCTGAGGCCACATTTGAACTCTCAATGAGAGTTTTCCTGATTCCAGGCTCATCTCTCCACTACACTGCCTTCTCCAGGAGAGACATCGTTCTCTTCAAGGACTTGAAAGGATGTTAAATACATAAAGGATTAGAGTCATTATGCAGAATGAGGAACAACGGACGGGCGTTGCACAGATCAGTTTAAGTTTGAAATAAGAAATGAAATAGTGATATAAGAAATGAAAATGTTCTAAGAATCATTTCCATCCAAAAGTCAGATCGGCCCCTTTGAGAAACTCCTCCCCAGAGAGTTTCAAGGAAGGGCCAGACCATCCTTCCCTGGGATGTATTGGGAGGGATTCTTGCTCAGTTAGTTTCTCTGTCTCTCAAATTTTGTGATGATAAATCATATATAAATGAGGTAATGGGAAAATTAGGGAGGTTGAATGACTTATCCAGGGTCATGTGGCTGGGTAGTTTCAGAGTTAGCATTTGACACTGGGTCTTCTTCAAGTAAAACTGCCATCACACCTGCAAGTTCATTTGTCCCTCACAGAAGAAGTGTAAGACATGGTGTTTCTTGTCTCTCAAAGAATTTTCCAATTCATTAAGGAGACAAGACTAAGTATACATCACAAAAAGTAAAGTAAATAGTTAGAATGTCACTAGTTTCACTTTACAGATGAGGAAATCGAGGTCCCGGGTGGTTCCATGACTTGACTGAAGTTAGCATTCAAATCTTGATCTTTTCACTTCAAGTCTAGCACTTGACATCAAGTCACCTCCTGGACCCTAGAAACTTGGCTGCCCAAGAAGAATCTGCCTTCCCAGTTAACATGCCTTCTCCATCCTTTTGCAGGGTGCCTTCTGGGGGCTGATTTTGGGACTCCTGATTGGACTGTCTCGAATGATTGCAGAGTTTGCCTACGGGACGGGCAGCTGTATGGAGCCCAGCAACTGTCCCGACATAATTTGTAAAGTTCATTACCTCTACTTCGCCATCATCTTGTTTTTTGTGTCCATCATCACCATTTTAATTGTCTCTCTCTTGACTAAGCCCATCCCCGATGTGCACGTAAGTGTTATCGCTCTGAAGGAGTCTTTCATTGATCGTTGCCCTCTTGTCTTTTGTTTTGCTTTTAATCGACCAAGATCTATGGGGTCCCTAAGAAATACGCAATCTGACTATCAGATTCCCAAGGAATTCCTAATCTTACTGTCAGATCCCTAAAGTTATTGATGAATTACGGTAGCATCAGTTTTCTGATTGTGAAATTTGAGCTCAAGGTGTCAGTGGGTGACCTGATCAGAACAAACCTTGGGCTAGCTCACTTCTGCTTGATGTTTTTAGTTTCTTTTTTTAAAATCTTATTATAGCTTTTTATTGACAGAACATATGCACGGGTAATTTTTCAATATTGACCCTTGCAAAACCTTCTGTTCCAACTTTCCCCCTCCTTCCCTCCATCCCCTGCACAGATGACAGGCAGCCCCATACATGTTAAACATATGAAAGTATATGTTAAATACTATACTTTGTATATATATATATATGTATACATATTTATACAGTTAACCTGAGCACAAGAAAAATCAGATTTAAGAAGAAGGTAAAAATAATTGGGAAGAAAAACAAAAGTTTCTGCTTGATTTTTAAAAATACATTTTATTTCGATCATCTCTCCTCACCTCTTAGAGAATAATTCAATATATTCAATAGGTTTTTTTAAAAAACAAAGATAAAGGCAAGAAAAAATCAATTCAATTAATCAATCCTTTGGAAAATTTGACAACATTTGTGTGTTGTATTCCCTTTTAGCCTACATTTCTGCAAAGGAGTAGGGAAGGTCTTCTCATCTCCTTTCTTGTGCTTTGTAATTTGGTAGCATTTATCTTTTATCTGTTCAGCCTTTAAAGAAATGGGAAAGTATGGATGACTTAGGACCTTCATTGTTGGAGGGAGAACGTACACGATGAGCTCTCAGAGCTTTTGGAGAGTTGGAGCAGGCTCCTAAACACACTTAGCCTGATTCTTCACCCTGGCTTAATTCAATCCAATTAAATTCTCCAAATATTTATCATATATACCTTCCACACAAGGACTGGCCTTAGGTATTGGGGGATGTAGAGACAAAAACTAACCAGTACTTGTCCTCAAAAGGTTCCCATTCCGCAGGGGATATACCGCATGTACACAGCTCAGAAAAACAAGGTGATTTCAGGAGAGAGAAGGCATTAACAAAACATTTCCACTTTGCAGAGCGCTGTGAGATTAATGGGACAGAATCAAGCAATGCAGTCAGGATTGCCCCTGAAAGATTTCCTCACAGATTTAGCTCTTCGCCCATAATTGATTCCAACGCCAGGCCCCTCAGATGTGGGACCGAGCACTGGAGCGGGTCAATTACAAGTCAGACATTTCCTAGCTGTGGGCCGATCCTGAGTAAATCATTTAACCTCATTTCATCATCTGTAAAATGGAGATGATAATGGTACCTACCTCTCACGGTTGTAGAGAAGACCAAATGAGATAATATGGGCAGAAAACATTGCAAACCTTGTAGTACTATGTGAACGATGCTATGAATAGTTCCTCCAGGAAAAGGATGTGCAGGTACATTCTCTGGCTGCTTCCCTGTCAGTTAGCGTATCAGACGAGCATCATGGGTGCTTAGGGGAGATTTCTCTTTGAGGAAACTCAGCCAATGTGGTGGCGTCCTTCTCAAACCAGTAAGGCTCACCCTTTGCTGTGAAAATGGCACAAATTGCTTAAAGGAACACAAATTGACTGGCCTAGCTAGGTTACCTTTCACCTTTGCAGTCTCTTCCTCGCCCCCCCCCCCCCTCCCAAGATGCCCTGGTTCCACAGCCCCAGTGATGCTGCCTTGTCCCCTAGCCATGGTGCTGACCCCTTGTGTAACAAGAAGGCCAAAATACTGTAACTGGAGCAGAGCTGAGAGGGCTGGCAGGGGCAGTGGCCTATGTTATTTCATATTCCTGACTGATCACCTCCGCCATGTGCTTTAAAACTTCCCCACAAAACAAGAACTGCTTGCCTGTGAGAGCTGTCCAAAAGGGGAGATTTCATTTGCGCCTCACAGTCACTTTGTGAGATAAATGGCCCAGGTGAGCAAACCAAGCCTCAGAGAGAGGAGCTGATCTAGCTTTAGTTACACAACTCGTTGCTTAATTAGCATTGGCCGGGAGGTGGGGGGTGGACTTAAACTCAGGTGTTCTATGACTCCAGAGTCAGGAGTTTTTCTTTGATATCACTTGGTCTCTCAGTAAGTGAACAACAGACACACACATGATAGGAATGGAAAGTTCTCCCTCTTCTTTTAATTGGTAATTTAAATAAATAATTAAATAAACAAAAATAAATAAATAATTAAAAATTGAGTAAATAAATAAAATAAAATAAATTTTAAAAATTTAAATAAATAAAAAGTGAGAAACAAAAATAAATAAATAAAAAATAAAATTAAAATTAGACAAGCAGGCAGATATAATCAAATTACTATATATATTGTATATATAATATATACATATATACATAATTATAATACATATATATTATAATACATATATGCATATTATAATGCATAAAATATATAATACATATCTATATAATACATGTAATATATATTGTATATATTGCCTGAAAACAAAACAGACTTGAACAGTGATTGAGGCTGATACTTCATTTAACTTTATTCTTTTGTACTTTATTCCTTTTAAAGGAAAGTCATCTTTACATAACATTTTATAGTTTTCAGAGCACCATACACACATAGATAATATAATTTGAATCTTCCAACCACTTTGTGAGATAGATGATCATATTGTTTACATTTTACAGTTACATTTTCCTCTAGTTAAAACTAGAGCATTTTTTGCTGTTTAATATTTTCTTTTTTTCATAGTTATGGTCAATTTGTGTGCCATATAGAGTATATCTGCTTTTTTCACTTTGCCTCACTTCCTATAATACTCCTAATATTTCCCTCAGTTCTTCATTTATGTTGATCATTGCTATGAATATTTTTGCATTGTTGTTGCTCAGTTGTTTTCAGTGGTGTCCAAATTTATGGGACTCTATTTGAAGTTTTATTGATAAAAATACTGAGAAGTTTGCATTTTCTTTTCCAACTCATTTTATAGGTGAGGGAACTGAGGCAAACAGGATGAAGTGACTTGCCCAGGACCTCATAGTTAGTGAGTGTCTGAGGCCAAATTTGAACTCAGAAAGATAAGTCTTCCTGATTTCAGGTCCACCATTCTATCCCTGGTACACCAAGCTGCCCTGAATATTTTTGTATAGATAAATAGTTCCTTCCTAAATTTCCTTGGGCGCATAAATCTAGCAGTGAGTCCACTGCATCAAAGTATAGGAACAATTTTTGGATGTAATTTTATTCCCCCCTCCCTTTTAATTGGACTATAATTTCATTGGCATGGGGAAGTTCAGCAAGGAGACTTCACTTATCAATGCAGAGTAATACCTGCTAAGCAAATTATAGTTTTGAAGAGTTGTCTAAAGCTCCTGAGAAGTTAAACAGCTTTTCGGGGTCACACTGCTAGTGTTGTCAGAGACTTGACTTGTGACAAGTGAGGACTTGAAAGTGAGTCTTCCTAAGGTCATGTCGATCCTTTCCACATTGCTTTCTAAAAATATTTGGATCAATTCCCAGTCCATGTGAATCAGTGTGCCTGATTTCCCAGTCAAGTTAGCACTAAATTACATTCCCTACCCCAAAACATCTTTCCTTCCATAGAATCCAAGACATCCCTTTGGGGATTCCAAAGGCTATAGCCTAAACTCTGTGATCAGCAGTCTTGTTTGTTTTCCTTTGCTAATCTGCTTCTCTTTTTACCATCCACTCAGCTTTACCGCCTGTGTTGGACTTTGAGGAACAGCAAGGAAGAGCGTATTGATTTAGATGCAGATGATGAAAAGGAAGTCCCAGATGATTCTGAAGACAAGTTGGAAATAGGTGAGTTAGGACTCCAGTTCTTTTTACAGAACTCAAATTATTCATCCCTATAACGATAGTAAGACCAGTCAAATAAAAGCTATTTCTTGCTGTACAGTCAGCCTGGATTGGAGGGTGTGGCCAGAATCAGAGCAGAGGGAGAATCAGAAACATGTTGCTATAGCTATGCAGTCATCACCATTCCCAGAGGCCTGGATTCTAACCACAGCACTTCCACTGTCTCACTGTATATTCCTATTAAAGATGTTTCAGAATATATCAGAAACTTGGACTTAAGAATTGTAATACTGGACTTGAACTTATTAGTTTTGTGATTTCATCTCTCTGAACCTCAATTTCCTTATCTGTAAAATTAGTGGGGAATAGGGGACACTAGATGATCCCTAAACTTATGAGCCTATAGGCATTTGTTCCTTGTAAAATTCAGACAAAAATAGCTACGAATGTCGGAACACTTTAGAGCATACCCATGAGCTATCCACGGTTCTGAAATAAGACATCTGGTTCTCTGGAAGAGGCAAGTGTATGTAAAAGTAGAAGCCTTCAGCACTTCTGTCTGTGTGATAAAAGAGCCCATCAGCTGCTCTGCTTGCTCACAGAGCTCCTGAGAAATACCATCCTCAGAACAGAGGGGAAGAATGAAAGCTATTTGTGCATTTAGACCCAGATATATTAAAATACGAACTATGTAAAATATGAACCCTAGACCTTCTGAGAGCTACTAGCTACCCATTCCTGTCCCAGAAGTAAAATAAATTAATAAATAATAAAATTGTTACCATTCATAATTAATGCATTCAACACATTTTTGGAATGATTTAATAACATTTTATCCTCTCCCCCAATTACATATAAAATGTTGAGTTCCAAATTTTCTCCCTTCCTCCTCTCCTTTCTCACTGAGAAAGCAAGCAGTTTGATGCAGCTTATACATGTGCAGTCATTCAAAGCAAATCTCCATTTTGACATATTATGATGGAAAACATAGATCATCCCCCCAGAAAAATAAAGTTTAAAAAGTATCCTTCCATCTGTATTCTCCAGAAGTAGATAGCATTTTTCATTATAAGTCCCCCCCAAATTGTCCTGGATCACTATATTTCTGAGAATAGATAAGTCATTCAGAGTTGATTATCAAAACGTGTTGCTGTTAGTGTATATGATGTTTTCCTGGTTCCACTCACTTCGATTTGCTTCAGTTCATGTAACTCTTTCCAAGTTCTTCTGAAACCATTCTGCTTGTCGTTTCTTATAACATAATAGTATTCCATCACAATCCTATACAACAACTTCTTCAGTCATTTCTCAATTAATGGGCATCCCTTTAGTCCCTAATTCTTTGCCACACCTAAAAGATCTGCTATAAATATTTTTATACATGTTGGCCCTTTTCCTTTTTGTTTTTTACCTCTTTGGGATAATTACAAATTCAAAAAGGTTTTTGATTCCAGAAGTGACCTTGAAGATCCTTTAGTTTAATCCCCCCAATCTCAAAAAAGTCATAGATTTGAGAGTTGGGAAAGAGCTTGGGAAGAGGACTTGACTAGGATCATACAGAAAGGAAGTAGCAGAGTCAGGATATGAAATCAGGTCCTCTGAATCTAAAACCAATACTGTTTCTAAAATACTACCAGTGCCTCAAGTGGAAGGAGGAACATACTATCATAATGATATGGTAGTATTAGATATTTCTGATATTAAGCTTTTACATTCATCAAGTGTTTTATAACTTACAAAACCATTTCCATATCCTTTCATTCATGTGATCTTTACAATGGCCCTGGGAGAAAGGCAGGAAAATGGATATACCACTTATTTTTCCAAATGAGGTAAAGGAGGTCCAGAAAAGGGAAAGTTTGCCTATTTTATTAGTGAGTCATTAGAGACTAAAATCCTAGTCTCTTGATTTCTAGTGTAGAACTGACTCAGTTCTGTGGGCATCACTCTCCCAAGATTCTTTCTGGAGAAGCAGAGGGTGGACAAGGAGGTTCAAAGGAGAGAATCTGACTCCTGAGATGGCAAGACCAAGTCTGTTGGTTTGGAACAAGTTCAGACCTAGGGAACACCTTATTCTCTCAATGAGATATCATTGGAAGATCAGACGCAAAGTTGAATAGCAAGTTATCCTTGTTGCTGTGATTTTAAATTAACCCTTTGTATCCTAGTGCATTTATTATAGGAAGACCTATCTGAAATATGATTGGGTGACTTTGAGAGCCTGGGAGTCTGGGGATTTGCAGAGAATCCATATGCCTCCATCCCTTCAGCAGGAATTTATTAAGCATCTATCTTGTGTCAGGTACCAGAAATTTTACAAAAGGCAAAAAGAAAAGAGATCCCGTCCTCAAGGAGCTTGTATTCTCTCTCTCTCTCTCTCTCTCTCTGAAACGAAATAGCTAGCATTTATACCTGCTAGCTTTAACATTTTACCTATGCCATTTATCCTCACAACAATGTGAGATAGGTGCTGTTCCCATCATTATTTTTTATACAAGGAAAGAGAGGGTAAGTGAATTACCCCAGGCTAATGAAATAGAAATTAATTCAAGTCTATATTTACTAATTTAAGTCTACTGTATCTATAGAAATCTATATAATATGAGTCTAATGTAAGGAGGCAAAGAAGAGTAATTACAATCACAAGGCAGCCATACCTATATTTTAGAAAAGATTTTAATCCCACCCACCCACCCACCCAAGTTTTCCTTTGTTATAAATTCATCACTGAGGCCCCTTTATAATCTAGCCTGCTCTGGAAGACCAGTGGTCTGGTTTCAGAACCATGGACAGCTTCTGGAACAGCAAGCCGTTCTCCAAGATTTATGTCAATTTTGCCAATATTTCACAAAGTAATTGAAGAAATCCTAGGTTTACAGGTTTTAATGTTGAAGGGGGCCATTGGGACTCTCTAATTTTGAGGAATCTTTCTAAATCTGGACATCTTCATCCTCTCCAGATTGGGAGGAGCTTTCAGAGCTTAAATTCCATTATGATAGCTGTGGAGAGCCCAGGGTCACCTCCAGGGGCCACGGTGCTACAGGAGTAAGACAGTGGTGAAGGAATAAGGAAGTCATCATCTCTAACTTCTGTAGGAGAATTCATAGTAGTGTAGGGCATAAAGGGCCAGCCTCGGCATCAGGACAACTTAGGTTCAAACCTTACCCGTGTCTCCTGCTGGTGATGTGATTCTTGGCAAATCACTTGACATCTGTCCCAATGCCATGGGCAATTTTTTAAGACTTTAAGTTGCAGGACAGGTTGTCTATATTCATTGCTGAGAGCATTTCCTTAGTGTGGGTTCAGTACATGAAGTAATGCATCAGGAAATAAACAAAAAAAGTTCTAAAATTTTACAGAGTTCTTTATGGCTACAAAATATTTTTTTATATGAGTGTTTAAATTAGAGTCAAGAGACTTTGTTCAAATCCTGCCTCTCACTTTTATCAGCTGTGGCACGATGGGCAAATTGAGTCTGAAAAATGGGAATAAATAGTTCTACTTCTTGGGGTCACTGTTAGCATAGAGAAAAAATAATTAAGTCACTATGAAAGCCTCAAATCTCATAAGAAATAGTGACTCATTATCATCATCTCATTTTCTCATTACAATAAGTATAAGTATCATTACTCATACTGGAACCTTGGGATCCTTGTCCAAAAACTCAAGCTCTTTCCACTCCTTTTTGCTGACTTACTCCTGACAAGATCTTGAAAAATATTTCTCATCATTTCCACTTCTGTAAACAAGTGTAGAGAAAGTCATCCTTGGGACAGCTGGTAATCAGAGGGGAAGTTGCCCTTAATACAAGACAGGCTAATCTTTGAATCCCACAATTCTCTTGTGCTTCTTTGAGGCAGAAACCCCTCAATATCTCATTGCTATTTCAGGTTCCCTAACCCTTGAGTCCCATAATTCTCTTGTGCTTCTTTGACACAGAAACTCCTCCCGAGAATAAGAGCTGCCTCCGGAAGACCTATGACATGTTCTGTGGACTGGACCAGCAGAAGGGGCCCAAGCTGACTAAGGAGGAGGAGGCCGCCCTCAAGATGAAACTGACAGACACATCAGAGAAGCCCCTGTGGAGGAATATTGTCAACATCAATGGCATCATCCTCCTGGCCGTGGCTGTCTTCTGCCACGCTTTCTTTGCATAGATTCAGCTGTCCCTGCGCTGGAAACCAGGCTCCTGGAGGCCAGCCTCTCATCCCTTCTCCGTCCGCTGGATTCCAGGCTGTGAGAGGAGAGAGAGGAATTCAGTTGTAAATTATAACTAAGAATATCAGTGTACATATGTGTAATTAGAGCCTATACAAATGAAAATAATTTTCTCATTGTTAAATTATCTTTGAAGCAAAGTGAAGAAAGCTGTTGTATATATGATAGCCCTCTAAAGCAAGGAGGAAAGGCCACATTCGTTTTTCTGGGGATTCCGTCCAATTCAATTTAATGGGACCCATATTTAGCGAGCACCTGCCATTGTGTTAGGTGAGGAGAAGATGAAGATCAAGCTCAAATAGTCCCCGAGGATGAGGAGACCTAGAGAGCGTGAGATCAGCTGCATTTTGGCCTCGTGTAGTTTCATCATGGAAACCCTGATTTGGAGGAATGAAGTCACTGGCATTGGGTGCTCATTGTGCCTGTGATTCTTTTCCTCCAGAGATCTACTCCCGGCAGCCTATCCTTTCCCCTGGGCTCCAGGAATTAGAGAAAACGTGCATAATCATTGTCCGGGTAGTTGCTGCTCCTGAGACTCAGAATCCAGAGGCCTAAGTTGGAGTCCTGGTTCTACCACCACCTTTATGGGTGATCCTAAACAAATTCCTTCCCCTCTCTGCCCTCAGTTGATCCATCTGTAAAACGAGGGCATTGGATTGTTGTTTTTTCCAAGGACAGCTCTAACAATTAGGGCTGTCCCAAATGGGAATAGGCTACTTTGGGAAGTGGTGAGCCGCTCCTTCTTGGAGATATTCAAGTGAGGGGAGACAACGACTTGTTAATCATATTATGATAGAGATCCCTTTTTCTCATATGGGTTGAACTAGGAGGCCATTTGGACCCCTTTTACCTCTCAAATCCTCTTATTGTTTGACTTAATGGTCTCTGAAAGTTCCTTCCATTTCTAACACAAGAGACAGCCCGCTAATGAAGAAAAGAGCCGAACTGAAATCTTGACTCTGCCTCTGCCTGGCCATGTGACCCTCTTTTCTTGTTTCCTTCTATTTGCCATGAACCCACCTTTTGTACTTGCCACATATTCGGAAGCTGGAAGGATTGTATATCTGGCGTTCATCCAATAAAATGTTTTTAACCATTTTCGAGTCTGGTTTATTGAATATATCAGCGAAATATGGAAGGGAACTTGATGAATTCAAGAACTCCAGAATCCCTTGCCAGAGAAGAGCGTGTGAAATGCTGAAATGAGAATCAGGAAGACGCGTATTTGCATTCTGCCAGATAGTAGCAGTGTGATCATCAGCAAATCACTTAACCGAAATGAATGTCAGTTTTCTCCTCTTTTAAATGGGGATAATCCCCCTTATGCTGTTCTGAAAGATGGAGAGCAGGTTAAAAAAAGACTATGTATTAGTATTCAACTGCAGGAGCTCTCTGAACGTATAGAGCAGATGTATATCCTTAATATTTATTAACATGAAGCACAAATTATCTTTGAGATCTCTCTCCTACAAAATGAGAAAGCAAAGGCTTTTTGGCTCCCCTAAGTGTTCATCCCAAGTCACAGCTGATTCCGGGCTTTAGGAAGGAGAGCAAGAGAAAAACAGAATTCCAGGGATCCTTGGATATCTCCCTGGGATAATTTCTCAATAAACTATCAGGTCCTTAAATGAGGAATAGTTGGTGATGGCTTCCAATTGAGCTCTTCTTATATACCCAGGCTGGTTCAGCTTGAATAATGATGAACTAGGGAGTCTGTATAATGGGATAGTAGTGGTCACATTGATAGAAACGAGAAAGGAACACATTCATCACAGTGATGGGCACACCGGAAGTGCTTCATAAATGTTTGTTGATTGATTCTTGCAATCCAGGAGGCAGAAGGTAGATTTTATTTATAAACATTTATCAAAATTCTAAATATTTGGGTGTTTCCTTGAAAAATTTTAAATTTGAATTTCCATACAATGAGATATCTCTGTGCTTGACAAATGGGATCAGGAAAAGGCTTATTGGATCACGTCAGAATTCTCATAGAATTAGTGGATCAGTATTTTACACCAATTCTTTAGGTTATTCTGTGTATTTTCTTCTACTGGCATTCGCTTTTTACCTGCATATCTATATATCTATAAACTCAGAGACTGAGTTGCTTCAGTTGAGTTTTTACATGTCCAAAGGAGAGAGGATATTCTCAGTCCTGAGTTCCCCTTTAAGTCTTGTACACACACACAGAGAGAGAGAGAGAGAGAGAGAGAGAGAGAGAGAGAGAGAGAGAGAGAAGGAGAGGGAGAGGGAGAGGGAGAGAGAGAGAGAGAGAGAGAGAGGGAGAGAGAGAGAGAGAGAGAGAGAGAAAGAGAAAGAGAGAGAGAAGGGAGAGGGAGAGGGAGAGGGGAGAGAGAGAGAGAGAGAGAGAGAGGTGTGTGTGTGTGAGAGAGAGAGAGAGAGAGAGAGAGAGAGAGAGAGAGAGGAGAAGGAGAGGGAGAGGGAGAGAGAGAGAGAGAGAGAGAGAGAGAGAGAGTGTGTGTGTGTGTGTGTGTGTGTGAGAGAGAGAGACAGAGGCAGAGACAGAGAGAGAAGGAGGGGGAGAGAGAGAGAGAGAGAGAGAGAGAGAGAGAGAGAGAGAGAGAGTGTGTGTGTGTAGAGAGAGAGAGAGAGAGAGAGAGAGAGAGAGAGAGAGAGAGAGGAGAGGGAGAGGGAGAGAGAGAGAGAGAGAGAGAGAGAGAGAGGGTGTGTGTGTGTGTGTGTGTGAGAGAGAGAGAGACAGAGGCAGAGACAGAGAGAGAAGGAGGGGGAGAGAGAGAGAGAGAGAGAGAGAGAGAGAGAGAGAGAGAGAGAGAATCATGAGAGTCAGGGACAAACAAGAGAGTAAGAGAGAAACAGAAAGACAGAATCACACAAAATAGAGAGAAGTTGGAGCCAAAAGTTGAGCCAGTAATAAATAGTACACTATTTCAAAGTCCAATTCTTTTTGTATAACAAAATAACTGTCAGGACATGTATACTTATATTGTATTTAATTTATACTTTAACATATTTGACATGTATTGGTCAACCTGCCATCGGGGGGAGGGGGTGGAGGAAGGAGGGAAAAATTAGAACAAAAGGTTTGGCAATGGTCAATGAGGTAAAATTACCCATGCACATAACTTGTAAATAAAAAGCTATTAAAAAAAAAAAGAAAAAAAGGTGGAGCCAGTTCTGAGGCATAGAGCCCTGGTGTTCTTTGATGGAAGGAAAGAATGATGACTAAGGAGTCTTTGCCAGAGCAGTCAAACAGGGAGGAAAAGGAGAAGGAAAAATAAATATTCTAGAAACCAAGGGAGGAATGTAGAGGTTACAAACATTGCAAAGAGTTCAAGAGGGCTGAGGGCTGAAGAAAAAGCATTGGACTTCCCAATTAAAAAGTTATTGGCAATCTTTGCGGCAGCAGTTCAGTGTGCTTGGGGAGTCAGAATCCAAGAATCAAGATGCTGAGAAATGAGAGATGAGGAAATTGAGGCACAGAGGGCAGTGCTGTTTCTTGCAATTCAGTTATCTAAGGGAGGAATGAGACTGGGTAACTTGAAGAAATGGGAGAGTCAAGAAAAGGTCTTTTTTTTTAAAAGGATGAGTGAGATCTGGGCATGTCTGTAGGCAGCTGAGAGGCAACCAGTCACCAAAGGGAGATTGATGACAAATCATTGAAACCTTCAAGAAATGAAAATACGCTGTGGAGAAAATCAAGGAAAGGCAAGGACTGAGGGTATGGGATTAAAAAAATCACTATTGCTTGTGCTATGTCCTATGGAACACTAAATTGTGATCTAAAAGGTAAGGAAAAAGCAGAGAATGGTGAAAATTTCCTAATGAAATTAACAAAAAAATAGCATATTTCTCAACATCTGTTTATCTTCCCCCCCCCCCACCGAGGCATAAGTGACTTGCTCAGGGTCACACAGCTGGAAGTGTTAAGTATCTAAGGCTAGATGTGAACTGACTTCAGGGCTAGTGCTCCATCCACTGCGCCACCCAGCTGCCCCATCTGTTTATCTTTTTATAGATCTATCCCCTACAGATCAACAAGGAGGTTTACCTGAAATTAAACTCTGAAAAACCAGAAATCAAGTCACATGCTCTAGTTTTATTATAGGTCCATGCATGAAGTACTGTGTTGGTTACCTGTTATTTATGAAAATAATAAATCATGCTAAAGTTATGTACTGTAAGCACCAAAAGACAAAGCAAATCCAGCATCCAGCAGATGGCAGCAGAGATTTTTCCTATCATCAATATGACATTTGTGCAGGGCAGAGTGCTTCCTTAGGAGGTCCAGAGTCTCTGTGTGGGAAGAGGTTACAGAGACCTTGTAGTCCTACCTGCACTTGGCCCAGCACCCCTTTTGTAACACGCCTCCAGTTAGTTATCCCGCTTTCTCTTGAAGATGAAAGAAGGTCAAAGAAGGGCACTTATTAAATGCCTACTGTGTACTGGGTACTTTGCTAAGTAGCCCATTCCATTCTGAGACACTGCCGATTGCTAGGAAATTTTTCCTTGTGAGGATCTTAAGTCTTTCTCGCTGTAATTCCCCAACCCCTCTGAGTAGAGTCCAGTTCTTATGAAGGAATTTCATTTTGCTTATTCTTGGGTTGGGAGGGAGGAAAAAAAGGAAGAGGTTTCTATTTCCATGTGTAGTTGGGATTTTTTGATTTGTTGCTTTTCTCAGTTTTTAAGTTTGCAGAATCACATATTTTGAGAATGGGAAGGGCTATCTAGTCCATAGAACCACCACTATACCATATTTGAGAAGTAACCATTTTCTTATTAAAATAAACCATTATTTGTTGTTCTCTGATTTGCTCTTTGATCAATACATTATTTAAGATTATATTATTTAGTTTCTATGTAAGTTGAAATTCTTTGTTCAAACTCCCCTTATCTGATTATAATTTTTGTTGGTTTGTACTTAATCATAATTATACATTTTGTGTTTTAACAATATTTATGATTTTTATGCTCTAGCATGACACTTTACAGGTGTCATGTAAATCTCAAAAATTGTATAATCATTTTTATTCCCATGCAGTCATTATAAAAGTTCTATCATATCTAACATGTTTGAAATTCTACCCAGGTTTTACTTTGGGCTATATATTTTTGTTAGATTTGTTTAGGTCTGAAAGGGCAACATTGAGGTACATAATTATACTTCCGTGCTACATTTCTTCTTGTGATTTGATTAGCTTTTGCTTTAAATACTTAGTCCTGATGAATCATCATGGTTCTGTAATAGTGAATATAAGCTCTGGAAGGTATTGCTATACTGGGAAAACCTTAGAATATGTCCTGGAAAGGGAATGGGTTTATTTTCCAAGGATCAATCTGGATACTTATAGAAAGGAACATAACTAGTAAGCTAGTATTTGGTGATGACTTTTTAAAAGACAGCAATCCAAGAAACTTAGATGCCATGCCATTCAGCAAATAAATGAATGAATTTTTTTCATATATAGTCCATTTTAACATTATGTAGTTTTTCTTCTAATATCTTTTAATCACATTTATTTTTACTGTTGTCTTATCTGAAATGAATGTTTCTTATAAAAAATTGTTGGATTTTTCTTTCTAATCACTTATGCTGTCTTCCATTTTGTGGGGGAATTCATATCATTCACAAGTTGTGATTTTTAGTTGCATTTTCATTTCTTTTCATTCCCTTTAATTTCTTTATATCCTTTTATAATTTTTCCTCTCTTTGCCCTTTGCATAGTCTTTACAAAAGAAAAGAACATAATGAAAGACAGGAAATTAAATCAATATTAGTAATGCATCATTTCAATTGTCTGGTCTTATACCTCTTGCTCTCTTCTTTCTTCATCTAGCCCAGGCCCAGATTACTAATTCTGATCTGGTTTCAAATCTCTTTTTAATATTACTTCCTTGTTATCTCATGGCCATAGATAAGAGTTTGGTTTGCTTATTCTCTTCCTAATTCTATGCTTCGTCTTAAATTTCTTTTCTCTGTCCTCATTCCTGACTGTTTTCCTGTTGGATTTAATGCATTTCTACTCAAAGCTCTTTGAGTGAGTGAGTGCGTGCGTGCATGCGTGCGTGTGTATAAATACTCAACTCTCACTAGACTGATTAACATAAGAGCAGGGTTCATGATTGTATACTTCTCATCTGGTACATTCCAATTATGAGAAATAGCAGGTTCCTCTCTCTTCTGTCTTTTTTATTCCTTTTTTTACCCCTCCATTTTCTTTCTTATCTAAATCAATAAAATAGAACAAAACCACATGTAGGCCCAGTGTTTGTCTTTTTTAACTCGGCCATTAGAGATAGTGAGGTCCTGAAAGGACACTTGTATCTTCTTCCTCAATAGAAGGTAATCATTCTGTGGTCACTTACTTTCTTAAATGTATTTAGCTTTCTAGGTTTCTCTGGACTCCTGTGTTTGAATTTTAGTTCCTACTTAGTTCTGGTCTTTTCATCAGAGATGTTTGAAATTTCAAGAATTTTATTTCATTTTGAAATTCATTTATTCAAAAGATAAGTAGTTGTAAATGGGTTTATGTACATAGATAATTATTATTAATTTTTTAAAATTGCCTTTTATTTACAGGATATATGCATGGGTAACTTTACAGCATTAACAATTGTCAAACCTCTTGTTCCAATTTTTCACCTTTTACCCCCCGCCCCCTCTCCCCAAGATGGCAGGATGATCAGTAGATGTTAAATATATTAAAATATAAATTAGATACACAATAAGTATACATGACCAAACCGTACACAGATAATTAAAGGTCCAAGTCCTTTGCTTCCCCATTCCCTTTCAGTAAGTGGACTAAAATATAAGGAATTGCAATATGTCCAAGCTAAAAGACTCCTTAAAATCATTAAGATAATTAACTTCATGTAGTTTAAAAAACAAAACTTCAAGACACTTTAAGCCTGTTCTAGAAATAAAGGTCAGGTATGACTATCTCAGTCCATACCAACCACTATCCTGCTCCACCACCTAAATAACTTTACTTTATTAAAGGTTCATATTTACTTCTACAGCTTAGTCTTAGTTTTTCAAGTCACTTTATTATTGGTTATATCGAGTCTCTTGGATTTTTGATGATTTCCCTGATTTGGAATGAATAACTTTCATATGTTTTCTATAGAAATGTAAGTTCCTTGAGGTCAGAGACTGTTTTCTTTTTGCTTCTGTTTGTATCCTCAGTACATAGAACACAACCTGGAACAGAATAAATAAGATAAGTGTTTAATAAATACTTGCTGTCCAGCTATAAAATTCCATCTTTTGGAATATCATATCCAATATTTTCTCTCATTTAGAGTATTTGTGACATAGTTCTTGTGTTATCCTAATTGTGGTTCCCTGCTACTTGAATTCTTCCTTCTGGGTTACTTGCAATATTTTTTTTTCCCACTCAGGAGTTCTGGGTTTTCGTTATCACACTTTGGGACATTTTTAATTTGGGATTTCCTTTAAGATGGATAAATCTTTTCTATTTTTACTATGTCCTCTAGTTCTAACAGTTCTGTGGAGTTTTCTTTTGTGGTTTCTTGAAATAGATTATTTAGAATTTTCACTTAATTATGATTTTTAGGATATTTGATGAATCTTAAATTGTCTCTCATAGTAGGTGATTTAGTCTTTTGACTTTGTTCTAATATTTCTTTTTGACTTCTTGTATCACTGAATTCTATTTACTCCATTCTGATTTTCAGGGATTTAAATATATGGGCAATATTTTCTACTCTTAGTTCTAGGCCATTTATTATCTTTCCATTTTTTCCTTTATAAATGTATGTCCTTTTTATTTCTTGCTACATTTCTTTATCCATCACTCTTGAAATCCTTGTAACCAAGCCTTCCTTTTATTTTTTGACATTCTTCTCATTCTTTTTCTTCTGAATTTACTTCTTGGGTTTCTCTAGACTGATAGTATTTCTTCATTATTCCCTGTTTACATAAGTCTTCAGTCTCAGTTCCTACACTTGAACTTTATGCCAGATCCAGATTCTATTCCATCTTACAATCTTGGATGCAGGGGTAAACTATAGTCATGTTCTCACAGTTCTGAATGGGATGACTGGTTCCCATTTCCCTTCTCTGTACTCTTTAACAACCTTAGAGAACACTGAGTGTGAAGTTGGAACAACTGTCTGCTCACTTTCTGTTTTAATTCTTGGCTTTTACCTCCATCTCCTGGTGGTCCTACATGGGCGCTGGTCTCAGCTCCATCAACACCTTCCTTTTTTTGCATAGACACCATTTAGAGCTTAACTTTTCCCCCCAATAGACCTCAAATGGATTGTGCAAGTTTCCCTGGCTGCAGATATGGTTCTTGGAGACACGTCTGGACTGGACTCCTTGGAAAGAGGTGGTGTGAGGAGTGTGAAGAAGCAAAGGAGGGAGGGGAAGAGAGAGAGGGAAGCAAACAGAGACAGAGCAGAACACTTAAGATGGAGTAATAATGAAATGGAGAGGCCGTGGAGTGACTCTGAACCATTACATCTGTCTCGGCTTCACTTTGCCTCCTCAACTCAAGACTGTGGGCACCTGAAAGGTCTCATGGGTATAAGATCTAAGACAGACTTTGGACCTATGGCAGGGTACCTGTTGGGGGTCAGGTTACAAAGCAGTTGAGGAGAGAAGGGCAGAGCTGCTTATTCAATTTAAAGATAGTGCGAAGCTGGGGGAGAGAGCTAGCTGGACAATTAGCTTAAGGTTGGGTGCTTAATAAATGCTTATTGATGTTGGAGTCAGGATCCAGAAAGATCAGGCTCAGACAATGGACCAAACCGACTAGGATAAAATTTCATAAGTCATAGAGTCAGTCACTTGACAAACACTTATTAAGAACCTACTGTGTGCCAGGCACTATGCTATGCACGCCACAACAGGCCTGAGAGGAAGTGTAATTTTCCTGTCCATTTTATAGAGGAAGAGACTGAGGCTCAGAGAAGTTAAATGACTTGATGTCAGGTTTTCTTGCCTTCAGAGCTGGTGCTTTAATCATGGCGCCCTCAACCACCTCCCACCGTGGCCCTTTGTTGGATTTGCTGGGAAGTGTCCTAGGGGAGCTGGGTTCGACTGAAGCCTTTCAGTTCTGGGCCGACATCCCCCATGTCTCACAGTCAGTTCCAAAGTTCTTCAGAGACTCCGAGAGTGACCTTGTGTCCCTTCTGAGCAGCTGTCTCACACGAGTTCTCCATAAGTCTTTTTGTCAAATAGACATTTGGCAATCGAGGCCCATCAGAGTTGCACTCTCTGTAGCAGAGTTGGAACCTCAGTGGTTTAGTTCCAGAAAGGACCTCAGTGTCCAGCACCTCATCCTGCCAGGGGATCTTCAGAATCTCCCCAGTGGCAGCCATTCTGTTTCCTGGCCTGGCGCTGGTAGACTGTCCAGTTTGACAGCAGTGAGGGCAGCACAATGGCCCCGCAGGCCTCTGGTTCTACGGCCTCTCACAGCCTCCCAAACACTAGCTTTGGCCATGCGAGTGGCAGCCTCATCATCTCTGTGTACATCCCTGCAGAGTGAGAAGGGAAGAGACATACCACAGTATCGACGACTTCTGGAACCAGTGGTTCCCCTGGTGGATGGCATGGTCCTGGCTGGTGAAGGACCTGCCTTTTCTGGATGTTAATTGCTTGACCAAAATGAGCAGAGAATCGATCCTGACTTTGTCGCATCTCAACTCCAGAGGCTGCATAGAGCGACATCATCTACAAACAAATCAATTCTCTCTCCACTTTAGTCTTGGTTTGTCGCCTTTTCAAGTTAAATAACTGGCCATCAGTGCCATAGATGACCTTGATGCTTTTTTCGTCTTTGTCAAAGGCAACATCGTCCAACAATATTTCTGAAAACATCACGTCAAAAAGCATGGGAGCGAGCACCCGGCCCCGCGTCGCTACCTGGTGACTGGAAACTAGTGAGAGCTCTAGCCATCATCTAGAACCCAAGCAAGCAGGCTACCATAGAACTGATCTAATGAACTTTTCCAGGTAACCAAATTTTGAGGGTGATGATGATAGCAGCAATAGCAGCGGCAGTTATAGTAATAGTAGTAGCAGCAGCTAACATTTACATACCATTATGAGGTTTGTAAATCACTTTATTAATATTATTCTATTTTATTCTATTCTCACAAGGTTCCTTTATTATCCTCCTCTTAAAGATGAGGAAGCTGAGACTGATTAAGGTTATTTAATTTGCTTAGGGTCATATGAAAACAGGGATAGTTTGGTAAATGCTTAACAACTGGCTTTCTGGATCATGACACATTTTAAAATTTAATCTCCATTCTTAACATTTTCTACATCATTTTCTCAAGCTAGATAATCTACAGAACAATAAATCTAACCCTGACCTGTAGCATTTTCCAGTTTCTGAGATATGAACGCTAACACTGGACATTTAACAACCTGACCCATACTTAGTGAGTGTGAGACTGAATTTGAATTTTGGTTTCTCTCCCTCCCAATTTTAAACATTTTTATTTAAAGTTTTATTTTATTTGAAATTCTATCCCTCTCTTCTTCCCTCCTCTCCCCAAACCCTTGAAATGGTGCAATCAGATATAGGTCAGACATGGGAAATTATATAAAAATATTTCCTTATTAGCCATTTTGCAGAAGAGGACTTAAATAAAAGAGAAAAATGGAAGAAAGAGAGTGATAAATGTCTGTATTCAATCAATATCTGTTCTTTCTCTGTCGTATGCTTCCTCCTTAGTCTTTGCAATTGTGTGAATCTTTGTATTGCTAATAATGATTAAGCCATTCCCAGTTCTTCACTGAACAATCTTGTTGTTACCGTGTACAATGTACTACTGGTTCTTGAACTTTGGTTTTTCTTGATCCAGATCTATCACTCTACACAGCTAGAAGCCATTCATGAAGGCTTGCTGATAGATGGACCCAGATTTAGGAAGTGAATTAGATATTATATCTGGCCTCCTGGACTTTAGAGTGCAATAAAAAATACTTTGAAAGGTAAACAAATAATTACAAAACATATTAGACTATCAAAGGAGTTCAAAGCTCGAGCACAGCAATCTGCCTTATCTCCCCAAGGGAATCACTTTCAGCAGAATCTAGGAGAATTCATGGAGGAGGTGATGGCAGAACTGAGCCATGAAGAATGTTGAGGACCTGTGTAGAATTCAGGGTACCTGGAAAAGGAACAGGGCATCTGATAGGTCAGGAAATGTCCGAGACCGGATTGAATATCAGGATTTCTTGACTTCAGGGCCACTGATTCCTAGGTGGTGCCCAAAGTGAGGTGCGCTCCAGGTCTACCTGCCTGCAAAAAGAATATTGTTAGGGGTTCTTCAGTCTGGGGATTACTCATATTCTCTGTCCCAGAGTATTCTCTGCCCTTTCTTAATGATACAGAATGTAAGAACCAGGAAGATTCTAAGAACAGAGAATTTCAGGATCCTTAGGCCAGAGAATGTGAATCCTGGGAGGGACCTTACAACATGCAAGGCCAGAACTCAGAGGGCCTGAAAACAGGAAATGTCAGACTTGAGGAGCCTGAGAAAAGAATATCAGAGCTGGGAATGACCTTAGAACAGTGAACATCGGGCTGAGTGGGCCTTGAGAACAGGAAATGTCAGATCTGGAAGGTGCCTTAAAACAGGGAATTTCACAATTTGGACCTTTCTTATGACACCAATGTCAGTGCTGGGAGGGACATTAGAATAGAGAATGTCAGCTGAGAGGGTTAGTAGAGATAATCTATTCTAGCCTCATTTCACCATAAACCAAAGTGAAAACTATCTTCAGAATGTATATGTGGGGATTTTCCCCAGGTCATACAAGAGATTCCTAGAGAGGAGACCAGAATCTATGACTCCTGGAGCCCCAGCCCGTATTCTTCCCACAGCATTGGCCACAGTATCTCTGGGCTTGCAAAATTTGGAGAGCCCCCTTTTCCCACCTTGAAGCAATATTATCATGCAATTCAGCCCAACTTTCCTTTGTTTGACTACATGATGGTGAGAAAGGAAGTTACATTCTTACTTGATTGACTCAGACTTTCAGAGAAGGTGGCTAGATTCTGTAATGAGCTGAGATCAGAAAGCTGGGGTGCTAGAGAGAATTTGGGTAAGAGCAATCCTCCCTGTGGGAGACACCCCTTACGATAATGTGAATGTTCATCACCGTGGTCTCCAAAGTCAATCAGAGGCTTAAAGCATTTCAGAGTTGTAAAGGGTCTCCAGAGTGAATGAGACCATCCCTTTCCTCAATAAGAATCTCCTCTATAGCACCAAGGAGAAATGTTCAGCTCCACTTGGCTTGGGAGGCCTCCATTAAGTGGGAACTTCCCCACTAGAGCCCTGAGAACAGCTGTAAATTATTCAGAAGTTCCCCTGACATTCAGCCTAAATCTGATTTGCTGTAGCTTACTCACTGTTCTGGTTTCTGCCCCTGAGGCTAAGGAGAAGAATATTTTCTCAATAATTAGGTACAATAAAAAATTGTACTTATAGCTTTGGGAATGAAAGTGATGAAAAAAACCAAAGATATCAATAAAATTTAAATCATTAAAAGGAAGTCACATGGAATGGTATCTTTCGTTTTTACTTCATCTTCATTCCCAACTCTATGCCTTCTCCCTCCCTATGTAGTCATTTCCCTTGTAACAAGGAGTAAAAAAAGAATGAGAATAAGAAAAGGCAGTTCAGTAAAAATCAATCAATATCCCCCCCGAATCTGTTGGAAAAATAATAACTAGCATTTCTGTAGTGTTGTGAAACTTGCAAAGCACTTTATAAATCATTCTCATAACAACCCTAAGAAGTAGGTGCCACTATTATCCCCATTTTACAGATGGGCAAAATGAAGTTAAGAGAGGTCATGTGATTTGACCAGGTTCACACAGCTGGTGTCTGAGGCAAAATTTGAATTCAAAATTCATTGACTACGGGTCTAATGTCCTTTCCATAATGCCATTTAACTTCACAGTCTCTTATCTTTGCAAAGAAGGAAGGTGGCAAATCTTATCTTTGGGACAAAGGTTTGTTATTATAACTGCATAATATCCACCTTCTTTTCTTCCCGCAATAATGGAAACTTCTGTTTGTCTTGGTTTCCTTATTCTTAAAATGGGGATAATAATAACACCAGCCTCTTAGGCAATGACATTTGTGATGATCGAATGAGATAATAAGTATAAAGGCTTAATATAGCACACGGAAGGTACCATATTGATATAAATTACTATTACCATTTCTATTGTTTTTCTGGCTCTGCTTCCTTCTCTGTGCATTTGTTCATATATATATTTACCCAGATTTCTCTAGATTCTTCACGTTCATGGGGGCACGTTCTTAGGGGGCAGCAATATTCCATTACATTGGGATGTTGAAATTGGTTGATTAATTCCCCAATCAATAGGTATCAACTGTGTTTAGGATTCTTTGCTACTACAAAAAAATACAAACAGAACAAATGTAAATCATTCTCCCTCAACACTTTTCTCCAGATTAAACATCCTCTGTTCCTTTAACTATTCTTCATGGGCCATTGATTTGAGGGTCTTCATCATCTTCATCGTCCCTCACTGGGGCTCCCCAGCTTCCCATGACCTTGCTAAAATGTGCCCCTTAGAGCTAGTCATGATCCCCACCACTGGTCATGATCCTCCAGATGACTCATGACCAGAGCAACACATCAGAACCAGGGACTCTCAGAACCTCTGAATCAGGTGGCAGAAGCCACCCCACCCACCCCACACTCAAACCATCATTTTCTTCCCAACTTGGTGGCCATCCAGTCTCTACTGGGCTTTATCCTGAGGTCGGAGTGGAAGATGAAGGAGTTGCCTGGGTGTTCCTAAGGGGGCTTCCAGCTCAAAAATGTGACTTTCTGGTTCTTGGGACTATCTTCTCCATCTGCTTTCATCAGCAAATTTCTTAGGTCAGGCAGGAGCTTCATAATTTAGAAGAAAAAGATACTCCAGGCTCTTGCTTTCCTGCTGTGTCAACCTGGCTAGAAACCAGTTTCTACCATTTTGTGTGAGTCTTCTTACACTCAGTATAATGTGTACCTGTTGACAGCTGTGGGATCAGAGGCAAGTCTACCCTTCTCTGAGTCAGTTTCCCTTTCTGTAAAATTACATGAAGGAGATTGATTAAATAATATCTAAGATTGCTTCCACTTTTAAATCTTATCATATAAGAGAATTCCCTATCCTTAGGAAGCTTTCAGCTTCATCGGGAAGCCAGGATTTAATTTCCTGAAGCATTTAATCTAATTCAATTGGACAAACATTTATCAAACATTTACAGATCTTTGGGAATTGTTCTAGGTGCTGGTATTCCAAAGAGAAGAAAGAAGACAGTTCTCTTCTTTAATGCCCTTACATTCTATGGGGGGAAGGGGAGGGGAGAAATACAGGACAAGACACCAAAGATATTAAACAAAGAATAAGATAGTAAAAGGCCAAAGTAAATATGATCCCCTCCTCAAGGTCAAATCAGTTAAACTTTCTGAGTCTCAGTTTCCCCAACCATAAAATAAAGGTAGCCTTTAATGTTCTTTCCAGTTCGGCATCCATGATCCTATGTGTCTGGTCTTGCTGCTCTTGGATGGCAGAACCTATGGTCCAGGTAGTGAGTACCATGGAGAATCAGGATGGGGAGAGAGTGACATTGGCTGGAATCATTGGGGAAACCTTTTTCAAGGATTTGGGACTTGAAATAAGTTTTCAAGATTGGATAGGACTTGGATAGCAGAGAGAGAAAGGCAGGACATTGCAGGAAAGGAGAATCTGGGCAAATCCTTTCCTTTCTCTGGGACTTAGTTTCCTCACCTGTAAGACCATAAATAGGCTGGCATTGTAGACTGAATGCTGGATTTGGATGAAGGAAGGTCTTCTTTTGGATCCCATCTTAACTGTCAGCTAGGTGGTAGTTTAACAAGTTCAAGAGACATAGTTTCTGGGTAGCTTAACAATTTTATTAATAAAGCCAGAGTGCTCCTGGTTCTGCTCATTTCACTCAGCATCAGTTCCTGTAAGTCTCTCCAAGCTTCTCTGTATTCATCCTGCTGGTCATTTCTTACAGAACAATATTCCATAACATTCATATACCACAACTTACCCAACCATTCTCCAACTGATGGGCATCCACTCAGTTTCCAGTTTCTGGCCACTATAAACAGGGCTGCCACAAACATTTTGGCACATACAGGTCCCTTTGCCTTCTTCAGTATTTCTTTGGGATATAAGCTCAGTAGTAGCACTGCCGGATCAAAGGGTATGCACAGTTTGATGACCTTTTGGGCATAATTCCAGATTGCTCTTCAGAATGGTTGGATTCATTCACAACTCCACCAACAATGCATCAATGTCTGGGTACCACATTTATAAACTGAAAGGTGTTGGGAGGAGGGCAACCACAGTAGTTGATGGCCTCAAGTCAATGCCATACGTGGATCCATTGAAGAAATTGTGAGGTAGTTTCCCCTGGGGAAGAGAAGACTCGTGCTTCTTAAATTCATTTTTAAATGCTAGTTAAGCTGCAAGGCTGTCATGGGAAGAGGGACTCGATTGTTCTGCTTGGCTCCAGAAGGCAGAAGTAGGAAAATTGGGGCCTAGCTAGAATGAGGTAAATTTGGTGCAAAACTTCCTGATGATGAGAGCTGTCCCGTGGTGGGTGGTGCTGAGCTGCCTTCCCTCTTGCTAGAGGTCTGATCCCACTTGTCAGGTACAAGGTAGAGGGATTTTGAGTGAACTGGACGGTTGACTATTTCTGAGATTACTTCCAGCTCTGAGATGCTGTGATTTAGCTGAAACGAAGATCATAAACCGTTCACGTGTTTGTCAGGGCAAAGGACCATTAATATCTGGTCAAACACTGAATGAGTGCATTGCCCAAGGGTTGACTTCTTTATATTGCTCAATGGTAAGCATCTTTCACTACCCTCATTAGACTTCAGCACCACATCCAAAGGGTGCTTGAAAAACCCATAATTAGCTTTGGCAAAGGAAGACTAAACACAAGCAGGATTTGCTCATTTTTCTCAGCTCAATGAATAACATTTCATGAAGATAAAAGTCTCCAAGAATCACACAGGGGATCAGTTAAATAAACAAACCATTATGCTGAGGAGAAACAGGGCAACAAAAACATTGCAAAATAAATGGATAGTCATTTGTGGGTATTCAGGCAGAGAATGGCTCTTGGCTGTCAAGATGAACACATTTTATCTATGGGTACAACTAACTGTATTTCAGTACCCATTTCAGGGCCTGCGCTAAAGAAAGACATTTCTAATATGATTGTAAACAGCTGGCAGGGGTCTTAGAACAGGGAATATCAGAGAGGGAAGAGGCTTGAGAACAAAGAATGTCAAAGCTGGGAGATACCTTAAAATATTAAAAGTCAGGGTTAGAAGGAGCCTTAGAGTAGGGAGAGCATGAAATAATATTTACAATGTGATTTGCAAAACTTAAGCTGCTACATAAATTCATGCTGCTCTCCCCATCACTGTTCATCCTCTTCTTCCTTTTCCTCATCACTATCTTCAATAGCATCTATTCACCAATCTGTTGCCATCATTTTTCATCTATTTTCATCACATGATCTAGTCATCTGTCCATCCTTACCATATATTAATGAATAAAAAGCATTATTAAAATTTATTGTTTTATTTTATTTTATTTTCTTATGTGACAAACATTATGCCAACCTCTGAAGACACAAATTCAGAGCAGACAAGAAGACCAGAATTATAAGGCATGTATTAGATAGGAGCCGATAGGAAGGCTCAGACATCCTTGGGTTATATAAATGGGTCAGATGACTACTTGGTTCTAAGTGACTACTTGGTGTAGTCATTTATTCATCCATCCATCCATCTATCCTCCTCCCCCTTATCCATTCATTCTCATTATCTTCTAATCTACTTATCCTCTTCCTTCTCTTCCTTCTATTCACCTGCTATTCTGCTAAGCCCCTTCGCTACTAACCTATTACCATCTATTCATCCATCCATCTTCCCTGATATATAGCCAGCTTTTTCATCCTTCCCTTCCTTTATCTCTATATTTATTTATCTACCCATCTATTTATCCATCCATTTTTATCATCATATGCTTCTATCATATTCATCATATTCGTCTATCCATCTACGCTTCCTCCACATCCATCCATCCATCCATTTCCTCCTCTTCATCAATTCATTCCTCCATCTTCTTCCTCATCTATCCATTCACTGACAAATGCATCCATATATCCAGCCATTGATTATTTTGTCCTTATTCTTCTCCTATTCATCATCAACAACAAATGTTTATGCCTTCCAAAAGAAGACTCATGACAATGTGATTGCCACTTACAGGAAAATGCCATGCCTCTATCATCAGTCCCTATGCTCCTACCACAATGGACCCTGATGAAGTTAAAGACCCAGAGACTCTCATCATCAGTGTGCTAAGACAAGTTTATAACTCTGGTGACTTTCATGCTAGAGTAGGTTCAAATTACCAGACAAATCATAGTGGGGCAACAACAATGGTCACATACTACTAAAGACTTGTGTATCTCATGACCTTCTCATCACCAACACTGTATTACATTTACCTAAGTGCAATAAAACTTCATGGATGCATCCTCACAGTAAACATTGGCATTTAACAAACTATGTGATTGTAAGAATGAAGATACAGACAGGATGTGAGAGTGATAAAGATGATGTATGGCATAGGGTGCTGGACTGATCATAGACTTATCCTCTCCAGGCGGAATATTCACATTCAACAAAAGTGGTGACTCCCAACGCAAAAAGACTAACAGAAGAATTAAAGTCAACAGATTAGAGAGATTTTCTGGATGAGAACAATTTGGAGACAACTTGAAGAGAAAGTTGAACCAACACAGTTGGCAACAATGAAGGAAAAAAGCACTGGGCAGCTTTCAAAGATTTATTGTACATCATTTGTTCATCACATCAGAACATTCGCAAACATCAAGACTGGTTTGATGAAAATGACAGGGACATTCAGAACCTGCTAAAAGAAAAAAAACAAGAATTCCATATGATATACCAGCAGGACAGTTCATCCATTTCTAAGAAGGCAGTGTTTAATTCCATCAAAAGTAAAGTATAAGCAAAGCTTATAAAGATGCAAGATTCTTGGTTCATTAAGAAGGCAGGTAAAATTAAGTTTTATGTTGATAGTAACCATCCAAAGCACTTTATGATACCTTAAAGGGAATTTAGGGGCCAGAGATCTAAGGTACATCTCAACTCCTCAATGCTAATGGAGCCATATTGATTAGTAATAAGGACATGATCCTAAAGAGATAGGCTCGACACTTCCATCATGTTCTCAACTGACCATCAATCAATGCTTAAATCATTGGCTGTTTACCTCAGGTTGAAGTCAATAGCTCCCCAGCTGATGTTCTAAAGTGAAGAAGAGGTTTTGAATGTCATTAGGCTCCTTCCCTGTGGTAAAGCATTAGGTGCTGATTCTATTCAGCTGAGATTTATAAGATGGGGGCGGGGGTCGACTGCTTATATAAAAGCTGACTGAAATTTTCTAGGTTGTATGGCAAGAAGAGTTCAGGATGTTGAACCCTGCCTTGAACTCTCAAGTGTTCAAAGATGCCTCTAAATCTGTCTCTAAATAGATAAAAGGAGTAGATAGTCCTGTGACAGTCATTGCTAGAGTGTGCTCTGTTGTCATAGCAACATCATCTCTTGCTTCATACAGGAAAGATCAGCTCTTACTATGCATTGGAGAGAATTTAGGGGAAGTCTCACTAATCCCTGGGTATATCAGCAGCACAGTTCACCCATTTCTAAGAAGGCAATGTTTAATTCCATCAAAAGTAAAGTACAAGCAAAGCTTAGAGACATGCAACATCTCTCTCTCTCTTAGTCATTACTGGCAAAATTCTTGCCAGAGTCCCCCTTGATAAGATGATCCTTCACATGGGAAATGACCATCTACCTGAGAGCCAGTACAGCTTCAGAAAGAGCCAAGGAACTGTAGATATGGTATTTGCTGCGGTGCAGAACAAAGGTCTGTACACAGATCTGACCAGTGCCTTTAACATTGTCAATTGTGAGGGCTTATGGAAAACTAAGACAAAATCTGGTTGCCTGGAAAAGCACAGTATGTTGATTTTATGACAGCATGCTTGCCCAGATTCTGGATAATGAATGCTGCTTTCTTTCATTGGAGTGAAACAAAGCTGTGTGTTTGCTCCCATGCTTTTTAGCATGATATTTTCAGCCATGTTATCAAATGTCTTCTGTGAGAATGAACATGGCATCAAGGTCAACTACCACAGATGCTAAATTCTGTGACCTACAAAGGCTATAAGCCAAGACTAAAGTGGAGGGAGTGTTGGTGCATGACTTTTTGTCTGCAGATGATTGTGCACAGGGATTCAGCCTCTGAAGCTGGGATTCAACGTGTATTAATTCTCTGCTGCTTGTGCTTGTGCTTGTTTTGGCCTAAAAGATTAACAACAAGAAAATATAGGTACTCCCTCAGCCAGCATCATACTATCCATAAGTGGACCCATTGGTTACAGAATTGTGTGCTCTGGATAGTTTTATGGTAACGAAGGTGACACATTCATTGTCAGAGTTAGCTCAGTGTTTGGAAGACCCCAAAGGAAAGTGTGAGAGATGAGAGATATTAGACTGATTATCACACGGAAAGTCTACAAAGCTGTTGTCCCGACCTTCTGGTTGTGTGCCTGTGGACAGTCTACCAATGCCATGCCAGGAAACTGAATGGCTTTAGAATAATAAAGCTTTAGAATCACCAACAAATGCAATTATGTATGTTATTGTGCTTTGGGTGAGCTTGTGCAGTGAATATTGGATAGATAATAAGCTGTTCTTTTATAACCCTGTAATATTTTAATGTACATAATTTTATCTTATACCTATAATATATTATACATTGTAATGTATGACATTATATATATATAATACATATATACATAATATACAATATGTAATATTACAACCTGTAATTAAACTTTATTTGTAAGGGTCATTGATCGTCTCATCCTTGGTAATAATTTGGTAAAGATAAATAATGCCTTTTATTAAGATGGATATTGATGGAGGAGAATGAGCTGATGAAGTGCCTTGCTATTATCCATGTTCAGTTCCTTTCAATAGCTTTTGGAGCTGTTTTTATTTTGTTTCAGTATTCATAATGATTTCTGGAATTTGGACTGAATGGAGAATTTCAGTGATCTCAGAGTTTTCAATTTTCCCCCTCCAGATTTTAATCATTCTTCAATTTCATTTCTTACTTTGACTGATCTAGGATTAGAAATGTAGTGATTTTTAATGGTTGCCCTGCACCAACCAGCAATACATTGTTGGGTGACTTGGAGCTAAGGGCACCATGGGAAAAAAGGAACATAAAGCCCTAGACTATGGAAACTGAACTCTCTTTCCATTTTTGTTATGGGATATTCCTGATGTATAATGCAATTATCACTGCCCTCAGGTAATTTTATGGGCATTTGTGTTTTGCTTGCTTTCATTCCCAGTCACTAACTCTGAAGACTTTCTAGCCTTCAGAATATTTGTATTTTTGATTTATGTAATCTAGCTCTAATTGAACTAAAAAATGAAGAAAGTCTATTAAGAACAGAACCAGGAGATCATTGTACATGGCAACAACAAGATGATATGATGATCAATTCTGATGGATGTGGCTCTTTTCAACAATGAGATGATTCAGATCAGTTCCAATAATCTTTTGATGAAGAGAGCCATCTACACCCAAAGAGAGGACTGTGGGAGCTGAATGTGGATCACAACGTAGCATTTCACTCTGTTGTTGCATTTTGTATTTGCATTTTGTTTTCTTTCTCAATTTTTTTTCCTTCTTGATCCGATTTTTCTTGTGCAGCAAGATGACTGTATAAATATGTGTACATATATTGGATTTAATATATATTTTAACATATTTAACATGTATTGGATTACCTGCCACCTGGGGAGGGGTAGAGGGAAGGAGGGGAAAATTTGGAACACAAGGTTTTGCAAGGATCAATCTTGAAAAATTGCCCATGCATATGTTTTGTAAATAAAAAGCTTTAATAAGAAGAAAAAAAGAAGAGAGTCTATCAAACTAAACTCATGACAGTGTAAAACTCTAGATCACTCTGTCTGTCTATTTCTTAGATTCATAGGAGTGGTTGCTTCATGCTGCCTGAAGTGCTAGCCCAATCAGTGCTCTATCCACCACACTAACCTATTGTGCCATTAATAATGTACATAAAATGAACACAAAAATTATAAATGTAAAAGGATGAGATTAAAATGAAACCATCTGCTATTAGAGTCGGTAAGGAGCCATTGGGGTTTATTGAGTAGGGTAGAAAAAGTCATTTTGGCAACTGAGGAGAGTATAGTTGAAGGGAGAGGACACTGGAGATGGTGAGCCTCTTAGGAGGCTATTGCAATAGTCTGGCAGATGTGAAGGACCAGAATTGTTCCTCGGTAGTGTAGCAGGGGTGGCTGTGTGAATAGAGAGAAGTGGGGGATATTCAAAAGGCAGAGAGAAATAAATGATAAGATTTGGCAATGGGTTGGATACATTGGGTGAATGGGAATAAGGAACTGAGGGGGACCCTGGGGTTGGGAGCTGGAGTGACTGGGAGGCTGACTGTATCCTGAAAGTAAAGTGCAGATTTGGATGAGGGAAGGCTTTGAGGGGACAGATAATGTAATGAGATCCCAGCCCCAAGGTAAATGAAAAGTGTCTCTAGGGGCATTTTATTTTCTTAGTCACTGGCCCACAGAGCAGATCTTGTCAGCTAAGGGCACCTGTAGCAAAGTGATCCGGGGAGCAGCTGTGGTTATTGGTAGAGGTAGTCTGGGAATTTTGCCTGGGTCCCCTTTATTTTTTCATTTTTTAAAATTATAGTTTTATTGACAGAAACCATGCCTGGGTAATTTTTTTTTTTTTACAACATTATCCCTTGCACTCACTTCTGTTCCAACTTTTCCCTTCCTTCCCTGCGGCCCCTCCCCTAGATGGCAGCCCATCTTATACATGTTAAATATGTAAATTCTAGATACAATATCTGTGTGCAGAACCGAACAGTTCTCTTGTTGCACAGAAAGAATCGGATTCAGAAGGTAACAATAACCCGGGAAGAAAAACAAAGATGCAAGCAGTCCACACTCATTTCCCAGTGTTCCTTCTTTGGGTGTAGTTGGTACTGTCCATCCTTGATCAATTGAAACTGTTAGGTCTTCTCTTTGTCGAAGAAATCCACGTCCATCAGAATACATTCTCATACAGTATCGTTGTTGAGGTATATAATGATCTCCTGGTTCTGCTCATTTCACTCAGCATCAGTTCGTGTAAGTCTCTCCAGGCTCTTTGAAATCCTCCTGCTGGTTGTTTATTACAGAACAATAATATTCCATCACATTCATATACCACAATTTTCCCAACCATTCTCCAATTGATGAGCATCCATTCATTTTCCAGTTTCTGCCACCACAAACAGGGCTGCCACAAACATTCGTGAACATACAGGTCCCTTTCCCTTCTTTAGTATCTCTTTGGAATATAAGCCCAGTAGAGACACTGCTGGATCAAAGGCTATGCACAGTTTATTAACCCTTTGGGCAAAGTACCATATTCCTCTCCAGAATGGTTGGATTCGTTCACAACTCCACCAACAATGCACCAGTGTCCCAGTTTTCCCGCATCCCCTCCAACATTCTGCATTATCTTTTCCTGTCATCCTAGTCAATCTGACAGGTGTGTAGTGGTACCTCAGAGTTGTCTTAATTTGCATTTCTCTGATCAATAGTGATTTGGAACACTGGGTCCCCTTTATTTTAAGTGTTCTCCCTTTTCCTTGTTTTTTGTCATGTTGCTTAACATCGGGCTTATGGCATTAAAAGTTAAGTGACTTGTTCAGAGTCACACAGTCAGTTTGTCAGAGGCAGACCTTACCCCAGATCTCCCTCTTTCTAGCTATGCTGGCGTATCACAATCATTATGATCATTACAATAAATATTTTTGTTGTCACTATTATTAAAACTCAGCATTCATATAGCTCTTTAAGTTGTGCAAAGTGCTTTATATCGTGCCATTTAATTAGGGGGCAAATAGACACACCCAGAGATAAAGAGAATGTCCAATATAGTCGGTAGGCACATTGGCGAGGGAGTGGCGAAGGGCCACTTGAACAACGACCTGCCAGAAGCGGACTGATAAGCTGGAGAACGGCCAGAGAAGGCCGCAGGCATGGGGAAGGGTCACTGAAAGAAATGGCCCCGCTTAGACCGGAGAAGACAAAGATCAGGGAGGCTCTGGGAGCTCAAGGATCTGAGAGGCTGCCACAGGGAGGAGGGAGCCGCCTTGCACAGGGAGGAGGGATCAGAGTTGCACAGGGAGGAGGGATCCGCGTTGCCCCACTAGGGGCGCCCCCCAGGGAGCCGAGGGTAAAGCTGCACAAAGGCTGATTTGGGCTTGCTATTGGGGAGACCTTCCTGACTCGGAGGCGCGTCCCAGAGAGGAAGGGGCTGCCCCCAGGGGAGGTGGGAGGGCAGAGGCTGGAGGTTCAGGGGCTCCTCGGTGTCTCCCATAGCTAACCATGGGGGGAGGGGCCGGGCCGTGCTCTGAGGGCTCCCCGCCTTGAAGCTCCCCGTGGCCTCCTCTTGCCCTGGAGGCACCGACCGCTGTGGGACGAGGAGAGACGTGGCTGGGCGGCCTCGGCCCCTCCCTGACTCAGCCCCGCGGGGAGTGAGCCCGGAGGGAACGTTCTCTCCCCTCTGGCCGCCCAAGGCTCCCCGCCTTGCCCCCCGCTTTGCTCCCGGCCTTGCCGCCCCCCTCTCTGCCCCCCGCCCCCCCCCCCCCCCCCCGCTTCTCCAGCACTGCCTGGGGAACTCCGGCTCCCCCTCCGCAGCTCCGGGACGGACCCTTCTCTCCCGGCCCGGGGAGCTCCCCCTTCCTCCCCTCTCCTCCAGGGCATGGAAAGCCCGCCTCCGCCCGCCTGGGCCCCCCTCCCCTCTCTGCCCTTCCTCTCCCGCTCCGGCTTCTGCCTCCTCTTCCTCCTCGGCCCGGCCTCCTCTGAGCCCTCCGCCTCTCCGCCCTCCCCTGGGCCGCCCGGGGCTGATCATTAACGCGGCGGGCGGACGGAGCGGCGGCCCGGGCGCCGCAAAGAAGCGGGCAGCGAGCCCCCGACGGCCCCCGACGGCCCCCGACGGCCGCTTCTGCCATGGCCGGCCCCGCGCCCCCGCTGCCGTCCGAGCGCATCAGGAACGCCGCCGACATCTCCGTCATCGCCGTCTACTTCGCGGTGCTCCTCGCCGTGGGGCTGTGGGTAGGTCGCGGAGCGGCCCGAGGGCTGGGCGGCGGGAGCGGGGAGCGGGGAGCCGAGGGGCGGGGTTTGGAGCCTTCCCACAGCAACGTACTACTCGGAGGGGACAAGCCCTTCCATCCCATGGGGCCTCAGTTTCCCCAACTGTAAAACGAAGGGATGCACGTCCGCCTCTGACCTTTCATATCCTAGTCTGGTAGATGTGCCGCCGAGGCACACGCCGGATCTCCTGATGTCCCCGTCTCTGACGGGCTGGGCTCTAGGTCCCGGTCCTTGGACGTCCTCTGTTCTCGAGTCCTTCCCGGCTCCAGTATTTAGTGAGCCTAGACTCTGAGTGTGTGTGTGGGGGGGGATTGCGGCATCGTCCTTGATTTATCCCAGCGGCAGCTGGCCAGCTGTTTCCTTCTCCCGCAAAGCATTCAACAGGGAGGAGAAGCCTGGGAGTGAAGAGAAGAGGAGCAGGGTGGCTACAAAGGACCCGAAATCAGGGCTCTGAACGTCTGATTGAAGCTCTTGGGCCTTGGATTAGACGCTTCCCCTCTTGCAGCCTCAGTTTCCCCATGTGTAAAACAGAGGATAAGCTTTTCCAATCCACCCTCTTGCAGTCACCAAGCCTGCTAGAAATGGGAGGCGTCAAAGCTTTTCTTTCAAGTCTCAGTTTCCTCATCTGTAAAATGAAGCAGAGATAGGGCAGCTGGGTGGGGCAGTGGGTAGAGCCCCAGCCCTGGAGTCAGGAGGACCTGAGTTCAAATCTAGCCTCAGATACGTAACACTTCCTGGCTGTGTGACCCTGGGCAAGTCACTTAACCCCAATGGCCTCAGGGAAAAAAAATGAAGCAGAGATGCTACTATGTTTTTCCTGGCAAGATGGGCTGCTTAAAATCATAGATTTAAAAAGGGACTTTGGACAAACCCTTCACATTACAGACGAGGAAACTGAGTTCTGAAGACATTAAGTGACTTAAGTACAATTAACAGTAAGTGTCATACATGGGATTTGACCGCAGCTCCTCCATTGACAAATCTAATGCTTTTTATGTAAGGGCAGGACCAACCCACTCTTACCCTATTGGAGGGCGAGATCCTTGGGTAAAAAGAGCTGCACCCTCACTCCCAAACCCTCCTGTTCCGATTCACACAATAGAGACAGCCCGTCATCTGCCTGCACCCGGGTGCAACCCCTCCCGCCTCTGTCACACCTGGGTCAGGCCGGCCCCTTCTCAACCCTGGCATCCTCTGCTCCCACTCTATAGTTTACAGTTTCCCCTGGATCTCAGACCTCTCCCCGCAGCTCTCCTTCTATCTTCTGGCTTCACTCCCCCCCCCCCCCCCCCCAAGAGACTCTGGTCATTCCTTCCTGGGCTGGATGCTCCCAGGAAGCTGGGCCAGAAGGAGGAATGGAACTAGTCCTTGCTCCCGTCAGCACATCCAGGCCCTCCCTCTGCCATCTCTCTCAGCTACCCCTCCCTCTTGGAGATTTATGCGAGAAATCCCTTTCTCCTCTCTCCCCCCCCCCATTCAAAGCCTGATCACCAGTTCCCTGCTGACCCCCAAGAATTCAGCCCCCGATTCAAGGCCTTCCCCTTCACTTCATTTTTGCCCTTGAACTTGGGTACTTCAACTTGCAAGTTAATGACCCTTTGGGCCGCCTGGACAGCTTCTCTTTTCCCATGACCCGTTCCTTCACTCCGCACAAGACTGTCAAGACTTGGGCTTGGAAAAGAGCTTAGAGACTAAAATAAGTTTAGCTCCCTCGTTACACATACCAGGAAACTGATGTCGAAGGAAGTGAAGTGACTTGTCCAAAGTCACACAGCACTGATCCCACGACTGTGATTACACAAGTGGTTGACTTTCAGGATGGAGAATTCTGAAATCCCTCAGGGTTAGACCATCTTTCCCCTTAGCATCTCTCTCTCTTTGTCCCTCATTCCTCCTGAATCTATCTTCCTCTTCTCCAGCAGATGCAGGCCCTCTTACTATCACTCCTTTTCCGGCTTCTCTTTTCCGGCTTACCATTCTTGAGGTCACGGGTGGTCGGCCTGATGCTTTCGAATCCCTTGCTCCCTTGTCCTGTCAATGTTCATACCTCACCAAACCCCCACCGTTCCCCTCTTCTCCCACTAAACTCCAACTGCTGAACAGAGCTAAGAAAGTCCTATCCCTGAGGCAGCTGGATCCACTACTCATCACGTTCCCTAACCTCGACCGGCCCCTCACACAACAGAACAGTCCCTGTACTCCTCTCTACGTGAGCCTCTGTCTCTCTATAGCCTTCTTTTCTCAATCTCTTCTAAACTTCTCAAACTTCTCTTCTCTCCCTGATCCTTTCATAGTTCCCCCCTTTCTTCTCCAACCTGTCCAATCCAACTTCATCCCATAAATTATTGAGAAGAGAGAGGCTCTATGAGCTCCTTCTCAACCAATTTTCTTCTCACATCCTTTGTCTTCTCTTCATTCACACTATAATTCCTCTAGTGCAAACCCTTACAACTTTTCTCCTTTACTATTGCCATAGGGTCTCCCTGGATCTCTTCACTTCCAATCTCTCCTCTATCTAATCTATTCTTCCATATGGCTGATGAATTGATCAAGCTAAAGCGCAGAGCTGATCGTGTCATTTTTCCTGCTCCAGAAGCTTCTATGACTCACTATTGCCTCTAGGATCAAATAAACCCTCTTCTACTTAGCATTTAAAGCCCTTTACACCCTGGCTCCAGCCTCTCTTTCTAGGCTTATTTCACATTATTCCTCACTAGCCCCTCTCCAGTTAAGTCAAACTGGCCCGCTGGCTCTTCTCCTGTCACTATATTCTGTTTCCTGTCTCCATGACTTTGCACAGCCTGCACCCCATCCTTACAATGCCCTTCCTGATTCTCTCTGTCTCTCGGATCCTTCCTTCAAGTCTGATTCTGGCCCCCCCATCCTGATCCCCCAAAGTCTAGTCCCTTGCTTATAAACCCTTTTGCATATAGTTATGTTTACTTACCTGTATTTGTGTTGTTTCGAGATCAGCTGAGACAGTCCATGTGAGCTGTGCTCAAGGGAAGTCTTTCCCCCCAGTTACCCTGACCCCAGACTGGTCCTGTACGGAACATGCTGAGCCAACTGCCACAACGAGTCCAGATCACTGCTTGCTCTCCTCCTTCCCCACAGAGTAAAAATGTAACCAACAGCGGGAGTCAGGATTCTCTAGATTCCACAGGGGAACACAATATCGAGTGTCTTTTCTCCAGGACGTTCGTGTCCTATTTATAACCATCCAGAGCTCATTGATATGTGGAGAGACGGGGACCTTGGGGACAGGAAATTTGGGTTTGAGTCCCTACTTGCGCCATTTACTAGTTGTATGACCCTGGCTAAGTAATTTCTTGCTCTATAAGTCTCAGTTTTACTTTCTATTAAAATGGGGACACATTTCCCAAATAAGGTGATTGATAAAAATCATTCAGAATTCTAAAGGGTTGGAAATCACCTGGTTCAAACAATACCTGAGCAAGGAATCCTTCTATTAGACACTCACTGGGTTCTAGCCTTTGCTTAAAGACTTCCAGCATGAGAAAAACACTCTTGTCCTGGGTGACAGAGGAACTGTGTTCAAATCCTGCTTCTGATGCTCACTATTGCCTCTGAATGATATTAAACACAATCATTCATCTCCTCATGTCTCAGTTTCTCCAGCTGTCAAGTGATGCCTTGGGTAGATGGTCTCTAAGCTCCTTTCTAGCTTTAGATCTATGGTTCTTTTTTTTAATTAAAGTTTTTATTTACTAAACACATGCATGGGTAATTTTTCAACACTGATCCTTGCAAAGTCTTCTTTTCCAAATTTTCCCTCCTTCCCCCATCCCTCCCCTAGCTGACAGGTAGCCCAATACATGTTAAATATGTTAAAATATACATTAAATCCAATATATGTATACATATTTATACAGTTATCTTGCTGCACAAGAAAAATTGGATCAAGAAGGAAAAAAAACCTGAGAAAGAAAACAAAATGCAAGCAAATAACAGAAAGAGTGAGAATGCTCTGTTGTGTTCCACACTCAGTTCCCACAGTCCTCTCTCTGGCTGTAGATGGGTCTCTTCACCCTGAACAATTGGAACTGGTTTGAATCATCTCATTGTTGAAGAGAGCCATTAGATCTATGATTCTAAGTCTTTTGGCTCCTCTGAGCCCCATTTTCCTTACTTAGTAGGAGGCCATCTAGTCCAAGTCTTTCATTTCATAGATGAAAGAAATTCCAGGGTCGCATGTTACAGCAGAAATTTTGAGAGACTCAGGCCCTGAGTCTCTGAGACCAGTGCCCTTCCCAGGGCTCCATGCTGTTAGAGTTGCCTTCAGCTGATTGGGTCATTTCAGAGATGGAGTTATGTATCTAATAGGAAGGAGGTGCTTGGGTGGATTTTGATTTTTTTCAAGTAAATTTATTTATTTTAAAATACATATTTCTTTATGAATCATGTTAGGAGAGAAAAATCAGAGCAAAAGGGAAAAACCATGGGAGAGAGAAAAAAAAGAAGTGAATATATCATGTGCTCATTTACATTCAGTCTTAGTTCTTTTTCTGGATGCAGATGGCATTTTCTGTCCAAAGTCTAGTGGGATTGTCTTGGATCGATCACTGAACCGCTGAGAAGAACCAAGTCTTTCCTAGTTGATCATCACACATTCTTGCTATCATTGTGTACAATGTATTCCTGGTTCTGTTTGTTTCACTCAGTGTCAGTTCATGTGAATCTTTCCAGGCCTTTCTTAAATCAGTTTGTTCATCATTTTTTATAGAACATTAATATTCCATTACTTTTATATACCACAACTTATTCAGCCATTCGCCCATTGATGGGCATCTACTCGTTTTCTAATTCTTTGCTACCACAAAAAGAGCTGCTATATCTTTTTACATGTTGGTCCTTTCCCCTCCTTTATGATTTCCTTGGGATACAGATGCAGTAATAGCATTGCTGAGTCTAAGGGTATGCACAGTTTTTTAGCCCTTTGAGCATAGTTCCAAATTGCTCTCCAGAATGGTTAGATCTTCACAATTCCACCAATAATGCATCAGTGTCCCAGTTTTCCCACACCCCCTCCAACATTTATCATTGCCTTTTCCTGTCATGTTAGCCAATCTGAGAGGTGTAAGATGGCACCTCAGAGCTGTTTTAATTTGCATTTCTCTAATCAATATTGGTTTTTAGAACATTTTTTCATATAACTATAGATAGCTTTAACTTTGTCATCTGAAACTTGTCCGTTTGTATCCTTTGACAATTTATCAATTGGGGAAATGACTTGTATTCTTAGAAATTTGACTCAGTTCTTTATATATTTTAGAAATGAAACCTTTATAAGAAACACTGATTATAAAGGCTTTTTTCCAGCTTTGTACTTCCCTTTTAATCTTGTTTCTGCTGGTTTTGTTTGTGCAAAACCTTTTTAATTTAATGTAACCAAAATCGTCATTTTGCCTTTGGTAATGTTCTCTAGTTCTTCTCTGGTCATAAATTCCTCCTTTCTCTAAAGATCTGATAGGCAAATTATCCCTTCTTCTCCTTATTTGTTTATGATACCAGTCTTCATGCCCAAGTCATGTACCCATTTTGACCTTATTTTGTTATGGGAAGAAAGATATAGGTCTATGTCGAGTTTCTCGACATAGTAATGTCGACATTATTTTCCAGTTTTCCCAGCATTTTTTGTCAAATAGTGAGTTCTTATTCCAGAAGCTGGAGTTTGGGGGTTTATCAAATACTGGATTACTACAGACCTTGATTATTGTGTTGTGTGTTTCTAATCTATTCCACTGATCCACCACTTGATTTCTTAGCCATTACCAAATGGTTTTGATGACTGCTGCTTTACAATCCTGTTTTCGATTTGGTTCTGCTAACCCAGTTTGAATGGATTTTGAGATTTGCTGCTGAGGGTGACATGGAAGGTTGGATGGGGAAATGGTCCCAGAGTTTGGTGCTGACATTCTGGTTTTGAATAATCACTTAATGTTCCCTGATATCAGTTTTCTGCCAAATGAGGGGGATGGTCTTGGGAGAACCCCATGATCCTACAAGGCGATTGCTGTATGGAAAAGTCACTAGGGCTTACCGATCCCAGTTTAATTGCTGCCAGGATATTTCTTTTCCTTTCTTTTTCTAGACTATGAGAAAAACACGGAACACGCCGGGACAGGGCAAATGAGATCTTTCCGTTGGGCGGCTCAGTCTCAGAATTTAGCAGCCCACATTGTAGCCCTTTTCAGTATCTGAGTTTAAATTTGGTACTGAAATGTTCTCACCTTGTGTCCTGTGGGATCCCCGCCTTTCATATCAAGTGACTCATGAGCAATACAGTAGATCCCAGAAGGCCAATAATATGGATCTCGTTTCCTTGGAAAAGTTTCTAGCTAAACATCACATACCAGTGTATGCAGATGGGAGGTGAAATCAGGTCATTAAAATAAGGTTGAATTAGTAAAGAAGCTCCTCTAGAGCAGGGCCCTTTCTCTTTTGGTGTTATAGGGCCAGTCTGGTAAAGGCTATGGATCCTTTCTTGGAAGAGTGATCTTTAAAATAAAATACATGGGATGATGAAGGAAAACAATTATATTGAAATAAAGATGTCCTTTTTTCATGAAAATTCCTGGATCCCTTGGAATCGATCCTTGGGATCCTTTGGGGAGTCCAGGTTAAGACTCCAACTCTAGAGGCTGGCTGGTCCCTCCTGAAGATGTGCCTGCTGTCGGGATTTCAAAGTGTAGACCATTCAAGCAGGAAGTGCACCCATTTTATAGTGTAACCTTTCATTTACATGTGGGGAAACAGAAGCTTAGAAAGAGAAAGTAAATTGCATTGGATCAGATTGTCTCTGCAACTTTCTAATTGTGGGTAACTGAAAGAGGCATGAGGGAGCTTGGGGCATATGATCCAGTCAATATTACTTTTTGCATAAAATACCATCTCTCATTAAGTCAACAGAATAAATATTCGATTCACATTAATTAGCTTTTTTGTTGTTTTTTGGTCATTCATTTGGATCTTGCTGACCCCATGAGGATTTGCTTGGTAACAATGCTGGAGGGAAGCTAAACCATAGATGGGATCATGTAATTTTCCTGCTCAACAAGTTCCTGGACCTCTAGGATCAAATACATTATTTTACAGATGAGGAAACTGAGGCATACAGAGTTAAGTGACTTGCCCAGAGTCACACAGACACAAGTGTCTGTGATCAGATCTGAACTCAGGAGGATGTCTTCCTGATTCCAAACCCTGCTCTGTACTCTGAGCCATCTTGTTGTTCCAGTAGTTCCTTAATAAATGCTTATTGGCTGGCATATTGACTTTCTGAACTTGCTTCCAAGAGTATTTTCTCTTAATGTTATTATGTAAAGAGATAGTTCAGTGGATAGAGCTCTAGGTCTGAAATCAGGACCTAAGTTCAAATAAACTTCAGACCAGCACTAGTTGTGTGCCCCTGGCAAGCCATTCAATTCCTGTTTGCCTTAATCCATTGGAGAAGGAAATGGAGAATCATTCAAGTAACTTTGCTAGAAAATTTCAAATGGGGTCACAGAGGTATGTTTTTCTGGGTTAACTCAATAACCACAACAAAGGGCTCACTTAGGTGCCCAGGACTGTGCTAAGTGCCAGAGGTGCAAAGACCAGAGTAAAGACCATCCCCATCTTTAAGGAGTTTTCATTCTAATGGAAGAGCAACATGCAAAGGGCTGTGCTCATTTAAAAAATTAAAAAGTAAAAAATAAAAAATAGAAAAGTAAAAGAAAAATGTGTAAAAGGAAGGTTCTCTAAGAGGGAAGCTCTAGCTTTGTGAAGGACATTGCAGAGCTAAGATTTGAGTCTCCAGTGAGTCAGGGAAGCTGAGGAGGAGGTAAGGACCTTCCAGGCATGGGGCAGCCAAGGAAATGGTGCAGAACTGGGAACTGGAAGTTCCTGATTGAGGAACAGCAGGGAGGCCAGAGTAGCTGGAGAAAAAAAGGTCTAAAACTGAAAAGAGTCAGGGGATGTGGGATTGAAATGCCAAGTACAAGGCTGTCTATTTAATCCCGGAGGTAATAAGGAACCCCGCAAGAAGTCACATCTTCCCAACAACCTCAATGGTAATCAGTCTTTTTTAATTTAGCTTCACATTTGATCATCTGAAATTCTGATAGAAACAAAGGACTTCTTACAAGGACTTTGCTTTAAAAAAATAAATAAAGGGGGCAGCCAGATGGTTCAGTGGATAGAGCACCAACCCTAAAGTCAGGAGGACCTGACTTCAAACCTGGTCTCAGACACTTAACACTTCCTAGCTGTGCGACCCTGGGCAAATCACTTAACCTCAATTGCTTCAGCAAAAAAAAAAACTTAAAAAATTATAAATAATGAAAGTTATTGAAGGGAAAGGAGGGTTGAGGAGGGAGGTTGGGCAGAATGACACCTTTAGAGTCTTAAAATTCAGTGATTCTAGGTTTTTGAATGAAGCCATCCTGGATTATTCATCAGGTAGGTGGCTCAATGGATAGAAAATAGGTCCTATAATCAAGAATTCAGCCTCAGACACTTCCTAGCTGTGTGACATTGGGTAAGTTATTTAACCATGTTTGCCTCAGTTTCTTCATCTGTAAAATGAGGTGGAGAAGGACATCACAAATCACTTCAGTATGTTTGCCAAGAAAACCCCAGATAGGTCAATGAAGAGTCAGACAGGACAAACTGACGAAACAACAAATTCTGAGATTCATTCATAGCATAATATGATAAGATGTTGGTGGGAAGAATCTTCCTTTGCCTTTTTGGGGTGCGGCACTCATCATCTCTCAATGGTCTGGGTCCGGCTCTGTGGTGTGCCTTCAGTTCTTCTCTATCTGGTGTCCTGTTTGTTCCTTTCTACCCAGGCCATGTTGAAGACCAATCGCGGGACAGTGGGAGGCTTCTTCCTGGCTGGCAGGGACATGGTGTGGTGGCCGGTGAGTATGTCCCTCCATCCCCTTGTCATTTCCTTGAGAGGTGGCTATTTATCCTCTTCTTCAAGCTTCAAACTCAGGAAGCCTGAAACTCAGATCTGAAATAAAGGAAAGAGGAGAAAGGGTGGGCTTCCCTTCGGACCTCACCCAGAGCTCAATTCACCTTTTTATTTATTTATTTTTGTTTATAATGGAAAAGGGGTACAGGGGAAAGGAGTCTTGGGAGTTTACCTAATGCCCAGGAGAAGAAGAAAGAGGGGAATGTCTTGAGAGAAAGGCCCATGAGGATCTCAATGGGTTCCGTTCCCTTACTCTGCCCCTTCATCACTGATATTTCTTGGTCTAGGATTTCAGCTCCCATTAGAGACTCAACGGAAAGATTGTGGAGTCCAGTTCTTGTAGTGAAAAAGGGTGTGCAAACAGGGGCCAGGCGAAAGAATTCCTTATGAAATCTTCAAATTTATTTGTCAGAGAGAAAAAAAATATATATATATACATATATATAATTCCAATCCATATAGAACCAATACATAATATACTCTTTGATATTCCCGTATACATTCTAACAAGCCCAATCTACTGAGATGCAAATGGTTAAGCCCAGATTTTAGCCAATTCAACAGAAACGTAAATAGTTGTGAGACACATCAGAGCAATGTCCTCGCGTACATTTCTCTTTAGTCTCCACTGTGGACTGTTTTTCCTGTTCTAAGTTCCAAGGTGTGTCTTTGATCTACTATATAGACGAGTTTGCGTTTTGCTTTCGTGGCAAGGATCTTTATCAATATATATATTTTTTAAATGAAAAAAAGAATTTTTAAAAGATAGTTTTCCACATTCATTTTTCTGAAACTGTGTTCTGAAATTTTTTCCCTTTGTGAGTTCTTCCTTTGGTTTCCAGATTGGCGCCTCTCTCTTTGCCAGTAACATCGGCAGTGGCAGTTTCGTGGGCCTGGCAGGGACCGGCGCAGCCTCAGGGATTGCCGTGACCGTGCTCGAGACAAACGTAGGTGATGCATCCTTGGTGGTTTTCTCTTCCCCAGCATTACACGGGGACCACATGACCTCTAAAGTTTCTAACAGTTCTAAAGTGGTTGACTTTTAAAAAAAGTATATAAATTTTCTTATATCACCTTCATCTTCTGAGGTCCCCTCGTTGCCCCCCTCCACATAATCCCACCTCATGAAGAATAAAAGAGAAAAACCTTGAGGAAAAACTAAGCAATGTACCAGTCAATCTGACGGTACATGCAGTGTTTCTCACCCATAATTCCCCACCTCTGCAAACAAGAAAGAGAGGTACATTCTCCTATTTTTTGGGGGTGCAAGGTTAGCCCTCTCTTTATACATGTTCCATATTCAGCTGGAATTGTTTTGTTGTTCTTTCCTTGGGCCTATGAACTTCTGGCTTCAAATCCAGTTCTCTCTTCCCATCTTAGAGCTGCCTCAGTCTGAGAAACTTTATTCTTTGGGCTGAGGAAGCTTCCAGGGAGCAGTTTGCCAGCTACTGAGGGAACAAGTGAGCCACGTCTGTTCTCGGGCTAGGATGACAAACCCCCAAAGAGAATCACATGCACCAACTGGCCAGGTGCCCACACCAAATAGACTGGGAACAGCCAGAGTGACAAATAGGGAAACCCGGAGAAGAAGCTCTCCCCACAAATTTCACAGAGGCTCGGCCAAATTTCAAAGGCCAGATTCTCATTGGTTTCTTACTCGTGCTGGGTTCTGACAGGTTTCCCACGGGCTGCTGAATCTCAAACTATGTCCCTTATCTCAAAGTGGGAGAAGGATTCCGCATTTATTTGTGTATTCATTCAGCATTACTGGTTGTCTACCATGGTAGAGATCTGCATTGGCCGCGGGAGAGCAGAGAGAAATAAAAGTCCATTCCTCCCCTCCTGCAGCACATGGCCAGGGAGGAGGAAGAACTAAAACTCTGGCTAGCTGTAAGAATATGCCAGTGGCTAGAGCATTTTCCATGAAATCCCAGAATTTGTATTACACTTCTGTCTTTAATATCATAATTAATAACTAATGTCATTAATATCGAGTGACCCTGGGCTTAATGCCTTGGGTCTCAGTTTCTTCATCCTTAAAATAATGAGGGAATCTCATCTTTAAATGGGACCAGGTGACCTCAGAAATCCCTTTCAGCTTCAGATCCATGAGCCAATGTGAACAACTGTGGGAAGATCCTTTTCATCTCTGTGCCTCAGTTTCCTCATCTGTAAAATGAGAAGCTTAGATTCGATGGCTTCAAGGAATCCTTCCAACTTTGCAGTTGGAATTAGGCTTGGTGTAAGGAAAAACTTCCTAAGCATGAGAATTGTCCAGAAGTGGCAGTCTGCCTTGGGAGGTGGGGAGCTCTCCGACACAGAGGTTTCCAAGTAGAAGCTGAATGGAGAAATGTTGAATCCTTGGTCAGGCTTGGATTCGGCCAGTGATCTCTGAGGTCTCTGCCAGAATTCTATGCACCTACTCTCCCAAACTCACCCGGTTCACTCCCATAAATTTCCCTCTGGATACTGATCTCAGGGAACTGCACCTATTTAAAGATCTGAGAAGCTGACACACTAATGGACTGACTTCTGATCACTTATAGGCTCTTCTAGATGGATGGCACCAGTTTCCAACGATTCTCCTTATTTAACTGGCATTTAAAAAAACACCTACTGTGTGCCAGGTATCATGTTAGGTTCTGGACATTTACAAACGAGATCAAAACATCCCCTGCATTCAGAGAGGTACATCCTGCTGAAGGAAACAACATCTTCAGATACAAGGAAATACAAAGTAATTTTAAGGGGCATAAGCGCTGGAAGGAGGTAGCATTGACTTTAAATATGAAGGATGCTGGGAATCATCCTTCTGAGGCGAAGATGAGGAAGATGAGCATTGCAGGCATGAGAACTGACTTCTACAAGGCAGAGATGGAGCATGGAATATGAGATGCAGTACATCGGTCAGTGTGACTGTAGAGAGAAGGAACCTGAGGCACGGAGAAGGAAAAGGACTCACCCGATCACTCAGGCAGCAAGCATTTGCCAGGATGTGAATCCAGGTCTCCTGATCCTACATCCAGAGTTTTTCTAGAGTATCAAGTTGTATTCTAGGATATTCAAGCAGGAAGGAACCTTAGAGATCTTCTAGTCCTCTCCTTTACAGGGAAGGAAAGTGAGACCCAGAGAAAGTAAGAGACTAGACCAATGTCTAATGTATTCCTCCTGCCAAAGGCTATTTCCATTTTAAAAGGTGAATTTTAATGACTCTCTCTTAGAGACTAAAAATGTCACACTCATTGGAATGACTCTCAAGGTGAGTCCCATTTTGACCACATTGATGAAAGAAGTAAGAGAGCCCTTTCTTGGCAGTCACATTTCCCAATGCCCCTTTAAATCATAACATATGGGAATAGAAGGAAGAAACCCAGATATTGGGGAAGGAAGCACTGGCTGGGAGGACCAGTGAGAAGAAAAGTCTGATCCATATAAGATTCCTCCTCTTTTTTGCAGGGTTTGCCATTGCTGCTGGTCCTAGGTTGGATCTTTGTCCCCATTTACATCAAAGCAGGGGTGAGTATCCAAAGCCACGGGCCCTTTTTCCTCCCAAACTCTGCATCATTAATTCTCCTTACAACACACATGTAACATTATTTGCTCATTTTTATATAATGCTTTAAGTTTTCCAAATCTCTTTGGCTATAACAACACTGGAAGATGGATTGTACATGAGATTTTATTTTATTTTATTTTGATCCATAAATGAGAAAATTGAGTATCAAGAGAGACCAATTTACTTGCTCAAAGTCACTTACCTAGATGATATGAAAAGCAGGCCTTGAACTACGGTTGTCGGCTCCAGATCCCATGTTGGGGATATTCCCCTTCCACTCTATTCCTTGCATTGAAGTCACAGTGCTCAGAAAGTTTCCCATTCAGCCAAGGTCACTGCCCGCTGTCCCATGATGCTTTGTGGTGCATTGTGATTCTTGCTTTTTCCTCCCTGTGCAGGTGGTGACCATGCCTTCAGGAGTACCTGAAGAAGAGGTTTGGAGGGAAGAGGATTCAGATCTACTTCTCTGTCCTTTCCCTGTTCTCATCCGTGGCCATGAGGATCTCGGTGAGTCCATCTTGCCTCTGCATTTTGGTAGAATGTAAGTTCTGTAAGAACAGCTGCTGACTCCTTTCAGCCTCTGTCTCTCCATCGCCTGGCACAGTTCCTGGCACAGGGTATGTTCTTGATAAGTGCTGGTTGAATTGAACTTGGGATCTGCTACCCAATGTAGAAAGCCTGGTGTTTGAGAGCTGGGAGCTATCATCAGGTATCTTGAAAATAACTAGTGGTCCGATCTTGTGAACTTAATAGAGAGAAGAAGGCTAAAGTAAAGAGGAGCTGTCTCTGGTGCTAGAACGGAGAACCGGGGGCTGGCTTGTTATGGGATACTTAATTGATCCTGTTCTAGAAAATACCTCTCCATAGATTCTTGGTTGGCTCTGTGATCTCTCAGGTGATATGGGCAGCCTCCAAGGTAGCACTCTGTCAGCACCAAGGCCAGGGAAGGCAGTGAGGCTGGCTGCAGGGGATTTGCATGTGGACCCCTCTGGGGGCTTGTGGGCTTGGAACTAGCATTTTTAAGGAGGAAGAGCTGCTGATTAGTGCTTGTGGACTGGTAGGAGGGGCTACTCTTGTTGTCATTCAGTGATTGGGGAGGAAGAATCTTGAGAAACTAAAAATGTCAACCCCAATGGAATGACTCTCAGATGGGCCCCATTTTGGCCACACTGATGAAAGTTGCAAGAGAATTAAATAGATTTCTAGAATTATATAGATTTGGAAGGTACCTTAAAGGTTCTAGCCCAGCCTACTGATCTTGCAGATAAGGAAACCGAGACCTACAGAGGCTAAGGTCACACAAACAGCCAGTAGCAGTCACGATTTGACTTCATGTGCTCAGACACCAAGCCTGGGCTCTTCTCACCACTCTACTGCACTCTGAGGGCTCCAGGATCACATTGTTGGTCTTATTGAAGCATCGTGTGGGTTTCCTGGGATGATCTCTCAGGTGCCCTTCCAGTTCTAAAATGTTATGATTATTGGCAAACCACCTTCTTTCTCTGCCTCTGTCTAACACCAAGTTTCCAGCCATCCACCTGTCTCATTCTTCACAAGAAAAATGACTGGTCCAGATTCTTGCTTTTTAGCTGCCCATGAGCCAGCCATAGCCTGAAGGAGTGAAGCCTCCTAAATCCTGTTCAACCTGAGTCCTAACTACCACGTGCAAGCTGTATGAGCTTGAGCCAGTCTTTTCTTTTTCCTAGGCTTCATTTTCTCCCTGTTAAATAAGGGGGTTGGAATAAATGAGCAAATCTCAAAGTATAGTCTGAATGTCCTAGGGGTCCTTAAGATTCTTTCCAGGGGTCTGTGATGTCAAATATAATATAATAAACATAAATATATACATAATGAATATAACAAAATAAATATAATAACAGCTAAACAGCATAGTAAATAAAGTACTACACCTTGAGTTGGAAATTGCTGTTTAGTCATATCTGATTCTTGTTGAACCTATTTGGGGTTTTCTTGGCAAAGATACTAAAGTGGTTTTCCATTTCCTTCTCTAGTTCATTTTACAGATAAGGAAACTGAGTCAAACAGGGCACCCAGCTAGTCAGTGTCTTAGGCCAGATTTGAACTTAGAAAGAGGAGTTTTGCTATTTGCAGGCCCAGCACTCTAACTACCACACCACCTAGCTGCCCTGGTCTCAAAGTCCAGAGTTCTAATTTAGATTCAGATGTTTACTAGTTAGGTTCTATTTAATGTCCCTGTCAGCTCAGACGTCCTATCCTGTGTTGGAAGCACTGCACCGGACATAACTGGGGAAGAAAGCCAGGATCGCTACTTGCTGGAGCTGTCAGAGAGGGGTTAGTACCAGTCAGTTAGTCACTATGCATTTATTAAGTGCCCACCCTGTGTCAAGCATTGTGCTAAGGGCAGGTTAGAGTAGACAGTCTCTGAGATCCCTTCCAAAGGCCAAAGTCATGCTTCTGTGGCTAGGGAGGTAGCAGACCCTTGCCCTTTTTCTCAGTTAGACCTGGGTGTTGGGTTTAGTCCTGGGTGCCATCATTTATGAAGGACTTCAATAAGTTGGTGAATGTCCAAAGGAATACAAATAGGCTGAGGACAGTCAGAGGATCATGGGAATATCTGTGAGGGAAAGATCAAAAAGAACTTTATGGGAGAGGGGGTACTCACGCTAAAAGTTGATAAGGAGCAAGAGAGGCAAGGCAAGCCATTCCATTTTGGGATGCCTTTGGTTATTAGGAAGCTTTCCCTTACATTGGGCCAAAATTTGACCTTTACAGTCTCTAGCCTTTCTTTCCAATCAAGTAGAAGAAACCAGATCCCTCCTCCTGGATAACTTTAGTTGGCACTGAGGTCTCCTCTTTCTGACTGACTAGACTGCTGCCTAGACCATGTGTCTGGGCATTTCTAGATCCCGAATGTCAGAGCTAAAAGGCCTTTTGGTCCAGTCATTTCATTTTACAGATGGGAAAACTTAGGTCTAGAGACACTAAAGGATTCCCTTTATGTCACACAGTTAGTCAGAGCTTAAGGGCCAACTATTTCAATCTTCTAGCTTTACGAAAGAGAAAGGAAACATTACAAGGTTAGAAGGCAGCAAGGTTTTTTGGGAGAAAAGTTAAATAAGTTGTGACACATAAATGTGATGGAAAACTATTGTGTTCTACTGAGCCGGCTGATTTTGGAAAAACATGGAAAGCCTTGCATGAAATCTTGAAGAATAAAATGAAATCAAGGTAACTTTATATACAGTACAGTGATGTCTTTCAAAGAATAAGTCTGAATGACTATTTCACCAAACTAACCACAAAGGACCTATGAAGATGCTGTCCAGCTCCAGAGGAAAAAACTGATTAATAAAAGTATATATAGTATAGTTTTACCTATTTGTGTGTGCATTTGAGTTTAATGGTATTCTTCTCTAGCATGCAGTGGTGAGGAAGCAAGAAGAAATAAAAAGTGCACAGCAGAGAACAAAAGAAAATTTAGGAGAATCGAAAAGTAGGGTAGATTTGAAAACCATGTGAAGGTGAAGAAGTATTTATCACAGTTTTTTTTAAAGTAAACAATCTGAAATAGAAATTCATGCAGTTAGATGAATCTTCTCTGTATGTTGTTCTGTGTACATAGAAATGTTCTTTCCCCCCTTTTACTCTTTTTTGTATTTAAGTTCAAAATGAATAAAAATTTTAAAAATAAAATATAAAAGTATACAAATCCTTTATAAAATATTTTTTAAAAACCTTCAAAAAAAGAAGGCAGCAAGGCCCAGAGTCAGGACCTACTAGAGAAGTTATAGTACTTCCCATTTCTGCCTTAGTCAGAGGTATCTAGGATATGTGCTGGGCACTAGGACCACAGAGACAAAAATGGGGTTGTTCTTATTTTTAAAGATCTTATATTAAAAGAGGCAATGACTATGCTTATTTGATAGACAGAAGAAGCACTGACCTTGTTCAGTTTGGCCCGGTGGGCGAGAAAGACTGGAAGAAGTAACAGAAGTAAATGCTGGGGTGTTAGAGGGAATAACTGCTCAATAATTAGAGCTGTCCAGGAGGGGGGTGGGATGGCTACAGGCAGAGCCTAGAGAAGCACATGGAAGATCCATTGAAGTGGGCACTCTCATTGAGATATGGCAGGGGGTCAACCTCCTTGGTATTGTGGAACCCTTGGGTGATCTATCTTGTGCAGCCCAGGGATCCCTTCTCCAACTCAAGTTCAATGTAAAATAAGATTTATATAATGATGCAGAAAACTGATCATATTGAAACTTGCGTTATCTCTCTCAACTATCCCTCTGTCCCTGTATCTGTCTACCCATCCATTATCTACCCATCCATCCATCTATTTATCTATCCATGTCTATTTATCTGTCTTTGTCTATCTACTATCTAAATCTGTCTACCTATCTTTTATTTATTTATCTATCTGTGTCAGGCTACCTATCTATCGACCTACCTACCTACCCATCCATCCATCTATCTATCTATGTATCTTTCCTATCCTATCTAGCTATCTTATCATATCCTATTTTATCCATCCATCCATCCATCCACCTATCCATCCATCTCTCTATCTCTCTGTCTTTCTGTCTATCCCTCCTATCCATCTACCTGCCTATCTATCTCTCCCTGATTTATGCGTGGAACTCAGTAGCTTCTCTCAGTAGCCATGAATTCTTGCTTGTTGGAATTATGGGTACAGGTGCACCTTGAAACAGTTTATCCAGCACAGGAATGGGATCTGAATAGGGAGAGGGCAGAGCACCGGAGGACATTCTAAGCAAAACTGGGCCACACAGCCTCCCCAATTTTGTGCCTATCGGGCACAAGGACAAGCTGGTCGCCCCTCCCAATTTGGGGGTGAGCAGCATGCAAAGGTGTGGAGGGTTAGTGAGCTGGGAGTAATAGGAGTGAGGAGCTGCCTGGGGCTGAGGATTCATAGTGGGGAGCAGAGACAATGCGAGCGCACAGCCAGGGTGAGCCCAGATTGGGGAGACCATGACGGGCGGCTCCCTGCCGCTAATGCTGGGGTGACACACACACGGGGAAGTCTGCTCCTGCCTCAGCCGGTGGCGAGAGGCTCTAATAGCAATTTATCGCCAGGATCTGACCTTCTGTTGCCTCTCCTCCTGCCCCGGGGGATGAGAGTCTCCTTGGGTAGCTAATTAAGCCACAGATTCAAACATGGCTCTGCCCTTCTCACAGCCTGTCCCAGAGCTGGCAAGGACCCAAGAGTCCCCTGGCTTCTACCCACCTTTTACCCACCTTCCACAGAAACAAGCCCGGAGTGGGCTTATGGGAGCGCATAGCAGGTGGGGGATGCTGTCAGAGCCCCTGAGCTTGGGGCGGGGCTCCTGAGCCGTCTTTCCCTGCTGGGTGATCCTATCTGGGTGATCAGTTTCCCCTTCTGTAAAACATGGGGCAATGCCCTCGGAGCTCTGGTTTCCCTCCTGTCCATGCGAGCAGAGCTGGGGACCAGAAGTCGCCATGTTACTCCCAGGACACAGAGCGCCCCGCGAGCGCTGTACCTGCCAGTGGCGTCCCAGAGGGCAGAGGGGACGGGGGAGCTTCTGACCCAGCGTCGCGGCTTTCTGAGTTGGATTAGGACCTGACCAGAGCCAGGGGTGGCAGCTGTGGCAGGAGCTCGGACACCCCACTCCCACCTTCCCACTGAACAGGCTGTTTCTCACTTACTAATGGGACATTCAGGCTGTCCTCAGAGTCGCTCATACATGTCACACTGCTGCTGCTGCTTCCTGGTGAGGGAGGAGAGCGGGGGAACTTCCAGTGTGGAAATCCCTTCCGTCAGTGCCACCATCGGTGACTTGGAGGGTCTCTGGAAGCACCGGAAGATGAAGGGGTTTGCTTACAGAGCCCACGTGGGACGGAGACAGAGCTGGGACCCAGGGCTTCCTGGCTCCTCCCACCATGCTCCCCCACCTCTTAGCATCTCAGAACTGCACCGGCAGGGTCTCTGGGGAGAGATGGGAGCCCCTAATTCTCTGGCCATTTTTTCCTTGCATGTGCATCCTGCTCACTATTTAGAGCAGGGCGTTCACGGGTCTGGGGCCACCAGGTGCCCAGAGCCAGATGCCCAGAGCATGGAGTCAGGAGGACTGGTCTTGAGTTCACATTTGGTCTTAGATCCTGCATGACCCTGGACAAGTCTCTTTCCCAGTTTGCCTCAGTTTCCTCATCTGTAAAATGAGCTGAAGAAGGAAATGCCAAATCACTTTGCCAAGAAAAGCCCCAATCGGGTCATGATGTAGCAGACATGATTGAAAATGACCGAACTACAAAAATTCATCGGTATCATGGTCACTAAGAGGTCAGGGAAACAATACTGGACCCAGAGTCATCTTTGACATTCTCATGTGCAGAACTTGGAGCAAATCCTCAACTTCTCAGAGATCCCTGTGCTCTCCTGGGCAGCAAAGACCCCCAACTCCGCTCAAAGACTCTCTCAGTGCTTCTGCTGACCCCCATCATGTCAGGGAGGAGACCCGGGAGTCCCGAAGCCCACTGCACAAGAACTGGTGTTTTCTGGCCAAAGCAGCTGTCAAAGATTGCAACTGAGGCACAGATGGGCTGCGTTCTGGAATGGCGAAGAGACCGTCCACAGACAAAATTACACCTTCTTCAAGTGTTGAAGCATTCCTGGAAAATGGGAGCTGACAGAACTCTCACATTTCACAAATAAATAAACCAAGGCCTCTGTAAGGGAAGAGACTGGGATAAGGTCATAGGGGTGGTAACAGAACTGAGGCTTCCTCCTCCAAACCCAGGGCTTTCCCCACTACTTCCCCACATCTTAGTCTGAGTTTTTTATTCTACAGATGAGAACATGGAAGCCCATGCTGGGAAGTAAGGCAGTAAGCGACAGGGCCAGAATTCTAACTCAGGTCTTAGGATTCCCAATTCAGTGTTGACATCCGGACTCGATAGTTTTCTAATCACCTCATATGACATTTCCGTTATACGGAAAAGAAAACTGGGACCCAGAGAGAAGAAGCCAATGTTCAAAGTCACCAGGATAAATCAGAGAGTCAGGGTTCAAGGTCATATTGTCTTTTTTTCTTTCTCGAGTTCATTTTCTTTTGTTGGGGAATCCTTTTACTAATTTTTTATTGTTTTTCCTGGTGATACATGTACAATAACTTTTTAAATACACATTTTTTTTTATGAATCATACCGGGAGAGAAAAATCAGAACAAAATAGAAAAACCACGAGAGAAAAAAAAAACAGAAAAAAACAAACATAGCATGTGTTGATTTACATTCTCTCCATAGTTTTCTTTCTAGATACAGATAGCATTTTCTATCCAAAGTTTATTGGGATTTCCCTGGATCCACTGAACTGCTAAGAAGAATCAAGTTTCTCATAGTTGATCATTGCACTATCTTGATGTTTCTGTGTCCAATATATTTCTGGTTCTGCTTGTTTCCCTCAGCATCAGTTTATGTAAATCTTTCCAGGCCTTTCTAAAACCAGCTTGTTCATCATTTGTTAAAAGAACAATAATATTCCATTACTTTTATATATCACAATTTATTGAGCCACTCCCCGATTGATGGGAGTATACTTTTTTGTATACTCTATAAATGAGTATACTCATTTTTCAGTTCTTTGCCAACACAAAAAGAGCTGCTCCAAACATTTTTGTACGTGTGGGTCTTTTCCCCTCCTTTATGATTTCCTTGGAATACAGACTTGGTAGAAACACTGTTGGATCAAAGGGCATACACAGTTTGATAGCCCTTTGGGCTTAGTTCCAAATTGCTCCCCAAAATGGTTGAATCATCTCACAACTCCACCAACAATGTATCAGTGTCCCAGTTTTCCCATCTCTCCTCCAACATATATCATTGTCTTTTCCTGTCATCTTAATCAAGCTGAGAAGAGTGAGGTGGTACCTCAGAGTTGTCTTAATTTGCATTTCTCTAATCAGTAGGCATTTAGAGCATTTTGTCATATGACTATAGACGGCTTTAATTTCATCATCTGAAAATTGTCTGTTGATCTCCTTTGGAGGTCACGTCTTCTGCGTCCAAATCACTTTCCGGTAGAATACGCGCTGCTTTTCCATCATCTAGGTCTTTATACAGGTGGGATAAGAGAGGGAAAGAGATGTCTTCAAGTTTGCCCAGATTTACTTGGCAAGGACCCGGATCTTATCTTCAGGGTCCAGTCTTTAACCTGGAGCACATTTCATTTCCAGCCATCACCAGCCCCTCAGCAGCCATGAGGCTCCTTCTCCTTAGATGCTAATATTTCCTCTCATTCTCAGGCAGACATGTTCTCGGGAGCCATCTTCATCAATGTGGCCCTTGGCTTGGATCTTTACGTAGCCATCTTCATCCTGTTGGTCATCACGGGGATCTTCACCGTCGCTGGTGAGTCCTTCAAGTTGGCTCTGCCGGGGGCTCTCTCTGGCTCATTGCCCTCTGTCCTGCCCCTGGCCAGGATGCCTCGGGATTGGTTTGGGAAAACATGATAGTGCCTCTTATAGGAGGTCCTACTGAGGGAACTGGAGGAGACAAGACTTGGGGGACCCATCACCCCTAACTTTAAGCATCTGAAAATGTCATGGAGAAGAGGAATTAGTTCTGTTTATATGCTTTGCCCCACAAGGTAAAAGCAAAAGCAATGAGGGCCTTTGTGAAGAGGCAAATTTGAACTGAATGTTAGGGAGAGCTTTGTAACTGTGAGAGCTGCCCCAGGGCGGGAAGGACTGCCTCCAGAGGTAGTGAGCTCCCCATCCTTGGAGTTCTTCAAGCAGAGACTGGAGAATCACTTGTCAGGGACATTCTAGTATGTCTTCTTTGGACGTCTGGGCCAGACTCAGCGGCCCCTGAGGTCCTTTGGAACTCTGAGATTTTGTGCTTCTGTCACTAGGAGGATGAGGAGGAAGGAGTGTGGTATAATGGGAGGTGGCAGGAGGCTTGGGTTCAAATGCTGGTTCTGCTTTTGTGAGATGTTGGACAAGTTATGATCCTTCTCTAAGCCTGACTGCCCTCATCTGTACAGTCATTAACTGGAGGGGACTTCTGAGATCACCCCGTCTCAGTCCCGCGGCTCTGTGCTGCAGGATGACTGAACCAGTCAATCCCTAAATGTGCCCAGACACAGCCCGAACCAAACAGGGCAGCCCTGGGGACCATGGGCATCTCTGGGCCAGGGAGGAGGGTCAGGGAGCAGGATCTAGAATCTGAGGAATGGAGGGAAGAGGCAGTGAGTGAATGACACTCAAGGAGAACCAGAAGCACCACACACACACACACACACACTCACACACTCACACACATGGGTACACATGCGTGTACACACACAGAATCAGAGAAATACACACACACTGACAACCAATGTCAGCCCAGTTGGTAGAAAGAGAGAGAGTTAGAGAGAGAGACAGAGACACAGAGAGAGAGACAGACAGATAGAGACAGACAGAGACAGAGACAGAGACAGAGAGAGAGAGAGAGAGAGAGAGAGAGACAGATGGACAGACAGAGGGAGACAGAGAGAGAAAGTGAAGGAGAGGGAGGGAGAAAGAGAGGTGGGGAGAAAGGGAGGGAACCCAAACCAGCTGGTACAGGAAATGCAGCACTTGGATATTCCCTCCCCTGTAGGATACTGTGATTGTCACCTTCATTTGCATAGATGAGGAAACTGAGGATCAGCTGGTGTGAGTGACCAGTCCTTGGCCCAGAGCTGTAAGGACCAGAGGTGGGATTTAAACCCTCACCTCCCTAGACTCCACAGTCACTGCCACGTCTCCCTTGCCAGATCTCACATGATTCTTGGCTGTTATGGCAGAGAACTGGGTCAGGGCCCGGGTGGGTCAGAAGAGAGGACACCAGAGGGACAAGGTACCAAAGGACTCTGGGAATGAGAGAGCCTGGCCGTGGCCGGGAGCCAGGAGAGTCCCTGCATCAAAGCGGCCATGGCTTCTCTTGTTACTGCGGCTGTTCCTTCCCCGGGAATCCCCACGTCCTCCTCTCTCCCCTTGTGCTCGGCAGGTGGCTTAGCCTCTGTGATCTACACGGATACCCTGCAGACGGTCATCATGCTGGTCGGCTCTTTCATCCTCACTGGCTATGGTGAGTGCGGCCGGGCCTCCTGGGGAGCGGAGGGTGGGCCTGAGGCAGTGGGAGGGGCTGAAGGAGACCCAGGGCCAGGCTCTGTCCGTCTCCTCTGGGATTTCCATTCCTGCTCTCTGGAGATCTGTGACTTTTAGCAGTGGAGGACTCTAGGGAGGGGAAGCATCCACTGCATCATAGAGGGCAGTGAGGTCTAGGAGAGAGGGGCTGCTCCTGGACTCAAAGGCCAGCTTGGTATTTATCCGTGTGGTCCTGGCCAAGAAATTTCCACTCCCTTTGCCCTAATATCCTTTCCAGTAAAATGAGCGGACTGGGCTGGATGACCCCCGAAGTTCCTTTTAGTCCTTCTGACCAGCCAGATGTTGATTAATTTTTCATTATTTGCAATACATATTCGTAGATACTTGAACTTCTTTCGTTGATTTGAAGGCCATTTTCCCTTCTCTTATTAATACATTTCTTGTTAGAGGATTCTGGGAAGATAGAGGGGTAGGTCAGTAAATTTCAAGTTCTCCAGATTTCCCCCACAATATTCACATCTCAGGTTGAAAAATCAAGAAGACTTGGGGCAGAACAGGGTTCCTCCTGGAACAACCTGAGAAGATCAGAAGAAAGATTCAGGTCAGGTGTTAAACAGTGTGAAATTCAGAGAACTCTTGGTCAGCTCCAGCAAGTGGGGACCCCTGGGGTGAGCTGGAGCCTTAGAAAGAACCACAGAGACTTTCACCTCCAGACTTCAAGCAGTGGAGCTGAGTCCAGGCAGACTGAAGGATTAGGAATTCAGACCTAATTCCTGCAGTCTGCTGAGATGCCGTCATAGGCAGGAAGAAACCAGCATATCAGGAGTGTAAAGAGTAATGTTAAATGGCTTCCATCCCGGAGAGAAGTTATAGAAGAACTTAAAAAAAATTTAAAAATCAAATGAGAGACATTGAGAAAAAACTAAAAATAAAAACCATCCAAAAAAAATAAGATTATGAAAAAAGTTAACCTAATAGAAAAGGAGATAGAGTCTTAAAAATGAAAATAACTCTTTGAAAATTAGAATTGGGGAGGAGGAAGCCAGTGAACCTATAACCAAAAAATAACAAAACAGAATATAAAGAATGAAAAAATAGAGCACAATATGAAACATCTTACTAAAAAACTTGGCCTGGAGAACAGATTAAGAAGACAAAATATAAGAATAATTGAACAACCTGAAAGATATGATTTTAAAAAAATACGTTGACACAATAATGCAAGAAATAATCCAAGAATATTGTCCTGGAATGATAGAACATAAGGGGAAAGTAGAAATAAAAACAATGCACTGATCACCACCTCAAAGAGACCAAAAAGAAAATTTTGTAAGAAACAAGAAAAAAATTCAAATATGCCGGAACTAAAACTAGAATTGTACAGGACTTAGCAGTCACAATAAAAAAAACCCCACAGGTCCTGGAATCATATATACCAGCAATCAAAAGAACGAGGCCTGAGGACAAAAATATCATATCCAGCAAAATTATCCATAATATTGAATGAAAAAAATGGATATTCAGTGAACCTGCAGATTTTCAGGACTTTCTTTGAATCAAACTTAACAGAAAATTTAACACATAGGAGTCAAAGATCGCTTTTAAGGAACTTAACATGACAAATTGTTTATGATTTTTTTACATAGAAATGTATACTATATGTTTAAGATTGACATCAGCAATTGTTCCGTTCAAAAGAAAGATTGGGGCAAAGATGAGTATGCGCTGACTAAAAAGCAAAACTGCCTAGGAAAAGGTAAAAATAGCAATCATGTTATGTAAATGAGGTGCAGAGGAAGAATTTATACAGAGGTATTAGAGGGAGAAGGAGGGTTCATAGTTCTGAAAACCTACTCACATCAGGAATGGGTTTAAATAGGCAGCACTGCATATATACATGAAGGATATGACACCTTTCAGAATCTATAAAAAATAAGGGGGGAGGGATGGGCGGACTGGAAGCAAAAAATGGGGGAAGAAGACAAGGGAGGGATCCATGAGTGAGGAGAGGCTAAGGAATAGCAAGACAAGTTAAGGTGCAGAATTAGAGCAGAAGAGTTAGCAGGGATACAAAAGAACAAGATAAACACAAATACTACAAGGAACAGAAATTATTAGAAAAAAAAGGATGGCTAGAAATTATTGATCTTAGATGAAGTCAAACAAAGATTCAATCAAGAGAAAAATCTACATTATATTAGCTATATTAATACTGTTTTAGATGCATGTTCACATATAGATAAATGCATGTCTATATATACACACACATATATGTATATGTAGATCAGTATGCATTTTGCTCTATGTATGTGTGTATATAGATATATGTGTATGGATGTGAGTCTCTCTCTGTGAATATATATGACAGTGTGTGTAGGGGGTGTGTGTGTGTGGTTTATACCTATATCTGTATTTATAAGTCTATCTGTTTTAATTATGCCTGCTTGGGGTAGGTGGGGGGGATGAAAGGGAAAAAAGAATAAAGTAAAAGAAGTTTGCAGCAGACACTTACAAGGAAGCAAAGAAAAAATGGACACTCAAGAATATAATTTCTTCTATTATTATATATCTTTTCTTGAACTAGTAACTTGTTTTATACTTTGAATCTTCACTGGTGTTCTGTTGGACACATGACAATGTTCTGCTCTGTTTTCTTTTTCTTTTCCATTTTTCTTTTCTATTTTTAAAATTGAAATATATATATTTCTTGTTGGTCAATCTGCTTCTACTCAAGGATTTTACTTGAGTTTTTCTAAGATCTTTGTTTATTTATTTTGTCCCCTTATTTTCTTCTATTGCTCATTTTTTGACTCCTTTCCCGTTGATGGCAGTTTCTATGGGGGTTGGTGCTCAAAGTTGTCTCAGTTTCTTTCCCTACTGGTAAATTCTTAGTTCACTAATCTTTGCTCCAAATGACTTCTAGGATGACAGAATGTAGCCAGACTGCATGCTTTGCCCTTTCCCTCAGGTTCAGTGATGTGCTACCAATCCCTCTGCCCCCAAACACCCCCAACAGACTTGTCTTACCCTATTCTCCAGTGAAGTTCTCTCAAGGTACCTCCCTTTGATCTGCCATTATCCCCTTGCTGCTATCACAGCCTGGTAAAATTTCTAACTCACGAATTATCTATTTTTGATCAATTGACTAACTTTTTCCACTGTAAATAATTTGGGTGAGTACAAAAATAACAAAATTGTTAAAAGCCAGCGCTTCGGAGACCTGTAATTTCGTTGAGGGAGTCCACTTTTCCCTCTCTCCCCACACTGATATAGCTCACAACTCCTTCATGCCTCAGGAGACAATTTATAAGGCATTCCCAGGACAAAGAACAAACTAAACAAAAAAGTAAAATCCCAACCAAAGAGACAAAAAAGAGCATCTGGCAAAACGATTAGAGACAAACTCCCGGAATTCAGTCCAATTTCTCAGAGGACAGACACATCATCCATCACCAAGCCAGCACTTCCACTTTCCTGTTGAACAGAACTTTCCTGACTTTGAACTTGGCTATTATCCTCTCTGAGAATCTGGGGTGACAAGAAGACATTCAAAGAAGATCATAAGGAAGGACTTTTGTAATCCCATGTTGGATACAAGGCAGTAGGGATACGGAAATAGAAAGGAAATAATCTCCGCCCTCGAGGTGCTTACATTCTCTTGGAGAAAAATAATAACTCTACAAGTGAGTGTGCTATGAGATCATTTGAGATGGGAAGAAGGGTGACCCGGAGGCGATCAGGAAAGGCTTTTTGCCAGGGAGAGTGATGAGGACGCCATGGATTTTTATGAAATTCATGTACATGGACATATTTATCATGGTGTGAGGACAGATGCACCTGATGAGTCCTTGTGATTCCCATTGGACCCTCAAACTTAACTTTTTTTTTCTGATTTTTTTTTAGCTTTTGCAGAAGTGGGAGGGTTTGAGGCCTTGACTGAGAAATACATGAAAGCCATCCCATCTGTCATCATGGACAAAAATGTAACTCTGAACCCAGAATGTTACACGCCCAAAGCAGACGCCTTCCACCTCTTCCAGGATCCCATCACTGGTGAGCTGCCATGGCCAGGGATCGTTATTGGAATGAACCTCGTCTCTGTTTGGTACTGGTGCACGGACCAGGTGAGATGTCCACAAGGGGGAAGAGCCTCTTTTCACTTTTCTCTGTATGATAGAAAGAATGGAATTCTATATCTAGATTTGGAAGGGATTAACCCAACCTTCTTCTCTTAAGATAGGGAAATTGAGGCCCAGAGTCATCAAGTATCTATATATATAGCTAGTGAGAGATAGAGGCAGGATTCAAACCCAGATCATTTGAGCCCCAAACCAGTGAACCACCTGCTGTACAATTCAACCCCTTCATTTTTCAGGTAAAAAAAAAACTGGCTTAGAGAGTTTGGGGGATTTGCCCAAAGTCACCCAGAAAGTGTGTGCAAGACATGTTTTGTGCCCTCCTTGATTCACCTACTTTTAGAAACCATGACTATCTTCAAAGGGCCCTCCTGGCCCTCTTCTTGTTCATTCTCTTTACCTCCAGAAACTCCTTTGTATATATTTTGTCCTTCCTTACTTGGGTGCATCCCTTTAGAAGGATGGAAACTCCTTGAGGACAGAGACTGTTCATTTTTGACTTTTATCCCCAGGGACTAGCACAGAGCCGAGCACATAATAGGCACTTAATCAATATTTGTTGAGTTAAGTTGAGTAGAAGCTGTGAAGTTGGATCCTGAAGCTGACTCAAGGCCAGTGCTTTTTTCATACTACCTAAGAAAAAAGATGATGTGTCTTGTCCATGGAAAGCACCTTCTTCTTTTCAAAATATTTCTCATTAAGTCTTTCATTTGAATTTCTAAGGATGTTTTGAGGGAAGCATGGAAAGAATGAACAGTTTCATTTCACAAAGAAGAAACCTGAAGCTCACAGGTCAATGGCTTGCCCAAAGTCGCAGGTAGGCAGTGAGTTGTGGAGCCAAGAACTCAAAATATCAGCATCCTGATGTCAAATTGGCCACCAAAGAGTCAAGGAGACCAAGAATGCAAAGTGAGAGCAGAGGAAGGAGGGAACAGAACCACTGAGGAACTGAGTCATAGAATCTCAGGGCTGAGTTGGCCGTCCATCTAGATGTGACTTAAAGATTTTCAGTGATGGGTCGCTATCCACCTCCTGAGACATTCTCATTCCTCTTTTGAAAAGCTCTAATTTCTAGGAAACAATCAGACCAATCACGAACAGACATCAAATTCCAATTTTCAGAGAGCTATTCCTTTCAACTTCCCCAACCTCTCTTTTTCTTTTACTCTCTCCCTGATTCCCCTTCCCTCTCTTAACCTTTCTCATTTTCCCTTTCCTTTCTTTCTCCCCTTCTCTTTTTCTCTACTTTCTTTTTTTCCTTTCTTCTTCCTCTTTCCTTTCTCCATTTTTCCTTTCTCCTCTCTTTTTTCCTACAATTCTTTTTCCTCTCCCCTCATCTTTCACACACACACCTTCTATATAGGAGATGATGGAAGGTGGGGATAATCTGAGACTTTGGAGCACCTGGGCACAATCAACAAAATCATACTTTCTCTCCGTTTCATTCATTAGCCTCAATGCTGTATTTTGGTCAGTTAAAAAACTGAAAAGCCATATGACATTGGCTATCCATCTTCTGACTGAATATCTCTTGTGGTGGGGAACTCACTACCTCCCTCCCAGGTTGCCCATTTCAGTGCAAGAGTACTGGCCAGCTTTAACACGAAAACAGTCTTTTTTACACTGAATCTGAAGCTGATGACCTGGAACTTCCACCTGGGCCCTGACATGAGGATCAGCTCCCCTCCCATCCATAGAACAGGGTGTCTCCTGACTTGAGTAAGGGAGCCACCCCCCACACTCTGCTTTCCTGGCAGGTGATTGTTCAGCGGTGTCTCTCCGGGAAGAACCTGTCCCACGTGAAGGCGGGCTGCATCTTGTGCGGCTACTTGAAGCTGCTGCCCCTCTTCCTCATGGTGATGCCTGGGATGATCAGCCGGATTCTGTATCCAGGTACGGCCTTCCTCAAACGTTCACTTTCAGGGCCCAGGAAGCTGTGATAGTCCGGGTGTTGGCCACATGTTTTCTCTGCTTTGTGGTTGGTAATGGATATTATTATTGCGTGTTTACCTACAAATCCTTTTCCCTTCAAGATCTCAGTTTGGGGTGTGGGCTCTATTCAAGGGAGCTTGCAGTTTGGAAAGGAAACACTATGGAGGAAACAGCTCAAAACTTGGGGTCAAGAAGCCCCAAGTTTGGATCTAAACTTGTAACTGACTAACCATGTGACTACCTGGCAAGCTATTTTCCTCACTGAGCCTGAGCTTCCTACTCCATGAAATGATGGAGTTGGACCAAGTGGTCTCTAGGGCCCCTTCTGGTTCTAGACCTGGTTCTGGATCTAGAGCCATATGATGCTTTCAGTTTGTGATGGAACCTTAATTACCTGGAGTCCTTCTAAAAAAGGACATTTGGGTTAATTTATTTTAACTTTCTCTTGTTCTTGTGGTGGTGGTTTTATTAATTTATGCATTTATTCATTTTTTGCATACAAAACTGCAAATTTCTTATATTCAATTTGCTTTTCCTTTTAAACATATAATAAAATTATGTCATTTTCTTTTATCCCTCCTTCCTCCCTTCCACTCTAGAAATGTCTATCATTAGACACAAATATGTGTGTGTTTTTATGTGTGTATATGTATGTATATATGTGTATGTACATATATACATATATTTGTGTCTAATGTAGACTTCTCTCTCTCTCTCTCTCTCTCTCTCTCTCTCTCTCTCTCTCTTTCTCTCTCTCTCTCTCTTCTCTGTCTCTCTGTCTTCTCTGTCTCTGTCTCTCTGTCTCTCTCTCTGTGTATATAAATCCATAGATAAATTCTTCTATTTATCAGGACTTTCTCTGGATACAGAGAACATCTTCTTTCAATAGGTCCTTTGGATATTTGAGTATCTATAATAGAAAGATTTAGTTGTTGAAAATTGTTTTTAAAACAAAATTGCTATTACTTTTACAAAATTCTCTTGGTTATGCTCATTTTGCTCTTCATTATTTCATGCAAAGATTTTTATGTTTTTCTAAAATGATCAGTCATCATTTCTTACAGCACAATAGTATTCCCTCACAGTGATTCGTATACCATAATTTGTTTAAGGTATTCCCCAATTGAAGAGTATCCCCACAATTTCCAGTTCTTTGCCACCAGAAAGAGAGCTGTCATGAATAATTTAGAATATATTTAGAATATTCTAGAATATATCATCTTGGGAAACACACTTAATAATGGCATTGCTAGGTTGAAGGGTAAAGCTGTATAACTTTGTGGGCAGAATTCCAAATTACTCTAAATGGTTGGACAATTCACGGTTACACCAGCAGTGAATTCGTGTTCCAGTCTTTCCACATCCCCTTCAATATATGTCACTTTCTCTTTCTATCATTTTAGCCAAGCTGATGGATGTAAAATGATATTTCAAGATTTTTTTAATTTGCGATTTTTGAAACCGTAATTATTTAGAGCATTTTCACATGACTATAAGTTATTTTGATTTCTTCATCAGAAAATTGCCTATTTGTATCTTTTGACCATTTATCAGTTAGGGAATGACTCATATTCTTATAAATTTGATTAAGATCATTATATATTTGAGATATGATATATTTATCTGAAAAACTTTTTATAAAACTCCCCCTTCCAATTTTCTGCTTTCCTTCTGATCTTGACTATATTGGTTTTATTCATACAAAATCTCTCTAATTTAATGCAATCAGAATTATCCATCTTACACCTTAAACCGCTCTCTATCTCTTGTTTATTCATTAATTGTTCATATATCCATAAGTCTGCTAAGTGATTTTCCCATATTCTTCATATTTTCTTGTAATATCTTTCCTCACATATAGGATATATATATATATATCCATTTTGACCTTGTTTTGGTAAATGGTATGAAACATTGGTCTGTGCCCAATTTTTGTCGGACTGATTTACAGCTTTCCCAACAATTTTTTAACCAAATTATGAATTATCCTCAAAACTTAAATCTTTTCATTTGTCAAACACAAGGTTCTTCTAGTCATTTGCTGCTGTTGATTGAACGCTGAGGAACAAAACTGAAAAAAATACAACATAAAAAACAGATAAGAAATCTCTACCTCCAAGTTAAGAATTAGAGATCGACAATGAATCTGCAATTGCCTTTCAAACATCTCAGGGTGGACACCCAGTAGATACCTTACACTCAATAAGTCCAAAACAACCCATTATGTTGTCCCACCCTTCCCCTCCACCTTCCCTATTGCTGTTGAGGGCAACACTTTCCTGCCAGCCCCCCAGGCTCCCAACCTACCTGGCATCCTGGACTCTTTGCTGTCTCCCACGCCCGCCATCCAAGCTTTTGCCCATGCCTGTTGATTCCACCTTTGTGCCATCCCTTCTCTTTCTACCCCTGTCCCCACCCTAAGGCAGACCCTCTTTATTGCCGTAGCTGCTGGGGCTCTGCCTGTTTTCAGCCTCTTCCCACTTCCAGTTTGTCCTCCATTCAGCCACCAAAGTGGTTTTCCTAAAGCTCAGGTCCAACCACGTCATACCCTTCTTGATAAGCTCCAGCGGCTCTCTCTTGTCTCCAGGAGCAAATACAGAATGCTCCTCTGGTTGTCCTTCAGGGACTACTAGAACCCGGCCTCCTCCTCCCTTTCAGTCTTCTTACACCTTGTTGCCCATCCTGTACTCTTTGACCCAGAGTCACTGGCCTCCTGGCTGTTCCACAGACAAGACCCTCTATTTCTTGGCTCCAGACATTGTCTCAGGCTGTGTCCCAGGCCTGGAAAGCTCTCCATCCTCTGCTGACTGCTGATCTCTCTGGCTTCCTTTAAATCCTACCTTCTAGAGGAAGCCTTTCCTTCTTAATTCTAGTGCCTTCCCTCTATTAATTATTTCCTATATGTTGCTTTCTTTGAATATATTTGCTTGCACGTTATTCCTCCCATTAGACTGTAAGCTCCCTGAGGACAGATATATAGATAGCTTCGAACTACAATGGCCTTTATTTGTAGTCTCAGTGCTTAGCATGGTGCCCGACACATAGTAGGCATTTTATCAATGTTGCTTGACTGATTGCTTGAGTATAGAGAAATATTCTCTAAATCGGGGATTCTTAACCTGGGGTCTGTGAACTTCAAAAACACCTCTTCCAGTCACTTGGATTCAGTAGCATCCATTTCCTTTTGAATCCAGAGTATTTTGTTGTTTTAAATCAGGACTAAGTGACTAACTGTAACATTTGATCTCAGGCTCTCCCGACTCCAGGGCTGGTGCTCTTTCCAGTGTGCCCCCAGCTGTCCCTGAATCGTATATATTGTGTTTTGTTTTATATACTTAAAACCCTTATGTTGAGCTGTGGTCTGAAGGCTCCAGCAGATTGCCTAAGGCATTAGGAACATTTTCAGAAGAACATTTTCAGGCTTTAAAAAGCCTGATCTAAATAAAGAATATCCCATATATTATAGATGAAGTCACTTTATGGGATGTTACTGGACTTATTGTTCTTTGTTCCATAGTGGCTCAGCAGGAGAAGGCTTGTTTGTATTTTTTACCCCCAGAAATGATTGTGATGTAATCAATCAAGTGACAAGCAGTTATTAAGTGCCCACTATGTGCCATAGGATCATTCTAGAAATATAAAGACAAAAATAGTTTGCTGGCTTTAGCGGGTATAACGGGGAGAGCCATAAAATATATGTTTAAAAATATGTTTTTAAGACTCAAGTCATGGTGAGAGAGTTCAATGAAAAAGTGGGAAGCAGAAGAGCAGGTTTTTGTGCCCTACTAACTGTTAATGCCAGCTCTCAAATGGGGTATGTCTCAAGGGGGTCACTTCTGTGTGGGAGCTGTCCAACAGAACGTCCTGGCACCACGGGAAGCCCACCAGCCCCTGCCAAGGTGAACGCTCAGGAGCTCCCTTTTCACATCCCTCAGCAGGCTTGGTTCTCCTCACCGTTTATGGACAAGAACTCTCTTTTTCTCTCTCCACAGATGAAATTGCTTGTGCCGTGCCTTCAGAGTGCGAGAAATACTGTGGCACCAGCATTGGCTGCACCAACATGGCCTACCCGAAGCTGGTGGTGGAGCTCATGCCCCAGGGTAGGCGTTTCTATGGGGTCTTCCTACCCCCCACCAGAGAGTGGGTCATGAGTAGTGAGTTGGGTGGTCTTTGGCAAGTATTGGAGCCTTTTCTCAGGGGTGGGAACTTCAGGGGGGACTTCAGAGGTCATCTGTTCTAATGTGATCTTGGCTAAGAATCCCCTCTTCATTATACCCAACAAGGGGTCACCCAGTCTCTGCCATGGCAGCCTATTCCACTTTGGGCTAATGCCATTTGGGATAACATTGAGCCTAATTTTGTCTTCTTATAACTCCTACTCCTGGTTCTGCCTCTGGGACAAAACTGAAAAAGATAATCTCTCTCTGGGTATAAACCCTCTAATATGTGAGCACAGCTATCAGGTCCTCTCTCCTGCCCCTCACCATTCTTCTCGGATTCTTCTGGACCAATTTCAGCTTGTCTCTTTGAGACAAAAAGATTATTTTCAAGGAGTCTTGAACCCAAGACTTGGGTTCAAAGCTTGTATTTACTGTAAGACTTAATCTCTGTCTGCCTCAGTTACTTTCTCTGAAAATGAAGGAGTTGAACCAGATGGCTTCCAAAGGTTCCTTCTAGTTCTTAATCTATGATCCATTGATCCCTCAGTTTAAATCAGAATGTCTGATATGTTTTACTCATCTGAAACAATAAGTAGAGAAAAGATCAGTATCCTCATAAACTCATCTAATCGTAAAAACCAGGGGAGCAAAGATCAATGGCACCATTCCCCCAATTTGATTTCAGGGATACCCTTAGAAGCTGACCATGATCGCCTGACTACTAACAAAGCTAAGGGAGAGCAGAATGGTATCGAGATAATTTTCTCTTTTTGTTGTTGTTCAAGGACTTCGGGGATTGATGTTGTCAGCCATGTTGGCGTCACTCATGAGCTCCCTCACCTCCATCTTCAATAGTTCAAGCACACTATTCACCATTGACATTTATACCAAAATTCGAAAGCAAGCATCGGAGAGAGAGCTCCTGTTAGTGGGAAGGTAACAGAGCTAATAATAAAAGCTAGTATTTTATAATTTATCATAATATGTAATATACATTATAACAGCACTTTGAGGTTTGTAAATGGACCCACATGTGTAATCTCATTTGATCTTCCTAACAACCCTGTAAAGTAGATGCTATTAATATTCTCAATGAGGAAATTGAGACTTAGAGAGGATATGTGGTTTGCCAAGGGCTACATGGCTAGTCAGTGTTTGAGGAAGTCTTAGAACTGAGGTCTCTTGAATATGTGTCTAGTCCTCTCTCCACTCTTCATCTAGCTGACATAGCACCAGGGACATCTTGGCCAGAGTGTGTTGGATATTTTTCCCGTAAAATCTATGAATCTTACAAATCTTTTTTTTTTTTTTTTTTAGAGATAAACAACATGAATGGTCTTCTGGGTAGAAGAAGTAGACTAATAGGGCCTACGAAGCCATGTTTGTGATGGACAGCTAAATTAAAGAAAGCTTAGCATAAGATGTTTTTTAGCTCTATAAACTGAAATAGTAATAAGTTCAAGTCAGAATTCACTGTGTACATAGTAATCGTCTAATATGTGTAAGCTCTCCTTCTAGGTTTTAGCAGTTAGAAAATAAAAAATGGGGGAAAAACAGTTCTTGCCCCCAAGGATTCCTCTCCTGGAGGGATAAGCTATTCACCTAGTAAATAAATAAAAAAAATTAAGAAAAAGTAATTTTAGAGGAAGAATATTCTAATGCCTGAAGGCAGGAGGTGAAAATCAAGTAACCCTCCATCGAGAAAGTGACATCTAAGCTGAGCTTTGAAGGAAGCTAGAGATTCTACAAAGTGGAGGTGAAAAGCGAATATATTCTTGACATGGGCTACCACTAACACAAAGGCATAGATTATGGGAATAAATTGTAATATGTGCAGAGTAGGTAGATAGAGTATCTGATCAGACTAGAGAGTGTCTTAGGAAAAATGGTATGATATGAATTTGAAAGGTAGGTAGAAGGTGGCTTGTAGAGGGCTTTAAAAGTGACAGAATGAAGAACTTAGATTGAGTCCCAGAAGCAATAGGGAGCTATCGAAGAGGATTTTTTTTTCAGTAAGAGAGTGTTATAATCACATCTGTGCTTTAGGAATATCAGTTTAACTGTTATTTGGAGGATAGTTTGGAACAGGGAGAAACTTTGAGGCAGGAAGACTAAATAGGGCGTTAAGAAGTGAGAGGAATGGGAGTCAAGTTAGGGTATCAGCAGTGACATGAATGTGAATAATATTGTAGAAGTTGCAAGACTTGACAATAAATTACTTAGAGGAATTTATGGGGAGGGAAGATTACCAAGTCCAACCTCATCTTATAGATGGAAAAACTTATAACAAAAGTGATGGGATAACTTTCCTAAAACTAATATAATGTCTGGATTTGAACCCAGATTTCCAGATTCCAAACCTAATTTTTTTCTGCACTCTATTTTCATTTTTAAATTTAAAAAATACTCCCTTAGGAACTAATAAATAGTATTTTGAAAAATCTATTTCTTTGGAAATAAACTAAGAGATTGTCTAATAGCAGGAGTGAAGTAAAGATGTTCATTATCACCACTATTATTTAATAGCATAATAGGAATTCTAGCTATAGGAACAAGAAAAATAAATTGAAGGAATAAAAATGGACATTGAGGAAACAAAACTATCACTCATTGTATATGCCATGATGGTATACTTAGAAATTCCTAGAGAATCAATTAAAAAAACTAGTTGAAATCATTATTAAAGTTGCAGGATGTAAAATAAACCCTAATAAATCACCATCATGTCTATATATTACCAACCAAAAAAAAAAAAAACCAGCAGGAAGAGATAGAAGAGAAATTCCAAGTAAAATAACCACGGACAATATAAGATACTTGGGAGTCCATCTGCCAAGAAAAACCCAGGGACTATGTGAACACATTTACAAAACACTTTATGTAAATAAAGACATCTAAACAGTTTGAGAAATATCAGTTACTCATGGATAAGCTGAGTTCATATAATAAAAATGACAGTTCTACCTAAATTAATTTACTTATTCAGTGCCATATCAATCAAATTACCAAAGAGTCATTTTGTAGAGCTAGAAAAAATTATAACAAAATTTTTCTGGAAGAACAAAAAGTCTAAGCAATCAAGGAAATCAGGGCAAAAATGTGAAGGAAGGTAGTTTGGCAGTACTAGATTTTCAAACTATATTATGAAGCACTAATCATCAGTAGAATAGATCAGTTATACAATACTGGTAGCAAATGACCATAGGAATTTAGTGTTTAATTAATACAAAGATCAAGGCTTTAAGGGCAAGAACTCACTATTTGATAAGAAGTGTTGGCAAAGCATTTTGGCAGAAATTAGGTGAGATTCAACAACTCAAATTGTATACCAAGATGTACTAAGTATACCTTTAGACATAAAGGGTGATATCATTAGTAAATTAAGGGAGCATGGAATCTTTAACTTATTAAATCTTTGGTTAATGGAAGAGTTCATGACCAAAAAAGAGACAGAGAAGATTATGGAAAGTAAAATGTATAATTTCAATTGCATGAAATTAAAAAAACTTTTGCAAAAAAGCAAACCAAAAAGCAATGTAGCCGAATTAGGAGAGCAGGAAAGTGTGTGTGGGGAGAGGTAAAGTTTTACATCAAGTTTCTCTGACGAAAGTCTCATTTCTCAAATATATAATATGGTCCACAAATGTATAATTTATATATGAATTGAATTTATAAAAATAAGACATACCCAGATTGACAAATGGCCAAAGGAGATGAACAGGCAATTCTCAGAAGAAATCAAAAGCTACTTATAATGACACAAAGATGCTGAGAGATAGTGTGGTGCAGTGGGAGAGACACAAGCTCTGGGGAGCCCGAGTTTGAATCCTGGTTTTACCATTTGCTGTGTGAACTTGATTAAATCAATGTATTTTGGCTTTATTCTTCTTCCCTCCAAAATGAGGGCTTAGACTAGATGACTTCTGAGGTTCTCTTACATCCTTATACTCTCTGAGACTATGATGGACTAAATGGAAGAACTGAAAGGGAAGAGAATTGATAGCATTGGTGATGAGTTAAATTTGGGAGGAGAGAGAGAGGAATAAAGAATGACTAAAGTCCACAGCCTGGTTGACAAGAGAACAAGGATGTCTTTATTGACATCCAGAGAATCCGACATGAATTCTCATAGGTATTTGAGAGGAAATTAAGCATAGCCCCATGTGTGGGGCTTTACCCCTCCCTTTCTTCCCTTAATTTTCGCCATTGGTAATTATGCTCCCTTACACTCTCCCAAAGCCCATTTCACCCTTTCCAATCTCTCTGGTGTCCAGGGATGTTGAAGTATTTTACAATATAAGGCTTGTGGTTTCATGGGGAGAGAGGAGAATCTTCGTAGGGATTAAGTTCCTCGCTACCATGGGAAAATCCTCAATCTGTCCACTCTAATTATAGCCACTGATAGTAATATGCTTGTAGGTTGTTCATCGTCGTCTTGATTGCCCTCAGCATTGCTTGGATCCCATTAGTCCAGGTGGGTCAAAATGGTGAACTCGTCCAGTATGTGGAATCGATATCGAGCTACCTCGGGTCTCCCATTGCGGCTGTGTTCCTGCTGGCCATCTTTTGCAAGAGAGTTAATGAGCAGGTGAGTCCGAATGGGGAGTTTGTGTGGGAAGGACTGACTAATCGCCTCGGGAACCCAAAATGCCGCTTCTTCCCATGTTCATAGATGTCTCTAAATTTCAGATTTTTCACAGATAAGATACCACATTGATAATTGTCCATTATGATAAGTAAATGGTATAAAGAGCCTTGAATAGGAATCAAAATTCCTGGGGTAAATTATTTAAATTATCTGGGACTTGGATTTCTCATTTGAAAAATAAACAAGGTTGGATTCAGTTTCCCTTCCAATTCTGCTATTCTTAGAATCACATATGAAAACTTTGTGGGGTTTTTGCTATTATTGACATTTTGGTTTTCAAGAATTCTTCTATCTCATTAGATGCTTTTTGTGTGGTTTGTGGTCCTTCTGCTGAAAGCACCCTGAAGCCACTCTCCTTGGTTTTCTTCGGCAGGGAGCTTTCTGGGGACTGATGTTTGGACTTGTGGTCGGCCTAACTCGTATGATTGCTGAGTTTGTCTACGGGACAGGCACTTGTATGGTCCCCACCCAGTGTCCCAAGATCATCTGTGGATGGCATTTCTCCTATTTTGCCATTGTCCTCTTCATGTTGACAGTCTTGGTTGTACTTGGTATCTCTCTAATGACAAAACCTATTCCTGATATACATGTAAGTAGGAATTTGCCTTTTCTCGTTGTGAAATACTGCCCTTTTCCTGGCTACTACTTTAGCTCCAAATCTTGGATTGGGAAGACTTTGAGTCCTATACCCTTAAGCCCTCAGAGAGAAGGAGATATTTCAAAACAGTATAAGATGAAATATTGTGGAAAGAAGTAGGAAGTTTCATACTTAGGCTCAAGAAAACAAAGAAGACGTGACATAACAGTCATCACTCTGAAAAAGTTGGGAGGAGGGAGTGCTTTAGTGGACCAAAAGACCTCTATGGGGCAGCAACTTGATCCAGCTGCCAAGAAAGTTGGTATTAGTCTTCATGGAGACAAGCAAAGTATCTGGGACTCCACCTGGAGTACTTTGTTCTTGGATGGGGGGGCCCATTTTAGGAAGGATGTAAAGTACAGACCATCTAGAAGAAGGTTATCAGAGTGCCAGAGGGCTGCAAGTTCATGCCTCAAATGAAGGTAGGTTGAAAGGACTGAGAATATGGAACCAGAAAAAGACTACTCTGGCGGTGGTAGGAGAGCTTTGTGGTTGATGTCCTCGAGCACTTAAGGAATGATACTTGGAAAATGGCTAAGCCTTGCTTTATTTGGCCCCCGGGGCAAAATCGAAAACTAGACAAAGAAGTTGTAAAAGGGTAGACTGAGTCTCAAAAAAGAAAAATTTCATAGAAAATCAGATGTCAAAACTGGGAGGAGTCTTAGTAGGTAGGAAGTCATAACTGAAAGGAAACCTTAGAATAGGGAAAGCCTGAGCTTGAGGGAAATGTCAGAGGTGGAAAGAACCTTAGGATAGAGAATGTTAAATGGAAGAGCCCTTAGAATACAGCTCTTGGAGGGTTCTTAGAATGCTGAATATCAGATCTGGAAGATACTTTAGAACAGAAGGATAGAACTGGAGGGACTTTAGAATACAGAGTTGAGAAAGAATCAAGGCAAGCAGCACCTGATCTGATTTCATTCCAACATCGTTGGGGGGAACGGTGCTCATTGCCACGGTCACACAGCTGACTCCTGCCTGTGCTCTCTGGACAGCTGCACCGCCTCTGCTGGGCTCTCCGCAATAGCCAGGAAGAGCGCATTGACCTGAATCCTGAGCAGTATGGACAAGAGGAAGCTGGAGACCAGGAGAAAAACGGTGATGGTTAATTTTTTTAAATGACAATTCTCTTTAACCTGCCATTTTTGTTGTGGTTGTTGAATCTTTTCAACCATGTCCAACTCTTTGGAGTTTTCTTTATAAAGATAATAGAGTGGTTGGTCATTTCTCTTCCCAGGTTTTCTTTTTATAGATAAGGAATTGAGACAAACAAGGTTAAGTGACTTACCCACAGTCACACCACTACTAAGTATTTGAGGCTAGATTTGAATTCAGGTCATCTTGACTTTCTGTTCTCTTGTCTCTATGAGTGCCCACTGGGCTTGCTTCCAGAAGGAGTTATCTTTTTGACAAACTTCCATTGAGAGAAATCTGTCCATAGAAGGACTCAGGGCCCCTTTGGGCACCTGTTCAAGACCACCTTGAAAATGGAAGCCTCCACTCTTCCTTCTGGCACTAATGTGGAAACCTTTTCTCTGGTGCCATAAACTTTGACCAGGATGCTGAGGTCCACAGTACTATTCTGGAGGACCCTTTGCCTTCAGGTCCATCTCCTTCAGCTGCTGCCTTTAGGAATAGGGAACAGCTGTTGTTTTTATTGGGCTGTGATTCCTCTCAATCACCTTTAGTGCTCACTCTAGCAGAGGGCACTGGCTGGCATGTTGTTCTTGGAGTCAGGGAGAGCTGGCTTTCAGTCCTACCACTCATACCCATTAGCCACATGACTCCGAAGAAGTCCCTTTATCTCTCTGCCAATTTTAATGCCCTGTAGGAATATTCCATTTCATCCCATTTCCTCACGGCTCATCTCTCTGCTTTCCTCCAGATGGCCCCGAGGAATCTCCAGGATGCATCAAGAGAAGCTGGAATGCATTTTGTGGGCTGGAGTCAAAAAAAGGCCCCAAGCTGACCGAGGAGGAAGAGGCCGCCCTGCAGAAGCAGCTGACGGACACGTCCGAAAAACCCTTTTGGAGGAACGTGGTGAACATCAATGCCATCTTGGTCATGACCGTGGGCGTCTTCTACCATGCTTATTTTGCCTGAGTTCTGGCTGGAGTTTCAGAGCAGGTCAACCAAGCCTGGAACACCAACCTTCCTCTTCCCTCTTAGCCCTTCACTGGCCTGGAAGGGCAGCAAATGGGAATTGGAAACAGCAAATTGGAAACGATGAGGGGGAAGAAAAAAGAATAAAAAGAAGAGAGGGAGAATGAGGAAGAGAGACGTGTAGAATCACAGGCCAAGAAAGGAAGGCTCTCAGAGACATCTGATCCAGCTCATCTCTGATCAAGGATCCTTTCTACACCCCCAGTGAGTGTCCATCCAGCCTTTACTTCATGACATAAGTGATGGAAAATGCACTACTGACCAAAGCAGCCTTTCAGAAAACTAACAGGAGCAACATTTGGGCCTCCTTTCAATTCCAAATCTGCTTCTTGGTCACTTCCAGCTACTACACCTAGTTTTCTTCTCTGAGGCTCAGGAAGAATAACGTCTCACTACCTATAAGAATCATCCAATTATGAGATTCTATGAAAAAAAATCAGCCCTCATATAAAAATTAGGGAGCCCTCACCTCACGTTTTACTTTATTTTTTTAACTTTCTTTTTTATTAAAGCTTTTTATTTTCAAAACATATCCATGGATAATTTTTCAAAATTGACCCTTGCAAAACCTTGTGTTCCAAATTTTCTCTCCCTTTCCCCTCCTCCCTCCCCTAGATGGCAAGCAAGCCAATATATGTTAAATCCATCAACTCATGTTTTAAATAGAGGATCTGTGATACTATAAAATTGTTATCTCAAATAAATGTGATATCCACCAAATCCTACAGTATTCTTGGATATTTGGATAGATCTTCAAATGCATACCACTGAGGTTGATCACAGCCCATTCTGATCTCCTTATTAATCAAGCAATATCTATTTATGTGTTGTCTCACAATTCTTGTTCACACCCTACTATAAATTCCCCATGAAAGACCTCTCAGTCCAAGGTGCTAGGGACTTTCCCTCCCTTGGGCCCTTCACTATTCCACAGATGCCCTTGAGCATCATGCTTTGCCCTGGCTATATGACCTGTCTATCTCATTTTCCAATCATTCGTATCATTGAAGACATTTTATACATAATTAACCATAAGTTATAAGTTGCAGACTCCTTATCCCTACAGTCTGTCCTTTTACTGCTCTTTTAGTTAATAGGATCTTTATATAACATATAAAATAAATACAGAAAACATGGAAGGTTATTGTAGAGGGAGTAGAGTCAGCAACTGGGGCTGAGAGAGTGAAAGAAAATCATGGAAGGCCTCTTGTAAAAGGTAATCTTGAGTTAAGTCTTAAAGGAAGCCAGGAATTCTATGAGTTTGAGGTTGGGGGAGAGCATTTCAAGCTGGGGAATAGCCAGGGCAAGGGCAGAGAGGAAATGGAATATCATGTGCAAGGAACAGCAAGTGGGCCAGTATGGCTGTATCATGGAATCCATTGAGAGGAGTAGAGTTTAAGAAAATTGGAAAGTTAAGAAGGAGCTAGGTTAGGAAGGGTTTTAAGCAAAGGACTTTATACTTGATCCTGAAGGTAACAAGGAGCCACTAGAGTTTGTTGGATACTTTATTTTGGTCAAATGATGAAGTCAAAGTGAGGTTGCTAAGAGTTTAGAAGAGAGTATCATGGATGCACTAATGAAAAATAACCTTCTAAAGGAGTTTAGTTGAAGAGAGAAGAGATATAGAATGATAGCTGATGGAAGGACCACAAGAGGATTTTGTAGATGATTAGAAATTCGAGGTTATGATTTCAGTAAACTTCAGTAAATTGGGACAAGCCTGGCAGTGTTGTGGCCCTGAGGAAGCTATAGAAGAGGTGGGAAGTAATTTGTTCCATTGGAACGCTCCATGTCATCCAGTTATAACTAAATAATGAAATAAATTAATTTTTACAAAAATACAAAACATCCAAATTAGCAGAACAAAAAAATGGAGAATGAAGTAACCCAGTTTCAGAAAAAGGAAGTGAACAAGCCATAAATGAAAGGGAAAAAAATCCAGGATCAAATATAATTATGAATCATGTCTTCAAACATTTGAAGAACAAGTCATTTGCACAAAGTGTTTCCAAAAATAGGAAGATAAGAAATCCTATCATTTTTTCCTATGATGCAAATATGGCCTTACTTATTAAATCAGAAAAAGAAAAAAATTTTAAACCAATATCCCTAATAAATATTCAAATCCATTTAAAAACAATTATCATCAAAAGGGCTACAACAATATATCAATAAGATTATATACTATGCCCAGGTGGATTCATATCAGGATTTCTGGGTTGTTTCAATTTCAATAAAAGACAAAATTAATAACAAAAACAAAGTCACATGATTTCGTCAACGCTATCAGAAGAAACTTTTAACAAAACACAACATCCATTTTTGGATCTTTCCTTAATATGCTAAATAGTATCTAAAATCAAAAGCTAGCATTATATATAATGGAGATAAACTAGAAGTTTTTCCAATGAGATCAGAAGTGAAACAATGCCTATTATCATCAGTATTATTAAAGATAGTTTTATAAATATTATCTCTAACAACAAGGGAAATAAAAGCAATCGAAGAAATAAACATAGGCAAAAAGCAAACAAAATTGCTGATTTTTATTGCTGATACAATGCTCTAATGTCTATTTAGATAACAAAGTCAACTAAAAATTAATTGAAAATTGATTTCAGCAAAGTACCAGTACAGATCATGAGACTTTCTATTACCAGTAAAATGCTGAAGCAAGTGACAGAAGGAGAAATTATATTTAAAATAACTATAGAATGTACAAAAGCTTTAGGAGTCCAATTACCAAGACACACCTAGGAATCATATAAATACAACTATGAAACATTCTCTATAGAAATAAAGACAGAATTAAATAAAGTTATAAACTGCTTATATCATATCAATATAATAAACATGAAAATATTATATACATTTCTTTGTTTAGAATCAGGCTAAGAAAAGTACCAAAAGGGGCAGCTAGTTGGTGTAGTGGATAGAGCACCAGCCCTGAAGTCAGGAGGATCTGAGTTAAAATCTGGTCTCAAGACACTTAACTTCCTGGCTGTGTGATCCCGGGCAAGTCACTTAACTCCAGTTGTTTCAGCAAAAAAAAAAAGTACCAAAAGATTAATTTGGAGAGAGAGAAAAATAATGAAAATTTATCCAAAAGATTAGAATTCTCAAAGAAAAAAGTTTAAACAAAGAAAGAAGAGGCCATTGTGATACTAGGTCTTAAACTATGTTATCAAACAGTTATTAAAACAAGTTGATACTGGTTGGAAAAATAGAAAGGTCAATCAATGGAACAGATTAATCTCACAACATATAGAAGCAAATAAATAGAATAGAATGATGTTTGATAAATCTGAAGACCCCAGTTTCTGAGATAGGAACTCTATTTGAAAAAAATTGCTGGGAAAATTGGAAAGTACATTGGCAGAAATTAGGTTTAGATCCACATCTTATACCATATATTAGAGTAAGTTGCAAGTGAATACACGAGATGAATAGAAGTCATGCTATAAAGTTATTAAAACAAGGAAGAAAATGACCTTTGAAACTATGGATAGAAAACAATTTAATGAAAATTAGAGGTGATTTTATAAGTTATATACATATATATATATATATATATATAAGTTTGATACGTATCAAAGAAAGAAACTGAAGTTGTCAAAAATTCATTTGAAAAAGATTTTAATAATCTCTAATAATTAGAGAAATGCAAATTAAAACAACTCTGACATATCTACACTAACAGTGCATTAGTGTTCCCCAGCTTCTCCAAAAGTTGCAATTTTCTTTTTTCAGTCATTTATTGAATCATTGTGTTTATCTATGTATCTATGTATTTATCTATCTGTATGGTTATACAATCCTGTGTAACTGTAAAATTTTCATATTTGGAAATGTTTATTTTGGGTTATTTTTATATTCAGAATATTAAAAAATTTAAATTAAAACAATAACATGTTAACCGTAGGTAAGATGGCCTCTGTTGATTCATTATTGACTGGGTTCATCTAGATGTTGGCCATGGAAGTCCTTTGGATTTGAGTCTCCAACACGAGTCCTCCTACATGGAGGACAGTCACTTCTGTTTACATTTGGTAATTCCTGTGGCATACACCCGTTACTGGTGGGTCATTTTCTATTGCTTGCTGAGATGATACATGATTATTCCAACTGTATTTCGGCAAATTTATGACCTGCTCTATGCCATCGCTCAGTTCTCTTTATTCTTGCTGGCCTAGAAGCGTCTGTCCTTTTGTAGCTGTTTTAGGATGATGAACCGGTAAATCCATCAGCAAGCTTTTGTAAAATACTTCCTAGGAGTCAGGCACTGTGCTGGGCTGAATACACAAAGAACAGCAAGAACACTCCTAGCCCTCACTTAGCTTACATTCTAAGTGTGGAGATCATTAGGAGAAAGGAGAGGTTCAAGATGAATAGGGTGTAAATGGAAGGTGATCCTTGAGGGAAGGGTTTACAGGAAAGCCTAGGAAAGGTCTCTTGCAGAAGGTGGAAGTTGAGCTGAATCTTGTAGGAAAACGATGAAACTAAATGGGTGTAGTGATGAAACAGAGGGTTACATATATCGGGGACGATCTTGGCAAAAGCAAGGAGATGGGACGTGCAATGTCTTTTATGTGAGGAAAATCAATCAGGATGGTGTAGCATGTGAAAAATAACACAATGCTATTAATATTGATAATAAAAACTAGCATTTCTGTGGCATTTTAAGGTTTGTACATCACTTTCCAGATATTTCTGGAGTAAGGTACAGGAAGACTGGAAAGGTAGGAAGGGTCCATTATGAGCATTAAAGGGCTAAACTGAGTTCCTTATATTTGCCCTTGAAGATACCAGGGAGCTACTGGAGTTCTGTGAATAGAAAGGAGTGACATCACCAGATCCACCTGGGGCACACACCAGGGGATCCCGAATAGAGCAGATGAGAGCCCCGAGGGTGAAGGGCACTAACCAGCTTCTGCAGGTACCTTGGTCCAGTTAGGTTATGAAGGTCTAAAGGACCCAGTCGGGGGAGAACTCAGCTGGTAGAGAGCAGAGAAAGGGAGTGTTGAGCTTCAGTGGGTGAAGAAGCTGAGGGAGTGTTGGAAACAAGCCCACATTTGACTCTCATGGGGAGCTGGGATGTGCCCAACCTTTCCTCCCTCTGATTCGGTGGAATAACCAGCGGGCTCAGGCCTCAAACTTTGGCATTAGATTACGTCTGACACTTTAGAGATCTCTGTATGACTCATTCAGGGTCACACAGCCAGCGTGTGGCAGACGAAGGACTTGAACTCAAATGTCTCTGCATCTATAGCTATCATTTATAAAGATATATATATATATGTGTGTGTGTATATATATATATATACATATATATATGTGTGTATATATTACATATATATATATATATATATATATATATATAAAACTCTAATAAATTAAGGGACTTGTCCAGGGTTGCAAGCCAGTTCATCAAAGGCAGAATTTGAACTCAGGCCATTCTAGCTTCAAAATAAGGTTTTGCTTATTTTTTTTGCTGCCGAATATTATTAAAATATATTTGTTTTCATCATTATTAAGTCACTATAAGGTTTGCAAAGTCCCATATGTTAATCATCTCTTTTAATGAAACTGAAAACCTAGTAGAGGGAAATACACAAGTTCACAGTTATGGATAACATCCTGTATTACATGACAAAGGTATCACAATGGGGCAAAGGCCTGTGGGAAGAAAGCTGCCTGAAGGACCCTGACAAGATGGAGAGGGTACAGGGGAGGCAAGGTCATTGAAGGATCTGTTGTTTCTATTGAAGAGGAGAAGGTTCAGGAAAGACTTGAGAGCTCTGACATAAATGGAAAGTTCTCCCTCTTCCTTTAATTGATATATTTTTAAACCAAGTAGACAGGCCAGCAAGCACATAATCAAATCACAATACACTTTCCCTGAAAACAAAACACCCCCAAACAGTGACTGAGGCCAGTGGCTCATTTGACTTTAGTCTTTTGTACATTATGCTTTATTAAAAGAAGGTCGTATACCTGAAGTTTCATCTAGTAAGAGCAACAGTTAGTATTTACATAGCACTTTGTGTTTGGCAAAATGCTATATAGATATGTATGAGATCTATTTTCATGCATATATACATGTACGATTTAATTTGAAAGTCACAATAACCTTGTGAGATAGATGGTCATAGTATTTACATTTTACAGATGAGGAAAAAGAGATCAGAATTTGTTGTGCTTTAATATTATCTTTATTTACATAGTTAATGGTCAATTTGTGTACCCTAGAGATTAGATCTGATTTTTTCATTTTCTAACATTTCCTACAGTACTTCTGGCAGCCCCACGAGTTCTTTTTTAATTTAGCATTTTATTTACTCCAATTACATATAAAAACATTTTTAAAACCTTGAGCTCCTGTAGCAGTCCTTTTTGTAGTGGACAGAAACTGGAAACTGAGTGGCTGCCTATCATTTGGAGAATGGCTGATAAGTTATGGTTTATGAGTGTTATAAAATATTATTGTTCTGTAAGAAACGATCAACAAGATGATTTCAGAGAGACCTAGAGAGACTTAGAGGAACTGATGTTGAATGAAGTGACCAGAACCAGGAGATGATTGTACACGGCAACAAGATTATCCAATGATCAATTCTGATGGACGTGGCTCTTTTCAACAATTAGGTCATTCAGCCTGATTCCAAAAGAGTTGTGATGGAGAGAGACGTCTGCATCCCGAGAGAGAACTGTGGGAACTGAGTGTGGATCACATTGTATTTTCATTCTTTTTGTTGTCATTTGCTTGAATTTTGTTTTCTTTCTCATTTGTTTTCCTTTTTGATCTGATTTTTCTTGTGCAGCATGATAATTGTGGAAATGTGAGCCCCAAGTTGTGCCCAAGGAAATGCCAGGAGTGAGGAGGGAGTAGGGAGTATTGAGTTATAAAAGATGAAAGAGAGTGATGGAGCTGTTCTATAGAAGAATTCTAGAAGAATGTTGTTTAGAAGAATTGCACATGGCTAACATATATTGGATTACTTGTCATTTAGGGAAGGGGGTAGGAAGAAAGGAGAGAAAATATTGAAAGACAAGGTTTTGCAAGGGTGAATGTTGAAAATTATCCATGCATATGTTTTAAAAATAAAAAGCTTTATTAAAAAAAAGCTTTGAGGTCTAGATTCTCTTCCCTTTTCCCTTTCCCATTCTACCATTGAGAATGCACGCAATTCTATGTAAGTTATACATGTGTAGTCATGTCCCTCAAAGTTGTCCTGGATCATTGTATTGTTAAGAATAGTTATGTCACTCACAGCTGATCATCTTACAATATGACAGTTACTTTGTACATAGCAATTTAACTTTGCATCAGTTCATGAAACTCTTTCCACTTTCTTCTGAGGGCATCCTGCCCATCAATTCTTATAGCACTATAATATTCCATCATAATCACATAACATAATTTGTTTCGCCATTCCCCAACTGATGGACATCCTCCCAAATTTGAGTGGAGAGAGGATAAGTAATAGCAAGACAAGTTAGGGAACAAATTTAAAGTAGAAGAGTTAGTAGACATAGAAAAAACAGAGATATACTTAATTACAACAAGGATCAGGAATCAAATTTATTAGGGAAAAAAAAGTATGCCTCGTAATTGTTGATCTTAGATAAAGTGAACTCTAAAGATTCAATCACGAGAGAAAGTTACATTACCTCAGCCATATTGGTTTAGATGCATGAGTTCATATGGCTAAATGCCTGGATACATATGTGTATGTGTTTGAGTATATGTAGATATGTATGCATGTATAAGTGTGTGCGTCTATGGATAGGTGTGAATGTATATGTATATATGTGTGTTTGTATATGAGCAGGTGCATCTCTCTGTGTGTGCATCTATCAAATATAACTGTGTTTAACTATAGTCTGCTTGGGAGAGGTTGGGGAGGGGAAAAGGGGGAAAAGAGAACAAAGGAAAAAAGTGAGCAGCAGGTAATAGAAGAACGACTTCCAAGGAAATAAAAAAAAGATGGATACTCATGAATATAATTTCTTTTACTATTATATATCCTTTCTTGAACTGGAAAGTCATTGTTATATTTTGAATCGTCCCTGACATTCTGCTGGGCACATGACTATTCTGAGTTGTTTTGTTTTGGATTATGTTCCCCTCTTCTCCACGTGCAACAGACCTTTCCTGCCAACCTTCCATGCTATCTCGGGACTGGGTTTTCGTGGGTTCTGCTGCTCTATAATTTGTTTAGAGTAATTGCTTAAAAATATTTAGAGGGGTTGGGGGAGAGCTCAGGAGAATCTCTGTCTTTACCATCTTGGCTCTTTCTTGCCTGAATTCTTAATATAGCTTGTTCATTGTGATAAATTATCATCCATTTTATTCACATAGCACAAGTGACTCAAAATCCCCCATTTGTTGGGGACATGGCACATTCCCATTTTTTTGTCATTATAAATAATAGTGCTACAAATAATTTTCTATAGATAAATATTTCCTTCCTGTCATTGATTTCCTTGGGAGTATAAATCTAGTAGTGGGACCACAGCATCACAGTATAAAAACAATTTTTTTAGATCTAATTCCATTCCCTCCTTTTAATTGGACCTGTGATTTCATTGGCATAGGGAGCGTTCAGTGAGGAAACTCCACTGACCGATGTCCTGCAAATTATAGTCTTAGGGAGTTGTCTATAGCTCCCAAGAAGTTAAACAACTTTCCAGAGTCCCACTGCTAGTATATCAGAGACAGGACTTGAAACCAAGTTTTCCTGAGGTCATCTCTCTATCCGCTGGGTCATACTGTCATAATGTTTTCACATTGCTTTCTAAAACAGCTGGATCGATTCCCAGTCAACAGCAAATTAATGTGCCTGATTTCTTACACTCTGGCTAGCACTAATTTTTTTCCCACAGAAAAATCTCTTTCACAGGGATCTGATAATCTGTTCTGGGAATCTTAGGTAATCCAATGGCTGTTTCCTAACCTCTGTGGACTGCAATACTGTTTGTTTTATTTTTAAAAACAAATTTAGATTCATTTTGAGCTTTCATAGAAAACAACAACAACAAAAACATTTCCAGGTCAATAGTACTTCAAATTCACATTGTTTACTTTTTTAAAACTAATAAATGCTACATATCATTTTCAAAATCACTTTGCTTTTCTATTTCCTTCTACATTTCCTTTTGTTCTCTACTGTGCACTTTTAATTTTTTTCTCCCTCCTTTCCAATCCTCACTAGAGAAGGCTATCATCATTCACATATAACACATACACACACAAACACAAATCCCATACTATACACATTTCTATTTAATAGTTCTTTCTCTGGAGGTGGATAGCGATATTTTTTGTTGGACCATTGTGATGTGAGTATTTATGATACTCAATATGAATCAGTTGTTAAAAATTATTCTTTGAAATCAATATTTTAGGGGTCAGCTAGATGGCATAGTGGATAGAGCACTGGAGGACTTGAGTTCAAATCTGGCCTGAGACATTTAACATTTCCTAGCTCTGTGACTCTGGGCAAGTCACTTAAAGAAACCCATATTTCAAAGTCAATATTTCTGTTACTGTGTACCTCATTCTCTTGGTTCTGCTTAATTCACTTTTAATTAGTTCGGGTAATTTTTTTCTATGTTTTCCTAAAGTCACCCAGCTCATCACTTCTTATGCAGTAGCACTTCACCACAATCAAAAAGTTGCTATAAATATTTTAAAACACATACTTTCTTTTCTTTTTCCCTTAATTCCCTAATGAATGCTAAAAACCTATGAACCTATAACCGTTTCCTTGTAAAATTCAGACAAAATTGCCTATGAATGCTGGAGCCCTAAGGAACTGTAGACCATTCTGAATTCAGACATCTTGCTCCACAGAGCAGGTTGGTATATGTAGAAGCCTTCAGCAATACTGTCTTGTGACAAAAGAGCCCATTAGCTGCTCTGCTTGCTCACACGGCTATTGTCAAAAATCATCTTCAGAATGGAGAGGGAAAGTCACTGCTGCATTTAGGCCCAGATATATTAAAGAATGAGCTATGTAAGATACCAGTTCCTAGATCTTCTTAGAGATCCTTGCTACCCATGAGTGATCCCTGTGTCAAATAAATGAATAAATAATAAAAACTAGTACCATTTACAAATAATGAATTTTAATCAGTTTTTTAAGTCACAAGGGACCTTAAAGTCCTTTTGTTTAACTGCTTCATGAGTTTCAGAAAGGTCATAGATTTTAGAATTGGGAAAGAGCTTGGAAAGAGGACTTATCTAGGATGACACAGAAAGAAAGTAAGGAGTAGTGTCAGAATTTAAGCTCAGATCTTCTGAATCCATTTTTCTACCATAGCACCTCTGGTGGAAGGAGGGACATGACTGTCGTCATTACCAATCATAATGATATGACATTATGATATATCCCTGATGTTAAGCTCTTACATTCACCAAGTGTTTTATAATTTACAAAAGCACATCCATATCTATTCATCCATATGATCTTTACAATGGCCTCGTGATGTAGGTGGGACAGTGAGACTACTGCTCATTTTCCAGATAAGAAAAAGGAGGCCCAGAGAGGGGCAAAAGTTCACCCAACTTTGCCCAGTTTAATGGTGAGAGATTAAAGACTAGCATCCTAATCTCCTGATTCCTACTGCATTCTGGGGCATTGCTCTTCCAACACACTCTCTGGAGAATGAAACACTCCATTCTCTCAATGAGATATCATGGAGGATCAGAACTAAAGTTGAATGGCAAATTATCCCTATTGCTGTGCCTGTAGATTAATCCTTTGTTTCCCAGTGCATTTATCAAGAAGATCGGTCCATATTGTGATCAGGTGACTTTGAGAGCCTGTTAGTCTGGGCATTTTTAGATAATCCATCCATGTCTACATGCATTCATTCTTTCAACGAGGACTTGTTAAGTACCTATCTTGTGCCAAGCACCAGAAATTTTCCAAAGGCAAAAAATAAAACAGTTCCTTCCCTCAGGAAGCTTATATTTTATGGATAAGTGAGTGGGGAATAAGGACAAATAATGACTATAAAAGAGTCATTTTATATATGCCATGTCATTTTTTCCTTATAACAATCCTGTGAGGTAGCTATGTTATTTTCCTTATTTTTTATATGAAGAAACAGGATGAGAGAGATTCAGTCACTGACCCAGAATTACACTGCTAACAATATAAATCAAGTTTGATTTAAGGAGCGAGAGATGTTATTAGTATTCTAAGTGAGCACACACGTATTTTAGAAAGGATTAAAAAAAACACTCAACTTTTCACTTGTTATAAATTAGTCATCCTGAGGCCCTTGTGTAAATTAGCCTGCTAAGTATAAGGAGATGAGTGGTCTGGTTTCAGAACCATGGACAGCTCCCAGGGCACCTTCAAGCACTCTTCAGGATCTATGGCCAATTTTGCCAACATATCAGAAAGTAATTGAAGATATGCTAGGTTTTAGTGTTGAAGAAAGCTTTGGGATCATCTGGTTTGGGGGAGTATCTCCAAACCTAGTCTCCCTCATCTTCTCCAGCTTGGAAAGATCTTTTAGAATTTATATTCCATTGTAATAGTCTTTGAGAGCTAATTAGGACATTGGTGGAAAAATAAAGAAGTCATCAACATTAACATTTATACAGCCTTGGCATCAGGATAATCCAAGTTCATATCTTGTCCTATAGAATAACTCCGCAAGTCCCTCAAGATCTCAAGATCCTAAGTTGCCAGACAAGCTACTAATAGTCATTGATAGATAGGACATTTCCTTACTGAGGGTTTGCTACATCAATAAAATGATACAGCTGAAAACAAATGGAAAAATCTTCAAAACATTAACAAAGTTCTTTATGGCTGAAAATATCTTACAATATGAGTACTTTAAATGGGGTCAAGAGAACAGGTTTTAAATCCTACCTCTTACTTTTATCTGTTATGCCACTATGGGCAAGTTGCTTTACCTTAGAGTAAGCCTTGGTTTCCTTACTTGCAGAATCATAATAATAGTATTTACTTCACCAGGCTGCTGTTAGCATAGAGTGAAAAAGATATGTAAAATACTTTGAAAACTCCAAATCTTGAAAGAAATGATGCTTCTCATTATTATTATTTTCTCATTACAACAAATGTAAGTATCCTTATCTCTCCTGGAGCCTAAAGCTCTTGGTCCAAAGACTCGGGCTCTTTCTACTCCTTTTTGTTGACTTATTCTCTGCTGACAAGTTGGACCCATTTCTGAATATTGTTTTTCATCATTTCCATTTCTGTAAACAATGTGGAAAAATGTCATCCTTGAGACAGCTGGTAATCAGAGGGAAAGTTGCTCTTAATATGAGACTGGCTAGCTCATTGCTATTTTCAGGTTCTTCTTCCCACTCAGTCCCATAATTCTCTCGTGATTCTTTGACACAGAAATCCCTCAACAGCTGCTTGAGGAGGACCTAAGCCATGTTCTGTGGACTGGACCAGTAGAAGTATCCCAAGCTGACCAAGGAGGAGGAGGCCATCCTCAAGATGAAGCTGACAGACACATCAGAGAAGTCCTCATGGAAAAATACAGTCAGCATTAGTGGCTTCATCCTCATAGCTCAGACCATGTTATGCCATGATTTTCTGCAGGCCTGGAGGCCTGGAGGCCAGCCTCTAATCCCTTCTCCTGGATTCCAGCCTATGTTGTCATGGGAGAGGAGGAGAAAGGAATACACTTATAAATTGTAACTAAGAATATGAGTGTATATATTTAAAATTAAAACCTATAGAAATGAAAATGAAGAAAGGCATATATTCTAAAGCCCCCTAAAGCAAGGAGTATAGGTCACTTCAGTTTTCCTGGAGATTCATTCCAACTCAATTTAATGGAACCAACATTTATCAACCACTTATCATTGAGAAAGTAAAGTTTTAAACAAAGCAGTCATTGAGGATGTGCAGGTGTAGAGACTTTAGTTCCCATGAGACAGGCTCCATTTTGGCCCTGGGAATCAAAGAAAAAAATGTGTGGTAACTGTCAGAAGTGTTGGGGGTAATCCCGAGACTCACAATCTGGAGACATACTGGCTCTGTCAGCAACTTTCTGGGTTACTTTGAGAAATTTCTTACACTCTGTAGTCCTCAATTTTCCCATCTGTAAAATGAGGGCCTTGTACTAGGATCTTTCTCAAATGAGAATGGTCTACCTTGGGAAGTTGTGAGTTGCTCTTCCTTGGAGATATTCAAGCAAGGGGGAGACAGCTCTTTGTTAGTCATGTTATCATGGAGATCCCTTTCCCATGTAGGTTGGACTAGGAGACCACTCAGGTCTTCCACCTCTGAAATTCTGCTTCTTTGACTGGATGGTCTCTACAAGGTCCTTCCATTTCTAACCCAAGAGACAGTTAAGGCAGGACTTAAATCCCACTCTAGCACTGCCTGGCTACCTGATCACCCTTTTTTGCTGCTTCCTTTTATTTCTCATGAATCAACTTTCATACTCACCACGTTTAGAGACTGGAAGGATCATATATTGTCCATCAAATAAAATATTTTTGACTGTTTTTGATTCTGGTTTAGCAAAATGTGTAGGAGAACGAGAGGACATTAGAATGAGAGGTGAGCTCACCCACAAGGTAGCACTGGGGCAGGGGAGGGGGGAGAGAGTGTTTTGCAATTACTTCTTTGACTGCATCTTTTCTAAAGGGGAAGGGCTGGAAAAGCAACTCAGGGTGCAATGTCAAGGTTTGCCACCAGATGGTGCTTAGAGCTTGAGTTGTTTCAGTTCCCGTTAGTTCGGTTTTCCTAAGTGCTAAGCCGAGTCCTCTCAGTCCTGTGCTCCCCTTTTAGTCTTATACACACACAGATAGGACTTTCCTGGGTTTTGCCAGGGTCGTCAGTGCCTCGGCCCAGATTTTATCTACTCTAGTCTAAGAGTTTGAAGATTCCCCACAGTCAACCATGATTCATCATCACAAAGACTCAGGCCCCACTATATTTTAGAATATAATTTTTACTAATTTCTTGTGGATCAGAAAGCTTTCTAAATAGTGCGTAGTGTCATACCTGCTCGGAAGAATTTGTCTCAATTTTTACTTGTCCTGCTGACTTGAGTTCCTAGAGTATGGTACTATGTCTACTTGGGGTGCTAGAGATGGACTAAAAGATTAGGGAGAGTTTCTTTTTAGTGCTATGGTTTACAGTCCCCTATTGGTATATTTTGCTCCCAAATAATTATTTGAAAATGAATTAATCTTTCTATTCTAGCAGCATCTTGGCTTGTTCCTTATGATCAATGATTATGTCACTTCATGCTAGTTTTAAGTAGTTTTTAGAAAGGAACCTTTGCTAAAGTGATACAGTAAGATAGTTAGACAAAACACTTCCCTTAATTAATTCTGAGGTAAACTCTCCCATCTGTACATATAGAGTCCAAGGAAAAATGAGTTTAAACTTAGAAAACATGTGGAAAAGGGACAACTCACAGTTCCTAGTTGCTAAAAGCAATTTTTTTCTTTTTTAAGGGTGTTCAAGAAATTGTGAATTTGTGAATTTTGAACCTGTCTCCCCGCATACTCCATATCTCCCTCCCTCACTGAGATGGAATCATTTGCCTAGAAATGGATAGAGGGAGACAAAGAATTCTGAGAGCTAGCCACACACTGACATAGAGTAAGAGGGAGGGAAGAATGGAGAGAGGGAGAAGGAAAAGAAAAGAGAGAGGGAGAGGGAGAGAATAAGAGGGAGCAAGGAAGAGGGAGAAGGAGAAGGAAAGAGGAAGGGAGGAGTATTCCTCCAAGTGTTTTTGTTTGGGGAGGGAGGAATATGTTGCTAGGAAACATGGCTCCCTGTTTATGATAATCTCTCCCAAATTCTCCGGATCCTTTAAAGTTCAAACACTCCTCCTCCAGCCAGAGATTGGTGAAGAAGACCTAGCCTGAGGCCAAAGCCAAGACTTTTCCTTCCCTCACAGCCCCGAAATGATCCCTCCTTGAGAAATAATTTTAGTTCTTGATTATCTTGATATTTTATAGTGGATCCCCAGAGTGTGACACGGTTCCTGTGAAGTATAATTCCAGCCACTAGGATTTTTCAAATTTAATTTAACATATTTGATTGAGTGATTGATATTTATCCTTATCTGTTCAAGTATAAATGTCTCTAATCACTTAGAGGCTGGAACAATTTAATTGATTTACACAATATATCTCATCCTTGTAATATATTGGGGTAAGTTTCACTTAAAGAAATAAAAAAGAAGCATAAGATAAAAATGTAAATTAGAAATTCCAAGTAGTTGACAATCCATTAAACTCAGAGAGGTCTGAAATCTCAACTTTCCAGAGAATTCATTGTTTCTAGTGAAAAAAAAACTCAATATCTGCTGTAAGTTCCTTTGAGCACTAGGAGTAGCCAGATGTCGGAGAGACAATAAGTTGTGACCATGTTGAGTTTGAGGTATTGTTGGAATGACCTCAAGATACCCAGTAATCAACTGATGATGTGGGAAAGAAGTTGCTGGACCTCACGCTTCTCAGATTGGTTAAGATGATAGGAAAGGATAAGGATGAATGTTGGAGGGGATGTGGAAAACTGGGACACCGATGCATTGTTGGTGGAGTTAAATGATCCAGCCATTCTGGAGAACAATTTGGAACTATTCCCAAAGACTCAAAACTGTACATACCCTTTGACCCAGCAGTGTCACTACTGGGTCTGTATCCCAAAGAGATCATAAAGAAAGCAAAAAGATCCACGTGTGAAAAAATGTTTGTAGCAGCCCTTTTTATAGTGGCAAAAATTAGAAAATGAGTAGATGTCCATCAATTGGGGAGTGACTGAAGTTATGGTACATGATGTAATGGAAAATTTTTGTTCTATAAAAATGATGAACAAGCTAATTTTAGAAAGACCTGGAAAGATTTATATGAACTGATGCTGAGTGAAGGCGGTAGAACCAGGAATACGTGTACACGGCAACAGCAAGATTGTGCAATGATCACCTACAAAAGACTACAGTTCAGTGATCCAAGGCAATCCCAACAAATTTTGAGTAGAAAATGCCATCTGCATCCAGAAAGAGAACTATGGAGATTGAATGTACATCAACACATGCTATGTTCACTTTTTCTTTTTCTTGTCATTTTTTTCTCTCATGGCTTTTCACTTTTGTTCTGATTTTTTTCTCCCCACATGATTCATAAAGAAATGTGTATTAAAAAGATGTAAGCTGGATACATTGAGATGGAATAATTTGCATAGAAATGGGTAGAGGGAGACAAAGAATCTTGAGAGCTAGCCACACACTGACACATAGAGTGAGTGAGTGTGAGAGAGAGCCAGAGAGAAAGAGATACACAGAGAGAGACAGAGAGAGAAAGAGATAGAGAGAAAAGGAGGGAGGGAGGGAAGGAGGAAGAAAGGAAAAAAGAGAGGGAAGGATGCAGAAAAGACAAGAGAAAGGGAAGGGGAAACAGAGACAGAAACAGAAATATACAAAGAGAGAGAGAAGTCAGAGTTGAAAGTTGAATCAATGCTAAGTGAAATGAGCAGAACCAGGAGATTATTATACACAACAATAACAAGACTATTTGATGATCAACTCTGACGAACATGGCTCTCTTCAACAATGAGATGACCCAAACCAGTTCCACTTATTCAGTGATGAAGAGAGCCATCTACACCCAGAGAGAGAACCATGGGAACAGAATGTGGACCATAACATAACATTCTCACTGTTATTTGCTTGCATTTTGTTTTCTTTCTCAGTTTTTCTTTTTCTTTCTTCTTGATCTAATTTTTCTTCTGCAGCAAATAACTATATAAATATGTACATATATTGGAGTTAACATGTATTTTAACATATTTAACATGTATGGGACTATCTGCCATCTAGGGCAGGGGATGGGGGGAAGGAGGGGAAAATTTGGAACAAAAGGTTTTGCAAGGGTCAATGTTGAAAAAATTACCCATGCATGTGTTTTGTAAATAAAAAGTTTTAATAAAAAAAGAAAAAGAAAAAAAAAGAAAGTTGATCCAAGTCTGAGGGAAACAGCCCTGGTGTTCTTTGTTGCAAGGAAAGAATGATGACTAAGGAGTCTTTGACAGAGCAGTCAAATAGGATAGAAAAGGAGAAGGAAAAATAAGTATTATAGAAACCAAGGGAGGAAGGAAGTGGTTAATTGTGGGAACCATTGCAAAGAGTTCAAAAGGGCTGAGAGCTGAGGAAAGGACACTGGATTTTCAAATGAGAAAGTATTGGCAATCTTTGTAAGAACAGTTCAGTGGAGTGGTGGAGCCAGAAGCTGGGAAGCAAAATGCTGACAAGGAAGAGATGAGAGGATTGAGGCACAGAGAACAGATAGCCTTTTCTGGGAATTTAGTTATCTAAGGGAGGAATAATCCTTGGACAATAACAAATGAGAGGGTCAAGTGAAAGTCTTTTTCAAAAAGATGAGTAAGATTTGTGCATGATCATAGGCAGCAGAGAGGTAATCAGTGGGTCAAAAGAGGCTGAAGACATCCCATTGAAATCTTTCAAATGCCTTTAAATAATGACGCTAAACAAATTTCAGAGCAGAAGAACACAAAAAGAGGAGCAGAACATTTTCAGCTGAAGACAAGTTAGAAGGTCAGCAGGAAAGGTCTGTGACACAGGGCGGGCGTCTCGGTACAAGTCTCACCAACGAAGCAGGAACTGGCCCAGGGACCTGTGAATCAGTGGCAGTCCTGTTGGCTTCCATTCTTCTCAGCCCAGAGACATTTAGGAAGACTTGGAGGGCCAGCAGAAAAGCTCGGTAGAAGCACGGTAAGATTACATGCACAGTCCCAGTGTGGGCAGTACCAACACAGCCCCAGTCCCAGCCCCAGCTCCGGTTCTGATGCCAGAAAAACAGGAACAGGTTTCAGCAGGAGCACTGGTGGTTTCTAGATCTCCCAGCCCAGAGAACTCAAAGATGATTTGAAGGTTGTCAGGGCAGGTTTGTCAGAAAACCTACTTCTGCTTCATTGACTACATTAAAAGTCATTGACTCTGTGAATCACAACAAAATGTGGCAAGTCCTCAAAGAGCTGGATCTTACTTGTCTCCTGATGAACCTGCATTTGGGCCAAGAAACTACAAATAGAATGGAACATGGAACAACTGGTTGGTTGAATATTGGAAAAGGAGAACAACAAGGCTATATATGATCACCTTATTTATTTAACTTGTGTTCAGAATACATCACGAGAAATGCCAGGCTGGATGGATGAATAAAAAGCCAGAATTAATGTTCCTTAGAGAAATATCCACAGCTTCAGATATGGAGATAATACCATTCTAACAGCAGAAAATGAAGAGGGATTAAAAAACCTCTTGATGAGGGTAAAATAAGAAAATGTAAAATCTGATTTCAAGCTTAACAGAAAAGCCCTGAAATCTTGGCAACCAATCCCATCACTTCCTGGAAAACAGAAGCAGAAGAAATAAAAGCAGTGTCAGGTTTTATATTCTTGGACTCAAAGATCACTGCAGATGGCGACTGCAGTGATAAAATTAAATGATGTTTTATTCTTTTGGAGAGAAAGCTATGGAAAATCTAGATAGTACACCAAAAATCAGGAACATTACCTAGCTAATGAGGTCCATATAATCAAAGCTATGGTTTTTCCAGCAGCAATGTAGAGTTGGATTATTAGGAAAGTTGAGAACTGTAGAGTTAATGCTTTTGAATCATGGTGCTTGAGAAGACTTTTAAGAGTTCCTTGGATGGTAAAGGTAAAATCAATCAATACCTGAAGAAAATAATTCAGGCTGTTCACTGGAAAGTGAATACTCTGGTCACACAATGAGAAAATGGGATTCATTGGAAAAGACCCTGATGTTGAGAAACATTGAAGAAGAAAAGAAAAGGGGGATGGCAGAGGATAAGATAATTTGATGGCGCCGTGGAAACAATGAACGTGAACTTGGGCAGACTTCCAGAGATAGTGGAGGATAGAAGGGCCTGGCATGTTTTGTTTCATGGAATCAGAATGAGTTGGACATGACGAATGACTGAACAACAACAAAATAGAAAAAGCTAGAGATTGAATCACATGATTTAGCCCTGTTCTGAGTCACTTCTAGAGTACTTTGCTGCCCACTATGTATGGACAATAAATTATGCTAATATAGACACAGAAAAGAAAACAAAATGCAGTACCCAGCAGGTGGCAACTGAGATCTTATTTAAAATCACGAAGACAACATTTGTACAAGGTAGGGGGATTGCTCAAGAAATAGAGAATCACAGAATTACTGTGTGGAAAGAGGTTTCACAAGCCATGCAGTCCAACCTGCACTTGATCCAGAATTCCTTTTCCAATATGCCCCCAGATAAAGGGTCATCCTCCTTTTCCTTGAAGAGTGGAAGAAATGAAGAGATTGACCATTTATTACATGCCTACTATTCAGCTCCACTTGGCTTGGCAGACCTCCACTAAGATGGAACCTACCAAAGCACATTGGGACGGCTCGGATTATGCACAAGTTCTCCTTGCTGTACATCACCCCCTGTTCTTGTTTCTGCCCTCTGAGACTAAGGAGAATAACTCCTTTTTTAATAAAGCTTTTTATTTTCAAGACATATGCATGGATAATTCCACAACATTGAGTCTTGCATAGCCTTGTGGTTCAGATTTTCTCCTCCTTCCCCCACACCTCCCCTAGATGGCAAGCAGAGAATAATTTTTCTTAAAAAAACCCTCTAATTAGTATTCATAGCTTTGGGCATGAAGGACAATGAAAAACAAAAGATATCAATAAAATTTAAGTCATGAAAAATAAAGCCATATGGAGTGGTATCTTTTGTTTTTATTTCATCTTCATTCCCAAATATATCCCTCTCTTCTCTATTTCTTGTAACAAGGACTAAAAAAGAAAGAATTTTAAAAGACAGTTCTGTAAAATCAACCAACTCATTCATCGAGTCTACTGGTATAATAATAACTAGCATTTCTACAGTGTTTTAAGGTTTGTAAAGCATTTTATAAATATCATATTTTATTCTTACAACAATTCCAGGAAATAAGTGCAATTATCACCTCCACTTTATAGATGGGAAAACTGAAGTTAAGAGAGGTCAAGTGACTAACTCAGGGTCACACAGCCAGTAAGTGTCTAAGGCAGGATTTGAACTTGGATCTCCCTGACCGTAGGTCTCGTGCTCTATTTGCTGTGCCTCCTAGCTTCATAGTCCCCTGTCTATGCAAAGAAGGGAAAATGATGAATCTTCTCATCTTTGGGACAAAGTTTTGCCTATATCATTCTATTATTCTTTTTCTTTTCTTTTTCACTTACACTGTTGTAGGGGCTGGAGTCAGGAAGACCTGAATTCAAATCTGGCCAAAGATATTTCTTAGCTGGGTAATCCTGAGCAAGTCACTTAACTTTTGTTTAAGTCAACTATAAAATGGGGATAGTGATATCACCTACCTCCCAAGGTTGTTGTGAGGCTCAAACGAGACAGTAATCGTAAAAGGTTTAACACAACACTAGGCACGTGGGAGGTATGATTGTTATTATTTCTCTTGTTTTCCTGGTTCCGCTTACTTCACTGTACATTAATCCATTTACATCTACACAGGTTTCTCTAGATTTTTCATACTCATAGTTTCTTAGTAATATTCCATTACATTCTGATGTTGCATTTGGTTTATCCATTCCCCCATTGACAAGCATCAACTTCATTTCTGATTCATTCTCCATGAATACTTATTGCCCCAAGTCCTTTTTCTCCAGATTAAACATTCCCCGTTCCTTCAATTGATCTTCATGTGGTATTGATTTAAGGATTTTCATCATCATTGTCCTTTGTAATGTCCAGACTAGCTCTCAGGAGGATCTTGGTACCAGCCCGAGTCCTTGATCTTAGGTGAGGAGTGAAGAGGTGGGACTCATGTGGATGGTCAAATACAGAGTCCGTTTATTCCAAATTTTCTCAGCCTTATATACTCTAATACTCTTATATAACCAAAGCACACTGCACATATGCTAACTATATACTGCTCATGCAGGGCATAAACAACTTGCTATTGTGTATAGATGTCTCTTTGCCACTTGATATCACTCTGCTTTAATTACTACACAGGTTGTCATCACCCCCTGACATCTCAAGAAAGCCGAGAGCCATCGGGGGGGATAGGAAACTGAACCAGACACTGTCAGCAGGGTTCCTTTTACTGGACTAAAGGGCATTATACCTCACCCAGGGTTCCCCACTCTCCGTGGCCCTCTACAGTTCCTCACTGGATGCTCCCAGATTCCCATGACCTTCCTAAAATGTGCCCCTGAGAAATGTTCATGATCCCCAGAACTGGTCATGATCATCCACATGACACATGACCAAAGCAACACATCAGAACCACAGACTCTCAGAACCTCTGAATCAAGTGGCAGAAGCCACCCCACCAACCCACACTCAAACTAACATTTGCTCCCCAATTGGTGGCCATTTGGTCTCTATGGGGATTTATCCTGAGGTTGGGATGGAAGATGAAAGAGTTCACTGAATGTTCCTAAGAGGGCCTTCCAGCTCAGAAATGTGATTTTCTGATTCTTGGCACGTTACCTTCTCCATCTGTTTCATCAGCAAATTTCTTAGGTCAGGCAGGAGCTTCATAATTTAGAAGAAAAAGACTCTCCAGGCTTTTGCTTTCCTGCTGTGTCAAGCTGGCTAGAAACCAGTTTCTACCATTTTGTATGAGTCTTTTTACACCCAGTAGAATGTGTACTTGTTGATAGCTGTGACCAGAGGCAAGTCTCCCCTTCTCTGACTCAAGGTTTTCCTTTCTGTAAAATTATTTGGGAGGAGATTGACTAAATAATATCTAAGATTGCTTCCACTTCTAAATCTTATGAGCATATAAGAGAATTCTCTAACCTTAGGAAGCTTTCAGCTTCTTTGAGAAACCTTTGGGTGAATCCATTACACTCTGCCTTGTGGTGTCTTTCCCCTTCCCTCATGACTTGTGGTATTCCCCCTAACCCCACTATGCTTCCTAACCCCACCTCTCCTCCTTAAAGCTAACTAATTCATTTAAGGTGCTAAGTCCCTTTCAGGATTTAGCCTGTCAGCTAAGGTCATGCCCCAACCTCGTGGGGTATTCCCTTTCTACTGGGTAATTGTAGGTTCTACTGAGAAACTTCTCTTTCTTTTTTTTTTTTTAATTTAATAGCCTTTTATTTACAGGTCATATGCATGGGTAACTTTACAGCATTAACAATTGCCAAACCTCTTGTTCCAATTTTTCACCTCTTACCCCCCACCCCCTCCCCGAGATGGCAGGATGACCAGTATGACCAGTAGATGTTAAATATATTAAAATATAAATTAGATACACAATAAGTATACATGACCAAACCATTATTTTGCTGTACAAAAAGAATCAGACTCTGAAATATTGTACAATTAGCTTGTGAAGGAAATAAAAATGCAGGTGGGCATAAATATAGGGATTGGGAATTTAATGTAATGGTTTTTAGTCATCTCCCAGAGTTCTTTCTCTGGGCGTAGCTGGTTCAGTTCATTCCTGCTCCATTGGAAATGATTTGGTTGATCTCCTTGCTGAGGATGGCCTGGTCCATCAGAACTGGTCATCATGTAGTATTGTTGTTGAAGTATATAATGATCTCCTGGTCCTGCTCATTTCACTCAACATCAGTTCGTGTAAGTCTCTCCAGGCCTTTCTGAAATCATCCTGTTGGTCATTTCTTACAGAACAATAATATTCCATAATATTCATATACCACAATTTATTCAGCCATTCTCCAACTGATGGGCATCCACTCAGTTTCCAGTTTCTAGCCACTACAAAAAGGGCTGCCACAAACATTCGTGCACATACAGGTTCCTTTCCCTTCTTTATGATTTCTTTGGGATATAAGCCCAGTAGTAACACTGCTGGATCAAAGGGTATGCACAGTTTGATAACTTTTTGAGCATAGTTCCAAACTACTCTCCAAAATGGTTGGATTCATTCACAACTCCACCAACAATGCATCAATGTCCCAGTTTTCTCGCATCCCCTCCAACAATCATCATTATTTTTTCCTGTCATCTTAGCCAACCTGACAGGTGTGTAGTGGTATTTTAGAGTTGTCTTAATTTGCATTTCTCTGATTAATAATGACTTGGAGCATCTTTTCATATGACTAGAAATAGTTTCAATTTCTTCATCTGAGAATTGTCCGTTCATATCCTTTGGCCATTTTTCAATTGGAGAATGGCTTGATTTTTTATAAATTAGAGTTAATTCTCTATATATTTTGGAAATGATTCCTTTATCAGAACCTTTGACTGTAAAAATATTTTCCCAGTTTATTGCTTCCCTTCTAATCTTGTCTGCATTAGTTTTGTTTGTACAAAAACTTTTCAGTTTGGTATAGTCGAAGTTTTCTATTTTGTGATCAATAATGATCTCTAGTTCTTCTTTGGTCATAAAGTCCTTCCCCTTCCACAGGTCTGAGAGGTAAACTATCCTGTGTTACTCTAATTTATTAATAATTTCATTCTTTATGCGTAGGTCATGAACCCATTTTGACCTTATCTTGGTATACGGTGTTAAGTGTGGATCAATGCCTAGTTTCTGCCATATTAGTTTCCAATTTTCCCAACAATTTTTACCAAACAGTAAGTTCTTATCCCAAAAGCTGGGGTCTTTGGGTTTGTCAAAGACTAGGTTGCTATAGTTGTTGACTGTTTTGTCCCTTGAACCTAACCTATTCCACTGATCAACTAATCTATTCCTTAGCCAATACCAAATGGTTTTGTTAACTGCTGCTCTATAATATAATTTTAGATCTGGTACAGCTAAGCCACCTTCATTTGATTTTTTTTCATTAATTCCCTTGAAATTCTTGACCTTTTGTTTTTCCATATGAATTTTGTTGTTATTTTTTCTAGGTTATTAAAATAGAAACTTCTCTTTCATATGTTCTCCCGTTCTACTTTCTTATTTATCACTCCTATGGGTAGGCTGAGCTAATATAGTAAAAATGACAATTCTGCCTACCAATCAAACTGCCAAAATTATTTTATAGAACTAAAAACCCAAAATTCATCCAGAAGAACAAAAGATCAAGAATATCAAGCTGGTGGATCAGTGCAATATATTAGATACAAGTAATACAATAATCAAGGTAACCTAGTATTTGATAAACTCCCAAACTCCAGCTTCTGGAATAAGAACTCACTATTTGACAAAAATTGCCGGGAAAACTGGAAAATAACATGTCAGAAATTCAGCATAGACCTAAACCTCACTACCTCAAGTACATGGGTGTTGATTTGGGCATAAAGGATGATACCATAAACAAATGAGAAGAGCAAGGGATAATTTACCTATCAGATCTTTGGACAAGGAAGGAATTTATGAACCAAAGAACTAGAGAACATTATGAAAGACAAAAGGGACAACTGCGATTACATTAAACTTTTTGCACAAACAAAACCAACAAAAACAAGATTTAAAAAGAAATACAAAACTGGGGAAAAATCTTTATGCCAATGTTTCTGACAAAAGTCTCATTTCTAAATCATATAAATGAGTCAAATTTATAAGAATACAAGTCACTCTCCAATTGATAAATGGTCAAAGGATATGAACAGACAATTTTCAGATGCTGAAATTAAAGCCATCTATAGTCTTATGGAAAAAAATACCCTAAATCACTATTGATCAGAAAAATGCAAATTAAAACAACTCAGAGGCACCAGTTCACACCTCTTAGAATGGCTAACATGACAGGAAAAGATAATGATAAATGTTGGAGGGGATGTGGGCCATCAAACTGTGCATACCCTGGGCCTGTAACCCAAGAAAATCATAAACAAGGGGAAAGGACCTCCATGTGCAAAAATGTTTGTAGCAGCTTTTTGTGGTTGCAAAGAATTGGAAAATGAGTACATGCCTGTCAATGGGGGAATGGCTGAACAAATTGTGGTTATATAAAGGTAATGGAATATTGATGTTCTATAAAAATAATGAGCAAGCTGATTTTAGAAAAGTGTGGAAAGATATACAAACTGATGCTGAGAGAAACGAGCAGAACCAAGAATACATTGTATACAATAACATCAAGACTATGGGATAGTCAACTATGAAAGACTTGGTTCTTCTCACTGGTTCAGTGCCCAAGGCAATCCCAATAGGCTTTAGTTTAAAAATGCCATCCTAAGTCAGAAAAAGAACTAAGGAGACTGAATATAAATCAACACATGATATGTTCACTTCTTTTTTCTGTTGTTTTATTTCTCCTGTGTTTTCTCTTTTTTTATTAAAGTTTTTTATTTACAAGTTATATATGCATGGGTAATTTTTCAGCACTGACAATTGCAAAACCTTTTGTTCCAACTTTTCCCCTCCTTCCCCTCACCCCCTCTGCCAGATGGCAGGTTGACCAATACATGTTAAATACGTTAAAGTATAAGTTAAATACAATATATGTATACATGTCCATACAGTTATTTTGCTGTACCAAAAGAATCGGACTTTGAAATAGTGTACAATTAACCTATGAAGGAAATCAAAAATGCAGGTGGACAAAAATAGAGGGATTGGGAATTCTATGTAGTGGTTCATAGTCATCTCCCAGAATTCTTTTGCTGGGTGTAGCTGGTTCAATTCATTACTGCTCTATTGGAACTGATTTGGTTCATCTCATCACCGAAGAGGGCCACATGAGTCAGAATTGATCATCATATAGTATTGTTGTTGAAGTATACAATGATCGCCTGTCGTGGTTTCTCTTTTGATCTGATTTTTCTCTTCCAACATGATTCATAAAGCAATGTGTATTTAAAAAAATAAACATATTTACCATTTCAGGTGCTTATTGTGTCCCTTCATTTTGTCCGTCACCTCTTCCCTAAATAAATGTATCTTTTCTCAAAGACAATGACCATTGTGAATTCTTCACATGACCAAACCCCAGCCACCATCATCTGGTGTCTATATCACCCATATCACCATGGGTCCACTTTGAGAATAAAGAACAAATGACAACAACATTGCCTACAAATTTGACAAGGATGCTATCGATACCTTTGGGTGTAGTAGCAGAATGCTAATATCCAGTTGTCCTCAGCCCAGGTCAGACCCCCATTGATAGTATTTGGGGTCATGAATCCACCAACAGTCCACAGGGCATTTTAGAAGATGTTAAGACTCCCAGATGTCTCTGGGAGTCACCAATGTAATATGGAAGCCAAAGACATCAATGTGAGCTTAGGACCAAGGCTTCAAAGTTGGGAGTCCTTTGAGGACTGAAAGGTCATTGGGTCTAACCTCCTCATCTCTCAGAGGGGATGTGAGGTATGGAGAGCACAAGTATTTTGTCAAAATCATGAAGTTAGAGAGTGGTCTTGGGAGTCACTTCCAGCATTACATAAATAGAGCCATAGTACCCCAAGGCATCAGGTCTAACACTATATAGGAAGGATTATGTTCAGTCTTGGTCCCACAGTTTAGGAAACATGTTGATAAGCTGGAGTTTTTCCAGAGGAGGGTAGCTAGCAAAGTTAAGCACCTTGAGGCAATGTCATATTTGGGTTCACTGAAGGAAGAGTGTTGGGGAGACCAGGGAGTTCCCTAAAGAAGAGCAGATTCATGATTTTTAAATTCATTTTAAAATCCTATTTAAGCTTAAAGCTGTCATGAGAAAGAGTGATTACATTTGTTCTGCTTGGCCCCCAAAGGAAGAACTGAAAAGATGGGGGCCAAGTTAGAAAGAGGCAAATTTGCTGGAAAACTTGAGAGCTGTCCCATGGTGGGTGGTGCTGAGCTGCCTTCCCTCTTGCTAGAGGTCGGAGCACAGACTGGTGACTGCTCATCAGGGTTGGGGTAGAGGAAGTTTGAATGGACTAGAAGGCTGATTGTCTCTGAGGTTGCTTCCAGCTCTGAGATGCTATGATTTAGCTGAAACACGGATCATAAACACGTTCTCATGTTTGTCATGACAAAGGCCCATTAAAATCTCTGGTCAAACATTGACTGAATAGATTGCCCAAGGGCTGGCACCCCTCTATTATTGCTCGATGGGGAGCTTCTTTCACTCCCCTCATTAGACTTCAGCACCACATCCAAAGGGTGCTTGAAAGCCCCATAATTAGCTTTGGCAAAGGGAGACTAAACACAAGCAGGATTTGCTCAATTTTCAATGAATGACTTTTTTTAGGATGAAAGTCTTCAATAATCACACGAGGCATCAGTTAAATAAACAAACCATTATGTTGGGAAGAATATGGCAATAAAGGCACCATGAAATAAATGGGTGGTCATTTGTGGGTATTAGAGAAAGAGTATCTCTTGGCTGTTGGAAATAATAGATACGAACACATTTATCTAGACGTACAATTAACTATTTCAGTATCCATTTCGGTGCCTGTGCTCAAAGAACAATTCTAATAAGACTGTAGAACATCAGATCTGGGAACTGGGTGGCAGCCCATCAGTTGGGGAATGGCTAAATAAGTTATGGTATATGAATGTTATGGAATATTATTGTTCTATAAGAAGTGATCAGCAAGAGGATTTCAGAGAGGCCTGGGGAGACTTATAGGAACTGATGCTGAGTGGAATGAGCTGAACCAGGAGATCATTGTACATGGCAATAACAAGACTATACGATGATCAATTCTGTTGGACGTGGCTCTCTTCAAAGATGGAATGATTCAGACCAGTTCCAATTGTTCAATGATGGAGAAAGCCATCTACCCCCAGAGAGAAGACTATGGGAATTGAGGATGGATAACAACAGAGCATTCTCACTCTCTCTGTTGATATTTGTTTGCATTTTGTTTTCTTTCTCAGGTTTTTTTCCCTTCTTGATTTCACTTTTCTTGTGCAGCAAGATAACTGTATAACTATGTATACATATATTGGATTTAACATATATTTTAATATATTGAACATGTATTAGACTATCTGCCAGCTGGGGAGGGGATGGGGGGAAGGAGGGGAAAAGTTGGAACACAAGGTTTTGCAAGGGTCAGTGTTGAAAAATTACCTATGCATATGTTTTGTAAATAAAAAGCTTTAATTAAAAAAACAAGAAAGAAGCTGACCCTCTGAGGACTGGCCTGGAGAGTCAAACATGATCCATGTGAGCCTTGAGGCTTTGGTCCTGGGTCATGTAACATTGGTGTCCTTGTTGTGTCTCTTCCAGCAGAATGAACATTTGTTGAGGACAAATTTTTGTTTCCTTTTTGTATTCCCAGGGTTTTGCATGGTATCTGGCAGAGGTGCTTAAGAAATATGAGAACTGCAAAATTCAGTCTGGATACAAGGACCAAAGTGGCTTCAAAGTATGGTGGGAGGAGGTGAGGTTCTCGTGACCTCACAGGGCTGGTTTTAAGGAAGGGAATTTGGGGGTTTTTGTTGCTAACTTTAAAATGATGTAAAATGTTGCATCTCATAGATTGCCAGACTTACAGGGGACATTGGAGGCTAAAACTTTGAACCATCCCAATATGAAGTAATATTTGTAAAATGATTTTCCAACCTTAAATTGCTATATAAATATAAGATGCCGTCCTCCTCACCATTCATTCTTCTCTTCTTCCTCCTCACTCTCTATCCTCAATATCATTTATTCACCCATCTATCTTCATCCTTATCTATCCATCCAGTTACATCCATCCATCCATCCACCCACTCTCACCATATATGAATGAATGAAAAAGCCGTGTTAAGAACTTACTATGTGCCAACCATCATGCTAAGCTCTGGAGATACAGATTTGGGACAGATGGAAAGATCCAGAATTCTATAGCATTCAGTAGTGGGTCAGCTAGGAAGGCCTGGAGGTCCATAGGTGAAATGATAGTTCTATGACACTGCATGGAACAGAATTATTCATCCATCCATTCCCTTCCCCTATCCATCATTGTCTATTCATCTTCCTTCTCATCCTTATCTATTCATCCATCGATCTTCCTTACTATCTAGATACTTTCTTTTTTTATCATCACCTTTGCTTGTCAATAAATTGATTCATCTATTTATTGACCCACCTATTTATCCATCCAACTCCATTGTCATATACACTTGTATCCATACTCATCATACTCATCTATCCGTCCATCCTTCCTCCAATCCATCTAATCATCCTCTTCTTCCTCATTATCAAGCCATTCACCCACCTTCTTCCCCATCTATCCGCCCACTGACACATGCATCCATAACCTCATTCGGCTATTATTGTGACCTTGTTCTATTCATTATGGCAATCTACTCTCCAACTTCTCTGTGTCCTTCACGAAACGTGGTCCACAGAACTGAGTGCAATACCGCAGACATCCTCTCACCAGTCTGTGTGCAAAAAGATGACACCATTTTAATTATAATCAACGTCATTGTTACTATCGTTATCAAACTGGGCGATAAGAATGCCATCCTACAGGAAGGATGCTCATGATGAGTGATCTGAAAGTCAGAGACAAGGAAAACAGACATGGGTCAAGACCTCCAGGAGCACCAGAAATCAGTGCCAAGTTCTGGGTCTGGGCTTGGGAAGGTCAGGAGACAAAACCTGCTGGACAGATCCACCCTTAGAAGTGTGAAGAAAATCTGGGCTGGGAGCCACGGGCAAGGACTCAAAAGCCAGAGACCCAAAGAGCTTTGAGAACTGAGGAGCCACGTCAGGCAGAAGAAAGGTGGAGAAGAGGATGCTGGGTCTGAGCCAAGTTTGGAATAGTCCCAAAACTTTTACCTGGCCCCTCACGGGCTCATCTCAGTGCAGACCTTGGAGGGGAGGGAAGCTGAGTGGGTACTCCTACCTAAAAATAAAAAGAGAGAACAGCAGGTGCTGACAAATGTTCAGCGAGACAAGTATGGAGGGGGAAAGGAGAACTTAAGGACAGTTACCGAAAGAAGGTCAGAAGGAGCCCAATGATTATTTGCTGAGCATCTCTGGGGAGCTTTCTGAACATGTTTCCACATCTGGAAAGAGGAGGAGAAAAGTCCTTATATTGCTTACCTCTCAGGGCTATGGTGAGAAAAGGGCTTTAAATAAAACGAGATTTCATAGAGACACATGGAGAGTCTCACACTTGAGTTCATACAGAGAAGACAAGGAGGTTGGGACTCGGGTCTGTTTCACTCACAGTTCTCTTCCACATGGATCGGCCTGAGCTTTCCTCTCAGCCCCCCTAGAAACCCATCCCACCCCAGTTCCCTTCTCCTCTCTCTCTTTCCTCTACTCCTGTCTCTTGATCCCTACCATCTGTGATCAAAATCTACTAACTCCTCATCCCCTACTCCCTCATCCCTATCTCTTCTGACTCCTCAACACCCCCTCATTCAGCAGCCATCTTCCACACCCCTTCTTCTCTCAGCCTCACCTCCTCCTGGCCTCAAATCAGACCGCCTTGGCCCCGAACCAATGTAAGCTCCATCTGAGTCCCCAACCATGATCCTCCACTCAATCCTTCTGTCCCATTAGCCCCTATTCCCACCCTTCTGAGTCTTTCTATCTTTCAGGAGTTTGTAAGTGCCAGAGCCCCTTTTCCAACCCCAGGTCTCTGAAGACAAGTCCAGAATTCTTGGCTAACAACTTACTGCCACCAAAAGGGAAGAGGAGACAGTGATTCACTTGGAAGTGATCGATCCTGAGCCCCGGAGATGGAATTATAGGGTTTAAAGATGGAAGACAACTTGGATGTCATTTGATCTCATGGGCAACTGATCTCAACCTCGTTTTACAGATGGGGAAACTGAGGCCAAGGTCTAGGGGGATGATAATAAGCTTTAGCAGCAGGATCAGGTTCTCTGCTTTCTGAGTTGGTGCTCTTTCTCCTGTGCCACCCTCATTTACTTTACTAATGAGGAATAATTATTGTTTTTTTAAATAATAGCACTAATAATGGGCGCCCGTTCAGTTTCTAGTTTCTTGCCATTACAAACAGGGCTGCCACAAACATTTTTGCACATGTGGGTCCTTTTCCTTCTTTTATGATCGCTTTGGGATGTAAGCCCAGTAGAAACACTGTTGGGTCAAAGGTTATACACAGTTTGATAGCACTTGGGCATAGTTCCATATTATTATCCAGAATGATTGGATCATCTTACAACTCCACCAACAATGTATCAGAGTCTCAGTTTTCCACATTCCCTCCAACATTCTTCATTATCTTTTCCAATCTGAGCCAATCAGATAGTTGTGAGGAGGCACCTCAGGGTTGTCTTATCTTGCATTTCTTTAATCAATAGTGATTTAGCGTATTTTTCATATGACTAGAAATGGTTTCAATTTCTTCACCTGAAAATTGTCTGTTCATCTCCTTTGACCATTTGTAGAGAACTCCCAGGAAGCTGGAAACTTCAGTAACTGGGACATTGCCCTTCTCCTAAGATGAATCAAGGGTGCCTTTAAGCTTGAAATAATGGGAAACCGTGCGGTCCCGGCACAATTCCTGGGGCATTGTGAACTTTCCATAAGACTGAGTCCTAGAAACAAACAAGATGCTTCCGAGTTAGGCCACAGAGTTAGAACGATGCTTTTTGTGATAACGGATGGTTTTAAGATACAGAAGCAGGGGCATTTCTCCTAATAAATGGCTCTGTTGCATTATCAGCAACCCCGTCTCCTTTTCCAACCACCAGCAGCCCATTTGTGTTGGGCTGATGACAACAACCGTCTATCAATTAGAGAGTGGCTTGTGGAATGACTTATTCTTGAGAGGAGAACTCCTTTGGCCACAGTCACACAAGCAGGAAGTTCGAGAGTTTGGAATTGGAGCCCAGCCCTCTTTCGTCCCTGAGCAGGGAAAATACTCCTCACTGGGAAAGATGCATCATTTAGCTGCAAAGCGCCACAAGAAAGGGACCCACAAAATGTTAAGGGCCATTGAGGAGGAGAGATTGATCCCCCCTCCCCTCCTTGCAGACATCAGGGTAGGCTTCCTGGAGGAGTCAGCACTTAGGCCGGCATTCACTGAGATCTTTGGAGCAGCCCTATGTGAGAGCCCCACATCCACAAGCCTGTGCTGGGCTCTCTGGGACAGCAAGAGGAGAGCCTGGACCAGAATCCCAGGCAGTTGGAGCCCACATAAAAGGGTGAGCTCTGGCTCACCGCCCACTTGTCTCTGAGCACCTGGCTAGTCTTTGGCTCTCAGAAATCCTGAGGAGGCAAAGGGGCGACTTTTTGGCAAACCGGCCAGGACAGAGGTCACCCCAGGCTCTCGTCTGTTGACATAGGTCTGCCTTTAGGAGGACTTAGAGCTCCTCTTTCCACTTCTTTATGGCTGTCCTGTAAGCAGGCAGGAGCAGCGGGAAGCCTTTGATTATCGATAAAACCTGTGCCAGTGGAAGGGAAAGGTTGGATTGATTGGAAGCCAGTGACGAGGATTCTGGAACTCTTGTAATTACTTACAGGGACATCTCCCCGTGAGCCCTGCTCACCCAAGGCATCTGCAATGCTCTCTGCTCTGGTCAGCTCTCTTCTTGGTCCTTGTCCATGTCTCTATCTCCAACGTTAAGAGAGGCAGGCATCCAGGAGCTTGGCCCTAGCCAGACGGCATCTAGAATATTGGCAGCCAGGTGGTGCCATGGCTAGTGCAGGGGAGTAGAAATCAGGAGAGACTTGAGTTTGTGTCCCGCTTCAGACCTGGGCAAATTCCTTAGCCTCTGTCTGCCTCAGTTTCCTCATCTGCAAAGTGCAGATAATATAGTCCCATCCCTCAAGAGCTGTTGTGATGATCACATGAGATAATGTATGGAAAGCCTTTGGCCAACTATTTTTTTCCTGAGGCAATTGGGGTTAAGTGACTTGCCCAGGGTCACACAGCTAGGATTTGAACTCGGGTCCTCCTGACTTCAGGGCCGGTGCTCTACCCACTGCACCACCAAGCTGCCCCCTTTGGCCAACTTTTAAGTGCTATCTTTTTTTGAGCTACTTTTTATGAGTACAGTCCCCAACCCCTTGTCTATCTGCCAAGGAACCCCAGTGATGTGCCCACAGGGTCTGCAACATGTTCTACGGGCTGGAGCCAACTAAAGAAAGGCCCCAAGCAGATCAAGCCGGAGAAGCTGCCCTGCAGAAAGAAGTGGGCAGGGTGCTTGGGGAAGACTGTGGCAAATGTCAGTGCCATCCTGCAGTGAGTCATGGGCAGCTTCTGTCAGCCTGTGCCCTGCCCAGGAGGCAGGGGAGACTGCCTCCCAGAATCCCCGGCCTGCCTTTTTCCCCTCCCATTTCTGGACAGAGGAAGGGCACTGACTGGGGGCAGGTGAGTGAGGGGGGCACAGTGTGGTGGGCAGGGAACTGGCTTTGCAGTCAGAGTAGATCTGAGGGCAAGCCCTGTCCCTGATAAATACCTAGCTGGATGACCCTGGCCAGATTATTTAACCTCTTGGGCAACTTCCAAAGAATATATGTTATAGATAAGATAATGGGTGGAGGACATTTCCACACAGGGACTTCCCTACTCTGTTGAAAACTGTAGAGCTGGATCCAAAACAGGAAAGCTAGATCTGGTGAGACAAATGTGAGATAGCTCAGTGGTTGGAGCACTGGATCCAGAGCCAGAAAGACCTGAGTTCCAATCCACCATTCCACACTTGTTATCTATGTGACCCTGAACAAGTAGTGCCTCTGTTTCTCCTCCTATCAAATGAGGAATCACAATAGCCCCTATGTCATAATCGTTGTGAGGATCAAATGTGGCGGATTTGTTAACCTGGAAAGCCTGAGAGCAACGCCAGTCCTGCTATGTAAGCCAGGGATCCCAGCCAGGGCACTGGGTCTCAGAGCTGAGGGGCTGCCCCCCCGGTAGATGTCCCATCCGGGTGCCAGTGCCATGAGCCACTCTCCACCACGCCTTTCTCACAGAAGAATCAGAGCAGAAAGTGGGTCAGGCAGTGCGTTTCCTGCCCGAGTAAGAATTCTTTGTGATGATGCTTCCAGATGGCTGGTCCTTTGGAGCATTTGTCACCGATTCTGGAAGGCTGGACAGCGCAGGAGAAGAAACAGATACCTTAACACCAGGGGGCAACTGTGGCCTCGAGGGATGGCTGAGACATGGTCAGATGAAACCCAGGACTGGACCACAGCGCTGAGTTTGAGTCAAAAGAAACAGAAGAAAGAGAGAGAGAGACAGAGATACAGAGAGAGAGAGAGAGAGAGAGAGAGAGAGAGAGAGAGAGAGAGAGAGAGAGAGAGAGTGTTGTGATATGGGAGCCACTTACCAGTGGCTGCTAAAGGTCTAACTCAGGCCTGTAGAATGGTTCTCTTTATATGAGAGGATGATGATAATACAAAGAGACTGAGAGGCAGCTGCTGTTCTCTGACTGAGAGGCTGTTGTGTTGTCTGACCTCTCTCCTCTTCCCTCTGCCTCCAATTTATCTCATTCCCAGTCCACAAACAACACCTGTGTCAGCAAAGGCTCCCTTATAACTCCTTCAGATCTTATGATCCACAGCCGGGGAGGCTCTCGGAGAACTGACCTGCCCCTTCCCCCAGGAATGGCCTTTAACAACAGAGAGAGACACACCCAGAGATAGAAAGAGATACAGAGACAGAGAGACAGTGAGAGAAAGAGAGACATAAAGATGAAGAGAAAGAAACAGAGACAGAGACACAGAGAGAGCAAGAGAGAGAAAAACAGAGATAGAGACAAAGAGACACACAGACAAAACATTTGTAAGTAGCACTGTGTATTGAGAAGACATCCCCAAGTGAGGAAATCCAGGAATGAAAAGAAGAAGGAATGGTGGAGAATATTTGGGTGAAGGTCAAGGGAGAAGAAAACAGAAACTTCTTTGTCAAAAAAGTGGAATCACATGAAGAGTTTAGGAGACAGATCTCAAGCCTGGCACAGAGACGTGATACAGAATGAGGGAGAATTTCAATCACTCGAATCTATACCAGAGCTGGACATCTGATGAAAGCAGCACAGCCAAGGGCTCCAGGCTGCCCTGGTGGTAACTTCATGCTGAAAAGGACGTTAGGAGATAACAAGGAGAACTTCTTTTCTAAATGCGATTCTCAGCAAAAAGGAGGAACTGGATTGGAGGATGGGAATAATGGGAACCCGGAAGGAAGTGACTGAGCCCCTCTAGAATTTGTAATAGAAAAGGTAATTAAGTCTAGACAGAGCTTGACAATCACTTTAACATTTGAGAAAGCAGATTTCATTTTCCATGGAAAGAGATAAGATCTGATGGAGATCTCTCTTCCATCCCCTCAGTTGGGTGTAGATAACAACAAAAACATCTTTTGTACACAAAGAAACCCTACTTTCCATGATTGTTGTGAGGATCAAATGAGATAATAATTGCAAAGCATTTAGCATGGTGTCTGGCACACAGTAGGCACTTAATAAATGCTTATCTACTATTGACTATGAGGTCAAGTGCTTCAGTCTCTGAAGAGACTGCTATGGTTACACAGGGAACTTATGAACCGCCTGCATTTTACAACAAATTGTACAGAAATTTATGTCATTTATAGAATCAAATACTTAATATACCATTTTGTTTCAGCTTAAGAAAGTTGTACTTAATTCTTCTTAAGAAAGATGATAACTTTAGGGTAAATAGAACCAAAACAGGCTTAAACGTGTCTCCTTTAAAAATCACACATTTTATATAAATTGCTCTTATCATTATTGTGTTTTGTCAACACATTTTATTTTATTTTATTAAACTTATTTATTTTTAATACTTTGTTTTATGAAACATGTTGGAAGAGAAAAATCAGAGCAAAAGGGAAAAACCATGAGAGAGGAAAATAAACCATGTTCGGATCCTCTGAAAGGTACCTAAACTTGTAATTGGACTATTTCTGTAGAGGTCATGGATGTTCTCATCCTCTGATAATTAGACATGTGATGCTTTTCATTAAGAGGCATTGAGGGAGGAGAATAAGCTGTTGAAGTCAATTGAAGTTCAGTTTCTTTTCAAAAACGTTGGAGATTTTGGAACTATTTTATCCTATTTCATCATCTGTAATAAATTCTGGATTTTGGACCCAATGATTTTGGATTTCGGGGTCTTCCATTTTTCCCTCTTCAGATCTTGTCATTTCTCAAATTCGTTTCTTTAAGTGTCCTAGGATTAGAAATGGAGTTATTTTTAATGGTTGCCCTGCACCCAACTGGTTATTGCGTGACTTGGAGTGAAGGGCATCAGTGGAAAAAAATTCATCTGAAATCTATTTCTATTTTTGTTATGAGATATTCCTAATGTATATTGAAAGTATTCCTGTTCTCAGACCACTTTATGGGCATCTGTGCTTTGCTTGCTCTCATGCTCAGCCATTAACTTAAAACATTTTAGCCCCGAGGATATTCACATTTCTGGCTTGTTCTGATGTGATCTTGCTTTGGAGGTAGCTGGTGGCTCAGTAGATAGAGCACTGGTCCTGGAGTAGAAAACACTTGAGTTTCAATCCAAGTCATTCAACCTCTGATTGTCTAACAAAATTAATCCATTGGATTCAATGGAGAAATAAATAAAAATCTTTTTTTGTCAAGAAAACTCCTGGAATTCCTCTTCAAGTTCTGGGGCAATTTGACAAAAACTGCTGGGAAAAATGGAAACTAGTATGGCAGAAACTAGGCATTGACCCACAGCTAACACCGTGTACCAGGATACGGTCGAAATGGGTTCATGATTTAGACATGAAAAGTGATACTATAAGCAAATTAGGAGAACATGGGATAGTTTACCTCTCAGATCTGTGGAGAAGGAAGGAATTGGTGTCCAAAAAAGAACTGGAACTCATTATTGAACACCAGATAGATAATTTTGATTATATTAAGTTAAAAAGTTTTTGTACAAACAAAACTAATGCAGGCAAAATCAGAAGGGAAGCAATAAATTGGGAAATTATTTTTACATTTAAGGGTACTGATATAGGCCTCATTTTTATTATTCCTTGGCCCTTTCTGAAGCCACCCTGGCTCTCAGATAAATGACCATCTTCTAGGTGAAGGATCGATTATTAAGAAGAACTCAGACAAGAATCTTGCCAGCAATAACTAGGAGAGAGACCTTACTGTGATTGTCACAGGACAATCTATTTCTTTTACCTTTATAGAAATGATCTTTGAACTGTTGGGGGAATAATGTCCTCTTGCCATGTAACCCGGAAATTTTTTGTCAGCTTTTGCATGAGCAATGGACTCCTTGCCTTGTAAATCTCAACTGGAATGAAATTGAGACCTGATGTTTTGCCATTCGGGAGGGACCCAATGACATTTAAAACCTCTTCTTCAGTTGGAACTTCAGCAAGGGAGGAACTGACTTAGACCTGAGGTAGAAAGTCATTGGATTCAGCATTGATTGATGATGGTCTATTGAGAACACTATGGAAGTGTTCAGTCCATCTCCCCAGGATCCTGTCCTTATGACTGATCAACGTGGCTCCATCAGTATTGAGTTGGGCAATGCATATCCTAAGATGCATAGGGTTATGAAGGAAACTGGTTCTGCTGAAATTGAGTTGTCACTCCATCTTTATATCTATCTGCCCATCCATCTACCTATCATCTGTCTCTCTCTCTCTGTCTTTGTCTCTCTCTTCTCTGCTTCTCTCTCTGTTTCTATCTCTCTGTCTCTGTCTCTGTCTCTCTGTCTCTGTCTCTGTCTCTCTCTCTCTTATTCCATCATTCATGGATTCCAGGTGAAGGTGAAGACCACCTGGTGTATGGGTTGAACATGGTGGCTACTGGGGTCCTATGAATTCTTGCTCTCTGGCATTCTGGGAGGAGATGACTTGACATAGGTTAGCCAGCATAGTAGGATTTGAATAGGGGAAGAGGGCAGAATGAAGGGCATTCTGAACAAGTTTGGGGCACATGCCCCATGTGGTTCATAGCAGAAAGCAATGTGAGCGCACAGGCAAGGTGAGATTGGGGAGACTATGATGGGCGGCTCCTCGCTGCTAAGGCTGGAGTGACAGCCACACACATGGAAGTCTGCTCCTGCCTCAGCTGGTGGCAAGAGGCTCTAATAGCAATTTATCGCCAAGACCTGCCCTTCTGTTCCCTCTCCTTCTGCCCGGGGTGATGAGCTTCTCGTTGGGCTAGCTAATTAAGCCACAGAATCAAACCTGGCTCTGCCCTTTTCACAGCCTGTCCCAGAGCTGGCAAGGACCCACGAGTCCCCTGGATTCCACCCACCTTTTACAAAAACAAGCCCAGAGTGGGGATCACCTCCTCCCAAGCCCCACAGAGCAAGCAGACTAGAAGCAGGTATCACTGGGAGCACCAAGCGGGGAATGCTGTCAGAGGCCCTGAGCAGGACCCGGGATCCTGAGCCACCTCTCCCTGCTGGATGGTCCTGCCTGAGCCTCAGAGGCAGATTCCCCTTCTGTAAAACATGGGGCGATGCCCTCGGAGATCTGGTTTCCTTCCTGTCCATGCGAGCAGAGCTGGGGACCAGAAGTCGCCATGTTACTTCCAGGACACAGAGCGCCCTGTGAGCACTGTACTTGTCAGTGGCATCCCAGAGGGCAGAGGGGACGGGGGAGCTTCTGACCCGGCATTGTGGCTTTCTGAGCTGGATCAGGGCCTGACCACAGCCGGGGGTGGCGGCGGTGGCAGGAGCCCGGATACCCCTCTCCCACCTTCCCACTCAACAGGTTGTTTCTCACTAATGGGACATTCAGGCTGTCCTTAGAGTCGCTCATACACGTCACACTGCTGCTGCTGCTTCCTGGTGAGGGAGGAGAGTGGGGGAACTTCCAGTGTGGAAATCCCTTCCGGCAGTGCAACTGTAATGGGCTGAGGCTTGAGTTGATGCACTGAGATCCTAGTGAGGCTAAATAGTAATTGGACCATACTCTATTAATATAGATGCTTGGAGAAAGAATGATCCCCACCCACTCTCTGTGCAAGTCCTGATGTGTTGTATAGGAAATGACGATTTTGGTGGGTGGAAGCAGAGAGACAGGAAGAGAGGCGGGGAGAGAAGGCTGGCTGGCTTCTTGTTGCAGCTGCACACATTGCTATCGCGATCCCCCCTTCACCTCCGATCCCCTTTCACCTCCACAAAGAATAAAGATTGAAGATTTTCCCTTAACCTGAATTCCTGACTCTGGATGATTTTTTAAAATGCGGTCATCACATGCAACCATTGGTGACTTGGAGGGTCTCTGGAAGCACCAGAAGATGAAGGGGTTTGCTTACAGAGCCCACGTGGGATGGGGACAGAGCTGGGACCCAGGGCTTCCCGGCTCCCCCCATCATGCTCCCCCACCTCTTAGCATCTCAGAACTGCACCGGCGGGGTCTCTGGGGAGAGATGGGAGCCCCTAATTCTCTGGCCACTTTTTCCTTGCATGTGCATCCTGCTCACTATTTAGAGCAGGGCATTCATGGGTCTGGGCAAATGCCCAGAGCATGGAGTCAGGAGGACTGGTCTTGAGTTCACATTTGGTCTTAGATCCTGTGTGACCCTGGACAAGTCTCTTTCCCAGTTTGCCTCAGTTTCCTCATCTGTAAAATGAGCTGAAGAAGGAAATGCCAAATTACTTTGCCAAGAAAAGCCCCAATGGGGTCATGATGTAGCAGACATGATTGAAAATGACCGAACTACAAAAATTCATCAGTATCATGGTCACTAAGAGGTCAGGGAAGCAATACTGGACCCAGAGTCATCTTTGACATTCTCATGTGCAGAACTTGGAGCAAATCCTCAACTTCTCAGAGATCCCTGTCCTCTCCTGGGCAGCAAAGACCCCCAACTCCGCTCAAAGACTGTCTCAGTGCTTCTGCTGACCCCCATCATGTCGGGGAGGTGACCCGGGAGTCCCGAAGCCCACTGCACAAAAACTGGTGTTTTCTGGCCAAAGCAGCTGTCAAAGATTGCTACTGAGGCACAGATGGGCCGAGTTCTGGAATGGCGAAGAAACCGCCCACAGACAAAATCACACCTTCTCCAAGTGTTGAAGTGTTCCTGGAAAATGGGAGCCGACAGAACTCTCACATTTCACAAATAAATAAACCGAGGCTTCTGCAGGGGAAGAGACTGGGATAAGGTCATATGGGAGATGATAAAACTGAGGCTTCCTCCTCCAAACCCAGGGCTTTCCCACTATCTTAGTCGGTATTATTTCTTAACCTTCTATTTATTCATTAAAACTTAAATAGAAAATATATAAAAAAGAAAAACATGGTCATGTGAACAGCAGAACGTAAGAGAGGATTTATAATATGTAACAATAATTTTCAATTTCAAGAAAGCATATATAATAATAGAAGACACGGCATTCAGAACCATCCATCTTTTTTTGCTTCCTTGTAGTTTTTTTTTTTTGTTCTCTGCTATGTACTTTTTGCTCTATTCTTTTTTTCCCTTTATTCTGCCCCCCTTCCCCTAAGCAGGCTATAGTTAAAATGACTATATTTATATTTATACACACATATATATCTACTACATGCATATAAATATATGCATTATCTCTTGTTTCCCGTTCCTGATAATTTCTATTTTCCTTCTTGAGTTCAAATTTGGCCTAAGCCACTTACTAGCTGAGCAAGTCAAGGATCCCTCCTGTATTTTCTCCTTTCCGTCTTTCCCTCCCTCGTCATCCCTTTCGCATTCACCCTCCTTATCCTATTCTCTTCTCATTTGTAATAGATTTTTGTGGGTGCTATACCTTTCTAGGTGTATCTATGTATGGGTTCCTCTTTGACCCATTCCCAGTGTGAGTAGGATTTCAGAAGTACCAGCCCTCTTCCCCCATCTAATTCCTCTGTGCCATTTCTTACACTCACACCTCATTCGTATAGCATAATTACTATTTTTACCTTTTCCTACACAGTTTTGCTTTTTAGAATCCCATCATACCCAGCTCTACCCCAATCTTTTCTTTTGACTACTCGAGTACTGATGACAGTCTTAGACATATGGTTTACATTACCACTTATAAAAAACAAACAGTTTGTCCTTACTGATTTTTTTAAAATTAGTCTTTAAGGTTGGCTCTTCTACATCAAATTTTCTAGTGAGTTCAGGGTTGTTTGCAATAAAATCCTGAAAAGCTGACAATTCACTGAATGTCTATTTCTTTTTTCCTTCAATATTACACTTAATTTCGCTGAATATGATGCTTTCGGCCATTTTGTTTGTCCACACATAGTATTTTCTTTTGATTGTCAACATATAGTGTTCCAGAACCTGTGGTCTTCATTGAAGCTGTGGATAGGTCTTTTGTGACTCTTTTTTGAAACTACAATTAGAGTTGTTGTTTTGTAAAATTATCTCTTTGATGTGGGGGTTTCGAAATTTAGCAATAATGTTCCTGGATCTTTTCCTTGTAGGATCTTGTTCAGGTGCTGAGAAGTGGGTTTTTTTCTATTTCTGCTTTCCCCTCTTGTCCTATCACTTCAGAAAAATTTTCTTTAATTATTTCTTGCATTATCGTATCAGGTTTCTTTTTTCTTTTTTTTTTGGTGATCGCTTTCAGGTAGTCCAATTATTCTTCTTAACCTGATCTCTAGATTTGTTGTTTTTCTTAGGAGAAGTCTCAATTCTCTTCTGTTTTTTGATTCTTTATGTTTTTAAAAATTATTTCTTAGTCTCATAACTTCACTGGCTTTCCCTTGCCCAGCTCTAATTTTCAAGAGTCATTTTCTTCCTTGCGACTCCAGATCTCCTTTTCTGGTTGACTTTCTTTTCATAATCTTGTTTCTTTTTTGTTCTTTTTAAAAATTTCCTCAATTTCTCTCATTTGATTTTTTATTTTCAAAACATATGCATGGATAACTTTCAACATTCACCCTTGCAAAACCCTGTGTTCCAAATTTTTCTCCCTCCCTTCCCCCCTCCTCTAGACAGCAAGGAATCCAGTATATGTTAAACATGTACAATTCTTCATTGCATGTTTCCTCAAATATCATCTCATTTGATTTTTAAAGTCTTTTTTGAGCTCCTCTATAAATTGTTTTTGGATGGAACCACTTCACTTTATTCTTTGGAATAGAAGAAGCTTTTTTTAGATGTCAATATTTTCCCCAGAAGATGGACCACAGTTTTTCCTATTCCTATAATAACTTTCCATAGTTTAGTTCTTTCTCCTTTGCTTGCTCTTTTTTTTAAATAAAAGGTTGTTAATGGAATCATCTTTAATCTGGGAGTGGGAGGAAAGGGTGGCTCTGGCTTCAGATCTTTCTTCAGTTCTCCATCCTGACACGGAACCCCAAACCAAGAACTTCACCCTTCAGCAGTTTCCCTGCCCTGTTGCTTCTGTACTCACAGCTCATGTGATTCCTTCTCACCTAGGGCATCAGCAGAGCTTCCCCCAATCTTCCCGGACTCCAAGCCTTGACTTCCCACACTGTTCCAGATGTGTTAGTTTCTGGGTTGGGATTGAGGTTACCTCCGTAACCCAGCTAGACTCAGGGCTCTCCACTTGCTCTTTTAGCCTAGAAGGCTTTATCCTTCACACTGACCAAACCTTAGTCCTGGGGCCCTTCTTTAAATGTTCTCTAGTTTTCCCAGGACAACTTCTGTTCTGCTCAAGTCTTATTGGTTTTCTACCCTTCTGTGTCCAGCCTGAGGAGTGATTTTGTTTTGTTTGTGGGAGAAATCTGGAGAGCTTGGGATTTTCTGATCTACTCCCCATCTTCCCAGAATTCTCTCTCCTGTCTGAATTCTTTACAGATGAGAACATGGAGTAGAGGGATTAAGGCAAAACTAAAATCAATGAGTGGACATTGTGAAGAGGCAAATCTGGGTTGAATGGAAGGGAGAGCTTTGTAAGTGTGAGAGCTGCCCCAGGGCGGGAAGGGCTGCCTTCAGAGGTAGTGAGCTTCCCATCCCTGGAGTTCTTCAAGCAGAAACTGGATAATCTCTTGTCAGGGACATTCTAGTACATCTTCTTTGGAGGTCTGGGCCAGACTCAGCGGCCACTGAGGTCCTTTGGAACTCTGAGATTTTGTGCTTCTGTCACTCAGAGGATGAGGAAGGAGTGTGGTATAATGGAAGGTGGCAGGAGGCTTGGGTTCGAATGCTGGTTCTGCTTTTGTGAGATGCTGGATAAGTCATGATCCTTCTTTAAGTCTGACTTCCCTCATCTGTACAGTCATTAACTGGAGGGGACTTCTGAGATCACCCCGTCTCAGTCCCGCGGCTCCGTGCTGCAGGGGGACTGAACCGGTCAATCCCCAAATGTGCCCAGACACAGCCCGAGCAGAACATGGCAGCCCTGGGGACCATGGCCATCTCTGGGCTGAAGAGGAGGGTCAAGGAGCAGGATCTAGAACCTGAGGAATGGAGGGAAGAGGAAGTAAGTTGATGACACTCAAGGAGACCCAGAAGCACCACACACACACACGACTCCAGCGTCAGCCCAGTTAGTCCCCCCAACCGTGTGTTGCATGCAAAGAGCCAGTGGCTGGCGTCAGGAGCTCCTCTCCTTGGGTCGCTCTGGGTGGACCGGTGCCCTTTCTGCACCTTGGCTGCTTCCTCCATGAAATGTGGGAGTTGGGTCAGTTGGTCCTTGTGCCTCTCAATCTCACAGGAGCCAAGAGCAGTGACATGGGACTTCCCACCATCTCACTGAGCCTCCACATCCCTGGCTGAGCTGGTGCTCAAGGAAGGAAACTGGTCTGGAGAAGTGCACGTACCAGTCCAAGGTCACACAGACCAGTGCCTAGCATACAGTAGGTGCTTCATAAATGCCTATGGATGAGTTTCTTGATTGATTTGGCTGATCAGAGATCTGAATCCAGATCTCACCGCCCTCCTCTGTATAATTGTCACTTTCATTTGTATAAATGAGGAAACTGAGGATCAGCTGGTATGCGTGACCAGTCCTTGGCCCAGAGCTGTAAGAACCAGAGGCAAAATTTGAACCCACATCTCCCTAGTCTCCATAGTCACTGCCATGTCTCCCTTGCCAGATCACACATGATCCCCGGCTGTTATGGTAGAGCACTGGGTCAGGGCCCAGGTAGATCAGCAGAGAGGACACCAGAGGGACACGGCACCAAAGGACTTTGGGAGCAGGAGAGCCCGGCTGTGGCCAGGCCCCACATCAAAGCAGCCATGCCTTCTCTTGTTACTGCAGCTGTTCCTTCCCCAGGAATCCCCACATCCTTCTCTCTCCCCTCGTGCTCGGCAGGTGGCTTCGCCTCTGTGATCTACACGGACACCCTGCAGACGGTCATCATGCTGGTTGGCTCTTTCATCCTCACTGGCTATGTTAGTGTGGCCGGGCCTCCTGAGGAGCAGAGGGTGGGCCCGGGGCAGTGGGAGGGGCTGGAGGAGACCCGAGCCAAACTCTGTCCGTCTATCCATCTGCTCTGGGATTTCCATTCCTGCTCTCTGGAAACCTGTGGTTTTTAGCAGTGGAGGACTCTAGGGAGGAGCAGAAGCATCCACTGCATCATGGAGGGCAGTGAGGTCTAGTAGAGAGGAATTGCTCCTGGATTCAAAGGCCAGCTTTGTCTCTAGTCCTAGTCAAGAAATTTCCCCTTTCTTTGCCTCCTTTTCTGTAAAATGAGGGGACTGGATGAGGTGATCCCTGAAGGTCCTTCCAACCCTGCAGTTGTGATTTTATTATTTCAGCACCTCAGTTTCTCATCTCTTTTATGGGATGTTAATCCTTACACTCCTTGAGTTCCATAAAATTAAACACTATAGAAATAGGAGCTAGAGGAAGGAAATGACATGATGATGTCACTTAGTGAGCCCTCATTCCCCACTTCCCATTCTGGACTTATTATCTAGTTTGTGGCCGATGTGGTATAGTGGCAAGTGGGCAGGCAGTGCTCCTTACTGCTTGTGGGGCAGGTCACTTCACTTTTCTGGGTCTGTTTCTTCCCATCCATCACAGGATCATACCAGATGAGATGGCCCATGAAATCCTCCTTGTTCTTAAGTCAAGGATCCCAATTCCCTGAATCAACCACCAGTTACTCACATTTCTGATTCACATCATCTCCCAGGCTGATACTGAGACAGAAATTTGGGGGTTTGGTTCAAAGTTTTTCGGGATATTCAGGGTCCTCACTTTACTGAGTTTATTTAATGGGTTTTAGCACAAAGTCTGCACCTGAGGCAATTGGGGTTAGGTGACTTATCCAGGGTCACACAGCTAGTCAGTGTTAAGTGCCGGAGGCCAGATTTGAACTCAGATCCTCCTGACTTCAGGGCTAGTGTTCTCTGTACTGTGCCACCTAGCTGCCCCTAAGCCTTGACCACTTTTGTGGTGCTACTTAAAAAGATGATAGCACTTAAATTATCCTCCTTCTGCTACTCTGTGGCACTTATGATTCTCCTGGCTTGAGTTTTCTCTTCTGATGCTTCATTAGTACATGGAGATGGCATTAGATTCCTGAAGCTCTCCAAGAAAAACCCCAGCTCTCATCCAGGTGGAATGTGAGTCCAACGAAAGGATGGGCTCAGCACCAACCTGGCTAAAGCAAATAGGCCACGGGCTAATGAATTTTTGAGCCACAAAAATTCATCAATCGACAAGTGCCTACTAGGTGCCCCCCACTGTTCAAGGCACTAATGATCAAAGACAATTTTTAGCCCAAGCCTGGTGTAGCTAGGCCATTATGGTAGGGAATTGTTATCAATCTCTTTGGTAATGTGTGTACCCCAGTGAAATTCTAAGTACAAATATACTGTCAAAATAATCCAGTTCCACAACCTGGTAGTGAACCACTCTGCACTTAGTCAGGTCAGTCCTAAGTCTGAAACTGAACAGGACCTGTAAGAACCTGTATTTTGCTGTCACCACCTTTGGGAGTCCAGGGAGGACTCAACTTGATAATGAGACATCAGGAGAAGACCAAAGAGGAGGGCTATTGCCATCGAATCTGGTTTCATGAACATTATTAAGTATTTGCTATGAAATTTTACTAAGTATGAGGGATTCAAAAGCAGAAAGCAAATTGTCCATGCCCTCCGGGTGCTTACATTATCCTGGGGAAAATAATGTGTCCACAAATAAATGGAATATAAAATAATCTGATGTGGGAAAGGAGGTGATGGAGAAGGGATCAGGCAAAACAAGGGGAGGAGTGGGAAGGACGATAGGTTGAGGACACTACGAATGCCGATGACATGTCACCATGAATGCGTCATCATGGTCTGAGCACAGTTCACCTTCTGTGACTCAGAGCTAACTTCTTTCTGATGTTTTTCAGCCTTCACAGAAGTGGGAGGATATGATGCCGTCACTGAGAAGCACATGAAAGCCATCCCATCTGTTGTCATGGATAAAAACATAACCCTGCACCCAGAATGCTCCGTGCCCAAGCAGGCTCTTCCATCACTGGTGAACTCCCATGGCCAGGAATGCTCATTGGAATGAGTTCATTTCCCTTTGACACTGTGCAAAGGCCAGATAAGAAGTGACGATTGCTGTTGTTTTTCAGCTTCTCATTTGGGGTTTTCTTGACAAAGGTTTGCCATTTCCTTTTCCAGCTCATTTTACAGATGAGGAAACTGAGGCAAATGAGGTTGAGTCACACAGCTAGCAAGTGCCTGAGGTCCCATTTGAACTCCCAGTCTTTGACTTCCGATCCAGCGCTCTATCCACTATGGCGCCACCTAGCTGCCCCATTGAGAAGTAGACTTTTAGTAATAGGGATGCCTCAGCTATGGGCTCAGGTTGATGTTGGCTTCTGCTTTCCCCAAAGGTCCATTCCATAGGACCCCTTCACTTATCTCTACAACAGAAGAGTGAGATCCTCTAGTCCAATCCCCTCTTTTTGCAGACAAGGAAATTGAGATCCAGGAACAGAGTGATTTGTCCAAGATCTCAGTCCACTGGACAGTTCAAGCCCTTCATCTATCGGCTGGCAAGCTCTGGCTCAGAGAGCTAAGGGAACTTGCCCAAGATCACCTAGGGGGAAAGAAAAGGACATCTCCCATTCCGCAGTGCTCTCCCCACTTCCATCTCACCCCCACCCATCTCCACCTCTTAGAAATCTTGGCTTCCTTCAAGCTTCAGCTGGAGATCATCCCTCCCAGGAGCCTTTCTTTGTTCTGCTTGTACAGCTCATCGCCCCTTGAAATCTCGGTAAATACTTTATTTTTACTTCCTTGGATATGTGTTATACCCCCTCAGATGAAACTCCTTGAGGACAGGAATCATTTCATCTGTCTTTATATTCTCCAAGCCTAACGTAATGCCCGACATCGAGAAGATGCTTTTACAAGGGAATATTTATGACAGAAGGTACAATCATAAATCTACAAACTTGCTTTCCCGACATATGGGAGGTATAATCCTCTTCATCCCATGCACAGCCTCTGTCTCTGGGGAGGGCAAGAGGATTAGATTCTCTCTCTAATTGCTTACCATCTCAGGGAGAGAGGAAGGGAGAGAATTAGAAAGTCAGAATTTTTTTTAATGTTAAAAATTGTTGGGAAAAAAGAAAATATTTTTTCAAAAAAGGATCAAGTTCATAGCTTGGCTCCATTCCCATAGAGTGCAATTCCAATTCCAAGTTTAAGCACCCATCACCACAACCAGGGCTTGAGTCTTTGGCTTTCCTGGCCAGCTACAATCCTGGCTCTAGGAGTGCCATGGCTAGGACACCTGGGTCCTGAAGAGATCACCTCAAGTACTTGACACTGATGAGGACAAACCACACAGAGCAGAAACAAACGCCACCGGACCCATTTCTCAGAGTTGGGACACAAAAGAGATAAGAGAAAATAAATCCTTCTCCTCTCACTGGCCCAGTTCCTGGTGTCCACATTGGGCTCAACAGATAGGAGTCACTGAAAAAAGCATGACAGAAAAGTCTGCCAGAAAAGAGAGTAAATGGGTCAGTCTTCCAATTTTAAAAATGCAGACAGCCAAAGGAGCCCCCCCCCCCCACGCAGGGCTGGAGTGGGCTTCATGATCAGCAAACTGGTTGTGCTCAAAAGGCCCCTCTCAAAGCATCTCCGTGTTAGGACTGGATGCCCAGAGAAGTCAAGGTTTCACTTAATAACTGATTAATGAGCTGAATTAAGTGGCAAAGCTAAAATCTAAACCCAGAAGCTCAGACCCCAAATCAAGTAGCTTTCTGTCTTTGGCTTCTAGAATGATAATAAATAAATGAAAGAAAAAGCACTTATTAAGCACTTACTACATACCAAGTGCTATGTAAAAGTCTAGAGATAGAAACAGAAAGAAAAGCAAAAACAGTCCCTGTACTTAAGTAGCTTACATCTTAATGGGGAAATGACATTCATTAAGGAGTATTGGTCAGGGAGGTGAACAGAGAATGGGACCACAGGGGAATAGATTAGACACCGCATCCAAGAACAAGGGCAGTTGACTTTATCATGGTTATGGATTCCAGAACTGCAAGGAAGGAAATAGTTCAGGAAAGATGGTAAGATGATTAGCTAGAAAGCTGTGAAGGAGGTAGCTGGAGAAGAAGAGTTCAGGCTTTCCTAAAATAATGTTCTGGGAGAGGAAGTCAATAAGGTCATGATCTATGATGTGGGTCAATAAATAATCATAGTCAAAAACCATTTATTAAGCACCTACCAAGTTGGGATACTGTGCTAAGTATTGAGAGTACAAATACAAAACCAGAAAGACAATCCACGCCCTCATTTTTTGTTGAGTTGTTTCAGTCATGGCTTGATCCCATTTGGGATTTTCTTCACAAAAATGCTGGAGTGGTTTGCTATTTCCTTTTCTAGCTCATTTTACAGATGAAGAACTGAGGCAAACAGGGTTAAGAAACTTGTGCAGGGTCACACAGCTGGGAAATGTCTGAGGCTGGCTTTGAACTCAGGGAGATGAGTCTTCCTAATTCCAAGCCCAGTGTCTATCCACTATAGCGCCACCTACCTGTCCTAGCCGTCAAAGAGCTTATAATCAAGTGGAGGAAACCATGTAAAAAGGAAGCTGAACAAGTGGGAAAGTAGCCCCACAGTCTGATGGGAAGTGAGATGTCTGTATTAAGCCCTCTCCTTATAGGATGGTTTTGGAGATAATGGATGGAAAGATGGCTATTCAGGAGGTTGTAATACAGAATATGTAGAGGAAGTGAGTTTCCCATCCATTCTCTTCTAAATGTTCCCAGAATCTTAGAAGGAAAAATGTGCAACTGTGAATGTCTATATTTGACAAAGGAAAAAACTGAAACCCAGAGAGGTGAAATTTGTTGCAGGACATTATCTAGCTTCGACCAGAGAAGCTCCAGTGGTAGAAATTCTGCATCTCCTACAATCATCCATTTGTGATCAGGAGATGAGAGATAGATAGATAGATAAATGGACAGATAAATATAGATAACTAGATAAAGTAGGTAGGTAGATGTAGATAGATAAAGTAGATAGATCAATAAAATAGGTAGGTAGATGATAGAGATAGAGATAAAGTAGGTGGGTAGAGGGAGATAGATAGATGATAAATGGACAGATATAGATAGATAGATAAAGTAGGTAGATAGATGGCACAAAGATAGACAGACAGACAGGTAGGTAGGTAGGTAGGTAAGTAGGTAGGTAGATAGATAGATAAATGGATAAATAGATTGATAAATAAACAGGTAGGTAAATAGGTAGGTGGATAGATAGGCAGACAGACAATCAGATAGATAAATGGATAAATAGATTGATAGACAGGCAAATGGATAGATAAATAGACAGACAAGTAGGTAGGTAAGTAGGCAGACAGATAGATAGATAAAGTAGCTAGGTAGATGATAGATATGTAGATATGTGAGCAGCTTATGATTTTGTTTGCTATAAGAGTTTTTTAGGCAGCTAGGTGGTACTGTATATAGAACTGATCTCTAGTCAGGGAAAAACTATGTTTGAATCCAGCTTCTGCTTACTAGTTGTGTTGCCCACATATATATTTCTGGAGTGTAAAATGCAGCCACTTTTGTAGAAGAAATGTTTTGTGAGGTCACCAGCAGCAGTACTGTTTGCAACTGTGAATGGTACAGTTATTCTGACTAAGACAATGACTCAAGACGTTCCCAAAGGACCCAGGAAGAACACTGGTTTCTGTTCCCAGAGAGAAGTGAGGAAATGTGCATCCAGCTTGAAGCCGACTTTTCACCTCTCTCTTGGTCTTATTTTGTATTTTCTTTTGCAAATGTTTAATAAGGAAATGTTTTGCGCGCCTGCCCATATATCAAATTGTTTGCCTTTCCAAGGAGGCGTGAGGGAGGGAAGGGAGAATTTGAAATTCAAAAATTTTTTAAATCATTGCTAAAAATTGTTGCACGTCACCGGGGAATACTCACCAAAATAAGTGCTATGTTAAATACAAAGGGGAAACTCTTTTGGCCCCTGACTCTGTCGCCAGTGATGACCCAGCTCAAGATCATCCTCCCGTTTTCTGTCCATCCTCTGGACCTGCGCCCTGCTTCCGCCCTTTGCTACAATGTGCACTGGTCAAGGGGGTTTCCTCCTCTGCACCCACTGGGCCTGAGCCACAGGAGGAAGGAGGCGACCCAAGTGACTGCCACTAGAGAAAGCCGGGTCGGCCCCACTGCAGCTCCCTGTAGCTGGAAGCCACAAGCACTCCTCCAACCACAGTTACCAAGACAACGTGGGCAGGCCCGAAGCAGGCTGCCTGGCAGCAGCACTTCTCCCTCCTCCTCTCTCAGGAGCCATCATCCACTGCCCTCCGCCCTTTGCCCTTGACTAGAGTTGCCTGGGGCTGGAGGGCACCTGCGGCCTCTCCCTGTCCTGGCTGGAGGGCACCTCTCCCGGCCCTCAGGTGCCCTTGGCGGCTCCAGCATCCCGAGATTCCCTGCAGTTCTCGAGACAGGTCCCTGATACTCAGCTTCCCCTGGAGACTTCTGCCTCCCTCCCCCCACTGAGTTCTGTCCCCAGCAAACCCTCCACCTCCCCATGTCCTGAAACCACCTTCTCCGAGGCTCCCAACACAACTTCCGTTTCACTCCTGCATTTTTCCTTGCTTCATTATGGAATGATAGAGTGTCATAATAAAGGGGGGGGGGAACTCTGGCTGAGACAGCCGTGAGGGAGGGAATGGGGAGGGAGAACACAAGACAGAGGACTGTCTGGGGCTTCATGGAGATTTCCTCTGGGGCTGCTCAACCTGTCTCGTTTCCTGAATCCTCCGGCATTCTGGCAAAACCTATGGACTCTTCCCAAAACGACATTTTTAAATGTTTAAAATCAAATCCCAGGGGCAGCTGGGTGGTGCAGTAAGTAGTGCACCATCTCTGAAGTCAGGACGACCTGAGTTCAAATCCAGCCTCAGACACTTAGCACTTCCTGGCTGTGTGACCCTGGGTGAGTCACTTAACCCCAATTGCCTCAGCCAAAAATCAATTAATTAATTAATCAAATTAAATCCCTAGGACCATAAAGGAACTAACCATATTTGTGCCATGGATTTGAATCTGACATGTTTGAGGATGAGATCTATTACATTTTACGGCCCCCACAGAAGTCTCGGGTACCATTAGGGAATTTCTCTTCTCTGACACTTCCTCAAGTCCCCTAGGGTCACATCTGCCCATCTCAGAGACTAGCAGCCTCGTTCCATGTAACCAATAATGGCAGGATTCACTTCCAAGATAAAGCGAGAACAGGTTTACAAACATTTCACTGCTTGGGGGGCGATAATTCTCACACTCATACTCACACAATCACACACAAACACATTCACACACAAACACACACACTCACACACCTCAGCCTCTGGAGGGAGGAGGAGCTTATGCTTAGCTCAGTGACTGTCAGACAGTAATTCTTCCAAGTTCAAGTCCAATGCCCTCTTTTCCCACCCCAGACTTGTCTCCAGTCCCTTACTCCCCAAGGCTTTATTGATGCAACATCTATTCCAGATTCCTGGACGCCCCAATCTCCAGAGACTGAACCTCTGAACTTGACGTTCTACTCCCTCACCTAGAACAGAAAAAGGTGGAAGAAAAGGTCCACTCCCCAGGCCAGTTCTTAGGGCCACACAACCTAAAAGGGGGTCGGGGAGGTGGGAGGCCTCATCTTCACTACCGTGTGTCATTGGTCACAAGGGAAGGACGGCACTCATCCCGGACGAGCCCCAATTATATTCAATCAGATAAGGTTAAGGAACAGACAGTTCTGGCTACGTCACCAATGGAACAAGGCTTTTCCTGATGCTTCGTGTTCCAGTCGGCCAACCTCTTCCCCTTAGGTGACTCCATTTAAAATGGCCCAGGCAGATGCCAGACCCTCCATTGCGTAAATTGAAATACAGTCATCAAACTCTCATTTAACAACCAGTCCACAGACACCGGGTAAAGTCCAGTCACATCATCTGAGACCTAATGGCATTAATGGGACCATCTGCCACATCCCCACTAATGCTGTCAGGAGCCGTGTTTCCGGAATAATGTCTGAAAAAAGCCTAGAAAGACATACACGGACAGCTCCACCATAAAGTGAGCAGAACCAGGAAAATGTTGTACACAGTGACAGCAATATCGGAAAAGGAGAGCCGGGAGCGACTCCCATCTCCTCATTAATACAATTCAGGACAGTCCCAAAGGACTCATGATGGAAAATGTTCTCCACTTCCAGAGGAAGAACTGATAGTGTCTGAAGACATATTGAAACGTGTGATTTTTCTCTTTCTTTTTTTTCTGTTTGGAGTTTTCTTGCACAAAATGACTAATATGGAAATGTTTTACATGATTGCACGTGTATAGTCTCCATCAGATTGCTTACTATCTCTGGGAGTGGGAAGGGAGAGGAGGGAGGGATAGAATTTAGAACTCAAAACTTAAAAAAAGAATGCTAAAAACTGGTTTTTGCAAGTAATTTTGGGGGAACTAAAATAATATTTTAAAAAAGAAGCCGTCCTCTCCTGGGATCTTTTGGGCAATGAACAATGGCACAAATTATGTGCTGAACTTCAGTGAACGAGCCATCAGTTCTGCTCAAGACGAATCGAGAGAGAGATTTCATGAGGATTGGCAAGGGACTTTTAGTGAAATATCCAACCACAAAAGTACAAATCGACGTGGAAAAATGGCTCCTGTGAGTTGGAAACAGAAATCTTAACATCAGTCTTAAAGTACAAGACACAAAAGCATTTATGTAACTTGGAACTGAATCAGGTTTTCTTTCCTGAGTCCAGGTAGTCGTTTGTCTACATGGCAGGCTAGAAGACCCAGCTCCAAACCAAGGGATAGAAGGGAAAGAAGGAGAGGAGAGAAGAGCCAGCTTAGGGAGAGGCCCCCGCCTGCATGGAGCAGTCTTCTAAGGACATTGTGGTGGGGATGCAAAGAATGGCACAGCCCTTGACTTCAAGGACCTCACCTCCAAATGGAGGAAATGACAAACTTAGCCAATCCATCAACAAGCCTTTATTAAGCCCCTACTATGTACCAGGCACTATGTTAAGTGTTTTTACAAATATTATTTCATTTGAATCTCAAAATAAGTCTGGTAGGCGAGTGCTGCCATTATCTCCATTTTAGAGAGGAAGAAACGAAGGCCAAGGTCACATGGCTTGTTCATGGTCACAAGCTAATAAATGTCTGAGGCTGGACTGGAATTCAAGTTTTCCTGACCAAGTCACCAACACTGGATCCCAGGGGTAATAGAAAGGCGCAGGGAGTGGACTGACACGACAGACCTATGGACCAGGAAAATTTCTGACAGCTGAGGGAAGACTGGCTTCAAGATGGGAGAAAATGGAGGTCGCAAGACCAAGACCAGACTCTTGTCATCATTCAGGCAAGAGGGAATGGGGGCATTTTGGGATGGGAAAGATGTAAAGGGAAAAGAGAGAATGAGAAGGAAAGAGAGGGAGAGGGAGAGAAGAAGAGAGAGGGAGAGACAAAGAGATTGAAAGAGAGAGATAGAGAGAGGGGGAGAGAAAGGAAAAAGGGGGGAACAGAAGAGAGAGAGAGGAGAGAGAAGGGGAAGAGAGAAAAGGGGGGTGAGGGGAAGGGAAGGAGAGAGAGAAAGAGAAAGAAGGGGGAGAGTGTGAAGAGAGAGAGAAGGGGAGAGACAGACAGACAAAGATTAAGAGAGAGAGACAGGAGAGAAAGAGAAAAAAGTGGAGAAAAGAGAGAAGAAAAAAAGAGAGAATAGGGGGAGAGAGAGAAAGAAAAGGGGTGAGGGGGAGGGAGGGAGAGAGAGAGAGAAAGAGAAAGAAGGGGGGAAAGAGTGGGGAGAGAGACAGAGAGACAGAGAAGGGGGGAGAGGAAGAGACAGAGACAGAGACAGAGAGAAAGGGAGAGAGAGACTCACTGGCCATGGCTCAGAATGAGGGCCCCAAGGCTGAGGGATGTTTGCTTAAGCTAAGGGGTGATTGGGGAGGGGTATGAGGATGCTGGGAGGTTGCGGGGAAGCCCATGGGGAATTCTTAATGTCTCGGCTGCTTCCCTGATCGGAGGCAGATGGGGACAGTTATAATAAGCATCCTAAAGAGCCACACCTGACAAATCCTTTGCTTTTGTTCCCACTGTGGCCAAAGGGAGACTCCAGGTGAGAAGGGAGGAGATTCTGGATGCATGGAAGGATGCATAGGAGATGGAGGCGGGGACGCTGAAGGCCTGGTCTGGGGATGGGGGGGGGCGGTGATGGGTGGTGGTGGGAAAAGGAAACATCAGGTGGGCCAGACCACAGATGATGAATGCAAGGCGAGGAGGGGGCTTTGCAGCAGTTCAAGCAGTCTGCGGCCTCAGGACCACCGGATTTCCAGGCTGGAAGGGCCCTCAGAGCCCCGGTCCAAACGAGTCCTGAACAGACTGTCCTCTCCCACAATCCCACGGGGCCGTCCTACCATCAAATCCCAGGGCCCTCCCATCTACAGCAGTTTCTAATGATTCTGACCTTTTCCCCATCTCCAGCCTGAATCTGCTTCTTTGCAGTCCCGGTCCATCTGCAAGGCAGAAAAAGCCTCGTCCCTCTTTCCTGCCCAAGCCTCCCCACAGCTGGAAGCAGTTACTGGGGCCTCTGGGAACATCTCCGCTTTCTCCAGCCCGGGGGCTCTTGTCTGCGGTCTAGTGTGGACAGGGGTCTGCTCTGGCCAAGCAGGGCTCTGTCCCTTCCTGCCTCTTAAAGGAGCAGCTCTGCAAGAAGTTCAGATCCACACCATTGAAAGAAACCTATGGGCCCCCTCACCTTGGGGGCCATGGGGGCCTGAACCTCTCTGTCCTGCAGCTCTGGAGCAATGGAAGTCCCTATTTGGGGTTTTTTGGGTGTGTGTGTGTGTGTGTGAAGCCGGTGTCATTTTACTGGGCAGTTCCTCTACCCAATGACCCTTCTCAATTTCATGGGGCAGTTGCCCCATCGACGCTACTTGCCATTCGCTGGCAAGACAGTTCCTCCACTGGCTGCCTCATCTGCTCCACCCCCAGCCTCAGTGGCTCACGTTCTCCGACGGCCTCTTCCTTCCTTTCCAAATTCTGCCAGAGGTTCCAGAAGCAGAAGCTGTGGCCCAGGGCTGCCTGAGGTGGTCCCCGGGGCTTGGAGCTGTCTCCTGTGCTCATCAGGAAGGAGGGTCACTGACGCCAAAATAGAGAAGAAAAAGGGAGTCCCCCCTATTTTTTCTGTATTTCTTTCCTAAAGCCCTTTAAAATAATGCTCTTGGTGGTCATTCCCTCACTGACTCTTCACCCACAATATCCTGAGGGATGGACACTACAGGGACCATTAGTCCCATTCTACAGATAGTGAAACTGAAGCTCCAACAAGGGGCCAGCCCTAAGTCAGAACTGATAAGTAACAGAGCCCAGAGGAAGACTTGGCTGTTCTGACTCCAAATCCCTTGGGTTTTCTGATGGCCCTGGGAATGGTAATCAAGTCATCAACAGATAGTTATTAATTGCCTGCTATGTGACGGGCCCTAAAAGACCGAAACAAAAAAAGTCCTTGATGGGGTAGGGGATTCAGCCATTATTCCAGTAAATGGGGGCCATGAACAGGTGGATGAGGGAAGTGCTGTGCCCCCAAGGAAGCTGGAGAGTTGGGGGGGGCTGGCTTGAGGGAGACACAGCCCCTCTTTCAAAGGCAGGGGGGGAGATAGAGCCACTTCCTATAAAAGGGGAGCCATCTTTAACTGTTGGAGGAGATGGCAGCCCCTAAGGCTCTTTGCCATGAGACCCCCGGGGGGCGTCGGCACGTGATGGTCCAGAGGCCCACAGGGAGCCAGAAAGCCCGATGCCCCTCCCGGGCTGCTGTGAGGAGACTGTTGTCAGTCTGGGAGCCATATTAAGCCGAGCGCTCATTACCCTGCCCACTTCCTGCCCTCCAGCTGCCTGGTTGCCTAGGAGGGGAGATAAGACGCACACAGATAACAGACAAAATCCAGCGAGGTCGGCTCCTTGTGGGGAGAATGGAGGCAAACAAAGCCTCGGGAGACTGAAAGGAGAGGATAGCTCGGGGGTGCCCCCCCGGCCTCCAAGGAGAGGGCTTTCATACACAGCCGGGGGGGGGGCAGCCAGGGGGGTTCCAGGGCACAATCAGCCTGAGCGAAGGCACGGGGATGGGGGGCACAGGGTGAAGTCATGCTAAGGCTCCCGGGAGCCCCCAAACAACAGTCGTGGCAGCTCAAGGGAGGGAGATTATGGAGAGCCTTGAACGCCAACCAAGGGCATTGGGAAGGCAGCCCTGGATTGCAATGACCCCAGGGTTCCACTCCCAACCTCTGTGGCTTCTCGGACCCAAACTCCCCTCCTCTATTTATGAAGGCTCCTCCAGGGCAGCCTTTCCAGTCTGTGCCCCCCCCCCCCACACACATCTGGCGCTGATGCTGGCACACAGCAAGCACTTAATAAATGCTTTTCCATTCGTGATTAATCTGGCCCCCTGTGGAGGAGGAACTGGAGATGAAAGGCAGCGGAAGCAGGGAGCCCACCCAGGAGGGAGGCCACTGCAGCCATCAGGGGAGGGCCACGAGGCTCTGAACCGGGGCAGAGACGATGCAAAAGGAAAAGGAGGAACAAGGCTAAGGGAAGGAAGGATATCACTTGCCTAACAACTGAACTGAACTGAAAGGAAGCTCAGAGATCATCTAACGTCCTTTTGGTACTGAGGATGAGACTGGGGTCAGGGGCAAAGGGTTTATTCCAAGGTCACAGAGGTCAGGGTTAGAGCTACCGCCTGAACCCGGGCTTCGAATTCTGAGCTTGGTACGTTTGCCCTCGCCTCCTCTGGTCAAAGATGGAAGCAGGTTGGGTGCCTGAGGGATGCTGAGGGCCCTGGGAGGACAGTGACAGAGGGAGGAGGAAGGAGGGAGAGGAAGGAGGAAGGGGAGAGGGAGGAGGAGAAGGAGGGAATAAGGGAGGAGGGGGAAGAGAAGGGGAAAGAGGAGAGGAGAAGGAGGAGGAGGAAGGACCCTCCCAACCCCGGAGAGCTGCTTGGCTGGGGTCTGGACTCTGAGCTGGATAGCAATTGTCAGGTAAAAGACCGGCTTTCAGCCTGAGGCTTCTCCTGCTTTCTTGGTCGTCTACCTCAGTGGGACCTTTGTGGCCTTTGCTGTCACAAGCACTAAAGCTTTCTTTTCCCCTTAAAGGGCAGAGACTCCCTGGTTCTCAGGAGACCTGCAGAATGGCCCGGGGTAGCCAACAGCCTCTCCCCGTGCAGCGGAGACCCAAACTCAGGCCGCAGCTCAGCGACAGCGGGAGGGCTCCCTCCCACCATCATTTCTGGCAGAATTTACCCCACGTGTGGGGGGAAATATAATAACAGCAGCTGACACTTATATGGCACTCGCTGCCCGGCCGATGCCGTCTAAGCGCTTCCCCACAACTGCCGGCCAGGGCTATTATCATCACTGGAAACTGAGGCAGGAACTGAACTCAGGTCTCCTTTGTACCTTCTCGCTGACCACGCCCCTTCCCAGATCCTCTGATGCCAAACCCAGGTATCATCCCACAACACCATACTGCCTGGCATCCATGAGGGAAGTCCCCAGTCTCTCTCCTTTTGCCTTCATCCTACAGACCAGCTGCTCACAGAGCTGTTGTTTGGCCCTCGTTCCCATCAAGGAGAGACCCTGTTTTCCAGAGCCAAAAAGGGAAGATCAGGAAGAAGAGAGCACTGGGAAAGTTCAAAGAAGTGGTCTCGTTATAGTCTCTGTGATAAAATCCCATTTGGGGTTTTCTTGGAAATAGAGATACTGGAGTGGATTCCTTTACAGATGGGGAAATCGAGGCCATGTGGCTGGATTTGAACTCATGACAATGTAGCCTTCCTGACTCCAGACTATGGCGCCCAGCTAGCTTCCCAGAAAGCCCAGTCAGTCGGTGAGAAATGATTATTGATTGGTTCAAAGGCAGCATTTCCATTTATTTAGTGGAAATGGTTATGCTAACCAAGAGAGAGGAGTTTTCCTTTATTTCAAGTCATAAACATCCCTTTGTGTTACAGTGAGCACCTTTCCCCCTCTAAGTGGTTTCCTGCTAGGAGCCGATGTTCTGTAAAAAGCACATCTCTCTTGTTTTTCTCCCGGGCTCCAAGTAGCTTTGGAAGGAAGAATCCATAAAGGTCATCTGCCAAATTATCAGGCACACATTTCCATCAACAGCTGCCCGGGTGTGTCTCACTCAGGGTAATAAACTGCAGGGAAATGTGTCTCCATGATCCAGGCTGACTTATCGACATTAACGTGTCCAAGAAAATTTCCGCAGCAGGACCGATGATGAGAGCTGATGAGCCCAGGGTGCACAGTGAGATAAAGAGTTCTGAACCTGTCTTTTCTCTTTGTTAATTTGTTTTTTTATTTTACTTTTTTTTATGAGGAGGTCCAAGGGAAAGAAAATAAATGTTTGATGGTAAAAAAACAATATTGAAACCTAAAAAATGGAGAGTGAGAGCCTTTATTCCTACTCATTCCACTGCAGCAGCAGTACAGGGGGCAGTTTTCTCTTTTTGGAATTGGCCTAATCCAGGAACAGTTTCTTGGCAGGATCGGGGAACTCCAGACTGTGCTCCATCCCACAGTCTGGAGTGAAAATGTCAATGTTTCTGATTCTCTGGGACCCCATTTGGGGTCTTCTTGGCAAAGATCCTACAGTGGATTGACATTTCTTTCTCCAGTTCATTTTGCAGATGAGGAAACTGAGGCAAACATGGTGAAATGACTTGCCCAGAGTCACAGCAGCTAGTAAGTGTCTGAGGTCAGACTTGAACTCATGAAGAAGATTCTTCCTGACTCTAGGTGCAACGCTCTATCCACTGTACCATATAATTCCAAGAGTTCCTCCCTCTATTCCCTCTCTTTTACTGCTTCCCAAAGTGATGAATGGATATAGAAAAACAAAGAAAGAATGGGGTTCCTGGAGAACTGTGTTCACATTTTAACAAATAAACATTGATTAAACACCTACTATGTACAGAGTCATTCATTAAACATGGCTTTAGGGGTTGGAACAAGCTCAAGGAGGGCGTCAGCACTGGCGCTGTCCAACACGGACTTCTCCTTGTGAACTGGTGAGCTAACATCGAGGTGATTCGATGTCGGTTGGGGATATTTAAGCAAAGAATTCATGTATCAGACAAGGGGTTGGACTAGATCAGGGCTCCTGGAACCTTTTTCACTTGTGACCCCTTTTCCCCGAGCAATTTTTACATGAGCCCAGGTATAGAGGCAGACAAAATAAATGAACAAATCCGACATTTGCTGATAATAAATCATAATTTTGTGAGCCCCACATTCAGCTACTCGACACAGTTGAAGAGATGGCCTTAAAGTCCTGTCCAAACCTGGAGGGCAGCTAAGTGGGGCAGTGAGCAGAGTACAAGTCTGAGTCAGGAAGACTCATCTTGAATTCAAATATGGTCTCAGATGCTTACTGACTGCTTAACTTCACCCTGTTTGCTTCAGCTTCCTCATCTATAAAATGATCTGGAGAAGAAAATGGCAAACCACTCCATTATCCTGGACAAGAAAGCTCCAAATGGAGTCATGGAGAGTCAGACACGACTAAACAAAAACAACAAATTAACATGGCAGCTAGAGATCCTAAGGTTGGAGATTTATGGTTATGGTAGAGAGAGCTGGGTTAGAAAATGGTAACCGGGGTTGTGGGGATGGGCACTGGGAAGTGGGGTGGTTAGAGTAGAGAATGTACGTGGCTGAGGTTGAGGTCAGCAAGTTGTGTGGTCAGTGCTCAAGCGGCCAAATGGCTTGGGAAGTGTGGCTGGGGAATGGGGGCAAACCACAATTCCTCCACTTGTTTTCTTTCCCACTTTAGTCCCTAAGTATAGGAAGGAGTTAGTGGGAGGGGAGGATTGATTTTTTTATGGTATGATACAAGACTGTTTAACCCAGAAGAGACTACTTAAGAAGGGCCGTGATTGCTGTCTTTGACTCTGTGAAGGGCTGTTAGGGGGAGGAGAAATCAGGCTTGTTCCGTACATCGCCAAATGGCACTAATCTAATCCATTTGAAAATTACTATGATTTTTTGAAAATCAGATGGGAAATGCTGAATTCCCACTTGACATCCCCTGAGACCTTTAGTAATTGAGATCAAGAATGTGTCTCACTCCCAAGTACCTCATTCTAGCACAAGCTATATTTTTCCACCCTTTCCACAATGTCTGGAGAGAGATACTTGCATCATGGAGACAATTGGGGAGGAGGAAGTGGAGGAAAAGTGTGTGTGTGTGTGGGGAGTCAGAGTAGCTTAACTGCTTTGGGAGCAGATGTGCCCAGAGTAACAGATGTGCTGAAAACTACTTAGTCATGAAGTTCCATGGGCCTGTTTCCAAGGACACTTTATGGTTACCCATCGAACCTGCCCTCTGCCTCTAACAGATGAACTCTCTCCTTTACAATTATTGTTCCATCACCTTCTAATCTGATGATGTGATAGTTATATTGAGAAGGGGAGGGTCTGTTTCAGTGACCAGAGATTGGAGCTAAAAGGGACCTGAAAAGGATGTCCTATCCAACTGCTTCATTTTAGAGAAACTAAGAGACTTGCCCCAGCATCTAAAGTTGGATTGCAACCAGGTCTTCCTGACTCCCAAATCCATCGCTCTATCCACTTCTATCTATGGCCAGAATCTATGCCCTCTGCCTATTCATGTATTCAACAAGCATTTTAACTTTGAGGGGATGTTTTCTTTTCCTGTAACTTATTTCCTAATATGTCCCCTTCCCTTTTCCCCCAAGAGAAGTTCTCATAATATGTTAAAAAAAAAAGATATAAATTGTGGTAATTTAAGAGGTTAAAGAGACATAGTTTCTAGGTAATTGGTCATACCCCATTTGATAAATGATGAAAAGCCATGATCTGTGCCCAAAGGGCTATAAATTCATGCATATCTTTTGACCTAACAATACCACCACTTGGGGTGACTACTAAAAATGATTCGAGAAAAAATGCAAATGACCTATGTGTACAAAAAATATACATATCCTCTCTCTTCTCAGGGCAAAGAAATTGGAAATTGAGAGGATACCTATCAAGTGGGGAATGGTATGTGTTTGTGATGGAATATTATTGTTCTATGGGAATTGTTCTATGGGGAAATAATGAGCAGGATGCTCTCAGGAAAAAAAATCTAGAAATTCCTCTATGAACTCAAGCAAAGTGAAATGTACCCAGAGAACCCACAACTCAAAAAATTTAAAAAGAAATGTAAAAAATAGTTTTAAAAGTAACTGGGGTAAAATAGTAAATAAATAAAATAAAATAGAAAAAAAAATAAAAGGATGGTCATTTGACCATCTCTCTTTAGACGAAAGATCCTTAATGTCAGTGAGTCACAGGTTAAATGCCCTTCAAAGAGTAGGTATTTCTGAGGGGTGCTAATCAACTCTGGATGATTAACATAATGGCAAGTGAAGTGTATTAAAATGAGGGTCTTGGGGTACATAACCCAAATCTTAGTCAAGGAGGTTTATCCATTGTTATATAACCTGTCAACATTTTTTCAGAACTGTCTGAGCAAACACAATGCAGGAATAGACCCATTAGCCCAAATTTCTTCAAATTTCTTTTACTGTCTGATTAGATTTTGGCTTGCATAAATCTTTAAAAGATTTCCCACACTGGATTGTTTCTGGATGAGAGAGCAGAAAAGATGGAAAAATCTTGGTTTGGATTCAATAATTAGTTACTAAATACAAGAGAGAAATATGCATTTCTCACAACATTCAGCAAAACGAAACCCATCAAATCCAAAAGCTGTGTTCTACTTCCAAAGTCTCCCCCATTCCTTCCCCACAAAGAAAGAAGCAAGGTATATTTTCCCCAAATCTCTTTTGGAGATATGCTTGATCGTTACAATTGTGCTGTATACAGTTTTCATTTTTTATTGCTGAATGTACATTTATTAAGCACCTACTTCTCATACTACCCATTCATGGGGATTGAGAACAACTCATAAACTAAAGCACAAGGTAAATGAAAACTATGGTGATGTTGATGGAGTGACTTATAGGGACCATTCCTTGGAACCCATGCAGATATTCTCAAGTCCCAATTCACTGCGTGAAGATTCTAAGGAATGGAAGAAAGACTACTTTGGGCCATGTATGACTAGGGAGCTTGTACTGTGTGATGAAAAACAATTTCTCAATTGGCTCCTATCAAGCTGGAAGATTTAATAATGGATGGACTTACTATGGGTGATGACGATGAGTTTCCTGCTGAGCTGATGTTCAGGAGATATACAAAGAGGTTACCAGCCTTTCTGTTCCTCTCTCTTGCTTTCAGCCATAAAGAGTTTAATACACCAGTAGTGTGACTTAATGGATGAAGGTGCACCTAGCTTCAATACAGCTATGAGCACTTGGCTGTCTTTGTCTTTGTTTTTCCCTGATATTAGACAAATGAGTACCCATGATGGACATGTCCAGTGGTAGCCTTGGGCCATATGTGCAACTGAGGACAGCCCCTACCCAAGCTTCTAAACAGTCCTCAGGATCGGAAGCCAAAGAGAAGAAAGGGAGATGGCTGAGGTCAGTCGCCCTTTTGTACAGTCACTGGATTCTAGTTCGGAATCCAATTAGAGAACTCTTTAAAATCTTCGTTGTAAGCCCCCGAGTCATCCATCACTCTCAGTCATACAAAGCTAGAAGTAGGCTCTCCGAAGCTTCCATGTGATGGACGAGAATCAGACAGAGAATATCCATCTACACACGCTCCAAGGCATGACCCTTTTATTCCAATCCATCCACATTACATTGGTCTCATCAATCACCGAGCAAGCATTTATTGCGTCTACTATGTGTGAGGTACTGCTCTCTCAGCACTAGGGATATAATATGATTATAATGGGGGTGGAGAGAGGAGAGAATAAGGTATATTTAGAAGGACATATAAATAAAGAATAGAAATATAAAGAGAATAAATGCAAAAAATATGATTCTTCACTAAAATCATAGAATCATGGGATCTCAGTGTAGGGAGAGACAGAAAAGATCAGCGAATGTGTGAACAAGAATCCCCTCTAATAATAGCTAAAATTTAGAGAGTGCACTAAGGTTAGCAAGACGTGTTATATCTATGATTCCATTTGATCCTCCAAACAATAAAGATGGTACCAAGGTTATTATTCTTTGCAAAATAAAGAAACCAAGGCTGAAATGTTAAATGACTTTAGTCAAAGAGCTTGTAAATTTCTGAGGAAGGATTTGAACCCAAGTCTTCTTGAATCCAATTCCAAGACTCCTTTAGCCATCCTATGAAGCCCCTTTGTCAGACTCAAGTGGACCACTTCTCTTTGAGACAGCTCTCACTGCTGGGAGGGTTTCCTCATAGGAAGCTTGAATTTGCCTCTTTCCAACTTCTACTCCCAAGTCCTGGTTCTGAGCCCTGGGACCAAGCAGAACAAATCTGATCTCTCTTCCACATGAGAGCCTTCAGGAAGCCAGAGCCAGCCAGCCCTTCCCACCCCTCACTCCCACTCTGATGGATGCCTCATCAAATATGACCGTGGTCTTAAGACTACACCAGCAGAGCCCAAGATCTTATGGGTTTTACCAAGTCATAAAGGCTTTAAGTACAGGCCCAGCAACAATTATGCTCCAAGGACCAGACAGGCTAAGGTTAGAGAGGCACATAGCCCAGCTGTTGACAGGAAGAACAGGGGATTGCTATGTGCACTGACGAAAGGAGTGTCCACCCCAATAAAAGCATAGCTTCATGGCAGACCCAAGAGGATGTCACCTCATCACCAGATCCCACTTACTGAGAACGCCATTGTAACATCTAAGAAAGAAAAGGGATCCTCCAAAATTGGCATTTTTTATCCCTCAATGAAATCTTGGGTCATGTTGTGTTAAGAGTAATTAAGAGAAATAATCCTGCCCCATTATTCCCTGGTCATGGAACACCTAGAATAACGTATTCACTTTGGAGTATCGTATTTTAAGAAGGGCACTGATGAGAGGGACTAGATTGGCAGGGAGGGTGGCATGTCAAGATCATATCCTGTCAGCAGCCCACTGGACAAGCCAGTCTCACTTAAATGGGACAAGACGGGGGCAGTTTGATGGTTGCCTTCAAGGATCTGAAGGGCTATTAGGCTTTCCTAATAGAAGATGGATTGTCCTTTGGGCCACTAAGGACAGAAGGAGAAGAATGAGGAAGGGAGTGGTCGGGGGCAGATCTAGTTTAAAATGAAGGGGGCAGGGGCTTCCCTTGCTAAACTTCAAAGACTGATCAACTGCTCACTGGGCGTTGTAGAAGGGACTCCTGATCAGGTGTGGTTCAGAATAGTGATCACAGAGGTCTCTGCTCTTTGAAATTCCAGTATTCTCCCTTTAGCTGTTGCTATCCATGGTTCTGAAGCCGTCACCTGATTTTCCACATTGCTGTTAAATGGGGCTTAATCCCCTTGAAAACCCATAATGGTCAGGGCCATTTGAAGCCTTTTTTAAAGATGGAAAGCATGGATCATTAAGGGTTCTTCCCCCTCCACCCCACCAAAAACCTTCCATGAAGGACACAGCAGCCTCATGTGGCAGTAAGTGGTTCTGGACCCGTAGTCAGGAGACATGGGTTCAAGTCCAGGTTTTGCTCCTTCCCAGCCCTGTGACCTTGGGCAAGGCCTTTCCCTGTTAAACCTGAGAATCTTCATGTCAAAAGGGGACCCTACTATCTACACCACCTGCCTCAGGGTTATTAGGTTGTGAGTCCTTAGTATAAATGGAAGTTATTGCAAATGAGCAGACGTGGAGAATTCCAACCATCAAGATGTATCAACTATCCCAAATCCACTAACAAAAGAGCTTCATTATATTGATATAAATGAACAGAGAGTGGGTCACTCATGTGTGTTCTCTCATTTGTGTACCCAGTCCACAGTTACAAGGCAGGAACTCATAGGAGAGCTAGGAAGAGAAGGCAGGGGAGAGAAAAGAAGGATAGAATCATCTTTGTGACAGAACACAAGAAGCAGCAGAGGGTGCACAGAACTCTGGCTATAGACAGAGCCCCATGGTGGCTGCTGGGTATGCATACATACAAGGAAATCTTTTTCTTTTTCTTTTTTTTTTGCTGAGGCAAATGGGGTTAAGTGACTTGCCCAGGGTCACATAGCTAGGATGTGTTGAGTGTCTGAGACCAGATTTGAACTCAGGAGGAAATCAGGAGAACCTCCTGCCCCTAGGAAATCTTCTTCTAAAGGAACATATTTCACTGGGTGCTTTTAAACACAAAGTCCCAGCAAGTGTTCCTAAGTCTGGCACCCTAAGTCATCACCCTCACCCATCTTGTTTAAAGCTTCCCTCACCTGTTTTTTTGGGTGTTATGTCCTCTGGGAATGGATGATTCCTACCTTCATCCAACTCAATATTTTTCTTCCTAATTCAAAGCTCAGACCGAGTCATCCTCTCACTCAGAACATTTTCTGTGACATCTTCTTGCACCCAGAACAAAATACTAAGGTCCTTAGCTTGTTGGAATCAGCAGCTCACACTTTATGGGACACAACCCTGGAACTAGTCCTGGAGTCCCATCTACAATATGCTTCTACTCGAATTTCAATCAGAGATGGGGAACTCACCACATGAGATGGCTCTTAATGATTTTTACCCAGATTTTTCTCTCTTCAAATTCATTCACTTAATGAGTATCTCTTAAACACCTTGACGATGTGCAAACACTTCTCAAAGATAAAAAGAAAGTAACCCTTGACCTCAAAGAGTTCACGATCCCTCCACTGGGCCTAGTTGTGCCTTCTCGAGCCAAGTTCATTCTTCTTTCAGGGGAGAACCCTTGAGAAGGCTGAACATAGCTAGCAGGTCTCTTTAAGTCTCTTCTGCTTTATTAGAGCCCTAATTTCTGCAGGGCTCAAGGTCAGAGAACAAACTTCCCCTGAAAGGCTATTAAGTCTCTTTAACACTGATATTTTCAACCAGGCAATCAATAAATCCACTAACAACTCTCTTCCTTCACATTTTTGAAGATCAGCAGGTAATGTTCTTTGTCTCTAATGATCTAACCCACACTCACAATTGGTTGTATTGATGCTACGACTTTCCCACAGATTAATAAGAGCCAGGAGAGGATCCCTGCTGTCTTCAAACATGCATCGTACCAATGGCACAGATCAGCAAAAACCTGCATTTTGTTCGAAACAGGAAGGTTGCCCATAACAGATGTGTGTAGGTGGGCATGTGTACATGTGTGTGTATATTTAATGGGAAAACAATTTTATTAGAGCAATTACACATGGAGACTTATATATTTCAAAGATAAATGGGAGAGACCCATGATATCTTTTGCCACTGGAGGAAAAATGGTCCCCTTGGAACTACCCCATCACATAGGGCTTGCTTTCTTCCACAGCTCCCTGCCTTTACTTACCAAAGGAGCCGAATCATAAGGCCATTGTAAAAACCAAACCAAACCAAGCTCTGCTCGGTGCCCCAGATATTGCATGCGGAGCCTAAAGGAGCTTCGGGGTCTAAGGAAGTACAAATAGAACCAAGGAGCTGATTAAAAGCGCCTTCATCAATATAAGAATGAAAGGATTCCGTTGAAAGGGATACAAGTTTTTAAAGCCCTACTCAACTGCAGAATCAACATTGGCTGAGGGCCACCTGTGGCGAGGAAACCCCTATCCTGCCATCTCCTGGGCTCGGCCTGCTAGCCTTGAGCAATTAGCTACCTTCTAGGTTCTTAATCAGTCTTCACTGGATTAAACCAGTTTCATTGGATGCCATGAACAGAGTCCTGTGCTAGGGGTGAAGGGAGATGGACCATAGGAAAATGTCACCCAGAGACTTGCGATCTAGAACAAAATGGTCCCGGTTCCCTCTGTCCGGCACATGGAGCTCCACGAGACACTTGACCGTCTTTCCTCGCGGCAGCCCCGAGTGCAGGTGCTTTGATGCCATTTTTCGGCTGTCAGGGCTGAACCGCCAAGTGCTTTGGTCATTGCCAGGGGTTCCATTGCCAGTAAGTGCTGAGGTGGGATTGATGCTCCAAGTCAGGACTCCGTCCCTGCCCCACCTTCCCTGGGGCCACATCAGAGGAGGCAGGAGGAGGGAAGAGGAGATGGTTTAAGCCCTACCCGTGTCTTCCATTGGCAAGATCCCCGGGGGCAGAGAATGGGTGCCAAGGTGCCGGGGAAGAGAAGGCTTTGGGTCCTGCCCAATGTCAATATTTAACTCTTCACTTCCTGGAAACTTCTTGATTGGTAATGCTCCTGTTCAGGGAGCCCGGCCCCTTCCCCTGCCCTCGCCGTGCCCCGTGCCGACTTTCCTGGCCAGTGCGCTGCTTTGCCCTACGCTCCCTTATTTGCTCATTAATGTGATTGATTTCCTGAGTAATGTTGTAATGAACAATCCATCAATTATTAAACCCTCGCCCATAACAGGAAACAGCTTGGGTCTGATGAGAAGCAGCCTGAATTCGGGGTCAGAGGACTTGGGTTTGAACCCCAGATCTTGTCTGTAACCATGGGCAAGTCCTTTTGAGATGACCTGACAGTGGGAAAAAATGTTGGCTTTGAACGCAAAGGTTTTGGGTTCAAATCCCCACTCCTCCACTTTCCGCCTCCGTAAAATGAAAGAGTTGGACTGTCTGACTCTAAGGCATCTTCATATTCCAAACCCATGATCCCTCTGTGGTCCTCGGTTTCCCCCTCTGTGAAATGAAAAGGGGTGGACATCCCGAATAGAAGTATGGAAAGAGTCTGTTTTTAAACACAGGATCCAGACTTCCTGGGGGGGGGTAAGGCCAGCTGGCCCAGCCCCCCCTCCCTTCAGTTATACTTCTATAACCCAAATCTACATAAATGCTAGATACGATTCAATATTACCCAGGCAAGGTTTGCTCAGGCTCCTTCCTTCCTTGCAAACGCACCCATCGATGCTTGCTGGTCATCCAACTTGTCTGAGATCCTTCCCACTTGGGCCCCTCCTGGAGCTCACAGACTTGCCATGGACCCCAACCATAAGCACATCCCGGTCTAGCCTCCGGTCTGCCACTAAGTGCCTGTGTTATCCCACCCAAGGCTTCACTTTTGCCCATCGAATGCTCTGGGTGTGAGGTGGAGAATGATCCCGGAAGACAGGGGCGCCCGGTGATGGGCCACCAAGGCCCCTGGGGCCCCATGAGCGGCAGGGACGGCTCCCAGCCCTGAGCATAGGAAAGCAGCTGGATCTTGGTGGCCTCCCTGGCTTGGGCTGACCGTCCCGGGCTGGCGGGAGGGGGGGGGCGGGCACAGCGGATGACCTTCTCTCCTCCGGTGGGGCTGCCTGGCAGCAGCTGTGCCCACCCATCCCCAGCCAAGCCCGCCCGGGCCGAGCCATGTGCGTGGGAACATCTGCTTGTTGTTGGCAAGATTCATTCCAGGCCAGATGCTTCTATTGCATAAACCCTGGGCTCCTCTTCGACTTTAATCCCGGCCCCGCACCCAAGCCGGCCTCTGTTTGCTTTGCCTTCCTCTGCCTCAATTTTCAAGCCCCAGCCTTCCCAAGAGCATCATGTCCTGGCCCCAACTGCCCACTGAGGACTGGTTCTGCCCATCAGACCCAGGCGGCCCCGCTGCCCACATGCTGAGGGTCTGGGGGGGGGGCGGTTCTGAGTCCTGGAAGGGGTGAATCCCGGCTCTGACCCACATCCTTGGCAGGCTGGGGGAGAGGCAGCCACTGCTGGGAAGGGCCGAGAGGCCGGCCACGGCTCCCTTGTGTCCACGGGTGCCACATGACCCTGTCTGCCTCCCAGGACACCGGAGAGTGCTGGCCTCCCCCGCTCGGATCATTGGTCCATTTCATGCCTTCGGCCTGTGGACGCCCCACAGTCATGGGGCTGGAAGGGCCCAAGAGGCCGGGCACAAACTCTCGTGTGTCCACGGGTGCCACATGACCCTGTCTGCCTCCCAGGACACCGGAGAGTGCCGGCCTCCCCCGCTCGGATCATTGGTCCATCTCATGCCTTTGGCCTGCGGACGCCCCACAGTCATGGGGCTGGAAGGGCCCGAGAGGCCGGCCACAAACTCTCACGTGTCCACAGGTGCCACGGCCCTTGCATGTGTCCCTGCCTTTCCTGCTGTGAGGACCTCACAGGTCATTCCTCCCACCACGCAGCAGGAGCTGTCCCAGTGCCTCCCAAGCTCTTCTTTGAGGTCCCCTGCTCACCCTGTCCCTATGTCCAGCCTAACTGTCCCTCCCCCTTCCCAATGTTCATCCACCCGCTGACCCACCGTGTCCCCAGGGATACCCACCGCTCTGGCCACCCCGGCCCGAGCAGAGTCCTGGCCGCACCCCCTCCCCCACTGCTTCCTTCGTCGCTGATCACAACTTTCCCCTCCAGACCCCATGGCTTCCTTAACCACGGCCCCCGGCCCATCCCTTGTTGCCCACGCTTAAAGACCCCGGACCTCGCCAGGTGGCCCGTTCCCCTTCTGGTCCTTCTGTCCCGACCTCCGGGTGAGACGTGGGTTTCTGAGCCTCAGCCACTCACACACGCTCACAGAAATCCCCGCTCCGTCCTCGAACTCGAGCTTATTCCCACGGCCCCCTATCTGGGGGGAGCCCCAGGCCCCCATTTCCCTTCTCTGCCTCCTTTCCAGGCCTAATGTTACCCGTCCTTCTCCCCATTCTCAGGTGCTGGTTCCTCCCCAGCCGAGTCCTGCTGCTGCCCCCATGAACAGTGCCCCCCACGGGCCTGCGCCCCCGAGGGATTGTGATGAGGGCAGCCTCTCCCCACTCCTCCCAGTCCCAGGGCCTCCCTCCGGGATTGTTCCCGATGTCTCCTGCCGGGGCTCACTTTGTAGCGAGTTCTCTCCCCCTCCCACCCTCCACCATTAGACTGTGAGCTCTCCAGGGCAGGGACTGGCTTCTGCCTCTTTTTGTATCCCCGAGTCTTGGCACAGGGCCTGCACACAGCAGGTGCTTAATGTTTCCTGACTGACTGACTGACTGACTGACTGACGGCTCCCTCCTCTCAGCTCATGCATTCTATCATAGGATTCCCTTTCTTGGCTATTGAGCTTGCAGGCTTCCCAGATCCCCAGATCTTTTTCCCTTGGAGCATCACCTAGACAGGCTTCCCCATTGTGGGGAAGGGGAGGGGCTGGGGGGCTGGGTTGGGGAGTGGGAAGGGCAAGCTTTGGCATTCACTTCCTTTATCGCTGGGTCTGCCTGTTTCTCCATAAGAGGAAGGCGAGGGCCTCGGGGTCCCATTTGGCTCCAAACTCATGAGCCCACAAGGCTACACTGGCCCCTGTGGGATTTGTCCTGCTCCTGCCGCTGTCATTCAGTGAATGAGCTGCCCCCCTGTGGTACCCGAGAACTTCTGGGCCATCCCAGTCACTGAAGGGCGGCCCGGGGGCAGGGAGCTCCTCATGAGCAGGGATCTTTCTCACACATGGTCATCCCACCGGGTGCCCCTGGCCCTGAGGAGGCCCCCCTGCCCGCCTCGGCCCCCTGGGCAGCAGGAACTAAGCTGGGCCCCATATTTGGGACCCACATTTCTGGGCCCCAAGAGAGACGAGGCCCTCCGGCCCGTGGCAAGAACCAAGCACCAGGCAGAAGGCCAAGACATTCACCATCATTATTGGGGGTTCTGGGAGAAGGCTCAGCCTGGCTCGGGTCTTTCTCCAGGGCCGGGACTTCAGGGCTTCCACTCGATGACCTTGGTGGCGATCTGAGCCGCGTGCCTCACGTACAGGACGGGGTCCTGGAACAGAGCCTTGAATTTGTTCACCTGCGGGAGCAGGTCCCGCCGGCCCTCAGGGGCCTCGGCCAGCATGGTCAGCGTCTTGATGGCATTCAAGCGCACTTTGGGCAAGTCGACATCCAGCAGTTCCAGCAGAAATGGGATGGCTCCCGCATCCAGGGCGGCGTACTTGCCTGAAAATGCAGGGAAGCAGCACATGCCCACACTGCAGAGACACACAGTCCCCTCATGCTCCAGTGCAGCAACACAAAGACTCACACTCACACTCACTAACACACTCACACACACACTCACACTCACTCACATACACACTCACACTCACACATTCTCACACACACTCACACTCACACATACACTCACACACTCACACTCACTCACACACACTCACATTCTCACACACTCTCACTCACACACACTCACACTCACACACACTCACACATACACACACTCACACTCACTCACACACACACATACTCACTCACACACACACTCACACATTCTCACACACTCACTCACACTCACACACACACTCACACACACACACTCACACTCACACACTCACACACCCCTCACAATGGGTACCCACATCCTGAGACAGACCCAGACCCCTAGACTGGTCTGTAAACAGGATCCCACCGCCAGCATTTCCCAAACTCACCCAAGGATATTTCTGAACAAAGAAAGGATCTTGTCTTGCTGCTCCCACAATAATTATGGGGAGGGGGGCAGGACAATGCAGAGGCTATCTAGTCATTCCACAGAGCCCACTGTTTGCTTTGCAGCTCACTCCGAGGAAATGCTCGACTACAAATTGTAACAAATGGAGTCAGATCACTTGGTCATTTTAGCCCTGGATTCCTCTCCCAGATGAGACTGGATTGGGTGGGGCCTCCCCAAAAGGCAGGAGTGCCCAAGACATAGTTGATGACTACCTTGATCTAGTGTTTGGTAACCCCAAGACTCCAGCTTCTGGGATAAGAGCTCACTATTTGACAAAAAATGCCGGGAAAACTGGGAAATGGAATGGTAGAAACTAGACACTGACCCACATCTAACACCCTACACCAAGATAAGGTGGAAATGGGATCATGATTTAGACATAAAGGGTGACACTATAAGCAAGTTAAAAGAGCAAGGGATGGTTTGCCTGTCAGATCTGTGGGGAAGGGAGGAATTTATGGCCACAGAAGAATTGGAGAACATCATGAAATGCAAAATGGATCATTTTGATTACAATAAATTTAAAAGATTTTGCACAAACAAAACCAATGCAGCCAAGATTAGAAGGGAAGCTGAAAGCTCAGAAATATTTTTTACCACCAGTATTTCTCATAAAGGCTCATCTCTAAAATATAGAGAGAACTGACTCAAATTTATAAGCATACAAGTCATTCCCTAATTGGTAAATGGTCAAAGGATATGAACAGACAATTTCCACCCAAAGAAATTAGAGTTATTTCTAGTCATATGAAAAAAAGGCTCTACAACACTACTGATTGATTGGAGAAATGTAAATTAAGACAACCCTGAAATACTGACTCACATCTCTCCCATTGGCTAAGATGACAGGAAAAGATAATGATGAATGTCGGAAGAGATTCAGAAAACGGGGACATTAACCCAGTATTGGTAAGAGTTGTGAACTGATCCAACCATTCTGACGATAGCCCAAAGGGTTCTCAAACTGTGCATATTCTGTGATCCAGCAATCGATCAAATAGACTTCTAGGTCTTTATCCTAAAGAGATCATAAAAAAGGGAAAAGGACCTATACGTGTACAAATGTTTATAGCAGTTCTTTTTGTAGTAGCAAGGAATTGGAAAATTGAGTGGATGCCCATAAGTTACAGAATGGCTGAAAAAGTTGTGGAATATGAATGTAATGGAATATTATTGCCCTATGAGAAATGACGAGCAGGCTGATTTCAGAAAAACCTGGAAAGACATGAACTGATGCTGGACGAAGCAACCAGAACCAAGAGAACATTGTACACGGTAATGACGAGATTATGGGATGATCAACTATGATGCACTTGGCTCTTCTCAACAATGTGGTGATTCAAGGCAATTCCAATAGACTTAGGGTGGAAAATACCATTTACATCCTTACTGGGGGGTGTAGGCTGTTATATTGGTGTTAATAACATTTCCTCAAACAGAAATACCACAAAGTCATGGAAAGAGGGCCTGAAGGCCATCCTATTGCCCCTGGTTAAAAGCGAGCTAACTTTAACTTGTAAGAAGACATGTCTGACTAAGTCCTAAGCTTCTGGACCTGACAGAGAGACAAGGAGCAGAGGATGCCATAAACTAAACCAACCCCTTGCAAGTAGATTAGCAAAGCCGAGCAAGACTCTCTACCCCTTTTCAGAAGGAAGAAGGGAATGGAAAGGATCTAGTGGGTCAACCCTACTCCTTAGAGGAACGTGCACAGACACTGAAGTTAGAGCCCTTAATGGAAAAAAAGAAAAATGGAAAGAGAATAAATAGCTTTCAATATAAAGTAGAAAAGCTCACCCAAGTACTGGGCTTCCTGAAAAAACAGAATGGAGCAATCAAGTCTCAATAACTCCACGAGACAAAAAGAAATACTAGAACAAAGTGAAAAATTTGAAAATATAATTGGTAATTACTTTTTAAAAAACTGATTTTTCAAAATAAACTTCCTAGAAAACAAATGAAGGAGAGATCATCTTAAAAGCATCCAACTCCTTAAAAACAATAATCACACAAAAATACTGGCTAACATATTTTTGGGATAATAAAACTTCCCAGATCTAAGGAGTTAGGAGAAAATAGAGAGAATCCACCAATTTCCTTCTCAAAGAAAGCAAAAAACTGGAAAACAGCTAGAAATAGGCTGTCAGAGAATGTCTTAGTTGTGTTTTTTTTTCAGTGAAGTGTAAATCACTCAGAGGGTGAGGGGAAATGGAGGTAAGGGAAGCTTAAATAATGACAGGGTTTGTAACAGTCACTGTGGAGATCTGGTTAAAGAATTAATTAGGAAGGAGTAGGATTGTTTTGCTGCAGCGAGGGTCTAGTTAAGACCGTATAAAATAAATTTGTGGGGGATCCAATCAGCATGGTTTCACGATTTCCTTCAATTACATTCAGCAATACATGAGTGGGAGTGAAGGAAATGGAGAGAATGAGTAATTCTAGGTTAGCATCTGACTAGGTATGGCTAGAAATAGGACAAGGGGGCAAGGGACACAGGAAAGGAAATGGAAAGTTGGATTTATCAGGGGATTAAAATAGGAAAGGGAAGAGAGCGTAGTTGGTGATGGCTTAAGAACCGAGGGCTAGAAGGAGTGGGGGACACAGTAAAGATCAAGAAGAGGGTGAGGCGCAATTAAGACAGATGAGAAGAGAGGGATAAAAAAGTGTGGTATCTCGGATAAAGAAATGTGAGAATCCATATTCCCTAAAGAAGTAGAATACTTGTGGCTGATGAAGGAATGAATGGTGTGGCTTTCTCTATGTACAGTTTAGGTGGAGTTGGGGAGCAGGTCATGGAAACTGAACAGAGGGGGGAACTTGGAGGTGAGAGAGCATCATTATATTTATTGAAGCTCTCTTGGAGGAGAGCAAGAGTTGAGGTGGAGAGAAGGACCGTAAGCCCGGAGTGAACTCCTGGAAGGATAAAGGAAGGAGAGTATCCCTGGGACTGATCAACTTTGATGATGTGAACCTGAAAGAGAAGACATCGCTGAATGACCGTGATAGATCATGGTCATGGGAAACAAGAAGTATTTTGGTACCCCTCCTGCCGAGACGAGGGAGTGGGGGGGGGTGCAGTACAAAGGAAAGTGTAGCCTGTACTAGAAAGGATGATAAGGGGGTAAAATGTCATTGGAGAGAACCAGGTCTCGGTGTGCCAGAAGATTAAAAAAATGAGAAAGGAAGAGATTTAAGATGAAAAGAAATGAGTCATTTATGGAGTAAGTGTTACAAAGGCACCGGAATCTAGAAAAAGCAAAACATAAAATAACCAAGAATACGCTATTCTTCTGTAGGAAAAAAAAAAAAAACTATATTGTGTTTTAACCAAAGTCTGGTACACAGAAGCTATTAATATGTAAACATTTTGGCTTCAAGAGTGAGGGCCTAATGAGCACTTTCCCCCATTAAGAGCATTATTCTCTGACCTGAGCAATCGCACACTTAACATTCACAGTAATTATGAAACAAAAGACAGAATTTCAAAGCAAGAAAAGGCCCAGGTTTAAGTGTCATTTTTATTTTGGTTTAACAATATCTGAGATATCTATCATCCTGGCCCCTTCAGGTCCAGGGCAGACATGATTCAGTCCGCAATAAACTAAGGGACATTTCTCTTGGTTAACAACTCCCTCTATCAAATGGCTGATTCTGGTCCCTTTGAGCAGCGAAGTGCACATCTCTTCTTGGGATAACCATTTTAGGAAGTCCAGAGAGGTTAAGAACATTCGTATCAGAGACATCATTGCAGCATTAATTCCTCCTTTTTTTTTTTTTTTTTTTTTTTTTTTTAACATAGCTGAGGCCATAGTGCGACCTTGCTGAGCACAAATGAATCCTAGGCGTGGTTTTCATTAATTCACGAATCCCATTTTCACTAGTTTCCCTTGTTCTTTGGGTTGCCTCAGATCTGTAGCGAGATCCCTTTAGCCCCATTGGTTTGGTGGAAAGTAGAAAGCTCTTTGGATTGGATCTTACTTTAATCTAGCAGATGCAGCAAAACAAGTAGATGAAGCGAGGATCCATTCCAGCCCCCTCCGGGCACACCGAGGTTTCACTACACAGAATCTGGGAACGGCTTTGTACCTGTGGCCAGCGATGTTAGTGGGGTAGAGAAAACGACGAGGGGGGAGACAAAAGCCTGGGGGGTCAAACCTAGGGGACCCTCCAAGCCCTCAATCCCCTCCCAGTACCAATAACCGAAAGTTGTGAAGATTAGGAACCAAGGTGGTCTGATTAAAGAATAATAGGAGCTTAAAGGAAACAGTAATCCTCTGCTCTGCTGGACATTCAATTATCTGATCCCCTTAGCCACGGCCACTCAGAGTGGATACGCTGAAGCTCTCTGCCAGTTGTTCCAATGTAGTTATAAATCATACGGGGAGCATGTTCCCTATTCTTTGTGCAAGCCAACAAATCATGTGCAGCAACGGCATCCTCGTTCCTAGTCTTTGCACACCCTGCAACTAGGTGGTTGTGAAGGCCACGATGTCCACAGATCTCCCATCCCACCGAAACTACCCGGTGCTACTTCAGGAGCACTTGGGGACTGAGTAGGTTCTCTCACGGGTCAGGCCTTTCCCAGCCCTTTTTACATGGAGGACTGCCCTAATCGCAGGAGACCTCCCCATGTGGGGCCTCCAAGAATCAGAACCCAGACTAGAGCTATTAATGGGGTGGTGGGCACAGGAGGAGAATTGTGGGTGGCTGTTCCAAAACTACAGAACTTTCAGATCACAGGGCAGCGGAGATTCCCCGATTTGTATATATATATATATATATATATATATATATATACAGGGCAGCAGAGATTCCTGATTCATTATTTACATATGTGTGTGTGTGTATGTGTGTGTGTGTGTATAAATATGTACACACACACACACACACACACACACACACACACAGAGTCAGGTCAAGAGCAATGAGGCCATTCTACCTGGTCCACAAGTGGGCATTCAAAAAGTTCTGGAAGCCGAAGCGAGCTCTGCCGTTGGGATGACGGCTCCATGGGCCCGTAGTCTGTCACTAACCAGGGACCGGCGCTCCTGTGCTTACTTGCGACATAAACCAAATCCCATCTGCAGCTGATTTAATTGGGGCCCCCTTAAAAGCTCTGTGGCTTCAAAGGGGAACGAGCTCTGTGATGGCGGCGGGGGAGGATGGATGGCTCGGGCAGAGCCTTTTGAGAAGGACATGAGCCTGCTCACAGGCAATTAGCAGCAGTGAGGAGGGAGACGCTAGAGAGGCCCACACTGGCCTTGCCCCGGAAACCTGACTTGCCAGTGAGAGAAGCAGCGCAGGGATCCCTGCATGGGAGACACGTAGGAGACGACGAGTGCACGTGGATCCCACAGCCCAGGCAGCAAAAGGAGCCATTGACAAAGTGGCCAACAAATGTTTTTAAAGTTCGGGGGCTTGTTCTTAGTGTCCCTTCCTAAGAGTCTCAAAGCATTGATGTTCACTCCACATTGTCAGCCTCGCTCCAAAGGTGCCCCAGGAAACCGCCCACCTCTCCCAGGGGGCAAGAACAGCTCCCCGCTCTACCCTTGTGCCCATCGGCTAGTGGTGCCCTTGCAAGAACTAAAAGGTAAAGAAAGGGTCATTCAGGGGCAGCTGGGTGGCGCAGTGGGTAGAGCACTAGCCCTGAAATCTGGCTCAGACACTTAACACTTCCTGGCTGGGTGAGCCTAGGCAAGTCACTTAACCTAATTGCCTCAGCAAAGAAAGAGAGAAAGAGAAAAAGTCATTTAAAGAATAAAAAGAATCCCAGGCACAGCGTGTAAATTATCTACCTTCTTCTCTAGTCTTAGTTTCCTCAGTGAGGCAGGAGAACATTCCCAAGCTACTCAGATCCCCAGCACTGGGGTCTATGGCTCTCTCTTCCTTCACAGAACCCAGCGATGTCTTTCTTTGCCCCAGTGGTGTCCGTGCATAGATAGATTGTTACTGGCTCTCTGCACAGCAGTACAGACACCAACCGACCCCTTCCTAAAGAGCAAAGTGATCATATCCTCGATCCATCGAAAATATGAAACATCAAACAAACCACAGCCACCAAGCCAAGAACTTCCGACAAGTGCATCTCCGACCACCTTCGGAAATCGGCTTCTAACATCACTTGGACATCCATGTCACACCCTGGCAAATGCACAATAGCCCCAGATTGTGGCTGCTCAACTTTCCAGGCTCCTGCTAGTTTCCCATCTTCATCAGGTGATCAGCCCTTGTGAAATTAAGGGAAAAGATACTGAGAAATCTCAACTCTCCCCCATTCTTTGGGAAATGCTTGCTCAGAAATAACCTCCATCCCCAGGTTTTGAAAAAGGTCTGCATTTTCCAAGCCCCCTTTGGCCACAGTAGCTGCCCCAGCTTCTCCCCACTGTTCTATTGATTGTAGATTTCAGCACCAAGTGGGAACCATATACATTGGGAATGTCTTTTACTACAGCTAGAACAGGGCCGGCTCTGTCCTTGCCCTGGATGTCTACCATGGAGGGATGCTGCTTCCCTGGGCTTCCCTGCCACACAGGTGCCAGGAACCTGCTTGGATTGGCTGCATAGCTGGAACACGTGGTGGCTGGGACAGGGAGAAGGAGGGAGAGGGAGGAGGGGAAAGGAAGGGGGGAAAGGAAGGAGAGGAAAGAAGGGGAGGGAAAAGGAAGAAGGAGGAGAGGGAGGGAAAGAAGGGGAACAGGAAGAAGAGTGACAGGGGAAAGGGAAGGGGGAAAGAAAGGGAAGGAGGGGAGGAAAAGAAGAGGAGGAAAGGAGGAAAAGAAGGAAGGAGGGGAAGGGGAGAAGGGGGAGAAAAGGAAGAGAAGGAAAGGGAGAAGGGAAGAGAGGGAGGGACAGGGAGAGGAGGCAAGTCTTTAAAACTGGCCAGACTAGGTCACTCTCTTTCCCGTGTGTTCTTTTCTGCTGCTCCCAGAGGGGGATGATCACTCACAGTCCCCACTATGTGGGTACCATGACCTGAACAAGAGGACAGATATGTTCCCTCCCCCCCACTTTTACACTGGCTCCAAGAAATGGGTCTATGGCTATCTGGCTTTGTTCATTTGTCTTCAGCTGCAGCTCCCGGCCATCTATTCCCGCCGGACCTGGGGTTTGAGCCACGTGACCTTGGAGCCAAGGTTCCAGGTGAAATAGCACAGCTGCTCAGCCTGGAGAAGCCCAGGAACCCGGTGTCTCCCACAGGAGGAGGGGTCTTCTCTACAGGAACTGAGCTAAACTCTAACCCTAATCCCCTTCCTCTCCTCAGAGCCCGACGAGTATGGGAGACTAAGCTGGTATATTTACAACGGAAGTATTCCTTGGGAAAAGCTCATCTCACTCTTAGCGGGTCAGTGGGGTCTCCCATCCTTAAAATCTCATGATGAAAAGAAACCATTATCTGGGAGGGCGGGAGCCCTGGCAGAGAATCTAGTACCCCAGACCCTTTAAGCGTATCAGAGGCAAAGAACTAGAAACCCAGCGGCTGCCCAGCAGCTGGGGAATGGCTGAGCCAGTCGTGGTACACGAAGGTGATGGAGTCTTATTGTGTATAAAAATGATGAGCAGGCTGCTGATAGAAAGGCCCGGGAAGATTTACACGAACTGATGCTGAGGGAAACAAGCAGAACCGGGAATACGTTGTACGCAGTGGCAGCAAGATTATATGACGACCAGCCATGACAGACTTGGTCCTTCTCAGTGGTTCAGGGATCCAAGGCAATCCCAATAAACACTGGATAGAAACAGCCCTCAGCTTCCAGAGGGAGAACTATGGAGAATGAATGTAAAGCAACACACGCTATGTACACTTTGTTTTTTTTGTTTTTTTCTCTCTCATGGTTTTCCCCTTTTGTTTTTTCTCTCCCAACATGATTCATAAAGAAATGTGTATTTTTAAAATTAATATAATAATAGATAAAAATTAATATAATATATTAATATAAAATTTAAAATACTTTTAAATTAATATAATTTTTAAAATTAATAATAATTTTTAAAATTAAAATAATATATAACCCAAAAAAGATAACAATAAAAAAGTTTTTTTTTTTAAAAAGAACGCCAGAAAACCCTGGAGAAGGGGTGAAATGTGCCAAGCCTGGCCTTCAAACAGCTGGGAGTATCACAGAGCTTTGCTACCTCAACTGTTTTTAATTTAATCCTTTCCCTCTGTCAGTTCCTAAATTAACTGTTCTCCTTTAGTTGATCTGGGATCTCACCATCTTGTGGGGCACACAGCTGTTCATTTGGTAACCTGATGCTTTTCTGTTTTCAAACTGTTTTGTGTCCCAATGGGGGTGTCACTTCTGGGTCTCCCCCTTCCCCCACAAAATCTGGTTCTTTTGCAAATCCACATATGCTCCATCCATAGTGCACTGCCCTTAAGGTGGCCCATCCTTCAAGCAAAATTCCTACTGCAGCATATGATAGGAAGTTATAGCAGGGCAGCAAGTGATGCAGTGGATGGAGCACAAGTCCCGGAATAAGAAGGTTTTGAGTTCAAATCCAGCCTCAGACACTTCCCAGCTGTGTGACCCTGGGCAAGTCCCTTCACCCTGTCTGCCTCAGTTTCCTCATTTATAAAATGAGCTGGAGAAGGAAATGGCAAAGCATTCTGGTATCTTTGCCAAGAAAACCTCAAATGGGATTATGGAGAATCAGACACGATTGAAACAACAACCAGATAAGAAGAGAAACATCCAGGGCTAGAAACACAACTGTTCTGGCCATTCTAAATCCAAGCCTTTCTTACCTACAACAGCACGCTCTGTTCTGATGTTTTCCTTCTAATTCCTTTGAGGTGACTTTGCTTCTAATTAACTAGAAAATAACATTCTGCTAAATCATGCTCAATGGTCACACAGATCGAACTCTCCTCGCCGCTGACTAACAGACTTTCCTCCAAAAGAGGCGGTTCCCTTTTGGCCCTAGGCACCACCTTTCCTCAGAACTATTTCCTAAGAAGGAAGAAAGCAGCTTTTCTTCTCCAAGGTAAAGAAAAGGAAAAAGGGGAAACAAGAAGAAGCCATTCAGGACAGGGGGCTGAAGCACAAGGAAGGGCAGCAAGCAGCCTCGGAGACTTCTCCATGTTGGAAGTCCCGGGGAAAATGCTCCTAAACCTGACTAATTCTAGGACGTTCCAAACGCCTTTTGAATGAGCAGATGTCGTCAGAGATGTCCATCGAGACCATAGGCCATCGTCGCTGTGCCAGCATCTATATACCCTCCTTGTTTTCAGGGCTTGAAGCATCCTTCTCTGGAGGCCATTCATCCCCCCACTTCTCCCCACTGGTCTACGAGGAGGAAGGTTTTCCTGCCAAAGTGAGTGAAATATGAGATCCTTGCTTTTCCTGCGGCTGCTGTTTCTCACGGCGGAGGCTCCTCCAAACGGTGACATTGGAGACTTGCCCTGAGTGGGAAGAACTTGGGCCTCAAAGCTCCCCTTAAGGAGACTGACGCCAGCCCCACTTGCTCAGGGAAGAGGAAGCCCTGGATGGCGAGCCCCGGCCAAGCGTCAGGTAACTCACAGCCCGGTCTGATTCCGGCAGCCCCCACGGCCACGGCATGGCAGCAGACTCTCCTGTTCTGTCACGGTGATCTTACTGGTCCAACTGGTCCATATCAAAACACAGGTGGGGGCCCAAGCTCCTGACAAGCCCCCAGACTTATCACCTTTATGGGGATCAAGCTGTCACTCAGATAGCAGCTGGCCACAGACAGCGCCACAATAATGACAGAATTCCCTGACTGAGGGCACTTTAAGTGCCCGCTTCCTACCAAGCACCCTGACTTAATCTTAGACCGGTTTGATGCTTAAGAAGAAACCAGGGAAGTGTCCCTGCCTAGGTCACAGCTCCGGGCAATCTTTCCGGCTTTGGGGGCAGCTCAGACTGAAATCCGGAACCAGGAAAAGACCAATCCTGGCAGGACTTGGGCCCCAGTGTGTGACACATCAAGTGGCCTTAGAAAGGAAAGTCTCAACAGAAGGATCAACAGACTTGGGTCAAAAAGGTAAAGGTTGCTTTCTCCCACAGCTCAGTGATTTGGAAAGATCCCGATTCCAGCACTTAGCAGACCCCACCATTTCCCTAAACTGATCATATTAGAAAAACTTGGTGGCCAACTGCCTAGCCGCTTGCAGCAGAAATGCTTTTCCCGGAGTAGAATTAGCCAGTTTTGCTGACTCCCAATGAAATATGACCATTTAAGAGGAAAAGCCAAATCTGCCAGACAGAGATACAGAAGTGTACCTGCTTTGAGGGAGAAAGAGGGTCCAAGTGGATCAAGTTTCCTCTGCTAAGTAGAATTCTCTCTGATCCAAGTAATGTATACTTCCATTTAAAGTAACCTGAAAATAGGACAATATTCCACAGCATGATAGGACAAAAGTTCACAGTTTAAGTTTGTTGTTGTTTTTTAATCAGAGAAATAGTTACTTTAAAGTTTAAGTTTGTTTGGAGATGATCTCTGTTCATAGAAAACTAAAGGGTTCCTTCTTTTGGTCTGCTCCAGGATAGACATAAAGTTTATCCTTCGTGATTCAGTCCAGACAAACTAAAAGACGTTTCTTTTGGTTAATAAAGGAGCATCCCCAATTGTTCTGATTCCTTTGAACAACAAAGTACAGACCCTACCTTGACATGGTCCTTGAGGATTCAAGGGAGGTTATTCTTTTTTTTTTTTGGATGGAACTTTCTTTTTTATTAATTCTAGCTTTTATTTTCAAAATATATACATGGATAATTTTTGACATTCACCCCTAGAAAACCCTATGTTCTAATTTTTTTCCTAAGGGAGGTTATTCTTAACCTCAGACCAAAAACACTGTGAAAACATTAGTTCCTAATATCTTAAAAAGGCTATATATATAGCAAAACTTTACAATATCCTGAAGACAGGATAGGGCTAGGGAATAAAGCTTTAATAGAAAAAAACAAAGGCCTTCCAAATATTTCTAATGAAAAAACCACAGCTGAGTAGATGATTTGAAATGCAAAACCAAGACAATAGAAACCTAGATAAGTGCATAGATCTGAGAATTTGAAGGAGCTAAACAATAAAGTGGATGCATTCTCAGAGGGGAAGAAGAAATTGCTTCAGAATCTTATTATTTTCAAGGACGGCAGAGGGAATTTGACAAAATAAACACGGGGCTTGGTTGTGTTTTATTCTGTTTTGTTGGTTTTAAGAGGAGAAAAAAAGGGAGGGGGAAATGAATGTACCAGAAAAAAATGTTAAAAAATGGGAAAAGAATTCACTATTTTACATAATTGTCCAGACTGGTAAAAATATGGGGGAAGAGTCAAGGGAGTAGGAATGTCATGAATCTCATTCGTATCGGAATTGTACAGAGGATGGTTGAACATATATGCACATACACAAAGAGGCTGATAGTGAAATACATGGGATTCAACAGAGAAAAAGTTCAGGATGGAGAGAGACGGTGGAGATGCAGGATGTGGTTAAGAGCAGAGGCAGAGTTGGGGAAGGAATAGTGATGATCAAAACAACTATCAATTTTAGAGAATGAATAATAGAGAGAGAATTAAATAGAAAGAAAATGTAAGAACTATAGACTGGGTTCTGAGCTTTGTGAGAAGACAGGGGGCTAAGGAATAAGAGCCGATGACAATTAATGGTGATTACAAGTCTTGATCATATTTCTTCTTTCTCCATTCTTTTCTTCTATGTAAAGAGATGAGGGGTTAAGAGGATTTTATAGAAGGAATTACACAATAGATAACCATAACCATGAATGCAAATGGAATAAACTCACCTATAAAATGAAAGAGAGTAACAGAATGGATTAAAAAGCAGGATCTAACAATATGTTGTTTACAAAGAATATTTGAAACATAAAGATTCATACAAAGTTAAAATGAGAGGCTGAGGCAAAATTTATTATGCATCAGGCAAATTAAAAAACAAAACTTGGGTAACAACCCTGCTCTTAGACTTGATATGAGAAAAATAGACATAGTTAAAAATAAGATAAGCAGAGAAAATACATAGTGCTTAACAACACCATAGGTAATGAAATATTAATGCTTAACAAATATACACCAAATGACATAGCATCTAAGTAAAACTTAAAGGAAAAATAAACTACAGAGAAATAATTGTGGGTGACTTTAGTGAGCCCCTTTTAGAACTAGGCAAATCTGCCAAAGAGAGAAACAAAATGATACATATTTAAATAGAAATTTTTGAACAACTATTGAATGTGAACAGAAAGCAATATAATACTTTTCATATGTGCATAGCACATTTATATAAATTGAAAATATATTAGACACAAAAACCTCATAGACAAATTCAGAAAAGCACAAATATTAAATACATCCTTTCCTGACTACAACCCAATAAATGTTCTGATCAATAAAGAGCCTTTGAAGAAAAGAGCTAAATTTAAGTAATTTAATTGTAAACAAATCATGGGTCAAAGAACAAATTATATAATCAATAGACAGTGACATCAAAGGAAATGACAACAATGAGAAAACAAAAATCTTTGAGATGAAACCAAACTAGTTCTTGAGGAAAATTTACATCTCTAAATACTTTCATCAGCAAAAGAGAGAAAAAGCAGATTAGCATACTGTTTGTCCAACTAAGAAAACTAAAAAAGCAACAAATTTAAAACATTTAAAACTAAATGGAAAAAGTATTTGTTATTGTTGTTGTCATTTTTTCAGTCATGCCCAACTCTTCATGAACTCATTTGGAGTTTTCTTGACAAAAATACAGGGGTAGGGGCAACTAGGTGGCCCAGTGGATAGAGCACCAGCCCAGAATTCAGAAGGACCTGAGTTCAAATCTAGTCTCAGACACTTAACACTTTCTAACTGTGTGACCCTAGCCAAGTCACTTAACCCCAATTGCCTCAGGGAAAAAAAATACAGATGTGGTTTGCCATTTCCTTCCCTAGTCATTTTACAGTAGAGGAACTGAGGCAAATAGGATTAAGTGACTTATCCAAGATCACATACACAGTAAGCTTCTGAAGGCAGAATTGAATTCAGAAAGATGAGACTTCCTGACTACAGGTCTGGCACTCTATTCACTATACCACCTAGCTGTCCCAAATAGAAAGAATAGAAATTCTGCGAATCAAAGAAGAGATAAATAAAATGAAAAACAAAATAAAGTATTAAATGACAAAGAAAACTATAAATTGGTTTCTCAAAAAAATTAAAAGATAAAACAGCTAATCTGTTAAAAAAAAAAAGGGAAGACAACTTATCAATATTAAAAATAAAAAAGGAGAATTCACAACAAATGAAAAGCAAATAAAGGAAATTATTAGCAATTATTTTGCCCAATGAGATTTCATCATAACCTAAATAAGGTAGATGAATATGTACAATTACTATGCAATCAACATTGTCGTTAGGATTATCAGGACCAGGGTTTTGCCTGGCCAGGTCCAGTTGAAAGTACCTGGTCCTACCAACATCTTATACCATATAACAAGATAAGATAAAAATAAGGACCTGATTTATACATAGAAGGTGATACTATGAGCCAATCAGGAGGGCAAAGAATAGCTTATCTATCAGATCTATGGAGAAGGGAAGAATTTATGGCCAAACAAGAAACAGAAGCATTACAAAATATAAAACAAATAATTTTGGTCACATTAAATTTAAAATGCTTTGCACAAACGTGTAACCAAGATTAGAAGGAAAGCAGAAAATTGAGGAACCATTTTTATAACTAGTATCTCTGGTAAAGACCTCATTTCTAAAATATGTAGAAAACTGTGTCAAATTTATAAGAATACCCATTATCCAACTGAAAAATGGGTAAAGGTTATAAATAGGCACTTTTCAGATGAAGAAATCAAAGTTATCTATGGTCATATGAAGAATATTCTAAATCACTATTGATTAGATACATGTAAATTAAAACAATTCTGATCTGACCTACCAGAGACAGAGATACACACACACATAGAGGTATGTACACGTACCCATATATATTCAGAAAAAGAGATGTATACAGACACACACTCACACACACACACTCTCTCACACACACACAGACACACACACACTCACACACACTCACATTCACACACCTGAAAAGACCATTACCACCACACTGGGGTTTCCAAATTTCTCCTCAGGCCAGGAATCTTCCCAAACAAACACTGGAAATTCAACCCCACCTTTTTCTCCTGAGCCCCCGTTACATTTTTGGACAATGGCTGGTATCCAGCCATTGCACTGGGCTCCTGAGGTGCTTCTGTGTTCTTAGCTCACTTCTCAGATGGACCACGAGGGGCTAAAAATGGGGTCAGGAATCACTTGGTGGGGCAGGGAGTGACTCCATTTGTGAGTTTTCCCACCCTGGGATTGGAGCCAAGTCTCCTCCTAAAGTTTGAGGGATTAAACACCCTAAAAATATGCACAGGACTATTCTGGGGTCGGTAACACTGGGCTGAGGGAATTGCCTCCCTCACGCCTGAGGCAGCACCCGTAGCGCCCTTGGCCCTTTAGGGTTCTCCTGCACCCGGTTCAGGACTCCCTTCTCTCTCTTTAGTGCCCCAGGCCTCTGGGACCCACAAAGCACCTCGCACAAAGGGGACCCCCCAAGGAGCTACTAAACCCATCCCAAAACAAGTCATCAGCCCCCCAAATTCTCCCTCCCAAGGGAATGTCTCAGTCGAGGGCTCCAGGGGACCCCAAAGAGGCCAGAATTGGGGATTTCTTTATGGGCCAGGACAACAGGATTGATGACCTGGAGCTGGAAGCTACCTCGGAGTTCTCCATCTGCCAGAGGAGGGAGCTAAGCTCCAGAGGTGACTGAGCAGCCCAACTCGCAGGGCCGAGTTTTCGCCTTCCTGGTGTGAGGCAGTCTGCAGTCACTCTACTAGTGGCCTCTGCTCAAGGGTGGGGAGTAGAGAGCCCCTTTCTGAGACCTTGGATGCCCCAAAGCTTTGCCCCTGTGTAAGCCCATCCCCCTGGTGCCAGTAGGGGCTCCCCTTCCCCTAGCATTGGGCCTGAAGCTGCCCTTTCCCCCGACCTTCAGTGGTGACTGTGGCAAACATCAGGGCCCCTGCTGCATTGCCTTTCACATCGATATGCGGGTCATCCAGCAACATCACCAGCAGGGGAATGACATCGTGCCTCCATACCTCGTTCTTCCCATCCAGAAGCATGCTGGGGGACAGAGGGGGCCCAAGGTCAGCCCAAGGGGAATGGGGGCTCCTCCCCCTCCCATCTTCCCAGGATGCTCACAACACAAGGACCTTTCGGGGCAGTAAAACAACACCACGAGCATCTCTAGAGCACCTTAAAGGTGATCCCCGTGACAATCCTAGACAACAGGAGCCGGGACCAGCCCCACTTTACAGATGGGAAAACTAAGGCCATCTAACGACCGACGTTTCAGTATTCCATTATGCCAGGCTTCAGAGTCCCATAGCTGGGAAGCTCTGGGGGAGCGAGCTCATCCAGACCTGACCTAGGAGCCCCAGAAGGAAGAAGGGGAAGGTGTCAGAGGAGCGAGCACAAGGGGAACCCTAACTTTGGCATCACGAGACCCGAGTTCGAGTCCGGGCTCTGATGCTTCCTAGCTATGTGACCCTGGACTATTACAAGAGCAGCACTTACAGATGGGAGCCTCCCTCCTGCTGCTCGCCATAATCCTGACCAAGACAAAGCCGGCAGCTCGGTTCTGATCTCGTCAATGAGAACCCAGAAGAGCCGCCCCTGTTCTGCCACAGCTGCCACCAGGCTCAGGGCCCCGAGGCAGGGACCCGCTGACCCTGGACACCATTTGTGCAGCACTGGGAGTCACAGCTCCAAGGGGTCCTTCTACTCCTGGACCTGCCTGCCCTGCTTCAGCTCCTTCGCCATGGCTTTCACCGGGAATCCGTGTCACGGGTACCTCCTTCTGGGTCCTCCTGGTTCTGGGCCCCAGGCTCCCTCCATGGCCTGCACTCCTTCCCAACAGACACCCCTCCCTGTGGAACCCCATTCAGTGTAGCTCAACCAGCACTTCCCGAGACCCTCCTGGGCCCTCCGGCCCGGGCCCTCAGGCAGGAAGGAAGACATCACAGGTGGGAGCTGTGGGGGAGGAGAGGGGAGCCGGGAAGGCGGAATCCTCCTCAGCCCAAGGTCTGGTCCAAGGCCAGAGGCAGGGGCTGCCCCAGGGAGAGCAGAGGGAGCTGGGAGCGGGCGGCAGAGGGAGACCAGACCAGTGTGGCCAAGGCTAAGGCCCCACTGCAGAGGGAGGGGAACGGCGCCCAGCACGGGGCTAAGCCTCCCTCACAATCCTGGGGAGCACGGACTGTTACTCCCTGTTTTACTTTAAGGAACCTGAGGCAGATAGAGTGAGATGGTGCACCCCAAGTCACACAGGCCTGACTCAGCCCTAGCCCCCTCAGGCCCAGCATTCTCCACGCCATGGCCTTTATCCCACACCAGTGCTGCTGTTCCTGGGGGACTCTCAGCATCTTGGGGCAGAACTGGCTGGGGGAGCTGGGGGAGCGACCCCCAAAGTGCTCCGGGCTTGTCACTGAAGGTCGACAGAACAGCTGTGCTGGGGGGCCCTGGGTCCTGACCTAGAGCCGTCCTGCAGAGACTACCCAGAGATTGTCCCAGGGTCTGAGCAGCTGGGCTCATCCAGGTGGGCTTGGAGGAATGGGGAGGGAAGAACTTCTCTGGACTAAGGCCCGTGTTTGACAGAGGGAGGATGGCAGCTTTGTCCGACTGCCCCACATTACCCCAAGAGAGCAGCTCACCCTCTGTGCCCACCCCTGCCCACCCTGTCTGCCCCTGCCCTCCGTGCTCACCCCTGCCTACTGTGCCCACCCTTGCCCACCATGCCCACCCCCGCCCCGTCATGCCCGCCCAGCTGCCGCTCACCAGATGGCCATCAGGGTGCGGGCAGCTTTGCTGCGGATGTCCTCGTTGGGGCTGGTGAGCTTCTCACGCAAGATGGGTACAGCGTTACTCTGCAAGGCCTGCAGGGAGTCCCACTGCAGGCAGAAGTAGAGCGTGTCCAGGATGACCTCCTGGATTTCCTCTTCTTCCTCCTCGAGCTTTTCCACCAGGAAGGGGATTAGCCCACTGGCGAGGATGGAGTCAGCCCCTGCAGGAGAGGGAGCCCAGAGCTGCTGCTTTGGCCAGGGCAGCTGGTCAGGGCCCAGCCTAAGTCAGGAGGCCTGAGTGCGAACCTGTCCCAAGACGCTTCCCAGCTAGGTGGACTCTGGGCCAGTCCCTTCACCCTGCCTGCCTCAGTTTCCTCCTCTGTATAATGGGCTGGAGAAGGACACGGCCAACCCCTCCAGCCTCTGCCAAGAAAATCCCAATGGGTCGGACGCTGGATGGTATTAGCCACACCCCCCTTCTTACCAGGGAGGAAACAGAGGCGCAGAGAGGTTACAGGGCTGGGTGAGGGCGCAGCGGCCCTCGTTTGTAGACACGGGCCCATGGATCTCAGAGCTCCCTTTGGGGAGCCCGGCCCAACCTTGGTTCTGGAGAGGAGCCAGGCCCAGAGCATGGCCAACTTATCCTCCACAAAGGCCGGCCTCCACAGGGAACTGGCAAAGCCAGAGTCCCACAGCCCGGCCGCTCCCCAAGCCACAGGGTGGGGGCCAGTCTATATCCCCAGAAAATAAGGGAAGTCCCCGCATGCTGTGGGGGGAGCAAGGCAGAGCATCCCCCATACCTCAAACTCAGCCCCAAACCCAACCAGAGTCAACTTTCTCCACAAGCCGGGAGAGGAGCTTCTCGGGCCCCAGCACCCCCAGGAGAGAAGGCCCCCGCCCTCCATCGCTGGGCAGCTCTTGCCACAGGGGCCGCACGCGCTCCCCAGCCGGGCTCTTTAAATTACACCCATGGGACGGAGGGCGGGCTCATTAGTTGGAAGGCCTCCTTGGTCAATTAGCAGTAATTTATTTACCGCACCCCTGTGGGCCACACGGCCTCTCAAAAGGGTCCTGGGAGCCCTTCCCTGAGCTCCCTGAGGCGGCAGTGAGGAGGTGGTGAGAGAGGGGCTGCAAGGGGCAGGGCCAGCCAGTCCCGGGGGGGGGGGCTGCCCCCGGGTGAGGGAGGCAGGCCCCGAGGAGCCTTCAGCAAACTCCCCCCACAACCGTCTCTGCCCTTACAGAGGCACAAGCGACAGAGCCCCCCTACCCACACCCCAGGGCAGTGCCCGGGCCGGGATATGAACACAGAGCTTCTGATGGGGGTGATGAGGCACGAGAGAAAGGAGAAAGAAGAGCTTGAGCCCTTAGGAGACCCTCCAGCTGGAAGGAGCGTCCGAGACAGTGTGAGCACGGGTGCATGGAACACAGAGGCCCAGGCTGGAGCCCACTGAGTCCAAAATGGCCCGGACACCAACCAGCTGGGTGACCCTGGGCGAGTCACCCCCCCATGCCCCTTGGTGTCCTCCTCTGTGAATGGGCTGGAGAAGGAAGTGGCGACAGCTCCAGCAGCTCTACCAAGAGAACCCCCAAAGGTCACAGAGTTGGAGCCGGAGCCTCCCTAGTTAGTTGGTGACAAAGTCCCCACCCACGGTCACTCAGACCGGACTGATGGGCCTGGAGCCAAGCCGTGGGGCAAGTATCCAGCCAGGTTGGGGGCGGCTCCCGGGCTCCTTCGGACTCTCCATGCTCGGTTCCTCTGGCTTCTCCGCAGAACACGGGGCCCTCCCTCCCCTTAGGAAGGGCTTCCCCTGGGAAGCTTCACTTGGTCAACAACCCTGCCAGTCAGGTACTATTATCATCATTGGGAAACTGAGGCAGACAGCAGTTATCAAGAGACAGGATCCGAACTTGGGTCTTCTGACTCTTGTGTCTCCACTGTGCCTTCTCGCTGAGCCCAGGTCCTCTGATTCCAAACCCAGCACACCATACTGCCCGGCATCCGGCCAACTCCCTCATCCACCCATTTTACAGATAGGAAAACCGAGGCCCAGAGCATCCCGGCTGTAACTTCACTATCTTAGGGGAGAGGAGGCTCCTTCCAGCACCTGCACCTCTCAGACAATGAGGGGAGCAGGAGGGAGGCTGCTGTCTTGCAAGGGGGGAATGTGGCAGCAGATCCTGGGCAGGGGCACAGCAGCCATGATGATGGAGGCAGGCCTAATCCTAAATGCACTAAGAGCCTATCGGGGTCCTTCCGGTGCCCGGCTGTGACCCACGCACTGATGCTCTGGACGGGTCTGTCTCCAGCCAGCGATGGTGGCTGCCCCCCCCCCCCCCCCCCCCCCCGAGAGCCAGGGATTGCTACGCTCTCAGCACTCCCAGGATCCCAGGCCGCTCTCCCATCCGACCCAGCAGAGAAGCATCTCCTTGTCAGGGGCTCTGTCTGTGAAGCCCAGCCCGGCTGGGGCCAAAGGCAGCATGAGTGCCAGTCACACCGCTAGGGGGAGAATTTGAACCCGGGTTCTTCTGGTGCCCGATCCTGTGCTCTGTGCCCCATGGCAGCAGCACCTTGCAGGTCCAGCTCCTCTGCTTACAAGCTGCTGGAGGCTGCAAGAGGTCCCGCAGCTAAGCAGCAGCAGAGCAGACTCGCAGATCCCACAGCCCCAGCTCTGCCCGCTACACTGACCCGCCACAGTGCATTCTGGGGGCCACCCTGAGAGGCAAGCTGGGGTTTTGTGTGTGCCCCCAATCTGTCCCTGCCTCGCACCATCCCTCCCCCCGCTCCCAGCCTGCCTACCTCAGCCATGCACACACACATGCCCACTGTCTCCCGTCTCTGCATGGGCGAGTGCTTGGGGTTTACTACACTGTGAGAGGAGAAAGCAGCCGGGACGACGCGGGCAAGGGCGGCGCAGACACAGAGAATACGGCAGGGCTGAGAGCAAATACCCCCAACCCGGCCCGTGCCTGCGCCCCCCTCCCTGCCGCCCGCCTGTTCGCTGAGATCCCTCACGTGCTAAAAGGAGACGCACAGGCCTGGCTATTTATAACTAACCCAGATCCAGGGCTCCATGTGCAAAGAGGGGCATGCGACACCCTGAGGAAACTGAGGCTCCCCCTGGACGGCCCAGGGAGTTCTGGGGGCACCGCAAAGCCCCTCCCTCCAAGTCTGGCCCCGGCTCCGAGATCCCTCTCAGGCAGCTCTGCCTTGGCGGGGGGGGGGGGGGGAACTTTCCAGCCCCATTATGGGAGACACAATGCAAGGAGAAGACACGGTCCCCCCCGGCCTCCTCAGCCCCAGCCGCCCCTTCCTCCACCTCTGGACCTTTGCACTGGCTGCCTTCAAGCCCACAATCCTCCATCTCAGCTCTGCCTTGTCTTTGACTTTGCCACTAAGGTTCCCTTCTGTCTACACTGCATGTGTCTGTTAGGGACCCATTTCCCTGCTTGCTGTGGGCCAGTTACACTGTTAGCTCCTTGCAGGCAGGGCCTGTGCTGGGCTTCTTGCCTTGGCGTGGGGCCTGGCATGGAGCAGTAGGCCATAAATGCTTGTTGAGGGACTGAGTGCTGATGTCCTATCTTATCGCCTCCTTCTTCCTCCTCCTTCCCCCTTCTTCCTCCCCTTTCCCTTTTCCTTCCTCTTCCTCTTCATTTTCCTTCTCCCCCACCACCCTTTCCTCTCCTTCCTCCCTTCTTTTCCTCTCCTCACCTTCTTCCCCCTAACTTCTTTCCCTTCTCCTCCTCCTTACCCCTTCTTCCTCCTCCTTCTCTCATTTCCCTTCCTCTTCCTTCTCCATCATTTCTTTATCATCTTCCTCTCTTATCTGCTCTATGTTCTCTTCCTCCTCCTCCTCTCCCTCTTCCTTCCCCTCCCCTACCTCCTCCTTCCCCCTTCTTCCTCCTCCCTCTCTCCTTTTCCTTCCTCTTCCTTTTTCTCTTCCTCCATCCTTTCTTCTTCCTCCTCCTCTCCTATCTGCTCTATCTCCTCTTCCTCCTTTTTCTTCCTCCTCTCCCTCTTCCTCCTCCCTCTGTCCTTTCCCTCCTCCTCTTCTTCCTCCTCCCAGCCACCTTTGCTCTGCTCCTCTGGGTCACCCACCTCTATTTTCTCTCCATCAGGGTCAGAGTTTTTTTTAGCCTGAAGACTCATTACTGACTCTGAGCACCTGGAAACACTTCTTCCCCTCCCCTCCCCCCAGCTGCGTGGACTTCCAAGGTCTGCAGAGGCCCCAGCCCGCCAGTGGCCAAGGCCGCCTTCCGCCTCTCCTCCTGTGCTCTGTCCCTCAGCGGCGGCTTTCTGCCCTAACCACTGCCCTCTCTTCTGAACTGTCCTCCCCGCCTGCCTCGGGACCCCAAGCAGCGTCCCCGAAGGCTGCGTCCCCGAAGGCTGCGTCCCAGGGGCCCTCCCAGCAGACCTGCGTCTTTACCCCCGACACTCCCCCTGCACGGCCCTGGCCGTGTTCCCTGCTCAGAACTTGGGCAAAGGGCCCGGACCCCTGCCAGGGAGGGGGGGGCAGCCACCACAAAGAAGGGTCCGAATGATGAGAGAGGCCTCCTCAGAGAGGAGAAATGATGGGCCAGACTCAGCTCTTCCAGGAGCCACAGAGGCATAAGGGTCCTTGAGGGCAGGAGGCATTTTATAATTCTGTATCCCCACTACCTAGACAGGGGCCTGGCACACAGTAAGCACTTCATAAATGCTCAGGGAACTAAAGAGAGACCATCCAGCCTTCCAGACCCTGGGCCAGCTCCAGGACAAGGCTCTGCCCCTGTATTGCTTTCAATCTGGAAAAACGGGTAGCAACGGTCAGTAAGTCAGTCAACAAGCACTTATTAAGCGCCTACTATGTACAGGCACTTACCTCACTGTGTACAACAGCATCATTCCCTCTCCTCCAGCCCTGTGAGGTTTGTAAACTGCTTCCCCCCCCCCCCCCCGTAATCCAGAGGGAGAGAGTATAAGGGTGATTTGGCAGGTGAAGAAAATGAGAAGTCACTGGCTCTGGAGGCAGAGGGGGTGGGGTGGACGCCTTCCCCACCGTGGGCGCCCCCAGAGCCCTTCCAGCGCAAGATCTAGGATGTGTCCCTCACTGGCAGGCAGGGGAAGATCCCTCCCCAGGCAGACCGCGTCCCTCACCACAACCACCCCTCGCATCCTCTCCTTCCTGGGAAGGAGAAAGAACAGAGTATTCTCCCTATTTACAGATGAGCAAATTGAGAGCAATTGGCCCAAGTCAATCAGGGGCTAAGTCCTTTGGGTGCTGGCCCAGCCCTGGGCCCCAGCTTGCAACCCAAGGGTCCCAAGGGGGAGAAAGCAGGGAGACGGCCCGGCACATGTGGCCTGGGGCACAGAGACTGAGGTGGAACTACTGACGTTATTCCGAATTTCCTTTACACGGCATCACCCAGGAAACAACCGTTTCACCATCTACAAAAACGTCGGACTTTTCCCCAAACATATTTTCCTAGATCTTCAGTCCTAAAAAGTGAACACTGGGAAGGAAGGGACAAGTGGCCGCGGGAGCCCCGAAGTTCTGCAGGAGCAGGGAGAGGTCACAGGTCACGGGGGGGGGGGGGGGGGGGAGTACAGAAGCCCAGAGATAGGAGGGACCCAAAAAGCCTGAGGGGGGAGATGGGGGTGAGCCCAGAAGCCCCAAGGTAGGAGGGAGCCCAGGGTGCCTTTGGCTCCCCACGCCCAGACCCAGCATCTCGCCCCTTTAGGTGGGTCAGCACAACTGTTCATGACTCCTCGCTGCCCTGGGACACCCGACTCTCCACCAATACCGCTCCAGTCCTGAAGACCTCCAGCAGGGCGAAGCCTCCCCCACCCCCAGGCAGCGTCCCACCTTCCGTACAAGGCTCCTTTCAGCAGCTTTCATCCAGTGCGTCCATCTGACCCCCTCAGGTCCAGCGCCCGGCACACAGTTGGTGCTTAATGTTTGTTGATTGATTGAAACAGAAGAATCTGTTCCACATGAAATCTGTTCCAGTACTTCATGGGCCTTCACCACCACCCCCCCCCCCCATCTCCACGTCTTTTCTCGACCACGTGGCAGCTCCTCCAGGCGTTCATGCTGCGAAGGCTTTGCCATCATCCGTGTACCCCAGAACGGCCGCGTGGGCTCTGAGCAGGGCATGGACACCGAGCAATGGAACCCACGTCCCAGACTCTGGCCCTCCTCGCCTGAGGATCCCGCTCGCTTTTTGGACCACTGTTGGCTAGCTTCAAGCTCGGAACTCTTCCCAGAGGAGCTGCCGGCCACATCACGCCCTGGGAAGGTTAGCGCGCTAACCCAAAGGTACGACTGCAGCCCAGCCCTGCTTGGGGTCAGGAAGACCTAAGCAGACACTTCCCAGCCGTGTAGGCCTGGGCAAGTCACTGCATCCCTCAGTTTTCTCCTGCAAAGTTACCTGGAGAAGCAAACGGAAATTCCAGTGTCTCTACCAAGGAAACCCCACAAGAGTCACAAAGAGTCAGACGCAACCCAAAGACTGAACGATGACTTCATCCCAATTAGAATTCATCCTGGTAGATTGGGTCTAATGCTCGAGCCGGGGGAGATTATCCAGGATCCTGCTCCATCGGCCAGAGCTTGAGCTCGCTCGGGGGAAGCCACCGGTAAGCCTTTAACTAGCTCCCTGAAAAGAAGGAGTGTCTGTGACATGCTTTCGAGTTCAGTCTGCAGTATTAACATCTTCTCCCTTGCTTTCTGAGAACCAGCTGGCTGACGAGCCGATAAACCAAGCCAGGATTTGTCGGGTTTGCCGACCCCACACTCACAGTGTGAGTAACCGCCGGCTCCCATCATGCTCCGGCACGTGCCGGCTCTGGCGCAGCCCTGGCTACCCTTTGCAGCTCTGTGTCGCACAAAAACCTGGTGAACAAAGCAGCCGCCCTTTTCTCCAATTCATTAATCAGAACGTTAAAAAACCCAGAGCCAGCAGAGAATCCTTTGGGCATTTCACTGAAGACGGCTCTCTAAGCTGACATTAAATCAATAATGACTGCGCTCGGAGGCCTGGCCCTTCAGGTCAGCAAACACGGAGTAAGGGCCTACTGTGTGCCGGGCCCCACACTGGGGATACACCAAGAAACAGAGGCTCTCCCCTGGTCTTGAGGATCTTCTCCCTGGCCACTGCCATCCACTCGGGCAGGACGGGACCTGACAAGGGCAGGGCTGCTGCTGTATCCCCTAACCTTCCATTGCAGTGACCTCGCCCACAACGGAAACGAGCTCGGTCCGGCGTGGCCAGCTCGGCGTGATCACTGCCGCTGAATGTCACCCACATCCCTTTAATGGCGTCCAAAAGGTTTCCAGAAATCTGGACTTGAGACACCGGTTCCTGTTAGATCACGGAGCCCCTCTCCTACCGGCCATGTCTTGAGAACCCCCTGCGACGTCCGCCAACTTTCAGTGCCCTGCACATGGTCACTCAAACCTCGAGCTTCTCTGTCTCTGTCTCTTTGTCTCTGTCTCTCTCCCCCCTTTCCTTTTCTCTGTCTCTCTCTGTCTCTCAATGTTTCTGTCTCACACACACTCTGTCTGAATGTTTCACTGAATCTCTGGATGTTTCTCTCATACACATTCTCTGTCTCTCTGTCTCTCTGTTATCTCAGCAGATTTCAGCCGGTCCTTTTCAAACTAAAATCCCTCTCCTTAGAAGAAAACACCAGTAAGATCCAAGTCCCCCGTTTCTGTCTTCCCTCCCTCCAGGCCATCGCCCTCCCACCCGCTCCCAGCCTCCTTTTGGCTGTCCCGTACCCAGGGGAGGTAAAGCCCCCTCTGTGCTCGTGGGCATCCCCCGAAAGTTTCTGGCACCTCTGCTTCCGCACCCCCTTCTGTCCCTGAGGCAGCCCATGGAATGACAGAACCAGAAGGTGACCAGCGTGGGGTCCTGCCCGGAACTGCCGGGGAGTCCGGGAGCTGGGCCTGCATCCCACCGTGCGGCTGCCGAAGGGCCTTGGCCACATCCCTTCCCACCTCAGGCCTAGACTTCCAGGACCAGACCAGATACTCTCAAAGGCCCTTCCCATGGAAAGCTCATGAGGTCTCGACAAGGCCCAAAGGCATCTAGTCCGACTCTTCCACAAGGAAAGGGTCCCTCGGCTCCTGAGCCCTCAGAAGCCCGGCCCTCGATTCTTTTGTTAGGGAGCTTGTCGTCGGCCTCCTGGGAACTTCCCAGCGAAGCACAAGTTCCTTCTCCCACCAAACAGTCCCTCGGATAGATGAGCCTGACCAGCTCATCCTCACATGACCCTACCCCTGGCTGCCCCTCCTGGGTCCCCCTCCCCTTTCTCAGTGACCCCCCTGGAAGAGGGCGTGCCGCTTGAGCTGCTGGGTTGCAGGAGCCATGTTTCCCGGGCACAATCTGCCTGGGGAGGACATTGATCGCCCTCTTCCCTTTGAATGCTCGCCCTCCATTCAGGCATCCGGCATTCAACGGCAGCTCTTGCTACAGTCTCATGCTGAAGGCAGACCAGCCAGACTAGGGACAATGGCTCAGTCCTGGGCACTGCAGGGAGAGGGGACCTGGTAAAACTGGAGAATGGCCAGCAAAGGGCAGGTGAGGAGGCAAAGGACGCGGGGAAAGGACTCGGGGGAAGAGATGCTAAAGGGGGTGTGACTGTTTCCAAACAGTGTCACCTGGAAGAGAGACTGGACTTGCCGGGTTTGGCCCCAGGGCAAAGCCAGGAGCACAGGTGGTCAGCGCCCAAAGGGGCTGATTCAGGCCTCCTAATGTGTCAGCTCATTCTAGAATGAGAACCAGGCAGCCACCCTTCCCCCTCACTCCCATGCAGTTCAGAATACAATTTCTGGCCAAAGTGATTGAGAAACGCTACTTGGTGGTCCCGGCCACCAAAGCCGGTCCCAGCCATCAAAGCCACCAAAGCCGTCAGAGTGGAATGGGCGGCTTTGGGAGGCGAGTACGAATGACTTCTTGGGGATATTCCAGTGAATGAGAATTCCTGCTCAGCTACAGGCCCAAGCTGCTTCCCCAGAAGCTGGTCCCAAGCGGTAACCAAAGCCCGTAGAGATGGCGCCAAACGGAAGCCAGCTAGGAGCGGGAGGCACAAATTCCAATCCAGTTCTTTCAAGGGTCTCTTGCCCAGTTTCTCACATGGGTGTTCGAGTCCCTCCCTGCTCTTGCCTTGGCTCCACCCGTGGCCTCCCCTAGTGACTCACCTGTTCCCACGGCCCCACTTCCCACACACACACCCACAGAGAGATGCCCAGGTTCAGACCTCTAGCCCAGCCCCTCTCCTCAGTCCCATGTTTCTTTCTGAGAAGCAGACATTTCCACCACAAGCCAAGCTGATTATCTTTCTTCCCTCCATCCAACTCGTCCTTCTAAATTTGCCAACGACGCCTCCCACACCCAAAACCCGGAGCCGTCTCCCCTCTCCACCATCTCTCCCAGCCAAACCGCGTTAGCCAAAGTGCCGGCGTTGCCACCTCGGCAACACTTCTAGCATCCCTCCCTCCTCGCTGATCCAGGTTTTCACGGGCATCCTTGGGATTATTCCAGGACTTCCTAGCAGTCCTTCTCATCATTCCCAGGCAAGAAGCAGTCAGGAAATGATGGCCAAGTATCAGACCAAACAGGCCCTTAACCCAATGGCCTTACCTTCTAGCAGGAAAAATCAGAGACAGAGAGACAGACAGACACAGAGACAGAGAGAGACAGAGAGACAGAAAGAGACAGAGAATAGATAGAAGATGAGTATAAATACAAGGTAATTTGAGGATAGGCGACTGGTAACTTTAGAAGACTACAAAGGGTTCATGTGGAAGATACTTGAATGGAGCCATGAGGAAAAATGGAGTTGGGGCAGTTGGGGCAGTTGAGGCAGTGGCTAGAGCCCCAGCCCTGAAGTCAGAAGGACCCGAGTTCAAATCTGACCTCAGACACTTAACACTTCCTGGCTGTGTGACCCTGGGCAAGTCACTTAACCCCAATTGCCTCAGCAAAAAAAAAAGAAAGGAAGGAAGGAAGGAAGGAAGAAGAAGAAGAAAGAAGACAGAAGAAGAAGAAGAAGAAGAAGAAGAAGAAGAAGAAGAAGAAGAAGAAGAAGAAGAAGAAGAAGAAGAAGAAGAAGAAGAAGAAGAAAGGAGGAGAAGAAGAAGAAGAAGAAGAAGAAAGGAGGAGAAGAAAACTAGGAATTGTAAGAGACAGAGGGGAAGGAGAGCATCCCAGGTTGGGGTGGGGGCTGCAAAGACCCAAAGATGGGAAATGGAACACTGCACCTAAGTCACAATAAAAGGCCATGGATAAAGGGGAAGGGGCAGGAAGGCTGCAGAGGTGGTTTGGGGATGAGTCATACAGAGCTTTAAATGCCACACTGGAACTTATACTTGATCCGGAGGTGCTAGGGAGCCACTGAAGGTTATTAACAAGGAGAATGACCTTGGATCCGAACTTGCCAATTTGGCGAGTGTGGGGAGGGGGGCTGGACAGGACTGGTCAGGGACAGGGAGGGGGGGAGGGAGTCCTGAGCGAGGCTGGTGACTGGATGAATGAAGAGAGGAGTTAGATGGGACAAGACCAGGCGGCTGAATGGCTACATGTGGTGAGGGAGCAAGATGTCTTAGGGACATGTAGAAGAGGGAGGGGTTGGGGAGAAACAACCCCCTCCTCCCCCAAGTCATACTTTCCACTGCTCCTCACACTGAGATCTGATCATGCTCCAGCAGGAACAGGGCCTCTGGCTGTTTGCAAAGTCAAGCCCCTTTCACATGCCATTTGAGGCCCCCCGTCACTGGGCCCCCCCTCCCTTCCCTCCATCCCCCACGTCCCCCACTATGTTCAGTCTTGGCTCCATTTAATTCAACATTTATTAAGCGCCGAATGTGTGCCCGGCATTCTGCAGAGCATACAAGACCTCGATAAGACGTGGTTCCTCCAACGGGGGAGGGCGGCTAAGACAAACGCCCTGATTCTAATGCTCACTAATACACAGTAAGTGCATTAGAGACACAGAACTGCGGGAAGTCCTTGGGCGAAGGTCAGAGGCAAATGTGAGGAGCAGAGGGCCCCCTGGGAAGGGGAGCGTCCTTAGAGGCCGGCGCTCTGGGGGTAACAAGCAGCTGCCTGCTGCTGCCCGGCCCAGTGCTTGCTGGGAGCAAACCCAAGCCCTCCTCACTGCAGGTATCCCAGGCTCTGCCCCTGGCCGGACACGGCACCGCTCACCAGCGAGACTGCTCCCACTGCCTGGGATCTAGAGATGCCCCAGGAGGGCACCAGGGGCCAGAGGAGGCCGGGGAGAGTCTAACCCAGCCCATGCAGGCGCCAGGCCTCCCTGCCATTGACCACACTCTCCGAAGGGGGAGAACGCCTCTTCCACAGGCCTGCTGGGGAGCCCGCTCCTCCAGCCGAGTCAGGCCCCTCCAGAAGCACAGCGGCACCGGGGCTTGTGGCCCAAAGCAGTCCCAGGCTCCAATCTGGTCACCCCCTGCCTGCACTCCTCAGCCCAAGTGTTGACCCTGACACAGTCATTTCCCTTTCCTGGCTTCAGTCTTGTTCCCTGTAAAATGGGCCCGGTGGAATGAGACGGCTTCGGAGCTGTGGCCCTTGAATCTGCCCCCTGGAAGAGCTGCCCGGCTGGAGCCCAGCTTCCCCACACCGGGAGTGGCCGGCACAGGGCGAAGCCCCCTGGAGGCCTCAGCTACTCCCAACTTGGAGTCCTGGAATTGTCCCCAAGAAGGTGGCGACAGGCAGCGAGCCAGAGCTGACCAGCCGCCCAATCACTGGGGAGCCGGGAGAACGGGGGACAAGCTCTCTGCGTCACAAGGGAAATGGGCGCGGTGTCAGGCAGGCAGCTTCCCCCAGTCCTGCCTGCTGAACCGTTATATAGGCCACCCTCCCGTCATCTCCCTTAGGCACTGGCCCCGCCCATATAATGTCCCTGAGGGGCAGAGTAACCCCAGTGCCCAAATCCTGAAATGTCAGAGCTGAGATCGAGGGAAGAAAAGGAGGGAAAACTAAAAGGAAAGAAAGAGGGAGGGAGGAAGGAAAGGAAGGAAGGAAGGAAGGAAGGAAGGAAGGAAGGAAGGAAGGAAGGAAGGAAGGAAGGAAGGTAAGGAAGGAAGGAAGGAAGGAAGGAAGGAAGGAAGGAAGGAAGGAAGGGAAGAAGGAAAGGAAGGAAGGAAGGAAGGAAGGAAGGAAGGAAGGAAGGAAAGGAAGGAAGGAAGGGAAGGAAGGAAAGGAAGGAAGAGAGGGAGGGAGAGAGAAGGGATGGGAGGGAGGAAAGGAGAGACTTGAGAAACTTTCCTCTTCTTTGCAGAGACAGAGGGATATCGTGTCCATCCATTCTCGGTCATGTCTGACTCGGTGACCCCATTGGCCGCCCTCTGGGCACATCACTAGAGCGGTTTGCCATTTTCTTCCCTAGTTCATTTCACAGATGAGGAAACAGAGGCCAGCGGGGTTAAGTGACTGAGCCAGGGTCACCCAGCCAACACGTGCCCGAGCGCAGATTTGGGAAGATCCTCCCGACTGGGAGCCCAGTTACCCCTCCGGCCGCTGCACCGCCCCAGGGCTGAGCAGCTGATTTATCTCCCCCCTCTCGCGCTTCCTCTGTGGCGCTGCCCAGGAGAAGGGAAGAGAGATGCTCAGAAATGGAGCTGCCCGAAAAACTGGGAAACATTTGGGGGATAAAATCAAACAAGTTCTTTTCCTCATAAAATAAAGGAAACGAGGGAGGAGGAAGGAGAGGAGGACGGGAGGAGGAGAGGGGGGCCTTGCGGGGGGGGGGCCGTGCACAGGGAGGCAGGGGGAAGGGGGCGGGGGACGCTGGGTAAGGGAACAGGTAGCAGGGCCGTTAGTGCCGGGAGCCCAAGGCGGGAGCCGCAGGCGGGGGAGGTGCCGTGGGTGGGACCTGATTTGGGGGGTGGGGGGGACACGTGCAGATCCGGGTTTCGGGCGCGCCCGCGGGGCCGCCGAGCGGGGGAAAGCGGCTGCAAAGTAAGGAGAGCGGCTGGGAGCCTATGGCAGCAGCGCGAGGAAGAGGTGAGGAGAACTTCCACCGGCACAGCCGCCGCGTGAGTGGCGGACGGGAAAGCCGGCCAGTGATTGGCCGAGGGGCGCGGGGGACGGGGGGGCCGGCGCTGCCCATCTGGGTCACTGAGAGGTGAGTGGGACCCTCAGGAGGGACGGGCCCGGGGGAGCCCCCGCGGGGGCGGGGTGAGGGCGGCCGGAGCAGAAGCTCCCGGGAGGCCCCGGGGGACCAGGGATGGGGCAGGGGACAGGGCAGCACCCGCGGGCGCCGCGGTGAACCGTCGGGGAGAAGCCCGAGCGCGGGAAGTCCCCGGGGGAGACCGAGGCAGCCCTAGCGGGGAGGAAGGGCCCAGAGAGGCCGAGGCGCCGGGGAGGGACTGGTGGCCAGCAACGTCCCCCGGGAGGGGGAGGAGGGAGGAGGGGAAGAGAGGCGGGAAGAGGGAGAGCGGGGGAGGGGGGGGGACTGAGAAAAGGCCGCTGGGTTTTCGGAACCGTCGGCAGCCTCGGAGAAGCCGCCGCAAGAGGGGGCCAGGCCAGGCCGACAGCCCGCCGGGCCGAGGCGCAGGCTTCGCTGGGAGGGAGGGGCCGGGGAAAGGGCCCCGGACTGAGGCCGCAGGGTCAGGTTCTTGTCCTTGCCGCCCGTGTGACCTTGGGCTTGTCTCTTGCATAGTGAGCGGAGCGCTTGGGACCAGGGTCTCCGACAGCGGGAATCTCTGACACGGGTTGATCAGACGCTGGGGAAAGCGGGGCGGGGCGGGGGGAGGGAGCGGGGGGAACGACCGTAAAACCCTGCCGTGGCCTGTCGGGAAAGCGCTGCGTCTTCCCTGACACGGGGGAGGGGGCGGGGGGAAGACGGGGTCTGCAGACTGCCTCGTCCCCGCCCCCCGGGCTGCTTGTCATCCCGCCCCCGGCGCCCGTTCCCCGCGCAGCCCACGGAAAACAAGCGCTACCATCCAGCGCCTGGGGCTGCAGAGCCGAGAGGGGAGGGGGAGGCAAAGGGGGGGGTACTTAGCCCCGCCCCGCCCCGCCCTCCCAGGCCTGCCATTGGGCCGCTCGAGCAGCAATCGGCTCCCGGCGGCCGGCACCGCCCAATCTGGGCTCGGGGCGGGGGGAGTCGCTGCCCGGGCTCGGAGGGGGGAGCAGGCGGCTCCCGGCGCAGGGCGCAGCTCTGGGGCTCGGGCGTGCGGGGCTCGCGGTCGCCCCCGTCCCTCCCGCTTCCTTCACTTCCCCTCCCCCCCGCGCCCGCCCCCGCCCCGAGCGGCCCGGCTCCGGCTGTCACCTGTGCCCCGGCCCGAGCCCCCGCGCTCCCCTGGGCGCGGGCCCGAGAGCGCCCAGCCCGGCCGGCTCCGGACGATTAGTGGTTATTTATAGCGAGGGGCGGCGAGGGGAGGGGGCGGCGGGGGAGGAGCCGCGGAGGGAGGCCGGCCAGCGCGCTCCCGCCCGCCCGCCCGCCTGCCCCAGCTCTCCCGGGCCGGGCTGGGCCGGGCTGGGCCGGGCCGCGGGCTCCGACTCCGCGTCCTTCGGCGGCATCGAGGACCCGAGCGCCCGGCAGGAGGCCAGGAGGCGGCGGCACGTGGGCCCCGGGCCGGGAGCTGGAGGGGCTGCGCGCCCAGAGGTGAGTGCGAGCCGGGAGTCGGGAGGCTCCGCAGCGCGGACTGAGCGGGGCCTGGCTGGGCTGCGCCGGGCTGGGCTGGGCTGGGCCGGGCTGGGCTGGGCCGGGCTGCGCCGGGAGCTGTCCGGGGGCGGGGGTGCTGGAGACGGGCTCGCGCCGCGCTCGCTGTGCCCGCAGGAACAAAGAGGGGGCGGGGGCGGGGGCGCTGGGAGAAGAGGGGGATCCTCCCGGCCCGGCCCCCCCTCCGGCCTGGCCCTGAACCCTGGCCTTGGGGCTAATCCCGCCCGGCTAATCCAGGCCCGCGGCCGCCGGGCTCGGGCAGCTCCAGACCCGACCTCTCGCTGCCCTCGCCTCGGACCCGTCCCCGGCGGTCCCAGTGTAAGAACCGACCCGCGCCCCCCCCCGGGCACCTCCCTTCTCGGCCGCAGCCTCGCCCCCTGCGCGGAGACCCTTAGGCGCCCCCCCTTTGGGCCCCCCCGCCCCGTGTTCCCGGCCCGCTGAGAGCCTGCGACCTGGGGCCCGACGGCGGGCAGGTCGCGGCCTCCCGGGGCCCCGGAAAATGGCCGGGCCTGAGGCAGGGGGGCCGGGCTGGGGAGGTCGCCCTGGCGGTTCCGACTCATCCCCCGGCAGCAGGAAGAGCGATGCGGCCACAGGCGACTGCAGGCTCTCAGACCTGTTTTGTAAGGTGGTTGTGGGGGAGGGGACGAGAGAAGGCTTAGAAGGATGTTCTGGGCTGGAGTTCAACACGGAACCCCCGATGTTGGCTTTCTGGGCAGCAGCGTTGGGTGTAGCCCCGGGGCTAAGGGGGCAGGGAGGTCCTGGGCCGCTGTTTGCAGGGGAGATGAGCCAGCGGGGGCATCGGGAGCGATCTTGGGCCTGCCATTGGTCCCTCTCCCTGGGTTCCATTGCAGTGGGTGTGGTGGCACTCCATGAACAGATGATGCCTTTGGGAGCTCAGGAGGAGCCGAGCCTGAGCTCAGGAGACGCCCCCCCCCCCCCAGCGTCTGAGATGGGGGCTTGGGCTGCCCGGGATCTTGCCCCGAACGACGTTGTCGGGTAGCCTGGGCCCGGAGCTGTACCAGGAAGCCAGCGCTGGGATAACACAGGCTGGAATGGCCCCAAATCCCAGAGGGACTGGGACCGGACCGAGAGCTTACAAGCCTGAACTGGTTACTGAGAGGAATTAGAAATGTGGGGGCCGGGACCCCCCTCCATCTGTACCTTGGTGCTCCTGTGTCAGAATTCTGGGGCTCAAGCCGGCCCTGGGAGGGCGGGCGGGCAGGAGGAGGGGCAGCTGTCAAGGAGTACATTACCCCATGACATATGGCTAGACTTGTGTCCTGTTCTTCCTGGCCTGTGGCATTTTCCCTCGGAAATGGCACTGACAGGAGTGAGTGTACAGATGGGGAAGGTACTGGTCAAAGGCTCTCAGTGAATGCTAGGAGATTCCTGCAAGTGAAGGCTCATCTGTGGGATAGAGGGGTTGCAGGGGCCAGTCTGGGTGCCTTGGAGCCAGTCTGGGCACAGTGAGACAGAGGCGCCACGGGGGCCAGCCTGGGCACTGTGAGACAGAGAGGCCACAGGGGCCAGCCTGGACACTGTGGGGCAGAGGGGTTGTGGGGGCCAGTCTGGGCGCCTTGGGATAGAGGAGTTGCAGGGGCCAGTCTGGGACCTGTGGGGCTGCTCTCCCCAAGGGGATGGTTCACATTTTGTGATCCCTTAACTTCAAGGCATAAACAGCTGGAGAGAAACCGCTGGTATAGAGAAAGCTTGCTTCGTCAGCCTAAGTTAAGGTTAAGCACAGCGAGGAGTCAGCCCCCAATAAGGACTGACCGGGGGGGCCCTCTGGTTTCCTCAAATGTAAAATGATGTTGGATGGCCCGATGTCTGAGGTACCCAGGCAGCAAAGACATTCTGGGTCTCCAGAACCAGCCCCGCTCTTAACAGTCTCTATTTTAAGGCCCCTCCTAGTTCTGACATTCTGTTTCCAAGGTCCCACCCACCTGTGAGAAGCTCATAGGCCCCTCCCAGCTGTTATTCTGGATCCTCAGGCCTGCTTCACACTCCATGTTCTAGCATCCTTCCCAGCCCTGACATTTCTTGTTCTAGCATCCTTCCCAGCTCCGACATCCCATGGTCTCTTTCAGATTTTAAGATGATCTATCCCAGGATCTTTTCTCTGTGAATCACACTCTGGCCTCCCTCCCTCTGGGACAATAATAAATGTTTTTATTGTTAAACTGCTTTTGTATCTATTCCTTCCTCCCTCCCTTGATCCTTAGCTCCAGTGGAGGCTGGGATATGCTGAGAATGAGGATCAGGGCCTGCCTGTAGGGAGCTCCTCATCTAGTGGGGGAGGCTGGACCGGTACAAAACTTTGGCTGGGGGGAAGGGAGGGATCCGGGCCTACAGAAGGTAAATGAAGGGCTGATGGCGTGCCAGGGAGGGAGGAGGGCAGCGATCGGGGAAGCCTTCCTGAATTAAGTGGCTGGGAAAGAAGGGACGCAACGGGCCAAGGCTGCAGGTAGAGAGCTGGGAGAGATTCCAGGAAGAGAGGATGGCATGAACAATGAGGAGGAGAAGGCAGGCTTAGCGTGGCTGGGGAGTCACAGTTGGAGAAAATGGAGGGCAGGCCAGGCTGGAATGGTGGAGGGCCCTAAATGCTGGACTTTCCAGCCCAGGCTGGGAACCCAGCAAGAGCTTTTGAGAAGGGGAATGACATGATTAGAACTGGGCTTTGGGATGGGAAAACATCAGTGTGTGCAGGGGGACAGAGAACAGAGACTGGGAGATCAGTGAGTTGCAGTAATCCCAACGGGAGCTAACGAGGACCTAGAATGGGAGCTAATAAGGACCTAGACTAGGAACTAATGAGGACCTAGAATGGGAGTTAACGAGGACCTAGACCAAGGTGCTGATCACGGGGATAGGAGCCATTTGCTGCAAAGGAAACTGATTTGGATGCTGGAGGGGGGGGAAGAGAAGGTGTCAAAGAACCCAGGGTTTTTGCCTGTCGGTCAGGGAGGGCCGTGACCATGAACAAGCTAGGGAAAGTTCAGAGGCTCGCACTGTGAGATGGAGGAGTCTGAGGGGCGAGTGAGACATTGAAGACATTATGAGGACTTTTGTTTGGACTTTGTGGATGATGGTCTGGAGCCCGAGTAGCCAGGGCAGGAGGTGGGAAATGGAGGGACAGAGTCTCTGCCTGGGGGGCCTTGGAGGGATATCCCTGTGGAGATCATACCCTGAAGGGATCAGGGCCAAGGAAAGGCCACAGTTAGGGGACCAGCAGGCTCAAGAGGGAGCAGAGTATAAGGCAAAGAGCTTCCCACTCAAAGCTGAGAGACTAGTTTGTCATTCTAGGCCACTAGGGGCGCCATAAAATGCAGTCAGGCCTGGAGTCAAATCCTTCCTGAGTTCAAATCCAGTCTCAGACACTCACTAGGCGCGTGACTCTGGCCAAGTCCCGAAACCCCGTCTGCCTCAGTTTCCTCATCTGCAAAATGATCTGGAGAAGGAAATGGCAAAGCACGCCGGGATCTCTGCCAAGAAAACTTCAAATGGGATCACACAGAGAGGGACACGACTGAAATGATTGAACCAAAGCAGTTTCCTGATCCTGCCTCTGTCGCTATCCCCCTGTAAAATCCTTAGCAAACCCCTTCTCTTCTCCGGCCTTCCCTGTATCTCAGAGAACAGGAGAGATGGGGGGGGACCATCCAGTCCGGTTGGAATGTCCCAGAATCCCCCGTCCCTTGTGCCTGACGAGGGGTGGAGCGGTCGCCTGGGTCTCTAAGATTTCTCGCAGTTCTGACATTCTCTGGCTCCGTGATACCAGCAAAGGGCCAGGAAAGGAGCGGGCGGGTGGGGGGGGGGCGGACTGAGCCAGGACTGCGCTGCTGTGGAACGGCTCTGGGGGGGGAGGGGCTCCAAGATGGCAGCCCGCCTTGGCTTCCCTGTTGGGTTATAGTCTCCGGAGGGCCGTGGCCAGCTGCTGCTGCGCTTAGCCTGTCCCCCTTGCAGGGCTTGGTGAGTGCTGCTGGTCTCTCGATGGATTTCAGCAAAATTGTCAGTTCTGGAACCGAGGCCCAGAGCAGCACACGTGGCCTCCTCACAGGGCAGGGGAAGGACATTTGAATTTCCGGGTGACTCTGGGTTACCCGTGGAGAATGGGGCAGGAACAGAGAGGCCTTTTCAGTGTGGTTGGGGGTGAGGGATGGGAAAAAGGCAGGCTGGGAAGCCGGGGGCGGCCCTGGACCAGGCTTGAGGGTTCCATTCTAAAGCCAAATGGTTAGAGCTGCATTTTTGCTGGGCACTGGGTCAGACACAGGTTTTCCATGATGTCTGGGGCCTTTCTCCTTCCAAGGCCATGATGTGTGTGCTAGTTTTCTGAATTTTGTGTGTTTTATGTGCATGTATAAGGACCCTCGGGCACAGCACCCCCTTCTCCCTTCTTGGGCGGCTGACAAAATGGCTTCCACTTTCTGGGTCTCCCACCCGACGTTTGAGGATTTTGGAGGTATTGTAGGGAGTGTGATGGTGTCTGTGGGGAGCGGGAGCTCCCGTTAGCACACCTCTGGAGCTAAGCCGGGGGGGGGGGAAATCCACCTTTCCTCTCCCTTTCTCCCTTACTTTTGGGCATCCCAGGAGGAAAAATCCCCCTCTCTGGGAGTCCGAGTCTGGAGCCGTTCTCACATATCTCCTGGAGGATCTGGAAAGGCTGGCAACCATATCTGCCCCCGGGTCTTGGGGACCCCCCTTTTCACCCCGGAGAACTCAGAGCTCAGAGGGCTGGGCTAGCTATGGAGCAGCTTCATGAACTCTCCGAGCCTTAATTTCCTCCTCATTAATTATCTCATCAAACCAATGTCTGTAAAGTGCTTAGCACAGAGTAGGTGCTTCATAAAAGCTTCTTCCCTTTCCCTTTCTCTCCTACCAGAAAGATGGCATCAATTAATACTTAGCCCAGTGCACCTCACGGGGTTGTTATAGAGATTAAATGAAATAATGGCCACAGTGGTGCCGGGAACCACAAGCGCATTGTGCCCGCTGGAAGCTTTCGTATGGGGAGGACGGGGCCAGCTCAGCGGGGACGTGGCTCGAGAGACGGGCGCTGGCTGGGAGGCAGGAGACCCGGGCCCCGATCCTGTTCTTTATCGACTAACCAGGCTCTCGGACACATCGTTCAGCCCCGTTTCCTCGTCTATGAAAGGAGGGGGTTGGACAAGATGCTTTAAGGTCCCTTCCAGCTCCGTAGCCTGCGAGTCAAAGACCTGAATATTGTGCCCAGTACGCACACATGTGTACACTCACACACGCACTCACTCACACTCTCACACACACACACACACACACACACACACACATGTGCAGGCTGGACCTTGGCAGGAGGAAGACGCCGGCAGGCCTCCCAGGGCCAGGATGAAGAGGGGCCCCCAAAGGCCCTTCAGGGTTAGCTGAAGCAGCAGGGGAGGCAGAGCAGCCCCTGAGATCGGGGCAGGGAGGCTGTTTCCCATCTGAAGAGGGTCTCTCAGAGGAAAGCGCTCACCCCTCCTGCTGGGGCCCAGGGGGCCTAGTGACAGAGAGGGACGTGAGGAGGAGGAGGAAGACGGGCTCGGTGTGGGGAGGACCGTCCAGCTCTGCAAGAGTAGCAAGGGGCTGCAGAGAGAGAGGCGGGCTCCCAGAAGGGTGGCGCACTGGCGTGAAGGGGAGGAGGGCAGGCCAAGGAGGCCATGGCTTTGGGGAGCCGACGGAGGGGCCAGGTTCCTTCCTGCTCTGAGGTCTGGGACCCTTTGGCCCCCCTCCTGTCTGTCACCCCCAATTCCATCCCAGTTGAGGCCCCTAAAAGGGCGCAGGCAGGAGAAGGGCCCTCCTTCTGGGGGGAGGGGGCATCTCTGCTTTCCTGCGGCGCCGCCAGCCTCCCAACCCGCATTCGCCGAGCACCCATCAGGCTTCCCCAGAGAGTCACGTGTATTGCCGAGGCTCCAATCTGTAATCATTAACTTCTGCTTCCCTTCGGCTGCGTCTCTGCCCTGCTTTTCCCGAAGGTGCCCAATCATTCACACATGATTTCTCATCTCAGAAAAGAGGAAATGGCCCAGGGCCGTCTGGGGGATTTCTGACAGCCGCTGCAGCAGCTCAGGAGCGGCTCCTTCCCTTTGGGCTCCTCCCCACCTTGCCTCCTGGGTCCGGAGGGCCGGTGCCCCTCCCGTGGCTGCTTTCCCATGAGGCCCCCGGGCCTCTGCTGAGCCACTGCACACTGTGGCCCCGGCCTCCCGGCCTCCCTGCCCTCATCTTCCTCAGAGAGACGCGCACGTATATTCCTAAGGCGCAGCAGGCTTGTGGCTCCCCCAGGATAAAACCCTTCAGCCCGGCATACAGGGCCCCTCTCCAGCCTGGTTCCCCGTCCTTCCGCTTCATGTCACCTGCTCCTTCCCTCTTTCCTGCCCTCTCTCATCAACCTGTACCCACTGGGCGATCAGCAGACATCTAGGACAGGCTTTTGGGGTGTCAGATGCTCTGCAGGCCGCCGTGGAACTTCTCTTCTCCCCCTCAGCCCCTCCGTGAAGCCTTCCCCGACTCCTCCCCCAGCTGCAAGCTCTCTCCGTTTTCCTGGAGGATTCGGTCTGGTTCTGCCCCTTGCTCCCCATCCCATCTTGCATGACACATATCTGCACATGGCAGGACACATATGATTCGTCCTCCTTGTCCAACAGGGCGGGGCTCACGGTATTCCCGGCCCCAGGCCCCCCACAGCACAGGTAATTGGGAAACATTTCATTCTCTCTCACCTGGGCCGTCAACCCCCCCACCTCCAGCCCTGGTCCCCTCCTTCCTAAATGAACTCCCCCAGCTCTCAAACACCCATGATCCCCTGCACCCTGGCTCCCAGACACCCGTGATCCCCTGCACCCTGGCTCCCAGACACCCGTGATCCCCTGCACCCCAGCTCTTCCAAGCTGCCTGAGCAGAGCTTCCTCGGTGCCTTGGATCAGCTCCAAACTGCCCAGAGGGAGCCGGGGGTTCTTGGGGAGTTTCCCTCCCTCTGCTCAATCCTCCATGGGAGGACCATGGGGAAGAGCTCCCCTTTGGAGTGCTTCAGCATCGCCAAGTGCTCCCCTCAGAGGAACGCCTGGAGGGAGAGAGGGAATGCAGGGATTCATTTCCTCACTTGGCAGATGGAGAGACTGAGGCTCAACATGGAGGCAGGACTCGCCTGCATTTTTCCACAGCAAATGAAGCCCTGTCGATGGTTCAGCCCCTCCTCTGCCACACAGGCTGGAGGCCCCAAGCCCGGCACTTCATTTGCCCCGGGGAGCATGTGAGAGGAGCCGACCTGTGCTCCCTCTCTCTCCTCCCAGGACAATGGCTCAGGCCAGGAGTGGCAGCTGCCCGGAGGTGATAAGCTTCTCGTTAGACATCAGGGACTCCTGTGGCCTAACTGGGCCTCCCTGCCCCCTTCCTCACCCTGACACGTTAACCTCGGTGTCGGCTCAGACTCTGGCGCGCCTCTGCTCAAACGCCTTCCGTAGCTCCCCGCTGCCTCTGAGACAGAGCCCACGGTCCCGAGCCTGGCTTTCAGGAGCTGCCACGGCGGGACTCCCATCTGGCTCTGCGGCTTGCATCCCCCTGTGACATCCCCACACTGACCCGGCTCCCCTTCCACGGGCCTGCTTGTGGCCCTGCTCTCCAGGGCTGGCTGGGGACTAACGCCCTGCCCCCCATCATTAGGGCCCCCCACTATTCTGTCCCCCTTTGCGAATGCACCCCCCCACGTGTGGTTTCCCCATGAGCCTCGGGAGGGCAGGGAGTCCCCCCCCCCCGGCCCGTGGGCAGCAGCAGCAGGTACAAGCTGGGACCCCGGCTGAGCCCACCCCGGTCAGTCTGCGTGTAGCAGGGCCGGCCCCGGACCCCAAGGGCCCCCATGGCCGCCCGGCAGCCCAATGGGAGCGGTTCTGAGCAGCGGGGCGGTGGGAGCCGCCGAACAAAAGCTCCTCGCTGCCGAGAGGGCCGCCGCCTCACCTGCCCCCGGCCCGGCTCTCCCGGGGCCGCCTCCTTACTTAGCCCAAGCCGGGGCAGAGCGCCGGGGAAGGGGAGGGCTCAGCGGCACTGCCAGGCAGGCGGCCCCTCGGGGGGCTTGCAGAGCAGCAGGGACAGAGCCAGAGGGAGGCGATGCCCATTTAGGGTTAGGGTTATGGCCCCCTCTGTTTGCCCTAAGGCCCTTCAAGCCCCTCCCCCTGCCCACATCCGAGTCTGCGACCCCTGTGCCGCCAGCCTGAAGACTCCCAGGGACCCCCGTGCTCTCCCCCTCCCCCCTCCGCTTCCTTCAATAGAGCAATTTTCGCAGTTGCCGCCTTTTGGGTGAGGGAGAGTCGCCAGACATGAGTCCCTGGACACGACTTCAGAACAGCCCCCCCCCCCCTTTTATAAATGGCGAGAATAGGCCGCTAGGAGGCGGTGTGGGTGAGGACCAGCCCTGGAGTCAGGAGGACCGGAGTTCAAATCCGGCCTCAGACACTTAACGCTGCCTGGCTGTGTGACCCTGGGCGAGTCACTTACCCCCGATCGCCTCAGGGGAAAAATAAATGGATGATGGTTGGGTGGATGAATAAGATGGCGAGGCGGCTGGATCTCCGAAGACGCCCGTGTTTGGGAGGGGCAGAGGCCGGGGTCTGGCACGGGGGGCGCCCATTTGGGCTCCGGCTCCCGCTCTGTGGGCGAGTCCCCGTGGCTCTGGGCGCGGGGGTTGGGCGGCCTCACTCCCAGCATGCCCCGGGCCCAGGGGGCCCCTCGCCCCGGGCTGAGGCAAGGAGCGAGCGCTCCTCCTCTCCTCCCGGAGCCGGAGCCGCAGGCGGCATCGTGGGCCGAGAAGGAAACCGAGGCTCCGACCCGGGAGTAAGATGCGCCTTCTCAGGCCGAGGGCCCAACCCGTCTCACCGTCACTCGTGGCGAGCCCTGGGCCCGGGCAGTGGTGACCGGATCCTCGGAAGCTGGGGACGGATGTGGTCAGTGCCCCGGGGGGGGGGGGCTATGTGCCAGGCTCCCTGGCAGGAGGGGCGGCTTCGACCAGAGAAGGCGATGGCATGGAGACGGGGCAGCGCCAGCCACGTAGGGGGAGGGGAGGCTGGGAGGGGGCAGCCCGTGCGTCTGGGCCATGGGAGGGGGAGGGCCGGGACCCCGGCCCGGGGGAGGGGCCCTCAGCCGGCCGAGCTCCCGGCTTCACTTTGTCTCTCCGGGTGACGGGCAGCCCGGAATGAGAGGGAAGCTGCCCGCTGGCCTCTGGCGGCCGCTTCAAAGCAAAATCAGACTCGTGCTTGGGGCTTTAGCGACTGGTCCCGAGGCCCCGGGCAGTGAACTCGCACCCGTCCCGCCATCCCTGGGCCGCCCGGCCCTGCCTGGTGTGTCATCACACACTTGGGGCAAAAGTCTGGCTCTGATTTTTAGCCCAGAAAAGCCCCAATAATCCCCGAGGAAATCTGCAGCTGGGGTCCCAAGCAGCCTCGGGGCAGCCTCAAATCCCAAACAAGAGAGGGGAGAGTCCAGTGGCTCCTGCCCCAAGGGCCCAATTTCTGGGGCAATTCTAAGGGCACCATCTTAGAACAAGCTGGAGACCTCCCTGAGAAAGGTGATTAGGGGAAGGGACCAGAAACCGGGCCGGGCTGGACTCAGACCAGGGAGGAGCCGGGCCTGCTAGTGCCTGATCTGCCCTTGGCCTGTGCCCATGGAGCTTGGGAGCCTGGGGGCCTGCTGTCCCCCCCATCAGACTGGGAGCCCCCGAGGGCAGGGCCCCTTTGCCTTTCTCTGTGTGCCCACCCTGGCACGGTACGTGGCACAGGGCAAGCAAAAGTTCACATTTCCTGACAGTGTGGCCCCCCTAGGGCTTGCCTCCGGTGGGCATTCTGAGGCTCAGGCTCCTCCCAGTTCTGCTATTTTCTCTCCCAAGGCTTCCATGTCCCATGTCTGAAAGCCCCTCCCGGTTCTGAGGCCCTTCTTCCCAGCCTCCTCTCCCGTCCTTCCCAGCTCTAAGGCCCCCTGGGCTCTCCCACGGGACTACTGGGACCAGCCGGACTTTCTGAGCCCGGGCAAACAGGAGGGCGACCCGGGGGGAGCAGAAGGCCTGGTCAGTCAGTCCGGCACGCACAGGCACCAAGGAACCACGCAATCATTTGGATTAAGGGGCGGCCGAGGCCCAAGGAAAGGGGGCGCAGCTGGCCCGAAGGCTTCCCAGCCGAGCCGGCCCGTTCTGGGGCTCTGGAAGCTCGGAGCCGGGCGGGACGCTGCCTTCCAGAGCCGCTCCCCACTGTGCCCAAGAGAGCAGGACGTTCCTTTGGCAGAAGGACGGGGGGCAGGGGAAGGAATAGGGCCTAGAGCTCAGGGACCTATGGGCCCCCCCACAATGGTTGAGGGTGCTTTACAGCACCCACCCCTCCCCCTTCCCAGCTGAGAAGGAGCCAGCCATCCTCCCGACTTCTGACACCTTCCAGGCCCAAGTCCAAGGCCTTCTTCCTCCCCAACCCCTTAGAGCCAATCAGCTTATCCATCCCATTGCTTACACGCGTAGCTGGTGGGCTGTGGGGGGCCACGGGCCCCCAGAGAGGACGGGGGCTCAGCCACGGAGGGAAGAGAAAGTGTGGAGGGGCCAGAAGTAACAAATGCTGCCAGAGGAGAAAGGGGGCAGCCTTAGGGAGCCTGACCCAGTACCACAGTCTCCTCATTTGATCCTCATCAAAGCCCTGCAAGGTCAGTGCAATCAGTAACCCCATTTTACAGTTGAGGAAACTGAGTCACACAGGGATCGGGGCTTGCCCAGGGTCACTCTGCTAGAAAGTGTCAGCATCAGGATTTGAACTCGGGTCTCTGCCCCCTTGTCCAGCAAGCTATCTATGGCACCCCCAGCCGCCTTTAAGGCACTTCTGGACCAGAGACCTACATCCCAGCCACCAGGGGAGCAGCTCTGGGGCATTCAGCCACCCTACGGCGCTCTGAGCCACAGCCCAGGGCTGACCAGCCCCCTGCACGGCCCTCGGGCCCTTTCCACCACCTGCCCGACAGCGAGGGACTCCACATCCAGCCTCCATCTTCCCTCTTCCCATCCTGCCTTGCTGGGAGAAGGCAGGCTCCAGGTTACTTGGCTTCTGCCCACCACATGACTCCCGCTCAGTAAGTGGGGATGTTGGGCTCCGTGTCCCAGGTTCTCCTCCCCTCTCAGTCTCCAGTCCTGTATCTGCCCAGCGCACAATGGGTGCTTTGTACCAAGAATGGGAGAGCCGGAAGGAGCCTCAGACAGTCTGGGCCTGGACCGTTCCCCCTCTGTGGCGGCTCCTGGCTGCTTCTTGTGGGATTTGCCGTCCCTGAATGACGGAAGCTCCCCTGGGCTGCAGCTGCTGGCTCTCAGTCCCTTCCGCCCCACCCTAGTCCTCTCCCTCACGGTCCTCAGCTCCCCCTTCGCTCCAAGAGGTCTCCCCGTCAGTGACACCTCCGAGGCTCGGACCTGGGCTCAGTCTCCCTTCAGGACGGTCAGTGGGTACCTGCATCCTCCTGGAGGGCCACGGTTCTCTGGCCCTGGTGACCGCAGCTTCCGGGCAGCCCCTGGGATTGGCAGAGGAGCCAGAAGAGCTCCCTCCTCAGTCAGCTTTGAGAACAAATTGGAGAAGGCAAAGCCTCAGCCCCTCCCCTTGCTCTTCTTAAATTTTGTTCTTTATGCCCCTGTGCTTTGAATTCTACGGCTCTTCCTTCCGGAGCTCAGGAAGCCGGCCTTGTCACAGGGCCTACCCAGGGACAGCAGCAGAAGCCCGAGCCCACGGGGCCATACAGGGATGGCTCCCCAGGGCCCGTTCCCCTCCTCCGCACCCTGCAGGGAAGGCCATGGCTGACCTGGCTCCTGACCTCCCTGCGGCTGGTCCCGGCCCCCTCCTCCCCCAAATCATCGCTCTGCTGCAGTGCCCCCACCACAGAACAGCAGCTGCCCGGGCCGCGAGGTCCTTCCTACGCCTTCTGTCCAACATGGGCAAACTCCATTAAGGGGCTGCCGTTCGGTGCGCTCTGACCACGCCGGCTCTGGGACGGCCAAGAGCTTCTTTAGCCGGCGGGCGGGGTGTCCAGTGAGAGGGGGCCGTCACCGAGAGCTGCAAGGCCGACTGCTTCCATGCCGCCTTCCGCAGATTGTGCACGACGACGATCACGACAAGGACGACGACAATCACAAGGATGTCAGTGATCACAACAATCACAAGAATAATGACAATCACAAGGACGACTGCGGTCACAAGGACGACGACGATCACGACAAGGATGACGATGGGTGACTCCCTTGTTGCTGGGGCCCTTTGCACTCTGGGGGGAGGGGGAGGCAGCCACAAACAGCCCAGGCCATCTTAGGCTGCCCGCGGAGGGGGCCAGCCCCTCACCCTCTGGGGAGCTCGAGCCCATGCAGTAGAAAGTCCAGGGACAAATGAGCAGAAGTGGGCAGCTCAGCTGGTGGCTGGATGTGGAGCCGGGTTCAAAGGATTCAATGAAGGCCCGGGGGCTGAGACACAAGTGGGGATGCATCATCATTTCTGTCTGCAGGAGGAGGCTGAGAGGGGCCTTCTACCTTCAGCCTCGAGGTTCTGGATGTTCGGCCCTGGGGGCTCATTCGTGACTGGGGCTCCCAACCCAAAGGGCATGAAGTCCTCCCTCAGATCTGGAAGGGACCTCAGAGATCAATGAAAGAACCACGGGCCAGAGCGCCCAGAGGAGGACATTCGGCATTGGAATGGAAGGCCGTGGCGTCCAACTCCAGAGGCAGGAGCAGCCTGAGCCCAGAGCCTCCGGGGACGGCCCCTGGAGTGGTCGAGGGACCTTGAGCAGTCTGACTCTGGACACTGCCTGTCTGGGGTCAGTCTGCACGTGGCTGTGGGCACGTCCTCGAGGGGCAAAGGCTTGGTACAGCTTGGCACGGTGCCCAAGTCCTCATCACTACAACCACCGGCTGCCCACCCAAGTCCTTCAGTCATTTCAGCGCAAGGTCTTCTTGGGAAGACCCCTCCGGCTCATTTCCAGGGTGATGACTCTGAGCAAACAGGGCAAAGGGATCTCCAGGATCACAGCCAGCAAGTGTCTGAGGCCAGATCTGAATGTTGGGCCCCTGAGCCACCTAGCACCATTAGGTCCTGGATAAATGCTTATCAGCTGCTCCCTCCCATTTGAATCCCTCCAGCAATGGGGAGGTCACTCCTTTCTTGGGTAGCAGCCACACTTTGCCCCCTACACCCTTGGTCTAGAAGCCCAGCTACCCCTTCTCCCCCTCTCCCCCCCCTGCCCTCCTGCTCCAACGCTTCATCTCGGCACCCGACAGACCACAAGCTCCATAAAGAGAGACTCCTGGGATGGCCGGCTGCCCTGGGGACGGCCACCACCGAGTGGATCCAGAACTCGGCCTGCTTTGTTTTTTTACCATGATCGCCTCTTAGATCCAGAGGGCCGAGCCTGGATTAGTGAGGGCGGCTGTCAGAGGGAGGGAGGAAGGAAGGATGGATGGATGATGAAAAAGCATCTCTGAAGCCCTCTCTGTGCCATCCTGAGCTGCAGATACAAATACAAAAGGGAGACAGTTCCTGGCCTTCAGGAGCTCACACTCTACACCCCATCCCATATTTAGGGAACCATGGCCAGGGAGGGTGCTTTGGTCTGGGGAGTCGCTAGGACCGGGAACAGACCGAGGAGGCGGATATACTTTATCAGAAGCAATGGAAAGGCTGGTTTGAATGCTGTCCTGTGAGAAATCGGGGTGGGCTGCCTGGGTCCAACTGGCCCTCCCTCATCGGGATGGGACAGCCACAGGCCGGGGTTCCAAGTCAGGTGCCTGAGCCCCTCCAAGGCTTGATCTCCGGGGCCCCCTTAGAGGCTGTGACAGCAACAGTGTCAGGTCTGGGGCCAGGCCCAGGGAGAAGGGGGCAAAAGCTCACTCTGATTGCCTGCGAAGAGCACAGACTGGTAGTACGAGAATAAAGCCCAGGGCAAACGACTTATCAGGAAAGAATTCTAACTAACGCAGGAAATGGACCATTGTGCCAGGGTGGCTGTCCAGGAGGGTACTGGGGGCTCAGTCCTTCTTAGTGCTTGAGACAACTTGTGGTGTCAGGAAGAACCACACTCCGGTGCTGGGCGACAGCCTGGGGGGGTGCCAGGCCACTGCAGCAAAGCCGAGCCGGGCTCTGGCTCCTTCCGGGTTTGGGTTGTTCTGCGCCGTTTGTGTCTCTGTCCTGGGCGGGGCTGGGGCTCAAAGGGCATCCCACGCTAAAGGGACGGACAGCGGGGAGAGCCTGTTTCCGCTGCCACCGTTTGGGCCTTCCTGGCCCTTTCCTCCCGTCCAGCCGGCTGCTTTGTACAAAGTGGATCCGGGTACTGTGAGCATGAGTGCTGGGTTCAAATCCTAGCTGCTCTTAGTAGCTGTGCGACCCTTGGATTTTCATGTTCTCTTCTGTAGAGAGAGGGAGGAAGAGGAGAAGCTCCCTTCTTCCCATGGCATTCTGGGAAACTTCACCTAGCAACCGTGCAGAGAAAGGGGATATAAGCCAAGGACAAGTCTCATTCTCACTCTGGAGAGGAAAATGGGACCTGTTAGGAGAGGTTGGGGAATGAGCCAGGTGGAAGCTGAGGGGAAAGAGGGCAGAGCCAGGTTTGGAGAGGAAGGGGACCCAGGAAGGAAGGCTCCCGCCTCTGACAGGTCTAGTCTCTTTTCCAGTAGCTGACCCCCTATATACCCCAACTCTGACATTCTGGTAGTCTCTAAAGCAAGGGCCCTTGGGACCCCAAGGCATGGCCCTGAGGGGACAGTGGGGTCGGCTCATCGTGGGGCTCGTCTCCACCAAGCCCTTCCCACCTTCCCCACCATTGCCCTGGCCTCCCAAGGGGCAGCCGAGTCCCGTTTCAGAACTTCTTCTCTAGATGGGGGCCCCCGACTGCTCATAGCCTAATGATTGCATGGGTCCACAGCAGCAGATGGACATCTGCCGCTCCAGTGTCCTGGATTTGCCTTCCCTCCCAGGCAGGGGTTACCACATAAATGCCCAACCCCATGGGGCAAGTGAGTGCGAGTGGGAGCCAGCAGGACACGCCCCCTTCCCAGACATCCCTCTTGTGGAACAGGACGCCCTGAGACTTCCTCCATCTCCCAGGATTTGGTTCACTCCCACCCCCACCAAGCCCAGTCACAAACTCTTCCATGGTCACCTCCCCATCTGGCACCAGGTCAGCCTTGTCCCAGGATGAACTCCACTCTCCCCTGGTCCAATGCACCCTCCACCCAGCTGTCACCCTAATGGTCCTAAAGCACAGGTCTGACCATGTCATTCCCCTACTCGAGCAGCTCCCTACTGATTTTAGGGTAAAATGGGGTTCGTTTAAGTTTTAAGACGTACATAATTATCCATACAATAGCACATGTGTATAATTTAAATAAATATGCAAATATTGGGGTATATGCTCAAAACGTTTTCGACGGGGTACACACCTATTCTGAAGCCCCTTCCAGCATGATAGTGTCTGTTCTAAGGTTCCAGTGATCTGTAGTGTTCTATGCTGTGTGTTCTAAATGACCCTGACCCTCCTTTTGGCACGGGTGATCATCTGACTCATCAGCGGCCTGTCCCTGGAGCCCGTCACCATTTGGGTGTAGCGAAGCTGTCTCTAGGGCTGCCCCCAAGGTGTTTCCCTGGGCAGGTGACTTGATATAGAGGAGGGCAGCGGCGTGTACAAAGAGCACCAGTTGTCCACTGAGGTTCTCCAAACTGATCCCCAAGACGAGGCAGTGAAGAGCGGTAGTTGTGATTTTAAATCGGTAATCCCACCGGCTGCAATGATTGCTTGAAGACTCTGCCCATCTCTCCCTAAAGAGGGACCCCTTTGGCTGTGCTCACTGACGGAGGCTCCAGCCTCTGGCTAGATTGTATGGTTTCCTCATTCCCCTCCACGGAGTCTTTGTGCTCGTATACTTGTTTACTTCTCTCTGCTCAGTCCAAAGAACTGCCAGGACTCGTTTCCTGCGGCTGATTCAATATTCCTGGAGTAATGCTATCAAGGCCTACATCTGGTCTTGGTGGGATAGGGACCAGGAGAAAGGGTAAGAGACCCACAGAGCGTCAGAACTGCAAGGGACCCAAAAGCCTTCTCTGGCTTATGCCCAGTGAGCAGCCAGGAGCAGCAAAGCCTCTTGGGATAATCTCTGTGAAGCTGCTGGAACCCAATGCAAACCCAGAACATCACTGGAAAGAGATGGGTTTGCAGAAGTACAACTCCCAGAAGGACAAAGCACCGGCTCAGATTTTCTCTGTGGGTCCTGGCTGATGGCGGCACTGTGATGGGGCAGAAGTCCTGCACCTGGATACTGAGTCCCCGAAGAAGTGAACAAGAACAAGAACCTGGCCAAGCAGCCGGCCCTTTTAGGCCTCCGAGTTCCTGATCGAGCAAATCTCTTGAATCCTGGGAGCTGTTCTGAACACAGCTGGCAGGCTTCTACCTCTGCTTCCTCACAATGAAAACATGGCAGCAAAGGTCAGCTGGTGCTTCAGATGAAGAAAGTGCTATGTCCGGCGGTGGCTGTCGGTCACCTGAAGATGGCCGACGATGAGGCTGTTGACTACATCCACTTGGCTGTTAATTTACTCGTTTCTTTACAAAAGAAAAGTGACAAAATGTGAGGGGATTTTATATCAAGAGCACCACGGACAAGCCTCAGTGTCTTTATTAAATCAACATAGTGTTAAGAAATGGCAAGAGCTGCTAATAAATGAATGAAGAAAGCTACTAAAAAATCGTCCTTAGAACAGAAAATCCATCTAGGACACGCCTGAGATGCTAAAATGCCAACAGGGAATGTTGGATGTCAGAGCTCGGAAGGATTCTGGATCAGATACAACTTCAAAAGTTGGGAGGAACCTTAGAATATAGAACATGGAGCTGGAAAAGACCTCAGAGAACTGGTCCAGAATTTTTAACCTCTGGTCAGTTGGTCAGTAAGTACTTATTAAATACATTGGGGCTAACTGTACTTAAATAAATTAGGTACAGTACTAACAGAAAGCGTTCAGTCCTTTTTAGTCATGTCCAAGTCTCTGTGACCCCATTTGGGGTTATCTTGGCCAAGATACTGGAGGGGTTTGCCATTTTCTTCTCCAGCTCATTTTACAGATGAGGAAACTGAGGTAAACAGGGTTAAGTACCTTTTCAGGTCACACAACTATTAAGCATCCAAGGTCAGATGTCAACTCACTTCTTCCTGACTCCGGCCCTAGAGTTCTGTCCATCACGCCCTCTAGCTGCCCCGTTAGCCACAAAAGGGAGAACAGATTCAGAATGGTAACTAGTGAGAGCTTTTTAAAGATGGGGAAGATGTGGGAGTGGAGATGCAGCCAGTACACAAGAAGAGAGTGAAGATAAGTGAGAGGGTGGATATGACAGGGGAGGAAATCTGCTGGAGGAGATGGGACGGTGGGATCTTTTACACAAGTAGAGGGGTTGACTTTGGCAAGGAGAAGAGCTTCCTCTCCATGTTAGATAAAAGGGGAGATGGGCAGAGAATGTCTGGGTGGTCTGAGATGAAGAGAAGTGGGAGCTCTTGGTAAGCGCTCTCAGTTATCTGGGGCAAGAGGAGCCATGGGAAGCTTAAGACAGGATGAAAAGATTTGAAAAAGTTGTGGCAGATGAACAAAATAGTGAATTAGAGAGTTAGGAAAGGATTGCCTTTTCCAATTGTTGTTGTTGTTTGTCCCTCGTTCACGATGAGAACCAAGGCATCAGGAAAGTGATCCTATGACATATGTGAGCTGGATTTGAGTGATGGTTTGGGTCCCGATTGACTAAGTTTGAATGTAAACACCAATCATTTCTGCTTTGTCCAGAAACCCCGGGGGTCTTTCCCTCCCAGATTCATTCGTTCATTCACTTATTTATTTAGATTTTTATTTTTGAACTAGGTGAGATTCTTTGTTCCGATGGCTATCCAGCCTTAGGCACTGAATGGGTGTTGCCTCAGTCACACTGAGACCTGCTGGACACCTGAGTTTAACCAGGCCGATGCATGGCCATTACCCCCGGGGCCATCTCCATGCCCCTGATCTACATCTGGCCACTGGACCCAGATGGCTCAGGAGAGGAAAGTGAGGCAGGTGGCCTAGCACTGCTCTCCCTCATTCTCAATCCAGTTTACTTGCATGTCATGGTCTTCTTTGAGAATGAAAGACAAACAACCACAGCAACAACCTTTTCCAATAGATTTGTGATGGAAAGAACTGTCCACGTCCAAAGAGAGAACTATGGAGAATGAATGTGTACATCAAAGCGTGGTATTTTTACCTTTTTTTTTTAATGTTGTTGCTTGTTTTTTTCTTTGTTTTTTTCCCCTTTTGACCTGATTTTTCTTTTGCAACATGGCGAATATGGAAATACGGACACATGTTTAACCTATAATGAATTGCTCGCTGACTTGGGAGAAAAAATTGGAACACAAGACTTTGCAAAAGTGAATGTTGAAAACTATCTTTGCATCTTATTTGGAAAAATATAAAGCTATTATTTTAAAAACTGAAAAAGGATTGCCTTGCAGCAGTGAGGGCCCAGTTGAGATTATGGACCATAAATTTGTGATGGACTCAGCAGTTTCATGATTTTCCTCCTGCTTCATTCAGCAACGTTTATGTAGGAGTGCTCCAAACTGAAACTTGGCAGGGCAAGATCAGTGATATGAAAAAGGGGGAAAGGACTCGCAAGAAAAGAATGGGCAGAAGTAACTGGGTCACCAAGGGGTCCCGTCCCAACCCCTGACAGAGGTTACGGCCTCAAAAAGAATGGGGGGGGGCCGAGGACTGGAGCTCATGTTAAGGATGAAGAACGAGGTTTAAAGGTGCAAATAGCAACGGCTCGCAATCCGCTCCGATAATTTCAGGCAAGGGGCTCATTTGTGGGTGACGGCAAGATCGAGGGCATGTGACTGAGATGGTGAGAGAATCATGGGGGATGGCTAAGCCTGTGAGACCTGTGAGACCAAGGAGACCGAGGGAGCATCAGTGTGAGCTGAGATCCCCCCGTAGCCCTGAACCCACTAGGAAGGAAGGAGAGAGCGCTGTAGGTCCACAGACAAAGCTTTTCAGGTCCCAACTGAAAGGTGGGTGGGATCTGAGTGAGCCCCAAAGGAGGGGATGTTGCTGAGTGAGGGTGGCAGGGGGAGGGCCTGGGGCTGACTCTCCGGGGCAATGGGGCCCATGGAAGAGCCCGGCTCTCTCCTTGGAATAGCCCACAGAAGGCCTGGTCAGGAGAGAGCCGGCACACTCTCCCACTCTAGTTTTGGAGGCCAGTACCATTCCACAGATGAAGTAACTGAGGCTTGTTGCAAGTGTCTGACCAGGCCCAAGGCCGGGTCTCCCTTGAATCTCAACCCATCCTCTGCTACAGCCCAGCCCCTTCATTCCTCTGACGGGGATGCTGGGACAAGGCCGTAGCTGGAAGCCAGAGCTAGAATGGTCATAAGAGATCATGTTTTTACAGCTAAGAAAATGGAGACTCTTACTAGACGTTAGGTACCTGCCCTCTGGCTGATTTAGAACACAGGCTCTCCTCCACAGCCGCAGATTTCCGCCAGGCCTGTGTCTTGTGATGTCAGCGGAGCTGGCCCAGGGGGAGATAGTGGAGGGGATGGCACATCTGTCTGCTCTTTGCCCAAGGGTTCTGGTCTTGAGGGGCTTTTGCCCGGGTCCTGGGTTCCTCTTCTGCCTTGCTTGTCCCGCTCACAATCTACCATCCAAGGCCAGGTAAGTCCTCCCAAGGCTTCCTGGGACCTTCAGGAAAGGAACTGTGTGGTGAGAACAGGCTGAGGTGGGACTGTGAAGGACGAGAGCTGGACAAGCCAAGAGCTCCCCTGTAACGGCAAGAAATCAGGGGAGACTTCAAGGGAAGCCTCAGGACCTTGGACAGAGACTCAGGGGAGACCTCAAGGGAAGCCTCAGGACTTCAGATAGAGACCTCAAGGAAAGCTTCAAAACTTAGGACAGAGACTCAGGAGGAGATATCAAGGAAAGCCTCAGGACTCTCGGGCAGAGACTCAGGGGAGAGCTCAAGGGAAGCTTCAGGACTTGGGACAGAGACTTGGGAAGAACTGAAGGAAGCCTCAGGACTTCAGACAGAGACCTCAAGGAAAGCGTCAAAACTTGGGACAGAGACTCGGGGGAAGCTTCAGAACTTTGGACAGAGACTCAGGGGAGACCTCAAGGAAAACTTCAGGACCTTGGACAGAGACTCGGGAAGAACTCAAGGAAGCCTCAGGACTTCAGACAGAGACCTCAAGGAAAGTTTCAAAATTTGGGACAGAGACTCAGGGGAGACCTCAAGGGAAGTCTCAGGACTGCAGACAGCTTCAGGTGGGGAACTCTGGAAGCCAGGGGCAAAAGGTGCCCAGAAAAGATGGCAGGTGGGGGGGAGCAACAAACTATAATTATCCCTTCCACACTGGGAGTAGGAGGTTAGGGGTAAGGAACTCCTGCAAAATGGAAAATCTGTGTAAAAATGTTGGGCCCTCCCTTTGTACCGGAGAAGAAGTCTGAATGATTATGGTACTGACAGATAAAATATGTCGCTGTTATACAATACTGAACATATCAGTTTTTTGGGGTTTTTTTGGTTGTTTTTTGTTTTTTTGCTGAGACAGTTGGGGTTAAATGACTTGCCCAGGGTCACATAGCTAGGAAGTGTTAAGTGTCTGAGGCCAGATTTGAATTTAGGTCCTCCTGACTTCAGGGCTGGTGCTCTATCCACTGTGCTACCTAGCTGCCCTTGTACATATTTTATGCATTTCTGAGTTTCTAATGTTTTCCGTGTCGTCCGCCAGCCTTTGCTGTCATTTGTAGCTTCTGCAAAAGTCCCCAAGCTAGGTCTGAAGCTCAGAAAAGGATGGCAAAGAGACCCAACAGCCACGGTGCAGTGAAAATTGGAGCTGCTCAACAGGTCCATCCCCTGGAGAAATGATCCCCCCAGCCCAGGGATAACGTGCCCAAGAGACAGCAGGCCCAGTGAAAAGCAGAACCCAGCAGAGAGGATGGCATCATTCATGGCCCTGGCGCTTCTCAGCCATGGGAACTGCCCCAGCCAGAGTGTCCCAGGCCACCCGGGCTCCCTGCATCTCTGTGTCTTCTCTGTGCTCTCTGGCTGTAATGTTCCTTGCAGGTGTGCTCCCATGTCTATTTTTACATGATGCCCTCTCCAATGAGCAGGATAATTACCTTGGGAGTTTACTCCGTGTGGGCACAGGGAAATGTTTCCTTTTCACTTTATTCAGGTGGTTGTTAATTAAATATCTGAATATTTTGAATGAATCTATCCTCTGGCTGGCTGGTAAAAGTAAATATTGGTGAAGTGGGACTCAGGTGTTAAGGTTTTAAACAGCTACTGATTCATCAGGCGCTCCGTTTTGGGGTGTTAGGTGGCTACTGATTCATCAGATGCTCTGTTTGAGGGTGTTGGATGGCTACTGATTGGATGGCTCCATTTGGGGGTGTTGGATGGCTACTGATTCATCAGATGCTCCATTTGGGGGTGTTGGATGGCTACCGATTCATCAGATGCTCTGTTTGGGGGTGTTGGTTGGCTACCAATTCATCAGATGCTCCATTTGGGGGTGTTGGATGGCTACCAATTCATCATATGCTCCGTTTGGGGGTATTGGATGGCTACCGATTCATCAGACGCTCCATTTGGGGGTGTTGGATGGCTACTGATTGGATAGCTCCATTTGGGGGTGTTGGATGGCTACCAATTCATCAGATGCTCCATTTGGGGGTGTTGGATGGCTACTGATTGGATGGCTCTGTTTGGGGATGTTGGATGGCTACTGATTCATCAGATGCTCCATTTGGGGGTGTCGGATGGTTACCGATTCGATGGCTCCATTTGGGGGTGTTAGATGGCTACCAATTCATCAGATGCTCCATTTGGGGGTGTTAGATGGCTACCAATTCATCAGATGCTCCATTTGGGGGTATTGGATGGTTACTAATTGGATGGCTCCATTTGGGGGTGTTGGATGGCTGCTACCCGATTCATCAGATGCTCTGTTTGGGGGTGTTGGATGGCTACCGATTCATCAGACACTCCATTTGGGGGTGTTGGATGGCTACCGATTCATCAGATGCTCCGTTTGGGGGTGTAGGATAGTTACTGATTGGATGGCTCCATTTGGGAGTGTTAGATTTGGGGGGTTGGATGGCTACGATTCATCAGATGCTCGTTTGGGGGTTGGATGTTACGCTACCGATTCATCAGATGCTCTGTTTGGGGGTGTTGGATGGCTACCAATTCATCAGATGCTCCATTTGGGGGAGCTGTATGGCTACTGATTCATCAGATGCTCTGTTTGGGGGTGTTGGATGGTTACTGATTGGATGGCTCCATTTGGGAGTGTTGGATGGCTACCGATTCATCAGATGCTCTGTTTGGGGATGTTGGATGGCTACCGATTCATCAGACGCTCCATTTGGGGGAGTTGGATGGCTACTGATTCATCAGATGCTCTGTTTGGGGGTATTGGATGGTTACTGATTGGATGGCTCCATTTGGGAGTGTTGGATGGCTACCAATTCATCAGATGCTCCGTTTGGGGGTGTTGGATGGCTACTGATTGGATGACTCCCTTTGGGGGTGTTGGATGGCTACTGATTGGATGGCTCCGTTTGGGGATGTTGGATGGCTACCGATTCATCAGACGCTCCATCTGGGGGTGTTAGATGGCTACTGATTCATCATTTGGCTCCATTTGGGGGTATATGTCCCAAAGGCCGAAGGGGCTTATATCTTATCTTACCCAGGGCCCACACTGTCCAGTGCTCTCCATGCTTACTAACATTTGGGGCACTGGAGAGGACGTTGCTCAGCAATCCCCAAACATGTCCTCTGTTTTCCTTTCTCCAGGCCTTTTCTTGGGCCTCTGCCACCTGGAGGCCCCTTCCTCTTCAGGATGAGATGTTACAAACCCCCAAGGGCCATCTGGCCTCTGCTTGAAGCCTCCAGTGAAAGGCCCCCACTTCCCGATGGCCTGCCCTGGCGTGGCTCCCATCGTTGGGCCTTGATGAAGCCTCTCCTTGCCTCCTTCTTTTCTCTAAGGCCATTTTAAAGGGGAGCCCTCCTGAGTTTTCTCCTTTCCATTGATTCAGCATCTAAGCCGTCCTCCTCGTGACACTTTTCAGCTGCTCCGGGTCTTTCCTCAGATATGCTGCTCAGTCCTGCAGATGGCGTCTGGCCAGAGCAGAGGCTAGTGGGACGCTGGTCCTGGTGGAACGCTGGTCCTGGCCCCTGCTTCTCCCATGAGCCTCTTGCCTACCAGACTCCATTGTGACAGATACTGTACTACAAGCCCCGGCTCCCTCAGACCAGCTTCCCTCTCTTGGACTTTGCTGCTTTTCAGAACCCATGTAAGATTTTGCCTTAAATTCTGCCCCTCCAAGTAAACTGGCCCGTCTTCAGCCCTCTGAGAAGCCTCTCTGAGCATTTATAGCAGAGATTGGCACTCCTTATTTTACCAAGAGTTAATTTGTGGGGGCAGCTAGGGGGCGCAGGGGATGGAGCCCAGCCCAGAAGTCAGGAGGACCTGAGTTCAAATCTGGTCTCAGACACTTAACACTTCCCTGGTGTGTGACCCTGGGCAGGTCACTTAACCCCAACTGCCTCAGGGAAAACCAACCAAACAAATAAACAAACTTTGTCTTTCTCTCTAGCTCTAAAGGAAGCCATATTTCTGGACTCCCCATAGACCCCGCTCAGGGAACATGACATGCTGCTGTCTGGGTCGGGAGATACTGGGAGGGGGGGGGGGGAGTCTGAAGGCCCCAGGCAGCTCGGATACCAGCATTTGAACCGAACTCTGAACCTTGAGGCTGCTCCGCTATAAAATAAGGCAGAAACGGCATCCCCCCATCATCTGTCACGCTTGTCCCCTCCTCCCGGAGCCCCAGCACGGCCTGGACACTCGCTCTCCCTGGCCCAGCCTTCATCCCCTTTCCAAACCCCGCCTGGGCCCAGCCCAGAGCCCTGCATAGCTAACACACTTTGGAGGCAATGAGTGAATCGGCCTTCGGGGCTGAGCCCCCTCCAGAGTCCATGGCCAGTCCCCCCTCGAAGATTCCCAGAGTGCTCTGCTTTGTGCCCCCTCAGTGGCTTCCCAGTATCGCCCCTTTGGGCCCATGGTCACCCACCCAGTAGCCGGGGTCTCTATCCCCAGCGCTTGCCTTATAACTGAGAACCTTGTTGGGCTTGAACGTCCCATAGGATCTCTGCAAACTGAAGCGTCCGACAGGAACCTCCGCCACAGCCAGGGCCCTGCCCTCCAAGGATCACAGGGCCACGGGGAGCGGGGCCCCCAGGCCCAGGGATCTAATCTCCCCATGCTGGAGGTGGGGCCCAGGCCCTCAGTGGCGTTCCCAACTGAATCCAGCCAAGGAAGGAAAAGGGAGGGGGTGGGCGATGGGGCCGCAGGCAGGTTCGGCTCCATGGCTCTGGCTTCCCACAAGGGATCCTGGGCCCACACAAGCCTAGGGTGGGGCCCAACTGGACCCCCGGGCCAAGAGCAGGGCGGAGGAAGGTGGGCTGGGCGGAGGCAGGCCAAGGACAAAGCCGTCCTCTGCTCCGGGCAGACCGGTCAGAACAGGGCTGGGCGGGCCAGCAGCTGGCTCCGAGAGTGAATTGGGACACGGCACTGTTTGTTTTCCTGTGGCTTTGGATAAACAGCCACAGCCACTGGGAAGGAAAGGGCATCGGATTTCCCATTGTTCCGGGCCGGAGCCCTCACCTGCACCCGTGTTTCCCCCGGGCTTCGGGCTCGGAAAGCGCCTCCCTTTGCTCATCATGGCAGCGTGGGGGATTGCGGGGGGGACACAGAGGGAGGCAGGTGGTCAGGGAGGGAGGGCCCTACCCCCGGTCTCACTGCTCCTTTCCTCTGTTTGCCAGGTGGGAGACAAGGATGCCCAGATCTGACATGGAAGCGTCTCAGCTAGGAGGACCCCAGAGGGTGCTGTAGCAGCCAGTGCAGTGACAGGTGGGCGGACCAGGCCGGGCAGCTCCTCCCCTTGGGCCGGGGACCATGATGCAGAAGAGGAAGGGGGTCCTGGGAGGTCAGGCCAAGCTGCGGAGAAAGCAGGCTTTGCCCTAGAGGGGCCGCACCACCGTTTCTCCCAGGGGCCGGGGAGCGCCATGAGAGGCCGGGAACCAGCGGTCCATCTGTGGCTGCCCGTCCGCGGGTCTTCCCCCCCTTGCCGGGACTGAGCCGGCTGGCACCGATCTTGTGTCCCCTCCCCTGGGGCGCGCCCGGCCCGCGGCCTCACAGCTTCCACCGCCTGCCGCGTGCCCGCCTCAGCTTCCCGCCCTCAGCCAGCCACCCACTGCTGTACCATGGGATGTCGGCAAAGCTCGGAGGATAAAGAGGCAGCTCGGCGGTCCAGGAGGATTGACCGCCACCTGCGCTCGGAGAGCCAGCGCCAGCGCCGCGAGATCAAGCTGCTGCTCCTGGGCACCAGCAACTCAGGCAAGAGCACCATCGTCAAGCAGATGAAGATCATCCACAGTGGGGGCTTCAACCTGGAGGCCTGCAAGGAGTACAAGCCCCTGATCGTCTACAACGCCATCGACTCGCTCACGCGCATCATCCGCGCGCTGGCCGCTCTCAAGATCGAGTTCCACAACCCCGACCGCGCCTATGACGCCGTGCAGCTCTTTGCGCTGACAGGCCCGGCCGAGAGCAGGGGTGAGATCACCCCCGAGCTGCTGGGGGTCATGAAGCGGCTCTGGGCGGACCCCGGGGTGCAGCAGTGCTTCTGCCGCTCCAGCGAGTACCACCTGGAGGACAATGCGGCCTACTACCTGAACGACCTGGAGCGCATCGCCGCACTGGACTACATCCCCACCGTGGAGGACATCCTGCGCTCACGTGACATGACCACCGGCATTGTGGAGAACAAGTTCACCTTCAAGGAGCTGACCTTCAAAATGGTGGACGTGGGGGGGCAGAGGTCAGAGCGCAAAAAATGGATTCACTGTTTCGAGGGTGTGACAGCAATAATCTTCTGCGTGGAGCTGAGCGGCTACGACCTGAAGCTCTACGAGGATAACCAGACGGTGAGTAGGGCGCGCCTTTCCCATGGCCCAGGCCGCCCCCCACAGCATGGCCCCCACTGCACAGCCTCCACAGTGCGGCCCCCATGATGCAGCCCCCACAGTGCGGCCCCCACAGCACGGCCCCCACAGTGTGGCCCCCACAGTGCGGCCCCCATGATGCGGCCCCCACTGCACAGCCCCCACAGCATGGCCCTCACAGTATGACCCCCACGGTGCGGCCCCCATGATGCGGCCCCCATGATGCAGCCCCCACAGCACGGCCCTCACAGTGCGGCCCCCACAGTGCAGCCCCCATGATGCAGCCCCCACAGCGCAGTCCCCACAGCACAGCCCCCACGGTGCGGCTCCCACGGCACGGCCCCCACGGCGCAGCCCCCACAGCGCGGCCCCCACAGCGCGGCCCCCATGGTGCGGCCCCCATGATGCAGCCCCCACTGCACAGCCCCCACAGCACGGCCCCCACAGTGCGGCCCCCATGATGTGGACCTCACACATGTCCCCCCAGCACATGGCGCCCACCACGGGCTGCTTCTGCCCCAGCACCTTCTTCTGAGACTCCTGGCATCCTGGGGGAAGAGGCGGGCCCCGGGCCTGAGTGGGGCAGAGGAGGGCGGCTCCGTGAATCTCCTTAGCACAGGGTTCCCTCGGCTTTACGTTCCTATCTGTCCTCTGGGAAAAGGTCCAGGATACAGCCCCAGAGATGGGCCCCGGGAGAGAGCGGGTCCCCAAAAGCCCAACCATGGAGGAGGACTCAGGAGCTGGAGGAGTCCCAGAAGTTTCTGCAAGGCCGGACAGGGCTAAGGGGGCCACGGGGTGGGCCGAGGCCTGCCTTCCTCCTCCAGCCCTGACTTTCTGGTCACTCCAGGTTAGGGAGCAGGCCCTAGGCTGGAAGACGATCAGGACCAAGGCCAGCGCTCGCCCTGCACATGAGGGGGCTGGAACCAAGGGGGACATCATGGTTCCTCCATGGCAAAGCCATGGACTCAAACTGGGTCCCGGGGCACCAGTGCAGGGCAGTGCCCTCCCCTCCCCCGGCGTCAGGGAGCCTAGGGGATCGAGGGAATGTCCTGAACCCGTGTTGGGGCAGCTTCACCAGGTGGCCTCCACATGCCAACCCTGAGAGGAAGGGCCAACGTTCAGAGGCCTTCCTGAGCACTGGGGGAGGGGAACCGTCCCAGGGGCGGGGGGGGCCAGGCGAAAACTCGGGCAGGTGACTCTGATAATTACATCACAAGTCCGTTAGAGAAGGCGCAACGTGTTCTGAACTAGGGGGAGGGGGGGCTGCCTGGGGGGCACAAAGGAAGCCGTGTTCTGTTACCGCCGCCTTTTAGTCATGTCTCAGTTACTCAGCTCATCACGACCCCCTTGGGGTTTTCTTGGCAGAGATACTGGAACGTTTGGCCATTTCCTTCTCCGACTCATTTCACAAATGGGGGAAACTGAGGTAAATGGGGTTAAGTGACTCACCTGGGGCCAGACGCTAGGAAGTATCTGAGGCCAGATTTGAACTCCTGACTCCACCCAGGCACTCTATCCCACTGTGTCACCTGGCTACCCCCCTATCCCCACTTTACAACTCGAAAACTGAGGCCAGAAAGGGATGGGAGATGCAGCCCAGCTGAGGACATGCACTTAATATGGGTCAGCGCCAGGACCGCCGCCAAATTCAGGGCTTTCCGCCACCACCCAGGGCTCTTTATTCACAGTCTAGCTGGGCAATGCTGGGCAAAATGGTCAGGAGCCAGCCTATGGAAAGAGCCCCCTCCCCTAGGATTCTGGGGCCCCGGTCCCCACTCCCTCCCGTCTCCAACACTTCCTTCCAAGAGCCTTCTTTGGGTGTAGGTGTGGGTGTAGGCACAGGTGTTAAGTGCAGGTGTAGGCACAGGTAAAGGTGTGGGTGTAGGCACAGGTGTGGACACAGGTGTAAATGCAGGTATAGATGTTGGTGTGGGTGCAGGTGTAAGTGCAGGTGTAGGCGCAGGTATAGATGTGGATATAGGTGCAGGTGTAAGTGCAGGCAGGTATAAGCATAGGTGTAGGTACAGGTATAGGGACAGGTGTAGGTGCAGGTATAGGTGTGGGTATAAGTACAGGTGTAGGCACAGGTACATGTGGCTGTGCAGGTATATGTTGTGGGGGAGCTGCTGTGTATGAGTCTAAATGTGTGCATCCGCGTGTGTGAGTTCGGACGTGTACATAAGGACACGTGCATCTCCTGCCTCCTGGTCACCCACCCAAGATGGTCCTGGGGCCTTCTATGGGGGACTCCCTCCCGCGCTGAGCACCTTTGGGCAGGGCAGGACGGGCGGCTGTGCCAGGAGAGAGGCTGGGCTGGGGTCAGAGCTGGGGGGGGGGAACCGGGGTGTTATGGGCCAGAACTTGCAACAAGGTGCTGAGTCAGAGGAATTGACCTGGGGCATAACAGTCTCTAGCTCAGTCCATGTACTTAGTGCTTACTAGAGTTCCACAAGATTCCACCTCCCATGGGGTGATTAGAATAGAGCATATGAGCCGGGACAGACTCAGCCAGAGACATTCACATCCCACCTCCACGGTGGCTGGCCTGGCCCCCGGCTTCCCCCACTGAGACCAAGGCCCGTCTGAGCCACAGACAGACTTGGAGGGGCCAGGGTCGGACTTGGAGGGGACTCGGAGACAGACTCGGAGGGGGCACAGAGGGCTGGAGGCCGGAGCACAAGCCCTCGGACTGAGACAGACAGACTCCCTGTTGGCGGGTCCTCCTGCCTCTCCCACAGGCACCAGAAAGCCTCCAGAAAGCTGGCCTGGGCCCCAGGCAGGGCTTTGGGGCTTCATCCCCGGCTACACTCATGGGGATGACTCTGCGGAAACAAAGTCTGGTTCCGAGACCTCCAGGAAGCCAGCCAGGACACCACACCTCCTGGGTGACCTTTGGGGAGCCCTGCCTCCCCCCACTGGGGCTCAACACCCTCCCCCCACCCAGCGGCACGTCTGGCAGGGGGCAGAGAGCCAGGGGCAGCCACCAGGAGGCCGTGCCCTCTGGGTCCCAGCGATGCCATGACTTCCGAGGCCCGAGACAGAACCTCCCCCCAGGGACCGGGCAGGTGCGGGAGCGGCGTCTGGCCCAGAGACCTCCCCCTGCGTCAGTGCTCAGGGAGGAAGAGGAGCCTGGGAGTCCCCAGGCACAAAGCACCATGAAGATCGAGGCTACTGCCGAAGCCTCTCCGGGTGAGAAAAAGGCAGTTAAGGGACTAGGAAGAAAGTGGGGTCTTGGACCCGATGGGTGCGTTTGGGGGAAGAGCCCCATCAGACCGAGACCCCGGGAGGAGTGGCCCACAGAAGGACAGCAGAGGCTCTGGAGAAGCCTGGGTTGATGCCCACCCGTCCTTTCCATGATGACCCGGGCCTGTCCCCAGGGAGGATCCCTTCCCACAGCCCATCTCATGAGGCACCGGGTGGAGAGCTGCCGGCCCCAGGCTCTCAGAGATGGGCCCCCAAGGGCTCCCCTTCCTGCCCCTTCCTGAAGCGGGCTCCCCCAGAGAGAACGTCTCTGAATTCACACTAGCCTGTGAGGGACACATCGGAGACAACCAGGGGGGCCGCTGGAGCCCCGCCAGCCCCGGTCAGGGGATCACGGGCAGAGGCAGAGACGTGCCCAGCGAGACGCCGGCAGAGGCCCGAGCAGGGGCAGGAGGGAGGCCGGGGCGGGGGTGATGGCAGGAGCCGGCCCCGGGGTCACAAGACTGCTATAAGTCCCGTTTGAACTCCCAGACTTTCCCACTGTTCACTGGGGGCAGCGCCGGGGGCAGGACTGACGAAGCGCCACAACTACGACGCCGCATCCCGGGGGGCATCCGGACCCAGAGCCACCCGACGGCAGCACTCTGGGCAGCTGGGGTGCCCCCCACCGGCTCCCGGAGGGCGGGGCCCGGGGCCTGAGACAGTCGGGACTGGCCATGGTTGCCTGGGTTTGAAAAGGAGCCGAGCTGGGGAGTCTCACGGATTCCCTTTTGCATGTGTTCTCTTCAGGCGCCCTGGAGGCTGCAGCCCAGGATAGGGGGGCGCCCCAGAGGCCGAGACACGGGGGAGAGGGAGCCGAGCTTGGGGCTAGAAGCCCACAAGCTCACACAGTCCTGGTCCAGCTGCCAGCAGCAACTTTTGGGGGCCAGCCCCTCCCTCCAAGCTCTCCCAAGGGCTGCCTCCGCTCCGCCGCAAGCCTCCGGCCTGGGCTTCCTGGGTGCTGATCATGAGAAGGCCCCGATGATCCTCCCTGGAGGAGAGACCTGGGCCCAGGGCGCTCAAGAAGTCTGGTTCTAATGAGAGAGACCAACGTGGGGAGAGCCGGGCTCAGGTAAGGGGAGCTGGTTGGGAACCACCGTGGAACCTCCTGATGGCACCTCCAGAAGCCGGCCAGAGCCGGCTGGATCCTGGTTCCTGAAAACAGGAGCGGGAGGGGGGAGCACTGGGGAAGATGGCGAGCAGGGAGGGGCCGACTACAGCGGCCAGGAACTCCCTGCCCATGCTGGGGCCACCTCTTGTCCTGCAGGGGCATGGGGGGAAGGTCTGGCCCATGCTTCTTCCCTTGGCTTGGGCCTGGCCCACCCTGGCCCTGCCCCCTGCCCACCCCAGACATGTCCTCTCTAACCCACAACCCCCTTTAGTGGCCTGGCCCTGTGTGACACACACACACACGGCACCATGTGGCCAGAGCAGCTCCATTTGATCTCGGCGGCCTCAGAAACCACCTGCTCAGTCGGAGCTGCAAGCTGGGCGACCCTCTGCCACCTGCCTGCCCTGACTGCAGCTGTGTTTAGACCAAATACCTACCCAAGGTGTCCTGCCCAGCCCTGGCTGTCCCAAAGTGTCCTACCCGGCCCCGGCTGTCCCCAAGGTGTCCTGCCCAGCCCTGGCTGTCCCAAAGTGCCCTGCCCGGCCCCAGCTGTCCCCAAAGTGTCCTGCCTGGCCCCGACTGTCCCCAGGGTGTCCTGCCTGGCCCTGGCTGTCCCAAAGTGTCCTGCCCGGCCCCGGCTGTCCCAAGATGCCCTGTCTGACCCCAGCTGTACCCCGTGTGCCCTGCCCAGCCCCGGCTGTCCCAAAGGGGCCCTGCCCGGCCTTGGATGACTCATGTATTAGCTGTCTGCCCACATCACGTCATGTCTGGTCTGCGCTCAGTCTCCTGCCGCACCACCAGCCTGCCCCGACCCCCTGCCGTCTGACCTCAGCTGCCCACCTGACCCCAGCTCTCTCCCATAGAGGGTCTTCCGGGCCCAGATCCTCCAGGGCTTTTGCCCATGTCCCCCCCCCCCCCATGCTGCTTTCCCAGGAGGAGCAGCCTCTGGCCGCCAGGAGGACTCTGGGGATGTATGCAGGCTCGGGGTGATCCCTGGCGGGGCCTCAGGTCCCCTAGTTGAGCACATCCCCTCACTCGCTCTCTCCAGGCCCCAGAGCCGCAGGGTCCCCGTCCCCTCCAACAGTGGCCCGGCCCAGGCCCCCACTCGCTCACCAAGTAGGAGAACCCGGACCTGAATCTGAATTTCTCTGCCTTCCACTCAAGGGCAGAAACTTGACCTTGGGCCCCAGCTTAGTCACTCAGGGCTCAGTTTCCTCCTCTGCCAGGGCCTGTCCCCCGAGAAGTGATGAGCCGGAGAGCCAAGCCAAAGGAGTGCCCGGTGTGGGGTCCCTGCGGGCGCGCTGCAGCCAGTGTCTCAGCCCAGCCCCTCTGCCTCTTAAGGAGCCGAGGAAAAAGTGGCCGCCTGGACCAATGCCAGCAAGCCGCCCTCTGCCGGCTGCTCGCCGTCTCCGGGTCGTCTGGGACCCGGGATTTTCCCACAGCCCCTCCCTCAGACCAAGACCCCGGCAGAAGTGGGGCCAGTCCCAGCTCGGCTGGGCCTCACAAAGCCGCCTCTGTGGGCCACGGGAGGATGCAGGAGAGGACGGGCCAGGAAAGCGGGGACCGCTGGCCCAGGGAAACACGGGCGGGAGCAGCTGCTTCCAGGGCACCTCAATGGCCACTATTTACCCAAACACAGTATTTGGCACAATCCCCACAAGCTCCGCAGGAAGGAGACGCCCCATTTGATGGCTCAGGAAGCCACGGGAGTGGCAGGGCCACCGGACCCACCTCCACTTGGGGGTCAGAGTGACCTGCCACCTACGGCCGAGCTGCCCGGCCCCACGGGGCCGTCCCCAACGTGAGCCTCGGCCTGCCCGGCCCAGATGACAGGGGATGCTGAACGAGCCGCCCTCACGGGTCCCTGAAGTCACAGACGAGGAAATGGGCTGGCGTGGTCTGGCCCAGAGAGGGCCTCTCGGCGCCCCGTGCCCTGCAGGGCCTGGGCAGGAAGCAGAGGGCAGCCGGCGGTCCTAGTGGGGGTCATCTGAGGGTGCTCCTTCACTTTGAGGGTCTCCTTCTCCTCGGCGGGGGACCTTCCACTCGGCCCTCCCTTCCCCAAAGGAAACAGCGACCCAGAATGCGTGGTCCGGCCCCAGAAAGGAGCCAGGGATAAGGGAGGAGACGTGACCAAGACCAAGAGAAGGCAAAGTCCCCAGCAGGAGACTGGTGGGGGATAATGGGGGAGGGCCAGGGCGCAGACCAGGCCGGAGAATCTCTCAGGGATGACGGGTCAGTGGCTCAGCCAATTACCCACAAGGACCAAGACGACCACCTAACCCCCGCTGAATGGTTCCAAGCGGTTCCCTGCCCTCACCAGTGCACCTGCCAAGCTAACAGAGCATGTTAGGAAGGGAGCAGCTCCCCCGAGCTGGAACCATGGGAACCATGGGAACACTCTGTGCCTGTAGCCCATCTACATGATGAGAGAGGCAGGTGCTGTCAGCCCCCCTCCTCAGCCCGGACCACTGTACCCATTTTACCAGGGAGAAAACTGAGGGCCACGGGCGTCGAGGGTACCTCTGGTCCCAAAGCTTCTAGTCGTGGAACCTGGAGAAGGTTCCTGGGAACCTCGCCGGCTGCTTCTGCCCCCTCAGCACAAATACAAATGTTCTCCGAGAGTGGGTCACACTCACATCACCCGCCCCCTCTTACCCCAGGCAGAGTAAGGGTAGACCAGGCTCCCAGGTCTCCAGGTGGCACCAGGCTGAGCCCTGCCTGAAGACTCTGGCCTTCCCGCGGCGGCCTGGGGCGGTTTCTTGTGGCAGCTTTGCCACTTTCCACAGAACACAATGGGAATCCAAGGCTGACTCGGTGAGAACTTTTGGTTCTAGTTCTGCCTCCTCTCGAAGCCTTATTCTGACTCCAGCTCCCACCCGGGCGCCAGCCATCCCGACCGTCCAGTGCTCTGCCCTCCCTTTGCTGGTGCCCTCGGTGCCATCCCCGCGATAGCCTTTTCTCATCCTCACCTTTAAGATCTAGCCCAAGGTACCCCCTCCTCCAGGAAGTAGTCCCTGATTTCCCCCCAAAAGAAACAATTCCCTCCTTTGAACTTCCCCATCCCCTCCATCGGGCGTCAGAGTTGTGTGTGCGTCTTGTCCTCCTCCCAGGCAGGCTCTATCTTATTTAATCTGGGGCTGGCAAATGGCGGGCACTGAGTAAGAGTTTATTAAACTGAGCGTACATGTAAGGAGATGCAAGAATCAACAGCGGAAGGCTAGCGTTCCCTCCCATTCGGGCATCTGGGCCACCCCACCTCCATGTTGAAGTCTACTAAGTAGCCGCTGCTCTCTTCTGGGCAGAACTGGGCGAAAACAGAGAAAAGGATGAAGGGAGGGATTTGGGCAAGAGGGAGCAGGGAGGGCCGCAGTAAGATGAGAGGGGGAAGGATTAGTTGGTGAGAGGGCAACAATGGGGAAGAAAGGCCCAGAATCACACTTCTCGGGTCCTTGGCTTTCATGGGGCATTTTCCTCCCACTCCCTTGCCAGGCAGAAAAGGTGCCTATTTCACAGATTAGGAACTTGCATCCCAGAGATCCGAGAGCTTGCTTAATTGGAACTAGGGCTTAAATACAGCTTTTCACAAGACTCGATGAGCTCGGAGTCCCAAAATCATCTCGGAGGCCACTGGGAGCACCAGAATGCCTCCTTGCATGATCTCCCCCCAAGCACTCAGCCAGCCTTGCTGGGTCCGCCAGGACAGGGAGCTCATTACCATCCAGTGCAACAGGAAGCAGCAGGAACGTCTGAGCATCTCTGGTACCTCAGGCACAGCCCCGCTAGGGTCCCGCCCCCAGGACATGGACAGAGGAGCATCTGCACTCCTAGGTACGGAATTGGCCCCACCCCACAGCTGGTCAGCATCCGAGGCCAGATCTGAACTCAGGAGGGCTTCCTGACTCCAGCCCCAAATCATCCAGGCCATCCCGAGAAGGTCCCTGTCAGTCAGCGGCCCAATGACTAATCCCAGACTATGGGGCAATCTCACTCATCTCCCCCAGGGCCACAGCACCAGAACACAACAGGTATTCAATGCTTTTTCATTCATTTATTTTGTCCAACTGACCCTTAGTCCCCACCTACATCCCCGAAATAGCTTCCCTGAGAGAGGCTCATCCACCAGCTTAGTATCTCTAGTGACGGGCAGCTCGCTACTTATTCCAATCATTAGAAATGATTTATAATTATTGTTATGAGCCAGAATTTGAAACAAGGTGATAACTCAATGGAATTGATAGAAACAATGCTTAACACCTTTGAGAGTTTGTGAACTCTTATGTTATGAACTCTAATGTTAACATTAGCTCACATGTTTGGGAGATTTCAGGGTTCAGTATGAGATAACCAAATTCACACCTCCCATAATCCCATTGTCAGAGGAGGAATCAACCTTTGAGTTTACACCTCTAAAAGAGCATAAAAACAGCTGAGCTCAGTCAGGAGAGTTCAGTTGAAAAGATTGAGGGGGAGTGTCAGCTGGAGATTGAGAAGCCACGAGTCGGAGCTGAGCTAGAGGCAGAAGCTGGAAGAGCTAAAAGACAAGCTGCAAGAGCTCTTGGAACCAAGGAGTGAGAGAGGCCTCTAAGAAAACTAACCAGGCTATGTTGAAGGAGACAATAAAAGATTTGAACTTTTAAAACCTGACTGCATTTGGAGTGATTATTACTTTGAAACGAAACTAAGGCTGCCTCCAGAAAACCTCCCCCAAGAAACCTACTCCGAGAGAACCACTATGTTTTATAAAAAAAAGAACACTACATTTTGGCGCCCAACGTGGGGCCAAAATTGATTATTTGATTTGATTTGATTATTATTTCTGTCTTCTCCCAAGCCTCGATCTGCCTCTCTATATCCGACTCTGCTGCTCCCATCCTTGCCGCGTGAGCCGGACAGAATAAGCCTCCCCCTTCTCTTCTCAGACGACTACAGGAACTCTCATGTTTGCCTGAGCCGGCCTGCCTCCCGTCCCAGTCTTAGGACCTGTGGTTGCGCCTATGTTGGAACTTCCGGTGGAGGAAATCCTTCTACCAAAAGCATTCCTGACCGGTTGATAATTTAAGAGTATCTTAGTCTCCTGCATGGGGGGAGAACAGGATGCTTGGGCTGGAAAGGACCATGGAAAACAGGCTGGCAGGGACTCCTGATCTGCCCACTTGCCAGCCTCCAGCTTGGCACTGGCAGCCACGAAGAGAAGCCACTCAGCAGGCGAGCAGTCAGCCTCAGATTCCCTCTCTGGGACACAGGGCCTTCCCTCAGACCTGCCTGTTCTCCTTTCTTACCCCAGGACAGACAGAAGGGACCCAAAGATCATCTGGTCCCTCCCAAAGTGGAGACAAAAAGCTTTTTTTCAGCCCTTCCCAAGGGCCCTGGGAAGGAGGAGACCCTTCTCCAGCCCAGCTGTGCTCCCTGCAGTCCCCTCCTCTGGCTCTGCTTCTCCCTCCCTCCTCCCCCTCCCGCAACTGTGCATTTGAGCTGATGGGTTCACAGAGCTTTTATTCATGTAGAACTTGGGGAGGGAACACTCCATTTTGATGAATTTTTGTTAAAACGCTTTCCAGGCTGACATTTCCCAGGATTATTTTTAGTTCTGCGATGACACCATCAGGGAAAGTTTGAGGAAGATTGATTCAGCCATTTCGAGCTCTTAGAGCCCAAGAGAAGAGTGTTTTCTCCTCTGGAAAGGTCCAGCGTTCCCTGGGGAGTGCCTCGGCGCTGATTGGGAGCATTCAGGTCAAACCACGCGTGTAAGTGGTCATAGAGAAGACCGCAGGTGGGCTTGGGAATGGCTTAAGATATTCAGCGCTGTGGTCCCAGAATCTTAGGATCTGCATGGTCGAAACCACAAACCCGAGCTGGAAAAGGCACGGGAGAGCCCACAAAACCCCCCGCAGGGGCAGGAGCCCGGCCTGAGCCTGCTGTTAAGTTCTTTCCTGAAGGAGCCTGGCCCTCTTGTTGCAGACCCCCAACCAATGGGCTCCAGGGAGATCTTGTTAGGCCCCAACTGCCAGTTCTGCCTCAGAGCCTCCAGTAAGTGCCCGGCCTGCCCTGGAGGCAGCAGAACTGCCAAAGGCCTCCCTGCCTCCTTACAGCCGGGGCTCCTAAATCAGAGCACCGGCGCACCTTTTTCTGCTGCTTTGGGGTCCAACATGACTTGGAAGACTCTCCCAAGCACATGTGAACCAGAGGGCACAGTTTTCATCTGCAGTTTTATTCCTGAGAATCACCATTCCCAAAAGGCCTGACAGGAGCTCCCGAGGGCATACCACTGCGCAGGAATCGTGGCTACACTTTTGATAACAGCACCTCCCCACCCCCATTCCTCCCCGTTCCAAAGTACAATCACCGAGTCACTGGCGCAGTGATCAGGCACCGGGGACCCTACCGACAGGGTCTGAACCTGCCCCTCTAGTCCCTTCTGCCCCCTACCGGGAGCAAGCTGCCATCTGGCTAAGGGCAGCCCCGGCGGCTATGTGTGAACCACTGACTGAGGTCAGTCTCTACTCAGAGAAAGGGCATGTCAGCGCCAGAAGGCCAGAAGGAAACCCATGTAGAGAAGGGGGGCAAGCTCCCAGGATCACACAGCCTTTTACTGGAGCCAGGGGGCAGTGTACCTGCCAAAGGGGTCATCCAAGTCAGCTTTTCTTGCCCAGAAATGCAGCCCCGGGAGTTTCTAGATGTGCCCCTCCCTCCTCCAGTTGTTTCTCTCCCCCCATGTCTCTGTCTCTATGTCTCTGTCTTCCTCTCTCTCTTTTCTTCTCTTCTCTTCTCTTCTCTTCTCTTCTCTTCTCTTCTCTTCTCTTCTCTTCTCTTCTCTTCTCTCTCTCTCTTCTCTCCTCTCTCTCTGTCTCCCTCCCTCCCGCAGTAGTATCTGATCAGTTAGTGTAACTAACTGGTACTAGTGTAACTAATCAGGAGCCCTGTATTATATCCTTACATTTCCTATTAAGTAGCTCTGTGACCCTGGGTAGGCCACCCCAGTTTCCTCAGGGTAAAACGGGACAATCTCTCAGGCTAAAATTCCCTTTGACCTGGAAGCCCTGAATGTTAACCACGTTCCTGGAGTTTTGTGTTGAGGTGTCTCTGAGGTGACTCGAGGGGTTTCTTTTTCCCATCACCCTTTGGTTCCGAGAGTCCTAGGAGACATTGTTTAAGACTTGTTCCTGAAAGATCATGTTGAGGTCTTATTTTGGTCCGATGACTTTTACCTTTTTTGCTTCCGTTTTTCTAGTTAGTTGTTTCCGCCAGTCCAGTACCTTCTATCTTTTTTTTTTTTTCTGATCTTCTTGCTTTGTTTTAATGTCTCTTGCTGCCTCATGAATTTATCGGGTTTTCTCGGTCCATTCTAATTTTTCAGTAATTTGTTTCTTGCTAATTTCTCGTGCCAAGCTGTTAACTTCTTGCCCCATCCTTCCTTGCAGAGCTCCTGGTTTTTTCCAATTATGAGGCCACCATTGAAAAGTCTTTTTGAAAACACTTGCATTGTCTCCGGCAGAAATTCTAGTTGAGTTTGTGCCCTATAGGTATTTTCTTTGAGGCTTTGCTTATCGAAGCTCTGGAGTCTGTTTTCTGAGTCTCTAACTTAAACATTTCTGCCTCCATAGCAGTTTTGGGGGGTGGTTCTTTTTGTGTTTGCTCATTGTCCCAAGTTCCTTGCCGACTTCTGGCCTGATGTCGGCGCTGGAGACCAGGTCTGAGCCAGGTTACTGCCGCTGCTGCCGGCTTCTCAACTTCTTCTTGCTCCCAAAGGACAGGCTGGGACCCGGGACCCCTCTCCAGCCCAGAACGCCACAAGCGGACCCAGGCACCTCCTTGCCTGGCTCTGCCCTCAGAACGAGTGGTGTAGGCAGCACTCCCAGTTGGCACCTGTTCCCAAACTCTGCATGAGGTCTGGGTGCCCTTACCCTTGGGCACAGTCCCTGGGAGGCGGAGTGCTCCAGCCACATGACCGCAGACTTTCTGCCTCTCTCCCTGTGTCGACCTGAACTACATGCATGTCTCACTGTGGGGTTTCTTCATTAGGAAACACTCACTGCTTCCCAAAGTAATAAGAGTGAGGGATTTGGGGCGGGGCTTTTCCTTGTACACAAAGGGGAGCTGAAGCCCAGAGGGGCAATGACTTGCGCAATACCCACATTCAGCCTGGGGTGCAGGTTAGGAGCTCCCCAAGGACGGGGGCTGTCTGGTGCCTTTCTGATCTCCAGCACAAAGCCCAGGTCCTGGCACACAGCAGGTGCTTCATAAATGTCTGCTCACTAACGGGAGGTAAAATTTTGTCTGGGAATTGAAGGAAGCGAGGATAAGCCCAGAGAGGAGGAGGAGGAGGAGGAGGACGCCTGGGACACAAACACGGAAGCAAACCAGGCCCTGCCCTGGAAGTGTGGGCTTGTGTGTGAGTGTGTGTGTGTCCGTGTGCGTGTCTGTGAGTCTGTGTGTGAGTATGAGTGTGTGTGAGTGTGTGTGCGCACACTCGAAGATTCATGTACAAAGTCTGCAAAGTGAACGCAGCCTAATTTTGGGGGCAGCGGACAGCAGCCGGGAGAGGGAGGAGAGGTCCCCGACTGCCAGAGGGCTCTAGGAGCAGCCCCAGGACAGAGGTGCTGCTGGAGGGACAGGCGCAGGGGCTCTTGGGGGGCCGCCAGTCACCGGGGGGAGTATCCAGGGCAATGGCCAGGCCCGCAGCCACGTGGCTTGTAGAGGGAGAGGCAAGAGTGAGAGAAGGCCGAGGGCCCGGGGCACTGATATCTCCAGACATTAGCCAGGGCGGAGCAGAAATCTAGGAGAATAGTGAGGAGGAAGGAGGAGGGAAGCGGTTTCTGAAGGGCCTGTTGGTACAGGAAAGAGGAGGAGAGGGTGTGATGGGGCAGGATCACCTGGGCAAAGAGAAGGGGCTCCTCTTCCTGGGGGTTCTGATGAGAGGGCATAGGGGATCATGGGGTGGGCAGGGGCCCAGGTGCAGGAAGGACCCCTCAGCTCAGTGTGTGGCCGCGGGTGCAGGAGGGAAGGTGATGGTGCTGGAGGATGCAAAGTCAAGGCTGGCGAGGTGGGATCGGTGCCCTGGGAAGGTGTAAACACTAGAGAGCGGAGTGGAGTAGAAGTAGCTCCTCACACAGAGAAGGGAAAACGCAGGGAGACACAGAGACAGAGAGAGGTGCCCCCAAGAGCACAGGCAGAGGGGGCTGCCCCAGGCCTACCTGTGGAGCGCCTTGGGGAGGGTAGTTACTGCCAGGGAAGCCATTGGATTTGGGGCCACAGCCTCGGGGAGGCCCCCAGTGCTTCCCAGGGGCCGGGGTCAGGGCCTCTGCCGGCCGTAGATCCCGTTTCCCCTCCCTGAGCAGCTGGACGAAGGCTTTCTGCAAGACCGGGCTGCCTGGGAGCAGAGGAGGTAAATGGAAGCTGGGCTGGGCTGGGCCAAATGGGGCCCAAGCAGCCTGAGGCCCCCAGGGGGCCGGGCCCTTAATTAGCCAGCGCTCAGCTCAGATTCTTCTGCTAAAACAAGCCGCAGGCCCCCAAGGGCTGTCTCAGGGCAGCTGCTCCCAGCTCCCCCAGTGCCTCCTGGCTGTCCTCCTGGGCCCCGCCGGTTGTGGGGGGCTCCCCTGCCCCATCATGCTCCTTTTCCTTTGCGAAGCCGTAATCGGAGGCAGGTACAAACTCCACCCAACTGTTGCATTTGGAGGAGCCCTGCTGTGTCTCTGGGCAGAGAACCACCCCCTGATCCTGGGGAGCCCAAAGAGGGGGCAGTGGGAGAGTGGGCGCTCAGAGCCGGCCTGCCCCTTCCCCTGCTGCTGCCCGCCTCTTGGTCATCATCCAGGGGTCCTCCCCAGCCTCCAAGCGCCACTCCAGCCTCCCCCTTTTTCAGCCTTCCCGGCCCGAGCTGTCCACTCTGTCAGAGGGCCTCACAAGCCTGAGATGGCGGGAGCCCGTCAGTGAGAGCTCTCAGCATCACGGGCACAGAAGAAGCTCCACATGCCAGGCCTGGACTGGCAGGAGGCGCAGAGGGAAAGACCGCCGTGATCCCTTCTGCTCCTGCAAGGCTTCCAGAGCTCAGGGGATGTGCTAACCTGCCTCGGGCAGCCGGGGGGGTGGCCCGGAGCCAGGCCTCGACCTTCCTGGTCCTGTGACCCTGGGCAAGTCCCCTCGCCTGCTTGTCTCAGCTTCCTCACCTGCAGAATGTGGACAACCACAGCTCCTCCCTCCCAAGGCGCTCAGCACGGTTCCAGGTACATGGTAGGTGCTAAATAAATGCTTGCTCCCTCCCTCCCCCCGACTTTCCCCAGGGCCCCCACCCTCTCTCCATCACAATTATGGGTTACATCAGTGAAGCCTGTAGTCAGCGCAGGGGGACAAGGGAGACGGCACCTCTGAGATCAAGACGAACCCCGAGTCCCAGGAGGTCTCCTGGGGGCAGCTGGTCCCCGAATCAGAATCCGAACCTCCAAACTCCAAGCTTTCGTCTGGTGGTCCACAAAGCACTGGGAGTCCGGAGGGGAGACAGAGGCAGCGCAAAGGCTTTGGAGAAGGGAACCTGAGGAGGGGAGCTCAGCCCCCGACCTTCCGGACTTCCGCCAACAATGCGAGCAGGCTTCGGCCCTGGGGCAGGTGCCCTGCCAGAGCGAGCCTCGTTCTGGGATGGCGGAGGCCAAAGACCCATTCTTCGGGGTCCACAAGTGCAGATACAGGGAGGCCGGCTTCAGCGAGGGGAGGACTTCTTCACAAGTGAGGGGCCGGCTCACAGGAACAGCGCAGGACAGGCAGATGGGCGGTGATGAGCAGGGGAATCGGGGCAGGGCAGACGGCACTGACCTGGTCAGAAGGCCAACGTCCCGACCTGAACGTGTGAATCCCACATGTGGCCGTTGCAGGACCCACCTCTCCTCTGACAAGCTCTGACAAGCGGCTCCCCGGGGTCCCTGAGAGCCCGAAAGGACGTCAGCTTATTTTTACTAAGATTAGTCGAGACTTTCAGCGTCCACCCTGTGGAGGTCACTTCCCATTGGTTCTCCAGAATCACAGAAGGGAGAGGCCTTCAAGTCAAGTCAATGTTTATTAAGCCCCTACTACATACACGGCACTGCCAGGAGCAAAGTAAAAATGAGACGACACTCTGAGGTCCACCCAGGAAGCTGGCAAGCATATACTACTGTCCCCACTGTACAGATGAGGAAAACTGAGGCTCAAGGATGGGATGGCTCACCCAACATCTCTCGCTAGCAAGCTTAGAGTCCAAAAATAATATTATTTTTAATTTTGTGACAGTTAATGTCATAATGTCATTATATACACAGAACATAAGGTTATAAGGTCATTAGAAATCAGGCGGGTCAGCGGTGATCACTGTTTCACCCTCAAGTCTCCCAGAGCGACTCCCTCTGGGAAGAGGAAAGGACATGAGGCTGGGGCTCTCAGAGGCCTTATAAACGATCTAGGGCATTCATTTTCAGGTTTGCACAAGGTCACGTGTCAGTAAATGGTGGGGCCAAAACTCGCATCCAGCTCCCAGCTCCCATACGAGGCTTTTCCTTCCGTGCGAGGCTTATTGGCCACGTCCGGGCGCGCTCTCCCACCCTCCTGAGGCTTTGTGGTCACGGGGAAGAGACCGGGCTTGGCACCCGCCTGAGTCCTTCCCAGGACACCAAGAACCAGGGACGCTCTTCCTCCCTCGTCGCCTCCCTCCCTCTAGGTGCCGTGCTTCCACTACTGTAGCGTAACACTGCACCATCGCTGGTGCTCCCGGCACCCTCATCCTCCGCGTTTCGTATCAGCCACGAAAAAATGGCCCACGGCCTAAAGCCCAGAGGTCGGTTCCGGCTGGCCGTGCCCTTTGGGCAGCGGTCGTCAGTTTGGGCACCCCTCCTCCGGATTTGGGATCTGAAGACCTGCCTTGGAAGCTCGAGCCTGCCCTTTATTCCTGGGGGGGCTTGAGGTGGGTCTCAGTTTTCCTCATCTGTAAAATGCAAGGCTTGCACTGGAGCAAGGGTTGGGCCTTTCTGCCCTTCCCAGAATAACGGGTCTAAGTGCATAAAAGACAAAACTAGGGAGATCATTCACGGGGAAATAGTCTAGGTGACAAAGTGCTCAGGCCCTGGCACAAGCCCCGACCTAAGGCTCTCTAGGCCCTCCCCAACCCTGAAGCCCCTTGATTCTGGGGGAGCCAGGCCCTTGTCCTGCGTCCCTGGCTCCCCCGGCTCCTGAACCCTAGACTCAGTCAGAGGAAATCCTTGTGGAGAGTGATCCCCACCAAGCAAAGAGTGGGGACATCCGTCTTCCTGAGCAGAGCGCCCTGTATCACCCGTGCACAGGCGGTCCCTGTGCCCCGACTCCCACTGGCACCGACACCAACACTGACACCGGCACCGTCCCTGTATCTTCTGAGCCCAGGGGTCAGGCCCCAGCCCAACCAAGCTCTCCCCCTGGCAGGCCCTTCAGTGAGCGTTGGCAATCACAGGAAGCCCTTGTTGGCCACAAACACTGCATTCAGTGTTGGCTCGCTCCTTGGGTACTTCCAGGGCAGCACTTGCCCTTTAACCCCTTCCTCCCCCCACCCCAGGTAGCTGGGAAAACGTCGGGCTTAAAGATTTGGGGTCAATTTTCTGTTCGGACACTTGGCAAGTGAGGGAGATGCTTTGCAGACGAAGGCCGTCTAGAAGGGCCCTCAGAGGCTGGAGATGGCAGGGGACGGCAGGAAGTCAGGGTGTGGGCCCCAGCTCTGCCACTGACCTCTCTGGGCCCCAATTTCCCCCTCTGAACATGAGGTGTCTCCTCACAACAGCCCAGCTACCAAGCCCAGAGGGGTCAGCCTCTGGCTGGCAGGGCTGGCAGGGCCTGGGGGCCTGCATTCATTCCCACACCTACTTGTGGGACTCCGGCCCCCTCACAAATAAAATGGTGGAGACTGAAAGTGACTGGCGGGAGGTGCTACGGCCATGTCGGCTCTAGTGGTGGCACGGCGGGCCGGGGCGAGGAGGGAGAAGGAAAGGAAAGTCTGCCCCGGGCGATGGGAGCACGGGGAGGACTGGGCTGGGGAGCCCTCCCAAGGTGGGCCTGAGCTCTCAAGGCTTCCCCGGCCTTGTACAGGCGGTCCTCCAGGGTCACTCGCATCTGTCGGTCACTTCCCATCTATCCTGCGCCGGCTCGCACCCCCGTCGCCATGACATCTCCCCATTAGACTGGCAGCCCCTCGAGGGCAGGGACTTGCCTCTCTGCAGCCCTTAGCTGGCACACAGTAGGCGCTTCCAAACCGTTTGTGGACGAGTCTTGGATGCTCGCTGGCCGAGCGGGACAAGTGGCTTCCCCGGGAGAGGAGGCCTTGCCCTCCCAGAGCTGCGGAGAGGAAAGCACTCGGCAATGGCGGCTCCCGGGGGCAGAAGCAGCTGCCTGGGACTTTGGCGTCAGGGTTCCATCAGCTTGATGACCTGAGGCCAGCATCGCTTCCCTCCTCCATGAATGGAAAGGAAGGCTCTCGATCCTGTGCTGGGAGACCGCCATGACACCTAAACAGTGCTCCACTGGAAAACCAAAGCCCAGGCCCCAGGGGTAGGAGGGTGTGGACAAAGATGGGGGCCTCCCGCTGATTCCGGCAGCAGGGGCCCAACGTCCAGCCCGAGGGAGACGGCCGGCCTGCTCGGAGAGCCACAGCGTCCAGGCGGGCGCCACCCTGGGAAGGACGGGCACTGGCTGGAGCTGCTTTAGCGGGGGGGCGGCTAGGACTGGGAGGGGCCTACAGACTGGGCCCTGAGAGCATCCGGGATGAGAACTGGGCCTTCTGGGCCCGCTCCTCCAGGATTCTCACCTCCAGGGTGTCTAAGCCAGACAACTGGATGGGATGGGGGGTGGGGGTGGGAAGGGTACATGTTGTCTTAGAGTGCCTGTGGGCCCGGAGAGCCGGGACCAGGGAAGCCAGGGCCAGGGACCACTGTCTGAGCACTGAGTGGCCCAACAATGGAAGGGCTTCCCATCCCGGGAAGGGACCCCTCCTGTGCACTCTGCCGAGCCTGGGGCAGGACGCCGGCTCTCTCCTTCCGTGGCTCTGACTAAACCCCAATGCTTCCTTCCCCTTGCAGAGTCGGATGGCCGAGAGCCTGCGCCTCTTTGACTCCATTTGCAACAACAACTGGTTCATCAGCACCTCCCTCATCCTCTTCCTGAACAAGAAGGACCTGTTGGCCGAGAAGATCCGGCGCATCCCGCTCACCGTCTGCTTCCCTGAGTACAAGGGCCAGAACACCTACGAGGAGGCGGCCGTCTACATCCAGCGCCAGTTCGAGGACTTGAACCGCAACAAGGAGACCAAGGAGATCTACTCGCACTTCACCTGCGCCACCGACACCAGTAACATCCAGTTTGTCTTTGACGCGGTCACGGATGTCATCATTCAGAACAATCTCAAGTACATCGGCCTCTGCTAGGAACGCCTGGGGATGGATGGGTCCGTTTGCCTGTGGTGAAACCGGTGGAGGCCAGTCTGCCCCCCGCGGGGGCGCCGCTCCACCAGGGGCAGCCCTGGAAGGCCAAAGGAGAAAGGTGGGGGGCCAGGGGGAAGCTGAGCCATGCTCACACCTCTCGCCATTTCCCTCTCCCTCACGTTTTTTGCAAAAGTACCTATATATACTCAAATATAGAGAGAGCTAGGTAGGTAGGTAGGTAGCTAGCTAGACATATCCATATATAAACACATTTGCAAAGTTCCCCAAAGAGGGCCTGCAGAGGGAGACTACAGGTGTTCACCACAGTCGCCAGAAGCTCGAGCCATCCCCTCCATTGGGCTTTCTTGAGAGCCGCTCCATGGTGTGCAGCAGGCCGGAGCTCACCCGGCCTCAGGGAAGAGGCGGCGTGGGGAGAACAGGCCCACTCTGCCTCTGGTGTCCAGGAGAAAGGCCATGAGCGACCACAGGCAGCCACCAGAGGCAGCCACATGAGCGGGCCCACCCCGAGACCTTCTGGAGCCAAGGGCGCAGCCTCGCTTCAGGTCCCCACTTTGACCGGCAGCCCCCTGGAGCCGTTTACAAAAGCTGCAACAGACAGGCGCCCCGAAACAGCGGAGCCGCTTGGCTCCAGACGGGCCAGGCCGAGGCGGCCGTTCTCCGGTGGTCATGAGTTTTCTACATCCAGATACAGGCTTTCTTCTTTGACTTTCTTGAGGAGGGTGGGGAGGGCAAATCTTGTGGTGTTTTACAGATGAGGGGAAAAATTACAGAAAATTGAAAAAAAGCAAATGAGTGTTCATTTTAAACTGTGGACTGTACAAAGAAACAGCACGATAGTTTTTTGGCTTTTGTGTGTGTGTACGTGTGTGTGTGTGTGTGTGTTTTTCTAAGAGGATTGTTTGTATGTTTGGCTTGCCAAGTATAAAAACTGCCACTGGAAAGCTTTGGGTCCTCCCAGGAAGTTCTGGGAAACGGGGTCAGACTGTACCAGCCTCCTTGGGCCCCTGACGTCACGGGTGTAGAATACAAGTCCAACAAAAGGCCATTTGTTCCTGCTGAGGTTTTCGGTTCTGTTTTTCTTTTTTAAAACCTAGTGTATTGGACGAAGGTTGACATGGGAGCGCTGTGAACAATAATTTTGTGTTTCGGTGTTTAAAGGCGTAAATCCTTGGCTCTTCAGTTCGATTAGGGATGGAGGGGGAAAGAAAGAACTGCATTCCCGGACTCCCCGATATCATCTCGTCATTGCGGGCTGACACTCAGCAGCCCTGATTCCTGTGATGGCCCAGAGAGTTTGGGTGCCTGACGGAAGATTAAAGGAGCGTGCCATGGGGACTCTACCAAGAACCACGGCCTCCCATCATGCAGTCCTTCCTTCGGCCACCAGAGCCTGTTTTCAGACTTGTCCGGGAAGAAATAGGTGGCACAAGTACGTGGCCAGCACAGTGAAAACCTTCATTCCCCCCTTTGTTCCCTCCCATGTGGTCCAGGGCATGTCTGGAGCTTCTCAGTCGAAGGCTTTCAGGAAGTTGGGAGGGAGGGAAGAGAGAAAAGCCAAGTCAGAGGTTGTCCACCTTAAGAAAATAAAATCATCCAAATGATCCTCGTTGTTTTGTCAGTTTGTCCCATATCATTTTGTGCAGCAGCGTGATGGGTCCAGAGCTGGAGAGTTGGGGTCCCAGGGCCTCCTTCCCCCTGGGGCTTGGGGTCCAGGGCAAACCGCACTGTGTGCTCACACACACACAGTGGGGCTGTCCAGGTGAACAAGTCCCAGAAGGAAGGCTCAGTTCTATCCATTTAAGGACTGGTAGAGCACCAAAAGTAAGTGGAGTTTGGCGCCTTCGCTGTGGCCTTCCCGGGGCTAGCACTCCCACCTGTCCGAAGTGGCGGGGCTTGGCGTTGATTGGCGAAGTTGCACCTTTTCCCCCCAGTGAGCCTTGCTCCCCAGATCATTTCTACATCCCAAAGAAGCCAATGACCCAGAAAGCCCCTCACCTCGGAGGAATGACAGCTTCCACTCCGGAGGCCGCCCCACACTTCCCTAGCAAGTGAGCTGCATTTCAAGATGGCAGGCGTGCTGACAGTGTGCCGCGGAGGCGGCGTGAATCTCACCTGCCCACTCCTCTCCAGCTCGCCCGGGCTGGTGCTGCTGTGCACGCAAATGAGCAGCCAAGTTTCACTAAAGAATTTTAATTAACAGAACGAACAAAAACGCCTCCGTCCCTCCGCGGCATCCTGGGCCTGAGTGTACGGTGCTGGCCTCCCCGAGCGGCAGCCGCCTCACCAGGCCACCCCTCCGAGGGCCCCCTTCAGGGTCTGGTGCAGGGCCGCCCCTCCCGAGCAGCCCTCATCTGTCACATCTCGGTCCCCACTCCTCACGCCCATCTCATGGACCCTTTATGTTGATGCATCTCTGTAGATGACACAGCTGCCCACGACTCCCACTGCACCAGCTCCGGCCCAGGAGAACCCTCCTTGGTAGACCCTTTCCAAGTCCCACCCTCCTGGGAGACAGGGGGTTAAGCAAGAAGTGGGGGAGAAGGAAGGAGGGGATTCCAGCTCTGCTCCCATTTACCCCCCAATCCTGGGCTCACGAGGCCTCTGGTCACTCCTCCCGAGCACGAGAGGCTCCGGCTGGTGGCTCTCCGAGACCATCCCCAGCCCCAAACCCACGAGCCCCTAATAGTCGTGATCCCATCTGCAGTAAAAGGGGTGGCGAGCCAGACTCTGAGCGGTCTTTCCAGTTCGATCCGACTGAACTGCCAACAGTTCAGCACGTGCAGAGCAAACGGCCCCGGCAGGCTGGGTGGGCAGCGGGAGCAGTGCCCCCGGAAAGTCCCTCCAGCTGTAAAAACGGTCCCCAGGACACAGTCTGTGCTTCCAAAGTGAGGGAGGGGTGCACGAGCACGCGGCTCCAGCTTAGCCAGGAGGAAACTGGTGGGAGAAGGGACTTTGGCACCTAGAAGGCCAGGCAGCTAATCAAAGGGGAGCACTTTGTCAGTGTCTCCCATTCACCTTGTTTCATCTTTATGGGAGCCCCTGTCCCATTCCCCCCCCCCATTGTAGCCCATGATCCCCCTGAGGGGAGGAGGTGTGCCCTGCTCCATCTCTGTACAGAGGGCTCTAGCAGTGGGTGGACACCATGACTCGCTTCCAAGCATAAGGCCCTTCCCGCTACCTAACCCAGCCCCGCAGTTGTGGCCATGATGGCAGACACCATCCTGGGACAGCCTGGGCGGCCCCCTAAGAGCTCCATCCAGCACCTCTGAATCCTTCCCACATGCCCCCCGAACCCCATCATCTGAGCTCTTTCCAATGTCCATGATGTCCACGCCTTTCTGTATGCTCTAACTATTCTGGCTCCCACTCACCCAGGATTCTGCGGGAGCCCTACAGAAGCGTCCCCCGTGAAAGGTCAGAGAACAGCCCTCAGTATTGGAACGTGCTGGACTCCTCAGCCGGACAGCTCTCCTAGATGGCCGGGCTGGAGAGGAGGGGGACTTGAGCCAAGCTACAAAGGACCCCCACTGAAGAGGCTGGAGGGCAGAGCTGGCAGTGGCCAGACTGCAGTCCATCCCATCAGGAGCTCCAGGGGGCCCAAAGGCTCCCTGCTTCATAGCCCTCCCAGGACTCAGCTGGTCCTTCTCGGGGGCAGGAGGGGGAGTCTCAATCGCGATTCTGCCCCCTACTCTCTGAGTGACCTGAGACCTCTCACCTGCCAGATGACGGGCATGGATGCTCTCATAAGGGCTCCTGCAACTGTGAACCCTGATGTGGTGCTCCACACTATTCCTGTGTGCGGTCCCATGGCTGCCCGCTGACCAGCCCACCCCATCTGCCTCGACGCTCACTCTGACTGCAGCCTCCTTCCCGCCTGTGCCTCCGAGGCTGCCCCCATGGCGTGGCCTCCATCCTCCGCTCCTCGAGGAGTCTGCCTCTTCTTTCAAGGTCATTGCACAAGAATTCTTCCCACGTCCCCTGGCTCCCCAGCCCTCACTAGGAGGTCAGCTTTGGCTTCCACGCCCTCCTTGTGCCCATCTACCTAATTAGACTGTCAGCTCCTGGAGGGCAGTGATGGCACATCTTTCACCTCTGTCGCTCATCACTGAGCCCAGGATCCAAATGCAAGAGCAACTTCTGTGCACTTAGTCTGGCCTTCGGACCACAGAGCCAGCCCCTCTTGTTCCAGTACGGTGCAGCCTGACAGAAAACCCAAAGAACCGGGGGCTGGCTCCAGACCAGGCTGAGGCCATGGGAAGTGAAAGCCACGCTCCCTCCAGGCTCCCTCACCCTGTTCCTGGAGGGCCTCAGATATGTCCCTGTCCTGGGGAATTTCCTCTCCATCACCCCATCCCACCCCAGCTCCTTGTCTGCTAGGATCCGTGTCAGGAGGGTCTCACCGCCCTGGAAACTGCCAGAGATGGAACCGTACAATGGAACAGATGCCGGGTGTGGACTAGATAGTCACCAGCTCTCTCCTTTGTTATCAACTTCCAGACCGGTTCCCTCATAGGCTACGGGAGCTGGAAGGCCCCCAGCACTGAATCCCCCTAGCTAAGTCTCCCCCATAGTGCTCCCAAGTTCCTTGTTTCCTCTTGATTTCTCAGTAATTATTAGATCTGTTATTCTTTTATCTCTTTCTGGAGTACAAGTGTGAGAATTGGGCTGTTCAGCTCTCAGGAGTTCCGCCATCTTGCCTAAGAGTAATCAGTAAGCATCATGTTCGCCTCCTCCCTCCTCCCAGGACCAATCAGTGGCCAGACACCAACTGCCCATCTCCCTTATCGTCCATCCTTTTGACCCTTACAAAGTGTCTTTCTGCAGCTACAGGACATAGCTACAAAACGCCAGTTCTTTGGGTGCTTTGCCACTCTCACACAGCTCTTTGTCTCTCCTCACTGGGGCATCACTCAGTCTCCTTATCTGGAGAGTCACAGACCACTAAGGTTAAAAGGGACTTTACATCCCTTTTATATCATCAAAATCTCTGTGTGCAAATTGGGCACCTGAGGCCAGCTCAGGGAAGCAGCTTTGCCATGGGCACACACTGGAATAAAGCAGGGAGCCGGGCTTCCTAGTCTAAGGCCAAGCACTCCAGGGGGAGGCTCGGGGCCGCTGCCTCATTCCTAATTCTCTTGAGTCACTAAGACCCTTTCTAGAGCCTGACGTTGCAATCTCTCACACCTGCTTCGGCGTTAAAGCAACGGGCCTTGGGAGAGATTGACCAAAGTGAGTCTCCCAGCAACCTCCAAGGGACAGAAAAGGTATCCTAGTCACATTTTGCAGATGAGGACACTGGGGCCCAAAGGGTCAATTTCCCATATAAACCATAAGGCATTCCAGAGATGATCTGTTAGAACGTGGAGGCCCCACAGTCATGTGACCGAACTAAAGTGAATTGGCCGGTCAGCTTCGGTCCCATAAGTCACTGGTAGAAGAATACGGACTCTGACCCAAGCCGGAGAGAGTTCCTTCAGTAAGCGGCCTTCCCAAGTACAGAAACGCTCACCTCAGATCTGGGACTCAAACCCGGGGCATCTGAAGGGGACAAAGAGATGGAGAGAGGAAAAGAGAGGCTCTAAGTGACCAGGAAGTATCATGATGAGCCCCGCCAGCAGGATCAATGAGAGACAGAGATACTTTCAAGGAGGCCACTTGTGGGGAAACTGCCTCATAAATCCCCCTGGGGTAGATAAGTGCAAGTATCAGTAGCCCCACTTCCCAAAAGATGGAACTAAAGCTCCAGACTAGTCTAGTGGTTTGCCTCAGATCCCATATCGAGTAAGTGGGAAATCCAGGGGTCAAAGCTCTAGCTTTCAATCAAACGTGAACTGAAATCAAAGCAAGTTCAAGATTAATGTTCTTACAAATTAAAACCCTTCGTCCCCATCATCATCCTCATCATCACCATCGCCATCATGGTCATTATCAGCAATAGCAGTAGTGTCGGTATCATAATTATTACCATCATCATCATCATCATCATCATTCTACTGCTTGCTTGGGAGTTTTCCTAGTCTTTAAAATTATGCTTTTTGTCCAAAATATCTGTATTCTTTTTATCTAAAAATTATTCCCTAGCACAGGAACGAGTGCCACCTCCATTTTTTCAACAATTATCGAGCCATCTTTTTTCTCTTCCCTTATTGGCTGCCCATTGGGAGTGAAATGAAACGGGGAGCGTCTGGGCTGGCCTTGCCTCCCTTACTGGATATCCATCAATAACCAGCATGGTTTTACTCCAAAGCTTTCCCTCTTTCCAAAGACTCCATCTGGTTTTGGAAACCTCCGTTTCCTCTATTCTGGTAGAATACATGTTTTCTTCTTCCTCCCAGTTTTAAAGTTAAGAACCATCAAAAAAGATTAATAATCAAGTCAACAGAATAAAGAGGAAAATCTCATATAAATCCATCGCATTTAACAGGGCAGAGCCAAAACAATTAACAGATAACAAAAAAGAGGCGGTTCTCTGCCTTTTCCACTGAAAACTGCTCGCTGTACGGCGCTTGCTTTCTTATCTGGCTATTTAGCTGGACTTCTAAGTGATACATGTCCAATAGTACGTAGTGGGCTCACTCTCATCACCCGCTGACACTGTTCCCTGAGGTTTGGGAGGTGATCCTGGGTCCCATAAGTCACTGGTGGAAGAATATGGACTCTGGAAGACCCTCCCCAAGCTGGAGAGATTTCCTTCAGGAAGCAGCCTTGCTAAGTACAGAGAAGCTCACCTCCCGGGGAGGGCCGCCAGGCAATGACTGTTCCCACTCCTGCAGCCTAGAACGGTCAAGGGGACAAAGGCAATGATCCCCGCTTCTATCACCCACTTCAAGGGACTGGTTCTCCACACCACCACAAATTGGGGGTCACCCTCCCTTGCTCATCCTCACTGCCACACCGACCAATCCAAGCCCCCAAACAGCCACTCTGGCCTCCCTGACACAGCCCCCCGCTCAGCAGTGTCCAGTGGCTTGGGGCCGCCACAAAGCTCTCCAACAGGGGCTCTTTCTCCTTTGCCAGGGCTTCTCCCAATATGGAGCTCCCATCTCTCACCTCTTAGTCTCTGCCCTGGTGGTCCTTAGGCCTGAAATGCCCTCTCTCCTTACTTTAACTCTTAAAAATCTGTTGTCTTACAAGCACCACTTTCTGCAAGAAGCCTTGCCCAACTGCCCACCCCACCCCTGTCCCTGCTGGGGTCCCACCTCCTTTCAGTCACTTTGTAGACAGTACCAGGTAATTCTGGGTATCCGCCTTGTCTCCCCATCAGAACTTAAGCCTGCTGAGGGCAAAGGCTGGTTCTCTTGGGTCTCTGATCTCCAGCACTTTGCACAGTGCCTGGCACACAGTAGGGCTTCTGCTGCCAGCGGCCGCCCAAAAGGCACCTGCTCAATGTGGTCATGCCATGGGCAGTCAGCTCTGACCGGGACCAGCTCCCCTTTTCTCTCTGCCCCTCACCTGGGATATCAGCTTCATTTATCTAGCCCTCGTTTCTTTCTGGAGCTCCCCTTGAAGTGAACAGTTAACCAATGGCCATCTCCAACTGGACAGCACAGACACATCCCAGCTCAACATGTCAGAACAAAGCCTGTTCCCATCCCCAGGATGCGTCCCTCTTCTGCCGAGGGCACCGACCTCCACTCGGTGACCAGCATTCTCCCACCAAGCCCCTCCTCCATTCCTTATCCCCTGTCCCCCAGTCCCTCATCCCCATCCCCCTCAACCTCCCCAAGTTTCAGCCTAACTCCACTTGGCCCTTTGGCTGTTCCCTCCACCTTGAATCATTTCCTCTCCCACTCCTTGCCCTCCTAGCTCTTCCTAAGACCAGGCTCCTCCTGGTGATGCAGCCTCCCTGGCCACCCAGCTTCCCTGGCTGCCCTTCGCAGCACTGGCTGCCTCATCACTCGCTCTTTGGGGCACAGGGTGAAGTGGAGGGGGGAGAGGGAGCCTCACTACTGCTTCCAATCCCCCCCCCAGCCCTCAGGAACCAAACTCCAGCCTCTCCCCTCGGTTCCTTTTACCATCTCCTCCTGGCTCTGTGAAAGCCACCCACCCCACACCACGCCCCCTCCAACAGACTGTCCTGTCTTTTGGGATCCCCCCATCTCTAGTAGCTCATTTCCTTCTGCCTAAAATAGGCCCCTGCTGCCCCCAGCCTCCAAAAGCCTCCTCTCAGTCCTCTCCTCCTGGTAGCTCACCTCTGCACCTGGCCTCAGGAAGCCCAACTGCACTCGGGACCTCCTCTTTGTCCCCTCTTCTCTTCTGAACCACCTCCTGGCCTGGGTGTCTCACCAGCACTGCTCCCTCCACTCTCAGCCTGTTGTCTTTCCTCTATGTTTTGGGGTCCCCCCTTTCCTGGCTCTCCTCCTCCCCCCACACCCGACCATTCCTTCTCTGCCTTCTTTACTGGCTGCTCCCCCAGGAACGCCCTTCCCATGGGGACCCCAGGGCTCTCTTCTGGGCCCTCTTGGCCTTCTCCACAGGGTGATCTCTTCAGCCCCAGGGATTCCATTGCCATCTCTAGGCTGGGGACCCCCAAAGTGCTTGCTGACTTCCCGCCCCACATTTCCATCTCTGACACATCTCCAAGTGAATGTCTCAGAGGCATCTTAAACTCAATGTCCTCCTCTGAATCCTCCTCCCTCCTGCTGAGGGCTGGCTCTCTAGGGTCCTCCAGGGCTCCTCCCTGCCTTTTCCCCCAGGGATCCAAGCTGCCGGGGAAGGGTGAATGATCTCCCCTTAGACACCTGCCCCTCCCCCCAGGTCAGGCTGCTCCTGGACGCTCTCTCCCCTCAGATTGTGAGCTCCCCAGGGCCGGGATGGCTTTTTGCTTCCCTTGCTCTTCCTAGTCCTTAGTACAAGGCCTGGCGTATATCAGTCATTTAACTAAGTGCTTATCACCTGATTGACCCCTGACCCAAATCAAATCTGGTGGCCCCCTGTAACTCGCCTCTGGCCCCAGCCCACCTTTCCAGTACTTACAAGGTGCTAGTTCAGTGGAATTGATAAGACAATGGTGATCTAGTTTAGCACAGTGACTAATAGTTCTCTAGTTCAGTAGGATTGATTTAATCTTACAACAAATAATGGTTTCCTAGTGATAGAATGATTGGCTTATACTCAGTGTGAAGCATATACAGCAGCGATAAACTCAGCCAGAGTCAGAGCCAGAGACTCGGAAAGGCCCAGAAACTCAGAAGAGCCCAGAGAGAGACTCGGAAGGGCCCAGACACAGACTTGGAAGGGACCAGACACACATTCATTCCGTCGTCCACCTTTGTGGAGGCTGGAGCACAAGCTCTCAGACTCAGAGAGATTCACTCCATCTTCATCAGCCTCGGGGTGGCTGGCCTGGCTTCCTGCTCCCCCCACTGAGACCAAGGCCCATCTGAAGAGCCTATAGAACTGGCCCGGGCCCCAGGCAAGGAGACAAGATTGTGAAGGAAATTTGGACTTTAACCCCTGGCTACTCTTGTGGTGATTAATCTGCCAAAAGGAAGGCTGCTCCCAAGACCTCCAGAAAGCCAAATAAGAACATTACAGGTCAGCAAAGCCCTGGGTGAGAGCCCAAGGGTCCTCTCCAGCAGGTCCCGAGGCCGGCCTCTGTCCCGAATGGGCTGGAAAGTGTTCCTGAGCCGTGCCCTCTGCCCCTGCCAGGCTGGGCCGGCCCTCTGCAGAGGAGGCTCAAAGAGAAGAATTCAGGGGCAGCAAGGCCAGGAGGAGCCTCCCCAGAGGTGGCGCTGCCTCAGCCCTGCACTGGCCAGACTGCCCCGCTCTGCCAAGACAGACCTGGGAAAAGGCCCAGGAGCAGGCAGGTGCTCCCTACCCCACATTAACCCAGGATTCAAAGTACCAGCTGGGTTCCAGACCCTGGAGAACAGATCCAAGGTCCCAAAAGACATAGCTCCTGTCCTCTTTGAGCAAGCGGCCCCTGACCAGGCTACCAGCAGGCAGAGGAACCGAGCTGGGCAGTGTGGGCAGTAGGAGCCCTCCGGCTGAAGCAATTGCAGAGGAGCAAGCGAGCACTTCCCCAAAACAGAGTCTCGCTCTCACCACTGGAGCCCCTTGCCATGCACCTGGCACCCAGGCCCAGAGTGAGCCCCCCAGACCCACAGTGAGCACCAGACACAGAGTGAGCCACTCAGGCCCAGAGTGAGCTGACCAGGACCAGAGTGAGCCACCCAGGCCCAGAGTGAGCACCAGACACAGAGGGAGCTGCCCAGGCCCAGAGTGAGCCGCCCAGGACCACCTAGAGTGAGCACCAGACACAGAGTGAGCCATCCAGGCCTAGAGTGAGCCACCCAGGCCCACCCAGAGTGAGCCATTCAGGCCTAGAGTGAGCACCAGACACAGAGTGAGCCATCCAGGCCTAGAGTGAGCCACCCAGGCCCACCCAGAGTGAGCCATTCAGGCCTAGAGCACCAGACACAGAGTGAGCTGCCCAGGCCCAGAGTGAGCCGACCAGGACCAGAGTGAGCCGCCCAGACCCAGAGTGAGCCGCTCCTTCACCAGAGGGGCCATGGATCCCCACTTCTATTGCAAACATGGCCCTCCAAAGCTGGCTCCTCGGCTCCAGGCCCCCCACTCTTGCCTGGCTGCCCTGCACGCTACTCTGGTCCAAGAAAGCTGCTTCCTATTCCATCTCCCACCTCCTGGGCTTTGCAGTGTCCCCTGCCTGGGAGATTCCCCTCCTGCCTCTCACACCTTCCAGCTGGGAATTTAACAATAAAACATGCCTCCTGGACCAGCAGAAATCCAAACCACCCTTGGGCCCGACTCAGCTCCCAAAAGAATGGTTCCGCTGCCGCCCGTAGGACGGCCCCGCCAGAGCAGCAGACTGGCAGAGGAGGCGGACCTCAGGACGGCCAGCCTCTGACGGGGTTCCGGACCCTCCCTGTTACAAAGTGGCGTCCACTTGTACTTCTGGCTTGCAGCCTCTTTGTGCACATGTGGGTATTGTCATTCTTCAAGCACTGATCAGAGACAGTATCCTGGGTGAAGTACAAGAAGTCTGGCAAGATTGGGAAGGGCTCTGGCTGCCAAACAGAGCATCCCGAAATGATGCCGGAGGCAATGGGGAGCCACAGCAGTTACTGAGGGGGTGGGGGACAGCCTGACATAGTCAGATCTGCCTTTTGAGAACGTCACTTTAGGGACTGAGCGGAGGATGGGCTGAAGCGGGCACCCACTTGCTACGGCGGCAGTCTGGTTGTGAGGGAATGAGGGCCTGAAGCAGGAAGGGGGCAGTGTCGGGAGGGGGCCACAGGCCTTGCTCCAGCTGGGACAACAGGGAGTGAGGAAGTGGGACATCAGCAGAAGGCTAGGACCCCGCGCGGGAACAAGGAAATTCAGCCTTCAGCCTTCACCCTAAAGGCTTGGGCGGCGAACAGGAAGCCCATTTTGCTGTGACCTGACAAGAGTTCCTTTGTGAGTGTGGAGCCCGTGTCACGACTGCCCAGGTGACCCTGGATGGGGCCTTTCCCTTCCTGAATGTCCTCCTTCACAGACCTGAGAAAGCCCCCAAACGCCTCCCCCTCCCCCACTGCCGGGGCCGACTCTCCTCTGGCTCCACAAGCAGACTCCTTCATGCCTCCTTCCATCCTCTACCTCAGCCTCTTGTTCACAGTCGGTACGAAAAAACCAAAGCCGGGACTGGCCCCCACCTCTCCTCTCCCAGAGAAAGTCTCCATTCGATCCCCCACTTGTCCACCCTCCGGCCTCTCCCCCCGTGTAGGCCGGACCCTCTGGGCTGCCTCCTGGAGGGCACCCGTCCTCGCCAGCGCCCGGGCAGCTCTAGGCCTGAGGGAGCGACCTCCCTGAAGCGGGTCCCAGGGCAGACGCAGCATCCCAAGGAACAGACATTTCTTCGCTGTCTCCTGCATGCCAGGCCCTGCCCACGGGGGCTCCCAAAGGGAAGGATACAGCCCCAGTGGGGTCAGACAACATACAAAGGAGAGGGTCCTCCCTGGAACGCCAGCAAGGCCATGGGAGGCTTCCTGGAGGAGGCCCCGCTGGAGAAAGAGAGGGCCGAGCAGGAAGGAGCAGCACTGACCACCCCTCCCCCCCCACCCAGTGCCAGAAAGGCGAGAGTCTCCCAGGCCGCCGAGCAGCGGAGTCCTACCTTGGGGCACCTGGGCCACGCTCCGGTAGGCCATGTGCATGTGCATGCGGCACATGAAGACCGGGTCGTCCAGGATCACTGAAAGCGCGAGGATGACTTGGTGCTTTAAAAAGCCTTCCCTGGAGAAAGAGGGGAGCCGGCTTCAGGATACCGCTAACGAGGGGCACAAAGCTACAGGTCCCCCCCCCCCCCGCCAACGCTTTCAAATAACTCCCGGGGTACAACGGAGGGAGGGGCTTAACACAGGAAGGGGAAGGAGAGTGAGAGCAAGAGCAAGGGGGGAGGGAAAGGAAGAAAGAGAGAGAGTGGGAGGGAGAAAGAGAAGTGAGAGGAGAAAGGGGAAAGCAAAAGGGGAGGGGAAAGAGTGAGGGGAGAGAGTGAGAGGAAGGGGAGAAAGAAAGAGGGGGAGGGAGAGGGGAGGAGGAATGGGAAAGGAAGAGAAGGGAAGGGGAAAGGGAAAGGGAAGGGATTAAAGAGAAGTGGAAAGTGAGGCGAGGGAGCAATCTGCTGAAGACGGGGAAAAGCTGTCATTTGTAAAAGGCCTTTGCCTTTTCTGCTGCCCCCTTTCCTTGGGCCATCTTGCCCATCTCCATGACTATTTTCCCCCCGGAGCTCAGGGGATAACCCGGCAGTACCCCCTTTCTGACTGTCCCCATCCCCCCAGAGGGTCTGGCAGAGTGCATCTCAGCCCATGGGTTGCCTCCCCACTTCCCTCTAACATCCTTCCGACTGCAGGGTGCTCTTGGTCCCACCTGCCCCCCCCCATCCTTTCCCAGCCTGCAGAAGCAGCTGGGGGAGAGGGAGGATGGGGGAGGTTGGGGGACAGGATCCTTGGGCTTCCTTGTCCTGTGCCCAGGTCACAGGTGAGACCGACTGAGGGCCTGGGTCCTGAGAACATGGGAGGTGGGAGGGAAAACTCAAGGTTCCCTGGGCTAGGACCCCATCTCACCCCCGGTTCCAAATCTAAAGTCAAATACCCAGCTCCCAGATGCCAACGTCAAGGTCCGGCCAGCCCAGGAGTTTGCAGGCTAAGCGCCCTCTGGTCACTAGAAGGGAGACTGCAGCCTGCTCCAGAGAATGGCATGAGAGCCCCACCAGGTGGGCACCTCAGCCTGGCACTGCCCAGCTGGCTCACAGGCCTGCACGCTCTAAGGGCCACAAGGAGCCACGTGGTTCCAGTCCTTCTCCAACAAGCCCTGGCCACCCTCCCTGCTCCTGCCTGGCCTTTCCCCAGAACTGGAGAGTCTACATCCGGAAGGTTCCAGGTGAAAAGCTTCCTAGGTGATAGGGGCTTCCCTGCCGACAAGCCCGGAGTCTGGGAACCAATCGGATCCACCCAAGCAGGAGCCCACACTTCCCTACGAGACCAGGGTGAAGACGGACCACGATGACCAGAGAGCCGGACAGGAGGCGAGCTCTCTCAGAAGCCTCCCCAGGCCTGCAACGGCCTGGAATCCTGTGGCCCAGACTCTGGCAGGAGCTTCAGAGTATTCTTTCCTGGACCTGCACTGGCCCCTGTACTGGCCCACTCAGAAGGGGTCAGTCCCGGCCCACTGGGGGCGACTTGGGACTCCTTCCTTTGTTGTCCTCCGATGTCCCTTAAGAGTGTCCGCAGCCATACCACGTCAAGGGGTGAAATCAAGCAGAGACTAATGCATTAAATTTTCCCATGAAGCCCCTTTAAATCTCCAGAGCACAGCCCAAGAGGAAGTCCCAATCAAATTTATTTTTTTTAATGACCTGGAGGAAAAGCAGAGTGAATATAATTCAATAGACAACAACTGAGCGCCTCATTCAAGGCACTGTGGGAAGCATTAAGCTCTCCTAAGCAGCAAAATCCTTCATAGGAAGCCCCCTTTGGAGAGGGCGTTCTCCCTCTGGCCTGGCCCGCCTTGGTCTTTCCCCCAGATACCTCCCCTGGCTCAGGTCCTCCGCAAGGAACCGAGGAACTAAGGGGAAAACTAGGGGGCAGCTCCTGAAGGAACTGACATTCTCATGTTGGTGTATAAACATATAAGAAGCAAATATAAAGTCATGTCCAATCGATGGCTGGAGGCAGGGGGGTGGGGGCGGGAAGGAATCCAGAAAGGCTGCATGGAGAAGGTGGGGCTTTGGCTGGCAGGGGCCGGACACACGGAGGAGTTTGTGGAACAGCAAAATGGCTGAAAAGATCCTGAAGGAGAGCAGCACGTCCACGGAGGGAGGCCGGAGCTCTGCTGACCAGGAAAGCCTAGGGGGTCCTAGGGACAACTGGAGCTGCCACTCACTGGCTCAGGTCAATATGTCGGGGGACAAAGTCATTTATTGCATGCGTTGGGCTAATCACCGTGCCAAGGAATGGAGATACAAAGAGGCAGAGGGAGGAGGAACCAATATGGAGTCTGACCTCTGACCCTTTCTATCACTCTCTTTTACTCTGTTTCCTTGTCTGCAAATTGGAAGTCATCATAGCATCTACCTTACGGGAGGGAAGGAAGGGCGGAGAGGAAGGAAGGTGGGGGGGAAGGGGAAGCAAAGAAAGAAGCAGGGAAGGAAGAAGGGAGGAGAAAGGGGTGGAAGAAGGGAGGAGAGGAAGGAAGGAATGAAAGGAGGGAGAGATGGAGGAGAATGGAAGGAAGGAGAAAGAGGAAAGAAGGGAGGAGAGAATGAAGGTAAAGAGGAAAGAAAGAAAGAAAGAAAAAAAGGAAGGAAGGAAGAAAGGAAGGAGGGAGAAAGGGAGGAAAAAGGGAGAGAGCACAGAAAGAAGGGAGGAAAGGAAAGAAGGAAGGAAGGAAAGAAGGGAGTGAGGGAGAGAAGGAGGAAGACAGAGGAGGAGGAAAGAAGGGAGGAGGAAAGGAAGAAGGGAAGAGACAGGGAAGAAAGGAGGAGAAAGGGAGAAGGAAGAAAGTAATGAAGGGAAAGATGGAGGAAAGAAAGAAAGAAGGAGGAAAAGAAGGAAGTGAGGGGAGGAAGGAAAATGGTAGGAGGAATGGAAGAAGGAAGGAATGAAGGGAAGGAGGGAAGAGAGGAAGGTGCAAGAGAGAAGAAAGAGGAAAGAAGGGAGAAGAGAATGAAAGTAAAGAATAAAGAAGGGAGGAGAGAGGAAGGAAGGAAAAGTATCGGGATAGAGAGAAGAAAGAAGAAAAGTAGAAATGAAGGAAGAGAGGGAAGGAAGGGGAAAGAGGACTAGAGGAAGGGAGGGAGGGAAGGGAAAGAAAGAAAGAGGAAGGAAGCATTAATTAAGCACCTATTGTGTGTGCCAAGCATCACAACGAGTGCTTTATTTTGTCCCTTTTTATCCTTAATTCAAATGAGGTGCTATTTGTAAAGTGCTTTGTAAACCTTAGAGAGCTAATTGCTAACTATTATTATCAATACATTTCAAAAAACAAACATAAAAGGTTCCTGCCCTGAGAGAACCTCTCTATCATGGGGGAGGGGAGGAGAGAACAGCATGTCAAAGCCTGAGGGGGATTAAGATTCTCAATTGAAAGAGTGGAGGAAGAAGAGCCATGGGAGGTTTGAAGGGAGATGAAAGAGCTCCGTTGGAAAATGGGATCTAGAAGTAGAGTGAGATTGCCGAGCAGCAGAGAGGGCCCGTTGAAGGTTTCTCCTTGCAGGTTCCACAGGCTTATCCAAATCGCCCGGTCCCTAAGGCAGCCTGTTTCTAATTCATTGTCCAAATTCCAACTTGTGACCACCATCCTTGCACTCAAATAGCTAAAGTAACTCCTTAATTTCTCTTTCCCCTTATTTCCACTCTTTTACCACATCTCGTCCTTTCTCCTCCCCCCATAACCTCTCCGATGTCCCCTTATCTTTACTTCCTGAGGGCAGCCCTCATCGCTCCTCACCTGGCCTTCCAGTGGGTCCCCCTGCCTTAGTCTCCCCGGCCTATCCCATTCTCCACTTAGCTACCCATTGCGCAACAATATTTACAGCAGCCCTTCTTGTGGTGACAAACTCTTGAAAACCAAGGGACATAGACAAGTCAGAGCATTTGAATGAGACAGATACTATTGTGCTGTAAGAAATAATGGGGGGACAGCTGGTGGGCGTCCAGATGAGGCTCGTGAGCACACAAACACCCACCCTTCTATCTGTCCCCCCCATCACCAAGCCAAATGTGAGAATCCTCGAACTCTCTACAAGCAGCGACTTTGGCCGTTCCGCAGAGGAGGCGAGGGGGGGCTCGATCGGAGAGACCGCTCGGGTCTTGCGGGGCGCGTGCCCTTCTACGCAGGCTCTACAGGACAATGATGGCTGAGACGACAAACAGGCTGCTCTGCTCTGACCCTGGTCTCACCATACACGTAACCTTCGAGTCAGTTCCCATCTAGTAAAAGCCACTTCCTCAACACCTGCAACAATGTCTGAAGCCAGGCCCTGACGGGCACCCGTGTATCCCCTCAGGCAGATACACGGGTGACATGGATGGGTCCCTGCACTCAAGAAAGACACCGGCTAATACTGGAACCCGAGGAGCCCACAAAAAAACAACCCAAGAGTGAACAAAGCAGGACAAAGCACACGGAGAGAAGAAAAGGACAAAGATGGCCAAGGTCAGTCCCTGGGTTGCGTTAGCCCATGGGCAAAGGACTTGAGCTCTCCGGGTCCCACTGTTTCATTTGTGAATCGATGGCTTCGTGTCCACACTCCCATGCACCCAATGCATTCAGGAATTGGATAAAACACAATAAAGCATCGATGATTTCACATTTTCCAGTCAGGTCAATATGCTGCCCACAGGCTCCTTCTGTAGAGCTGAGCGGGCCCCAGCTGAGGGAGCGCCACTGACCGAGACGACCGTTGTACGGAATGTTGTGTGCTAGGAAGAGATCTTGGAGACGGTCTCTATTGTTAAGAGTGCGGGTCCTGTAAGTTCTCATCTTTAAGACATTTCAGTCATCTCTTTTAGGACTATTTGTGTTCAGTATCATTTAATAAACATTTATTGAATTCTACACTAATTAAAAAAACAATATCCTCTGCTCTGTGCTTTAGAGGCCACAGTCACATTCCCCAAGACCTTGTGAAGGAGGTGATGAGGTCCTGGGCTTGGCCGAGAAAGAGTGAAACACTGACAGAACTGTTCCCCAGGGCAACGGGGTGCTAGAAACCCTTGCCCTTCTTCTTGACAAATGCTAAGAAATGCACACCCCAATATTTTTCTCCTCAACTAAGGCAGGGGTGTGACAGCTGAGAACCCAACAAACCTACAGAACATCCGTAAGATGTTCACTTTGCTCACTGGAAGGCAAGTGAAGGACCTAAAAGTAGGGGGGACACTCCCTAATCGGTCATGCTTTCTGAGGACAATTGTGTGTATAACACATATCCCCACTTCACTCCAGGATGCCGGGTGAGTGAGTAAAGTCACTTGAGCATAGGATTTGGGGGTTTTAGGGTGTTTGGGCTCCCCAATATTGCAAAGGAGAACTAGAGTAATATCTGGCCAACTAGGATTTAAAAAGCGCTCTTTCTCTGTGTTGTTGTTTTGGGTCTCAGTGCTTCTGTTTCTGCCTGTCTGCCACTTTCTGCCATCTCTTTGTGATTCAACTAACCTGAATTTTTCTTAAAAGCTAACCTTTCCCGAGATAAAAAACATCCTCCTCTCCATTGAAGGGACTGACTGCGGAACTGCCAAAGTCACTACTTGTAAGACATTATGTCCAGTCCAGCCTCTCTGATGAATGGTAAGCTCCTCAGCACCCCATCCGATCCCATGCCCTAGACTCAGCCTCAGTTCCTCTCCAGATGGGAATCCTGTGTGTCCCCGACCCCCAAAGTCCTAAAATCCTCCTCTTGGGACTCCGAGTATGTAGAAGGGTGTGGTCCTTTCAGCAGCTCACTTTGTACCCCCAAGATCTTTCCTCCTTCCCTCCAACTGAATAGAGAATTCTAGAATATAAGCCATCCTGCACCCCATAGAAATCTCTTTCCTTCATCCTTCCTGCAGAAGGGTCAAATGGATAGATGAAATGTAGAAAAGAAAATGATTGTAACATGGAGGGGCGGATTTTGGCCACCTTAAAATTTGGGGGCTCCAAGAGAACAGATTTGAATGTTAGTGATTTTCAAGGTAGAGACCTCACTTGGAAAACAAACTACATTCAAAAAAAGTTTCTCCCAAAAGATATAATTTTAAATTTGTGTGAATTTAAATCGGGAATCTGATTCTAAATTATATTCTTCAATGTTTCAACTAAGGAAAAAATGGGATAAAATTATAACCAATTTGTTCCAATCCTGAAAAATTGGTAAAGAATTTTGTCTTTTTCTTCTTGTATAAACTCTTGCAATCAAAGTTGTTCATATTTAGTGAAGGAAAGGTACAAAGTCATCTTTTGTATATTTTTATAACAAAATATATTAAAATATTTTACCACTGATAGATACATAAAATCTGTGCCATACAAACATAATTATTTTTTTCCTTTCAAATTAAAAGATCTAATTCCCACTTAGAATAAGTATTTTAAATTAATTTTTTTAAATCATTCTGCTTTATTTCATTTAGAATTAATCCTAATTAAGCTTTGGATTTACAATCCTTAATGTAAATTCAGTTAATTCAACAATTCATTATTTTGCTTTGAATAAACATTTCTCCTCTTTCCATTGACAACTGTGATCCTCTTCCATATGGACTTTTAGGGAATAATCATATGGATGAAATAGCAGAGAGAGACTTGATATTATCCGAGGGTCAAAATGTCTGTGCAATTATAGTTCACAGTGATGTTGGCACATTTATTAATGATGCCATTAGAAGCTCCAGATCTGTGACCCTGCTTGGAGAATCTCAAGTGCTCTTTGCTAATATCTCATAGAAAGTCCAATTTAAATTTAAATTGGGGTTCTGTTAAAATAGCAAATGCAGAATGGCAATAGTTGAAATTCCAAATTTTATTATAGCTGAGTTCTCCCTAAAAAATTGCCATTTCTGATGCTTTAATATTGACCATCTAAAATTATCATTACTAATTCATCCCCAGGAAATCACAGTGAAATCTGTACCATTCAGTATTGGTGGGATTTTAGTGGCTGAATTGAAAATGATAAGTCAGGATCCTAAGATTCCAGGAAATAGGTTTTATGACTTGCCAAGTCTTGCCATGTGGCCAGAAGGGTAATTCTCTCTAGTATCTAAGCTATTTGATAGTCACATATGCATTTTAGTTGTAAAATGTAAACTTTGTCCACATGATAAGAAATATGAAACATAATGAGCCAACTAAATGCTTCTAAATTGTAAGAGATAATCACAATGAATTGGTATATGCTAAAACTGTGGACTTATCTGGGAATAAGATTTTAGAGATATATGTGCATTACTCTTTGATTTAATTTTAAACTAAAAACTGGATATTAAAACAAAGTTCTCTAGCAACCTAAAGAGGTCACATGTTTGTATCTCCTCTGATTAGATTTATATTTAATTATAATTATATAATTATATTTAAGGTGTTATATTGCTTTCTAAATTGTATATTGTACAATTTATTAAAAAAAATTGTATGAGCTATGTTTTAAACTTCTGTCACCCTGCTGGACATGTGATATGTTTTGAGAAGTTTTGCCCACAATTATTTAAATTCTCTATGTTAAAAATTATTTATATCTCATTTCCTCCTTTAAACAAAGATAGAAATTTACTTAAAGAGACAAAAGGGAAAACTGTAAAATTTCAAAAGTATAAAATTCCATTATAACAAGTAGAAATAGTTTTGAAGTCTCCTCACCTTTAAACTTTTGGAAATTCTTGATTAGGATTTTGGGAGTTACTCTGAAATACTAGTTATTTGCATAATTTCATGGCCTTGGAATATGAAGGCATGAGGACATAATCCATCCTTCCCCCTTACTGGACCCATGTGGCTCCTGCTTAGTCCTGGCCTGAGCCCTTTCCCCTGGGGATAAGTGATAAAAAAAGAACACTCACTCCTCAGTCCTTCTCTGGACTCTTCTGCTGATTAAGTGAAATTGCTTCCATTATTTAAAGGGACAAAAGGGATGAATGTTGAACATCTACTTAGATAATATGCTGTATCAAGAGTTCTACTGTTTAGTGATACAGGGAACTCTAAGAGAAATTTGTGAGATCTTTTTTCTGATTAAAAGCAAATTCTAAAAATGAGTATTTCAAAATCCATTACTTCTACCATGGTTTCCATCTGTCTTCAGCAAATTATTTAACATTTATTTAGTGCATCATGGTCTCACTGTTTATGATTAACAAATATGATCTATAGCTTTCTTAAAATACCTAAAGCAGGATTTTAACCTGACAGCATTGGTTCTTTTGCAAGCAAAACCTCTACTTTTTCTGCACCTAGTTTTGACTGTGCTGCACAGACACATGTGAAAACAAAGAGTGGCATGGAATTCCTGCCATTATATCAACCCTGAGATGATTTAGGTTACCCACAATGACTTGTAAGCCTTTTTTAAGATCTGACGTCAATGATGTAGGACTTGGCTATTTAAGAGAAAACTTCTTAGGATACCATAACTAATATTATTTCTCAAGTTTGAATCCAGGTATAGAGGAGGATCAATAAATCAGAACATCCACATCCCAGAGAAATGCCACAGAATTTCAAAAGGTGGAGGTTGGTTTGATTGTATCCGGGAAGAAAAGAAGTTTGAAGGATAGCTTTTTGAGTTCTACTTGAGATCAGATACTTCTAACTTATTTCCCAATTGTGTTCCTTTCTACAGGAATCATTCCCAAGTCTGAGCAGTAGGGGTAGAATTCATTCATGATCTTCATATCTGAAGTCAAACAGCTAAGGATGCTTTGGCCTGTTATAATCATGTCCCTGTTTTTCTCTCTTACAGCAAATGTCTATAATCAGAGCAACTGGTCAACTTAAAAGCCATGAGAAAAATACAAGTATGTAAAATCTTGCTGTTTTCTATCTGAAAATGTGTGGTCATTAGGTAAATGACTGTTTTTCGTTGTGGGTAAATGACTATTTGGCCTATATATCTCGGTCAGTCTGATGGGAGTCCCCTTTCTGAAAACTGTGTTTGGGTTACACATAATTCCAAGCAATCTCCTTTGTGGAGATCTTGGCTAGTTTCCTTGGTTGGCACCCTACCATGGCACTCCTCTTCTAATCATCATCTTCTGTTCTGCAGTAGGCTTTTGACCAAAGGACCTCTAGTGGAGGTCTCTGGGAATTGAGATTCTTTTCGTTGCCCCTTCTAGGTTTTCCTTTTTTTTTTTTCTTTTTTTGCGGCGATAAAGGGTGTTAAGTGACTCTCCCAAGGCCACACAGCTAGGAAGTGGTAAGTGTCTGAGATCAGATTTAAACTCCATCACCTAGTTGCACCTGGATTTTCTTTCTCAACTGAATGCAAGGTCTCTCCTAGCAGAGAAGTTTTTGGCCAAACAACAGGCTCTAAGATTAGCCTTCTCTAAACATTTCTGATGAACCTTACAAGAGAAATGTCTCCAATGGGAGACCCTCTCCAACAGTCATTCTCTGTCCCTAACCTCTTCTTTGTTAGGTTTGTTTCCTTCTAGCTTTGGTCAATTCGCTGTTAAAACAGCTGTAACTACCAGATTCAGGGATCTGATTCAGAACTAAACTCAATTTGCAATCAGGTCCTTCCCCACCCCTCAAGCTCAGCACCCCTCCAAACTGGGATCCTCTAGGATGACACAGCTCTATGCCCATTCCTAGCCCCATACCTCAAAGGACCCATTTTTGGGGGGAAGGGTGGAAATTGATTATTGGGACAAATGGACCCCAGCAAAATGCTACCTATCATCTAAGTGAGCCCCCTGTAAAGTACAAACTGACCCTGTGCTAATCTATACTACTGTGCCCCTGGTAAGCAACAGGAGACCCTGTGGAGTCACCAAACTTTGGCTTCAGTTCATCTCGGTAACACTCACCTCACAGGCCACTGCATTTCACTCCAGCTTCTGGAAATTACTTTAATGTCCCAGGATTGGACTCTAAAATTTTAGCATCAGTCTGCCAGACCCCCTTCTGTTTAAGAACCCCCAACTTTTCAAAATATTTAGCAAATTAAAAGAATGGGGAAATGATGAGATCCTGGGTGTGGTTGGTAGAGAAAGAATGAAATATTGATGGAATTGCTCTCTGGGCAAGGCACTGATAGGAATCAATTTATCCTTGTGGTCCCACCCTCTCTGAAGGTTCCTCCTCTGCCAATGTGGATAGCCCTACTTTGCTGCATCCTGTCAGAAATGCCAGAGAATAAATTTGCCCTATAAATCTTCTGCCTATGGCTCACACCATCTTTGCTGAACCCCTTTGGAAGGTCAGTCCTTCATGACACTCTGCCTTGTGGGGTCTTTCCCCTCACCCTTCTCCTGTGCCATATGAAGTCTCTCCTCTCATCCCCCCACCATGTTTTATGATGGCTTTACTCTCATTCCCCCACTATTTCTTATAGTGTCTTTCTCCTTTTTATAGCTAACTAACTCTTGTAGGGTGCTAGATCCCATTAAGGTTTTAGCCTGCCAACTAAGGGCATTCCCAACCTCATGGAGTGTTTCCTTCCTCCTGGCTAACTCTGAGTTCCTCTAGGGAACTTGTCTTTACCATTAATTATTAAATCCCCTTTCCCAACTCTATATTTACCGTACCTGGTATCCTTTCACTTTGCCCGTAGCCTCTCCTCCTAAATAAACCCACCTATGGCCAAAGAGAATAGCCATTGTGAGTTCTTCACATGCCCAAACCCCAACATTTGGTGCTCTCCAAAGAGACCAGTCATTTGTCCCTGTCTCATCCACAGTGAGGGGGGTCCTAGTTCCTTGGGCAGAATGCTCTTTCCATCCCAGCCTCCCACATGCCCGAAGAGAAACGCCTCTAAGACAGAAGGCACCCAGTTGTCACCGGGCTGAGCACTAGAAAGGGGCCTCTGAATGAGCTAATCCCAGCCCCTCACCTTACAATGGAGAACCTGAAAAAGAGAGCTTGAGGGGTCTGCCAGAAGGGCAGAAGGAAGCAAGCAAGAGAGCTCGACCCCAGGGCCAGTGATCTGAGCGATGTTCTTGGGTCCTTTTTAACAAGCCCAAGGTTCCCGCCGCCACAGAGGCTGTCCGAGCACACCCACCTGCCCACGCTGTGGTTCGCCATGATATACAGAATCTCAATCGTCTTTTGCCGCACGATGCTGTCTTCATCTTTTAGCAGGTGCTTCAAGCTTTCCAGAAACCCTGGAAATGAGAAATCCCTTTGAGCATTTGTGAGGTTCAGAGCTCTTACTCTAAGCTAGTGAGAGGAAGACTGAAAACAAGTCTCTGAGGGCTGTCGTGCAGTGGCGATGTCCACAAGCCCTGCCTGTGAGGAATGCCGCCTGTGCCATGCAGGAGAGGGCTCGGCATACCACTTTGGCAGCTTCCACTATGCTGGAAACGCTCCCACCACCAAGATCCTTCGTCCAAAAACAAGCCCGGCTAAAGAGGGAGAGCCTCCGTCCAAAGCTGACCCAGCCTTTGGACAGAAATACAAGAAGGAAAGAAAAAGAAAACATGGTCCTGCTTGTTTCCGACTTGGCAGGCTGGCCGAAGTGGCTGTCGGTCAACAAAAAGAACTGTGCAGTTAAAGACTGTCTCTCTTGTAGGAACTAATGCAGAGGGAAGGGAGCAGAACCAGTACGACACGGTACATGGTGATAGCAATACTGTAACGATCAACCCTGAAAGACTTGGCTGTTCTGATCAAGACAATGATCCAAGACAATTCCAAAAGATTCATGATGAAAAGTTATCCTCCTCCTGAGAGAGAACTAATGGATTCTGGGTGCAAACTGAAATATAATCGTCTCTCCTTATTTTTATTGCTTTTTTTTAAAGGTGGCTAATAGAGAAATATGTTCTGCATGTAAAATTATATTGTTTGCCTTCTCAATGGGTAGGAAAGAGGCTGAAGGGAGAGAATTAAGCCCAAGTTTTTTAAATGAATGTTAAAAAATAAACACTTTATAAGTAAATAAATATTTCTTCCAGTAGGCTGGCTCTTTCTCTCTTGCCCTAGGCTAGAAGCTTAGGGGCTATTCCTGGACACGGACCAGTTCACGCCTCCTAAGGTAGCCTGGTGGCTCTCTTCCCAGAGCCCTGTTGGATTCAGTGCAGATATTCTATTGTCCACTATAGCTCTACAATTCCTGAGTGCAAGCAATCCACCATCCTCTGCCTCCTGGTGAACCCAGAAAACAGTACAATTCTTAGAATGCTGATACATATTAATTTAATTTTCGGTACATGAGATCCTAGTCCAACAACCGAGCTGGCAAATTTCTACTGAAGGAACTCAATCATAGAAACACTGACCTTTTCACTGTAAGTGCAACTTGAAACTCTGAGGGGCCTGAAGCTAAATAAAAGGACAGTTCTCCCAAATAAAGTATTTCACAGAGTTCAATTTGTGGAACTCTCAAAGGCAATAGAAAATATCATTTCACTAAATACCTGCAGCTTGTTGCAGAGGAGGATGAAGAGAAACTATGACTTTGAGATAGCCCTCCAAATGAAACTAAGGCAAACTGAGGCACGAAATTCCAAGCACGTTGAATTTACCGGCAAGACTAGCAATTATCAATAACAGTGGTCGCTCGACTCTTCACTCAATTAAAAAACCACAAGGTAAGACTTACTAGCCTTCACATAATTGGGAGAAATACAAGAGACCCGAGAACAGGAAGCATCAAACAATACAGACTGAATGGAAGTCAAGAGTATAAGATCAGCAACAAGCTCTCCTTCCACCTTGTTGCTAGGGAAAGCCCAATGGCTGTATTTACCTGCATGGGAGAGTCCAGACCTTCTTGAAGGACAGCCCGCATGGCAGAAATAACAGACTTCCTGGCACCCACCCGCATCTTACAAGGCTGGGTAATGAGGTCACGGCTCTCCCTTAATTGTACATGGATGTGTAGAGGCAATGTAATTCTTTGAATTAAGGTGATTTATGGGACAACTTAGGTTAATGAGGAAAGCACAGAAATATGCCTTAGGCAATTTTACAACATATGGAGGCCCAGGGGACACAGAAAAGAATCAATTACAAAGTGGAATTGGAAATCTGATCTTCTCAAAATCCACATATACTTTAATTTTCAGTGACTTTAATGCAAAAGTGAGCATGAGAAAGGCACTGAAAAACACTGTGGAAACTATATTATCTGTAACAAAAAGGAAAGAAGTCAGAGGCTTATGGTCCAGACAAAAGCCTCACCCCTACATATAACATGAACACATTTGTTGTCTTTCTTTTTTAAAAGTTTTATTGTAGCTTTGTTTTTATAACAGATGTTTCCTCATAAAGCACCTCTCTCTCTCAAAGGAATCATCTCTGAGTACTTTCTTCAAGACAAGAATCCAATGGCACTGGTAAGAACTGAATAATGTCACAAAAAATAGAATTGACTATCTTTTTTAAGTGAAAAATGTTATATTTAATTTTTTCCAATTACATATAATAAGAACATTGATTTTTTTTTTTGAATTCCAAATTCTCTCTCTCCCTCCCCTGCCTCACCTCCAAGAAAGCAAGCAATTTGACACAGGTTGCACATGTGTAGTCATGTAAAATGCATTTCCATGTTAGCCATGTTTCCAAAAAAAAAAGAAAGAGTTCAAAAAGTATGTTTCAATTTGTATCCAGACCTTATCAGTTAACTTTCTCTGAAGATGGGTAGCATTTTTCATCATATGTCTTTCAGAACTGTCTTGAATAATTGTATTGCAGGAGAAGAGCCAAGTCATTCACAGCTGATCATCATACAATAGTGCTGTTACTGTGTACGATGTTCTTCTGGTTCTGCTCACTTCACTTTGTGTCAGTTCATGTAAGTTCCTCTAAGTTTTCCTGAAAACATCCTGTTCATCATTTCATATAACATGATCATATTCCATAAAAATCTTATGTCACAACTTGTTTTGGTCAGTCTCCAACTGATGGCTATCTCCTCAGTTTCCAGTTCTTTGCCACCACAAAAAGAACTGCTATAAATATTTTGTACATATAGTTCCTTCTGATTTTATCTTTATGGAATTCAGACCTGCTAATAGTATTATTGGGCCAAAGGGATTGCACGGCTTTATAGCCCTTTGGACATAGTTTTAAATTACTTTCCAGAGTGATGACATCATGCACAACTCCACCAACTGTAACTAGTGTCTCAATTTTTCCTCATCCTTGCCAACATTTATTTCCTTTCTCTATCATATTAGCCAATATGATAGATGTGAGATGATACATTAGCTTTGTTTTAATTTGCATTTCTTCAATCCATAATGATTCAGAGCATTTTTATATGAATATAGCTTTTATTTCTTCTTCCTTTACCCATTTATCAAATGGAGAATGATTTATTTTCTTACAAAGTTGACTCAGTTCTCTTTATATTTGAGAAATGATGCCTTTACAGGGATATCTGCTGTAAAAATTTTCCCCCAATTTTCTGCTTTCCTTCTACTCTTTTCTATATTGATTTTGTTTATGCAGAGACTTTTTAATTTAATGTAATCAAAATTAGCTATTTTACATCTCATAATACTACGTCTTATTTGATCATAAATTCTTCTCTTATCGACAGAGTTGACAGTTAATTATTCCATATTCCCCTAATTTGCTTATGATATCACCCTGTATGTCGCAATCATGTACCCATTTTGACTCTATCTTGGTATAGAGTAAAAGATGAAGGTCTGTCCCTAGTTTCTGTCAAACAGCTTTCCTGTTTTCCCAGCAATTTTTCTCAAATAGAGAATTCTTGTCCTAAAAGTTTGGAACTTTGTATTTTATCTAACACTAGAACTAGTCATTCAATGTTATGTAGTATTATGTACCTAATTCATTCTACTGTTCCACCACTCTGTAGTGCCAGACTGTGTTGATGATTACCACTTTGTAATACAATTTGAGATATGGTATGGTTAGACTATCTTCCTTCATGTTTTTTTTAATTTATCTCCTTGATATTCTTAACCTTTTGTTCTTCCAGATGAATTTTATCTATGATTTTTTTTTGCTAATTTCATTAGTATGCACTGAATAATTAATTTAAGTAGAATGGTCATTTTTATTATATTGGCTTGACCTATCCTTGAACAAGTAATAGGTCTCCAGTTGTTTAGATGTAACTTTGTGTGAGAAGTGTTTTGTAACTGTATTCATATAGTTAGTTCCTGGGTTTGTCTTGACAGGTAAACTCCCAAGTAATTTATACTGTCTGTGGTTGTTTTAAGTGAAATTTTTCTTTATCTTATTTCCTGCTGTACTTTGTTGGTAACATATAGGAATGCTAATGAATTATGTGGTTTTATTTTATATCATGCAACTTTGTTGAAGTTGTCGATTATTTCAACTAGTTTTTTCATTGATTCTCTAGGTGTTTCTAAGCATATCATCATAGCATCTGCAAAGAGTGATGGTTTTGTTTTCTGAATTTTCTAATTCTTTTGACTTCTTTTTCTCCTCTTAGTCCTATAGCTAACATTTTTAAAATAATATAGAATAGTAATGATGATAATGGGCATCCTTGTTTCGTCCCTGATTTTACTGAGAAGGCTCCTAATTTATCTTCATTACAGCTGAAATTGACTATATCTTAAGAGTTTTTATATAATTAGTTACAACTCAGAGAATCATCTATAAATGAAATGTTTGCATATAGTCAAATTATAAAATTTTTTAGAGGAAAAGCAAAATCAACGCCAAATTAGAGCAAAAATGAGAAGATAACTGAATAAATTAAAAATAGCTACAACTTGATATATTTTTTAAAGGATAAAGGCAATATCAATATTGTCTACCACTATTTGCTCTAATACTTTATCAAATAAAAGCAAATTCCATAATAAGGAAGATTTTTTTAAACTATAACTTCCCATAGTCAGCAAAAATGTGCTCTCCCGAGATCTCCTGAGAGAGAGGGTTTGGCCATGGCCAAACCCTGAAGGGAAGGATAGTGGGAGTTTATGAGAAGTATCAGCTCATAAAACTATGAGAAATAATAGAGAGGAAAAAATAGAAAGTGTGGCACAAGGGTCAATGAAGCCAGACTATCCCAAGAGCATTTTAAAATGAAGCTGAAAAAAAAAATAGAAGGAAAATAGCGGGAAGGGGAAGGGTAGAGAAGGGGGAATGAAGACATCCACAATGAACTTTTTTTTTCCTTGAGACAGAAAAGTCATTACATTTGGACACTACCATCAGAGTCAGAAGAGATCTACAATGGGACATGAAATCAGAAAGCTGCCAGGCTGTTAACGTCTCCCATCGGAAAGGAGGCCCAGGATGAAAGGGATGTAATTTTTAGTTGGGGGTTGGTTCTAAAGACATCTGAAAGCAGGGAAAATACTGATTTTTTTTTTTTAATCACCAATGGTATTAGTACTATTTAAAAAAAAAAAAAAGTCCTGAAGGGGACATTACTGATCTATAGGCCTTCTTTCTCACCTCAGCAAAGCCCTTCTGAAAACGAACTACACACTGCTTGGGAAACATCCTGGCAGAGACGCGGGGATGGAACCATCAAGACTTTCGCCAACAATGCTGGGCGTCCCAAAAGTCCTGGTGCCGTTTTTGCTTGAACAGCTTAAGACGGCACTGAAACTTTTGGGATGCCCTGTATTTACATCACAGTCCAAACAACCGATGGAAAGGTCCCCAGAACACAGGAATCCTGGAGATACTTATTGCTGTGGCTACAAAAGGAGCACAAAATGCAGCACGACAGCCCCCCTCCAACCAAGGGCCTCCCAGAGCTGGGAGGAATCTCGGAAACCGTCTCATCCAGTCCCCTTCTTTTCACAGAGGAGAAAAAAGTAGACCGGGGGAAGGAACTTTCTTCGGATCTCACAGGCAGTAAGTGTGATAGTTTTGAACCCAAGTCTCTCGGAGCCTAAATCCAGTGCTCTATCCATTATGCAACATTTCTTCATGCCTAAAAGAGGCAAAGACAGAGTTGATTTTGGTCACAGTACTCTCGCTATCAATAGCAGGCAAAGATGTGAGATATTGGGGCAAATACTAGGTAAGAGTTTGCCCTGTCATGGAGGAGACCAGGCAAGCTGTCCTAAAGAAGATCCTCCAGCTATTTACGGGAGGCATCGAAGGCTTGGTGCTTGCTGAGCCTCCCAAGCTGACTCACGATCATTTAACCTAACAATCCACCATGAAAAACTAAATGCCTAGTGATCAAATCATGCAATGGACGGCCCTAACCCTAACCCTGAGCTGGTCCATCAACACAGATTCTACAGATGGCCAATCCACTCTCAAGAGAATTGAAGAGGAGAAAGAGAAAGCCAGGAAAGTGCTCTACAAACTGTGTAGCCCTTTCAGTAACTCCAGGCTTCTCCCTAAAATAAAAACCTATAATGCCAATATTCTTCCGAGAAAATATGTGGCTCCAAAATCAAAGAATACCGCCATCTCCAAAGACCCCAAGCTTCAGGTTGCCCAAAGAGCAATGGAAGGCCATAGGGTGGGAGTAAGTAGGCTGCCACCTATAACCCAAAATAAATTGTGTATGAGGAGAACCATAAAAGATATCATTCGGGGATGCATGACCATGTAAAATATAAGAACGGTTTTCGAAAGACAAACTACAAAATATGAACGATGATTAGAAAATGAGTTCCAAATCCAACAGGAAAGGTAAATTAGAATTTGGAAAACAACAAAAACAGAATTAATATTGGAGAGACTGCAGAAGAGCAGACTCACTAATATGCTATTGAGAGAGCTATGAATTGGTCAAGAAATCAATTTAGAATTAAATATTGGCTAAACAATCGACTCAGCAATTCCATTACTAATTGTACACTCCAAGAAGGTCAAGAACAGAACAGAAGCCCACTATATAGCAAAATATTTAGGAATACCCTTTGGTGGTGGCAAGAGAATTTATTTTGCGTAATAGGTCACAATGTTCCTATTCCCACCCTCACCTTTCTTTGGGGTCTTTGGAGATGGTGCTATTCTATGATTGGAGTTACGGCTTCATAGAGGAATATTGGGATTACAAGTTTTTATTTTAGGAAAACGCCTAGAATTACTGAAAGAGCTACACAGTTCCCCAAGTACATTCCAGCTTTCTCTTTCTTCTCAATTCGGTTAAGATTAGGAGAATGGCTTTTTAAAAAATTACTCAAAACCTATGATATATAAAATGTAAAGAAATTCTGCAAATAACACATGTGGCCTGTGCGGAATTCAGAGAAACATGGGAAAATCTGTATGAACTGATGAGTAAAATAAGGAGACCCAAAGGAATAATGTACACCATAAGTGTAACAATGCAAACGTTTTCATTTACAAAGGAAGTCTCGCCCCCTACTCACAGCAGAAGAGGTAGGCTACCTGGGAAGAATGGGACATACACTGTCGGCCAGTCTTCTGTAGCAATCTGACAGTCTCAACCAGTCTCAGTCTGAGTCTTAGTGCAGGAGGCAGGAGGCAGGAGGCAGGAGGCAGGAGGGCCACCAGGATGGTCAATGATGGAGTGTCTCATTTCCAGTCCTTGTCAGCCCTTAAATACTCTATTATACCTACATCATTACAGCATACCGAGTATGTGCAAACTAGAGAACCATGACATCACTGTGCTAAGTTCTAAGTATATGTGGGAACTGGAGAACCATGACATCACCACGCTAAGTACTAAGTATATATGGGAACTGGAGAACCATTTCATCATCATGCTGAGTACTAAGTATATATGGGAACTAGAGAACCATTTCATCACCATGCTAAGTTCTAAGTATATATGGGAACTGGAGAACCATGACATCACCACGCTAAGTTCTAAGTATATATGGGAACTGGAGAACCATGACATCACCACGCTAAGTTCTAAGTATATATAGGAACTGGAGAACCATGACATCACCGTGCTAAGTACTAAGTATATATGGGAACTAGGGAACCATGACATCACCATGCTGAGTACTAAGTATATATGGGAGCTGGAGAACCATGACATCATCATGTTGAGTTCTAAGTATATATGGGAACTGGAGAATCATGACATCATCACGCTCAGTACTGAATATATATGGGAACTGGAGAACCATGACATCACCATGGTGAGTTCTAAGTATATATGGGAGCTAGAGAACCATGACATCACCATGTTGATTTCTAAGTATATATGGGAACTGGAGAATCATGACATCACCACACTAAGTACTAAGTATCTATGGGAACTAGAGAACCATGACATCACCATGCTGAGTTCTAAATATATATGGGAACTGGAGAACCATCATCTCATCAATCCCACTGAGTTAACACCTTGTTGTAAGTATCCTTGTCTCAAGTATACTTCTCCAGAGTTCCCACCCCCTACAGAATCCTTTGTTCCGAGGGAGGGTTCCTTTTGGATGGCCTTTTGCCAGAATGACTATGATTTAAAGACAAGAGACATCAATCAAAGTTTTTTAAGGAGAGCAGTATGCTCAGAATGAGGGCAGGGCTGAGCCAGGAGTCAAAGTGAGGGTCTGAGCAGGCTGCTGAGAAGCCTTGGGGAGAACTGCAGCACCCCAAGTGTTATGCAGGCCCAGGCAGGGAGGCCTCCTGTTCAGGAGGTCTCCACTGAAAGGCCAGACTTGTAGGAAGGAAGAACCTAGCTGAGGGACGTTTCCCATGCAGTACAGACCCACTAATGCCTCAGGGAACAGTCCGTGAAAAATCTGTTACCCCAAGGCCAAGCTGATCCCCCAACTTGGACTGCCACTTTAGAGGTGAAAAAACTGGGGCTGTGAAAGGTAAAGTCACTTTCCCAGTCCTACGGCTCAGAAGTGTTTGCAGAGATTTGAACCCAAGCCCTGTGTTCTACCCCCTAATCCACCTCACTGCCAAGTAACAAGATCTCATAAAAGGGTTTTAGTGGAAGAAACAGGCACATAAATATTAAGATACCAAATGAATTTACCACAAACAGATGGGGGAAGGGGCCCAGAATCACCCTAGGCTTTGTTAGCCAATTCAGACACACGTCCAAGAAGAACAAATCACAAAGATGGTTAAAGCTCCCTATTCTTCTGCCCTGCTGGAGCTGGGCAGAACAAGAAGCCCCCAAAGGGCGGCCCCCCTCAAGTTCCTAAAAGCCCGACTTGGGGGAGAAACGTGGGCTCCACCTAAACCAATATGACGGGTGCTATGACTATGAAGGAGCTGCACAATGAACAAACTCATTTGGAGACATCCTCAGGGACTCAGGGCTGGCCTGTGGGAGTAGGTGGGGGATCCTCTGAGACATGGGGAGGGGCTCCTGGAATGGGCAAACCCTAAGGGCAGGTGATTGTTTCTTAATTAAAATCAGTGCTTCACAGACAAACTCATGATCATTATAGCCTCGATCACGGCTTACCTGAGCTCTTGCCTTTGCCTCCCAACTGGGGGCCCCTAATCTCTCCATCACCTGCACAGCTCGTGCCCCCTCCGGCCCCAAGCTTGGGATCACGGGACCTGATGAACAGGGCCAGAATGCCTTCAGGCAAGCGCTTCCTTCCAAGGCGGGGAGCAGCTCCCTGGAGGTCCCAAGGGGCTTGGTGACGGGCCGGCCTGAAGATAGAGCCTACGTCCGAGGCTCTGACCTGGAGGGAACCCAGCTTACATGACAGAGACCTGGGCATTTTATCTAAGCTCATACGGAGGAATCCAAAGTCTGCCCAGCTACGTCTTCATCCGAGGCTGTACTAGAACAGGCTTCCCGGGCCAAGAACAAAAGGAAGGTGGATCCTTCCCTCTATTCTCTCGGCTGCCGCCTCTGGACTCGGGCAGTCAGTCGAGAGCCACCTTTGCAGAGGGACAAGCTGGAGCCCAGGCACAAACAACAGCGCTGGGGGCCTGGGTGAGAAAACTGGGGCACTTTGACTTCTGGGGTCACAATCTTCAGGTTTCTGAAAGACGCCCCAGCAGGAGGCTGGCGTATGTGGAGACACTGGGGGGGGGGGGAGGACGAAGGAACAGAGCTGTCCCACCCGGGCTACCCAGGAAGGCAGGGAGATCCCCATGCCATCCCTCCTGGGCAGGTATCAGAACTCCAGGAGGACCCCCACCTCGTCCCCCGCAAGCTGGATGGGCGGCTGTCGGATCTCCGGGGGACTCCCACCTCGTCCCCCGCAAGCTGGATGGGCGGCTGTCGGAGCTGGGGGGGGACCCCACCTCGTCCCTCCCGGGCGGCTGTCGGAGCTCCAGGAGGACCCCCACCTCGTCCCCCGCAAGCTGGATGGGCGGCTGTCGGAGCTGGGGGGCCCCACCTCGTCCCTCCCGGGCGGCTGTCGGAGCTCCAGGAGGACCCCCACCTCGTCCCCCGCAAGCTGGATGGGCGGGGGTTTGGACCGGGGGGCTCCCCCTCGTCCCCCCGGGGGGGCTGCGGAGCCCGGGGACCCCCCCCGCCCCCCCTGGGGGCGGCTGCGGAGTGGGGGGCCCCCTGGCCCTCCCCGGGCGGTGCGAGCGGGGCCCCACCCGCCCCTCCCGGGCGGGCGTCGGAGCCCGGGGCCCCCACCCGCCCCTCCCGGGCGGCCCTTTGGAGCTGGGGCCCCCTGCCCCTCCCCGGGGCCTCGGATTTGGAGGACCCCACCCGCCCCCGGCTGGATGGGCGCTGTCGGAGCTGGGGGCCCACCCCGCCCTCCCGGGCGGCGCGGGAGCCCGGGGGGCCCCACCCGCCCCTCCCGGGGCTTCGGAGGGGGGGCCCCCACCCGCCCCCCGGGCGGGTCGGAGCTGGGGGGCCCACCGCCCCTCCCCGGGCGGCCGTCGGAGCCCAGGAGGACCCCCCCCCGCCCCCGAAGCGGAGGGCGGCGTCGGAGCTGGGGGCCCACCGCCCCCCCGGGCGGTGCGGAGCGGGGGCCCCACCCCTGCCCCTCCCGGGTGGCCGGAGCTGGGGGGCCCCACCCCGCCCCCCCCGGGCGGTGCGGAGCGGGGGCCCACCTGCCCCTCCCGCGGCTTCGGAGCCCGGGGCCCCACCGCCCCTCCCGGGCGGCTGTCGGAGCCCGGGGCCCCCCACCCCCCTCCCGGCGGCTGTCGGAGCCGGGGGCCCCACCTCGTCCCTCCCGGGCGGCTGTCGGAGCTGGGGGCCCCCACCCCCCTGCCCCCGGGAGCCTCCCGGGGCGCCACCCCGGGCACCTACCCAGCGGACGGGCCCTACACGCTCGGGCCGGCACCGGTCACACAGGGCCATGAGGGCCTTCTTCCGAGTCAGCAGCTCCACAGCCTGGAGCTCCTCGTTCAGCTTGGGCAGAGCCCGGCTCCCATAGGCAATGGGGATCTTGGTAGGGTCGATGTCCGGAGGCAGGTACTGCGAGACCCGCGGGGTCGCCATCCCTCCAGGCAAGGAGGGAAGGAGGCACCTCAGGAAGCGCTGCCAAGAGAACCACCGGAAACCCGTTACTCGAGCGCCGGCCGTCCTAAGCAGCCCAGGGAAAAAAACAGCCTGGCGCTGGGAGCCCGGCTTTTTGACAACCGCAAAAGGGCCACGCCTCCCTGGTACGGACAGAGAAAGTCACCGGACCGAGCTCAGCCCTGCCGCCCCCTCAGGACGGATGCTTCAGCCCCTCTGCCGGGCTCACGCCGGGGGGGAGGGGGGTAGTGCTGGCCGAGCAGTGAGGACGTTACCCAAGAGTCTTGGCGGGGGCCGGGCCCCAAAGGGGCCCCAGCTGGGTCCAGACGGCAGGGCCCGGGGCGTCACACGGGGAGGGGAGGGGACCAGAAGAACCGCAGACAGGTGGGGGAAACCGAGGCCCGAGCCGGCCTTGCCCAGGGCCCCTCCCCCCCGGGGCGGATGCAATCAGTGGCCCAGCCAGAGCCACACAGTAACACGAGGCGGGGGGAGGGGATGCCCAGGGCAGAGGCCTCCATTGCGCAGGTGCCAGTTTCCCTCCCTGTGAAAGGACGGGGCGGGACTCCGTGTTCCTTCGCTCTAGCTGGGCTCCCTGGGCAGCGTGACCGGCGGCCGGATCCGCGCCCTCAGTTTCCCCGTCAGTGAAATGGAGAGGTTTGAACCTCCACATCCCATGACCGCGGCCAGGCGCATTCGCGCCTCTGCCTCCGGGGCTCGGGGCCTCAGTCTCCCCGTCGGCAAAATGGGGCGGGCGCGTCCCCGGCCGCCGCTGCTCCCGTGAGCCCCGGAGGTCCGAGCGGCCGCTGCCTCAGCCTCACCTGGGTCAGGGACCAGGAACCTCACCAAAGCAGCCTCCCTGAGACTGAGTGAGCCCTCAGAGGTACAGTTGCTAAGGCAACCGCGAAAACTTCCGCTCTGGACCCAGGATTCCCCGGAAGTGCGCCCCTCGAATCCCGCCTCCGTCCCGCGTCGCCTAGCAACGCACAGCACGCGCCCCTGAAGCGGGCCGCACCACGCGGGACTCGCGCGCGCTTACGGAGCAGGCGCAAAGGCAGGCTCCCGCCTCCACTAACCCCGCCCCCAGCAGTCTCACACCGCCCATTGGGCAGGCGCCAATATAGGCCCCTCCTCTTTCCCAATCTCTGCTCTAACCCCGCCCCCAGCAGAACTCTTCGGGCCTCCCCGACCCACTGCGCAGGCGCAGGGCCGGGCCACTCCCCTTCATCAACCCCAGCACGTGCGGTCACGGGGAAGGACCCGCGCCCTCCCTCCCGTGGCATTGGTGTGGTTGGCTCCGCCCGAGAAAGGAGGGGCGTAGCGGGGCCGCGGCCGAGGCTGGCAGTCCCTACGCTGGGGCCGAGGGTCCCGGGCCCCTGGGGGGGAGTCAGTGAGACCGGCCAGTGGGTAAGGTCCGTGAGCCTCAGCGTCCGGAGCCCCTCCCCCCCGTTGTCCTCGGCGTCTGTGGCTCGCTGGCTCCGCGGGAGAGCGCACGCTCCGTGAGGGCCGCTCGGCGTGCGGGGCTCCTCGCTGTTCTTCCCGTATCCCCGGGGCTCGGGAACAGCTCGGAGCAGGCCCCGGAAATGCTTGGGGATTGGCGGCCTGGTGTAGACCCGCTGAAAACACTTTTTGGTCGAATCATCCAATCAGCGGAGAGCGCGCGGTACCTGTACCCCGTGAATGAATCAAAGCCGGGGCCGTCACAGGGAGGAGGAGGGGAGACTGCGAGCTTCCGGATCGGAGAGACTGGAGCAGGGGAGCCTGAGACGGGACAGAGGAGGGGGGAAGGGAGAGGAGAGGACGAGGGGAGAGGGAGGGGAGGAGACTGCGAGCCTGGAGGACGGAGCAGGAGCCTGGAGACGGAAGGGAAGGGAGAGGGGAGGAGGGGAGGGAGACTGCGAGCCCGGATCGGAGAGACCGGAGCCGGGAGCTGAGACGGGACAGAGGAGGGGGGAAGGGAGAGGAGAGGACGAGGGGAGAGGACCCGAGAGCCGGTCTAGAGACTGGACAGGAGCTGGAGACGGAATGGAGAGGGGAGAGGGAGAGGGGAAGGGAGGGAGGACTGAGGGGAGGGAGATCAGAGCCTGAGGACTGACAGGGGGCCTGAGACGGGACAGAGGGGAGGGGGAGGGGAGGGGAGGGGAGGGGAGACATGAGCTTCCGACCTGGAGAGATTGGAGCAGGGGAGCCTGAGACGGAAGGAGAGAGGGGGGAGGGGAGAGGGGGGAGGGGAGGAGAGGACGAGGGGGAGGGGACACTGCGAGCTTCCGGATCGGAGAGACTGGAGCAGGGGGAGCCTGAGACGGGACAGAGGAGGGGGGAGGGGAGGACGAGGGGGAGGGGAAGGGGAAGGGGGCTATCCCGCGAAGAGGTCAGCTCTTCCCCAGCGTCCCTCCCAATGGCACCTGGCCAGAGACACCGCCCTCTGCCGTTTCCCTTCGCAGACGTGTTCCTAGATTAATTTAGGGCAAAGATAAATGTAAAGTTAGACAAAGCCCCCCTTCACGCCAGGTGCTGGGAACTTCCCTAACTGGGGGCTTGGAGAAATTGTGACTGAACTTTTCCTTTAAAATAAATATTTTTTCTTTAAAAATAAAAAATAAAATTAAAAAAAAAAAACTTTTTCTAACGGGCAGCTAGATGGCGCCGTGGATAGAATGCCGGTCCTGAAGTCAGGACGACCTGAGTTCAAATCAGACACTTCACACTTCCAGGCTGTGTGACCCTGGGCAAGTCACTTAACCCCAGTTGCCTCAGCAAAAATAAATAAACCCCGAAGGCAAAAGAAAGGGAACAAACGACCTTCAGGTCCATTATATACACCACAGATCTAAAATGAGATAATTACAGTAATTATAGGCAGCTGGGGATAGAGCACCCGGCCTGGAGTCGAGAAGATCTTGAGTTCAGATCCAGCCTCAGATACTTACTGTGTAGCCCTGGGCAAGCCACTTCACTTCTGTTTGCCTCAGTTTCCTCAACTGTAAAATGGGAATAATAGCTCCTTTCACAAGACTGTTGTGAGGGTGAAATGAGGTATTTCTAAAAAGTGCTTGGCATAAGTAGGCGCTATATAAATGCTTATTCCCTACCCTCCTCCTCATAGGGTGTCACATGTAAAATAAACTAGGAGATCTCCAGGGTTCTTTCCACCTCTTACTTTCTAGTGGAATGTCAGCTCTTTGAGAACAGATGCTATTTTTCAGTCACGTCCATCTCTACATCTCTATCTGGAGTTTTCTTGGCAATGATACTAGCTAGACTGGTTCTTCCATTTCCTTCTCCAGAGCATTTTACAGATTTTACATTTTACAGATGAGAAAACTGAGGTAAATAGGACTTGCCCAGAGTCACACAGCTCGTAGGTGTCTGAGACTGGATTTGAACTCACGAAGATGAGTCTTCTTGACTCCAGAGCTGGCACTCTATGCCCTTTGACTCCAACTAGTGTCCTAGAAGAGTAGCTACTGCTTTGCATTTTGTCTTATGTTGCCGGTTGTCAAAAATAAGTTGTTAATAAATGCTTGTGGACACTGAGATATCACATGATCCGTTTCTTATTTCTGTACCTTGGTAAACTCTCCCCATTCCTAGAATGCATTCCCTCCTCACTTGTCTCGGAATCAAAGCTCCACTCAAATGAGTAAAATATAACTGGTCTGGCCGCCCAGACAGGGAGGCAACCATGAGATTCCCCAAATGAAGGCACAAATAACCTGTAATTATATCAAGCAATGACTCAAAGGGGGGAAAATGAGATAGCAAGAAATATTAGAACAAAAAAAAAAAAAAACACAAATCAAAAGATTTAAAAATAGAAGTGAAATGTATTTGCTATCAAAAAACAACTAACTTCAAAAATGGATCAGGAAGCAATAAGAATCATTGGAATATTTGAAAGCGATGATTAAAAATATTTTGGACACTATATTTCAAGATATCATGAATGAAACCTGCCCAAAGCTATTTGAATCATAGGGCAAAGTAAAATTTGAAAAAAATCTAAAGTAATTCCTGAAAGAAAAATCCTGGGAATATCATAACCAAAATTCAAAGCTCCCTCAGGAAAAGCTGTTCAAGTACCAAAGAATCATAGTCAGAGTCCTGGCAACTTCTATAATAAACAAGAGGAGTATTGAAATACAACATTCCAAAAGGCAAAAGAAATAAGGTTATGACAAAAATTATTTTCCCTTTGAAGCCGAGTATAATTCTATAGGGAGAAAATTGAGTTTAATGGAATAGAGCACTTTTTTAGCATTTCTGATAGAATGAGTAGAAACTTTGAAAAACAAAAATGAATACAGAGAAACCTAGAAACGTAAATTTATTTGGGCAATTAGAAGGAGCCATTTGAAGACATGGCACTGACATGTTTGGTTAGTTGGTTGATTGTCCTTCATTCTTGAAGAGGACCAAAATGACATCATTTAGATGTTAGATGTTAAGAGTTAAAAGACAATGTGTCTAACTATGGCTGATCAGACCAATATGAGTTTGGAAGGCTCTACAACAGGTTGGGCACAAATAATCCATATGAAAATTTGGGGTAAATTTGTGCCTCTTGTTTCATTTGAGCTCCTGCAATTCTGCTTCCCTCATAGAATATAACATCTTTTTTGTATGGACACACCATGCTGAGTGGCCCTTTGCCAGGATCTTCCATGTCATGCAATTTATTCCAAAGTTTTTCATAAAGACCTCGAGGATTTTAAAGAAGGGAAAGGGACCTGTATGTGCAAGAATGTTTGTGGCAGCCCTGTTGGTAGTTGCTAGAAATTGGAAACTGAGTGGATGCCCATCCATTGGAGAATGGCTGAATAAATTGTGGCATATGAATATTATGGAATATTATTGTTCTTAAGAAATGACCAACAGGATGATTTCAGAAAGGCCTGGAGAGACTTACAGGAACTGATACTGAGTGAAATGAGCAGGACCAGAAAAGCATTATATTGGAACAAAAGGTTTTGCAAATATCAATGCTATTACCCATGCATATATCTCGTAAATAAAAAGCTATAATAAAAAAGAAGGAAAAAAAAGAATAAACATAATAAAAAAAAAAAAAACAGACCTCAAGGATGTCCTTATAATTGCCCCTTCTCATGCCATGTGAGTGCTTTCCTTGCATGAGTCCTCCATAACACGATCTTTTAGACAAATGCATGTTTGGTATCCAACAACACGGCCAACCCATCAGAATTGTGCTCTCTCTTCAATAGAGTTTGAATGCTTGGCACTTCAGCTCAAGAAAGGACTTCATTGTCTGGCACCTTATTCTGCCAAGTTTTCTTCAGAATCTTCCTAGGACAATTCAAATAGAATTCCATTTCCTAGCATGGTGCTGGTAGACTGTCCAAATTTTATAGGTATATCACAAAGCGATTGGCTCAAGAGCTCCTTCAGTTTGGTCAACTCCTCCATGAGTCAACAAATATTAAAATTAAATCAAAACAATGAAAAAATAGAAGAAAAATGTAAAGTATCTCATCGCAAAAAACAGTTGACTTAGAAAACAAAGGAGAAAAAAACTAAGAATTATTGGATAACATAAAATCCATGACCAAAAAAATTAATCTAGACATTATATTTCAAGGAATCTTAAAACTATCCAAATCTCTTAGAAGCACAGGCCAAAATGGAAATAGAATCCAGTGGTCACCGCCTGAAAGAAACCCCAAAACTAAACCCCCAGCAACATAATAGCCAAAGTTCAGAGCTTCAAGGTTCAAGAAGAAATATTGCAAGCAGCCAGAAAGAAAGAATTCAGGCACCAAAGAACCCCAAACAGGATCACACACAATTTGCAGCCACTCCAAGGGAATGGAGAGTGAGAAATGATAGTCTAGAAGGCAAAGGGTGGAGGCTGAAAAATTTACATCAAAACTGAGTATAAGCTTACAAGAAAGAAATAAACCTTTAACAAAGCAGAAGACTTCCAAGCATTTCGGATGAAAATTTATTTAGCCAGAATTAAATAAGTATCTTGAAGTCAAAGTCATGCAATGGCAGTAAGCGTCCTTTTTTGGAGATAAATAAATATCTGGCTGACTAGTGAAGAAAAATTCATTGATGGGGGCTCCTGAGCTCTAGACTTGGGGATGCAGACCCATAATCCTTCCAGATAATCCAGACTACAGAGTTTGAGAGGGAGATGCTACTTGTGTTTTTGAATCATATTCGTTGTGGGTTCCATAATAGAGGCTAGACTTCTTTTTTTTGTTTGTTTGTTTGTTTTTTTGTTATTGTTTTTTTTTTATTTTTATTTAATAGCCTTTTATTTACAGGTTATATGCATGGGTAACTTTACAGCATTAACAATTGCCAAACCTTTTGTTCCAATTTTTCACCTCTTACCCCCCCCCCACCCTCTCCCCCAGATGGCAGGATGACCAGTAGATGTTAAATATATTAAAATATAAATTAGATACACAATAAGTATACATGACCAAACCGAGAGGCTAGACTTCTAAGTCAAGGTGCCCATGTCCCCATCCTGCCTCAGATGCCTTCCCAACCGGGTGGTTGAGCAAGGGCTTTAGTTTCCTCACCTCTGAAAGGGAACTAGCATTCCTTAGGTCTATCTACTCCAGGTGATCATGGGAATGGCACGTTGGGAAATCCGAAAGTGTCAGAAATGATCGTGATTCCCAGTTAGCAGGAAGGTTCCCAGAGCCCAGGGGTGGTGGAGGAATTTTCATAGGCTCCCCTCACCAAGACGGCAGCTGGGGTTTGCAATGGTTTTTCTTGGAGGGAGCCTTAGTCTCAGTTGAAATAAATAATTACTCCAATATCGCAGCCAGCTGGTAAAAATGCAAACGTTTATTTCTCTTTCCAAATTAGCCCGGTTAGTTCAGAGACCTATCTGTCTGCTTGAGCTCTTGCAGCTTTGTCCTTGGCTTCTGCCTCTGCTTTCTTCAGCCTCCAGCCAGCACCAGCTCGTGGCTTCTCAATCTCCAACTGAGGTGAGTACCCTTCTGTCTCCAACCCCAGTCAAAGTTTCCCAGAACTCTCTCGAGTGGCTCATAGGAACTGAATTTATGTTACTTCTCTGAGAGTGGGATTGTGGGATATCTCCCAGCATGCTCTCTGAAATTTCCCAAACATGTGAACTCCATTGAGTTCTTAGATACTTATGAGCTCTCTAAAGGTGTGAACACAAGCATTGTTTCCATCAGTTGTACTTAGTACCTAGTTCAAGTTCTGGCCCAAAATATCTTCTTCTAAGATCAAATCAACTCCAATGTCTTAACACTTTGTAAAGATTCCAACAGAGGTTAGACCCAGTCCTGCTTGGGGTCACCCGGACCCCCGGTGTCCCACCCAGAGAGAGCCCCAGCCTCTCAGTCCTGGACCAGTGGATTCAGCTTCCCGTCCCAATCCAGACATGGCGAGAACTGGGTTTAGGGCTTGGCTTGGCCAGCAGGAGGAGCCCCTGGACAGCTCTGGGCTGCTTGTAGCTCCAGCTGCCTGAGCAGTCCCGGTGCTCCTCCTGCCTCTCTGCATCCACAGCCTTGCCTCCCCACCATCCCCACAGCCCACTGCCCCATCGTTTGCTTCAGGGGACTTGCGCTCCCAGTCCTGTTCCTTGCTTCTCCCTTTCTCAGTCCACTCCCCATCCCTCCCATCCTTCCCACCTGCGGTCTTGAGCCTTTCATAAGCCTCTTATTCCCCTTCTCAGGCTGCAGTTCTGCCTTTGACATCTCATCCCCCTCTTCCAGGCCCCTGTCCCCTTCCCCTCCTTTTCAGTTTCCCATATCCCACCTCCCTCCCTCTTTTCTTTCATCTCTCCCCAGCCTAAGCCCGCAGTCGCCCCTTTTTCTCCCTGCTTTGGGAGGAAGGACATGAACCTTGAAGAGGGGACCTCGAGGAAGGAGGAGCCAGGAGCCAAGAAAAAAATGGAAATGGGGGGTCTCAGAGACAAAGACACTGGTTGGGAATGGCTAAAGGATAAAGGAAGACAGAGGCTCTGCAAAGGAAACCCTTCCTGATCTCTCTGTGTGTCTCTCTGTCTCTTTATATTTCTCTCTCTTTATCTCTTTTTTCTCTCTGTATTTCTCTGTGTTTCTGTCTCTCTCTGTCTCTGTATTTCTCTCTGTGTCTCTGTCTCTTTCTCTCTGTCTCTCTTTTTTCTCTTTGCGTCTCTGTCTCTTTCTCTCTGTCTTTCTCTCTGTCTGTCTCTTTCTCTCTTTTTCTCTCTCTTTCTCTCTCTGTGTATTTCTCTCTATCTCTCTGTCTCGGTCTCTCTGTCTCTATATTTCTCTCTGTCTCTCTTTTTTCTCTCTTTCTGCTCTCCATATTTCTCTCTGTCTCTCTGTATCTCTCTCTGTGTCTCTTTCTTTTTTCTCTCTCTTTCTCTGTCTCTTTCTCTTTTTTCTGTCTTTTTCTCTGTCTCTGTATTTCTCTCTATCTCTCTGTCTCTTTTTTCTCTCTCTTTCTCTCTCTTTTTTCTCTGTCTCTCTGTATTACTCTATCTTTCTGTCTCTCTGTATTTCTGTGTCTCTGTCTCTCTCTTTTTTCTGTCTCGTCTCTCTGTATCTCTCGGTTTCTCCTTTTTCTCTGTCTCTTTCTCTCTTTTTTTCTGTCTCTTTCTCTCTGTGTGTGTCTCTCACTCTTCCACCTATTTAACTATGTAGCTAAATCTTTTTCTCTGTCACTACTCAGGCATCTATCATCTCTCTCCATATCTGTCTCTCTGATTGGCTGGAGGAGAGACAGAAGAGGTATGATGGGGTAAGGGAGGGGAACATCCCTGAGCTGATAAGGGACTTAGGAAAGGGGAAGTGGCCCTGGATAGAGTGCCAGGAGACTCTGGGCTTGAATTTCCCACTAGACACTGGCTCACTGTGTAACCCTGAATAGTCGCTTTTCTCTCTGAATATCAGCCTTCCCTCTGACAATCGGGGATCCCCAAGGCCTCGAGCACCTTATTCCACAGAATTGTTCTAGAATCGAAGAATCCCAGCTCTGGAGTTGGAAGGAGCCCCTGGATCTCTCTAGTCCCACTCTAACGAGGCAATGCAGAGCAAGTGATTTTTCATCACAAAGTGGCTATGGGAAAAAACCCATCTTGTCACTGGTGTTCCCTTACCCCTCCCTGCTCCCTCTCAGGCTGGGCCCTCACCCCCAAGATCCTTCCTGTTTGAGGTCTGTACCCCTGACTCCTTATAAACATACTCCCTCTGTCCCCAGTCCTGCCCTCACTATCAGACTGCTGCCTCAGTTTCCCCACTCCATCCTCTCTCCCTTCCAGCTACCTGTGCCCTGCCCCCAATCCCTTGCCCCACCCTCTCTAGCCCCTATCCCCAGCATCCCTTCCTCTAGGGACCCTTAGACCCTCCCCGTGTTCCATATTCCACCTCCACTTCTTGGGACAACTGTGTCACCAAACCCGTGAACCTTCCAGAAGCCCCCAAGGCACCAACACTGGGGTCCCCGCCCCCCCGGACTTCTCCCCTCAGCATTATCAAGTCTAGGAAGGACTGAGGTTCCCAGGGAAAGCTGGGCATGGGATGCCGGCTGGGAAGGCCCCCCCATGCCTCTCTAAGTCCCAGGTAGTCAGCCCCTTTGCAGGGCCCGCAGGCCCTCAGCTCCCAGGGACTGTGAGGACGGGGAGAAACGAGCAGGAGCTGTGGGGGAGGGGGACCTGAACCCCTGTTCTCCCCCTGCATGGCCTGAGGCCCCAATTGGCCCCCCACCCCCACTCCCAGCCTCAGCCCCATTTCTCCTGTGACCTATGAGAGCCCTGGCCCAGATTCCCTCGGGCTTTGACGTATGACCAATGGTTTATTAATTAACTTCTTATACTTCTTTGGCCCATTCTTCCAGCTCATTAACAGCCCAGTGGAGTAGAAGAGCTGATCTCGAGCCCCAAGACGTGGCTCCAGCCCCAGGCCCAACACGTCCCAGAAGCAGACGCTGCCGTTGCCAGGAGTCTCAGAGGTCAACCAGCCCCCCTCTGTCCCAGGAAGAATGGCCCAGATTGGGGGGGAGGCATCTAGTCTCTGCCCACTGGGGGGAAGTCACCGAGAGAACCGTTCCCTCCGTGGACAGCCCAAATCGGACACACAACTAGGTCAGGTGACGTGCCCCGGGTTACACAGGTAGCGTCCGGTATTTGAGTCTGGATTTGAACTCAGGTCAAGGCTCTATCCACTATAGTGCCCCCTAGATCCCCCCTTGGGTCAGGCCTAAAATGTGCATCTGACTCCCCTTTTCTCACCCACCCACTCGCCAGCTGCCAGAACAAGCCGGAGCCCTCTCTGAGACATCCTTGCCATGGGAGCCCTCCTGTGGCTCTCCTCAGGGGCACAGGCCGGGCCTTTGGGAACCCTCCGCAGCTCGTCCTCCGGGTGCTAGAAGGGACCCAGGCGTCCCTGGGAGGGTGGGCTCCCCAAGCCCCCGGGCTGCCCCCGCTCTCTCCCTCTGCCTCCCTCCCAGCCCTGCTGCTGTTGCTCCCTTAGTGTCCAGCTCCCCGTGACCCTGTCGGGAGTTTCTTTGGCAGGGAAGTCAGAAGGATTTGTCGTTTCCTTCTCTGGCTCATTTTACAAATGTGGAAACTGAGTTAAGGAACTTGCCCAGAGTCACCCAGTCAGTCAATGTCCGAGGCTGGATTTGCCCCCCGACCCCCAGCCGGCTCCCTTCTTGGCAGTCTGCTCGTAATCCCCCGACTGCCAGTCCTGGAGTGCCAGGGCAGAAGCCCCCTCCCTGCCCCTGGCCCACATCCAAAGCGAGGAGTGTAATCCGTTCCCTCTGTGTGGGGACCAACAGCGTCATTCCGGCCCCCCCACTTCCTGCACCCCCTGAGCAGGGAGGGGGCTGTTTGGTCTGGCTGAAGCTTGAGCCCCGGCCCCCCAGGGGAGGCCCACCGCTTGCCAGCCACCCCCAACCGTGAGAACATGCCGGAGCACAGAGGAAAACAAGGGCATTCCTAATAATGGCTAATTACCTGGAGGTCAGGGAGGGCGATTACCTGAGCTAATGGGCTTATTACTGAGGGCCAGTCATGCAGAACCCGTCTCCCTTCCCTGGCTCAGCTCGCGTCAGGGGCAGAAACGCTTTTTTCTGAAGCCGTGTCCTTTATGACTTCTTTTTAAAATTTTTTTTTTTCACTTCCAAATTCTTTCCTCCCCTTTCATCGAGAGGGCAGCAGGACACACGTTATATGTGCCCCTTCATTAGTTCCAAGAACACTGGGGGCCCGGCCCGTGTGGGAGAGGGATCCCCTCAGCAATCACCATACAGAGCTGCTCTAAGTAAGTCCTTCTGCACGGGGGAGTCTGATCTCTTTGGGAGATCGGCACAAAGGGGGCACGGTTCATGGTGTCTGGTGCTTTCCAAAATGGGGGCCCCAGTCCACAGCCCACCAACACAGGGGGCAGGATCCTACGCCAGCCCTGGCTCGCCAGCAGCAAAGGATCCCGGGGGGAACCCAAGTGACCTCCTGGCTCTGGAGGGGCCGCAGAGGGAAGTCATTGGCTCAAGGTCACCCCGGGGAGTTCGGGGCAGCTCAGGGACTCCAGCCGGGTCTCCCTCTGGAAGCCCAGGGACAGAGCGCTGGCCATGGCAACAGGAGAACCCCAACTCACACCTTGCCTTGGGTGTGCCTCCGACTGCCCCTCAGGGTTGTGTGAAGGGCTGGCCCTTCGCCAGCGCCTGGCACACTGGAAGTGAGTTGCCGGCCCTTTGGCCCCCCTTTTCTGTGAGGGACCCCGGCCCTGCCCCTGGGGTCACTGAGCTGGGTCCCAGAATCCCCCTGGGTTCTGGGTCTGTTCTCTCCCTCAGAGGAGGCCATCCTCCCCAGAGCCCTTCTCTGCAGGCTCTGCTGGGGGAGTCCGGACCCCCATCCATCTGTGAAGTTCCCTTTTCGGGGGTCAGTTCCATGGCTCCCTTCAGTTCATCAGATGCTGCGAAAGGCAGGAGGACGCCCAGCTCAGCGACCCCAGAGGCAGGACCAGGGTCCGTCTGTGTCCTGCCAAGGGCAGAAAAGACCAGCCCTGGCCCCATCATCTCATCCCAGAAGCCTTTGCCTAGAGTTTTATCCTGTTTATGCTCATCTCTCAAGCTTAGCCTATGTCCTCAGTCATTAAATAACTAGTGCTGATCGTCAAGGTTCTCCCCCCTGTTCTTTGTCTCCTCACTAAGAGACCCTGAGCAGCCATGGTGGGCTGGACAAGAGAGACCCCCCCAAAAGCAGCCCCCAAATCGCCCATGCCCACCCTACTCCTCAGACACCAACTGGACCCACCAGCCAAAGGCCCAGGGGGCAGGGTACAGCTGTCCAGCTGGGCTCTCCTGCCAAAAACAGCCAGCCAGGGCAGCCCGCCAGAGCTGCAGAGACAGGGAACTCTGGGTAGCAGTCAGGAGACCTGCTTTAATACCCACCTGGGCGCTTGCGGGATGTGACCCTCCCCAAACCTCCCTTTATTCCTCCCTCTGCTAAGTGAGCAACTAAACGAGCTAGATCATGAGCTCTCAAAACTGAGGGCTGTCAGCGTATTTTTCTTGTTACTTTGCATTTTTTTAAAGTAAATTTATTATTTATTTAAATTCTTTTCTTTTTAAATTTTGAGTTCCACGTTGTCTCTTCCTTCCCAGCTTTCCCTGGGAAGGCAAAAGCAACACGACATCAATTATACATGCGAAATCAGGGCAGACCCATTTTCAGATTAGCCACATCACCAAAAAAGGCAAAGGAAGAAAGGGAAAATAGCCCTCAGCTCGCACTCAGAGTTCATGAGCTCGCTCTCCAGAGGCGGAGGGCAGTGTGCATCCCAAACCCTTCAGGATTGTCTTGGATCGTCCTATTGGCTAAGTCATTCACATCTGATCATCACATAATATCGCCGTTTCGGCTTATTTTACCTTACATCATCAGCACTAGAAGTCTTACCATGATTTTTTTCCCCCTGAAACCAACTGCCCCTCCATCATTTCTATAGCCCAACAGGACTCTATCATGCTCATTTGCCCCAACTTGTTCCGTTATTCCCTAACCAACGAGCATTACCTCAAATTCCAATTTTTTATCCACCACAAAAAAAGCTCTGGCAATATTTTGGTACAAAGGGTCCTTTTCATTCTTCTTCAAACTTTTTGGGATGCAGACTTAGCAGTGATATCATTAGGTCGAAAGATAACCACAATTTTTGGACAATGTTTCAAACTGCTCTCCAGAATGACTAGACCAGCTCACAACTCCCCCACCAATTTATTAATGTACCTGTTTTCCCTCATCCCCTCCAGCATTTGTCACTTCTGATAGGTACGAGGCAGTACTTCAGAGCTGTTTTAATCTGCATTTCTCTAATCGTTTGTGATTTAGAACATTTTATATAGTTATGGATACCTTTGCTTTCTTTTTCCGAAAACTACCTACTTATACAATTTGACCATTTCTTAATTGGAGAATGAATGACTCATATTTATAAATTTGACTCAGTTCTCTATATAGTTAAAAAATAAAGTTTTGCCAGAAAACTTGGTATACATTTTTTTATATTACTTTATTGTCTATGGAACCTTTTATAAAAATATTTTTTCTGATTATCCCTTTTAATTAGATGTATTTTTGTTTTTCTTTGTTTGAGATCGTGAGATCTACTCCCTGACTGTTTTCCTTCAGCTGAAGCAAAATAGAATCTAGTAGATTTAACTCTTTTATCTGTCTTTCTGTTTCCAGTGTGCCTCTTGTAAACATCATCTTCTAGTTTGAACGTGCCCTTTCATCATTTCCAAGAGCACCGTGAGAACTGGCCCGTGTAGGCACATAACTTGTTCGGGAGAGGGATCTCTCCTGATTTTGTATTCAGCTGTGGTCTTTTCATCAGGAATACTTGAAAATGGGCTTTTTTCCATTAAATATCCATTTTTCCCCAGAAGGATTATACTCAATTTTACAAAATAGATCCATTACATTCCAGAATATCATATTCCAAGCTTTTCAGTTCTTTAATGTAGAATCTTATGTGATCCTAACTAAAGTTCCACAATATTTGAATTGTTTCTTTCTGGCTGCTTCCATTATGGTCTCACTTATCTGGCAAGTCTGAAATTTTATTATAATAAATACTCCTGGTCGTTTTAACTTTGGGATCTCTTCAAGAAGGAATCAGTGAATTATTTCAATTTCTATTTTATTCTCTGGACCTAAAATATCAAGACAATTTTCCCTTATAATTTCTCGAAATATGATGAGTAGGCTCTTTTTAAAAATTATGGCCTTTGGGTGGTCCAATAATTCTTAAATTATCTCTCCTTGATCTAGTTTCTAGATCAGCTGTTTTTCCGATGAAACATTTCACATTTTCTTCTATTTTTCATTCTCTTGATTTTGTTTCATTGTTTCTTAATGTCTCATGAGGTTATTAACATCCATTTGCTCCATTCTAATGTTTAAGAAATTGTTTTCTTTATTGAGCTTTTTTACTTCCTTTTCAATCTGGCCAATTCTGCTTTTTAAGGCCTTCTTTTCTTTGGTAAATTTTTGTACCTTCTTTTCTTTTTGCCCCATTCTTTTTTTATTTTTACGAATATGTAATCTTTGTTTTTGCTGAATAATTCCTTGATGTATATGCTTATAAATGAGATCTGAGTGATTTCGTTTTTTAAAGTTTCTTCCCCCCCCCCACACTCTGTTTTTTAAGGTACTAGTTTTTTTTCAGTATTTTTGTGCCTCTTTTATCAATTCTCTTTTAATAATTTTCTTGCATAACCCTTTTCTTTTCCTATTTTTTCCTCTATCACTCTTAATCGTTTTCTTTAATTCGTCCAGGAATTGTTGTTGGGCTTGGGTCCAATTGGCATTTTTCTTTGAGGCTTTCCTTGTAACTCTTTTCACATTGTTGTCTTCTTCTGAGTTTATGTCCTGGTCTTTCCAGCCACCATGGTAACTTTTTTATTGGTCAAGTTCTTTTTTTAATGGTTTGCCTATTTGTTTGCTTTGAACTTTATGCTAACACTGGATGTTGCTCACCTGGGGGTGGGGAGGCACTGAGCTCTAGGCTTTTTCATGTTGCTGTTTTCAGAGCTAGTGGGGGGGGGGGAGGGAGATCTGCAAGTTTTCATTGCTTCATGTATGATCCTGGAAGCTCTACAGTCATTGTTTTCCTGTCTGTGTTCTGGTCTTTCACCAGGAAAGGGCCCTGCTTCTCTGCAACAGCATTCCTCTTGTCCTTGGAACTGTGACCAGGGCCCTTGCTCCTTTGTGATCAACCACAATTCCAGAATGGCATGTGGGCAACAGTTACCCATCAGCCAGTGCTGACTGGCAGGGCCAGCAAAAGTGCTCTCTGACCAGCTGGACCGAGAACCACCATCACAGCTGCCTCCAAAGCCCTCTGCTAGTGCTGGTGTCTCAGCCCAGTCCCCACCCCATTATCACAGAGTTCTCCTACAACTTCCCAAGTGTCTTACACTGGAAAAATGTCTCCACCTGAACTTTTGTTGGCTCTGCTGCTTCAAAAGAGTTCAACTTGGGGGCTACCTCTATAATCTGTCACCCTGGCTCCTTCCCTGTGAATTTATTTTTTAAAAATATTTTATTAACTGTATTTCAATAAAGTTGGGTTCCTTTGTAATCCCATTGAATCTACATTGAAAAATGTTGTTTGGAAAAGGGGTTCTGGATCTCCCTAGACCATCCAAGGAATAGACACAAAAAAGGGAAGATCCCTAACCCAGATAATACCTACTAAGTGCCAGACACCAATCTAGGTGCTGGGGATGGAAGAGAAAAATAAAAACCAGAGGATCTCTGACCTCCAAGAGTTTCTTTTCCAATGGGAGAAACACCATGTACACAAATAAGGAAATGCAAACTACCTGGGCAATAAACATGAGGTGGGGGTGGGAGAAGAGCCTGGCAACTGGAGACATCAGGAAAGGCTTCCAGGAAGAAGTGGAACTACAGCTGATGCGATCTAGGGGTTCAAGAAGTGGAGGTGAGCAAGGATTTGTGCTAAGCACCGAGGGCAGCCTAGGCAAAGGCTTTTCCATCCCTGCGCTAAGATTTACGAGCTATGTGACCATGAGTCCTTCTTAGGGCCTTGTTTTCCTCCTCCGTGAAAGAAAAGTTGGACAAAATCTTTTGAGACCCCTCCCAGTGCTGACATTCTAGGTTCTAAAAGAACTCTCCAGCTCTGATGTTTTATCCTCTTAAAACCCTCCTTTTGAGCTTTCTTCTAGTTCTGACATCCTCTGTTCTCAGACCCCTCCCAGCCCTGATGCCCCCAGTTCCAAGGCCCCTCCCAGCCCTGACACCCCCTGTTCTCAGACCCCTCCCAGCCCTGATGCCCCCAGTTCCAAGGCCCCTCCCAGCCCTGACACCCCCTGTTCTCAGGCCTCTCCCAGCCCTGATGCCCCCAGTTCCAAGGCCACTCCCAGCCCTGAGATTCCACATTCTGAAAGCCTCCTCCCACTCTGACATCTCACACTCTTAAGTGTGTCCCGCACTTGTCCCAGCTCTAACATTCCCAGTTCTCGGTTCCTTCTTGCTCCAAGTTCTTGGTTCCTTCCGCTTTAGTCCTGACCCTCCAGCCCCCCTGGCCCCCCCAGTTCCCCCGGCCCTGGGCTCCCACATCCTCCACGTTTTGCTGAGTCACCCCCTGCCTGGGCTCCAGAGGCACTTGCTGCGCCCTCTCCCACTGGACTCATTAGCGGCCCCCCCCCAGCACACATACCAACCCCAATTAAGCTCCCTTAATAAAATCATCCCAAATGGGAGAGCCTGGGGGGGGGATGAGAGTCTAGGGGAGGATGTGGAAAGAGACCCAGCCCCCCCCCCACCCTGTAGACAGATTCACTGGGGCTCTGGGGCCTCAGCCTAGGGGGCCCTGGGACCTCGGAGGTAACCCCAAGGGCAGAAGAAGGGAGGAACTGACCGAGACACACCAGGCTGGTACCCCAGACACCGCCTCAGCCAATCAGAGCTGGGGCTGGGCCCTGGTCAGCCAGTCAGGTAACAAGCTGTCCATTTTCCAGGTAGAGAGGCAGAAATGGAAAGAAATAGCCCCCCCCCCAGGAAGGAGAGAGGGCCGACTGTGGGCCCCGGGAAAAGCACCAGGAAGCGGGGCCCTTGAGCCAGGCCCTGCGGGAAGCTAGGGCTTTTAGGAAGCAGAGGAAAGGGGGCATTCTGGGCCCAAAGAAGGGACTCCGCAGTGGGAGATGGACCGTCCCGGGCAAGGGGCAGCTCGTGGTCAGTGTGACCTGGATGGAGAATGGGCACAAGAGAGTTATAGGAAAGAAGACGGGAAAGGCAGATGGCATTTAGCTGGCACAGAGCCTTGAATGCCAGCCTGGGTCTTTGTCTTTCATCCTAGAGGCGATCGGGAGTCGTGAGGGACGTGAAGAAAGAGGCACCGGTTGTCCAGCTCTGAGTTTCTGAAACGTCCGGCTCTTTGTAAGGGGAGGGAGGAGAGGCCGGCAGGGGGAGAGCCGGAAGCAGGGAGAACCAGCCTGGAACCGGAGGCAACCAGGACCTGAGGCCTGAGGCTCTGAGAACAGGCACACGGACGTGGCTGAGCTAGAAGGGCCAGGACTTGGCTCTGACTCTGATAAAAGGGCTGAGGGAGAGGAGCCAGTCAGCTCTCACTCCTCACTGGGGCCACAGGAGTGAGTCCCTCCCATCATTCATTCATTCATTCAACAAGCACTTATTAAGCTCCTGATAGGCACCGAGGGCAACTCGGGCCTGGATTTTGTTAGGATTTCCCTCACGTCTGACTCTGTGCCCCATGGGGAGTTTTCTGGGCAGAGACACCGGAGTGGGTTCCCCATCCCCTTCTCAGCTTATTTTTCAGATGAGGAAACTGAGGCAAACAGGGCGACTTGGCCAGGGTCCCACAACCGGGAAGAATCTGAGGCTGGATTTGAACTCGGGCCCACTACAGACCCAGCGCACTCTCCACTGCAGCGCCCCCTAAAGGCCTGGATCCTTGGGCTACAAAGGCAAAACCAAGTTAAGTGACAGGCCCCAGTGAGGGAAAGAACAAGGTCAGGTACAAGGTCACTTTGGGGAGGGTGGGAGCCCCTTACAAGGGGGCGCTTCGTGCTTAACCCACACTGGATTACCTGCTGTCTGGGGGAGGGGGAGAAGGCAGGGAGACAATCTGGGAGCACAAGGCTCTGCAAGGTCAGTGTTGGGAATTATCTATGTATAGATTTTGAGAATAAAAAGCTTTTTTTAAAAAAGGGGGTTCTTGGAGGCAGCCCAGGACCCGGACCCCCCGCCGTGGGACCCACAAGCAGCACGATCCGGCCAGCCCAAAAAAGAATGAGCAGGTTTGGGGGTGAACGCCAAACTGAGGGAACCGGATCTTCCCCCAGAGCCCAGGCTGCTGCTTAAACAAGGGGTGGCTCCATGGGAGCTGCAGTGGGGGGAATGGGGGGAGGGAGCACCTGGAGGTGGGGAGACCAGAGAGAAAGCCACAGCAGCAGCCCAGGGAGCCGAGGGCCCACGACCCCTGGACGTCTGTCCTGAAACCCAGATCAGAGGCATCGGGGACTGAGGGTCCAGGCTTTGTGCCAGGGGGAAGTTCCCCCCACCCTGGGGGCCATTCCCGAGTTCCCATTTTGTCATTCAGAAAGGGGAATGGCAGAGCTGTCTAGGCCAATCGTACCCATTTTACAGATTGGAAAACTGAGGCCCAAAGAGGGAAAAATCCTCTCTAGGTGATGTGCAGCAGAAACAGGATTCAAAAAAGTCTGGATTTCTGCCTTCAAGACCAGAGATACTTTTGTTCTTCTATATTGTAAAATTCCCTATTTAAACTCCCGATAATCAGGAAAAGTGAGGGATGCTGGGAACTCTGGGCACTTTTGAAGGTCAAGAGCCAAGATCTCTGTAGGGCAATCTCAAGCCCTTGTTAGTGAGGGATTCTCCCCCTCCCCCAGACACAGGCAGATTTAGAGCGAGGGTAGTGGAGGTCCCTGATGCTTTCAGGGCACATTATTCCCCTCCTCTCATAGGAGGGGTCTGCAGGTCTGCCTTTGCACCTGCCAACCCTGAATGCCACAGTCCGGACCCAGCTGGCTCATCCAGGAGGTGGCCTAGAGGGCCCCATGCAGCCCCTGGAGGGTGCCAGAGAAAACAGCTCCATGGCCCGGCTCCCCAAGGGCCGCTCAGGACAAACAACAGGCTGAGCAGTGGAGCCGCACTCCGGGGAACGACTCCTGAGCCGGCCGGGCTGGCTTCCTCGCTCCAGAAACAGAGGCTGGGGTTACCTGGGAAGGCCATGGGGAAGGGGAAATGGGGGGAATCAGGAAGATCAGGAGGAGAGCCTGAGATTTAGGGGCCAAGGACTTGGCCATGGCTTGTTCCTGCACAAGCCATTTCATCTCTCTGAAAGGAGTGAGTGAGCGAATGAATGAATGAATGAATGGAAAAGTATTTAAGCTCTTTCTATGTTCCAAGCACTGAACTAAATGCTGAGGAAATGACAGAAATAATAATATAACAGTAGAAAAATCACAGCAGTTCCTGCCCTCAAGGATTTTACTCTCTAATTTGAGAGGGCCGCTACATAGAAGAAAATTCATTGGAGCCTCGGTTTACTTCTCTGTACTTAATTTTGATAAATCCTCCTGCTCACCCAGAGCCTCCAAAGCATTACAATAAACTCCTGATTTGTCTCTGATCTCCTGTGCCAGATGCTGCCCTCTGGGATAAAACACGGAATGCTGGGACTGACCTTGGAAGCCCTCCGCAGTCTGGCTCCTTCTGACACCTCCAGGTTTGAGTTCACATGGCTCCCTTTCGCATCTTCGAGGATCTCCTCAGGCTGGTCTGCTCCCTGTTCTCCTGGTACCACATTCTGTCTCTCTCCGTGTTTCTTTGGGTCTTTTTATCGTTCAGTGACCACTACAATGCTTTGTGAATGGGAGGTACTTAATAAATGCTCACAGAATAGATGGATGGATGGATGGGAGCAAAATGAGAAACTGAGGACTTCCCAGAATAACCACTTTGATAATTCAAGACTCAGCACCAAGGATTTGAGTTCATCATTAAGACTCGGGGGGGAAAAGAGCAGAAGATCAGCAAAAATACCTGAGATAACCCCTTGACCTTCTCTTAACTGCTTAGAGAAGAACCTGACTGATTATTTAATGGCCTGGAGACATTCAAGAAGTCTCCAAACCAGCTGTCTCTACTTGTTGCTTGAGGAAGGCTGAGGTAAACTAAGTTTCCTTGGTTATTGTAGAAACCTTCTAACTCCTCTGGCTTAATGGATTACTTACCTCTAAATAAATCTCCTCGTTGTGAGGGACTATGGGGTTTCTCATGAAATCATTAACTGGAGTAGATTGAGCCCATAAGTTCAATTTTAGTTTGTGGAGGTCTGATGGCTTTGGGGAAAATGAAATTCTTTGTACAAACCTTAGGCCGGGTGTTTAATGCCAGCTCAAACATACCTACGGCATTCGCAAGGCTGACCACCATAAATAAACTTAGGCAAACACACCTGCAAGCACTTGCAAACGTCGCCTAAGCTTACTGTGGTCGGCTACAAACACATCTTCTCTGCAATAAATTAGCTAAATGGGCTTGCCTAGAATCTAGCAAACCTGTGCTACTTCCATCTGAACAGGCCGTGAAAATGAACCAGATGAGGGGAGGGAGGGGTCGTGGGTTCCTATGAGTATTTAACCGCTTCTAACTTTGTAATCGGTGGCTCTCCTCTCTCTGAGACTCCAGTGAGTGGATTGTCTGCTTTTTGCGAGATTCTAATAAGGCTTCTCTTCTTCACTTTGAGATATTTCTGAGTAGTCATTTTGAGTTTGGGCTTGCTGTCCCACATGAATGGACAGACGGACGGATGGACAGATGGATGGAGAGACGGACAGATGGATGGAGAGACGGACAGATGGATGGAGAGACGGACGGATGGATGGAGAGACGGACGGATGGATGGATAGACGGACGGATGGATGGATAGACGGACGGATGGATGGATAGATGGACGGATAGATGGATAGATGGACGGATAGATGGATAGATGGACGGATAGATGGATAGATGGATGGATAGATGGATAGATGGATGGATAGATGGATAGATGGATGGATAGATGGATAGATGGATGGATAGATGGATAGATAGATAGATAGATGGTTGGGTGGATGGATGGATGGATGGATGGGTGGGTAGATGGATGGATGGATGGATCGATCCACCTTTATGTTAGATCAGCAGCTGCAATTAAGAGTTTAAATTTAGCTTCAGACACTTCCTAGCTGTATGATTCTGAGCAAGTCATTTTACCCTGCTGGGTTCAATTTCCTCATCTGTAAAATGAACTAGAGAAGGAAATGGCTAACCACTCTGGTGTCTCTTCCAAGAAAGCCCCAAAGGGGGACATGTGAAGTCAGACATTAAAATGACCAAACAATAAAAACTGCATTTGGACAATGTCCTGGGCCCAGAGCTGACTGGAAAAAAGGGAATGTAGGCCGGATTACTTTTGGTAAATGGAAGGAAGTCAAACTCGTCAAGACTCCCTAACACAGAGGCTGATCTGTGAATATCAGCAGCCAATGAGGATGCTTTATGGCTGTGAATTATGAGGGGAGAAGGATGGCAACAAGGATTTATTAAGCACCTGTGGAATGCAGGTATTGTGCAAAACACTGGGGCTATAAAGAAAGGTAAAAGAACTCTCAAGGAGCTCCCATTTTAATGAGGAAGATGCCATGTAAACTGCTATGTACAAACAAGATTGATTCGAGATAAACTGAGGTCATCTCAGTGGGAGGGCACTAAAATGAAGGACTGGGAAAGTTTCTTGATCCAGGTGGGAATGGGAAGCCAGGAGGCAGAGATAGGAGAAAGAAATCCCAGGCAGAGGGGACAGTCGACAAAAATTCCCAGCCTAGGGAAGTGGGGCATCCAGCGTGAGGAACAGCCAAGAGGCCGGGGTCTCTATGAAAAAGAACACAGAGAGGAGCGAGATGTAAGCAGGCTGGAAAGGTAGGAAGGAGCCAGATTGTGAAGGAACATTTTGTATTTGACTCTGGAGGTTATTGGTCAGACCTGAGCTTTAGGTATAATTTAGGAAAATCACTTGCGGAGCTGAAAGGAGCTGAAGACTTGAAGCAGGCAGTTCAGGTGGGAGGTGCTGAGGGCCTGCACGGGGAGGTCGTAAACAGAGGAGAGGAGGGATGCTGGGAGGTTAACAATGCTGTTCACTCGACCCCATTCTGAAGTGTTTTCTATAATGCAAGACACCTCATTATCCCTGCCAGGGTCCTGAGAGGGAGCCTAGCTAGCTGTCCTCTAGGGAGCTGAGTTACTACAGGAGACTCTGTCTTACAATGCTTATACTGCTAGCTAGAATGCTAATTATTATTGATAATCCCCTCCACTGGCTCCTCCCCCAAGGCGTTCTCATCCAATGGGAATCTGATCGTGCTTTCCTGCAAATTATCCATGCAAGAATCCCCCAAAGCACTGGGCACCTTCCTTCCCTTGGAAGCTGTCTTCGGGGGCACTAATGGGGCGTTTGGGCTGTCTAATTGGACATGTAATTTCCCTACATGACTAGTTCAACACCTCTTATGGCATTTCCCCAATGAGTGTCTGAAGCCAGTTCTGATCCCATAAGTCATTCTGATATGCCTCAGCCCATTTACACACACACACATACTCACACACACACACACACACACACACACACACTAACACACACAATCACACACTCAATCACACACATATTCACACACACACTCACACAATCACATTCACACACACTCACACTCACACACAATCACACACACTCACACTCACACACACACATACACACTTCCCTTTCTCAGAGGACCTTGAGCTTTACAAAACCCTTTGCCAAGAATAAACCTCTGAAAAACAGACTTCATAAAATTCTTAAATTCACCAGTTCAATGCTCTTCCCAAATACAAGGTGTAAATGGCAGTAAAATAATCATTTCCCCTTGTTTAGATAAGGGAAGGAACTTGTCCATTACATAAAACCCGGCAGTGGCAGAGCAGGGATTCTGAGATTTTCACTGCACCACAACTTCCCATCGAGCAGATAAAGTCTGAAATTTAAGGTAGAGCTAGTGGTTGGAACTGTAGGTGGCTGCCTGTGGGCATGACCTGCTGGGAATATGATGGGACTCTTTAGTGTTGTAGAGAGGGTACAGTATTTGTAATCTGGAAAACCTAGGTTCAAATCTTACCTGAGATACTAGCTGAGTGGTCTTGGTCAAGTCATTTTATTTACATATGCCTCAGTTTCCTCAGTATGTTGTAGTGGGGATGGAGTTCTTTCCTACTTTCCAAATTTGCCTCCTTATCTCTAACATGAAGGGATTGGACTCTCTGACCTCTCAGGTGTCTTTCAGCTGGCTTTTCTATTCTATGACTCTCTGATCTCTAAGGTATCTTTCAGCTCTAATTCTATAATTCTATGACATGGCTTTTCACAGACACATTTATTCATTTCAGAGATATTCCAGGTAATCTTGCTTTCGAGGGTTCAAGGACGCCATGGAATCCAAGGACCTGGACTTGTCTCTTCTCTCCCTTTTGAGATCCCCATGTTTTCCCATGTGGGAAGAAATTAGAGAGGCAGATCTAGCTTTACGTAAGGAGAAATTCCCGAACTGTAAGAGTTGTCTCCAGAAATGGTGGAGTCTCCTTTTTTATTTATTTTTTATTTTTTTATCTCCTTCTTTAGAAGTCTCTAGGCCCAAGTTGGATGATTCTCTAGGAGTCATGTACTAATGGGGATTCCTCTTGACTGAATGTATGATTTGGTCTCATTGGCCACTGGAGGCATTTCTGCAATTCATCTAATAAATTGAAGAGACTGAGAAAGATTGGGACAGAGTTAAGAAAATGTACCCCTCTCCCTTCTTTTCAGAGATGGGGGACTGTGGGCCTGGAATATCCTCCAGTATATACTATCAGACACCCATTGATCTATTGATTGGTTTTGCCAAAGTTGCTTTTCCTCCTTTTTTGTATTCTTTGCTACAAGGAATGGCTAATTGGATCGGGGAGTGGAGCGAAATATTAGAACTGTTATTGCCTAATAACAGATATCCCTCCCAAATAAAGTTTAAGATAAATAATGTAAGTGAATTGGGCTGGATCCGCGATTTTCTTTTTTTTTAATTTTAATAATATTTTATTCTTTCAAATACATGTGAAGATGGTTTTCAGCATTCACCTTTGCAAAACCTTGTGTTTCAAATTATTCTCCCTCTCTTCCCCCCCTTCCCCTGCCCACAGACAACAAGCAATCTGATATAGGTCAAACATGTGCAATTCTTCTCAACACATTTCCATATTCATTTTGTGGGTGAGCAGTTCTTAAACTTTTCGGTCCCAGGAGCTCTTTGCCCTCTTAAAATTAACAGCCCCCCCCCTCCCCAAGAGATTTTGTTTATATAGATTATGTCTATTTGATATTCATCCCATTAGAAATTTAAACGACTTAGTCCGTCTAGGAAAGTAGTTTAGCTGCGAAGACTGAAGAATTTCCCGGATGTTCAGGGATCCTGACTGCAGTTTGAGAATCACTGGACTAGATGGATTTAAAGGTCTCTCCTACCTCCCACAGCCTGCTGGATTTTCAATTCAATTCAACAAGCATTTATTAAACAGTCACTATGTGCCAAGACAGCTAGGTGGCGCTGCAGTGGATAGAGCACTGGGCTTAGAATCATGTCACTTCATCTTGTTTGCCTCAGTTTCCTCATCTGTCAAATGAGCTGGAGATGGAAATGTATCTTTGCCAAGAAAATGCCAAAGAGGCTCCCAAAGAATCAGAATGACTGAATGCCTCAAAAACAGCAAAATTCTGCAGATGGTGGGGAGACGATCAAAGCCCAAGCAATCCTGCCCTCGAGGAGTTTCTATTTTGCTGGAAGTTTATGTCCCAAATCTCAAAGCTTTGTGGACTGGGGGGTGGCTGCAGGGAGGCGGGGAGGGAAGAGGCAGCCGGGAGGGCAGGAGGGCTCCACGACCGAATGCCCGCCCAGGCTCCTAACTCTACAGCAGAGAGCACAATGTCTTGTACCTCTCCTAACCTGGCACTGTAGGTAATTCCCAGAGAAAGCCCCTGATGCCAGGCTCCCTAGAATAAGCCCCAGAGATCTCAAGGGGCCAACTCTGGAGGGGCCAGAGCTCACTTGATGTGTAAACGGCAGAGTGTTTGTTAAACTTTTTGGACTCATTATCTTACACACACCTCAGAGATTCCCTCCTCCCCTCCCCTTGTCCCCAATGTACTTGGGCTGGGCTAGGGCACAGGGGGAAGCTGAGAAAGAGAGGAAAATCCCTGCTTGCTCCCAGCTCTCCAAGGCTCTCAAGTCTCAACAGGATCCCATGGGTAGAGAAGAAGCCTCTTGGTGCTATAGAGAGGTCAGAGACCAGGTGTTAAGGGTCTGAGTCTCACGGGTGCCTGGAGCTAGAAAGCCCCCCCCCTCATCCCCCCTCCAGTCATGCACTGCAGGTCCCACATAAATGGGAAGATCCTCTGCAGCAGCTCCAACAAGTGAGACACCCTAAGAATGAAGAGTGATGGTTTGGACTCAAAGGGCTTCTGTTCAAATCAAGCCAAGTGATCTTGGACAAGTCACAGTGCCCTTGGTCCTCAATTTCTCACCTGTAAAATGAAGGGATCGGCCCGGATGACTCTGCTGTGCTTTCCAGACCTACATTTGTGACCCTAGCCATGTGAGCCCAAACGAACCCCTTCGCCCTCTGCATGGTGAAGATAGGCATTGCTCTGTGCCTCAGTTTCTTCCCCTAGTAAATGAGTGAGTAGACTCAGGTCCTCCAAAGTCCTTTCCAGTCCTAAATTTATGATCTTGTAATCCAATCCTTGTCCTTGTTTGAAGTGACTGGATATTCACTTATTTAATTAGAACATATTCCGATTCTACCAATTGGTTTAGTAGGTTGTAACAGCGTTTAGGCCAAGTGGTACCTTGGAGAGATCCCTCCCTGGCTTTCCAGGATAAATGGCCCAGCCACCTTCGTTAAGTCCTGTGCCCGTGGAGGGGACGCTGGGGGGACTACATGGCTTTGAAGAACTCGCTGCTCCTCTGCCTGACTCTGAGGCCAGGAAAGGAGACAATCATTCTTCCAGGGCCTCTGCCCTGATAATCTGAGGGTCAATGGAGACACTGCGCCGGAAGTTCGTTGTCCCTCCTCCCCACAAGACTCTTTTCTATCCGGGAACTTCGAAAAAAGTTAACTCTCCCACACCCCCTCCCTCTCTTCACTGTTCCCCCCATAAGACAGAAGCTCCCTGAGGCTCCCTGGGGCTCCCAGTCATCTTCACCTAAGTGAATAAGCTTCGAGAGCTGGAAGGGAGCGTGAGGTTCATTGGGGGGGAACCTGGGTTCGAATTTTCCCTCCAATACTCTGAGTTTGCTCAAGTCATCTTGCTGAGTTTCCTCCGTATGGGAGGAGACCCGAGCGAAGCTTCAACTCCGGCTCCCTCATTTTAAAAAGGAGGAAACGGACGAGTACCGAGAGTAAGGGGCTTCCTCCAGGTGGCCTGGGGGCGGGGCTGAGGTCGAGAGGGAATCTCGGACCTGGCGGGGCCGGCTTTTCCCTCCCTCCCCACTCTGGCCCCGCGTGCCCCTCCTCCCCACACCGGTTCCCACAGCCCGTCCCTCGGGCCCCAGGCCTCGGGGACCCGTTGTTAAGGCTGCGGGGCTCCGGGCTGGCTCTCCCGGCTCCGCCCCTGGCCCCGAGGCTCCCGGCTCGGGAGCCTCGGGTCGCTGCAGGGCAGAGGCACAGCCTCTGGGGCTGCGCACCTTACCTGGACGGGGACAGACGCGGGGGAAGGCCAGGGCCGGGGCACATGGCCGGCGCCGGGGTCGCGCAGGCGGCCAGGCCCGGAGCCCCGGGACTGGGACCTCGACGGGCCCCGGCAGGGCGGCGGAAGGAGGCGGAAGCGGGGCTGGAGGGCGCCGAGGAGCCGCGGGGCGCCGGCCGCCTGGCGCGTCTCCGCGGGCAGCTGCGGGCGCAGGCGGCCGGGCCCGGGGGCGCGCGGGGGGGCGGCCGGGACGAGCCGTCGGGGCCGCGGCTGGCCGAGGTGGTGGAGCGCGTGGGCGCGGCCGGGGCCCCCGCGGCCGGGCCGCCCTCAGCGGGCTCCGGCGTACTCCGTGTGCTCGGTGTGCGGGGAGCCCCGCGGCGGGGCCACCTACCCGGCCGGCGTGCTGGAGGTGAGCGAGCAGCGCCTGCAGGCGGGCCTGGCCGGGCTGCGCGCCGAGCTCTCGGCCGGCCTCGGGGCGCTGCGCGCCGAGCTGGCGGCCGAACTGGCCGCACTCCGGGAAGCCCTGGGCCGCCAGCCCCCTCCGCCGCAGGAGCCCCAGCAAGACGGGCCCGGGGGCCGCCGCCGGCCCGCCGCGGGCCCCCGCAAGGACGCGCTCCCGGGCCCCACCCGCGGCCAGGCGCTGCTGCGGGCCATCGGCACCGTCAACGCCCTGACGGCCGCCTCCTCCCCCAGAGCGGGCGCCGAGCCCCCCGGGCCCCGCAAGGACGCGCCTCCGGCCCCGGCCCCGGCCCCGGCCCCGGCCCCGGCCCCCACCCGCGGACAAGCTCTGCTGCGGGCCATCGGCACCGTCAACGCCCTGACGGCCGCCTCCTCCCCCAGAGCGGGCGCCGAGCCCCCCGGGCCCCGCAAGGACGCGCCTCCGGCCCCGGCCCCGGCCCCGGCCCCGGCCCCGGCCCCCACCCGCGGACAAGCTCTGCTGCGGGCCATCGGCACCGTCAACGCCCTGACGGCCGCCTCCTCCCCCAGAGCGGGCGCCGAGCCCCCCGGGCCCCGCAAGGACGCGCCTCCGGCCCCGGCCCCGGCCCCCACCCGCGGACAAGCTCTGCTGCGGGCTATCGGCACCGTCAACGCCCTGACGGCCGCCTCCTCCTCCAAAGCGGGCGCCGAGCTCCCCGAGAAGAAAACCCCGAAGAGGTCGCCGGCGCCCCCCGCCACTGGCCCGGCGCCCGATGGAGACTGAGGGGCTCCCGCCCCCGCGGCAGCAGCCGGCCCGAAGCCAGGTAAGCGCGGCCCGGCCCATCCCGCCCTCCCGGCCCTCCTCTGTGCGCCAGTGGAGCCCAGCGACCCGGATGTAGGGCCACAAGGCAACGGGCCTTGCCCTCCGGGAGCTCCCGTCCAGACGGGGAATCCAGGGGACAGTGAGATCAGTACCAAGGAGAGGGCTGCGCGCACCTTCTGAGGAGGGCCCAGGAAGACTGCCCGGGGGTGGGGGGAAGGAGACTGTTCTGAGCGCTCTTCCAACGTCAGGTCTGTGAGCCTAGGAGGGCACGCCCAGGGCTCAGGGGAAAGCGGACCCAGCTCCCCCTCCCCCTCCCCACCCAGGGGAGCGGGTCAGTTTGGCCAGAACTTGGGCTGGGCCAAAGAGAGGAGTGGGAACCGAGCCTATAGAGGCTAGTGGGGACAGGGGGGGGGAGGGGCAGGTTGTTCCGCCTCTGAAGCAAGCAGAGTCATTCTCCAGGAATGCCCCCCCTTTGGGGGAGGCTTGAAAAGGGTCCAGTTCCCCCTCCCCCAAGGCCCAACCCTGGAGGGCCTGAGTTTAGGGACCTTACAATTCTTCCCTCCTCCAACTGGCAGGAGCCAAAGAGAACAGGGGCAGAGGGTGGGTTTGTATGCCCCAGAGCCCTCTAGAAACAAGAGGAGAAAGCCCTTCCCGACAGCCACCTAGAAGGGCCCTTGGCCCCATTTAGTAAAGGAAATGAGCCCCAGAGGAGGGAGAACTGGGCTGACACTGAGATTTCCAAAGAGAGGGAGGATGGTGGGGGACTCAGCCCATGGCTTCCATTCCAGGGGACCTGGCAGCCGGCACTTGGTCTCCCAGGACCTCCAGCCTTTCCAGGGGAGTCAGGAAAACTGGCTCAGGGCATCCTTGGGTCCCTGTGGCCAGGGTGGCCGCGTGGCCAAGGGTCTCCCCGCCCTGGCCTAATCTCAGGCCCCTGAGGCTCCCACACCCACCCCCCTCCCCAAGTCCCCATGCACTGTGGTCAGGGGGCTTGGATTGTATCTCTCCCCCCCCCATCCTCCTTTAGGGTGGGCTCGGACCATCCAAGGCCCCCTCTCCCAGACAGGGAAGCCTCCTGCGGGAGGAGAGAGGTGAGCTCTGGCTCACTCGGAATTCTCTTGTGCTTAGTTCCTGCTGAGCCTGGCACCGGAGACGGGCCGGAGGGAAGCGGGCGCACACCAAGCCACCGGGCCCGTGGAACAGCCGGTGCGGGGACCACAGGGACCCTGGAGACCCAGGCCGCCCAGGAGCAGCACCGCCCCACTCAGCGGCTTGCCACCGGTGCCCCCAGCTCGTCTCTGCAGGCGCTGCCATCCGCACCCTCATCTCAGCTTGACCCCCAGGACGACCCCAGAGGCTTTCCCTCCCTCGCCATCCCCGAAAATGAAGGCTGTGCTGTAAGAGGTGGCCCCTGATAAAGGCGTTTATTAACAAAACGGGCTCTTTTCTGTTTGCACTGGGGGAGGGTGGCAGCTCATGGGGCAGAACTGCAGCAGGCACCCGAGGTTCCAGGCCCAGGGAGGGCTGAGACACAAGCCTCTAGTACTTGAGGGGATGCCGAGAAGGGCGGGAAGGGGCAGGTGAGGAAGAGGAGGGAAAGGGAGCAGGTACTGGGGGAGAAAGGAGGCGGGGATGGCTGAGCGCAGGATAGGCGGGCACAGCTGGAGTCAGGATAAATGCCACAGGAGGGGGTGATTAGCTCTAGAACAGAATGTCAGAGCTGGGAGGGAACCTTAGAACAGGGGATGTCAGAGCTGGGAGGGAACCTTAGAACAGGGGATGTCAGAGCTGGGAGGGAACCTTAGAACAGGGGATGTCAGAGCTGGGAGGGGCCTGAAAACAATACCATGTGAGGATGGAGCTGGATAATCCCTGAGGTCTCTTCCAGCTTTGAGGCCTGTGAGCCTGGGAATGTGCACATAAAAAGGCCAGGAAGCTTGCAGCCCAGCCTCGGTCGGATGCTGGGGCCGGGAGGGGGACGCCTGAGCAGCCTCCCGGCCCTGGGCTTGGGTCCCTCCCAGCACCTTTCAACCTCTCTGGCCGGTGCCGAACTCCGGAGCCTTTGTGTGCGTCCCGGAATCTGAGGTTCAGCAGCCGTTGAGTCTATGGGGGGGGGGGGTGTCTTTCTTCCATTGGATTGATGAGAAAGCTGGCGTTCGAAGGTCACACGGCGGGCACCAGTGACTGCCCCGATGCTTCTCCTGCCCCAGGTCCTTCCCCCCCAGATGCCCCCATAGGGAGTACCCGGGGAGCCCCAGGAGCAGTGAGGGGGAAGCTGAGCCACAGGCTCAGAGCGTTCCCCCGGAGCCCAGCCCCACGCTCAGGAGCAGGCAGAGCAGGGCCCACGTCTCCGTCGGGAGGGAGAAGGCCCGGGCCCCGCTGGCCGTGGCCCCCCGGGAGGCCAGGACCCTCCGGGCCCCGAGGGGCTGCACCGGGCGGAAGTTGTTGGTCATGCTGACGGGCCGAGCCCCCGGGGGACTGGCCTGAAGGGCGGACACAAACTGGGCCAGCTGGAGGGGGGAGATGCACTTCAGCTCCAACACGGGGGTATCCCGCTGCCCCCCCCGGGTGCTGGGGAGCCAGGACCCGCGATCCCGACCTTCCCCAGGAGAGTGAGAGGAGAGGTGCCATACCTGGGCCCTGCCGATGGGGACGGGCTCCTCAAAGACAGTCCAGAGCACGACCTCGTCACAGGCCGGTGTGGTCAGGGACCCGGAGTAGCGGTAGTAGCGGGAGAGCCGGGCCCGGCCAGGCAGCAGCTTGTCCAGGCGGAAGGTGGACGCCAGTTCCACCGATTGCCCTGGACGGTGGAGACGGAAGGGGCGCCGTGTGTTGGGGCAGCCCCCCCCCCGTGTCCCCCTCCCCCTGCTTCTGGCCCCTGGCTCCCCCTAGAGCCCTCACCCTGGTGAGAAATGTTCTTCAGCCCGGTCACAATGGTGTGGTAGTTGTCATTGTCCTCGGTCTGCACCTGTCGGGGGAGGGGGGCAGGGGCCTCGCTGGCAACGGTCCTGCTGCCGGCCCTGGTGGTCATTGGGGTGCCATCCCCCCCCGCCTCTCTTCCCTCCTGTCTCTGTCTCTGTCTGTGTCTGTGTCTGTGTCTGTCTCTCTCTACTTTGCCTCACTCCCCCTACATAGTCTGTCTCCCCCCCAATTTCCCGGCCTGCTTTTTCTCACACCCTCCCCCTCTTTTTGCAAGTGAGCAGCAGCAGCCCCCCCCTCCCCAAGCTTCTCCCTACCTTGAAGAAGAAGGCTAACACGGCCAGGCCTCCGGGATGGCCCCGGGCCTCCCCCAGACTCTTGTAGCGGGTGTTCATGTGCACCACGTGCATCTGGAGGGGACACACAGACGCCGTTGGGCCAGCCCACCTCAAGCCCCTCATTTGCACCGACAGGGAGCTGAGTGCCCGCTTGAGGACTCTGTGTCCCCCCAGGGCCCCCACCTCTCACTCACCCAGTCCCTAGCCCCGGGCCCTCACCTCCATAGGCTGGCGCTGCCCATCCAGGGTGTGCTCGGAGCCATTGGCCGTGGGATCGCCCCAGTGGAAGTGGAGCTGCAGAGCGCGGTAGACGTGGGGCAGGCCCCCGCCCCGGATGCACGGCTGGCCCCGCTCCGGGCCCCGGGGTCCCTCCAGGCTCAGCAGCACTGGAGGAAGGGGACACCATACGTGCGGGAGGTCAGCGTGTGGCAGAACCGGCCCTGGCACCAAGGGACGCCCCAAATCCTCCACACACAGAGATTCACACACTCACACACTCACAGACACTCACACTCACACTCACAGACACGCTCCCTGTCTGGGAGCCTCCCACCTCCATACAGACTCTGCTGGGCTGGAGCCTTCTGGGAACACACAGGTGAGGATCAGGATAGAAACGGGATTGTGCCCAAAATCTCCCCCTTTACCTTCCTACATCCTCACCCTCCCTCGAACCCTGCGCCAGCCCCAGCTTTTCTCCAATCTTGGGGCCCCTGGGAGGAACCTCCAGCCCATCTCCCCATTCGGTGCCTCCATCAGAATAAGCACTTGCTAACATCACGTCCACAAACATTTCCTGAGCGCGGGCGATACATAAATGAGCATTTCTGTCCTCAAGAAGTTGGTCTTCTGCTCATAATTCTGCTGGATTACATGTGAACTGACTAGAAAGATAGGAGGGAGAGACAGACAGAGACGCACAGACAGAGAGACAGAGACAGAGAGACAGAGAGACAGAGAGAGGAATTGGTGGATAGAGAAAGAAAGATGATAGAGACAAATATATGATAAAGATAAGAGACAGAGATGAGAGACATAGGGAAAGACAGAGACAGAAAGAGGGAGAGAGAGACAGAGAGAGAGAGAGAGAGAAGAGACACAGAGAGACAGAAAGAGAAAGACAGAAATTGGTAGATAAAGAAAGATGATAGACAAATATATGATAAAGAGAGAGAGAGACAGAGAGACAAAGACAGAGACAGACAGAAAGAGACACAGAGAGAGACACAGAGAGAAGAGAGACAGAGAGACAGAGAGATGATAGATATAGATGACAGACAGATGTTTGGGGGGGGTGGTCTCACCTAATAAATGTTGGTTGAATTGAATTCTGGGAGATGTGACAGTGCAGACCCAAAGAGGGCAGTGACAATTGCCCCTTATTCAGCTAGTCATCAGAGGAACTGGGAACAAGGGGAGTGCCAGAGGCTGCCACCCTGGGGATGCGAGTCCACCTCCTGATTCTCCCTCCGGGGCCCTCGGGACTCACCCTGGCCCTCCGCGGGTGCACCCGGCACTTCCGCACTAACTGTTCGTGTCCTAAGCTTGTCTGTGAGCCCTGGAGGGGAAGACCCTCCGCCTTGGCGGCAGAAAGCCTCCGTCATCTGCAAAGCCGGTGCCCAGGGCGGGCTGCCAGCCACTGAGTGCATGAGGGGGCGGGCCCGGGCAGGGACCGACTCCACGGCCGCCTTCCTCCCCCAGGGCGCCCTGGCTCGGACCTCGTCGCCCTGTCTGTTGGGGGGGGGGGGGGGGGACTGACCTGTGTGTCCGTCGTTCAGAAGCCGCCACGGGCCCGGGGGTGCCGAGTCATAGCCTTCAAACACAAAAGGGCCCAGAGTCCGGTCCGGCTTCGCCTGGTGCCGGTCAATGTCAATGGGAGATTGGGCTGAGCCCCCGCAGGTGTGGGCGACATCCTTCCAGTGTGAAGGGCCTGGAGACAGACCAGGAGAGAGAGGGAAGAAAGATGGGGGCGGCAGAGGGGGCCAATCCCAGCGGCCCCGGCTGCACAAAGCCTGGCTGCCCCTTCCACCGCCACCCCCGAACCCAGAGAAATCCAGGGGTCCTAGAGTCCCCTGGTAGGAAGGGAGCCAGGAGGTGGCCTCTGCGCGCCCATTCCCCTCCCACAGGGGCCTGTCCGCTCACCTTCCTAACACCTGCACACACGGTGCAAGGCGGCCCTGCCTGGTGAACACAAACACACACACACACTCACACACACTCACACGCACACACAGACACACACTCACACAGACACACTCACACACACACTCTCATATTCACACACACTCCAGACAGATGGAACAAGAAGCATCCCGAGATCATTGAGCTCAGTCCCAGCCTGCACCGGGTCCCCGGGTCCCCGGGTCCCTCACGCTCTCTCATGGCCCACTCTCCAGAAGCGAGCCCCCTTCTGAGGTGCTGTCCCAGGGGTGGGGAAGTTTTCCTTGACAGTTAAAAGTTGTCAGCCTGTAATTCTCCCCCCCCACCCCTCCACACTGAACCCCCCCCACCTCCACTCACCACAGCGGGGATTCTGGGAATCATAGCACCAAGAGCCTGCGGGAAACAGATGGGGGGGTTAGAGCTGAGGTTCCCCCCCACACATTGTTCTCTCCTAGACTCGGGGGAGGCGGCTCCACAGCAGAAGCGCTTCTGTCTCCGGTGCCCGTCAGCCTGGTTCTCTGTCTCTCTCTCTGTCCTTGGGTGACTGCCTTCTCCCCCCATCGCCCCCCTCCCCCCCTCCGCCCCCTCCACCCCCACCCCCACCCCCACCAGAGGGAGAGACTCGGAGCCCGGCGCTTGGAGCTGGAAGTTCTTCCCCGCCAGCTGCTCCGGCCCCGCAGGAAGATCCCATCTGCCCCCGGGCTGCAGGATGCCATTAGGGAGAGAGAGAGAGAGAGGCGGCAAAGGGGAGATGGGAGGGAGGGAGGGGGAGGGACCCAGGGGCGGAGGGGCACCCGAGGAGGGGGCTGAGGGGCTGCGGGAGAGGCTCCGGACGCTGGCAGCCCCTTGGGTATCCCCAGGAAACAAGGCTACGGCACGTGTGGGAGAGACAGGGAGAGACACTGACCGAGAGACAGGGAGACAAGGGCAGGAGAAAAGAAGACCAAAGTCGGAAACTCACACTTAGGGCACCTGGGACGGAGAGACGGGGAAAAGTTAAAATCACCGAGCGCCCGGATTGCGGGGAGGAGAAGGGAGGGGAAGGGGAGGTAAGGAGGGGGGAGGGAGGGGAGGGAGGGCACGAAGGAGGAAGGGGAGGGAGAGGAAGGAAGGAACAGAGGGAGAAGGAGGAGAGAGAGGAGGGGAGGGAGGGCAGGGGTGGAGGGGACAACAAGGAGGGGGTCCTCTGGGCTCTCACCATCGGGGGCCGCCTGGACAAGCATAGGCAGCGTGAGCCAGGCGAGCGGCACTCCGGGGGGCCGCATGGCCGGCGGGGGCGCGGAGCTCCTGGGTCCCGCGGACGGCCGAGCCCCAGAGCCCGCCGCCGGGCTGGCGCGCGGAACCTGCTGCCGTGGCCGATGCGGGAGTGACCGCCTGGAGCCGCTGCCTCCGCCGCCTCTTAAATAGCTCTGGCTCGCCGGGCGGGGCAGGGTGGGGGGAGTTAACTCCTTCCCTCCTGGGGCGCCCAGCCTCGGGCCGCCGGCCCGCACACGCACCTCAGGCGGGGCCCAGGGCGCGGAGCCGGGAGCCCGGAGGAGAAGGGGCGCGCACGTGGAGGGGCCCGGCGGGAGGCAGAGCCAGGAGGGGGGCGCAGGAAGCCGACGGGAGGGGGGGCAGGGGGTCCCCGAGGGAGGGAGGGAGGGAGGTGGCGATCCCCTTGGGTCAAGAGCTGCCGGGAGAAAAACTCATCTGGGACGGGAAGCACTCTGAGCTGGGAGCCGGGCAAGCTGGCTGCCAGACCCTGCCCAGAGTCCCTCTCTCCCTGCTGGGCCACCTACTCCCCCTGAATCCTTCTCTCCCTGCCGGGCCACCAACTCATCTACTCCAAAAATCCCTCTCTCCGTGTGGGGCCACCAATGCCCCCAGAATCCTCTCCCTGCTGGGCCATCAACTCCCCCAGAATCCTTCTCTCCCTGCCAAGCCACCAACTCGTCTCTGCTCCCCAGAATCCTTCTCTCCCTGGTGGGCCACCAACTCCCCCAGGATCCCTCTCTCCCTGCCAGGCCACCAACTCCCCCAGAATCCTTCTCTCCCTGCCAAGCCACCAACTCGTCTCTGCTCCCCAGAATCCTTCTCTCCCTGCCGGGCCACCAACTCATGTCTGCTCCCCAGAATCCTTATCTCCCTGGTGGGCCACCAACTCCCCCAGGATCCCTCTCTCCCTGCCAGGCCACTAACTCCCCCCGAATCCTTTTCTTTGTGAAAGGTCACCAACTTGTGTCTGTTCCCCAGAATCCATTCCCTGCTGGGCCACCAATTACCCCAGAATCCCTCTCTCCCTACTTGGCTTCTTGCTTCAGGGGCCACCTCTGCTAAGGATGAAGCTGTTGGTTGTGAAGACCAAGTTAGCTCCCCAGATGCCTTAGAATCAGCTGGAGTCAGGATAAGCAAAAGTCCTTGGTCTTTATTCTTGGTCTTTAGGGGTAGAAGTGAAGGGGATGGACGCAAGCTCTCCACAACCTCCCTTCTCCTGGTCCACCGCAAAAGTGACTCTGGCTTGTCTTACTCCACCCCCTAATCCCTCCTACAATTATCTGTATACACCTAAAGATCGAGCCAGCACAGAATAGTGAGAAAAGCCATTTTCCAAGCACCCCCCCAAGCAGAATCGAACTCACAGAGGGCAGAAAAGGCTCCCCAAGATTCCCAAAGGTGGGGGTTTGTTTTGTTTTGTTTTAACTGGGTGACCTGGCCACGTGCAATGAGAGCTTGGACAAGGTAACATCCAAGGTCCCTTCCAACTCTGCCAGTCTGTTCTAAGGCAGGGTTCCCTCGACTTTTTCCACTTGCAAGCCCTTTTTACCAGAAAAAAAAAAACCTTAATTTTTATGGGATCCAACTATGTGGGCGTATAAAATAAATATGCAAACAAAATATTTATTGACTAAGAAATCATAATTTAACAATCTCCCACATTTAGTTAGAAGATTTCATATGGGGTGGAGATACCCACATTTTAAGAATCTTTGTTGGGGCAGTAGGTGGCACAGTGGATAGAGCACCAGCCCTGAAGTCAGGAGGACCTGAGTTCAAATCTGTCTCAGACACTTAACACTTCCTAGCTGTGTGACCCTGGGCAAGTCACTTAACCTCAATTGCCTCAACAATAGCAGAAAGAAAGAAAGAAAGAAAGAAAGAAAGAAAGAAAGAAAGAAAGAAAGAAAGAAAGAGAAAGAAAGAAAATAAAATCTTTGTTCTAAGACACCCTCAATTCTCACTTTTTCCTAAAATCCATCCAGGTGGGACATCCTAGGATGTAGGCTCCCCTCCCAGAGTTCTAAGGCCCCTCCCAGCTCTAATACTGTCCGTTCTAAAGTTCCCTCTTCTCCCTATTCTTGGTTTTGATATTGTCCAAGAGGTCAAGGATGTAAACTGATAAAAAAAAAACAACACTCTGTTGAATCTGACAATTAGGACAAACTGGCCACCTCAGAGAGTTGTGGAGGTGGAAACCAGATGATGAGAAAGGAAGTAGAAGAATGCAGAGGGCTCTTTCCGCAAAAGATGTGAAAGACCCATAAATTTCAAAGCTAGAAGGAGTTCTGTACCTCCCTTCACATATGGGGAAACTGAGGCTTGGAGAGTGATTCTCATCAAGTTCTCTAATTTCAAAGCCAAGATTGCTTGAGCATCTTGAGGAAGTGTTGGGGGGGGGAGGGTAGCTAATGGAAGTTAACTGAGGTGGGGACTCAAGACTGTGAAGGGGAAGGAAGATTACTCAGATCTATGGGAAAAACAGGATCAAGGCAGTGACCAAGAGCTCCCACTAGGATTTACAAATCTGGCTTCATGTCCCCCCTCCCCAACACACACACACACACACACACACACACATACACACACACACACACACACACACACACACACACACACACACACACAGTTGGGAAGCCACCTCCAGGACAGGCCTAGAGTGATCTCTCTCTGTGGGAAGACGACGTTCCCCAGGAAACTCTTAGCTAGGGTGCCCTCTGGAGGTAGCCAAAAGGGGATTGGGAGCTCTCCATGGTTCTGAAGCCGGGTCAGTTTTCCTTCCTCTGCTCTGCTGTGCTCAAGCCCCCAGAAAAGCTCTTGATAACATTAACAAGATAACATTAAGAAGATCGGCTCTTGAAGGGAGGAAGGTTAAAAACCATCCCCTGGATGTCTGGGATCTGAGAGTCAGCGAAGGCAGGAGACCTCAAAGGAAATCGTGGAATCTCAGTCAGAGGGGACCAACATGGGCCACGAAATCCTAAGGTCACAGCAGCAGATGCAGAATTCGAATCCAGGTCTCTTTGCTGCTCTTCACCACTCCTCCCAGGCTTCAGATCCTGGTGGTCAGATGCCTTCTGAAGTAGATCTTCCAGGCATAAATATTCCCTCTTAGAAAGTGTATCCTGAATGGGGGAGAGGACTGGAACCCCTCCCCATGCTCCCCCAGTCAGCTGATGGGGCAGTGGACAGAGCAAAGGACTTGAAAATGTGAGTCAGAATCCTGCTGTGGACATTCCCAGCTGGGGGTCTCTGGGCCAGACGCTTAACCTGGCTGAGCTTCACCTTCCTCCTTTGTGAAAGGAGACATTTGCTCCCATCACATAGGGCTTTTGTGCCAATTGAAGGCGTTGACGTAGATAAAGCAATTGCAAATTTCAGAAGTTCTAGATAAATGATAGCTGTTATTAATTTTGAAGTTCTCACCATTGCAGTTGTCATAACTGTTCATGTAACAACTCACCAAACCATAGCAATCATCGCCGTTTGCTAAGTGCGCTTGTAGGGGAAAGAAAATCCAGAACCTGGTGAGGGTTGTTCGATTTCAACCTAGGGAACAAAGGTTTTGTTCCTCAGCCATTTTAAATCAGGCAAATAAAAAAGTAAAGAAATCCCCCCAAAAGTTACATTCCAATAAATATAAATATACCCTCAAAATACCACCCGTGGGATCTCATCAAATGTAATAATGGAGTCGATGGCCTCTTCAGCTTCAAGGTTTGGGGTCATTTGATTTTTTAAAATGTCAATCTAGCAGCCATTTCAGGGATGGTATTCTTTCTCTGAAATAAACTGTTTTCTGTGCAGTGTATTTTAAAAATCCTCAAGCTCGGACCAGAACATAACATTTTCACTCCTGTTTTTGTCTGCTTGCATTTTTGTTTTTTCTTCCCAGGTTATTTTTACCTTTGTAAATCTGATCTTTCTTGAGCAGCAAGACAACTGTATAAATATGTATACATATATTGTTTAACATATACTTTAACATGTTTAACATGTATGGGACTGCCTGCCATCTAGGGGAGGGAGTGGGGGAAGGAGGGGAAAAGTTGGAGCAGAAGTGTTTACAAGGGTCAATGCTGACAAATTACCCATATATCTTTTTTGTCAATAAAAAGCTATTATAATCATTTAAAAACTTAGAGATTTATGTGGGAAAAGGAAAAACTCACAGCTCCTGGTTTCTAAGTTGGTATAAAAAAATAAAAATAAAAATCCTCACACTCCACCTTAAGACAAAGGGCTTTCAATACCAGGTGCTCATTCACCTGCCCTTGTTGCAGACTGTCTTTGTTGACAAGATATGAAAGAGTTTAAAGAAGCACAGTTAAAACTGTATTATCGAATGCTGCTGGTAAATACTGTACTTTTGGGGGTCAGCTTACAGCTCTTTTCTGCTGCCCTGGAATGAGATAGCAAAAAAACCCGATAACATTATTAGGATTTCTTTTACTGCCATTTAGTAAGAATTGAATCTCCCCATTTTAACCCCTTGGCAATGAGAACTAAGTTCCCCATTGCATTAACATCGAAGTATCCGGGGGTTAAGTCACCAGCACAAAGCTATTGCACTTTTGCTTGTAGCATTTAGTGGAGCTGTGAAAAAATCATGCTGCATCTTGAAGGGACCGTAGGCAACAGAAGAAGAAAAAATGTCACATGAAAGGTTTGCAAATCTTGCACCTTCCCCCATCCTGGCCACCATGGTCTGCAAGATCATCTGACCCTGTAACCTTAACTGCCCCCTCACTTCAGCCCCAGGAACCACACCTTTCTTCCTTGGGGATGGGGAGCCTGGCTTTCCTTTTGTTGACAAAGTCCTACCGATGAATTGGTCATCTTTTTCAAATGATCAATTTCCAATGAAACCCACACATCTCCAACTAAGGCTTCCCAAAATGGAGATTTTTCAGACTGTCCAATTTTATCTTTAAGGAACTTGCCAAACCCCGTGAACTCGTCTCTAGAAGATGGATTCATGGCATCTGTACCGCAGATTGTGTTATTAACACTAAAGGTTGCTTTTGCTAATTCCAGGTCTGCCTCTTCCTGTTGTTTCTTTAGCCAGAGTTTATCCGTTCTCCTGCCTCGCTCTTTAGACTTCTAATCTTTTCTTAAATTATTGTCTTTTCTGCTGCTGCTGTTCTTTCTCTTTGGTTTTTCTCTATTTTTTTTAATTTTCTGAAATTTTCATTTCCAATCTTATCTCTGTCCCCTCTGGGTTTTGTCTTCATCAGTTTTCTTCGACATCATTATCTTCATCCTGCCCCTCAGCGATCCCAGCCAATCGTACCCTTCTCCTCCCTTCCCCCGCCTCCCACATCGGCTCTTCCATCTAGAACACGTCCAGGTCCCAAGAGTCCGAGTCCCCAGCCACTGCATGTGTGCGAGAGCCCAAGAGGGAAGAAAGGGAGGCAAGGAGAGTGCTGAGAGGGCGGATGGTGAGTCACCGACTTACTTCTCGCTGGCCAACGCAGGCCACTAGCTCTTACTGTTGCTAGAATATATTTAAATGCGGATCACCCAAAGGGAATGGGGGCGTTTAGCTTGAAGAGAAGCCTTTTAATGTTTGGAGGGTGGCACTTGGAAAAAGAATCAGTCTTATTCTGCTTGGTCACAGAGGGCACAGCTGGGATCAGTAGTAGGAAGTCTGAAGAGAAAGGTTTAATTTTGAGATCGGAACAAGCTCCCTAATAATCATCCAAAAGTGGAATGGACGACTTGGGGGGGGGGGTGGGAATGGGCTAATCCTCACTGGAAGTCTTCAAGCAGAGGCTAGGAGGAGGGAGAACGTGGGAATACTTGGAAAGGATATTATTGAAAGGATTATTCTGTAAAAATTCAATTTTATTTTCATCTCCAAATTCTCTCCTTCCCGTCTCCTCCCTTGTTAAGAAAGCAAGGGAGAAAAACTCGTTAATACATGGATGTATCTTAATCTGTACCTGAGTCCATTAGCTCTTTAGCTTGTTTCAAAGTCCAATTAATTTCTTAATACCACTTTCCTTAATACCCAGTAGTATTGCATGACAAACTCTACATACATAATCTTGCTCAATCCTTCCAACGAACCTAGGTGATGGGTTATTTTTCCCACTCTATAGATGAGAAGTTGTGACTTGCCTGTAATCACGCAGTAAGAGACTCCAAGTCAGACACTATTTGTGGGAGAGACAAAAATCTGGGGAGACAAAGGGTTCCTAATTTGCTCTATTGTACAGCCGTGAAATCTTGGGAAGAAAATGAGCGATTTCTTCTCCCTCCTCTGCTTTACCCAGGACCATTCTCTCCTTTCCCAACTCCTCACCCTCTCTAAGTTTGTGTTAATGAAGCTTTCTTCATCTCTCTATATATTACTATAGCTGGATTCATCCCAAAGCCATTTCTTACCGCTCTGAGTCTAAGAGGGAGGCAGTAAATAGCTCCTGGGCCAAGCCCTCCCTTCTCTCCCCATCCCCCCATGTCCCACTGCAGCCTTCACAATGGCTACTTACCTTACAATCCTGAAATGAAGATGGGGGGACAGTGAACAAGCCGACCGACAGTCTCGAGGGCCAATAGGAAAACCCCCTTGGGGAGTTTAACAAGATGAAATTTAATAGGAATAAGGGGAAAGTCCTCCATTTGGGTTCCAAAAATCAATAGCAAAAGCAGCCGTTGGCTTAGATTTGGCTAAAAGGTCACAGATGTGGGAAATGCCTTGGGGGTTTTAAGAAACAGCAAGATCAATATCTCTGAGTGGGTTATAGAGGAGAGGGATGGATACTAGTCTAAAATTACACTGATTTCGCGAGCTCCTGGGCAAGGAAATGCCCTCTCCTAAGGCTAGGAGCCCATGGTTTGGCTCTAGGACCACCTCCTACAGGAAGGTCCTACAAGGTGGTCTTATGCCCCCAGATGCTGCAATCAACTTCAGAAATTATTTTGCATATGGGGGATAGAGTGTCTTTTTTGTTCTTTTCTTTTTTTTTATGCTGAGGCAGTTGGGGTTAAGTGACTTGCCCAGGTCACATAGCTAGGAAGTGGTAAGTGTCTGAGACCAGATCTGAACTCGGGTCCTCCTGACTTCAGAGCTGGTGCTCTGTCCACTGCACCACCTAGCTTCCTCCTCCTCCTCTTCTTCCTCCTTCTCTTCCTTCTTCTCCTCCTCCTCCTCCTTCTTCTGGAAGCTTTCAAGAGAGGGCATGTTCTCTCTCAATGCTGCTGGCCCTTTTTCTGAAACTTGGGACACCGGCAGCCCCCGACGTGCTGAGACACCCGTGGCGTGCCCAAAGCTGGGATGGACGAGAAGAAAGACTTCACTCCTGGTCTCCCTGGCTCAGGAGCAGCTCTCTCCTCCACTCCTCGGCTCTATCAGTGCCGTGGTCTCTTGGACTATGATGACAGGATTTCAGCATCAGCCCGGGGAGAAGGGAAGCTCCTTTTGCTCTTGTCTCTGGAGAAAGTCCATGGGGGGAATCCTATAGTGGGAGGACAGGATCACGCCCTCTGAGCGTCTGCTTACAGAACTCAGGACAGGAAATCTGCAAAAGGGGAGGGAATTAACTCCTACTGTGTGTCCTGCACTGCTAGGTGTTGTACAGCTGTAGCTCAAGCCTGCAAGGTCGGGCCTAGAATTATCCCCATTTCACAGGTGAGGAAAATGAGGCGGTGGATCACGGAGTCTTACTGTCCCAGGTCGGATTTGAATGCGGGTCTGCCTGACCCCAGACCCTTCACGCCGCCCAGAGAAGGCAGAGTGTTACACAGGCTCACTGTCTCCTGTTTGGGAAGGGCTTCCCTGAACCCAAAAGGAGGAACTCGCCACTGAAAGTTCCTTCTAACGCTTAAGTCCATGATTCGGATTCTGGGCTGGAGGAGGGTCGATCCGAGGGGTTCTGAATGCAAAGACAGGAAGACAGTGAGAGTCGGGCCGGGAGGGTGGGACAGAAAGCGGAGGCCGGATCCCAGCAAGAAGTGGATCTGGGGCCGCGGTGGTCAGAGCGGCAGCAAATGGCACCTGAGGTCAGAGAGCTGCCTAGAACCACCATGGGAAGGGAAGGTCCAGCTCGCTTCAGAGACCTAGCTGGCGGCAGCGGCAGGAGCAGATTCAGCCCGGCTCCTCGGCTGCTCCTGGGGTTGCTAGGAGATGGAGTTCTCACCCTGAGCAGGAGCCCAGCTCCCTGAGGACTCAGTCTGGCTATCCGCGAGTCTTCTCTCATCAAGCATCGAGCCCTCGAGACCCAGGGCTGAGGAGGAGAGCCAGGGCTGGCGGGGGCGGGGGGGAGGGGAGACCCAGGACTGGGGAGGAGAGCTGGGGCTGGGGGGTAGACCCGGGGCTGGGGAGACCCAGGGTGGTTCCTCCGGTCACTGGGCCCCAGGGCGGGCAGGAGAATAGCCCAATCCTTCGGGAGGGGCCTGTCCCACAGACTCCTCCAGAACCTCATCAGAGGCCGACTCCGGCTAGACCCTGGGGACATTCACCCAAACAAGAGTGGCTGAAGCATCGAAAGGGGTGGAGAAACAGACCGGAGGCCGGGAGGACCTTGCAGTTCCTATGTCCCTTCCAGACTAACCCTCCAGGTCCTGCAGTTCCATGCCCCTCCTCCTGTCGGTCCCCCACCTCCCAGGACCAGCGTGGAGGGCACCCGGGGGCAGTGGCCAAAAGGCTGGGTAGGAAGTCAGGCTTCCTTGCCTGGGGCTTGCTTTGCTGGGTCAGACAAACCATTTTCCTCCTCGGCTCGTTCCCTTCTCCGTAAAATAAAGGGGAGGGAGTGCCACGTGGTCCCCAAGGGGCCCTTCAGCTGCCCAGTTTACATTTCTGCTTCATCCTCCCCCTTCCAGAGCTGTCCCAACCTTGAACGTGGTGGGCCGGGGGATACACTGAAGTTGCTCCTCGAGGCTGGGCCCATTTGGTAGGAGGAGCCCAAAGTCCATCCCCCCCCACCCGGTTCCAGGGCCTAGGCTCCTGCTCTGGCAATCACACAACACAAGGGCCCAGCTTAGACCCCGTCTGACCCAGTTTGAGCTCAGAGCTCCATCCCATACCCGGAGTGCTGCCGAGTGAAAGCCCATTAGTCCTGAAATAACTCAAAATGTCTGATGACCCGTGAGTCCCTGGCTCGAACCTAAAAGTTGTGTCAGAGCAGATGGGGGCCTGTGAGACAACGTCCAATCATCTCATTTTATGTCTGAGGGAAAACCGAGGCCTGGGCACAGGGAAGTGATTTGCTCAAGCACTTGGCCCAAGTCCGTGCTGGACAGCAGGGATCCTGCCTCCCAACCGGGGGCCCTTCTCCTGCACCAGCTTTCATCCAAACAAATGGAGTCAGCCCTTGGAATGATGGCTCATGGACTCTGAATTTAGGGAGCGCTGATCCAAGGGAAAATTCTGAAAACAACCATCTGAAGAGGGAGTCACTGTCATTTTCTTCTTCACCATTTTCTTCTGCATCTTCTGCTCCTTCTCCTCCTGCTTCTCCTTTCTTCTCCTCTTTTTTCTTCTTCCTGTTCCTTATTTCTTTTTCCTTTTTCCTTCTTCTCTTTTTCTTTCTTCTCTTTCTTCTCCTCCTCTTCATCCTCCTCCTTCTCCTTCTCCTCCTTTTTAGTCTTTCTTTTTTCCTTTTCAATTTTTTTTTGCATTTTTTAATAATGATGATTGCTCCACAGCAGGCCCCTTAGCCTCCTCTCACCCTCCCACAATGGAAAAATCCTCCCTTAACGTCAATAGAAGCTCATGTCAATAAACCCTTCTGGGGTTTACCAAGCAAATCCATCACCCCCACCCCTCTCTCTGGGTGGAGAAGCTTTTTTAAGCCCATTTTACAGACAAGGAAGCTGAGGACTGCAGAAGAAATTCTACCCAAAGTCTACATTCCATCTCGCGCTCCCAAGCCGGTATATATACCCTTCTTGTTTTAATGTTTTGTCTTTACTTTCCCCTTGTGGCTGGCACACAGTAGGTGCCTAAGCCATGCTCTCAGATTATTTTCCTTAAAATCTCAGCTTGGATGCCACTTCCTCCAGGCAGCTCTCTACCTTCTTTGTACCGGTTGGGATGGAACATTTCATTCTTGTCTTTTAGAGCCTCGCACGGAAGAGCATCCAGATGGCTTAGTGGGCCGAAAGTCAAGAAAATCCGAGTTCAAATTCTGCCTCACTTTGGTTCTGTCGGTCTCAGTTTCCTCGTGTGTAAAATGGGGATAATAATAGCGCGCCCTCCCCTAGTTGTAAAGCTAAAAATGAGATGTTTGAAAGACACTGCACAAAACTTAAAAACGAACACCACCCGGCTATGATTAGGCGCTCGAGGAGTGGTTATTTGACATTACGTGGCCACTGATTGGCGCCAGTTGGTGGCTGAGTCGGTCTAGAATTCCATCTAATGCCAAGAAGAGAGCTGTTAAGGAGCCCCTCGAGATCGGCCGCAGGAATAACAGTGAAAGAACTCACTCCTTCCCAGATTATTAATTGCGAAATGGAAGTTTGTCGTTGGATAGAAATCAGTTTACAAGGAACCGTCTTCTAGAGTGGCAAAGACCTCCTGGGAAGAGGAGTCTGGGCCCTGAGAACGCTCGGCGGGCAGGGCCTAGCAAAGCGCAAAGACCTTAGTTGCGGGAAGCTGCTGTTGGGGATCTTGGTGGGGGCTGGGACAGATCAGAGCAGGATTCTTGGTGGGGGCTTCAGGAGCCGGGGTTCCCGGGCTTAGAGTCTTATCCGTTTCCAGCCCAGATCTCCTAGTGGAATTAACAACACTTCCAAGGGGAGCTTTTGGACCAGGATTTCTAATAGAATCAAAGGCTCTGGCATCCCGGAGTGATAACTTCTCTGGCGGGGGCGGAGGGGGGGAGGAATGTGCCTTCCCCAGGAGGGGCTGAGACCGAAAGGGATCACGGATAAAAGGAAACAGTTTCTTGGAGGGAACACAACTTTAGCAAAGGACACAGTTTCCTCCTGCTTCAAAGTCAGGAGGACCCGAGTTCAAATCTCCTAGCTGTGTGACCCTGGGAAGTCACTTACCCCAATTGTCTCAGAAAAAAAAAGAATCCGGATCCTGCAATGATAGTCCCAAGAAAACAAACACACACACGAGCCCCTGAAGGGAAGGAGGACCGTCTCTCTTGGGCTCCTTGCTCAGTTCCACAGCCGCTCCATCACCCGCCAGGAGTTCTGGGCAGGTTCGAGAGGCCAAAGGGCAGGTTGAGGAGCATTAACGGGGGGTAGGCTCCCAGTCCCGGAGGAGCCGCTGGGTTCCTCTTGGCCACCTTGTGTCAGCCGCCCTAGGACGACTCCCTTTCCGGGTCCTTTGGGTCCCCTGGGGCTCCCCTCTGTAGTTTCCCTGACCCCAATCTGGGCAGCGGCTCCTCTGAAGTATCCCCGGAATTAGTGTCTGCGAGCGAGGCTTTATTCAGCACCAAGCCTTGGGACTGCGCCGCCTGGTCATGGCCCCCACCCCCACCCCCAGATGCCCTCCGCCCCCCCTTTTTCTCTGTTACCCCCGATCACCAGGCTCATGGAGCCATCTGGCCATGTCCCCCCAATGGTCGATCTGCCTCTTGCCCAGCATCCAAGGTCCTGAACAATGGAACCACCGCCAGCCTTCCCGAGCCTATGAGCATGTGATCGAGCCGAGGGCACAAAGAAAGGCAGTAACTGGGTCTCGGGGGCACCTGCCTGGCACTGTGCCCTCTCCCGGGGGCCCTTCTGGCCCAACTAATGGACTCCTCCCCACGTCTGACATACATGCTCCTCACCAACCGACAGAGTGCTCTGACGGTCCGCTGGGTGCTGACAGCTGAGGACTCCGGGACAAATGGGAGCCGGCCTTGCTCTCAAGCAGCCTCCGTTCTCCCTGGCCTGTGCCTGCCGTCTCCGAGACCTGGAGTCTCGTCTTCTGCTCATCTATTAAAACTTGGTCTTGCTTTAGTGCCCAGCCACTCCCACCTACACGGAGCCCTACTGAATGTCCCCAGCTGGCAGCAGTCGACATTTACCAAGCCCCTACTGTGCGCCAGGCCCTGGGCTAAGCACTGGAGATACAAGAGGAGACAAGCTACACATGGGATAAATGGGAAACAATTACTGGGCCAGACCAGCACCTTGAGAGCATTTCAGGGAGTGCCTCTGCAAACCGTGCCCCAGATGGTGCCATGGAACCTGCCATCACCAAGCCCAGCTTTCCAAGGGCACAAAGGGCAGCCCCTCTGCAAACTGTACCCCAGACGGTGCCGTGAAACCTGCCATCGCCAAGCCCAGCTTTCCAAGGGGCCATCTTGTCCGTCTGAAGGTTCTGGAACAAAACGACAACACGGAGCTGTGACCAGAACACAAATTTATTTGGCATTTAGATGACACAGTCTCACAGCATCTTGAGGAGGACAAAAAGATTAGTGCCAACTGGACAACAAAAAACAAACAATCCAAACAATTAAAACCCGCTCCGTGAAAGCAAGAAAGTCTTCCGGACGCCGGCCTACAGGATGGCCACAGCCCACGATGCCGGCCCAGGGATGGCACGGCTCACGATGCCGGTCTACGGGACAGCCACGGCTTGCGAGGCCAGCCTAAGGGCCTTTCAGAAAGACCAGGAGGCCCCATCCAGGCTGTTGAGCACTGCCAACTCCCCGGGGGGCAGAGCACACGGCAGCACGGCCCCCCGATGCCCCCTGGGCAGTCTGGCCCTGGAATGAGGGAGGCATGTTGGCACGTGGGGGTGGGCAGGGGGATAGTTCTACTTCAATCAACCAAGTCCATCTTGCACAGGAGCTCTGGAGGCGGGGCGCCTGGGGAGGGAAAGACCCCCCCCTTATTGGACCCCATAAACTTGCCCTCCCGGTGAGGTCCTCGCCAGGCCTGGAGCCCAGATCCTTGGAGACAGGGACACCTCCAGGGGGTAAGAAGAGGGCCCATGGGAGCAGACCTCAGCACTCAGTCACGCTTCTTGGTCCCCCAGGGACGCTGACCCAGCACCAACGCACAAGCCTTTTTCAGCAGACACAGAGCACAGACCTGGGCCTGAGCCATGCGGAAGCCTCCCTACGGACTTCACTGAGCGGATTCTGGTCTTGGCTCTCTCGGGGCAAGGAGGCTGGGGCAGCTCTCTGGGGGGGAGGGGGCACTGCAGGTTCACAGGAAAAAGCCTCGCAGTCCTGAGGGACGTGTGGCCCCCACTGCAGACACCTATAGGCAGCCCCCGGAGATATGCCCACCCACCTAGTCTCAGGACAGCAGATGGGGACCCGCAAGGGGCAGAGCAGGGCCAGGCTGGGTGCCCTGTGCTCAGGCCTTGGCCTGGAATGAAAGGCACTCTTTGCACGGCCTCAGGAGGCCTCGGGGCTCCTGCTGTGCCTAAGTGGGAGTGGGGGGGGAGGTCCTTGAGAGCTGACCCCCCTGAGCTAACGTGTGGAGGCTGCCCTGGGGCTGAAGCGCTGGGCTGCTGACTGACAAGCCATGCATCAGTCAAAAAAGGAGGCCCCCCGTGCCCGAGTGCTTCTGGAGGCGGGGATCCCGGCGCTTTCAAGCGGCACGGAAGTCTGTCCAAACAAGTGGCCCATGGAGACGCCCTCCCTACAGCGCTCGGGTACGGCCCTGGGTCCCCGGCGGCTCTGCAGCCAGCCGGGGAGCACAGCCACAGCCCCCTCAGACGGACCTCCGCGGCTTCCCGGCTCGGGGTTCCCTGGTGCTCTGGCGCTGAAAGCCAACAAGCCGACCGGGGGCTTTCCTGCCCCTTTGGTCGCCGTGGATCCCAGAACTGGTTTGGGAAGGGAGGGCAGCGCACTCTTAGCGTCTTCCTGGTCTGAAAATATGCCCAAATCCATCTGCTCGAGGGCCTGCGCCACGCAGGGAAAGCACAAGGGAGAGCGCGGACCACGGGCACGGGCTCGTCCTGAGGGCCTCCCCTCTCCCTCGGCAGACCTCCAAGAATGTTCTGGAAAGACCAAGCGAGAGCTTTTTTCACCTTTAATTAACAACCAGAATGAGGGGTTCAATGTGCAAACAGACGATGCCATCGTTCTTAAAAAAAAAAAGCTAACACTCCCCCAGAAACCATTTGGCAAGAGGAAGGAGGGGTGACGTGGGGCAGCCCTGCCCGCTCTGAGGAGTGAGAACCCCCAGGGAGCTGCCTCAGCTCCCCCAGCTCAGCTCCCCGGGGCCGCGGGACCCAGAAAGAGGAAAAGGAATTAAAAATGGTCGCCCACACCCGCAGGAAAGAAGCCCCGCCCGCCCCGGACCCCAAGGAATAAGCGGCCACCAGGGACCGGGGGAGCCAGAGAGGAAGGGCCGAGGGGGCTCTCCCGGCCTCCCCCGAGCGGCGCCTGATCACTGAGCTGAGGCTGAATGGTGCCCCAGGAGGCGGGCAGGTCTGGCCAGGAAAGGGGGCCAAACCGGGGCAGAAATGGATGAACGCGCCCAGCGGCCTCCTGCGGAGCTCCGGCCCGGCCATCCCGGGCCCTTCTTTCTCCGTACCGATCGCAGCCATCCACACACACTCACACTGACACACTCACACACACACTCACACACGCAGACCCCGCACCCACACACATCCAACCACCCATATAAAACTAAAGGAAACACAGTCAGTACATACAATGTATAGAAAACGTATAGATGTGCTCAAAAGTGCACGACCCGCTTTGTGTTCTTCCTTGGGCAGCCCTCGCTGCCCACAGGCCGCGTCCCTGCCCAAGGGCCCCAGGCAGACCCCGCGTCCATTCAGCGGGTGCGAGGCGAGGCTGAGGGAGAAGGGGCAGGCCCGTGGGGGACGCCCTGAGCGGGGAGAGGCTGCGGGGGCACAGCAGGATCCTCCCAGGGCAGGCGGCTGTGGCCTTGGGGCAGGTGGGGCTGGGAGCCCCCCAAGCTGCTGCCCACAGGCATTCAGGCCCCTGCACCAAGCCCTGACCCGACGGGACAAACCATCCCCCAGAGGTCCTAACGAGGCGCCATGAACCAAACTGAGGGGGGAGAGCGGGGGGGACGGCAGCCGGGGTCACATCGCTCAGGCTGGAGCCTGACAAAATACTGAGAGGTCTGGGTCCAAGTGAAATACCATGTGGGGCTCCTCCCTGTGCACTTTTCTAAGTGAAGCATGAAGGGGGGCCCATCTCGGGGGCCTCCCCGCTCCCCAACCTCACCCAGGGGACAGAAGCTACAAAGCAGAAACCTCGCAGCATCCTGGGTGGTCTCCAGGCCCTGAAAAGCCCCCTCAGGGCGACTCTAGCCTTTGCTAAGACACTGCCCTCTCCCCGCCCACTGCCCATTCCTTCCAGAGGCCTCAGAACGGGCAGCAGTGTCCCCAAGCAGGATCTGGCAGAGAGGGCTGAGGTCAGGGGGTCCCCAAGTGTCCCCCACGGAGGGTCTGTGCAGAACAGGAGTACAAAGGCAGCCTAGATCCAGGCTGTGGAGCCGGGCCAGCCTTGCCGGGCCTCCCCCACCCCGCCCCACAGCAAGGTCAAAGTCAGTAGGTCAGCTGCAGGGCGAGACCCGGGGGAGAGGCCCCTCCATCACGAGGTTGGTTCCCAACGGGCCATTGCCTTTCTTTGCACCTGCCCTTACCCAAGCAGGTCTGGGGCTGCAGGAAAGCTCCCAGGGTTTGGCCCCCTCCCCCCTCTGCACCCAGCTCGCATCCCTGCCCTGCTGGGCAGCAGCCCAGAGGCCAAAGCTGCCTGCCCCCGGCCTTTAAGTGACTGGACTCACGCAGAAGCCTACAGAGCTCCAAGCCGGCTCCCTGCGCCTCCAGGCCCACCTCTAGGCTACTGAGCCGAACCTTCTGTGGAGCTGGGACAGCGCTCCCACCAGCAGGGCCCTAGCTCTGGCCGTCCCGTGAGCATCGCCAAGCGCTACGCGGGCGCGATCCCAGGAGACCCCGCTCCACACGGCCCCAGCCTCCTCCACGAGGGACGAAAACGAGCCGAGCTGCCCAAGTTTCTGTCCTCCTGGCCCCACCGAGGCCCTTGGGCCTTCCCCTCCCGCAGCCCCCAGTCCCTATTTACACAATAAACCAGGGGGTGAATGCAGTGGGGGAGGAGCCAGCCCGGCATAGCGGGAGAGAAGGGGCCAGGTCCAGGTGTGTGCACGCGGTCGCCCCGGCGGGTTCTGACCAGCAGGCTGTCGGCTCGCCCCCTTAGACGATGGTGTTGAGAGAGCAGAGGCTGGGGCGGCTGCCCCCCAGAGTCTCTGCCGGCCCGTTCTCGCTCAGCGGCGTGTCCGGAGGGACCAGCAGGGTGCTGCTGTCGGCCGAGTCGTCCAGCTCCGCAGGGGAGGGCCCCACCGAAGGCGGGGGAGGCCCCTCGGGGAGTTGGGGAGACGCCTCGCTGTCTCCTAGGGAGGGCGGGTCACTCTGGGCCACCTGGGGGCAAACGCCATCTAGGAAAGGAGACCAAGAGCGGTCAGCAAGCGGGGCAGCGTCCCCACCCCTGCTGTGCCCCCGCCTCCCCCTGAAATAGCCTCTTAGGAACAGGGCCATCGAGGCCTGCCCGTCCCAGCTCTGGCAAAGGGTGGCAAGCGGGGGCCCAAGCGCAGCACCAGGGAAACCCCCTGAACACTCCCTGGGAGGTACCCAGGAACCTGGCAGAGGTCTCGAGGCCCAGCTAGGCCATGCCCTCCTCCCTCCCCGTGGCCTTGCCAGCCAGGCTGTGCCCTCTGTGCCCTCCTGCTCCCCGTGGCCTTGCCAGACAGGTTGTGCCTGCCCTCTTTAGCATCCTGCCTACACCCCCCCTGATGAGAGGAGCTGCTCAAGTACAGGAGCCAGCACCCAGAGCCACAAGTGCGAGGACCCCAACAGACAAGTGTCCTCCCGTCGTTTCAGTCAGATATGACTCTCTATGATCCCATTTGGGATTTTCTTGGCAAAAATACTGGAGGGGTTCCCCATTTCTTCCTCCAGCTCATTTTACGGATGAGGAAACGGAGGCACACGAGGTAAAGTGACTTGTCCAGGGTTTCCGAGTCCAGATTAGAACTCGGGTCTTGCTGCCTCCAGGCCCAGCTGCCCCAAGAGGTCCACAAACACCCCAAGGCCTCACGCCCCCAGCAAGCTGCGAGACCCATTGAGTTTTTGGGTCAGAAACCAGCACGAATGACTCCCGCTGCCCGGGAGCTGTCTGTCCATCCAGGATCAAGCCCATCTGGCCTGGGAGCAAGCCTTGGCTCTGCCTCTAATTATCAGTGAGACCCTGGACATGCCACTCCCCTCCCCCTGCCTCAGTGGGGATTCCCACATCTCTTTTTGACTCGAAGCTGCATCTGCTCCTGGGCAGTCACAGGACAGAACAGGCCGGGCGGCTGGGAAGCAGCTGCCAAAGGCCAGCTGGGCACTCGGAACAGGGCCCCAAAGGGGAGGGGCAGAGAAAGAAAGAAGGGAGGGGAAGGAGAAGAAAAAAGAGGGGGAAAGGAAGGAGAAAGAGCAAGGTGGGAGGGGGAAGAGAAGGATGGGAGGGAAGATAGGAGGGAACGGGGGAGGAAAAGCAGGAGGACAAGAGGAAGACAAGGCTGGTGCTGCAGAGACTGAAGTGGTGACAAAAGCTGAGGAAAAATCATTGGAGACACATCCATGGCTGGTCCCCTTAGGTTCTAGATCCCTTAAAAAGCCACGCGGGTGAGGGTGAGGGTGAGGAAGCAGGGAGGGGCCCGCAGGTAGAGGCAGCACCTGGGCTGGCACAGAGTGTGCTGCCGGGGTCCACAGAGGCCTCGTAGGGGGGTGGTGGGTCGTCGGGATGCTGAATGTCTGGGTACTTGTAGGCCGTGTACGGTGGGGGAGGGTCATGGAAATGAAAGGCTCCCCCTTCTCCATCGTCGGAGAGATGCAGCGGGGTCAGGCCCGTCCCGAAGCCGTCAGGGCCGTAGTCGAAGCCCGGGATCCTCCGCCCGAGGTTAAAGTGATGCACTGTGGGAGAGACAGGAGAAAAATCAAGGGGTGCCGGCCCTCTGTGCACCCAAGACTCTGCCATCGGCCCCGCTGAAGGAGACAGGCCACACGTGGAGAGCACGGGAGCAGAGCGGGGGGCCCGGGGCCGGCCTGAGACCTGCGCGCTGCCCCGCCACATCTCTCTCCCAGCAGACCGTCAGCCCCCTGGGTCAGGGCTGAGTTCTTCAGCTCTGCACGAGCCTGGGCTCCGGTGCCCACCTCAGGAATAAAATGACCAAAATCACTGGCCCGGTTCTCATCCACAGTTCCCAAGAACAATCTTAAGCCTCTCTCCTCTCCCTACACACACACACACACACACACACACACACACACACACACACACGCGCGCGCGCACACACACACACACACACACACACATACACACACACACGACTATCTGCCATCTTTACGGCAAGATTCTGGCCCGCCCCGGAGAGCGCCCGGCAGTCTCGTGTCTAAGATGGGGAGGAGCAGATTCAGATTTATGAGACCGACTCCCCGACGTTAAATGGCCACCAGATACCCGGTTATCCAGAAGAAATGCCAGCTCCCCACAGCGTATGGAAGAATGTTCTCATAATTAGAGAAATACAAACTGAACGCCTCTGTGCTCGCCCTCCCCCATCAGACTGACCGGGGTGGCTGTGGGGAAAGGGACACGTTAATGCGCTCCTGCTGGGGCTGGGGCGGGCGCCACCATTCTGCAGAGTGACTTGGACTATTCCCAAAAAGCCACTGAACGGCGTGCCCTTCGACCCCGCCATCCCTCTACTGACTCTGCAGTGCAAAGAGATCAGGGAGGGAAAGGAGTCGTCGGGTCACAGACATTAATGGCAGCTCTTTTGGGGATGGCAAAGACTTGGAAGCTGAAGGCAGGACACCCAAAAACTGAGGGAGAGCCCAAAAGGTTGGTCTAGAATGGGATGGAACCCCACTGGGCCATAGGAAAGGGTGACGGGTTCGGTTTTGAGAAGCCCGAGATGACTCATAGGAACCAGTACAGAAGAACGGGAGCAAAACCAGGAGCACAACGGACACGACCATGACTAAGAGGTCTGCTCAACAGAAGGCTCCATTCCAGGGCCCCAGCACGGCCCCCAGAGACACACTGGATGGGCTCGGAAGGCAGAGGGAGGCCTCGGGGACATGGCTGATGCAGGATGTTTTTAATATATGTACGTATAAGGTACGGCCACTGCTTATAGGAGGTTTTGCTTTTCCTGCTCGCTCCATGGAGGGAACGGGAGAGGGGAGGGAAAGAATTCAGAGCTGATGAGGAAACTGAATTTTTTAAAAATGAGATAAGCCGGAGACCCCCGGAGGTGAAGTAAGCCCCCCCGATCACTGAGGCAAAGCAGCAGAGGCTACTTTTCGAAGGATTTGAATCCAGATCTCACACTCCAGAGACAGCAGCCTTTCCAGCGGGCCCTGATCCCCGGCCCCTCTTTCAGGGGCCCAGAAGGAACGGGTTGGACCAAATTCAGACAGCAACCCTAGCCCAGGGGCCAAGGTGAAGGTCCTGCCCCCAGTTATCCAAGTTCCTCTGAGCCTAAGAAGGCCAGGCCAGCCGGGGGCTCTCTGGCGGCCCAGGCCTCTGGCCCAGGGTCCACCCTGAGCTTCCCAGGAAGCAGAGGTTCATGAACCCAACGGCGGTCTCTGCATAATCCCAGGTTGTGTGGCCTGGGTCTGAAGGAAAGGCCTGCTCCCTATGGAAACTCCCTATGCCCCTCAGATGCACTCACCCCCCAAACCAGGTCTCCTGCCCCCAGCCTTCTAGATCAGCCCCTCCAAACCCTCCCTCTCCCATCATCAAGTCGGCATCCAAGCCAGGGCAGGGCTCACGGCTGTCCTAGCAGAGAGAGCCAAACTGTGATCAGCCAGGGCCTGATGCCAGACCTCTCCCACAAAGCCTCCACACAGGGCCCACCCAACTTCCACGGTCAGTCCCCCCTCCTACCTCCAGCCAGCGGGGCTTCCCTCATTCCCTCTGGCCCCCAGCCTGACTCAACATTCTGTCTCCCACCCAGCTGCCAGCTCCAGTCTGCCTGCACCCCTGCCCTGCGCAGGAAGCTGCCTCTGGAGTAAGATGCCCACTCCTACACTTGGCGTTTCCCTTCACTCCTCCCCAGCATCCCCTGCGGTTCTCCGGCCCAGGTCGCCGGGCCATTGAGAGGGACCTTCCTCCTGCTGCCTCCAAGGAGCTCCAAGGAAACGGAGGCCATCTGATCTTGTGTCCCCAGCACTCAGCACTTAGCTGGCACACAGTAAGCACATCCCCCGTGTGGATTTTGTATTCACTTCCTGGTGCAGCTGCTGTTTGCTCCTGGCATAGCGGAAGCTTCTTGAGGGCAGAGGGTGGATATCTCCCTTTGGATCCCTGAGGCTCAGGAGAGCATTTCCTCAGTGTTGGATGAGTTGGGAACAATGAAATGCTCCTCGAGGCCATAAAACTCTTGGCTACTCAGTCCCTCAACCCCCTCTTCCCCCCTGGGGTCTTTCTAAGGCACCCACCACGGCGGCCACGGGCTACTTACAGTTTGCACCAATCAATGACTCGATGCGCTCTCGGCGCCTCTGTCGCAGCCGATGTACCATGAAGAGCAGCAGGGAGAGGATGAGGAAGGAGGAGATGCAGCTGACGATCAGGCGCATCCCACTGGCCATGGAGTCAAACAAGCTGCTGCCATCTGTCACACAAAACCAAGGTCAGTGATGGCTGGCCCAAGACCGGAGGGCCTTCTCTCTGCCTCTGCCCGTTTCTCTCCCTCCGCATCTGTCTCTCTGCCTCTGTCTCACTCTTTCTCTCCCTCTTCTCTGTCTCCTTTGTTCTCACTGTCTCTGTATCTCTCTGTCTCTTGTTTCTCTGTCTCTGTCTCTCTCTCTCTCTCCTTCTCTGTCTCATTGTCTCTTCTCTGTCTCACTGTCTCTGCTTTTCTGTCTGTCTCTGTCTCTCTCTCTCTCACATACACACACACACACACACACACACACACACACACACACATCAGAGACACGTCCCATGTGGGTACCACTGTTAGAACATTGGGGGGCACACGCATGTGGCTTCTGTCACCCAAACCTTTTCCCCTCCTTCCCCCAGATGGCAGGTAGTCCAATACATTTTAATATGTTAAAATACAATATATGCTGAACAATCATTTTTAAAAAGAGACAAAGAAGGGAACCAGGGACAACAGAAGAGGGATCACTTCTCCGGAGGACTGTGTTCTGAAAGGGGGCTCCTACAAAGAACTGGGCAGCCTGCTTTTCTGAAACCCCGGCCCCGGAGCCTGCTTCCGGCTGACCAGATCCTCCAGGGGCAGCGTGTTTTCAGAAAGTGCATTATTAATGGGCCTTAAAAGCAAAGCCATGCTTTTTCTGAGGGCTCTCCACGAAGACTCTATTTATAGCCATTCTAGAGAAGGACGGCACGTCCGCAGGACTCTCTGGGGGTCTGTGCCCCCCCCGGCCCTGACCTAAGCCACTGAGGGCCACAGGCCCCCGCCCGCCATCACCCAAAGCTGAACTGCCCAGACAAGGCAGCACTAGCCCCTCTTGCTCCACAGACCGCTTATCCTAGTAAAGCCGCTTCCAGAGCAAATTTCTGGGGGCAGAATCCTATTTCCAGACTGACTTCCACTGTAAACTAAGAGAAGATGCTACACAGAAAAATCCTTCCCAGCAGGCAAAAACTCAAGAAGAAACCTTGGGGAGCCCTGCCCAGGGGCAGTCTGGGTAGTGCAGGCCCCAGGCTTATTGAGCATGCTCTGCCCCTGCGGAGCAGCCCCTGCGGAGGGAAGGCCGATCAATTGCCTTTGGAAGCCCTGAGCTCCAGAAAGATTCCAACTAACCCAGGTCAGGTCCTATCAGGGTCAGCTCCCAGAGGTAGGGACCCTATGAGGCTGCCTTAGGAGGGCCAAGCCAACCAGGCCAAACACGAGCCCAACAAGCTTCCTTGCTGATTAGTGTTAGGACTGGGCCCATGTGGCCACGGCCTTTCCAGTCCGGTTTAGACAGGCTTAGACTTAAGCCTGTTTAGGAAGAAGCCGTGCTCTGTAGTATTTCACCAGGCTTCTTTCCATCGTCTCCCACCCGCAAAAGCCAGGCTCTTTTACCCCGGCCCTACGCTCCCAGCCTCTCAGCAAACTGGGCTGTGGCCGTGCGCCGGCTGGCCTGCGGGAGCTGCTGTCTAACCCAGGAGGAACCAAACCGCCCCCATGAATTCAAAGGCCCTAACGGCATTTAGGTACAGGGAGGGACACCCGTCGCTGATGTGAGGGAGAACTCCGGAAGTGAAGCCAGAACCGACAGAGATACACAAACAAGCTATCACGGGGGAGGCTGGGGGAAAGAGGAGGAGCTCAGCTCTGGACAGGGTGGGTTACAGACGCTTATGAGACATTCGAGATGCCCAGGGGAGTTGCAAATGGGAGACTGGAGGTCAGGGGAGAGCTGAGGGCTGGAAAAACAAATCCAAAAATCATTTGCAGAGAAATAGCTGAATCCTTGGGAGCCGACGAGAATCTCAAGCCAAAGCTCACGTTTTGTAGGAGGAAAGCAAGCAGGCCGGCTGGCCCGGCCCGGGAGGGCCTGCCAGAGGGGAAGGGGCGCTAAGTCTGGAGACAAAAGCAGGAGCCGGATGGGGAGGCCTCTGGAAGACAAACAGAGGAGGCGCTTGATCTGAGAGGCAAAAGGGAGCTAATGGCCTTTCTTGAAGAGGGGAAGGATGTGGTCAGACCCGGGCCTTAGGAAGATGGATCCCGGATGACAGAAGCTGAAGAAGGGAGAGCCATTAGGGAGCTGCTTCCGGAGTCTCCTGTGAGAGAGGGAGGGTGAAAAAGAGGGGTGAGAGGGGTGTGAGGGGCGAGGAGAGGAAGGGTGAGAGAGATGCTGTAAGGGGAGGTAGAAAGGGTAAGAGCTGGCGACTGACGGCATAAGAGGTGAAGAGAAAACGAGACTGAGAAACTATGGCTAAGGGCCCAGCTACTGGAAAGAGGGCGGCGGTCCCCAAAGGCAATAATGAGGTTGGAGGAGGTGGCGTTCCTAAGGAAAAGCAAAGTAACCTTGTCTGGACATGGCAGACTTGGGATGCCCTCGGGACACCGAGTTAGGGACTCCTCTGATGAGGTCTGAAGTTCTGGAGAGAGCAGAGGGCCAGAGAGGTCCAGGAGTCATCTGCATAGAGATGAAAGCATGGGGAACTCTGGGTGATTCTGTGTGTGTGTGTGTGTGTGTGTGTGTGTGTGTGTGTGTGAGAGAGAGAGAGAGAGAGAGAGAGAGAGAGAGAGAGAGAGAGAGAGAGAATGAGAATGAGAATCAGTCAGAGAGGGGGGAGGGAAAGAGGGAGACAGAGACAAAGACAGAGACACAGAGAGAGACAAAGAAAGAGAGGAGAGAGATAGAGACAGAGAGACAGAGAAGGAAAGGCAGAGAGGGAGGGAGGGAAGGGAAGACAGAGGAGGAGAAAGATGTTTTCTTAAGCTGAGCTGAAATCTGCCTCCTCCTGTGCTGTTGGCCCCGGCTCGCCTGAATAGACCAAACAGCGGGAGAGAATGCTGCCTTTGCATTTGGGGCCTTCAGATAAATGAAGCTTAACTCTATTTCTTGCCTTCCCAAGCCTGTGTCCCCCTCCCCTATCTCCAGGCTACTGCAACAGTTCTTCGGAGGACACAGGTCTCCGTACCCCGAGTCCCCCAGCTTGGGATTCTGGTCATTGAAAAGCAAGCCAACGAGCCTATTTGGGCTGGCTCCAGGCCGGGCCGTGGGACCCCAACCGGACACAGAGGGAAGCCTGCCCCATGTTCCACCGGCAGTTGCCTTACAAGACTAATGATACACCGGGAGTGGCAGAGGGAAGCGCCGAGCGCGTGGGCGCGAGACAAGCTGTCCTAAAAACTGGAAAAGGGCCTCCTTGTGGAAAAGTAGGACTGGGAAGGAGGGAGAGGAAGCTCTGGAGGGGCAGATTCAGGGGGCGTGAGGAAAAGCTCCCGAACAATCAACGCTGAGTCACAGGACTGGCAAGGAGGCAAATGAGCTGCTTTCTGGGAACTTCACTCGCAAAGAAAGAAGTTATTCACTGGATGTTAGCACTGGAAAAGACAGAAAAGTACACCCTTAAAAAGTGGGCTCTTTTACCAGATATTGCTGAGAATACCCTCCAGAATCAAGGAAATCATACATTTATCTGACCTATATATACATATAGATATAATTATATATCTCTCTCTATAAATCTATATTTGTATTTGACATGCAGGTTAAACTGGAGACGGCAAGCAGGAGGGACACACCAGAATTATGGGAAATGGCAAAAGCTCCTGTACCAAGTGAAATCTGGACACATGTTTACCAAATTTTGGCTTACTTGCCATCCAAGGAAGGGATGGAGGAAGGGAAGGAAAAAATTTAGAACATAAGAGTTGGTAAGGATGAAGGTTGGGAATTATCCATGTATATCTTTTGAAAATAAAAAGCTTTAATTAAAAAAAATGAAAAAAGAAAAAAAGTGAAATTTGAAGCCAGGGAATCCAGAAAGTGGGGCTGGGAAGGGAAAGCACTCTAGGCAGGGGGAACAGCCAGAGGAAATGCCCAGGGTCTGGAAACGGCCTGTCTTATTCCGTGTCCCTGGAAGCCAGAGAACACAGGGACGAGTGGGCAGTAAGATGCCCAGAAAGGGGTTGGGACAGGTTATGAAGAACTCTGAATGGTCAACAGAGGACCTGACATTTGATCCTGGAGGTGACAGGAAGCCACCGCAGAGTGAGGATAGACTCAGGAGATGACACGGCCCCGGCTCCACTCTGGCAGTAGACCGGAAGATGCCCCTCCCCCCAATCAGGACTTCAGGGGTGATGAGGTACATCAGGAAGATCGGGGTCCCTATGGGAGAGGTGTGGAGGAGTGGGGCGGTGGGGCTCCTAAGGCCTGAGGAGACTGGAAAGGCAGGAGACGGCGGCTTATAAAGGGCTTCAAGAGAGTCTTGTTCGGATCCTGAGGTCCTATGGAGCCCTGGAGGTTACTGGATCAGGGAATGTCCTGGAAGGTGAAGGCCTGAGCTTTCAGAAGCTCACTCTGACGGACGGGAAACATGAGATGGGGAGATCCTCCCAGGAACTATTGGGCCCTCGGCCCGAATGCCAATTCTGCGTCCGGGGCCTTTCCCCTGGTGCAGCTCAACGAGGCTGGCCACCTCGGTCCTGAGCCTCGCCGGCTGCCAAGGCCGCCTCCTTTTTCCACCACATGATGAGAAAGCTTCTTAAAATAGGTCTTTTTGTGGTTCACAGGAGCTTAGAAGAGAACATGTGAAAAGGTTACATCTCCTCATCAATTAGTCTCCTCTCTTTGATGGCACTCCAAATTTGGGGGAACAATCCGTTCCTGCCAGTGGGTGGAAGCGAGGCTGGGGAGTGGACGGGCTCTCGATTCACTGACTCGCAGCTCACAAAAGCTGCACATTCGGCTTCACTAATTAACTATTAATTGTTCCCGTAATAACCATCACAGCAATCAGCACTGCTGGGCTTCGAGTCTGACAAAGCGGTTTACGAGTGCCCTGAGGAGGAGGGGCCATTGGGTATGCTCCCCGTTTTACAAGTGAGGAAGCTGGGGCAGAGAAAGGGTCCCACGCGCAGGAACATCTGAGGAAGGATTTAAACTCGGGGCTTCCTGCCTCCAGGACCGTCTCTGCTGTGCCCCCTCGGCTGCCCAGTCCAGGAGCTACTGATGTGGCACTTCTTTAACCCCTGGCAGTAGGTGGCACGGGCAGCGTGGTCTGGAGGGACAGGAAGAACACTGAATCTGGAGCCTCGGGGCTCATGTCCAGGCCCTCCCATCGGCCTTCGTTCCCTAGTCTGTTGTGATGTTCCAGCTCTCCCTCCAAGAAGACCTGAGTCTTTGCTGCCCAGGTGCCCATCCCGGTATGGGCCAGACTGGATGGTCCCTATCCTGGCTACACCGAGGGCCCTTACAACTGTAACACGGCGGCACTGACTCTATGGGTCCAGGATGTAGGACCACACCACCACCTTTGTCCTCAAGAGGCTTAAAATCAAAAAGGGGAAGACAGAACACTGAGGACAAAGAGATGGGGGTCAGGGAGCACTGACTTTGTCCCAGCACTGTGCCAGGCCCTGAGTGGTCTAAGCCAAGGGCCCTAAGGAGGCTGAGAGAGGGATCACTTCTCTGCAAGGGCAGGGAGAAGGAAGGAGGAGAAAGGGAAGCCTTCAGCTGAGGAAGACCAGGGAGGTGTGGAGAGTCCATTCTGATTGTGGGGTGGGGGCAGGGAGCCAGAGGGGATGGGGACAGCAAGCAAAGGCTGGGAAGGGGTTGGGCCTAAAACTGCCATAAGGCCCACAAAGCACTGGAGTTCTGCAATCCCCTCCCCATGAGTCGGGGGGTGGGGGGGAGGGCAGCAAACTTCTCCGTGTACCGGTCCTGAAGCTGACCCTCCCTGGGGGTCACACAGGGATGGCACAGTGTCCCTGCGGGAGGGGGCAAGGAGAGGGTCAGCGGCCCCAAGGCCATTAGAGTGAAGCAGCTTCCAGAGGCTCTTGATCAAGAGGAGGCCGGCAGGGATTAAGAGGGAGGCGGCCGGGCAGAATGAGGACTGACTAGTTCTGCCATTGTTCAGGCCAGCTCACACCGCCCGTCCTTCCAAATGAAGTCTCTGGCATGACGGGTGGCCGGGGGGAGGGGAGGAGCGGGAATGAGAGGAGAAAGGCCGGTCGGGCTGGAGGACGCCTGAGCCCTCACTAAGCACGGGCCCTGCCGGTGTTTCCTTAGCACCCAGATATCTGCCCAGCGCTTTATGGACCTCGGCTCACTTGATCCTTCCAACCTTGGAAGGCAGGGGCCATTGTGACCCCCCTTTACAGGGGAGGCCCCAGAGGCAGGCAGTGACTTGATGGGGAGCAGGATGTGAATTCTGGTCCTCCAGGCTCAGGGCTCCAACCACCACCACCCTAGAGATCACTGCTCGGTTCTTTAATTTCTTGGATGGACAAGACAGAGGGACCACGGACATCCCCTGCTTCTCTCGGTCTCTGTAACATGAAGGGCTTCAGGCTGAACACAGCTGAGGCTCCTTCCGGCTCTAAGGCTGTGAATCCCAACTCAACCCAAAGTCCGCAGAACCCAGCCTGGCCTTCCTCTGGCCAACGTGTGCCTGGAGAGAAGGGCGAGGTGACCCTCACCCACGGGCACAAATCCCAACCCCCCCATCTGAATATTCTCAGTGGCCTCCTGAGTGTGACTCCTCCTCCAGAAACAGAAAGAACACAATGGCCAAAGGTACTCTCCAGCCCCTCAGCGGCAGAGCTTTTCGGCCAGCAGATCGCCCCGAGATAGGCAGCCAAGCCAGGAGGCCACGAATATCACCGAAAACCTCCATGGAGTCAGCCAGCACACACCAGGACGCAGGGAAGCAGCAGCCCTGTCCCCCGGGCCCAGCGGCCGCCCCGGGAGCCCTTTCCTTCGGTGGTCGGGTAGGAGACCGGGCGGACTCCAGCCGACTGAAAGCTGGCATTGATCTGTGGTTAACACCTGGGGCTCACAATGGGAAACAGCACTTTAAGGTCCCATTTACAAAGCCCACATGTGGCGCTGCCCGCTTTCAAGGCCTGCTTTAGGCCAACCTCTCTTAGCCACCAAGGGATTGCTCTGGAGATCATCTGGAGCTCCTCCCCGGGCCCGGGAGCCTCGGAATAAGTGCCCCAAGCAAAGGGCTCCTGTGGCCGCTGGCTTCCCTGGCACCAGTGCAGACCCAGTGTCCGGGCCACAGGACTGAAGCCCACCAGTGCTTTGGAAACAGGTGGCAGGCCCAGGCCCCAGTGTCTCCTACTGCACCAGCCACCCGGCTGCTGCTTCTTCCCACAGATTCTCAGCCTGCACACTCCTGGAGCGCCAGGGGCTGGGCCCAACTACAACAGCAGGTACCGGGCCTGGAAACGGGCTCTGTCCCTACGATGCAGGAACACAAAGTGAGGCAGCGAGGTAGGGCAGTGGGCAGAGCCACACCTGGGGTCGGGAAGGCCTGCCTGAGATTTAGCAAATGGCTTAACCTCCCTTCAGTCTAAATTTCTCCATCCAAAATGGGCATAAAAACAGCACTAACCTTAGACTTGCTGTGAGGCTCAAATGAAGACTATAAAAATATCAGCTATGACTACGGCAGTCCTTCATATGACTGCCTCAACTCTAGAACTTTTCCCAAGAGGGGATCAGGGAAGAGTGGGCTAACATCCACCGTCTCTTCCCCATACTTTATAGGGTGGGGTGGGGGTTTCCTTAGATCCATCCAAAATAAGAGACCTTTCTTCCATCCCTCTATCCCTCCATCTATCTTCCACTCATCAGGAGCTCTTTAGCTTCCCTCCATACTGAGGAGCATCTCTTCCCTTTAGGCCAGTGCTGAAACATTTAAAAAACAATCCTACAATCTGAGAGCTGGAAGGAACCTCGGATACCATCTAATGAAAGATGTTGGAATCGTGAATTGATTGTACAGCAAGTCAAAGAGTCATCCAACTTCTGTTTTAAGATCTCCAGTAAATGGGCAACTGACTAGCGGCACTACAACGGCAGAGAGAGCACTGCCTCGGGACTCAGACCTGAGTTCAAATCCTGTCTTAGACACTTAGGATCTCCATCAACTTGGGCGAGTCACTTGACACCCTGATTTTTAAAGACTTCTCCTGGCCTTTCAGTGAAATTAGTTATCCCGACACTTTTGCCAAGTGCTCCTAGCATTGCCTTCGGGGCCAAGTTTCTCCTTCAAACACCAGGAGATAGTGGCCATGCTGCATGTCAGTATTCCCCGTTTCCAGGATAAACATCTCCCTTTCACTGACCCTTCCCAGGCCACTCGCTCTCCAGGGCTACTACTCCCTCTCCAAGCCCACTGCCCAAAAGTGGCCACCCAGCCGTGGTTTCTGCCATCAGCATATCACTGACGCGCCCGTGACTCCCACCAGCTACTTGTCCATTTTAGCTCCATGTAGAAACGGCCCCTTGTGTCAGGAAGGCACGTCATCTGGATAGACGAGTGAAGTTGGTGGAGGAAGAAGCAGCTCACAATAGCAGACAAAGAAGAAAAGCTGGTAGAACTTAGAAAGAAGCCACACAAACTTCCACCTTTAAATGCTCAGACTTGGGGGAACGGAACACAAGTTCCCTTCCTTCTTATCCCTGCACCATCAAAGGTCTTTCAGGAGAAATCCAATCTGTCTGATAGGTAAGGTAAGGCAGGCCCTATTTGGACAATGGAGACGGTGTCCTATTGGACAATCTAGTAATTCAACATCACAGATACAATATTACATGTCTTAACAAGGATGAAGAGCTCTAAAAAGATGACAGAGAGAGGTCACAACTAAGCACCGTGAGGTGACAAAGGTACCGATTTTTTTTTTAATGGAACACAAGGTTTTGCAAGGGTGAATGCTGAAAATTATCTATTCATAATTTGAATATAAAAATAAAATAAAAAGCCTTAACATAAATAAATAATCAAAACCATGACCAAAAAAAGAAAAAACTCTCAGGGCAAACCTTGCAAGAAAACTAACAAAAATGAGTCATCAAAAACATACCATAACAAAATTAGAAGAAAACAATACATTTCAAAACAATTCCCAACCAAATGAGCCAGAGTTCATAAAAGATAAGCGACAACTGTGGCTACACAAAAAGAATCTATATGAATACAAAAAAGGTAACACGATGGACAACACAACAAAATTTATGGGATGTGCCAAAAGCATTGTTTAGGAGGAAAACTAATAACTTTGAACACATATTAATCAAAGAAAAAATAAAAGGACATCTGAATGAAGCATACAATTTTATAAATCTAAAACTCCAAGAAAGTAGAAATTCAAAAAAGCACAAACATGAAAGACAAAATAAAGAAAATTTAATTTAAAAAACAACTGAAAGACCATTAACTAATTTAAATTTTTTTCTAAATAGAAGACTCAAAAAATATTAAAAGTCCAAAGAGGGAATTCACAACAAATAAAAAGGACAGAAAGATATTTCTCAGAAACTATGATACCATTTAATAATGTTAAAAACTTAAAACAAATTTTTACAAAACAGGAATACCCCAACCATAAACAAGCCATAAATGAATTCTCATGGAAACAAATCTCCAGGTATGACCAAACCTGCAAGTGAATTACAGCAAACATGAAAGTGCAATGAATCCTCACTCTGTGACATAAAGTGTTTCTAGAATACAGAAAGAAGGAATTTTACTGAACTCTAGGAAACAACTCTGGATAATTTTGAGTTCTACACCAGACATAGAATGACCAGAAAAATTTCTAGCTCAACATCATCAAACAAAATGGGTTTAAAAGGGGGTTTAAAAGATGAACAAAAATAACATATCAATAGCTGCAGAAAACACTAATGATAAGACACAGTTTTCATTTGTTTTAACTTCAAGAATAGGAATGAGTGAACCTTTGCTTTATCTGATTTTTTTTTGAAAAGCATTTAACTTAAACCACAAGTCTGCACAATCTGTAAGAAATATTGGAAGCTTACACAGTAAGGTCGAGAATGAAGTAAGAATGCTGTCACCTTTACTATTTGACACAGTAGTAGAAATACACTAAAATGAGAAAACAAAATTAAATAAACGTTGGGAAAAGATGGTTAAACTACCTTTATCAGCAGATGATATGATGCTTTACTTAGAAAACCCCAGAGAATCAGCTAAGAATCAAATTTTAAAAAATCATATCAGCAAAAGAATAGGATACAAAGTATATCCCACCATGAAGAAGAAGGGAAAAGTTAAAAAAAATTAAGAAACCAAAAGAATTAAATATCAAATTGGAAACAAACTATGCTTAGTGACTAGAAACAGCTGGACAAGCTAGGTATGTAAATGAAATGGAATGCTTATTATAGCACAAGGAGTGACTAATGGATGAATTTAAAGCAAAGGCAAGGCCTGTAAGAAATAATGCTAAGCGAACCAAACAGAACACCTCACTTCTTCATTTTCTCACCTTTTAGGTGGGTTAGGCTTGGTTATTAAAATTGCCCAACTTCAGTTTCATTTTTTTCCTTCTTTCCATTGTCAAATCCTTGTGTTTACAATTCTTCTGGTTCGGTATGGATGATTCTGTAATAGTTCCAGAAATCTTTCTATGTATCTCTGAAGTCTCCACATTAGATTTTATGCTCAAGTAATATTCCATTCTATTCACAAAGTTGTTTGGTTATTCCCCAAGGGACAGGCATCTAATTTGTTTTCAATTCTTCTAAATCACAAAAAGTATAGTTAAGAATCTCCTCTAATATGGTCAATTTATTAAGAGTGTATGTGGGGTTGGGGGGATGGGGACTCCTGTGCTTTGGGTTCATTTGCATTTCTCTTATTCCTAGGGATTTCTGGAGACTCCTTTCATAAGGCAATCAACTTTTTGAGAACTATTAGTCCCTCATCTACTGACCCCTATCTAGTGGAATTGGTTCACTGTGAGTCACACAAATCATGGCAACTGTTGTGGTTTTAGTCAGAAACCCAGAGGGCTTTCCTTCTGGGAAATTCCTTCATTTATTTCTTTAACCATTCATTCATTATTTATTTATTTATTTATTCGTTTGTTTTTATTTATTTATTTTTGGCTAGGTAAGAAAGGCCATCCTTTGCTTCATTTCTTTCTTACCTAGCCTAATCACTGAATGAGCAATTGATTGTCTCGGTCAAATTGAGACCTGTTAAAGAGTTTAGCTTAAAAAGGCCAAGGTCTCCCACTATATCTTACCATTGGACCCAGAAAGCTCTGAAGAAGGAAGTTAGGCTTATGACTCGGCATAGCCCTCCCTTATTCAAATCCAAATCACTGCATGTCATGGTCATCTTGGAGAATAAAAGAAAAAGGGCAAATTTCCTAATTACCAGGCTCTCCTAAGAGATATCTGGTGGAAAGATTTTTATCACAAGAGATACCTTCCCATTTCATCTTAGCTACACTGATTTTCTCCAGGCAAAAGCTGACTTAGCTTTTGAGACCATCTCTAACCTGGTTAAAGCTATGAAAGGAATCTCATGTCATGGTGTCTAATCTTTATGTAAATGACATAACCTTTTGTATTCAGGTCATGCATTCATGTGGACCTTTTCTCAATCTTCTCCTTGACCTTTCTAAAGACACAATTTCTTAAGACAGCTTTCTTTGACTGTTGATTTCCTAAATGCCCCTGAATACTTAGCCTTTCCCCTTCAGGTTCCTGTGAAACTGCTCTCCCTTGGTTCACAGTCAACCTGGCTGATAGTTTCTTTTCTTTTTTATATTTATGTTTTGTGGTTTTTTTTTTTTTTTTTTTTTTTGCTAGTTCTTCATTCTTATCACACTCTTAAGCACAGGAATCTCTCAAGGTCCTGTCCTGAGCACTCTTCTCCTTCTATACTATCTCCTTGGTGACCTCATCACTTGCCTTGTATTCAATTATGATCCCTCTGCAGATGCTCAGAATCACATGTCCAGTCCCAACCCTTCCCCCACTTCCAATTTTGCATCTCCAGTTGCCTACTAGACATTTTAAACTGGATGTCCAGCAGACACCTTAAACCCAATATGTCTGAACAGAATTCATTACCATTCTCCCTAAACCAGCCCCAGCTCCTACCTTCCCTATTACTGCTGAGGGCACCACCTCTTAGTCCCCAGCTCACACCTTAGGTTCAGCCTGGACTCTCATTATTTCTCAATGACACCCTCCTCCATCCAAGCTAGTGCTGAGATCTATCAATGGCACCACTACTTTGACCCCTACTCAAGAAACTACAGTGGCTCCCCCCCGTTACCTCCAAGACCAAACAGAAATGCTCTGGCTAGCTCCAAAGACCTTCAGAACCCAGCTCTTTCCTATCTTTCATTCCTTACTCCATAGCATGATTTTCCCATTCAGGTATAGGGACCAACGAACTGTTTTCTGTGCATGACATTCCATCTCCTGACTCCTTGTCTTTGCATGGGAATGTTCTGGAACGGCAGCCAGATGATGCAAGAAATAGAGAGCACTGGAAGATAGGAGAACTTCAGTTCAAATCCCGCCTCAAGCATTTCTCTCAGTGACACTAGGCCAATCCATTCCTCTCAGCCTCAGTTTCCCCATTAGGTCATAATATCACTCACCTCCCAGAGACATCTGTATCTCTGCAATTGCATTTCTCCTTGATCTCGGCTTCTAATCAACTAACAAACTAGGTAAAATAATTAACAACTTCAGCAAACTCACAGGATATAAAATAAACCTACATAAATCTTCAGCATTTCTACATACTACCAACAAAACCCAGGAGGAAGAGACAGAAAGAGAAATTATATTTAAAATAACTACAGTTTTTTTTAACTGTACTTGAGTTATTATAATTTTACCTGAGAGTCTACATGCCAAAAGAAACCCAAGGATTATAGGAACACAAATAAAGTCAGATCTAAACAACTGGAGAAATATTAATTGCTCATAGTTAGGCAGAGCCAATATAATAAAAATGACAATTCTGCTAACTTAATTTATTATTCAGTGCTATACCAATCAAACTACTAAAAATAATAAAAATAACAAAATTCATCTGAAAGAACAAAAGGTCAAGAATGTCAAGGGAATTAATGAAAAAAAATTTGGGAAGGGAAGTAGACTAACCATATCAGATCTGAAACTGTATTTCAAAACAGTAATCATCAAAACAATCTGGAACTGGCTAAGAAACAGTGATAGATCAATGGAATAGATTAAGGTTTCTTAACCTTTTCCATTTGCAACCCCTATTTACCAGAAAAATTTTTACATAACTCAGGTATATAAAATAGGTATACAAATCAAACATTTACTGATAATAAACCATAATATCACAACCCCCACCTTAAGTTACAAGATCCTTTATGGAAATATGTTTAAAATGACTGTACACATATGACCTATATGAGATTGTTTCCCATATTAAGGGAGCTAAGGGAGGGAGAGGGGAAATTTTGCAACTCAAAATCTTGTAGAAATGAATGTTGAAACATATCTTTACATGTAATTGGAAAAACTAAAATACTATCAAGTAAAAAAAAAAATCCCATAAATCACAGTTTAAGAAGCTAGAAAACAGATTAAGGACAGAATGTACAGTAGTAAATGACTACAGTAGTCTTGAAAAACCTGAAGTTGCATGCTTCTGGAACAAGAATTCTCTATCTGACAAAAAACTCCAGGAAAACTGGAAATCACTAGGTATAGATAAATCTAAAGATGCACGTTTCTGGGTCAAGAACTCACTATCTGACAAAAACTCCAGGGAAAACCGGAAAGCACTAAGTATAGACCAACATCTCATACCATATACCAAATTAAGGTCGAAATGGGTACGTGATTTTTATGGATAAAAGAAGAATTTAAAACCAACAAAAAAACAGAGAGCATTGCATGAAGTACATAATTTTGATTAAATTTTAAAGTTTGGACAAAATGTATGCAACTAACATGAGAAGAAAAGCAATAAATAGAAAAAATTACAGCAAATTTCTCTGATCAAGGCCTTGTTTCTCAAATATATAGAGAACTGAGTCAAATTTGTAACACTATGAATCATTCTCCAATGGGTAAATGATCAAAAGATATGAACAGGCAGTTTTCAGAAGAAGAAATCAAAGCTATTGTAGTAATATGAAAAAAATCCTCTAAATCACTATTGATTAGAAAAAAAACATACACTAAAATAACTCTGAGGTACCATCTAACATCTATCAGACTGACTAATATGACAGAAAAGGAACATGATAACTGTTGGAGGAGATATGAAAAACTGGGGTAATAATACACTGTAGGTAGAGTTTTGAACTGATCCAACCATTTTAGAGAATAATTTGGAATTAAGGCTGTAAAACCATATAAATATCCTTTGGTCCCAGCAATACCACTACTAACTCTGTATTCCAAAAAGATGAAAAACATGATATGTACAAAAAATATTTATAACAATTCTTTTTGCTGTGTTGGAAATTAAGGGGATGCCTATCAACTGGGGAATGGCTAAACAAACTGGTATATAACTATGAAGAAATATCACTGTGCTATAAGAAATGATGAGCAGGCAATTTCAGAAAAATCTGCAAAGACTTATAGGAACTGGTGCAAAATGAAATGAGCAGAACCAGAACAGTCACTGTGCACAGTAACAGCAATATTATACAATGATCAGTTAGGAAAAAAAGCTCTTCTGAACAAGAAAAAGGATCTGTGCACCTCCAGGGAAAGAACTGATGGGGTCTTAATACAAAATGAAGCATAATTTTTTTTTGAGGGGGGGGGGGTGGATTTGGAATTTTTTTGGTCTATTTTCTTTTGCAACATGAGAAATACAGAAATTGTTATGGTTGTTTGTCTTTTGTTGTCAAAGAGAATCACTGACAAAGAGGTGAAAATGTTTTGGATGTGTACACATGTATACTATATAACAAACTCCTTGCCAATAAAGGGGGGTGGGAATCTGAAAAGAGGGAGGGAATCTAGAACTCAAAATTTCAAAAATTGAATGTTAAAAAGTTGTTTTTACACATAATTGAGAAAAATTAATTTTTAAAAAAAGATTGAGCTCAGATCTATCCTTCTGCAGGAGGATGTTCATGTGGCTTCCCTCTGGGATGAACTTCTGCTTCCTCTCTATCTCTTATGTCCATAGTGGTTTCTATGCTGTCTGCCTCCTAGAGTGGAAAGCTCCTGAAAGGTAGGGGGCTGGCAATGCGAGCTTAATAAATGCTTATGAACTGGGGTGATACATGCACCGTATAAGATATGGGGCTCCCCCACATTTTTGCAAATCTGCTCTCCAGGTTTCTAGTTCTTATCAAATAAGGAGTTCTTCCTTAAGTAATTCAAATTCTCAGGTTTATAAAATACTGGTTCATTGAGTTTGATTGCTTCGGATTGTTCTTATCTACTCGGTTCCACTAATAGACTTTTCTATTTTGTAACAAGTACCCTAAAAGTTTTTAATATTATCACTGAAATGCGTAATTTGAGAGTTAGGTTTGAAAATAACTTGTGTAACACGGATCTTAATTGCTCTTTAAACATCTGCTACCTGTAAATCTGCCTGTACCTGGGCTTTTCCCCTCTAGAAAGTCCTTTAGGGTTTGTTCAACCTTATTTTCTGAGAGTGGACTACTTAAAAGGTCTTTTTCTTGTTCTCTCAATTGGATGGTTTAAACTTTTCTAAGTAACATTCTATTTCTTTTAAAAATCTCAGTTTTTCGGGGCAGCTAGATGGTGCAGTGAAGAGAGCACCAGCCCTGGAGTCAAATCCGGCTTCAGACACTGAACACTTACTAATTGTGTGACCCTGGACAAATCACTTAACCCCAACTCCCTCCCCAAAATAAATAAATAGAGGTTTGGCATTTCAAGTACATAACTACATAGTTGATCCTGATCATTCTTTTTATTTCTCCTCTATTATTAACACCATTTCAAATGACGATAAAAACACTAGGCAATACTGCACCTGATGATATACTCCTTTACAAGAACCATGTAAGATTGTGTGTACTATCAATTTAGTCTTGTTTTCCCTATTTGGCGTAAGTGTTCTGGACAAGTGGACATCCTGAGGATTCAACTGTAAGTACAACTGAGTTTTGTATAATGTGATGTAACATAAATTACCAAATAAAAAAGGAAAAAGGAAGATCACGATGATGTCTGATTTTCCAACGAGGGCAGCCAAGCCTACAGAAAAGTTTGTCTTGGTAGGAGATGCCATGGTGAAGAAGAGACCAAGATGCTACTGTCTGTTCTCCTCCCAAAATTCCAAGGGTTACAAGAGCAAACTAGAAACCATTTCTCTCCCTATTTTGCATTTCCACCACAGACGGAAAAGGAGTAAGGTGCTTTGTGCAGGATGTTGCCCTCATTGGTGGCCTCCCAACACACCCTGCATGATGCAATCCCACAGACTAGAAAGGGAGCTGGACTTGGGAGTCAAAAGATCTGGGGTCAGGTCTCAGCTCAGAGCCTTGCTGGCTGGGGAAGATCACTCACCCAGACATCCCGGCTTCCTCCTTTGTAAAGAAGGGAAGAGGTGCCTTGTAATCTCCCCAGCTCTGAGGAAAGCAGTTTATGAGCCCTAAGACTATGAAGGGAAGACTATGCTCTTGTCAGTGTGGGCCATGGTCTCCACCAACAGAAACGCCACCATGTGGGTCATCCTGGCAAGGCTCCTGAAGGACGACAGAGGTCAAGGGAACTGTGTGGGATCTCGTGATGAGCGTGGCATGTGAGATCAGAACTCAGGACCTCCTCACTCCAGGTCAGGGGTCAATCCCCAAGACCAAGCAGCCTCTATGGAAACCTCTGCACTCTTAACCAAATAGTAATCGGGCATTAACTGCCACACCCCAGGGACCTGTGGGGTTTCTCCTCCAGAGAGAGAGCTATCAGCCTTTCCACATCTTGAAGGATACTGGGCCATCAAAGGAACATCGACTCTTTCTCCAACAGTCAGCGACCCCTTCACCTGCAGCAAACTCTTCCTAGTGTCTCTTCTAGGACCGTACTTAAGAACCATCAACCCTGTGCTTGACCAGGAGGTAAATCCCTCCGTTACATGGTTATGAGCCATCCATCAAACCAAAGTATCTCTCCTCATTCTAAGTGGGAGAGATGGAATCAGCTGCATTATGCAGATTACAACAGCCCCACCTGCTGACCAAGCCCTGCTAGCAAAAGCGTCAGCCACCGGAACGTGACAAGCCGCCTTCCTAAGGATCACAGAAAGCAACTCAAACCACAGATCATCTTTTCAAAGTCTGACCAATGGCCTGCTGGGAAATCAAGGGCTTCAAGAATCTTCCCTGATACACGCCTTCTAACACCTCCAAAGTAGCTGATTTCAGAGTGCTGAGATTAAAAGGGTGCAGAAGAAATCCTACTCAAAGACACCGGGTATGATCTATTTGGAACAAAATGAACAACAGAGAATTAGCGTTGATCTAGAACTCTTAACTTCCAGTCCAAAGCCACCACCAGAGAGCATGAAAGCGAAGTAAAAACTGGCTTACTTTCTGGTTGTGAAATCAGTGAAATCACTAGTGTGAGTGATGTGATAGCAAGTAAACAGAACCAGAAAACGGTCTCTACAACATCTAAAACACTGTAAAGAAAAACAACTCTGAAAGCCTGAAACTCTCTGGCCCACAGGGGCCCGGGACACCCAAATGGTGCACAACGAGGCACATTTCTTCAGATACAGGTGACGTATAGATTTTTTTTTTATGTGTAAGAGTTTTAAGGATGTAAAACAAAAATGAGAGATGGGACGAGTGGAAATGATAAAGAAAAATCTGAGAACTGAATAAACATTAAAAGCACAAGAGAATTAGGTGAGACCAACCAAAAAAGCTTCCAAACTGATGAGTCTGATTTATTGATTCTTTTTAAAAATAAGATTTACACGATGTTCTCCTATATATGTGTAAATATAAATGTTGATGTTTTTCCAAGTTGGGAACAACCCCAAAATGTCAATCAAAAGAATTCTTACCTCCTGGCTGCTAGGTTTTTTTTTTTTTTAAATTTTGAAAAGTTGAGGAATTCTTGTCAAAACAAGGAATTCTCCCTAGAGATGGAGTGGAAAAATGGATGGAATAATGGCCAGGGCCTAGGGCTTGGTCCTCTTGGAGCCAGAAGGACAACCACCAGCCAGCCAAGAGGACCCTGCACAAGCTACTTGCAAAGATTCCCAGCTCCACCTGTCCCACGCAGACTTTCCCCTACGTTTCCTGTCCCTACGACTCGGAGTACGAGCATTTGCTAAGTTAAGTTAAGTTAAGAAGGGAAAACTTTTTTCCTGACCTCAGGGAGCTTACAGTCTAAGGGGGGAGATATCCCACTACAGGGTACCTGCAAATGGAGGGAAGGTGCCGGCAGGGGGAGGGGCCAGGAATGGTGGGAAGTCGGGGAAACTGAGGTAGAGGTAAGGAGGGAGAGCGTTCCGGGCCTGGCAGAGAGCGTCAGGAAAAGGAAGAGGTGGGGGTGTGAGCCAGGGGACCACGGGATCCCAGATCCATGGAAGGTGGAAGCAGGCCGGGGGAGGGATGTAAGGGGGAAGCCACTGGAGCTGAGTGAGCCCATGTTAGAGAATGGCTTTGGTAGCTAAATGAGGGCTGGAAGAGAGGGGGGAGAGACGTGGGGCGGGGGGACCCATATGTGGCTGGGGTGAGAGTAAATGGGAAGGGGGGGACACCCATAGGGCAGAAACCACAAGATGTGGCACCAAATTAGAAATGTATGCCGAGTTCAGGTAGGACGCCAGAAACAACACCAAGACCTCAGCCTCCTCATCTGTAAAATGGGGACAGAAGAGCCCTTGCTTCACAAGGTGAGGTGAGGAGAGACCCGGTGCCAGGGGCTTCTTGGTGCCAGCTACGTGGAGAGGAGAGCACCTGCATGTGTGTGAGCGCACAGGGGTGTGGGGACCTCTGGGGACTCTGAAGGAGGAGCTACACATCTGACCCAGCCCGGGCTGTTCCCCCAAAGCTTCTAAGCACCTAAAACAGCAAACACTGGGGGATGGGACAGGGAGCGAGCCTCCCGAGGTCCCGCCACGGAGAGAGCCGGTCAGCATTCTCCTCCCTGCCTGGGCTTAGGGACAAGCAGAAGTAGGACTGCCTTCAGGGCAAACTGCCCAGGCGTGGAGACTCTCGGGGCCCAGGGCCAGCCCAGGCCAGGGAGTCAGGAGCTGCCCAATGGGAGTCAGGGGCTGCCCAGTGGGAGTGAGGGGCTGCCCAGTGGGAGTGAGGGGCTGCCCAGTGGGAGTGAGGGGCTGCTGTGGCTGAGCAGTGTAGAAACGCTCCAGAATGAGGAAACCACCCAGAGCCAGGGCTAAGAGAGCTGGCACGGGCCTGTTCCACACAAAGGACTCTGGGCCAGGCAGGATAGCAGGCAGACTCTCTCCACAGAAAACGGGATGAAAACACATTTTCTTTTTAGTAAATATAAGAGTTTGAATTACTCTATAATAATGGTTTTTAAATGGCTCTCCCTGGAAGGCTGTCAATTCATCGAAAAAGAAAGGGGGGGCGGGGGCATTGTGGCCCAGGGCCCTCAGGCTCCCACAGGCAGAGGTCACAAGCAAGAGCGGGAAAAGGGCTCGGAACAAAAAGGAGACTGGAGACTCTCTGCTCTCCTCCTTCCTCCCTCCCCTTTCTGTCTCTGTCTCTATCTCTCTGTCTCTGTCTCTGTCTGTCTGTCTCTCCCTCCCCACCACCTACCCTCCATTTCACTATGTCCTCCCCTTCTCTCCCCGCAATTGTGCCGCAGGCCCCCACCTGGATCCAAGCACATGAACTTGCAGCACTCCTTGGGGTCCTTGTCGTACTGCTGGCAGCCCTGGGGCCCCTCGCACAGCGCGGCCACGCACATCTCCGGCTCGCCATTGTGGCAGGTGCAGCTCAGGCAGGGGTCGTTGCCCTTGGGCGTGAAGTGGTAGCCTTCCCCCACCACGTTGTCCTTGATGTCCACACATGTTTGGCCTGTGGCAGACACACCGCAGTGAGACGGCCCAGCGGGCACCGGAAGATGGGGGGGGGGGGAGAAACATGGTCCTAGGACCATGGACTCCAGGCCTACAACTGACTCCACTCCACCTTTTGGACGTTCAGTTACTTCCCTTGGCCTGGGGGCTCAGGCCCCAGCCTGGCCCCCAGAAAACCTCACGGCCTGGGTCTCCAGCACCCCCATCTGACAAGTGGGTCCAGCCTCCGCGGGCACTAAGACAGGATGGGGCTTTACCTGAGCAAACTGGGGCCGGAATGCTTAAGGCGCAGTCAGCCGATGGGTTAACATTTATGAGGCACCCACTGCGTGCCCGCTCCTGTGCTTGGGGCTGGAGGGGCCAAGCCAAGGGACTGCTCCCAGCTCCCGGGCGGGCACTGAGATGCCAGGGAGCAGGTGGCCGTGTGGGCTGCTCAGGATCAGGGCCGCACAGGCCTGTACCATCCGTGCCCTCTCGGACCCACACGCCTCGCACAGCACGCTGCCAGGTCTCAGGCTAGGGACGATGGCACAGGGGGGCGTCCCCAGGGCCCGGAAGCTCCCCCCCTCTTTTTCTATTTGGCACGTGCCATTAATGACAGAGGGGGCTCAAGGCCCCGAGAGTGAGCACGGGCACCTGAGCAGAGCTCGGCCTTCTAAGGCTGGGGGAAGACAACAGGGGGAGGCTGACCCCCAGCTCAGGCCAGGAGCCAGGCCAGGCCCTGCTGCTCCCCGACCTTCAGCTTCCTTGTCTGAACAAGAAGGGCTGTGATTTTTCTGCCCCTCCCCCACAATGGGCTGGGGTCAAGAGAGGGCCCAGCAAGCTTAAAGCAAGATGTGATGGGACTTATTATGGCGGAGAATGGCTGGGAACTCCCGGGCCTGTGTGTGTCTATCAGCCCCCCATGGGACCCCCAGAGAGGGCCCACCTCCCCACCACAAAGCCAACGGCCAACCGCCCCCTGGCCGGAGCCCTGGCCACAACTGGGCCCTTTTGGTCTAGACCTTCCCAACACCTGGACAAGGAAGCTGCGGACACCGCCCGGAGCCTCCAGGTGCCTTGGACAGGGCCATGGCCAGGAAGGGTCGGAGAGGTCCTGACCCCAGCTTGTCCTAACTTTGGGGCTAACCCTCTCTCTCCCAGTCGGGAGGGGGCTCTGACAGAGGGACGCTGGGTATAGGGGGTCCCGGGCAGGGGCAGGGAGGGCTGCCACTTACTTCTTTTGCAAAGGAAGGAAGACTTTTCGTAGCAGTTCTCCGCATACCAGCTGTGCAAGTCGTGGTGCCGCAGGGTGGGGAAGTGGAAGCACTGGAGCTGGGCGCAGAGCACGTTGTCGTTCTCGGGCACGGCGGAGGCAAAAATGGGGTCTGGAGGCAAAAAGACCTCGGAGGGCCCTAGAGGAGGAAGCCCAGAAGCACCAGAGGATCAGCAGGAGGACAGAGGGACTCTGCCCCCATCCCGGGCCAGAACATCTACGCCCAAGGGACGAGGCGGCGCCAGGAACTCTAGGGGCACAGCCGTGCAAGCAAGTCAGGGAGGGGGAGCCCAGAGTCACCCAGCTGGCGGCTGACGGGCGAGCCTGAAACTATCCCTGCAGCAACGGGTGACAGGGCCAGGGGGCGCTCCCAAAGCCAGGAGCGGGCCCGGGTTCCACACCCAGCCTGGACACAGAAGCATGACAAGTGTGAGACTCTGACCTCTTCCAGGACAGGGGACGGGGAGAAGCAGCGGAGGGAGATAACGCCCTGCCCTGACCTGGGGGCTCACAGTAGCTTCAGGGCAGGAGAAGGAGGTGCGGAGCCTTCCAGGCCTGGGGGACGGGCAAAGAGAGCCCGGAGCCAAAGATGGAGGGTCTTGTTGGCGGGCCAGCCGGAGGCCGGGGGCACAGGGTGGGCAGTGAGGTGTGAGGAGGCTGGAAAGGGAGGAGGGGGCAGATTCTGGGGGGCTTTGGAGGCCGAGCGGAGGGTTTATGTTTGCTCCCGGAGGCCACAGGGAGCCACTGGCCTGGCCTGAGGAGGAGGTGACACAATCGCACCTGTGCTTCAGGAAAACTGCTCTAGTGATTGGGTGGAAAGAGACTCCCCCTCCCCCAAACTCCCCCACCACCAGCTGCTGCAATAGTGGGGGGAGGGCTACACAAGAGTGGGGCAGGGTCAGAGGTGAGAAGAGGCAAATTCTCCTGTCTCTGCACAGCACAGGCTGACTTCCCAAGGCAGCTCCTCCTGGGATTTTTAACTATCTTGGGGTTCCCACAAGCTTCTCCCTCTCCCGTCGCCCTGACACCTTTCCTCCATCAGGTGACTGATGTCACTCCAGGCCCGGACCCTGAGTGTAAAATGGAACAGGCGGCTTATGTGCAGCCCCCCACGTCTCTCCGGCCCTGTGGGCATTTCTCAGGTCGTGGTGTCTCATGACTGGCAGCTGGGGGAGAGGGCGCGCGGTAAGAAGCTGGGTTTGAGTAGCCGGAAGCCACCAAAGGGGCTCCCATCAGCCGTGCCCTTCAGCGCACACCCCCAGATTCACCGGAGCCGCCCCTCCCACCACACATCCCTTGGGAGCTGCCACACCCCGACCCACGTGGCTCTCGCTGTGTGTGACTCAGCCAATCCCAGATCTCCCCGAGGTGCCTTGGGATGGCCAAGGGCCCCTCGCAGCTGCTCCAAAGCAGAAGCGAGCATCCACAGCCCATCTGGACAGAGCAGCTCCGCACACTGAGGCCCCCCCAGGGGAGGGCCCGGCCCTTGTGTAACAGTATCCTCGGGGCGGAGGGTTACTGCCCAGAGCTCTCGCTGCCACCACGGCCATGGAGGAATCTCAAACGTGACCTTGTGGGGGAGAGTGAAGGGCTGCAGCCGACCCTCCCAAGCCAAATATAAGCAGGGGGACGGGCTCCGAATGCTCAGGAAGGGGGACGCGTTCTGCTGGCAAGGCCACCACAGCCTCCGGCCTGGCCTCCTCTTGGACTCTCATCAGGGACGGCCTCGTCCGCCAGAGCAGCAACCTCGTAGATGAGAAAGCAGGCCTTCAGCCCAGGGCCTTCTCTCTGTTTTACACACAATCATCTCCCACCTCCATGCCTTTAGCTGTCCCCAAGCCCGGAACGTGCTCCCTTCTCGTCTCTGCCTCCTGAAAACCCCCCTTTGTTTCTCTCTGCATCTGTTCATTTTACATTTATCCTGAATCCTTGTCTCCCCAGTAAGACGTGGGGTTCTTGAGAGCAGGGACTGCTCCTACAGTCCGGCTGTAGGCCCGGGTTCACAACAGATGCTTAATAAATGCTGGCCGACTGACTGACAGATGGATGGGCCCTTCTGAAGGAGAGGATCTGGGAAGCTAATCCGGCTCCCTGGGATCCACTCTGGAATATTCTGCCCTTGGAGAGGCTGTCTCAAGCAGCCACCAAATCTCACAGACCCCTGCCCCCTAGGACTTTCACTAACCCCTTCTCCTTCCGACCCAAGCTTCTTCAGGCAGCACTGCCCGCAGGTACATGAACCTCAATGGGCAAAGAATGGAGAAAACGCACCACGTCGCGGCCCTTGCTGGCTGCCCCCACCTCGGGCACTGCCTCCTCTTAGCAGCCACCCCCACGCCAGCCCATGCGCTCCCCGTCCCAGCCCCTGCTTCTCTCCTTCTCCAAAAGGACTCCTCACAACGGGCTCAGGCTGTACCTAAGATGGAGCTCCGAAGTCCAAGATGGAGGTTCTCATGCGGGCAGTGAGGCCCAGGCGCCGGTTCTGTCAGGCGGGCCACCTTCCAAAGAGCCTGGTCAGTCCTACACTTACTTGCACAGGGGGCAGTCAGGGTGGGGAAGCTGGGGCAGAGTTGAGAGAAGGATCCGGGCTGTCATCGAGATCTGGAAGAACCCTGGTGCAAGCTGGCAAGCCTGCCACGGCTGCCCTCCAGGGTCCAGACATTCTGCCATGGCCTCTATCTCCACCTGGGGCTCCCAGGATTTCAGAACCACACCAGCGGCTGGCCGGAGGCAGTCCCCCGGCACACATCTGCCTGGGCAGCTTCAGGTCCCCCTCTGCCTTCTTGCAAGCCGACCAAGGCCAGGTCCAGAGCTGCAGCCGAAAGCCTGGGCCACATCTCTTCTGCACCGGGACGAAAAGGCCGTAATCCATCACTCTACGTGAGACTCCTGGCAGAAGCCCACCCGGAGAGCCAGAAAGGGCCTGAGGACCGGGAGCCATAGAGCTGAGGCTGCCTTCACTTCTAAAGGGCGGGCCTCTTCAGGGCCAAGCTCAGAAGCCAACGGTGGGTGCCAAATGATCACATGATCACAGTCTTCTATCAGGAAAGCAGCCATGGAGTCAAACCCCTCATTTTACAGATGAGGAAACTGAGACAAGGGAGGATGGAGTGACTGACCCTGCTTGGCAGGTTCGGAGACGGGATGTGAACCAGTAGCCAATGTTGCATCCCATCACACGTGTGCAGGGCACTTACCTTTGTGAGCCACCTCCCAGCGGCCTTCCAGAGAACGGTTCCGACCAGTGATGACGTACTGATAGCCAACCCAGAACCTGTGGAGACAGAAAAGCAAATCAGGGGGATTTCAACAGGAGAAAGAAGCCTCTTGGGGCTTGTCCACGCCTCATACCGAGGGTGGGGTAACTCCGTTAGATGGCTAGCTTTACTCTGGGGGCCTCGACTTATAAGTGCCTCGGGCACCTCCTTATTTCCTGAGCTTGGGCGCGGCCTCTGCTTTTTCTGAAGATCTGGACGGAAAACACCCCTCCACTAACACTGGGAAGGAATCCCCACCTACCACTGTGGAGCACAAGTTTTAACAGCTCAAGCCTGGGATCCCAGGAGACCCCCTGAGTCAAGAGACAGGGCTCCTATTTCTAACTTAACCTACCTGGGCTGTCAAGTCCAGTGTACCAGGAGCCCATTTATAAAACGCAAATGCACATTCCCCCATAGCCTGATTACATCTTTGAAAAAAAAGCAGCCGTGAGCTTGGAGCCCAAAGTTGTGCTTTCCAGTGTCAGAGCTCAAGACCACAATTGGAATCCAAACTTGAAGTGGACGGTCTCTCACCCGTGGGGACAAATCCCAAGCCGTCAGTCACTCCCCGCCATACGGGCCGGAGAGCAAATCACATAAAGAAGGGCCAGCCTGGCGGGCCTCTTTTTCCATCTCCCACATCCCTGAAGAAAATTACGTCCTCAGCATCTTACAACCGAGGCCTAGTCCAGAGGCCCTGAAGCCGTGGGCGGCAACCTGAGGAGCAGCTCCAGGGCCGAAGAACATCGGGGTACGTTGGTGGCCCTCCGCTGGGGAAGATCACGGACCACCCCCACCCGACTTCCTCAAACTAGCAAGATGAAGAACAAAAGATCAAATCCGGAGGAGTACAAAGGGAATCAATCCGATGGAAATAGTTCTAATTTTAAAAACCCTGGGGCCTGCTGCCTACCACTAGCCAAGTGCTGGTCACGCTGGAGGGATCTAGAGCCCTGCTGAAAGGGCCCTCCGAGTAGTCTAGAACCTCAGAGGCAGAAGCCTGAAGCATGCCCTTATTTTAAGGCCCAGAAAGGTTTTAGGCACAGTCACATGGGGAAATAGAGCATGTTGACACAGGCCCCAATCCGAGTTCCTTCAGCTCCCTCAGCTTCTAGGGCCGCCCTTCACCCCCCACCCCTGCTAAACTTCCCAGCCAATGAGAGCACTTCCCTCTTGGTGAAGGCATCTTAACTGGAGAACACTCACTTTAGAGGGGGCTGATCCCCATCCCAAGCCCAGAAGGCTGGCCTAGCAGGAGCAGGAAGCACGCATGAGTGACCTCAAAGGACCGACCCGGACACAACAGCTAGGGGGATAGGAAGGGGGGGGCAGAGGAAGAAGCACTTCCCAGCTCCTAGAGCTTCCCCAAAGAAGGCAGGGCAGGCAGCCTTGGGCAGGTGGCCTGGCCCTGGAGGTCCGTGAGCCCAGGAAGCAGCCCCACCACCACCACCAGTGGTGCAAGAGCAGCCATGACAACAGCACGGAAGGCCCCTTGCCCACGCCTCCCACCACGTCTGGGCTGGGTCTCTCTTTGGTCACTCCTTTCTTGCCAGCCCGTGACTCACTTGCGCTGGTCCTTCCACCCAAAGGTCCTCTCCTGTAGATCCCACTCCTGGGCCAGGACGAAGCGGAGCTCCTCGTCAGTCGTGAAGGCGACTAAGGAACCATTTACCCTCTGGCAGGTCTGCACGGCGTCCCAATAGTTCTCCCCGTTCAGATAGACCTTGTAGCAGCTGGCCGTGCCCTCGTAATGATGCCATCCCGTCAGGCACTTTCCTAGGAAACATGAAGGACAGAAGGGAAATGTCCCCCCCCAATTAGGACCGGAACATGAAGGAAAAGAAGACACATTTTCCCAGCCCAGGAAGCCTTTGCTCCATTTCCCTGAGGGTGAAACCCAACCTCAGTCTCATGTACACAGAGAAGCACTCACAGACATGCATGTGTTCACACATACCCACTCTCACACACCCACACCCACACACACACACTCACACTCACACTCACACACTCCCAAACCTTCCTCGTGACCCACTGTTTCTGGTTCTCCCCAAAGGTTTGCAAAGTCTCTTACAACAAACCCGGAGCACACAGTTCAGGTCATCGTCATCTGCCCACAAACAAGATCAAGGCTCCAAAAGCTCATCCAAGCAGAAATGGCCAAGTCCAGGTTCTAAGCACCCCCAGGCTCATCCTCTGGATACCAAAACCCTGACCCTACCTACCGCTCCCTTCTTGATCAGCCCTCTGGCTGCCCCACTGCTCTTGGGAATCACAAAGATTTCTCCCAGAGGTAAGGACCAAGTCCCAATGCTTCCTTTTTGAATAAATGGTTCAGCTCGTCCTGAATCCAACGAGCCTGAATCTCCTCTCATCCACAAGGGGAAGAGGAGACTTGTCAAATGCTTTGCCAGGCAGAGCAACTACGCCTTCCATCTTTTCCGATGTCTAGGAGCCTGTCAAGGCAGGCCATGAGCTTGGTCTGGGTGGGGCTATTCTTAAAGGAGCTAGACTGGCTGACTCAGTGACCATTTCTTTTTCTACAGGACCCACCCCTTCCCTGGTAGAGGGAGCTTTTGGTGAAGAAACTGTCGCTTACCAGTAGAGGTCAGCAAATGTCCTGTAATTCACAGTCTCCGGAGCGTGGCCCAGGATTCCTGGCTTCACAGGGACTGCTCTGTGCAGGGCAATGTTTGCACTGATTGATGTTGGGCATATTCATAATAATTAAGGAGCCGCCTGGAGGCCTGACAGTAAGTGATGTGACTTTCCAGGAGCCACATGTCAGGAGAGACCAGAGGGGAGACAAGTCCTCCCCGACTCCAAAGCCTGTGCTCCACCTCCCATGTTAGGCTGTCTCTTCACATTGTTAATTAGACTTAAAAAAAAATAAACCAACCACAACTTCCACCAGAATGTTCTTAGAATTTGGCACAATCCTGCCTACAGGGCTCTGATAACCTAGGATAAAATCAGGATTTTAATGTCTAGCCAATGGACGTCTGATCTAGCTGGAAGGTGTTCACGGACATTCCCATCTCAGAAACAAAGACCATCACAAGTCTACAACTTACTGCTAAAGCGCACGGGCTGGGCCACATTCACCGTGTGGAAGCGGGTTTTGTCTCCTCTTCCACGACTGGGCCGTGAATCCATGGCCTCCTTTCCATGATAAGAACGTTGGTCCCCAGGCACGTCTAGAAGTAAAATAAAATGGCTAGTATCCACCAAATGCAGTATCCTTTGTGAAGTGTAGCTAAAATATTTTAGAATGACAAGTCAGAGGTTAAGAGTTTAAGAATTAATGGATGAAAATGTCTGTGGCAGCCCCGTTTGTAGTGGCCAGAAACTGGAAAATGAGTGGATGCCCATCAGTTGGAGAATGGCTGAATAAATTGTGGTATATGAATGTTATGGAATATTATTGTTCTGTAAGAAATGACCAACAGGATGATTTCAGAGAGGATTGGAGAGACTGACAGGAACTGATGCTGAGGGAAGTGAGCAGAATCAGGAGATCACTGTACATGGCAACAACAGGACTATACGATGATCAAGTCTGATGGAAGAGGATTTTTTCAGCAAAGAGAAGCTCTAATTAAGTTCCAATTGATCAAGGATGGACAGAAGCAGCTACACCCAAAGAAAGAACACTGGGAAATGAATGTAGACTGTTTGCATTTTTGTTTTTCTTCCCAAGTTATTTTTACCTTCTGAATCTGATTTTTCTTGTGCAATAAGAGAACTGTTCGGTTCTGCACACATAGATTGTATCTAGGATATACTTTAACATGCTTAACATGTATGGGACAGCCTGCCATCTAGGGGAGGGGGTGGAGGGAGGGAGAGGAAAAGTTGGAACAGAAGTGAATGCAAGGGAGAATGTTGTAAAAATTACCCATGCAGATGTTCTGTCAATAAAAAGCTATAATTAAAAAAAAAAAAAAAAAGAATTAATGGATGACAGACGCCATCTTAATTAGAGAAATGAACTAATTCATCCCAATAAACTTTGGAAGAAAATGCTATGTACATCCAGAAAAAGAACTATGGAGATTGAACGTAAACTAACACATATTATGTACACTTCTTTTTGTTTTTTTTTCCCCTCTCTTGTGATTTTTCCCTTTTGTTTCCAGTTTTCTCTCCCAATGTAACTCAATCCTTAATTGATAAATAAATAATAATAAACAGACAATTTTCAGATGATGAAATTAAAGCCACTTATGGTTATATGAAAAAATGCTCTAAATCACTATTGATTAGAGAAATACAAATTAAAACAACTTAGGTACAAGAACAAGATTTCATATGTCGGAAGGAGGGGGAAGCATGCTATAGGATGCTCTAAGTTAGGAATGGGACAGCCCAATCCACGCAACAGGGAGCCACATTAGGAATAAAATAAGGACAACACTTGGGCTAGTCTGTCTGGACAGCACGATACAGACAAAAGGACATTGGCCTTGAAGCTGAGAGCTGAGGGTATGAATACAAACTCTGACTAACTTTAGCTGTGGGATGCTGAGCAAGTCACTTGACCTCACCTCTCTTTTTCTGTAAAATGGGTTACTGTGACTTAGAGCCAGAGCTGACTTGTAGGCTAGACTTTCTGGGATTCAGGTGCTTTTTTGCTGGGGGGGGAGGGGGAAGGAGAGTACAAGAGTCAGAGATCTTAGAGGCTCCTTCCAATTCTGAATTCCAGGCAATGATAGTCAAGCAATCCTCCATTATTCTTGGTGATGAACGATGGAAACTCTGGTTCCCAACTCTAGGCAAAGTATGCACTGGGGAAGGAGAGACAGGGGAGGCAGGAGCCCTTCTCACTCCCACAGGATAGTCTAAGAAAATAAGAGAAATACAGGAAGGTGCCGGGTTTCTGTTGTAATGCACACTGCCAACACCTTGTAAAATGTGATTTCAGGAAAGGCAACAAGATCCTTCTGTCTCCTCCGTTAGAAATCAGACAAACAAAATTCAGCTCTCAAGGAACTTAATTACAAAGATGGTATTTACAACCACAGTCTCTGGTGGATCACACTAGGAGAAGAGAATACATCACGTTAAGCATTCCCTCCCCAGAGCAACGACAGAGCCACAAGGGCGTAGGTTTTTAAATTGTTTTTCTGGCACAGCCTGGCTGGGCTATCTCGTTAACTCGTTCTCGGTGAACAGTATGGGACACAGTTAAAAATACGTCATTCAGAAGAGGTCCAAAACAGAGGCTTCTAAGAAGGGTTTGGAACCATCCATATGCAGAAGTTTTAGGGAAGATTCACGAGTCAAATGGGGATTGGGCTCTGAATTCAGAGCTTGGGGAGCTAACTCCTGCGATTCATGACAACCTGGACCCTCACTATTTCATCCTCTTGCCCAGAATTTCTTAATGTTTTTCTAGTCCATCACCCTCCAGACGTCTACACTTTCTGTGACAGTCCATGGGCCAAGTGGGAAAGTTCTTAGAGAAGAAAATATTGCTGAGAAAAAAAGAATTATCTGTCAGTACTTGGAAAAAATGGAAAAATCCTTTAATAAAATAATGGAGAGAGAACTTAAGGGAAAACAGAATTTATCAAAACAAACACGCATACAAGCATGCAAGGAACAGAATAACAAAAGCATGTTAAAGTTTACAGGGTGTGTTAAAGAATTGGAACTGAGGGGATGATCATCAACTGGAGAATGGCTGAAAAAGTTGGGGTATATGATTGTTATGGAATTGACAACCAGAATGGCTTCCGAAAAACCTGGGAAGACTCAAATGAATTGATCAAAGTGAAGCAAACAGAACCAAGAGAACACTGTGTACAATAACAGCAATATGAACAATGAACAACTGAAAATAAATCAGGCACTTTTAAAAATACAATGATCAAGACAATTCCAGAAAACCTAATGGTAAAAAATATTATCCACATCCACAGAGGTGATTAAACTTTATTTTTTGCCATTTTTGGGGTGGGGAGGAGAGTCTGTTTTCTTTCATACCATGAACACTATAAAAATATATTTTGCATGAAGTACTTTTATAACTTACATAAAATTGCTCCTTCTCAATGAAGGGGGGAGAGGAGGAAGAATTTGAAACAAAAAATTTTTTAAAGAGGAACGTTAAAATTTGTTTTAACATATAATTAGGGGAAAATAATTTTTAAAAAGTTTATAGAGCCCTTTGGTTATAACAATCCTGTGAATATGTTTGTGTAGGAGTCAGAAACTAGCAGCTGAGAAAAGAAAAAGCAAGAGAAGGGAAAGGGAAAAGAACCAATAGGTCAAACATAAAACAAAAGTAAGAAAGAAGAAAAATGGGCAAAAACATTCTGGCCTCCAGGTGACCAGCTTGGTACACTAGGGTCCTCAGGATAGGGGCTGCTATTGCTCTAGAGTTATTTCTTCAGAGGGTTTCAGCCAGGGATGGCTAGAATAAAATACAACAGGCCCAGACTCCTGCATCCTCTCACTTTCCAAGTTCACAAAACAAACAATCCTTAAGACTACTCTTATGTTCCCCCTTCTCTGATTAGCGCTGCTCCTCCCATTTGACCTCCATTTGTAGGAAAGGGCCCAGCCTAGCCACATCTTCATTTCTCTCTAGGCTCCATTTCAGCCTCTCTAAGATTTCTCCACCATTCCCCCTATACCTTCTTCCTCCTTGCTCCTCTTTGCCCTATTAGAATGTAAGTTCCTTGAGGGTGAGAACCATCTTTTTGCTTATATTGGTATTCCCAGAGCTTAGTGTAATGTCTGGCGCAGTATAAGCACTCAATAAATACTTAGTGACTTATTGAATTACAGAGAAAAAGGGACAGAAAAAGTATACCTGGCTACTCTCTGCTTCAGTGAAGGAGGTGGCCAAGCTAAGGAGAGGCCAGTGACCTCTTAGCTGATCTGCATCTATCCATAAGCACAGACGTGGGCTGCCAGCAGAGGGCTGGGGGTACTGTGGGCTGAGACTTAGGAGGGGTAGGAAATAATACACAGTGGTGCATGCTGAGCAAGTGTCCTAGGGGAAAAAGAGGTTTGCAGAAAATGATTAAGGGCATTTAACCAGGACTGCCCTAGGAGACAGAGTCTCAGTTTCCCCTTTCAGTAAAATGAAAGGGTTGATTAGGATGGTAAGTGAAAGGGCTCCTCCAGATCTGGGAATCTGGGGCACTATGGACACAAACAAGGTCCTCCCATCAGCAGCAGCGTCTCTTCTCCCCTGGTATCTCCTCTCACATTTCAAGTCATATAAGTCATCATTATAAAAGCCTGGTTAGCCTTTTTGTAGTGGCAAGGAAATGGAAACTGAGTAGAAGCCCGTCAACTGGGGAATAGTTGAATAAATTATGGTATGTGACTATAATGGAATATTATTGTTCTATAAGAAATGATCAGCAGGAGGACTTCAGAAAGACCTGGAGAGAGTGAAATGAACTGACGCTAAGTAAAGCAAGCAGAACCAAGAGAACGTTATGCACAGCAATAAGATTATGTGATGATCAACTGTGATAAATGTGGCTCTTTACAATATTGCAGTGATTCAAGGCCATTCCATAGGCTTGTGTTGGAAAGTGCCATCGGCAGAGACAACTATGGAGACTGAATGTGGATCAAAGCATAGGATTTTTCCTTTTGTTGTTGTTTGTTTGCTTGTTGTTTTTCTTTCTTGTGTTTTTTTGCTTTTTATTTATTTATTTTTTTTTTTTGGTGCAACATGACAAATATTGAAATATGTTTAGAAGAATCGCACATATTTAACCTATAGTGGACTGCTTGCTGTCTTGGGGAGAGGAGAGGGAAAAAAATCTGAAATAAAAGATTTTGCAAAGGTGAATGTTAAAAAACTATCTTTGCATGTATTTGTAAAAATAAAATACTATTTTAAAAAACAGTATTTTCACTTTTTGTTGTTTTTTTCTCATTTTTTCCCTTTTGAGCTGATTTTTCTTGTACAACACAACAAATATGGAAATATGTTTGAAAGAATTGCACACATTTAACCTCTATCGGATTGCTTGCTATCTTGGAGAGGGAGGAGGAAAGGAAGAAAGGAGGAAAGGAAGAAAGGAAAAAAATTTGAAACACAAAATTTTACAAAAATGAATGTTCTATACGTGTATTTGGGAAAATAAAATACTATCAAATTCTTTAAAATAAATTGAAAATTGTACAAAAAGCCTGGCTAGGCTTTAGCCAGTTTCTTCGGTTTTCTTTTACATCAAGACACAAAAGTTACAAGTTCTAAAAATGAACCAAAAAATCACTTGGAAACTGAAAATTAAGAGTCAAGCTTCCGCCTCTTCCGACTTGCTTTGGTGCTCTAAAGAGCTTTTCGCAGAATCTTTGAAAATAAGCTTTTTCCTGTTCTCCCTTGGACAATATTCGTGAAGACATTAAACAGAGGGTGGTCTGGCAATTTAGTTCTCTAGGGAAACACATCCTGCTGGGTTCAGATACTACTAACATGTAAACTGTACTTCAGGAAGCTCTAAAAGCACTTTATGTGAGGCACAGGTCATTGACGCACAAAATAGGATCACATTACCAATTCAATTTAATTTAATTCAGCAAACATTTGAGCACCTGTAAAGGGCAGGGCTCTGTTCTTGGTGATAATGCAGCAGTGAAAAATGACAGCATTTTCACCCCTTGTAGGCAGGGAAAAACTAAGGCATGGACATGAATTATTAACAGAAGTGGCAATGCAAGAGGGAGGCCCCAAGTATGCAATGAGGAGCACAAATAGGGAGAGCTCATGTCCCAATTTGGGGAGGGGGAGTCAGTGAAGGGATGGGTAAGGAAGACTCAAGCAGGGTTTCATGGAGAAGAAGGTAGCTCTTTTAAGGCTCTTCCTCAAGGCCTCCAGGAGAAGAACAGTTAAAACTGAACCCAAGCCCAGTAAGAAGAGCTAGCAGACAGCTGCATGAATTAGCCATCCAGCCCAGGCTTAGAAACCAGAAATATTTGCTGCAGCAGCAGCAGCAGCATGCTGATCTTTGGTACTTGGCTGAAAAGGACCTCAGATGACGCCCATTCAGTGATGACGGCTAGGTAAGAAATGAGACAAAGAATGGCCTTCTTTGCCTCATGGGTCCAGAGAAGAGAGCAAAGCTGGTGGCCTGCACAGCCCTCCCACGTTAAATCCAATCCATTTACAAGGCATGGTATCATATCCCTGATATCATGGAGTTCTTCCAGATCGAAGAACAAATACAACAATAATGATGATAAAGTAACATCAAAAATTTTTACAGTAAGCACCCCTGATAAAGGTCTTATTTCTCAAATATATACTGAGGATAGAATGAGCCCCTAATTATAAATGGTCAAAAGATAGAGATAGTTTTTAGAAGAAGAAAGCAAAGCTATCTTTTATAATATCATCTTGATTCATATTGTTTGTTACATTACTACTTGCTTGTGTAATACCTCCCATGCTGATGGATTCATGTATACCTGTTTCAACTAAAACAAAAGAAAGCGGGAGATGTAGAGGGCCACAGATAGTGGGGGAACTCTGGATAAGGTATAAGATCCTTCAGCCCAGAGGGAACCTGATGACAATGTCTGGTTTGGCTCCCCACCTCTCTCTAGTTAAGGTTCACTAGACTAAGACTAAGACTAAATTGTCGCGGCCAAAACAATTTATCATATCATATCAGTGGCCAGTCCTGAGCTTGGTGGGCTCCTGTCTCATGGCCTACATGGCTGGGGCCCCAAGTGGGCCTGTTTGCAGAGCTTGTCTATGTTCAGCTTCCTGGGAGTCTTTGGGAGCCCAAGATCAGTACCGTGATGAGCTGAGACCTGGGAGGGCTTTTAGAGGAGCTGGAGAACACATCATGGAAAGATAGATATCAGTTCTATGATATATGCCAGAACAGAGACAGCACTGTGCTTCACTACCCTGATAAGCTTAAGAAAAGAATGGAGAGAAAAAAGAATACACTGTGGGGAGGTGGAAGGAGCAGAAGAGTATAAGAAAAAAATTATCCCACATGGCGGGGAGCAGTGCAGCTGACTCTCATGTGAACTGATCAAAGGGGGGAAGAATGCACACATAGAGTGGATAGACATACATTTGGTTCCACAGGGAAATAGGAGTCAATGGAGAGAAGGGAGAATTAAAGGGAAAGCAGATTAAGAGATGGCCACTAGATGGCACCATCGTGCACAGAACATGGCTCGGAGTTGGGAAAACTCATCTTTGTGAGTTCAAATCCCACCTCCAATGCTTACTAGCTGTGTGACCTGATAAGTCCAGTCGCCTTACTCTGCTTGCCTCAGTTCCTCCTGTGTAAAATGGGCTGGAGAAGGAAATGCCAAACAATTCCATAGTCTTTGCCAAGACAATCCCAATGGGATCATGATGAAACAAGCAAACAACAATAAGATTAAGAAAGGGACTATTCCTGGGCAAAACAAATACAAAGGATGTACAAAAATATTTATAGCAGCAATTTTTGAACTAGCAAAGAATGGGAATCTGTAGGGATGTCCATAAACTGGGGAATGGATGAACAAATTGTGATATGTAAATGTGATGGAACACTTCTGTGCCAAAAGAAATGAGGAAAGAAGATGGTTTCAGAAAAACCTGAAAAGATTCATGAATTGATAGAGGGAAGTGAATAGAATCGTGAGAATAATTTATTCAATGACATCAATATGTAAAGGCAAACAACCTTGACAGAATTAGGAACTCTGATGAGTGTAAAGAGAATGAATAACGATTTTAGAGAACTAATGACCAAGAAAAGCTACCCACTTTTTGATGAACAAACTCAAAAGTGCAGAATAAATCATATTTTTCTGGACATGGCCAATGTGGAAATTTATTTTTATTGACTATCTATGTGGAAGAGGGTTTGTTTATCTGTCTCAAGTAGGAGCAAAAGGGGTTGAGTTGGGGCAGGAGTTAATAGTTTATATAATAGCAAGTATATTCTGCATATTTTTCAGATTATGAGAATAAAGTTGCATTGAAAATAAAAAAGGCAGATCTTTATTGATTGAAAGAAAAATAGCAATTAAAAAAAAAAAAAAGCAAGCTCACTAACCCCCAGGCAGCATATTCTGAGTCAGAAAAGAACTCAGTAAGTAAATTGTCAATGTTCGGTTAAAAGTATGTAATCTTTTATGATGTTAGTTTTAATGGAGTGTCTCCAATCTGTTGCTGCTCAGTTAGTGTCTGAGAACATTAACCTTGAAATACAAGGGACAGAATGACAGTGCATACAGCAGGATACCGGCCACATGCCTAGAGCACTAACAATAAGGCTTGTCTGGTGTTTGCTCACTCACCTGGACAGCCAACCTCGTCACTCTCATCTTCGCAGGTCCCCCTGCCGTCACATTGCCAGGAGAGGGGGATGCACTGGATGGCACCACTGCGACAAGCAAACTGGCCCGGGTTACACCGCGATTCTACAAGACACAAGTTCACAAAATAATTCAGAAGGTGGAAACAACCTGATGTGTCACATAAAAGGCCAGCTACCTGGGTAACTGTGACTACTCCAAAATGGAATAAGATGGAATAGATTTAAGTCTGGCTAAATTCAGGGCAGTCCATTCAATTCAAAAACAATCATTAAGGTGCAGCTGCTGGAAAAGCAAAGACATAAGTATTTATCCTCAAAAAGCCTACTTGTTAGTGGGGATTCACCAGGCCCAAATCAGCAGATATGAGTGAGGATGTGACCCTTGAGGAAGGAAGTCTTTTAGGAGATGGTTTAGGATAGGTTTAGGTAGGTAAGTACACAGAGACAGAAGATGGAGAAAGAGCTTTGGGAAAAGAACCAAAAGCTTGTGAAGGGGAGGAAAGGAATGGACAACTTGCTTGTCCTTTTCAATAGGGAATCAAATAATTCTTTTTCATTAAAGAAACAACAGAAAGAACCCTCTTGGTCTTTTCCTCCATTCTATTGTCTTTCCACTTCTCCAAGACTACAAGGCTAATGAATCATTCTCGTTCCTAGAACTCCAAAAAACATATATCAATTAATACACTTTTTTTTAAAGTGAAAGGCTTTAGTAAAAGTACAAAGTTGATGGATTTAAAAAAAGCATCATTCAGAATTAAAACAGGGTCTTGGACCTAAGTCTTCCTTCAATCCTATCTTGTGACCTGGAGATGAGCTTTGGATGTCCAAGACTTAGCCAGCAGGACATAATCTCCAAGCGGGAAAGGCAGATGAAAGACTCCTGTCTTTATCCAAAACCCAGCCCCATTTAAGAGACTCATCCAAAAGAGGGCTGTTTTTTTTCCCCACAATGGCAACTCAAAAACTGGTCTATGGCACAAGGAACAGTAAGTGAGTGATCAAAGAACCCACATAAAGAAAACAAGACGTCACTTAAAGTACTGAAAATTAAAGCTCCCTATCTCCTATAACACTTAACAGTACTTGGCTCCTAATGCATTTCCAGGAGGTTGGACCATAAGCTCCAGGGGAATATGGACTTATCTAAACTTTATCATTTACTTAGTGTCAACCACAGGACTCTGGGCAGAGGAGACGATCCTCTAATAAATGTTTGCTGAATGAATATGCAGGTTGAATTAAATATGATAAATGAAGAATAATTGCAGTTTAAAGACATAGGAAACAATTTTTAGTTGAAAAAAGGACACTTCAGGGTGGAAATACATAAAGAAGAATTGCACATGTGTAATATATATTGGATTACTTGTTGTCTGGGGGGGAGAAGGGAGGGAAAAATTTGGAACACAAGGTTTTACGAGGGTGAATATTGAGATCTATGCATATATTTTGAAAATAAAAAGCTTATTTCTGAATTGAAGTTACTAGCCAGTATATCTTAATGGAGGCAGCGCACAGTGGATAATGAGATGTATACAAGTCTTGTAAGTATATGAACTCAGGCAAGTCAAAAACTATTCTTGACTTTCCATCTTTGATTCCATGATTTGAACAAAAAAATCTATCATTGGACACATGATATAGAACTGATGGGTCACAATCTCTGTTGGAGTCTTCTAACTGAATGTGGAAATCATGAAATTATGATTTATCATCAGGAAACGTTTGATTTGTAAACCTAATTTGCATGCTTTCATACCTGGGGTACATGAAAGGGGTCGCAAATAGAAAAAAGTTAAGAAGCCCCTACAGAGATCAAAGGAAATGTGGCCTACAAAGGGATCACACATTTAAGATTAAACAATAATATTCTGACATGAATAGAAAGCTTGGCTGTCAAAGACAATGCACAGACACCAATGGGGCTGGAGACCCGGACTTTAGTATAAAAAAGGGAGAAATGGCGCCAAGGGGAAATTGACTTCTCCATGGTATCCTCACCCACAGGCAGAAGAGCTCCACTCTTCTTACCCAAGGGGGTAATTCACCTTTTTCCTCGCCCACCCCTATCCTTTGCCCTGACAGAGCGTGTGAGAGAACAAAGGTAGACACCATCTGCCATGCACTAGACATACGGGCGAACACACTGCAAAAAACTAAGGAAGGGCAGGATCCCAGGGGCTGGGATCCCAGAGGGGAAGCCAGCCAGGGCAGAGAGAAAGCTGAAGAAACAGAGAAGTCCACAGCCAGCGTGTCCAGGAGCCAAGTAAGGGCAGGAAATAGCGAAGGAATCCAAAACCCTCATGGCCCAGTTCAGCCCAAAGAACGCTGGGAGGACTCAAGCTCAGAATGAGCCGGGCTGGGAAGGGAACAGAACATAACAAATGGGGGCGTTAGCTGGACTGCGGAAGAAGATGAGAAAAGGGAAGAGACGATCAAATACAGCATCTTCCTCCGTTTCCAGCCTTCTTCTTATACTCCTCCGCCTTCCAACTATTCTATGACCCAACCCCAGGGCCACTTTCCTATTCCTCATGCAGGTCACTCTGCCCTTGCTGTTGTCCATGCCAGAAATGCTCTCCTCCTTCACTTCCACCTCTTAGCTCCCCTCTTCTGTAGGGGATCTTTTCTGATCGCCCCTTCCCTTGTGGTTTCCTTCCATTTCCACTGTATAAACTTCACATGTACAGAGTTATTTCTATATAGTTTCCCGTATTCAAAACTCTTGCTTAAGAGCTTAAATGCTTAAGAGCAGAGTATTCTGGTATTCCTAGTGCCTGCCACATAGTAAGTACTTAAAAATGCCCATTAACCAAGGACTGACTCTGTGTCTCCATATCCAAATGGACAGGGGACGGATAGGACAACAAAGGGTTCTCCTTCACTGAAAGTCCTTCAGAAATGGGATGTTTCAAATGGCTTTTTAAAGAACGATTTAAAATAAAATTCTACTTTATATTAATAGAGTTCTGAAAACATGCCCCCAAACCCCTGAACTTCCAAAAGCACTCACAGCTTTGAAACGATCCTTAGCTTTGGCTGGCTCACTCCCATGGATCCCATATGTAGCCCCAATCCACCAGCAGTTCAAGAAGATTCCCAACTGTACAAGGGGCCAGCTGCCATCTTCAGACTCCAAACGGCACCCAGAAGCCCTGGTTACGCCAGTGCCAAGAATGAGAAATGACCCAATTCCATGCCCCCTTGGGAGGCCTATGATCACACCATATCCCCAGGACCCCCATTCTTCCTGAGACACAATTTTCTTATATATTCTCTCTTTCTCTCTCCCTCCTCCCTCTCTCTCTCTCTCCCTCCCTTCCTTTCTCCTCTCTCCAGCTCGGGTTCTATTAATTTCTCTTCTTCAAATACAAGGATGCCATCATGGAAGCTCTGATGTAAAGAGAACACACAAGTAAGAAACCACTTCTAAAGCCCCTGGAAGTCGAGCCAAGTCTTCAGAGGCTCATTAAGTCTCTCAGGCTCTTTCCTGGCCATTTTCCACTTCTTCTGTATAGATTTACCTAGGGCCAGATCATCTCCCCTGAAAGAAGACAAGCTGCCCTGAGCACTTGCCCCGAGCTCAGAATCTTGTAGAGGGAGAATGTGCCCAACAAATGATTTCTTGAACGATCCTCCTCTTGGAACAAACCACTCTTAAGGATCAGCATTTGAGAAAGCCCATTTCTGAATTTGTTTTTCAGCTTTAAGTCCTGGCAGTGCAACAGTATCATTTTTTATAACTTACTAGTGTCCAAGCACAGTATCTGAGGCATAAATGAAACACAATTCAGTGGGCTGGTCTACTAAACTAGCCATTCTTTATTGTTTTAGAGGGAAAATGCTTTGCCTTCCAAAGAACGGTCAAACCTGAGCATACGGTGTTTTTAGGTTGGTGACAACTAGAAACTTTGTACATAAACATAAAAGTCAACAGGGAGAGATCCTGATACTGCCTCTTTCTCTCCCATTGGCTCAACTCCACCCCAGGGCTGATAGGAGGTAAGGCAGCCAGAGGCAGGGGCTGACCTAAAGCTATCTTCATGTCAATTAAGTCCCATCTCATGGAGTTCACAGGCTACGAGGAAACCCAGGTCCAGAAAAGCCACGTAGTTACAGTGTTAAGACTGACCAGATGTTTGCCATATGTCACCTCATTTGATCCTCACGAGTCTGAGAAAAGTACCATGTGCCTCATTTTACAGATTAGCAAACTGAGGCTCAGGGAAGAGAGTATCAAGAGCAGCGCCTGAGTTGGAGCCTGCCTCCTCCAAAGTTCTGGCTCCTCGGCTATCCCGTGAGGGATGCCACCTAGGCCAGGGACACCTGGGATCATGGGACAGTGAGCCAGCGTGGTAGCAGTCGGACTCCTGCTGGATGTTGTCATAATAAAACGTTTTCCAGCTTCACAGAGGATGAAGGAGGGAGAGGGAAAGACTTAGGATGTGGCAGAGGAAGACGGGAACAAGATGACACCGAAAGAAAAGTTAAATCACAGAAAAAGCCCTGGACTATGCATAGTGCCTACTATGTGCGGTCACCGTGCTGTCCTTCTATACTCATAATTGAGCTTCACAACCAACCTGTGAGTGGCTGCTGCTCTTACCCCATTTTATAGTTGAGGAAACTGAGACAAAAAGAGGTTACAGTGAGCTGTCCAGAGTCACAGAGCTAGTGAATATCTGAGATCTTTCTGACTGCGCTAACCACTGTGGCACCCAGCTGCCTTATGACTACCTATAGGTACGTAGTGTACAAGGTATAAATGGGCAAGACATATATCCCTGCTTGAAAGTAGAAGCTGCACTCTGCAAGGCTCCTTCCGGAATTGAGTCACTAACCTCAATCACTCCATCAATAGCAATTAAGTTGGATCTTCCCCGCTTCCCTTTCCCTTTCAAGAACCTGAATCTTTGCTGCATTTAATGATTCACTCCCACTCCACATGTCCACGTGTGTCAGGCACAGGCAGGAATCACAGACTACAGCTGAGGTATATTCTGACTTTCAAATAACAGAAAATTAAAATGCCCTCAAGAACCTCAAAAGGACACGTTCTTTATCCCCTCTCTCCACTAAAGCAAAGTTAAAATGAATAACTCTGTGCTTTTTTCCAGTGAGATCAAAACAACATGACATCCAAGAGTCAGACAGGACATCTCAGAAGCACCAGCTGTTATTAGGACATTTGAGACCCCGTCAAACATGACTTTCCATTGCTCCCCTTTTCCTTATCCAGGACTGGGCTTTACGTCAGGGCCAGAAGGGAGAAGAGAGCCCACTTATCTATCCACGCTCCAATTACATCACACAGACTCATTTCCCAGGTTGCACTGCTCTGGAGGAATAGAGACTCCATCCTCAGATTTCTGAGACGGGCTTCTCTTTATCTTCTGTGTGGGCTTAGGAGATGGGCAGCTACAGGCATTTTGATTTAGGAAGTGAACTTATTTCCTGCTTCCTTTACATCACCAGCACGTAGCACAGAACCTGGCACACACTGGCCTTTGATATGATGATTTCAGAGAGGCGTGGAGAGACTTAAGGAACTGATGCTGTGTGAAGCGTGCAGACCCGGGAGATCATTGTACCCGGCAACAAGAAAAATGTGTGACGATCAACTCTGATGGATGCGACTCTTTTCAACAGTGAGGAGATTTAAGGCAATTCCAGTAGAGTTGTGATGGAGAGAGCCATCTGCATCCAGAGAGAGGACTGTGGGGACTGAATGTGGATCACAACATAGCATTTTCACCTTTTTTGTTATTTGGTTTTTATTTTCTTTCTCATTTTCTTCTTTTTAATCCGATTTTTCTTGTGCAGCATGATAAATGTGGAAATGTGTACAGAAGAATCGCACATGTTTAACATATATTACTTGCTATCTAGGGGTGAGTGGGAAGAAGGGAAGGAGAAATACGGAACACAAGGTTTTGCAAGAGTGAATGTTAAAAACTATCTTTGCAGACATTTTGAACATAAAAAGTTATTATTTTTAATAATAACTGACTAAACTTCTAGATTGAAGTATAAATTGAGGGGCCTCATATTAACTCAGAGTAGTCAGTTTTTAAAAAAATTATTTATCAAATGAATATTCAAATTTTGGTTAATCGTGTCACACAGGATTTGCTTTAGCTTTATCATTGTCACTTAGAAAAATGACAATTTCTTCTTTTAATTCAAACACTTTGAGAGTCCTTTGAAAGTCAGAAATGATCAAAGAGGGCCCTGTTTATTACTTCCTTCTGCAGCACTTTGAGTGTCTGCCCATTTCTCTATACTCTCTACATCGGAACAAAAAACAAGGAAATAGTATCTATACCAAGTATAACTATGTAAGTAGAAAGAATAGCAAATTAGTCGGAACTGGATGCTGTCCCATTAGAAGGAATCAGCCTCCAAGAAGAGATATGAGAGGGTACCTTTCCCCCCCAGCTGCCCTGCAGAGCCAGGAACCATGAAGCATGGTTAACAAAACATGTCTATAAAGGACAAAGGCCTTCGTGGGTTTTGTTTTGTTTTCTCCCTCATATTCATCCTTCCTTATTAGGGATGGCTTACTGGAAGGGAAAAGGCAGAGGAACATCACTAGGAAACACAGGCAATGCAGAAGAAAAAAGACGAACACTAAAGTGTTTTAAAGTACCCTATCCTCTTCCCTCATATCATCACACAATTTTGCTAAAAGCCTTCTCTTTTTAGGTTTGACATTTTTATTTAAACTTTTAAGTTCCAAATTCTATACCCTCTCTCTGATATGGTAAACAAACTCTCCTTCCCCTCCCTCCTCCCTGAAATGGTAAGCAATCAGATATTGGTTATACATGTGCAATTATTTTTTAAAAAATATTTTATTCTCCCCAGTTACATGGAAAAACAACATTTTTGATTATATATGTTCATTGATTTCTTTTACATGTTTCCTTATGAATCATGTTGGGAGAGAAAAATCAAAACTAAAGGGAAAAAGCACAAACAGAAAAAAAAAAAAAAGTAAACATAGCATGTACTGATTTACCTTGTCTCCATAACTCTCTAGATGTGAATAACATTTTCCACCCAAAGTCAATTGAGATTGCCTTGGATCACTGAACGGCTAAAAAGAAAGATGTCATAGTGATCATCGCACAATCTTGCTGTTGCCGTGTACAATGTTTTCCTGGTTCTGTCTGCTTCACTCAGTATTGGTTCATGTAAATCTTTCCAGGCCTTTCTAAAATCAGCCTCTTGGTCATTTTTTTATAGAACAATAATATTCCATTACTTTCATATACCATAACTTATTCAGCCATTCCCCAATTGATGAGTATCTATTCACTTTCCAATTCTTTGCCACCACAAAATGAGCTGCTATAAACATTTCATGTGCAATTACTTAAAAGATTTCCATATTAGTCATTTTATTTAAGAAGGTTCAATTTTTAAAAATTTAATGTATTCAAACAATATCAATGTTTCCTCTGAAGACAGATGGTGTGCTTCATCATTGTTTGGATCATCGTATTGCTAAGAACACCCAAGCCGTTCAGTTCTTCATCAAATTATACTGCTATTACTGTATACATTGTTCTCCTGGTTCTGTTCGCTTCACTTAGCATCAGTTCATGTAAATCTTTCAGGTTTTTCTGAAATCATCCTACTTGTCTTCTAGAACAATAACATTCCACTATAATCCTATACCACAGCTTATATCACATACAACCATATACCACAATGGTTTTAGCCATTTCCCAAATGATGGACATTTCTTTGATTTCCACTTCTTAGAAGTCATGAAAAGAGCTGATGTAATGGGCCAGAATTCTGGAGAAATGTACTCGAAACAAGGGTTCTTACAAGGGGCTAACTCAGTGGAATTGATAAGACAATGGTTATCTAGTTTAGCACGGTGATCAATAGTTTTCTAATTCAGTATGATTGAATTAATCTTATAACAAATAATGGTTCCCTAGTGATATAATGATTGGCTTATACTCAGTATGTGGTAATGATGTAATTGCAATAGAGTATATAAACTGGGAACAAACTCAGCCAAAGGGAGAGAACACAGAGGGCTGGAGCTCAAGCTCTCGGACTCGGACAGACTTCAAGATAGAGGCTCCCCTGCCTCCTGCACTGAAACCAAAACCCATTCCTCCTCAAAACTCACCCGGGCCCCAGGCAAGGAGACAGACTGTCAAGGAGATAATACAGACTTTTGGACTTTATCCCTGGCTATTCTCGTGATGATTATTCTGCTGAAACGAACGCTGGTCCCAAGACCTCCAGAAAGAAAACCGGGACATTACAAGATGATTTATGTATTTGTGTACAGAGGCCCTTCCCCACTTTTCAAGATGTATTTGGAATATAGACCTAGCAGTGACATTGTTAGATCAAAGGGTATATACAGCTTTATAGCTCTTTGGGTACGGTTCTAAATTGCTCTCCAGATTGGTTGGATCAGCTAAACATTTCATCAGCAGTGCATTAGTGTCCCAGTTTTCCCACATTCCCCCAAAGAGTTTCCTTTTTTGTCATATTAGTCAATCAGTGGTATCTCAATTGTTTTCATTTGTATTTCTTTAACTGATTTAGAGCATTTTTTTCACATTACTATAGATAGCTTTGATTTCTTTGTCTGAAAACTGCCTGTTCGTACCCTTTGACCATTTATTAATAGGTGAATGACTTATATTTTTATAAATTTAACTCCATTCTCTATATATTTGAAAAATGAGGCCTTTATCAGAGATTCTTGTTACACAAGATGAGGGGAAAGAGGGGAAAATTTGGAACAAAAGGTTTTGCAAGGGTCATTGTTAAAAAATTACCCATGTATATGCTTTGTAAATAAAAAAATAGTGTGTGTGTATATACATATATACACACACATTCTTGTTTTATCATAATAAAATTTTTAAAGAGTTGCAAATATTATCTTGTCATAGAGAAATATTAAACAGCTTAATTTTATTGAATTTCACAAGTTTGCCATTTCTTGTTTCTTTTTTCCTTTTTATGTTTCCCTTGAGTCTTGCATTTGGAGGTCAAACTTTTTATTCAACTCTTATCCTGTAATTAGGAATGTTTAAAAGTCCTCTTGTTGGACAGGTCACTCTTGGTTATAAAACTAATTCTTCTGGTATATCATATTCCAAACCTTCTGGTTCTTTAATACAGAAGTGTCAAATCCTATGTAATCCTGATTCCAGTTCCACGATGTTTGAATTGTTATTTTTTGACTGAGTACTTTCTCCTTGAAGTGTAAGGTCTGGAATTTGGCTATAATGTTCCCAAGGGTTTTCATTGAGGGTCTCTTTCAGCAGTGATTGGTAGATTCTTTCAATTTCTATTATGTCTTTTTGTTCTAACATATCAGGGCAGTTTTCTTTGATAATTTCTTGAAAGGGACTGTCCAGTTTTTTAAAAAACATGGCTTTCAGGTAGTCCAATAATTCTTGTATTATCTTTCCTGGCTTTAAATTCTAGATCAATTGTTTTTCAGTGAGAAATTTCACAATTTCTTTCTTTCTTTTTTTTTATACTTTATTGCTTTATCCTATCTTTATGTCACGTTGAGTTATTAAGCTTTTATTCATTCAATTCTAATTTTAAAGAACAATTTTCTTTGGTGATCATTTGTATTTCCTTTTTCATTTGGCTAATTCTATTTTTTAGGGAGTTATTTTCCTCATTATATCTTTTCCCATGCTACTGACCACTTTTTCAAGATTCTCTTACATTACTCTCATTTCTTTTCACAATTTTCCTTCTACTTCTCTAATTTGTTTTTAAAAAACATTTTACACTCTTCCAGGAATTCTTTTTTGGGCCCAAGACCAAATTACATTTTTCTTTGAGACTTCACATGTAGCCATTTGTCCTCTACTAAGTTTAGGCCTTTATCCTCCCAATCACTATAGTAACTTTCAATGTCAAGTTGTTGGGGGGTTTTGTTTTTTACTCATTTTTCCTGTCCTTTTTGTGACTTGGTGTTTTTATGTGAGAATTGGGGGCTGCAATGTTTTGGGGCTCAGAGTCTTACTAGTAGCTTTCTCTGAGCTTCAAGCTTTAACTGCCTGCTTTCTCTGGAGGGTATGCTTCCTTTCTGACTTGTATTGGAGGTCTCCCCTCCATTAGTCTCACCTGGCTGTGGGAGTTAACTGCTACCTGTTCCAGGGGAGGGACCTTGCTACTGGGTTGCCATGGTAACATAGTCTTTCTGGTGGTAGGCCCCTGTTGCTGGTCAGCTTCAGGGGCGGGGCCTCCCCACTGGTCAGCAATGGGGTCAAGGCCTCATTTGTGGCCCTTGCTGGAGGTGGGGTCACTGGTGTGGGGCTTTCCGAGCTGCACAGACTGCTCGATTGCAGAGGAGGCTGCTTTTCTGCAGGACCTCCCTGATGGAATGCCCCTTCCTGGAAAGGGAGCAAGGCTGTGTCCACCATCAATGGGCTCGATCCCAAATAATTCCACTTCACCTCAGGCTCAGTTTTCACATTTGTAAAATGAGGATTTGTCCCGCTCTAGGTTTAAGATCTGATAACATTAGTCATTAGCAAAAAAGAAATTTGCCCACACAGAAATGGGTAAGGGATCAGCAAACTGTGGGACTATTTCCTGTGCTAAGGTATGATAAGAGAGAGAAAGAGATGCCCACAAAGACTGGCATGAAAGGACAGAAAGGGATGTGAGCAGAGCCAAGAAAGCGTACAGAATGGGAACCCTAACGAGCATGGGAAGGCCCATCCCCCAAATTGCACTTTGGCTCCACAGAAAACCCCTCTCCCAGCTCTTTAGCAGAAGAGAGTAAGAGGGCAGGGCTCAGAAATGGGACAAGGATGGGCAAGATCAATTTTTTTTCAAAAAAACTGATTAAAAATAACAATAATATTAATGGCCTTTATACTGCTTAGGCACTGGTTAAGCACTTTACAAATATCTGAGAGGTAGATGTTATTATGAGCTCTATTTTACGAGTAAGAACAAAAAAAAAAAAAAAAAAAAAAAAAAAAGGCTGACAAGTTAATGACTCACCCAGGGTCAAACAGCTAAGAAAGGTCGGAGCCCATATTAGAACTTAGGTTTTCCCAATTCCAGGTCTCGAGCTCTAACCATTGTACAGTCACTCAGAGGCCTACTGTTGGTAGTTTTTTTTTTGTTTTGTTTTGTTTTTTTTAAGATTCTTTGCTATAAAGGATAATGGTCTGGGAGAGGTTCAAAGACTAGACTAAAGAAAACAAATCATTAAAAAACCACTACAGATTGAAACAATTCTCTGCTCAGAAGAGCAGGTATCCCATTGAGAGGGCGGCTGGGGAGAAACTAGGAGCTTCTTTCACATGCTAATCAGCAGCTTTTCTCTAGCCCTCCTCAGAATTCCCAGAACTCCACCTCTGGAGTCCGGACTTCTCTGCAAAATTCTCCAGTGACTTAAAAGGAAGCTAGGAAATGAGTAGGAACGTGACCTGAAGAAGCACCAGACAGAAGGTCTGAGGCCTGTGAGAATAAGAGGAGCTGGAGAGGAAGAGGAGCCACTGAAAGGAAGGGGAGCAAGCGGTCACCCCGGGCCCGACCGGATTACTGCTCAAGTCCCCAGCCACGTGCACCTTCGGCAGGAGAGTCCACTTTTGCCTAAGCTTTGCCCTCTCAGAATGTCAGAGATTTCCAAGTCGGAAGGACCCCAGCAGCTTGTTAGGCAATCAATCAATCAGTCAGTCAGCAAACGTTTGTTAAGCACCTCCTGTGTGCCGGGCCGTCTCTCTGGGGCTGGAAGGGCCCTCAGAAGCCATGCGGTTCCACAGGAGTCGTGTAACTTGCCCAGGATCCACACGCGTCCAGCACCAGAGCGGAATCCCCGGCTCCGTACCCTGCACTCGGTCTGCTGGGCCAAGCTACGTTGGCCTGAGACTTCTTAGGATCAGAGACCCGGGTCTGGAAGGTGCCTCAGAATTCATCCAGCCCAGCCCCTGGCTTTACAGAGGGAGAAACTAAGGCCCGAGAGGTTCAGGTGATGCTCAAGGTCTCCCAAGGGGCCATGGCAGGACCTGACCTTGAGCCCGCAGATCTTCAGGTCAGTCTGCTCTCTGAGCAGAGAAGGAAAGGAAAGCCCCGTCAGGTGGAGTGAGGTGCCAGAGCGGTCCAGAAGCCCGACTGGAAGAGCCCTGGCGCCTCCCCTCTGAGCTAACAGCTCGGTACCGGCCTCGCCACCCCCAGGAGGCCACAGTGAGATCCTCCCGGGGCCAGGCCGGGGCTGCAGAGCATCATCATGGGGCGGGAAGCGGGTGCCGGAGGCCTACTCACCTGACAGAAGTCTCGCCAGGGCTAGTGGTGGACCTGTAATTTAAAAGTTAAAAGAAACTTACAAAGCAGTTGGAGATCTCTTTGAGCAAAAGCCAAAGCTAATGGGGAGCTATCGATGAACCGAAACACAGCCTATGAGCGTGGGCCGTAACTGGGCCATCCCGGCTCACCCCACCGATGCCCACTTTTGCCCAGTCCCACAAAGAATGATTTCAACCTGCTGCCCGGGCACTCAGGAAGGGCCCTGCTAGTCATCCTGGGGACCAGCAGCCCCACATGGAGAAGGGGCCTCAGGGCCCCTCGGGGTTCCCGTCAGAGCTGGCCCTAGGAGCTAAGCCAAGCCACTTTACAGATGGGAACACTGAGGCCTGCAGGAGGGTCACAGGTTGTGCAAGTGACCAACACGGCCCCCAAAAAGGCTCTGGTCCCCAGACTGCTGCTTCCCTTCTTCCCACCCACACTGCCTCCCTCCTAATCCAGGCCCAGGCTCCACGCCCTGAATCAGGCCGTCCCAGAAGCAACAATTGGAGCCCTGCCATTCAAAAGCAGACATGACTTTAAGAACATTTCTCAATTAATTCTGAGGTGTATGGGAGCCCTCTCCGAGGTCGTGAGCTAGAGCTTCCATCCTAAGAGATTTGCTACCTTGTTATGAAAGGCATTCACAAAGACAAAAAAGGCAGATAGTTATGACCACTGGGTCACAAAAACATAAGGGGCCAGAGAGGAAACTGTGGGGAGTCCACCTGCCAGACTGGGACTCTCAGAGAGCACAGTCAGTATCCTTCCTGTTAGCCCTGGGGGAGAGGTGGAGTTGAGGCAGGAAAGGAGAGGGAGCAGCGGGCAGGGCGTGAGGGGGAGCAGCGGGCAGAGCACTGGGAGCCAAGAGCCCCAGGCAGAGACCCGCATCCACCTCCTGCCCAGCTGACAGTGTTCCTCGGCAGCCCAGATAAGCAACTGGACAAAGGTCTCGACTACTAACGCTTAGAAATGGCTCATCCTCCAGGAGTGTCTGAGGAGCTTTCTGGCACTGGGTGAGAAGGGGAAGGGGACCAACAAGTGCTGACCACAGGCAGGCTCGGCCAGGGGTCCCAAAGTCTCTCTCATTTTATTGTCATTGTTAACAGCAGCATTTACTCAGCACTCTAAGGCTGGCAAGGCACTTCACCAAACTCCATTTGATCCTCACAACAACCCTTTGAGGTGGGTGCTATTATTGTCTTCTCCACTTGACAGGTGGGGAAACTGAGGCTAGGTGGGGAGGAGTTACGGGACTGGCTCCAAGTCGCACAGGGGAGTGTCTAGGGCTGGATTTGCTCTCAGGCTCCCGACTCCAGGTTTGAGGAACTAGTCCCTGGGGCGCCAGCAGCCTCACATGTGCCCACGGCTGGCCGCACTCCACATCCACCGGGCAGCGAGGCGAGAGCAGCCTGAGGCCTATGGCCCCAAAGCCATACAGTGAACAGCAGGCAGTTTCCCGCCTTTAAAGAGAACTCAGCCCCCACTGCCAGGCCAAGTCCATCAGCAGACCCAGGAGCCCCCTGGGGGCACCAATGCTCGACTCCTCCTCACCCACAAGGTGCTCACAAGTAAGACCACCATGCTCTTCTTCCCTTCTCCAAAAGAAGCTTCGTCTCCCTCCATCAGGAGCTCCCCAACACACACCAAAGGAGGCGGGGAAAGCGGGTTTTCTCCCCAGAACAAAGCGTTCCACAGTCTGGTCCCACATGGAATTTCCAAACCCAACTTTTAGTGTCTGCCATCATCTGGCGTCTACACCACCACCCACATCAACACTGCCTAAAGTGACTTCACTATTCAGTGGCTGGCCAACCAAACTATCCCCAGAGCATTACTTTACAGAGCTAAAAAAGAAGAAAATTTATCCAGAAGAAGGCCTAGAATTTCAAGGGGAATTTTTAAAGGCAGGAAGGGTAAAAGGGCTAGCTGTACCAGATCTCCAACTAGCGAACAAAACAATCATCCTTAAAACAATTTAGCACGGGTAAAGAAATAAAGAGTTCATGGTTTTTTCCCTTTTGATATGATTTTTTTTTTGGGGACACAACATGATGAATATGGAAATAAGTTTAGGAGAATTGCACATGTTTACCTTGTATCAGATTGTTTGTTGTCTTGGGGAAGGGAGAGGGGAGAAAGGGAGAAAAATTCGGAACGCAAAGTTTTGCGAAGATGAATGTTAAAAACTCTCTTTGCAGGTATTTGGAAAAATAAAATGCTATTTTTAAAAAAAGAGAGAAAGAAATCCATCAATTGAAGTGATTATATAGGCAACATACAGAATCAAATAAACATAAATCAGTGTTTGACAAACCCCAAAAGCCCATACTACTAGGGTTATAACTCATCTTTAAACAAAAACTGCTGGAAAACCATAAAGCAATCTGATGGAAATTGTATTTAAAACAACATCTTCCATCATACATCAAGATCGGCTCCAAATAAATAACTGACTTAAATATTAAGGGTCACACGAATTAGAGGGATTCAGAAAAAAATCTCTTTCAGACCTAGCAAAGTCCATGACCCAAGAACAGAGAAAAATTGCAGAAGACAAAAGAGAAAATTTTCATTATATGAGGTTAAAAGGGGATTTTTTTTTAACCATTAGAAGAAAAACAGGTAAATGAGGGAAGAAATGTACAACAAGTTGGGTTTTTTTCCCCCAGTTCAAAGGCATAAGGAACTGCCTGAAATTTATAAATCCCCAGTTGGAAAAATGGTCAAAGAATCTGAACGGGCAGTTTTCTAAAGAAGACATGCAAGTCTTCAATAGCCATGGGAACAAATGCTCTAAATCACCAATACTTACATCCGAGAAACTCTGAGGTTCCATCATACAACCCTCAGATTAATTAAAACATAAAGTAAAATGGCAAAAGTTGGAGGAACTTCAGAAAAACAGGCCCCTTGAAGCACTTCTGGGCCACCTGCAAACCCGTCTAGCCATTCTGGAAACAAGTTGGCACTCTGCCCCCAAAGCTAGTAAACGGTGCTTATTTTTTATCCCACAATACCACTACTCAGCCCTTGCCCCAAAGAGATCAAAGAAAAAGTACCCAAAATATCTACAGCTGTACTTTTCATATGGCAAAGAAGCAGCCTATCACTAGAAAGCAGTTAAAGTTATGACATGGGAACAGTATCTAATAGGATTATAAAAATGATAAAGGGGCTGGTTCTTGAGAAACCTGGGAAGATTTTGAATGAAATGATGCCGTGAAATGAACATAACCAGGAAAACAATTTGTATAACAACCACCCTGTGAAGACAATAGACATTCAAAGACTTAGGAACGCTGATCAATGCAATGATCAACCAGAATTCCAGAGGATCAGTGCTGAAGCATGCTACTCTTCCTTCTGACAAAGTTGCGAAAAGTTAGCATGCATTCATTAAGTGCCTACTTTGTGCAGGTTCTGTGCAAAATGCCGAGTATGCAAAGGGAAAGCAAAAACAAGGAAAAAAAAAAAAAAAGAGTGGATCAGTAGGCAGCACAGTGGATAGAGCAGCACTGATCCTGGAGTCAGGAGGACCTGAGTTCAAATCTGACCTAAGACACTTAAAGTTACTTAACCGTGGTGACCTTGGGCAAGTCACTTAACCCCAATGTCTTGCCAAAACAACAAACAAACAGAAATAAAAACAATTAAACATCCCATGTTCTCAAAGAACTCACAGTCCAATAAGGAAAACAACATGAAAATGATCATGTCCAAACAAGATAAATATAGGATAAATCTGAGACAATCACAGAGAACGGGAAGGAAACATTTTTTGGACACTGTCAATAAGGGAATATATCTGTTACAAGAATCTGTTCTTCCTTCCCCTTCCCACACTATACAGCACCTACCTGCCAGGCCCTTTCACAATTCATCTGGTTCTCCCAATACCCTTTTGAAGTAGATGCTATTATTATCCCACTACAATGGAAGAAACAGAGAAAAATAGAGGATAAATGATTTGACCAGGATCTCACGGTCAGTGATTGTACAAAGCCACATTTGGATTCAAGTCTTCCTGACTCCAGTGTTCTGTCCATTCACCATCAGCTGAGGAAGGAGGCAGGAGAAAGCGATTTTTATTAATTAAAAGAAAAATCGATTTTAAGTTTTTTAGATGGCCAAGAAAATCTAATAGCATTGCTTTCAAATGATATAATTTCAGATTTAAAATAACTCTCAGAGAGCTATATCTAATCAAAAATCCAATTCCCAACAACTTCTGAGGCAAGAACCACGGCACATCCTGAAGTGGACCACTGGACAGTTCTGGAACCCAGTACACATCTTGAAGCAGACTATGGGACAGCCCTAGAACCTATTGCATATACTGAAGCAGACTGTGGGACAGCTCTAGAACCCAATGCATTTGATGAAGCAGACTATGGGACAGCCCTAGAACCCATTGCAAGTCCAAAAACAGACCACTGGGGAGCTCAAATCACTGTTTTTCCTTACAAAAAGTATCCATTCACACCTCTCCAAGAAACATGAGGGCCTTGAGAGGCGGTGCATTCTCCTTCCAGGGAGGGCTGTCCCACTTGCCCTAAAAGGGACAGTGGGGATTCCTTCCAGCTCTGACTAAACTAGATGGCTACTAAGGTTCTCTCCAACACCAAATTCAGTGATTTGCTGAAACAGCCTTCTTGCACATTAAGGTCTTCAAAGTGAAGGAGAACAAAACATCCCCACTTCTTCAGGATAAAGGTCCCTAACTCTCACTAGTTGACTAGCCTCTCACCATTCTGATTATTTTCCTCCAGATGCTCCTAAAAGCTCCACCCAGAACTGAACAAGACACCATAGCAGTACCATAAATGCTCAAGGCAGCTCAATATGCCTTTCCTAAAATAAGCTGCTAGGACAGTAAAAGTGGCTCAGGGGTCTGATTCTGATCCCAATTCAGATCAGAAAGACCCGAGTTCAAATTCAGCCTCATTCACCGACTAGTTGTGTGACCGCTGCTTTCAAATCCCAGAATTTCCAGTTTGAAACAGCTCTCAGAGAGTATATCTGTATCTAATCAAAAATCCAATTCCCAACAACTAATCTAGTCTTTTCTTAAAAACTAAAACCCATCGTACATCCCAAAGTGGACCACTAGACAGCTCTAACTGCTCCGCTCTATTTACCCATTTGCTTCAATTCTTGAGCTGTAAAATGAGTTGGAGAAGGAAATAACAAGCCACTCCAGCATCTCTGCCAAAAAAAATACCCTAACTGGGTCAGGGAGCGTCTGAACTGAAACAACTGATCAAGGACAAATTAAGCTTCACTTCTAATCTCATCGCCATGCAGCCAACTCTACCTGGGATATTCAGACAGTTCCAACCGCCCTCACCTCCTCTCCCCTCTAACTAAAGGCTGGAGGATGGAATAATAAACTCCTTCCAAAGCCTTCCTTTAGAGAGGGCTGACACTGGACTTCAAGCTTACCCAAATCTCCACCTCAACTCCATTTAGTTTCAACTGCGGGAAACAAATCGCCCTTGTGTGGAGCATCTCCAAGTTCCCATCCCCTTCCCAACTTCCTTTTGTACTATTTAATTTGTATCATTAGATTACAAGCTCCTCTGGGGTAGGGAATATCTTTTTCTGATTTGTATTTCACAGCTTAGTACAATGCCCGGCACAAAGTAGGTGCTTCATAAATGTTTACTGAATTAAGTGGAATTGAAATGAATAAGACAAGAAAATGACCGCTTCCATTTTCTAGATATCAAATCTCTTTGCCTTCTCCTCTCTTTGCCACCCAGCTCTTGGAATAATGCAGTCCCCTAGCGGGTTCCTCGCCTGTCATTCATCCAACTCCCCCCATACAAAACTGACACTGCTCTGCTTAAAACTTTTCAAAAACTCTTTAGTCAGAAGGAGGTGGGGGAGACTGGAACTTTTTTTTAACTCAGTTCAAAAAGGCAGCAGTCAGTCAGTCAGTCAGTCAGTCAGAAAACATTTATTAAGCACCTATTAGATACTAGACACAAAGTGCTAAGTGCTGGGAGTATTTTCGGTGGTGGTCTTTCTCTTTCCAAGAGAACATGATGTCCTGATTTGAGTGGGAGCTAGACTTAAACGAGGCGGTTCTTCTGAGCTCGTTCGGTTCTGCTTGGCTCCTTCCTCTAAGGAGGGCACACCATGCTGGGCGCTCCTGTGCCAGGGTCTCCCGTGTCATACAATCAGCTCTAAAGTTCTTCAGACAGGCCTTGGCCTTGAGAGTGTCCTTTATTGCTTTTTCTGTCTACCTTGTGAACATTCACCATGTGAGAGTTCCCCATAAACTGGAAGGAAGAGATGCCCTTGGCAGTAACTAGGGATGCAGGCGAGAGGGTTCAGGGAGCACCACAGAGAGTCGTTTTTGGGACGTTGTGGATATCCCGTTTAGTGCAAGACTGAATGTCAGCACAGACTCAGGACTGATCAGAGATGATCCCTTAATCCACAGGAGCCGATGCAATCAGGCAGGGAAGTGGTACAGGACCGAGCTCTGGGGAACACCCATGGGGAGAGGGCATGAGTTGGAGGAGGGCCCAGCTGGAGAGGAGGAGCACTCAGAGAGGGAGGAAGGGAACAGGAGAGCTCAGAAGGAGTGACCATAGGGGAAATGAAGGGAGGGAGGGACGAGGCCTTTGGAGAGCAGGAGGGAGGCGATGAGGGGGAAGGCCAGTGGAGCTTGTGTCAGAATGGGAGCCCACTTGGGACACATTTGGGAGCAAAGGTAAGGTCCAAAAGGCAGTAAGTAAAGGGGTTGGGGACTTGGGAGGTACTGGGGGGAGAGAGGTCAGAATGGGAAAAAGCAGAGGGAGTGGCCAGTCAGGGACTCAGGGGTGAGAGGTCACGGAGCTTAAAGGGTGGGCAGAGACAAGCAGGGCAGGAGGATTTACTGCACTCTTCCTTTCAAAAGCCCAAAGTGGAGATGGGCAGTTCAGAGGATCTTTTTTTGGTGCACAATGCGCGCTCGTTAGGGTGTTTTAGGCCCTTTGCTGACCCCAAGCAGGCCCTGTCCCCATTTCCAGTCTCACTTTTCACTTCTCCCAGGACCTTCCGCTCTGGCCAGTCTAGACTACTTGTCATTCCTCCCGTGTATCGCCAACAGAAGGCCCCGGCCTCTGCTTATGCAAATTCATTGCCTTCTTTCTCTTCCACAGACCCAAAAGTCTCCCACAAAAGGAGCGAGGCCTTCATTCAAGAGACCACCAGGCAGTTCCTAGCGGGCTTGGGGCTGAGGAGAGACAACCAGGTCCAGAAGATCCGGCAGCTGTCGAACGAGGAGGCCCCCTACAATAATGCTCCAATGGTACCTCCAGGAAGCTTCCCTGATGCCTCCACAACAGGGACCATCTTTCCTCTGAACACAAAGAATCCTTGACACTGCTCTCAGGCCATGTTCCCTCCTATTCTTTGGCTACTGTGTATCCGGTGTAGTGTGGCATAGTATGTGTATCTGTGTGCATCCTTGACCCCTCTCCTGCAGCTGACCATAAGCTCCATGCTGCCAGGGGAGTTTTACAGGATCCTCCACCACACAGAAACACAGATCTTTGCCCCATATCGATGCTAAGAAATGCCCACTAAATTAAAATACACAGATTGGAGCTTTTCCACAAAAAGTCAACATAGAAATTGAGCATCCCTGTCTTTTCTGGTTATTCAGAAGAACAGGATTAAAACTCATGCTCCAACCTCTCCACAGAAATGTGGGCCTGTAAATGTGCTCTCTACCTACTTCACTGTTCTTTTTAAAGGGATCGGGCTCCAAAACACCATCAAACTGTGCATCCCCTTTGATCCAGCAGTGCCTCTACTGGGCCTGTATCCCACAAAAAAGGGAAAAGGACCCACATGCGCAGAAATGTTTGTAGCTGCCCTTTTTATAGTGGTAAAGAACTGGAAACTGGCTGGATGCCCCTCAGTTGGAGAATGGCTGAATAAGGGGTGACATACGAATGTAATGGAATAGTATTGTTCTATGAGAAATGACCAACAGGAGGATTTCAGAGAGACCCAGAAAGACTTTCAAGAACTGATGCTGAGGGAAGTGAGCAGAACCAGGATGTACATGGCAACATCAATATTATAAGATGATCAATTCTGCTGGACATGACTCTTAACAACAATGAGGTGATTCAGGGCAATTGCAATAGACGGGATGGAGAGAGTGTCTGCACCCAGAGAGAGACTGTGGGAACTAAATGCAGATCACAGCATGGTATTTTCACAAACTTTGTTATTGTTATTTGTTTGCTTTTTATTCCTTCTCATTTTTTCCCCCTTTTGAGCTTTTTTTTAAGGCAGCATTTTAATTGTGGAAATATAGTTTAAAAAAACTGTACACGCTTAACTTTATTTACTGACTAGGGGAGGAGGGGGAGGGAGAAAAATTTGGAACACAAGGTTCTGCAAGGGTGAATGTTGAAAACTATCTTTGCACGTATTTAGAAAAATAAAAACCTATTTTTTTTTTAAAGCGGGGGGAGGGACAAGCTTAGTCATTCAGAGTTGTCTAATAAGTAGACACTTATTAAATGTCCCTCAACATCGTACCCTGGAGAATTTACAAAACCCCCAAAATTCCAAGTACCAACTTTTGCTACCCCATGATTCTGAAACACAGTCTTAAGATTTCCTCATGAGAGCAGAATCTTGGTCAACCATCAACAAGACAAGATTGTGTGTCCAACGCTGTGAGATCCTGCTCACAAATAAGGGCTGGGCTTTGGCAGCTCCAAGCACCAGAAGAGCTCAAATTGGGCTCACAGAACCAGAGAACTTAGACCTGGAAGTGACATGAGAGAGTATACCCAGATTGGGCCCATCCTCAGCAGGAACAATAAGGCCTCTGAATGGTCCTCAATAACAGAATACATCTTTTCCATCACATAATTAAAGGAGAGACATCAGAGACTGATAAAGAGCTTTTGATCGGCTGGAACAAAGCACCACTTTGTAGGTCCCAAAGTGCTCTGGGAGACATAACAGAAAGAAGTTCATTCAGTGGCCTTCTGATGATAAACCAGGGAGATGGTGGCTCACCAATGGGGGCTGCCACACTCAGAGGGCAATTCCACGTCCAGGAGGGATTTTCTGGGCAGGAGCAAAGTCTCCAAGCAGATGGCACTGTGCCGAGCGCCCCCCAACCCCACCGAACCTGTGAGAATGGATCCAGAACAAATCCCAGATGTCTGGCCTGTCCATCACACAGGCAAGCCTGAGGGATGAACGGCAAGCACCCAGATGTCCGTGTGCATTAGAATGGATGCCCTCAAGAACTGGAACAGAAGGTGCCAATGGCCAATGAGTTGGGTCTGGAACTAAGCTCAGGATGGCAGACTGGATGCTCCGGGGGAGAGGCCACGGCTCCTTTCTTGTCACCAAGCTCCAAGAAGAGCAAGGCCTAGCGTCTCCACACTAAGATCTCATCAGTATGGGGCTTAACGGTTTCTTGGGAAGCGTTCTCAGCCCCAGGGTTGCCAATGGCTCTTCCCTCAGCACCTGGGGCTGAAGTGAGGATCTGAAACACAGCTCTCTCTCCCAGGGGGTCGAGTCATGTCTTCTCTGGACCTGTTTTCTCATCTATAAAATGGGGATAAATAGTATAGAGACAACCTTCATCACGGGACTTGGTGAGTCCTAAATGCTGTTATTGCTTCAAACAGGCCCAATGACTCGGGTCTCTTCCTGGGGCCTCTAGACACACAGCCCCTGATATTCCACAGCTGGCTCCAAGGGTCCCAGAGCTCTCTGACCTCTCAAGAAAAGCTCCTGTTTCAGGAGCACAGGGAAGGAGGATCTGGAGTATCATGTTGATATCTGCCTGCTAAGCATGTCAGGTGGGCATAGAGGAAGCTCTCACCCTGGAGGACAGAGCCGGCCTGGGGCCCTCAGGCCCTAATAGAGCCTACAGGGTAGAAGGGGGAAGGAGCTGGGCAGAAAGCATTAGGAGGAGGACTTCCTTGGTTTTGTGTCTTTATTAACCATTTTTATATAAAAAGTTAGAGCCTCTGTAAACAAGGGAACGTTGCCTCCAAAGAGCAGAACAGAACGGAAGACAGATACCCGGATGTAGTCCAAGAGTTGGCGTTTTTGGTACCACTGGCTCTGTCTTCCATGGCTGGGGATGCCCCTGTCCAGGGACCCACACAGCCTGCTGCAGATGCTCTTGAGGGCACAGAAGTTACAGGAATGGACAGATTGCCCACTGGGGCACAGGTGGTTTTGCCTGAGCTCTTTCTGACCAAGAAGTGAAGACATTTCCATCCTACTGGTGAGGGGCAAAGGGGAGAGAAAGGCTCAGGCTCACTCTCTGGTGCTCAAAACAAGTCCCCTCGAAACAAAAAACTCCCATAAAATGGAGATCAGGAGCGCACATTTACAGGCCAAATGGAATATATCACACACGAGTGCTTTTATTAGCATGGAAAATGAAAACAAGATCAGAATTCTATCCAGACCAAAAGAAGAAAGTCACTGAGTTCTCTGAGGGGGCACTCTGACTTTTCAACCCAGGGAAGGGCTGAGAATTGCATGTGTATAACCTCGATCAGGTAGCTTGCTGTGTTAGGGAGGGGGGAGGTGTTGGAGAAAGGGAGAAAAATTTGGAACCCAAATTCTCACAAGAATGAACATTGATAGCATTTGCATCTTTGTTGTTTGCTTCTTTTTTCTCATTTTTGATCTGGATTTTCTTGTGCAACGTGCTAATTATGGAAATATGTTTAGAAGAACTGCAGAGTTAACATATTTTGGATTACTTGCCATATAGGGGAGAGGATGGGGGGCAGAGAGGGGAAAAAAATCTGGAACACAATGTTTCGCGAGGGTGAATGTTGCAAACTATCTTTGCATGTATTTGGAAATACAAAACTATTCAACCAGAAAGAAAGATTTCAAGTAGCAAAGAACAATAAATGGTCACAGAAGATTTAGCATCCACCACCTTAAAGGAGCAGGGATCATTCCAAAAGATAGTCTTACAACCAAGAGAAATTTACGTAGGAAAATGAACTGTGTCCCTACAAGAGAATAAAGGATCTCAGATGAAATAAAGGACTTCCAGACGTCCCTGAAGAAAGAAAACCAAAACCAAGCTGAGTAGAAACTTTGAACTACAAACACTTTGTTTAAAGAAAAACAAAAATGTTCATAAGAACAAGTGATTGGGAAAGAATTTATAATTATGAGGGGGTTTGCATTCTCAAAGGGAAGAGGAAGGATATAAGTATCCATAAAGTGCTGTGAAGATAGCAAGTGTCTTAGAGAAAGGCAGGGTAAGATAGACATCCTAGAAATGATATTTATTATGTTTTCATGATCTTAAAATAAAAAAGGGAAGTAAGGGGGTTAAGGAATACACAAGAGAAGAAAAAGGAAGGAACAGAGGGAAGGAAACTAAAAAAAGGAAAGCAAAGAAAAAGCTATTACTTAAAAATGAATGTTGAAAACTATCTTTACATGTATCTGGAACAATAAAATATTATGGAGAGAATTAGTTGGCATCTCAGTGCTCCCAGCAAGACCTGGATGCCCACTCCCTCTGACCAACCCAAAATGGTCATAGAGGGGGCAAAGGCAAGGTCAGGACAGAGTGGATGAGAGCAGGCGGCAACGCCAAAGGATGGAAGGCATCAGAGAACAGTATGATTGGCGCAGACAGACTGGTCACCGGGCGGGAGCCACAGACGGTGAACAGCCGGGGCCTCCTTCCATCAGCAACCAGAAGCAGGGTAAGGCGGGCCTCCAGCGCGGTGGCCGGACTCCCCGTGACAAACTTTTGGGAGGATGGAATGAGAGTGACGTAGGATGGGCAAGTCTGGACGGGCTAGAACTAAAGCGTGGCAGGGAACTCCCAGATCAATGTGATCACTGATCCATCCGAGTATGACATAAGGCAAAGGTCACGGGCCTTGAAGCAGCAGGGCCCGATTCCCACCACCAGCCCTCCAGACAAATCCTCCACTTCCTCATCTCTAAGATAAGGACCTGCTCACGCACTTTGTAAACTGAAAAGAAATAGGAGTGACTCTTTGGGAGGCAGCAAAGAGTGGCCAAGGCGGGAGATCAGTCTAACACTGTGATACTCACAGCACAGCTTGTCTCCCCTGCCTGAGTGAAACTCAGTAAGATCAAAGACTGGTCACAAAGGCCGCCAGTTATTTAAAAAATGCTTCATATGGGTCTGAGGGGCCGGGCCGGGCCTTTCCTTGGACACCCCCTCACCTCCCACCGGGATACAGTCACTGCGGTTTTCTGTGTTTTCCCCACCATGTCCCCAGTAAACTCCTGACTGGGAAAACTCGGCATCTCATAAGGTCCTATCACCATCTCACCAGTGCTCTCTGCCCCCTCCTGGAGGGGGGGGGGGGGGCGGCTCCCATTTATCAGGGGGGCGGGATGGACATCTCACCTCCCACTGGGGTGCACTCATTTCAAACTGCTTCATGTGGGGTGGGGGGAGGTAAGGGACCTTGCTCACTCCCACCTTTTCACAGCCTGCTTTTATGTTATCTGTCTCCATTAGGCTAGATGCTCCCTCAAACAGGAACTGTCTTTTCTCCTCTCTTTGTTCTTGTAGTTAATGAGCCATCCAAAAAAAGAACTCTGGGTCAGACCAGAGATGACAGAATGGGACTTTTATCTGAAGCTACAAGATCCGGAACTAGGGTTCTCACTAACACCGATAAAAACTTCAGAGACTCTGTGGCCAAACTGGCCACAAAAGAATGCCCATGGCCACTACAAGGTCCACAAGCTCACAGACATCTGCCCAGAAGAGCCCGTAGAAGCCTTCAAGCCCAATCCCCTCACTTTACAGATGAGGAAACTGAGGCACGAGCGGGAAAGGAACTTGTTCAAGTCACAGAGACAGTCAAGAGGAGCCGGCCCTGGCAGCCGGGCTCTCCCTCTGTCCCACTTCCCCAGGCAGCTGCTGGACAGTGGCAGGCCACAGCCGGAAAGGCCCGGAGGTGCCCATCCCGTGAGCCTCCTGCCCCTGGGGCCAGCACCCCCCCACCGAGCCCCACTGCCGCTCAATTCCACGGAGACCCTTGATCAAACTAGATCTCAGAAGCTCTTCTCAGAGACGCCGCTACTTCAAACACTAAGAACTTGAGGTCCAAAGGCAGAAATGGAGTCTCTGTCCTCAAGGAGCGGACAGCCCCTCGGGAGGGCGAACCACGATAATGGCTACAAAACACAACGTGGACCTTGCTTCTCTCTGTGACTTCCTGCTGCCTTTTGACCCCGTGGGGTGCCAGGAGTGAAGATCCAAAGGCCGGTTCCCCTCACTCTAGAACATGCCACAACAAAGGCTGGATCTAAGCTGTGCTTTCTCCAGCCCCTTTTCCTCCCCCACTGCTCCATCCTCCTCCTCCTCGACCTTCCTTCTGGGCCCCAGCCCTTGACCCCTCAGTCCCCTCTCTTCCCAGGCCTTCCCTTCCACCTCAGCCTTCAGCATCCTTAGCACTACCCCTCTCCCTAAGCTCAGAAACGCTTGGGGTCTAAGACAGGACCTCTGAGCCTGGCAGGAGGCTTCCCAACTCATCCCCTCCCTCCTGGGCTGGGACAGTGCTGCCCCGGGCTCCAGGCTAGCCTCTCTCCTCCCTTCTTCCACCCCCTCTCATCTTACCCACACTCCGCCCTTTCCAAAGGCCCCAAAGGGCCTGAGTGTCTGGGTGAGGCACTTAGGATGGCGTTCCACACCCCCCTCCCCGGTTCTGGCCACCGAGGGCTTGTGCCTTCCCTGGACTCCCTACAAAACCAGTGCCCACCAGCCCATCCAAACACCAACACGGGCGCTTGTATATGTCAAGGTTCAGAGGGAGGTGGAGAACGGCCCCCGACTCTTAAAGAAAGCAGCATTTTCTAGCAGTAAAAAGCCGTCTTAGCCCCCCACCCCTCCTTTTAGGGGAGGGGAAGGACACCTGGTGTGGACCCCCGAATACCCATCCCGCAGCCCGGAGATGGAACCTGCAGACCCTCTGCCACTCAAATCAGCCCAAAGCCCCACCTCCCCACCCACTGGGTGCCCGAGCTTCCTGCTGCAGGAAGCCTTTTCTCAGCTCCACTGTGGCTCATCCCTCTGGTCTGAGAACAGAAAGTCCCATCACTTTCCGCGTCCACCCGTGGGGACCTACTTCATGCTCTATTGCCTCCAAGTCTTCCCTGAGAAACCCAGCGGGCCAGGGTTCACTCGACCATTCAGTTCAGATGTTTTTGGTGTCCTGACCGAGGCCAAGGTTCTGGGCAGGCCCAGGGCCCAGGTACAGGCAAGGTGAGGGTGAAACGCTGCCTCTGCCCTCAGACTCGGGGGGCACAGTCCTTCCGCTTTGATATTTCTTCCAGGCTCCCCCAAATAATGAGCCAGAGAGGGAGCGGGAAGGAGGGGAAGGGACAGAGCCGAAAATCAAAGGGCCGTGAAAGCAAAATCTCTCAATAAAGTAATGGATAATCAGCAAGTTGAAAAATAACCCATCCTGGCCTTCAGGAAGCTGACATCCTAGTGACAGCACGGACAGCAGTCAAGTCTGACGGGACCCCACAGACACCCGGGGGCCCATGTGGATGCTGCTGGGAAGCACCCAGAGCGCGGCAGCCTCAGAACCCCAGCCATACCAGGCCTCGCCTCCCCCTCATCTCAGCAAAGAGGCAAACGGAGCACAGGGCGAATATTTGAGGGGCCCGCCAACAGACTGTCTCCAGCCCGTGGGAAGCAGGCCCCACGAGGGACAGAAGGTGCTCGGCCGGTGGCTGCTGCCCTTTGGGGACAAAGCGGTGACATCGCTGGGTCGGGGAGGATCCCAGCCCGTTGACAAGCGAATGACTGGCCCCACTGGGCCAGGAATAGGATTTCTGCACCGTCAGGACAAGCGTGGGGAGGGAGAGGGAATGCAGGGCCCATAAAAGCGTGGAGGAAACCAAGCCAGACAGACCGCGACATTCGGGACACTGCAGACAGTGATGACACGAAGGGCCGGTGGGGAGGTGCATCTCCCGTCTCTTGGAGAAGTGGGGGTCCCTGGGGGCCCGATGGGGCTCCCTCAGGTGGGCCGGGGCACTCGCTCTGCTCAGCCGCGGTTCTTGGCTGTGAGGCCCCTTCAGTGGCTGGGAATGAGAGCCACACATTGTGTTTCTAAAAGAGCCTCAGCGGACCGCCTGTAGTGCTTTAAAATGAGTTTCCGGAATGTCCTGGGGCAGTCCGGAGAAGTACTGGGCGCAGCGGGGAAGACAAGGAGGTGGGAGGAGGAGAGCTGGGAGCAGGGAGAGGGGCCCCCGGGAAGCTGGTGCCCACTCGGGCAATGGCAAGGCCTGGCCTGGGTCAGAACGGCGGGGAGGGCGGGCAGGGCAGGCAGGGCAGGCAGGGCTCTTCCCGGGCTCCCGCTCTCCCGCCTGAGAAAGCCTTAACTGCAAGTTACGGAAATGTCGCCGTCTTAACACCCATGGGGATCACCCACACGTCGTCCCGGAAAGATGCGAATTCTCCCGCCTGTGCTGTAACAGCAGCACTTCTCGGTAACACGCGTAGTAACGGTGATTTGTCGCCTCCACAGTAACTGCCACAATTTGGACACGATCTTTTCCTTCAGTTCTAAAGCCTGGGTCACGTGGGGCAAGGCAAACGCTACACCGAACCCCTGGTTTATCCAGACCAAGGCGCCCCCAGAAGAAGGTTCTCCACCTTGGCTAGTGCAGAAGCCGCCTCTCCGGAGACCCAAAAGCTCCCGGCCCCACCCCAGGGTGAACCGCTTGCCCCCAGGAGACGGGGTGAAATCCGGGCCATGACTAACCTCGGAGGTCGCGTTGGGACGCGCCCCAGAAGCCCCAGCCTGGCTGCCGGCACGCAGGACGCCACCCTGGAGCTCACCCTGGAAGGCCGGGGGGGCCCAGGGCAGAAAGGAGCGAGAAAAGCGACTTCTCGGCCAAAGTCGTCCACACAGCTCGGGGAGTGCTCCCAGAAACCGCATTTCCCCGAGGCGTCCGCCCCGGGCACCAGAGTCAGCAAGGGCTAGAGCGAGCCCGGGAGGGGCCCCAGCCAGTCCCTGACCTCAAGGGCTTCCAGTCAACTGCAAGCGAAAGGCCTAGTGCCCAGAAGCCTCTAATCCGAGGCAAAAAGGGCTCTGAAGTGCCAGAGGAAGGAGGCAAAGGGCTAAGGGGGTACAGCAGGGCTTAATAAATGTGCACTGATGAATTAAACTCTCCCCAAAAAGGGGGGAGATTCTCCCTTCTGGCAGAAATTCGTTGTCACACTGTTTGCCAAGCAGGGGTCAATCTCACGAAGGGATCAGCAAGCCCACAGACACCCAAGAATACCCGCTGCAGGGGCGGCGAGCAGAGCCTGCCCCTCTCGGAGCCCCCTCCTACTCCCCGGGTGCTCCTGCCCAGAGGACGCCTCCTACTTCAGCTGCAGGACTCTAAGCCCAGCTTCCTTGGCGGAGCCTCCCGAATGCTGCTTTCTCCCTAGCCCTCCCGCTCTGGGCCCTGACCTCTGACCTCTCAGTCCCTGATTCCCAGTTCCCCAGCTCCTGGCCCTGGTCCCCAGCCCTTCAGTCCCTGGGCCCCTCATCACCAGACTTCCACCTTTGGTCCCTCGTCCCCAATCTCCAGGCCCCCCGGCCCTGACCTCCCTCCGCCCCCTGCAGGGGGCTGGAAGGGTCCTCCCCGACTCGGTCCTCGCCTTGTCCCACAGTCTCCGGCCCCGTGGCCGCTCAGCCGGGTACCAGCCTCTCTCCCCATGCACAGAAATGGCCCGGCCGGGCTTCTCAGCCCTCCACAAGGTTGCTCAGGCAGGACCTGCCAAAGACCCTCAGATCTGCCGCCATCCAAACCTGGAGCCTCTCCCGGCTCCCGAGCATCCCAGGCTGCACCAGACCCTCAGGGACGAGGCAGGCCTTGGGGAACCAGGCAGGCAGAGAAGGCCGCGCATAGTAGGTGCTTGGCAGAGAAGGCCGCGCATAGTAGGCGCTCGGCAGATGCTTGTGGCAAGGGGGGCAGACACAAGGAACCCAGCTGCCCTGGAGGGAAGGGTCCAGGTGTCCCCCTGGCCCTGCCGGGGGAGGAGGGAAGGCTCCCAGGGAGTGTGGCAGCCCCCTCTTGCTGGGCAGCTCCCGCCGGCAGCCGGGCCTCTGGGGACATCCCCCCGGGGGGCTCCGGCTGTGTCTCTGGGAATAGGAGGCAGGGGGGGAGCGGGGAGCACCTCCCACAACCAAAAAGGAGGCGGCCGGGGGCCACCAGGCAGGTGGGGGGGAACCAAGCGGCGCCGGGGCCCTGAGAGACGAGCGAGGGCAGTGACCGGCAGCCAAAGCGACCCCCAAACTGTCCCCGTCGGAGCCCGCGACCAGGACAGGCTCCGTGGCTGGGAGTGGGAGCACGCGCACTTATTAGGCGCCCCCTGTGTACCAGCCTGGGGGTGGGGGAGGAAGCCAACAAAGAGGGAAGGGCAGGGGCAGCGGGAGGGCCCGGGGGCCGGGCTTGGCCCTCCTTTGGCTCCCCACCGCTTGGCACAGTGTCTGGCACGCAGCAGGCGCTTAATCAACGGTTACCGACCCGGCAAATTCCCCCAAAGTGGGAAGGGGTCACCGGGGTTACTCTGGGTCACCCTAGACCAGGCCCCGCCCCCATATGGCTCAGGTTCCCGCCTTCATGCTCGGGCCCTGCCCCCATGGCTCGGCGCTCCGGTCCTTCAAGTTTAGGCCCCGCCCCCCAAGGCTCAGGCCCCGCCCAGGCTTCCTTCCTTCTCACTCAGGCTCGCGCCCCCCCCCCCCCCCCCCCAGGCTCGGTTCCCGGCTTTCAGGCTCAGGCCCCGCCCATCACTGCTCAGGCCCCGCCCATGGCGGCTCAGGCCCCGCCCATGGCGGCTCAGGCCCCGCCCCCGCTTGGTTCGGGCCCCCCTTCCTTGACGCCAGGGCCCCGCCCTCTCAGGGTCGGCTTCCCTTCCTTCGCTCAGGCCCTGCCCCTCGGCCCCGGGCCCCTGGCCCCGGCCGGGGCCCTCAGGGCCCTCGGCCTCCTCCTCAGTCCTCACCTGGGCGCAGCGGCTCGGTGCCGGTGAGCACCAGCAGGAAGAGGAGCACGAAGGCGCCGCTGTCCGCCTGGGGCACCATTTATCCTCCGTTCATCCTCCGCGGGCGGCGCGGGCCCACGCCGGACCCCGGAGCGCTCCGCTCTGCACGGGCTGTGCCGCGGGCTGGGGGGGGCACGGTGCGGGGGAGCGGGCACGGGCCGCTCCGGCTCTCGCGCCTCCAGGGACCTGGGCCCGCGCTTCCTCCCCAGGAGGCCGCACACCTGGAGATCGGCGCGGCTTCAGGCTCGAGCTCGGGCGCCGCACAAGATGGCGGCCATCCCGCTCCGCTCACAACAAGCCGCCTCCCGGCCCCGCCTCCCTCGCGGGCCAATCCGCACGCGCGTCGGAGGCCGGGGGCGGGGCCCCGGGTGCTCATCTGCATAGCGGGGAAAGGCATTTTGGCCGGGCTGGGGAGGCCGGGAGGCGCTCGGCGGGACCACGGGCACTGGGAGCGGCCCGCGAGGCAGGGCAGCGGCCGCCGAAATGTCCCCGAGACAGAATGCCGGGCAAGAGTCGCAGCGGCCCCCCGAGCGAGGCCGCGGAGAGAGAGAAGCAAGAGCAGAGGCGGGAGGCTTCCCCCCACCCCCCTTCAGAGTGGTACGGCCCCGGCGGAACCCAAGCCGTACGGGGCGGGGGAGCGGAGCTGGGGAGGCGGAGCTGGGGAGGCGGGCCCGGCCGGGGGCGGGGCCCACGGTGAGGCGGGGCCGGAAAGCCGAGATTGAAGTTGTCAGCCTGTCCAGATGGGCGAGGTGCCTCCCGCGGCCCGGCCCCGCCCCTCCCGCGGCCCGGCCCCGCCCCTCCCGCGGCCCGGCCCCGCCCCTCCCGCGGCCCGGCCGGGCCTCCCCTACATCCCGTCCCCACCCTGCGCCTCCTTTTCCTCACCTGTAAAATGGGAGCAGTATCATGCGAGCCCAGAGGCCTCCGGGGAGTGCGGCCAAGGATCTACCGGCCCGAGAGAGCCCAGCTACCAGCCTTCAGGCGTCCCAAGGCCAGCTGCCCGTCCGGCTGGAGACGCTGCGACTATGTGCAGGGCTGCATGGAGGGACTGACGGACGGACAGGTAGATGGCCCGATGGATGGATGGACAAGGATGGACGGACGGACATAAGTGGACATACATGAGGATGGACAAATGGATTTTGGACAGACGGACATGATGGACAGAAGGACGGATGGGCTGATGGACAAGTAGATGGTCTGATGGATGTACAGACAGATGTGTGGACAGATGTGGGTGGACATAATGAATGGACAGACGGATGTGTGGACAGATTGGACGGATGGACTTGCAGCAAAGACATGAGCAGTGTTGTGAAAGAAGAAACTGGGCCACGGGGTAGCTCATGCAGAACTCCATTTATTAGTTACAAGAACAAAGCTTATAGATTATTTTATAACAATCTTGCTTCCTGAAGTTATTTTTCATAAGACTTGTTTTTCTCATTTCTCTAGTTAATGTTTAATGTCAAAGCCATTCTTCAGATGTCTAATGTCCCAAGAATAAGATTAAGGTCATGTTTCTAGTTCCTGGGACAGGGCAAAACCCTGGATTGGAGCCAAGTTATGACCGCATCACAGCTACAGCTGGAGCAGGTCTGCTCCACAACATATTAACCCTAAAGATTCCCCACAATGGATGGATGGACAGACAGATGATCTAAGGGATGAATGGACAGGCAGAAGGATGGATGGACAGATGGATGGACGGACAGGTATATGGTCTGATGGATGTATACAGGTAGATGGTCTGCAAGTCCTACTAGAATCTTCCTAGATGCCTCATTGCTTCATCAAGTGGCCCTGGTTCTCAGAAGGCTTTGTGCAGGAGGCAGTCCTCTCAAAGTCACAAAATCTCAGGGCATCAGTAGTCAATCCTACAGGATCAAGAATCTCACCTACAACCTAACACAAATGGTTAGCTGATCTAATTAACCTGTGGAGCAATCAAGCTGCTTTTCAACAAGCATTCATTAATCATCTCCTAGGTGCTTCTTACATCTAGTATGTGCTGATCTACAAACAAAACACTCTCTCTCTGGGTATTCTCTGGTTACCCCTATGCTTGATACCCTCTCCCTATTCCACTCTAACCACTGACCTCCCCAGCTTTCTTTTAAGTCTCAAAAATCCCACATTCTACAGGAAGATATCCCCAACTCTTTATCTCAGTACTTCTCTCAATAGTTCCTATTTCTTCTGTTCATATGGACTATTTGTGCCCAACATGTGATGGGACCTTCTGAGCTCATATTGGGCTGATCAACCAGTCAGACCCCAATATGAGGTCATGTTGATCCTCTTCAATAACAAAGGACACCAACCATCTAACCATTTTTCTCTATAGCTTGCCTTGTCTTTATATGTGAATAAATATGTTTGTATATTGTCTTTCCCATTAGATCATAAACTTCTTAAGAGCAGAGACTATTTTTTGCTTTTTGTATATTGTCTTTCCCATTAGATTATAAGCTTAAGGGCAGAGACTATTTTTTGCTTCTTTTTGTATCACCAGTGCTTAGCACAGGACCTGGTACATAGTAGGTGCTTAATGTTTATTGAATGAACAAATGAATCCGCTAGCCCTGGGGACATAAATTAAACAGAGCCTGCCCTTTCAAACTATACTTAACATTCTATAGTTCCATTAAGTGAAACCCACTACTTCCTGCAACCACTCTGCATTTGGGAAGACATCCAGCCAAATGTGCCCCTACAACTTCCACCCAGGATTCGAGAGGTCATGCAGACTTCTGGGCCCTGTCAACCATTCCTCTCTCTCTTCTGTGAGACAGTCCTTTTGCTAGCAGCTCCATATTGTTCCAAGGTTTACAAACTGATGTACCATCTTATTTGATCGTGACCACCTAGGTGATAGCCACTACCATTATCCCCATTCTGCGGATGAGGAAACAAGCAGAAAAAGACTCCCAGGAGTGACGTTGCATGTGTCCATGGCTGGATTCCAACTTACCTTCCTAACTCCAAATCCTACTCTCTAGGCACTACGCCACTGAGCTGCTCAAGTCCTGAATCTTCTCCCCCACATCCCTCCAAAATCCCATCCACCTAACTGCCATCCCCTGGACACTCTCTAGTCAGTGCCGTGTCCAGAGGCAGGTATTGCATCACCATTGTGTCTGCATCCCTACATTAGCACATTGTCTGGCACAAAATTATGATTATCAGCAAATGTTTGATTTGTGTACCTATTTTATTTGCCTTTATAACTGCATGTAAAAATTTCTTGGGTAAAAAGAGGTTGCAAGTGGAAAAAGTTTACTTAACCCTGCTTAATCAATGATTGTTGAATGAAGGGTCGATGATCACCTAGTTCTAGATGCTCTACCTCTCAAGGTCACAGAAATGCAGGCTAGGAGTTGAAGCTTTTTATTTCCTTTGTTACCTCACTGTTGACTCAGAGCTCTGGAGCTGGTTCACATGCACTGCTGCCTACATGGTCCTCCCCCGGACTTTGGAAGTTGACTTTGACCCAGACATAAGATTTTGCATTTATCCTTATTAGATTTCCTTTCCTCCCATGCAGCCCTTCTCATCCTTCCAGCCGGTCAAGGTCTTTCTGGATGCTGCCACTGATCTAATGTGGCTTCTAAGTCATTCTCTGGGGGTCAGTCTAGCTAAGCACAGAGGAGTTCATCACCACAAGGAAGGTGGCAGATTATCAAGTCTCCATATGAATTAAGGCACGACCATGAACAGTGTCGGGGCAGAGGAAATCAGAGAGCCTTGAATCAGATGGGAGATTCTGGATTAGAGAAGTACCAACTTTGAGTAATGCCTTCCAATGCCTGGTGGAAGCCTGTCAATCTGAGGAATCCTGGCATGAATCCTTTGTAAAGCAAGATTGTTGCTAGGCTAATAACATGACTTAAAAGTCTGGCCTTCTGCAGCAAGGCTCAGGCCAAACCTCAACCCATGTAAGTGAAAAGGTGGCTACTGTTGTAGCCCAAAACTGGGCTCTGACTCTCTAGGATTTAAGGGGTTCTTTGAAAAGTAAAGGCCTCCCACGGTCCAGTTTGCTCCTTAGCAGAGAGCCAGTTTCCTGCTCTTAGAAAGGTGTTCCCAGGGCATCCCAGGTAGCTCTAGATTTTACGAGCCAGAGCAACATAGTGAACCTGGGCCCCAGAAAGCCAATAAACTCACTGTGAAGTTAGTCATCTTCTTTGACTTCTCTGAACCTCAAGATCCTTTTCAGTCTATAGAGGGCTGACCATTTCCCACCTGCATCATGGGACCACTGAAGGGCTTTGAGAAACAAGCCTGAACACGGCCCCTGAGATGTGCAATGTTCTCTGGCCCTTGCCAGTGGAGAAAGGTAATTTAACTTAGAGATTAGAAGCAGGAATAATGAAGCTCCTGAAAGGCAGGAAGGGAAAAGACCCAAGGGGGACAGACTACCTGTGAACATAGTCAACTCCCCATCACCAGAGTCTCCAAGCATTGGTTGGCCGGCCACCTGTCAGGGAAGCTGAAGGGAGCATTGCATCCGAGGTTCCGGCCAACTCTAGCCACTTCCATTATTTAGGCCAAGTCTTTAGTTTGATGAAAATGAGATCAGAGTTTAGTGACTTCACCAAGAGGATCCAGGGAGTGTCACACAGAGCCAAAATTCAAATCCAATGCTCTTTCCACCATACTGTGTTCCTCCAGAATCCTGTGTCAGCCAGCAAAGCCCACAGCATTCACAGGGGATCAGGAAGGGAAGGGTGACAGCCTAAGGCCGAGACTGCCCAGAGTAGCAGGTAAACTACTATCAAGATCCAGGGACAGCTTCCCAATGTCAAGAGCAAGACCTAAATGCCTCCACTCTACGAGGGGGGCAATGCCTGGGGAGATGAACAGGATCACTGGAGGAACTCCTGAGCCAAGGGAATTGCCATACAAGGTAGGTAGACAGCAGTGTGCATGCCCATCTGTAAGAGACCCTAAATGAAGGTTCCCACTAAGTCTTGGGCCTGCCTTTGTGTACCTTTGCTGAGAACTATGGAATGTGCCCCCAATTATCCAATAGGTCTCAGGAAGCTTGACCGTTTTTCTAGTGCCTTTATGAACATCTTTTATGGTGGGCCTGTGTTTACCCTGGAAACCTGGTCAGTTCCTGGAGGAACACATACTCTCTTTGATGGATCTCTTACCATAGAGCATCCTTGTACCTGAGGGGGGTTGCTCTGAGTCATGTATCAGCGGAAAATATTTAGTATAGTGCCTTGTTCTCAACCTATAAAAACCCCTTAATGGAAAGAGATTTTTAGAACTCAGAAGTTTTGGTACCACTTGCTTAATACTGCTTCCCACTCAAAACTCTGAAAGCAATGACCTGGGTTCTCTCAATTTTTGAAATGCAGATGTTGGTGCTTCCTCATAGTGGTGATGATCTATGTTGTCTTGTCTCTTATATTGTCTTGGTGATCACTGTGCTTGTTAATTGTGCATTATTTTTATGTTTCCTCTTTTTCTTGTATCTTGTTTAAATTTAGTTTCTGAGTAGTAATATAAACACCTTTTTAAGTCTGTGCCTGTTAAATGTGAAATCCTCAAATCCTACACCATCACCGAGGATGTCCATCATGGCCCCCAAGCTGAGGAGCAGTTTCCTTCCCTTGGGATGTTCCTGGTCATAGGTAACAATGTACATACTTCATCAAGCTCTGAACCCCAAAGAGCCCCCGACATGAAATGCAACCACCTACTCACCCAGGAAAAACACAGATGGCTGCCTAGAATGTGGCAGGCAGCTCTGTCCTTGTCCTTCAGCACATACATCTTGGCCAAACATTGACCAAGGACCATGAATTGGGCCAAAAGTCAAACTGGAGGAGATCAGCTTGTTCTGCCTCTGGGAAGTAACAAAGCTCTTTTTGTAACTCTACACTTTTCCCTGTAACAAGACCTTCATGAGCCTCCTTTGGTGAGGTTGCAATGTGCTGGAATCCTGAAGCAGTGGTCGCTGAAGATACCCAGAGGACAATAGGGAGACGCTGGGTATGAAGTGGGTGAGAGGAATGCAACAGGGTTCCTTACAAGCTGAGGGTGGTGCCCCATAAAGGATGGCACATCACAAAGGATGAGGTCATTACATAGGGAGGGCAGGGACAAGGGTGGCCAGGCAAGGAGGCATTGGGGCAGTCACTTGTACAATGAGAAAGAACACCTACGTTGCTGAGATCACCTCTGTCTGGACATGTATTATGGATGGGGGAGTTGAGGCTACAAATGGGGAAGAGAGTTGTCCCAAGTTCCACACTGGATCAGTCACAGTACAGAGTCTCACATCTCAGTTTGCTGTTCTTCCTGCTACACAGCATGCTCCCCCTTAGTTTCATGGGGAAGGGTTCCACGCCCTCCATTCCAAACCATTAGTTCTCAGAGGATCCTTCATTTCTGCCACATTGCTCTTTATAGAACTGGTCACAGCAGGGCAAGGAAAAGACTAATGAGATCCAGCACTTAGCACAGCACCTGGCATACAGCAGGCTCAGAATAAATGCTCATCATTTTTCCCCTATATTTTTCTGAGGGTCCTGGTCACCATCTGTCTCTGATCACTGACCAAGAAGATCTTTTAGGAGACAATAACAATGACAGTGAATTATTTTCTTTTTAGGTTGATAATTTGTATCAAGCCTTCGGGTCTCCAAAGCCCTTTTCTTAGTAGATCTGGGCTCATGATTCCAGCTCTGCTACAGCCTACCTGTGTGACTGCCTCCTCACCCAAGTAGTGATCTCAGAGGCCCCTTCCTGCTGCACCATAGCCTACCTGTGTGACAGCTTCCCCACCCAGGAGGTGATGTTCTCAGATGCTCCTTCCAGCTCCGCCACAACCCACCTGTGTGACTGCTTCCTTACCCAGGTGGTGATCTCAGAGATCTCTTCCAGTTCCACCACAACTTACCTCTGACAGCCTTCCCACCCAGAAGGTGATCTAGAAGGCCCCTTCCAGCTCTGCCACAACTTACCCATGTGACGGCCTCCCCACGCAAAAGGATTTTCTCAGAGCTTCCTTCCAGCTCCACCACGACCCACCTGTGTGACCACCTCCTCACCCAGGAGGTGATCTCGGAGGCCCCTTCCAGCAATAAATCCACACATAAGGAGGTTTCAGAAACATTGTGTATCTCATTTTATAGATGAGCTCTGCTTCCTTCTACAGCTGTACAAAGCATCTGCCCCCAAAGGTGGCAAACAGGAGCCAATGCAGGTGATTTGGGGGTTACAAACTCTGTCCAGCACTTCTGAAATCATATCTGCCCTGTTCAATCCCAACAGGAGCCGGTCCCACATCAGCCCATCCTCCAAGGAGAGACTAGGAGATCCCCCTAGGAATTCGGCTCCACAAATCCATCCTCCCAGAAGTTGCCTGAAGGCTCCTCCTCCACGCAGCCTTCCCTGACCTGCCCAAGAAACCTGACTCTCCTCTGGTACTAAGTCCCCTAAGTGCTTCTTTCCTAGCACAGCACAAACATCTGATCTTTTGTGGAAATCCTTTGGGCCCATGTCTCCCCTACTTTTTCTGGAGCTGAGAAAGCTCAGGAAAACTGGCTTCCAGGTATCTGAGCAGCTTTCGTGGGAAGAGCCTTATGCTACTTGGTCCATGAAAGAAAAGTAGGAAGTGTGTATCCATCATTCCTTTTTTTCATCTATCTTCCTTCCCAATCTTGACCTTCGAGTTGATTATTCCTACTCCAACTGAATTTTTTTTAATATCTTAAAGTCCCTTGGAAATAGGAGAACATTAATATTCCTGATTCCTAGCATTCCCATGCCCCTGCCCCATGCTGGGCCAGTTCTGACTTTCTCCATCCCTCCTTGGGGGAGGGGAGCATCATGGCCACAAGCAGAAATGAACCCCAAATAAGAGTTCCAAGTCTCCTCCTTTAAAAGGGAAGTGTGTCCAGCCCAGGAACAGACAGGAGCCAACAGCATCGAAGTGCTCAGAAGAAGGCCAGTAATGTTTCCATCCCCAACATGACCGGTCCCTTCTCACTAAGTGACCCCACGGGCCCTCAGCTCATGGGCAGGGAGACACACAATCCCAGAGACAGAGGTCCAGAACTTAGGGCCCAAGACCAAGAGAATCCTTGGTACCTGAGCTGCCAAAGAATTCACAGAGGTCAGCGGCTGACTAGATGGGGGAGGGAGAAGGAGAGGAAAGAGTGGAAGATGATTCCGAGGTTGGAAACCTAGAGTAGCTAGGAGGCCGGTGGGGCCTCCACAGAAACAGGGAGGCTGGGAGGAGAGACCATTTCGGAGGGGGAGATAATGCCTGCAGGCTTGAGATTCCTTCGGGACATTCAACCGGAGATGAAAGCGGGGAGTGACAGGCCTGACTGGAGTCAAGGGGAGATGAGAGCGTGATCTGCACAGGGGACAAGTTAAACCCATGGAAGGGGATGAGAAAAAGAGAGGGAAGGAGCGAAGGAGCGAAGGAGCAAGAGGGAGAGGGACAGGGGAAAAGAGGGAGGGAGTGAGCAAGACTCGAGGGCCCCGCGTCACTAAAAAGAGTGGTCAGGAAGCTAGGGGACCAGGAGATCGGCAGAGAGAGAATGAGCAAGAATCCAGGACACGGGGGACATGGGGGCAGTGGTGCTAGAGCCTGCAGGGGTAAAGGAGGAGAACAGAGAAGACTCCACTGCACTCGGTGAGGGCAGTGAGCAGCCTCAGGGAGGGCAGTCTCGGCCAAAGCACAGGCTGTACGTGACAAGGGCGAGGACTGAGCAAGGACAAGGAGTGGACAGGGAGGAAGGGAGGAGCCCAGACAACTTGTGTCAGGAAGCTGGACGGCCAGGGATGCAGCAAGCCTAAGAGATGACAAGAGCTGCCCCACCACCAAAACCAGAGGGTTTGCCTGGCAGGGACCTCGGAGACCACCCAAGTCCAACTCCTTCTTTTAGACAAGCCCTACAAGAGACTGAATGACCTAACTGACCTATCCAGCATCAGAAGCAAGATATGAACCCAGGACTTTCCCATTCTGAGGCCAGATCTCCATCCATGAGACCACCCCAACTCTCAGCTCTCAAACCAGCATTTATTATATGCCTACTGTGTGCTAGGCAACAGAGACTCAGACAAAAACAAAATTACCAGACTCTCTGGGAACCTCTATTTTATGAGAGAGGGACAATCCATACCCAGAGAATGGAATACAAGAGACAGAGCAACTGGGGAGGTGGCCACTGTTGGCCGGCAGAATCCCACCCTGCTGGCCGGGCCTGGCACTGAGCTCCAAAGGAAGCAGAGATAGCAGGGCGGTGGGCACCAAGGCCAGGGACCGACCAGTGCAGACACAGAGAGACGGGACACCTGGGGAATAGCAAACAGCTCTTTCTGACCAGATGACAGAATGCACAAAGTGGGGACAAGGAATAAGTCAGGAAAGGGGGGGGGGGGCGAACACCCAAAACGCTAACCAGGGAGCTTAGGTTTGTTCCTAGAGGCAAGAATGAGCCACTGAAATTTCAACAGGGGAATGAAACCTGCTCTGGACTTTAGGGAAAATATGGAGAGGTTAGAATAATAAGGGAGAGCCGAGAATGTAAGCATCAGGGGAGGCTCAGTAAGGAGGGAGAGAGTGAAGATTTCAAGCGAAGGGGAGATGGGAGAAAGGATCCCAAAGCACAAGGACGACGACTAGTCCTGGGGCCTCAGAGAGCAGGAGATGGAGAAAATGGCAACGACATCAAGAAATGTTGAAGTGGAGAAGAGCTAATGACCCAGGTCCAAGAAAGCAGGACCTGAGGTCTCTCCTAAGGTACGTAAATAGGGGAAGAATGGTACAGAAAGCTTGAGACACAGGAAGATTTGGAACAGGGCTGCGGTAAATGATTACAAATTCTTTGGTGAAGAGTCAAAGAATCATGGGAACAGGAGAGTCCAGAAGACAAGTGAGGGGCCCAACACAGGGCTAGGTATTGATAAGGCATGGGACAAAGGAAAGAGGAGGAAGGGATCTGAGGAGGAGGACAATCTTTCTTTGAACAAGTTACCTACCTTAGGGCCTGAGGATGGGTGAGATAGTCTGGGAGTGGCAGCGAGGGGGAAGAAGCGCATCCCCTCCTCCTTCTGCCCAGGCTTTCACCAGGAGTGGAGAGGGTGGACAGGAACGCAGGAGCTCCTTGGTGGGGGGCACAGTGTGGCCTGTCATGTCCCAGTCACAGAGCCCCCCGGCTCCCTGAGGACCAAACACAAAGACCTGCTTGGTTTCTGAACGCCTCATCTTCCCTTTCCAGTCTTCCCTCCCTTCAGGATACTGGCCTCCTGGCTCCATCATTCAGTGCCTTTTTTACTGGCTCTCTCCCCAATTGCTGGAATCGTCTCCTTTCTCCCTTTGCCTCCTGGCTTCCTTTAATTCTCAGTGAAGTCCCATCTTTTAGGAAGCCCTTCTCCAGTCCTCTCTCCCTTAGTGGCTCCAAATTACCCCAGATATAGCTTGTTTGTCCACTAGACTGCGAACCTTTTCATAGCAGAAACCATGTTTTTCTCTTTGTTTGTAAAGTCCCCAGAGCTTAGGACAGTGCCTAGAATATATAGTAAGAGCTTAATAAATGCTTATTGATTTGATTTGGCTTGATTGTGAGAGACCTAGAGTGAAGGGAAATTTATTCAGCAGCATTTCCAGAAGACGACTTCCCCAACAAATAGTGACCCAGCCTCTATTTGAAGATGAAGGAAAAAAATAACCTGTTCCCTAACTGAATGTGAACAGTTCTTACTGTTAAGAAGTTCTCCAGAATAGAATAAAACCTTGCTTCTGCGATTCCACCAGTTCTGCCTTCTGGCCAAACAAATTTAATAACTTTTTCCACAACGGTGATGGATGAAAAACAATAATGGATTTCTAGTGTGAAGATTTTTACTAAAAACTTCAGCTCTGCAATTTACTGGAGATGACACTGAGCAAGTCATTTCCCTATGTGGTTTCCGCTACCAATAAAATGCACAAAGTACCTGCACTATTACCTACCTCAGAAACTTGTGAAGATCAGATTAGAAAGTTTATTGAAAGTGCTTTATAAAGATTGTACATATTTAATCAGTATCGATTGCTTGCTGTCTTGGGAAAGGGGAAGGGAAGGGAGGGAGGGAGAAGAAATGTTTACAAAACATGTATTTGGAAAAAATAAAAGGCTATTGAGAACAAAAGTGCTTTCTAAACTTTAAAATGCTTTAGAAAAGTCAGTGACTTGTCATTGCCTAGATGATGATGGACACTTTGGTTAGGTGGCCTACTGATAGATGCTGGAGTTGGACAATGGGCTGGGCCCAGAATTCAAGTGCCTTGAAGGTTTCCAGTTCACTACTTCTGCCAAAGTTGTTTTTATTGATGTTACTCGATTGGGGCTGAAGTGCTGGGCTGGTGTCAGGACGCCCTGGTCTCGTCTCCCATGCTCTGGTACTTACAAGGTGAATAAGCCTGAGCTTTCGATGCATCAGGGAAGTCCCTAGAAACTGTCTACCAGGTTACAATTTGTATCAATGGAGGAAGTTCTCATGCTAACATGAGAAACTCTCCAAGAACAGGAGAATGACTATTAACCATAAACAACCACAATTTCTGAAGACACCCAAAACTTCAGGTGACCCAAAGACAATAAAAAGATTTAGGGTGTAAATAGTATAGAATTCTATCCCCAAGGACTTGTATGTAAGCAACTTGCTAGAAAGGAAAAAATAATAAATGTTGGAGGAAATGTGGGAAAACTGGGACACTAATGCATTGTTGGTGGAGTTGTGAACTGATCCAGCCATTTTGGAGAGGAATATGGAACTATGCCCAAAGGGCTAACAAACTTCACATACCCTCTCGATCCAGCAGCGTCACTACGGGTTTGATTCCCAAAGAAATAAGAAAAAGGGAAAAAAGGGGAAAATGTAGTGACCCTTTTTGTGGTGGCAAGAAACTGGAAAGTGAGTGTATGCCTCTTGGTTGAAGAATGGCTGAATAAGTTATGGTTGGTATATGAATGTAATGGAATATTGTTCTATAAGAAATGACGAGCAGAATCATTTCAGAAGTCATTTTAGAAAAAAACTTATGAATTGATGCTGAGTGAAGTAAAAAGAACCAAGAGAATATTGTATACAGCAACAAGATTATGTGATGATCAATTCTGTGGATGTAGCTTTTTCCAAGGCGACTGAAGGGAATTCCAATTGACTTGGGATGGAGGAAGCCATCGGCCTTCAGAAAGGGAACTATGGAGACAGACTGTGGATGGAAGAATAGTGTTTTCTCACATTTTTGTTATTTGCTTGCTTTTTTTGTTTCTCGTGGTTTTTTCATTTACCTTTTGATCTGATTTTTCTTGCTCAGCACAACGAGCATGGAAATTATGTTTAGAAGAATTAGCCATGTTTAACATGTTTGGATTCCTTGTTGTCTATGGGAGGGAGAAAAGTTGGAGCACAAGGTTTTGTAAAGGTGAATGTTGAAAACTAGATTTGCATGTATTTGAAAAAGCAAAAAAAGCTATTAAAATAAAAAATAAGCAATATCATTAAAGAGACATTACCCAACAGAAAAGGAGATCGGCTGGGCATAAAGAGTATAGGATTACGGATAGACAGATCCAATGTCACAGAAGAATCCATGAAAAAGGGAAAAAAACCAGCAAAGAGGTTTCTAGAGCCCCAGGGGGATTTTCTATGGAATTACAGTTAGACATGGTCAAGAATACCACGTGACAAGGAGGCAACAGCCGAGGTCACCACCATCGCTGCTGGACCTTCTCCTTCCATTCATGGCACTACCCTTCCTCTCCTCTTACTCCTTCTTAAATCCTGGCAGTCCGGCTTCCAACTTCACCAGAGCCTCTCTGTCCAAAGCTCCCAAGATCGCTTCAGGGCCTTCACTCACTTCTCTATCTCTTGGACGTCTCCTGGATACGCTCTCCATGACACTGGCTCTCCTGGTTCTCCTCCTGCCATTTGCTGGTTCTCCTTTCAGGTGGCGACTGTGGATATCTCCCCCCAAGTTCTGTCCTGGATCCTTTTCTCTTTCTACTCTAGATTCTCACCCCTATTGATCTCATCAGATCTATGCAGACGATCACCAACCCTCATCCTTACTCCTGGGGCAGCTAGGTGGTCCTGTGGCAGATAAAGCCCCAGACCTGGAGTCAGGAGGATTTGTCTTCCTGAGTTCAAATCTGGCCTTGGACACTTCCTAACTGTGTAACCCTGGGCCAGTCACTTCATGCCTCAGTTTGCTCATTTGTGAAATGTTCTGGAGAAGAAAATGACAGACCATTCCAGTGTCATTGCCAAGAAAACCCCAAATGGGGTCCCAGAGCCAGCTGTGGCTCTGAATAACTGAATAACTCCCGCTTCTCTCCTGACTTCTAGTCATCCATCACCAAGTGCCTCTTGGACTTCTTGAACTAGCTATCCCACAGACATCCTCAACTCCTCATGTCCAAAGCTGCACCTTTGACCTCAAGACCTTCCTTCTTCCAAACTTCCCCATGACTGTCAAGGGGCTTACCATCATCCTAGTTTGGGTAACTTTGGTGAACTCATTCTAGTTACCCAAGACCAGAACCTTGGGGCCAGGCTCAACTCCTTACCTGCACTCTCCCCAGAGCGCCGATCTCTTCCCAAATCTTTTTTCTGACACGACCTCTAATTGATGTCCCCCACCCTCTCTCTATAGCTCTGACCTGGTCACCTCTGCCCTGGAACTCTGCAGTATTCTTCTACCTAGTGTCCCAGACTCAAGTCTTTCCCTAGTCCAGCCCATTCTCCACTCAGCTGCCAAGTTCTAAAGTCCAGATCTTCTCTTACTCAATAAACCCCTTCACCTGAAGTCTGTCCTCCTCTAGCCCCTCCTCCCCTTCCCAGGCTTATTATACTTAACCCTTAACCCTTAAGTGTGCTAGGCGACCTGGCTCCACCACCATAACCCTCCATATACTCCCTCTGAGCCTTTGGCCTGGGTTGGACCCGGGTCAGACTGCTCTCCCTCTCCATCTCTGGCTCCTAGCTCCCTCAGCATTCACTTTCTGCAAGGTCCTCCCAGATGTTGGTGCCTTCCCTCGGGGACTACCTCCCAAAGGTACCTAGTGCGCATCTAAGTACACACATCTATATATTCTGTGCACACGTGTATACGCGTTTTATACTGTGTATATACGTAGACATACATACCTGTGATTACTTGTAGTCTCTCCCCCATCAAAATGTGAATTCAAGGGCACAGACTCTTTTGCCTTTCATTGTATCTTCAGCACCATGCCAAGTGCTGGGCTAAGCAAACAGTCAGTGCTTAATACATGCTTCTTGACTGACACCCACCTGAGGAATAGCTACTAAAGAGTCAAGCCAGAGCCCTTCCATGTCCTATTTTCTGTGTAGTCTTCCCCTCCATTTCGCAGTCAAAATCTCCTAGGAAAAATGGCCATTGCACCCGAGCTGAGGCAAAAGAAGGTGAGATTTGTGCTGTGTTTGGTCAGGCAGAGAGCCTGGAGGGCAGTGGATGTTAAGGTGGAAACCAGACAGCTACAGAAAGCCCTGTGGGAGCGTGGCCAGATCATTACCCTGCTCAAAAAAACCAGGAAGTCTTCTCCCTAGTGCTAAGATATTCACATTTGGGTCACCTCATAATCTGGCTCCAACCTCCCTTTCCAGCTTTATTTCCCATAAATCCCCTTTCCTTTTCCAGCTAAATTGGTCCATTGACTCTTCTAGGATCTCTTCTCGCTACCTCTCCCCTCTATGCATTTATACACATTATTCCTAAAGGAGAAAACTCCCTTCTCATTTCGGACACATGAAATCCTCTTCTTTCCAAGCTCTCACCACCTGCTCTCTCCTAGAGCTGAATGGGATACCAAGGTCAACTTCCCAATTTACAGATGAGGAAACTGGGGCGTGGAGAAATGATCTGCTCCAAGTCACCCAGCCAACAACGGTCAGAGTCAGGTCATCCGACCAGCATCCTGTCTCGACACCTCAAACATGCCTTTGGATCTCTTCGGAGAGTTTCGGCGACTGCCTCCCATAAAACCTTAGCTAATCTCCCTCTTCCCATAGGGTATTCCTGCCCCTCCCCAGGCTCTTTGAAGGGAAGGGCAGGGGTCATTTTTCATCTTGTATCTGCGCCACTGGCCCCTCAAAGAGACTTTTGAAGTTTGCTGAACTGGCTCCTCCAAGGGAAGAATGCTGGTTACGTCCTCCCCTCCACCAAAAGGGAAGGCTGGCTGCCAAAGGCACCGAATAAGTCCTTAGGAAAACTCCCTTCTGAAGTTTTTCTTGCTCTGGCCTCCGTGTCCCCGCTGTGAGGCAGAAATCACGGGGTCCCCAGCCCCAGCCCGGGTCCCTCACAACACACAACACCCAAGAGGCTCCAGGGGTGCCATCTGGAATTCATACAAGTACAGATTCTCCGAGTCTGGTCTTGCCTCTGGCCCACCAATTCCTGCAGAAGGCAGACTCCTCCACTGTTGTCAGCTCTGATCACATCTGTCCCTTTGATCCAACAGAAATCTACTCTACCTGAAACTTGCCCAGTACTGGGGATGGGAGGTCAAAGAAGTTTTGTTCCTCTTCCAGGGGAAAGCCCCCCAGCTACTTACAGACAGCTATCCCGTCCCCATGTCCTTTCTTCACCAAGTGAAAAACTCCCTGTTCTTTCCCCCATTCCCTGAATCTGACATGATTTCCAAGCCCCACACCCTCTAGCCAAGGGCTAAGGAATCTTCTTTCCACCAGGGGCCACTTGGACATTTATGACATTCACGGGCCATACAAAATTATCGACTTATAGAGCTCAAACACTAGAAGGTTGCCAGACCTAGTTTTCAGCTCATCATCTCCCACTGCCTTAGCAAATGATTTTCCCCACCCTGCTCTGGCCCGTCAATGCCTTCCTTGAAGTGGTGCACCTTCAGGGTGCAGGGGCTCAAAGCCATCTGAGGCAGACAGCAGTGGGCTGTTCACTCAGGTCTCACGGGAAATCTGCCAGCAAGAGTGAATGCCGTCTCACAGGGATGGCCCTGAGGGGGAGCTGACATCTCTGGGTAGTTGGGTTGGGGCGTGATTTAGCATCATTTCCCCACTCCCAGAGAAGCACTTTTTCTCTGGGCTAAGGGACTGTGTCTCCCAGAGTCCTCTACCACAGCACAAAGACTCTGAGAAGCCATTATTAGTCATCCACACCTCCCCCTGACTTGTTTTAGTGATGATAACAAACCCATCACCCAGAAAGGCTCTGAGAAAGAGGAATGGGTGCAAGAGGGCTCCTCCTTGAGGAGGACGGGGAAGTTTTGAACCCTAAGTCCTTCTCCGGAAGGACGGGCAGGAGACCCTCCCACTCACATCGTCTACAAAGTTAAGAAGCTTTTAGTCTACGTAGAGACAAGACCAGGCTTGGGAGAAAACTCTCAAAGGCAGATTGGGGAAGAAGGAGCCGCTCTGACTGAAAGCCCCCAGAGAAGATTTCTCTGCTCTCCTACCTTAGCTCTGGGCCCCAGTGGTCGGCCACACCAGCTCTCTGCCGGACATCTGCGAGGAGCTCCTCCCCTCGGCCTCCAGGCTTCCAGGTACCTCTCAGGCTCGGGGAGAGAGCTCCATTGCCCACGCAGTCCCCGCTCCTTTGTGACTTCACACGCTGAAGTCACTCTGGAGACAATGCCGAGCGTTCTACCCCCAAGCAGCTCCAGGTCCAGCCCGCTCAGAGGACTCTCCCACGGTGTCAATAAGGGCGCTGTTGGCCTAGGTGGGGAAGGGACATGTAGAGAGCAGCGTCAGGGGCACCCGTCGCTTCTAGTACTATGGATGATGCTGCTGTCCTTAAGAGAAGAGGCTACATCATGGGAATAAATTTGGGAGAGGGCTCATATGCAAAAGTGAAATCTGCTTACTCTGAGCGCCTGAAGTTCAATGTGGCGGTCAAGATCATAGACCGCAGGAAAGCCCCCACAGACTTCCTCGAGAAATTCCTGCCCCGGGAGATCGAGATCCTGGCGATGCTGAACCACCGCTCCATCGTCAAGACCTATGAGATCTTTGAGACGTCAGACGGCAAGGTCTACATCATCATGGAGCTGGGAGTCCAGGGGGACCTCCTGGAGTTCATCAAGACCCGGGGCGCCCTGCACGAGGATGACGCTCGGAAGAAGTTCCACCAGCTCTCCTCGGCCGTCAAGTACTGCCACGACCTGGACGTTGTCCACCGCGACCTCAAGTGCGAGAACCTCCTGCTCGACAAAGACTTCAACATCAAGCTGTCAGACTTCGGGTTCTCCAAGCGCTGCCTCCGCGACGATGGCGGGCGCATCATGCTCAGCAAGACCTTCTGTGGGTCGGCGGCCTACGCGGCCCCCGAGGTGCTCCAGGGCATCCCCTACCAGCCCAAGGTGTACGACATCTGGAGCCTGGGCGTGATTCTCTACATCATGGTCTGCGGCTCCATGCCGTACGACGACTCCAACATCAAGAAGATGCTGCGCATCCAGAAGGAGCACCGCGTCAACTTCCCCCGCTCCAAGCACCTGACGGGCGAGTGCAAGGACCTCATCTACCGCATGCTGCAGCCTGACGTCAGTCGGCGGCTGCACATCGACGAGATCCTCAGCCACTGCTGGGTGCAGCAGGTGAAGCCCAAGACTCAGCCCTCGGCCTCCACCACCAAGGAAGGGGAGAGCTCGCGAGGAACGCAGGACACGCTCAAGGTCCCGGAGTCGAACGTGGAAAAGAAGTCTGCCACCAAGGTGGAGGAGAAAGAGGAGCCCAAGCAGGACGCGAACACCGAGAAGGAAGAGTCGGTGCAGGTGACGCGACAGTCGGAGATCCTGGGCTTCAATGCGGACCAGCCGGCCACGGAATCCGAGCAAGGGAAGCTCTCGCCGCCTACAGAGACTGTGCACACCTAAGGAGACTGACAGGGCCCCAGGGGGCTGCAGAAGGAGAGAAATGGAGCCTGAGGTTCGGTTCGGAGCTTGGATGGGAGAGGTCAGGAGAGAGAAACGGCAGTGTATTATTAATCTCCTTCTGAAATAGTAAACATGGCTAAGAATAACCAATAAATATGCTATATTGACTAAACTGCATGATATATTCCTCGCTAGCTCCTGGAACATAGGTCAGCCTCCCATCTGGACTTCAGGAAGAGAATAAGCCAAAGAGGTCAAGATGGCAGCAGATAGAGAGCCAAACTGGCATGATTGAGTTGAATTACTCTAGAACTAGTTAGCTGGGAGTACTCCAGTCAGCACCCATCACTAAATTAGCAGGAATCCTAATGATCTTCAGATAGATGCAGGAAAACATTTGAAGAAGTCAACATCCATTCTTCATTTAAAAAAGAAAGGAACACAGATGGCAAAGGATCAATGAATCTTTCCTTAAATTATATGATAAGTACCTCTTAAAACCATCATCAGCACTTATGGGTATGGGATAGCTAGAAGAGCTCCCAAATAAGTCAAGGGTAAAATCCTATTATAAATTATCTAATAGACTTAGCTAAGAGAAAAATTAAAGATTAAAGTAGGTAATGGAACAAAATTACTAGTCTTTCAGATTTTCGATGGTCATTTAGAAACTAGAAACAACTAAGAACTACCAGAAATAATTAAAGCTTTCAAAGCTGCAGGAATAGCACCTTAAAACCATCATCGAGCATTATGGGTAATGGGGATAAGCTAGAAGAGCTCCCAATAAGATCAAGGGTAAAATCACCACTATTATACAACACTGTACTAGAAATGTTGAACTTTAGCGATAAGAGAAGAAATTAAAGGAATTAAGAGTAGGTAATGAGCAAACAAAATTACTAGTCTTTGCAGATGTTTCGATGGTACATTTAGAGAATCCTAGAGAATCAACTAAAAAACTACCAGAAACAATTAACAGCTTTAGCAAAGCTGCAGGATATAATATAAACCCACTTAAATCATCGGTATTTCTATATGTTACCAAGAAGGTCCAACAGCAAGAGATAGAAAGAGAAATCCCATTTAAAATAACTGCAGACAATATAAAATATTTGGAAGTCTACCTGAAAGATAAAGGCAGGAACTATATGAACACAATTACAAAACATTTGCCACGCAAAGATCTAAACAATTGGAAAAACATTTATTGCTCTCAAGGGGGAAGGCCCAAGTTAATGTAAAATGGCAATGCTACTTAAATTTAATCTACTTATCCAGTGTCATACCAATTAAACTGTCAAAAAGTTACTTTATAGAGCCAAAATATTATTAAGGGAATTAATTTTTTTAATGCAAAGAAAGGTGGCCTAGCCATACCAGATTAAAAAAAAAACAGATTATAAAGTGGCAGTCACTGAAACCATTTGCTGCCGGGTAAGAAACAGAATAGTGGATCGGTAGAATAGATACAGTAGACACAAGACACAATAGCCAATCACTACTATTATCTAGTGTTTGATTAAAAAAAAAAAAAAAACAACTCCAGCTTCTGGGATAAGAATTCACTCTTTGCCAAAAATTTCTGGGAAAATTGGAAAATGGAATGGCAGAAACTAGACACTGACCAGCATCTAACACCTTATACCAAGATAAGGTCGAAATGAATTCATGATTTAGCTATAAAGGATGATATTATAAATAAATTAGAAGAGCAAGGGATAGTTTACCTATCAGATCTATGGAGAAGGGAGGAATTTATGGCCAAAGAACTAGAGAACATTATGAAATGCAAAATGGATAATTCTGATTACATTAAGTTTAAAAGTTTCTGTGCAAACAAAACCAATGCAGCCAACATTAGAAGGGAAGCAGAAAGCTGGTAAAAAAATTTTTACAACTTGTGTTTCTGATAAAAAGTCTCATTTCTAAAAATCTATGGAGAACTGACTTAAATTCATAATACAAGTCATTCCTCAATAGATAAATGGTCAAAAGAAATGAACAGGCAATTTCATATGAAATTAAAGCCATTTCTAATCATATGAAAAAATGCTCTAAATCACTATTAATTAGAGAAATGCAAATTAAGACAACTCTGAGGCACCACACCTCATACCTTTCAGATTGGCTAAGATGACAGAAAAAGACAATGATGAATGGTGGAGGGGATGTGAGAAAAAAAGGAAACATTAATGCACTGTTGGTGGAGTTGTGAACTGATATAACCATTCTGGAGAACAATTTGGAAATATGTCCAAAAGGGTTATAAAACTGTGCTTTGATCCAGCAGTGTCACTATTGAGTCTCTATCCCAAAGCGATTATAAAGGAGGGAAAGGGATCCACATGGGCAAAAATGTTTGCGGCAACTCTTTTTGTAGGGGCAAGGAACTGGAAACTGAGTAGATGCCCAGCAGTGGGGAATGGCTGAATAAGTTATGGCATATGAGTAATATGGAATATTATTGTTCTATAAGAAACGATCGGCAGGAGGATTTCAGAAAATCCTGGAAAGACTTACAAGAAGTGATTCTGAGTGAAGCGAGCAGAACTAGGAGAATATCGTGCAAGATTATATGATGTTCAATTGTGACGGACTTGACTCTTCTCAATAATGCGGTGATTCAAGGTAATTCCAATAGACTTGGGATGGAAATTGCCAATCACATCTAGAGAGAGAGAACTATGGAATCAAGATGGAGAAACGTACAGTATTTTCACCTTTTGTTTGTTTCTTCTTTCTTATGGGTTTTTTCCTTTTGCTCTGATTTTTCTTGCACAACATGACAAATATGGATATAGGTTTAAAAGGATGGCACAGATTTAACCTATATCAGATTGCTTGCCGTCTTGGGGAGAATGGCAGTAATTTAAGGGAGAAAATTTTAGAATATAAAGTTTTATAAAAATGAATGCTCAAAACTAGCTTTACCTGTATTTGGAAAAATCAGCTATTTTTGCTATTGCTAATATTGCTATTGAGGAAATAAAAATGAGTGGGGGTGAACAGGCTGAACTCTAAGGTGCCTGACAGTTTTAAATCCTAAAATCTTTGGAAACTCACAATGAAGGAGCTCCCCCCAGGCAGCAGTCATCCATCCCTCTGGTGACGACCCAGCTCTGTGTCCTATTCAGGTCAAGATCACTCTCATCCTCCCTGGGATCTTGCCCTTGATCTCACCCCACCATGAATCCTGAAATAGCAATCCTCCTAGTTCTGGGCATTTAAGCCAGAAAAGTCCCTAGGACCTGGCAGCTCTGAGGTGGTCCTGAGCAATGCTTTAGAGCAATGCTCACAAATGACCGGTGTGACCTTGGGCAGAGTCCTGAAGCTCCCTGGACCTTTGTTCCATCTTTGGAAGGAGGGAATATAGCCTCTGTGCCCTCCTAAAGTCCCAACCAGCTCCAACTCCTGACCCTTTGCAGTATGGTCTTAACAAGATCATTTACATCTAAGGGCTTCACGTGCCTCAGCTCTAAAATGGAGGCGGTCAAGTTTGCCTTGCTTGTCTCTGAGAACAAATTATGGAAATGGGCAGATGAGGACCATGGAAAATATACTGGAAGCAGCCGGAGGGGCTGTGAGAATAGGCGAGTGCTGAGGCAGGAAAGGATCTGGAAATCACGGCCCTGAGAGTTCCAGTCTCCCAGAGGCCCCCATCCTCTCCCAGATGTGCCTCCCCTCCTCTGGAGGGGGAACAGGGCACAAGAATAATATATATGGTTACAAAAAATCAAATTTGAGCTTCTCTCCCCACTTGTGCCCTGTTAGTCCCAGAGACAGGGATACCCACCCCTGAGAAGCCAAGGCCGAGTCCTATCTTCACCTGGGCTAAAAGGGAATCACAGGTGGGAGCAGGGAGGGAGGACCTTAGCAATCCCCGCCCACATGAGCATGACTTAGCCACCCACCTCCCCAGGGAACCCCTGGTCCTCTGGGACCCCGGGGCCACCTTGGGAGCGAGCTCCCTGATGGCTCACTGACTCACCTGGGAGCAGAATGGGGCTTCTAGAACGGACTGTCTGGCTTCCTGTCCCAGGCACTGAGCCCACAGCTCACATCATCCCTGAGGAACAGGGATTCCCAGTGAGGCGCTCCTGTGGTCAGAGCTTGGCTGGCCCACTCAGGGCCAGGTGAAGGTCCTTGAGAAGCAAAGAAGAGTTGATGCTGAGGGAGCTGAGCCCAGAGGACCCGAGGAGGGGGGTCCCCCCATCCACCAAGCTCAGAGATGAGCCCCAAACATAGCTGGGTATTGCTGTTGATAGAATATCACACTTGGAGTCCTAGACCTGGAATCCCAACTTCATCCTTACCTGAAAAGGTCACAACATCCCTGGGCCTCAGTTTGCTCATCTGTAAAATGGAAGGGCTGGACTAGATGGTCTCTAGTGTTCCTTCTAGACCTAGGAACCTACGGCAAAGACTGCAAGGATTACTCTGCACTGGTTAATTACATCATGAGTGATTACTTTTCCTTTTCTTCTCCCGTCAACCTCCCCACCTGTAAAATGACAATGGTGACTCACACTAGCACAATCTACCCACAGGACTGTCACAGAGAAAGCCCTTGATAAACCTTAGAACCTGATACAAACAGGAAATGAAATCGCTGCCAGCTGTGGGATTTGATCCCTGCCTCTCCCAGGATCCTCGATGCCAAACTTGAGCCCAGGAAAGAGAGGAGGATACACTGGTGGGGTCCAATCCCAAGTGGGTCCTCACTACTGCAAGGCAGTTATTTTATTTCCTCCCAGTGACTGTCAACCTCTCATCCCCACAGAAGCTGTTCCAAGCCTTCTCTCATCTCCTCAGTTGAGGACTTTCCTTTATATTTTGCTGAGAAAACAGAGAATCTGTTATGAGCTCCCCCTTCTCCCTTCACCTCAAAACTCCTCCTCGCCATTCTCTGTTCTCTGATCAAGAGGCGGCATCCTCCCTGGATTCTGTTATCCAACCCTAACCTTCCCATCTGCTCCAGGGGCTGCCTCCACTATCATGCTCTCTCTTTCCTAACCTTAAACCTTTCCTCCTTTCCAGTGGTTTCTTCCCCGTGACTTCTCTTTAAAAACATTTTGATTCAAGTGATCATCCTCTGTCTTCTTCCCTTCTATAACTAAACTCCCAGGAAAAGCTGCCTCTTCGTCCTCTGCACACATTCAGTTCTCCACCCTTTGCAATCAAGCTGCCAACGTGACCACTCAAGGGCCCAATCTCAACCTTTCTCTTTGAAGCTCTTGGAAAGCTCTGGGGACCACCAGCCCCTCCTGGGTCCTCCATGACATTGCTCTCCTGCTTCTCCACACTCTGAAGCTGCCCCTCGGGCTCCTTTGCTGGATCATCATCCTTTACCATTCTCCCGGACCCTCTTTTCTCTCTACACTGTCACTTGACCTCATTGATTCCAATGGAGTTAAGGATTTACCTCCAGGCAGAAACTCTCAAAAGCTAGGCCCGCATTACTCACTGCCTGGCAGACTCACCACTCGATATCCCATAGAAAATTCAAACTCTGCATCTCTTGGCCCTGCCTCCTTTCTGTCCACACAGCCACCGCCTTAGCTTAGCCTATTAAACAACTCGCATTTAGGGCATTCTAAAAGAATCCTAATCTCCTCTCAATCTTTTCCCTTCACCAATCCCTCCTCACCTCGGCCTCTTTGAGCACAGTTTCCTCCCTTTCGAAGCTCGGCAGACCTTTCCTCATTCTTACCCAGCTGCTAACAGCCTCCCCTCCAAAATTACCTTGGGTTTAAAGATTTAATTTGCACATACTCTGCCTAAGCTTATATACCGGCACACAGCAGCTGCCTCCACAACTTGGAAGCTTTTTGAGGGCAAGGACTGGCGTTTCTGATTTCATATCAACAGTATCTAGTAGGTGTTTAATGTGAAACGCACCCTTTCATCCTAGATCTTGGAAAAGCAAGAAGCCAACCCTTCTAAGCCTCCCCCACACTATCCTACATCCCCTCTTTTCACCTCTGTGTTCTGAGAGCTCCAAAAGGCATAAAAGCTTGAGGGGAGCCGACCCTACCTCCTACTCCTAGGGGACCCCAAGTTCCTCAGGGATGACTAACGCTGGAGGACCCTTCCTGGAGGTTTCTCTGACTCAAGCCAGGAGAGGCCTGACCCAAACAAACAAGGTCCAAGATCTCTAAGTCCACATAGTATTGACCTGTCCTGGAAAAGAAAAGAATCGGGGGGGCAGGAGGACCTTAAGCTTTTGAAGGATTATTAATAGGAGAAGAAATTAGCCTCGTGGGGATCCAAAGATCTAAGTGGAGTAACAAATCTAAATTGGGGAGATACAGGTTCAGGTTGGACAAGAGGAAAAACTTCTAAAGGATAGGAGCCGCCCAACAAGGGAGAGAGTGGATTTCCTCTCCCTGGAGGTCTCTACACACAGGCTAGGTGACTACTTGTACAAGAAACTATCAAGAACTCTTCAATATTGGTTGGATTACATACCTACAAAGATCTTTCCTCACACTCTAAAATGTGATTCCTCCTCCTTTAGTTTCACAGACGAGAGCCCAGGACCTCGCATCCTGCCTCAGATATGACTTTCCTACCCACTAGGAAGGGCTCAGTTGAGAGGCAGTATGGCCCAAAGAAAAGCACTGAATGGAAACCAAGATCAGGGGATCATTTTGCCATCGACTCGATAAATGAGTTTGGGTCTGTCTCATCCCCTTCTTTGACCTCAGCCTACTCCTCTATCAAGTGAGAGTGCTGAATTCAATAGTGTATTGACTTCTTTCCAATTTGACTGTTTCATGGATCAGGTCCCAGGACCCTCAGGGCCTATAAAGTCCAAGCCATCCTTGTAGAGGAATGCTCCCAACATCTCCCACTAGTCATCCAGCTTCTGGTGGAACATCTAAAGTTCTTACCCCAGGGCCAAATCCTCCTTCACAGACAGCTCCCATCTCTTCCCCTATGTCTCCTTATCTTGTTAAATAACCTTAATTCCTTCCCTCCAGCCTCAGAGAGCACAGTCTCTTGGCTGTGCAGCCTGTATCCCAACCTGTCAATGTGACATCCAGATCCAGCAATCTGCCAAGGGCAGAGGGACCATCACCTGCAGCTTTCCAGATACTTTTCCTCCCAATATAACCTAAGACTTCATTAGCTATTTTGTTGGGGGGCTGACTTAGATAACTTGCTGTTCACTGAAACCCCTACATCTCTGGCTACGTGATTTTCCTGGAGGTTTGAGCCCACCCAATTGTCTAGCTCTTCCCTTCCCGAAGATGTTGCTCCCAAAACTCCAGTAAGGCATACCCTATCCAGGGCCTGGACTCAACAGCTTGCTAGTCAAAGACACACAGAACACCAGAGCAGACCATCCTCGGCCTAACAGAAATTTCTCTTCCACAGACACAGTCATTCACTTCTCTCCACCTCCACCCCAACCTTGGCCCTGTTCCCTTCTAATCCCTACATTGGAAGAATTATAACTTGGCTCAAAAGACTGAGAACTGAAGGAGATTCCAGCCAAGCTCCTTCTCAGGAGCTTGAAGCAGCCCACTTAACCTCCAGAAAAAGCCAAACACCTATTCCCACACACAAACCCTATTATTTCCAACCCAATCCTCCAAATACTGGCTCTCCACCCAGGGTAACCTCTACACACTCTTCTGCTCACTGTCGCCCGGTCCCTCTCCTCCCAGATACCCAGAAGCTTTCCCAATTGGCATCTCCATTGGAAATCAGTACAAATAATTCATTAGAAGGACATACAAGGTAGAGAGACACCAGCCTACCCTCGGAAAAAAGCACTGGGTTTGGAGGGTCAATCCTGCCTGACCCCTACTGGCCGGCCGACTCTGGTGGTCACTTTGGCAGCTCGGCGCCCCCAAGCCAGCCTCTGAGGGTGTAAGATATAAATGAGCTGCGCACTGGTGAAAGGAGTCTCCACATTAGGATTTCCCCACATATATGAAATCGCAGACCAAAAAATAAACAAGACTTTCATATCTTGACTGAAATTACAAAGCAGGTTCTGAGGGGCAGCGTTCCTTTCCCCTACTACAGAGCGGGGACCTTGAGCTTTCAAAGGCGGAGGGGACTGACTAATCTAGCACGCCTGTGAGTCTGGGTCCAAGACCGGCCCAGGCAAGTCTGGAGAATCCTATCAGCAGAGGCCTGGATCCAGCTGCTCATTCAACCTTCTGCTAAGGCATGGAAGGAATATCTCTCTGTCTCTCTCTCTCTCTCTCTCTCTCTCTCTCGGTCACTGCAGTAAGATCCAGAGATCCTTAGAGTACACTTAATTCATCTTTCCACCACCTCCCTCAAAGGCTCATTTGAAAAACCCTCAATTTGCACCCTTCTAGACATGGAAGCTGTTATGAGAATCTTGATCCAGGCCCTCCCCTCCATTGCATGTCAGATAATCAAGCCCTTGTTCAAGCACTTCAGTCATTCCCCACTGACTACAGGATGAAGGTCAAACTCCTGAGTCTGGCCTAAAGGTCTTTCCACCATCTCTCTCCAACCAACCATTCCAGCTTTATCTTAATGAATCCATTAACGAGAATTTATATTAAATACCTACTATTTGCCAGACAATGGACTAGGTGTTGAATATAAGAACTTAAAAATTAAACAGTCCTTTGTCCAGAAAAAATCATTCCTCTTTCACACCCTAAGCTCCAAGGCAGACTAGCCTACTCACTAGGCCGCTAAACATGACCATGTGCATTCACGCCCTCCTCCAAGCTTTTGCTCCTGCTGTTTCCTCAAGGAGACTATTCACCTCCCTCTCCTATTCAAACTCTCCCATGCTTCCAGGACCAGCTTAACTCCCATCTCCTTGGGGTCTCTGCTTGGAGAAGTGTGTGCAAGAACTCACAAATGCACACTACATCACGTTAGGAGGAAAGCCAGAACAGAGGATGGTTTTATGACCTCCTACCTCTTCCTATCCCAAAGAACAGAAACAAACACTTTAGTTCTCCTTAAACCTTTGATAGCAATACTTCTGTGCGCACGCAAACACACACACACACACACACACACACACACACACACATACCTCACTCACATTCTCTCTTTTTCTTCCAAAGATTAGGACAAGAGACCTTTGATCTGAGGACTTCACCCAGGAGTTGCGCAGTTAACTTTGGGTCTCGGCCCTCAGACTTGCTCCACTCCTGATTGCTGCACATTCCACACCAGCTTCAACGCTCTCCCGCCTCACTCCTCCCTACTTGCATCTGAAGCCCCTTCGCCTAACCCCAGGCTCCAAAACCCACCGATCCCCCAAACATCCGGCCAGGGAAGAAAACCATTTATAATCTTCCACAGAGCTCAAGACAACACTACAGCCAAGGCCGACAGCGGTCTCTCCAGCCAAAGCTAGGGCTGTGTGTGTCTTCGTGAAGGAGGGATCTAATGCTTTGCAAGTTGAGACCCTGGAGGAATACGATTTCATATCTAAAAGAAACCAAACGAATTCACCTCGAGTGGGACAAAGCCCCATGCCCAACCCCAGAGCCAAAGCCCGCACTGTGTGAGCAAGACAGACATTAGACATCCCGCCTGTCATGCTGTCCTAGCTACAGTCCACCTTTCCTGCCCGGAAGAACTCTGGGAAAGAATCCATTCTGACGGCCAAGCTGCTCGGGTCCCCCTTGGCTACGAGGAAAAAGAGGGGATGTTACCAGCCTCCTGGGGTGGGGGAGGGGGCCGCTTCTTGCCGCTGGCCTCCCAGGGTTCCAGATGCCCCAAAGGCTCGGGGCGAAAGCCCCATTCCCCCCGGCACAGTTCCCCCCTCTTGGCAGCTTCGCTTTGTGACTTCACCCGCTGAAGTCACTCCGGAGACAATGCCGAGCGTTCTACCTCCAGCCAAGGCCAGGCCCAGCCTGCTCAGAGGCCTCTCCCACAGTGTAAATGAGGACACTGTTGGCCCATGTGGGGAGGGGATGTAGATAACAGCGTCAAGAGGCATCGGTTGCTTCTGGCACCATGGACGATGCCACAGTCCTAAGGAAGAAGGGTTACATCGTTGGGATCAATTTGGGGAAAGGCTCTTATGCTAAAGTGAAATCTGCTTACTCTGAGCGCCTGAAATTCAATGTGGCGGTCAAGATCATCGACCGCAAAAAAACACCCACTGACTTTGTGGAGCGGTTCCTGCCCCGGGAGATGGACATCTTAGCTACGGTCAACCATCGCTCCATCATCAAGACCTACGAGATCTTCGAAACGTCCGATGGAAGGATCTACATCGTCATGGAGCTTGGGGTCCAAGGGGACCTCCTGGAGTTCATTAAATGCCGGGGCGCCCTGCACGAGGACGTGGCTCGCAAGATGTTCCGCCAGCTCTCCTCGGCCGTCAAGTACTGCCACGACCTGGACGTCGTCCACCGCGACCTCAAGTGCGAGAACCTCCTGCTTGACAAAGACTTCAACATCAAGCTGTCGGACTTCGGGTTCTCCAAGCGCTGCATACGGGATGGCAACGGGAGAATCATCCTCAGCAAGACCTTCTGCGGGTCGGCGGCCTACGCGGCCCCCGAGGTGCTCCAGGGCATCCCCTACCAGCCCAAGGTGTACGACATCTGGAGCCTGGGCGTGATTCTCTACATCATGGTCTGCGGCGCCATGCCGTACGACGACTCCGACATCAAGAAGATGCTGCGCATCCAGAAGGAGCACCGCGTGGACTTCCCCCGCTCCAAGAACCTGACGGGCGAGTGCAAGGACCTCATCTACCGCATCCTACAGCCCGACGTCAATCGGCGGCTGCACATCGACGAGATCCTCAGCCACACCTGGATGCAGCCACCCAAGCCCAGAGTCACACCCTCAGCCTCCTTCAAGCGGGAGGGGGAGGGGAAGTACAGGTCTGAGTATAAGCAGCTGGACTCGAGGACGGCCGCCAAGCAGGAACACAGACCCGATCACAAGCTGGGAGCCAAGACTCAGCACAGGCTGCTGGTGGTCCCCGAGAACGAGGAGACCAAGCCTGAAGAACGGGTGGCTGAGACGTCCAAGACCAAAGACCATCCGCCAGGATCTGAGGTGGGGAAAGCTCATGGCTAAAGGTGGCCGGCCGTCTTGCCCCTCTCCCCCAAGGTAGTCTCTGTCACGTAGCTTCCATACAAGTAGCTAAGTGGGCAGGTGGGAGCAGAAGAAGGCACGGGGTGCAAGCAAAAAGTAAAATCTCTCAATTAAACCACTATTTTGATTACGTTCTATAGCTTTCTTCCCACTCAGTAGCGGAAATACTACTTGCTAATCACCAAATAAATCACAAAGTCTATACAAGTGCAAACAATGCCCCGTGAGGAGTCTTTTTCTCTAGGACGTGGCGGCAGGGCCAAGGGGCCTCACCGCCCTTCCCAAGGTGGGACCGGGGCGGGGGTCTGCTCAGACAGGGTCCGGGGGGCAAGAGGAGCCTGCCAAGGTCGGCGAAGGCAGGTGTCTCTTCAACCAGGGCGCTCCCCGGGTCAGGTCCCAGGCTGGGTGGATTCCAGTGGTACCCACCCCAATCCCTGCCCTAGGCATCTTGGTATGCCGCCCCAACTCTAGCCTCCCACGCCAATGTGCCCAGGGGACGCTCCCGGCATCAAACCAAGTTCATCAGCTTCCCCCCAAAACTCTCCTTCCTTCCAGCATTTGGCTCGATTCAATAAGCTATTTATTAATTAAGGCCCCATTATGTTATGGACCTGGAATCAGCAGACCTGAGTTCAAATCCAACCTACCACACTAAGTTACATGACAATAAGTTACTTTTAGGCCTTCTGTCTTTCCTGTTTGTAAAACAGGGACGATACTTATCTCAAAGTAGGAGGTGCTATGCTGACGCTTAAATGAGATGCCGTACGTATAGCGCTTTGGAAGCTTGACTATGCAAGATAAATGTGAATTATTATTATTACCTACTAGGAGAATAAGACAAAAGATTTTTTTTTAAATGTGATAGGTCAACTGTGATAGGAACCAAGAAAATGGCCCGACATGGTGCTGCAGGGGCAATTCAGGGGGTGAAGCTACTTTCAGTCAGGGAAATCCGGGGTACTGCCTCCAAAAGATCAGGAGGAGAGAGGGGCCTGGAAGGTAAAGGAAACAGGGTTTGGGTCCATAGAGGTAAAGAGAAGGCAATTTCAGGGACAGGAATCTGCAGTGGCAGAAGGGAGGCACCAATCCCATTTCCTCCCTACCATCTCCCAGTGCATCCTTCCCTTCTCAAACACCAGATCTGCCCCTCTGCTTCATGCTTCCATCACTTCCCACCCCCCTCCACATACATGAGAGAACCTTCCTCATGCACCACACAGCAGGAGCCTTCTACATTCTGTATAGCGATGAGAACCTTCCTTGTGCACCATGCGGAGCAAGGGCCTTCTGTATCCTGTACAGACTGATGAAAATCTTCCTCATGCACTATGTAGAGCAGGGACCTCCTACATCCTATACAGAGTGATGAGAACCTTCTTTGTGCACTATGCAGAGCAGGGGCTTTCTACATCCTGTACGGACTGATGAAAACCTTCCTTATGCATTATGTGAAGCAGGGACCTTCTACATCCTGTACAAACTGATGAAAACCTTCCTTATGCACTATGCAGAGCAGGGGCCTTCTATATCCTGTACAAACTGATGAAAACCTTCCTTATGCACTATGCAGAGCAGGGGCCTTCTATATCCTGTACAGAGTGACGAGAACCTTCCTTGTGCACCATGCAGAGCAGGAGCCTTCTACATCCTATATAGAGTGATGAGAACCTTCCTTGTGCACCATGCAGAGCAGGGGCCTTCTACATCCTGTACAATGATGAGAATCTTCCTTGTGTACCATGCAGAGCAGGGGCCTTCTATATCCTGAACAGAGTGATGAGAACCTTCCTTGTGCATCACATAGAACAGGGGCTTTCTACATCCTGTATATAGTGATAAGAACCTTCCTTGTGCACTATGCAGAGCAGGAGCCTTCTACATCCTGTACAATGAGAATCCTCCTTGTGCACCATGCAGAGCAGGGGCCTTCTATATCCTGTACACACTGATATGAGAACCTTCCTCGTGCATCATGCAGATCAGGGACCACCTCCATCCTGGACATACTGATGAGAAACTTCCTCATGCACCACACAGAGCAGGGGCCTCCTACATCCTGTACAGAATGATGAGAACCTTGCTCATGCACCATCCAGAGCAGGGGCCTTCTACAACCTGTACAATGATGAGAATCTTCCTTGTGCATCACACAGAGTAGGGGCCTTCTACATCCTGTAAAATGATGAGAATCTTCCTTGTGCACCATGCAGAGCAGGGACCTTCTACGTCCTGTACAATGATGAGAATCTTCCTTGTGCACCATGCAGAGCAGGAGCCTTCTACATCCTGTACAATGAGAATCTTCCTTGTGCACCATGCAGAGCAGGGGCCTTCTACATCCTGTACAATGATGAGAATCTTCCTTGTGCACCATGCAGAGCAGGGGCCTTCTACATCCTGTACAATGATGAGAATCTTCCTTGTGCACCATGCAGAGCAGGGGCCTTCTACATCCTGTACAATGATGAGAATCCTCCTTGTGCACCATGCAGAGCAGGGGCCTTCTACATCCTGTACAATGATGAGAATCTTCCTTGTGCATCACACAGAGTAGGGGCCTTCTACATCCTGTACAATGATGAGAATCCTCCTTGTGCATCACACAGAGTAGGGGCCTTCTACATCCTGTACAATGATGACAACCTTCCTTGTGCATCGCACAGAGTAGGGGCCTTCTACATCCTGTACAGAATGATGAGAACCTTCCTTGTGCACTATGCAGAGCAGGAGCCTTCTACATCCTGTACAATGATGAGAATCTTCCTTGTGCACCACACAGAGCAGGGGCCTTCTACATCCTGTACAGAATGATGAGAACCTTCCTCATGCACCATCCAGAGCAGGGGCCTTCTACAACCTGTATATAGTGATGAGAACCTTCCTTGTGCATCACACAGAGTAGGGGCCTTCTACATCCTGTACAGAGTGATGAGAACCTGCCTTGTGCATCACACAGAGCAGGGACCTCCCTGTGTCTAAACCCTTCATGGATCCCTGTTGGTGACTTAATACCGTGTCCCACAGGGAGTATCTTTCCCTTGTCTAAACCAAATGTCATCTGTACTTCCAAATCCAGCTCAGTAGCCCCCTCCTCCATTCTTTCCTGATCACAGAACTGGACAGCTTCCTACCCTTCTCTAAATGCCTATTATCCACTTCCTTTCTATTCCTCTCACGTAACAGCAAGTGAAATCACAGATTTAGGAAGGAGGAGGACTTTAGAAACCATAGTGGTCAACTTCCTCATACAAAAGGGTAAAATAAAAACCTAAAGTGAGATTTTCCCCAGGTCACCCAGAGAATAAATAGCAGTCAGGATTCAAATTCAGACCCAGATTCTAAGTGTACTCTTCCTCTATGATATCTGTGTATGTCTTTCTATCCCCTCTACTGCTTTATTCATCAACCCCATAAATAGTCACTGACTGAAGATTAGAGACATCCCCAGTAAAGAAACAAATTCTTAATAATTCCCTTTCCCCAGCCCCAGCCTCACCCCCAAGAGCCCACAGCACCAGGGGGACCAGTCCCCTCGACCCCAAAGACCTTCTGTGACAGCTACTGTTGTAGCAAAACTGGGAACACCTCCTGTACTCTTCTTCCAGCGGTTAACTCTGCTGGTCTAAGACACCTGAGGTTGTCCCTGGCTGAAGTGTGGACAAAGGCTGGTTGTCCCTGGCTGAAGTATGGACAAAGGCTGGTTGTCCCTGGCTGAAGTGTGGACAAACGCAAGGTGGCTGGTCTCTGTTTACGTGGTCAGGAGGCCTGGGTTAATGCTGCACTTACTTAAGTGGTCACTGCTCCCTCTGGGCTTTAGCTTTCCCTCTTCAAAATGAGGATGACAGTAATTGCTCATCTAAATGAGGGCTCCCCCTTCCCAGAGGTCTCCAAGCAGCAGCTGGCTGTCCAACAGCTGGTGCACTGTCAGGGAGGGAAGGGGCAGACTTTGGTCACTTACGGTTTGGAGGTTTTAGACAGTAGAATATAAAACTGAGGCCACAGAATGTCTGTCTTCAAGCATTTAGAAGATTATCAGCAGGCAATTCTGGCCTTGTCTTGCCTGCCTCCAAAGGCTAAACTATGAGCAACAGGGGGGAAGGGGATACAAAGAGACATATTTAGGCTTGAGGCAAGGAATATCCTAACCATACCCACAAAGTGACGGGGATTGCCTGCCTCCGGAAGCAGTGGCTACATCTTCACTGGAGGTCTTCAAGCAAGGACTGAGGGACCAATCGCTTCAAGTCAGGGACGCTAGAGGGGATTTCCGCTCAGGGAAGAATGGACTAAGTCTCCTCTCAGGTCCTTTCCAACTTAGAGGTTCTAAGATGACTATATTGATTTGAACTAGGAAAAAAAGCCCCTGCCTTTGGTCTCCATGGAGACAAGGGTATGCCATGATGCTATGGTACCAGCCAGGAGAAAATGGACAGGGAGCCCTTGGGGAGAAGGCTGAACTGGACAGCAGCTGACCCCTTCGAGGCCTGAAAGTGCACTTCACCCAAACTGGTCACTGCACAAACAGGCCGAGTGGGAAGCCTCAGTTCCAGCTCCAAAGCCGTGGAGAATGCAAAGCCTACATAGATTTGCCCAAAATGTTGGGAAACAGGACAGAATAGGTCAAGACTCTGGTGGAAAGAGACCCAGTTCAAGTCCTGTCCATGACCTTTATCAGCCACATGACCTTGAGCCAGCCCAGTCAATTTTCAATCTGCTTACTTCTCTGTACATTGGGGAGAACAATCACGTGCAGTCACGGAGATGCTGCGACTTTCAGAAAAACACTGTAAAGCATAACTTGTGCTACGGGCGTGTGAAAACAAACCAGGACACTCAGAGGCTTCCTAATGAAACCTTTCTGGTCCAGAAGGGCAGAAGGGGCCCCTCCGGCAGCAGCTAAGGGGCCGTGCAGTCCAACCCAGGCCTCCCAAGAACCCCCTCAGCTCACCAGCTCAGCTGGGTGCCTCTCCCCACTGACAGAACTCCCTGCAGGAAGTCTCCATCCACAGCCCCTGATCCTGCCCTCTGGGGCCAAGGAGAATGAGTCTCCTCCCTCTATCTGGGGGACAGTCGTAACGACTGAAGAAAATGGGGCTTGGAGCCCTGGCTCTGACTCCTGAAGCCAGAGTGACGACAGAACAAGAACTACTGCTTGGGCGCGAGGCACAAGGGGGCAAGGCTATTGAACCTGCTGCGGGCCCAGAGTGAGCCCGACAAAGGCACTCAGTGATCAAGGCAATGTCAGAAAAGATCTCAACAGGACAAGATGGGATCAGCGCAGCCTGTGAGGGGGCTCCTACGCATTACTGTGCCGATACCAAACGGGAACAATGTTGTGAAGGGGAGGCTACTTCGGGCTGGGATCTCCCTTCCACAGGGCCTTCTGCTAAATCCCAGAGAGGAGGCCCAGGCTCTGGGACCCCAGACCATCACCACCCAAACGACGGTTCCAAAGCACCCAGTCCCAGCATTTCCTCCTCCCCATAGGCCCTTCTCAGGGACATGGGGCAAGGATTTACGGAAAAGGGAAGGGAGACAAGCCGAGGGGCAGGAGGAAGGACCCTAAGCCACATCTAGGCCCTCCAGGCCTGCCCGAATCATGTGGCCAACCTGGAGGAGGGGAGGGGGCCATGCAGCCAGACAGGGAGGCGCTGGTTCAGTTTTTCCTTTTAATGACAGCCGCAATTTTAGCTTGCATATAAAAGACTATGATCAAGTGCCCGACTTGTAGCTGGGTCCACACATGGCCCCTCCACAGGAGGCCTTTCCATCCCACCTGACAAAGCGTCCTGCTGCCAAGGTGAGGAGTCAAGTCTGGCAGAGGCCGGGCTGCCCAAGGCTCCCACAGCCAGGGCAGGCGGCCCAGGGCCCCCAGGGCCCGCTTCTCAGAAGAAATCCGAGGCTTTCCGTCTCTTGGGGAGCTGCAGCAGGTTGTCGGTGATGGAGGCGGGGTCCTGGGTGAGAGGAGTCCTTGTGGTAGTGCTGGGGGCGGGAGTGCCCGTGGGAGTTTGGGGGCCGCCGGCAGGCGTCTTGTAGCCAGGGTGGACGGGGGAGGGCGTGTAGCTGGCCCGCAGGGCCTTGTCGGTGTACTTGCTGGCAGTCCTGTTCACGAGGCGCTGCAGGGCCGGGGACATGGCTGGGCTCAGGCCTTTGGGGGTGAGGCTGCAACGGAGGGAAGGAGACAAGGGCAGACACTTAGGGACATGGCTGGCAGGGCCTGGCTGAGAGATAAGGCACCTCAGGTCCCCTCCCCGAAGCCCTTTCTCCCCCCACGGCAGCTCTGCAAACACAGGGATACGATACCCCTTCTGGAAACAAAGGAGGCAGCACTGGCACAAGCGTGGGGGAGGTAAAGGTTCCAAGCGCGGCAGCGCCCAAGACCTGGGGGGGGGAGGTGTATGTCCTGCCACGTGATGGGCAGTAATGAGAGACCCCAATCTTCCTAACCAGAGAAGGCTGGGGGAGCCCTGGGGCAGGGGCAGAGGCTCTGGGGGCCCAAAGCTTCCTCCTGGTCAGAACCAAAGAGCCCCAGGAACACAGGCTCTGCCACGGGGCTCCCAGGGCACACGAGGCACCCAAGCCAATTGAGGCTGCAGCATGGGCCAACCTCCTCTGCCAAGTTATTGTTTTTTCTTTTCCCCTCTCGGTGCTAACAAACAGCTCACCAAGAGATGAGACAAGAAGGAAAAACTCAGAAATTAATGTGGTGTCCCCAAATTTAAAAGAAAATTGGACTAAGACCTGGATTTGAATCCTGCCTCTGCCACTCGTTACCTGCGATCTGAGGCAAGTCCTTTGAAGTGTCTGGACCTTAGTTTCCCCATTTGTAAAATGGGACAGTTGTGCTAAAGGATCTCTCCCTTCCAGATCTAAGCTCAGCCAATCACATTCTTCGCTGGTGGTCCCCCTCACCCAGCCTGACTCTGCCCTGAGTGGGGAGGGAGGGATTCTCACCTGGCCAGGTTCTCTGTGACTCTCCTCAGGGCCTCTTGTTTCTTGGCTCGGTTCTTGGCAGCAGCCTCGGTGGCCATCTTGAGCCCTAACCTCTCTCTGCGTCCGGGCTCCAGGATCTGAGGAGACAGTAACTCAGGTCAGGGTCTGGGAAAGTTTGCCAGGACGCACATCTGTGGCCTCGGCCCCTTCTCAGCAGCATTTCACCAACAGCCACAGCACATTCAGGCCCTGTCCCGGGGATCACCCCAGGCTGGAGGCAGAGGAGATGGACACATCAGCAGCCCGGGCATCACGGTCTGTGCCTAAGGGCTATCCAGCCAGGAAGGCTCCATCCCTCCCCAACAGACTCTCCTGGACCTCGGGGTGACTTCCCCTCCCTCACAACACAGCAGACGAAGACTTTCCTAGAGGGCTGCGTTGTGTCTGGCTCCTTCCCAGGAGCCCCCTTCTCCTCCCTTTCCCATCCTTCACAACTGGCCTGTGCATCAATAGGTCTGGACCCCCAAGGCATCAGAACTCTTAGCAGCTCTGGACTGGTACCACCTCCAGGTCTAGACTCAGACCCACAGCAGAGCCTGCACGTTCTACTTCTGAAAAGGAGCCACTGGCACTAAGGAACAGCTACTGCACCTTCTGGGAGGGCACCTCTGAACTTATCAGGAGCCCAGGGAGCAAAGGCAGGAGGGTCCGAGACAGTGACCACAACCTTGTCTGAAGCCCCATCACTCCAAGGCCCAGGCTTGGCTCCCTAAGACCGAGGAGGGGTGGCTGTCTCCTCCATCTGGGCAGACCCCAAAACTAAAGGCAGCTGGGAGTCTCGGGGAACTGGTCAGATTGATGCTCTCGGGCACTGGGCAAGGAGCCTCCACAGACGGCCGCACCAGGCCAGGCCTCCATGCCCCTGTCATGTGTTCAGCAGCCAAGGGCTCTGGGGGCCTGGAAGCGCAGAGGGCGAGGGAGGTGGGCTGCCCGGGGTGGCCAGGTGCCAGAGCGGCGGATGGGCTGACCAGCTTCTCCGGCTTCCAGTGCCTTCTGCTACTGTGCAGCGTCTGGGACCCTCCACGTGCAGCTCCCAATACACTCTGGTCTCCCCCCTGTGCCCGGAGGCTCTCAGCTCACTTGCTGCCTTCCCAGGCTGTGCCCCTGACATCCACTCCAGGGCCCAGTGTTGCCCAGTCTGGCCTCTTCTCTGCACTACAGGTACGTGCCCACGGCTGGACCCGGCTCCTGCCAGAGCACTGAGGCTCCAAGCTCAGCCCCAGCCTGTGAGCTGAAGGGAATTCCCATGAGGAGCCTCCCCAACAAACGACTGTCCACTCGGTCTCTGAGGATTTCTAAGTGAGGAAAGGTGCCCCCTGGAGAGATGCAGCCCCTTCCTTCCCCGCTCGTGGTCTGGATCTCAGGGGGCAAACAGAACTAGGCTCGTGCTACCTGCTCCACAACCTGACCCCGGCCATCGGGAGCCACAAGAACATCCAGGTCAAATGCCTGGTGCCCAGCTGGGCAAGCTCACCAGGCCCTGGCCTTCTGGGTGGCCCAGCCGGCCTGCAAAGGCAGGGAGGTCAGGCTGGCCAGACCTTTTCTTCTAGGGAAGAGCGCGCACGCACACACACACATATACACACACACACAATACCTTGAAGGCTGGCCCCGGAGTTCGGTCCACATATGGAGTTTCTGACCCATCAATTCGCAAAGGGGTACTCTCAACCTCCCCCCATGTCATCATGGGAGATTCATTCACACCTAGACAAGAGACCAAAGGCGTGTCAGTGAAAAGCAGCCGGGGGAGGCAAAATTATACAAAAGTTAAGGAAAGTGCTGGAAGCAGGTCACACAACTAACCCTAGCCCTCACCTCTCCTCTGCCCTCCCCCCACCCCCAGCCAGGGCTCCCACCTGCGCAGGAAGCCCAGGCCCCAAGGGGGACCGGCCTTGAGGCACAGTCTCTTGCTCCTGCCCAAGCACTAACCCCATGAGCCCAAAAGGCTGCCCCAGTGGTCAGGACCCGGCCTGCCAGGGCCTAAGGCACCGCAGGCTCATCCAAGCTTCCCGGCTCCCTCTGAAATGCAAGCAGAGACTGACTCCAGGTCCTCAGGAATGTACCGAGAAGAGATGATAGGACAGGATGAGGAAGAGAGAGCTGGGTGCAAACCTATCAGAGCTTTCCTTATGTCACAGCCCAAGGGCTGCCAGCAAAAGAAATACAGTTCAATGGAGTCCAGAAGATTAAAAAAAAAGGAAAAACACCAACAACTCGCCCAAATTCATGGGCAGAAGGAACTATTATAATGCAGAAGGAACTATTATAATCCATTTCAACTACATGACCAATAACAAAACCAATACTTGTGATCTTTATCAGACACTATCGTTATCCCTATAATTAGAAGGAAAGCCCTTGAGAGAGACTTAGAACAGTACTAGGTACACACGAAGCATTTAATAAATGCTTTTTTCATTCCTCCACAAACACAACTATTTCAGTCAGCCACAGGACGTGTGGAGGGAAGCCCAGGATCTCTGGGCACCGCTGTAAAGTCCACGCCCCAGCAGGTGGGATCAAGCTGTGGCCTTCCAGGGCAGGCCCAGCCAGAGATGATGGCTGCCTTTGAAGGCCGAGGACAGGAGGACTCATGGACAGGACGACGGACAAAGACCGAAGGAAGGGCAGCGGTAGCTGCTACCAAACCCCAGATGGCCAGTGACCTGTCCCCCAACCTGACCAGTCTCACTATAAACCAAGCAAAGGAAGTCGCGCCAAAGGGGCTTCCTTAGAAGGACAACAGAGCTCACGTTACAAGGTTTGCAAAGATAAGAAATCCCTCAGCTGGGCCAATATCAGTTGCAAACTCTGAGGAGGGAAGGGAAGCCATTGCTGACAAGAACAGACCCCAGCCTCCCAGGAAGTCACCCATGACACTTATGTCCAGCTGGGCAAAGGGGGGAAGGTGAAACTCACCAGTGACTCTGGGCACAGTGACCTTGTGGACAAGGGGCCACCACATCCCCTGCTGCTCTACAAAGAGCCGAGGGTGGCAGGGATGGCGGGAGAAGAGATCAAAGGCCTGGGCCCACAAAAGAAGCCTCAGGCCTGTTTCTTCCCCAGAACTCACAAGGTGCTGAGAAGCACTAGGGAAGGTTACAAACAATGGGAACCAAGCCTATGACAGGAAGAACTCGTAAGTGACACAAGAGTCCTTTCCAAATCAGAATCTGTGTGCGGCTAGACTGTCAACCTGCCAGAGCGATGATTAGCTGTAAAGGGCTGAATCTCTGAGCCATGCACTTAGAAAACCGAGCACTCAAGGCTAATTACCAATTGGACAATACTCTATTAGAATTTGCTTGGAAAATGGCCCGCCCTACCATTCTGTGCTGCTCAATCTGTTGGTCTATAGAAGAGGAGGAGAGATAAGAGGGAGGTGAGTCCCGGGCAGTGGAAGAAAGAGGAGATTCTTGTGTCCATAAGCTCTCCTCTCCCTTTGATAAAGAATAAAAATCAAGGACTTTTGCATATCCTGACTCAAACTGATTTTAAAGTATCCAGGGAGCTAACGCGGTCATCACAATTACTGAGCTGAGGGAAAGTAAAAATGAGACCACGGCATACCATCCAGGTAAGATCATTCCAATCCGACCTATTAAAGTAACAAAAATGGGAAGTGGACAGAGGAAAAAAGACCGACCAATTCTAACAATTTCATAGAGAAATCCAACCGGTGAACACCGATCACCACAGTGAGGAGACCCAAAGTACCTCAAAATCACTTTAATCAAAACTAACCACTGACTTCCTCACCAAGTGAAGAGCTATGGTGGCCAAGGGCATGTACAGGACTGTTTGTAGAACAGTGAAAGGCAGCAGGCAATAAAAAGCAGTTGTTCTAGAATCCAAGACCCCAAGAAAAGTCATCCTGAGCTCATTTAAAAATGAAACTGGGACCACAACAGAGGTAAGAGACTGGCAGAAGCGTCTATCGTGAACCTTTTGCACCCTTGGAAACAGTGCAGCCACTATCTCTGAACTACCCTCAGGTCTGGGTGGGCTAGAGAGGAAATGAAGCAAGGAAGCAAACCACTATTCAAGAGAGAACTTGGGCTGACCTTACTGTCACCACATCATAAACAAGCAAGGATGTCCTTGTCAGAGACAGCTGCCACTGATGTGGAAGAAATACTAACCAGGAGACATGCAGAAGGAAGAAAAATCACACACACACACACACACACACACACACACACACACGAGAAGAATGACCATTGCCAAGATTATGAAACACCTAGAGAGCACATCTATGGGCACCCTAGATCTCGGGCAGATGGGCATTGACTCAGGCCCTCACCTAGACAGAGAGAAAGCAGGCTAGACTGCCTTTGGGAAGATTCGCCCTCAAGCAAAGGCCCATACTTTTAATACCCAATTTGTTTCCAACAACGTGTGGCAGCCAAGTCACGGACCATGAAAGTCTCTGAGGGCCAAAGGTGAGACCACCCAAAGAGCGAGGGAAGGGCCCGTGGAGGCACAACTTCTCTGGAACACAATGGAAACGGAGGAGGAATCACGCAGGAGAAGGGTGGGGAGGACGCCATCCACTAGCAGACCCTACAAGGAGGCCTTGCTGCTCAGCAGCAAGAGCCCAGGAGGAGGGCGGGGGAGCCTGAGGTGGGGCAGAGGTGGTCGGAGAGCAGGGGAAGCAGGCAAGGACAGAGGGAGAGTATTTCAACCCGGGACCTGCTTCCAGGACACTGATATTTACCCAGGGTCTTTGGACCAGGAGGGAGCATTATCTATTATGATCCCTATTTTATTTATGAGGAGCTCGGTGCCCAGGTGGGGAAAGGAGTTGGGATTCGAGCCACAAACTCTTGCTGGCTGCACCAAGGAGCCCCCAGCAGTGCCAAGATTACCATTCCCATGCCTCAGAGCTGAGGAAACAGAGAAAGGCCACCTGACTCACGAGCAGCCACAACAAGGACCCAAGAGTCCCAACTCCCAGGCCAGTGCTCTTGCCACCAGCCTGGGTTTTCAGGCCAGAGGCCTCTGTCCCTGGGGAGCAGAGGCAGCCCCCCTGGGCAATGACAACATCTTCCAGACCACGTGCAAACCAAGGACTTATCTTACCTGGGGCTGGAGAAGGAGTGGCAACAAATCCATATCCGTTGACCTTGGGAGACTCCTGGGGGATCAGCTCCTTGCCATCAGGTCCCACTTTACCCTGTTTGTACTGAAAAACACAAGCCCCAGAGGGTCAGCACGCCCGGGCAGCAGACACTGCCCCAAGCCCCAGATGCCCCCGGCTCTGGCCCGCAGGCTCTGCAGCCGCCTCTGGTCAATGGCAGGAGCTCTCGAAGCCATAGCTGGGGCACCCCTGGGGAGCCAAGTGCAGAAAGGAGAAGAGCAGGCTGCCGCTCACCCACCCCTCGGAAGGCTGAATGCCTTCCTGGTCACTGCTGTGGGGCCACTAAGGTGTCTCAGTCCAACAAGGACACCCAAGCACGGCAACGTGAATGAAGCCAGAGAAGAGGAAGGAGATCAGGAGTCCCAGGGCAAGCAGCGTTGCAAGTCCCACCTCCGTCCTCTTCTCCCCCATCCAGTGCTGCCTTAGCACATGTCCCAGATTCCCCTTCCTGGCCAGCCCACTCCCTGCCCACACCAAGGGCCCACTAGCCGGCCTTGCCCGCTCTGACACAGTGCCCGCCACCAGCTCCCCTCTGCCCTGACTCCTCTCAGCATGTTCAAGGGCTTCCCTTGGCCCTCCCCTGGCCTGAGACTTTCAGGCCCTGGGGCCGAGCACCCAGACCAGAGGAGAGCTCATGGCTTGTGTGTCCTCCGCCAAGGCTGGCCTCGCAGGCACCAGGAGCCGCAGGAAAAGCTGCCCCTTTGGTCCGAGGCCACGCGCAGCATAAGCATCCATGTACCTGGGCGTTGAGGGCAGCCGCCTGCTGGAGCTGGGACTTGCTCAGGGCTTGGCTGAAAGGGTCCTTGAGGAAGCGCGTGTTTCTGTGCAGCACCTGCCGGGGCTTCTTAAATACATCCTCCCCATCGGGGACACCTGAGAAAACACAAGGATTGGATCAGAACAGAGGCGGTCGTGGGGCTCTGGGCAAGGCACCCCTTCTCCGTGCCTCAGTCCAGGAGGATCTGCGATGACAAGAGACACACAGCCGGGGGATCCCCAGCACTTGCTGCTTCTACACAAGCTCCTCGAATGACCCAAAGGGAGGCAGCTCCCCCTCCCCCATTGGGGTGGCCAAAAAGCTTCTCCTTCCTCCGGGGCTCCAACAACCTGGGTTTCCGACGAAGGCCTCGGCTGGTACCACAGCAGGACTGAGCAGGTCCGCTCCCGCCGAGACAGCTGAAGCGCAGCAGGGCTCGCCAACTTACCCAGGGGACAAACAGCCGCCTGGAGCCAGGATTTTAGGTCTCGGCTCCAAGTCCAGAGCGATCTCCAGGATGCCGTGCGGCATCTTCCAAAGAGCAAAACAACACAAGCCCCCTCCCCATGTAAACTGACAAGAAGATGCTCCGAGGGCAGCCTGGGCACTTGACACCCCCCCACGCCATACTCCCATCCCAGGCCCCAATCTCACCCTCAGGGTAGTACATCAGAGAATTCTTAGCCTTGTACTTCCAGGTCTCCACCCCAGCCTGGCTGCTCTGCAGGGCCTGCTGCTCGGTGGACGGGAGGGCCAGGTTATCCTGCTGCCTCTGAAAGAAAGAGCCAAGTGAGGGCAGCCTCCCGGAAGCCGGGGTTTGGCCAGCTGCCCCGCCTCCCCGGCCCCATGAAATCATCCTTGGGGAGGTTCAGAAATGCAGGATCCACAATCCCATCTCCCCCTTCCAGTGCCCACATCTGTCTCTCAAGGGAGCAGTGAGTGCCCAAGAGAGGGCCTGGGAGAGCCACAAGTCATGGGAACAAAGCTGGAAAGGGCTTCAGAGGTCACCTATTTCAACTCTCATTTTTTACAGGGAAAAACGTGCCCAGAAACTGAAAGGATTTGCCCAAGTTCACACAGGTAGTGAACAAGAGTGAGCAGCAAGCGAGGACTGGAAGCCAGGTCCTCTTTCCCCAGTCTCAGGTCCCTGGCACTCCCAAGACCGCCACGTCACTCAGGACCCTCCCACCCCCATGATGGGAGGGAAGGGGCTTAAAGCTCCTGCTGAGGGGCCGGTGCCGGCAATGACGTGGGGGGAAGGGTCTGAGAGGGCCAACGAGGAATGGCAAGGATGGCCAAGGGCAGCAGCAGCAGCTGGGCTCTGCGGCCCAGTCTGAACCAAGGGGCTACACAAGCTTGGGGCTGCTTCTGGAAAATGGGAGCAACAATTTGATTCCATTCAAATCAAGCTTCCTAAGCTCCTCGGCTCTTCGAGGCATGTGCTGCTCCTGGAAGACCCGACACCGAAGGCAAATAGCCCCTGCCCTCCAGCAGCCTCCCCCTCCCAGGGGTACAGAGGGCCCTCAGAAGGGCCCCAGCCCATTCACAGACCACATGGGCTGGGCGGCCCACATGAGCTGAAATCCCACGAGCCTCGAGGAAGGGGCCCTGGCTCCCAGCTGCTCTCAGTGACTTCTGGCTGACCACGCTCCCCCAGTGCGGAGGGGCAGGCACTTTTACAGAGGCTCAGGACGTTTGGGGGCACTCCCCAGCACCTGCTGCCTCCCAAGGGTCAGGGAAGCCGGGCCACGGGCAGTGCCAGGCTCCTCTGCCTAGAAAGTGCAGGCCCACACGCCAGAGTGAACCAAACCCCGGGTCTCCCCTCCCCCCCCCCCCCGAGGCCCCAGGCCTCACCTTTTCAAACTCATCCTCCGCCTCGTAGAGCCAGGCGTGCCGGGCCCGCTCCTTCTCCTTGGCCACCTCCATGATCTCCTGGAAGGAGGCATTGTCCTCGCTGGTGTACCTGGTCAGGAAAGCGTCCAGACTAGGGAGGGGCTCTTTCTCCTCCTCTTCCTCCGCTTCTCCCGCCCCTGACAAGGACAAGAACACGGAGGCCTCTGAGGGGCGCCCGCAGCGAGCCCCTCTGCCAGTGGGGAGGTCGGCCACGGGGCCCTGAGCAGGACTCAACCCCCGAGGGCTGCTCCCCCCCCCCCCCCACAAAGGATGAGGCGGCTGTGCTCCTGCGGGTCAGGGGGTGGGGGGGGCCCAGAGACTTCCCAAGGGCGCCTGCTGTCCCCGAGGCGGCAGCAGCAGGGGAAGCCTCCCGGGCAGGGGTACGTGGGGCCAAGGGGCGAGCAGCCCCCAAAGGCACCGCCCAGGCACACACCGGCCACTGACCTTCCTCGGGACCTTTAGCACGAAGCCGGGGCTTAGCTGCCAAGGAGGCAGTGCCCGGGTGAACTTCGGGAGTCTCGAACGTGGCCGGGGTCACATCTGAGAGACAGAGGAAAAAGACGCTGGACAAAAGGCCCCTGACCGACTCTGCCCCGTCTGCCCGAGGCAAAGACAGCGCTGCTCCCGAGGCCCCCAATGGAGCCGACCTGCCCCCGCCCTCCCCGACCCCCCACACCCCGGACTCCCTGCCCCTTCCCGGGGGCCCCACAATGCCCCGCGGCCCCTTACACGGCAGCGGGGTGTCCCGCGACAGCTTGCCCAGGGAGGAGCCGAACTTGATGGCTATCTGCCGCATGCGCTCCAGGTCCCCGCTCTCCTCCGCCTCCAGGTACTCCTTCTGGGCTTGCAGCTTCTCCACGTCCGGAAAGAAGTCCCGCTGAATCACCGTCTGCAGGCCCTGGGGAGGGAGGGCAGGTCAGGACCCTGAGGCCCCCCGGGGCTGGAGGAGAGAAGCCTCCCGCTGCGGCGGGGGCAGGGAAACAGCCTCACAGCGGGCCCGCTCCTCCTCGGCAGGTCCCACCAGCAGCAGCTCCCGCTGCTTTTCCAAAAGGAGCCCCTGCCCGCAGCCGCAGACACCTACGGCTCAGAACGTGCCAGCATCAGCCAGGCCGGGGGAGGGGCAGGGGGAGGGGCCGGGGGAGGGGCCAGGGCAGGGGGAGGGGCCGGGGCAGGGGGAGGGGCAGGGGAGGGGCAGAGGGAGGGAGGGGCAGGGCCCAGGTCCCAGGAAGGAAGCCCACCAAGGGGTGAGGGAGCTGCCCCAGAGCCCCAAGACCGAGGCCCCGGCAGGGCCCGGGCCGCCACAAACCAGGTGATTCTAATGGAAAAGGAGAAAGTGGTCCTCCCCGGGGGCAGGGGGCAGGCTCTGAGTGGTGCTCACTGTGTAACTAAAAGCGTTCCGGGCCCTCCCCCCACCTCGCCCTGCGCCCCTCCCCTCCCCCCCACGGGGGTGGGGGGAGGGGGGCTGCTAACGCTGACTAGCGGGGGGCCGAGGCGGAAGGAGACCTTTCTGACTGTCAGGGGGGCAAGGGCTCAGCCCGTGGGATTCCCTAGGGTGACTGGGGCCGGCCCCTTCTCTCCGGTCCTCAGTTTGCCGCCCTGTGAAACGGCGCCACGGGACGGAAAGCAGCAGGGGGGGGGAAGGGGACATCCGGCCTGGGGCAGGGGAGGACCGGGGAAGGGTCGGGAACCGGAGGAACGGGGACCAAATGGTAAACACCGCGTCACATCCGAGTCTCCGCCCCCGGGACGGGGAGGAGGGACATCCGGGTCTCCGCCGCCTCAGGAAGGGGCGGGGAAAACGTCCCGGGCTCCAACCCTAGGAAAGGAAGCAAAAAGGGAGGGAGGGACATTCGGGTCCCGCCTCAGGAAGAACAAGGGATAAGGTCCGGGTCTGAGAGGAGAGAAAGGAGGAAAACATCCGGGTCTCTGACGCGGGGCGGGGGAACGCCCGAGTCTCCGCCCACCGCAGGCCGAGCCGGGTCTCCCTACCTCGATATACTCTTCCTCGTCGAGGACGCGCTTCTTGGCCTTCGCCTTCGTCACCCGCTTGTTGCGCGCCCTGGGGCTGGCCAGGGCCGCCCCTTGCCTCCGTAGCGCGCCCAACGCCCGGGCCGTAGCGGCCGGCGAGGCGCTTCCTGCGCAAGGGCTCTCCATTCCTCGGGGCCCCGGGCTGAGTGCGGCCTCTCAGTGGAGCTGAGGGAGGGCGGGAGGGCGAGCGCGGGTGACGACACTTCCGGTGCGCGCGCTCGTCACATTGCCGCGGGGGCGGGGCTCGCGCCCAGCGGGGACTCGGCGCGCGGCCGAGACCTCCAACAGCCCCTAACGTAAGGGGGCGGGGTGCGTTCCGGACGTGCCCCGTGGCTTGCTGGGAATTGGAGTCTTAACGCGCGGTGGAGCCGGAGAGGCAGCCGGCCGTTGGAACTGCTTCAAAGCCCTACTCGGGTGTGCTGGAGCATGAAAACGATTATTAATAAATTATAGACTGTTTCTTCTTGTTGTTATTAAAGCGGCAGCGAACATGCGCGTGGCGCTTTACTTCTGCTCCGCGGGTTCTCAAAACAGCCCAGGAAGGAGGCAGGGGCTGCTGCTGTCCCCGTTTTACAGATAAGGAAACTGAGGCGGACGGGGTGGCACCTGAGCGCAGGTTTTCCCAAGCCCGAGCATATGGCTTTTTAACCGCCCGGCTGCCTCCAAATGCGGCCAAACGGGGTTCCGGGAGCGGCCCCCGATGTCAGGGAGGTGATGCCATGACAGGCAGGGGGATTGGAGGGGGGAGGGCAGGGTCACCTGCCTCAGTTTCCCCTCCAGGGCCACCTGGGTCCAATGGCCGAAATGAGGAAAACGGGGGTGTTTCAGACATAGATCTTGAAATGAGCTTAGAGGGACGCCGTGTTTTAGGAAGTCTCGGGAGTTAAAGGGGTTTTCTAGTCCTAGATCAGACAGAGGCTTGGGACAGATGTTAAGGAAAATACCAGTAACAGTCTAATAAAAACTAAAAACAATGAATTAGCAACCTGGTAACGGTAACAACAAACTAAAGTAACACTCTTATTTCTGCTGCTAATGCCCCTGTAACTTCTCCCCCTCCCCCAGATGCTGCCACCTGAGGCACCCAGGTCCCTCCCCCCTGGGTCCCCTCCCATGCCTGATCGCTGAGATTCACCCACCTGGGCTTCCGTGAGCTCATCTGTTAAAAGGCCCTCCTCTGAATCTGCGTCTTCCTCTCCCCTCAACAAGGCTGTCCTGGGACTCCCGGGCATTCATTCTCTCTCATCAAACTCCCAAGTAATTAAACTAATTAAGCAGCTGGGCGCGCACTGGGCCTGTGCTCAACCAGAGGAGCGCAAGTCTCCCATTTACACTAGTGTGTAACATCTTGATCAAGTCCCAACCTCCCAGCCTCAGTTTCCTACTCTGTAGAAGGAGGAGGATGAGAGTATTTCTCTGGAAGAGTTGCTGTGAAGAGCAAACGAGATAAAATCGTTAGCACTTTGTACATCTTAAAGCACTCTGTAAATGCTAGCTATTATTTATTTTCGCATTATTTATTTATTTATATCGTTTATTTATTTGTTTGTTTGTTTTGTTTGTTTATTTATTTAGACCTATACTTTCACTCAGCTCCAGCCTGGTTAGCACTAACTTGGTTAGTCCCAGACACAAATCCCGGCAGCCTATGGTAATATCCCAACATTTCTGAGAATGACGACTACCCATTAATGTCCAAAAACTTCTTGTATCTCAACATGCTGGCGTGAGAGTCGGTTATTAAATAAGTGATAACAGAAACCGTTCTCTATGCAGTAATATCTTACCTTAGGGGTAGCTACAATTATTAGAAAAATAGCCAAACCTGTGTAGCAGACATTGAGCTGACCTGCAGACGCCTTCTCGGGGAATCAGGTGCCCAGAGGTCCCCTAGAAATTTCAGGAAAATAGAAGTATAAATCAACACGTGGACCTTCAGAACTTTCTGGCTCCTTCCAACCCCGTGGGCCAGCAGCAGTTCTTCATGGAAGGTACAGCGAGTGGTCCCAAGGGGCTGGGGCACTGTACCCGCTCCTCTCTAGGATGCTGCTCTTTCTCCAAGCACATAAGTCAGACCCAGTTCAGTCCTAGAGAGCCTGCCACCTAATTAAGAAGAGAGACTGGTTTCCCTTTTCTCCCACTCTCTGTCTCTTTAAATGCCCACCCCAGCATCCTAAAACTTAAATTTGAAGCCTATGCCTAGATTTCTCTACAAAGGGGAATAAAATGTATTCTGTGTACAATACGACATTGTTACAGAACAGGTATCCACTATACACTAAAGAAATGCTCAACAGCAAAGATTCACCACAAGTGTTTCCAGAACGAGTTAAAACAAGATTCGGGAACTAAACTCCTGTTTCAGTCATCGAGGAGGCTGATAATTCAATCTCACCAGAATATAAAAGCAATTTCTAGAAATGCTGATTAGATAATTTATTTCCCCCTCAGTTCTACACTATTTCCCTCCATGTCTTCTGGCAAGCCAGGCCGGGGGCTTGGGCTCCAGACGTCTGAGGTCATTTGATGGAAAAACTCCTCTAGTTAGTTTCATTTAATGGATCCCTGAACACCTTGGATCCGAAAGGTTGCCTACAAGCCGTAAACATCCACCTTGGGGTTGATGCTCAGTTACTTCCTGAGAAAAGGAAGCAAAATGGGAAAAGCTGAATTCAAGGGTCCAGGGGCAAGTTCACCTAAGGAAGTTGCCCTTCTCTAGCTGCCATGATCCTTGGTGAGGAAGGGGCCAGCCCATGGACCTCCCCTGAGACTGGAAGTCTTAGCATTATATGAGGCTTTTTGGAGGGTCAGAAGAAGAGTCAGATGGGAGCCATCTCTCCTTTCATATAGAGACACCCTGCACCCCTGTGGCTGTCATGGGGTCAGGGGAGAACCAAGAAACTTGGAGTTTTCTGCATCAGATCGGAGCTGCGAGTCCTCTCAATACTTACCAACATGAACTTGAAAGCAGCCAGGAAGTCTATCATCATCAAGATGCCCGAGAGCTTAGCAATCATTCCTCCATTGCCCCCAGATGTTTTCAGAGCTGTGTGGATGTTTTAGGGACGTTCAGTTCCAAGAGCCACAGCATATCAGGCTCTGAAAATCCCTTTAACTCCAAAGACTTCCTAAAATATGGCGTCCCTCTAAGATCATCTATGTCGGAAACACCCCATTTTCCTCATCTACCCAAGTTCTTTTGGGTCTTGCTAAATAAATATGAGTAAAATAAAAAAGTAAAGCAAGCATGATCATAATCTGTCACCTTGGTCCATATTCCTTTATCCCCTAAATATGAAGGGCAGCACATCTTCCCTATTTTAGCTGCCCTGTGCTAGACATTATTCTGGAAATGTCCCATCTCTTGACAAGTGGCAATGAAATTTCGTTACTTTTCTCACTAGAGAAAAGCACTTCTAGAGCAGTGATTGATGGAGAAACAAAGTGTTATATGATACTCTTGCTCCCAGATCTATGTTCTGAAATCTTAGAGCATTATGATTGGTTGAAGTGTTGAAGGAAGGAAAACAGAAAAGATCCCATTTGCCCCATGACGGACTTTGTAAATTTATTATTCACCAGTGATATCTAGTATTTACACACAATTCTAAGGTTTGTGTATTGCTTTCATATATGTTATCTAATTTTTACAAACGGGGGAAACTGAGATTAAGAGACTTTGCCTGGGTCACACAGCTAGTAAGGGTCTGAGAGAGGATTTGGCTCAGATCTACCTACTACGATCAGTTACAGACTGAGCCACCTTTCTAGCTAACTATAGCCTTTAGCCACCTAGAGAGTTAAAGGTTTGCTCTCCTGCCCTGGCTTACAAGTCTCAGAAATGTTTTAATTCACTCCACCCAGCTACCCATTAGCTCACCAAGAGTTTGGAGGAGGCTCATTCAGGAAATTCAGGTTTAACAAATGGAAAAGAACAAAAGACCAATAAGACAGTTCATTACCTAAATTACAAGCTTAGCCCTTAATTCTCCAGAACTGTTGGAATTCTAGTGTCAACTCAACTTGAAACAAGGTGAAAACTCAAGGGAGATATGGGAATCACGGTGTTAACTCAATGGAATTGATACAGTGTTTATTAGTTCACACCTTAGAACAAATCCTTACAAGGTGATAAGTCGCTAATATTGATAGACAATAATGCTTGTGTTCACACCTTTAGAGAGCTCTTAAAAGCAGGAAGTATTTATGTACTCATTGGAGTTCACACATTTGGGAGATTTCAGGGTTTAGTATGAGATATCTGAATTCACATCTTCTTTGAAGCTCTAAGAGCTTCCTCTATATATACACGATCTCCCAAAGGTTAACTCCTCCTCTGAGAGAATGGGATTATGGGTTTCTCCCAGAGTGCTCTCTGGCCCTAAGAGTTAACACTAGGATTCCAACACAGAACTAATCTTCAAATCCTAAAGGATCTCTGTAGGAAAAGTAGGCGGGGTAACATTCACCAGGGGCTCTTACTGAGTATTTAATATGTTGGAGTGTAGAGCACGGATCGGATGGGTCGTTAAACAAATAAAAGGAAACAGAAGAGATCTCTTAGAACAAGTGCTGAGGGGGAGGCTGTCATCACAGTTTTTCTATAATTTTCTTTGCTATTCTGTTCAAAGTGAATATTTGAATATTAAATATGGAAAATCATTATTCATTCCATTGAAGAAAGAAAGCCAAGGGAGCGTGCAGGAAGAGACTCGTATGGCCCTTCTAAGTCTCCTTAATAAGGAAATCATCTCTTGCCAAAGTTAGCTCTTTGGTAAGATGTGAACAACCCTGGTCCTGACCACTGCCCTTGTCCCCTTAACGCAATACCAAGAATGATTGATTGATGGATTCAAAGCGTACTCTGACTTGGTCTTTAAAAGGGGAGCAGAAACATGAAAGATAAAAGATCACAAGGAGAGGAGTTGCAAGAAAAATCAGAGTTCATCTGAAGAAGTTTGCTCCTGGGGGCCTCCCCAAGGAACTATGAGATTCTGGATGTGATGGTGAATGGAAGCTCAAGTGGAGTAGGGAGGAGCTCCTGCTCCAACTGGAGGCAGCCAAGGGCAACCATAGTGGGGCAAGACCAGAGACAGAAGCATACCGAGGGGAACAAGTGAGAAGTGGGCCCTTCCTGCACAAGTGAGGTTACAGACTGTTCAAATCTAGAGAAAGTGGTCAGTTTTCCACTGATCCCAAGACTTTTTGGCATTTGAAGCATTGCAGTGCCCAAGACTTTTGGGACACTGTAGAAATCCCTGCTGGACTCAGCCCAGAGAGGATGATGGACCAGAAGGGATCTTTGAGAACAAGTCCCATGTATTTGATTGGCTTTTGATTGATAGAGCAGAACAATACGCTCTGGCCAAGGGGGCCTTATACCGGGAGTGCAGGACTGGCTCAATATCAGGAAACTTGCTATAAGCAACCATATCCACAACAAAACCAACAGAAGTCGTATGATAATCTCATTAGATGCAGAAAAAAGCTTTTCTTGATAAACTTCCAGCTGGTTTGGGTTTTTTTTTAATGACTCCAGCTTTTTCTGTCACCATCATTTCCTGATATTCCTGATATACAGGGCCAGTTCTCCTGTAAACCAGGTAAAGGGGCGAGCAGCACCAGCTCACAAAGTACCTACCCGCAGAGGCACCTCCCCTGCTCCTGTCCACCCCGAGGAGGGAAGTGTCCCCCATGGCTTGTTGGGGACTAGGGCTGGTGATGGGGATGAGCTGAGAGCCGCTGCTTGTTGGTCTGAGCAGGGAATCTTTGCCTCCTCTGCATCTTCCCGAGTTTCCCGACTTTCTCCCTGCTCCTCACCAGGCAGAGCCCATCACCCGACCATTATGTTGGTAACCCACAGGTGTCCTCCTGGGCAATGATCAGGGACCCTCTTTATTTCCATTTCTCCCCAGCCACTTAAGGGAATATCTGGTATTTTGTGCAAAGCCCTGGGCTAGGTTTGGAGATACGAAGGCCCCTTATTTCACAAAGGAGGAAACTGAGACCCAGTGTGAGGGAAGGACTTGCCAGATTCCCACAGGAAGTCAGTGACAGAGGCAGTGTTTGAACCCAGGCCCTCTGACCCTACATCCATCTCTCTTTCTCTTATTCCACAGGATAATAAGAAATTGTTCATGATGGTCTGAAGATGAGAAGGGCAGGAGCTGACTGAGAAGAAAGTGCCTGGAATGAGGCCTTGTCCAGTCCCAGCCAGGCAGGACCCAGGTAGGGGAGGCCCAGAGACTTACTCCAAGGCCCAGCTCCACCACCATCCTCCCCTGCTCCCTCCCATTGACCCTCTGTTGGACTTCTCACACATTAAATCGTTTTATACCTTGTTTTACCTTGTCTCAGTACCCGTCTCATCTCCCTATTTAACTGAGGAGGAGTATAGGGTAGGGGAAGGAATGTAGGGGAAGGTAGGGGAAGGAGCTTTGGTCCTTGGGGCTGCCCCCAAGCTCTGGCCTTTGGCTATGGGGAAGTTGTGTCCCTTCTCTGGCCTCACGTCCTGGGTGAGACCTCGGGCTCTGAGGGGCGAGGACCGAGAGTCCAGGAAGGAGAACTCGGCTTCCCTGATGGAGCTCTGCTCTTTCCAGAAGGCTTTAAGCTTCCCAAAGGACCCTCATCGCGCCCACTCTGGGAGAGAAGGGTTTGTAAAAGCCTTAGCAGCCCCTTCGCAGGTGAGAGACTCGGGGGAGTTAAGCACCGTGGCCTGGGTGGCTTCCCAGGCGAATACTGGGACCAGGCTTTGAACCTTCACCATAGTACTGAAAGGCCAGCAAATACCCCGTCCTCTCAGAGGGACCCTGTCATGCCCATGAGTTGCTGCCTCTTGTCCCAGGAGCTAGAAGGGAGCTCAGAGGGCCTCAAATCCAATCTCTTCATTTTATAGACGGGGAAACTGAGGCCCACAGAACTTAGCTGACCTTTCCAAGGCTGCCCAGACTCTAAGCATCTGAGGCAAGATTGGAAGCCGGGCCCTTTGGTCCTGCAGGAATTTTTCATGTAGGATCTAAAGCCACCTCACAGCTGCATATATATATATATATAAATTATTGGTCTACATCTACCTCGAAGCTCTCTGGGGATGATGGATCCCCATCCACTGGGAAATGGCTAAACAAGTGGATATCATGGGAATAGAAAGAAGGCAATGGAAGGGAAGGGAAGACGGGTAAAGTAAAGGGAGGGGAAGGGGATAAAGGCAAGGGAAGGGAGGGAAGGGGAGGGAAGAGGCATTTAGAGAGGGCCTGGCATGTGCCAGCTATTGCTGTAAGCACTTTTTTATGAAAACTCTGACATTTAATGGAATTTTGCTGTCCAGTAAGAGACAATTCAGGCAACAAATGCAGAAACACATGGGGGATGTCTGCGGCCCAGAATAAGCAGAACCTACCTAATGTCTGCGCCTGTGTAAGTGGGACAAACAAGAAACAACTGAAACTGAATTTAGTAGGTCAGTCAATAAACATTTATTAAGCGCCTACTATGTGCCAGGCAGAAAGTATAACTAAGCTTGTCTTCAGGGGAGAACGGGGAGAAGGTCCTTGTGTGTTGGCAAACGTGCGCAGTTACAGCCGTGAGATGTTGCTTATAACAGACTTTTTCGATGTGGAAATTAATTTTGCTGAACAGATTTTTTTTCTTCTTTTTTTAAATAAGAGGTGGCTCTCTGGGCCAGGGAGAGGGAGATATATCGGTGAAGAGAATGCTGTGCAAACACAATTTAATAAATCCACAATTTATCCTCCACAATTTTAAGGAAAAAAAAAAACTGAAGCCAACGGCTAGAGGAGAAAGGTTGTGTTCAAGGTCACACTGATAGTAAGTGACAGACGGGGTCTCACAAAATTCTGATTAACCAAAGGTCACACACGTATCTGGAAGAGGGTGAGAGTCCCGGGGGCTTGAACAGACTGGGCACTGGAGTTTACCAGGGGGCTGCAGGGCCTTAGCGACAGACTGTGTGGGACTTAAAAGGGGAGTGGGAGATTTGGGATTTTTCAGCCAGGTCTTAGGGAAGCACTGAAGCTAAGGGGTAACCTGGCCTCAAACCTTCCTCCTGGGAGACACGGGGGGAGGGAGCAAGACTGAAGGGAGGGCCGTAGGGTGATGTGGACACCTTAAGTCCATGTGAGTAATCTCATCTTAGATAGGAAGCCCTCCCAGCCAGGCCGGACCCCACTGACGCCTTCCTCCAATTCTTCCAAAGTACCCACATTCTGGCTTTAACAGTCAGAGGTCCACAGATTTATAGACTTTATGAACTGGTGCTCTGGGCTGCCAAAAACCCACATACAGCAGGACTCAGGCTCTGGCATTTTGGGGAAGGAAGGAAGGAAGGAAGGAAGGGAGGGAGGGAGGGAAATGAAAGGAGGGAAGAAGAAAGAAAGAAAGAAAGAAAGAAAGAAAGAAAGAAAGAAAGAAAGAAAGAAAGAAAGAAAGAAAGAAAGAAAGAAAGAGAAAGAAAGAAAGAAAGAAAAAAAAGAAGGAAAGAAAGAAAAAGAAGGAAAGAAGAAAGAAAGAAAGAAAAAGAAAGAAAGAGAAAGAAAGAAAGAGAAAAAGAAAGAGAAAGAAAGAAAGAAAAAAGAAGGAAAGAAAGAAAAAGAAGGAAAGAAGAAAGAAAGAAAGAAAGAAAAAGAAAGAAAGAAAGAGAAAGAAAGAAAGAAAGAAAGAAAAAGAAAGAGAAAAAGAAAGAAAAAAGAAGGAAAGAAAGAAAAAAGAAGAAAGGAAGAAAGAAAGAAAGAAAGAAAGAGAGAGAAAAAAGAAAAAAGAAGGAAGGAAGGAAGGAAGGAAGGAAGGAAGGAAGGAAGGAAGGAAGGAAGGAAGGAAGGAAGGAAGGAGGAGGGAGGAAAGAAGGAGGGAAGGAAAGAAGAAGGAAGGAAGGAAGGAAGGAAGGAAGGAAGGAAGGAAAGAAGGAAGGAAGGAAGAAGGAAGGAAGGAAGGAGGAGGAGGGAGGAAAGAAGGAGGGAAGGAAAGAAGGAAGGAAGGAAGGAGGAAGGAAGGAAGGAAGGAAGGAAGGAAGGAAGGAAGGAAGGAGGGAAGGAGGGAAGGAAGGAAGTGACAGCTCAGGACAACAGAGAGTAGGGACTAACCCCATATTTCCCCTCAGGATCCAGGCAGTCCCTCAAGCTTGGGAAAAACATAAACGTGGGTTCCAGAGCCCCAGGGCTGACACTCCTGTCAGCCCAAGAAAAGGGCCCACAATGGGCAAGGCCCTTTCCTAGCAGCCAAGAGAGGTCAGGATGGTCTTTGGGATGTGACGGGAAGTTTCAGTCCCAGGGGATTGTAAGGGATCCTAGACAGGTGGGTTTGGGGGTGGGGGTTGACAAGCAAAGTCCTGGCACCTCAGACCTTGGACAAAACGGGATCCAAGCTTTTTCAAACTCGGAGATTCTACCTACGCTCCTGACTGACTTACAGGGAATGGGGGTCTGGTCTGGGCCCTCTCTCAGTAGCCTCACCTACTTAGCCCAAGGCCCCGGAACCAGGTAAAATGGCCTTTCTTGATCCTCAGGGTGGAAGGCCCGGTACCTCGGGGTCTCAGGGAAGAAGGTGGGATCAGGGCCGGCACTGAGGGGATTATAAGGGGCAGATCGCTTTCCTTTATCAACTCTCCCACCCAAGCCCCCGGTCTTTTCTTCCCCGCCGTCCCCCTCAGCAGCTCTCCTTGGGGGCCTTCTTAGCGCTCTGCAGGATGAGGGCCGAGGCCGACGCCCGCTTCTGATGCCTCCATTTGGCCCGACGGTTTTTGAACCAGACCTGTGGAAGGGGAGGGGGAGAGAGACAGGAAGAGCCGTGGGTGCCTCCTCCATGCTGTCCTCCACTCCTGCCTTGATTTCCCCACCTTCCTTTAATGGTTGGGGAAAAGGGTCCAGGGGGACAGGGGGATCTCCTTGCCAAGTTCCCCGGGGACTTCCCAAGAGGACTTCTGGAAAGAGACGGACATGGCTGGAGCAGCGGGGGCCGCCACGGAGAATGTCAGCATGGGGACAAGATTTATAACGTGAAACGGCATCCGGGAGGGACCCAAGAGCACAGAACATCCAGGCTGGAGGCCCTCGGGACACACATCACAGGCCTGGGAGGGGCCCTAGAGAGCAAGGGGAAGAAGGGAAGGGGGAGGGATGAAGGAGGGAGGGGCAGGCTGGGCAGAAATCAAAGCGGGACAGGAATGAGGAGTCTGGGGGCTCGGTACTGGGGGGTGGGGTGCAGAGGCTGAGGCGGGGGAGGCCCACAGGGTCCGGTGCCTTCCTGGGCCCTCGCAGGTTCCCTGCTCTCCCTCCTCCCCTCTCTCTCTCCCCAAGCTCCTACCTCCACTCGCTCCTCCTTGAGGTGGATGCGGTTTGCCAGATGCTCTCGCGCCACCACATCCGGGTACTGGTTCTGCAAGAACAAGGCCTCCAGGGCCTGCAACTGCTCCTCGCTGAAGATGGTTCGGTGCCTCCGGGTTCTTCTTTGCAGGGGCTGAAATGGGGGCAGGGTCCCAGCTGGGGGGCCCCGGGGCCCCTTGCACACACGGCCCGTAGCAGGAAGCAGCCTCAGTGGCCAAGGAAACCTGGAATCTGGGAGAGGAACACAGACAGGAAGTTACCCAGAACCCCTGACCCACAGCTCCAAGGGGGCCAGAACATGGGGCCCATGTCCAGCCCAGAACCAGGGCCAGCTGGTCAGGCACAGGGGAACATAGAGTTCCACATCCAGGGCTGAAAAGGCCCTCAGAGGGCATCAAATCCAACCCTCTTCTGCTACAGAGGAGGAAACTGAGGTCCAGAGAAGTTGGCTTACTTCCCAAGGTCATGCAGGTCTAAGTGGCTGAGCTGGGATTTGAACTCAGATTTTCTGGCCCTCTCTGTGGAGCTTTTCTGAGAAAGAGAAAGAGACACAGAGAGAGAAAGGGGGAGACAGAGACACAGAGAGAAAGGGAAGAGAGGGAGGAAAAGAGAGGAAAGTAGGGAGAGATGGAGAGAGGGAAAGAGAGAGACAGACAGAGGGAGGGACAGAGAGAAAGGGAAGAGAGGGAGGAAAAGAGAGGAAAGGAGAGATGGAGAGAGGGTAAGAGAGAGACAGAGTCAGAGACAGAGGGACAGAGAGAAAAGGAAGAGAGGGATGAAAAGAAAGGAAGGGAAGGAGAGATGGAGAGAGAGAAACAGAGTCACAGAGACAGAGGGAGGAATGAGAAAGACGGAGAGATATGGAAAGAGAGAATGAGAAAGAAAGCGGCAGAGAGACCTAAAGAAGGAGAAAGGGAGGAAAAGATGGAGAAATAGAGATAGACAGAGAGAGAGATGGTGAGATATAGAGAAAAATGAGAGAAAGAGAGAAGGATGGAGGTAAAGAGATGAGAGAAATGGAAAGAGAAAGAGAGAATGAGAGAGAGAAAAGAGACAGACAGAGAAATAGGGAGGGAAGGAGAGGGAAAGAAAATGGAGAGACAGAGAAAAAGAGAGAGACAGGAAGAAACAGAGAAAGACAAACAGGCTGAGAGGAAGAGAAAGAAAGAAGAAAAAGTGAGGGAAAGAGATGGAGAGACAGAAAGAGAAAAAGAATGAGAGAGGAGGGGAGAGAGATGAATAGAAGATAGAGGGAAGGAGAGGAGGAAGAGAGAAGGGGAGAGAGACATAGAATGAGACAGAGGAGATATTGGAGAGGGAAAAGAGAGAGAGGGGAAGACAAACAGAAACCCTGATCCCTTGACAGGGAAACAGAGGGGCCAGCAGTGCCAGAGGCAAAGGCCCAGAGGAAGAGGAATCACCTCCTTGGGGACCCAGGGCAGGGGGTAGACAGAAGAGAACAAAAGTGAAAAACTGGGGGAAAGGAGAGTCGGTGAGTCTGGCCACGAGCATTTATGAAGCACCTACTGTGTGCCGGGCACTCTGCTCAGCTCTGGTCATACAACAAGAGGCCAAAGCCATTCCCCTCCTTTGAGGAGCCCCAGTCTAATAGGGAGACAACATACAAACCCTTTGAACAAACAGGACACGAAAGGGATTGGAGAGGAGTGGCTGGGGCGCCCACTTGACCCTCCTCAAGCCTGCTGGCCATGGGCAGCATCCCGGGGTGGGGGGGAAGGTCCCTCCCTGAGCCCCGAAGACGGAGGAGGAAACTCCAAGGGCAGGTGTTGGTCACGTGACCATGAGCAAGTCCCTTCCCCAGTCTGGACTTCAGTTTCCCCATCTATGAAATGGGCGATTATGCTTAGACGCCGGCCTGTCTGGGTTGTGGAGACAAAAGTAATTTTCAAATCTTCAATGCCCTAGAAAGCTGGGAGTTAGTGCTACTGTCCGGGAGAAGGGGGGCCAGAGGGGACTGGGTCTTGTCCGGAGCCGGGCCCTCTTCTCGCTTGGCTCCTGGAGAGCTCCCAGGGCTGCTAGAAATGGAAGGAGGGGGGAGATGGAGGAACTGCCGGGGCAGCGGGGCCCCTGCTCTCACTCTCCATCTTCATTCTGCCCAGAGGCAGCCTTGGAAGGGCAAAGTCCCACAGCAGGACAGTGGGGTTAGTAGGGAGGCTGCATCTCAGCCTCCGGCCTTGCAAAATGAGAGGTTGGGCTAGATGTTCAGGGGCCTGTCCTAAGGACACCCCCTGTTCTAGGCCCCCTCCCATCTCTGACACTCCCTGTTCTAAGCTCCCTCCCAGCCCTGACACCCCCTGTTCTAAGCCCCTCCAGCCCTGACATTTCCTGGGTCGTTAGATGCTGTGCTAATCCCTTTATCCAGCCCTCTGCCTCCTGCTCCAGGAAGACCAGTTGGCCAGGGTCCCTCCAAAGCTCACAATGATAGCGGGTCCTAGAACATCAGGGCTGAGAGACCTTAGCAGTGACCTTAGCAAATCTCGCACTTGCCAGAGGAGAAGACTAAGAGGGGACAGGACTTGGCCAGAGCTCGGCCAGGATTCGAATCCCAGGCCCCTGAGCCCCCTCTGAAGCGGCCATGAGCACAGACCCTCCTCTGGGGCCTGAGTCTCTGTGAGAAGCACACTCACCCAGCCAGACGGCAGGCTCTTGCAGATGATGGGGGCCGGCGTGGTGGGCACAGCAGCAGCAGACGCCACAGGCTGCTGGTCCTGGCTCCTCCAGCTCCTCCGGGTCCTCGGGATGGGTTCCGGGAGACTGGGACCCCCTGGGCGGCTCAGGACTCTTGACCTGGGTCTGCGGGCCAAAGTGGGGCAAGGCCGGCGGGGGAGGACTGGACAGGATGTGGTCAATGCTGAATGGACACGGCCGTCCGAGGTTCCCCCGGCTCGGCACAGCCCTGCCAGCCAGCGCCATGCCCCGCGCCACCCGGCTCCCAAAGCCCGAGGAGACTGGGGCCGACGGCCGGCTCCCAGCCCAGCAGACCAGAGAGCTGCCCTTCAGCCGTGAGTCAGTTATGGTCCTGGCCCAGCGAGTCTCGTGGTATGGAGACTGCAGACATCGATAGGTATTTCTCTCCTAAGCTCCCAGCTTGCTGCCTGGGGCTGTCTTAAATATCTATCTATCTCTTTATATAAATATATATGTCGAGGGAGAGAGATGTATAATCCCTTTGGAAAGAAAACTCTAAGACCCCTGTGAATAAAAGAAATTCTCCCTAATCTTCATAGCTTTGTGTGGGGTTAACGTGGATCTAAGATTTAGCTAATCCTCCCGAAATGAGTCCAGGAGGAAATCTCGCCTCTCCATCTCGAGTGGAGATTGGAGGTGGTGTTTGGTGCCATTGTGAGCAGCCTGGGTCCGGGGCATCGGCGGCAGAACAGTTCCCAGACCAGAAATGGGCCCAGAGGATTAGCGCCTTAAAAAACTCTGGCCATTATCCCCTGGGGACAGGGGAGGGCTCCCTGCCAATGGGGAATTGTCACGTTAGATGGCATTCGGGACAGATGGAGAAAAAGACTCCAGGCCAGACATGGTGGGGAGACTCGTAGAGACGAAAATAGGGCAAGAGATTGAGTGAGAAAGATGGAAGAGACGGAACCAGAGAGAGAAATAGATGGTGAGAGAGAGAGAGAGAGAGAGACAGAGAGAGAGAGACAGAGAGAGACAGAGAGAAATAGGAGAGAGATAAAGAGAGAAATAGACAGTGAAAGAGACAGAGACAAAGAGAAATAGATGAGAGAGATAGAGACACAGAGACAGAGAAATAGTGAGACAGAGCCAGAGAGGAAAATAGCTGAGAGAGAGAGAAACAGAGACAGAGAGAAATAGATAATGAAAGAAACAGAAAAATAGATAGTGAAAGAGACAGAGACAGAAAGAAATAGATAGTGAAAGAGACAGAGAAATAGATAGTGAAAGAGACAGAGAAATAGTGAAAGAGACAGAGAGAGAAAAAGAGAGTGAAAGAGACAGAGACAGAGAAATAGATAGTGAAAGAGACAGAGAGAAAGAGATAGTGAAAGAGACAGAGACAGAGAGAAATAGGAGAGAGATAAAGAGAGAAATAGACAGTGAAAGAGACAGAGACAAAGAGAAATAGATGAGAGAAATAGAGACAGGCAGAGAGAAATAGTGAGACAGAGCCAGAGAGGAAAATAGATGAGACAGAGAGAAACAGAGACAAAGAGAAATAGATAGTGAAAGAGACAGAGAAATAGTGAAAGAGACAGAGAGAGAGAAAGAGAGTGAAAGAGACAGAGAAATAGTGAAAGAGACAGAGAAATAGATAGTGAAAGAGACAGACAGAGACAGAGAGAAATAGTGAAAGAGACAGAGAAATAGATAGTGAAAGAGACAGAGACAGAGAGAAATAGTGAAAGAGACAGAGACAGAGAGAAATAGGAGAGAGAGATAGAGACAGGCAGAGAGAAATAGTGAGACAGAGCCAGAGAGGAAAATAGATGAGACAGAAACAGAGACAAAGAGAAATAGATAGTGAAAGAGACAGAGACAGAGAAATAGTGAAAGAGACAGAGGCAGAGAGAAAGAGATAGTGAAAGAGACAGAGAGAAATGGATAGTGAAAGAGACAGAGACAGAGAAATAGTGAAAGAGACAGAGGCAGAGAGAAAGAGATAGTGAAAGAGACAGAGAGAAATGGATAGTGAAAGAGACAGAGACAGAGAAATAGTGAAAGAGACAGAGGCAGAGAGAAAGAGATAGTGAAAGAGACAGAGAGAAATGGATAGTGAAAGAGACAGAGAGAAATAGTGAAAGAGACAGAGAAATAGTGAAAGAGACAGAGACAGAGAAATAGTGAAAGAGACAGAGAAATAGTGAAAGAGACAGAGACAGAGAAATAGTGAAAGAGACAGAGAAATAGATAGTGATAGAGACAGAGACAGAGAGAAATAGTGAAAGAGACAGAGAAATAGATAGTGAAAGAGACAGAGAGAAATAGATAGTGAAAGAGAGAGAAATAGATAGTGAAAGAGACAGAGAGAAAGAGATAGTGAAAGAGACAGAGACAGAGAGAAATAGATAATGAAAGAGACAGAGAAATAGATAGTGAAAGAGACAGAGACAGAGAAATAGTGAAAGAGACAGAGAGAAAGAGATAGTGAAAGAGACAGAGACAGAGAGAAATAGATAATGAAAGAGACAGAGAAATAGATAGTGAAAGAGACAGAGACAGAGAAATAGTGAAAGAGACAGAGAAATAGATAGTGAAAGAGACAGAGAGAAAGAGATAGTGAAAGAGACAGAGACAGAGAGAAATAGATAATGAAAGAGACAGAGAAATAGATAGTGAAAGAGACAGACAGAGACAGAGAGAAATAGTGAAAGAGACAGAGAAATATATAGTGAAAGAGACAGAGAGAAATAGATAGTGAAAGAGACAGAGAGAAATAGATAGTAAAGAGATAGAGACAGAGAGAAATAGATAATGAAAGAGACAGAGAAATAGAAAGTGAAAGAGACAGAGACAGAGAGAAATGGATAGTGAAAGAGACAGAGAAATAGTGAAAGAGACAGAGAAATAGAAAGTGAAAGAGACAGAGACAGAGAGAAATGGATAGGAGAGAGATAAAGAGAGAAATAGACCGTGAAAATAGAGAAACAGATGAGAGATATGGAGACAGAGAGACAGAGAAAAATAGTGAGAGAGACAGAGAGAGAAATAGACAGTGAAAGAGACAGAGACAAAGGCAAATAGATGAGAGAGATGGAGACAGCCAGAGAGAAATAGTGAGACAAGAGACAGAAATAGATGGTGAATGAGAGAGACAGCGACGAGAGAAATGAGTGAGAGAGAGTAATGGATAGGAGAGACACAAAGAGAAATAATGAAAGAGAGGCAAAGAGAAATAGATGAACAAGATGGAGACAGAGAGAAATAGTGAAAGACAAGAGACAGAGAAATAGATGGTGAGTGTGAGAGAGAGATAGAGAGAAATAGAGAGAAAGAGAGAAATAGATAGTGAGAGAGACAGAGACAGAGAAAAATAGTAAGAGAGAGACAGAGGCAGAGAAATAGTGAGAGAGACAGAGAGAAATGGATAAGAGAGAGACAAAGAAAGAAATAATGAAAGAGACAGAGGCAAAGAGAAATAGATGGTGAGTGTAAGAGGGACAGAGGCAGAGACAGAGAGAAATAGACAAGAGAGACAGAGTCAGAGAGAATAGGAAAGAGACAGAGGGAAAAATAGAGGGTGAGAAAGATGAAGAGAAATAAGAGAGAGAGAGAGAGAGAAACAAAGAAAAAATAGGAGAAAACCAGAGACAGAGAGAAAAATAGATAGTGAGAGAGAGAGACAGAGAAATAGTGAGAGAGACAGAGAGAAATGGATAGGAGAGAGACAAAGAGAGAAATAGACAGTGAAAGAGGCAAAGACAAAGAGAAATAGATGAGAGAGATAGAGACACAGAGACAGAGAAATAGTGAGACAGAGCCAAAGAGGAAAATAGATGGTGAATGTGTGTGAGAGAGAGACAGAGACAGAGAAAAATAGACAAAATAGACAAAGACAGAGGGAAAAATAGAGAGTGAGAAAGACAAAGAGAAATAAGAGAGAGAGAGACAAAGAGAAATAGTGAGAGAACCAGAGCCAGAAAGAAAAATGGATAATAAGAGACAAAGAAATAGATAGTGAGAGAGACAGAGAGAAATGGATAGGAGAGAGACAAAGAGAGAAATAGACAGTGAAAGAGACAGAGACAAAGAGAAATAGATGAGAGAGATAGACAGGCAGAGAGAAATAGTGAGAGAGACAGAGAGAAATGGACACGAGAGACAAAGAGAGAAATAGTGAAAGAGACAGAGACAAAGAAATAGATGAGAGAGATGGAGACAGAGAGACAGAGAATTATTGAGAGAGACAGAGCCAGAGAGGAAAATAGATGCTGAGTGAAAGAGAGAGAAATGGATAGGTGAGAGACAAAGAGAGAAATAGCCCAGAGATAGAAACAAAGAGAATAGAAAGGAGGAAGACAAAGGAAGAGAAATAAGCGGTGAAAGGGACAGAGATAAAGAGAAATAGACAAGAGAGACAGAGCCAGAAAGAAGAGAGAGGAGAGAGACAGAGGGAAAAATAAATGATGAGAGAGCCAGAGCCAGGGATAAAAAGATGGTGAAAGAGACAGAGATAACGAGAAATAAATAGGAGATAGACAAAAAGACAGTGAATAGACAGTTAAAGAGACAAAGAAAAATAGGAGAGAGAGAGAGAGAGAGAGAGAGAGAGAGAGAGAGAACCAGAGAGAGAGAGAGAGAGAGAGAGAGAGCCAGAGAGAATAGATACTAGAGAGCCAGAGGGAGAGAACTAGACCGTGAGAGAACCAGAGCCAGAGCAAAACAGATGATGAAAGAGACAGCGATAAAGAGAAATAGACGGTGAGAGAGACGGAGATGGAAATAAACAGAGAGACAAAGTGAGAAATAGAAATAGAGACAGATAAATAGCCGGTGAGAGATGCAGTGAGAGAACAAAGAGACTGAGGTTCAGGACAGAAGGATTAGAGAGAAAGCAGAAGGAAAGGGGCCAGAGCCAGAGAGAGCCTTGGGACGAGCCACAGGGCAACTGGAGAAAACACTAACAGCCAGGATGCATTTAGCTCCTTGAGGTTTGTCTGTTTTACAAGCATTAACTTGGTTAATTTTCATAATGACTCCAAGAGGGAGATGCTTTTATTATCCCCATTTCACAGAAGTGAAAACAAGCCAAGAACACACAGAGTCAGAAGCTAGTGAGTGCCTGATGCTGGTTCCAGACTGAGGGCTTCCTGATGCCAGCCCCATCCCACTAAGGGTCCCCTGGGCCACCTGGTTGGCTCCAGTTAAACAGAAAGGGGGCATTCTGGGAAAGAGAAGCCGGGGCAGAGGCAGAGGCATGAGGAGGGCCCCAGTCTGATCCTCTGCCACTCACTCTCACCCAGTGTGACAAAACAGTGCCATCTTTGGGGACCCTCCCAGCTGTCTTTCCTACCTTCAGGGTAATCTGCCGCTAAGGATGAGCTGGGGAGCATATCGCACCCACCTCCACCACCCTGTCTGTTTTTGAGGGAGGGAGGAAGGAAGCACAAATGGTGAACATCCAGTCATTGAGAGGGAGAGGCAGATGCAAAAGAACCACCAAAAAGTGAGATGAACTGCCTGGAAATTTGGTTAGACCGCAGGGGTCCTCAAACTTTTTCAATAGGGGGCCAGTTCACTGTCCCTCAGACTGTTGGAGGCCGGACTATAGTAAAAACAAAAACTTTGTTTTGTGGGCCTTTAAATAAAAAAACTTCATAACCCTGGGGGAGGGGGATAAACATCCTCAGCTGCTACATCTGGCCCACAGGCCATAGTTTGAGGACCCCTGGGTTAGAGGGTCATCAATTAAGAACTAAAAGGAGATCTTAGCGCTCACCCAGCCAGCCCCTTGTTTCACTGAGGCCCAGAGCAGGTAAGGGACCCATTCATAAGTGCTAGTTTTCAAGTTGGAAGAGGCCCCAGAAGCCATCTAGCCTGCCTCCACCATATGACTGATAAAGAAACTGGCCCTCAAGAAAGTTGCTCTTGTCCAAGACACACAGAGGCAGGATTCAAACTCGGGACCTCTGTCTGCTGTACACTTTCCCCTGGGCCATACTTCCCAAGGTAGTAAGCAGCGTATTTGACCCCAGAACCAGCTGGCTTTTCACTGGCTAGTGCTGCCTGTGAGAACGGGTGATGACTCCTCATTTGTCAATGGGTCAGTGAATGAGAGAATGCTGAACTAGCTCTCCCTCTGAATCCCGGCCCTCCTTTCAACCTCTGGGATGACCTTACTTTGCCCAATCCCGTCTCGCTGGAATTGGTTTTCTCCTAGCTAGAAAACCCTTGTTCCGAGCTGTGGGGGAGCAGACATCATGGTCCCTTGTCTGATGTGCCCACTGCCCCCCCTTGCCTTTGTTTCCCTGATAGCTGGAGCCCTATAAAAACCTCTGTATTTAATTGCTCGCTGCTGGATCCTTTGAGACATGAGTCCAGTTCAGCCAGCGAGGGGTCAGCCATCTTTTGGACAAGAGTCCTGCCTGACCGGCTAGTCTAAATTCTCCTCAAATAAAATATTAAAAACCTAATCTCTGTCTCGCCTCAGTTTCTCCGGCATTACAGAAGCAAAGCACTGAGTTTGAATCTCACCTCCAAAATCAGCTGTGATTCTCAGTACGTCATAGAAGCCCAGCAGGTCCATGCCCACAGCGGCTCACCGTCTCCACAGACGTAGAGCGCCAGCAGGTCCGTGCCCACATTGGCTTACCCTCACCCTAATAATTGTAAAGACATACTGGGTAAAAAGCAGGATAATCTTGAGGGAGAATGCAGGCCATTGAAACAAGGCATTTTAAATATACTTTTTACCCCCTAACAATGAACTAAGTACATACGGAGATAAATACGTTAGGATGATAATTTCTGCTATTTACTACTCTGCACCTTGGTACTGCTAAATAAACAAACAAATAAACTAATAAATAAACAAATAAATGGATAAATAGATAGATAAATGAATAAATGAATGAATGAATAAATAGAAACATTGCAGCTATTTAAAATTCTATTGATGTTGAGCATCATAGGTGGGGTAGTTATAGTTCTGTTTTGATAAGTATCTCGATCTTGATAGTTGGGGTAGACACTGAAATGTCAAAGTATGAAATGTGCATATTAAACGATGTCAGCATAAAAGATATATTAAGCTGGTCCTGAGATTAATAAACAGAGACTGCAAAGTACATCTTCCGCCTGGCCTTGGGTACCCACACTCTCAGTTTTCATTGGAGCTGGACTCCAATAGTATATCACTTAATCCCTCTCAGCCTCAGTACCCTCATCTGTAAAATGGGCACAATAATAGCCCCTACTCTACAGGGTTGTGAGATACCGTAATATAAAGAGCTTTGAAAATCTTAAGGTAGGAGAAGCTAGGTGGTGTAGTGAATAGAGCATTATTAGCCCTGAAGTCAGGAGGACCTGAGTTCAAATCTGGCCTCAGACATTTAATACTTCTTAGTTGTGTGACCCTGAGCAAGTCACTTAACATCAGTTAAAAAAAAAAAAGAACTGCAGACAATACACACACAGATACTTTATGAACACAATTAAAAAACATTTTTTCACACAAAGTCAGATCTAAACAACTGGAAAAATATCAATTGCTCGTGGGAAGGAAGAGTAAAAAAATTTTTTTTAAAGATAATGCTACCTAAATGAATTTATTTATTCAAAGAATTATTTTACATAAGTAGAAAAGATAATGAAATTTGTCTGAAGGAATAAAAGGTCAAAAATACCAATTCAAAGTGTGGGAAGAGAGGAGAGTTGGTAGGACCAGATCTTAAAGTATACCAACTACAAAATTGTATTTAACAGGGCGGCATAGAGCACTGGGCCAACAGTTCCTGAGTTCAAATCTCACCTCAGACACTTTAAGTTGAGTGACCTTGGGCAAATCATTGTTTGCCTCAGTTTCCTCACCTATAAAATGAGTAAGAGAAGTAAGGACAAACCACGCCAGTGTCTTTGACACAAACCCCCCAAATGGGATCGTGGAGAATCAAACAAAACTGAATGAAAAGTGTAATCATCAAAACAATTCGGTTGATCAGTGGAGCAGATTAAGTCTACAATATACAGAATCAATCAATATCTATTGAGTCCTACTAGGTGCCAGGCACTGTGCTAAGAAGTAAATGAGCATGGTAAACTAGCCTTCGAGAAATTCAAAAATCCCGACTATTGGCACAAGAGCTTGAGTCCCAACTTCTCAGGCTTTTCCTGCTGCTATAAAATCAGCCCGGAGTTCTTCCTCCAAAGCCACCGTGGATCAAGTCTGGGCCAGATCCACCAGTTATATCTAGAACCCTAAAGGACAAAGCAATCCGTGAATCGTCACACCCAGAAACGAACACAGTCCCTCCGGTGAGTCTGATGGTGACCAAGGGTAGCGGTTCCCTTGCCTCTTGGCCCTGGCACTCGGTCTGATGCAACCCCAAGCGTCCCGAGCTTGGTGAGCTCTCCCTTCATGGAGCCCATTTGTGTGGTGGAGTTTGCAGTTTCCTAGAACTCCCAGAGAGTTTCCAGACCGGCTGCTCTCTAACCACTCAGTACCCCTGAGGCTGGTTTTTTGAATCGGAGTGTAAGGCTTGACATTCATCCCTACTCAATTTCATCGATTAGATTTAATTCAGCGTTAGCCGAGCAAAGTCTTGGAGGCCCGACTTGTGTGGGACAAAGCCCCGGCTCACGTCAATCAGATAAATCGAGGAGATTTCTCCGGGTAAAAGCAGAGAGGAATTGGACCAGGATCTTGCGAGAAAGGGCGTCTCCCTAATGTTCTGCTTTTACCCAGAGAAATCTCCTCGATTTATGTGAGCCGGGTGATGGGAGTTTGTTCCACACTCTGGCCGCCTTCTCCCAAGGGCGAGGGGCAGCTCCCCTGCCCCCCGCCCGGGCCCTGAAGGTTCTCCCACAGCTGAGCTACCCCATGGAGGCAGAGGGAGGCCGAACGCTGGCCCTGCTGACGGACTCCCCCACAGCCTCGTCCCTTGCCCCCTGCGCCGTTCCCCAAGAGCCCTGGGGAGCCCTCCCCCCTCTTCCAGTCCCAGAACAGAGCTCAGCTCTGTTCGCGTCCTCCTGGCTCGTTCCCAGCAGGGGCCGCCCCAGCCCCAGGACGTCGGAAGCCCCATAGGCCCCCCCTGCTCCCCCGGGGCTCTGCCCTTCCCTCCTTAAGGCCCCTGCTCTTCCTTCTCCAGAAGAATCAACACTTCCTGAATAAGGGGCCTGAGTCCAGAAGCCCCAAGAGACCAGAGGGATTAACCCAGTTGTGTCCTCCCCTGGGGGAGCCAAGATGGCCTCCCCTGAGGCCCTCCTGACAGGCTCTGGGCCCCCAGGCTCCCTCCTGGTCCTTTCCCTATTGAAGCCATGTCTCCGGTGCTCCACCCCTCTTCACCTGCCCCGGGACTCCTTCCTGCCAATGTCTCGGCCTCCCCCAGCATCCCTTTGTCTCCCGTTCCATCGCTGGGTCTCTCCATCTCTCATTCCCACCGTGTTTGCCTCCTCCCCTTGCTTTGGTCCCATTTTACCCTTAACAATGTGTCTCTAACTCTGTTTCTCTCTGTGTGTCTCTTTCTGTCTGTCTCTTTCTATCTCTGTCTCTATGTTTCTGTCTGTCTGTCTTTGTCTCTTTCTCTTTCTGTGTCTGTCTCTCTGTCTTTGTTTCTATTGCTGTCTCTGTCTGTTTCCCTCTTTCTGTCTGTCTGTCTGTCTCTGTCCCTGTCTCTCTCTGAGTCTGTCTCTCTCTCTGTCTCCCTCTCTCTCTCTCTGTCTCTATCTCTGTGTCTCTCTCACCTGCCTGCCTCGGTCTCTGCCCGCCTCTTCTCTTTCCCCATCCTCCTGCACATCTCTCCTTGTCTCTGTCTCGGGGTCCGTCTCTGTGCCTCGACCTCCCTGGCGGCGGCCCTGCCCCCCCCCCGTGTCTCTGCCCCCACGGCCCCCTCTCCCCTCCTGGCCCACGTGGCTATTAGCCGCTCTGGGATTGCTTTCTTTCATTGCGGGCTCCCTTTCACTGGAGAAAATGGCTCAGTAATGCTTCTTTTATCACAGAATTAGGGGATTTAGGGCCCAGATGTGACAAAGGGACTCTCCGGGAGCCGGGCCTGGGCGCCAATCAGCCCCACATCTCGGGCCTGGGAGCAGAGAGGGAAATGGGGGGATTACGGCCGCTGCTGGCTGAGCCTCCGGCCAGATAGCATCTCGGCAGCTCGGAGAAAGGGAGCGAAATCCAGGAAGGGGAGGCCGGGCCCAGAACAATGTCCACAGCCAGCCGGGGGCCGGCTCGGGCCTTTTGGGGAGAGGGATTCAAAAGCCATTAGAGAGGCTTAACGCCAGGGTTAATCTGCTTTGGCCGTTCATTTGTCAAAAGTGAATTTATAGGTTTGGAAAAATCCTGTCTTTGGGGATGAGGCCCCAGGCCAGCCCTAGTCTCCCTGCCCCCCTTGGGTCCATGGTTCTGCTGTCTCCTTGTCCCCCCCCTGCCCCCCAATCTCCCACCCTGCCTGTCCCCCTCCCACTGCCCCCCACAGTCTCCCACCTTGTCTGTCCCTTCCCCCTGTCCCTACCGACCTCCCAACAGCAGACCTCTTCCTCTGTGCTGTCCTAGGTCCGTCCCCTTATTGCCAGCAGCCTCTCGGCTTCCCTGCCCCTCACTCTTGCCGTCCCAGCCTCCTCCTGTTCCCAATCCCCTTGCCTTTCCCCACCAGCCCCCCCTTTCTTCCCCAGTGTCCTCACTGTGCCTACAAATGGCCCAGCTTCCTTGTCCCCTAACGCTGTCCCTTCCACACCTCTGAGTCCCAGCAGTCAGTGCTCTGCAGCCTCTTCCATCTGCCATCCAGCCCCAGGTTTCCATATCAGAGTCCCTCGTTGTGGGCAAAGCATCCAGACCGTCCGGAGCCGGCCCCTTGCCCGCATCAGCTGCGTCCCCGGGACTGGACTTGCAGGGCCCGGAGCCTCTGCATCCCTGGCAGTCCGGTGACTGACGTGGTTCCACTCCCCGCCGGGGCGGTCCTGAGGGGTGAGACACCCTCCCAGCGCTGGGGGTCCCCAGGCCACGGCCTCCAAGGGGGGCCAGAGCAATGGGTTTCCTTTCCCTAAGCCGTCCCAGCAGCTCCTGACTAGAAGGCATGTTAGGTACAGGGTCCAATTTTATTTAGCTTTCTGCGGCTCAGGGCTAGGGAGCGACATTGGATGAATTGAGGAACTGATTTCCAGGTGAGTAATGGGCCAAGATCTCCAAGTGAATGAAGGGGGGGATTATTTTAGGAGTTTCCCAGGTCAGATAAAAGGGGTGCAGGTTAGGGTTGTCAGGAGATTCAGGGGATCACCGAGTCCTCATGACATTAGTGGGATGGGGGTATAAAAGGATGAAGTCGATGGTTCTTGTGTGACTCAAACACTTACCGTGTGACCCCAGACCCTTAACTTCCATTTGCCTCAGTTTTTCTGTTTGGAAAATGGGGGCAAGCATCTCATTCCCATAGTTGTTATAAGGATCAGATCTTAAAGTACTAAAGAATTGCCTCCTGATGATGATGAATCCCAACCTCCTTCCTCTGAATGTCCTTCCTAAAATGGGACCCTCAGAACCAAGCTTGGCCCTTCCCATGTTGCTGGCTGAGGGCTGAGGGCCCGTGCCCTCCCTCATTCTGGACAGCAGGTCTCTCAGGGCACCTTTTAGCCAATGTATTATTGCATTGACTCATGTTGTGGTCCACCAAGACCCTGGCATCTTTTTCAGACAACTTGCTATATAATCACACCTCTACCATCTTGTACTGAAGAAGTTGAAATGTCAAGTGCAAGGGCAATGCTTTATTGTAAGAATGAGCTCCAAATCCCCTTGGACTTTTTTTTTTAATTCTTAAAAGTTTATTTTGAACTTCCATACAAAATGAGAAAAGAAAAAAAGTCATTGCTGTGTATACAGCAGACCTTAAGGGAGGATTCAATATAAAGCAATAAATTTCCATGTCATAAATGCGACATATTGTTTCCAAGGGCTGCCCGGCTTTTCTTTGCTTCCCCATAGTTTTTCTTTTGTTATCTGCTATGCACTTGTAGTTTATTTTCTCTTCCCCCATCCCACCCTAAAGAAGGCTACAATTAAGTACAAAGATTGAGCTATCCCTCTATCTATCTATCTATCTATCTATATGTGTATATGTATGTATGCATATGATGTATAAACATAAAATAAATCTTAATTTGTTTAGTTGTTTTAAACAAATTAATTTTATTTATTAAATTATTTTAATTATTTTATATATTAAAATAAATTAAATAATTTAAAAATTATTTAATGTGCACACACATATATGGATTTCAGTTGTAATTGAATCAGCTCCTGATGCTTTACCACACGAAAGTAGCCAATAGCATTTAACTCTCTTGCAGAGAGTACAACTCCAGAGGGCTGGCCATGTTGTTCGAATGCCAAATGTACAATTGACAAAAAGCTTATTTTATGGAGAACTCACACATGGCAAGCGCTAACAAGGTGGTCAGAAAGAGCAATACAAGGACATTCTCAAGGTCTCTCTTTAGAGAGAACTTTAAAGCTGATTTTACAACACGGGACATGCTGGCACAGGACCGCCCAGCACGGTGTGCCCTCCTCAGAGAAGGTGCCTTGCTCTATGAGCAAAGCAGAATTGAATTAGCTCAGAAGAAACACAAGATGCACCAAGTTAGAGAATCCTCCCCAAATGTTCATAGGGGTTATTAGTGTACGAGCTCTTACTGGTCTGATCAGCCACAGCTGTATACACTGAAACTCAACTCTAACATAGTGAAGTCATTTTGGTGCTCTTTAAGAACAAAGCTCAACAATCCACTCAAACATACATAGATATCTATAAACACACACAGACACAAATATGTGTGTGTATTATACACACACACACACACACACACACATATATGTAAAATTGTACTAGGCTTATTTCCTCCTATTAAGGTTTCTCTGAAAGTGGAGAGCATCTTCCTTCATTAGCCCAAGTTTTTTCCTGTTTTTCCAAATCAACCAGATCATCATTTTCTACACCACAACAATATTCCAACCCAATCACATTCCATCTGAGAAACTGTCTATGAAAGTGTTTTCCCCAATTTTCTCCATTCTTTCTAGTTTTGATTACATAAGTTTTGTTTATACGAGAAAATTTTAATTTAAAGAAATTAAAAATTATCCATTTTAAACTTCAATGTTCTCACTTTATAATCTAGTGCAAGGTTTAATACTACTGGATCTGCTTCCTTTTTTTCCCCCCTTCTTGATTTTTTGTTCTTCTAAATGAAATTTCTTATTATCTTTTTCTAACTCAGGAAGATAATTTTTTAGTAATTTAATTAAATTGTAGCTAAATTCCAGAATTAGCAGATCAAGGAGAAAATACTGCAAGCAGCCAGAAAGAAACAATTGGAACATCTAGGAGCCACAATCAGGATTACCCAGGATCAGCTTCCACTTTAAAGGATTGAAGGGCATGGAATACAATATTCTGGAGGGCAAAGGAGCTTGTACTGCCGCCCAGAATCAGCTACCCAGCAAAACTAAGCATTAGGTTTCAGGAGAAACATTCAATGAAATAAGGATTTTCAATTATTTTTGATGAAAAGACCAGAGCTGAACAGTAAATTTGATCTTCAAATACAGAACACAAGAGAAGCATAAAAAGGATAAAAGGGAAGGGAAAAAATACAATTTTATATGGAAAGATGACATGTTTAACTCTTGAGAACTTTATCTTTGTTAGAGGTATACTTAGAGGATGTAGTATAATTTGACTTTATTGTAATGATATAAAAAAGAAATTAGGGGTAGAAAAGGGATTGTACTGGAAGAAGAAGAAAGGGGGGGTGTAAAATGAGGTAAATCATATCACATGAAGAGGCAAAAAAGACTTATTGCAGTTGAGGGAAAGAAGGGAGGGGAATGAGCATTGTTTGAACTTTAATCTCACTGGATTGGCTCAAAGAGAGAATATAAGACATTTTTAGTTTGATATAGAAACTTGTCTCACCTTATAGGGAAGTAGGAGGGGAAAGGAAAGGAAGAGGCTAAGAGAGGGGAGAACTGAAGTAGAAGGGGGAAGGGATAAGAAAGGGGGAATGGCTGTAAAAGGGGAGGACTGTTTGTGGGAGGTGGTGATCACAAGCAAAATACTGGTAAGGAGGGAAAGGGAGAATGGAAAAAGAAAATTATAATGGAAAATAAGATAGTGGAAAATACAAAGTTAGTAATTTTAACTGTGAATATGAATGGGATGAATTCTCCCATAAAACAGAAGCAGACAGCAGACTGGATTAAAACCAGAATTCCACAATATATTGTTTTCAAGAAATATATTTTAAATACAAACAAAATGATACATAAAGAGTAAAGGTAAAAGGCTGAGGCAGAAAAGGCTGAAGTAAAACAAAACAAAACAAACAGGGGCAACAATCCTGATCTCTGATCAAGCAAAAACAAAAATAGATCTAATTAAAAGAGATAAGGAAAGAAATTACATTTTGCTAAAGGGTACTATAGATAATGAAACAATATCAATACTAAACATACATGCACCAAGTAATATAGCATGCAAATTCCTAGAGAAGTTAAAAGTCCTGCAAAGGGAAACAGACAACAAAACTATTCTAGTGGGGGATCTCAACCTCGCTCTATGAGAACTAGATAACTCGAATCACAAAATAAACAAGAAAGAAGTTAAGAAGGTAAATAGAATTTTAGGAAAGTTACATATGAGAGACCTTTGGAGTAATTTAATTGAGATGAAATTAAATAGATTACTTAGGTAAACTTTTCACTTTACATTATATTGGCTTTATCTTCCCATGAATAATAAATATTACTTTAATTACTTAAATTCTATTTTTATAAAAAGTGTTTATAAAAAATCTATATATAGTTCTCATGTCCCTTTTGGCAGGTATATGTTTAGGTATTTTATACTATCTAGTTATCTTTAAAACATTATTTTTAATTTTAATTTAAAACAATATTGAATAATATTGCTGACATCGTAGTTTTCCTAATTTTTCTCTTTTGATGAAATCTATTCTAGCTTTGATTCTGTCTGAAATCATGATTACTACTCCTGCTTTTTTTACAGATTAAATTCTATTCTTGCCCTTTATTTTATTTTTGTGTTTATCTCTCATATTTATTGTTTCCTCAAAGCAACATATTGTTGAATTCAAATTTTAATATGCTATACAACTCTGCATTCTAATTATTTGTTGTGTATTTTCCTCCTTCCTGCTTTTCCTCACTATCCTTCTCACCCTATTTCTATTCCTTCTTGCACTCTTGCATTACTTTATCTGCTCTGCTACCTTGCCATCCTATTCCTTAATCTATCCACCCCTCTAAGAGTCCCTCCCTTATTCTCTGCGCTGATCCCTTGCCCTCTTGTTTCTTTCTGAATTTAGGAAAAAATTCTAGATATACATGTTGTCCCATTCTTGATGAGAATAACATGAATGTTTGTGGCAGCCCTCTTTGTAGTGGCCAGAAACTGGAAACTGAGTGGATGCCCATCAATTGAAGAATGGCTGAATAAATTGTGGTATATGAATATTATGGAATATTATTATTTGGTAAGAAATGATCAACAGGATGATTTCAGAAAGACCTGGAGAGACTTACTCGAACTGATGCTGAGTGAAATGAGCAGGGCCAGGAGATCATTATATACTTCAACAACAATACTATATGATGACCAATTCTGATGGACCTCAGCAATGAGATGAACCAAATCAGTTCTTTTTTTTTTTTTAATTTAATAGCCTTTTATTTACAGGTTATATGTACGGTTAACTTTACAGCATTGACAATTGCCAAACCTCTTGTTCCAATTTTTCCCCTTTCCCCCACCCCCTCCCCCAGATGGCAAGATGACCAGTAGATGTTAAATATATTAAAATATAAATTAGATACACAATAAGTATTTTTGTGTATTTTGATTTCCTGCATTTTTGATTTCCTTCACAAGCTAATTGTACAATATTTCAGTCTGATTCTATTTGTACAGCAAAATAACGGTTTGGTCATGTATACTTATTGTGTATCTAATTTATATTTTAATATATTTAACATCTACTGGTCATCCTGCCATCTGGGGGAGGGGGTGGGGGGAAAGAGGGGAAAAATTGGAACAAGAGGTTTGGCAGTTGTCAGTGCTGTAAAGTTACCCGTACATATAACCTGTAAATAAAAGGCTATTAAAATTTTAAAATTTTTTTAAAAAAAGATTTTAGGATTACTTGGTCTCCCTCCTACTAGCTTCATCTTTATCAGTTTTTCCTTTTAGCCTCATTTGTATAATTACTTCTTTCTATTTTTCCTTCCAGTTTTTTTTTTAAGAATTTAAGAATTACCTCATCATACTCAGCTCACCTCAAATCTTTCTTTCAACTACCCAAATAATGATGATGTCATAAAAGTTCAGGCAAGATTTTCATAGATAAGTATACAGTTTGATCTTGACCCTTGACCCTTACATAAAGGGTCTTTAATGTTTACCTTATATTGCTCCTGGATGTTATGTTTTCCTTAAGTTCTGCTGTTTTTGTCAAAAATATCCGAAAGTCATTCTATTTGTTAAATATCCATTTTTTAAAAGAAAAAAATCAGGATTATATTTAACTTTGCTGGGTTCAGTTATCTTTGCTCATGATCTCAGCTTTTTTTTTTTTTTTAAACAAAGTATAGCATTCCAAGATCCATGGTTCTTCAGCATAGTAGTGTGTAAGTCTTAGGTAAACCTTGTCGTAGCTCCTAAGGTATTTAAATTGCTTTTTTCTTCTTGTTTCTAATATTTTCTTTTTAACCAGGAAGCTCTGAAAATTGCTATAATAGTTCTGTAAGTTTTCCTCCTGGGATCTCCTTCAGAAGGTAATCAGTGAATTTTTCTATTTTTACTTTACATTCTTGTTCTAGACATTCAGGGCAATTTTCCTTGATAATTTCTTGTAATATTGTATCATCTTTTTTTTTTTTTTTGATCATACTTTTCAGTACAAATATTCTTATTTCTCCTTGATCTGTTTTCCAAGCCACTTGTTTCCGATAAGATTCACATTCTCTTCTATTCTTTCATTCGTTTGGTTTTGTTTTATTATTTTGTGGTGTCTTAGAACACTATTAGCTTCCTTTTGCCCATTTTCTCCTTTAAGTTTTTGTTTCTCTATTTTAAGTTGTTTGACTTTTCATAATTTTCTTAGGTTGCTCTTATTTTTTCCCTAATTTTTCCTTGATCTCTCTTATTTTTTAAAATTCTTCTTTAAGTTCTTGCAACAACTCTTTTTTTGTTCTTATGACCATTTGTTGTTTCTTATTGCAAAATTTTTAGCTGCATTATCTTCTCTCTCAATAGTAGTTATCTATGGTTGGGTTCTTTCTCCTTTGTTTACTCATTTTCTTTGTTTTGTTTTATTTTCAGCAGCTATTAAATTTTAGTCTCCAGGCTGCCTTCCTTCTCTCTTCAGATGACTTGCTGCCTTAGGCTGGCTTCATCCATTCCCTATACCTTGCAAGAACTTTAAAAGGATTTTTAAAACTTAAAGGGTTTATACCCTTTTATTATCCCCTATTCACCATCTCCCCTCAGACGCTGAGGAAAACGGCTCAGGCCCCTGCGCCCGAGAGTCCTCAAACTTGCTTCCCACAGAACCCACAGTCTCCAGCCTCCATCTGGGGAGGTCATTCCCGTGGCCATCCCACCAACTGCCAATCATGATATGGTACCTCAGGCGGGTAGGCAAGCCAGCCAAGCAGAAGTAGCCGGGCATCTGGGCCAGAAAGCCTTCCTCCTCATCTCCAGTCTACATACATTTGCACAGCTATTGCCCTGTGCCCGAAAGGCCCTCCCTCCTCTCTCTTTCTTCAGAAAATCCATCAGGACGCAGCTTAAGCACCTTCTTCTGCAGGAAACCTACACTGGCCCCCCTCCTCCCTCCCCCCCTCCCATTTAATGACTTTGTTTAGACTTGTATTTGACACTACCTTTGCATGTCCTATCATCTCTCCCATTGCAGATAACCTTCTCCAGCCCCTGGCACGGGGCCTGGCACACAGCAGGCACTTAATACATGCTTGCTGACATCCTTCATCCAGCACCACTTGCCTGGGCTCCGAGAAATTAGATCGCTCCCTCTCTCCACCATGACATTAGATTACTTAGGATGGAAAGAAATCCATTGTAGACCGGCGAATAATTACACGCTGTTAGCATATTATAAAATATATTTTTTCTTTAAATGTTTGGGCATTTCTTTCTTGTTCAAGTCAGACTTGAGGGTGGGGAGGGGGACGGGGGTCTCCGCGGGCTCCGCCTCAGCTGGCGACGATGAACCTGGGGTGCTTGGAGGCCAGCTCGCCCAGCCCCTCCCTTCCACGCATGGACAGCACAGGCCCCTGCCGTGTCGGGGCTGGGGAGCCCCCGGGGTCACCCCCATCTCTGGAGGAGGAAGTGCATGACGTAAGGGAGGGAACGCTGGTTTTCAGGTGAAGACACAACCTGACTAATACAGATAAGGTGTGTGATTGTGGGCAGACGCCTGCACCCTCCTGAGCCTCAACTTCCCCATCTGCAGAGTAGGAACGATCAGAGCAGCCCAGCCAGCTGGCAGACCTCCCGGAGTGGTTGTGAGGTAGTAGCACATAGTAGGTGCTTAATTAACGTTTACTGAGCATGGATGGGTCACCAATAACGATGACGCTCAGTCGCTCACTGCGCGGTCTTTGGGCCAGCCTCTGCCCCTCTTAAAATGAGGGGTTGGATCAGCCAGCTCCCGAGGTCCCCCCTTACACTAACATCCTGTGACCTCCAGAACCCCGACCACCTGATCAGTCTGTCCTGGTGGCTACAGAGAGGGAAGGACGTCGAAGCAGGTGGGGGAGAGGGCCCCAGAGGCTCTGTCGGTCATGCCCTTTGAGCCCCCCACCTCCCCCGGGGCCCCCCCCAGACACAGCCCCTCTGCTCCTTGGGGATCCCCTGGTGCCATCGACAGGAGCACGTGGCCTCTCGGCCAGCCCGGGTCCCTCAGCTGAGGGGCCATGCCGTGCTGAGCGAGCAGGGCCCGGGCCCGCGTCCAGGCCTGCCTCAGCTCCCGAGAGGAGCTGCTGGCTCCGGGCTCCATGGCCTCCACGGCCTCCCCGGCGCCTCCGGCCCCCCCAGTCTCCAGGGCCCGGATCACAAGCTCAGCCTCCACCAGCAGCACGGCCAGGGCCGTGTGAAGCTTGGGGCAGCCCAGGGCCTTCAGCAGCAGAGCGCCGGCGTCACCTGAAACACACGGGAGACAGAGGCGGTGACAGGCAGCCCAGGGCCCGGCCTCGGGTCTGAGAGGAGGGCGGGGGTCTGGCATGTGCGTGGGGGGGAGGGTGTGTGCACATGTGTGCACACCCTGCTGCCCCCCAGCTTGTCAGGCCCCTCAGGCGGGAGCGTCCCTCGCAGCCCCCTCTACACACGGGCACATCACACATGCAAACCCAGCACACACGCTGCAACACGTGTCTACACAGGCAAGCACAGCACACACGGCACACATGTATCCCTCCCCCCACAGACACACAACACAATCCATACACACATGTGCCACATGCATAACACTCACACGTGTGCACGCACACCTATACACAACACACATACATACCTGTGCAGGCATACCCCCCCCAACATGTGCACATGCCCCCCCACATGTGCACACACACACGTTAAATTCATTCCTAAAGACCCGAGCTCCTCGGCCCTGCCTGTGTCCCCGGCCCCTAATCCAGGACCTTGTGCAGGACGGTCCCGAACACCTGCTACTCCCACTCAGCCGGGCCCAGGCTGGACCCTCCCTGGAGGCGAGAACTTTTCTGGCCCCCCCGGGCTGATCCCCTGGCACCCACCTTGACTCCACCAGAGGCAGCAGTGCTGGAGGCTCCGGAGGACGCCGGGGGCTCGAGCCTCTGCCCACTGCCGGGCCCGGGCCCTCAGGGGCGCCGCATCCCCCACTCTGTCCAACAGCCGGAGCAAGAAGGGGAGTAGAAGCTGGGCGAACACGGCCGGCTCCGCGAAGAAGTTAGCTCCGTCCTCCTCATAGAGGCTGGGGGGCCTAGGAAGGGGCGGTCGCATTAGCCCTGCCCTGTCCCGGCCCTGAGCGCGGCCAGTCCCGCTCACGCGGCGTGGCTGCCAGGGGTGCAGGGTCCCACACCGGGGAGGTCGCGGGCCAGGCAGAAGGAACAGCTCCCGGCTACGTGCGGCTCGGGGCTTTAGCAGGCCCTCTCCTCCAGTCAGTAAGTGAGGCTTCCTGAGCTGGCTGGCCCTTGCACAAGGTTCCGGGGCAGGCTTGTCAGAATCTACAAACCCTGGCCCAGTCCAGCCTCATACTAGTGGCTGACCCAGACTAGCCCACTTCTAGCAGCTGACCCAGGCTAGCCCTATCCCTAGTGGCTGACCCAGGCTAGCCCACTTCTAGCAGCTGACCCAGGCTAGCCCTATCCCTAGTGGCTGACCCAGGCTAGCCCACTTCCAGCAGTTGAACCAAGCTAGCCTCCTTCTAGCAGCTGACCCAGGCTAGCCCCCCTCTAGCAGCTGAACCAGACCAGCCCACTTTTAGCAGTTGACCCAGGTCAGCCCCCTTCAACAGTTGACCCAGGTTAGGCCCATCCTAGCAGCTGACCCAGGCTAGCCCCCTTCTAACAGCTGACCCAGACCAGCCCACTTTTAGCAGCTGACCCAGGCTAGACCCCTTAACAGCTGACCCAGGCTAGCCCCCTTTTAGTGGCTGACTTTCTTTGAGGAGAGCTCCCCCTGCCCCCAGCAAACTGCTCTGAGGGGCACTGGGTACATGGGGGAGAGCCAGACCCTTACCGATTAGCGCCCATCTCCTCCAGGAGACACTCCAGATCATACTGGGGAAGATGGAGCATCAGAAGCGGCCAGGTGTCCTCACAGGCCCCAAAGTGTGTCTCAATAACCTGTAGTACCAGGAGCAGCCCCTGGTTGGCCTGCAGCGTTGTGCCAGCCTCCCAGGGCCAGGCTCTCACCTGCTGGGCCAGCAGACTGGCGAACATGGCTGCTTCCAGTCTCACTGCCTGGTCCTCATCCTGCAGCAGGAAAATGCCAGCGTTCAGAAGCCTGAGGGGAGAGGCACAGTCAGGGAAACCGAGGCACGTCCAGGCCAGGGGGTGTCAGCCGAGCTATGGAGGAGAAGGGGGGGCAGGTGTGACCGAGACACTGCCAAAGGCACCAGCCTCTCCCTCGGGCAACCCATGAGAGCAGCGCTTCCCCCGGCCCCTGGTCTGCACTAGAGCTCAAATGGGCCTTTGTTATTGCAGAGGAAAGGGGACTCCCACATCTGACAAGTGGTGGGGGGACCAGACGGCCCGGGGTTCCTTCCAGTTCTAGCAATAAGAGCCACGGATTTCCATCTTACAGATTAAAAGACTGAGGCCCAAGGAGCGTTCGTGACCACACAACCAGCAAAACACAAACCTAGTTCCCATGACCCCTCGCCAGCCATCCTGAGTCACCAGGCCCACTGGCACCCCCCCATATCCTTGCCAGGCCCACTGGAGCCCCACCACCACCACGACAGCCTCGCCAGGCCCATGCCCCTGCCGCTTCTCCCTCTGAGAATCAGTCACATCACCAGTCCCGTCACCCTCAGAGAGGGCAGGTCTATGGCCTTGGCTGCTCTGTGCTCCCCTCCCCCAAAGGCCCCACCCTGACCACCTCTCCCCCCAAGAAGTCTTCTTCTCCATGAGAACATAAGGCTCCTTAAAGTCAGCTCTAAACACCTGGAAGACTATCCGATGCTCATGGACGGGACGGGCTAATGTGAGAAAGTGAGGACTTGGCCCGAATCAGGACTTCCCCAGAGCTGGCCCGACCTGCATCTTCCCCTCCTCCCCAAAGCCTTCCGTGAGGGTGCCGGGCTCTCCTCCTCTCGCCCCGGCCGGGCCGGTGCTGGGCACTCTGTTCCTGCCTCTGGGCCTCCCGTTGCGGACTCTTTCCCCACAAGCAGAAAGCCTCGGGCCTAGTGGGGCACAGCAGCCTCAGGCCTCGCGATGAGAGGCCCCACTGGAGCTGGCTCTCACCCAGCCCAGCCTCCTACACTCTCCTCCCCAGGCAGAACCGTTCAGTCCGGACGTGGCCACTCTCAGTGACGGGGAGCTCACTCCACCATCAAATGCTGTCTGATTTCTGGAAGCTCTTTCTTTGGGGCTGACCCCCCCCCCCTTCTGGAGGCTCCTGCTGTTGCCCGCTTAAAGGCTGAGGGGGCCGGGGAAGCCCCAGGAGGCAGGGACACACGGCGCTTCTTTGCTGGCAGCTGAGGAGCCTCTGAGGTGACCAACCTCCAAGGGGGAGGCCGTGCCCTTTAGAGATGCTCCCTTCCAATCTGGGCGGAGAGTCCCCTCACATCAGCCCCCAGTCTGCGTCTCTGTGCCCTGGAGTTCCAGCCCCTCGTTTCACAGAAGAGGCAAGGAGACCCAGAGAGACGAAGCCGAGCCGGGACTCGAACCCAGGCCGGGACTCCCCCTGGAGCGTTCCTCCAATTGCCCTAGGCGACCTTCCCTCCAGTGCGCCTGGTTCTTCCCTCTGGGGCCCAGACTAAGCAACCTGCCGGGAGACACCTCTCTGGGGTCCCCCAACACACGCCCTCCTGGGGGCTGGGCCCACCGAGTCAGCTTACCGGAGAGCCAGGGCTGCCGGGGAGGGCCCGGAAGTTGCCGGGGAGGGCCCAGAGGCTGCGTGGGCTCCGACCACCACCGGGACCCCGGCTAGGCACAGGGATTGCGCTGCCGCCAGTCTCAGCTCCTCACAGGCACGGGGCTCACTCCAGCGCTGGAGAACCAGGCTCCAGCGGCCCAGGGCAGGAAGGTCCTCGGGCCTGGGGTGGGCACAAAGACAGAAGGGGGGATGGCATCGTGCCGGGAGCAAAGTCCAGAGACCCCGGCCCGGGCCACCCCACCAGCCCCGAGTAGGAAAGCAGAAAGGGCCGGGGGGGAGTTGTGGGGTCTGTATTTGAGTCCTGACCTGCTGATAAGGAAGGGGGAACAAAAAGAGGTTACGATGGAAAGGAAAGGTCATCCTGGATACAGAAAGGCATGAGGGTGGAGGGCGTCAGCAGCACGAGCAGAGCCCAGCCCAATGGGTGCAGACGGCTCCCGGCCCACTCAGACTCTCCGTTTCTCCCTGTCTCCAGCAGGGTCGTGAGCCTTCTCCCCCCCACTTACGGGGGGCTTAAATGAGAGAGCCTGCTCCCCGCCCCAAGCACTGCAGTCTGCGCTGTGTTCCCGCTCTTCGCCCGTGCCCGTGATCTCCAGGGTGGGGGAGCTCCCGGTCCGGAACCTCTGGTCCCGGAGGGAGAGCGGGCCCTCGGGGGGGGCCGCCTGGGCCCAGGGCCACGTGGATTCTCTCGACCAGGGCCCTCCTGTCCCCGAGCCCCTCCCGCCACCCCCTCCCCCGAAGGGCCCCATGGCCGGTCCCAGAGGTCCCGAGGACGGGCAGTGGCCTGCCCCAGTGCCCCCAGGGCCCCTCCTGCCACTCATCCGGACGACGATGGATCCCACCTCAGGCCCCTCTGGACACCAGTGCTGGCCTCTGTGGCTTCCTCTGAAAAATGGGCACAGGAACAGCTCCTGCCTCCCAGACTGCTGGGGGCCGGGACATACGGGAAAAGCACTTTGTAAAACCATGAAATGCCACAGAAACGCCAGCGAGTCCGGCTGCCGGGCCCAGGGCGGGGTCGGGGGGCGTCCACAAACCCTTTGTGCACCCTCGGGGCTTGGCAGCATGCATGCAGGAGGTGCCTAATAAAGGTGCCTCTCCTGTGCTGGGGGCCCTCACCCTCGCTCCAAGCTCCCGGAGATGGCAGAGATGCCGGGCTCTCCCTGAGTGGGGAGGCCCTCCCCGGCACCCTGACGAGGGAACGAGCGGTGGCCTCTGCCCGGAGACCCCGACACTGCGGGGACCACCCTGAGGCTCACAAAACCCATTACGGACAAATGCCCAGGGGGGAGGGGGTGCAGACAGAGACATGACCCCCAGGGGCCCAGGGAGCCTTCACACGCCTCAACTGACCCACTTAATTTATGGGGGGATCTGAAGGCAATGGTTGAAGGGGCAAGGTCTGGGGGGCAGGGGCACAGGTCACAGCCTGGAAGTGACCCAAGAGGTCACTTCACCCCATTTACAGATAAGCAAACTGAGGTACAGGAAAAAAAGGTCATCTGGGTTATACGGGGCAGGTGAGATGTGACTCAGCTCCTTTGACCCCAAGGCCACTGAGTGCCCACCCCCGGCAGAGCTGAGGAGAATGGGGGAGGGGAGGGGAGACCCTACCCCAATGCCAAGAGCAAGCTGAGGGCGCGCAGTGCCTGGCCCAGGAGGGTGGGGCTGGTGCCCGCCTTCTCCACCAGTGAGAGCAGCTGGTCCCTGGAGGCTGGGGGCGGGGCTGGCGAGAGCGGGTGGACGCGGGCAGAGGGTGCCTGGTGCAGGTGCGCCAAGGCCTCCAGGTGCAACTTCAGGCCTTCCGGGTGGCCCCCCCCGTCCCGCAGCAGCGGCCACAGGGTGTCCTAAGGGAGAAGGCCCCATCGGGCTCGGAGGCTGGCCCACCTCGCAATGCCCCAGCAGCCCCGGGACCCCCTCGGGAGCACTCGCATGGGCCTGGGCCGAGGGCGGGCTGGGGCTGCTCCTTCCCTGCCCCTCCCCCTCCACAGGGCTGAGTGGCCCAAACCGGGCGGAAACGTATTTGGCCAACAGGGGCATAGAGGCCAGGGAGGGCAAAGGCTGGGGGATGAGCGTCGGCTGGGGAAGGCCGGGGGGGGGGGGGGCAGAGGCCGGGGAGGGCAGAGGCTGGGGGATGAGCATTGGCTGGGGGAGGCTGGGGGGGGGGCAGAGGCCAGGGAGGGCGGAGGCCGGGGCAGGGGCTTACCAGCAGCAGGGCCCGGAGGACGCCGGCCACGGGCTCGCGGAGCCCCCCCTCTTCCAGCACCCAGGCCAGGGTGGCCCGATGCACTTCCGTGTCCGTGCCTCGCAGCAGGGAGCCCAGGGCCCGGGCCCGGGCGGGATCGGCCAGCCTCCCCGCCTCCCTGCAGAGGAAGCGGGCGCACTCCTGGCGCAGCGTGCTGGCGCCCACCTGAGAACCAAGCCCAGCTGTCAGCGGCATGGCCAGAGCACCCGCCGGCCCCGCGGGCAGGGAGCCGTCCCTGGGGCGGCCGGAAAGGCGGGAAAGCCCGTAGGGTCCCAAGGAGCTGCCTCTGGGGGCCCGCCCCTCCCAGCCTCAGTCTCCCTCTCTGTAAAGGGGGGGCATTAACGGCGCTCCCCTTGTTCTGAACCAGGGCTTCCCTGCTCCCCTGCCCCCGTGCTGCTGCCTCCTGGTGGTGGGCACTTGGTGGTGGACCTGCCCTGGGCCCCGGCTCCGGGTGGTGCCCCTTCCCCCGGCCTCATGGCACCAGGATGTGAATCTGAGTCAAAGCTTCTGAAGACGGAGGCTGGGGGGGGGGGAGGGGGTGCCCCTCCCAGACATCCTCTGACTGGCCAAAGCACAAAGGGAGCCGGACCAGCCCCCCCCCTCCCCGGCCCGGGCCCACGCCCGGCCCCCCCTGTGTCCCGGCCCAGGGGCCACTCCTGACCCGGCGGCCTCGACCCGCTCCAGGAAGGCCCCCACTGGCCAGCAGGGAGAAAAGCAATGGCGGGGATACAGGCAGCCTGGGACTCAACCAAAACATACCTCCCCTTTCAATACCTCAACCAAGGGGCCCGGCTCCGCAAAACACACAGGCTCACCACATGGCCTCCTCCCCCCACCCAACACCTCTTCCCAACCCCCCCAAAGTCCAGGCCCTGTCCAGCTACCGGGGAAAGGGCGGCACAAGGAAGCTCACGGGCGCCCGTCCTGGGCCAACATGGGCCTGCACACCCCGCCCCCCGGTTTGAGGCGGCTCCACAGTCCCTCAGCAGGCGACGGGCGTCCCCATTCTGCCAGAAGGCACAAAGCACCAGGGCCGGGCAACCATCACCAGCGTCGTAAACCGCCCGGAGGCAAAAAACACTCCGGAACCCGCCACAACACAAACAACCCCCAACCGTAGTTCCCAAAGGCCTGGGCAGGGCCACCCCCAAACCGGCCGGGCTCCCTAGATTGGGGCCCCCTCAGACACACCAGGCGGTGAGCTTGGGCCTCCCTGGCTCCCCTGGCCTGGGCACCTCGCCCCTCCCCATCTCTAGTCCCCGGCACAAAATCAGCCCGGGGGGCGGGCGGGGCCTCCAAAGAGCAAGGGACCAGAGGGGTCCCAGGTTCTCCCCCCCGGTGGCAACTGCTTTCTCCCTCCTTCTCTGAGAGATTGGGACCTTTTTTCCACAAAACTAATGCAAGTAAAAATTTTCAGGAAACCAGTCCAGTTGGGACAACTCTGGGCCCAGGTAAAAACGAACCAGGAAAGCAGGGAAGTGGCAACTGCAGCATGCCAGGGCGGGTTAACCTCCCCCAAAACTGGACTTTTTGTATCCCCATGGGCCCCCCCTCCCCCAACAGGCCCCGGCCTCTCTCGCCCTCCCTGGCCTCCCTCCCTTCCTGGCAAGTCCCTCCCCGCCAAGCCCCGGCTCCCAACCCCACGCCCTCTCAGGCCTCCTGCCTGCAACCCACCACTCAAAGGGGCGTAGGCGGGGGGCCTCCCCCCCATCCCGGGGATAAAAACAGAAAAAACCCTCAAGGGAAAAAGTTTGGCCTCCACCCTTTGCCCCTTTCCCTCTCCTCAACTCTAAAAAGGGCCCTAAAACCCTCCCCCAAACCCACTCGCCCCAGCCCCCCCCCCGCCCAAAACCAAACCCCACCACCCTTTCTTCCTCATAACCCCAACCCAGCCCCCAAACACCACCCCCCCCAAAACCCCCCAAACGCCCCACACCAAAACACCCCAAACAAAACCTACGGGAAAAGCCATCCCCCCCCAACCCCTCCCAACCCTCCACCCCTCCCCCAAAAACCCCTGCGAAAACAAAAATCAAACCCACAAAAACCCAACCCCTCCACATCAAACAAAAACTTCCATAAAAAAAAGGGGGGTGAAAACCCCAAAATCCCCCTCACAAAAAACCCTAAAACCAAAATCAAACCTCCAACCCCAACAGAAAACTCCCTTAAAACAAACCAAGAAAAAAACCTAAACTCCTAAAAACCCTTCAAACCCCCCAAACAAAGAAAAATCTCCCAAAACAACCCAACTCACCCAAACCTCTGCAAAACCCTCCCCAACAGAAAAACTCCCAAGTCCCCCCACCAGTCCCATCCCCAAACCAAAGCAAAACCTCTCCCTTAACCTCCCACACACTCCCAAAAGTCCCGCCCCCCTTTCACTGATGAAATCCCCCCGCCCGCTCCAGGCTTTCAGAACCCCTCAACACTCCAAACCCCAAAACAGCAAACTGCTGCCCCCCCCCCCCCCCAAAACTAAACCCCAAGCCCCTCCCTACCCTCCTCCCCCCCCCAAACCTACCCCCGCCCACTCCCAAAACCCCCCCAACAAAACCCCAAAAACCCTGAAAACCCCACACCTCCAAAACTCCCTTTGAAAAAGGAAAACAAGAAAAAAACAAAACAAAACCAAAAAAGCAAAACTAAAAAAACCCCCCCACACAGAAAAACCAAAACACAAGCCACAAAAGCCTCCCCCAACCCCCTCCCTTCCAAAACCCCCCAACCGTCCCTCACCCAATCGCCCTAAAACACCCCTCCCAACAATTCCAAACCCTCCAAAACACAGGCAACGCCCCACGAAAAATCTTCTCCAAAACCCCCCGCCCACCCCCGGGGGCCCAGCAACCCGCCCCAAAACCCCAAGCAAAAAAATCCCCCCCGTCAAAAAAAGTCCAGAAACCCCAAGCAATTCCCCTCCCTCCCGGCCCAAGCCAAACAAACAAAACCCCACAGAAAAATAAAAAACCCAAAACCTCTTCCTGAAAAACCCCAACCCCCACCCCCACACCCCACAAAAACGCCAAACCCCCACCTCTACCCCTGCACCCCAACCCCTCCCCTTCCGCTCCCACCCAACCAAACCAACCCCCCTCACTTCTCCTTTTCCTGCCAAACCAAAGAATCAGCCCCTCCCCCCCACATACTCCCAATTCCTTTCCCGTCCCACCACCCCCTCCAACCCCTCCCCCAAACCCTCCCTCCAGTCCCCCCCCCCAAACCGAAATCTCCCCCTTCCAAAGTGTCCCCCCCCCCAGCCATACTCACCCCTTTGAAATCCCCGGTGAGATCTCCCTACTCCTCGAACAAGGGGCCTCTACCTCCCCCCTCCTCTCCCAGGCCCGGCACTTTACCCTCCATTTAGCCGACCCCTCCGCCAGGAAAGCCCAAAGCAAGCGGGGTAAAGAACCACAAGCTCCCTAAACCCCATCAAAACCTCCCAGGGAAAACCTAAAGCAAAAGAAAACCCCTCCAATTCCCTCAAAAACCCAAACCCAAGAAAAACCAACCAGCCAAAACACCCCCCAAAACCCCAAATCCCCCCAAACACCTTCAAAACCTCCAAACAGCAAAAACACGTCCGAAAAACAACTCATCAATCATCAAAGAACAAACGCAAAACAACAAAGAAAAAAGAAAAACGAAAAACCCGGGAAAAACAAAGAAAAACCACAATCCAAAGAAAGTAAAGAAACAAAAGGGAAAAACACCAACAAAAAAAGAAAAGAAAGAAAAACAAAACATAAAAACCAAAAAAAACTCATAAAAAAAAACAAAAAAAATCCCTAAAGAAAACAAAACAAAAATGGAAGCAAAAAACACCAAAAAAAAAAACCCAAAAGAAAAACAAAAACAAAAACCCAATTTAAAATAAATTAACCAAACCAAAACCCAACAATTTCATCACAAGAAAAACCTCTTCCCCAAACCCAGAAAATAAAACAAAAGAAAAACGGGCCCCCCTCCCTTTTAAACCAAGACTTTTTTAAAAGTCCTTCCCCTAAAAAAACCAAAACCCCAACAGAAACAGAAAAAAAAAAATCCCTTTTCAAAACCCACCCCACCCCTCCCCAAAAACACAAAAACGTAATGAAAAACCCAAAACCTCCGCCCAAAGGGGAAAGAAAGAAAGGAAACCCGTCAAACCCCCCACCCCCCTTAGCAAACAAAAAGGGCCTCCCTCAAAAACATTACCCCCCCCCTTTCCCCAAAAACAACACCCCCCCCTCGCCTCCCCCAAAATGGGGGGCCTGGCTCCCAATCTAAAACAGGTCCCCCCCTCAACTCCATCTACCCCCTTAAACCCCCTCAACCCCATTCCTTTTTGTGGGGGTAAACCCCCCTCCCCAACATCACTCCTCCCGTCTCAAACCCCCCATCCAATCCGGGAACCTCCCCAAGTTTCTCGTTGTGGAAAGCCCCAAGCCAAACTTCATTCCACTCCCCCCTTCCCCACCCCATCCAAATTTGGCAAAATCTACCGGGAAATTTTGCCAACCTACAAATCTGAAACCCCCCCCCCCCTAACTCATAATCCTACCTGGGGTGGGTCCCACCCCAACCAGGGGTGGGCCAAATCCCCTCCCAGCCCCCCCACAAAACCTCCTCAACCCCAAACTTCAAATTCTTCCACCCCAAAGCCAAAACCCCATTCCCAACCCCCCTCCGCACCCCCCCCTCCAAAAGGGCATCACCCAAAACTCCGAAAACCCCAGAACCCCTTTTCCCCCCCTCCGGGCCCACCCCACCCCATCCTTCTAAACCCGGGGCCAGCGGGAAACACACAGGGGGCCTCCAAATAAAACCACGGGGAAACCCCCTTCTTCCCCCCACTTCTCTCCCAAGCCCGCCCAAATCCTTCTCCCAAAACCAAACCGGGCCCACTGGGAACCCAACCACCCCTCGGTCAAAACTGGGCCCAAGCAAACCCCCCACCCAAACTCCCCAAACCCCCTCCCCTTAAGGCCCCAACCCCCACCCCGGACCCACACCGGCCCGCCCCACCCAACCTCCACCCCCACCCCTCAAAGGGCCCCACCCTAAAGTCCCAGGGCCTAAGCCGTCCTCCCCGCCCGGAAGGCCCAGCCCCAGGGGTGGGCCCCCGGGCTCCCCATGGCAGGGGGCCCCGGGGCGGGCCGAGGCTGCTTTCCCCACTGGGGCCGCCCAGGGCCTGTCCCGGGAGCCCGGCCGGGGGCCGCTCAGCCCCTCAGAGGCCGGGAAGGAGGCCAGGGTGTTGGGAGCCAGGGAGCCTGGGGGGGCCCGGGCCTTGGGGCCGGGGCCCGGGCGGCCGGCCCCCCACCAGGAGGCTCCCCCCGCCGCCCGCCCCGGCCGTCCCCCGCCAGGCACGTGGCCACTTTAGCGGGGAGCTCCACCCAGGGGCCTGGCCCAGTTTCCCGGAGCTTTGCAGGCCCCCCCCCCGGCCCCCCGGGCCCGAAAGCCTCCTCCAGGAGGCCGGCGGAGGCCGGGAAGAGCTGCAGGGTGTGGGGGAGCAGGGAGCTGGCTGCCCGGCCCTGCAGGGCTGCCACGGGGGACTGCAGGGCCTCCGCCACGGGGAGCAGCCAGTGCCGGGCCCACCGCTCAGCCAGGGCCTCCTCGCCGGCCCCGGCCCCTGGGACCGCCCACTCCCCCCGCTGGGCTTGCAGGAAGCAGCGGTAGGCGTCCACCGCCGGGGGGCTGAGGGGATTGGTGGAGAGACAGAGCAGGAGCTGCCGCGGGAGCTCAGGGAGCGCAGCCAGGACCTGGAGGGACAAGGCCACGTCGGCCACGGCGCCCGCATGCCAGGCTACCCCCTCCCACCACAGGCCCACCCCGGAAGCCCAGGAAAGGGGCACCGTGCCCTCTGCCTGGTCGTCGGGGCCCCGCTGGCCATGGGCCATGTGAGCTGTGGTTGAGAACCACCCAGGGCTGGGAAAGCCCTGCTCCCCCTTCCTGAAGCCCCAGTGTGCCCTGGGTCAGTGGCCTTGGCCCCGTCTCCCAAGCACTAGCAGTGAGCTCCAGCATCCTCCGCCTTCAATCTGGCCCAGGAAGGTCACAAGGCCCCTGCTCGGCCCTGGCCATGGTGCTGAAATGTTGCCCACCAGGACTAGGGCTCCCCACCCCCGCCCTCCGCTGCCCGTAGCAGCAGTCAAAACCTGGCTCGGGGGCCCTTCCTCCCCTCTCCCCCCACTGTTCACAGGCCCGGGGGCCTCACCCTTCCAGCCCAGGAAGGGAAGCAAGGCGCAGAGGGCGGGGTAGCGGGCCTTGGTCTGCCAGGGCAGGGCCCGGACCCTCTCCAGGAGCTCCTCGTAGAGGGGCCGCTCTGCTCCGTCCCCGAGGTGCTCACCTCCCTTCCCATGGCTCAGGAAGAGGCGGGGCGCAGGTGCCTGGACAAACCTTCCAGCTGGGGGGCACAAGCCCCGTGTGCCAGGGAAAGGGCTGCCTCCTCCTCCTCCCCACAAGGCACCAGGGAGAGGGGTGCCTCCTTCCTGCCCCTCCCCATGAGCTCTGCCCTGCCCCCATGCGGGCTTCTTCTCCTCTCTCTACCTCCCTCTACTCAGCCGCGCTGCTGCCACTGGAGACACCTCTGACTGCTCTGGGACTCGGGGCTTGCGCCTGGGACTGCTGAGTTCTCATCACTCCCCCCACCCCCTTACAGACCCGGGGCTGTCCCCGAGCTCCCAGCCAGAGATATGAGCAGGAGTTTGGGGGCCCAAGCCGCAGTGTTTCCGCCATCCCGGTGTCAGACCAGCCCCCGCAGGGTGCCCAGGGCCATGTCCCCGGCTCCATCTCCCGGGCCCCTCTCCGAGGCCTCGCTGCCCGCTCTGGACAAGGGCCTCCGACACAGGGAGGAGAGGGGCGGCCCAGCCTGGCCTGGGGGAGTCTCCTACCGGGCTCTCGGTGTTGCTCCAGATGAACTGAGTCAGCCGCAGGGCCCCCTGGGAGGTCCCACTCAGGAGTCGCCCCGTCCAGACGCCGGGGGTGCTTTCGTGCAGCCGTCGCAGCCACAGCAGAAAAGCTGGGAAGGGGCAGTGGACATTGTCAGGCCCCTGGCCCTGGGGGTCTGTCTGAGACCCCCTGTGTGCCCAAGGCCTTCCGGTGAGGCCCCCAGGGCAGAAGCTTCATTCCACTTCCCAGGGCCCGGCCCTCACCCGGCCAGGACCACTGTCCAGTATCAGGGCCGCCTGTGGCTCCTCCCCTCCCACCCAAGGCCAAGACTGTTGCTGTGTGGGGACTCTGGTTTCTCCCCAGAGCAAACCTAGCCCCAGAACCTCCGCTCCCCAACCCCAACCCAGGCCCAGAAATTCTCCTCCTGCCTCAGGCCTCCGGCTCCAACAGGTCCTGGGCCTCCACAACAGCAGGCCCCCGGCCCCCGGCCCCAGCCCCAGCAGGCCCCCAGCCCCAGCAGGCCCTGCCCCTATCATCCATTCCCACTGGCCCCAAGAGTCCTCACCCTGCAGGAGGAAGGCACGGTAGTCCATGTTCTTCTCACTCCAGCCTGGGCCAACGGGGGGTATCAGGGCCCCCAGCAGCAGACAGGCCTGGGGATTTGGGGGGGACGCCATGAAGAAAGTGGCCAGCATGGCCCCAAGGCTCAGGAGCAGAGGAAGGGGCCCTTTGGCAGGGCAGGCGCCTGGCAAGTCCCTGAGCTGATGTGAGGACGTGATGGGCCGAGTGGGGCCCCTCGGCCCCTCTGCCTCCTGTTCCTCGGTCCAGGGCACCCTTGCCACCAGGGCCTCCTCCAGGCCCCCCAAGTCCAGGCCGGGACTCACCTTCCCCCCAGGGGGCCTGAAGGTCAGGATGTCCTTCCTGCAGGAGGTCAGAAGGCCTCGGCTCAGCACCAGGTCCTCCAGCCCATCGGGGTTCATGGGGGGCACAGCCACCCGGAGCCCCCCAAGCCTCTGCTCCCCAGGGTCTAAGGACAAACCAATCTGCTCAGAGGAGCCTCCTCCCTTCTCTGACCGCTCCCTGCTCCTCTGGGCTGAGGTCCCGACCAGAACGCGGCTCCCTGAGGTTCGGGTCCGGGCCCACTCGCTAGCGACGCCCTCAACTTCCTGAGGAGGCTCCCATGCCCTGAGTGAGAGCCCCGAGGGCTGCCCCAGGAGTCCGGCCGAGGGGCCGCACGAACGCAGGGACACTGCCCGGCTCGGGCCTGGGAAGGGCCGGCCTCCGGCTTGTCTCTTGCAGCCTCACCTGGGCTGAGCAGCCGCAGCAGCTCAGACACGGCCTCAGCCCCTGCCTCTGGCGTGGGGGCCGCATTCGCCAGCATGCCCAGGGCTGTGCCAGCCAGAAGCCGGGCGTCCTTGTGGGCCACCTGCAGAAGGAAGGAGCTGAGGTAGGAGCGGGCTCCCTGGGGGTGGTCAGCAGGCCCCGCTCCCTGGGCCACAGGCTGGCTCTCAGCCTCTGAAAAGCCTCCTCACCTTTCCCAGGATCACTTGCACCAGGGACTGAAGGATGCTCGCCAGGGGCTCCACTTCACCTGCCGGCCTCCAGGTCAGGGCCCCCACCTCCTCGGGCATGCTTTGGAAAAGCTGGAGGACCAGCTGTGGGCAGAGATCGGGCCCATCCCCCCGTGTGACTGCCAGTCGGCCCCACCCCCCTCCCCTGGGCCTCCGGGAGCTGGGAGGGCTTTGGGGCTCTGGGGGGAGCCCACTGGGGGCCACCATCAGGCAGCGGACTCTTGGGGCTCTTGGCTGTGACCGCTAGGGCCCAGCTTCCCTGGGGGGGCTTCCAGGGAGAAAGGGGGGCGCACCTTCACTGCGTGGCAGGCCCGTTCCCCGGCCCCGGTGGCGGGGTCCTGCAGCACGGAGGCCAGGGTGGAGGCCGCGCTGCCCAGCAGGCTGCCCAGGGCGTGTCTCCAGTGTTCTCGCGCCAGGCCGCTCTCCTCCAGGAACAGACACACTGGGCAGAGGGGCCCCCGGGGTCAGGCGGGAATGACCCCCGGCCCCAAGGAGCCCCTCCAAGTATGGCCGCCAGACCTCCCGCCCAGGCCTCCCAGCTCCAGGCTCGGAAGGTGTCTGTGGCCCCGGTTCCCAGGACAAAGGCCTGGCCTCTGCCCATTCTCTGGCCCCATCCCTGGGGATGGGACCAATCTCAGAATGGTGCGGGCCCTGAGAGGCCCCGGGGGTGGGGGGGGAGACTGACCTGTGCGAAGCTCTCCCAGAGTTAAGGCCTAGAAGGGAAGGGCGGGGCAGGCGTCAGTGCCCACAGAGGGCCCAGCCCGTCACTGCCCCCCCCCACTCCCAGCCCCCCTCACCTGCTGGCCGTGGGTCAGATGGCCCAGCATCCTGGCCACTTCCTGGGACACCAGGCTCTCCCTGCCCGCAGCCAACGTGGCCAAAATCTGCAGGAAAGGGCAAAGGGGGCGAGATGCAACCAAAGGGGGCGAGGCCTCGAGCTGGGGGGCTCCACAATCTGTGGGTCCTCGACTGGCCTCCAGACCCCGAAAGCCCCAATGCTGGAGGCCCCCGTGTCGCTGCCATGACATGGGCTCCCTGTGAGCAGCTTTCCAACCGGGGCCAACCCTTCTTCCTTCTTTCCTTCCTTCCTCCCTTCTTTCGCCCCTTCCTCTGTCCCTCCCTCTCTTCCTCCCTCCTTTCTTCTTTCCTTCCTTCTCCTTCCCTCCCTCCTTCCCTCCTCCATCCCTCTTTCCCTTCCTTATTCTCTTCCCCTTCCCTTCCTTCATCCTTTTCTTCCTCCCTCCTTTCTTTCCTTCCCTCTCCTCCTTCCTTCTTCCCTCCTTTCTTTCCTTCCTTCTTCCTTCCCTCGCTTCTCTGCCTCCCTTTTTTTCCTCCCTCCCCCCTTCCTTCCCCTCCTCCTGTCTCAGGTCTCCCCATCTGGCTCTCCCCCAGGGAAAAAGGGTTCACTGGGCCTCCTCGCCCCTTCCCTCCCCCCAAACCCCTTGGGAAACTGGGTAGTCCCCCCGATATGACACTGAGGTCCCGGGGGCGGGCCCCTCCCTCCCCTCAGGTGCCGGCGGGGCAAGGGGCCAGGCAGGAGGGGGTGGGAAGGAAGGGGAAGGGCTCCCCAGCCAGGGGCAGGGGGAAGGGGCGGGGGCGGGCACCCCCTCCAGCTTGCGGAAGGCCCCCAGGCTGCCCGTGGCCTCAAGCTGGCAGCTCAGGAGGCAGCGCAGGAAGGGCAGGGCCTCGGGGGCCGCCAGCTGGGCCCAGGCGCGGCTCAGGGCGGGCAAGAGTCTCGCGGCCGGGGCCAGGCTCTGCTCCTGGGCCCGGCGGCCCAGGCCCGGGTGGGAAGGGCCGGTCAGTGACTCCCGCGGGGGGGGGAGGGCCCCCCCCCGGGTCCAGCCCGCCCCCAATCCCTGCGCCCCCAAGCTGGTGACCTGGGGGCGGGGACCCGGGCTCTCCCTCCCTGGGGGGTTGAGGTGGGGCGCACGGGGGGGAGGACAAGGCGCCTGGGCGGGCCACAGAGAAAGCGACAAGGGAGGGAGGGCGCTTTCCCAGTCGGTGAAAATTGTTTCGATAGCAGGGATATGGGCCCGAGGACTCAGGAGAGACAGCGACAGGTTTGCGGAAACAGGCAGCCAGAGCCAGGGCCCGAACCCCAAAGCCAGACGAGCCCAGAAGTCAGAGCTGGAAGTTGGCTCCATCCCCTAGGAGTCCGGCGCCCCTGGGGCAGGCTGGCTCCGGCAGGGGGCAGGGAAGGAGGTGGGCGGGGCCTCGCCGAAGGGCGGGCAGGTTGAGGGAGGGATCTATTCCAGAGGGAGAGAAGCCACGGCTCGGGGGCGGGGCCCGGCTCACCCGGAGAATCGTTGGAGCATGCGCAGCAGTTCTAGCAGGGCGGGCGGCGTGGCGGGGCCGCAGCTGGCCAGGCAGAGGCGGGTCTGGTGTTCGGCGCCCATGGAGGCGGCGGCGGCGGCGGCCCCTGGCTGTGGAGAGGTCTCCGGCGGGTCCGTGATCGGCGGGGAGCGAGCCTCCGGCACGCACTCCCGGCTCCGCGCCGGCTTCCGGGCCACCGAGCGCGGCCTTCCCCCCCCGCCGGCGCCTGGACGTGTCCGCGATCCCGGACAGCGCCCCCAGCGGCTCGGAGGGCTGCGACCCGGGGAGGGGCGGGGAGCCGAGGCTGCTGGAAGGGAGGAGGGAGAGGGAGGAGCTGGACCGCCGGGAGGGGGAGGGCGGGCTGCCCGAGGCCGCCTGGGACCGGATCCGAACCGCCCACTAGTGGAGACACCGGGATGAGACCGAGGGCCCCAGAAAGAGTCACCGGGCTTCGAAGAAGCCTGCGCCCAGCGGGTCCCGGTGCCGGGGAAGGAGGGACAGGGACCCCGGGAGGAGGCCGAGGCTCCGGGAGGGCTCCTCCTCCTGCCGACCGGCTACACCTTGTTTGCACGTAGTTGTTTGCCGTTGGACGGTGCTCCGTGCCTGGAGACCGTTTCCTCTTTCGTGGTGTTTAGTGCACTTACTCACACTCCCTGGCATACCCCAGGCACTTAATAAATGCTGACGGCAGCAGAAAGAGCCCGGGAGAACGGGAGGCAAACGGAGAAGGGGCAGGGGCACGGCCCGTTTTATTTTTGGCTAGCGCATAGGATTCGGTCCACCCCCCATGTACGAAGCCCTTGCTCTGGAAGACACGCTGCAAGGGGCTGGGGATTCAGCTCGAAAAGAAAGCTTCCCTTCTACCGGGACGGGGGACGGTGTATACACAGAGAAGGAAATACACAGTGCTCCCGGCCGTTCCGCCGCTTCTCCCTTCCGCCCGACGCTACCGTAGACTCCTCAGACTGGCGACCTCCCTGTCCGGCGGGATCTCCAAACTGGATACTCCCGGGCTGATTTTTCCAGTCGGGGAGCCCTGATTGCCTGCCCCGGCTCGGATGTCCCGCAGACATCCCAAAGGGCCAAACCGGAGCCCGCCCTAACTTTTCCTTCGTCTCCGAGCTCACAGCGCGGGGTCGGCCTATCTCCGAGTCCCGCGAACTCGAAACATTCCCCATCCGGGCGGGTGTGGGTTTGCGCTGGGCACACATTTGCATGTGTCTGTGGCTGTGACATAAAGCTCTGTTCACTCCTGACTCTGGGCGATAGCTTTGTGCTCGGTCCTCCCTGCCCCTGGCTCCGTCCCCGGTCCGATCCAAGCCCCCCCCCCCACCCCCGGCCACGTCAAACTGATCTTCCCGAAGCACAGACGTGGCCCTGTCGCCTCCGGGGTCAGACGCGAAGGCTCTGGCTGGTGCTGAGCCCTCCCCGCCTCCTCCCCCATCTCTCGGCTCCGGCCCTTCCCTGACGGCTGCTCCGGACGGGGCTGATTGGCAGGCGCTCCCCCTCCCCCTCTCCCCCCCCCAGTTACACGGGGCTCCCCGGGGGCGGGGCCCGCCTTCGCCTCGGTTTCCCCGGGGCTTCACACAGTTTGTGTCCCACGGTCAGGGTTTAATAAATGCGGGGGACCGGACAGACCGGGAGCGCGTCACGGGGAGGGGGAGGCGTGGCCCACAGGCCGGGGGCGCCTCCTGCGCCCGCGGGAATGAGAGGATTGGCTCCGGGGAGCCGCCGTCGCCGCTCGGGAGCACGTGACCTCCGGTCACGCCTCCCCGTTCCCCGGGCAACCGCGCCCGCCCCGCCCGGTGTCCGGAGGTCGTCGGCGCAGAGCGATGGCGTCGCCGTGACGTCATCGCCGCGCGCAGCCCGGACACCGGCTGGGAGCCGCCTCCGCGGCCACTGGTGGGGGCGGGTGCCCCGGCCTCGGGCGGGTTGGGAGGGCGCGCGCGTGTGCGCGGCGGGCCCCGGCCCGGCCACCGACGGAGGCCCGGCGCCGCACCCCGAGGGAGGGCTCGGCCGGCCTCGTCCTGGTCTATGCGACCCTCGCAGCCACCCTGGGAGGTAGGTGCGGCTGTGGCCCCCATTGTACAGATGGGGAAACTGAGGCGCGAACAGGCTTGCCCAGGGTCCCGCAGCGCGCCCGGGTCGGAGGTCGGATTGGAACTCGGGTCTGGGGCCCGGCGCCCCGCCCCCCCCTTCCCCAGCCTGGGAGGAGAGGAAGCGCCGCCCGGCGCACGACCCCAAAGGGAGACCCGTGTGCCCCGCGAGGGGTCCCCTCCCAGAGGCTGGAACATCGGGGCGCCCGCCCGGGGGCGTGGCCAGGAACAGGTCCCGGGGGAGGTGGGGGAGGCGGTCAGGGAGGTCTCAGAGCAGGGAGGGTGACCTCCAGGGGCCCCCTGCCCCGGTCTGCAGGGCCCAACCCCTCCGAGGGGCAGGAGTGTGACCTCCAGGGCCCCCCCCCGGTTCCGGGCCCAACCTCCCGAGGGGCAGGAGTGTGACCTCCAGGGACCCCCCCCCACCCCCCGGTCTGCGGGTCCCGGGGGACTCCAACCCCTCCGAGGGGGCAGGGAGTGTGACCTCCAGGGAGCCCCCCGCCCCCCGGTCTGCGGGCCCCAACCCCTCCGAGGGGGCAGGGAGTGTGACCTCCAGGGAGCCCCCCCCCCCGCCCCGGTCTGCGGGTCCCGGGGGACCCCAACCCCTCCGAGGGGGCAGGGCCCCCCCCAGGATGCCCGGGAGGCAGGGAGCGCACGGGGGTGGGAGCCGCCGGGACATGGCCAGGCCAGCTGGGGGGGCCGGGCCGGGAGGGGGCCGGTCCTGGGCCTTGGGGCTGCGAGGTTCCCCAGGGGAGGTCCCCGGGCGGCCATCCGTGGGGCGGCGCGGGCTTGGGCATGACGGGCTGGGTTTTTTTCAGGGTCACCATGATGACAGCCAAGCCAAAGAGAATTAAGTTTTCCGAGGAAGAGAAGATTGTGATCCTGGAAGAGTTCAGCCTGCGCAAGGACATCCTCATCCCCAAGACTGGCCGCTACCGCAACACGACGGACCGGCAGCGGGCCTGGGAGGAGATCACGATGGCCGTGAACTCGCTGAACCCCCTCGTCCAGCGCACGCCCGAAGAGGTCCGCAAGAAGTGGAAGAACATGATCCTGGACGCCCGCAAGGAGCTGGCCACCGCCAAGCACCCCCTGCTGCGGCGGCGCCCCCAGGAGCGCCTCTTCCACAACATCTTTGCCCTGTTCAACAAGACGGGCTCCGAGCTCCCCGAGCCGCTGTACGCGGCGGGCCCCGGCTTTCGGACTAAAGGTCCCCCCAGCCCCTCCGAGCCCGCCTGCAAGGTGGAAGGCTTTCTGGACCCCGGCCTGGTGCTCCGGCCCCAGGGCGCCGCCATGGAGCCCGGCCAGGAGAGGGAGGGTCTCTGTCAGATTGAGGTCAGCAGGAAGCTGGACTCTTGGCCCGAGGTCTCGGGGAAGAGCCTCCTCCCGTCCCCCGTGGACGTCCAGGCCCGATTCAAGGAGGACGCCCTGACCGAAGATGCCTCCGACTACGGTGAGAAGAGGCTGCTTGACCCGCTGAAGGACTTGCCCCTGCACTGCGAGCCCGTGGCCCAGGTGCATCCCGCCGCGGCCGGCGGGGCCGTCTCGCCCGAGGGCCCTCCCGGGGACCTGCCCCACCTCTGCACGATGCCGGTCCCCGCGAGCCCGTCCCCGGACCCGGCTCTGACATATAAGATTAAATGCCCCGTCAGCCCCTTGCTAGACTGGCCCTGCTTGGCAGTGAGCGCCAGCCCCGTCACGCCCAGTGGCCGCTTGGACCCTCTGAGCACGGAAGGAATCCACACCGCCATGACCGACAACGGTGAGCATCCCGCGCCCTCTCTGGCCTTATTTAAGCCTAGTGAGGTCCCTTAGAAATGGGGCCCCGAGAGGAGGGCCCTCGGCTCTTGGGTCCTTTAGGGTTATCCCTTGGTCTGACAGATGAGGAAACCGAGGCTGTGATTGCCCGAGGTCCCACCACAAGGTGTCAGAGCCCAGGTCTTCTCCCTCTGGGATCGTTGCCATTTCCACTTCTCACCAAACTGGTTTGATAGAAAGAAACATAGAGTTAGACAGGAAACAATAATTCCCCGTTTCTTACCAGTTGTCCATCAGCAGTCTGAAAAATGGGCTGTCGGGGGTGGCGATGATGGGAAAAGGAGAGGCTAAAGAAATTTCCTTGAGGAAACTCTCTCATTTCAAATAAAGAGATTCTTTTTGTCCGTACCCTGCCCTTCTTGGTGGTCGTTGCTCAAGAGAACCAGTCTTCATAGAGTCCAGGCTCAGGTTTGACCCAGGCCACATTTGGGGGGAAGCTGTGACGTTCAGACACATTGCTAAGTGCTGTGAGCTCCCCCCGGCCCCATGGCTCTCGCCAGTCTCCCTGTCGGTGATCCTGGCCCTGTCTGAGAAAATCCTGGCGTTGACACTGTGTAGCTCAGTGACCCAGCCAGAGCAGGCTCTGGGACCACTCTGACCCTCAGTTTTCTCACCAAAAAGAATGTGCTCTAATTCTGATGCCATCGGTGAAAGCTTTGGCCGTGCTCTAGAGTGAGCCCTTTCTTGGAGGGGGTGCGCTGGGCATCTGACCCGCACATTTGTTAATGACTTGGATGGAGGCAGGTCAGCCATGCTTACTTCCCCTCCCTTCACGTGTCAAAGCCGGGAGAGAGAAAAAAGGGATCTCCATGGGCTAAGGATTGGAAGGGGAGGGAATAAGCTTTTATAGCACCACTGTGTACCAGGCTCCGTGCTCAGCACTTTACAGATAGCTCGGGCCTTGTGCTCCTTGGCCCCGGGGGACAGAACGCGGAGGGGACGAGAGGAAAAGTTCCCTGAGGATCAGAGCTGTCCCAGGCAGGCGGGAGCTTCCCGGAGGTCTTAGGTCAGGATGTTTGGGAAAGGATCAGATTCAAGGTTGGATTATTCTCTCCCGACAGTCATTTTTCAGTTGCATCCGACTCTTCACGATCCCATTTGGGGTTCTCTTGGCAGAAATTGCTAATGGGTTTGGGGATTAGCCCAGCATCACATAGCTGGTGAGTGTCTAAGGCAGGATTTGAACTTGGGAAGAGGAGTCTTCAGTCTGGCACTGCGATGCCCCCGGCTTCCTTCAGCTTCTCTGCTGCCTCCAAATCGGCGACCCTGGTTCATGTGCCCTCGGGAATCACCGTCCACTCTCTGCTGCTCCCGTGACAGGCTCGGGCCATCCCTAGCGGCCCCTGAGGGGCCGGTGTTGCAGAATCAGGGAAGGGACCTGGACAGAGGGGACTGTTGGTGAGAGGGAGGAGGCCCCGCCATTACATGTAACATTAATCGGTGGCACCCACCACCTCCCTGGCACGTCAGGCCCCGATATGGCACAGCTGTGATTGTGAGGGGGCGTTTCTCTCCAGCCAGCTTCCTTGAGCTTTACCACAGCCAAAGCATGTCCCTTCAGGTACTGGAGCTCCATGTGCATGCCCTGCCCCGAGTCTTTGTTGGGGGAAACCTGCCCAGTTCCTTCAGCTGATCCTTCCATGACACAGAGCCCAGGCCCTCCACCATCCTGGCCGTCCCCTCTGGACTCTCAGCTTCTCGGTGCCTCTCTTAAACTGAGGGGCACTTGATGAAGGCTGAGGATCCCAGCAGGACAATCACCTCCTCTTCCTGCAGCCCGGGCTCCATTCCGAGATGGAACGATCAGTCCATTGGCCAGCATTTATTAAGCACCACTAAGGTCAGGCGCTGTCCTGGCTCCCAAGGATACGAAAAGAGCCCAGTTCCTGCCTCGGGGAGCTTGTGATCTGATGGAGGAGGCTGCTGTATACCGGGCATGCTGCAGACTGGAGAAAGAGGAGATCATTAGCTGAGGGAGGGTGCCAGAATTAAGGGGGGACTTAAGTGTGTGGGACTACAGTTGGGACATAAAGGAAGCCAGAGAGATCAGCATTTCAGCTTGGGGGATGGCCAGAGGAAATGCTCAGAGCCCACAGATGGAGGGTCCTGTGTGTGCACCAGCTGGGAGGCGGACACGTAGGGGAACAAGGCAGAAGAAGACAGGAACTAGCTTAGGAGGCCTTCGAGTACCAACCAGAGCATCTCGTTTTTGCTCCCAGAGCCAATGGGGTGACGTGATCAGACCTGGGCCCAAAGGATGGTCTGGATGGGGGGAGAACTAAGGCAGCCGAGCCCCCAGCAGCCACCCCAGGAGGCCTGGTGGAGGGAATGGGCTCTGGCAGAGAAGAAAAGGGGACAGGATTAGGAGATAGAATGGAGGTGACTTGGACAGGCAGAAAGGGGGAGGAGTTCAGGATGACCTCACCCGAGAGGAGTGGTGCCCTCAACTGTGAAAGGGAAGGGCACGATGACGAATTGTGTTCAGACGTCTTATTGCTCCATCCTGTCTGACCCTCCTGGACCATAACCCACCAGGCCTTTCTGTCCTCCCTCATCTTCCAGAGTCTTGGCCTGGACAGCCAAGCTCCTGTGTGTTCTTCTCTGATCCTGTCACCTCATTCTCTGCCGCCCCTTCTCCTTTTGCCTTCAGTCTTTCCCAACATCAGGGTCCTTTCCAGTGAGTCCCATCTTCTCACCATGTGGCCGAAGGGTTTCGGCTCCGGCATTTGGCCTTCCAGTGAACAGTCTGAATTGATTTCTTTGAGGACGGACCGATTTGCTCTCCTTGCTGTCTAGGGGACTCAGACATTTCCTCCAGCACCAGTTTGAAAGCCTCGGTTCTGCAGCGCTCAGCGTTGCCGTCTCCTAGCCCAATGCTCACAGCCATACGTTGCTGCTGGAAAAATTCTAGTTTTGACTTCCCAGATTCTGCAGACAAGTGATGTACCTGCTTTTTAGCACGCCATCCAGAGCTTTCTTCCCAAGGAGAAGCGGCCTTTGATTTCATGGCTACAGTCACTGTCTTCAGTGATCCTCGAGCCCAAGAGCACAAAACCTGACCCTGCTTCCATTTCCTCTGCTCCTGTTTGCCAGGAAGTGATGGGACAGTTGCCAAGATCTTGGGTTTTTTGAGATTAAGCTTCAAGCAGCTTTTGCACCCTGTCTTTCACCCACACCTTCATTTTCTATCATCAGAGTATCCTCCGTGCATCTGAGATTGGCGATTTTTTCCTCCAGTAACCTTCGTTGCTGCTTTTGATTCACACAGCCAGGCCTGTCACCTGACATTCGCTTCATAGAAGTTAAATAAGGTAACGACGTGTGGCCATGTTGTACGCCTTTCCGGTATTAAACCAGTCAGTTGTTCCATGTTCAGTTCTCACTGCTGCTTTTTGGCCCGGGTACAGGCTCCTCTGGAGACAAATGTAATGGTCTAGTACTCCCTGTTGGAGGACTTGCCCCATTTTATTGTGATCCACACAATCAAAGGCATTTCGGAAACTCCCTCGCTTCCTCAGTTATCCAGCAAGTGTCGGCAGTTTGGTCTCTAGTTCCTTTGCCTCTTTAAAACCCTAAATGCGCTGGTAATTCTTGGTTCACAGATTGCTGACCCTAACCCTAACCCTAAATTCGCACAGAACCCAGCTTGCGGAACCTTGAGTACGATTTTGCCAGTGTGGGAAATAAGCACGATTGATGGGTAATTTGAAGGCTTCTGGGCGTTGACCTTCTTTAAGGACATGACCTAAACTGATCATTTCCAATCCAGCTGCTGCTATGGAGTTTTCCAAATTTGCTGGGTATGAAGTGCAGCATTTTAAGAGCATTGTTTGTCTCTGAGAGCCTTAAAAGGCTCAGCTGGAATTCCATGGCCTCCACCGGCTTGATTGTGTGCTGGGCTTCCTGAGGCGCACTTGACTTCTCTCTCCCGGGTGTCTGGCTCTTTCTAGATCAGGAACCGCACCTTCCTGGTTATCTGGTTATCAAGAAAGTTAAGATCTTTCTGGTATCAGGGTTCTCTCTTTTCTTGCCACTTAATCTCTTCTGCTTTTGTTAAATTCCTCTTGTTATCTCGCTCATTTTTGCATAAGATATTTTTGTATCTGAGCAGGATCTCTTGGCTTTCCTATCGTTTTTTTTTTTTTTTTTTTTCCTGTTTCTTTGCATTGTTTATTTAAGAAACCTTATCTCTCCTTAGTATTCTCTGGAATTCTACATCCCCTTGTATTTATCTTTCCCTTTCCCTCTTTCCTAGGCATTTGCAAAGCCTCACAGAAGTCCGGATTGCTTTCTTGCTTTTTTCCTTGGAATATTTTTTGTTGCTGTGGCCTGCATGATATTGCAAACCCCTGTTCATAGTTCTTCGGGCCCTCTAGCTACCGGATCTGTTCCCTTAAACGTATTCATAATGCAGTCATCGTTTCCATTTCATATTCAGGTGAAATGTTATCTGATAGTTTCTCCTACTTTCTTCATTTTAAGTCAGGATTTGTCAATAAGAAGCTCATGCTCAGAGGAGGGCCAGCTCCAGGTCTTGTTTTAGCTGACTCCGCCTTGGCCTGTAAAGAATATGCATAATCTTTCTGATTTTAATATGGGCCATCTGGTGGTGTCCTTGTGGGGAGTCACCTCCTAGTGGTCAAAAAAGGGTGTTTGCCATGACCAGAGAGTTATCTTGCTCCAACTCTATTGCCTTCCACCCGTCTTCATTTTGTCCTCGGAGAGCAAGGGTTAAGATGTCTCCTAAACATACACTGGGAGATGGGTGAAAGGCAGGTGAGATTGGAGGGCAGCAGAGAGATTAGGGCTCGAAAGGCAGATTTAAATCGGTGGGAGCTGGTGAGACACCAAAGCAGAGGGAGAAAGGAAATGGACAGAGCCCTAAAGGACCCTTCTGCTGAGAGGCACCATCTGGACAGCAAAAGGGGCAGAGGAGGAACGGTCAGAGATGGAGGAGAACAGGAGAGCCAGCGTCCCGAGCGCCCGGACAGAAGAGAGGCTCAGGGAGGAGAGAGCGAGGGACGCATCATTACCTGCACAGAGGCAGGGAGCAGGAGGGTGGAGAAAAGGCTACTGGCTGTAGCACCTAAGGGATCCCTTTGGGGAACGGTGATGTCGGAAGCTGGAACTGTCCCTGAGTGTGAGAGGATCCAGAGGCCTTTTCCAGGAGTTTGGCTCCAGAGACATAAGGGTGTGGTGCAGCTGGAAGGACAGAACGTTTTAAATGAGATAAAATCCGCAAAAGTTTTCCAAGTGCTTAGCTCAAAGCCCGGCACACTGCAGGTGCAGTATGGGTGCTCTGTCCCTTTTTCCCTTTTTCCCATCTGCTCCGTGACCAGGCCACTCCCACTTTGTTCTCAAGAAGTCGAGTGTTCAGTCCCCAACCAAGGCTGGATATTCCTCTGCCGAATTTCAGCTTCCCCCCCCCCCCCCCCCCGGGCAAGGAAGGCACCTTAGGGGTCTGACTCGGTCTCCCTCCCTATGGCTGTGGCCGTGCCGTCTGTACCTTCATCCAAGTCACTGAGAAAAGTGTTGGGAAGTCCACAGGAGGGCCTGGGTCTCGGCACTGCGGACAGCTCTTCCTTGCCTGGGAGGGAGCTGGGGGTCACCAAGGAAGAGAAAGGGGATTAAGGGGAAGGAAGCCTGAGCAGAAGCTTGGAGGCAGGAGGAGGATTGCATGACCTCGGGCCCCTGCTTCTCGTTGGTGGGTGAAAAACGCAGGCCTGTGGGGAAGGCTTAGCCAGAGCCATAAAGCCACAAGCAGAAAGTTGCCTTCAAACACCAAGTTAAGAAATCTGAGGTTCTGCCTGGGAGGGCGGAGAGCCTCGGGCCAGGGGGCAGAGGAGGACTCCACAGATCTTGCCCAATCCCTGCTCCTTCCCCTACCCTCCTGCTGGCCCGTGACCCCAGCCTGGTACCGCCCACAGCTGCAGCTCCTCTCCCATGGGGCCCAGCAGGGAGGCCCCGGGCTCATGGGCTTGATTTCCTCCCACCCCAACAAGCCAGTGAGTGCCTCTGGCACCCCCAGCGAGGTGCACCTTGACCTCTGGGCTTGGACTTGAGGATGGGGCGGGAGGAATCAGTGAGAGAGACCAGAGTTCAGTTTCAGACCCTGTTCTTGCCTTCCCTGCTTTGCACAGCAGCCGCCCCGTCAGGGAAAACTAGATTCATCCTTTGGGGAACTCAGCACCAGGTAGTTTGGGATTAACCTTTAACCTCAGGCCAAAAGCAGAGCTGGGGCAGCCTCTGGAACTGGGCAGAAGTACCGGGAGGCAGAGCTGGCAGGGCCCCCCACGCCCATCCCCAGTGAGCCGCCTCCAACTCTGTCGCCCCTTACTTGCCTGATAACAGACGTTCCGATTTTCCTCCTCTGCCTTTGCCTGCCTCTTGTGTTTCCTTCCCCCAAGGGCAAGTGTATTTCCCAGAGTTCTGTTCTGGGGCCTCCTCCTGTCCCCTCCCTCCCCAGGGTGCCATTGCAGGTCCCCCAAAGGTCAGGCTCTCCTGAGAGGTCCTCAGGTCTCCCACCCGGCGTCCAGCCAGCCGAAACAACTCCATCCCCCACCCGGCTGCCCTGCCAGCTTGCTGGGATCGGGTCTGGGTATCCTCCCTCCACCCCATCATGCCTCTGGTCTTCTGGCCCCGCTCCCCGCTGTGCCAGCTATGGTGGCCCCCACAGCCCCGCCCAGACTTGGGAGAGGTTGCCAGAGTGGCCGAGGAGGACTGTGAAAAGCCTTGCCCCTCCTCCACTTGCTGGGCCGGGCCGGCAGCCCCCGCTCCAGGGTGCGAGGTTTGAAGGCCGGGAGACTCTTGAGGCACCTGTGGTGAGGAGGGAGGGATTGGGAGAAAGATTCAGAATCAGCAGCAGAAAGGGGGAGGCAGGTGAGGGAGGCCAGGCTCAGGCCTCCCCCAGAACAGGGAGGAAGAGGCCCCTGCAGAGGAGGCAGGGAGAGGAAGGGTGGGCACAGTCCGGGGACACACAGGCCTCGAGTGAGCGGGGAGCCGCCGAGGGACCTGGGAGGGAGAGTACTGGGTGTGCAGAGGCCCCGGGCCTGGGCTGGAGTCCTGCTGCTGCTGCTGCTCACGGCCCAATGTGGCCCAGGGAACGAGCATCCCCCACTGGGCCCCGGTTTAGGAAGATGGGGGATTAGCCTGGCTGGTCCCCAGGTACCAGGCCAAATTAGCAGCTGTCCTGGGGCGGGGGGAGGCGGGGCAGCTTCAGGATCACTCAGCTGGCAGGCAGGGGGCAGGGAGTCAGGAGGCTGGGGCTGAACCCCACAGCCTTCGCTGCTTACTTCTGCAGGTCGCCAACCTCGCCCCCATTCCACAGAGAGGCCCGTTGCAGGATGTGTCAACATGGATACCAGAAAGTGGGGGGGGGTGGAGGAAGAAGAGAGGGGAGACAGATCAGGACTCCTCTTCCCCGCAGAATCAGGCGCAGTGCATGCCGGGAACCTTGGGTGTGCGCACGTGAAGCCGGCGAGCTCATCACTTGGGGGGTGCTGAAGTGCAGTGGAGCGGGCCGGGGGTGGGGGGCCAGAAACGGGGCGTCTCCCCTCCAGACGCGCTGAAATCTGGCCAGTGCGTGGCTGTGCACTTCCAGCAGAGGCAGGTTTGGGAGAGCCCTTTAAAAAAAAAGAATTAGAATCAGAGATCGGCAGAGCTTGAAAGGTCAGAGTTCAAAGGCATCTTAAGATCTAGAACGTTCCAGCTACTGCAGAATTTAGCTTGTCTAAGTTGGGAGACCCCCAGGACAGAGGCTGTCAGTTTGAGAGTCCTTAGAACAGGGGAGGTCAGGGCTGGGAGGGAGCTTAGAACAAGGGGTGTCAGAGCTGGGAGGGGCCTGAGTATAGGGAGGATCAGAATCGGGAGATAAACCTGAAAACCTCACGCAGTCAGTTGGAAGATTTTGTAGCGTTGGGTAGGAAGTGCAGGGAAGCCTTCCCCACCGATGAGCGCGTCCCCAGGGGAAGGCGCCCCCTCCCCACGGGTGCTGGTTTCCCTCCACCAGGCGGCGGGTGCCCCCTTGCCGCCTGTCGGGAAGGAGATTCGCGTGCAGTTGTGAAGGGCGGTGGATGCTTCCTGCCCAGAGATCCCAGCATTCCTGCTCCACTTGGAGTCACTCCCAGCCTGGGGCAAGGGGGAGGGGGGAAGGAACGGTACAACACAGAGGAGGGGGGTGCTGGGCAGATCCCGGACAAGCCAGGGCCGACATAGTGGCCTGGGCTGGACTCCGGGCAGGGATGATTTGGGGCCATTAGAAGGAGTCACCCTGGTGGATCCCCAAGGACAGGCTGAGGGAGAGCCCATGACTGCCCACTCTGGTTCACGCTCTCCACAAGCATCAGCCGTCCCTGCCCGCACCCCGTGCCCCGCACCCTGTGCCCAGCGCCCCACGCCCATGCGATTTATGTGGAACATCGCGTGGAAGCGGGAAGCGGAGCCCGGAGTGCCCTGTGCTGGCTGGCTCTGTCCGAGGTGCTGGGGGTGCCAGGGAGAGGGCCCAGGTGGGGAGAAGCCACCACGGGAAGGCTGATCCCAGGGACCTTAAAGGGCAAGACCAGTAATTTGGGGAGCTGTGGGGCCTGGGAGGTTGTTGAGCAGGGAGGTGATAGTTACCTGCCCACTCTGTGGGGGATGGACTCGAGTGTGAGCAGAATGGAGACGGGGAGGCCGGGAGCCAAGCCAGCCGGGACATCCCCCCTCCTCCTCTGAGTGATGTTGGTCTGCTCTCCTTCCAAAAGGACTGACTTTCCCCTCTAGAGGACTTGCCCGTGAACATGGCGGAGGCACCAAAGATGGAACATTGGGACCTCAGAGGCCTCTTCTGAGGCCTAATGAGGTTCTCTGACTCCCAGCGTTCCCAGGGAGCCCAGGGGGATCACAGACACTTGGGGCCATAGAAACTGTGTTGGGGGCCTGGGCAGAGCTGGGCAAGGCTCCCACCAAGCAGGGCTGGCAGAAACCACAGGGCCCGGGCATGGGCCGGCCCTCCGCGGAGCAGTGACAGATAACTCTGGTCCCTTTGCAGGGGAGGGAGACCTGGGCCCGATGCCAATTAGGAGCCATCTCTGAGTGTCTGAAGAGAGGAGGGAGGGGATGGCGGCGGCACCCTGGAGCCACAGAGCTCCTTTGTCTGCCACCCCCAGCCTGTGGCTTTCCCTGATTGAACAAGCACTTAGAGCAGACCCCGCCCACAGATGGAGCCCAGGGTGGGCGTGTCCCAAGCCACAGCCTCCAGCCTCATCCCTTCTGGGGCCATTTGTTTGGTCCCTTTTGCCTGCCTGGGAACTGGTGACCTTGAGCCTGTCACCTGCCGGGACTCACTGACTCACTGGGATCCCGGATTTAGCACTGGAAAGCATCTGAGAGCCAGTGGAGTCCGGGGCTGCCCTTTTGTGAAGAAGGGAACCGAGCCCCAGCATTCCACAGTGTGGGGGAGAGGCGGGGAATCTGAATCCAGATGTTGTGACTCCAAGGAGAGGGGGTTTTCCCACTGTACCATCCTGCCAGTGACAAGAGGAAAGTGCTGGACCTGGCGCTTGACCCCAGATCCTCTGCTTCCAGCTCTAGTGCTTGCTGCTGGGCTGCAAATGTGGCCAGGGTCCAAGTGGTCTTCCCATCCAGGGTCCCACCATCTTGCAGTCCAGGGTCCCAGCATCCTCTGGTCCGATCTGCTGCTTCTCCCATGTCCCCTTATATCCCATGCTCTCCTCTCCCAGTTAGGCCGGCCAGGCTCCCCTCCTCTTTGACTTCCTTGTCTCTCCTCCCCCTTTTCCATTGTTCTCCCTCAGTGAGCGCCTCGGTGGTGACCGCGGAGGAGGACTTGCTGCCCGGCCCCCGGCCCAGCGAGGAGGGGCTGCCAGAGAAGGATTCTGGGGAAGTGGCCAAGCAGAGTCGCCTCCAGACGGAGATACTGGAGCTGCAAAAGGAAACGCTGCAACTGCAGAAAGAGAAGATTCTCCTGGAAAAGGAGAAACTGGTCCTGGAGATCGTCAAGCTGCGGCGGGAGCTGGGCACCTGAGCTGCCCACTGCCCACAGCCTGAACTGCTGGGGGGGAGATCCCAGAGCTTCCCGGCTGCCCAAGCCCAGGGGTCTTTTCCTCCACAGTGCCTGGCTGGGCCCACCCCAGGCCAAGCCACCTCCTCTTGCTCCTCTGATGTCACTGAGCAGTTTTGCCCTGACTCGGGGGGGGGCGGGGGGCTGGGGGCTGGGTTCCCTGTGGCCTGTCCCTGGAAAGAAGCCCTGAGGATCCCGTTTGAGTTGGGCCGGGAAGGGGGTCAGAGGCTCCCAGCCCAGACTTTGCCTCTTGGGGCTCTGCCTGGGCAGGGTGGGATCAGGGACCTGAAGCGAGAGGTCCTGGGGGTGGGGAGGAGGGTGGAGACCCAGGCTTCCAGCCAGTACTCTGCCCCCCAATTTCGGGACAGACCCCCTCCACTGGTCAAAGGTCAATTCAACAAGGATCTATTTCTCAGGCCCCATCCAAGGGGACCGTCCGGGATCCCTGTGCCAGAAACCTTTGCCTGTGGGCCCTCTCTGTTCTCTGCTGTCAGAGGAGTAAAAGCACCCAGGTTTCCTTCTCGTTGCGCCTGCCTCCCCGTCTCTTCTGATTCAGCCTCTGTTTTCATGGGAGGACCAGTGGGTGGGCAGCCTTGGCAGGTCCTCTGCGGGGTGCCTCGTGTGCACACAGGAAAGGTAGCTTGGCAGGGCTAAAGGGCTCAGAGAACCCTGGGAGCCCAAGCCCCCGTGGGACGGAGAAAGGGAGCCAGGGAGGAGAAGGGGCCCAGCACGCTCAGCTTGTCTGCCATCCAGGAGATTGGTCTGTCCCATACAAAACTGCCCAGGAGACTTGAGCCCCCCGGGAGGGGAAAGCCCATCGGCATCAGGGCCCCCAGGACCGGGCCGAGACTCAGTGGGGCCCCTGCCTCTGCCCCACTTCGCCTGGGACTCGCGCTCTCCTGTGGCTGAAGACCCCAACTGGCCACTAAGAAAAAGGTCCCCATTTCACCCCCCACCCCACAGCCGGGGTCCTGCCACAGACACCAACCGTGACACCTTCTGTCTGCCTCAGTTTCCTGTTTGTGATAGCATCTCCCTCCCAGGCGGTCTCAGGCTCAAATAATAATTGCAAAGCTTAAAGTGCATCAGCTGTTAAAATTGCCCTCCCTGCCCGGCTCCATCCTCCCCCAACAAGTTCTTTCATAGCCCATGGGGGGCCCTTGATTAATGGCAGAGAAAATTCAGCTTAAGTGCTAGTTGCTGATAACGGCTCCAGAAATACCTCCCAGAGGCCATTGCCCGGGACTGGCTCCTGGGGATCGCCTTCCCTTTGTTCCTGGGCGCCTCCAGTGGAAAACGGGGTGAAGGCCATGAGATCTGACTTGTTCTAGAACCCCTCCCAGCCCTGACCCCCCTGTTCTAAGCCCCCTCCCAGCCCTGACCCCCCTGTTCTAAGCCCCCTCCCAGCCCTGACCCCCCTGTTCTAAGCCCCCTCCCAGCCCTGACCCCCCTGTTCTAAGCCCGCTCCCAGCCCTGACATCCCCTGTTCTAAGGCCCCTCCCCAAGTCTGCCATCCACCAAGTTTTAAAAAATTGACTGTTTTCCTTCGCCCTCAAACCCTCTATAAATGGAGGGCTTTGACATCTGCCTCCTGCCTGCCCCCAGACTCTCCTGCTTCTGCCGTATAAGACCCCCTCCCTTCCAGGAGGGAAGAAGGAAAACGGTCTGGGGGGGGGGGGTGTTCCCTAGCCTGCCCCCCCCCCCAGGGGCCTCCTGCAGTAAATTGTTCTCTCCAGGAATCCCACCATGAATGATGGGAGAGTGCTGTGCTTTTGGGTCTCCGGGTGAACTAGAAAAGGGGCCTCAAGCCCAAGCCAGGAGAGTTCTCATCTAAGAGATGAGAATGTTTAGTAGGCACCTACTGTGTGCGGCCCTGGGCTCCGGAAGCAGCTGCCGCCCTGGGGGGGGGGGGGGGGGAAGTGTCCTGCAGCCTGTGATTGAGCTCCCCGAGTGGGGAAAGTCCCTCCATCCAGAGGAGCCCATCTTGGAGCACAGCTGGGGGGGGGGGGGGGGGGGGGGAGACCTGGTTCTAGGACTCTCCTGTCCTTGTGTCCATGTCATTCCCCTGCCGGAGGGGGAGGGGCTCGCACCCGGCTGCAGTGGGCCTGGAGGCAGCCACGGAGAGGCTGAGGCCGAGTGGGGGGAGGTTATGGAGGCCAAGTGGAGGCAGCCAGGCAGGGGTGGCCCCTCCATGTTCCCGGCAAACTCCGGGCTTTGGTCCCCGAGACGTAGAGATCGAGTGTGGCCTCCGTGGCCCCCAGAATACGCACCCACCGTGGAGCCGGGGAGAAGGGCCCCCTTGTCCCGATCCCACCCTGGTGGCCCCCAGGATGCTTTGCACAAAATCCCCCTTGGCTTGGAGCGCCTGGCTCCTCCAGAGCTTCAGACTAAGTGCAGCCGCGTACACACAGTAGGTGTGCGGGGCAAGTATCCGTCTGTTCCAATCATGTGCCGCCCTGGCCTCTTGGGTTCCGCTCGAGGGAGGCAGCCCCAGACCCAGCCCTTCTGGGCCCAGCACCGTTTGGGAGCCATTTCCCACAATCCCCAGGAAAGTCCGGAGCTGCACCCCACTGCCTGCTCTCCTTCCACGAGGCCCCGCCCCAGCCGACCCCTGTTACCCAGGCCTGACAGTGGCCACTCAGAGGGAATGGCGCCTGGCACCCAGGAGCATCATGGGAGTAAGTGGCCAAGGTCAAGCTGCTGCAGGAGTCATGAAGGGGAACTTGGCTCTCCTGGTCCCAGTGCTCTGGAGTCCAATAGAAGCCGTTCCCGCCCCCATTCTTGGGCCACCTTCATGCCCCACCAGGTGGTCAAAGAGGATCCTCCCGGGGCATGGAGCACTCCCTGTGGTGCTCAGTCTCTCCAGCATGCTGCTGCTTCCCAAGCTCTGCCCCCGCCCCCAGTGTGAGGGCCCCCCTCTCCTGGGCTCCCTCCCATGCATGCTCTCTGCTTGGCTTCTGGGGCCAAACCTAGCCACCGAGGCAGAGCCTTCACAGGTCCCTCTTCACAAGTCAGACTCCCCCAGGGTGTGACATTCAAGGCCCCATTTACTGCCCAATTTCTAAACCATGGCTCCTCAGACAAGTCCATCAAATCAATGATCAACGAGCATTTATTAAGCACCTACTGTATGCCAGACACCAGGCTAAGTGCTGGGCATACAAACGCAAGGTATCCCTGCCCTCAGGGAGCTTACACTCTATGGGGCAGAGGGAACCCCCTCTGCTGCAGCAGAGGAAACACCCCGGCAATATTTTCCTGGATGTACACAGGAGGTGGCAGAGCAGGGTTCCCCTCGGTCTCCCTGCCCCCAATCAAGGAGCTGCTGGGAAGCTTCCAGGCCCAGCCGGTCCTAGGCCTCGGTTTCCTGCTGTGAAGGCAGCCGGGCCCAATGGCCTCCCGGCTCCAAGACCCTCCAAGACCCTCCAGGTCCAAGTCTGTGTCTCCTGGGCCCACCTGGGCCCTGCCCCCCCTCTTTCCCCGAGGGATCCTGGGGGGGCTCACTGTCCACCAACGGTCACCCCGGGAGCGACCCCCAGCCTGCCCCGACCCCTTGACATCTCACACAGACAAAACGGCCATTGATACCAGCTTGCGGTTTATTCTGTCATCGGGTGTGAGGCAGGAAGTGGATCTGGGGTGAAGGCCTAGGCCCAGGGCCGAGGCCCCGACCCCTGCACCGAGGCCCGTCCAGCCCCGGCCGGCCCCCTCCGCTTCCCCTCTGCCCCCACCACCCACACAGACCTTGGTCCCATGACGTGGCTCGCCCCGGCCCCCACCGGCCCAGAGCCGGGAGCCCCCCAGGCCCGGGCTAAGGGCACCGGTGGCTTTGGGGGCCGAGGCCGGACCCCCGGAGGCAGCTTTGGTGTGTGGCGGGGCGGGGGCTGGGATCTCTCCGGGAGAGGAGGATTTGGTCCTGGGGGGCGTCCCCGCCCCCGCCAGGCGCGAGTCTCGGGGGGGCCCTGCCCCCCCCAGGGAGGCCTGTGGCTTAGAAGGCACGGGGGCGGAGCCGGCAGTGACAGACACGAATGACAGACACAAGGATACACACAGAACGTGGAACGCAGCAGACACGACACAGAAAACATGGGACAAGATCTGTTTGGCACAAGTCACACTGGAATGGGGGCTCCGGGGTCGGGGCTCCAGGGGCCCGGGCGGGGGCTTGGCCCCCCTCCCCCCACATCTCGGAGAATGACGGGCAAGAGGCGGGAAGGAGGTGGGGCAGAGGCCAAAGGTCACACCCAGAGGCCGGCCGCCACCTGCCCGCTCACAGTGGTGGGGGACACGGCCCCCTCGCGGCCGGGGCCCCGAGGAGCAGGGGCCAAAGCGGGGCCCCGGGCTGTCCAGCAGCGGCGCCCCCTTCAGTCCGTCTTCCACACCTTGTTGAGCAGCTTCACGACTTCGTCATAGATGATGAAGACGATGGCCACGTCCAAGCAGACTCGGCCCAGCCGGGGCACGGTGCCCTTGTAGAAGCTGCGGGGGAGGAGCACGGGTGAGGGAGGGGCCACCCTCCAGGCTGGGGCCACCCCCTCCCCCCAGAACGGCCCCAACTCACGCCTTGAGGCCCTCGTGCTTCATGATCTGGTAGCCGCAGTCCCACGTGCTCTTGTACTTGTGAGCCTCCAAGCCCTGGGGGGGAAGGAGGAGCTGGAGACCTTGGGGACCCCGGGCCTTTGGGCCCCCCCCCCCCCCGGGTGAGGGGCCTGTGGGCATCTGGGGCCCAGGGCTGGGGCTCTGCCCGCTGCGCCCCCCTCCCCCCCCAGCACCGGCACACAGGAGGGGCTTAATAAAGGCTCATTGGGAAGAGGCTTTCCCGATGGCCACAGGGTCTGTGATGCCCCCCGGAGGCCGGGCCCACCCTGAGCCATCGCTGGGACCAGTCCTGGCTGCAAGTAAGAGGAGCCAGGCCGGCTGGGGGATCTGCTGCTTCTCCCTCGGTTTCCTCCGCTGCCCTCTTACCTCTCCGGGCCTCCAGAGTCTCTACTCTATTGGACTGTCCCCCCCTAGTCTCTTCCCTTCCCCCCCCCCCCAGGCCTCCTTGCCCCTCCGGCTGCTGGTGCCATTTACAATCCTGATCTCTGTGGCAGCCGCTCCCGGCCCCGGGGGAGCCTCACTGCTCAGGAAGAAGCAATTGCCTCCTGTCAGGGGTATTCAAGGCCCCACAACACCAACCTGCAGGCCTCGGTGCCCCCGGGACCCACCCCCGCCCCGGCCAGGGCACCCAGCAGGCGCTTAATATGTGGAGGAAGTGGTGGAGGAAGTGGCGGGTGATGGGTTTGGGGGGGCAGCTTTTAGGCCCATTGTACAGGTTCACGAAGGGAAGAGAGGAAAGAGAAGGCAGAGCGCCTCCCACATGGCCCGATTCTGGCGCTCACCTGCATGCGGGTCTTGATCACGTCCAGCGGCGTGTTCCCAAAGACGCTGGCGGCCCCCGCGATGGCTCCAAACGCCCCCGTCACCACCGGGTTCATGGGCTTGTTGGGGTCGTCCCCTGCGGAGGGCAAGCCCGGTGTGAGCCCACGGGAGGGCCGGGGCGCCGGTGGGGCTGCGGCGACGGGCGCAGGCGCTTACCTCGGTACCAGTTGCGCAGGGAGGTCATGACGAAGAAGCGGATGGCCTGGTTGGAGCCTTGTTTCAGCACGGTGGCGGTGAGACCCTGGTAGGTGCCCTTCAAACCTGGCGGCGCCCAAGCAGAGGTCAAGGCCCATCTGTGCAGGAGAAGCTGCCGGGGCCCCCGGGGGAGGAAGCCCGCCGGCAGCAGGGCCCCCGGGACCAGGCCGAGACCTCCGGGCAGGCTTCTGAGCCCCCCTCCCCCGGGGAGTCCCCTTAACCATGGAAGGCCGAGCGGGCCCGTTCCCGGCACTGACCTTGCTCACGGATGATCTCCCTCACCCCGTGGAAGAAGCCGCGGTACTTGGGGTTGGGGGAGCACTGGTCGTGGATGAACTTCACCTGCAAGTGGAGAATGGGGGACCGGGAGGGGTCAACCTGAGCCAGGGCCCCCAGACCTGCCCCCCACCCCCTCCTGCCCAGCAGCACCATGGGAGAGAGGGGAAAGGTCAGCTGGGAGCAGACAAGGTGAACCTGGGCTGTGAAGGAACAGGAGAAGGGAAAAGGGAGGGTGTGATTGTGACTGTACATGAATGTGAGTGTGAGCACATGTACACACGCACGTGTCAGACACCAGCCTGAGAGGCTGCAGAAGGGCCCTCAGGCCAGACCTCTGCCTGCCCCCCCCCTTCCCCCCCCCCAGAGGGGGGTGAAACTGCCTGTGCCCCCTTGGGCCCTGGGTGGGGAGAAGGCGTGTGTGGGGGGGGGAAACGGCGGGGGCAGGGAGGCCCCACCTTGATGGTCTCCATGGGGCACACGACCACCACGGCCTCGGCCACGCCGGCCCCCAGCCCGCAAAGCAGCCCTCGGGTGCTGTCCAGCCGGCCCTGGGCGTCCCGCATTTGGTTACTGAGAAATTCGAACATTCCGAACCTGGGGGCAGGGGTTAGAGGTGAGGGCGACGTGGTCAGAACCGACTCCCTGGGCCCCGCTGGCCGCCCCCCCCCCCCCCCCCCAGGCTGGCTCCCGCTTCTAGAAGACGTATTATTTCCAGAGACTTATTTTGGGCTAATCCGGAAAAGATGCTGGCCCCACAGCAGCCCCGTTTAACAAACAGAGAAACAGGCTGAGGAAATGGGCGAGTAGCCTGAGGCACAAGAGGCTGAGTGAGGAATGAGTAGAAAGAAGCCCGGCTCTAGCCCACTCTAGACCGCTGGGCACGGGACCTCTCCTCAGAGCCTCAGCTCCCACATCTGTAAAATGGGCTCATAAACTTGTGTGCTACAGCCCGAGGGCTGCGGTGAGGAACCCAGGGCAGACTCCAAGCCCTTGGCTGCCAGGTAGCCCGGCCCCTCCCCCCAGCCGAGGCTCACCTGACGGCCGCTTTGGGGATGGAGCCGTAGAGCAGAGAGCTGAGGCCCCGGTAGAGGCCCAGGACGCCATGGCTGCGCACAGTCTGCTTCACACAGTCCCCTGGAGAGGAGGCCCCGGCCGCTCAGCTGGGCAAAGGGCCCCGCCCACCGGCGCCCCAGCCCGGGTGTGCCCCACCCCCTCCCCGGGGGCAACAACCTCCCAGTATTCAGCTCCTCAGGAGGCAATCAGTCCTCAGTCCTGCCCCTGCCCCCACCCCCACCCCCCACCCCCAGGGCCGGGTGTCTCCCTGGCCCAGGCTGCCAGGAGCCAAGGCCCCAGCCCACCCACTCTACAGGCTGGGCTGTGCCACTTTCTGTTCACCTAGTCCCCACCCTCCTTCTTCACGCGGGTGTCCATGCTGCCTTCAGCATCGGGGCTCCCCATGCCCCCTAATCCAGGCTCCCTCTGCCCCTCCGCCCCTATAGCCATGGGGCGCCCGGCTAGGCCCTTCCCAACTCCATCTGGCCTCTGCTCCCGCTGCTGCCCTGGCCCCTTGCCCCTCCCTCCCCCGCTCCTGGCTCCCTTCCATCCCATCTCAAAGGTCCTTCCCCTCCCCAGGATGGCGGCTCCCTCCTGCCCCCCCTCTCCCCCCATGCCCCCCGCGCCCCGCCCCCTCACCGATGCCCCGGTAGCGAGGGGGGTTGGCTTTCTCGTCCAGCTGCAGCTGCGTCTTCACGTACTCGGTGGGGAAGGTGATGCAGATCTCGATGCCCCCGGCCAGGCCGCCTGCCAAGGGGGACAGCGGGGTTGGGGGCCGCGGGGCTGGCTCCTGGGGGGAGGGGCGGCCCCCCGCACCCCCTCCCCGGCCGCCACTAGGGGGCAGGGCAGAGGCCGGCCTTGGGGCTGGGAATGCAGACTGTCAGCCCCACTAGGTGACCCTACAACAGCCCCCTCCCCCCGGGCTCCTCCTCCACCGGGGGTGGGGCTGGGGCGCCAGAGCCCCCTTCTACCTGCCCTCCTCCCCTCCCCAAAGGGGGATCCCGCCCAGGCCGGTCTCGAGGTATAGAACCCAACGTCCCCTCCCCCCATTGGACAGCGCCAAGAGCCCCAGATGCCCGGGACACGCCCCCTCCTACTGGGGATATTCCAAGACCCTCCCCCACCCCAGCCTGGGGAAACATGACTCAGCAAGGGGGGGGAAGTGCCGCCCCGAGCCACCCGAGGGATTTCAAAGACCCAACTCTCCCATTCTGCAGAGTGGGAAACTGAGGCCCGGGGAGGGCAAGGGGCTGGTCCAAGGCCTCCAGGGAAGAAAGAAGCAGAACTCCCATTAAAGCCCACACCTCTTAGTTCCTGACCAGTGCGAGCACTTCAAGGAGACCCCGCAGGCTGCCTAGCCCGAGGGTTGACATTTGGGCGGGGGTGTCTCTGGAACTCGGACTCCGCTTTGGGGCTGGACTGCCTCAGTTTCCCCTTTACCCCCCGAGTCCTGGCCCAGACCCAGTTCTCTGGGAGGGAAGGGAGAGAAGAGGCCAGGACTCCGCCCCCTCAGTCCGAGTGGGGACCCAGCCCAAGCTCCCCCCCCCCCCCCCCCCAGGCCCGGAGCTCCAGGACAAGGAAAGGCCCTAATCCGGTCACAAGCTCCGGCCCGGCTCCAGCCCCTCTTCCTTTTGCAGATAAGGAAACTGAGGCTCCGGAGAAGAAAGCAGATCACGGCTTAGCCAAGACCCTGGTGAGGGGGGGCTCCGGCGGCCCCTCCTGCTGGCAAGACGCTTTCCCTTGGACCTGGAGGCCCCGTCACCGACAGGGAAGGAAACTGAGGCCCCAAGAGGTCCGGCTCTGGCTCTGGGACCGGGGCAGGCTTCGGAGCCGCCCAGGGCCAGGGCCCCAGGGACGGAGCAGACAAAGCCTCCTGGGCCCGCCCCCACCCGGGGGAGGCTGGGGTCCCCCAAGCCCGGGGAGGGCGGGACAAGGGTCAGTGGGAATCCGGGGGAAAGGGTGTGCGGGGGAGGCGTCTGGCCCCGCCCCCACCCCGAGAGGAGTCCCCCAGAACGAGGGTCTGTGCGAGTCCGAGGGTACGTGGAGGAGGCATTTGGCTCCACCCCCACCCCGGGAACGGGGGATCCCCTAGAAAAGGTCGGTGAGAGTCCGGGGGTGCGCGGAGGAGGCATCTGGCCCCGCCCCCAGGCGATCCTGCGCACCCTCCCCCACCCCGGGGAGGCAGGTCCCCCCTACAAGGTACATCGGCCCGAAGGTCCGTGGAGTCTGGGCCCCACCAGACTCTTCCCCAAACAACCCCGTCGGCCCCACCCCCATCCCGGGGAGGCGGGGGTCCCCCAGGGCCAGAGCAGGAGGAGCCCGAAGGAGGGAGAACCCCAATCTCGCGGGGAACTTCCGGGGCCCCCCCCCGGGTCCCCCTTCTCCCGGGCCCCCGCTCCCCCCGGTGCAGGGCCGGAAGCGGCGCGTGCTCACCTGCCAGGATGGCCTTCCCGGGGTGCGTGAGCTTGGCTTTGCCGGCCGGGGCGGCGGCGGCCAGCGAGCGGCCGGGGAGCGGGGCGGGGGCCAGAACCATGATTGCGGGGGGTGGGGGGGGGGCTCCGGGCTGACTCTCGCCTCGGCGTTCTGGGCTCCCGGGGCCGGCGGCGGGCGGACGGGCCGACTGGACCGACCAGGGGCGGCGGCGGGTTCTGGGGGATGGGGGGCGGGGTCTCGGCGTCAGGGCCTCGCTCCGCCCCCTCCCGCCCCCCGCCTGAGGTCGGACGGCTCCGGCTCCGCCCCGCCGCCTGACCCAGGCTCCTCCCCGGCCTTCCCTCTGGGCCCCGGGTCCGAGGCCCGCCCCGCGCCCGGGCCCTGGGCCCGGCGGCCTCTGGGCGGGCTGCTGGGGGGGCGGGGCTGGCCGGCGCCGCTCGGCTCCTCCCTTTCTGCGGGTAGCTGAGCCCCCATTTCTCCCGCCTCCCCCCGCCCCCGGCTGAGGGCGGTCCCCGGGGCCCCCACGCCTGTTTATGTCCCTTCCTCGGCCTTCACGTCCCCAGGAAGGGACAAAAGATCCGGCTTTCGGGGTTGGGGCCGCCGCCTACTGGAAGCTGTAACCTCAAACTGCTCCGCCTCCGCGGGCCTCAGTTTCCCCGCCTGTCCAATCTGGCCTGACCTCATAAGACGCTTCCAGCTTGTGCCAGTGCCTGCTCTGAGCCCCGGCCCCGTATTCCTTGCTCCTCGGGCTCGGTCTCTTCCTGTTCTAAGGCCTTGGGGCCGCCCTGCCCGGCTCCCAGCCCCCCACTCCATCCCTCAGGGCCCTTTCCTTTGGGCTGGGGGGCGGGGCCTCAGGGACCAGTAGGCGGGTGGGCCACCGCGGGGTGTGCCGGGACCTAGGCACCGAGGGGGGAATCCCTTTTCTGCAGGCCCTCAGTCGGGCTTTTTCCATCCTCAGCTCGGCCTCTGACCTCCCCAGCCTGTGACTCATCCAGGCCAACCTTGGCTAGGAGCCATCGCCAGACTTTACCTCTTCTGCTCCACTGCTCTAGCTCTAGCCCTCCCTCCTCCCTCCTCCCTCCTCCCTCCTCCCTGGCTCCTCTTTTCTGCCCGGCCCCTCCCCTGACATTTATCTCCCTCCCTCCCTCCTGAGCTCTGCTGTGCTCTCCCCGAGGCCTCCCAGAGACGTGGGCGGAATAGCCTACGGCCCTCAGCGTTTCCTCCATCCCTGCCAGAGGGGACGCTGGTCCCCTCCCCCTCCCCCTGGGGCCGGCGCCCAGGGGCTTCCTTGCCCCAGCTCGGTCCATCCGGGGCACCTGCGAAGGCCCCGCCCTCCAGGGCCAACCTGTCCTGGGGCCACCGGCCGGAATTGCTGGAAGACTCTCATGTTCCCCCAACCCCTCTCTCCCTCCTTTGGGGCAGCCTGGGTCTCCCCATCTTGCCCAGCTGCCGTGCAGGGTTCCTTGCAGCCCTCGGTCCCAGTGTTCAGCATGAGAGACGCATCCTGGGAATCTTCCCCCAGGGGGTCACCATGTGACACCTCCTGCTCCCCGGGGGCTCACCCTGTGCCCGAGCCAGCCCTGCGCACTCCAGAGCTAGGCCGCCCTCATCTCCCGGAGAGCTGGGGTCACATGTGCCCAACCATTGCCCCTTCCGGCTACACTCTGTTCCCGCACCGGACTCCTGCTCTCCAGCCTGGTTATCTGCCCTTGGCCTCCCCATCTCCCATCATCCCCGGCCTCCCTCTCTCCATCCCACTGCTCACAGCTGCCAGAGGGGTCTCTCCAGATCCAGCTCTTGCTTGTTGCAATCAGGAAGCTCCCAGGCTTCCCATTATCCCGAGCAGCAAATCCACACTCTTGTGTTTAGCATTGCAAATGCTTCCCAACAGCACCTGCGAGCCTGCCTGCGGACCCCTCCATTCCAGCCGGGCAGGCCTAGCAGTGGCTGTTCGTGCACCTCCCACCCGTCTCCGTGCTCGGGCTGCCTGGTCTCTGAGGCCGATGCCAGCTCCTCCAGGAAGCTCACTCAGTGGGGACGCAGCCTCTGGGCCCTCTCTGGCAGTTACATTGCATCTCCCTGGGTAAAAGGTTACACTGTATCTACCTGGGCAAAGGGAAGCAAATAGTTACATTGTATCTGCCTGTGCAGAGGCAGGGGAGTTACACTGTATTTAGGGGAGGGGAAAGAGAAAGAAGTTACATTGTATCTGCCTATGCATGATGCATATGGAGTGGTTACATAGTATCTACCTAGGTGTGGGTATCTATGGGGGGAGGGAAGTTACATTTTATCTATATAGGTGTGTGTGTGTGGGGGGGGGGGGAATAGCTGCATTGTATCTATCCAGGATAAAAACCCGTTGTTTGTATCTACCGGGGATGCACAATCCTATTTTCACTTCTGGGTAATTTTCCCTCCAAGATAATGTCAGTTGGGGAATGGGACGATTTTCTGCCCCCTGCAGAGAGCAACGTGGTGGGTTCACAGTCAAAGCCCGTTGGAATCCTTACAAAGTGTTCGTCATTAGAGCTGATAGAGACAATAATTACGTAATTTAGCCTGGTTCAGTAAGATTGATCTGATCCTACAAGGAGATGTTATGGGCCAGAAGAAACAAGGTACTAAGTAGAACTGATAGACAATAATGCTTGTGTTCACACCTTTAAAGAGCTCATATAAGGAAGAAGCTCAGAGCCAGGGAGCACTCTGGGAGGAAACCCATAATCCTCCTCTCGGATCCCACAATCCCATTCTCGGAGGCGCAGCCAGATTCATCTCAGACAGCTGTGGTGGCTGGGCTCCTGCACCTTCCCCACTGAGGCCGAGGCTGGTCTGAAAGACTCTCCAGAAAGCTGCCCAGCCACAGGCAAGGAGACAAGACTCAGAAGGAGCATTCTGGGAGATTGAGAGCCAGAAGCCCTCTCTCGGAGGCGAGAGAGATTCATTGCCTCTTCCACCTTTGTGCCCGCTGGAGGCTGAAGAAAGCAGAGGCAAAGGACAACTGCAAGAGCTCTTGCAATCAAGCAAGAAAGATAGGCCTCTAAGAAAACTAACAGGGCTACTTTGGAGGAAGCAATAAAAGATCTGAACTTTTAACACCTGGCTGTGTTTGGATGATTATTACTTTTAGCTGATACTAAGGCCGCCTCCAGAAAACCTCCCCCAAAAACCTGCTCCCAAAGAGCCATTATATTAAAGCAAAGCACAAAAGCCCCCCTTTTTTCTTTCTCCTGACCATGTGACTCCTTCAGCCCAGGTGGCGGGGGCACCAATGGGGATGAATGGGGGGGGGAAGTACACAGACCTTGGGGTCAGAGAGGAGCTTGAATTGTACCTCAGACACATAAGTGTCTATGTGATATCTCAGTTTCTCAATCTGTAAAATGGGAGTAACAATGGCATCTACTTCCCAAGGTTGTGAGGATCAAATGAGAATATGCAGGGTTTGGTAAAGATGCCAAAGTCAGGAGGGGATTTTCCTCACTGGCCAGGCCCCGGATCTTCTTTAGCTCAGTTATCTGATGTCCAACCTCCCTTTTATTTAGTCTGAAAAACTGGGGTCCAACTCTTCTCTCAGGCTCTTCTGTTTGTGTGTCCTCAGGGACCGAGAGGAGGTACAGGGAGGCAGAAATGCTGAACCCAAAATATATTGGGGTCCCAGCCACTCCTCATTGACAGTCCACCGAATGTTGGGAGGAGGGGATGAACCCCCAAATATATTAGTGTTTCAGGCCCTTGTCACAAGGTGGCCATCGCCAAATGGAGGCAAAGATGTCATTGTGCTGCTGGCAAAGGGTTAATTGTGCTAATTAACAAGGGGAGAGACTGGGGTGCTAAGTTCCCTCGGGAATTCAGGGCAGCCAACGACAAGGCAGCCTGAGCGAGTCAAGGGCGGGCCGGCCATCGCCTGCTAGACTGACCCCAGGAGGAGTTACTGCATCCAGAGGCAGCCGCCATAAGAAGGGCAAAGTTCCTAAAGAACTCCCTACCATAAGGTGGGGGGTTTCTAACGAGCCCACCGTGGTGATGCTCAGGGAGCGGAGCCGACCCTAAGGGAGTTGGGGGGGACTGGGGTACGGTAGGTGGAGAAAACGGGGAAATGGCAGGGGGCAGAACTCAGCCTGATGGGAAATAGAGAGCGAGGGGTGGAGAGAACTTTGTCAAAGCCGGGCATCTGACCTGGGCTCCCGGGGCGATCCGGCCAAAGCTGCTCCCTGCTCCCTTGGGAATGGCCGGGAATCCCAGGGGGCCCTGGGAACTTCACCAGAACTGCGCTCCCTGAGGCCCGCCTGGAGCAGGTGCCCAGGGGCTCGGCTATTTGTCACCCCAACCCACAGGCCACTCAGGGCCCACCTGGCCTCTCCTCCCAGTGCGCTCAATTCCATCCACCCTTCAGGGTCCCCAATCTGGGGTCCGAGTGTCCCAGGGGAATCGCTGGCCAAAAGCTGGGTGGCTCAAAATGGAATCTGGTGGCTGGGAGGGGATCCTGAGCCCTGAAAAGTCTGGGCCCCAGCGGGGCTGCCGGCCAGAAAAGCTGTGTGACCTGGGGTGAAAAAATGCCCTCTCTGGAGCTGTTCTCTAAAAGGAGTCCGGGGCCATTGAAAGCCCCTTTCCCCCTCCAGTGGCAAGGAAGCAGAAAGGAATCCTTTGAGCCCCACGCCAGCCAGAGCCTGGACAGGCCTCAGGGAGGCCAGGGACCCCTTGGTCCAAGATCTTCCTTTGGAGTGAGTTGAGGGGCAGCCCAGGCCCCCACCCCCAAGGGCGGCCAGTGGCCGCCCCCCCCCAGGCCGGGCCTTCCTGTTTGTCCCCCAGACAAAGGTCAGAAGGGCGGTTCTTCCTCCTCTGCAAGTCCTGGAACAATCTTTTCCTAAGGGCACGTGGGGCCCCAACTTGGCTCATGGCCTGGCAGCTCCCACTAGGAACTGGATGTTCTGTTTCTTGAGGCCCCGGCTTGGAGGGAGCAGCCGGGCAGGATTTGCACACGGGGCCTCCCCCTCGGGCTCTGGGGGCAGACTCCCAGCAGGCCCTGCACCAGCCCCTCCTCTGGGAAGCGGGCCAGGGGGTGCTGGGCCTTTGTCTCTCTGGCACCCCTGGAGTGCCCGGCTATTAAGATGCCGTGCCCCCGAGGTTGGCGGCCCCCGTGAGACCCGGAGCGTGGGCTAGCTCAATCTCTCTGGGGGACCCTGGCAACGCCCAAGAGACTTATCCCTGGGGCCGCAGCAGCCCCAGCCCCGGCCCCTCCGGCAGGGGGAGACTGCCCGGTCGGGTGCTCTGACGCTGGGCTCAGCTCTTGCAGAACTTTCTCCCCCTTCTGCCTTTTTGTGACTGAGGGAGGCTGGAGGTATCTGAGAGGCCGGAGTCCTTCTGAAAGCCTGAGCCCGGCCTCTGTGCTCGGGGCACTCCCGGGCTGCAGCTGCTCCCTCTGGGCCCCGGGCTCAGTGGTGGCTTCACAGGCCGAGCCCCCGTGCCCGGCCTGGGCGTCTCTGCCATAGGGTCGCGCCGGGAGGAGTCCAGAGTCCAGCTCTGCCCCCCTCCCACCATGGGAGCTCCCCAGGAGTGGCTCCGGCCCTAAGCCAGTCTGCCCTTCTAGAACACGGGAGAACCACCTGAGCCCTGCTCCCTCCCTGGGTGTGAGATCAGGCCGGGACAAGCAAGCGCTGATTCGTCGCCCCTCCCCCCCAGCCACTCTTGGCCAAAAGAGCTTTTAAATTAAAACCCCTGCAACGCCACGGAAACTGATTACAGAGTCACTTTCTGGCACCAAGAGGAGCATTAAGGGAATTACAAAGTCACAAGTCGAGACAGAGCCGAGGACAAGGGGGGGGCCCAGACAGCCTGGCCCTGGGGGAGCTGGGGGAGCCCGCCGTCCCGGCCGCCCCCACCGTGTCGCCCGTCCCCGACCTGGACCGGCCGGGCACCTTTGGGCAGCAGGTCGGGCATTGAACGCCGCCGTCTCCGGTGGGGCGGGCTCTTGCCCCTCTGCTGGCAACTTTCTGTCCTAGGGAACCCGGGGGCCCGCCTCTCCCCCTCACAGCCCCATAATGCCTTTCTCTAGGAACTTTCCACTGACCTTGGTCAGCCCCTCCCAGGAAGCCCTCCTGGATTTCTCCCCAAGACCCTTGGAACCTCCTCTTGTGTGCCCTGAAGACCACCGGAGGCAGAGCCCCAGGCCCCAAGCAGGGACATGAGGACGTCTGATCCTCCAGACCCGGCTCCCGGGCTCCCAGTCCTGTGGCCTGGCGGGGGTCCCATCCCAACTCTGAGGGAAGGAGCCCTGGAGAGGCCCCCATCCATCCCAGGCTCTTTGTGGCTCGCTATGGGGCCTCTGGGAGAGTGGCAGCCCCGGGTCCCACAGAGCAGCTCTCCCGGACCACGGGGTCCCACAAGGACACCCCGACTCCGTTAGCACATGCAGAGGGTCAGCGCAATGGGGCCTCCAGGACACCCTGTCACCGGGGTTGGCGCCGTGGATAAATGGCATTTTCTCCCTGGGGGACAAAGGCTCCCCCAGTCTTCTCAGGACGGGGGAAGGGGAATGGCCGCTTCCCCTGTGGCCTGAAGTCACTCTGCGGCTGCTGGGACAACGGACGGCCCTTGTGACGACCTTTGGTGGGAGGACGGGTGTCAGCAGGGAAGGGCCCTGCCTGGGCTCAGTGGGCATCTGGGTGGCAGGCTGAGTGGGCAGTGGGCACAGTGGGCACCTCAGCCTGCAGCCTCCCAAGGGAGGATGGGGGCAGTGGGCGTGGGGGAGGGGGCGCCGGCCTGTCCGCACGGATGCCACAGGGGCCGGCTTAGTTATAATGGGCTTTAATACTCATGATTAGCACAAGATTCATAACCATAAATTATACACTTCTCTATTTCCAGGACATCCAATGTTAATGGTCTATGTGTGTGTTGGACAAGGGCACCCGCTCACAACCCGCTTGGCACTTGACTGTCGCGGCGACCCCGGGCAGAGGTGGCCTGTGGGCACCGGGGGGGCCAGAGCCCCCAAGGCCCGCACTCCGGCCCCCCCAGCAGCCGGGCTCCTCTCGACCGTCCCCTCCAGAAACAACCTGCCCAAGCAGCCCTCCAGAGATGACTCTGCTCTCCCACTTTCCAGACCCGCTCCTGGGAGCTCGCTCAGAGGCCCCCAGGGGCTTCCTCCAGGCCCTCTTCCAGCCCCCCCGCCCCCCCACCCACGCCGACAAGGAACGAAGGCAGATAAGGCAATTCGCTCTCCAAGTCCCCGGGGTACATGCCAGAGATGACTTCTGAGCCCGTCCGTCCACGGGGGTCCCTGCTCGGCTCTCGGGGGCCCTGGGCCCGGGCTGGGAGGGGGGAAGGGGCCGCTGGTTCTCCCGCTATGGCTGTGCTGGCGAGGTCCCCGCGAGTCGGGGGCGGGCAGTGAGACGGTCTGACGCCTTGGGGACGTTAGCAAAAATAAATAAGCACCAGGGTCCTTTGGGTCTCAGGAGGCCGGAGGCCGGAGGCCGCCTCTGGGATCACCGAGTGCCGCAGAGGAGCCCCCAGGATCGCCTTTTACATGTTGAAGCTGTAAACGGGTGCCTGGGTGAATCCTGGAGCCGTGTATCCGTAGGAAAAGTTGGTTTGGGAAGGTCCAGAAGTGGGGCCTGCCGTCAGCATCAGCTGCTGGCCTGCAAGAGAGGGAGAAGGCGGGGGGTGAGAGGGGTCCCCTGGCATCGGGGGGAGCCGCTGAAGCAGAGGCTGCTGGGTCTGGCCAGGGCATGGGAGTGTCTCTCAGTGGTGGCTCTGGCAAACCTGGGGGGAGGGGTCTCTGGCTAGCCTGAGATGTCAGGTCGGAGCACGGGCGGGGGGGGCGAGGGCTCTGGAGGAGCCCCCCCGCCGTGCGGCCACGGTCTCGGCGGACCCGCTAAGCCACTGTGAAAGCTGGTGCTTGGAAGCGAGGGCCGGAGGGGACGCCTGCCAAGGCCCAGCTGTCTGGGGAGAGAGCTGCCTTCTTGCAATCAGAGCTGGCGCTGGGAATGTGGCACTTACTTAGCCGAATCAACTGTGTATCATTCATGCCCATCAAAATCTAAAAAAATCAGATGTCACATTTAAACGACAGTCGTAGACACTTGCGTCCCCAGCGCGACGGCGGGCCCCCGGTCGCAAGCTCCGTGCGTGCGCACACCGGCCCGCTAGGGCGTGGTTAGCGTGTCCCGGGGGGAGCCCGAGGGTCCGGCTGCCCCCGCTCGGCGGCAGCAAGCGTCAGAGGCCCCGGGACGGGCCGGCGGGGGGAGACGGCGGCGGTCTCCAGGTGGGCCCTCCGGGAAGCGTTAGTCACAAGGACGGAGCCGGCACCGGGACCGCTCATGCCCTGGCAAAGCTCCCTGGCTTCGGCCTCCGTGCGCCGTCAGGCCCCGACCACCACCACCATCCCTCGTCCGGGACGCTGCACAAAGCGGGTGCTCAAACCGCTTTCTACGACGAGGGGAGCCTGTGCGCTAGGGAAGCCTCGGGGCGCCCCCCCTGCCGCCCCCCCCCACGTACCGAAAACAATAGGGGTGGGCTCGGCGCCCTGCTCCTCATCTTTCCTCAGGCTCTCAGAAGCGTCCAGTTTATCTACCTGGGGGGAGAGATGGGGCCGAGGGTGAGGGAGCTGCCGGGGCTGGCTCAGCTGCAGCCCCTTCTCCAACAGCCTCCCACCAGGAGTCCCCCTGAGCCCCCCCAACCACCCAAACGAGTGGGCACAGAGGCAACGGGCAATCACCCGGGGCTGAGCGGCTCAGGGTTTTCAGTCCCAGGCCCTGTGAGCTCAGCTTGGGGCAGCGCCCCCCATTCCCCCCACTCCCCCTAAGGCTCTGCTTGCCAGTGTGTGCCGGGTCCCAAGGCCCCAAAAAGTCACAAGAAGACAGAAAGGCTAAGAACGTCCTGGAGGCAGAAGTGCACCCCGGACCACGAGCACCCCCAGCAGGCATGGGGACGCTCACAAAGATTCCCAGAATGCATCTCTGGGCATCAGCTTAGGTGAGCACCAAACCCCTAACCGAGGACTTCCACCAAAGAGCCAGAATGTCCTCCATGGCCCCAAACGCCTGCCTTCCCCTCATAAGCAAGGGTCCGCCCTGGACCCTGGCATGTTTGGGCCAGTTCTGGGCCCAGACAGAGGGGCCAGGCCCAATTGCTCCCCAAAGGCAGAAAAGGCATCTGTTAGCCATCAGGAAGCAGAGGAAGACCACGGTCTCCACCAGCCCTAATTTCCGGGCGTGTCCAAACACCTTTGCTCCCCTCAGTGCTGCCGTCCCAGACTCCTGCCTGCCCAGACCCCCCCCCCCCACCATCCAAGGCAGCCCCGATACCCCCCCCCGGGGAAGAGAACACTCCACCTCGGGGGTGGGGGGGCGGCATTTACAGTTGTCTGAGAACAAGCTGGCTCCTCAGTCTCGAGTGGAGCTTCACAAAGGGTCACTGCGAGGACAGGGGGCACAAGCTGGCGTGGGCACGTGAACAAGGAAAGAGAATGAACTGGGGGCAGCAGCACCCTCTCAAGGCCTGGGCCTGGCTGGCCCCATAAAACCCATGGCTCTCTGGTGCCTCAAGGGGAGTGAATGATGAACAGGGAAACCGAGGCAGGGAACCTGCCCCAGCCCGGGCAGCCTGACTACACAAGGCCGTCCGGCTAACAAGTGACAAGGCCGGCGTTCTGACCACAGGCTTCCGGCCAGGGATTCTTCCTGGTTCTGGACGCACTGCTGTCTATGCCCCTGTTCTAAAGCTCAACGCCATAATGGGAGCCTCGCACCTGTCTCTCCAAGGACAAGAGGGTGCAAGTTGCTCTCCACTGCCCCATGCCAGGGACAGAGGGAGCCCATGGCCCATCACGGGGCAGTGCCTGCCTGGTACCTGCTGCTGCCTCTGTCTGTCTCCCCCCCCCCCCCAACAGGTACTGACCAGGGCAGGTTTCTGTCACAAGGTTAGGGACCCACATGTGTCCACAGGTGGCAGCCACGCGGCAGGGAGCGGCGCCATCTGGCCTCGTCCCCGGGCTCAGGGTCTAGGGCCTCTGGCCCAGCACCGGCCTGGGAAGCAGCTGCCAGAGGAGCAGAAGGGCTGGGGAGCCTCTGCCCGGTGAGAGCCCGCTTCCAGGTCTGCAGCTGAGGCCCCTGAAGCCACCGTCCGCCACCCACCCCCCTCGGGGCACCACGAGCACAGATTGCTTCCATGTCAAGGACACTTAGGACATGGACACGTCCCCTCCATAAGCCCCGGTTAATCCATGCACACACAGTTAGTGTGGCCCAAGCAGGGGCGGCCCCAAAGGTCACTCCAGGCAGGCACTTGTAAATCCAACCAATCCCGGGGGGGGGGGGGAGCATCCCCATAACCTGCCTTAGGGGCACAACGACAAGTGCGCTCCTGGTGGCCCACGAAGCACAGAGCACATGGGCAGTGGGAAGGCTTGGAGGTGGGACAAAGGACTGGGAGCCGGCAGCCCCTGGCTCCATGCTGGGAACACACATGGGGGAAAAAGGTGGCCCTGGGCTTAGCAGGCCTGGGTTCGAAATCTAGTGCAGACCCCACTGCCTCTGAGCTCTTGGCAAGGCTGCTGTGAGGAATGCTGTCTGCAGGCCTCACAGCGGTTCTGTGACCAGGGAGGGCCTCCCCCTTGTGCTAATGAGCAAGCAGAGCTGAAGGACCCCGGGGGGCCTTTCTGGGCCTGCCCACCAGCCTCTAAGGCAGTTTATGGGGATGCTGCTGGGCCCCGTTCCCAGCCCCCCAGCCCCTCGAGCTCCCCACGCGTGGGAAGGCTGCGTGAGGCCGTCAGCACGAGTGGTCATCCCAAGTGCCTCCCTCAAGGGAGCAGAGTGAATGACTCCGTTGGGTCCCAAGGGCTCCTTCTCTACGGGCTGTGGCCTCTACTTGCCTCAATGGCTCACTGCTTCTTTCCAGAGGAGCCCAGCTCAGGAAACGCCCTCGGACTCCCACCCTCCCAACAGCCCAGAGCCCGTTTTCCTTCCTAGGGTGTAACCCCCGAGGGCCCAATTGCATTCCCAAGCGATCCCTGCCACGGGGTGACCTTTCCAGAGCATTAGACACGACGGAAGCCACTATGTTATAGAGCTCGTCCCGCAGCAACTAGAACTAGGCCCTGAAACATTTCTAGGCACGTCTGTGAGGACGGAACAGACCAATGAGGGAGGGGGAAAGCAGAGACTGTCACCTTATTAAACAGCCCATCCACCTGCAAGAAAAGTTAAGAGTATAGTATCTGAAGTCTCAGTGGGCAAGGAAAAACACGGGGGCTTAGGCAGGAGCACTGCTTGGGTGCCAGGAAGCTCTGGGGAGGACCCCCATTTGAGTATTGGGGGGAGGAGCCCCACTGAGATTTGGGGGAAGGAGCTCCCCTGGGCTGAGCGGGAGGAAACCCTGAGACCCAACTCTACCTGTCTTTTCAATGTCCCCCAGGGACCCCAAACCACCTCCCTCTCCCCAACCGGCTCATTCCTTGTCTTCCGAGCCCTCGGGAGCACAAGCTGGTTCAAGGATGGCCGGCTCCAACACCTGGGAGTGGGAGGAATCACACTTTGCTCATAAGATTAAGAACAAGAGTGGGAGGGGGATTCGAGAGAAGCCGACATCCGGGGGGGGGGGCAGCCCAGGTTGCATGGACCAGTGCGTGCTGGTGCTCTGAGAAGGCCTCGAGGCTACCGCACGTGGCGTGAACCAAAAATCCTCCTCCACTCCACCCTCAACCCTGCTAACCAGGGAAGAACCAGGAGGGTGCCAAGAGTGGGTACAACCCTTCCCTGTGAGGTTCAGGGAATTAAGACCTGCCCATGGAGCCCCAAGCAACGCCCTGGAGATCAGAGCGAGGCACGTAACATACTTACTTTGGTAAGATATTCCCTCATCACCTGGATAAAGTAGGGCATGGCAAAGTCCATGATGCTGTGCCTCCAGGAGAGCTCGAGGACAACATCAGGGTGCAGGAGATCATAGCAGGTGAAGAGAGAAGCAGCAAAGCATTCCCGCTTCCCCTCCTCCAGGAACCACTGCAGCAGGCCCTCGGCCAGCTCGGCGTCCCGGGACTCGGCCGCGTACTGCATGGCGTCCTGTGAAAAGGCAGCTGGTGAGGGGTAGCTCGCCACAGGCCACCCCGACAGCGTGCACAGCGAAGGAGAGCAACCGGGACCTCGTCTCTCCAGAAATTATCAAGGAAATCTGCCTTGGTAGCTAAGTCCCAGAGAGTCAAGTAGAAACAGAAAAAATCCATCAATCACCTCCTGAGACAGATTCCCAAAGGAAAACTCCCAGGAATATTATGGCCAAATTCCCAGGACAAGGAGAAAATACCACCAACAACCAGAAAGAAATGCTTCAAATATCATGGAGCCACAGTCAGAAGATTCAGCAGCCTCTACACAGGAGGAACAGAAGGCTTGGAATACGATATCCCAGAAGGCAAAGGGGCTTGGATTAGCATCAAGAATAACCTATCTAGCCAAACTGAGCATGATCCTTCAGGAGAAAAAATGGGCAGAAAACAGAACAGAAAACTTTCAAGCAATCCTGATCAAAGCTGACCAGAAAATCTTTCAAACACAAGACTCAAGAGAAGCGTAAAAAGATAAACATGAACAAAATGACAAGGTTCTTAATGAGGTTAAACTTTACATTTCTACATAAGAAGATGATACATGTAACTCCAAATTTTTATCATCATTATGGCAATTAAGAGGAATTGATATAGACAGAAGGCACGGATATGAGCCGATTATGTTGGAATGATTAAAAAACCGAGGGGTGAGAAAAGAGGAGAAGGGGAAAGGGAAAGGGAGAATGGGGAAATTTTTCTCATAAAAGAGGCTTGCAATGAAGCCCTTTTATACTTAAGGGAATTGGTAGGGGGACAATGCTTGAACCTCATCAAAATTGGTTCAAAGAGGGAAGAATACACACACTTAACCATGTATAGAATGTAATTTACCCAAAAGGAAAATAGGAGAAACAAAGGAAAAGAGAAGGAGGGAGGTGGATAATAAAAGGGATCCCTTAATATCCCAAAGAGATTATAAAGAAGGGAAAGGGACCTGTATGTGCACGAATGTTTGTGGCAGCCCTTTTTGTAGTGGCTAGAAACTGGAAACTGAATGGATGTCCATCAGTTGGAGAATGGCTGAATAAATTGTGGTATACGAATATTATGGAATATTACTGTTCTGTAAGAAATGACCAACAGGATGATTTCAGAAAGGCCTGGAGAGACTGACAGGAACTGATGCTGAGTGAAATGAGCAGGACCAGGAGATCATTATATACTTCAACAACAATACTATATGATGACCAGTTCTGATGGACCTGGCCATCCTCAGCAACGAGATCAACCAAATCATTTCTAATGGAGCAGTAATGAACTGAACTAGCTATGCCCAGAGAAAGAACTCTGGGAGATGACTAAAAACCATTACATTGAATTCCCAATCCCTATATTTATGCCCACCTGCATTTTTGATTTCCTTCACAAGCTAATTGCACAATATTTCAGAGTCTGATCCTTTTTGTACAGCAAAATAACGTTTTGGTCATGTATACTTATTGTGTATCTAATTTGTATTTTAATGTATTTAACATCGACTGGTCATCCTGTCATCTGGGGGAGGGGGTGGGGGGGGGTAAGAGGTAAAAAATTGGAACAAGAGGTTTGGCAATTGTTAATGCTGTAAAGTTACCCATGCATATATCCTGTAAATAAAAGGCTATTTAAAAAAAAAAATAAAATAAAAGGGATCCCTGACAGCAATTAGAAGAAAAATAAGACTATTGAAGAGGGAAAGAATAAACAGAAGTGGGATGGAATATAATACAGAATTAGTAATCATAACTGTGAATGTGAATGGGATGAACTCACCCACAAAATGGAAGCAGCCAGAAGAATGGATTAGAAACTAGAATCCAACGATATGTTGTTTATAAGAAACACGCTTGAAACAGGAAGATAAATAAAATAAAGGGGGCTACAGCGGAGGTGAAGAGGCTAGGAGTGGCAATGATGATCTCAGACAAAGCAAAAGGAAAAAATAAACCTAATTAAAAGGGATAATCAGAGAAACTCTATTTTGCTTAAAGTTACTACAGACAATGAAGTAGTATCAAAAAGTTTTATAGCAAATTCTCAAGTATATAGGGAATCACATCAAATGTATAAGTCGTCCTCCAATTAATAAATACTCAAAAACCAGGGACAGGACATTTTCAGAAGAAGAAATGCATGCTAGCCATAAACATGAAAAAATCTAAGTCACTAGTGATGAGAGAAAGGCAAATTAAAACAACCTCATGTAATGGGCTGAGGTTTGAGCTGATGAACTGAGGTCCCAAGTACCTGAGGCTAGATAATAATTGGGCTATACTCTATTAATATACATGATTGGATAAAGAATGGTCCCTGCCCCTCTCCTTGCAAGTCCTGATGTGTTGTATAGGAAATGACGATTTTGGTGGGTGGAGGCAGAGAGAGAGAGACAGGAAGAGAAGCTGGGAGAGATTGGGCCTGGGTTCGAGACTCTGAGCTGCTGGTTGTGTGGCTGCTGGTCGAGCTAGCTTCTTGACTCAGCTGCACACATTGCTATCGCCGATTCTCTTCCACCTCCGATCTTTCTTCACTGAGAATAAAGACTGACGATTTTCCCCTAACCTGAATTCCTGACTCGTGCTGATTTTAAAATACGCGATCTTCACAACCTCACATCCATCAGAAATGACAAATACTAAAGGGGGAGGTGGTAAAATGGCTACCCTGATATGCTGCTGATGGACCAGATTGGAGAACAATCTGAAACTATGTCCAAAGGGTTATAAAACTCGGCATACTCTTTGACCCAGCAGTTACCACTACTAGGTCTGTATCCCAAAGAGATCCAAGGGAAAGGACTGATATGGACAAAACATACCACAGAGTTCTTTCTGTGATTGCAAAGACTTGGAAATTGAGGGGACGCCCATCATTTGAGGAAAATCTGAACAAAATATGGCATATGATTGTGATGGAATACTATTGTGCTATAAGAAATGATGGACAGGAGAGTTTCAGAAAACAAAAACATGGCTTGATCTCTATGAACTGAGGCAAAATGAAGCGAGAAGAATGATTAGGGAATCATTGTGCATAGTAATTAGTAAAAATTAGAAACAATTCAGCTATTCTGATCAATACAATGATCCGAGACAATCCCAAAGGACTCACGATGAAAACTGAAAGCATTTTTTTCAGGGAGAGGGACTGATGAACTCTGAATGAAAACTGAAGTGTAATTTCTCACTTTTTTGGGTTATATCACTAAGAGGGACATATGCTCTGCGTGATTTCACAGGTATAAATGCATATCATTTCACTTGCCTTTTCCATGGGAGGGAGAGAACTGGGAACTCAAAATTTAAAAAGAATGTTAAAAAAATTTGAAATTTGGAAAACACAGTGATTAAAATATTAATAAGCTCAGGGACCAAAGGCTAGAAACTTCTGCTACAGGCAATCAGCTTGCTGCTCCGAGCTTCAGCTTCTTCAGAATTTAAAGTGGGGAGAACAACTGTAAGACCTCCCGGCTCCGTGGTGGGAACTGGGCTTAGGGCTGGTCAGGGATACAAAAAAGGAAAACGCACACACCCAAACTCCCTGCTCTCAAGAAGTTCACTCGAATGGAAGAGACAATACGAAAACAACTCTATGAACAAGATAGAGATCGTGTGAAAGGGTCATCTCAAAGGAAGTTCCTAACGTTAAGGGGAATTTAAAAAGGCTTCCTCTGTAAGATGGGTCTTTAATTGGGCTTTAAAAGTAGGGGGGGGGGGGGTTTCTAGGTAAGAGGGACGACCAGGGAGAATGCCCAGAGCTGAGGGATGGAGTCTTTTTCACAAAACAGTAAAGAGGTCGGTGTCAATGAGCTGAAGAGTACGTGTTGGGCTGTAAGGGATGAGAGGCCTGGAAAGGGAGGAGGGAGCCAGGGGATGAAGGGCTTCCAGTGCCCAGCCGAGCATGTATTTGATCCTGGAAGCAGCCAGCTGGTGCAGCAGACAAGCTCTGGACTTAAAAGTCAGGGCAGATGAGCTCAAATATTGTCTGTGGCACTGTATGACCCTTTCAAAGTCAGTTTTTTCATCTATAAAATGGGGGGGAGCACCTACCTCACTATTTTATATTGAGGATCAAATGAGATGAACTGTGCTCTGTACCACTCTGTAAATGCTATCATGTGGTCAGAGCCACGCTTTAGGAAATCCTTTTGGTGGTGGATTGAAGGATGAGGTGGACTGGGAAGAGCCTTGGAGCGGGAGACCTCCCAGCAGCCATTGCAACAGTCCAGGTGTGAGGTGATGAGGGTCTACACCAGGGTCGGGGCAGGGTCAGAAAGAAAGGGTGTATTGGAGATCTTAGAGGTGGGACCAACAGGTCTTGCTGACAGCCTGGACGTGAGGGGTGACTGGGAGGATGTGGGGTCCTTCCCCGAAGAGGGGAGGCCTGTGGAGGAAAGGTGGCGAGTTTTGTTTGGCTGCACAGAACAGGACAAGCCGTCTGGGAAGCTCAAGGGGCAGCCAGATATCAGGAAAGTCGGGGGCAAGCAAAGCTGAGTGTCATTTGGACACCTGATAACCAAATCCTTGGAAGCTTACTTAGGTTTAATCTTTAGGAAGATTACTGAGTGAGATGACACAAAGGGGAGGGAATAAGCAGCCACCGTGACTGCACTGTACTAAAACACATGCACAATTGTGATCTCATTTGGCCTTTGTGGGAGGGAAGGGCTATTATCCACTTTCCGTTGAGGAAACTGAGGCAAACAGGTGAAGTGACTTGCTTGGGGTCCCACAGATAGGAAGCGTAAGGCTGGATTTGAACTCGGGCCTTAACTACCCACTAAGCCACTAGTTGTCTTGAAATACAAAAAGGGGAGAGGGGCCAGGAAGTAGCCCTAGATGGGGGGAGGTAGGAAGGCCTTCGGCGCTGCTGGGAAGAGATGCCTCCAGCACCTCCAAACTGCCTGTAGCCCCACTCAAGCTTGCCCAAAGGGAGGCCCTGGCCCTAGGCAGAAGGATGGCTCCTCGATGGCTGACGCAGGCAGGAACCCCGTTCCTCAGGGAGTTCAGAGTGCGAGGCACTGACCTTATAGAGACGGTCTTTCTTGCAGAGCTCCACGCTCTGTCTCCACCGGTTATTGCCTTTGTACAAATAGGCCGCGATGCGCCTGAACTCCATCAGTTGGTGCTTCTCCAGTCGCTGAGCCAGACTGATGTTGTCAAAGTTATCGTAAGCATCAATAGATGCCCTCAAGCCCTGCGGAAGGCGGGCTCGGGTTAGAACAGACTTCTGGGGGCCCGGGGAGCTCAGTGGGTGACCTGCGGGCTGCCAGGTGCTAGCCCTCTGGGGGGGCAGGGAGGAAAGAGCAGGTGCTGACCAGCAGCAGCCTGAAGTCCAGGAAGGAACCACCACAGAGCGCCCACTTCTGCTTCGGATGGGAGGCGGGCTGGAGAAAGCCCCCCGACTTTGAGGGAAGCATGCTCAGTGCTGTGTCTGCACCTGTCCAGGCCGCAGGGATCTGGTGTATGTTCCCGGCCTGTGTAATTTAATGCCGGCCCAAAGCCAGGTTTGCCTCACAGTAACAGGAGCCCCTCCTGCAGCTGCAGACCAAGCCCCCAGGATGCACGGCGCTCCCCATCAGCTGGGAAATCAGCCCAGGTTGGAGAAGGGAAAGGACCATGAATCAGGCAGGATGAGAAACTGACCTGGTAATCCTCTTCCTCAGTCAGCAGGTTATTAAGAGCCTCATTTACTCCCTTATTATTGTGGTTCTGGACCGAACGCAGGTAAGGTTTCACCAGAGGCAGCTGATTCACCTGCCAAGTTAGGGAAAAAGGAAAAAAGGCTGGAAAAGCCAGTCCTTGAGATTCCCTTTCCTCCCTCCCCCATTACAGCTGATATAATGACAAGACTAAGAGCCTTCTGTTGGTGGAAGTGGTTCGTGTATCCCAACAGGAATCTCAGCTAAGGCGTCCCACACAGGTGGAACTGTCACAAATATCGTTTTTATAGTTAATGTTAGATACTGAAATAACATCTCAGTCTTGATATGGAGCAGCCCGGGTCTGAAGGGGAAAATATAGGATCGATGAAATGTTGGCAATGGACCTTTTGTCCCCCCACCCCCTGGCCCTCTTCCCTCCCAGGTTAAAGAACCAAGATGGGCTGGGGGTACAGGAGGGGAAGAAAACAAATCCAGTGAAAAGAGACAGGCTTTCCACAAGTAGAACTACTTTTCTACTTTGCAGCCCACTTGGACTGAACTCCCCCTTTCCTGCTGTTGCTCAGGTAATTCCCCCCCCCCCCCCCAGTTTTTGGCAAACTCACCTTAGAGAAAAACCTGACGGTGCGAGTGTGATCCAGCCGGGGCGAGAGAACCAGCAGGAGGTCGTTGATCAGGAGGGGCTTGTAATCCAGGTAAAAGCGCAGGGCTTTGTAGTACAGTTCCACATTGGCCACCTGGGCAAGTCAGCGAGGCAGAGGGTTAGCACGATTTTGAGGACTAGGAGAGCTCCAGGGGTAGCTCAGATCTCATTAAATGAACCGTTTTCTCTCATGTGATCTCAGAAAACCTTTCTCTTTTCCTCTTTTCCCTGGGCTCATTTTTTCCCTATTTCCTCCAGCCTTAGTCCATGCTTCTCTTATGTATTATTGGTCTATAACAACCTAGAAATTGTGGATTTTTTCTCCCATCACTGCTCCGTTGAAAACATAACCTTAATACCAACAGACAATTTTCAGATGATGAAATTAAAACCATTTCTAGTCATGAAAAAAATGCTCTAAATCACTGATTAGTGAAATGCAAATTAAGACAACTCTGAGGTACCACTTCATACCTCTTAGATTGGATAAGATGACAGGAAAAGATAATGATGAATGTGGGAGGGGATGCGGGAAAACTGGGACACTGATACATTGTTGGTGGAGTTGTGAACTGATCAGCCATTCTGGAGAGCCATCTGGAACTAGGCCCAAAGGCATACCCTTTGATCCAGCAGTGTCACTACTGGGCTTATATCCCAAAGAGAATTTAAAGGAGGGAGAGAGACCCACTTGTGCAAGAATGTTTGTGGCAGCCCTTTTTGTAGTGGCCAGAAACTGGAAACTGAGTGGACAGACATTAATTAGGGAATAGCTAAATAAGTTGGGGTAGATGAGTGTGTTCTGGAAATGATGAGCAGGCTGATTTCAGAAAAGCTGGAAAGACTGATATGAACTAGTTCTGAGTGAGTAGAACCAAGAGAACACTGTACACGGCAACAAGATGATTATATGATGATCATTTCTGACAGATGTGACTTCTCAACAATGAGGAGATTTAAGGCAATTCCAACAGGCGGGTGGTGGAGAGCGCCATCTGCATCCAGAGAGAGGACTATGGGACTGAATGTGGATCACAGCAGAGCTTTTTCACCTTGTTTGATTGTATTTCCCCCCCTTTTGATCTGATTTTTCTCGTGCGGCGTGATTAATGTGGAAATAGGTACAGAAGAACTACATGTTTAACCTGTCAGACTGCTCGCTGTCTTGGGGAGGAGAGGGAGAAAAATTCCAAATACAAGGTTTTGCAAAGGTGAATGTTGAAATATTATTAAATAAAATATTATTCTTTAATAATTTCCTGTGGCATCAGAGGCCCTGGGATACATTCAACCACAAGCAGAATCCCCGCTGTGAGGCCCGTCCCCTTCTCCCTCTGGCAAGTTCCTTTCGGGTCTCCTTTTAAGGAGGGGTCCAAAGGCCTTCGGGAACCAAGCCCCAGCGTTGGGTGGGTACTCCATGCCTTAACTTCCCCTGTGTAGACGGTCTACCTCCATTAGAACATAAGCTCCCTTAAGGCGAGCTTGGGGTTCTGTGTCTGTGAGCTTCTCTCCTTCCCTTTGTCACGAGTCCTATTACTGAAGCCATTTGTGCTCCTCCCTCTTTTCTGTGCAGTCCCCCAGTCTTGTGCCCCCTTTCTCTCCTGTGACATCCCCAGCCTCCCGGTGCAGGCTCCACAGCTCGCGTCTCCATTCCTGCCTGCATCCTGCCATTTCTCAATAAACTCCCTTTCACCATCACCCAGGGCCTCCTTCCTTTCCAGCCCACCGGGTTCTCTTTGCACTGGGGCCTCCCAGCGGCTGCACAAACCAGCCCCTCCACCTCCAAGCACGTGCCCCGGCCGTTTCCTGTCTCCGTCTCATCAAGTCTTCGTTAAAGCTCTTTCTTCTGCAAGAAGCGCCCATGGCCCCGTGGTGTGGTGCCCTTCATCAGAGCTCCTCTGGATACTGAGGCTCGCACATCAATTCCCCAAAAGACTGGTGCTCCTCACGGGCACTGCCTGGCACATAGTGGGGCATCAGTGTGGGCTGCTCTTCCGTACTTGGGCTCTCTATTCATCTTCCCTTTTGGAACCTGAAAACTGGGCCAGGCCCCTACCCTCTGGGGACAGGATTCAATTTCTCCAACAATCGCGCCGCTCTGGATCTCTCCCAACGTGCACCTGTTTCAGTGTCAAAGTCCCGCATGGATGCTGTCCCCACCCGGACTCCCGGGGCCGGGTTCACTATTCTGGGCTGCAAGCTCCGTCTCTCTCTCGCCTTTGGAAGCATTCTATCATGTGGTCTCACTGCTGGCACCGCCCAGGCTCTCGCAGGCCAGCTCTGGCTTATCTTGCCCAGACCAGACCCCAGCAGGGGCAGGACAGGCCTTCCTCCCTGCCCCCTTTTTCCAGATCCTCTTTGGATGGAAGCCTCGGGAGCTGGGTTGCCATGCAACCAGTTCCCTGATGTTCCCCAGACCGTGGGCACCCAGTCAGTGCTTAATAAATACTCTATTATCACATCTTCGTCCCTCCTCTCCTCGGCCCTTGTCAGATGCCCTGGCCTGCCTCTCTCAGGACCCCGGAAGCTCAGCCTGCCGGCATCTCCGTGGGACCCCCCGAGTCCCCGGGTGCCCCTGGAGGAGAGATGCCCGTGTGACTGGCCGCTAACACTCCGGGTCTTTCCCAGCTCTGCCCTGGCCAGGCTCTGGCCACACGAGGAGGTGCCCCTAGTTTTCTGCTGCTGCAGCAGCTTTAACACCAGGTCCCATTTCCTCCTGTGCAGGGCTCCTTGCTGACACTCTGCGCAGCTCTGGGATGGACGGGGCCGGTCATGATGACTTCTCGTGGCTCTCCTGACATTTGATTGGGGATGGCTGAGCCGTCCCCTCAGCGTCCCACATGCCTGGGACTCACGTTCATGAAAAGGAGGCCCAGGCGGCTGTCAGGGCTCGCCGAGCTACGAGATGCCCAACTGGCAGGAACTGTCCCCATCCAGGACCAGGACTCAGGCAGAGCCCAGCTCCTCCTCGCAGCCAGGTTAGGCGCACAAGCCAGTGAGGACACAGAGTTTTAACTTAGAGAGACAGAGGGAAAACAGGATGGCTGGGGAAAAACCCACAACAAACTCCTAAAATAGCCACGTGAGCCAAAAGGAAGCAATTTCTCTAGAGCTGGCTGCAGTGTCTGCTCCTGTGCAGGACATGGGGCACTGTGGCTTTGCTCGGCTGGATCTAGTGGAAAGAGCGACAGGGACCCAAGGGGAGGGTTTGGCTGAGGGCCTCCTGTGGCGGGGCCCGAGCGATACCGCCCATGCTGCAGACAGCAAGCTAGCCCCTCCACAGAGAGTGACTCAGTGGGCGAACTAAAATGTACCCAATTCCTCTCTTTCCTTGCTTTTTTTGGAGGGAGGGGGCAGAATATGGCTGATGTGGAAGTTCATTATACAGAATTTCCTGCTTGTAATGGACTTGTACTTCTTGCCTTCTCAATGGGCAAGGGAGGGAGAAAACTTGGAATTCAAAATAAAATGGAAAATAAATAATAACACAGTCCAAGATAGGCCAGTTATCCAATGTGCAGGGGCCACAGGTTCCGAAGACAATCAGGATTCAATAATAGCTCATCAGGCTACAAGATGGGCTAAGGGAGGAAAGATCAGAGTTCACGGAAGGGTTTGAGAACATCAGCATTCCGGGGACATAAGAGAAGAGCAGTGGTAAACGTGAATCTGAAAGCTCAGGGAGTTTGAAGAGAAGCTACAGAAACCTCCTGAGGCTGCCCTGGGCCCGGCAGAGGAACAGCCCCGATCCAGGGAGGGACCACGTCCCACGGGACTCTGCTGCGGTCAGAGCTGCGGGGGCGTCTGGCGAGAACGGCCACGCCCAGGGCAGAAGGGCCCAGGGCTAAGGGCCAGACCAAGTGCACCACAAAAGGCCCGTTAACAGTCACAGTCAAGCTGTTTCTTTTGGTGGAGAAGCAGACAAACAACAGTCTGAATTTTGTAACATAAACACCATCCCATCGGTAGCTCAAGGGCTGAACCCAGACTGGCAGCGGGCCCAACCCTGGGGGCCAGTTAATGACAGGGTCTTTGAGGGGCTGAGGGCCGTCATCAGGAAGAACTGCCTACTGCGCCCCGGCCCCCACCCCGCTCCCGGGCTCTGCACAAGCCTCCTGATTTCTGGCTGCGTTCCCGGCTCACCCCGGTGCCGAGCTCTCCTTCGCCTCGCGGAATAAAACAAGAGCAATGAAAGAAAGGGGCAGAAGGGAGAGTCCCTGAACCCGGGCAGCGCCCCAGGGAGGGCAAGGGAGGTGCCCCTGCAGCCTTGGCATGTGAGCAGTCGGGGGAGGGGCGGTCAGCATGGGCGCACCTTACCTTGGTGATGATGTCCTTGAACTGCCCTTCTTTCCAGGCCTCGGTGGGGTGGGCCATCATGGTGGTGATGGCGTTGTCGTACTCCTCGTACTTGTCGTAGAGGAACACGAGCTCGGCCCAGAGATGGGCCTGCTCAGCCGCTCTCAGGACCTGCGGGACAGGCTCGGGTAAGGCCCCAGGCCGGGCCGGCCCGGGGGAGCGGTGCCCCCTCCCCCACCTGGGGCGCAGCCTCACCTTGGGAATATTGACTCGGGACCAGAAGAGGTCCAGGTGCTCTCGCATCTTCTGTGGCTTGAACTTGGAGTACAGGATGGCCAGCTCAGTGAACATGCCCATGTGGGCCCGCTCCAGGCCCAGGGCAGCCTCCAACAGGGCGATCACTTCCTCGAAATAGCCCCGATCCTGGGACGGAAGAACAAGGACACGCATCGGATGGGGGCTGAGGTCCGGAAGGAGAAGCCACTTCACGGCCTACGCTGCTCTGAACGTGGTGAGACCGCAGCGGCACCTTCGGGAGAAGCCTCGGAGACAGCCCGGCCCCCCAAGGACCGAAGGCCTGCCCCAGCTTGCTCTAGGACCCCCTCCTGGGAAAGCCCTCCCTGGGCCAACAACCCTCTGGGCCCCAGGATGGACCTGGTATCAGGGCTGGTCTCCCCTCCCCCCACACCTAAACACACAGCCGGTGGTCACCCACTGGGACCTTCCTTCACCCTCCGGCCCCCTCAGCATCACAAAATCTTAACTGTCAATAGTGACTACTCTAAATTTAGATTGAGACCTTTTTTTTTTCACAGATCTTCCCTTTACCTCCCCCAGCATGTCCCCGTTTCCTGGCTCTCACCCCTGCCCCCATTTCAATTTCTCCATCAGGAGACAACAAACCCCCCCAGGGCAGGGACGGGTCCTCACCCCCCTTCTTTCTCACAGATGCTGCTGCCCCCAGCCCTGCCCTCCTACCCAGAGGGGCTGGAGACAAGGCCCAGAGTCCGAAGACAAGTGTACGCTCTTTTCCCAAAATGAAGCAGTTTGTCTGGAGACACTCGACTGCTCCTCGATGGTGCCCAAGTCAGCAAGAAAGCATCGGGGTCCCTGCCGCGCTCTGGGCCCCGAGAGCTCTGTGGGAACCAGTTAGGGAGCATAGCCCCGCGGGCGAGGAGCGTCTGGGATGACCACGTCCAGAGGCCCTTCGAGCTCACCTGGTAGTAGCTGATCAGCTCCTCGAGCTCATCTGCGTGGATGACGATATGGAGGCCACACAGCTGGGCCAGGCGGAACTCCTGGCCGTCCACACAGGCAAAACACACCTGCAAGAGAGGCAGCCGCTGGGCTGAGGACGCCAGCGGCTTCTCCAGCGCGCATCCCCGCAGTCGCGGCACAACGGGAACCCCAGCTTATCACGTGCGCTCCCCCGGGGAGAACGGAGGCGGTTAGCTCACGCCTCCAAACTGGTCCCAAAGGGGACCCCAGACAAAGTCACGGGCCAGAAAGCAAAAGCAGAATGAGGAAGCAGAGCACCCAGCCTGGCATTCTTCCAGGGATGGGCCCTACTGGGTACCAGCTGCCCTGGAGGATGAAGCAGAGGAAGGATGGCGGAGGACTGTGCCCCCTTTAGGGAAGATAGCGGAGGGCTGAGCCCCCTTTGGGGAGGATGGCAGAGGGCTGTGCCCCTCTAGGGAGGATGGTGCAGGGCTGTGCCCCTCGAGGGAGTGTGAGCCCAAGCCTGGCTGGACCACAAGCATATCAGAAATGGCTCCGGGCAGTATGAGCCTGGCAGCGCATCTGCTAACCCCCGAGAAAGGGGCTGGGCAGGCAGGAACCAGGCTAGAGCAGGCTTGCCAAGGCACACAGTCCTGCAGCTCTTGAGCCATCCTCCACAGGAGACCCGGGGGACAAGGCCCTCACTAAGGAAGCCGGGCGGACTGGGTGCTTCTGTCCCTCTGGGAGGCGGCCCGGCTGGCTCAGCCCCTTGACCTCTTCTGAAGGAGAACGGCCTGGCCCACCCCGTGGTGGGTGCCGAGGTTCGAGGTCTCCGTGTTGTGTTTTTGATAAGAGATGAGAACATAAGTGGCAGAGGGGGCGCTGGTGGCCGGCGGGCGAGGACCCCTCACTTCCAGCACTTCCACTGCCAGGGGAGACGGGGCTCAGAGCTTTACCTCCTTCCAGGTCCTGGTGCTGTTGGCCTTGCGACTGCTGTCCACGGCGGCCTGATACTCGCCCAGATGCACCAGGGTGGACGCCAAGCGGGCAAAGTTGGACACGTTGCTGTAGAGCAGCTTGGCGGCTTCGTACATGGCCTCCTCGTAGCAGCGGTCACCAACCTGGAGAGACACGCGGCTTAACTCCCCGGAGGAGAGAGCCCGCCTTCCCTGGGGACTCCGGCCCACGGACACACAAGAGGGACAGGCAGCAATGGGGAAGAGGCCCGGGACAGACCTTGGGGGGCGGGCCTCAGGAGCTGTGCCCGGCCTGGCAGCAAGGGGACTCTCTCTGGCACTTGGCACAACTAGTTCTGAAAACCCCTGCGTGGCCTGCAGCCTGAATTACCCAGCAGTCCCAGGGTGGCTGCCCTCTGGAGCTCACCCCACGCCCCCAGGAAGCCCAGGCACAAAGGCCTTCCTGCTTCTCACCGTGGGAAGTGAGCCAACCTCTGAGGTCCAACAGAAAGGTCTTAGATTGGGGAGCTGGGGGTGGGCAGGGGGAAAGGCTCGGCCACAGCGCCGCAGCTCGGTGAGGCCCCTCTGGCAACGGATGCCCCCGGAGCCCCAGAACAGAGATGTGCGTTCTCTGGATTCAAAAACATCAGTCAGCATTCATTCTCCTACGAGGTGAGGAATGAGGGGAAGCGTAGGAAGGCGGCTCTGGGGTCCATCCCCCTTCTCTCACAAGCAGAGGGAACGCAAAAGCAGGGAGAGTCCTGGGGAGAAGCCGAGGCATGGAGGGCCATCCCTGGAACCACGCTGGGGACCCCCTGGCGCTCTTGGGGGCTACTGGTCCTAGCTGGAAGGGGTCTCCAAGACCCCCGGGATGTGTCGCTTTTATAGAAGAGGAAGCTGCTCTTTTTATGGTGGCAAAGAACTGGAAAAGGAGCAGATGCCCATCGACTGGGGAATGGCTGAATAAGCTGTGGTCAGTAATGTAATAATATTGTTCTATGGGAAACGATGAACAGGATGATTACAGAAAGGCTTGGGAGGATTTACACGAACTGGCGCTGAGCAAAACGAGCAGAACCAGGAATACACTTTGTACAGTAACAGCCAGAACGGGCGGTGATACTAGGACAGACTGGCTCCTTCTCATGATCCAAGGCCATCCCAAGTGACTTTGGATGGAAAACACCATCCACGTCCAGAGAGAGCTATGGACACGGATGCAAACCCACACATGCCGTGTTCCCCCCCTTTTTTTTTTCCTTTTCTTGTTTTTCTTTCTCTCATGGTTTTTCTTTGTTCTGATTTTTCTCTTCCCAAATGAATCATAAAGAAATGTATTTTTTTAAAGTACACATATAACCAGAAATAAATAAATAATGACAAGAAGAGGAAGCTGAGGTCGGAGAGTCCCAAAAAGCTAGGCCCAGACCTGAGTGCCAGAGCACCTGCTGAGCTGAGTGCAAGCAGCAGGCCCTGGGATGAGGGGTGGCTCCTGGGGAGAATGTGAGACAGCCCAAGGTTCCCGGCCTTGGGAACACCACGAGCCACGCGGGCCGCCACAGGACACTGTTGTGTCAGCCACAGAATTCACTGTTCTTTAAGAATTCCTCAGTTGTACTCCCACCGGGAAAATGAGCTCATCAATGACTTAAGCCCGATCTTGGTTTCTCTTTCCCACAAAATTATCCTCTTGCTTCTGGCTTTTCATTAAATTGGTGTAATTATAACCAATGGGAGATGGGGCCGAGCCTGCAAACACTGGTTTGGAATCCCAACCTTTTGAGGGATCTCCTTTGGACCCCAACAAGAAGCCAGTCTAGAAAACCTTGGAGAAAGGTCAGGGAAATGACTAGTATGAGCACCCGAGGGCTCCCCGGCAGAGGTGCTTTTTACCTTGAGAGTCTCCGATTTTATACTAGGTAAGGGTCACTGTCCCCCACACTGCTGTCCTGCTGGCTCTCATGGGGTCACACCCACTGCCCCCCAGTTACAGCTTTCAATGGGTTGGGCCGGGCAGAGCCCCTAGTCCTAGAGAAGCACCTTTCGCCGGGAAGAAGGTGCTGAGGAGTTTCTGACCTGGGAGCTCTGCAAAGAGCAGGCTGGGAGGAGGGAGGGATCCCTTTCCACAAAGGGATTTTGTGCCAAAAAAAAAGCAAAAAACAAAACCCTGGGAAGATGATTCATTCTCAGGCAGGACGCAGCTGAAGGTCAACAAAAAGCAAAAGGAGCAGGAGTCCAGGCTGGAGGGGGTCGTGTCCCAAGGCCGAGGTCAGGGCCATAGGCAGGGCCTTGGGGCACTCTGTGCCACAGTTCCCTTTTGATGTACTGACCTAGTTTCCCTAATTGTCCTCTTTAGTTACTCTGCCTCAGGTTATGACCTTTCCCTCTTAATGTTTGATGAGATAAAGGTCTACCTCAGTTGCTCTGCCCCAAAACCCCAGGCTACAATCATTCCCCCTTAAATGGTTGAGATGAAGATTTTATATCTTTTTTTATATATATATTTTTTTATATATATTTCATATATATTTTTATATCGTTAGGCATCATAAGAGTGAGGGCCGGGCCCCGGGCAGGCCATGCTCTGTGCCCCAAAGTTAGCCGTTAGATGCTAGAAGCCGGGCTAAGGCGCTGGTGCGGTCGGAGGCCCCTGCTGACCCTCTGCGGGACGAGGACATCTGCCTGGCCCCGCGCCATCCTGTCACTTCCCCCCCTTCCTCCTGACAATGGCATAAGGCGCAGATGACCTTGAGGGCCCCTCAGACAGCCCGGGCCCATTTACAAGGCCTGGGTCAGCCGTGGGGTGGCAGGAGGACACGGGATTCAGGGACCAAAGCTACGGGGAAGGGTCTGGGCCCTTGCTCTGGGCAGCTCCCTCTAGTCCCCATGAACCCTGGCCCCACATCGGGGAAGGGCAAGTGATGGGGTGAAGCAAGGAAGGAGTTACCTGTGTAACTCTGAAGGGGGCAGGCTCCCCCTCCCCAGCTCCCAGCCTACCTGCTGGATGTGGGCGTTGTTGGGGCCATTGATAAACTCCTCCAACTCCGAGAGCCGGTTGGTTTTGGCCAAAGCGAAAATAAGTTCGGTCTCCACGTATGACTCTCGGCCCTTTTTCCTGGCCATGTGTAGAAATTTCACTAGATCTTCCCAGTTGCCTGGAGAAAGGAAGCCACAATGTGAGGCACGGTTGGGAATCTGGCATCCCCGGCCTCCCAACCGGGCAATACAGGCAAACCAGAGTGGAGGCCCTGGGCCTTCCAGGGCTTATGGAGGCTGTATGCTTTCCTTGGGCAGCCACAGCACAGGCAAGGGGAGGCCGACCCCTGCCCGAACCATCCACTGGGCCGCCAGGCTAAGCCCCTGACCCAGACCGAAGCAGCCGAGGGAAGCAAGTGTCAGAAGGACCTGATGTCACAAACCACCTTCCCAAGAGCCAAGGCTCTCCCGTGTTGAACTTTGCAGGGATCAGGCCCGTGTCCACGGCGCAGGAAGCACCCGGAGAGGAGCCTTCCTAGACATCGGAGCTGGCGGCACACAGGGATTCGCCCGCTTTGCGCGAGCAGCCCCAGACTCCCCACCCAGCCTCCTCCAACCCAGAGCATGACCTTCTGACCACTAATGCCCCCTTTGGAGAAGCGGGCCATTAAGAAATCCAGAAAGAAGGTACCCGGGGCTCTGGAAGTTCTGCCAACCAGTGCCAGCAGCTCTAGGTGAGAAAAAGCTAATGAGGCACCACAAGGGCTCAGCACAGCCCTCCTGGCAGTGAAGAGGTGGGGAGAGGGGCCGGGGGCGGGGGGTGGTGGCAGAAAGGAACACACCAACGACCTCTGGTGAGTGCGTCCGCCCGGAGTGTCCCGCAATCCCCACCCCACCCCCAAAGCGCTCCTGGGTGTCCGGGCGGGCCCCAACCTCCGTGGCCCCGGGGTGGGCGGCTCCCTCACCGTTTCTGCTGGCAGCCTCCACGACCTCCAGGTAGGAGGAGGGATCGTCCGCCTTGGTGTACGAGTCGATGGCCTCCCTCACCAGGTCCTTCTGCAGCTGGGCTCGGGCCAGCTGGCTCCATACAGCAGGCTCGTTGCATCTTTCCGCAAACTCGTAGGCGCGGTCCAAGTTGCCGATGTGTTCTATCAGCACCTGAGGGCCGAGAGCGGGGAGGTGACGGCTGCGGCGGGGCCGCATCAACAAGCACAACTTCAGGGTCTGGGGCAGATCTGGGCTTCTTTAAACTGGAATCTTGCTGCTGCTCCTTAAGGTCCAACCGAAGGACCTGGGCTGGGCAGGGACAAGCTGCCCCTGAGGATCTCAGCCCTGAACCCTCCACTGGTGTCAAGTCTAGCTCTTTGGGCTGGCACAGGGGTCTGCCAGAAGGACCGAGCGGCCCCAACTTGGGCAGGGAGACCCCGAGTGGCCCCGGCCCAGACAGGGAGACCCATACTCTGCCCACGCCTGAGGGCACTTCCTCTGCCTTTTGCTGAATTCAGCAGCTACTGTTGCCCTTGAGGCCTTCATCCTCTGGTTTAAGGACTCGTGACAAGCCATGTCTCTGTCTCATGCGTAGGAGACACAAAGCTGTTCCTCAACTGGACTCAAAAGGAAACACTTTAAAAATCTTTAAGTGTGTGATGAGAAAACGAGGCTTCTGAAAGTACCCGTTATTCCCCCAAGAAACCTCTTTAGGGAAAATTAACACTCACAGTGCAGGGGGTTACAGCCACGTATTCAAAAGCATAAAACAGACTCTTAAAGGTTTTTCCACAAAACCTTTTTTGGGGGAAGAAGGGGGTTCCTTATTACTGGGATCTTCAAGTCTTTAGGCAGAAATGGTCGGTGGGACACTTCTTCTTGCCATCCTGTAGGGACCCCATCTACCCTGAGCCTCGTCCCCATGTCTCCTGGGTCCCTGCCCGGAATCGGGCCGTGGTTCTGCGGTGGACACTCCTACCCCTCCCAGGCTGGCTCAGAGCCAGGCCCGTACCTGGATGGCTGACGTGTTCACATCGAACTTCCTGAAGATGGCGAAGGCCTCCTCGTAGAGCTCGTTGCTGATGGCGATGTTGGCGATGTCGGGGGCGTCGTAGTTATCCAGCCGGTTGATGTACTCCATGACGCGTGTGCGGTCAGCCTTGATGGCGGTCAAAATCAGGAGGTTCTGCAGATTCCTGCGGAAGAATCGACCGAGGGGAGGCTCCAAAGTCCCTCCTGGGGGATGTCGGGGTTTAGGGCAGGACCTCACTTACAAACGGCTCTTTCTCAGACAGATCCGGCCCATCCCCGGCCAGGCTGAGCAGGAGGCCCTTCTCCTGGCCAAGTGAAGGAGGACCAAATGGCCTGGGCTGTGTGAGGGGCGGTGGGATCTGCGTGGGGGGGGGGGGGCTATGAATCCCTGCATGTGCCATAACTAGTTAGAGAACAAGATACTGTGGGGAGCCGCTAGAACAGCTAGGAGGGAAACCAAGGAAGGCTCCACAGAGGAGCCACAAGGGGCCCCTCGGCAGCAGCAGAGTAGAGTGTATGGGAGCTGGCAGCTCTCGGCAGAGGAGAAGGGGCTGCTCCGTGAAGCAGATTCAGGCTCCTCGGTGCCCGTGGAAGACAAAGATGGTGGCCGTGAGACCTCCTCTCTCCCTGCTCTGGGGGAACCGACTTCACGACTCTGGGGGATGCTTTGCACCAGACGGGCACAGAGGCGTAAGTAACAAGTGCCCACCAACTGGTGCCTTGTGGTCAGAACAAGCCCTGCAGAACCGCCCCCCAGTGCCAGGCAGTCTTGAGGCAGCCCCATGATTCCAAGGCCACCAGAAGGAATCATTCTTGAGAGCCCAACTCGGGCCCATCTGGCGCCCCTGGGAGCAGGGTCTCGGTGCAGACTTCCGACCATCCACCCGAACTGGCAGGTCCATGTATGGGCCAAGAGCCGAAAGACCCTCCCCAAAGAGCCAGTCCACATGCCCGTGGCTGACAAGCCTGCGTCCCCGCCCCCCCAGGGTACTTAACCGGGGCACCCCGAGCTGCGGGCAGGGGGCACCAGCCCCTCAGTGAACAGCTCCTGCCCTGAGAGAACTCCCCACGGTGGCAGTCAGAGCCTTTCCCCTAAAAGTCCCCTAAAAAAAAGACGAAGCTGGGCCCAGAAGGCCCGAGGACGGCTCCCAGAGGGAGGGTCTGGGGATGGGAAGGGCGGCATCTCCCGTGGCCTGCAGCCAGGGGGCGTCCCCTCACCTGTGCTCGCTAAACACAGAGTTGTCTAGGACGATCTTCTCGAGGAGCTCGATGAGCTCGCTGGGCAGGTCGGCCGTCATGAAGGCTTTCACAGTCACCGAGACCTCCTCGGGGTCCTGGGTCTCAGACAGGGCCGTCTGCACCACCTGGTTTTAGACGTATTAGGGAGGGGACCCGTTAGCTCAGAAGAGTCAGCCCTCGGGGGGCCGGGATGGCAGGACGCAGCGGAGGAAGGGAGGGGGCCGGCCCAGGCTCTCCCACCCTCAGGCTCACCAAGCCCTGTCCTCCTAGCAACACTGTGCTGGAGACGGGGGAGGGGTCTTCCAGGGGGTCTCATGGCAGCTTCACAGGTTAAGGAGCCAGCCTGCCTCACCCATGGACCACAACAGGAGAGGGCAGGAGAGAAAGGGGCCAACCATCCCTAGGTGACCAGGGGGGCACCGTTACCCCTGCCCTGTTGGAGCAGACCTTGAAGGCCACCTGAGGTCAACCAGAACACCAAGGGCAATTGCATGAGGAATTGTGCTGGAGGAGGGGACGGTCGGCCTGGGGGGAAGGGTCCAGCAGGGACCCTGGCTGCCTCCCCCAGGCTCCCAGCACCCTGGCAAGACTACAGGAGTCGGGCCTGCTCCTGACTCTGCCATCAGGGCCATCCCCACCCCCTCCCCACCTCCTCTGCCTCCAGTCCCTTGGGTCTCCAAGGTGAACACTCCCAGCTCCACTACACGGCCGGCACCACCCTGGTCTCCCCCTGTAGGGGCCAGAGGCACCCAGAGCCGCCCCAGAGGCTGAACCCTCTATCTCCTTTGGACCTCGGACCATGTGAGCAGGCAGAGTGGATTACTCCAAGCACTGAGAAGAAGAAACTGTGGCTTCTGGGGGGCTGAAGGTCCGGCCTAAGGATCCCCAGCTAGCTGGCGGCCAAGCCATTCGCCATCTTGTACTAACTCCCCAGGGCCAGACCGATCTCATGAAGACTTGCAAGAAGACCTAATGTGATTATTTATCTCAATCCCCAGAATCCCCAGCTTTCACTGCCTGGCACACCTGTATGATGCCCACAGAGCTGGAACAGGTTCCCACGCTTCCCCCAGCCCAAAGGCATTTGACGTGGGAATCCCTGAATTATTTTTAATCCCATTTTAGGAACAGAGACGGGCCTGCCTGAAGCAGCCCCGCAGCAAGTCCAAGTTCCCCCACTTTTACTGAAGCAACTTTTAGCCACCCCATTGCACCATTCCAGCTGAAGGGGGTCAGCCTGCAGGCCACCCCCACCCCCTTTGGCCAAACCAGATCCAACAGCAGTAAGAATCCCACAACTCCCCTGACCTGGGCAGAAACAGAACCTTCAGCCTGACCACTGGGTTCTCCAGGGAGGGAGGGACAAATGCCAGCCCAGTCAGGGGCACTCCCATTAGTAAGTGGGCACTGCCCACCCGGCCCCAGGGGAGGTAGCTGACACGCCAGCTCTGCCGCCCCTTTCCCCAGGCCGGCTCTGGGGGCAGCGAGGAGCCCAGAGCTCTCCCAAGGCTCCACAGGGGTCAGGACTAGGAAATGGGGGATAAGAATGAAGAGAATCTTTTTGTACAGCAAAATAACGGTTTGGACATGTATAATTATTTTGTATTTAATTTATACTCTAATATATTTAACATGTATTGGTCAACCTGCCATCTAGGGGAGGGGATGGGGGGAAGGAGGGGAAAAATTGGAACAAAAGGTTTGGCAACTGTCAATGCTGAAAAATTACCCATGCATATAACTTCTAAATAAAAAGCTATAAACAAAGATAATAACAAAAAACAAAAAAAAACAAAATAAAAAAACTAGGTTATCTTAAAAAAAAAAAAAAAAATGAAGAGAAGACGCCACTTTACGGATTTCCCCAGAGCTCTTGGGCAACTGTTACGTGGCTGGGAGTGTGGTTCTCTAACTGTCCCTACTCTAAAACGGGGCCGGCCTCCGGGACAATCCACCTCAAGCACGGTGTTTCCAGAGCCCAGGGAAGCCGAGTCATTTTCCCAGCATCCTCAGTGAGAGAGCCGATCAAGGCCGGGCCGCGAGCTTCTATCAGAAGCCGCGCTCCCTAAGGTGAGGTCCTACCTCACAGCAAATTCCCGGGGATTTAACGTCTCTTGGGCGCCCGGCTGGGCAGGCTTGGGAGGAGACGTTCTCCTGCCTCAGGACTGTTCATGAACCAACAGGGAACCCACAAAAGCAGCCGGAAAAAGCCTTGCACCCAAGCGGGCCTCCAAGCCCGGGGAGGGGAGGGAGGGAGGGACTGTGGAGGCAGGAGTGGCCGGGCAGGGACTGGACAAAGACCCAAAGGAGCCCACGTGAGAGCCAGCTCTTTCAGGGTAAGAGGGGCCGGGTCAGCCTGGGCCGGAGAGGCCCCAAGCTACAAGTGGGCCGTCCACACCAAGTCCCTGCCAGTGCTCACGGGCCCATCACCAAAGGCGCTGCCCCCTGGAGGAGACACCCGAGAATGGCCTGGAGTCTCTAGGAGGCAGAGAGGCTCCTGGGAGAGGCAGAGGAAACCCAGACAAGTCAGGAAGGGCCATGGGCCGGGCCCCATTGTCTCTGCTCTCTTCCCGTGCCCCAGGGCTACGGCCTCTTCCTTAAAGCCAGGAGGCCAGGAGAGACTGCTGACCTCCCGGCTTCCTCCCAGTCTCCATTAAAACCCCACCTCCTTCGGGAAGCCTCCTCTAATTTGGGGCCTTCCCTGCTCATCCCCTTTTCTTCTGGCTCCCAGTTGGCTTTGTTGGGGTTTGTCTCTCTGTTGTCTCCCCATTAGACTGCGAGCTCCCGGAGGGCTCCACGGCTGGCATACAGCAGGCACTTAATAAATGCTTCCTGACTGACTCTCAGAGCCCTGCTGCCCTGTTAGAGAATGCCACGTTCGGGCTCCTAACTGGCCAACGGCCTCAAACGCAACCAGCCGCACTCCCCGGAGCTCCCTCACATGGGGATCTCGCAGCTCGGCCGCAGCGGCAGCTCTGGGCGCCCCCAGATCCCGTGTGGCCAAGAGTCGCTCCCGTGCCCTACCTGATCGATGAGCTGCCTCCTGAATGGGTTGTTCTCCTCCAGGACATTGGCCCAGAGCTCTGGGTCTTTTCTGCGTACCAGGTAACGAGCTTCACTTTTGAACAGAGAATTCTCGTTACAAACCTGAAAGAAGCCACAGCCAGTCAGAAGCTCCTGCTCTGCCGTCCATGCCCCCACAGACCCTCCCCCGAGGCTGAGCAGCCTGTCCCGCACCCCTGCCAGCCCGCCCGAGCACCCGGGGGAGAGGGAGCCATGTCAGAGGGACAGCCGCCCTACGCCGGGCAGCCCCCTGAAAGCCCGTCCTCCTGGAAGCATTCTGGCTCTCGGGGAGCCTGGGGGGTCAGAAATTTATCTTCTTTTAAAAGTCTTTTAAAAGGAACCCAAGTTCCTGAGTAACCCCCTCTCACTGAATTCCGCGCGCTCACCCAGCCCCAGTCCCAACAGGATCAGAACAGGGTGAGGTGCCCTAAAGCCCGACAGGCCTGGCAGAGCTTCCGAACCATTCTAAGTATCAGCTCGGAGGTCGTGAGGCAGCAAGAAAGGGGCCCCAGGAAGCTGGGTGTCTTATACCAATATGGACAACCAGCACACAGCAGGCACTTAATGCTGGCTAAGTGACCCAGAACCCAGGGGCACAAGTGGAAGGGCAGGAGGGTGCCCGCAGGCCCCCAGCCCGGCACTCGATGCCAACAGTTAATGCAGAAGCTCATGACCGGCCGTGGGCCGAGGACACTTGGAAGGTCAGTGGCCCCCCCCCGGGGGCCCCACTGCCTGGGGAGTCTGGGGGCATTTTTAATCTCTTTTTGAGTCAAGTGCCTCACTCCAGAGTCACAAACATGAGAGGGACTTGACGGCGAAGCCTCCCCGGAAAATCCAAAGCCCCCTCCCAGGGGCCCCATGATGGGCATTCACAGGCTCCTTTCTGAGGCGCGTCCGCATTCAGAACCCGAGTGGGGGGCCCGACTCCCCCCGCCCCAAACAGCACCACTCGTGGAAGGGGGCAGAGGCCAGGCAGGGCCGAGGGCACGAGGGCCACCTCTGTCGCCAGCCGAGCATCTGGGAGGAGACCCAGCGTGAAGGGGAAGCCACCCGGGGCAGCCCCGCCCCAACCCCCCGGGGCCCCCGACAAATAGAGTCTAAGAGACGAAAAGCAACAGCTGCTAACCTGGATGAGTTCGAGGTCACACTGCCCCCTCTCATAGGCAACACAGGCCAAATGCGGGTCCCTCTTTTCACAGTATTTACCTACAACCCGGCTGTCGTAGTAGGGGTTCTCGCGGAGGAAGCGCTCGGGGTTATTGTTACTGTCGATATAGATCTTGGCCAGGGCATTATGGGTGGCCGGCTCCTCGCAGCCCTCGTGGGTCCGGGACTCCAGCCAAGGAAGCAGCAGCTTCAGCCTTGGGTGGGAGAGAGACACGGCGCCCTGAGACCAGCAGGCCCCCCCGCGGGCCCGGAGGCTGCTCCAAACCGCTCCCACGGGTCCAGTACTGGAGCTCCCGGATGCCCCGAGTTCGCTCTGGGCACCCAGCAAGAGATGCAGCGCGGCCCCAGGAGGAGCGGAAAAGATCCAAGATGGTGGAACCAAAAGGTGCCCCTGGGTAGCCGCCCAACCCAGCAGGAGGGTCTGATGGGCGGGGACCCGGCGCCTGGGCTCTTGCGTTGGGGGGCCGCAGGCTGGCAGGGACACGCCCAGGAGGGGCAAGCACAAGTCGGGCAGCCGGCACCCTTACCTGTTTCTTTTCTCCACCTCAGCCACCAAGTCCTCGGTGGAGAACTGTCCCCTCACCACCATGATTAAGTTTTTGATGACGTCTTCCGAGCAATCCACATCGAGCAGCCCTCCGACCACGGCGGGAATCCGGCTGGGGTTGACCTGCCACGAGACACTCCGTCAGGTTGCGCACCCCGAGGAGAGGGAGCGCGCCAGCCCTGGGAGCGCCTCCTCTCGATCTGTTTCTGGGGGGCAATGTGCCCCACCTCCAAAGGACAAAGGCAGGAGGGGGACGGCCTCTGGGGCCCGGCTTCTCCCCTCCCACCAGTGTCTGTGCACCTGCGCCAACATGAGTCCCAGCCCTCCCAAGGCCGAGATCCACTGGGGTCTGACGGGGTCACCAGGGAATGCCCTCTGACCCCCAACCTGCCAGGCCTTGTGCCAGAGGCTGACACTGCCCAGCAGGTGCCATGTGCAGGGCCCCCACGGGCCCCGAGGCCTCGGGGCAGCACATTACCTTCTGAACGTAGATCTCGATGTACTTCTGCAGGTTGTTGCGGTACAGATACAGGACCAGGTCGTGGACAAAGTCAAATCGGTCGCAGACAATGATCAAGGGCAGCTGATCGGTCAGCTTGGCCTCCTACACATGGGGAGGGAGAAGAAGCTGCCTCAGGGCCCCCTCCAGGCGGAAGCGGCACAGGACAGCCCGGCCTCCCACTGCACGGGCCTCCGACTGCGCGGGCCTCCCCAGGCCTCCCACTGACCTGGGCTGCCCAGTTCCCCAACAGCCCCAGCTCCTTGGTCCGAGTACTCCCTGTATGGCCTGTCTCAGCCCAGGGCCGGGGCTGGCCCTGACCCCTCCCTGCTTCCTACTCGGGGCCAGGATGGCTTCTGAAGCCTCCTAAACCCCCATGAAGGAGGCAGCCCCCAGGGTGGTCCCTGCTCCGAGCACAGGCCCAAAGCCAGGAGGCCATGGTGGGGGGGGTCCCTCAGTGCTCCGGGCTGGAGGAAGAGGCCAGGTGGAGCCGCGCCAGGAGCGCACCTTGAGGAAGTTCTTCACCCGCTCAGGGTTGTAGCAGTTGCTCTCCCGGCATATTCTTTCCACCTCCTTGATCTGCCCGGTCTTACAGGCGGCCTGAATGTACTTGAAATGCACGTCCGGATCCTGGCTGAAGTTGACGATCGCGCCCAGGAAGTAGAAGAGGCCTGCAAGGAGAGGCTGCGTTGGGAGAGCGCGGGGAGAGGCCCGGGAGCCTCTGTCCCAAGTCACGGGGCAGCCTTGCGCAAGGCCTGGGGGCCCATCATGGGGGGGGGGGGGGGGGGGACGGCTGAGGGGGGTGGGAGACACCAGGCTTCATCTCCTCGTCTGGATGTAGGGCTGAGGGCAGCAGACATCTCAGGACAGCCTGGAGGCTGGGACCACCTCGGAGCCGTGGGAAGCCCCACTGGACGAGGGAGAGAACTGAAGAGGAAGTTGGAGGTCAAGGAGCCAAGGGGTCAAGGGCCACAGAGCCAAGGAGCCAAGGGGCTGCCCTACTTTTCTGGCCTAAGTCCTGGCACCAAGGACTAACCCTGCCTAAAGCACAGCCCTAAGGGCTGACGGACCCCCGGACCTGAAGCTCGCTCTGAAACTGGGTTTGGGAGCAGGACAAAGCACCCTAGAGCTGGGCCTGACCTCCCAACAATGCAGACCACGCCAAGGAGAGTCCTGCGACCTCCCGCCCTGGGCCCGGACGAGGCGCTACCTTCGTAACTCTTGAAGGACTCGAAGAGCTCAACCAAGGTCTGGGTGCCGAGCTGCTCGTGGTACTTGGAGGCCACCTGCACGCCCAGCTGCAGGTTCTGCCGGATGTTGGCCGCCAGCATCGCCCGCAGGCACTCCACGGAGTCCTCCACCGACAGGGAGCCGAAGAAGTTCACGAGCCACTGAGGAAGAAGAACCAAGGGCTCGGGAGGACCCTTCAGGCCCGGACCGCCCCTCCCCCCTGGGGCCCGATGCTCCCACAAGCGTCAGAAACAGGGACGAGGGACCCGAAGGGGACGGCCTGGGGGCCGGGAGCTCCGCCATCCTGCCCAGGCTGGGGGGGCCAAGCCTGGCCTCCTCTTGGTGCTCCCCCCACCCAAAACAACATGGAAGCTCCCCCTGTGATGAGTAGAGTCACACAAACAAGTCTGCACCTCGGCCCCCGGTTCTCTGCCAAAAGGAGGCCCGAGGCACCCCCGGCCAGTCAGGCTCGGGCCCAGTTACTGTGCTGCTGACAGATTAACTACAACGGCAGAGGGGGAGAAATGGTCCTTCCCATCTCAGAACCGCCAGACAGCGGCGGGTTCTCCCGGGCAGATTAAAAGGCGCCCCAGGTCACAACCCTAGTATCCAGCACAGGCCACGGTGCTCCCCGGGCAGGGCCGTACCTCGGGATTCAGGAGGTGGGTGTGCACCACGGCCCGCTTGATGTCGTACAGGTCCGTGTAGTGCTCCAGCGCCCGCTGCAGCAGCCCCGCCTTCTCGCAGAGCTGGGCGATGTGGGCACGGTCATAGTGGGTAAACATCTGATTGCCAAGGATGGCGTCCGCGACCTGGCACCGAGAGAGAGAGAGAGAGAAGCGCCTCGGTGAGCGGCGAGCCTGGCAGCCCCCACTCTCTGCCCCCCTCCCCAGCGTGCCCTTGGCTGCCTGTCAGAGTCGCCGTGAGCCCGCGAAGGTGGGGACTGTTGGACGAGGGAGGACGGGAGCACAACAAGCACTGAGCCGGATGGGGGAGGAGCATGGGGATCCCACTCTCTTTTTGCTGCTTCTGGGCCAAGAGCAGCCTGTCCTGGGGAGGAACGACCCATGACACACCCGGGAGCACCAGTCAGCCCCTGATGGCCCCACAGCTCGAAAGGATGAGCCCGTGGGGCCCGAGGGACCTGCCCATGCTCTGAAATGCTGGAAACCACAGGAATGGCGCCACAAGAGCCAAGGAGACTGAGAAATAAGGCCTGGAGGCTCATCAAAGGCACAGGACATGGCGAGTATGTAAGCACCAAAGCAGGTCTGAGGTGTTCCCTGTGGTCAGCAGTCACCCCGGGGATGGGGGCAGACTCTGGTCAGGACCCAGCCAGACCGGTCCTGGGCACGGGGAGGATCGAGACGGAAAACGGACCTGGCTCCACCCCTTGTCTCCCAGCAGACGATGGGCAGGGAGCAGAGAGTGACCCCTCCGGGGCTGGCAGGACGCAAGGACAGAGAGCCCGGGCAGGGCCTTCACTGGGGCTCCCTTTGGGGGCTGCGCCCTCAGCGGACCATGAGCGCGCCACCGTAATGGGAGGACCGAGGTCACAGCGTTGGACCCGGCCCGACGAGCCCTGGGTGGGGAGGGAGCAGCTGCCCCGGTTCGGTCCCGCTTCCCTCGCTCCCCAGTCCCCGGCTGTGCCCCTGCGGGCCGCGGCCCATGCTCCGAGCCTTCCTGGCCACGTCCCTCATCCGGAGCCATAGCCCCCCAGCACCGGGGCCGCACCTGGGCGGGGAGGGGGCCCTACCTGGGGGGCGTGGATCAGGTTCATCTCCAGGAGGCGGGTCTGCAGGTGGCCTTCTGCCGGGCGATTGTTCTTCAAGGCGTCCAGCAAGAAGGACGTGCACTGCTGAATCAGGCTGTTCTCCATGAAGACGTCCACGATCTGCAAAGCCCAAGGCAGGGCCGTCACCGCCACGCTCTGACCCGGGGGCTCTCCGGGGCCCAGACGCGCTCTCTGAAGCCGCGCCAAGAGCTCTCAGAATGAGGGCGAGGAACGGCCGTGCCATTTCTGACTCCCGCGATGTGACCACCAGAGTGTCTGATCGGGGTCCTCCCCACACTGCCACCCCCCGGGGACCCTCCATGTTTACATCACACCAGAGCAGGGCATTCAGGGTCACAAAGGCACATTTTGTTCTCCAAAGACTCCCCACAAGAGGGCAGTCTAGCACCTAGGCCAGGGCTCAGGCTGGGCTAAGGCAAAATGGTCCTCGGTCTGGATGCAGCCACGTGGACAGGGCACACGTCCCTCCGCTGGGCTGGAGCCCGCGGAGCTCCAAACATACCGAGGGCCCCTCGCCTCCCTCCCCACGTGCTGATGACTTGTGCCGAGCTCACACCGGCAGCGACAGACCCTGCCAAGTGGGGCGGGGCAGGAGCACGGGGGGGGGGGGGGGCGAGGGGAAAAGAGGGGCCCACAGGACCCTCGTGCACATGCCTGCGGGTTCTCTGGCCCCCAGAGGCCTTAGACACCACTAGCTGGGGGACCCTGGGCAGCTCGCCTCAGGCTCCCCAAATGTAGACCGAGGGTCACAGGAATTACTGAGTGTGTAAATGAGCCAATTCTTTGTGAACAAGGCTGAATACAGAGCCGGGCACACAGTAGGTGCTAAATAAATGCTTTTCCCGCCCTTTCTCCTTTCCCCCTGCTCTGCCCACCACCCAGACAGGAGCCACACTGTACTTCTCAACCAGGAGTGAACGACGACCACCTTTTAAACTCAAGGCTGCCTCACGAAACACACAATGTGGGAGCGGCCGGAGATCTCCCAAGGCGCCGCCCAGAACTGATGAAGCCACTGAGTTGGCCCCAGGCCCGCGTGGGGGGGAGGGGACGGGGGAGGCTTTAGAGCCAGCCCACCAATCCGGCAGCACAGGGAACCTGACCCCTGGCCACCTGCTCCCTAGCAAACGGACCCCACCGAGGCGACCTGGGGCTTAACCGGCTCAGGCTCGGGGTGGGGGCTGGGGGCGGAGCTTGTCTCTGCTAGAGCCCCTGGGCCCCCTTTGGGATCTCGGCCCCAGCCACCACTTACGTTCTGGGGGCAGCGCCCCGGGGAGCCAAAGGCGCCCCTGCCAACGACGGGCTGGGACCCCAGCAAAGGCTACTCTTTTCGGCTCACCCTGACACAAAGACGGGGGCTGGCTTCAGGGCTGCGGCGCCTGCTTTCCCACAGCCGGATGAGCCGCTCCCCTGGGACAGGGACACCCATTCAGGGTGGTCAGCAGGGCAAAGTGGGAAGGCTCAGCTAGGACGCTTCGGTTCTGCTCCAGAACCATCGGTGGGAAAGCATCAGTTGGCAGAAAGTCCTCCCGGACACTTCTCGGCGAATGTCCCTAACTCTTCATTGGGGATTCAGGGAGGGCATCACGAGAGGGGTTAGCGGGGCACCCTCTGCTGACCTGATTGATGTTGGCCAATGGCTCCTCATCCTGCACCAACATCTGGGCGAACTGCAGGCCCTGCTCTGGGCTGACCCTCATCACACTCCTCAGCAGGAAGATCCAGTCGGGCGTGTAGGCGACCTGAAACGGAGCCCCCGTGACAGACCCCGCTCTCGTCCCCAGCCCGGCTGCCTGCTCCCGGCTCAGCGTCCGGCAGGTGGGGAGCTCCCCCCTCCACGGGCACTGCGGCCGAGGCTCCACGAGCCACCTCCAGCAGACTGCCAGGGGCTAAACATGAGCCCAAAGAAGCAGTAGCCAGGGGAGGTCTGTGGGACCCCCTTGTGGCTCCTAGGGGGCCACAAGGAAAGGTTCAGGAAAACAAAGGGTGCGCTTGCTCTTCTAAACTCCACATCATGTCCTGCCTACTTTAAAAACCATTACATTGGTATGCCCCTGGGCCGGGGCCTCCTCACTCCCGATGTTGGGCCTGCAGCCCAACCCCACCTTGGGAGTAAGGGGGGAACCACGGACCCTTCTCAGGGCGGTGCTTTTAAAGCACGAAATAATAACATGCAGGGGGACAAAGGAAAACACCGAAATACAGGCAAGTCTTTTTAAAAACGCAGCCCAAAGGAAAAATTCCCATTGGATATTTTATTTCTCTTTAAAATGCTCATGTTGAATGTTTGTGGCAGCCCTCTTTGTAGTGGCCACAAACTGGAAACTGAATGGATGTCCATCAGTTGGAGAATGGCTGAATAAATTGTGGTATATGAATATTATGGAATATTACTGTTCTGTAAGAAATGACCAGATTTCAGAAAGGCCTGGAGAGACTTACACGAACTGATGCTGAGGGAAACGAGCAGGGGCAGGAGATCATTATATACGTCAACAACAATACTATATGATGACCAGTTCTGATGGACCAGGCCATCCTCAGCAACGAGATCAACCAAATCATTTCTAATGGAGCAGTAATGAACTGAACTAGCTATACCCAGAAAAAGAACTCTGGGAGATGACTAAAAACCATTACATTGAATTCCCAATCCCTATATTTATGCACACCTGCATTTTTGATTTCCTTCACAAGCTAATTGTACAATATTTCAGAGTCTGATTCTTTTTGTACAGAAAAATAACGTTTTGGTCATGTATACTTATTGTGTATCTAATTTATATTTTAATATATTTAACATCTACTGGTCATCCTGCCATCTGGGGGAGGGGGGGGGGTAAGAGGTGAAAAATTGGAACAAGAGGTTTGGCGATTGTCAATGCTGTAAAATTACCCATACATATAACCTGTAAATAAAAGGCTATTAAATAAAAAATAAATAAATAAATAAAATAAAATGCTCGTGTTGCCCCCAATCCTTAGCAAAAACCTCACTAATTATAACCGCCTTTTTTACTAAGAAGACAAAGTTGTGATTCTGTACCGAGACACAACTACTCAAGGGCCTAACAGGTTGTGCTACATGCTGGAGAGACAGAGAATGAAATAGCATAAAACAGTATCGTATGCAGGGGAGATAAGGTGGGGGGGTGGGGGGTGGAATGAGGGAAAAGCTTCTGTGGAGAAGGGGGCTGGGCAGGGGGAGGGTCAGTGAGAACTGAGCACAACCGTCGCTCACTAAGTTTGGTCAGGAGCAAACCACCCTCAAACGAGAGTCTATCTCAGGGGAGACCAAATTCAGAATCTGGAGGGATTCTGAAAAGTATTTGATGGCAGTCACGGCCAAGCTCCCCTGGGCTTTAAACCTAGTGGTCCCAACAAGGGGGAGGGTTGCTGGCCGCAGGGAGCAGCCTCCATTATTCTGGCACTAGGGGGTCACGGGCAGGAACCGAGACCAAGAACAGCCGGGGTCCGGATGAGCAGCCGCAAGCCCCTCTCACCTTCTTGGCGTAGAGCACGATCTTCTGGAACTGGCCCGTCTCGGCGAAGCACTGGATCACCTTGGTGGGCACACTCGCCCGCAGGTAGACACTGAGCGCCAGCGTCGGGTCCGTGGCCTTCACCAGGTCCCCCAGCTCTTCGGAGCACTCCAACTGCAAGCCGCCACGGGAGAGAAGGCCAAGGTCAGTGAGTTTCCCGGCCCCTGGGGCACCCTCGGCGCCGGGGCTTTCTGCATCTCACCTTGTCCTCCTTAAGCCATTTCTCCAGGAGCTGCTTGCGACCCTGCTGAAGGACAGGCCGGCAGAGCTCCAGAGACTCGAACTTGTTCAGCTGCCCCTGGTCCAGCAAGATCCCGAAATACTGGAGCAAGGGGGAGGCCTGCCCGGGCTGGGCCGGGACACTCTGGAACTTCCGGATGGTGTCGCTGGTGCGCAGGATCCCCTACGGCGACAAGCACAGCGGGGAGTCACTCCCAGGGCGGCCCCAGCCTCATCACACGACTCTCTGCCCACTCCAAAGCCCACGTGTGCAGCCCTTGTGCTTAGCTCACCAGCTCATACCGAGGAGACGCAGCAGGATGTGGTCCCCAGCTCCTCAGAGAAATGCACGCCAGAGCTTATGCACCTGGCAGCCATTCCCACCCACACTGGGCAGCAGTAATAAAGACCCCATTTTCCAGCCAATGTAAGGAGGCTGCGACATAGAGACCCTTCTCTCGGAAGGGGCGTCTCCCTTTCCTAGCTCATTTTGTACAGAAAACACGGTCCCCCAGCCTCTCCCAGGCCATGGAGCTTTCGAAGATGACCAAGGTCTGGGGGAGTACACAGGGGGCTCCTCCATTACTATTACGCACTTGCCCTTGCCCCCAGTGCCAGCGAGACAGCATGGGACAGAGCCCGCCTCTAGCCAAGCTGCACGGCCCAGGATGACCAAGAGCCCGTGTCCCCTTGCAGGACGAGACGCTTCCATACCACAGACCCAAACCTTACCTTGGGTGCGGAAGCAGCCACTTTGGCGGCTTCGGCGTAGCTGCCCTGCGCAAAGAGGGTATTGAACTTTCGGGCAAAGAGCTCCTCGGCTCCTGCCAGGTTGCTGCGAATGGCCATGCGCAGACCGAGGTCGGGATTCTGGAGCACACTGGTAGCATAATTGACAATGTTATCTTCTTCCACACAGATGGACAAGACCTGGAAAGGACCAGAGACCACAGGGAGTAAATCTGCAGGAAATGCCGCCTCCCGGACAGCTGGCAGAGGGCGACACCCACACCGCCAGAGACTCAGAGTTGCCGGGGCCTCACCCACAGAGTCCCACTGATGCAGAACAGAATCCCCCTTTCCGAGGCTCTGAGTCTGGCTGAGGGAAAACACTTTTGCAAATTTAAATCTTTACACATGGCGAGAAGGGGATCGGCCTGCAGGGGCCGCCTCTGGAAAATGAGGCAGGGTTTCCAATGATCCCAAACAGCTTTTTACCGCAACCATCCGTCCCTTTAACATTAAGGTTCTCTTGTCAAGGCTACCTGGCTAGGACACCAAGAGGGTCACTATCCCGAGAGAATTACCATTCTAGATATTTCCAAGAGCCCTAGAAATAGAACCTCACTCCCCAGGCTCTTGGAGGAGTCATTCCTTAACTAAACAACTATCGGAAGACATCTGGAATCATTTGCAAAGATATCCTCACGACCATTTTGAGGGAAGCAGCTTTGTCATAATTATGGAAGATTCTTTTTTAATGTTTTTGTTGTTGCTATTCTACCATTTACGGAGCTGTAAACGCTCGTTGTGAATACTGTTTCTACAGTTCTCGCTCATTAAAATTTGATTACATTCATACACCATAATCCCTTTAGTCATTCCCCGCGTGGCAGGGAAGATTGTTGCCAGTCTTGGCTACCGAAGAAGAGCTCCCGCAAATATTCCGTTGGGCTTTAATAAAGACAGTGGGAGTTGCAGCTTAAAGGGCGAGGACATTTCTGTCATTTTCTCTGCATGATTATAAAGTGCTTTCCAAAATGAATGGACGACTCCCTAGCTCTGCCAAGAACGCATTCGTGTGTCCATCTTTCCATGAGTCCTCCAGCACTGAGGGTTACGCCCATCTTCTGGCCTCCTTGCCAATTTTCTGGATCTGAGGGAAAACCTCAAGGCTGTTTTGTTTTGAATTTTTCTTGGGGTTGGCCCTTTGGATCATTCTTTCACAGTTGTTACTAGTTTACAGCTGTATCGAGGATACCTTTTGAACAGCTTTTAGTCTTATGTATGTTAACTGTCTTTGTTTCTTAGAACTTGGTACTGAGGGAACTGAAGGGACTGGGGCAAAAGGTGATTAACTATGGTTTAAATGAACCTCAATGACACCATCTGGGACTCAGTTCTGGAGCTTGCTCAGTTCTCTTTTCATTCATTTAAGTACAGCTTCCGTCTTGGAAAAACTTTATTCGGTTGTAGGAATTGGGAGAAAGCCTAATTGCACCATTTGAGCTTAGCCCTGCATGGCTGGGAAGCTGGACCCCCCCCCCCTTCCCTGCTGCCAAACTAGGCACCTCAGTTAGACTGACCAGAAACCCAAACAGATCTAAAGACTGATGTGAGGAGTTTTCTCATAATTATATATCTCGCCCATATGTCTTATGGGAAAATTGGCCCTGTACTGACCAATCAGCTACTGTTCCCATGCTCATTTGATTGAATACAGATCCTTAGGGCAGGGGGAGTGGGACATCTCCTGTGATTTCAAGGAATTGCACCTCTTTGCTCTCCCCAATTTAAAATCTATTCACTTAGATATTATATTACATAATATTATGTTATTTTCTTTTTAAAAATTACTCTTATTTGATTCATTTTTTTAATGTATAAAGTCTGTCTCCCCTGTATTCAGAATCCAGTGCCAAAGCTGAGGAAGGTGACTGGTCCCGACTTGTTAGGCAATTGATATGTACTGTTCAATAAATCAAAGGGTTGGAAGCTCTGACACTTGCTTCCTCAGTCATTTTATCTTATGGCCACCATGAGACTAATAATCAATGGGCTCAAGAGTCTCTTTCTATCATTTTTCAAGGATTTACATGACTGGGACATACATAGTAGATACTGTCAGAGGAAAACTTGATTTAAAGCTATTGCCAGACACACGTGCATGGTGAATCTTGCCTCCCTTCTGTCTTCTGAGTTAGCTGATTGAAGGCAAGAAGGGGCCTGACACAGCCCATTGCTCGTGAAAGCCTGGGGGCAAGCTTCCTCCTCCGCACTGGCACAAGTGCGCTGCCCTCTGCACAAGCTCCTGTTTTTCCCCTTTCATTCTCATAAATGCCGCGCCACTTCCTTGAGAAGTGGAACTCTATGAACGTGCATGCTGCTGGTGCTAGTGTCCTTGTTAGTGAAAAATCCCTGAAAACCAACGGTCCTGCCATTTGTCTATTTGCCACCCTAGTCTTATCTTCAGAATGTCCTCATGGATCGACTGTCCCTAACCGGGGTGGCTCGGCAAACTTACTTTAACCTACTTGTTCCAACGATTGATTCTTGGTGTTTTATGAGGAATTAATATTCTACTACCCTTTTCTGGAAGATTTTCTGGGCAAGTTTACGTATGAAGGCGTAATGTTAAACTCAGTTGTCACCTCTCTACACCTGGCACATAAGTCAAATATTGGCTAACCAAAACATTTTTGGCTCTTTGACCTGATGTTCACATCATCTGAACTTCATCGAAACTGTTATAACTGGCATTAATGTCCTTTTTCTATTTATTTCCCATTTTTCAGTGTTATCTTCCTTAAGTTGGCAGGACAGTTATTTTAAATGCACGCCGCCTCCATCTCATAATACTTTCTTCTAGCCATACATTAATTTTGATCCCACACACTATCCAAATGAGGTGGCTGCCCAACACATCTGGACAAATGGACTAATGCCATGGATTCTTCAGACCACGATATACAGCAAATCCTGTTTTGGGGGCCGGCCTGACATGCTGTCCCCTGTTGGCAGGCACTTTCTAGCAAGAAGATGTCTCCACTTCTATGATCTCTTCCATATTAATAACCAGAGAATTAGACAGCAGTTATCCCCCCATTACGGATCTCAAGGAATCTTGCATGATTTTATCGTTCGTATGGCTAATGCTCTGTAAGATGAGAGACTTTCAGGTGTACTGTGTGGATCAAATTGTATTTAATAATGAAGCTTGTGTCGTCTACTCCTTTTTATCAGCCGTGCATCCGAAAAGCTGTGGTCATTTGTGGGATTTTACCCACAAGCCCAACTGTTCCATTCCCACACTTTCATCAAGGTTGCTACTTGTAGATAAACCTGTTCCCATTAAAAATCTGGCAGAGCCCAGGAACAAGTCAGAAGGCAGTTGGGCTGGCAGTTAGCGGTACAACTCTTCCCAACTCTGTCATTCTATTCCTCCAGTCTGCATATTTGTGACTGCAACTGAGAAAGCTTAGGAGACTCAAACTCTTAAACAGAAAACAGTTACTCTTTTATGTGGTTTTTTCATTCTTTCTGTGGGATGAAATAAAAGCTGTCCTCTATGTGGAGAGAAAAATCTAATCTTTTCTCTAAAAAGTTGGCAGTCTGACTGAACACAGACAATTTTGAGGAAGGCCTCCCATATTAGTAACAAGCCATTTCCTGTCTGTTAAAATGCAATCAATTTATTGTGGTTTTATGTACCACTGGGCATATCTTGTGCCATCTGGTTCTTTTCTCAATGAAAGTGGTGAAGATGTACAGCATGAGGCTACTATTTAAATTAAAAGTGTTCTTGCTCTCATTGCTTAATTCTTACCTTTATTATGATTAAAAAATGTTTTGCTTTTTTTAAAGATTATTTTACCTTCCCAACAACTCTCCTTTCCGCCGCATACTAAACAGGATCCTTCTTTGTATCAATCAAGTTTAGTCATGTACAACAAATCACATCATGATGATAATGTCTCAGAGTAGAGACTCACTAAGCTGCCCCATCAACCACTTTTCAGTTCATCATCATCTTCTTGGCCCCTGATTGCACTGGTCAGAATTGTGAAGTCTTCCAACCTCACTTTTCATTAGTGCAGTCTTTGAATAAATCATCTTTATTTAGCTCCACATCAATCCATACAAGGCTTCTCCAATTTTTAAATTCTCCACAATCCTCATTTCTGACAATGTAACCCTATCTTCTTGCATTTACATGTCACAATTTGTTCTCCTCTTCGATCATACATGGGTACCTAATTCCCTTCCAGTTTTTTGCTATTAAGGAAAATGATGATATGAAATATATTTTGGGTGGGAAACTAAACCGTTTCCCATTTATCTTTTGTTATCTTCGCTTATGCCCTCTTTCATACTGAAGATAGATTGCATTCAAGTATGTGTTAATTTATTTGGAGGGTCTTAAATATTCTTTATCTTTCCAAGCCTTTTTGCTTTTAAGGAATTATTTTCATCAGCAAAGTCTGATACTTCTTTGACTATTTGGCCAATTCCATTTTTGAAGGTGCTATTTTCTTCAGTATTTTTTGGTGTCTCTTTTACTAAGCTGTCAATTCTCATTTCATAATTTTCTTGCACTGCTTACATTTCTTTTTCCAGTTTTTCTTCTACCACTCTGACCTGATTTAATTTTTTTTTTTTTTTTTTGCTTTTCTCTTTAGCTCTTTCAGGAATTCTCACTGGGCTAATATCTAACCTGCATTTTTCTTTGAGGCTTTGCTCATAACTGTTTTCCATGACACTATCTTCTGAATTTGTGTCTTGAGATTCTCTGTCACCATATCACCTTTTTATGGTCAGGTTCTTTCGTTGTTATTTTTTGTTCATTTTTCAGCCTATTTCATTATTTGAAGCTAGATTTGGAATTTGGGCTCCGCTGGTGTAGGGGGAATGGAACTCTGGAGAAGTCTACTTGAAACAAGGATACTTACAACAAGGGGTTAACTCAGTGGGACTAATGAAATGATGGTTCTCTAGTTCACATATACTTAGTACTTAACATGGTGATGTCATGGTTCTCTAGTTCACACATATTCAGAATACTGTAATGATATAATTGTAATAGGGTATTTAAAGACTAAGAAGGCCTGGAAGAGAGACATTTCATTTTTGACCATCTTCCTGATGGTTCTCCTGCACTCCTCCACTAAGATCAAGGCTGTCCCAAGGTCCTCCAGAAAGCTAGCCCGAACTTTACATGCTGGGACAAAGGAGCATGGCGCACTGTCACAAGCTTCAGGTTTTTTCATGCTGTCATTTTCACAGTTAATTTTTGAAGAGGAGGAAGAGAATCTGTTGAGTTTTTAGTTTTTTCAAGTAGATGTGATCTGAGAAGAATGGTGGTCGCTGCTCTCCTGGTCCTTACCCAGGTAGTGGCCCTGCTCCCTTGAAGCAGAATAAGTACTCTTCTCTATCATAGAATTGAAATCCAGAAGTGGGTACAAGTGTTTGCTCCTTGGTGGTCTCTTTTTGACCAGCTGTCCAGGACCCTTTCAGTGTCTGGGCTATAAGCCCCCGAAGCTGCCGCCATCACAGCCACCTCTAAAGCCCACCATTGGTATCTGCTGCTGCATGTGCTCCAGGCCAGTTCCCCACTGCGTCTCAGACCTCTCCTTCCAACCTTGACCGAGGCTAGAAAAATGACTCTTCCCCACTCTCACTGGCCATGCCCTTCCAGAATTCTATTTGAGGCTTTATTTTAAGTTGTTTAAGGGGAATGTAGGGAGGATTCCGCCGTAATGCTGCCTCCCCCGTGCTCTGGTTGTCTTTTTGGAAACAACTCTTATGAGTATCACTCTGCGTGATCCATGAGGAAAGGAGCTGTGGAATGTTTCTGGTTGCTTTGGGAGGCAGGTCAAAGCCACCTCTCCCAAGTCCAATGAAAGTTAATGAACCCATCCTTCCATTAAGCTACACCCGGGTTTTGTCTAATGATATCGAGGTCAAGACCGACAAATCATTCAGTTCCTGAATGGCCAAGCACACTTTACAATGCCAGCAGCTAGGTTAATGTTTGCACATGGCCATGACGGTCATCCTTAGAGCCCGGCTCCCTCCTCTCCACTGCTGTTCCTGCACAAACACCAAGGGGCCCGTGGGGACCAAAGAGTGATTCTATCTTTCCATTTTATGGGTGATGGCCACAGTGAGACTTTGTTATCAAAGGAGCCTCTTCCCGGCTGCTTTTTGGAAAGCAGACCACCTCGCTAAGAAAAGAGAAAGTAACAGTTATCAGAGAATCGACTACACAAGTCTTTGCTCTGACATTTTGCTGAATGGCAGGCCCTAATTCTTGAGGTGGATTTTCAGAGGGGAGGGAGGAGAGAACATGGCCGGTGGCCCCCCACCTACCTGCCCTTTCTTGTTCACCCCAATGATCCCAGAGGTGGGCTCGTGAGGAGTCGTGACGAAGATGGTATCGGCGCTGATACGGTTCATGTAGATGCACACTCCGGACTCTAAGTCATACATGTGGATATAGCCATGCTTTGTAATCAAGTAAATAACGCCGTGTTTGATTCCAATCTGTAAGGAAAGGAAAACACCGTCAATCCCCAAACATGCAGTCACGATGGAGGCCGTGGCCAAAGTGGCTTCCTACCAAAATCTTGGATGGGTGGGCGCCTCCTTAAAGAAGGGGGGACACCGGAGAGGTTTCTCTTCCATGTCCGGGACCTTCAATGCTTGCCTCTTGTGAGTAATAATAGTAACAGCAGCTAGCATTTATATAGCACCTCCTATGTGCCAGGCAGTGGGCAACAAGCTTTCTAATTACTATCTCATTGGATTCTCACAACAAGGCAAACGCTGTTGTTATTCCCATTGGACAGATGAAGAAACAGAGGCAGACGGAGTGACATGACTTGCCAAGGTCGCACACCTCAGGACCTCTTGACTCCAGACTGTATCCATGCACGTGCCACAAAGGGGAAAGGCTCAAAGGGAGGAGAAATGTTAGCCGCCCATCCTCGTCCTTGCCCACCGCATCAGATGGGACTGACAGATCTTTGCCTTTGTCTCTGTTCTCACCTCTGCTATGCTCAGTGGTGATATGGGAGCTACGTCTGGATTTTTGCAAGTCAGACTAGGAACTCCCAAACCATCATTTTTTGTCCCAGAAAGGACACCGGAAACAGTAGAATCTGAATCTCAGCTCCCACCTGTGATCCTGGAACACATTCCCTGACCTCTGAGCCTTGATTTCCTCATCTGTGAAATGGGTATAATACTCAATGTCGTGTTCTGCACTGGGGTGTTAGGAAAGCACTTTGCCAACAGGAAGCAAGCACACATCTCTGAGCTACTGTGAGTTATTTGCAAATTTTAACATTAATCAAGCAGGTCCGCAGCTGAGGACGAGCGTTTTCCAACAGACAAAATCTCAAAACTTCAACCATTCTGCAGAAACAGAATTTGGAAATCATCTGAAAGAATCAGCTCACAATCAAAAAACATCATTACACTAGCTGAAAAAGACAAAGGGGAAAATGTTACAAGGGAGAGAAGAGCGTGCTCTCAGTCTCTCCCACGTCTGACTCGGGATGGGCCGTGCTGATGCGAGATGAGCAGCAGAGGAACATTCCTCTAGGCTCTGCAGCTCTCCTTCTCAGGAGCCAATCAGACCCATTATTAAGAAACAGGCAGCTTAACAAAGGATTAACACCCCCTGCCCCCTCCCCACCAACAGCCGTCTTTGTTGTAACTACTTAGGAGGACCATCAGGCTAAGACATGTGAAATCTAGATGGGGAAGCACCTGCGACAGAGAAGTGGTTCTCCCAGGGCTATACTAGTGGAGAGGAACAGAAAGATCTGAACCGCCCTCAGCCTCCAAATCCAGGCCTCAGGCTCGAAACCCAGAACCTCCAAACCCAGGGCCTTGGCCTCTAAACCCAGGACCTCGGAGGGCCTCCAAACCCAAGGCCATCTTTGTCCGATCACGACTAGAGGCAAAGACAATGAAGCTCTCTTACCTGCATGGCCACCGGGAAATCCGTCTGTGCCTCGGGAGGAAAGAACACATCCACGGCTTTCTTCACAAAGGGCTGGTTCCCGGCCGCGGGCTGGCCCACCTCGATGATGTGCAGCTGGGGAAGAGAGTTCGGGTCATGATGCGCTGAGGCCGGAAGCTGGGAAAGCCTGTGGGGTCAGCCAGGCCAGGGCAGCCTCCAGCAGCCGAGTCCCCTTCAAGCTGACAAGAGGCCCACTCAGCACGGGGGTGGGGAGGGGGATGGGGAGGGAGAGGGGGGAGCCACAGTGTGGGGCAGCAGAGAGGGGGCGGCGTTGGAGCAGAGGAGGCTACAGGAGGGCAGCTGCTGCTACTTGGATATGAGAATGAGCGAGGCGAGAAAGAAGCGCAGAGCAGATCAGCTAACAGGAAAGAGCAAGGGGATGAGGGCAAGGAGGGGAAATGGTGGGACAGGGACAGCCCAGAGAACCTGATTCTTGCCCATGGCCACATAGGCGGGACATCACGGAGGGAAGACCTGAAAGCCTCAAACACAATGCCATCTGCCCCTTGATGGAGAGGGGATGGGCAGGGGCCAGGGCTAATCCCAAGGAGGAAAAGGCCTCTTGCGTGTGGGAGAAGAGTTCTCTATCATATTATCACGAGATACACGGTTCCCTTGGTGACATAGGAAGGTTCTACTTGGGCAAAGACAACTGGAAAAGATCAGCAATGTTGCATTTTTTTTTTTTTACTGAGGCAATTGGGGTTGTGTCACAACTGGGGTTAAGGGTCACACAGCTAGGAAGTGTTAAGTGTCTGAGACCACATTTGAACTCAGGTCCTCCTGACCTCAGGACCGGTCCTCTAGCCACTGCGTCACCTAGCTGCTTCAGCAATGTTGCATTTTTTAAAACTGGGTCCACCCCAGGAGTTGAAAGGAATGTCCACAAAAGCTTTGGAAATTAAAAATCCAGCAACTTACTAAATGGTCAAGGAGAAGGAATTTTTGTGACGGTCTGGTGCTAGAAAATTCAATCCAGTGCACATTGAAGTTCTGTGATGATGTAAAGAAGAGATCAATCAAGAGGAAAATGGCAAATATCGGAGGACGATGGGAAAACGGGCACACTAGCATCCTGCCGGTAAACTGGTCCACAGTTCTTGAGGTTCTGGAGACGATGCCCAGAAAGTTCCTGAGCTGTGTGCGCCCTTTCACTCACCCACACGACTACTAGGCCTATACCCAAGAGGTATCAAAGAAAAAAATTCTAGCAGATAATCTCAGAGGGGCTAAAATTGGAGAAGAGATGTTCTCTTGGAGAATGGTGAAACTAATTATGGCAGATGACTCTAATGGAATATCATTGTGCCAAAAGACATGATGACATGTACATCTGCAGACGTTCATGAACTGATTCAGAACAAAGTGAGCAAGAGGAGAACATGTTGTGCAACAACTTTACAGAAATAAGAGGCTTTAGAACTCTTGACTGGCGCCATGATGAGCCACCAGTCTACAATAATGATGACGAAACACCTGATTCTCCTCTTGACAGAGATGAGATGAATTTAGGATAGAGAGAGAGAAGAGTCCAATTTTCAGACAGGCCTGACATGAGGAAGTTTATTTTCCTAGACTATGTAGATACACATTAAGCAATTCAGTTTTTGAAAGAGAGGCAGAGTAATGAGTAGACAGATTATTTTTTTCAATTATAGAAAAAGAAAATCCAGTTAAATCTATAGCTGACCAAAAGCAAGTAGCCAAAATTAGAAATAAAAGTTGATTTGCATACCCTTTGATCCAGCAATATCTCTACGGGGCCTGTATCCCCAAGAGATCATAAAAGAGGGAAAAGGACCCACATGTGCAAAAATGTTTGTGGCAGCAAAGGATTGGGAAAATGAGTAGATGCTCATCATTTGGGGAATGACCAAACAAGTTGTAGTATATGAAGGTTATGGAATATTATTGTTCTATAAAAAAACGATCAGCAGGATGATTTCAGAGAGGCCTGGAGAGACTTATAGGAACTGATGCTGAGGGAAGTGAGTAGAACCAAGAGAACATTGGACACAGCAACAACATTATGCGATGATCAATTCTGATGGACGTGGCTATTTTCAACAATGAGCTGATTCAGGCCATTTCCAGTGGTTTTGTGATAAAGAAAGCTGTCTGTATCCAAAGATAGAACTATGGGAACTGAATGTGGATCACAACATAGGATTTTCTTTTCTTTTTTTTTGTATAGTACTTTCAGGTTTATAAAGTACTTTACAAAATGTAATTTTTTAATGTGTACATATTTATAAAGTTATCTTGCTGCACAAGAAAAATTGGATCTAGAAAGAAAGAAAAAAACCCCGAGAAGGAAAACAAAAATGCAAGCAAACAATAACAGAAAAAAGTGGAAATGCTCTGTTGTGGTCCACACTCAGTTCCCATAGTTCTCTTTCTGGGAGTAGCTGACTTTCTTCATCACTGAAGAATTGGAACTGGCCTAAATTATCCCTCAGCATCAGTTCATATAAGTCTCTCCGGGCCTCTCTGAAATCCTCCTGTTGGGCATTTCTTACAGAAAAATAATACTCCATAACATTCATATACCATTACTTATTCAGCCATTCTCTAGCTGATGGGCATCTGTGAAGACCAATTGGCTCCCTGGATACCTTAGAATCAGCCGGAGTCAGGATAAGCAAAAGTCCTTGGTCTTTATTCTTGGTCTTAGGGGTAGAAGTGAAGGGGATGGATGCAAGCTCTCCACGACCTCCCTTCTCCTGGTCCACAGCAAAAGTGACTCTGGATTGTCTTACTCCACCCCCTAGTCCCTCCTACAATTCTCCATATACACCAAAAGATTGAGCCAGCACAGAATAGTGGGAAGGACTATTTTCCAAGCATATGCTAATAAAAGTATTGTCCAATGGATAATTAGCCTTAAGTGCTCAGTTGTCTGATTCCAGTGCACCTACTCAGAGTTGCAGCCCTTTACAGCATCCATTCAACAACACAGTATTTTCACATGTATGTTTGTTTGCTTGTTTTTTCTCCTTTTTTTTCTTTCTGATCTGATTTTTCTTGTGCAACATGATAAATGTGGAAATATGTTTAGAAGAACTGCACACGTTTAACTAATACTGGATTACTTGCTGTCTGGGGAAGGGGATGGGGAGAAAATAGGAAGAAAAATTTGGAAAGTTTTGCAAGAGTGAATGTTAAAAACTATTTTTGCATGTATTTAGAAAAATAAAAAGCTATCATAAAAAAAGAAATTAAAGTTTACCTGAATCACTTAACCAAGGAAGTAGAACAAATTAATCGACCTAAAATGTTTGTACGATGTTTCCCTATCCCTTACCCCCAATTATGTCTGAATGGGGAGGTTTTTTCAGAAGGCTTTCACAAGGCCTCTCCATTTCCAGGAGATCTCCACCAATGGATACTGTTGGCTCATTTTCAATCAAATCTCTATTGACTCACAGCTTTAAATACTGGCTTCACTGATATCCAGGTAAATTTGTTTTTTCCATTCAACTCCTAGGCTCTGGCTTTTCATTATTATCCCTATTTTTATAAATTAGTGCTTGATGCAAGATCTGAGGCCCTAATTCCAGAAAAAGAGAATGTGAAAAGCAAGAAAGGAAAGAAGCTTTACCTTGCCACCGGTGGGATTCCGTACAGCGAAACAGAAAAGAGTGGAAGACTTGGAGTTCCCCTCTACTTTGAACTCGGCGAAAGCTGCGGCATGGCCTTCTATGGGCTGTGACACCTTCCTGTCCACTGAGTAAAGCTGCATGGCGCCAACCACACGGTTTTGCTAAAAGATTATGTGCAAAGTGAAAAGAGCGTTAGTAACTTTACATGTCGTGCAAGCAGAGAGCCTGAAGAGAACAATGAGGAGCTACTGTTCTATCTTTAAAAAGAAAATGGACATTTCCGAAATGGGGAGGGTCGATCTTTTTAAAAATTTGTATGGATATCTTTTCCTTTCTGAATAAAATCCTTCCGCCTACCCAACAAGCATTCCCTTTTAATACAGAAAAAAGTTCAGCAAAATCAACCAATCTATTATCAGTGGAATCAGAGAGCATGGGTGTGACTTTTTAAAGCTAGCTCTTGCTTTTTTCCAGGGGACGGCAGCCACACATGAGGAAGCCTGCCCTGGCCTTCTGCCATCGTATGGAACACCACCCAAAGAAGTTACAGGTGGCCTGCTTCTCGAACTCCTTACATAAAGGACAAGGAACGGCTAACATACTGGCGAACCCCCAGAACACAAACAACACTAGCTGGGAAGTCCGGAGCCATCCTAAAATGAGACTGAACAAAAAACAACATACAGTCCCACTCCTGGGTTACAAGAAGCCACTTCCTAAGCTGAAGAGAGGAGTCGTAGCTAGATGAAAATTCCTATAAAATAAAGATTGAGATGGGATTTGGGGGTGAGGAGAGTGTTAGCGAGTCTGCTGCTGGAGCTGAGGCAGCCGAAAAGCCCCCATGAGAACGACCGCTCCAGGACGCACCCCTGGGCTCGGTTCAGGTCAGCAGGAGAGTCACCACATGCACTTCTGGGGACCACATTTAACAAGGACCGTGACAAAATCTGGAGAATCTAGACAGGGTGAAGAGCCTGGAAGGTGAAAGAAGCGGGGATGTTTGGCCTGGAGAAATGGCCTACACAGGGCAGCTCTAATGAGGAACCAGTTTGGCCTTGGGCCCCGCTGCCATCCCCGCTGTTATCTGAGGCTGTCCATGCCAGCCACAGAATGCTTGAAGAAGCCACGTAGATGTATCTACAGAGACATGAGGGCCCCTCCCTGGGCCTTCCAAGAAGCCTGAAGGACCCCCTGGCCAAGAAACACACACTAGGAAAAGCCAGAGTTTGAGAGGCAACAGAGTGCTCCAAGAACCTGATGTCCCCTCTCACTTCCTGGGTCTTCCCTCTGGCCAGTACTTCCTCTCCATCCTCTCCCTCGCCTGGCCATACACAGCTGGGTTTGCTTGTTGTCTCTGAGAGTGCCTTGGGCAGGGACCTCCAGGACCTGGCACACAGCAGGCACTTAATAAGTGCAAACTCACTTGTGTGCTCTGTCTCACATGAGGTGCCAGCCCCCTGCCTTTGCTTTTACGGGGGTGACCCGGGGCCCGCAAAACTAAAGCCGTTTTCCCCACATCCCAGAAGTCCTGTCGGCCCGCAGGAGGCTGAAACCCAAGGCCGTGAGGACGGAGTCTCCCCACCCTGTAAAGTCTCCGACGTCCGGCAGGATCCCGATGAGGGAGTGCCCGCTCCGGGCCCCGCTCCGTGGGGGTCCTCGGGCCCCTTCCGCTCACCTGGGCAGAGATGCCGATCAGCAGAAGCCACTTCTGGTGCTCATCGGTCCTGTAGTTGATGATCTGGCACCCAGCCAGGCTCGCGTGTCGGTCAAACATCTTCAGGGGCTGCGAGTCTCCCTCCATGCTCCAATGGTAGACGGCCGCGTCGGTCACCAAGGCAACGGTGTTGACGGAAATCCATTTCCAGAAGGTCACCTCCTCTGCCATCGTGTGCGCTTTCACTTTGCTCTTCATCTCAATGTTGAAAATCTGGAGGGTCTTTCCCGCTAGGAGGAAAAGAGGATGGGAAAAGGGAGAGACGGAAAGGAGGGGGGAGAGATCACAGTGTGAGCAGAGCGGTCCACGTGCCCTCACAGCCTCCCTCGCCACCGGATTAACCGTTTCCGTGCTGTGAAAGCTAGTCTTAACCACAGTCTGTGGGGGCGGCAACGATCCGCCGCTGTCCGACTGTCCGGGGTGGCCGAGGACACCAGGAAAGCCAATTCTGTCTAACTGCTACAGGTGAAAGTCACCATCTTGGGTTCGTTTTCTTTTCTTTTTTTTGCTGAGGCCATTGGGGTTAAGTGACCTGCCCAGGGTCACACAGGAAGTGTCAAGTGTCTGAGGTCAGTTCTGAACTCAGCTCCTCCTGTCTCCAGGACTGGTGCCCCTGGATTCACTTTCTAGACTCTTCTGGACATGAAAAAGGAAGGGGGCGGCCAGGGGGTGCTATAGGAGATAAAGCCCCAGTCCTGGAGGCAGGAAGACTTGAGTTCAAATCTGCCCTCTTGACACTTCCTGGCTGTGTGACCCTGGGCAAGTCCCTTAACCCCACCTGCCTAAGCAAAACAAGGCAAAAAAGGGAGGGGGGACGGGGACCGCAGATCTCCAGCGTAACAACTTCGACTCTCACACGTGCACTGGATTAACAGCAGACAACCACGTAGCAGAACAGAGCACGCTGGAGCCCCATCCCGGGCAGAAGCTCCCCGATACACCCCCCTCTCTCCCCTGGCACCCCCGCCCTGGGGCCCCTCCTCTGGGCTCCGGCCATGGGTCTCTGCCCGTGCCAAGGCAGCCGCTGACCAGTGACTCCTAAAGCGCTCGGCCGCCCCATCTTGGTCACCTCCAGGATCAATGTCCACACGCGCTCTACCCCCAGGGCCACCCCGGGCTGTCCCCAGAGGCCGATATTCTCTCCCTCTCCCAACTCCTTCAAGTCTCAACTGAAACCCGGCCTTGTGCCAGGAACCCTCCCTGTCCCTAGAGGAGGTCTAAGCTCCTCCTTAGACCAGGAGCTGCCTGAAGCCACAGCACTTTTTGCCTCCTTTTTCCTGGCAGCATTTAGCCGGTACCTTTAGCCTGGCACATAGTAGGGCCTTAATATTTGTTCCTTTAGATCTGTTCATTAAACGCCTTACGTTTACAGAGCCATAACACGGCATGACCAATATTATCACAGGAAAAGTTACATCAATTTAAACAGATAAAAGTTTTCTTAAGTCACATCTGAGTGATCAAATCGCACTGTTAGGTCTCAATTTTAATGCAGATTATCTTTATAATTCTGTGCTTCTGACAGCAAGAAATGAGCCGAGACAACTCACAAAACCAAGTTTGAAGAACTTCGGCACGTACTAGTCTGCTCCCCAATCAACGTTCCGCATGTTTTATTAACTTCACACAGCTTTCCTCCCTCACAGGCCCGAGCCCACAAACTTGCAAGGCGGGCACACGTTTCTTCCCGGTGGCAGCCTCTGGGTTTGCCGCTGTGCATTTGGGCTGGGCGCCTCCTCCTCCACCCCCACCCACAGCACCTCAAGCTTCCTTTCAATTGCCGCCTTTCCCCAGTGACCAGGAGCTCCCGGAGGAGCCATCTTTCTTCTCCATATCTGTATCTCCAGGGCTTGACACATAATAAGACACTTTATGTTTAATGACTGAAGATCACCAAGCGAGCAACTAAACTCTTCCATATAGGAGACCCCTGATGGCAAATAGGGTCAAACACTTTTTATCATTAGGATATAGTGCTGAGGGGCAGCGAGGTGGGGCAGTGGATACAGCCCTGGAGTCAGGAGGACCTGAGTTCAAATATGGCCTCAGACACTTAATACTTCTAGCTGTGTGACCCTGGGCAAGTCACTTGACCTCAATTGCCTCAGCAAAATAATAATAATAATAATAATATGGTGTTGAAAATGCCCTTGGATCAGCATGACTTCATTTGTTGGATTATCTGTTGATCTTAAAGTTAAATTAACCAAAACCTGGTATCAGATATGAAATGTGACTTCATCTTTTATAAAAAATATCTATCTCCTGCTTTATTAAAGCAGTTTTAAAATAAGACACATCAACCGAATCGCGTAAGGCTCCTTCCATTCTACTCCTCTTCCCATTTCCATTGTTTGTTCAGTTTGAGGTGATCTGTGCCCACGACTCCGGGGAGGCGTTGCCACGATACACTGAGTTGGGCGGGGGACCAGCCCGGAGACTTATTGCTGGAGCAGGCTCCTCCTGGTAAGGCAGAAGGCAGAGCCCCCGAGGCAGTCCCCCCCCCCCCATCTCTGGAGCAGACTAACGGCTAAGCCTAAATTTTGCTCTTCACGACTTTCAGTCCCAGCTTCTGTTAAGTTTGACCCGAGAGCCACCATCCACTTTCGTTTACCACCTTTCCTCGTTCACACAAGACCAACTTCCCGACCCCGCCTGCTGGTTAGAGAAAAACTGAGTAATGTTATTAGGAAAAAGGAGAGTTTTCTTTGTTCTTCTTGGGCTACCAGAGTCTTGTTGTCTAAAAGACATAAGGAAAGTAGAGCACTGCTGTTGGTGTTCAATTCTAGGCCTGGCCAAGCTACTGTCTCGGGTAGAGGTGTGGGCTCCATTTTCGGCTCCGACAAACTGCGAAGGCAACCGCTTGGAACGAGCGCTTTACCCTCCAGGTGGGAGGGTCTCTACGACCATGCCAGAGAACCCAAAGAGGCGGCTCCCCAGCCTCCCACAAAGCCAGAGGTCGCTGGGTGATTCTGAAGAGGAAACAGGCCATGGCCACGTCTGGCTTAAGGCAGCAGAACGGAGAGGAGGACGCCTGGCCACTTCTCCTGCGTGCCCGACACACACTGCGCCCCACTCCAGGGCCAAGCATTCAGGTGCCAGGGCACTGGGATGCCCAGCCCACCAGGATGCCCAGCCACACCCTCTATAGCACCCTCTGTGGGATTCAGGTTTTGCCTCCATACCAGGTCCCTCAAGTTCTACACAGTCCATCCCCATTAACACTCTGCACCTCTGAAAATGTGGCCCGGGCTCAGTTAAATGGCTCTTGTGGAAGGGGGAACTTCCAGACAGATAAGGAGAAAACAGGGAAAGAAAGAGAGAATCAGTAAAGGCAAAGGTCAGGCTGGAGACAGTTGAGGGAGCTGGATTATGGACTCCTGAAGTTCAAGGCCCGGGCTCAAGAAAACTACCTTCTCCTAAGTCATCTGAGGTGGCTCTGAATAAGGGGCCGAGTTAGCAGAGATTTCTAACACCTAGGAAAGAAAAGGCTCGCTAGTCCTGTGTGACCCCTTGTTAACCACTTCCTAACAAGTCTTGCTAATTCTCCCTCCCCTGGAAAACAAGTTCTTTCAGAAAAAAATGAATAAAGGGCATTTTGGCCTTCCCTCGATGATGTACCTCAGTTCCTTCCGCATGTTATGAGCCCAGGAGGATGTATTTATAGTATAGCGGAAAGTAGCTGGAAAAGACACTGGTGAGTAAAAGGACGAGGCACAAAGTTTAGTGCGGTAGGGGCTGTCACGTGCTGTCCCGCACTCTCAGGACACGCTCTCCTGCGGGCTGTCATGCCAAGCAAAACTGTGCCGAGCCACCCCCTGCCTACAGTTGCCCCTGGCTCCGTCCCAAATCCAGCAGCAGGAGAAGCGTGGCGGGTCCTCCCACTCAGATTCTGGGGCCTGCTCCCCCCAAACCTGAAGTGCCACGGCAGGACCACCGCTCACTGCCATCATTTCTGCTGCTGCTGCTTGTTTTTAAACGACACATACTATGTTCTTAAAGCCTCTGCACATAATTAGCAGAGTTGCAGACAAACCTTCAAGTCCTCAGATTACCTGTTGCCTACCGGGTGGGGGAAGAGTCCTGCAGACAAGAAGCACCCTCCCCCAGCCCTGCACGGTCCACTTGCTGGATCCTCGGGGCAATGGAGGAAAAACAGCTCCCATGTGGACCCCCGACTCAGACTCGCCCACAAATGAACAAATGACCCAGAGAGAACCATGTGGCAACTTCTGACAGCTCTCTCTGAGCTAAGTTCGGGATCTGGAAGACCAGCCGGGACTATGGTCCCAGCACAAAGCCGGACCAGACGGATCCCAAGATAATTCTGACAGACACAAGAGTCCAAATATCCAGTCTTCAAACTACCCTAACTCCGGAGTCTTCTGCATCTCCCTGAAAGAGGGACTTCCAAATAAGACCAAGCAACACACAGGGCCTGGCCTGGGAAGGGACCCGGCCCACACCACAAGGTGTTCCTTAGCCCCAAGGAATGCCCCTCTTCCAGGAGAGCACAAAGCAAGTCTAGTAGCGTGTGTGAATGTGCCAAATGTGGGAGCAGTGAAGGGGCAAAAAAAGTTTAAAAAAAGAAAAAAAGCTGGTTTCCAGTCTCCCCAGGGAGACGATATGCAAATTCCCCCGAACAAGATGGAGAGAGAATCGGCGGGACACCATGTCGGGAGGAGGCGCGACCTCTCAGGGGCATCTTGCAGGAGGCGGCTGTTATCTGGAGGAGAGGAGGGGGAGTCTACCAGGCCGGGGACAGCAGAGAGAATGCCCGGCCCCTGGAGGCCAGGCTGGGACATGTGGGGGAGGTGTGAGAAGGCTGGAAAGGCCGGTCACAGGGAGCCATGGAGTCTGGCGGGTGGGGATGATGTGGGGACAAGCGCGACTTCCCAGGACACACAAGGCAGGCGCCGCAACATCACTGCACCACGAGGGACACGCGTGTGTCGTCACAAAGGCCAAAGTGGGAAACTGACTCCAACCCTCCGGCTGACATCCCCCATGAGGAGAAGGCTGACAGAAGGGCTCAGGGTGAAGACTCGCCATCTGCCCGGGACTGGGAAGAAGGGAGCGAGTAGCTCGCAGCCTCCCCTAGACAGAGACGCCCCCGAAGTGGGGCCACCAGAAGCAGCGTGGGACTCCCCAGCAGTGAGGGAACCGCCACTGCCAGGCTTCAGACAGACACTTTCACTGTCACAAGGATTCCGCCACTGGCCATCACTGAGGGTGTGAAGGTTGGCCCAGCACTTCAGCGGCCTGGAGGTACCTCCTGCAGCTCCCTCCAAGGCCGCACCGCTCAGGCTTTGGGTCACTGCTCAAAGCAGGGGGAGGGGAATTTCCCCCAGTAAGGAGGTCCCATTCTTCTGGGATAATGCATCTCCTGGGATGACTCACACTTTGGGTGGCGGTGCAAGGGCAGGAGAGCCAGATGGATACCCACAGCCTCCTGGCCATCCAAGCCATGCCGGAGACCCACCCCGAGGCAGACCCTCGCAGGTACCAAGCGGTGCCCCCCAAAATCTGCCCCCCACCTTCCACAGGCCCCATGCTAGACCCACCACCCAGTCCCTGTTGGGGGCCACGAGTCTACACACATGCTCGGTACCAGCACTGGCCTGTGTGCTGGGAAGGCCCCCCCCCCCCAATGCCGGCCAGCTACCTTTCAGGGCGATCACTTTGGAGGCTGGGTTCATGATGGCGCTTTCTGCGGAGATGGGCCGCCGGATCGGCGTGGATGGCTCGCTCATGTCGATGATGACCACCTGGGCTTGCTCCCCCACTTTCTCTCGGATGCAGATGAACTTGTCGGACTCCATCGTCAGCGTGCTGAAGCCAATGTTGGCCGGATTGATGCCCAGGTTCTGAAGCTAGACAGAGGAACAGCGGGTTACCCGACGCCGGCCTTCTGAGGAGCGGGAGCTGAGACAGCTCAGCCTGAGACTCTCCTAGGGAGAGACGGAGCCCCACGGGCACGAGGCGATCCTGAGCCAGGCCCTCCAGCCCATATCCCACAAATCGTGGCTACTCGGGCCCACTCCGGGGCCCGCTCTGGGGCCCGCTCCCAGCAGTGAGACGAGGCTCTGCAGCCTCGACTCTGTGCCAGGCCTGGGCCGCGGTCTCGACAATAGGCCGGGATGGAGCTGACACGCCCGGCACCAGCCCCACTGGAGGCCCTACAGCTGGCAGTCTGGGTCTCAGCAACACTCAAAGGCCATCTCAGCTGGTGTCTGAGGGCCAGGGTCACTCTGCGCGAGTCTGAGGAGTGCTCCCAGATCACTTAAGCACCATCAGAAATGGTACCAAGCCCAGCAGGAGACCTGGGGTGCCACGAGCCCAGAGACCACTTGTTGGGGATGGCCCAAAAGTCCAAACAAGAGGACGAGGCCGGAACCGCCGCTTCATCACCGGCCACAGCCAAAGACTCCTGTCGGGCAGGCGGACATCAGCAGGAAGTCCCGTTCCCACAGATGTGCACCAAGCACCTGGGGGACAGAGGAAGGCTGAACAAATCAAATACCAAGAACGCAGAGCCCTGGACATCATCCAGTCCAACCCGGCCATTTTACAGAGAGGAAACTGAGGCTGAGAGGGGCTTCTCCAAGGCCACCCGCATAGGTGGCCACAAAGCCAGGCCTTCTGATTCTAGATCCTGAGCTCTTCACCCCTTACAAGGAAATCAGATTTTAACTTGGAACATTTCCATCACAGACACTGGAACTGGTTCCCAAACCACTGGAGACAACACAGCCCAACCCGCCTGGGGTCAAAAACATTGTCCTTTTTTAAAAAACAACATCCCACTAAGCGTCACGAGACTCTCCCACGGGTGTAGCTACGAATCGGCGCAGTCGTCCCAGAAAGCCACTTAGGAGGATGACCAAGAGCTGCCACTTGTGCAGACGCTTTCACCCAACCACCTCCCTCCCAGAGCCCCTGCGGTAGGGAGAGGGAAAGGCCCTGGGGGAAACCAGCGGCAACGGCAGCGGCAAGGGAAGGGGAAGGGGAAGGGCAGAGCAAACTGGGCCGGGCGAACGGAACAGAACTGCACCCTGGGCAATGAGGAAAGCTGGGAAGAGCCGTGCTAACTGATGCAGAGTGAAGTCAACAAAATCAGGAACGGAACATTCTAATAACTGACAAAAACAGCATAAAGATGACTTTGTTTGAAAAGCTGGAACTGGGCAATTACCAATGATGAGGTCAGGGACGTTTTGTGTGACGGCTAAGCCTCCCGGCGGCCAAAATTCTGACGCCCAGCGGCCTACAATCAATAAGTGAATAAGTGATCCCGACTACAGGCAAAGTGCTCTGCCGACCTGGGGTGATGACGAGGGGAAAAGCCACGTCCTTCCCCAAAGGGGACTTTAGATGGGGGCGTAGGGGGACTGAAGGGGAGAATGAAAGAGAGATCAGGAAGAGACGGTGGCACAGACTGGAAGAGGAGTCAAAAGCTACCAAGGGAGAGACACGGCAACACTTGAGTCGAGCCTCTGACAAGAGGCTCACAAGACTCAGAAAAGGGAGGCCAAGAAGGACTCAAAGCAGCCAAGCCCGGAGCCCAAGGACTCCTATGAGCGTCACACGGCAAGAGGGCGGCCTCTCGACCGCGCACTCGCCTTGCCCGACCTCATCAGGATGTGGATGGTCCTGGGAGACTCCGGGCTTCTCGTCGGGGGACGAGCCCAGCAGGTTTTACTTAAATTTCCAAGATTCTCTGAGTTTTTTGCCTCCTTAACTCAATGACTCTAGAAAGTCAAGCTGCAATTAAAATTAGTCAAATTATGACAAATCATTGCCAGGGTAGACTTCCAATCAACACTGACGGCTTCCACAGTGTCCAATCATACACCTCGGGAGTAACGGCTCCTACCCGAGGACACCCACCTGGTGCATACGAACAGGCTGGAGCCGTGCTGCGCCCCAAGAAATGGAGACATCCAGACGCTCTCAGAGGGGGCGGGAAGAGCTCCCTGACCCGACACAGAGAAAGTGCAGGCCCGAGAGCACAGCCAGGGCAATGCCACAGCCCAGATCCAGAAGGCGAAGACCCTTCCCGGGAGAGGTGACGGGCTGAAGATGCCGACGGAGCCTGGAAGCGGCCCATTAGGGCTTCGCCGGACTCTGCTCATTTGGGAGAGTTTGCTTCTGCTTTTTAGTTGTTCCATGGGGAGGAGGCGGGGGCCGCGGGAAAGAGAAAACGAACTTCGAAATAAATGAATGAAAAGAGAGACATCTCTACAAAGACAGCCTCGTTTCAGAGCGGGCCGGGCGCCCGTCACGCCAGCTCAGCAGCACCAGCGGCTTCCGGCTCGTCACTTGCTCAGCGCTGGCAGCCGTGCTCGGATCACAAGATTCCGGGCCAGGCCGAAGCCTTTCATCACTAGAGCAACAGCGGGAAATGAGCCTCCAGGTCAGACTCACGCCTTCCAAATGCAAGGGGTGGATGTGACCCCAAAACGTGAGACACAAAGAGGATTCCCTCGCTGCCCAGGAAGAGGTGGCAAGTTCAGTTTCCGTTAGAGGAGAATGGGGGACAAAGGAATCAGAGAATGAAACCAGGAATATCAGACAACGGGGTGACGTCTGCACCTCAAGTCTGGGAGCAGGAGAGAAATTGGAGGATCCCTATTTCCAAGATCAAGGCTGGCCCCACGCGAAGCACTTTACAAGTATCTCCTCTCACCCTCCTAACTACTCTTCCCATTCTGCAGATGAGGAAACTGAGGCAGAGAGGTGAGGTGCCTTTCCCGGGATCACACAGTTAATGCGTGTCTGAGGCTGGACTCAAACCCCAGGCCTGCTGCTGTATCCATTATGCCACCCAGCCGTTTCTCAAAGGGCCCTCTAGTGGAGGATGGGGCAGGAGCAGGGCCAGAGCCCTCACCCTCCTTCCCAGCCTGTGGTTCCTTCTCCCCATCACTCCACGGCCTCCTCCATCTCTGGGGACCCTCTCCCAGTGTTTGTCGCTCCCCCAACTCCTGTCCTCCTGATAGGGATTTTCAATGTACACTCTGATGTCCCCTCCCCACCCCCAACTCCCCAAAAAACAGACACAAAAAAGAACACTGACCCTGGGACCTGGATGCAAATCCCCCCTCGGACCCCTGGATAATCCAGGCCACATCCCATGGCCAGCCCTCGCTGGGAATCAGTTTCCTCCTCACTGTCCCCCACAATAGCCACCATTCTACTTCCTCCTCCACCCCTGACAAGACTTGGGGCCAGCACAGTCGGGACGGTCTGTGACACCGGAGACCACCGTGTCCCCACTCCCTCCCGGCCCCTCTGGGACTGCCCAGTGAGGGCCGGGTCTTCCCTCGTGGGTCAGAGCTCTCCAGGATCTCCAGCTCTGATAACCTGCACAAGGCCACCCGCCCACAGCTCTGGCTCCACGTGCATCCACCGGAGGTTAGTGCCTTTCTCTGGCAGGGGATGCTTCCCCTCGCTCTCTCTGGCCAGCTGAAGAACCAAGGAGATCTGCCAGTCGCCCCCCTGGAGCTATCACCTCCATCTGACTCCTCCTTGAGCCCACCTCCTCCAGGAAGCCCTCCCGAAGCCTTTGAGACTTCCCCCCCGTTCTCTTGCAGAGCGTCTCCAGCCCCAGCCTGGGGGCTCCTGGGGGTCAGGGCTCCCACCGGCTCTTTCTGTATCCCCAGCACTTGGCACAATTCCTGGCACACAGGGGGCATTTAAGAATGTTTGTTGACTGACTGGGGCAGCGGGACAGTGCATGAAGCACTGGGCCTGGGTCAGGAAGGCTCGTCTCTCTGACTTCACACCTGGCGCAACACTTGCTGTCTGACCCTGGGCCAGTCCCTTCACTCTGTGTGCCTCAGTTTGCTCATCTGTAAAGTGAACTGGAGAAGGGAATGGCAACCCCTCCAGTATGTCTGCCAAGAAAGCCCCCCACGGGGTGAAGAACCCTACCACAAGATGGTCCCCAAAGGCTGTTTGTGGGGGGTTTCCGTGCCCCCACCCCGGGCCCCTGGCTCCGCAGAGGACATGTAGCCTTCTCCTACAGTCAGAGCCGGCCCTCACTAAACGCGGCCATTTTAAAGATGGGCAGACTGGGGCAGTTCCCCAGGGTGCCCTGCCTCCCCCAGCCCAAGGCCTCGGCTGACAGGACGGCCAGGCCCAGAGAGACAGAGTCCTGGACCCGGGGCTGCACCGGGCTCCGCTCTCCACCAGCACCGAGGCCACGACAGGCAGGTCCAAGGACGCTCCGGTCCTGGATTTAGACCGAGGGGAGGCCCAGGAGAACACCGAGGCCTCTCCGGGTTGGTCCCTCCGCGGCCTGGGGCCCGTCGTCCCCATCCCTCTGCCTGAGTCGCGTCTCCAGGCCTGAGCTCGGACACATCCGCTATCGGTGGGGACTGGTCCCCAGCAGGGACGAGGGGACAGAGGGTGGCGGGATGCCTCCAGAGATGAGGTCGCCCATCCTTTTAAGGCTCCAGGTCCCGCCGTCCTTCCAGGCTGCAGCGGCAGAGGGAGGAAACGGGCGGCAGCCTGACGAGGGAGGCGAGAAAATGCTCCCTCCCCCCTGCTGCTGGAGCCCTGGGCACGACACGGCCACGTTCTCCACGGCCCCCGTCCCACAAAGAGCCCGCACAGAAAGCCGGCTGCCGACTCAGCAACGGGTCCCTGCCCACAGATCCTGTCTCCTCCCTCCCGTGCCCTCAGAGGGCCTGGAATAAAACACCTGGGCCCCGGCTGCCCCACGCAGGCCAAAGGAGCCCATCCGAGGGCGAGGGCTGCGCCCCAGCTAAGAGAAACGAAGGGCCAGGAGCGGCCGGGGCTGGGCCAGGGGCTCACGCCTCCCGCTGGGGCCGTCACCCAGAGCTCGGCTTCCTCCTCTGGAAAGTGGGCGGGCCCTGGGGGCGGCTCGGGGCTCCAAGGAGCACCCTTGGGGGCCACGTCCCCCTCCTAACGACCCCCCATGCGGCCGAGGGCCTCCAGATCCCCCTTCTCTGCCCTGGGCCTAGCACACAGTAGGTGGCCCTGGCCCACGGCCACCTTGGGGAGAGATGACGGCCTGGGATCTGAGGGAGACCTGAGGGGGGGCAGCCCTGGCCCCGCTGAAAATGCAGGCCCTCATCCCAAGGCGGAGAGCCCCAGAGCCCTAATCCCAGGGGGCTGAGACTGGGGTTTCCAGGCCTGAGATTCCAAGCCTTAATGACCAGGGAACCTGCACCTGACTGAGCCCAGAGGTTCTGAGAACCTCCCAGCCGGGGAACGGGACAGAAGCCATCCATGAGGGGGAGGACTCCTTGGAGGGTTGGGCCATAAGGGGGAGGACTCCTTGGAGGGTTGGGCCACGAGGGGGAGGACTCCTTGGAGGAGCCCAGACAGGCTCAGCCACAAGGGAAGGACTCCTTGGAGGGGTGGGCCACGAGGGGGAGGCCCCCAGGGCCCAGGAGACCCCCTGCTTGGGTGTTTGTCTCTGCAGCAGCGGAGGTCAGAGGGCTCAAGGCCATAAATCTGAGCAGCAAGAGAGCGGAGGGCGGACTCCTGGCCCTGGAGCCCGGGTCCAACGCCGGGGGCTGCCATTCCTCGGACAGAGGGAAGACTCTGTTAAAAACCTCCTGCTGCTTAGAGGAAAAGGGCTGGGGGGCCAGAAAGGGAGGGGCCGCCAGGTGGGGGTCAGTGAGGGGCGGCCCGGCGCCCCTTTGGGGTTACCATGAAAACCAAACAGTCTAAAACAGGTGGCAGGAGGGCGGCCCCTCCCCCCAGGGCGGCGGCGCCAGGTCCTGGCAGGGGCGGGTGCAGGAGGTCGGCCCTCGGGGAACCAGCTGCTTCTGTCAAGAGGAGGTTCTCCCTCCAAGCTCGGCACCACGTGGCTCCGGGAGAGGAGTCAATCTCGGAAGAGCCCAGGGCGTGACCCGGACCGGAACCAGAGGGCCGCCCCTGCCCCTCCGCCCAGGACCCGTCTGCGACCCCGGGGGCTCCGGGCCCACCCAGCCGCCAGGGCCTCCGAGTGACCCTCCCGGGGCGCTGGGGACAAGAGGCCGGCAGCAAAGCAGGGGCTGCCGAGGCCCAGACGCCCTTCCCCGCGGTCTCCATCAGCGCCCCCGCGACCCGCGGGCCCCCTTACTGCCCGCCGCTCTCCAGAGCCCCCGTGTCGGCCCTCGGGGGCCCCAGCCCGGGGCACGGCTCGAGTCCCCGCGAGGCGCAGGAGCGCGGGAAGCCCCGGCCCTGAGCCGGAGGGGGTGAAGGTCACTTCCCCGGGTGGGCACAAAGGCCGGGGTCGCTTCCAGCCTTGGGCCCTTGTGAGCCCCCTGACCCAGGCGCCTCCGGTTCAGTCCCACCCCCCTCAGGAGGGGGCCTGGCTCCCCCACAGGTGGCAGAGAGATCGGGAGCCCCGAGCCCCCCTCCCGCCCCCCAGCCAGCAGCCACACCACGGGGTGAAAGAGGGCTGTGGCCGGTGGGAGGGGGCTGACCCCGGCCCCCCCCCGCGGCCACCCCCAGCTGCCGGGGCTCCGCCGCGGGCACTTTCCCCCACCTTCTGTCTCACTGACGGGGACACCTCCTCGGGAAGGGGGGCCCAGGCCCGGCCCGGCGCCCATTCATTCCGGAATCCCTGGTCATGGCTCCGGGGGCTCAGACCCAGGCCGGCACCTCGGGCTCTTCCCGGACAAGGGGACCACGGACCGTCCCCCGAGGGGGGGCTCCCTCCCTGCCGCAGGTCAGGCAGGAACAGCCCCCCCCCAGCTGGGGGCAGGGGGCGGGGGCGGGGCGGCTCTGGGGCCCCGGGACTTCCTGACTGTGGCACAAGCAGCGAGGGGGCCCGGCCCCGTCCCAGCCCCGGGGGGCCAGAAAAGGGGGGGGGGGCCCAGGGAAAGCTGGGAGTCAGTGGGCGCCAGAGAGGAGCCGGGGCCAGGGAGAGTCCCACAGAGCAGGGTGACTTAGGGAAGGCGGAGGGCGGGGAGGGGAGGGGCCGAGCTTCCCAGGGGAGACAAGAAGAAAGGGCCGGGGCATGGAGGGGAGGGGCAAGGGGAGGGGGCAAGGGGGGGGAGGGGGCCGTGGTTGGGAATCCACAGGGGCGGGGGCTAGGAGGAAGGGGAACCCATGAGGGAGGGGGCCAAGGTCAGGGGGGTCCATGGGAAGGGGATTCACAGAGGGGAGGGGGCAGGGCAAGGGGGGCCCACAGAGGGGAAAGAGGCTGGGGGAGAAGTCACAGGAGGGAGGGGCTGGAGCAAAGGAGGCCCGTGGGGGGAGGGGGCTCCCAGGGGGCGGGGGCTGAGGGAAGGGGCCCCCGGGAAGGGACGGACTGAATGGGGCCGCCCCAGCGGGGAGGGGGAAGGTTCCCGGAGGGCAGGGGGAGGGGAGGCAGCCGGGAGCATCCCTAGCAGAGAGCAGAGATAGGGGCCCTCAAGGGGGGGCTGGCAAGCGAGGTAAGGGGGGGCCGGGCCGGGGCTTTCCTCAAGGGTAACGAAAGGCCCGGGGGCGGGGTCGGGTCTGGGGCGTGGCGGGAGGGCCCCGGGGCCCGCACCCCTCCCCCGCTCACCTGGAAGTGCTCCTGGAAGCGGATGGGAAGGATCTGCGCCATGGCCGGCGGCGGGTCTGGGGTCGGGCCGGCCCCTCCTCTCCCCTCCTCACCTCCTTCCCTCTCGCTCTGGCCCCGCTCGGAGGCGCGCGCCCGCGCCCGGCTCGTGCCCGCTCCCCGCCCCCCGCCCCCACGCGCACGGCGCACGCGCACTGCGCCCCTCGCGCCCCCTCCGCCGGATCCCTCCGCCCCGGCCGGTGCCCGGGGGTCTCCGACAAGTAGTTCTCGCCGCCCCTTCCTCCGCGCGCCGCGCGTGTCCGCAGGCGAAGCCGGGGGGAGGAGGGGAGAGGTCATGGGGTAGAGCCCCCACCCCTAACTCCCGGCTGGGTCACGTGACGGCCCGGGGGGAGGGGTGGGGGAGGGGACCGTTATCTCCCTGGCCAGGAGCGCGCCCCCGAGCCTCTCTGAAGCGCGTCCCCGCGCCGCGCCGGTGCCCTCCCCCCGAGCTCTGGAACCAGCATTGTCCGGGGCGCCCGAGGCTGGGGGGCGGGGCGGGCTGGGCTCCGGGAGAGACTGAGGCCGGGCTGTGGGGCCGCCATCGCCAGGGGCATCCAGGCGCTCGGGCGCGGCGCTCCGGGGGCGTAAAGGGAGGCCCGCCGGCCCGCAGGGCCGGGCTCCCCGCACCGCAGGGCCGGGCTCCCCGCAGCCTAACCGCAATGGAATCTGACGTTCGCGCGGAACGTACCGGACCCTGCCCCGGGGGGCTCAGGCGCCCTCCCCCGGGCAGGGGCTCGTGAGCGGCTTCGCGGGGGCAACGCCCGGGGCTGGCGGGGGGCCAGGGCAGGGGGAGGGTCTCGGGGAAGGGGCCGAGAAAAGCCCCCGGGGGGGCGTTCTAGCCAGGCCGCGAGGAGGCGCCTCCCGGAGCGGAGCGGGACCACGGGAGCGCGGGAGGAGCCGGGACTGTGCGGGGGGCCTGGAGCCGCCGGCCGGGGGCGGGGCCTGGACGCCGCCGGGGGCGGGGGACCTGATCCGCCGGGGCCGGGGCCGGGGGCCTGGAGCCTGGGCCCGGGGGCGGGGCCTGGAGCCGCCGGGCCCGGGGGCGGGGACCTGGATCCGCCGGGGCTGGGGCCGGGGCCTGAGCCTCGGGCCCGGGGGGCGGGGCCTGGAGCCGCCGGGCCCGGGGACGGGGCCTGAGCCGCCGGGGCCGGGCTGGGGCCCCTGCGGCTCCTTCCCGGCTGCGTCAGGACCCCAGGAGAGGTTTCGGAGCCGGCTCAGGGGCCCACCGAGGGGAGACTATCAATGGAGCTGCTGTGGGCCCGGGCAGCGCCTCAGGGCCTGGCGGAGGAGAACCGGCAGAGGAGGGGGCGGGGCTCGGGGGAAAGGGGCCCGCAGGCTTGCGGAGGGGCCGGGGGTCAGAGGGCGAGCGGGGTCTGGGGCACGAGGAAGAGGGGGACCAGGGCTTGTCACCCACAAGCCACAAGGGATGGGGGCGGGATGGGGGCGCGGGGATGGGGGGGCGATGGGATGGGGGCCGGGATGGGGGCGGCGATGCGGGGCTGGTGAGCTCTGCGTGCTGACGGGGGCGCGGGACGGGGATGGGGCGCGGGGATGGGGGCGCGGGATGGGGCAGTGTGGATGGGGGCTGCGGGGATGGGGAGTCTGCGTGGGATGGGGACTGGGGGGCGGCGAGGGGGATGGGGCCGGGGATGGGGGCGCGGGATGGGGGGTGATGGGGGGCGGGGATGGGGGCGGGACTGGGGGGATGGGGCACGGGGATGGGGGATGGGGCGGGGATGGATGGGGCGCGGGATGGGGGTAGCGGGGATGGGAAGGGATGGGGAGTGGCGGAGTGGGGAGGGGCCGGGGATGGGTGGGGATGGGGCGCGGGGGAGCCTGCGGGGCGACGGGGATGGGGCTGGATGAAGGGGATGGGGGGCGGGGATGGGGGGCGCGGGGATGGGGGGCACGGGGATGGGGGCGCGGGGATGGGGAAGGGATGGGGGGGCAGGATGGGGGCGCGGGGATGGGAGGGGCAGGGATGGGGCACGGGGATGGGGGCGGGTGGACTGGGGCGTGACAGGGGCGGACCCGAGGATGAAGGGCGGGATGGGGGCAGCTGGGCGACTGGGGGCGGAGGTGAGCTCTGGCGTCGGCTGACTGTGCGCGTGCCGGACGCGGGACTGCCTCGCGCGCCAGCGAGAAGCTGGAGAAGGGGCAGCTGGGTTCGCGGAGCCTGGGGAGGCGCCGAGGGAGTGGAGGCCTCCGCCGCTCTGTCGCCGTTCACCTGCCGCCAGCTGCCTGTCCCTGAGAGACAGACGCTGCTCGGATGCGGAGGTCACGATGCGTCTGGCTCGGAGCCCTGTCCGGCTGCCCAGAGAGCCAAAGGGCTCTGACTGCGAAGGCAGCAGCTGGTTCCAGCCAAGCGACTGCCTGTGGGCCTGGCCTCCTGGGTGGAGCGGGCTCCTGGCCCTCGTGGTCCCTGGCCCGGTCTGGACCTGTCAGGGCCCTGCCGCTGCCTGTTCCAAGAAGCACAGAGACGCCATGCTGTATGCTCCAGAACCTCGCAAGCTTTGGGAGTAGTCCACAGATGCGTCTGGCCTGGACAGCTTCCCAGTGGCCTTTGGACAAGAGCCAGTCGATTGCACCTGCGACCCTCCACTGTAGCTCTGCTTTCCCCTTCCAGCCAAAGCAAACTCCCTGTGGCGCTTGGAGCCTCAATCCTCGAGCAGAGCCGGGCAGAGTCAGCAGGCCCTCCTCCCGCTGGCCGCCTAGACAGGGCTCGTCAGTGGCTGCCCCTGATCCAGAGGAAGTTCTGCAGAGACGAGTCCAAACCTGGCTGGTAAAAATGCTGCCGGCCAAGGGCCCGCAGTTTGAGGAGCCAGACCCTGACCGTGGCATGGGACACTCCCAGTGAGCCTCTCTCCGGGGGAACAAAGGGTTGTTTGCACTGGGGCCCCCACTGGCCCCCTTGGCGGTGGCTGCTTTTGGCCCCCGGGCCCCTCGGCAGCACCGGGCGGTCCTGACCCCAACCCTGGCAGAGCTGGCCCCCGCAGGCCCCTCCTCCCCGGCCGGCCGCAGAGCAGGGCCTCGGTGTTAATGGTCGGAGCCCTCTGCCTCTTTCCCGGTGCTTGCATATTTCTAGATTCCAAGGCAAGAAAACTTCAAACTTCGGCGTGTTTGAGGAAAGGGATTTTTATTTTGATGTTGAAGCAAGATGACCAGATTGGCAGGAAGTCAAGCCCTCCCCCAGTGAAATCAGAGAAGTTATCCTTCCGAAGGAACAGTATGTTCCCCCAGCCCGAGCCATGGATGAGGAAATGGGGATTCTTGGGTTCTGCCCCTGGGTGGGTCACTGGGTGACTCGGAACCCAGAACGTTCCTTTCCAGACTTGGTTTTCTCATCTTTAAAATAGGCATGACAACACGAGCAGTACTTTGTTGGGTGGTTCATTTATAGCTTGTGTTTCTGTTGCTACACTAGCAACAACACAGGAATCCCTTCAAGAGCTCGCAGTCAACTCGTGTCTGAATTCCATTACATTTTAAAATTAAATTTTCTAATTAAATTCTGTTTTCTCTCTCACCTCCTCTTCCTTTCCCCTCAGTGAAAGCAAAATAAAAACAAAGCCCTTATTAAAAAAAAAATACGGAGAGTCAAAACAAAATTTTGCAGGAACCGGGCCCAAAAATGCCGCCTCCTGCGCCCAGAGTCCACCTCCCGAGGAGGTGGAGTTTATCATGGATCCTCTGGAATCATGGGTCAAGCAAAGTTCTTAGGTCTTGCAAAATAATTTTGTTCAATCCAGCAAATACTGATTTAAGCACCTACTGTATTCAGTTCCCTCTGGTAGATACTGATACACCAGGATGACTCGAGTACAAAAAAGCCACGCAGACAATACAGCCTGAGGAAGGGCTGCCCTCATATTTTTGTCTCCGGACCCTTCCCCCTTCTCCCCAAACTTCTTTCATTGGAAGCAAACTTAAGCCTCGGTGTCCCAATCAGACGGACAAATGTTACCGTTGTTGTCCCTGAATGCTTTCGACTGTCTCCGATCCTTTGTGACCCATTTGAGGTTTTCTTGGCAGAGACACTGGCGAGGTCTGCCATTTCCTTTCCCAGCTTATTTTACAGTGGAGGAAACTGGCTAATAGGGTGAAGTGGTTTTCCCAGAGCCACACAGATGGATTTGAACTCAGTCCCTTCTGACTCCGGGATTAATACTCAATCCACTGCTCCACTTAGCTGCCTGCAAATAATGTTGATTCGATGCCATTTGGAGGCAGGAGGGTTTGAGCCAGGAGAGGAGCACACCTTCGCAAAAGTGAGAGACGCAATGTCTCACCTCGAAAAGAACAACCGGCCGATTGGAGTAGAAGATCACATAGAACGTGTGAGTACGGTAAAGCGTAACTGCCCTAGAAAGCTGGGATAGAGCCAGATGGTAAAGGGCTTTCAATGTCAGGCAGAAAAGTTTGCATTTTAATCTACTGTAAAGAGAGGCAGAGTGGAGCCATCGAAGATTCTTGAGCAATGGAATGACATGGGTCACGACCACTTGGCGGGAGGATGGATTGGAGAAAGGAGAGACTAGAGGCAGGGAGACCAATTAGGAGATTTCTGCAGGGCTGGTGTGATGAGGGCCTGGACTAGGATGGTTGATAGGTGAATAGGGAGAAGGAGACAGACGGGAGAAGTACTAAGGGGGCAGAATTCACCAAATATGGCAAGTGGCTGAATGTGGAAAATGAGTGAGTCAGAGTGATGGGACAGGGAGACAGATGTACGAGATGGGGACCTGGGTGGCTGAAATAATTGTGGTACCCTGGTAAGAAACGGGGAAGTCAGGAAGAAGGTGGTTGTAGGGGGAAAGGTGGGGAGTTCCATTATATCTATAAGTAAATGAACCTAAAAATGACTTTCCAGTCTAGGGGAGATCGCTAAGGGGGTAGACTGGTACCTCACTTCTCTGAGGAGAGCAGAACAGTCGGCCCCTGACCCCAGCCTCTTGCTCCCCTCCTGGCAGGAACCCCAGTTTCCTGTGGAAATACTTGGCCAATTTAGGGGAGGGGGTGGGGGGGTAAGAGGTGAAAAATTGGAACAAGAGGTTTGGCAATTGTTAATGCTGTAAAGTTACCCATGTATATATCCTGTAAATAAAAGGCTATTAAATTAAAAAAAAAAAAAAAGGAAATACTTGGCCATGTCTCACTGCATGCTCATCTAGACAACCCACGCAGACACACCGACATACAGAGCACATCAAAAAATGCCCCTTACAGAAGCATCATGGGTCTCTCTGCCCCATTTATGCCCACTCTGCTACCCATGGGCATATCCTCCATAGGTAGAAGAATAGACCCCAAACAGTCCACATTGTTGGTGGTGGTATCTGCCTCTTTGTGACCCCATTTGGGGTTTTCTCTGCAAAGATACTGGCCATTTTCTCCTCCAACCCATTTTACAAATGAGGAAACTGAGGCTGATGGTGAAATGACTCACTCAGCATCTCACAGCTGGCTGGTAAGTGACTCCGGACCCAGGGGTCATCCTCTATAGCGCCATCTAGTGCCCAATATCTCCCCTTTGGGGTAAATAAGACCAAGAGTTCCCCATCTCCCCCATCTCTCCTTTGCGTCCCTGGGAATCGCTCCTCCCCATCCTGCCAGTCGGGCCGCCTGCTGCATGCACCCCTTGGTCTGGCCCGGACTTTGCTGCTGTGTGTCTGGGCCCCCGGGGAAAGCGTCCCTCGTACTTAAGCCCTACAGGGCTCTGACGAGGAGAGGGCTTGGCAGGGCTGGCCCTGGCGCGGATGCTGGGCCCGGGAGAGGCGGGGGACAGCTCGGGCTTGGCTCAGGGAGCCCTTGGTAACCGCTTTGTTTGTTTAGCGGAGGCAGGAGTCAGACATTCACTAGTTCAGTCCTTATTTCCCTCATCTGCTAAATGGCAGCTCCCAGGGTGGTTGGGAGGCTCAAATGATACATTTGCAAAGTATTTTTTAACAAAGCCCAAAGGGTGTTTGTGCCTTGTGTCTGGCCTGGGTGGGAACGGGTGGCTGGACGGAATCAGCCCTTTGGGGGCTGCCGGGCCCGGAGGTTTTATCTCCTCATTTCCTCTCCCTCATGGATGCCGGGCAACCAGGCACCGATTCCCCAGAAATCTCAGGCTCTTATAATGGGTCTTGTGTCCTTTCAGAGAGAAGCTGGTTTCTGCTCCAGCCGAGGCAGTGTTGGCTGGGAGTGACCCGAGCCCACAGGGAACCTCTGGACGCAGCTTCAGCCCCCAGGCTGGGGAAGCTCCCGGCTCCTTCCCATCCCATTTCCTGTCTCCGTGCTCCTTCCTCTGCCTGCTTCCTTTGTGCCCCTCCTGTGCCAGCTGATATCTCTCTTGGTATACAGTTTGTTTGTTCATCTGGGTCTGTGTGGTTTCCTGTGAGTTTCCTGGGTAGGCTCCCTGTGAGCGAGCTTTCCTGGTATCCCGGTGGGTGAGCTCCCTGGGTAGGGTCACCATGGGTGAGCTCGCTGGGTAAGCTCCCTGTGGGCGAGCTTTTTGGCTCCCTAGGCCCAGCACAGGGCCCAGTTCAGAGATGCTGATGATTGGGAAACTCCATAGTAATGACTTTGAAGGAGGCCATTCCTCGTGGCTGTGTCTCTGAGGAGCATCCTCTGCTTTATTCTAAGAGGCAGTTGGGGGTAAGTGACTCAGCCAGGATCACCTAGGAAGTGTCTGAAGCCACATTTAGACTCTGGGGCCAAGCCGCCTGCCTGCCCCTGCTGTCGGCCTTGGGCTGCGGACGTAACACCATGAGGGCCGCAAGGCTTCCTGGGGTCCAGTAGGACCACCGCACACAAAGCAACGTTATGGGCCTGTACCGGGCAGGAGCCCTGCTGCTGGGGTCACAAGCGCCTAAGACACCAGGGCAGAAATCTGAGAAATCCACTCTCAGGGTCCCAGCCAAAAAGGGCCTGCCCTCCCTCCCACATGGCCTGTCCCTCTCCTGGCGTCCCCCGGGGCTCTCCTGGGCTGGTGCGCTGGCCCCTTCTTTGCAGGGTCCCCACATCGTGAGCCTGCACGGCCACTGAGCCTGAGTGCCCAGGAGGTCCCTGGCGTTTGCTGAGTCACCTTCCTCCATGACGGAATGTCTGCCATCTGCCGCCACCAGCTGCCCTGGGCGGTGTCCTCATGGCACAGGCTACAGCTGAAGGGTCAGCTGTGGGCAAGGAGGGCAGGGCTTGGGCCCAAACTCCCTGGCCAGGGATTGGACAAACCATTCAGATTTGGTCCTTCGGTTTCCTCATCCACAAAAGTGAGTGTGTGATGAGAGGAAATGGGGGTCTGAGGCGTTTCAGGGGGCCGGGCAGCCCAGAGGACTTCCTGCAGAACTGGGGAGACAAGGCCAGGTCCTGAAGGGAGCTTTTTCAGGTGACCGCTTTGTCCAACTCGCTTTAATGCTGAGCCTGCTCTCTTCAGGTGCAAGGTGGGAGGGGGGAGAGCACGGGGAGATCCCCCAAGGCCGGGCTCTCGCTAGCCAGGCCATCCCCCCTCCCCTTCACACTAGCCCAGCACGTAGAAAATGGAACGCACGAAGGCTGCCCTCCTGGACTTCCCCAATCTCTGCCGGGCTGAGGGAGAAAATCTCTGCTGTCTCCTTGTGGGTGGGGGTGCTGAGGCCCTGCCTTGTTCCCTCTTTCCGCTAATATTACAAAATCAGATTATGAGAATCCTTAGTCAAAAGCCATTTCCAGTCAGAGTGAAGAAAACCTAATCAGTTTTTGGTCAAACTCACAGGAAGAAAGGAGACAAATTTTTAAAATCTACTGACATGTGTTTTGCAACATCCCCGGGGGTGGGGTGGGGGTGGGGGGGAGGTAGTTTTATTATTCCCATTTTATAATGAAGAAAACTGAGGCAGAGCAGCAGTGAAGTGATGTGCTTAGGGTCAGAAGTGTATGAGGGTGAGTTTGAACTCGGGTCTTGCTGACTCAGCCAGGCAGCACTCTAGAAAAATGCATCCTGCACCGAGTCCTCCCTGCTCCTTAACAAGAATCTCTTCTCTGAGCAGACGGGGTGGAAGTTTAAGAACTCAACAGGCCTGTAAAGTGACCTAAGCTGGGGGGCCCCTGAGAACAGGGCCTTTTGCCTGCCTTTGTATCCCCAGCACTAAATTGGCCAGCACACAGTAGGTTTATAATGTTTATCGACTTGACTCAGTTTTAATTACAAGTCATTACTGATCTCTGCCCTTCACAACGGTGATTCTCCAGAACTGGCTGCCATTTTAGATGTCGATATCTCTGTTAGACAAATCGAAACTGTTCATTGAACTTTCGCCGGAGCTCTGAAATGAAATTTCATCTTACTGTGGGATGTTCTCTGTTGGGAAATACTAAAAACTCAATGGAAGAGGGATTTGCAAAGACAGGCAAGTTTCTGATCCTTTGGACTTGAGATCTCTCCAAGCAGAGCTAAAATTGGAATTAAACTGATTAAAGTAGCCTCAGAATGGCTTGTGCCCCAAGAGCGCCTATAGCATTTTGCTCCCAGAGCAGCAGGCATGTGGACTAAACATGTTTGGGCAGAACAGCTCCAGTGTACTTTCTGGTGTAGACCCACTCAGGAGTGAGACATTGGGCCAGAAGATGAAGAGGAGGAATGCTGATGCCCAGTGGGAGCTAGAGCAAGCCTACCGTCCCCAAGAACCTTTCCTGGAATGATTCAAGGGAAATGACGTTGTCCAGAGAAACTGAAAAAGAATTGCAAAAGATGACAAAGTCCTCAGTAACTGAGAACCATAGGGATGCAGGGGGCAGTTCCTCCTTGTTTCTGGTGGGAGGCAAAGGGTGCAGAAGTGATCTGGATAAGTTCTTTGGATCTCAGCTCTCTGCCTCCCAGGGCAGTCATAGGCTAAATGAGATAATTATAAAGTGCTTTATGCCCTGGAGGAAGGAGTTACTATTAGCCCCATTTTACAGCTAAGGAAACTGAGACAAGGTTAAGTGATTTGCCCACAGTCACACAATGAAAAAGTTGGATTTGAACTCGGGTCTTTCCATCTGAAGACCCAGCACCTTATAAACTATACCCTCAACTGCCCCCTAAATGAGGCCTAAAGGTTGCAGGATTTTGACCTTGGTCTACTGGAACCACAGAGGGATATGAAGCCAGGCTCGGGTAGGTCAAGTCAAGCCAACAAAAATTTATTAAGCCCTTAACTGTATGTCAGGCACTGTACTAAATTAGAGAAGGGAAAAAATAGTATTTTAACAGCTTTTTTCCAAATATATGCAACCAACATTTACCCTTGAGCTGGAGCATCCAGCACCTGTCAGGCTACTTTGTCTTGAGTCACACCTCAAATGAGAATACTTGGCATAGTCCCTTCTTTGTTCTCAGCCTATAAAAGCCCCTTAGAGGTAAAGGGATTTGGAGAATCTCACCCAGGAAAGACCATACACTCTCTACCAGTCAAGAAATTCAGATGTTGGTGCTTCCTTGAAGTGGTGATGATGCACGTTGTCTGTTACGTTGGCTTTATTGTTATGGTGGCCACTGTGTTAATTGTGTTACTATTTTCATGCTGTTTCTTCTTCCCTTAAGAATTGTTTGAATCAAGGTTCTGAGCACTAATAAACTTGTATCCACCCTTTTTAAGTCTATGCTTGTTGAATGCCAATTCCGAACCTAGATTAATCTTACTCTGCCCTGAAGGAGCTCACAGCCTAATGAAGACAATAAGCAAACACTAATGTTCAAACAAAATATATTCAGAGTGTATTGGAGAGAATCAGGAGAAGGCCTTAACATTAAGGAAGATCAGGAAAGGTTTTTTATAAAAGATGACTTTGTAGTGGTTGTTGATCATTCTTGAAGATTAAGATTTTAGCTGGGATGGGGAGGAAGCCAGCAGGGGTAGATGAGGAGGACATTGAGGGACAGTCAGAGAAAATGTTCAGAGTTGGGGGATGGAGGCTTTTGTTTTAGGAACAATCAGGAGACCAAGATTACTGGTTCATAGACTGGCAATTGCATCTTGTGTCTTGGGCTAGCTCCAGGAAAATGACAGCCACCAAGAAGTCCATCCCCTTTGACCATCCCTTAATTGCAACAATAGCAGGAAGAATAAGACCAGGCAGAGCCTGCCCATAGCATTCAAGGATGCTGGAAGTGAGGGAAGCCTGGCCCTGCTGCAAAATATTAATCCAGGAACTGTCTGCAAATATGAGTAAGCAGAAGAAAATATAAAGCTATGAAGACATAAAAAGCCTAAGAAGCAAATACAGCAAGAGACAACCATCCTCAACAAGTTCAAGTAGAGTCTGGCCTGGGGACATTAAACAAGAGATATCAAATAGAAGTCAAGCTTTTAGAGAAAAAAGAAATAGAATCAGAAACCATTGAGCAAAAGATGGAAAACTTTCCCCAAGCAGGAGATCCTGAAAAATATAACAAACAACTGATGGTTCTATGAAATAACGAGAAATAACAGAACAAAGTAAAAAGAAAATACCTGAAAAATTAGGACATGGAAGGTATCTATCTAAAATATGGAAGGTATTTAAAATATGGAAGATATCTAGAACATAAAATGTATTTAGTATCCAAAAAAACTTACGTGGAAAACAGATGGAGAGATGAAGAATCATCCAAGTTCCTAAAAGTCATAATGGAACAAAAAAAATTTGGATACCATATTTTAAGAAATCACAAAAGAAAAATGCCAAATTATATAAAGCCAGAGGGCAAAGTGAAAAAATTAAGGATTTCACTACATTATCAAAACTTGTGGGAAGAGAGATGGGGAAATTCCATCTCAATTATTAAAAGGGGCAGCTAGACGGTCCAGTGGATAGAGTATCAGCTCTGAAGCCAGGAGGAACTGACTTCAAATCTGGCCTCAAACCTTTAACACTTCCTCGCTCACTTAATCCCAATTGCCTCTCCCCCCAAAATTATAAGAATGTATAAAACATGGGGGAGCCTACCTACCAAGATACCCACAGGAACTTTATGAGTGAAATTACAAAAAAGTCTCATTTCTTGCAGCCCTCAATCCTGCTCATATCTCTCCTATCTTCCAAGAAACCTTTCTTGATCTGTCCATCCCCCTAGCCACTGTACCAGATCTCTCCTCCCTAAGAAGGTCCTTTACACTAAGTATCCCCACCTCTTTTCCTCTCTCCATTCTCAACAGTCTGGCTTCTGCCTTCATCTTCTACTGAAATCGTCGTCTTCAACGTTCTCTGTGACCTCATTACCAAATCTTATAGCTTTTTTTTCTTCTTCTTGGTCTTGATCTTCTCCTCTCTTGGTTTTTGGGATAGTCAGTGTCCTGGTTCTCCTCCTACCTCTGGAACTACTTACTCCTCAGACTCCTTTGCTGGACCTTCCACTAGATTGCACCTGCTAACCCCAGCAGATCTCAAAGGTCTGCGGCTGGGCTGCCCTCTCCTTTCTCTATGCTTGAAGATCTCATCAGCTCCCCTTCATTTAATTACCATCTCTGAGACAGAAAGCATCACCACCTGGATCACCTTGAGCTCCATGAGGATAAAGTTTATCTGTTGATCCCCTGAATATGCCTATAGTAAGCACTTAATAAGTGCTCTGCAGAAAGTAAAGCCATTTTTCAGCCATTGCTTCTATGCTAAAGATCATCTGTCCATCCCTAACCTCTCTCTTGACTGCTAATCTTAGTCTCCAGCTGCCTATTGGACGGCCACATCAGATGGCCAGAAAGCATTTCAAACTCGCTATGTCCACAATGGAACTCATTATCTTTCCCCCAGTAAACCTTTCCTTCTTCCAATCTTCCCTCTTACTGTGGAGAACACCATTTTCCAAATCTAAATATCACTCTCTTCCCCCCCCCCAATCCCATCTGCTGTCAAACCAAACATCCCTCCAGTGAGCCCCCTTCTCCCCTGGGACACTGCCCCCACCCTGGAGCAGACCTTCAGCCCCTCACACCCAGACTGTCACAATATCTGTTGAGAGTTGAGTCCCACCTGCCTCAGTTTCTCCCGACTCCAGTCAGCTACCAAAGAGATTTTCCTAAAACACAGGGCTGGTCACATCAACCCCACTCCACAAACTCCGTCATCTCCCTACAACTCCAGGAGCGAGTGCAAAATGCTCCATTTGGTCTTCCTTGCCCCACCTTTCTAGTCTTTACATCTCACTGGCTTTCTTACGGGTCCCCCCTCCTCCAGGCCCTACCACCCTCCCTCTAACTGTCCCCCAGATCCAGAATACCTTCTCTCCTCCTTCCAGAGTCTTAGCTTCTCTGATCTCCTGCAAGTTCCAGCTGGAGTCCCTCCTTCCACAGCAAGCCTTTCCTGATCCCCATTAAAGCCACAGGGCGCCCAGTGGACTCTCTCCAGTTTAGCTCCTGTGTCCAGAGCTCTTTTCAGGTGGAATCTCTATTAGGCTGAGAACTCCTTGAGGGCAGGATTTATTCTCTGACACATAGTAGGTGCTTAACAAATACTACTCCCCTTCACTTCACCATGCTAGAAAGGAAACGAGGCAGTGGGTGGATATCCACTAACGGGGAGCCAGAGATAGCAAAGGAGAGGCCATGGGTGAGTGGGGGACTACTCTGGGGGGAGGGCATCCCCCACACTGAAGAGATCTCAGGGCTAGGCAAGCATCAAAACACGGAGTGCTCCAAGGCTCCTTGGGGCCGCCAAGACCTCTCGATTTGCCCACACACAAATCGTGTTTTAGTTCTGGTTTTAGACATTCAGTCTCAGGTCAGGAGATCTAATTATAAATTGCTTATGATTACAGAAAAAAAATCGTAATTGAATTTTCTCTAAGACAGGACGGCGGGCCGTGGCTTCTGGCACAAGGCCTGTAAAAACAAGCCCCACCGGCTGGAGAATTTGCCTAATGAAAACAAGCTTTGGAAAAGCCACAGAAAGAAAATTATGAGCCCGAAGCTAAGAGCGGAGCAGCATTTCTCAGCAGTTGGCCATGGCTCGTTGCTGCCTGGCCACTGAGGGGGTGGCTTGTGGCGGGGCCTGAGTCCAGCATGCAGCCACTTGGATCTCGCTGGAAGAGGCTCATGCTTTCAACTATTCCTGCTTTGGGCCATGCTGTCGGGTGTCCAAGACACTCTCTGTTTCTCTGGGGGCGGCTGCCAGTGCCCTGGGATTGCAGTCTAGATCTAATAAAGACATGAATACCAGAAGCGATGTGGTCCGACAAATGGAGGCTGGGGTGGGCTCAGAGAAATGTGCCCACAAACCCTGCCTCTGCCACCTGCTACTTCAGTAATCTGGCATAAGTACAATTATTATTGGTAATTAGGCACATAATGATGACTTATTAGATTCTGACATCTCCAAACAGAATCAATTTTTTTAAGTAAAGGTTTTATTTCTTTATTGAAAAATGGGTTGTTTTTTGTTTTAGGGTTTTCAATAGAATATTTCATTAAAAAATTATTAAAGCTTTTTATTTACAAAACATATGCATGGGTAATTTTTCTTTTCTTTTTTCTTTTTCTTTTCTTTTTTTTGCTGAGGCAATTGGGGTTAAGTGACTTGCCCAGAGTCATACAGCTAGGAAGTGTCAAATGTCTCAGGTCACATTTGAATGTAGGTCCTCCTGAATTTAGGGCTAGTGCCCTATCCACTGTGCCACCTAGTTGCCTCCAATAGGTAATTTTTCATCATTGATGCTTGCAAAATCATATATTCCAACTTTTCCCCTTCTTCCCTTCACCTCCTCCCCTAGATGGCAGGTAGTTCAATACATGTTAAATATGTTAAATTCTATGTTAAATCCAATATATGTAAACATATACAGTTATCTTGTTGCACAAGAAAAATTGGATCTAGAAAGAAATTTTAAAAAACCTGAGAAGGAAAACAAAATGCAAGCAAACAATAACAGAGTGGAAATGCTATGTTGTGGTTCATACTCAGTTCCCACAGGCCTCTCTCTGGGTGTCGATGGCCTGAATCATCTCATTATTGAAAAGCGCGATGTTCATCAGAATTGATCATCATATGATCTTGTTATTGCCGTGTATAATGATCTCCTGGTCCTGCTCACTTCCCTCAACATCAGTTCCTGTCAGTCTCTCCAGGCCTCTCTGAAATCCTCCTGCTGGTCATTTCTTACAGAACAATAATATTCCATAACATTCATACCATAACTTATTCAGCCATTCTCCAACTGATGGGCATCCACTCAGTCTCCAATTTGTAGCCACTACAAAAAGGGCCGCCACAAACATCCAATAGGATATTTAAAAAAAAACCAATACTCCATGACACCAACATAAAAAAATGTCAGAAAAGTTCCTTCTTTGTCAAAAGAAAAAATTAACTACGTTAAAAATTAAAAAGTTCAACAAAAATACAATTAAAGAAATTTAAAAGTTAAATAAAAATAGAGAGTCTAGGCCACATATAACTATATAAAACTTTAAAAAGTGAATTTCGGTCAGTGAAAAACTAGACTTTCAAGAGTTCACCACTCAAATAGATTTTTTCCCCCCAACAATAAAGCATACACATTCAGCCATTCAATCTGTGGGGTGGTAAAAGGGTTTACGTTTAGGATGAGTTAATGTTTACTCATGGAGGAGCTATTGGCCTCTGGGGAGACAGTGCTCCTACAGGCAGCAATCATCACCTGGCTTCTTTCGAAGAAGTTCCCTTCTTGACATGATGAGCAATCTTGAAATGGGCTTCCTTCCCCTTTCAGTGGAAGAGATCCTGGTAGTTACTGCAGGGGTCTTAATCTCTAGCAGAGCACCTTTGATCTGTCCTGCTAAGCCAGATCCCACAGTTTGAGTCAGTGGGAACTCAGAACCGACCACGGGGCTCCAAAGACAAGGGGACAGAGCGGCCGCCGGCTCCTCCATCCCCAAAGCTCTGTCCCCCAGAAGCTCCCAGTCTTGCCCATGAACTGTAATTTGATCATCTATAGCAAAGGTACTGGCAGATAGACACTGGCGCCATATTTGTACAGGGGACAGCTCAGGGGGTAGAAGTAGCTAGAGGAAGAGACAAAGTTTGCACGGTAATGGAGGCTCCCAACCACAACAGGCAGGCCTGCTGCAGCCTGGGGACATAGAGTTGGGTAGATCCAGTTGGAAGCAACACACCGATGGGGGCTCACGAGCTATGAATGGCTTCCAACCCACATGCGTTTTGTCCTGAAGCTGGGGTGCCCCAGGGACTGCACAGATGTCTGGGACTGACAAAACTGGGCCCAGGATGGAGTCGAAGAGAGAAGGCTGGGTAGCCTCGGAGAAATCACACTGGGCTTTTAATGCCCTTGGGCTTCTTCATGAAATAAAGGGCCATCTTTTAAACATAAATATTTTTCCAGGATGATGCTGTAGGGTGTCAGCTATGGAATACCACCTTGTTGCATTGTGGATTAGGTCCCATTCGGATTATTTGATTGGGTGCTGAATGAGAGTACATACGCTTTGGCAGCTGGCTGGCACAGTCCCCAAAATGAGGAATCAGTTCAATTCTAGTTTCAGACACCTCCTAGCTGAGTGACCCTAGACAGTCACTTCACCCTGTCTGCCTCAGTTTCCTCATCTGTAAAACAAACCGAGGAGGGAAATGGCAACCCCCTTCAGTATCTTTGCCAAAACTCCAAATGAGGTCAAGAAGGAGTAGATATGATAACTGAACTTGCCCTTGAGACAACCAAAAACTAACAAAAAGTACTATTATTATTTCTCTGCACTTCACATTGCTGGTAGGTGCGATCTCTCCTTTGACCCTCACCATGGGTCCATTCACTTCTATTAGTGCTCTGGAAGCTTCCTAGAGAGAGGAAGTGCCAATTAGGTCAAACCCATTGCTTTGCCCATCCTTCTGAATCCCCAGTGTGCACAGTGTCTGGCACATAGTAAGTGCTTAATAACTGCCAGCTGATGACCATCTGGGGAACAAAGGTGGGTATGAGAGGAGAGAGATCTTCCCCTGAATCACCACGTGCTTCCTTTTTTTGGACCCTGGACATTTGCCCTCCAGAGGCGTGACTCTTCCCTTCTCCGTGACCGTTGGTATACGGCTGGCACAGGCTCAGGACTTGAGAGTGTAGAACAGTTATCAATGACAACCAAGCGCCTTTTACTTGGGGATCCCCATCTGCCATTTTTGTTCTGATATCTCTGCTGCAGAAGCCATTCTCCTCAGCCGAGTAAATGAGCGGTGAGTGAGAGTGAGCGTTCTCGCCTTCTCTGACGGTTACCGTCACACCCACTCCAAGCGGGCCTGTCTTTTCCTTCATCTTCCTCTTTACTCCAATAAATAAGCTAAAAATATTTCTTAATTCACATAGCAATTTTGTGGAAAATGCTGAAGAAAGGGATTATTAATAGTTTTGTTGTTTTGTTTTTTTCCTCCAAAAAACTTAATTTGATGGAGTTAAATCAGTTAGTAGATCAAATGCTGGGCCTGGAGTCAGGAAGGTCTGAGTTCAAATCCTGCCTCGGTTAACAGTTGTGTGATCTTAGGTAAGTCACGTAAGTTCTGAGCCCGTTTCCTCATTTGTAAAAGGGGGATAATAATGGCACTTATCTCCTCGGGTTGCTGTAAGGATCCGACATAAATGCAAAGTGATTTGGGAACCATAAGACACTAACATTAGTATCTTTGAACACTTTGGAGCTGGGGTTTGTGGGTAGTACTTGTTGCCAGCCTAGGGAGAAGATCCCTTCGAGGCAGAGACGGAGGCAACTTTTGGAGCAGCGTCAGAGAAAGCGACAGCACATTTATGATAAGGTTCACCAAGAGATAACGGCGGGGAGACTTTAGCCACTGCAGCCTGAAGGGGATAGTGGAGGACCGAGGGTGGTTTGGCGGGGCTAAGAGGGAGGGAGGGACCTCCCCCGTGCGGAGCGCCACTGGTTTTCCTGAGTTCAAATCAGGCCTCACTCAATACTGGCTAGGTGATCCTGGCCAAGTCCCTAAAACCGGCCTCAGTTTCCCCGTCTGTAAAACGAGCTGAAGGAGGAAATGGCCAATCCTCCAGTTATCTCTGCCAAGAAACCCCTCCCCCAGCGGGGTCACAGAGTCATATGTGCCAGAGCGAGACAAACCTGGAGTAATGTCAGAGCTAAAGGAATCTCGGGGTCCTTGAGGACGTAATAACCTGTGATGCTTGTGTGGGACCATCGGCCATCCCTGGGAGGGGCCTTTCTCACAATGGGATCTCGACCTTTCCAGGCCTGTCCTTCCCCTATGCAAAGTGGGAGAGCCAGACAACGGCCTCCGCTCAGTCTGAACCCTTGCCATTCTCAGGGCCCCAGGTGCTCGCTCTCTCTGGGTCTGGGCCGGGAGCAGCCCCGTGGCCGGCTGGGTCAGCCAGGGCTCCCAGGGCCAGCAGCCGGCGTCTTCAGGCAGCCCCTTCCTGAGCAGGCTCGCAGCTAAGCAACGTGGGGGCAGCTCCACGGACAGCCCGAGTACCCGGGCCCCACGGAACTGGAGCGGGGAATTCCAATAGACGTGATGGAGAGAGTCGTCTGCAGACCCCGAGCTATGGAGACTGAATGGGGAGCACAGCCTAGTATTTTCACCTTTGTTTTCATTTTTTTTTCTACTGGGATTTTTCTTGTGCAGCATGAAGAACATGGAAACACGTTTGGAAGAATCGCGCCCGTTTGACCTACAGTGAGTGGGTTACCAGCTGTCTGGGGGAGGGAGAAACAGCTGGAACACCAAGTTTTCGAGGGCGAATGCTGAAAACTCTGCTTGTATTTGGAAAAAAATAAAAGGCTATTACAAAAAAATGAAAATCTGCCTCGATTCAGTGAGACAAGAATCACTTCCCGGCCGCAGCCAGAGGGCCTTCCTTCGGAACGGCCACAGAGGCAGGCGGGGGGAGGGGGAAGCGGTCTGTCTGAAGTCAAACAAAGGGCCACTAAGCACCGGGCCAGGCCCCCAAGTCTAAAGCCCGTCCCATCAGTGAGCGGAGCTAAACTGTTCAGGGCTTCGATGCCAAATCAGTGATGGGGGGCAGGGGGTAAGGGGGGGTCCTGGGCCTCCAGACCTCACCGAGTCCTTCGTACCGGGAGGGGGATGGATTCGCTGGAAAGCAGAAGAGACGAGCAGAGTCCCCGGCGGGGGCCAGGCCCGAGCTCTCCCTCGCACGCACGGCCCTCGGCTACCCAGGGAACGGAGAGAGGGCCCATGCGCGCAGTCCCAGCCATGTGGAGGAGCACAGGCCCAGGCCAGGAAAACGCTCCAGTTTCCAATCCCTGTGGGTAAGAGCACTGGGGGTCCCCGACATCTCTGGGATTCGGGGGCACCTCCCAGAGAGCTAGAGGAGCCCAGATACCACTCTGCGCTCATGCTTTCATCTGCTGGAGGGCCCTGAACAATACCAGCCTAGTCCCAGCCCCCTTAGTGACATCCCATGCCATATGTGTATATGTGTGTGTGTGTGCGTGTGTGTGCGCGCACATGCTCGTACAGCCCGGGGAGGGGTCACCCTGGCACCCCACGGCCCTGCTTCTGCTTCCCTGTGACCGAGACAGGCCCCGGGGGGCCGGGAGACGCCTGGCTGGAGGCCGGGCCGGGTTTTGTATCCAATGCCGTGTTCATTTATTTCATACTTACAAAAAGAATCGCCCGCCCCTTGCCCCTTCCCAGAAAAACGGTCTCTTTTACAAACATTTAAAAATTAAAAACCAAATGAGGACAGGTTAATTTTGGTACAATTATTGAGCCACATAGCTGTCATAATTAGAGTTGCGATGTCCTATGGGTGACAGGCGTCCACGTGCCCCATAGGGAAATCCTGATTCTTGGCCAAGGAAAAGTCCTCTCTCACAAGCGGTCGGGTCCCCGTGGAAAACCCGCCTTGGGGGAGGGCAGCCTTTCTCTGGGCAGGGGAGTCTCTGGGCTGCTTCCGCCTTCCCCGTGGCAGGGCTCAGAGCCTGCCGAGCTCTGGGGCCCCGGTGCTGCCCGCGGCCTCTGCCGCCGACGGGCTCTGGAGGGCGGAGCCATCTCCCCGCGCCTCCCTGGCGATTCGTGGCAAGTCCCCCGGAGCACATGGGGAGGCTCCCGGCCACGTAGAGCTGCAGCTCCCTGCAGTCCCGGACCTTGCTCTGGAGAGGGAGGCCCTTCTAGGAAGGAGGGCCGGGCCTGTCCGTGTCCGGATGTCACGCACCCCGCCGTGGTCTCCTCGGACAAGAGCGGCCCCTGTGCTGGAGGCCCTCCCGCTGGCTCCCTTCGGAAGGGCTGGCCGGCCGTCTGTCCGTCAGGGCTCGTGCCAAGAAGCGCTGTTCCTCCTGGAGCGGGCCAGGGGCTGCTACTTGTCCCTCAGGATGTCCAGCTGCTCCTGGTACTCTGTGAACAGCCGCTGGAAGCGCAAGTTCTGCCCGATGACTGGAAGCAGCTCCTTGAGAAGTTCCCGCTTTCGCAAGCCCTGCACGCAGAGAGAGGAGGTAGAATTGGGGCCAGGGGGGCCTCCGCTACAGGGTGCTCCAGAGCCCCCCTCTCCCCCCCCCGGCCCCACCACCCTAAGGGCTCGCTGGGAATGAAACAAGAGATGGCAAAATGGGAAAAGCTGGAAACTCTTTGTGATGCCAGGTACTGTTGGCAGACGCGCCAACGTGACGGCCATCTGTGCCCAGGGAGGGGGAGTCTCAGGCCATGGGGGCTGTCCAGCCCTCTCATGAGTGACCACCAGCTCCAGGCAAAGCCCTGTGCCCTCCCCCCCCCCCCAGCTCCAGGCTCTGCCCTCAGCTGGCACAATCTGAAGTCGTGCCTGCCCTCTGGTGGCAGCTCGGGGGCAGCAGGCCCCGCTCCATGTTGGGCAGCCTGTTTCCCACACCAACCTCCAGCTTCATGACACTCCCTAAATGTGGCCCCAGGCCTGACCCAGCTGGTCCACTGCCCGGGCACCTAGGGAGGTCACGGGCCCGCTGAGCCTGGGCAGCCGAGGGAAGGGCCCTGGGCCCCTGCGCTGCTCCAAGAAAAGTTCCTTTCTCCTCTCCCAGAGCTCTCTGGGGGTTTGGGGGGCTCTGGCCCTGCCCCTCCCTTCAGGCAGCTCTGACCGACCGGGCGAAAGGGAACGTGAGACCTTACCACGACCGTTGATTCCCACTGACTTCCGGTAGAGTAATGGACCGGCCCCAGCAAATCCTTGCATAATTCTCGCAGCCGATATTCAAACCCTGGGAGAGGACGACAGGCTGAAGCGGCCCCTGGACGGGCGGCTGGGGCTTTGGGCCGAGTCGGTACCACTCGTGGCCGAGAGGAATCTCTCGGGACGTAGCGGGGAGCCCCCTTCCAGCCTGTCTGTGCCCAGCTTCGGGTCCCCCAGACCCAGAGGATCTGCCCCCTCCCCCCAGTCAGCAGGGTAGGCCCCGGGGAGCCAGGGGCCGGGCTCACCTTCATTGACGAGGTACCGTGCATAGATGAGGAGCCAGTGGCGGTACTCGTGGCTGGACTGCAGTGTTAGCGCCGCCGCCATCTGGCTCTCCAGGTAGGCCAGGGTGGTCTCTTGCTGGACCAAGTGAGGCACGGAGAACAACCGGGTAGCTTGTCTTCCTGAACTGCAAAGTGGGGGGGAGGGGGTGAGCCGGGTCCGGGCTCGCTTTGCCCAAGGGGGCTGTGGCTGCCCTTTCGCCCGAGTTCTCCGGGACAGCACAGAAGGGGCCAGGGCACTAACGAGGGGGATGGGAGGCCACCTCAGGGCTGGCTTCCTGCCCCACAAACCAGACCCTCACCTGGGCCGTCCTGCTCTACCCCTGGTCACGGGGCCTCCCCGGCTCCCTCTCCCCCCTGCGGCACTCTGGGTCAGCCAGGGTCGGGGGCCGAGCAACTACGGACAGCCCCACGCCAGCATCAGGGCTGGAGAAGCAGGAGGGGCTGTAGTGAGTGGGCTGTTCTGGCCAGGAGGTCTCTGGGCTGGAGAAGCAGGTGCCCTCAGCATTTATTAAGCACCTCCTGTGTGCTCAGCCCGGGAGGACATCTGCCCTGGAGGAGCTCATGGACTAAGGGGGAGCCAGCACACAAAGCACTGGGAGGGAATGAACCGAGGGAAGGCTTCCTGCAGAGGGAGGACCGGCTGGGACCTATGGAGGCGGGGAGGTCGGGGCCAGAACAGGGGCAAGGACGGCGGCCCAGGTAGCCCCTGGATTCAGGAGAGCGTGCTGGAGCGTAAGAAGGCTGAGGCAGGGGGAGGGGGGAAGCAGCGTTCTAATGTGTGGGATCCCGAAGCCACAGGGAGCCCCCGAGCAGGGGAGGGACACGCTCAGACCTGAGCCTCAGGAAAAGCCCTGGGGGCACCCAGGGCGATGGCCTGGCCCCAGGGAGTGGGGCCTGCCCCGGGGGGAGCAGGGTCAGGGGGCACAAGGGGACAGAGCCCAGACACGTTGCTGAGAAGACCCCAGCCCCGCAGCCTGATGAGCCCTGGGCCTTCCCTGCCAGCTCAACCCCAGCTTCAGGGGATCGCTTCAGGGAGTCTGTGTCTCTCTCGGAGCACTTGCTACAGTGGGTGCTCATGGGGATCACCCGGTAGGTGATGTCTCCTTCCTTCCTAACACAGGAAGTGCTCCGCAGACAGAAGCCTGCGACCTCCATGCTCGCCGCCCTCCCTCCCTCCCAGGCCGGGGGGACAGAGGCTTTACGTACTTAGCTGTGCGTCCCTGGATTATGGCGAGAGGCCCGGAGCACAGCGTGGCCTCCTGGGACGGCAAACTGCTCCTGTAGTCCGCGCACTGGGCCAGGGAGTCCTGCTTGTCCGAAACCAGATTCCTGGTGGGAGGAAAGGCTCATCAGAGCTCTAAGCCCGGGGGGAAGGGGGGCTGTGCCCAGAGAGGCGACCCTGCCCTCCCCACCCCCTCTGTTGCCTCAGTGCCCACCCACCAGAGGGGACACGGCTGGGCGGGCACACAGCCCATCCACTGTAAGTGGAAAGGGGCGACCCACAATCAGCTTTAAACGATCCAAGTCCCCAACCCAACTAATGGTCTTGGGGAGGAGAGGCGGACCCTGGAGCCTGCCGACTGAGACCCCGGTACCAGCCCGAGACCAGCTCCTCCCTCCAGGCAGTGGCCGGAGCGGGCACAAAGCACCCTGGCACCTTCTCCCTGGCTCCCCTTTCCCAGGTGCCCGGGGTCGCCAGCCTGCTCACCAGGTAGAGAGGGCCGGGTTGAAGCAGTAGGCCTTCCCGTCAGACAGGTTCATCACCGGGATGCCGTGCTGGGTCAGCAGGATCTGCGAAACAGTCATGTCACTTCCTAGGGAGAAGACCAGGAGGATTATGGTCCACGGCCGCCACGATGCGGAAATGCCCCGAGAACCTCGTTAACCGGGAAACAAAAGCCCTCGTTTCTCTGGCGCCCAGCAGGGCTGCTCCTTCTGGCTCGTCCCGAGGCCAGGGCCCAGAACTCTGCTCCCCGCCCCCCCTCTGCTGGGAGAGGAGCCCCTGCCGCCATTACCTGATAGAATGGTCTGCAGAGACTCATCTTTGATGACGACCACCTGTTTATGGACATCCCTGGGAAGGGAAACGGAGACCATCAGTCCTGCCAAAGACATGGGATGCCCGGCCCGGGTCCCGGGGTGGGGAGGAGCTTCCCCTGCCGACAGCCCCGACTTCCCCAGAAGCAGCTCTGACTCCCCAGGCTCCCAGACCACCCAGAGGGCAGGGCCAGGCTCCAGGTCAAGGCTGGGGGGAGGGGTTGGCACAGGGGCCTCACAGGCACTCCCTCGGGCCCAGCTCACAGCGGGCACTCAAGCCAAGGGCCCAGAGGCTCTAATCTAGAAGACCGCCACGGCACCCGTCTGCCCGTCTGAAGACAGAGCGTGAAAGAGTCGTTTTTGAAAGGAAAAAATAGCCACAGAGGTCCAAAAACATCGCCCTCTGAAAGCCATCCCCATGTGGCTGAAGGGGCGCCTGGTGAAGAAGGGACGGGCCAAGCACTGGGCACTCCTGTCAACGTGGCGGGGGCGGAGGAGGGCGGGGGCCACTGCCCGTGGCGACACAAGGCGGCACAAGCCTGGGGGGGCGGGGAGCAGCCTGGCCTCAGGGGTCCGCGAGGGAGGTGACTCACAAAGGCCAGGCCTGCCCCCTCCCCAGCCCCGTCATGCTGTCCCTGGGGCAAAGGGGGGCTGGGCCGGGGTCACTTACCACACAGACAAGGTGGCAGCGGAGGTGAGAGCCATGATGTAGGGTCCCGTGCAGTGCAGCGTGGAGACAGGGGAGTGCAGGACGATGGGGGGCAGTAGGCGGCGGCCACAGGCAGAGAACACGGACAGTGTCCTCTTTTCACAGGCGGCGCACACCACGTCACTGCAAGGAGCCAAGGGGGGTGGGTGTCACGCTGGGAACCGTCCGAGCGGGCCCGAGCCTGGCCCCCGACCCCAGGTAAGGGGAAAAGCCCACCCTGGGGGTGAGGGGAAGAAAGGAAAATGGGGAAGGGAGAGGCCCGAGCTTACACAGGGCCCCCCCAGAGCCAGGACTTGTGACACACGGCTCCACTAAGGGTCACAAACAGCTGGAAGGTGGCGGGTCTGGGGATGGGCCCTGGGAGGGAAGCTCCAGTGTGTCTGGGGGGGAGCCATGGGCCCGCCACCAGCCCCGCCCTCCCCACCCCAAGGCCCCTCCCAGGAAGGTCCCCGTGGGATGCTCTTGGTGCTCTCGGGCGCCCCAGAGATGGCGGAGCCACAGGGGGTCTGGGTTGGAGGGAGCTCTGGCCTACAAGGTCCTAGCCAGTGGGGGCCTCCCTCTTACAGAAGAACTTGGGGTCTTTGCTGTTCCTGACCCTGACCAACCGGGAGAAGCCTGGGACGTAATTGCCCAGCAAGTCTGGGCAGAGAGGGAGGCCGGCCCAGGGTGCGGGGAGACCCCCTGGGTCAGGAGAGACTGTGCCCACCAGGGGATAGGCCCCGAGGACCAATCCTGCAAGGTCCCCACCACTTCCTTGGAGATGGAGGCGGGGCAAGCTTTGGCCACCTCACTTTACCAAGGAGGGAAATGGGCAGGAGATGCAGAGCTGGTGGGAGGGAGTAGGAGCTTGGGGGTCACCCCGTCCATTTAGCCTGTTGCTGTGGTCCTCTAAAAACTCTGCTGGGTCTGGGGCCTGGTCGACACTGGCTAGCCACTGAACCCGCTGGAACCCCTATGTCATGCAGTGGGAGCAGCGGCCTCTCTGACCCCCCCCCCCCCCCCAACAACGCCTGCTTTCTAATGCAGTCACGGGCAGGGGAGGGCCTGGGGGTCCCGGGTCAGCGCCAAAGCCGTGACACCCTCCCGGGCCGGGCGCCGGCTCACCCGCACACTCACCAGCTGCCCGCGGCAGTCAGGATCCGGCTGGTCAGGACGGTCTCCCACTCTTTGCCTTCCCGCGTACATTTTAGCCGGCTCAGCTTCAGGCCCCCCACAGCGGTGACCTCGTTCTCCACTTCGATGTAGAGGGAAGGGTCGGAGCTCACCTGCACAGGGGGAGAGAGCAGCACCTTGAGCAGCCGTACCTTCCATCGGCTTCCCCAGGCTTCTGGGCATCCTGCACCCCCCCCCCCCCCCCCCACTGCTGGGCTGTCAGGAGGGGGGCGCTTTTACCATCCCACCAGCACCAGCCCAAGGCAGCGGAGGCCCCGCTCAGTCACTGCCCGTACCCACACCCCGTGCCCAGCCTGCTCAGCTGGCACCGCCCCCTGAAGAGGCCCCCGTGGACAGTGGGCCCGGGCCAGGCCAGGGGGTGGCAGGAGGCTGGCCTTCCTTGCTGCCCCCAGAAGAGGCAAGCTCAGTTCCTCTCCTCATTTACTGGCTGGGCCATGGTCAGCTCTCTGAGCCACAGGCAGGAGCGCGGCCCCAGAAGGGCATGCGGAGTGAGCCGCTGGCGGAAAGGCGCGCCCCAGCTCCACAGAGGGGTCTGTCAGGGCCCTGCCCGTAGCTGCCCCCTCAATCCCTCATGTTCCAGGGCCGTGGGGATTATCGGAGAAGCTATGATCAGAGCGGGCTGAAGAGATAGCTGCCAACGCTATTTGTATCAATAAGCATTTATTATGTACCTACTGTGTGCCAGCCAAAAACAATCACAACAGCATCATTTATGTTATAAATTGTTTTAGAATTTATGACAGATTGGGGGGGGGGGGGGGGGGGGGGCGTGGGCCAGGACAAAAAGGAGGGACGAGAGAGAATATGGGGAAAGGACCCTTTGCCGCCCCCCCCCCCACTTCCCCTCCAGGTGGCTTTGCCAGACAGCCACATGCTGGGCTCCTGACCACCAAAAACCAAAGCCCTTTACAAAATGATTGGGTTTTAAGCAGAACCGGGATGGCCAGACAAGCCGACTGTCTCCAGGACCAGCAGCCCCTGCTGCTGGGGTTCTCAGAGAGCTACCCTCGTGGCTCCTGTGTGGACCTCACATCTCACCCCGGTCCCAGAGAGTCTCAGAGACCCTGCACCCACAAGCCTGCTGGAGGAACATGTCTATGTGTCGGGGCCACGGCCACATGGGCCTCAGGAGGGGGCACCCTTGTGGCTCCCATTTATGTCTTCTTGGGAGGGAGCCCAAGGACCGACAACATAGTGCCCACACTGGGGAGATCGGGTGGGAGGAGCTTTTCCCTGGGCCCCCCTCCAGATCACCCTCTTCTGTAACCCACTCTCTCCTCCTGTGTATTTCCCAGGGCAGCAGGGCCCCGGGTTATGGAGCCCCTTCGGGAGCCCCACTGCTGTCACTGCAGCACAGATGGCTGGCCCAGAGACGGGCCCCAAGTTCAGCTCAGGGACGCGCAGGGCCCCTTCCCCAGACCCTCAGCTTACCTGCAGGGCAAAGGACTTCTGAGGGGCTGGCGTTGGCAGTTTAAGAGCTAGTGCTGGGGTGGACACACAGAGGTTATCCTTGTCGGCCGTCAACGGGGACTGTGAGGGGGCAAACAACAGAGAAGGGTCAATGAGTGCCTGGCCCGGGGGCGGCACGAGGAGGAAGGCGGCCATACCCGCAGTGCCAGTCTGAGTATGGGCAGCTTAGAGAGGACAAGACCCAAGTTCAGAGTGGGCCGGTGTGAGCAGCCGGGTAGTCCTTTGTGGTCAGAGCACCCTGGCCTGGCTTCTGGTCTGTAGGAGCTGGCGAGTCCCTTGGCCTCTCCGGACCCCCTATGTGCTCATGTCGGTCCCCCTAGTGACCACCCCTTTCCCAACAGTCCCTTGGGTTGCTGCCTTCACTCCCCGCAGGCCTGGCTGGTCCTTGTGCCACGCCGTGCTGCCCGGCTGAGTCTCACCCCTAGTTAGAGGGAGGTAAGTGAGCCTCAGGCATGGGGGCTTGCCCGGGGTCCCCCGAAGCCCTGGACGCTGAGGTGCCCGGGGGCCTTACCTGCACGGACAGCGCCACAGGCAGGAGGCGCGTGTCCTTCCGCGGACGGCCCTTCTTCTTCTTCTCCACGGTCTCCCCTTCGAGGTCCAGCTTCCGTTTGGGCAGTGAGGAGGGCCTGGAAATGGGGATCTTCTCATCGCTGTCACTGCTGCTCTCCAGGATGTCCTTGGGCTTTATCTCCTTCACAAGATTCTGCTCTTTCAACCTGACAGAGGGAGAGTCTCTGCTGTGCCTTTCTTAAGGATAAATGAAGTCCCTTCCCCCTCAAGATGGGGCAGGTGAGCTCTCCCAGAGGCACTCAGCTGCAGCAGCTGGGGGTGCCCTCCCCGGGACCTCCCTCCCCCTGCCCAGGCCCTGGAGCTGAGACACAGACGAGGGCTGGCATCCCAGGCATCATCTGCGCTGGCAGGAGCCAGGCTGAGCCATTCCTGACTCCCCACATGGTCCATCCTAGGGCGCCGACAGGGAGGCAGAGGCTGCCCCGTCCCCGTCCAGAATGACTTCTGGTGCTCCGGGGCAACCCCCACGCAAGCCTCTGCTCCTCGCCCCTCAGGGCTCCTGGTCCCCTTTGAGTTCCCCTAGGGAAGCCCTGGATGCCTCAGCTCCTTCCCCAAATCAAAGTCATGCCCAAAGAACCCCCGGGGCCCCCCAAGTCAGTTCCTAAGAAGCTGCCTGGGCTCGGAGGCGATATCCAAGGCAGGCCGCCAGTCCCTCGGCCCCGTCTGGCCCAGGGGGACGCTGCTAAGGCCCCCTGCTGCCCACGGCCCCCGAGTCGCCCACAGAGCCACGTGCGAAAGTGGGCTGCTGACCCTGCCACTTCCAGTCCTTCCTGTGGCGCCGCTTCCTAAGGCTCCAGGCCTAACTGACCCCCGGTGCTCTGGGAAGAGGGAGACCCAGGGTCACCCTGGCCAGAATGGGCAAGTCTCCCAGGAAGTGGCTTCCAAGCCAAAGGCCCCATGCTCAGCGGGCTCTGTCAGCTGGAGAACCCAGAGACCTGGTCCTGGCTCCTCTGCTGCAGCAAAGGGCCCAAAGCCGGAAAGTTCTCCCGTGTCAATTCGTCCTGCCGGGGTCACCGGCTGCATTTATCGAACAAAACGGGCACCTGGCCTCTTTCCTGGGGCAAAAAAACTAGGAACTGGGGGAGCCCATGGAGCAGGACATGGCCGACCAAACTGGGGTGTGTGACTACGTGGGAATATCATGTTCGATGGGAAATGAGGAGCTCAGAAAAACCCGGGAAATCCTCCCCAAACTCGAGCAAAGGGGAATGTGCTGAGCACAGAGTGACGGCGATGCTGTGGGACCATCAGCCGGGAACGGCTTTCTCAGCGTGCAACGATCCACGAGCACTCGGAGGGGCTGAGGGTGAACAATCCTGCTCACACCCTGACAAAGAACTGCTGGGCCTCAGGACAAACTGAAGCAGCCAGGGGGCACCGCCGAGTCAGGAGGGCCCGAGTTCCACTGTGGCCTCAGACACCACACTTCCTAGCGGTGTGACCCTGGGCAAGTCACTTAACCCCAACTGCCTCACAAAACCCAAAACAAACATTTCCTTTTTTTCTTGAGTTTTTTGGGGGGAGGGAGGAGAATTTTTTTTTTTTTTTTGCAACATGACTTTTATAAGTGTTTTAGTGTTTTGCATGACTTCACATGGGCCTTGCCCTCTGGGGGGAGGAGGAGGGTTGGAGGAAGGGAAGAATCTGGAACTCAAAGTTATGAAAACATGTAGAAAAAATTGTTTCATATGCAACTGGGGAAAAGAAAAGAAACAAACAAAAAAAAAAAAAAAAAAGGAAAAATGGGTTTCTTACCATGAAAGGGAAATGAGGCAACAGGCCCAGAGCCTGGATGGACCTTCCGGACCTCGCCTCCTGGGACAGGCCTGAATGCTGCCGGGGCGGGGCATCGCTGCAGGCATCCCCAGAGCCCAGGGCGCTGGTAGTACTTCTATCTCCTCCCACCTCTCTCCTCTATTTCCCTCCATCTCTCTTCTTTTTCTCTATTTCCCTCAATGTCTCTCCCCTTTATCTTTCTCTACTTCCCTCCATTTCTCTCCTCCTCTCTCCTATTTCCCTCCATCTGTCTCCTTTCTCTCTATTTCCCTCCATGTCTCTCCCCTTAATCTATTTTCCTCCATCTCTCTTCCCCTTCATTTCTCTCCTCTTTCTCTACTTCCCTCCATTTCTTTCCTCTCTCCTATTTCTCTCCATCTCCCTCTTCTCTTTTTATTTCCCTCCACCTCTCCCCCTTCCATCTGTCTCTCCCCCTCCAAAGCTCCTCAGACATCTCTGTATTACTGGCACCCAGAACTCGGCACTCCCCAGAGCCTCATCACTGCCTCAAGGACGCCCTGGATGTCTCATTCCACTGGACTCTAATGCAGTGACTCCCTCCTCCATCGCTGCTCAGGTCATGAGGCCTGCGCTCCCTCCTGGACTGTTGTGTTCGTGTCTCCTCCACTTGCCCCCATTCCTACAGTCGCCCGACCAGGAGATCTATGAGGGCCCTAACGGCTGCTGAAGCGAATTCCCCTGCGGGCCTCCTGGTACTGTGGGACCCCAAGCTAGAGGCGGGCTGAGCTGACGGGTCCCGTCCTGACCTCCGCTCCACTACCACGCCCTTCACCCCACCGACCTCCCCGTGCCTTACCGGTCCATGGCAGTCTGGTTCATATTTGTGATGGCAGCAGTCCCGGTCCCTGAGGTGGCTTTGGATCGTTCAGTGAATCGGGAATCAAATGCTTTCATTGGTTCGATCTTGGAAGGAGTCGTTAAGACAGAGGCCGAGGAGGTGGGGGGGACGGCTGCAGCCGAGGTAGCATTTACACTGAGAAGGGATCAAACAAAAGAGAGTAGGCTGAGCTAACCCACTGGATGCCAAGCGCAGCAGGCCCCTCGATTCCCGTCTATAAGGAGTAGAGCTGCCCTGGTCTTAACACCTCTAAGAGGAAGCCCCCACCCCCTGCCTCAGTGTCCCAGCGGGTTGTTTAGAGCCTCAGAGGGTCCTGTCTTCCTACCAGTCCAGTGTTCATGGCCGGTTTTCAGAGTTTAAATAACGTACATTCTGAGGGAACTTTGTTTTAAAACAAACAAAATTAAGATCCTGCTCTAGACCAGTGCTTCGAAGGCTCCACTGTGCTCTAATATAGGGAGACACCAAGAAGCTTCCAAAGACGGAGGGGTTTGAGAGAATAAATGGAAAGTGGCCAAGACCTGGGCTCCGAGGCCTGCTGGCAACCTGTGGCTCCGTGTCCGGCCAGAGACCAGCAGGAGACATCAACTGGAAAGAGCATCCTGTTTGCTTCCCCTCCCCATGTTGGGTCACCTTCCCTCTCCCCTCTGCTCCCTATGGATGGGAAAATGCCATGGAACAAGCTGTGGGCCTCTCAGGAGCTCAGGGATCCCTCCGGGGATGGGGACAAGGGTCGAGCGCCCCAGAAGCGGGGGCTGCATCCGTCTCAGCAGCGGGGCCTCCTCTGGCAGGAACAGAGGCAAAACCTACGTGAAGGATTGCTGAGGCTGTCACTAGGGGGTGCCAGAGCACAAAGGGCAAATCTGACCTTGGACATTTGATAGCTGGGTAACTATTGGCCATCAGTTTCCATATCTGCAAAATGGGGGTGATAGCAACACCAACTTTCCAGGGCTGTTGTAAAGCTCAAATAAGAGGCTGTCTGAAGTTCACAGCAGGGCTTGGCACACAGTAGGTACTCTATAGATGCTTCTCTCTCCCCTAAATGACCAATTATTAATGGGGATTTAACAGGCATAAAACAACTGCCAACTTTTCCCCTCCAACAAAGTGCAGGAATTATTCACATGGAGGAATGGCAAATGGACACAAATAAAAACTCACGCCCAGAGAGTGACCCCCCTACAAGCCCAATGGCTCACTCAAGAGACCCAGTTGTGGAAGGCCGAGTCCCCAGGACCAAGCCCGTCCGGATGTGGCCAATAACTAGTGAGGCAGATGGTGTAGGAGAACCTCTGTTGCCTGGGAGTGGGAGGATATGAATTCTAGAGCCACCATCTGAGCCTCAGTTTTCCTATCTATTAAAAATGGGTCTGTTGGGAGAGCTAGGTGGTGCCGTGGGTAGAGCACCAGCCCTGAAGTCAGGAGGACCCCAGTTCAAATCTGACCTCAGGCATCTCCTGGGGTGGAGCCCTGGGCCCGTCTGTGCTGCAATCTGTCTCCTTAGCTGAACGGGGACCAGACTAGCACCTACTCCGCAGGCTCTGTGCAGATCCAAGGGAATATTACTGGTAAAGTGCTCCGCAGTGTCTGGCACAGAGCAGGCGTTCCATAAACGCTCAGTCCCTTCCCCTTCCCTTCTCACACGGTTCTTTTTTTTTCTACCCAGCTCCTGAGGACCAAGAACTTCCCTTTGAGGAGGGCCATCCCAACATGGCATCCAGGCTCACCATCCAAGACCCCCCCAACACCCTATCCAGCTCATCCCTGGCTCTGCCCCCTGATCCTGTGGCCTGACATCTCCTAAGGGGCACCTCTTCTTCACCTGGCCTTTGTTGTGTTCACCAACCCATTTCCCTGAGTGGGGCCGCTCCGTTGTGTTCCTCGTGCTTCCTCCAGGCCGTGTCCGTAGCCAGCCGAGGCTCAGAGGAAGCCCTTAGTGGGCCCACTCGGTGCCCGCCTTCCCTTACCCTCTCGGGCGGCCCCTCGTACATTGGTGCTGACTGACCGTGGCCCACACCTGTGGGACCCTGAGATGCCCCGAGTAGCCCAGCTTGGCTTCCTCCATGAGTGTCTGGCACACAGATCGTTAACCGAGGCTCGCTGCCTGATCGTGACTAAGTGAACCTGTCTTCACAAGGCAAGGACTCCAGGTTTCCGCGGCTTCCTTGGAGCTTTGGCTGGCTCTCCACACAATTCCAGACGTGGTCAGACCAAGGCAGGGTTCTGGCTGGACGTCATCATTCCCAACGGTTCCCAGAAATCATCGATCTTTTTCAGATGAAAAGCTACATGGCTCTAAGTTCTGAATAACTCGGAAGGTCGACTGATTGAGTCTGAGAGTAAGGGGCCATGTATCCCTGTTTGGTTTCTTCTCATTACATTTAGTTCCAAGTACTGAAAGGAAACTGCCAACCACTGAGTTGGCTAGTCCACCTAGGCCTACATCCCGTGCAGACACTGATAAACAGCCCAGGGCCCAAGGCCTTCTTCCACGGAAATACCTTTTTTAAATTAAGTTTTATTATTTTCAACCAGTAAAAATTTGCCTTTTCTCACTCCCCCTCTGACGACAAAAGAAAAACAAACTCCCCATTAACAGACGTATGTAGTCAAATCAAATCTTTGCACGGATGCACACGAACGCAGGGAAGTGCTACTTTTTTCAACCTCAGGGAGCAGGTTTCATGGTCCACTGGACGTCTTTCAGAGTTGTTTCAAAAAACAACTCTGTTTCTTTCTTTCTTTTCTTTTCTTTTTTTTTTTTAAATTAAAGATTTTTATTTTAAAAACATATGCATGGATAATTTTTCAACACTGATCCTTGCAAAACCTTGTGTCCCGATACAAAACTATTTTCACAGTAAATTCTTCTCCTGGTTTTGCTTATTTCACTCTTACCATAGAGGTTGCTTTTTTTAATCCCTTTCTTGATCTCCTTCCCTGTAATTCCCCTTTCTTTCTCCCATTTCCCTGTGGAGTGAAATCTATTTCTGAATCCAACTGTGTGTGCGCTGGGTATGTGTATGTACGCACGTGTATCTTTTTGTGTTCCTCCTTCTTTGGACCAATTCAGATGAGGGAAGTTCAAGTGTCAGCTAACTCAAGGTTACACTGCTGCTGCTGCTGGCTTCTTGCCACCATTTACTCTAAATGGTCAGCCTTAGGTAACATAGATTTTTAATGGCCGAGTCCTCTTTGAGGCTGGTGATCAAGTAAGCTCTAAATCCATCTAGTTATGTTCTTGGTGAGAAGGTATGACTCCATTTTCCCCACAAATCTAGCACAAGAAACTCTAGTAAGTGTTTCACTAAAACAAAATCAAACTATATCCTTGATCTACCACTTTATCCCTCTTATCCCTAACTAAAAAGGGGATGTTCTGATTAACTTCCTGGCCAGAATGCTGGAAGACAAGATCCTTCTTTGTCCTCATCACCTTAGTAGCTAGTCACTAACTAGTTCAAATAATAATCTCTTCAGGAATTCCCCCTCCCCAAGAATCAAAGTGAAGTTCACTGGGCAGCAGTCACCACAAGCGTCTTCTTCCCTTCTGTGAAAACTAGGCAACAAGAGCCCTGTCTAGTTCCAAGGAACCTCTTCTATTTCCACAATTATTCAAATACTACAGATCCGATAGGCATTTACTACCTTTTAAAGCCTAAGAACAAATTTAAAATACACAGCAGTTTGATGTTTTCCTTACTTTTCCTGGGCACACCCCTCCCAAATAGTCATTGTCTAACTTTTCCAGTTCAAAGGTCATTCATTCTTGGTAGAGAAGACAGAAAAGCAGTGAGAAATGAGCAGCTCTGTCTCCTCCCTGGTATCAGGGAGGGCCTTCCACCCATTTTTGAGGAGTGGGGTTCCTCTCTCTCTCCAACAGAAGCAAACCTTCTCTGGTTGTTCTTGGCTTTGCAGTTCTCTGCAGATATGGAACTCTTAGTGAGCAACACTTTACGGCACTGGCTCACCCATTCTGTATCAATAATGTTCCCCGTTTTTGTTTCTATCTTCTGCATAGATCTTAACAAAATATGAGTTCTCTGGCCATCCCCACACTTTTTTCCCTCTTCTCTCCTCATCTATCATCTGGATGCCTCCTGTCCCTCTCTCTTCCTTCACCCCATCTCATGAAGTCTCTTACTCCTTGCCAAAGCTCACCTCTCCTCCTGCTCAAATCCCACCTTTCCATCCCCTCCCCACCAAGAGACAATCTGTCCCCTGTCTATCATTCCTACTTTGTCACTTCTTTCCAATCTCACCCTCTTTACAAGCTCAAACACACCCATGTCTCCTGCATCCTGAAAAAACCGTCACTTGGTTCCTCCCTGCCATCATCCCGCATCTCATCTGCCCTTGGTGGCCAAGTTCCTGCCAAAGGTGCCTCCACTATCTCTTCTCTGTCATTAAGCCCTTACAATCTGCCTTCCAACCTCATCTTTCCCCCCAAAAGCCCAATGAATGGTCTCTTAGCTGCCAAGTCCAATGGTCCTTTCTCCACGCTCATTTTCCCTGGGTCCTCTGCAGCGCGGGACACTGGTGGTCACTCCTCCTCCCTCTCTGCTGCTCCTCTTCTATTCTTTGCCTGTGCCGGCCCGCTTCATCTCATGCTAGAATTGCTGCCATGGCTTCCCAGCTAAACCTAGCCCCTTTCCCACCTTTCCCGTCTTCTTACACATTACATGCTCTTCAATCCAATGACACTGGCCTCTTAGCATGTTCTCTGGCCACTCCCCATCTGGAACGCTCCTTCCTCTGCTCTGACTCCAGACCTTCCTGGTGTCCTTTCAGTCCCAACTAAGGCTTCTCCTAATCTCTCTCAATTCTAGTGTTTTTCCTCCTTTAGATATTTCTTATTTTGTCCATAGCTCGCTTAGTATGTGTTTGCGCACTGTCTCCTCCACTGGCATGTAAGCTCCTCGGAGACAGGGACCGTCTTTTGCCTCTTTTGCAGCCCCTGCACTTAGCACATATTAGTGATTTAATAAATGCTTGCCCGATTACAGCGATGGCAGATTTCTACTGCCTGTAAACCTTCTGCAACTCTCTTTGCCAAAAGCAGAGCATCAAATAATTTCCTGATTCGGCACCATTTCATCCTTCAATAGGAGGAAAAGCTCACTGGAAGGAAAATCTATTCGGATCTCTTTCTTACCAACAAGGGAGAGCTGGGTAAAAGTGATCAAAACTGTGGAGAAAAGGCCAGACTAACTAAATGGCCGCACTGCTCTGGGAAAGCCAATTTCAACAGATTCGGCATCAGAAGGAGGCTCTTCTCTGTCCTGAAACTCTGCAGGACCCAAGTGGCCTGAGGAGGATGGGAAGCTCCCCAAATGAAAGGCTGAATACACAAAGAGAAAACTCGGGTTCGGGAGAAGAAGGGGAAGTTGCCAAAAAGAAGTGCCGTCAACTCGGAACGACCCCGATGCCCCCAGAGGAAATTGGTCTGAGAGCAGATTAGGAAGGAAGTGGGGGGTGGGGGGGTAGGCAGCGGGGGGCACTCAGGGGAGATACAGTATAGGTTCCGTCAGATTTTTTTTTATTGTTTTGGTTTTTTCAATGAAATGGTTTTCTTTCTCTTTTTAAAAAATTCTGTTTCATAACGTCAGCCAATCAACAAGTGTTTAAGTTCTTACCGTGATCCAGGCACGGTGATGAGTGCTGGAGGAACAAAGAAAGGCAAAAACATGGTCCCTGAGAGGGACCTTTCTGGGAGGGGGCAGGGAGGCAGGAGCCACTGAAATATGATTCAAAAATAAAAAATATCCATAAAAATGTTTGCTGTTTTTTTTTCAAAATGTGACTGATGTGAATACACAGGAAACTTCCCAGCTTAAATAATAAAAATATACAGAAGATACATCAGACAGAAGAGAAGATCTATGAGGCACAGAAGTCAGGAAGTCCCGAGTTCTAATTGTACTTCACACTTTCGCTCTCACTGCCAAGGGCAGGCAGCCCGACTCATGCCTGAGGATCTCTACCATCATATGCCCCTTGACCTCTCACTTCTTCAGATCTTGTGTTCCCACTGCTCTCTCTGACCTCGAACCCCGCTCTCCTCTGGCTTCAGTCCACCACCTCCCCCAATGTCTCTTCCCCTCTTTCCATCTTTTTTCCTCTCCACTCCCAGACATCCCTGAGCTCAGGTTCCCTTCCTCCTTTCCAAGCTGCCAATGGGATTTTCTTCAAGGACATTCCCATCAGGATACCCTTCTTCTACCCAAACTTCCAACTCCCTGTTCCTCTGTCTAGCTTTACATTTCTCCCCATTCTGGGTTCTCCTTCCCTTTCCAGCACTGTGATATCCCATCAGTCCCCTTCTTCCCGCACTCACTGGCCCACCTCGCTCAGCCTTCTCTTTGTTCTTCAGCAATAATGATCCATCTCCCATTTCCATGCTTTCGCACATTCTGGTTTGCTTGCCTAGATACCCGACAAGGTAGCCCAACCTGCCCTCTAACTCTTAACTTCCCCATTTTCCTCCAAATCTCCCCCATCCGTGAGCCATCTCTCCTTGCCCCACATTTGCCTGGCCATGCTTTTGTGTGTGTCTCCTATGGGCTTATTTGTGAACAAGCTTTGCCACCTGAAAGAATATGTGTTCTATGAGAACAAGAAATGCTTGTATATTGTAGATGCCTAATAAAGGCTTGTTGATTGACAGACTGATCACGGCCACTGATCATTCTGTTGTGGAGAAAAACTTGCTAAAAATCAAAGCTATTCAACAAATAAAAATGGACTGCCTTTCATGGGAAGGAGTCCCCCTCTCACAAGAGATCGTGGAGCCAAGGCTATTTAGGACCAGTTATGGGGGATGAGAATGGATCTCTGACTAAGATGACAGGAAAAGATAATGCTGAATGTTGGAGGGGATGTGGGAAAACCAGGCACTAATACAGCGTTGGTGGAGCTGTGCACTGATCCAACCATTCAGAACAGCAATTTGGAATTATACCCAGAGGGCTATCAAACTACCTCTTTGATCCAGCAGAGTTTCTACTGAACCTGTATCCTAAAGAGGTCAGAAAAAAAAGGGAAAAGGACCCACGTGGGCAAACATGTTTGTGGCGGGCCTTTCCGTAGTGGCCAGAAACTGGAAACTGAGGGGATGCCCATCGGTGGGAATGGCTGAATAAGTTAAGGGATATGAATGTTATGGAATATTATTGTTCTATAAGAAACGATCAGCAGGAGGATTTCAGAGAGGCTGGAGAGACCAACAGGAACTGATGCTGAGGGAAATGAACAGAACCAGGAGATCATTGGACACGGCAGCAGCAAGATTATAGGATGATTAATTCTGACAGATGGAAGTCAGCATGATAAATGTGGAAATAGAAGAACTGCACATGTTTAACCTAGCTTGGATTACCAGCTGTCTAGGGGAGGAGAGGAGAGGGAAGGGAAAGGAAAATATATGGAACACAAGCTTTCACAAGGATGAATGCTGAAATCTTTGCATGTATTTAGAAAATAAAAAGCTATTATCAAAAAAAATAGGATAAAGAGGGAAAAAACACAATACCAAAAAAGAAAAAGAAGGGACCACTGCATGGGGGCAGCTGGATAGCATAGGGGGATCAGCCCTGGAGTCAGGAGTTCACACATGAAGCCTCAGACAATTAAAAGTTGTATGACCCTGGAAGTCACTTAACCCTGATTACCTCCCCATCTCCCCTTTCTCCCCAGAATGGACTCTCAAAAGGAGGTGGGCAAAAGGACATCATCAAGGAATAAAAGAAGGGGAAAAGAGCAAGTGGGGTGCTCTGAAGGCATGGACGACATTTCACATCAGGTGCTGAGGACACTCATTGGTTAACAATGGGAAAAAGAGCAACTTAACTCCCCAAAAGACAGATGGGGTGAAATGCCCCACCTGCAGGGAGATGAACAAAGCAAGGCAAGCAGCAGGTGACTGAGAGATCCAGGCCAGCTCCTGAAGACCTGCCCCCAATGGAGTGGCCGGCAGCTTCCAGGCCCCTCCCCAAACAAGGCACATGGTCACTCTGCCCCTCATGACCCCACATGGGGTCCCACCAAGCAGCAGAAGGACGTGGCCACCCAAAAGGGATGGCCCCCTGGCAGCCTCTAGTCACCCGAATGGAATGTTACCCCTTAAAGGGCAGCAGACACTGAAAACTGAAGCCACGGAGAACGAGGCGACGAGAGAGCGGGCAAGACAAGCAAGCCCTTCCAGACCTGACCCCGGGGGCCCAAAGAGGCGGCTGTTCGCGGCTCGTGGCCGGGTACTGACCTGTCCTTATTGACGGCATCCCCTGCGGGCTTCAGACTCGATGCCACGGGCTCCGCAGCAGGCTTCGCCGTGCTAAGGGAGTTGGTGTTGGAGTCTAGTGCCATGAGCTGCTGGCTACTTTGGGAAGACAGCATGGAGCCCGCCAGCGATCCCGAAAGAGGAATACTGTTAAAGAAGGCCGTGGAGAAGTCCCTGCACACAAACAGAGCAGACCCGCTGAGCCCGGCGGCCAGGAGGGAACAAGCCCACCCGGGCGCGGGCTCCCCCCACTCTCTTGGCACGCTAGCTCAGGGCGACCCACGACAACCCTGGCTCAGCCATGGCCTCCCCAAGGGGAGCCACAGAGCACCTCCCCAGGATAGCGACACCAGGTTCCTGCGACCCCTCCGTTTCTGCAGCTTCTGAGCCAGCTCCCGGGGGCCTCACCAGATACCACAGAATCAAGCAAAAGGAGAACCTGGCACCTTCACTCCCATTTCACACACAAAAAAACGGAGGCCTGAAGCTCAGTGCCTTGTTAATGGCCACAGATAGAGACCCTCACGTGGACACACAAACACAGAGACACAAAGATACACACACAGATACACAAACACACACACAGACACACACACACTTTCTCTCTCTCTCTCTGACACTAGGGTATCTGCACATAACCTTGTCTCTGAGGCTGTGGCCCAGGAAGGCGCCTCCCGAGTCTCTTCCCAAGGTCTCTGCAAAGCTGGGAAACCTCTGAGCACAGGCCACATGTTGTACCCCTGAGACAGGGACGGGGAGCCGCCACGCAAGGAGGTCCCAGGCAGGCACAGCTTGTACCCAAATCAGCCCCTTTCCCCAGATACCCCAACAAATGGCCCACAGGCCACATGCTCACCGGCCCTGGGCCTCCTCACCCCCCCTCTGGGCTTCTGCCCGCCGGCCCCGGGCCTCCTTACCCCCTCTCTGGGCCTCTGCCCACCGGCTCTGGGCCTCCTTACCTCCCCACTCAGGATGATCACTTCCTTCAGGACTCAGCTCAAGCACCCTCCCCCCCCCCCAAGAGTCTGCTCCCGTTGCCGCTGACCTAGCCACAATGACCCTCGGTCTTTTCTCTGCCTGCATAGCCCTAGGCCCCTACCCGAGGTCTCCCCGCAGGAGACTCAGCCTCCTCCCTCTCCTGTTTTTCTCTGGGGCCCCAAGTACACGTAGTTCCCGGCTCACAGGAGGCCCTTAATGAATGCTTGCTGGCTGACTCATGGAGTCTTCAAACATTTATTAAACGCGTACTGCACGCAAAGCCTGACATGGCCCCGGGAGGAGGAAGGACTGCCATCACCCCTCAGCAGAGACCAGGGGCCCCACCCGGGGCTCACGCGGAGCTGGTCTGGGCTTGGGGAGAGCTGCTAGGGCCAGGTGTTGGGGCAGGCTCCCCGGGGCGTGTGGCTCAGACTCGGGTCTCCATCCCACGGAAGCCACAAGCATGAGTCTGACACGACCCATTTATACTGGAAGCCCCCGAGTTTGGGGCTCCCGGGCATGGGCCCCACCTTCTGTACCCCCCTCCAGTTCCGAGGGGCTCCCTTCTGTTCAGGAAGCACGGAAGTTAGCGAGACCATCAGCTTCCTTACCCTTCTATGGGAGCACCAGCTGACCTACAGGCTGGCGGGGGAGCGAGGGGGCCGTGGGGGTCCAGCTGGGCCGTCACCAAGCTGTGCAAATGGAAGGAAATCCCTTCCCCACCCGGACTGCTAGGTTCTCCTGCAGAAAATGCCAGCGCTAGAATCCAAGGTGACTTATTTAGGTCTTTCCCAGAAGGGAGCCGCTACCCTGGCGCACTGAGTGAGCTCCCTTCGAGATCAAGCATTTTACGCCGAGGACATGGCTCGACTCCGGGATTCTCTGTTCTCGGGGCCCTTCTCTCTCCGATGTTCTATGTTCTCTGGCCCTTCTGTCTATGATGTTGCGTGGTCTATGACCCTCCCAGCCCAGACATTCTACAAAGCCTCAGGGGATGAGAGCTAGCAGTCGCTAAAGGAGGCACCAGGCAGGGCCTGGGATCGATGGCCTTGCTCCTCCCCGGCCCGCGCCTCCTGACCAGGCAGGACCAGCTGTGCTGCCAGGGCTCAGCCAGAGATAGCTGCGCGGGCCAGCAGGTACTCTTCGCACGGCCGGGGGCCGCCTCCCGCCTCCCGCGGGTCTGCCCTCACGTCAGGGTGGGAGCCTGCCAAGAAGATCCTGGTGGCCTGACTCTGCTGGGCCCCCGGGGACGGGCCTGGCAGCAAAAGGCCCGTAGGCCGCGCACGCCAGGGGAGCCATGGGTGCTGAGCCTGCCACTGGGGCAGCTCACGGGGGAAGTCTGGTCCAAATGGGAGGAAAATGATCTAAGGGGGAAGGCACAATACCCATCTGGCACCAAACGCAGGGAACAGAGAGCGCCCGGCTCTGGCCCCCGGAGACCGGCCTGGTCCCTGACTGCCAGGGGGCATTTAGAAAACCCCTCTCTCTGGGACTTGGTTTCCTCATCTGTAAAGGATCCAAATCTAATACCTGCATCACCTACTCATCGGGTCCTTGGAAGGAAAATCACCTCAGAAATGAGAGCTCTGGTCACGACCACCAGCAGCAGCCCTCGTCATGGCTACACCCTCCCCCCATCTCTCAAAGGGAGGGCTACTGAAGTGTACGTGCGCCAAGAACAGAGCCAGCTAGGAGCCGCGCCCTGGGACCAGCCGGGGCCAAGTTGGCCGAGCGTCCAGCATGGGCATCTCTGCAAATCCCTCAGGAAACGGGGGGCCCGAGCCTCAGGCTCATGCCGCAGCCAGCTTGGGCTGGGATTCCCAGGGGAGGACACTTCCTCCCTGCACCCCCTGCACCCCCATGGCCTGCACCTGCCACGTCCGCAACCACATCTGCAGGGAGAGGGAAGCTGGCAAATTTAGGCCACAGCGTGTTGGACTGAATTTAGGTCATCCCTAAATGGGGACTATACTCCTGAGAACGAGCCCATGCATTCATTCTCATTCTCATTCTCATTCTCATTCTCTCTCTCTCTCTCTCTCTCTCTTTCTCTCTCTCTCTCTCTCTCTCTCACACACACACACACACACACACACTCACACAAAGCTGACACAGACACTTAAGAAAAACCTTCCAATCCCAGAACACCTTTGAGACACACCTGGGGGACCTTGGAGGAAGAATGACTACAGAGTGGAATGGGAAGTGGGAGGTGGGAGAAGCTTAGACCTCCTCAAGGATCCCAGTCCAAGTTTGGGCGTGGGGGGTCTCAGGCAATGTTCCCGCCCTGGTCTCACCCCCAGAAGACCAACCCAAATGGGAACAAGAGTCTTTGGCCAGACTAACGGGCCCCTGGGCTGTGGGGGGAGACTCACTACTTGTGGCTTTGGGAAGGAGCAGGGCTGGCCCACAGATCACTCCCGAAGGAGCTGGGCCGGCCCCAGGGACTGGTCTGAGAGCACGATCGCTTCTTGCCCGAGTGCTGAGATGCTGGGTTATCACCCAGAGAAGAAATGGCCTCAGCAGCCCAGAGTCCCAAGGGCAGAGGACCCCGGGCAGACCACATGGCCTGCCAGGCCCCCTCCCCAATCCCATGACTCTGTGTCTGTCATTAAGAACTCGGAAGAAAGAATGGCAGGTGGGGGGGGAGGGGAGGGGGTCATGGCGCCCGCAATATCGCAGCGAATGCTTCATGTGGTGGAAAGAGCTAGTGGGGGGCGGGGGGGAAGGAGAGACTGGAGGAGCCTCAGGCCCAAGCGTTCTCTCTAGGGCAGGTCAAAGTGAGCCAGAGTCAGGAAAGCTTCCTGGCACACATCCGTTTGGGGCAGGACCTGGGGCTGGTGGAGAAAGCTCCCCAGCTGGGTCCTGGGGCACAGAATCCCTTGCTTCTGAGCAGGAAGATGGTGGGGGCAGAAAGGGGGAGAATCTCCAGCACGCCCAGACTACTCTAAGCCATCCTGCAGGGAGACCCCCAACAAGGCAAGGCTAAGGCTTCCACAGGTAAGAAAAAGCCAAAACCTGGATGAATACCCAGTGTCCAGCTGAGCTATACAGAGGGGCGTGATCCTTCTCCGGCCGTCGGCTGTGCGCGTTTCCACTTGCTTCTTTAACAGATTCTGCCAGGGGAAGACAACAAAATTAAAAGGGATCCGAGTGGACAGACCCCCGGTGGGGACACGGTTCCTTTTTCTTCTGTCTCGCCTCTCCAAAAGCACGAGCTGCTCCCCAAAGTGAAGACAAGGGCATCCTCTTACTTCTCAGGGCCACAGGGCAAACAGGAGGATTTTGTGAGTGAACTCAAAATACCAAGTCCCCAAAGGATTCTTGAGAGAGAAAAATGTTATTTCCAGAGTGACTTGGGGTAGTCCAAGGAGACTTAAGTCACTGTCCTTTCTCTATCGTCTTGGGCTTAACCAAGACAGCAAACAAGGTCGCCGAGGGTCGGCCCCTCCAAATGCGGGCTTCTCGCACTGGGCTGTGAACGTGTCTTTTAAAAAACATTCTGGTAGCCCTGTTTGAATGGTAGCGCTCGCCTGAGCAACTCTCTGCCTTTCATCCTAAGCATTTAAGATCCGTGAAAGGGAAGACCTCACACTCCTGATGAAGGCTCTGGCTAATGTGAGAGGAGGAGGCCTAAAATGCTGCTGAAAGGAGTCCCTACGGCTCAGACACACAACTCGCCACTTTCTTTACACAAGAGGGCGCTCCCTCTGACTCCCCTCGGGTCCTACCGGCACAGAAGCCCACCCCCCAGCTCTCTTGCACTGCTGTTGCTTCCCTGGGTGGCCCCATCCCCATTTCTGGCCTAGTGGCCCTGCCTCAGCAAGCCCGGATCAGCATTAAGCGCTGCCATCCTACGGATTCCACCCTGCTCTTCTCAGTAGGAAGCTCCCTGGGGGAAGCCCCGCCACACGCCCCAAAGACTGGCCCCAAGTGGGTAGAAGCTTCGCCGGGTGAGCCCGTGGGCCCCAGGCCGAGACCCACCTTGCGGATGTCCTCCAGACTCTCCCCGTTCACCATGCTGGCCACCTTGGGGTTGGCGCCAGCTTCCCGGGACGCTGCGTTCTTGTGGCCCAGTTGCTGCTGCTGCCTCTGCTGGTACTTGAGCATCTCGGGGTTCTCGATGATGGTGGTGGGCAGCTGAGCCTCTGTCATGACGGCCAGGCTCTTCCCGTAGGTGGACTGGTGAATGTGGCTCTGAGGGAGGAAAGAGGCTTTGAGGAGGCAGCCTCTGGAACGCACATTTCCACTGTCTCCACCTCCGGGACCACCTCCCGCCTCTGAAGACCAAAGACCCTAATTCACGCCCCACCAAGACAAAGGTTTTTCAGCCCCAGACACTGGGTGGGGGAGTGGGTGTTACCATCCCATTTACAGTGGGAAGGTGCCTGAGGTCATGCAGAGAGGAGACCCCCTCCTTGCCCAGGACCTGGAAGCTCCTTTACTGAGCAAGCCCCCGCCCTGTCTTGCTCCAGGCTCCAGGCCGGCGGCTCTCAGGAGTGTGGCTGCTCCCAGCCTGACGCCCTCAGGTTCTCCTCCTGTTGCCTCAGAGTGACCCCCGGTGGGAAAGCATCTTGGGAGCCATGGCCAGTCTCCCACTGAGCTGCCTGTGGCTCAAGTGTCCTGTGGGCCCCATTGCTGTCGGGGGAGGTGCCAGAGGAAGTGCCCCCAAGGGGCCGCCATGGCCGGTCTTTCCACAGACCTTTGCAAGCCCAACACCTCATCCTGGGAATGACCACCGGGTGGGGCGGGGAAGACATAACCGTTTTAGGGGGAAACCCCAGGGAAGGCAAGGGACCGGCCTCCAGTGCCCCAGCTACCGAGGCTGCCACTGTTGAGCCTTTCCAGAACGATGAGCAGGGAGAAGCGGCCCGGCAGTCTCTATGGCCTTTGTCATCGTGCACAGAAGGGCACGCTAGGAGAGGGGGATGTCCGGACTGTTTGGGCTTCCTCAGCCAGACCCTTGGGAGCTCCACATAAAACACTTCCAGGGCCTGCAGCTCCTTGGCCTGTCCCCAAGGGGAGGAGGCTTAGAATTTCTCTGAACTTATTGAAGGAGGGGTTGTGCCCCTCCCCGCCCAAAGCCCTAGGGCTGGATGAGGAGAGGGGTCCAGGCCTCTCCCAAGACATTACAAGCTGCTCTAGGCTGGGCCCCAGATACAGAACACGCCCCTGGGCCGCGGGCAGGGCCACTGGGCAGGCCAGCTGCCTTTCTCTCCTCATGCTTTAGGAGGGCAACCAGCGGGGAATTAACTGGGGAAGGAGTAGATGTAAAATCCAAAGCCATCTATGGCCATGTGGGGAACACTCACGGTCCAGAAAGGCCAGACTCACAAGGAGTGCTCCCTACAGGAAGACACTCTTAAGATGGCACCTGCTGCCATCCTAAGATAGGAAGTGCAGGAGAAAGAGGAGGATGGCAGGCTAAATCAGGAAAAGGCCTCTTTTTTGGTTTTCTCCCCCAGAGACCCCAAGTGCTGGGGGAGCATGGGAGGCTGGGGCACTGGCCCAAGGCTGGCCCTGGCAAGCCCCCAAGCAGGAGGAATGAGGGACTACCTCATGTGCCTGCGGGTGCTAAGGAGACAAACTCAGTACCTTCTCCTCCTCGCTCAGGGGGTCCCCAAGCTCATCTTGGGAGAAATCCAAAAAGGCCACGGAGCCGTCCATGGAGCACACTAAGATGCCGAGTCCATTCAAGGTCCTGCAAAGGAATCAAAGTCATGAAGTCCTGTTGGGGCCGGAGGCCCTTCGCGCCAATTCCTGACCAGCATCGAGCACTCCCACTGGGAACCTCGGAAGAGCTTCTCCCCGTGGGATGCAAGGGCTCCACCTGCTCCTGGACTGTCAGCCTTGGTTACAGAGGAGCAAAGCAGGGCTCAGAGCCGGGAGCTCCAGCACGCACACTAAGTCACTGCTGGAACTGCCGACTCCGATCCAGCGCTTCCCTCTCAGGGAGGCTGAGGAAGGCCACGAGAGTGACCCCTTGGTGAGCAAGGACCCGAGCCCACCCCCCTGGTCACCTCCCACTGCCAGCTCTGCGAGACCCCAAGCGGGAGCCGTGGTGACCTTCCAGGAGGGTTTCAGACCCTTGTGCACAGACAGCAAACCTGGCCCCCCGCATGTGCAGTGACTCCCACACAGCGCCAGGCAGGGGCCCCTGAAACAAGGAGGTTATAAGGGGTATCGGAGGGGAAGGCCCCACAGGGCCGGGTTACACAAGTGCTGCGGCCTGGCGGGGAGCACCCAAACTCGGCTTACCAAGAAATGTCCATGATAGACTTGTCAAACAGCTCATGGATGACGACTAACGGCCGCTTCAGACACGTGAGCTGTGGGAGAGGAAGAGAATCAGGGCCTGTCTTCAGGCCGGGGGGAGCCCCAGAGGCAAGAAGGCAGCCCCTGGTCCCCGGGGGCCCGAGCCACTCTCTGATCCCCACTCCTCCCTTCGCTGCGCAGGAGCACTGCCTGAGGCCCGGGGCCTGAATGTGGGCCCAGCTGGCAGCAGCAGTAGCAGCAGCAGCAAACCCAACCCCGGTGGTCCGGACTGTCTGAGTGAATGTGACATGCAAAGAGCCGGGTTTGCATTCTGCTTCTGACACAGACCTAGAGGCTTTGGGCAAGACACCTGGTCTCTCCCAGTCTGTTTCCTCAACTGTCAAGTGAGAGTCAGGCTAGCCGACCTCGCATGACCTGATGGTACCTGCTTGTGTCTCCCCTGACCCTAACTCCCCCCCACTCCTGCTTCTCTTCTGCCCTTTGTAGTCAAACCCCTCAAAAACGCATCTCCACCAGGGGCCTCCATTTTCTCTCCTCCCCCTCTCTTCTTCAGCCCTGACCCTGTGGCCTCCGATCTCATCGCTCCTAAAACTGCTTGGTCCAAAGTGACCGGTGACCTCTTAGAGGCCAAACTGGCCCCCTTGGGCTCCAAGCTGGGGCTGCTGTCCATCTCTCCCTCCTCCTGGATGTCTCCTCTCTCCGGGTGTTCAGGACACGGGCTCCCCTACTCCCTCTCTGAGTGCTGGGGGTCCCCGGGCCTCTGTCCTGGGCCCCCTCCTCTTCTGCATCTACTGCATCTCACTGGCTCCCCCTGATTCAATGACCATCCCCCTGCTGAGGATTTTCAATCCCACCCAACCTGCCCCACTATCGGGCAGCCTTGTGCTCACAACTACATAACAGATAATTTAAAATGGATGTAGTGTAGGCATCTTAACCTCGGGGTGTCCAGAGGAGAACCCTGCCTTGCCTCCACCTTCCCTCTTACTATCAGGGCACCAGCCGCCCCCAAGCCCCTAGGATCTGAGCTCAGGAGTCAGCCAGGACTCCCATCCCACCCCCCACATCCAAGGTCTGTTGATCTCACTTCTGCAGCATTCCCTCAATCCTCCCCCCACTCTCCTCTAACCCCGCCCCCCCCAGCCCCACCCTGGGTGCAGGCCTTCATCCCCTCATTCCTGCAGTAGCTGCTGGGGGCTCTGCCCATCTCAGTCCAGCCTCTATTCAGCCCCCCAAGGGACCTTCCTAAAGCTCAGGTCTGACAATGTCACCCCCCACTCAATAACTCCTGTGGCTTCCCTAACCCCCCCCCCCACTCCCTACCCTGTCCTCTGCGACCCAGCGCCCCCAGCCCCCAGGCTGATCCACAGACGAGACCCTCCGTCTCTGGACCTGCTCTCTGGCCTGCACCCACCGTCCTTCGCTCTGACCTCACTGGCTTCCTTCAAGTCCCAACTACACCCCTGTTGCCCCCGGCCCCCAGCCTCCTCATTGCAGAGCCTTCTCTTTGTTCATTTTGTCCAGAGTGTACAAGTCTGTCCATGGCGGTCCGCAGGTCGCCTCCCCCACCAGACTGCAAGCCCCTCGAGGGCAGGAGCCCTCTGCTGCCTTTCTCCCTCTGCCCACCATAGGAGCATGATGGGTGTCTGTGGACTGGCTGACTTCTCTCTGGGAGGAGGGCCAGCCCTCGAGCCCTTGGGGCACTACCTGCCTACACTCGGGAGGCTAGGGCGACTTCTCCTATATAGGCACCCAAGGCTTCCGTCCCACTTTCAGGAGTGTGGGAAAGCAGGCCCAGCAGACGGGGGAGGCCAACAGTGGAGGCGGGGGCCTGGTTTTGGACCTCTCCGGGAGCCTCACTGCCTACTCTTAATCCTCTGGGTGGCCCTGGATGTGGGTCTCACCCCCCAGCCCCAGTCTGGCAACTCACCCAGACTGAGAGGGAACGATCCTTGCTGCCCACAGCGCAGCAACAGTACGGGCAGCTTGGCTTGGCAGAGCTCCCATTCTTCTGCTTCTTCTTGAAGATTTTGGGATTGAATTTCTAGAGCCAAACAGATCGAAAAGCACTCACTAAGCACCCGCTCGGCAGCCAGCCAGTAACAGCGGCAGAATCTGGCCTGCCCAGGGCCCCCAAGGACCGTGGCAGCCAGTGCCCACATCCCCAGAGAGCCAACCAGGACGAGCACTCTGCGTCCGGGCGGCCCATCACCCTGATTGTGGGAAGGGGAGCTCCTGTGACTGCCCCAAGGCCCCAATGCCCCAGAGCTGCCCGCAGGGACGGACGCCTCAGAGTCCCAAGCCAATCTGGCCATCCTGCTGAGGGGGAGGACTGCCCAACCTGGCAGTCCACCTGTGCCCCAGAGGCAGGTGGGGGTCTCCTGGCATGCTCATACCCAAGTAAGAGAAGATTTGCTGAACTGGGAGAGCAAAGGTGAAGGGGAGTGACTGCTCTGGGAACCCAAATGACTGAGTGAAGGCAAGCACAGAGCAGGTAAATTAAGTCGAGGGGTCCCCTTTTTGCCCTGGGTGCAGGAGGCCCAGTTCACCTTGACTAGATTCCCCCCATTAGCAGGAGCCTCTCCTGACCCTGCCTCTGCCTCTCTGCATCCTCCTATATAGAAATGGAGCGCAGCCTGTCCTGGAGCTCAGTCATGGTTGGGGTGCTTCATGGCCCAGATGCAACTCAGTGAGGAGACATGGCCAAGCCCCAGACACCACGACAGGGCCCAGTTTGGGCTGGATACTCTGCGTTGGCCAAAGCCCTGCCGTCCCGGCCGGGGCTGCCTGACGGGCCCTGGAACTGGGCTTCCCCATCCGGCGTTCTGTAAAGTTCCCTGAATCCCGGCACTGACAAGGCAGCCTCCTGCAGGAGGCCATTCTGGCCTTCGGGCCCAAGGGCACAGCAGCCCTGGGGGATTTCTTGCAGGCTCCCCAGCAGTCCCGGTTCCTCCTGTCCTTCCTCTCCTCTAAAATTCCCGCTGACCCCGTTTGGGTTTTCAGAGCATTTTCCACACGTGGTCCCACCGCGTCCTCCCTCCCCTCTTCCCTGGGGCTGGCGCTGCTTCTATACACCCAGGGAACACTCACCACCACCGTGACCGCCTTTCGATGCCCCACAAAGTCCATGTTGGTTTTCCACCCGTCCCTCTCAATGATCTGAGCAGTGGGGCCCGAGTTGTTCATGGCGTGAGCAGAGACGAGGTAGTGCCCGTCGGGGGACCAGCTGAGACGCAAAACGTGGGTCGTCCCCCCGCACTGCAAAGAAGAGGGCTTTGAGACCCCGACTGCCCCCGGCTTGGCCCTGCTCGGGGAGCCGCAGGGTCGCCCATGGTAACCTCCACACACAGCGGACATGAGTCCGAGATGGAATTATCTCGTCAGAGGGGTGAGAAACGCTGTGAGAAAACCACCGTGGCCTGGAAGCGGGGCGAGGAGCGACTACCGCGAGAGTTTAAATCACGTTTATTAGACAGCCGCGGGCCGAGCTTCTAACTGGTGCCTCCTGGGAGAGCTCGGGACAACATAGGAGCGGCCTGAGGAGCCCGGCCCCATCTGAAGCAGGCAGGGGAGTGAAGGCCAAACCCGAGGTGAGGGCCAAGCCCCAGACGATGGTATTAGGGACCGGGGACGTGGGGACATCTGGGCGTCCGGCAAAAGGCCAACAAAATGCACCAAGCCCGCAAAGCACGTCATGGAGCACAGACTCCCCCCAAGGCCTCCAGCCAAAAGGCTGGAGCTGGGAGCGAGCTTGGAAGCCCCGGAGGCCAGGGGAGGCAGCCCCAGGAGCACCACCAGGGGGTGCAGACGAGGCTGTTCCAGGTATGGGGGAAAGTGAATACATAGGCATGGAGGAGGAAGAGCAGCGCAGGGCAAGATCAGGGCGAGTGAGTGGCCACTGCCTGCAGCTGCTCCTACCCATAGCGGGTCTCGAATGTCAGCCTAAGCAGCCTCTATCTCAGTCTGGAGGCCGGGGGGCTTCCTGCTGGGTCTACAAAGCAGGCCAGGAGGCAAGCACGGGACCTTCCCACCCTCCATTCACAATGGGTTCTGGGGCAATCGAAAGGGCAGAGGGGGAGGACCCCCTGGCACGACAGCACGCCCATTTTCAAGGCCTCTCCACAGCTGCCCTTCTCCTGGGCAGCAGAGCCATCTCCCACATGGAAACCGCTACCTGACATGCGCCCTCTCCAAGGGCAGAACTCGGGCCCCGTGGGGCTCATACCTCATCAAAGGGCTTGGTGATGCTGGTTTCCAGCTGCCAGTCCATGGTCCTCCAGACTTTCAAGCTGCGGTCATCGGCCTGGGAAGCAATGTACTTCCCCACAGGGTCCCAGGTCAGCCCCTTCACCAATCCAGAGTGGCCCCGGAGAGTGGCAAGGATTTCTGTGGAATAAGATGAAATCAAGGAGAACAGTGAGGAACAGCCTGCCGGAGCACGAAGTCTTGGGAAATGAGGCTGCTGAGCCCTCCAGGGCCCCCATTCCTTTGCCATCAGAGTGGGCACAAGGAGCTCTTCCCCCAGGACAATCTGGCCGGTCAGTGCAGCCCTGAGTATCCAGCCCACTCCAGGGGCTGGATATCTCCGTGGCAGGTGCTTTCCACCTGGTACAATGAACCAAGGAAAAAGAGCCGGCACTGGAGGTTTCCAACTCATTTTGAAATGAGTGCATTCCCACAGCCAGGCCGCGCACTCCCCAGGAGCAGCAGTCCCTGACCCCTGGCCATGACCTCCACCTGGGGTCCAGGGCTTCTCAGAGCCCCAAGGGAACAAACCCGGCCAGCAGCTGCAGCCTCCCCCAGGCTTCCGGGGGCCTTTCTGGTCCCAGCATGGGTCCTGCTGCACTGGGAGACCCCCTTGCGCTTTCCAGGGAGATGGGGCACAACCTCAGGCCAGACGAGCGAGCAGGAAGGCCTGTCCTTGCTCTCCTTACGGGGCAGGGGGCCACCCCAGCCCGGCCCCTCAGCAAGGCTCCGTACCTGGAAATTTGACGGCGTTCCAGATGACGACGGTGTTATCCACACTGCAGGATGCAAGCCAGGCATCGTGAGGTGACCAAGCGACATCCATCACATCTGGAAGGAGAGTCAGGAAGGGTCACAGTTCCACGCAGGGCCCCAACCTCGTCCAGTCAATCTCGCTCCCATGGTCGCGCAGGCCCCCCCCCCAAATCCAGGAAGGTCCCCCCGGCCCAGCTCTGCCCCTCATGCGGGTCTCTCGGAAGGGAAAGAAGGGGCCCAATGCCGGTGGGGGCAGAGGCTCCAGGGTAAGGTGCTCTGCAGCCCATGGTGCGAAGGCTAATTTGACCCGCTCCATGAGTCAATCCTCTGCCAAAGAAAAGTCTCCGACAGCTCTGAACCGTCTATGCCACACCCAGGCCCCCAAATGCCTGCGGGCCCCCTGCCCCATCACCTGAATGAAGGCTGGCCTGGAAAGCCCTGTGAAAGCTGCCCCAGACGCCCCCCAGGCTCGCGCTCTCCTCAAGCTGGGACCACCTGCGTCCCCTCTCCCACCTGGGATCCCCCACTCCATCTCTCCCTCCACAAGGTCCCCTGCACCCTCATGCACTCAGCCGAGGCAAATGGGAATTAGTTTGGAGCGGCCTCCAGCCAGGGGCCCGAGGGAGCTGGGGAGGTTCCTTCTCACTAGAGCCGCCCTTGCAGGTGACAACCTCACCTAAGACAAGGCCCCACGTGTGAACGGCCCCAGAAAAGCCTGTGGTCTGTGCTCTGGGGGACAGGCTGCCGGTGCCTTACAGAGGAAGGTGCCTTTCCTTTAATTTTTAACAGACAAAAAACCCAAGACAAACTGGGAGGGGTTCTCATTTCCGGCTCCTCAAGAGCTGGCTGCTCTATGTTGTGCCGAAGTGAAAGGTGAGCGATCCATGTTGGGGCGTAGCCCAATACCCCAAAGTGCCTTCTGGGGTGGGTCAGGAACCACCCCCCAGAACTGAGCTCTCAGCTGCAGGCAGCCCCTCTCCGCTCCTGCTCAGTCAGTCCACCTTTGGGAGAGTGCGGAGTCCTGCCACAGGAAGGCAGGAAGGAGACAGCCTGGGCAGACCCCAAGGAAACATCCACCAGGCAGATAAGGCACGTCCCACGCTCGCACTCACACCCACTCCAAAATCCCAGCCGCTCACAAGCCCAGTATTTACAGTGTTCTTCGTCAAGGGGGCAAGTAACGCCTCCTTCGAAAGGTCTGGGGCCCCCAAAGCCAGAGTGTATCGGCCTGTCCTGGGCCCCTGGGAGGGCCGGGCCCTCCTCATCCATCCCAGGGTCCCCCAGAGAGCAAACGCTTCAGTCTCGCCCAGGCTGGGAAGGCAGGCCTCTGCATCCCACCCAGATGCTCTGGGTCCCAGTTTTACCAGAATACCTCCCAGAGGCCAGGGAGTCAAAGGGGACCCTGCTGGCAGAGGGGAAGCGAGCTCTTTGGGGGACTGGCCACAAAGCTCTAGTGCCCCTAAAGCCCCCATGTCTTCTTTTCCTAGGGTGGCTCCTTGGCAGCCCCTAGTCTGAGGCCTAATGCCAGGCAGAGAAGCAGGCCCGGGGCTCCTGCCCCCGCTCCACCAAGGCCGCCCTGCTAACGGACTGCGAGAATGCCCAGCCTGGCCCAGGTGATGGTGGCTGCCAGAGGTCCAGAGCTTAGGAACAGACAAGGCAGAGAATGGGGAGGGGAGGTAAAGAGGGAAGGAGAGAGGGGAAGGGGATACAAGGACGAAGGTGATGGGGGTGGGGGGTAGAGGGTCCCAGTCCAGGCTGTCTATGCTAGGGGACCTCTTAGAACCCCTTCCTACCCCTGCTTCTCTTAACGGCCCCGGGGGCAAGGAGCAGGGTCTCCCCAGCCTCCAACCCTCTCCCTCTGACTCCCTTTTCTAGGGAAGCTCAGTAACCCCAGGCTTTGCAGAGCTGGAGGTAGCGCCCCTGGGGCAGGCTTGGGGCTTTTCGGAACCAATGGGACGTTCACTCACCGCCTGAATGGCTTCTGAGGATGGACACACACCTCCACTGCTCCACGTTGGCGAGCTTACTACTGGAACCGAAGACCGTGCTGGGGCCGATGTACCTGGGGGAGAGAGAATCCCAGAGGTCACCCCCTGTTCTCAGCGAACACCAGGGACACAAAATGCACACGAGGGGCTGCGGTCAGGCTGCAGAGCGTGCGGCCCGGGCCCGGGCAGGGGTCCCAGGGAGTCAGCACGACAGCCGGCACTGGCCCTGCTGTTAGAGTAAGTCAGCCTCCTCCTTTAACTCTTAGGTGGCTCCACACAATAAACACAGCAGGGACGGAGAAATACGGATTGTGAAATGGGGGCATAATTGGGATAAATCAGAGCTGGACCCTCAAACCAGGCTCATTTCACCACAAAAAGATAAAGAACTATGAGATGTTTACAGTGCTCTGCTCCAGACTCCATAGGGCTCGAGTATCAGGGCCAGGGCCCAAGTCCGGACCTCCTAGTGCTAAATCTGGAGCAAAAGCTCAGCAGAGCAGAGTTCTGGTCATTCCACTAGGAAGCAGCCAGACACAACCTCGGGCTTAAGGGAAGAGTGCGCCTGGGGGGCTCCAGGAAGACACCCCTAAAGGGCACATGAACACTCACAGTGGATGCTCATCCAAGGACGGGACAGGGAAAAGGGAGACTGGAAAACACCCCCTCCAAAAATAAGAGAAATAGGAAATGATGCTTACGTAGCCCGCTTCCACACCATAATCAGTTTGTCATCTCCCCCAGAAGCTAAATACATCCCACTGTTTGACCATCGCACACAGTTCACACAAGCTAGGAAGAAAAAGAAAAGAGGTTGGTGAAAAACCCCAATTCAGGCCCCGGTTCTCTTGTGCAGGCTGTGGTCCGGGGATCACGGAGCTGGAGCTCTGCCCAGGGAGGCAGCGACGACAGGAGGGCCCCTGCATTTATCTGCGTCTCAGCTGAAAAGCACCTCAGTGTGAGCGGCAGTCGGTCAGTCGGCGCTTTAACCAGGCCCGGAGCCCGTGGCACTGGCCCACCAGAAGGCCCCCTCCCCGCGTAGGGGCTCTGTGCCGGTGGGCGCACCGATGTCCCTCTGGGCCCCCGTGGGCTCTGCTCTGGTTTGATACCTACCGGACAGGCCAAGAGGCGCTACATTTTGGGAAGGGAAAAATGGTAAGTGAGCCGGGAGCCATTCGAGTCAGCGGATACAACCCAGCTGACAGAGCATTTCTGAATGGGGGAACGGACCATAAAGCACGGTTGTCGGTCTCCACGAGCCACACTCTAGAGCTAGAATGAGCCTGGAGAGCCTGTGAGAGCAGGGACCCCTGGAGTGATGTCTCCTCCGCAAAGCGCGGGAGTCACGCAAAGGCCCAAGGAAAGGCCCGGTCTCCCTGGGAGGGCTGGCCCTTCTGGAGCAGAGCCGACCAGGCAGACTGCACAAAGAAGGAAGGACATCAGGCAGACTTGCCCCCAGGGCCGCTAGTGAAGCTGAGATTTCCAGGGGGTTCAGGGCTCGGTCCTCGGAGAGCCGAGAGAACAAAAGCTGCCATCTCCGAAGTGGCCTCTGGCCTGTGGGCAACTAGGCCTAGGCCCAGGAGGCAGGAGCAGTCTCGAGGCCAGACTAAAGGCTCAGAGGACAAATGCCAAAGGGGCCTCAGAGCTCAGTCACTCGGCCACACATCCCACTGTGCAGCTGAGGCCACGAGGGCCCGGGGAAAGTAACCTGGCCAGGGTCACACAGCTAGGAAGGGGCCAAGCTAGGATCTGAACCAGGTCCTCTAAGTGCACGTCCAAAGCTCCTATCACACCACAAAAGAGACAAGAGGATCGACTGATAATGACTCATGGAGAGTCAACAGGGGAAGGTAAAGTTGAAAATACCACGAGGACAAAATGAGCTCCCCAGGGTCACAGGGAGGGAAAACTGAGCCACAAACACAGAAAAGGAATCTGCGCCCTCTAGGCAGGTCCCCAGAGGGGTCCTGGCACTAAGACCCCAGGAACCGCACTGGCCCAACTGGAAAACCACAGCGAGCAGTCCATTCTGTACCCCCTTCCCCAGAATCCTCCTCTCGCTAGGAAGCTGAACCCAAAGATGCACAAGACATGTGTGGAAGCCCTATCGAATCAGGCGGTAAGACTCATGAGCAGGAAATCACCAGAGGTACCTGCAGGACTGTCCAAAGGTGGTTCTGTGGGTTGGCCAAGTCTTCTGCTGAATAACTCAACCAGGTGTGTAGCCAACATCTGTGCCTTCTGACAGCAGACCGGGGACATTTACCGCTGCACGGGGCCTTATATTTCTAATTACAAACACATGGGCTAACTTTGGGCAATCTGCCAACACTCAAAGCCCACGAAGGGCTGTTCTGTAATACCTAAGTGATTGTCCATCTGGCAAAGCATCTTGGGAATATTTTCATTCTTTTCATCTTCCTCTTTGAGGACTGGAGCCATATTCCAGATCACAACCTTCCCAGAATCTTGCCCTATAAGGAACAGGAGAGAAGACATCAACATACCCAAAGTACAGTCTTTGTGACAGGCTTCGAACAGCTCTCCACCTCCAAGTCTGATGGAGCATCTGCTACACTAACTCCGCGGCAAGAGACGAGCTAGAGAGCGCCAAACAGGTTGGTCTAGGGGAGAACGGCGAGGGAGGGGCGCTAGCTGGAGCCCCAGCAGGGCTGGGCAGAAGCCAGCACCCCAACAAGCCCTTGGGAAATGCCTGGTGGGGGCCAGTACCGCGCTGGGTGTGGAGAGCACCACAGACAAACTTCCACCTTCCCAGGGCTTCAAGGGGTCACGTTCTTCCTAAGCTCACGCTGCCTGCCTGGCCGAACCCTGAACTCCCTCCGGCTTGGATAGTCTAAAGGCCTGGTGGTTTGTCTGGTGTTTTGCCAAGTTCCAGATGAGTTCTGCAGGGTCATGTCAGTTAATGAGCGGCTCCCGCCTCCGCTCTGCTCAATTCCAGGCTAGCCAAGCCTTAACCCTGACTGGGAGCTCAGAAAGAAAATGGCCATAGGAAGGCTGACTTGTGGTGCTCCTGACCAAGAGCCAGCTGGAAGCGGCCTGTCTGAAACCAGAGCCCGGGTCAGCGCCTCCCTCTGCCCCTTGCTCCCTGCGAGTGCCCCTCTTCGAGCCCAAGTGTCCTGCGAACAGGGCAGGAACAGGTGAGTAGGAATGCCTGTGAGCAGCGGGCACACGTACACAGCCCTCGTGGCCTGAAGTGCGCCATCAAATGTCTCTAGGCCGGCAGAGCTCAGGGAGGAGACCTATTAAAGTCTCTCCTCAGAAAACACTGGCAGAAGAATGTTCTAGAGGGGAACAGGGTCTTTGCTTCTGCTTGTTGAGGGCCCACCCTAGGAAACCCCTAGAGGGTGGGACATTCCGGCTGCTCAAGAGCAGGAGGGCCGAGGTCCGGTCTCCAGACTAAGGGGCAGAGAGCCGCCAACTGCTCCCTAACAGCTCCCCGGTTGCTTCATCTCCCTGATGCTGAGCAGTAATCAGGAGGGGCCAAAGGTTACCCGGCCAGGATTACACAGGCTGGACCCCGTGCTGGGCTGCCTAAAAGTGCACAATGTTTCCTGCTCGCTGAGGAGACTAGAACCAAGATGCCGCCGGGGGAGGCCAAGTTGACTGGGTTGGTTGGAACACCGGACCAGAACTCCCGCAGGGGTGGGGCACTCCTCAGAGGAACGCCAGCCACATGCCGCCCCCCAAGCGCTCTCCCTGGCACCCTGCGCTCTCCCTGGCACCCTGCGCACTCATGGGGGCTCAGGCCCTCCAAGTTGTGTGTTACTCTATTAAAGGAGGGGCCTGGACAAGAGGCTCACAGATGTTCACAGGATCAGAAACTGAGACCCAGAATAGTCCTTGGGGGAGATTACATCCTCCATTCTACTAAGGACCAGGAGAGCCCAAGTAGGGAGGGGCCCTAGGACAGGAAAGAAGGGCCCAGAGGAGTCAGAAGGCTGGACCAAGGACACCCAGAGGCAGAGCCAGAACTAAGCAAGAATCCTACTTTAGTTCTCTCCACTACAACATACGATCATTCTCCGCTGTCACTAAATAGGAACAAACACAAAGCCATTTTCATACTAGTCTGGGCGACAGAATCAGAAAGGTGTATCCGTGACCAGGGCACTGTTCCTGGCCTGGGCTTCTCCAGTCCCCACCAGTCTACACGAGCCCTCTCCTCTCCTCCCATTAACTCTGGACCTACCTTGCCCTCCAGTTGCAAACTTGGTCCCATCAGGATGAATATCAACAGAAAAAATTGGTTTGCCTAGAGAAAAAAGAAAAGGGAAAACATCTCAATGGCTTATATTTCTCAGAAGACAACAGGGTCTGTGGCTATTTCCATAGCACAGGCTACCTTTGTTATTACTGTGAGCCTGGTAACAGCTAACTTTTATGGAGGGATTTTAAGGTGGGGGAACATTTCCTCCACAACGACCTCTTAAATGGCTCCCATTTAACAGATGGGAAAACCCATGCTCAGAGGCAAAGTGTCTTTCCCAAGCATGGGAACCAGGATTTCAATGGAGGCCTTTGGATTCCAAGAGCAAGCTCTTTGTACCCCACTAAACAAACTTTTTTCCAAACGCTTTTCTCCATGTCTAGCTTTGAGAACGTCCGGCTGTACCATCAACAGAGCCGCATGAGCAATACTTATGCTCCAAGTCTAAGCACAGAAGCAGGATTACACCGGGGGGGTGTAAGCCTGGGCTCAGTGAACTTGATTCTTAATATTCGGAATTGGTTCCTTTTCTAGTGTATTTTATTTTTTGCATTTAAAAATATGATTCTGAAGAGGATTCCTGAGCTTTATCACAGAGGAGAGGTCCAGGCCAATGGGCAAAAACGGTTCAGAAATCCCTGCTGTATCTGGAGTCAAGGTCTTAAATGGCACAATCCTATTTTATGTAGGAGAACAGGTACTGGGCCAACTTACTATCATTTAATTTTTCCTTGGTAAACATCACACCTGTAATTCAATTGCTGACTATCTGCAGCCATTTGTGGAATGGCAGATTACGTGAACAAAATAAACATGTCTCTGAAGGCATATACTGTAAGAATTCAAGGACAAAAGGGAAAGAGGCCAGTGAGAATGATGGCAAAGGACCAAGGAAGGAAGCCCCACGTGGCACGCTGCAGCCGCCATCACAAAAATCTAAAGGAAAAATGAGCCCCCCCAAAAAGCAGAAAGAGCTGGATAAGGCCCAAGGAGGCAGAGATTGGAAGCCGTCTGATATGGGCATGGCAAGGGACCAATTCTCAAGATATCTGAAAGAGAGGAAGCCCCCAAATGCCCACAATAAGGCAAGGATGTTGTTTCTACGGAAAAAGCCAACGGACAACCCAGAGTTCTCCTTTTCCAACTCCAGAAAATCTTCATGAGAAAAATGCTGGCAAAGATTGAGGACATCGCTGATAAAGGGGGAGAAAGAAACCCAAAGGCTCTTTGCAGACAATATTCTCCAACAAAGTGAGTTCTGTAATACTGAATAATCTCAGGCTCAGTTCCAATGTCTACTCGATAGCTGATGACACGAACGTGTCATCAGCTAAGTAAAAGGTAAATAAATATGTTCCCTGGTACCTGTTTGGTGACTAGAAATCAAATGAGTTATTTTCAAAAGCCCTAAGGCATACAGGTAGTACTATATAAATGCTTATTTCCTTCTCCCCTACTGGGGAAAAAAATAATTTTGATTCAATAGAACAAAAGCTACTTGAAGTAGACAAGAGAGTAACTTTTACTGACCAAGACCTGAAAGGAAGAAGTTGTGGCCATGAATGTATGTGCAGAACAAGGGGAGGGCTGGCTAGGCAGCGGGTCTGGGGAAGAACAAAAGGGCTTTGCTGGTTTCCCCACATTCACAACCGCTCAAGAGCAAAAGGCGTCCCTGACAGGTCACACACCCCAGATCTGGATGCATGAGACCCAGCACAAATGGGCTCTCCACTGCTCCCCAGTGCCCTACGTACTAACAGACACTTAAAAAATAAGGCACAATGACCATGACAATATCATCAAAAAGAACAATAAAAACCAAACTCAGTGCCTTCGATGACCAATTGGGGGCCCAGAAAACAGATTAGGATGAGCAGAGAGGACAGAGTTCTAGGGCTGAGAATATCTGGAAATGACTATGCTGTCTTTAAAAAAGCCAGCAATAAAAAATAAGGTTGCGAGACAACGAACTGAATGGAGGGAGTCACAAAATAATGTGATTCCCCAGTACCCCACTGGAAGGGACCTAGGACTTCCAGAGCTGCTCTCAGCGCTGTGTGCAAGGGGCCATCCCCCCTCTGCTGGAAGACCTCCTGGGGCTGTGGATGTCCCCCTTGCAGCTTCTTCCACTTTAGGGAGCTACTGGTGGTCTGCACCCCACCTTAGCCCCAGTTCCAGTTTCCTCATCCCTAGAGTAGCTATCCACAAGCCCCCTTGATCCTCACACAAGGCCTGATTCCTTAGCCTCCTTTATCTTCCTCTTCTTCCCCGCTCTCTGGAAATCTACCACACAGACATCCTTCCTAAACGTGGGGCCCAGGCCTCACAACCTGCAGTCCCACCCAGACTGACAGAAGGAGGTCCATCACTTCTAGATGGTAGCCTTCCATTAATGGTGCTTAACTCTGCGCCGTCTTTTCTGGCTGCACACCACAAGAACTCCCAACGACAATAAAGACAAGGGGGCTGATCCCGTCAGCACGGTGCTTCACACATACTCTCTCACTTGAGCCTCACACCAACCATAGCAGACAGATACTACGGGGGTTCCCATCATTTTCCAAGTGAGGAAACTGAATCACAGAAATGATGGGTGACGGGGCCCAAGTCACAGCCCTTGTTTTCCTGATCCAAAATCCAGCATCGGGACCACCACTGCACACTGCCCCTCACAGCACCCCAAAAGATCACCTTCTCACATGCTTCTTTCTGCACCTGGACAGGGTTTTCTTAACTTAAGGGTTTGGTAATGTCCAAGGTCCATAAGTCAACTCTTCCATAATCTAACACCCAGCAACCCCACCCAAACCCAGCTCTCTCTGGGTCCAGGTTTCTTTAACTCCTGATGCTTTAGGGTCACTTTTCTTTTAAAATGTTTTCCTCCCCTCTCCCCCTGCCCTCCTTCAAATTATGAAGCACTTATTTTTTCCCCTCTCACCTTGATACCTCTATTGTAAAAGAAACAATACAAAAGCTTATAACATCCAAGTATGGTCAAACAAAAAAATTCCCATGTTAGCCACATTCTCGAATGGGCATCTCATTCCAATCGTGATTAGTCCTATCGCCCTCAGTCGGGGGGAGGGAGAGGAGCAGCATTTCTCATCTAGCCTCGGCAACCCAGATTGATCATGGCACTAATTGGAGTAAAGTATTCCAGAATCAGTTATTTTTACAATATGGTTCTGGTTCTGCTCACTTCACTTTGCATCAGTTCATACAGGTCTTTCCCAGGCTTCTCTGAAACCAATTCTCTATTTCCTTTTTTTTTTCTTTTTTTTGCTGATACAATTGGGGTTAAGTGACTTGCCCAGGGTCACATGGCTAGGAAGTGTTAAGTGTCTGAGTCACATTTGAACACAGGTCCTCCTGACTCCAGGACTGGTGTTCTATCTGTGCCACCTAGCTGTGCCTCCATTTCTTATAGCAAAAAACAGTATTCCATTAGATGTACAGGTGATCATTTATTCAGCCGTCCCCCAGCAGATGAATACTTCCTTAGTTCTGAGTCCCTGGCAACTGCAAAGAGAGCTGCTATAAATGCGTTTTATCCATACACGACTTTCATTCTTTGGGGAGCAGACATGGTGAGTGCTAGGGAGTTGGCAGGATTTAGCGATTCTCTAGAAATCGTTCCAATTCATGCTCCAGAACGGAAGGACCAATTCACAGCTCCACTAGCAGGGCATCAATGTGTCTTTCTTTCTCTCAAGTCCCCCTGGAATTTGCTACTGTCTTTGTCTGCCTGGAGGGTGTGAGGCGGAACCTCAAGCTGCTCTAATTAGAATTTCTCTCCTTATTAGCAAATCGTGGCACCTTTTCCCCCCTCACATAGCTAGAGAAAGCTTGAGCTGCTTCTCCCAGGGGAAACTGCCTGTTCATATCCTCTAACCATTTATCAATTAGGGAACGGTCCATTTTTATAAAGTTACTCTAGTTCCGTAAATCTCTTGGAAATAAGACCCCTTTTCAGAAAAAAAAAAAAAATTGATGCAAAAATCTGTGTTTTTCAAGGCAACAATTTCTCCAGGGTCATTTTTACGCCAGGAATATGTGAATACAGGTTGACTCATTCTGCCAGTGTTTGTGGAGGAAACGGTCCATGAGTGTTTGCTGTGACAGTGCATGTGATAAGACTCATGTTCCAGGTAGGAAGGAGTGGCTTCAGAGGCGCCAAGAGCCTAACATGACTTGGGCGCACACCTGACTTGTGCTGCAGTTATTTAAGGCAATCACCATAACAAGGTTTCCAAATAACAGTGCAGCCAGAGAAAGGAGCGGTAATTCTTATAGACTTTCTCTTGCCTATTCAGATGAGTCTACATTGTTCTGTTTCTAAGAGGTCACAGGGAAACAGGAGACTGTCCAGGGAATTAAATACAAAGGAGGAAAGTGGTGCGAAATGAGGGAGGTATAGGGAGAAAGGTTCCAAAGGCTGGGAGTATTTAAAGACAAAGTTTCTCAGGGCTAAGGCACACCAGGATATTGAAAGACCTCTCATGGTAGCAAAAAATCCCGATTCCCTCTTTACTCCTGCTTGACCTGGGAGACATGAGATGGCATCATGTCTCCAGCTCCCTTTTCCCTCGATTTAAACATGCCCCTCCCACTTCTGATCATTCTCCTGCCTCCCATCCCCATCTAGCAACACAGCAGGGTGAGTTGTGGCCTTTGGCTTGAGCCCCTTCCCTGGGAAGGGATGCAGCACCAATTACTCGGCTCTGGCTGAGAGCCTGGAGGCCTTGAGAAGCTCAGCAGCAGGAGCATTGAGGGACACTGTAAAGCTCATAACTGAGGGACCAAGAAATCAGAAGTGATAGCAGAGGATGGCTTTGGCGGTCGGAAATGTTAAGCCCTTTTCTCTCCCCCTACAAATGAGTGAGATGCAGCTCGAAACACGTGAGCGTGGTCGGAGAAACAGACCCATGACAGCTACTCCTGGGGAGATTTAAGAAGCACTCCTCCAAGGAAAGAGGCCTGGATCCTGACAGGGCCTGGAAGGTCCAAGTCTACAAAACAGCTCTATTACAGCCCACCCCAGGAACTCTTCCTCAGGGTCCCCCCGCCTGAACAGCTAGTGCTCTCTCAAGGGCAGTTATGATGATAGATAATGGGGACCCAAGCCCCTTATGAATCTTCACATGGAGCACTGACTCCCATTGGCTGTCTCTAACACGCCCGGGCTGGGATGGCCCCGGGAGACTGCTCGCAGCCAGTCACACTCTTTAACGTCCCAGGGATGGCAGTTTTGCACCAGCTTCGGCTAGTCTCTCACTTGCTTCAGGCTGTAGCTCACTCCTTGGAGATGGAAAGCAGAAGGGGTAACATCAATCTTGGGCTGAGGCACTTTAGACTTCTTGGTCCCTCTGATGAGACCGGGATGAATTGCTCTCGAAGATTTCTTTTGGAAGGAACAAAGTGAAGCAGAAAATGAATTCTTCATTCACTCATTGGCCAATGCCTATGGAGAAACCTCCACATAGTACAGGGTACCTACAGAGAGAAGGCCCCTCAGAGGCCATGAAGTCACACTCTCCTCATTTTACAGATGAGGAAACTGAGGCCCAGAGGTCAAATGCCTGGCCCAAGGTCCCACAGGTGCAATATCTGAACACAAGTCTTTTGCTTCCAGAGCTCTTCCCACTGACTCACACTGGTTCAAAAACAACTTTGAGAATGGACACATGGTTGTCTGGGACTTTTAGTGAGAAAGTCCAACATCATAGCTCACATTTCTGTAGCTTCTGATAAAGAAAGAGTTTCAGAGAGGGTGGGGATTTGTCTGGAGCCACAGGGCAGGGCTCTAATCAAGGACTTGCAGGGCTCTAATAAGGACTTTATGAAACTAAAAAAGGGCACCTGGGAAGAAGTGGATACCAACTAAATAGAAGAGTCAAGAATGGGCAAGTGTAATAATAAGAGAAAGTCAAAGAATTGGGGCACTGGAGAAAATCTGTTCAATGGGTAGGATCCCAGTAGGCTTCATGGAGAAGGCCTAGGAAACAGGGATTGAAGGAAAAGTAGAAACTGGATGGGGGCCAGGGGAAGAGGAGAAGGGGCGAGCAGGGAGCAATGGTTAGTGTCTCATCCTTGGCCATCGGGCGAGAGAATTTTAGCCCATGAATTTTAGGCCCATGGGATAAAGTGATGGTGAACTTCTTAACGCCATTCAAGCATGGCAACTCTAAGCCAAACCAGAGCCTCTCATGTTCTGGGTTATAAATAGACCTTTCTTCTTCCTCAGTTTTAGGAGAGAGGAGGGAAAGAGAGAGAAGGAAGGGGGGAGGAGAGAGAGGAGAAGAAAGGGGCAGAGTTAGTATTATAAGAGGGCTGTTGAAGAGGAGGGGTTCTGGTCTCCCATATTTACTCAGGGTCCTGGTTGTGCTCTCGTCTTTATAATTTTACTTGGAAAACAGTCACCTCTAAGCTGAGCTTCAGGACATGTTTTATTAGGACATAGAGAGGAGCTTGGTCCAAGGGCCTTCTCTGCCAACAGTAGGATGGCTGCCCAGCCTGGTCCCAGGTGTGATTTCCTCTACCAAGCCATTTCCTGTCTATGTAGCAAGGATGAAGACTCACGGTGGTCCTCAAACACATCTTCCTTACATTCTGGTATTTTCTCTGGGCACTGGGCAGCCCCGGGCATCTGGGACTCCCAGGCTGCCTTCTAACTCTTTGAGCCTGTTCTCTGCCCGCTGGCTTCTTCCCCAAAACGCCCTCATTTCCTCTGAATGAATCCAAGGAAGGCTGGCTCATCAGATCCTTGGCCCGAGGCCTGGCACAATAACTTAACAAATGGCTGCTGCTTGGACATATTAGGCATTTAATGTTTGCTGCATCCAGCAAACATCTGGCAAGCATCTCCTACGTGGCTCCACTGTCAGCACAAGAGACCCCAAAGGTCTAGACAAGACTAATCTGGGGGACGGCTTGAATTCCAGGTCATGACCTCATGGCCTGACAGAAGCTCCACTTTGCATGTTCCGGTCCAATCCTGGAGCTGTGCTGGCTAATCTCCGACCTTTCCCACAAGGTCCTGCCTTCACCAGGAGCTACGATCCTCTGTGGCTCCCTCCCTTCTCACCCAAACTCCTGGAGCAGGCCATCTGCAGTCAGCACCTCCGTGCTTTACGTTTGCTCCTGCCCACTGTACTTGGGCCGCCATCTGGTTGCCCCTGACCTAACCTTCATCCTCCTTTTAGTGCCATTTAACACCACGTAACACTGCTGGTCCCACTCTCCCCCTGGCTTTCTCTGGGTTTTCTCCTTGGCTTCTCCTGGGCTGGCCTGTCACGAGTGCTCTCCCTCAGGCCCAGTTCCCTTTCCTCTAGAAATTCTCCCACTTGGTGACTTCATTGGCTCCCATAGGCCTGGAAAGGTGACCCCCGAATCCCCATGTCCAGATGCAGTCTCTTGCACTCTGGGCCCACACTACTAACTACATTAATCATTTCAAACCGGATGCATTCTGAGGCATCTCAAACTCAACATGGCCCAAACAGAAATCATTTTTCTTCCCCACAAGGTCTCTTTTCTTCCCAACTCCTCCCTTTCTATCTACAGCGCTACCATCTTTCAAAAAAGGTGGTGCTGTCCTCACTTCCTAATTCTCCCCGCCTTGCACACCCAATCAGCTGCCAAGTCATGTAACATCTATCCCCGTCACCCCCTTCTCTCCACTGACACAGCCAGGTCAAGCTCCCCTGAATAGGAAGAGCAGCAGTCACCATGTCATCAGTGCTCTCTGGACACAGGTATCACCACATCCCAACGCGCTTCTCTCCAGCCAAACGGGGCTATGATTCCAAGTAAAGGGATCACATGGGCCGTTGGGAAGCCTGGCTTCTGCTCTCTGTTCTACCCCCTGTAAGGCGTACCCCCTTCACTTCCCTCCCACTGCACACATGGGAGGAGATGTAGTCCTGATCTCAGTGCCACAAGGTCTGTCTGGATCCAGTTCAGGCACAAACCTCAGGAAAGCTCCTTCCTGCCTGGGGCCTCAGTTTCCTTTTCTCTACAGTGGGATAACTGAACTTGGCCCCTGTGTTCTAGATCCTAGGACCATGACAAGATAGCTTCAAATGATCTTCAAAAGCTCTTTGCAATCCTGACATTCGGTGACTTTTCACTTTCTTTCCCTCTCTAGTCAAGGTCCTCCCTTCAGGCCAGCAGGGATAGAGGCTAGGATGTGAAAGCCTCAGAGGAGGCTTCTGGGAGAACCAGGAAAAGGAGTCAGAGGAGGCAAACCTTTATTCAGTTAGAAGAGGTTTTGTGATGCCCAATCCCGGGGGAGAGAGTCAAGTTAACAACTGCTCTTTTTTCTTTGTGAATGGGCTCCAATCAGCTCTCCACTCACCTGAAAGGAAGAAGAGCAACTGCAACTGGGGGGAAAGCCTCCACCCTACCCCAGGTGACCTCATTAGCACAGTAAGAAGTGGACAAACAGCCTCCAAGAGGAATGCAAATGGCCCCTCTCCCTTAACATGCCCTCTCTGAGAAGCTTGTGGCTACCTTGGACAGATAAAGGCGGACAGGGATGTCTTTCTGATGGCTAAAGTCGGGGAGAGGCTCCGGCCTGGCCAAAGAGCAACACCAGCTGACCTTCAGAGGACACCTGAACATCTGCAAAGCTCCCTGCTAACAGGCCCCAGGAAACTCCCTTTAGCCATTAAACTGAGGATCCTTCCTTAGTCCTCATCTCTCCCGACTCTCTGCTGCCATTACTCTTTCTTCCCTCTTCTTTCCCTTGGGTTGGCATCCCGCCGCTCTCTTTCGGTTCTCCTCCTGCCTCAGCGTCCTTAGCTGTTCTTAGAGCACAGAATGACCCAAAAGCTCTGGGCCACCATCTTTCCTTCTTTACCCTCACACTTGGTGAGTTCAGCTCCATCTCTGAGCATCCGGCCCCAGTCTCTGTCTCTGTCTCTCTCTCTCCCCAGGCCACCAACAGCTTTCTGGACACCCCAAACTGGTTATACCATGAACATCTACCCCCAAGGCATAAAAGCTGCTTAATGAGTGCTACCTGAATGACATCCAGAGTTTGTCTACACGTTTACAGTTTATTACATATTTAATAAATTCTTTAACTGAAGAAGAGAATGAGGAGATATGACTTAGTTGGGGGCAATTTAGCTAGACAGTTAACCTCCCTAGGATTCTGAGGGGAACAAGGACAGTCTGATATCCCCCGTAAGTGACACCTCCATCTTGGTGGGGAGAGATCTGGAGTCTCTCCTTGCTCTCTTCTCCCCAACAGTTTCATCCCCAAAGCAAGTCATGGTGACAGTAAAGTATGACAATGGGTCGGGTTCCAAATACTGCAAGCCCTGCAATGTACCATGTACTTCTGAGTTCTTCATGGCCACGGGAGGCCTTTACCACACTGGGCTCACTTTCACCTTTCAGATGAGGAAACGAAAGCTCCAAGCCATGGACAGACTCGGCCATCACCTAGCACCAGGCCTCTTCTTACAGGGTATCCCCTGCCATGCTGCATACAGCTGGAAGCAAAGGGGACACCCAGAATGACAGAATCAAGGTCCAAAAAGATTTAATAGGGCATGACACTGGGCTGATCCAAGCCAATGTCATTATTTCAAATATACCAGATGTTTCCAACCTCAAAGAATCCTGACGGGCTTCAGAGCAAATCTTCCCAAGGCTTTGGAGCCAACAGCACCCTCCTGGGGACAAGCTCTCCAGCCTGAGCCAGGCCGACTTGTCCTCGAAGGGCTCTGATCCTGTTGGGGTATATGCTCTGTGGGCACGGTCCTTCCCTGAGAGCAGGCAGGATTTCAGCACTGGAGATGGCATTTACTATGGATGAAGAGCTTAACTAATCGGAACAAAATTTATGAAGTATCTCTGCTGCAGAGCCTGTGCTGGGCAAGGGAGATTCGAAACAAAACAGTCCTTGCCCTCAAGGACCTTCCACAGGTCATTTGAGAGAAAGAGTTACAGGAGTTAAAAAAAAATTTTTTTCAAAACAAAACATCAGGACAAAGCCAAGTGATGGGGACATAGGAGAGAGATGCAGGCCTGGACTCTGGTAGTCCTAAATTCGAACCTGACTTCATATTTAGTTGTGGACTCCAGGCAAGTCACTTAACCTCTCATGTTCAGTTTCCTGATGCCAATTGGGAATAATGTCTTCTGGGGACCATCGTAAAGATCCAATGAGATAATGTGAAATGTGCTTTAACACAGAGCTATATAAATGGCAGCAATGATTATTGCTGTTGTTATTTTGTGTCCTAGGCCTCTTTTTCAGTCTATGGAACTCTGCTCAGAATCATGTTTTTAAGTAAATAAAATATGCAGTGTTTTTAAAGGGAACCAATTCTGCTGATTTCTCATAAAGTCATTAGCTTCCATTTGCTCAATCTAATTTTTAAGGCATTATTTTCCTTAGTGAGCTTTGGTTTCTCCTTTTCCATTTGGCCAATTTTGCTTTTTAAGGCATTCTTTTCGTCAATGACTTTTGTACTTCCTTTTGAATCATTCTCAGTTCTTTTCCCAAAACTTCCCCTACCTTTCATATTTTTCAAAATCCCTTTTGAGGTCTTCCATCATCTAAGACAAATTCTTATTTTTCTTGGAGACTTTGGATATAGGAGCTTTTGACTTTGTTTTCTTCTCGGTATGTGTTTTGATTTTCCTTGTCACCACAGTAACTTTCTATGGTCAGAATCTTTTTTCCTATTATTTGCTCATTTTCCCAGCCTTTTATTGGGCTTTTAACTTTTTTTTTTTTAAGTAGGCTTCTGTTTCCAGGGGTTTTTTGCTGATGTTTTCAGAGATAATTCTGGGGCCCTCTGTTGATCTGCTGGTTTCCCAAGGCCTTAAGAAAAAAATCATTTCCTGCCGACTTCCAAGTTGTTTTTGGTGTCTATGGGCTCAGACATCTGGAATCCTCCAGTGCTGCCACTGATTCAAAGGCCCTAAGGCCTGCACCTGGTTTGCTGAGCACGGGGCTGTGCTGGCACAGCCTGTGCCCAACTGTGCTGTACTCCCACTCTGTTATGACAAATCTTTCCTGTTGACCTTCTAAGTGAAAAATTGTTTCACTCCGTTTTCTTCTGGGTTCTGACACTCTAAAGTTTGTTATTTATTTTTAAAGTTTATATATATATATATTTAAAGTTATTTGGAGAGGTGAGGGCTTCAGGTGAGTCCCTGCCTTTACTCTGCCATCTTGGCTCCACTTCCCCAATTCTGTGGAAACAATCATAATCTTTATTTCTTAAAGTTCACAGAGCCCAGGTGAAGAATCGCTGTGTGCTACATAAAATCATTCTTAATTACAAAATGAGATAAGATAAGTTCTTTGTAAACATTCAATTATTATAAAAATGCCAGCTATTACTATTATCATTGTTCCTGATTCTCCTCATCTCCCTCCTTGGGATGGACTGGTACACACTCTCTCTAACCCTAACCCTAAATGCGCTCCTTGGGCATGGGAACTGTCTCTTTCTTTGTTAGGGCGATGTCTGTCTTAAGAAATGCTTTTTGACTGAACTGTGCAAGGCCCGTTTGAATTCTAGCTAATTAGTCTCCTCAAATGCAAAGGGACCAAATGCTTGGGCTGGTATCACGAGCCCTCAGGAGAAGCTCTGGTGGAGTTGGCCTCCAATTGGAGGCCTGGCTGGATCAGAAGGATGCTGCCCCACTTGACTCTATCAATTGCAGGTGAACTGCCATCAGAGACAAGCATTTTTCCAACAACTAACAAAGCCAAATGTAAGTTCAGGAGCAATAGCTGTACTTGTTGGGCTCAGCCGCCTTCTGCTTGAATTCATCCACACTGGCCTTAGCTTGTGGCATAATTTCCATTCACAAAGACACAAGATGTTGAACACAGAAGCAGCGTGAAGGCTCATCAAATGACAACAGATTTGCCTCGAGGACCCTCAAAACTAAAAGCTAAGGCTGAGAATCAGGAAAGAAAAATCAGCAAAAATGCTAAGATCCTCTTAAGAAACAAGTGGGTTTCAAGATGACAGGCTGAAGAGCTGAAAGAGACTTCAGAGAGCAGCTCATGCAAACACCTCTCTTACAGCTGAGGAAACTGAGGACAGAGAATCTGTGAAGGGGCAAATGAATGGCACAGTAGACAGAGGACCGGCCTCAGATACTTAACACTTCCTAGCTGTGTGATCCTGACAAATCACTTAATCCCGACTGCCTCAGCAAAAGAAAATAGATTCAGAGAGAGAATGCTGTGAAGCAGCAGAATTCCTTTTCATTCCCTAGACAAGGACAACAAAGACAAAGAAATGGCAGGAAGCAAAGAAGTCCATTGGGCAAAGACTGGTCCTTGCCAAGACCTCCATTTGTCATCAGATGACTCCCATTATTAGAGTAACTACTACTACAGAGCCAGAGTCTAGGTAACAAAACCATTTCCAGGTCCGGGCCTGAGGCCCGTAATAACAAAGCCGTGTTGATCTACAGTGAATAACTCTGTAGAATTGGGAAGTGGGATCTATGAAGTGCCCCAGACCTACAAGAAAAACAATCAATCCAGAGGCAGACATAAAAATCCATTTCCTTTAGGGCACAGTATTTAGAAGTCTGATTCCCTTATTTAATTGATAATAAGGAAATTGTGCCTTGCCCAAAGATGACCCTAAATTTCATACTCTTTCCACTTTAGTGCTGACTCTGAGAATCTTGGAGTCAGCAGAACCTTCAAAGGGCCCTGCTCCAGGCAGCCCAAGCAGGGGATACAGCCTCTAATTTCTAGGACGCCTTTAAGGAGGCAGGGCTCACTCCCTGGCTACTACAGATGTCCTAGCCACTTTCAACAAGCCTCACACTAGGCTTGCCTTTCTCCTGAGCACCTATGCCTTCTCATTGGTCTTCCTACCTCAAGTGTTAGCACTTTTACAAAATTTGCACATGGCTGACATGTACAATAGGTTTGGGATGAGCTAAATGAGAGAAGGCTGGATGCTCATCCTGGCCCACTTGGAGTCTGACAACTTGGCTCTTCTATATGTTGGAAAGTTGCCTGGACCCCTGAGCCCCCGAGGTCGGTCATCCTGGATGTCTCTGTAGGTCGCCTCTGGGAAAATCCCTGGTCCCATCCAAGGCTGCAAACAGCAGCAGTTTTCCAGGAGTCTTACTGGTTTCTGGGGCTACAAGATTTCATTTGTTCTGTCCACAGTTTGTTTAAAAGTTCCCTTTAGGGCTGGGCAGGAGGATTGTTCCAAAAGAGGAGCCTTTCTCAAAAAACTCATCACATCAGGATCTCTCTGGGCAAACATTTATCCAGAATGGCTTTCTCCCAAAAAGAAAATACCTGCAGCGTTTGTGTTTCTTTTTTAAAGTTTAAACTACTTAAAATCTAAAGAATTCTTATCTACGAGGGTTCATACTGCCTTTCAAGTAAAGCAGATCCTCTAAAATTCAGTCCCCATGTATATGGCAACAGTTCAATGCAAGTATTTACATGGCATTTTGCAATTGTGGAAACTGAGGCTCTGTGAGAGTAAATAAAAATTGACATATGACAGAAATAGAACCTGAAGCCAGGTCTCCTGATTACAAGGTTGATGCTAATCTTCCAGAAGGATCTACCCAACACACTGGGGAGGTTTTTGGCTGCCTCTCCTTATCTCTTTTGAAAAACTAATCAATGGCTAAGATGACAGGAAAAGATCATGATAAATGTTGGAAGCGATGTGGGAAAACTGAATACTAATACATAATTGGTGGAGTTGTGAACTGATCCAACCCTTCTTGGACAACAATTTGGAACTATGCCCAAAGGGCTATCAAACTGTGCATATTCTTTGATCCAGCAGTGCTACTCTTGGGTCTGTCTCCCAAAGAAATCATTATTAAAAAAATGGGAAAAGGACCCCCATGTGCAAAAATGTTTGTAGCAGCTCTTTTTGTGACAGCAAGGAACTGGAAAATGAGGAGATGTCCGTCAGTTTGGGGAATGACTGAATAAGTTATGGTATATGAATGTGATGGAATATTATTATTATGTAAGAAACAATCAGCAGGATGATTTCAGAGAAGCCTGGAGAGTGTTGTATGAACTGATGCTGAGTGGTGAGTAGAACCAAGAGAACAGTATACAAAGAAGCAACAAGATTATGTGGTGATCAACTGTGATGGACGTGGCTCTTTTCAACAATGAGGTGATTCAGAATGATTCCAATAGACCTGGGATGGAGAGAGCCATCGGTACCTAGAGAGAGTGAAGAGGGGACCCCGAAACTCTGAAAATCCTTAAAGAAGAAAATCTCCTTCAACTCTGCCTCAGTGAGGGACCCTGCCCCAAAGGACAGTTTCACCTTTGTTATCTAGGTGGGGTCAGCTCAGTCCTGAAACTCATTGAATTCAATTCAAATTCCAGCTCCTAGCTGAAATCCAGCTAGGAGCCAACCTGGGACTCCACCCACGAGCCCCCTTCAGCTTGTAGCCAAAGTCCCCTATTATAAAAGACCCCAACTAAAACCCTCTCTTTGCAGAGGTTCCAAACATGCCAGCTATACCATACTTGGCATCCCAAGGAGCCTCTATCCACTGGAATATTCTTTCCAGTGCCATCCTCTCTCTACCCTCACCTATTTCCCTAACCAGACTTTAACCTTACTTCCAATCCCCATAATAAACCTCTTTTTATCAATCTGGGTTTTCAGGTTTGTAAGTTCCTTCACAGAGAACCTCTGTGCCACCAGAAGGAAGTCGCCAAAACTCCCTACCCTTGCGCCGAATCCCAAGGGGTTACAGGGGAGCCAAACCTCTCCATTTGGCTCCCTGAACCCCGAACTTGCCACTAGACCTTATCATTTAACTCCATGGCCACCAGAAACCCTAATTTCATTTGGGTTCCCTAAATCTAAACCTCATCAAGAGGATTATGGGAACAGAATGTGGATCACAACATAGTATTTTCACCTTTTTTGTTGTCTACTTGGTTTTTGTTTTCTTTCTCAATTTTTTCCTTTTTTGATCTGATTTTTCTTGTGCAGCATGATAAATATGTTAACATATATAGAAGAACTGCACATGTTTAACATACCTTGGTTTACTTGCTGTCTAAGGGAAGGAGAAAAAAAACACAGTTTTGCAGGGATGAATGTTGAAAACTATTTTTGCATGTATTGAAAAAATTAAAAACTAGTATTAAAAACTTAAAAATGAAAAAAGTCAGCATAAGTGGAAAAAAAAGACAAAAGAAAAATTAAAATTTATTAAGAACCTACTAAGTGTCAGGCACTATGCTAAGCTGTGAGGATATAAGGACAAAAACTAATTAGTCCTGGCTGTCAAAAGGCTTACGTTCTATAAGAGGAGACATGTGTCACTATATGTATACATATATGCATACATTCAAAACACATACAAAACAAAACAAGATTATTTCCTTTTGTTAGGCCCTCCAGGCATGCCAGACAGACAGCACCAAGATTCCAAAACAGGAAACAGATTCTCTCCAGTGAGAGAAAGGAGAGCTTGGCTGGACCAGAGAGAGTGGGAAAGGGAGTCAGTAATTATTATGAGGGAAAGATAGGCTTCAGTCAGATTGTGAAGAGGGACTTTACAGAATTTTATTGCTGATAAAGTTTACTGAGTCTTGTTTTTTCAGATGTAAGAAGCAACACTAGTGATGAGAATTTCTTACATGGCTAAGGTATGGACTAGTTTTTACCAAGCTTTAAAAAAAAAAAAATTTAGGGCAGCTAGGTGACACAGTAGAGTCAGGAGGATCTGAGTTCAAATTTTGCCTCAGACACTAGCTATGGAATCCTGGGTAAGTCACTTAATCCTAATGACCACCCCCAAAAAAGGAAAAAAAAAACTTCATTACCAGGGACAGCTCATTAAGTAGGAAAGGGGAATATGTAAGGGGTTTACATGAAAGAAATTGGGTCTTTGTAGTAGAGCTAATTTGGGATGACTCAAAGCACTACAAAATTTCCCAGATACAATCAAGAGCCATCTCCCCTTCCTCCTCCATTGCTAACCCAGTTCATCATCTACTGGCAGGATCTGGTTCAAGACCAATTTTTAGATGCACGGGCTATTACACAACCTGTAACCTTTTCAATTCCTTTTTTTCCCCAACATAGGCAGTGAGATGGATCTCTTTGGTCTTACTATGGATTTGCTCCTGGGGGAGGCTGCAGAATTTTCAGACATTAATTCTATTGCTACAATTGTCTCAATGAAATAACACGGTAGCAGGGCACAAAACCACAGAGTAAAAAAGCAGTAACCTTGTTACATAGCTGGAAAAGGATCTGTCCTCAAGTCTTCCTTTTTTTTTTTTTTTTTTTTTTCAAAACATAAACAGCACAATTAACTAAGAATAAAAAAATTACTGATAGGAGGTGGGGTGGGAAGGAGAACTCTTTTCAGTGACTTACACTGGCATTACGCACCATATACTTAAGTAAGCTCCCAAAGGATACTTAGATATAAAAGATCACACCATTAAAATTTTTTAGAGTAGATAAAAAATGGCCCTTCCAAGGAAGAGAAAAGAGGAATTTACATAGGATAAAATAATTTATATATTGTAAAAGTGAAGTTTTGAAGGAAAAAAGTCAACACAACTAGAATTACAAGAAAAATTTTTAAGAGGGAATTTTTTTTGTATGAACACCTGACAAAAGTTTGACATTCAAGATATAGAAGGAACTGACACAAATTAAGGATTATTCCAACTGGTAAATGGTCAAATCATATCAACAGTTATTAAAAGCACTACAAACTATTAACAACCTTATGAAAACTAGTTCAAGTCTCTAATAAGAGAAATTAAATTTGCATATGTTTACTAAACAAAGTGGCAAAGATGATAAAAACAATTTCTTCAAACGACTCCATGAAGTAGTTAGTGTAAATATTACCCTCATTTTTTGCAGCTGAGGAAATCTGAGGTTTAGAAATTACAACTTGCCACAAGTCATACAGCAACTAAATGGCAAAATCAAAATTTTAATTTAGATTTCTGGATTTCCATAAATTCTGAATTGGCATATCATTCCTTAAAAGTAAAGCACAAACGAACACAAAAGACAAAACAAATAACCCCAACTACATAAAGAGCTTTGGCATGGACAAAATCAATGCAACTAAAATCAGAAAGGAAGTAATTGAGGAAAATATATGCAGTAAATATTTCTGATAAAGGTCTCATGTCCAAGACTTAAAAAAACAATTCAAGTATATAAGAGCCTTCCCCAAACAGATATAATGGTCAGGGATATGAACAGGCAGTTTCAAAAGAAGCTATTAAAAGCATTAATGCAAGCTAAAAACAATCCAAAAACAGAATGTTCCAAATCACTAACAGTAAGAGAAGAACAAATTAAAATATCTCTAAGATTTCACCTCTTCCACCAATCAAACTGACAAAAGATGACAAGATCAAAACAATGTTTGAAGGGCTGAGAAAATAACTAATAGTTTCACTGTACAACCATTCTGGGAAATAATTTGGAATTCTGAGAATAAAGTTACTAAATTATTCATCACTTTTGATCCAGGGGTCTTCACTCCTGGTGATACAGGAGATTAAAGGCCGGGGGAGGCTAGACACATCTTGAAATATTTACAAGAGCACTTTTCATGATCTTAAAAAAGAAACAAAATGGGTACACACCCATGCCCTGAGAAGTGGCCGACCAAAATGGCGGTATATGACTCTGAGAGACTATCACTGAAATATCAATCAGAAATTCATTGAAACATGGGAAAACTCATATGGAATAAATGCGCACAATAAGAATATCAGCAATGCCTAAGAGAAGGTAAATCAACAGAACACACTCAGGAGGACATCACAGAGTAATTATAATACCAAAAGGGCTGGCAAGGAGACATGACTAAATGCATGCCAGAACTGTGGGGCTGCTGCCTAGGGTGGGTACCATGTGGGCACTGGGCCACTTGGAGTCTGCCTGATTATTTTTCATTTATACTTGCAAAGGCACAATATAAAGGAATGCTATAATTAGAAATGATTGGGGTGTAAAGATAAAAGGCACCAAATAAAACATTTCAAAATGTATGTATAAGATATCATCTTACATAAATCAGATAAGTTAAAATGATAGAAGGAAGATATGACAAATGTTGAAGGCAATGTAGAAAAACTGAGATACTCTTCCACTGTCGGTGAAACTGTGAATGAATCCAACCATTTTGGAGAACAATCTGTTATAAGAATTTTAAAGAGTTATAAAACTATGCATACCCTTATTAGATTAGTTTCCCAAGGTGCTCAGGGGAAAATGGAAAGAACCTGTATGCTCTAAAATATATATAGCAGCTTTCTTTGTGGTAGCAAAAAACTGAACAAGCTGTGGTATATGATAGAAATGGAATACTACTATGCTAGAAGAAACGACAAGGATGATTTCAGAAAGACCTTAAAAGACTAAGATGAACTATGCAAAAAGAAGCGAATAGAACCAAAAGAACACTGTATACAATAACAACAAAGCTGTTTTAAGAACAACTGTGAATGATTATTATGAACACTCAAATCAACTATTAAGGACCTATGAAAGATGTTACTCACCTCCAGAGAAAGAACTTATAAAAAAGAAGTTTGTATAGTGTGGTTTACAGACATAGGTCTGTACATCTAACAGTACAGAGTGGGGAGGGAGCAAAATAAAAACTACATAGCAGAGAACAAAAGAAAACTCAGAAGGAAGCACAGAAAAGTGGGCTAGTTTTAGAAATGTATAGTATTTGGTACATAGTTTTTTCAAAAAAAGCAAACTGTGAAATGGAGATTCATTATTTCATAGCAAATCCTTTTTTTTGTGTTATACTGCATGTATGAAAATAGTTTTTCCCCCATCTTTTTGTATTTCATTTCAAAATGAATGTATATAAATACATGCAAAACAACAAAGAAACGTCCAGTTACAATAAAGGCAGCACAATTAGTCAGACTGTGCTTAGTGACAAGCAGTGACTGCCAGTTTAAGGGAGCAGAGAGCTGGCCCAGAGGTCAGGAAGCCCTCTGCTTCAGATGCTGTCTATACACCTCCCAGAGATGAGGTCCTCAGTAAGTGGATGGAATTGGCAGAGAATGACATATTGCTCCCTGGGGCAGGCAAGGAAGGGACCTGATAGGGCCCCCACCCTCTGTGGAGGTCAATAAAAATGTTCATGGTTCATGCTATCCTTGCTGATGCCCTCTCGAGGTTAAACCCCACCACTGCACTCTGCTCCCACCTCTCCCTCCCTGTGGTTTCTCCTTTGACCCCCCCCCCCGCCCCATGGCCTTCAGTGTCTTTCTCCTAACTTTTTTAGGGTGATAAACTCCTCTCTGGATTTAGCCCACCAACCAAAGGTGTGCTCCAACCTCACTGGGTGTTCCCTTTCTCCTGTGAATTCCACAAGGAAACTTATCTTTTCCATCATTAATTGTTAGAAGCCTTTTCCTTGCTAGCCATCTGCTCTACCCACTCTATTTCATATTTCCCACTCCTGGTGTCTACTGTACCTTTTCATTTTGTCTGTAACCTCTTCTCCTAAATAAATCTACCTTTTGTCAAAAAGGAGTGTAGATTGTGAATTCTTCACCTGCCTGAACCCCAACATTTGGTTGCTGAACCCCAAACACACCAATGGACCCTGAGCACATCATCTGGTGCCTGGATTGCTCTTCTAAACTACATCATTGGGTCCATAAATCATATCACCCAAGCCCCAGGAAGCACTCTACCCCACGGCACCAGTGTCAGAAATATACCCTTTTACAGGTGGCATTTCAATGGGAAACTCTCTCTAACTTAAGAACTTGGGGACTCTAAAATACGTAGGAAGTGTGATGTGAAATGCAAAACAGCCTACAAGTCACCAGGCCTAAGGAGAACATGTTCATTCCTTTTTATCCATGGGGTCAGGAAGCTCTCTCGGGCACAAAAGTTCCAGGGACATCCATAATTCTGACCCAAATGACTGCAGTCAAGCACAAATCCTACACAAGAAAGCGCTCTCTGTTTGGCTTCATAACAGGGAACTCCAGATAGAGCTGTTCAGTGAAGAACCTGAATGGTTCAGGGAGGAGCAGTCAACAAGCAGCCACCGAGATTCAACCATCAAAAAGACAGCTCTCGACCTCAAGGAGCTCACAACCAAACGGGTGAAGACAACACACAACTTGGGGGGGAGGGGAGAGGGATAGGCACCAGAGGGTATCTATCAGAAAGCAAAAAGTTCCTGAAGAACAAACCAAACAGAGAACCACGGGAAATGAAAAGACTGTTCTCTAAAAAGGAAGTCTGTGGGAGGAGCTTTTAGCCCTGCCCTCCAATTAGAGGGGAGAGGCTTCTACTCAAGATGGGGAGGAAGGGTAAAGCATCAAAGTGGATGAGGTTTCAAGTGATGAGCTAAGGGGAAAAAGGGGAAAACTATGCAGTCCAGAGGAAGGAAAATCACTAAATGATCTGCTCTGGGTTAAATGGCTCCATTTGAATTTGAAATGAGGTGTTCTGAGCCCAAGCTTAGGATTCTTGTCATCATACCTGCTAAGATCATACAACACTTACCTAACAGAGGTTTCCCCACTTTCCTCCCCGCAAAAATCAATAAATAAATGAACCAATGCTATGAAACATCAATTGACCACACACTACTTTGGAAAATACTTGAACAATTGGTAAGCAGCCCTGAATAAAATCAGTAATAATTCATTACCTTGGCCAGCCCAAGTGTGTCCATAAAATATTAAAAGCTGTAACAATAAGGTACCAGGCATCTCAGGGAGATGAAGTGAGCCTAGACTACTATCAAGAGGGGGAGCACCCACATTTATAACATCAAAGATCCAGACACAGAAGTAAAAAGATAGAATTTGAGGGACTGTCTCCCAGGGTTGACACCTCCTACTTTGCCCTTTTATCCCCACCTCTGAGCAGTCTGTCTCCAACTTCAACCATTATCTCTCTCAACTACCACATCGGGGACCTAAAACAATAATGCTCAAATTCTTCCCCATCATGAAAACCAGAGCCCCTTTATTTTAGCCTACCCTCCCCTCAACTTACTTTGCAACTCTTCTCACTTTTGCTGCCCACCTCCTTCAAAGAATCACCTCCTCTCACTGCCCTGAGTCCCATACTCAGGAACCAGATCTATCCACGGACAGTAAAGTTAACAATGGTCCCCGTGAGGCTGCGTCCAGTAGCTCTGCTTGCTTGCTTTGCTCAGATTTGTGATTTCACTGGAATCAAAAATAGCTAGTAAAGAAACACTCCTCCACCAAAAGTAGACTGACAACTGTTCTAACCTTTGGGAATTCCCAGGACTGACTTGCCCTGGATCACAGTAAAGATGCTCAGTGCTAAGACTTGAATCCAGGTCTTTCCTCTCCCTAATCTGTCCCTTTTCAGTCCTCCTACTCAAGTCCCTAACAGTTTCTGACTCAAATTCCCACCCATCATGCTCCATGCCCCTGCTACGCCCTCAGCTTTCATGATACTGCTTCCTCATGTTTTTCATTCCCAAGCCTTCAATCTCCTCTGCTACAGCTCTTGCTTCTCGTGTGGGTGTCCTCAAAGACTCTATCCTGGGCTCTCTTCTCATTTACTTGCAGATCTCATCTGTTCATATAAGTTCAATTTTCATTTTTATCCAGATTTATATCCATCAGGAACCCTAAACCCCCAGGGTCTATCTGCCCACTGGACATCTCAAAATGAATGTCGTCACTCTTTTCAGCAACTTGTCTAGAAGGGAACTCATCTTTCCTCCTAAGTGCTCCCTTTCTATCCAAAATTCCCTATTTCTATTCAGGGCATCAATTTCCTTCCCATTCTCAAGAGACAAAACCTTAAGGTCCCTCCTCTTAACTCTTTACCTCCTGGAATTTCAAAATCCTGTAAATTCTATAACCGGCATAACCCTAGTCTGACCCTGACTCAGATTTTCATTATTTCTTGCCTAGACTATTCCAAGAAACTTCTTAATTTGTCTCCTGCTTGGCTGCCACTGAAGAAATGCTTAATAAATGCTTATTGATGTGCATAGCTTTTGCTGCTTCTGTATCCAAAGTGAAAAAGAAGAATAAAGAAAAAGATCCACATTAATAGCAGCTTTCTGTGGTAGTGTAGACTTGGAAACTGAGGAAGTGCCGAACCAGATGGAGTGTTACCATGCTATAAGAAACGATGCAGGGAACATTTATATGGTAACAACGGTGACGTGAAGACCAACAACGCTGAAAGACTAAGAAGAACCTGATCGTAATGAAACATGTCACCCTCCTCCAGGTAGGGAGCTGAGGGACTCAGAGGCCTTCCTTCCTTCTGTCATGTCTAAGGTAAGAATTGTTTTATACAACTATACACATTTGTAATGGAATTTATTTTTCTTGACTTCTCAATGTCAGGAAGAGAAAAAAGTTCTGTAACTGAAAAATTTTTTTAAATAAATTTTTAATAAGAGAAAAATAAATGCTTGATGCTTTAACTTGTTTCTGGTCTCTCACCTTCCTTGTCTATCCCAGGCTAAGTGCTAAAATAATCTTCCTAAAGTATAGCTCTGACTGCGTCGCTTCTGCTCCAAAATCTCTGGGCTCTACCAATTTACTCTGTAACAAAATGCAAGCTGGCGTAGCCTGGATGGTTTGGTTTTAAAGACTTCCACAACCTGGATTTCGCCAACCTTTCTCATCTTAATGTACCTTTTTTCCCTTCACATGCTCTAAGTTCCAATCACACTGGCTGACTTGTCCCATCCATTTAATTATTACTAATATTTTATTACTAGCAAGTTATGGGATATAAAAGCAATGAAACATTATTGTTCTATAAAAAGTGATTGACAGGCTGGTTCTAGTAAAGCTTAGAAAGATTTATATGAACTAATGCTGAATGAAGCAAGTAGAACCAGGAAAACATAGTACACAGTAACAAGATTATGTGATGATTAACTGTGATGCACTTGGCTCTTCTCAGCAATTCAGTGATCTAAAACAAGTACAATAAACTTTGGATGGAATCCACATCCAGAGAGAGCACTATGTTGATTGGATATGGATCAAGGCGGACTGTTTTTTACCTTTTTTTTTTTCCTCGTGGTTGCTCCCTTTTGCTCTGATTTTTCTCTTCCAACATGACTCATATATGTAAAATATTAATATGCATTATATAACCTAAAATGTTTTTTAAATAAATAAGATAATAATTAGCATTTATCTTGTGTTTAAAGATTTCAGAGTACCTGTCGTCTTATCTGATCCTTATAAAACTCCTGGGAGGCAAGTGTCATTATCCCATTTAACAGATGAGGAAACTAAGGCAGCTGGTCACACAACTAGCCTCTGAGTATCTGAATTTAGACCTTCAAGACATTAAGTCACCAGCTCTACACTACCACCTAGCTGAGGAGTTCGAAATAGCACAACACCTCTGAAAAAAACTACCTTTTATTTACTTCCCTGCATATCAGTTCCATCCCCCCCATCCTGCTCAGAGATAAACACCCTGAGGACAGGGTTGTTTTCATCCCTTCTTGTTCAGTCCCTTGCACAAATCCCGTACTTAATAATCAGGGGAGGGGAAGGGGAAAGTAAGAGGAAAAATGCTGTAACGAACATGGAAACGTTTAGAAGAATTACACGTTTAACCTATATTGGATTGCTTGCTGTCTTGGTGAAGGAGGAAAGGCAAGAGGAGGAGAAAAATCTGAAACACAAAGTTTTGCAAAGGTGAATGTTGAAAACTACCTTTGCATGTATTTGGAGAAATAAAATATTATAAAAGTTTTAAAAAAGAAACATGCTGGAAAGACTTCAGGGAAAACAGGTGCATGAATATAAGGTGGGTGGACCTTTCTTCCTTGGTCCAGACATTTGGAGAAGAAATTTGTAACTGCACCCTCAAAGCTAATAAATTGCAGAGCTTCTTTTCACCCCTAGGACTTTTCACCATATGGACTGGGTCCATTCCCCAAAAAGAACAACAAAAGAAGATAAGGATCCATTTGGACAAAAACATTTATAGGAACTCTTTTTGTGATAGCAAAGAACTGGAAACTGAAGACTGAGTGCCCATTATGTGAAGAATGGTCTATGAAGGTGATAGAATACAGCTGTGTGTGATATGACAAAGGGAAGCCCGGGAAGGCTTGTGTGAACTGATGCAGAAGGAAGTGACCAGAACAAGGAGAAAAATACATACAGTAACACTACCACAGTAAAGATAAACAACTCTGCACCAGCCCTGAAGTCAGGAGGACCTGAGTTCATATCTGGCCTCAGACACTTAACACTTCCTAACTGTGTGACCCTGGATAAGTCACTTAACCAATTGCCTCAACCAAAAAAAAAAAAAAAAAAAGAAAAAAGATAAACAACTCTGAAAGACATAAGAATTCTAATGAGTGCAAATTGCTAACCATAAAACCATAATACCAGAGAGTTCATGATTCAACCTGTTTCCCACTTCCTGACATCCTGACACAGGACTCAGGACACAGACTGAGACATTTTGGATATGAGCAACAGTGATTCTGTTCTACCTGACCATATATGTCTGTAACAGGGATTGTGTTTACGAGGTTTTTCCCCCCAAGTCTGTTGGGCAGGAAGAAATTGTGGTAGAGAGAAAAGATGGATTTTGCTAGTTGAAAAAAATTTTAATTAAAAGAAGTAATCAGAAAAAATTCAATTCAATTATTTTCAAGAAAATGGCCTTAACAACTAAGGAGTTTTGTCTCAGAAAGGTTAGCCCAGCAAATCATCATGAACCCAGTAACACTCACTTGTAAAGAGCAGCACCTGTTTGCTGCTGAAAAATTGGCAAATTAACAGAGGACCACATGAACATCACTTTAGAGGTAGAAGGGACCTCAGAGACCATCAGGTTGGAGAAACTGAGGCCAAGAGAGGTGATGTGGTCTCCAAGAGTCAAGCAGCTATTTAGTGTCAAAGATGGAACTGGAATCATTTGAGCGGACTTAGGTCTAGCACGTGATCCACCCCAAATGTGCTAAAAAGGCCTCAAAAACAATCTTCTAAATTCAGGGTGGCCGTCAGAATCCCAGGATCTCCAAGATCAGGTTCACAACCACTATTTTATGAAACCAGTCCTGCTGCCCCCAGAGAGCAGAGCAACCTGCTGGTCCTCAGTTATACCACAAGAAACACGTGACAATAAGTAATTTCTGCACCAACCCCTTCTCATTTTCACCGTCTTGTGAACGGCTTTCCCAACCTCCTCCCTCTTCAAGGGGTCTTTGGTTCAAATTCAATTCAACATTTACTAAACATCTGAGTGGTGTGGAGTAGTTAAAGCATAGGAGGCCCCGAGTTCAAATCCAGCCTCACTTAGCAGCAGCTGTAGAGCCCTGGTCATGGGACTCCTCAGTGCCTCAGTTTCTTCACTCAAAAGGGACTAGGGCTTATGACCTCTCAGGCTCCTTGCCAGCTCTAAATCTGTGATTCTAAGGAACTATGCTAGGCCTTGAGGGTATATGACTAAGGGCCACGGGAAGCTTCTCTGCATAAAGGAGCAGGATGAAGGCCACATGGGGAAAAGGGCAGGCCACAGGGCGCTCAGCTAGTGAACTCTACTTCAGCTGAACAGCACAAACTCAGACCCCAGGGGGTTCAAGCAGTGGGAAGCAGGTAGTTCACAACCACTGGTTTCCTCCCAGAGCAGGTGCTGGGGTCCCCTAAGAGTTAATGATACCCCCAGTGGCACACAACGTCCAAAGGTTTAGAAGGCAGCTTAAAGCAAGAAAACTGAGGCCCAGAGAGAGGAACAAAGAGATTTGGCCACCAGTCCCGGGTGGGAACCTCCAGGGACAGGACTTGGAACGTTCCAAATGCCTCCCCTTGAGTTTCTGGGACTTGTAAAGTGTTCTCTGCTTTTCCAGAACTACTTTCCAAGTACTCTAAAGGGGCTCTTCCTCCTTGGGGATTCAGCATCAAGAGGTTTGTTCTCCTGGACCATTTCTTCCCTCTTTGGGAGGCCTACCCTGTGGGGGGCAAGGCTCCCCACCTGAGGAACCCAGGCTGTTCCAAACAGTCTGAGGGAGTCAGCCCATCTGACTGCCTGATGCTGGGCAGGTCTCCCCTCTCCTCTGGGCCTCCATTTCCTGAAACTGATCAAAGTAGGGATGGGAGCCTTCGAGGCCCAAGAACGGGGAGGTCGAAGGCAGTGAGCTCCCAACTCTGACCGAGGAGCTCTCCCTCTCTATAGATTTCTTTTGGACATGGCCAAAACAAACGTTTATTTTACTTGACAATATGTATTTTAATAACGGAAGAGGAGAGAAAGAAAAGGTAGATTTTTGTTGAATTTTTTAAAACAAAATTTTTTTTTTTTTTAAAAGAGAGGACTTGGACTAAATGGATGCTTCAGAATATCAAAACTATGGACTTTCTTAAAAAAAAAAAAAAATCCCCAAACCCTGTAAGCAAACCCTGCCAGTTTTGCTCCTACCTTATTAAACTGCAGTGGGGACTTTTTTTTTTTTTTTAACAATCAGTAAATAACAGAAGGGCTGAGCTCCATGTGGGCTCACAGTCACTTGGGGTTTTATAAGTTTTTCAGGGCTTTTTGTTGTTACTCTTGCTTCTGCTATTTCTTCTTGTAATTTAAAACACAATATATCAATTAAAATCAAGTCGACCGATTCTCAGCTGATTAATTCCATCTACACGGCCATCTTTAAGCTCTTGGCTGGTTTTAGTAATGGCTCGCTTTCACCATTTGGAACGGGCAAATTAGCAAACAAGACGAATTTACTGGCTGGACTGAGCGATAAATTGTTTAAGGTAGGCCGAGACCGGCCAGAAGCACAGAAGCAGCAATGGCAAATGAGACAACGGGAAGAAAGGAGTCTGACTTGGGATCACATGAAGATCCCCTGATCACCAACAGGCCGGAATCAAGAGCCAGCAGCTCTCCAGCCATCAGTAGCAGCTTCTGCGCCACATTCCTTCCAACTTCATCTCCTCATAAAATGAAATGATCCTTTTGCCCTCCTCTGGAATTCTAACTTTGCTCCAATCCACTAGAACCACTCAAGACCTCTTCCCAGCATGAAAAAGGAACTAAACCAGAAGGAATAGGACATGTTAACAGAAATTACAAACAACTCTCGGTTATTTCAAAGTGATTATCTGCATCCAGACTGAGCCTTAGGATGTTGTTCCAGGACCAGTCCTCAACTAGCAGGAAACTGAGGAACTTTACAAATCCATTCACGAAACATTCTTGAGCATCTCTATGTGTAAGGCATCATGGGGATGATCCCAATCCTGTTCTCGAGGAGAGCCATACAAGAAAAATCTAGTTTAAAAAAAGCTTTAAAAATCCTGTTCACCTTTTTAACAAGCGAAAAGTGGACTGGGAAGCGGGAGACCGCAAAGCTTCTTTACTGCTGCCAATCCATGAAAGCAGGAGTCTCTCTCTGTAATGACAGCCTTCTGCTGGCCTAGTTGTACAACAAGACATGGTCTACCACAGCCTCCCAAAAACTACGGGTAATGGCAGTGAAAGCAGGTGTGAACACAGGATGAATGAGGAAATTCAGGGCCTAGAATGAGCAGATCTCATCAAATAACTGTGTGATAAGAAAGAAAAGGCCCAGCTCAGTACAAGAGGATACCTGGGGGACAGCCCTAATTCTACACAGATACCTTTGAGATACCAGAAGTGAGGAAGTCTTCCAATACACAGGATAGAAGTTCTTTAGGTGAAACTAAAGTTGCATAAGATGGGTGGGCAGGAATCTGATTATCTAGAGGAAATTTCCATATCAGTGAGATCACAGATCCTTAGAGTATTTGAGTAAGAGAAAGCCAAGAAGTTGAAAATATTTTTTCCTAAAACCAGCCAAGATGGCAGAGTGGCAAGATGCAGTAGAATCCACCTCTCCCCCATATCTGCTCACCTATAGAGATCTAGAAAACACACCTGATGAGGAAATCCGAGGAAAAATCATAGTGAGTCATTTTCCCAGCCCAGGCTGGCTGAGGGAAACAGAGGTTGGTATCTAGCCAGGAGCATTGCAGGACTGAGGGCCTTCCTGCGGCAGGGTACCACAAGTTGGTACAGAGAGGCTGGACACTGAGAAACAGGAACAGGCGCCAACTGGCAGCTCTGTCACCCGTTACGCAGTGTTGAGTGACAGGTTTGATGGGGACTGAGGGAGGAATCTCCACCTAGGGATGGCAGTCACTGGTCTCAGCGTGTATATAGAGTATAGCACAAGTACAGAAGCAACCGAGTGGGGTCTCAGCCGTGTCTGACCCCTGCAGCAGAATTACCGCAGCAAGAAGCCCAGTGTAAAGGAAGCCTCCAGTTCTATGGATCTGAACCTGCAGAGCTTTCCAATTGATGGTTGTCTACTGGAACTCAAACCCAGGACAAGTCTACAGTTATGTTGCTCAGACCCAAGCCAAGTCAGGAACTATAGAACTCGGAGCAGAAGGGAAATGTTAGGACTTGGTCCTGGGATACCCAGAAAGCTGACAGGTCCTCAGTCTGAACTGTTCCTGAGAGCCTGGAATAACATCACCCTCAAGGGTTTTTTAACCAGTAGTTCTAGATCCAAGAAGACACAAACAGGACTAGGCTTTGTCCAGTCACTCCGTCCACAAGAACCCAGAAAGCGTGGCCATCACCAAGTCTGAAGTCATTACATACACCCAGAAAATCTTTGATCGATTCTGCCTGTATTACCCATCATGCTATCTTCTGGTTTTTTAAACGTCCACTACTTGCCATTGCCAGAGTCCTAAGCTCCTACCACACACCTAAATACAGGCCCCTGTTTCTGACTTGAGAACAAGAGAATGCTTACCAGCATCTTCCAGGTGCACATTCTGTATGTTCTCTTGCATTTATGGGCTGTGTATATGGAAAAACACAGAAATAAATCCCTCTTGCCACTGACCCCATAGCTTAACACATCCTTTAAGGGGCAGGAATTGTGACAAACACCTGATTTCACAGTGGGCCAGACCTGACAAGAGAAGCATTTGGGCACGCTGCTTCTGGAACCTTTTGCAGGATATTTCAGCAACATTTTTGCAGCTACTAAGTTTCTCAAGTCAAAAAGGACACTGGGAGAAAATTTAACAAGTTTTTAAAAAGTACAGAGATATTAAGAGAGAAAACCTGAATTTAAGTTATTTTTAAAAGCACCTAAGAGAAACTATAAACTCTTCTTCAGCCTTCCTTGGCTTTTAAGATCCTCAACTGTCTTTATGCTCCTTTCCTGGTTTATTTCTGTGACTCTTATAGTCCAAACTGGACCTTATGCCCATCTCTCAGAACCCTATCCTCAGTCAAGGTGGGGCTCAGATGCACCTCCTCCAAGAAACCCATCCCTGATCCCTGGGCTATTAATGATGTCTGCTCCTCAAGTGTCCTGCAAGGGAAAATAAACTCTTTGAGGGTAGGGACTTTTTGGGTTTTGCCTTTGTATTTCTGTGCAGCCTTTGCCACCGGCATTAATAAATGCTTCAGATGCATCTCAAGGAAACCCTCCACCCTTTTCAAATTTCCTGTGTCCTAAAATTCCCATTTTTCTTGGGCCAAATCGTGCCCTGCCAAAGTTTAATTACTTATGGAAATTGAACTAAAGGAAAAAATAAAAAAAGAACCAAACCTTCCCATTTTTGGCCTTTGGGGCGTAAATTAAAAACTTTTTATAAATTGTGGGAAGGGAAAAAGGGGAAGGAGGAAGGATTTTCAAATCTTACAGGACCTTTGGGGGCGGGGCCTTATTAAAGCTTTCCTTTTAAGTGGAGGGGGGAGGGAAGAGGAAGGATTCACGCAAAGTGGGGCTAACAGCCTTTTAGTTCACTTTCCCTGAGTTTTGCAACAGAGGAAACCCCTTCCAGCCAATTCGGGCCCACGAAATGGATTCCTGAAATGAAGGGGAACCTCCTTGAGCTAAAAAAGGAGGCCTTCACGGTCTAAAATTGGAGTACTCGCCAAAGGGGGAGACGCCTTCCCAGGGCTCCCTTGGGCCCACTCTGTCAGGAGAACCAATTTTCCCGGCTCTTCAAACTGTCATAGAACCTCTTCCCAGCCCCTTTTCAAAGTTGGCCTCACTCCTTCACCTGAAAACATTTTTCAAACTGCAGGCCCCCCCAAACCTCGAAAAATTCCAAGGGGAAAGGCCCCAAACCTCCTGGGCAACCCCAGCAGTGAAAATGAGGCCATGAGAACAAGAGGAAAGGCCTTAACTCCAAATCCAGTTTTTAATCCTCAAGAGTTCAACCCTGTTCCCGGGGGAAAAAGGGGTGGGGGTGCCTCCACCCGTGTCAATCGAGGTGGGACCATGGGAATTGGATCCGGGACAGCGAAAGGGGCCGGAAGATTGACAGGCTGGAGTGGGGGCTGTCTGCCTCTGGCTGGTCTCAGCCCACCTTCCTCCAGAAACAAAGACCCACCTTTGAGCTCCGGCGGTAACCTCGCGGGGGCGAGCCGGTGATGGGGAGCCCCCCCCCCACAGTGTGGCAGCGGCTCTCACACGGGCTGACAGATGTGAGAATGAGGCCCGGGAGTTCGGGCGGCACCCACCGTGCTAAGCTTAAGCACAGAGGAAGGCCCCGGAGGCTGACTGGGCCGTCCTTCCAGCTAAGAACCGAGTGGGGCTCGGCTAGGCCAGGGCAGCCCACCACGCTCCGGGAGGGCCCAGGGGACGCCCGGCCTAATCCTGAATCCGTGACACACCCGGGACAGCTTTCTCAAGGACAGACCCGGTGCCTTTCGTGCCTCTCCTATCCCTCCAAGTGCCCTGCAAAGCCGGATTCACCTCTGAATAAATGAATGGAAACCAGATAATCGCGGCCATTCCGGGCCATTCATTATTGGCCGGCACTTATTGATCCCGGGCCGGAGGCAGGAAATCCCGGGCAGGCCCGGCCCTGAAAGAACTAAAGGTCTGCCTGCACACCACAAGGGTCTCCAGAGGCCGCACCTGGAGGACCTGCCCGAAGGGCCACAGCTTCCCGGAAGGGACCGGGGTCAGGGGGCGGGAGCCCGAGTCCCAGCTGGGCTGCTGGTCGGGCGGCCCGTTTGGGTCCGGTCCCTGCCCCTCCGGGGCTCAGGCGGCGCCCCGGGGCCTGGGGCCTCGGGAGCCCCCGCCTCAGCATCCCGGGGGGCAGCCCCGGGGACAAGGCGGCCCGGCCGCCCCTGGGCCACTGCCGGGCGAGCTCCCGGGGCCTTCCCACCAGAACGGGCCCAGGCGGAGCGTTCCCAGTCTGGGAAGCCTCCGCGGGGGAGGCGGCCTCCGCGGGGGAGGCGGCCCCCGGGCCGAGCTGGCCGGGACGGCCGGGAGGGGACGCAGCCTGTCAGCTCCGGGGTTGCAGAGGAACGAGGCCGGGCCGCTCACAAGGGGAACAATGGCCTCTGCGCGCGGCCCGAGTGGGAGAGGAGGCCGGGCCTCCGGCCCGGGGCCTCCGCAGGGGCCTGGGGGGCCCCCGGGCGCGGAGTCCCGCCTCTCCCAGGTAGCCCCGGGCGCCTGTCCCAGCGCGGCCCGGCGGCGTTCCCGGCAGAGAACGGCGCCTCCCGCGGAGCGGCTCCGGCTGCTCCCGCCTCTCGCTTATCCCGGGAGGCCCAAGGCCAAAGTTCCCGGCCCGCGAGGCTGCGGGGAAGCCGTCCCCGCGCCCGGCCCGCAGGGGGCGCTCTGCCCGCGCTCCCGCCCGCTGACGCCCCCTCCGGCAGCCTCCCTTCCCGGGCAGCGCCGCTCTCGGGCCGGGGGAAGGTGACCACCGGCTCGGGCCGCATGGCCGCCCCCCCTGGGGCCGAGCGCGCTCCCCGCCCCCCCCGCGGCCGGGGAGCGGGGGGCGGGGGTCCGAGGCCGGGCTGCAGGGAGCCGGCAGCGGCGCCTTTTTCAAACGGCCCCGCTTCCCGCCGCCGCCGGGCCGGGCCCCGTCCCGCGCGCTGTCACCGCTCGCCCGCTCGCTCACTCACCATTGTGGTTGACCCAGGTCGGCTTCAGGAGCTTCATTGTTCGGCCGCCGGGGCCGGGTCCGAGGCCGAAGCCGCCCCCGGGCTGCCTGCCAGCCGAGGCGGGGCCGGGCCGGGCGCTCAGCGCCCCGGGGCCATGGAGCCCGCGGGGCCCGAGCCCGGGCCCGCCCAGGCCGCCGCCGCCGCCGCCGCCGAGGCCGCCTTCGAGCCCGAGCAGCCGCCGAGGCCGAGGCCGAGGCCGAGGGTTCCTTCCCCCGCCAGGCCGGGCCGCCGCCCGGCCCGCCGCCGCCGCCGCCGCCGCCCTCAGCAGCAGCCGCCGCGCGCAGCAGCCGCCGCCGCGGGCGCCCATTCCGCCCCGCCCCGCCGGCCCGCGCCCGCCCCGCGCCCCCGGCCCATCCCGGCGTCCGCCCGCCGCCCGCCGGCGGCGCCCGGCAACGCCGGAGTCCCACCGCCCGCGCCCTGCCAAAGGCCGCCGGGAACGGCCCCGGAGGGGTTCCCCCCCTGCCTTTCCCTCCCCCGCCCCCGCCCGGGGTTCTCCCGGGGCTGCACCCTGAACACCCTCCCCCCTGTTCCGGTTCTATTCCTTCCCGCCCGTGTTCCCGAGCGCCCACCTCCATTCCACGGCACCAGCACCTCCCCCAGGCCTGTGCTCCCCATGTCCCACGGTCCATGTTCTAGGTGTCCTCTCCCAGGTTTCGTTCTGGCCCTTCCCGGGCGCTAGTCCTTCCCCGCATTCCTTTGTTTCCCTCCGGTGTTCCATGTTCCAGGGGCCTCCCTGGGGAAGGCCCGTCTGGTGTCCCCCACCCGGTGGCCGCCTCCCTCCGCTTCGGTCCGGGGCCTCCGCCCAGCCCTTGGCATCCCACGTTCTAAGGGTCCTCCACAGACACCTCTGACGTCCCCTGTTCTGAAGGCCCCTCCCAACTTTGGCATTCTCTGTTCCGCCCGCCCCTTTCCTTTCAATTTCTAGTGCGCGTTTGCCCAAGCCCTCCCAGCGCCGACATCCCCTGTTCTAAGGGGGGTCTCTGTCCCATCCCCATCCCTGCCACACTCTCTCGTGTCTGTCTTTCCTCTCAGCCGCACCATTGCCCATTCCAGGTCCCTTTCCCTCAGCATCCCCACGACCCCAGACTGCAGGGCACAGGAGCGTCTGACAGAGGCAAAGTGAGCAGAGACCCCCTCCCCGCCCCCCCAGCCTTCTTGGGGCCCTCCCCCGGCTCCCCTCCTTTAACTCCTGCCGGGGCCGGAAACCTTGGGGTGGGACCAGGGGGGAGGAAGTTTCAAATTACCCAGCCTCCCAATCTTCATTTGGTGAATGAGGCACAGAGAGAAGGGGGGCCCCCCAAAAACCCCAAAACCCCCGGGTTGGGCAGGGGAAAATGAAAGAAAATGGACTTTTACACCCAAAAACCAAACTGCTAACGGGGACTCAGGGTTTCCTATGCAAAAAGGGGATCCCCGACTTTGGGAAGTTGTAGTTAACCGTTTTTGTGGGGGACCCTAAAAACCCTTTCCTGCTTGTGTTTTTGTTTGGGGGTTAACAAAATTCCTGAAGTTTTAGGAAAACTTATTTTGTAATACTTAATAAAGCCGCCCCCCCTTATTGGTGGTTTGTTTTAAAGAAAAAGCCGGGGGTTTTCCAGAAAACTTTCTCTTGTAATTGAATGAGGGATGCCCTTCCCTTGACAGGGGAAAGGGAGACGGATGGGAAGCATAGGGACCGGAACAGAAGGAAGCAGGTTCCCCAGATTGGGGCCAGGAGCCCAGAACCCAAGGGGTTTACCGACCGAAGGACTAGGTAATTTCCCCCCTCAGAGAGGGGAGGCCCGGGGAGGTGCCAGAGCCGGGAACAAGCCCAAATTGGACAAAATACTTGTTTTATGAATGAAAAGTTTCCCCCTCCCCACCCCAAAGTGGGGCTGGAGGGGAAAAGGCCCACAAGGGGAGGGAGAGTAATTGAAATAGCCAAAAAGCCCATAACTGTTATGGCCAAAAAAGGGGAAGGGTGGGCTAAGGAATTCCACCCCCTAAACCCGGGTAAACACCAAAAGTGGGGGCTGGAGCCATTGGCAAAGAGCCTAAACAGCCCCTAACTCTTTTTGGAGGGGGAGGAGTAAATGAAACCTACCTGGCCATAGGTTAGTGAGGGCCAGTGTGACTGTGTTATAGCCAAGAGAGAGGAGGAGGAGGAGATTGAAACTTGGAAGAAGAAATTGAAATCCAGGACCCCACATCCAGTTTAAGCCAAAGCCCAAGGTATTGGCCTCCCGGGTGGTTGTCTTGAATCCTGCTATTTGAATCAGTCTATGGGTCAGTCACTCTCACCCTAAGGAAAGTAACTGAAGGTGAGCCCTTTACCACTGACCAACCCTTTTGGATCAAATGATAGAATCAGTCAAGGGTCAAGGACCCCCACATCCAGAATCCTCTGCTCCTCAGCTCCTCAGCTTCCCTCCCTGCCTCCCTCCTTCCTTCCTTCCTTCCTTCTCTCTCCCCCTCCCTCCCTCTCTTCTTTCCTTCTCTCTCTCCCTCCCTCCCTCCCTCCCTTTCCTTCTCTCTCTCCCTCCCTTCCTTCCTTCCTTCTTTCCCTCTCTCCTTTTTTCTTTTTTTCTTTTTTCTTTCTTTCCTTTCCTTTCCTTCCTTCCTTCCTTCCTTTTTTTTTTTGTCTTCTTTTTTGTCTATTCTTTCTCTTTCATAAACCTGGTACTTAGTAGGTTCCTAATTGGATCATTGGCTTGAGTCATTAGATAACATGAAATGAGGCTTCATGGGAAGTTTTCTGAGATTGGCTGATGGGACTAAATTGTACACTTTGTCTCTCATGTAAAAGACCAAACCAATTCAGAATTTCAGCATTTCAGTGCGAGGCCTTCTTAGAGCAGCTTCAACTCAGTCTCTTCAAGGAAATTGCTTTGAATTAAGGGGGAAAGAAAGCCTCTATCTCCTTTTTCTACAGGACCCCAGTTTGGGAACTTTGAAAGGCCAAGTATTTTGGCCTTCTATGGCTGTCCTAGCATCCGTAGAGGCTGATAACAGAAGGCTGGGATCAGGAACAAGGCAGTCCAGCCATCCCAAGGAAAGACAATGTCCAGGCTCTGTAAGAGGCCCAGCAGAAAGCTCTATGTATCATGAGGATTCCAGGAAGGGTGGAAGATTTCTGGCAAACAGGAGCGGTGAATTACCCCTTGGTTGACTATTTCCTCTAAGTTTCAGCTCACTTTCCTTGGAGCAAGGGAGTGTGTTCTCAATTGGAAGGTATTTTTGGTACCAAGAAAACATTTTGCTTTTGTAAATACCCATTTCTACAAGCTGATTAAGTCAAACTTACTCATTGATACTCAAAAGAAGGAGTATACCGGTAATGACTCATGGGTATAATTAGTATGAGAAACTGCTCCCAGCCCTTCAGGATTATCCAATTAAGTTCTAGGGACTTAACTTGGCTGCGTGAATGGGATTAGGGGCAGTAAGCCCTTAAATTTTTCTCTCCTGACTGCTGCTGAGTTTCTCCTGAGCTGCCTAAGAGTTTGGTGAAGAGGAACAAAAAGATCAAGAATTTCAAAGAATTAATGATAAGCTGTGGGAAGGGACAGGACCTTGGAAATCTCAGATCTCAACTATACTGAGACTGTAAACATCATTAAAACAACCTGAGATTGGGGAACAACTGGAGAGGTTGACCAGTGATTAGGTGCACAATATACAGAAGTAAATGAGCACCGGAGTCTGGTGCTAGATTAAGACAGATTCCATATTATTGTTTTCTATAAGAAACTACTAGTTAGATGATTTCAGAGAGGCCTGGAGAGACTTATAGGAACTGATGCTGAGTGAAGTGAGCAGGACCAGGAGATCATTATACACAGCAACAAGACTATACGATGATCAATTATGATGAGTGTGGCTCTTTCCAACTATGAGATGATTGAAGCCAGTTCCAATACTGTTGTGATCAGAAGAGCCATCTACCCAGAAAGAGGACTGTGGGAACCGAATGTGGAACATAATATAACATTCTCACTCTTTTTGTTGTTCATTTGCATTTTGTTTTCTTGCTCGTTTTCTTTCCTTTTTGATCTCTTTCTTGTGCAGGAAGAGAATTGTACAAATATGTTTATACATATTGGATTTAACATATTTTTAACGTGTTTAACATATATTGGATTGCTTGCCATCTAGAAGAGGGGGTGGGGAAGGAGGGGAAAATTTGGAACACAAGGATTTGCAAGGTTCAGTGTTGAAAAATTTTCCATGCATATGTCTTGAAAATAAAAAAGCTTTAATTGAAAAAAAGAGACACCCAACAACCACAACCATAAAAAAGACAAAGATTCCAGTTATTGAGGAGCAAGAATTCACTATTCCATAAATACTGCCGGGAAACCTGGAAAACAGTCTTGCAGAAACTAGACATAGACTAACATCTCACACCATTTACCAAGATGAACTAAAAATGGTTTCATGATTTATATTAATGGAAGATATCATAAATGAATTAGGGAAGCACGGAAGAAATTATCTATCAGATCTATGGATAGAAAAAAAAGAATTTCTGACTAAACAGGGACAGGGTTCACAAGAGCTAAAATGGACATTTTTGTGAAGATTTCTCCATTCAGTTAAATGGTCAGTTTTTATTGGAACATAGTAGAGCTGCAGTGAATTTTTTTTAATAGGGTGATAAGACTGAAAATGGGAAGAGAGAGTTTCGAGATGATGTACTCCAGGGCCTTCACTTTCCAATTGAGAACAGTGACAGCCAGAAAGTGACTTGCCTTAGATTATGTGAGAGGGACTAGCACATGTACCAAATGCCATTGTAGCTACTCTCTGTGTCAGAGTGAGGGAGCCTGCTTCTGGGAGGATTGTGATAGCTTGTAATAGAAGAGGGGTGGAGAAATTCTGACAAGCTGAGATGTTTTGTAAATGGTTCTGACCAGATAAGATAACGGAAAGTTACCTTTTGATTGGCTGATGTTTCAGAATAGGAACTTCGAGAATCTTCAAAGGAGGCAGGAGTCATTTAGGGACACTGATCCATGTAATGGCCAGCCAGGGCTCCTGAGAGCTCGTTTGATAGATGCTGCCCACATCCTGACAGACAAGGGAGGATTCAGAGTGCCCACTGAGACATAGAATTTTTGGACATCACCAATAAAGGGATTTTATTTTGCTTGACTGTGTAATGGAAGTTTTATTTTTCTTCTCAATGTGAGGGTGAAGTGGGTTGGGGTGGGGACGATGAGAAGGAGAGAAGACAAGATTTTTATTTATTGAAAAACATGAAGTTTAATTTTTAAAAACAGGCCTTAATTAGCCTCCCTTCTTTTGTTCAGATTCTCTGTCTTGGTTCTGACTCTTTAAATAAAAAACAAACAAACAAATAAATAAAGGAATGAATGAATGATTAAATAAGTAAATAAATAAAAGTTCTATGGAGAACCTTCTTTCCATTAGAGTCAGGCACCTCAAAAATGGCTCCATCTTCCATATTTTAACATATTTAACATGTATGGGACTAGATGCCATCTAGAGGAGTGGAGGGAACGAGGAGAAAAGCTGGAACAGAAGTTTTTGCAAGGATCAATGGTGAAAAATTATCCATGTGTATGTTTTGTATATAAAAAGCTATAATTTAAAAAATAGATCCATGTTCGTTCTCTGTCTGCTTTGGATCTTGTTTTACGTTTTGGGTAAAGGGATAGGAGGCTCTGCTCTTGTAAATTTTAAAAAGGCCAGGCGACAAAGCCCTTAGGATTTGAGATGGCTGAGCCCCGCCTGATTTTTCAGCTAGCCTAGCATCAATGTCCTGAGAACAAAGAGTGACCTTTGAGACCCAAGCCACTGGCAACTGAGATGAGATGATCCAACACTTGTGGCACATCTGGACATGAACTAAGTGGGACAAATGTTATGTGGAAAATGTGCTCTTCCCAAGGAGCTGTAGGTGACACTGTGCCCCTAAGGTATTAGGAGGAAATATTTTTTTCCTTCTATTCTTGTTGTGATTTAGAAAAAAATAGCCATTTGTAAAAGCCAATTGATTTTAAAGAGTTAAAAGGTACTAGCAAATAATGCCCCAGTACCACACAGTGGGGAAAAAGAAATATCCCTAGAACTCTAAGAGGCAGCATGTAGCCAAGCTGGCTGTGACATAGTGGGCTATCCCACAAAAAGTGGCGTGGCTGGCCAGCCCAGACAAGCTTCAACCAAACCCCTGAGAGAGGATATCTTGCTGTTTTTATGCCACTGACTGATATGGAAGGGAACTTAGAAATTGCCTGTCATTGAACCCTGTGATTTTACAGATGAGGAAAGTCAGTTGCCCAATGCCAAATTGTGTTTGGCAGACTTGAACCAATCCAATATTGCACACATCTAACAAGTACCTACTGTGCACAAGGTTAGCCACTAGGAATATAAACAATGGATGAAATGCATTTATTAAGTGCTTACAATGTGCTAAAGAAAAAATAAAATGAAGAATAGGCTCTGCTGTAAGCCCAAGAGCTTACTTCTGACTCCAGGACACAGCATGTAAGCAAACAAGGCCATGCATGACAAGTGAAAAAGAGAATAATGCAACCATCTAAGGCACTGGGGTGAAACTCAAATAGAAGAGGCCCTCCAAGGGAATATAAGGATCCCCTGGGGACATGTGCACTTAGAAAACCATACAGCAAAAAAAAAGAAAAAAAAAGAAAAAAGAAAACCATAAAGTAACATTAGCTATGTCTTATTGTATTTTTATTTATTTTGTCAGATGTTTCCCAGCTATCCCAGTCTTGCTCAGGCTGCACTTGGGATCGCTGTGGCTAAATGTGGCTCCTTTGACATCTCTGATCTCTGGAATCACGCCCTAGGTCTCCATATTCCAAATATGGTGCTCTTTTATCAGATAAGTCTGTGATCCTCATTTTCTTTCTTATTTTTTAATTTTTAAAATATATATTTTTTTAACTAAAGTTTTTTATTTTCAAAATATATACCTGGATAATTTTCAATATCCCCCCTTCCAAAACCTTATGTTCTAATTTTTTCCTTCCCTTCTCCCCATCTGCTTTCCCATTCAGCAAGTGATGCAATATATGTTAAACATGTGCAACTTTTCTATAACCGATTCCTACAATTATCTTGCTACACAAGAAAAATCAGATAAAAAAGAAAACAATGAGAAAGAAAACAAAATGCAATCAAACAAGAACAAAAAGAGTGAAAATGCTATGTTGTGATCCACATTTAGTCCCCATAATTCTCTCTCTGGTGCAGATGGCTCTCTCCATCATAAGACTATTGCAACTGGCCTGAATCACTGTTGATGAGAGCTACTGTCGTCAAAATTGATCATCTTGCTCTTGCCATTTTGTGATCTTGTTTTTCATAAGCTTCGTTTTGCATTTTTTGAGCAAAGTATAAGAATATCAGCTGAGATTAGGGAGCTCACAGGGTAGATGAGACAAAAAGAGAGCCAAGGGCTGCTAGAATTGAGACTGGAGAGTGTTGGGAGCTAGGATGGGTAGCCCCAGGCACACGGGTGGTAAAGCCAGTGCTGGGGGGCTTTCAAGGAAGACTTGGGCCTTCCCAGAAGCATCTGCTGGATCCTTTGTGAAGTCTGAATCCCCGAGCAAATTCTACATCTTTCTGAGGCCCACAGAATATAGTTCTGGCTCTCTGTGAAGCAACATTGTGCTTTACAGTTATTTCTGTCGTTATCTTATCTCCCCACCAGCCTGTGGGCTGTAGGTAGCAACCCAAGTCTTATCACAACCCCGCTGGATTCCTCAGAGTTCTGAGCTCATATGTTTGCCAAAAGGGATTTGCACCTGTTTCTGCCACCGGCCTGAATTTCAGATGCTTCAGGATCAGGCAAGATGGCATCTTGCCCTTCCTGTTGAACATTGGCTTGCGGGGTGAGGGAAGGGACCCAGCTGGGACAAGATCCTTACCCAGAGCAGCACTGGCTGGGGAGGTTCAGATGGAGAGAACCAGCTTTGCAGCTCGTGTTTAGGACAAGACTTGGAGGCAGAGACAGGAAGGGAGGGAGGTACCGATGACAGAGGTGGAACAATTCTCTGAGCCCCGATAACCTTGAGGGTTGGGCTGGGAGAGGTGGCCCTTTTTAGGTGAAATATCATATCCTATTTGAAAGCTTTCTAAAAAGCAAATACAAAAAGCCCACTTTTTTAATATTAAAAAATAAATAAAAAGCAATATAATATTTCAGTACCCTGGCCATCTCTCCTTGATCCCAATTCTGGTAGAAGACCTTGGTCTCTTTCATGATTGGCTCTGGCCAAAGAATTCATCCACCTGTGGCTGACTGGTCCTACCTACAAGGTCTGGTTGTCAGACAGCAGAAGTATCCAACCTGTGACCAGCCAGTCCTTGAAGCCCTTCCCATTGGGAAGAACTTGCTGGAGCTTGGACTCGATGGCATACGAATCTTCCAGGGGCTTCATCCAAGGATAAAGAAGAAGATCAGGATGTGATTAGAATATGGGTTGTGTAAGGAACTTCCCACCAGCACAACCCCCAAACCCTTTCCCACAGCAGACCAGTAATGCCTTTGTGAGGCTTTCAATGAAAAAAAAAAAAAAAAAACAAAACATTTAAAACAGAGGACCAAGCTTCGGCCTAAATGTCAATTTTCCTAATTGCACATTCTGAGCAATTGTAATTGTGTTGCTGACTTTTTGATAATATAAACTCCACAAAGCCATAGAGGATGAGACCAAATGGACCTAAGGAGGTGTCAAATTTCCCTCAGGTTAGAAAAAGATGGTTGTAGTCAACTCTCCCTGATTTCATAGCACCCCAGACCTCTACTATCTCTGAGTCTGACCATGCTCATGTTCATTACTTCCACAACATTACTAAACCACTTCATTCTCTGCCATCCCCCAGCAAAAGAAGTCTGGGAAATAAATATGAACGACTACATAGAATTCCCAATCCCTCTATTTTTGCTGACCTGCATTTTTATTTCCTTCACAGGTTAATTGTACACTATTTCAAAGTCTGATTCTTCTTGTGCAGCAAAATAACGGTTTGGACATGTATATTTATATTGTATTTAACTTATACTTTAACATATTTAACATGTATGAGACTACCTACCATCTGGGGGAGGGGATGGGAGTAAGGAAGGAAGGGAACAATTGGAACAAAAGGTTTTGCAATTGTCAATGCTGAAAAATTACCCATGCATATATCTTGTAAATAAAAAGCTATAAAAAAAAGAAAGTTATTTTTGTATATATTTGGAAAACCAAAAAGTTATTAAAATTGGAAAAAAAATATTGATTGATTTGACCTCCTGGCTGTCTAAGGAACTCTCAAAAGTCTTCCAGCACCACAATTTGAAAGTTTTGATTCTGTAGTACTCAGCTTTCCTTATAGTGCAGCACTCAAAGCCATACGTTGCTAATGGAAAAACCAAAGGTCTAACAATCCTGACCTTTATTAACAAGATGATGTCCCTGCTTTTTAGTATGCTGTTCAGATTTGCTGTGGCTTTCCTTCCAAGGAGCAAATGTCTTAATTTCATGACCACAGTTGCTGTCTGCAGTGATCTTTGAGCTCAAAGATATAAAATCTGGCCTTCCTTCCATTTCTTCTCCTTCTATTAGCCAGGAAGCGATGGGACCAGTCACCAGGATCTTAAGTTTTTTGACTATAAGCTTCAAGCCAATTTTTACACCTTTCTCTTTCACCATCATCAAGAAGCTTCTTAATTCTTCCCACTTTCTGCCACAAGAGGTATCATCTGTATGTCTCAGATTGCTGATGTTTCTCCCAACAAACTTGATTCCAGCATTTGACTGATCCAGCTTGCCATTTGGCATGCTGCATATTATTGTTAACTGGTTGTAGTTTGTCAAATCTCCAGAGACAAAGAGGGTAGGAAGGAAAAAGTGGAAAACGTTGTCCTTGGTTCCCTTTAGTCTCTGAACAAATACTATTATTCCCATTTTATAGATGAAGAAAACTGAGGAGAGCAGGAACTGAATTTTACCCCATATATATTATGGACACCCTTTGCACCTGAGATCATAGTATCACAGCAGAGAGTTGGGAAGGATTGCAGAAGCCACTGAGCCCAACCTGCATCTTTTACAGATGAGAAAACTGAGACTCAACTTCAATAACTTGCCCAGGATTGCCCAGCTGCTAAGAGTCTGAGGTGGAGCTGATTTCTGGTCTTCTTGACTAAAATCAAGGGTCCTGTTCAATCTCCTGTCTCGTAGTATCCTGAATCAATGATGGGGCGGGCTTGTCACTGACACAGAAACTAAGACCAGAGTGAGGGCCAAGATGTGGGATGACATCCACAATAGAGAGGGCACGGTGGTGTGTGGGACAGTAGTGACCACAAAAACAATCAGAGACTCTCAGTAAGAAAAAGCAAAAAAGGAGTTTATTACAATCTCTGAGAAAGGACATCTCCCATCTGACAAGGTGTTTGTCAGTAAAAGAAATGCAAAATACAAGATTAAATACCCTGAACCAGCCGCCATCCCCCTGCCTGGCCTTTTCTCCCATTGTTTAGGGGAGTCTCATATTCTAATCAGAAATCAATCTAACCCAGAAACAAAAGAATAAATTTCCTTTAAAAAAATATTTGAATCCTAATTAAGAGATGGTGGGAAACAGAAGAGGATGAACACCTGCAACTTTTTTAGCTATAACTCTGCTTGTTATTATAAGTCTCAAGTCACAATCAAGGTATAGTTTAAGGCTCTAAACCCATGAGACCGCCCTCACTCAGTTAATTCCACACAGTTGGCATGGACCAGAGCAGAGAAGTCATGGTTGCTTAGCTGCATCAATAACAGAAAGATAGGAAGGGCCGCCTTGGGATTCAATAAAAGTACCTTTCAAAAAGTGAATTTACCAATGCTACTGAACACTGTGTAATTATAACGATCAAGTTTGGGCCTGGAAGAACACAGTCAATGTGGAGCTGAGGTGGGGGACTATGGGACACGGTATAAACTGTGCTTGATGAAAGTTGGACATTGATTAGTTTTGCTAAATTTCTTTTTCTTCTCTTCTCTTATTGTTTATTACAAGGGAAGGTTGGGGTGAGAAGAGAGGCAGCTGTTGAGAAATGTGGGTGATGCAATATCAATAAAATGAAAAAAAAAGAAAGAAAATTATTCACAACTCCTTTCTGCCTTAGTTTCCTCTTTTATAAAATGAGGGGGTTGGACTAGCTAGACTCGAAGGGTCCTTCCCATGATTTTTCCATGCTGGGTCCTGAATCAAGAATGACCCTGCATTTGGACAGGCCCAATTTCCCAGCATACAGAGGAGTGGGTCTGTTTGCAGTTGAACCAATCTCTCTCTGCATGGAGACCCCAGTAGAGCAGACAGATGGATAATTAAGGGAATGAGTAATTTTTAGGCAACACCAAGAGTATTTTTTCTGTCACAAGTTGAGAATCTTTGATTCATTTATTCATTCAGCAAATGTTGATTAAACATTTACTATGGGTGGAATTCTGTATGAGGTCCTGAGGGAGATAAAAAGTTTCAGTAAGATCCTGTCCTCTGCCTAATGGAGTACGGAGTCCAACCTGGAAATAAGAAACAGATATGTATTACCCAAAATGCTCTAAATTACACGATAAATGTGTTAGGCGAAGCTCTAATAGAATGGATCATCCCAGGAAGGTTTCATAGAGGAAGGTATTTGGGAGGACAAGAAAGGTAATGAATGTTGCTGGGCTACAAAAAATGGAGATTGGGAAGAATACAAAGAAACTTGGGAAAACTGTTATAAACTGAGGCAGAATAAAGGAAGCAGAATCAGGAAAACATATCCACATTGATTGTAATTTTAATGGAAAGAACAAAAGCAGCAGAAACTACTTTTTTATTAAAGCTTTTTATTTACAAAACTTATCCATGGGTAATTGCAAAACTTCCTGTTTCAAATTTTCCCCTTCTTTCCCCCCACCCCTTCCCCTAGATGGCAGGTAGTCCAATACATGTTAAATATGTTAAAAATATATGGTAAATCCAATATATGTGTATATATTTATACAGTTATCTAAGCAACAAAATTATTGAAAGTAAATGTTTTGCAATTGTAACGTTGTTACCCCAAAGAAGAATATGAGAAGCTACTTCCCCTTATTCCCTTGTAGAGGTTGGGGGACTACCGGTAGGAAATACTGTATACAGTGTTTTTACATCTACTAGTGATTCTGAACTATATTATTTCTCTTCTTTTTAAATTCTTCGTTATCAAGGATTTCTGGGAGGAGGAACACATTGGAAAATGCAGGTGATGTAAAAGCAAAATATATCAGTAAAATGTATTTTTTTAAAAAGCAATATGAGCACCTGTTTCCCTTTACCCTGACTCCCCACTCCCAAAAGAACGGGTAGGAATTCCACATGCAAAGAGAGGGAAGGGGGCATTTTGGCATAGAGCAAAGCAGAAGAGACAGGAGAGAAAAGACAGTTTTAGGGACAGCAGTGAGTCATTTAGATATTTTGATCAAATGCTTCCCTCTAGAGAGGGGATTATCATGGAAAGCCATAAAGGTGAGATGAGATGGAAAAGGGGGCAGGACTAGGTAAGAGATTGGGGAGAGTCCAAAATACCAGGCAAAGGGGTTTAAACTGATGAAGTGGGGAGAACGCTGGATTGCCAACAGGGGGTTTGTTTTTTTTCTTGCAAAGAAAACTTCATGGAAGGTTTCTTTCTTTTTTTTTTTTTAATAATACTTTATGGTTCCCCCCCCCCATTATATGTTAAAGACAATGTTTAATATTCATTTAAAATTTTGAGGGGTGTATTCTGGGAAGATGGTAGAGTAGGTTGGTGAATTTTAAGTTCTCCAGATGTGCTCTGTTATGGGCCAGAACTCTGAACTTGAAACAAAAGATGCTTACAAGGTACTAAGTCAGTGGAGTTGATAGAGACAATAGTTATCTACTTTAGCATGGTTCAGTATGACTGATGAGATCCTACAAGTCGGGGAGATTCAGAAGCCAGAGAAGGAGGCAGGAGCTCAAGTTCTTGGAACTAAGGAGAGAGGAAGGCCTCCAGAAAAATTAGTCGAGCCCCAAGTGAAGGAGACAAGACTTTGAAGGAGATAATAAAGGATTTGGACTTTAACCCTGGCTGTATTTGTGGTGATTCTGAACTGAAACTAAGGCTGCCTCCAGAGGCCCCAAGAAAACTTCAACAAGAGAAGATTACATTTTAGAGAAGAATATTATAGTCCCCCACAAATAAAACAAATTTATACTTCAGGGTGAATACAGAGTAGTGAAAAATCAAGATTTGGGGCAAAACTGGGGTCCTACAAGTACAGCCAGAGAGGATCTGAAGAAAGGCACTGGCTGGGGATTAAACTGTCTGAAGTGCAAACACCTCCTGGCTAGCTCCTCTGAAATAGGGAGCCTTGGGGTGAGCTGGGTTTAGCTGGAGCCTCAGCAAGAACAACAGAGACTTTTACTTCCAGGACTCTTTGTGGAGTCGGGGTCTGAGTCCCAGAAGATTGAGGAAACCTTGGCTGATTGGGAATGCCAGGCCCAGCTGTATTGCTGAGACACAGCCCAGGGTGAGAAGGAACCAGCACACTGGGAGTGCCGGGACAGTGGGGCAGAGACATTGCTGGCTGCAGGAGCAGGGAGCTTTTGGATTGCGGTTCCAGGTCAGAGGGGAGAGCTGAAGTGAAGGCAGAGACACCATCCCCCACCCCACTTAGAGATGCTTATCCAAAAACTTCTTATTAAAAAAAATGAGCTGACAGAGAAGAAAGACTCCCACCATAGAAACTTAGCATGAGAACATGGAAAACCAGGGTTCATCTTCAGAGGAGGACACTGAAGTAAAAAAAAGAAAAAAAAAAAAAAGCTTCTACCCCAAAGAGTACCATGAAATAGCTCCCCGCTTAGAATTTATAGAAGAACTCAAAAAAGAATTTAAAAATCAAATGATAGACATTAGGAAAAACTAAAAATATACAAAACAAATAAAAACCATGCAAGAAAAACAAAAAGATAATGAAAAAAAAGTTAAAAAACTAGAAAAGGAGGTACAGAGTCTCAAAGATGAAAATAACTCTTTGAAAATTAGAATTGGGCAAGAGGAAGCCAGTGAAGTTATGAGAGGCCAAGAAATAACAACAGATTATGAAGAATAAAAAAATAGAACAGAATATGAAATATTTTATAAGAAAAACAACATCTGGAGAGTAGAGCAAGAAGAGAAAACATAAGAATAATTGGACTGCCTGAAAGTTGTGATCAAAAAGAAAACCTTGACACAATAATGCAGGAAATAATCCAAGAAAATTGTCCTGGAGTGATAGAACATGAGTGGAAAGTAGAAAGAGAAAAAATCCACTGATCACCACTTCAAAGAGATCCTTTGTAGAAAACACATAGGAATATTATTGCCAAATTTCAAAATCCCCAGATCAAAGAGAAAATTTTGCAAGAAACAAGGAAATTACAATTCAAATATGTTGGAGCTCCAATTAGACTCGTATAATACTTATCACAGCCACAATAAAAGACCACAGGTCCTAGAATCATATCTACCAACAATCAAAAGAACTAAGCCTGTGGTCAAAGATATCATATCCAGCAAAATTATCTATAATTCTGAATGAGAAAAAAAATGGACATTCAACAAACTTGCAGATTTTCAGAACTTTGTATCAACCAAATCTGAAATTAACAGAAAATTTAATATATAAAAGTCAATATCAAAGGTCAGTTTTAATAAACTGTTTAAACATGGAAAAATTGTTTCTTTTTTTACATGGGAAATGTATATTATATGTGTAAGATTCACAACCACAAAAGGGCAGCTCAAAAGAAAGATTGGTAAAGATAAGGTAAGAATAGTACTAATGTTATACAAATGAAATACAGAGGAAAAATAGACACAGAGGCATGGGGGAGGGGGAGAAAGGTTTGTAATTCTGAAAACCTATTCACATCAGGAATGGGTTCAAAAGGCAACGCCATCTATATACCCGGAAGGGTATAGTACCCTCCAAAATCTATAAAGAAATAGGGGGGCAGGGGTAGGCAGAGGGGGAAGCAAAGGGTGAAGGAAAAAGATAAGGGAGGGATCCCTGGGTAGGAGGAGATTATAGCAAGGCAAATTATGGAGCAGAATATAATTAAAGAGGTAGCAGGGATAGGAAAGACATATGTGTGTATGTAGGGGTGTGTGTGTATATGTATGTATATTTATATACACATACATATTTACATATGTATACATAAATATATCTTTTTTTAACTGTAGCTTGCTTGGAGGGTGGGGAGAAAGCAGAAAAAAAAAAGAATAAAGTAAATAAGGCAAACAGCAGAGAACCAAAGAACAATTTACAAGGAAGCAAAGAAAAAATAGACATTTATAAATTATATTCATGAATATATATATATATATATATATATATATATATATTTATTTATATTTTATTGATCTGGTAATTCAATCCTCCTTGATGTTCTGCAGGGCACATGATAATGTTTTCTTTGTTTCGTATTCCTTTTCTGTATTTCTTTTTTTTTAAAATAAAATAATTTTTTTTCAAATAAATTAAAAAAAATTTTTTTTTGAGTTCCAAATTCTCTTCTTTCTCCTACCCACCCCCTCCCTCAGACAGTAAGCAATTTGATAATTAGCACATGTGCAATCTTGCAAAACATATTTCCATATTAGTCACGTTATGAAAGAAAGAACAGGCCAAAAGAAAGAAAAACAAGTGAAAATAGTCATTTAGAACATTTTTCTTTTTCAAATAGTATTATTTTTCCCAATACATATAAAGTTAGTTTTCAACATTCATCTTTGCAAAACCTTGTGTTCCAAAATTTTTTCCTTCTCCTTTTCCCTCTCCCCTCTCCAAGACAGCAAATAATCCGATATATGTTAAACATGTGCAATTCTTCTAAACGTATTTCCATATTCAACACTCTGCACAAGAAAAATCAGATCAAAAAGGGGGAAAAAAGCAAGAAAAAACTAAACAACAAAAAGGTAAAAATTGCTGGCAAAGTAAACAAATAACAACAAAAATACTATGCTCTGATCCACATTCAGTCTCCACAGTTGTCCCTCTGGATACAGATGGCTCTCTCCATCACAAGTCTATAGGGATTGCCTTGAATCACCTCATTGTTGAGAACATCAGTTAATCATGATTTAATTTGTACATTGTCCTCTTACTTCACTCAGCATCAATTCATACAAGTCTTTCCAGGCTTTTCCGAAATCAGACTGTAGAGCATTTATTCATAAAACTACAAATGGTTTTAACTTCATCTAAAGTTCACATTCTTTGACCATTTATTGGGGAATAACTTTTATCCTTATAAATTTGATTCAGTTCTTCATATATTTGAGAAAAGAGAGCATTATCGGAAACACTTGCTGTAAAGATTGTTTCCTAGCTTTCTGCTTTTCATCTATTCTTGGTTGCTCTGGTTTGGTTTGGGCAAAACCTTTTTTTCCCCCCTGAGGCAGTTGGGGTTAAGTGACCTACCTAGGATCACACAGCCAGGAAGTGTTAAGTGTCTTAGTCCAGATTGGAACTCAGGTCCTCCTGACTTCAGAGCTGGGGCTCCATCCATTATAGTGTCCCCCAACTGCCCCTGGGCAAAACCTTTTAATTCAGTGTGGTCAAAACTATTCATTTCCTACTTGTCATGTTCTCTATCTCTTGTATGGTATAAACTCTTCTCTGCAGATCTGACAAATAGGGCTTTCCTTGCTTTTGTTATCATCCTTTATGTCTAAACCAAGTGACCTTATCTTGGCAGATGGCATGAGATGGCCCACCTGGTATGTCACCCCAAGTCTATGCTTTGTTTGCTGCTGCCCTGTTGCGTTTTTCTCGAAAAGTTTTCATTATAGACGGACGATGTAGATCTTACTGCTACCCCTTTGTTTGCAGGGAGGAGGTCGTTGCCTGACAGGTGCATTCTCCGTGATGGAAAGTCTTGTTGGTGCAACAGGAAACCACAGGAAAGCCCAGCCTGGCATCCCATGGCTAACAACGGAAACCCTCCCCAGAGGTGCTATCTCAGAACTCGTCATCCAGCTTCGAAGTGGGGCTTGAAGAAAGGACAACCATGGAAGAAACGTGGGACTATGGAAAGTGGGCCGGACTCCACTTCTGTCTCTGGCTGATTCTTCAGGGAGTCATTTACTCTCTTCAGGTTCCAGTTTCCTCACACATAAGACCAGATGGCCTTGAAGCTCCAGAGCTTTCTATGAAATGCTTTTGTAGGACTATTGAAATGCAATCTTTTTACATTTCATTTTACATTTCTTTTTCACCCAACAAGCTTGTTGCTAGATACTTTGCTGTTGTTCAGTCAGTTCAGTTGTATCTGACTCTCGGTGACCTCATTTGGGGTTTTCTTGGCAGAGATACTGGAGGTTTTGCCATTTTTTTTCTTCAGATCATTTTACAGATGAGCAAACTGAGGCAGTCAGGGTGAGGAAGCTTAGCCAGGATCACCCAGCTAGGAGCAGTCTGAGGCTGGATTTGAACTTGGGAAAATGAGCCTTCCAGACTCCAGCTTGTGCTCTCCCACTGTGCCACCTTGTCGGGCCCAGGGGTGCAAGTGCAAAGCCTGGCACAGCCCCTACTCAGAAGGAGCTGTGTCCTTCCCTACCTCCTCAGTCTTCTGGGGGTGAATGTGCCCAACTCCTCCAGTGGATCTTCCCCACCCTGGCTGCCTCCTCTGGGAACTCCCCAGCTTATCAAAGTCCAGCTTAAAGCCTTGTGCCCAGTGCTCCAAGATGAGACCCGCAGAGGGCATAGGACGTGGAGCTGTCATCTCCCTGTTCCTGGAAACACTGCTCCTCCCAAGAAGAGCAAGTTGGACGCCTTTTAAGTTCCTGCAGCAAACCCAGCACTCACTCTTTCCCCAGCAAACTGCTGGCAAACTGAAGCAAGCAGATGGGGAGCCACTTGCCCAGGATCCCAGGACGAGAACCTATCCACAACATTCTCTAGCTCTCCAGCCGTGGTTAGGATGAATTTTTTGAATCCAAGTATAAAACCTGGATTGACATCATCCCCCGCCCCCGAATTTCAGCCTGTGAAATTCGGCCCAACATGCCAGCCGGCTGTTGTTCAATCATGTAAGCTGAATTTATTGCATCTGAAAAATGTGATAAGCAGGAAGCCAGTTGGGCGAGTCACTTCACCTTGTTCAGCCTCAATTTCCTCACCTGTAAAATGGGGATAATTATGGCACACCCACTTAGGATCAAATGAGATAATTATAATTTTAGAGCTTCGTGAACCTTAAAATGCTACATAAATGCCAGTCGTTATTCTTATACACAAATATTTCTGTGTACACAGTGTCCTAAACATCTTTCTGTAGTTTTAAGCTCCAAAAGGAAAGTAGAAAGAAAGGTTGCATAGGAAAGTGCATCTCTCCAAGGAGATTAGGTTTTCCACATGGTAGCCCCCCAGCAGGAGTCCCCAGCCTTAGGCTGATGAGGAGCAACTTTGGTTTGCACAGTGGTCATTGCCGTGGGCAGAGGGAAAATGCCTGGACAAGAGACAGAAACTGTGGAGAGTGGAAAGATGGGAAGGGGCTGCTAAGTGCAATCCCACCTTCTATCACTTAGTAAAGCGAGAAGTAATCCTCGGCCTGGATCAGGGCACTTTCTTCTCCCCAGAAGACTTGGATGAACTGGGGGTGAGGGATGGAGGGTAGGGTTATAACAACTGCCCACTGGGGTTGAGGGGAAGGGGGAGGAAGGACTGGCTTTGACTCTTATAGTCACTCCCCCAGTCATCTGGTGACTGGCCTCCATGGAAATGGCCCAGGGTCAGACTTGGCTGTCAGCACCTGGGCACGACCAGCTTCAGGAAAAGCTCCATCAGCCATCCACATCCAGAAGGCAGGAAAGAATCATGGGAATGAGAGTTTTACAGCTGAAAAGGGCCCAGAGAAAGGGACCTTCCTTGTGAGATCCTGAAAAGGAAAAAGTCCTGCTTTCCCTCCATTCTGCAGAACAGGACTGGAGCAGGCTCTTAAAGGAGCTGGAGGATGGACTTCTTGGGCAAAGGGGAAAGCACGGAGATGCCTTGGGTAGAACATGTGCACACATTGTGTACCTGCTGAGCTAAGAAGGAGAGAAAAGATGGAGGACAATCCCTAGTGGGCACAGTTAACTCTAAGAAGGGCTTTTTCTTTTCTTTTTTGGCCAGACAATTGGGATGAAGTGACTTGCCCGAGATCACACAGTATGTGTCAAGTGTCTGAGACTACATTTGAACTCAGGTCTGGTGTTCCAGGCCCTAGAAAGGACTTCCTTCCTCCCTCCTTCTCTCCTTCCCTCCCTCCCTCCCTTCTTCTCTCTCCTTCCCTCCCTCCTTCTTTTCTTTCTTTCTTTCTTTCTTTCTTTCTTTCTTTCTTTCTTTCTTTCTTTCTTTCTTTCTTTCTTTCTTCCTTCCTTCCTTCCTTCCTTCCTTCCTTCCTTCCTTCCTTCCTTCCTTCCTTCCTTCCTTTCTTCCATCAGCCTGTAGAGCATTTATAGATAGAAGGGTAGAGCAGTCTGCCCTCTTCCTCACCTTTCTTCTAGCTTCCTAACCATCCTCACTATCTCTGTTTTCTTCCCACTCCACCAATCCTCCCCACAGCCGCCAAATGAATATTCCCCAAATTCTCTGGTACAAAATATAAAATCCTCAGTTTGACCAGGAAAGTCATGGTAAACAGGTTTGACCAGAATGTCAAGTGTGTGAGAGGGAGTAAAATATAAAGAGAATGGAAAGACAGTCTGGAATTATCTGGGAAGTGTTTTATATGCTGAGCTGGAATTTGTATTTTATCCTAACTTAACCAAGTAATCAACAAACATGAATGTGCTACGGTAACAACAAGATTATATGATGATCAATTCTGATGGACTGGGCTCTTTTCAACAATGAGATGATTCAGGCCAGTTCCAATTGTTCAGGGATGAAGAGAGCCATCCACATCCAGAAATCGAATGGAGGGAACTGAGTGTGGATCACAACATAGTATTTTCACCCTTGTTCTTGTTGTTTGCTTGCATTTTATTTTCTTTCTCATTTTTTCCTTTTTGATTTGATTTTTCTTGTGCAGCAAAATAATTATATAAATATGTATACATATATTGGATATAACATATTTTTTTTACCATGTTTAATATCTCTTGGATTACTTGCCATCTAGGGGAGGGAGTGAGGGGATGGGGGGGAAACTGGAACAAGAGGTTTTGCAAGGGTTAAGGTTGAAAAATTATCCATGAATATGTTTTGAAAATAAAAAGCTTTAATTTAAAAAAAAAAAAAAAGACTGAAACGTAAATGTGCTAAAGCAAGTAGGGAGCAAATGAGGATTTCAGAGAAGGGAAATGTTACTGACCAATATTTTGGGAATACAAGTGTGAGGGGGATGGATTTGGGGGAAGAAGAGAGATGCAGGACAACTAATTAGGAGGCCATGGGCAATGATCTGAGGTGATTGTGATCTGAATGGAGAGAAAAGAACAGAACAAGGAATATTGAGAACGTGCAATGTACAAGACTTGGCTATGATTGGACAGGTAGGAAGGGAGAGCTGGGAGTTGAGGATGATTGGTGTTTTGGGGCCTTAGTAATGGAAACCATGGTGGTGGTACCCTCTTCAGAAATTGAAGAGTCAGGAGGAGGCGTGCATTTAGGAGTATCAGTGGGTGAATGGCAATTCTTAAAGCATCCCCAGATACTTAAATACATGAAAACTGCTTGACTGTTGGGGCATCATTATGGCGTACAGGTCCATAAATAAGGTTCCTGTTGACCTAGAGACTCTAAGTAATGGGCTTAATCCCTTGAATGTATGTTCCTCTGATCCTGAAGGAAGAAACGTCAAAATTGCCTTTGACCATTTATCAACTGGGGAACAACAAAGAGATCATTTTAGAGCTCTACCAATAATCATATAAACAAAATTTCCAAATCACTAATGATTGGCAAAAGGAAAATTAAGGCAGTTCCAAACTTCTACCTCACATGCATCAGTTTGGCTAAGCTGACAAAAATGGCAAACGTATTAGAGGGACTGTGGGAAAATAGACACATTAATGTGACATAGTAATATTATTGGAGATATGGTAAGGTCTGGAGAGCTGTTTGAACTAACCCCCATGGGGGCTACTAAACTGTACATACCCTTTGACCCAGCAATGTCAATATTACAAAGAGATTAAAGAAAGAGGGAAAGGACCCATATTTAAGCAAATATTTAGAAATGCTCTTTTTGTGTTAGCAAAGGACTATAAATACAGGGGTCTCTATTAGAAATAATACTCTTGACACTGAAAATCAGATATCAAGGAAAATTTATTAAAGAAGAATCTTAAGGAATCGTCTTAACGTTTCTGGTCAGAAGTGGGTCCCACTCTTCTTCGGGAAGAGGGAGCATTGAATAAGAAAGGAGAGAACCTTTATACTTGTTCCTGGGCCAGAGCTCCTCCCTTCAGAGAAGGGATTGGCTCATTTTATCCGGGTAACAGTCTTTCTGATATGCCCACTACATGTTTCCCCTTAATGTGTATAAAACATGCACCCCCCCTCATCATACATCCCATGTTCAAAAATCCCCCCAAAATGGGGAAAACTCCTCCTCTGAATTATGTTGTTATATAGTCAATTAGCCTATTAAGCAGGCAAAGTAGTGATCTGGTCAAGTCAGGTCACTGACCCCAATTAGCTTGGGCTGGATCACCTCTTATCTTAAGTTTGTGGTTTTCTCAAAACCACAAGTCTTTCTGATTGGCTGAATCCACCTGTGCCTCCGAGCCTCCCACTTTTTTATTTGCTCAAAGCTTCTATTGATCGCTTAATTGTTCCCTGGAGTCTTAACCTTCCTTAATTCTCACATTCTGAAAAGCCCTTGGTCCGGGGTACCCACTGTCCCACAATCCCATCCCGCCTCAAAGCTCCAACACTCTGGAAACCCAACTTCTCAGCATTCTCACACTATCAACTGGGAGACGGCTGAACAACTTATGGTATACGAATGTGATGAAATAATGTGTTGTAAGAAAGGAAGAAGGGGAGACTTGCATGAGCTGATACAGAGTGAAGAAAGTTTCTGTGGTAACAATGATCATGTAAAACAACTCGGAAAGACTCCAGATCTCTGATGAATGCAGAGACTCCCAAGGAGTTGCTGGTAATGAAACCTTCTATCCCACCTCCTGGCAGAGAAGAGAAAGACTCAGGGTACAGAATGAAACAGAGTATTTTTGAACATGACTAACACAAGCGTTGTTCTTGTTTGACTAAGCATATCTGTTATAAGAATTTTTTGTTTTTATTTTTCCCAATGTGGGGGCAGGTGGGAGGGAGAGAAAATAAAATTTTGTTAATTAACAAAATTGAATAAAAAATGCACAGAAGGACGTGCAAAAATGTTTGTGGCAGCTCTTTTCATAGTGGCTAGAAACTGGAAACTGAGTGGATGCCCATTGGTTGGAGAATGGCTGAATAAATTGTGGTATATGAATGTTATGGAATATTATTGTTCTGGAAGAAATGACCAGCAAGATGAATACAGAGCGTCTTGGAGAGACTGACATGAATTGATGCTGTGAGGGATAGAAAATCCTATCCAAAAATGACTATTCAGAGACCTCTCGAAGTAAAAAGCATAAAAGTTGTTTATTTAATTAATTCTCATGAGAATGAGCAATTCTGCCGTGAGGAGGGAAAGAGAGAGAGCTCACGGTAGAAGAGCTAAAGAAGGGGATAAGGTATAGTTTTTATAGGTTTTAGATACAAAGGATTACATCATGAGTTGGAGAACATTAAGAGATAGGTGCCCCCCCCCCCCACCCCTTAATTGGATGTTATTTGTGCCAAAAACAGCAGATTCCCTAGTTCCGGGCGGAACCATATATGAGGCAACTAATTGTCCAGATGTTAGTAACTAGAACAGTGATAAATGTCATCATTCGAGGTTAAATACATATGTCTAAAATCTAAGTACATATTGGCTACCACTCAACATATTCACACAGGTCACAGAGACCTAGAGAAACTAAAAATACAGAAGAGGAAGTAAATGTCCTTGGAAGTTCAACTGCTGGAAGTTCTTTACCTTATCTACTACCACACATACACACAATGCTGAGGGAAGTGAGCAGGACCAGGAGATCATTACATACTTCAATAACGATACTGCATTAATGAACTGAACTAGCTATACCCAGAAAAAGAACTCTGGGAGATGACTAAAAACCATTACATTGAATTCCCAGTCCCTATATTTATACACACCTGCATCTTTGATTTCCTTCACAAGCTAATTGTACAATAATTCAGAGTCTGATTCTTTTTGTACAGCAAAATAATGTTTTGGTCATGTATACTTATTGTGTATCTAAGTTATATTTTAATATATTTAACATCTACTGGTCATCCTGCCATTTAGGGGGGGGGGTGGGGGGGTAAGAGGTGAAAAATTGGAACAAGAGGTTTGGCAATTGTTAATGCTGTAAAGTTACCCATGTATATATCCTGTAAATTAAAGGCTATTAAAAAAAAAAAATAACGATACTGCATGAGGATATATTCTAATGGAAGTGGATTTCTTCAGCAGTGAGAAGATCCAATTCAGTTCCAATTGACCAGTGATGACCAGAACCAGCTGCACCCAGAGAAAGAACACTGGGAAATGAATGTCTACTAATTGCATTTTTTTTTTCTTCCCAGGTTATTTTTACCTTCTGAATCCGATTTTTCTTGTGCAACAAGAGATCTGATCGCTTCTGCACACAGATATTGTGTCTAGGATATACTATAACATATTTAACATGTATAGGACTGCTTGCCATTTAGTGGAGGGGATAGAGGGAGGAGGGAGGGGAAAAGTCAGAACAGAAGTGAGTGCAAGGGACAAGGTTGAAAAATTACCCATGCAGATGTTCTGTCAGTAAAAAGCTGTAATAAAAAAACGTGCAGAAGGAAATATGGACAAGCAGCACAGCACTGAAAATGGGATGTTGAACAAAGAACCAGGAAAACATTGTGCACGGCAGCAAGATTGTACGGTGATCAACTATGATAGATTTGATTCTTCTCGGTGGTTCAGTGACCCAAGGAAATCCCAATAAATTTTGAATGGAAATCACCATCTACATCCAGAGAGAAGACTGAACGAAAAACAACACATATTATGTTCATTTCTTTTCTTCTCTTTTTTTTTCTCATGTTTTTTCCTTTTATTCTGATTCTTCTCTCCCAACATGATTCATATGGAAATATGTTAAAAAAAAAAAAAAAAAAAGAATGTGCATGGATAACTACCAAATATTGTTTTACATGTATCTAGGGAAAATAAAAATGAAAAAAAAAAGAAAAAAAGAAAATGATGTTGAATTTATTAGACACTTGCAGAGATTTGTGGTTCTAGAAATTTTTAAAAATAACTTTTTTTGGGGAAAATGTGTTATGTTTTGTTGCAGTTGCGGGGCTTTATGTAGGTGGTTCCTTTGGAACTAGAAAGAGAAATTCGGGTCAGGTCCATATGGGGCTTTAAAAATTAACCAGAGATTTGCTCTGATCCAAGGGGTGGCAGGTGATCGACTAGGGGAGTGGTGAGGTCCAGACCGGATTTATGCCCAAATGACTGGCAGCATGAGCAGGATTTGTGCCACGTGGACTTTTCTCAGGTTTTGGAGCCCGAGTTACTTGGGAAGGCACTTCAACAGACCAGGCTTGAGCCTCTCCTAAGACATCCCAAGAGTTTTGGGGATTAGGGGATTAAATAATGGGTTTTAAATATCGCTCTTTTGCTAAGGACAGAAGTGTAATGCGCGCTGCCTGGCTTCCCAGGCCAGACCTTGAAGTTTGCCTAGGTGTTCCTGGCCTAGTTTCAGTCTAAATAACCACGTGGAACCTTGAAAGGAGAGGATCTCGGGTCTCGATGATGAAAAGTCTTCTGATTGGTTGTGGAGCTGGAAGACCTGATGACTCATGGGTTGCTAGTCAGATTTAGGCAGGTAGTCAAACGCTGTGACCCTTCCCTTTGTGTCTTAACTTTGAACTTTCCAGGGCAGCAAAACTGCTTTAAGGTGGTTCTAAGAATTGGGTGAAGGAGGGACATCGGCCCTTTCTTCTTTTTAAAAAGTTAATATTTTACCCTCCCCGCCCCCCCCATTACCTGTAAAAACTTTTTTTTTTCCTCCTGAGGCAATTGGGGTTAAGTGACTTGCCCAGGGTCCCACAGCCAGGAGCATTAAGTGTCCGAGATCAGATCTGAACTCAGGTCCTCCTGACTTCAGAGCTGGTGCTCTATCCACTGCGCCCCCTAGCTGCCCCTAAAAATAATCTTTAAAAAAATCTTTAAAAAAAAAAATTTAGAGTTCCAACTTCTCTCCTCCTTTCCCTCCGCTACATTAAGAAGGCAAGTGACATGACACAGATTATACATATGTGGTTTATCCCCCAAGGAACCCCCCCCCCCAAGAAAAATCTTTGATTTGCAGAGTAAGAAGACTATTTGAAAATACTGGTGGCCAGTGCACTGGATAGAATTCTGGGCTTGGAACCAGCAAGACTTGACTGCTAGTGCTTTCCAAATGTGTGGTGGAGGCAAATCACTGTACCTCTGGCTGCCTCAGTTTCCTCCTCTGTAAAATGGGGATACTAATAGCACCTGCCTCCCAAGACTGATGTGAGGAGAAAGTGAGACCGTATTTGTGAAGTACTTTATAAGGATTACATAAATGCTCTAAGTCATGAACGCAGCTTCACCCTATTGGAGGGGTCGGCCATTTCCTTCACCTGCCCATTTTACGGAAGAGGAAACTGAGGCAGACGGGGAAGTAACTTGCCCAGGGTCACATTTGAATTCAGGTTTTCCTGACTCCAGTCCCAGTGCTGGATCTGTAGTGGCGCCACCTGGTGGCCCCTATATTATTATGGTGACAAGTGAGCCCCGGGTTTCTTTTTGTTCTTCCCTTATTGCATCTAATGATATTTCTAGGGCCACAAGTCTGTTCCCTCACAGCAGACGTGCAGACGGGGCTGCTTCGGCCGTGGGTTCCCGGATGCACCGGCTCTCACCGAGGCCCCCAGGAGCCGGGACGTGCCCAGCGGCCGCCCCCCAGGAAATGGCGTCGGCTCTGGGGCGAAGGTAACCGAGGGGTCTCCCCTCCATCAGTGAGGAGGGACCAACGGAGCCTTTGGGACGCACCAGAAACCGGCTGATCCTTCCAACAAGACCAGACAGAGCTGGACAACAAACATGCATGATTCATCCTCCCCCCAGGCAATCGGTGGTAAGTGACTTACCCAGGGTCACATAAACACAGGTGATTTGTATTATAGGTGGGAAAGCGCTGCCAGCTTATCTGCTGGCAATGAAGGTGGGGGATGGGAGGGAGAGGAAAGGGCTTAAATCCATCAGATCCCTGCAGATTCCCCCACTCCCCCCATAATAAAAGCTCTTCATTTCCCAAAATACATGCAAAGAGGGCCCTCGACATCCACCCCTGCAAAAGTCTGTGCTCCCTATCCCTTCTCCTCCCTCCTTCCCCCTCCCGGGACGACAAGCAATGCAATATGGGTCAAACAGGTGCAGCTCCTGCGGCCGGACCCTACATCCATGGAGCTGCCCAAGCAAAACCGGTGCGTCCCGGACTGGGAAAAGGCCCGTAAGCAGCCGGGAGCAGGCCTCGGGCCCCTTGGGCAGGCCTTGGGCCCCTTGAGCAGGCCTCGGGCCCCTTGGGCAGGCCTCGGGCCCCTTGAGCAGGCCTCTGGAGCCTTGAGCAGGCCTCGGGCCCCTTGAGCAGGCCTGGACGCCTTGAGCAGGCCTCGGGCCCCTTGAGCAGGCCTGGACACTTTGAGCAGGCCTCGGGCCCCTTGAGCAGGCCTCGGGCCCCTTGAGCAGGCCTCGGGCCCCTTGAGCAGGCCTCGGGCCCCTTGAGCAGGCCTCGGGCCCCTTGAGCAGGCCTCGGGCCCCTTGAGCAGGCCTCGGGCCCCTTGAGCAGGCCTCGGGCCCCTTGAGCAGGCCTCTGGAGCCTTGAGCAGGCCTCGGGCCCCTTGAGCAGGCCTGGACGCCTTGAGCAGGCCTCGGGCCCCTTGGGCAGGCCTGGACACTTTGAGCAGGCCTTGGGCCCCTTGAGCAGGCCTGGACACTTTGAGCAGGCCTCGGGCCCCTTGAGCAGGCCTCGGGCCCCTTGAGCAGGCCTCGGGCCCCTTGAGCAGGCCTCGGGCCCCTTGAGCAGGCCTCGGGCCCCTTGAGCAGGCCTCGGGCCCCTTGAGCAGGCCTCTGGAGCCTTGAGCAGGCCTCGGGCCCCTTGGGCAGGCCTGGACACTTTGAGCAGGCCTCGGGCCCCTTGGGCAGGCCTGGACACTTTGAGCAGGCCTCGGGCCCCTTGGGCAGGCCAGCGCCATATTCCATTGGAGTCGGAACCGTCACATACTTGCACTCCGGGCCCTCTCCTCCCCAAGCTCTGTTTTCTCTCCTTGCCAACCCCCCATTCCCGTGATTCCTCCTCACTGCTAAGATGGCACAGCCCTGGAATCCTTCAGTCCCTCCCACCATCCTCCCCTTCCCCAACAAGGGGCTACATGAGCAAAAGTGAAACTGAAAGAAAAAGGAAACGCAGGATTGCTCCCTCAAACAGGGCAAACACCGGGCTTAACAGGACGCAACATTGGTCACAGCCCAGCCAGCGTCCATCAGCTCTCTAAGCTTCCCCAAACGCTCCCCCGTCATCACCTTATTTCACCCTCAGTGACGCAGGGAGGCGGCTGCCTTCGTTCGCCCTGCTTCGCAGATGTGGAAACTGAGGCACAGAGAAACCAAAGACTCGCCCAGGCCGGATCTGAGCTCAAATGTTCTGCAAGCTGTCCCCCAAGTAAAAGCTTGAGGAAGAACCTCATAAAAGGAAACTGAGCAAGCCACAGCAACAACGCCGCTCCCAGACTTATAACCGAATCAGACGTTTAGAGAGCGATGCGCCGACAGGGACGCTCCGCGCTCCTTATTCCCAAGAAGTAACAGCGGCGCGCTCCCGCTACCAGACAGCAGGGCGCGAAGCGGGGAGGGACAGAGCCAGAGAGAGTGCGGCCCGGCCCGCCCGGCCCGGCCAGTCACGCTCTGTGACTCAGGGGACCGAGCCGCCGCCCGCGGGCTGGGAGGAGCGCGGGCTGGGCGGAGCGCGGGCTGGGCGGAGCGCGGGCTGGGAGGAGCGCGGGCTGGGAGGAGCGCGGGCTGGGAGGAGCGCGGGCTGGGAGGAGCGCGGGCTGGGAGGAGCGCGGGCTGGGAGGAGCGCGGGCTGGGAGGAGCGCTTCCCGCGGTGCAGGCGCACAGTGGGCACTTCGCGGAGGCTGCTCTCTCCCCTTCCCTTCCCGGGGCTTCCATAAACTCTAACGCACCGAGGCAAAGCTGGCACCGGCCCCCCGGGCATCTGCTGCCCGGCCTGGGGGCCCTGGACGCCGCCCCCCGAACCCGGGGGGAGCCGGGCTGGGCCCCAGACGTGGCGGGCCCCGGGACAGCCCCGAGGCGGCTCCGCCAGAGGCGGCTTCCGAGCGGAGACTGGAGCTGGGAGCCGCGGGCCGAGGCCCCGCCCCGCCCCGAGGCCCGCCCCTGCCCTGCCCTCGCCCTGCGGCCCGCTCCCGCCCGCGGCCCGCCCCGCCCCGCACACAGGCCCCGCCCCGCCCCGCGGCCCGCCCCGCACACAGGCCCCGCCCCGCCCCGCCCCGCAGCAGACCCCGCCCCACAACAGGCCCCGCCCCGCATCCCTGCGGCCGCCCTGGGCCGGGCGGAACGCGAGCCGCGCGGCGTCGAAGCCGGCGGAGCGGGACCCGTGGGACACCGGGTCTCCTGGCGCGTGCGCAGAGCAGAGGAAGACCGGGCGAAGTCTCCTGTGGCGGCGGCGGCGGGAGCCGGAGCCGGGACCTCGGGCATGGCCGCGCTGGGGCGCGCGGCCCGCGTGCTTGCCGGGCAGGGCCGCGCGCTGGGGCCCCGGGCTTGGTGAGTCCGCCGGGCCGGGGAGCCCACGTGGGTGCCGCAGCCCCGCCCCCGGGGTGACCTTGCTTCGCTGTCCGCGCCTCCATTTCTCCCTCTGACTCCGTCTGCGGGAGGGGCGGGGGAGGGGGGGCGGGGAGACGCGGGCAGGGGGTTCCCCCGAACCGACCTGGCTGTGCCTCCGGACGGCGCCCCTCCCCCCTCCTCGTGGGTCACTCCCCCTGGGACCCTTTGGGGGCCGAGGGTTAGCGTCTCCCCTGCAGCTCCTGTGACAGATAGGAGGCCGAGGCTGAAGCGCCCGCCTGGGTCACTGGCCTGGGCTGGGCTGGGGTGGGGTTTGAGCGCGCTGGGAGCCCCGGGGGCAGCCTCCGGCCCGGGGGGGAGGGGGGGGCCTCGTGGCCCCTGGGGACTCCTCAGCTTGGGCTTGTCTTCTGCAGGCTCGGGCCGGTCCGGGAGAACCACCAGCTGTCCGTGCTGGGGCTGCGGGCCGCCCTCCCCGTGAGGTAAGTGCGCCCCCACAGCGCCCCTGCGAGGCGAGACCCCATCGGGTGGGAGGCCGGGAGCCTGCCCCCCCTCCCCCTCCCCCCCACGTGCATCTCGGGGTTCTCTCACTTTTACCGGCACTGGCCTGACCTGCCAGGCCTCTGCGAGGTGCGGCCAGCAGAGGGGGCGGGGCTGAGGGTCCCGGGGCGCCCCCGGCCCGGCAGGCTCAGCGCCGGCTTGGGGCGCAGGCCCCCGGATGTTCTGCGGGTCTCCCCCATCTCGCGCCCCCTTTCCCTGCTAGAGGAGAGCCCCTGAAGAAGAAGAAGAAGGTGGACCCCAGGAAAGAGCAGGCGGCCAAGGAGCGGCTGAAGAAGAGAATTAAGAAGCTGGAGAAGGCCACCCAGGAGCTGATCCCCATCGAAGACTTCGTCACCCCCGTGAAGTGCCTGGCGGAGGAGAGGTAGGCCCGGAAGGGGCGCCTGCCTCCCCCTGCCCTCTGAGGAGCACCGGAGAGGTGCCCGCTCCGGGCTGGGCCTTGTGCCAAGGCTGGGGGGAGGCGCCCTCATACAGAGCCAAGGTGCCCACTCTGTGCCAGCCCCCGGGCCGGGCATGCAGCTGGACAAGCGGGACGGTTCCTGTCCTCCAGAAGCCTCCCCTGGGGGGAGGGGGAGACTGAATCAAAAGAGCTCAGGGAAAGCACAAGGGTGTCCGTCCCAGGCCGCGAGAAAAGGCCCATGGGGGCTTGAAGTGTGGGGGCAGGGAGGCGCCCGGCCCCCCTCCCATGGCTGCTCTGTCCCCCCAGGCAGCGCCCGCAGCTGGAGCTCCCCCCGGAGGACAGTGAGAGGAGGATCTTCCTCATGCAGAAGTGGGCCTTCTACAAGCAGCAGGAGCAGGAAGCCGAGCGGGGGAAGATTGCCTCCATGCTGGAGGCCCAGCAGGAAGCCCTGCGGGAGCTGCGCCTCGAGTCCGAGCAGCTGTACCAGGCGGCCGCCCGGCGAGACGAGGGCTTGTTTCCCTTTGAAAAGGAGGGCCCGAGCTACACGCCAGCCACCCCCGGCTACCAGGCGCCCGAGGGCAAGTACAACGATGTCACCAAAGTCTACGTGCAGAAGAGATAGGTCCCAGGGCCACGGCCGGGGTCAGGGCTGACCGTGTCCTTCGTCGCGTCCCCCGAAGGGGCGCCCGTCCTGCGGTCTCTGGGCCTCTGACCTTCTCCTGTGGCCGCCGCCAGGCCGAGACGGCCCCTGCCGCACGGAGCTCCCCTTCCAGCGTAGCTTAGAGATGGGGACCTTCGGGGAGGAGGGGGGGGCAGGAGGAGCCGAGTTCTGGGGCTTGGGGGTCTCTGCCCTTCATACCAATGTAAATTGCTTTTAACAAATGAACAGTGATCTGTAAATATTTTAGCTACCGGAACGAGTTTTTATTATGGAGAAAATAAATGGAAAAATTGCTTTAAGGACCCCAACCTTAGCCAGCTGCTGCCCTGTGCGGGGTTACTCGGGGAGACTCTGGGCCTGGGGGGAGTTCAGGCCTCCCAGCTGTAGCACCTCCTTCCCAGGGGGATCCTGAGGATTGAGATGGCGAGTGGCGGGTGGGGCTGCCAGCCTGGCACTTGGGGCCCCTGGGCCCTGCAGAAGGGGGCCTTTGGGGGGCTTGCCATTGAGCCAAGGCTGGCTGCTTGTGCTCTGGGCCAGTTGGTCTGAGCTGATACAGATCAGAGTTGGGCCTAACTGTCAAAGGCAGAGCGTGGTCGAGGCGGATGCTGCCCGACCCTGGGACTGTTCCTGATCCCAAGCCTGGCCTTGTACCGGTTCTAGGCCTGTGTGTGGCACCTGCCCTGAGGAGTCGGGGGCTGCTGAGGTGGGGCCCATGTCAGGGCTCCAGGGCCTTCCCTCCTCCCCCAGGGCCCAGTTGCTGGATGTGAGTGGGACGACTGGTCACTGTTGTGGGTGGAGGCAGGGGAAGGCCTTCCCAGGAGGGCGTGGGGCAGACTCAGGGAAGTCTGGAGCCTGTCTGGGTGGCTGCCCGTTTATTTTCCATCATGGCCGCACATCTACAAAAGCAAGCAATCTTTCAGCCTGAGGGCAGCAGTAAAGCAGGAAGATGGGGAGGGAGGACGGGTTTCCATTTCTCTTCTAACTCTGGTGGCGAGGGTCCTCGTCCGGAGCAGGCCATGCGCTTCTGGTGGGGGCGGGCGTCAGCAAAGCGAGGCGCTCCAGTCTTCCCTCCGTGTGCCAGGGTGCCACAGCTGGTGGGCAAGGCAGGCGGGGCCCGGTTGGGTGTCCCCACTCTGGGCTGTCTGAAGGGCAGAGGTAGTTGCCGGGCACCTTGGCAAGGGGAGACGGGCTCTTGGGGAAAGCACCTTTGGGATGACTTCTGGTCCTCGCCTTTCACAAAACATGACGAGGGGAGCACCCTGACATCCCTGAGCCAGGCACCCTGGTGTTCTGGGTGCCCTTTTCCCGGGGATGTGGCCGGCTGAAGGAGGTGCTGAGGTTTGGGGCTCTCATGGCTGCCCACCCTGCCAAGCTTAACTGAGGCGAGGGGGCCCGGCAGGACGGGGAGCTGGCAGGCACCCGGCCCCGTGGCTTCTGTCCCCCTTGCGCTAAGCTGCTGCTTCAGCCCGTCTCCACCGTCACACGGCTCTCACTTGGATTTCCCCTCCCCGGGCAGAGGCAGGTGCCAGTCCCTGGGGGGGCTCTGTCTCATGGTCCACACCGGGGCGTGCTTCTGCTTGGCCAGGATGCGGGCTTGCTCACTCTTGCAGAGGAATTGCTGTACAAACGAGAGACTAGTTACGGCCCTCAGCCTGGCACCCCCCAGAATCCCTGAAACCCTGCCGGGGGCCCTGGTGGGCCTGGGTCTTCTGGGTGGGTCCAGGGGTACTGTGTGGGGATCTGCTGAGCCCAGGTCCTACTTCCAGCTTCCCCCTCCCACATTTTTGGATGAGGTCAGAGAGGAGATTCTTTCCCAATGGCTACCCAGCCTTAAGCACTGAATGGGTGTTGCCTCAGTCACACTGAGACCTGGGCTTAACCAGGCCAACGCACAGCCGTCACATCTGGGGCTGCATCCAGTCATCCTGATCCCCATCTTTGAGGACGAAGGGTAAGCAATTACAACATCCAGCAGGAGGTAAGCCCCTGGAGGGCAGGGCTTCCTGTTTTCTTTCCAGCTGGTGTACAGTAGGGGGTTAATAAATATTGAAACCTATCTGCAAAATGGGCACACTGCTTACTACTTGTACCACCTTTTTATTGTTCAGAAAGGGCTTTGTCCACCCTCAAGCGGCCCAGGCAGGGGGCTCAGCTGCTCAGCTGCTCCTGCAGCACCTTCACCTCCTGCTCAGAAAGGTGCTGGACAGGTTCCCCGCCATTTATTTTCCCAATTTTCCTCCCTCTTCCGCTCTAGCACAAAGCTGTGGGCTCTCCCCTGGCCCCCAAGTCCTGCTCCCTCTGCTGCCCCTGTCTGGGCTCTGGACTCTCAGTGAGGTCGGCCTGCCTCCATTGGTTTTCCTATCCCCCACGTACGCTCCATTCAGGGCATGTGACTTTGTTTCAGAGCCCAAAGCAGAAGATACCTGCTCTTCCCTTTCATGTGAATCTGGGGGACTTTATACACCAACCAGTCAGAGGCGGAGACCCCCAGCCCCCTGCTGGGGGGACCCTCACCCCAAGATTCCCGAGTGCTGCAGAGGCTTCCTGGCCCCAGCCCGCAGAAGGGCACCCTGATGATGCAGCTGATCCCACTCCTCTAGAGCCCTTGGACACACCAGCCTCTGCTCGAGGGATTATCTGCTCCCTTCGCTTGGGCCTGTGACGGCTTCGGCCCCCTACTCTGTGCAACACGAGGGTCCCCACCCCCCATCGCTAATTTCTATTGGCCCATCTCCTGTCCTTATCCGGGTCACACGGGCAGGAGAGCTCAGGGGACTTTTCCTGGTGGCCCCCAGTCAGAACCCCCTGCCCCAACCCAGACTTGGGCCCGGGTTACCTTGGCTTCGGGACTCCCATTCTCCTCCCACTCCTGGCAGTTTTGGTAGTCTCTCTTCCACTGGTCACAGGATGGGGTCTCCCCATAGGTGTAGTAGTGATGGAGGAAGTTGCGGATGGTCCGGCAGTGCTTCCATTCCGCCCAGTAATGCTCACAGCTTCGGGGAGGCTGCAGAGGCAGAGAGACGGACCCTGAGGGATGGCTCAGAAAGGGGGCTGCGGTCCCGGGCATGCCCAGGCTGTGGGGCAGGGCCGGAGCCAAGGGCTCTGGGTGTGAATGTGGGCTACAAAACATCAGGAGGGCAACTGAAAGCAATCCTGGCTTTCTTATCTCTAAAATGGACATAATCTCCTCACAGACTTTTGGTAAGAAAAACATCCCCCTATCTCAAGTAGGTGATAATTCCTTAAGGTCATACAGGCCTTAAGGACATTTCTGCTTTCTCCCCCTGCTCCAGCATCTGGCACATAGTAGGTCCTTAATAAATGTTTGCTGAATCAAAAGTCCATAATGATGGCAGCCAGCTATTCCAGAGCAAAGACTGGCAACACGCTTTGCCAATAGTCTCACTGATGCACACAATAACTGGAAGATGGCAGCCATCATAATCCCCTATTCCAGTTATTAAGAATCTGAGGTCAATTTGGATTCAGTTCTTCTCAACTCCAGGCTCAGCTCGTAATCCATTTTGACACCAAATCTATCCATTTAAAAATTATCTTTTGGGCAGCTGGCTGCTTGATAGAACTCGAGGCTGGGAGAAGGGAAAACTCATCTTCCTGCCTTCAAATCCAGCCTCAGATTTCCTCGCTGGGTGACACCGGGCAAGCCACTCCTCACTATTTGCCTCAGTTTCTTTATCTGTAATAAATCGGCTGGAGAAGGAAATGGCAAATCACTTGAGCACCGCTACCAAGAAAACCCCGAGGAAGTTGGCAGTCAGACATGACTGAAAAATGACAACTTCCCTGCCAGTTTTAATGTTTTCTGACTTTCCCAGGTTTTGGAACTTACCTTTTCCTCTCCCATTGCTTGACTATTTTTATCTTTCTTTAAAAAAATAAAAAAACAAAAAACCTTTTTTTCTTAAAAATATTTGTTCTAAAGAATGGTTTTGGTCTAGGGGAAGAGTTGGGGAAATTGGAACACAAAAGTTTTGCAAAGATTTATGTTGAACAATTATCCATGCATGGTTTAAAAACAAAAAGCTTTAATAAAAAAAAAATAAAGAATGGCTTTCTGGGAAAAGACAAAGGGACGCTGGGAGAAAAACCTGGTGATGTCAAAAAACTATCAATAAAATGTTATTGATTTTTATTTTAAAAGTGGCCCGCAGGCAGAGGCTGCTGTTAGGTTCCACCTCTGAGCCACTTTCCAAGGCAGGGAAGACAACGCCGGAGGTGGCGTTATTAGCAGCAGCAGAATTATCTCCCGGCCCCAGGCTGGCTCCCTCTCGGCGTCTCGCCCAAATGCCCCCCAAACCAGGCAGGAGCATCCAAGCTCCGGGCCAATCACCTTGAAGGTCTCTCAGCTGTCAGTTTTCCCTTGGCCCCGCCTCTGCCTGAAGTCTCGCTCTCAGTCTGGCCCCTTCAAGAAACCAACTGTCGGTTTCCCTTGGCCCCGCCCCCTAAAACGTCAGCTCTCCCCCCTGGCCCCGCCCCCTTAAAAGCCCAACTGTCGCTCTCCATCTCGGCCCGCCTCCCAGCCTCAGACCTGGTCCCCAGCATAGACCACGCCCACGTCCCGTAGGCTCCACCCTTCACCCCCAAGTCCAATCTTTGAGTTCCTCGGCCTCATGGGAAGTTCCCATGTCAATCAAGTTCGTCAGCGCCGGCCCCTCAAGCTTGGTCACGCCCCTTCGCCTTCCTAACTCCGCCGCTTACAGCTAACAATAAAGAGCTGGCGCCCTCTTCAGGCCCTTGCCTCTCCTGGTCCCCCGGGCCTGTCAGCCCCTCCTCCTTGCGCGTAGCCACACCCCTCCCGCTAGACCCGCCCCCAGATGCTTGTCCCTCCCGCCCACAGCCTCTTACAAGATCCCGCCCCGTCCTTAGGCTCCACCCCCGGCCTTCAGCCCTAGACCCAGCTGCTGCTTCCCTAGATTTGCCAGGCCTAGGTCTGCCCGCTGGCCCTCCTCCCGCCCCTCGCCGCGACCCCAGCCCGGACGTCGCTCCCGACTCCTCTCGGCCCCTCAAGCCGCCCCCATATCCCCTCACGTACCCTCCACAAGCTGTCGTCAATGTCCGCCATTTTGCAACCTGGGCCCTCGGCGTCCCGCCTCTTTAACATATCAGCCTACGGGGGTGGGGGAGAGGCGGGCTCAGACTCAGGATTGGCAGCTCTCCGAACCAATGAATTTCCAGTATCAAATCAGCCAATCGTGTCTCGCCGGTGAGGCGGCTTTGAGGCACCGCCTCCTGAGGGGAGCCTTTCCCTGTAGGTCTGGGTCCGAGACCCGGCCTGGGAGCTGGGACACTTCAGAGGCCCGAGGAGTCGAGGCCCGAGGAGTCTCGTCCCTGCGCGAGAATCCCGCGTGACTTTCCCCTTGCCTCTGCTTGAAGCCCTCGTCTGATGGGGAACTCGCTCTTCCTCTCGGCCCTGAACAGAGCCGGGAACTTGGAGAGAAAGCCCCCGAGGGGCGCGTGGAGACCCCGGAACTTTGCAAAAGAGGCAGGGGCGGGGACGCCAAATCCCTTTTTTCCGGTGGCGGGATATCTCAGACACGGGGTTGGGGTGGGGGGGTGTCCTCACCTCTCCCCATCTGAAGCCCTGGGGCCTTTTCCCACTCAGAGCTCATCCTGACCCACCCCCGCCCCTACCTCATTCACTCTCCATAATTACCTGATTTGTGCACAAAATGCAAGTCCAGCATCAAGCACCTACTGTGTGCAGTCAGTCCGGCAGCATAGAGCACCTACTGTGTGCAGTCAGTCCGGCATAGAGCACCTACTGTGTGCAGTCAGTCCGGCGGCATAGAGCACCTACTGTGTGCAGTCAGTCCGGCGGCATAGAGCACCTACTGTGTGCAGTCAGTCCGGCGGCATAGAGCACCTACTGTGTGACAGCCTAAGGCCAGGCCCTCCCCTCGAGGTGCTCCCGAAGAGCCGGTTGCCCCAGTACATCTTCCAGCTCGAGAGGAAGTGCTCCTAAAGCACTTGGCGCCATGTGCCGGGGAGCCTGCAAGTTCTCCTGCCTCAGTCTCTCTCCCGAGCTCTGTCGGCCGGTGGCCACCTGGATGGCTGCCTGGAGAAGGCCCCGAGGCAGCCGGAGGCCTTGTCCCGGCGCACTAAGGTCTTCCCCAGGCTGAAGCAGAAAAATGGCTCGTTCCCTCGGTGCCAAATGACCACGTGGGACGCGGCCTGGGAGGGCCGGGGTGGCTCCAGGCCCCAGGAGGCCTCACTTCAATCCCGTCCTCGCCCTGGCGTCCTGGTGTCTGAGCCAAAGCACAAACTGCTCCCCTTTGAGGAGACTTTGGGGGGGAGGCAGCTGGGGAACGGCTGCTTTTCTCTGTTCCTCCTTCTGTCCCTCCCCTTCCCTCAGTCTACCCAGGGCGCCATAACCTTCCCTGCCGGCGCTCTGCCCAAACAGGAGTTTTGGTCACTGAGACCTCCCGGCATTGTTGGGGTTTGCCGGCTAGGGCCCCGCCTTCAACCCAACTCACTCTGGCTCTCACTGGCACACAGTAGGCACTTAATAAGTACCTGTCCCCTTCCTCTTTTGTCCTGCCCACACAGATTAGATCCCTGTTCCGGGCAGGCTCTGGCCAGACTACTCCGGAGGGAGGCCCAGCCTTCCCACTCAGTGCCAGGGGCCAGTCTGGGGCATGGGGCATGGCCGTGGCTCCCACGCAGGGGCTCCCTCGGTCTATCGGGTTCTTGGAGGGCCCAGGGGGTGTCCTGTGCATGGCTTCCCAACAGTTCAGTCCAAAGCAGGGGCTTGAGATCAGATGACCCCCCCCCCCCCCCCCCCCCCCCCAGACAACAAAAGCAGGCCTTGGAAGGCCTGGAATCCACAGCAGGCCTCTGCCCTTACTAGCTGGAAGTCCTTTAAGTCTTTTTTTTGGCTAGGTAATCAGGGTTGTGACTTGCCTAGGGTCACACAGTAAATGTCTGGGGCTGTATTGGAACTTGGGTCCTCCTGCCTCTAGGGCTGTTCTATCCACTGCACCAATCAGCTGCCCCAAGTCCCTTAACGTTTGCCAGCCTCAGCTTTCTCTTCTGTAAAATGGGTTTATTTCAGTAGCTCCCTCCAGGAGGATTTTTTTTTCTTTTTTGCCAAGGAAATTGGGGTTAAGTGACTTGCCCAGGGTCACACAGCCAGGAAGTGCTAAGTCACATTTGAACTTGGGTCCTCCTGACTTCAGGGCTGGTGCTATATGCACTAAGCTACCTAGCTGTCCCCACCCCGGAGGATTTTTTAAGGAGCCTCTAGCCCTCAGTGATCCCGGGAATGGGAAGAATCTAGGATACTTGGCTGAAGACAATCCTTGGGATTCCTGTTTAGAAAAGGCCTGACCCCAGCAAGTGCCTCCAGCAACTGGGAGGCCAGTATCTATCCGGGACCAGACAATGCATCAGTGAGCCACTGAACAGAGTTGATGGGACCCAGCGGCGAAGCGAGACGCTGATGTTACTTGTACGAGGCTAGTTTTTACCCGGCTGCCCCTTGTGATGGGGTCTTTGCCGGCTCTTCATCACCCCATTTGGGGTTTTCTTGGGACTCACTTTACAGATGAGGAAACTGAGGCAAACAGGATCTCACACTGGATCACAAAACTAAAAAGAAGTCTTCCTGACGCCGGTTCGGCACTCTAACCACTGCACAACTTAGCTGCTCCTCCATTAAAAGTTTTTTTCCAAAAAGCTGTTTCTAACAGTGTCTATTAGAAGCCATATTTGAAAGCACTTGTGACGTGGGCTTGTCAAGGATTATCAAAGTCTTTTTTTTTTTTTACTCTAAATTGGGTGGTTTGGGCAAGTCTGGATTGTAGGGGGACGTGCTGGGCCCTACGCTAGCCTAGGAAAATTGCCAACAACGGCATTTTCAAAAGTCGCTGATATAGCAGCACATTTAGACTTGTAAAGGCCACAGGAGGAACGCCTCCTGAGGAACGGTCCTTCAGACCCAAGCGGCCACATTAACATTTGGATGATTTCTGCGCTCGGTAGGTCCCACGGCTGGGCCTCTCTACCCAAAAGGATCCTGTTCCTAACAACCTCTGCCTTTCTATAGCCATCGTTCATATTCCTGACTGCGGTTTAGAGATATAAGAGTATCCTTGCCCCCTGACCCTAACTGCCAAGCAGTCGGCCCCGCTCCTTGGCTGCCCGCTTTAGTAAAAGGCGGCTGTGACCGAAAAGGAATCCTGTGTATCTCGTCACTTCGACTGAGCCACGTGTTCTCCCTGGCATGGATGGTTCCCATTTTAAGGGTGAGGAAGAGGAGGGCGGGGATAAAACAGGAGCATTAAGCCAGGAGGGGTGCCAGCGCGCATTTTTGAGGCAAGGAAATTCAGGCTGAGGGATGGGGAGGCACCGACCATCAGGGCCATGCCAGTCGAGGCCCCTTCTCCAGGAAGACACGTGGTACTCTCTCCTACTCCAGTCCGATGCTAAGGTAATGTCCTTTATTTTTATTTATTGTCTATTTAACCCTCAAGGATGACCTATGTGCAAATGAGTACTGCTCACCTATAACCTATGTCAAATTATTTGTCTTCTCTGTGAGGGGGGCAGGAGGGGGAGAATTTTGAATTCCAAATTTGAGAAAAAGTGGAAAAAACCGTTAAAATCGTTTTTACATGTAATTGGGGAAAAACCATTACATTAAAAAAAAAGCTCAAGAGCCACGTCCAGACAAACCAGGGTTAAATCAAGAGCAGAACTGGAGGATCTAGAATCAGGTGTGTCCAGAATGTTTGTGTCACGCCAATGAGGCCGAGCCAGTTGTGATGACGGGGCCCCGGGGGCCCATCTCCGACGTGTGGGTTCTCAAGGCTTTGCAAGCACGGAGGCAGGTGCTACAGAACATGTTTATTAAGGGGGCACGACGAGTGCCACTGTCAGTCTCAACAATTATGGGTTTGCCAATTATTAGCTGCTTTCTGTGGGATTTGTGGCTTGGACGTGTCAACAGAAAACGCCACGAGCAAAGCCTTTAACTTGAGTGTGTCTCTAAGGGTGACCACTGTGGGCAACGGCATGGAGTCAATCACATGACATTTTTAGGAGGAAATAAAGAACCAATAAAGAGAGGATACCTGGATCCTCCAGGTGTGGACCATGCTGTCCTTTCTGACAAGTGAGTCAAAGAGAAAGGACCCATGGCCCAGAACGACCAATGGAGAGCCTCCAGCCGTTTGCCTGTGGCCTTGGTGCTGTGGAGACAGTCCAGTCCGTCCTGTGGTCTTTTCCCAAATCAAGCACACGGCCACCAAGTCCTGAAGTTTCCCGGGCCAGGCAGAGGAGGGATTTCTTACGAAACGCTAAATGAAATGAAGGGCAGATCATGAAGTATCCTCTGCTGATCATCTTCTGTCCCTGACAAATCCATTAACTAAAGCCAAGAGGTTGCAATAGATTATTTTATTTTCTAATTAGCCAGGGCCCAAATTCAAGGTTTTCTTCCTTTTTTGCGTAAAGACTGTCCTTCTCCTGAAAAGGCAATGAATCGGCCTCCAGCTTCATCCTAAATGGGAAGAGAAAAGTTCGATGCTGGAGTTAATCTCCAGCTTCCTCCAACATCCCGAGGGGGTCCCTCCTCATCTAGCTCACCCCAAGCTCCAGGGGACCCCCCTACCCAAGGCCAGCTGCTGCTGGCCCTCTGGATCAGCCGGGGGTGAGGTACCCCTTGAAGCTGACCCAGAGAGCCCAGCCTGGGAGGGGTGAGGGGGAACTGCGGGCACAAACTGGCAGAGAAGCTCAACTGTGTCCCTAGCTTTGTTTCCACAGGGTTGTACATTCGGTGGGTGCTGATCTAGGGGAAGGGGACACAGATAGTAAAAAGTGTCACAGACCCAGCCCTCGAGCAGTTTAGAATCTACAGAAATCGTACACAGACACACATAATACAAGGTGTGTGGGGAAGGTAAAGGAGAGAGCTGAAGCATTCTGGGAGAACGTGAGAGCCGACACTCTGGGGGATCAGGGAAGACTTTGTGGACCTGGCAGCTGAGGGGGCTTGAAGGAAGAGAAAGCTCAGGAGAGCGGGGGCTAAGCAGGGCCTGCAGCCCGGGCCAGGTGGGAGCTGGGAGGTGGCCTTCTGGGGGAAAGCCTGCGCTCTGACTGGAACGAGGGGGAGGGGCGGGGGAGGGCCTTAACACCAAGGCGAGCAACCTGCAGCACATTCCTCCTGAAATCATTCGATCCAGAAGAGTGTCTGCTACTGCAGATCCTGAGGGAGATGACAAGAAAGGGGCCGTCACCCCAGACCACCACCGCCTGTGTACAACCACGGGATGCCTCCAGAATGAGGAGGCCATGGGTGAGGCCCGGCAGCCTCTGCTCTGAGCACTCCCACGGCCTCTGACCCAGGGCTACCGTTCAGGCAGATGGGAGCCAGAGCGCGGCGGGGAGACTGTCTACACGTCGGCTCTGACAAAGGCCTTCGTGCTTATCTTGTGGACAAGGAGAGACACGGGCTGGTGACCGATCACGGGGACTCGGACCGATCAATGGCCGAACCGAGGAAGGACGGCTCGGGGAGGCCTTGCCCTTGGAGGGGCTCCCGGCCGGCTCCTTTCTCAACACCGTGGATCAGAGGCACGGGGGCACCTTTATCATCCAGGCAGGCGATCCCCAGCCAAGTCAGACACCGGAATCAGACCCGGAATCCGGAGCTGAATCCAGAGGGAATTCCCTCTGGGGGAATTCAATTTAATACTAAGTTAATTATTAATAAAATTAATTAAATTTAAAAGGGCTGAATGGAAAGCCTGACCTGGGTTCAGAACATCCCCTTCACAAGCACAGGGGGAGGAGGAGGGACTCTGCTTGGAAAAGACCCAGAAGTTACATGGACACACAAAAGCAATCTGGGCCTGCATCACAGGAGGAGGAAGCGGCTATGCTGTATTGACCCACACAGACTACACGTGGAGCATTTAGTTATGGCCGCCATGTTTAAAAAACACGTATTTCTGCTCAATGAATGAAAATCTATTTTCTCTCTTTCCCATCTCCCCTCGAAGTCAGAAGGCCCACGTCCAGCCCCCCTCCCCTTGCACATCTGTCTTAGAAATGACGGCTAAGTTTTGGAGCAGCCGAGGAGGTGGGCAAGGCAGTGGGAGGCCCTGGCGGGCCATCTCAGAATACGAGCGGAGCGGGTGGGGGAGGTCTTGGACGAGCACGAAGCAGCTGCTTTCACAGCACCAGAGGGAAGAGAGGGGACGGAGAGGTGGTGATGGAGGCACACCAAAGTCCGGGGTCACAACCTTCCTCCATTTACTGCTTGCCCCCAGGTGGGAATGGGCTATGCTCGAACCCTGGATTTCCCTTCACTAGGGAGCTTCCAATAAAGTCTGGGGGGTTCACTTGTCATTAAGGAAGTCCTGTTCAGGCACCAGCCATAGCAGACTCTTGGGATTCTGGGCCCCACGGCCCTCCAGGCAGCAGAGGAGGAAGGAGTCTGACACTTGACCCACAAAACTTGTTCCTAAATTTAAGGCGATGTCAACTCTCTGGCAGCCTGGGTCAGAGCGGGGCAGGCCGGCTGACTGTCCGTAAAGGGAAAGCCCGGAACCCTGAGGGAGCCCGCTGTCATGGGCTGTCATAGCCCATGGAGGGCTAGATGGAACTTTCCCAAATGAAAGCTCTTAAGTTGAGAAGGACAATGCACTCCAAGGACGGGGCGGGGATGCTCACGTCCCAGAAATCCAGACGGGCAGCGGACATTTGTCTCAGCCAGACTACCCCCAACCCCAACAAATGCAATGCTCTGGCCCTCAGATACCCCGCCTGCTTTTAGAAATACTGCAGGACCCAGCTTTAAAAGGGATTATTCATTCTGATCACTTCCTCCATGAGGGACTCTTGTGGCCACAGTGGCATTGAACCCCTCCTCCCCCCTCCCCAGGGGTCAGGCTGCTTCTGGCACCCACAAGCAAGTTTCCTGCCAGGGAACACTTCCTAGCTAACGGAAAGGTCTGGATCGTCCTGGTCTAGGCTGATCTATGGACTTGGGCCCTTCTTTGTTTACAAGCGCAGCAGGGCTGGGCTGCACGCCGCGGGTGCTGCTGGGGGTGAGGTGGCCAAGCCTCCGGGTGCAGCCTGACCTGGTGTTCCCTCGCCCCGAGGTGAGGGCGCCCAGCGATGGCAAGGGGCACCGGGCAGAGGCTCACTAAGGAGAGGTGCTGGGCCCTGCGGGGCCACAAAGCAGCCATCTACAGTGTGGGAAGGCCTCAGTCTGGCTTTTTCCTCTCTCCTGGCCCTGGCTCGGACAACCGAGCAAACCCCGTAGCACTAAAAACCCGAGAGAAGCCCGAGAACTCACCTCTTCCACTTTTTTGACCATTGGACGTGAATTTCGAATGAAAGTGATCTTACCAAGTTTAAAGTCATAATTAGGAATTCCTCTGAAGAAAGAAGAAGGAGGCAGCATTAGTGGAAGAAAAACAACCCAACCATCCTCCCTGGGGGCCAAGAGAGAGCGGTCCCTCCCCCACAGGCAAGGCCCCCCTCCCCCACCATCGGCTGGCTGGCAGAGGGCCAAGGCCCCTGTTCTGTGGTATGAGAAGCGGCTTCCCTGGCCCCAGAGCACACTGGGTAGGAATCCCATGCCAGTGTGGGCGGTGGGCTCATCGGATACTCTCTACTGGAAAATACTGTGGGAAGTCGGAGTCGGGGGCGTCTGGCTTCAGATCCCGGTTCTGATGCCTCCTGGCTGTGTTGTTTTGGCTTAGTCACCTCACTTCATTTTACAACAGGGAGGACAGTCCCTAGTCTCCCCTCCCGAGGCTGCTCTCCTAGGCCCTGGGCTGGGCCGCAGTCCGGAGGCCAGTCCAGCTGCCGACCAGACCCAAGGCCCAGGGAAGGAGAGGGGGGCTTCCATGTAGGGCGGGGGTGGGGGCCAATGCTCAGGGGCTGCAGGCACACACTCACCTTTTAATGTCTCCAGGCTTAATTGGGGAAGGGCTAGGTTCGATGCCTTTTTTCTTCCCGTCTAATCTGTTCCCAGAACCGGAGAAGGCCTAGGAAAGCAAAGGGCAGTGAGATGCCCATCAGCACGTGCTGCCCGAGCGGCCACCTAGGGCTGGCCCCAGGCAAACACTTGCAGGCAGAAGGGGGAGGAGGGCAGGCCTTCTAGGCCTGGGAGGCGGGAGCGGGAGGCACAGTCCGGAGGCCCGTGTGGCCAGTCCAGGGGAGGCCAAAGGGAGCCGCCCGGGCTGGAATGGTCGCCTGGAGCCGGGCGGGGGAGCTTTAAACGCCAGGCATTTGTACCTGGTCCCAGAGGGGAAGGGGAGCACGCACAAATGCACCAGCTGAGGGAAGGGCCTGGTTGCAGGAGGGGATGGAGCCCTAGGCTGGTCACCAGGTGCTGGCGCTCAGGAAGGTGAGTCTCAGGCCAGCTCTGGGCTCTGAGGGTTTCATGCAAATGCCCAGATGAAGCTGCATCTGAAGTACATGAGGGAGCGCCGTGGCCTGAGCTCAGAGCTCAAATCGGGCTTCTGACCCTGGAGGTCACTTGCACTCACCCAGCCTTAGTTTGCTCATCTAGGAAGTGGGCACAGAAGGAGCACCGACCTCTCAGTTCCCAACAAACCAGAAAGCACCCTTTATATGCTAACAAGCCACAACACGTAACAAAATCACTGCAGGTCTTTTTTCTTTAGTCACGTCCTACTCTCTCTGACCCCATTTGGGGTTTTCTTGGCAGAGATCCTGGAGGGGTTTGTCATTTCCTTCAACAGCCCATTTCACAGAAGAGGAAACTGAGGCTAGGAAGAGGCTGAGATTGTGCTGTGGCGCCCCTTAGCAGCTCCAAGGGTAACCACAAACTTCCTGAACTCACGGGCAGTGGCAGAGCGGTCACTATGGGCCTGGCCGTGATTGTGAGGTCCCAGGTGGCCCTCTCTCCATGAGCCCCGCCCCCACCCAGAGGCCAAAGGCCCCGGACATTGGAGGAGGGTGCAGGAGGGCTGGGAGCACATCCCTGCCCTGGTGCAGGCCCTTCCTGCCGGGGCTGCCCTTGTACTTCCCAGCCTATGAGCCGGCCTGAGGCTTCTGAGACCCAGAGCAACCTCTGGCTGCCTCCCGGTCTTGGCTTCCACTAAAGCCCCTCTGCACATGCGGCTCGCTGGCCACATCTCTCCCCTCCGGGCCTGGCCAACTGACCCAGGCTCCCCCTGCCACGAAGGAGCTGGGGTTTTCCTCCCCCAAGTTCCCAGTCCCCTGCTGCACAAATGGCTTCACTTCTCGTGCCTCTGAGGAGCTAAAGACGGGCCGGGACGGAATCCCCAGCTCTAGGGGACCTAGGGGGCCTGGAGGGACTCATGAGGAGCTCTTTGGGGCAGGTCCAGACGTGTCCCAAGAGCGGACTTGCTCGGGGACCCCAGCGGTGTACCCCTTTAAAGACCAGAAGGACGGGGGACTTACCCGGAATCCGAGCTCTCCCACGTAGCCGCTGTGGTCGGCTTCCACGTCCTGGGAGACAAAGAAAAGCCAAAACAACTCACTCTCCCACCGCTGCAGCAGAGCACCCCCGCCCCGAGGCCCTCCCTTGGAGACCATCACAAGGTCCGGGGACTTAGGGAGAGTCCCCAGCAGCGAGCAGACAGCGGGTCGGTCGCCCCCCACCCAAGAGCAGCCTTGCCAGGAGGTGCGGCCCACCCCCCACTCACCGCCGTTTCCTCGTGCTGAGTCTGTCGCTCCGGCTCCTTGTAGCCCAGGGGGGCGTCAAAGTCCACCTGGAGGTCCAAAGAGAGACACCCTGAGGGGCAGGTCCGAGTCCCCCAGCCAGCTCTTCTTCAGATGGGTCGTCCCGACAGCACCAGCACCGGGCACTGGTTTTTAGTGACGGGAAGAGCATTCAGGGCCAAGCCCGGGGCAGACAGGTGGAAGGCAGAGGGTGTGACCTCTCTGCTCATCTCTGCTGATTGGATTCCCACCTGGTTTTGCAGCTGCTGCCACCTGCGCCATCAAGAATCCCTGGCCACCCACCCTTCCCTCTTTATACCCAGTGCCCTCGGCCTCCAATCCAATGCTCGACAGGAGCCGACAGAGGGAGGCAGAGCCAAGGGCCAGGGAGTGCCCAGGCCTTCGGACCAACGTGCCCCCTGGGAGGGGGACCCATGGCTGTGGTACTGCCTGGGAGGAAGGGGTGCGTGCAGGCTGAGCCCTTGCTAAGATCCGGCTGATCTCCTCTCATTAAGCGTATCTAGAAAGTCATTCCTTTCTCCACAGGCCAGAGTGAGGCTACTCAGGGTCATCCGGGACCCCAGAGTAGAGTGTTTCTCTGGGAACCTTGCCCAGAGCCAGAACTGAACTTGAGTGACAAAAGACAAGCTCAACCCATTGGGCCGAGTGAGACCATCAGTCGAAGACCCGAGGTTCTGAGAGCCTTCCCTCCTGCGGGCCGACTGCTGCAAGACCATTTGGCAAGAGGCGGGCCCCCGCCCCAAACATCCCATCTGGTGGGGCCGGAGACATTCCCTTACTCCAGGAGCCACCACCAAAGGGCACCTGGGAGAAGGCATTTTGACCCAAGCCTTTGCACATCATAGGACGTATACAACAAGAGACGCGCTGGTCTAGGATGCAGGGTCACACTGGGTGGCTTCTAAGGACAAGGGAGCCAGTACCAAAGACAAGGCCTAGAAACAGCTCGTTGCCCACTCCCCCACCCCCACCCCCCGCCATAGCTCCTGACACAAATTTCCATCTCTTCTCCCCAAAAAGCCCTCCTGTAGCTCTTCTCTGGGACCCGGCACTTACATTCATGTCACATTCTATGATAGACACGGCTTTATCCGGCTTTGTCTCCATCACTCGAAGCTCATAGATCTGCGTGAGAGCAAAAATGTCATTGGGAGGGCAGTCAGAAAGCCACAGGGAGGCCCTACAATGAGAGCTGGCAAGGGACCCTTTAGTAAATTGAGGCCTGTAGGGCACGTCACACAAGAAATGTTTCTGGTGCTGGAACTGGAGCCCCATCCTCGAGCTCCAGATCCTGCACATGGTAAAAACTGGTATTAATCTCCCATTTTTTCCATATCCTCTCCAACACCTGTCATTTCCTCTTCTATCATTCTGGCCAATCTGAGAGGTGTGAGATGATACCTCAAAACTGTTTAGTTTGTGTTTCTTTAATCACAAATGATTTAGAGCTTTTTTTCATAGGACCAATTATAACTTAGATTTCTTCACTGAAAAATTTCCGTTCATATCCTTTGCCCATTTATCAATCAGAGAAGGATTTCAATTCATAAAAATTGTGCAAAATTCTTTATATATCTGAGATATGAGACCAAGAAAGCATGTATAAACCCCCCTCCCCAACTTTCTGTTTTCCCTCTAATCTTGTCTACATTGATTTTCCTTGTAGAAAACATTTTGAAGTCACTGAAATCAAAATTATCCATTTTACATCCCACAATGTTCTTTCTCTTGTTCCTCTCTATATCCCATGCTCTTCTAATTTGCTTACAAGTAAATCAGATCCCTTCCTAACTAGATCAGGGATCCATTTTGATCTCATCTTGGTAAATTGTGATGACCGCGTAAGCTCCCTGGATACCTTAGAATCAGCTGGAGTCAGGATAAGCAAAAGTCCTCAGTCTTTAGAAATAGGATTGGATTGGATGGATGCAGAATCTCTGCGACCTTCCTTCTTCCTCATCTACCGCCAAAGTGACCCTGGCTAGTCTTACTCTACCCCCAGTCCCTCCTACAATTCTCTGTATACACCAATTATCGAGCCAGCACAGGACAGTGGGAAGGGCCATTTTCCAAGCATATGCTTATTGTCCAATTGGTAATTAGCCTTAAGTGCTCAGATGACTGACCTCAGTGCATCAACTCAAGAGTTTCAGCTCTCTACAGTAAATAGTATAAAATACTGATCTATATCTTAATTCTGCCAGAATTTTTTTTTCCTATAATGAATTCTTCTCCCACAATCCTTAAATCTTTACACTTGTTCAACACAAAGTTATTATAATCATTTACTACTATACACTGTTATTTCTATTCTTTTACTGCTCGGGCTTTCTATTTCTTAAGCCAGCACCAAAGTTTTGATAATTACTGTGTTATAATACAGCTTGAGATCTATTACTATTAAGCCTCTTTCCTCTACATTTTCCTCCCCATTAATTCCTCTGGTATTCTTGATCTTTTATTCTTTCAAATGAATTCAAGACTTTTTTTTTTGGTTGACGTATTTGGGGTTAAGTGACTTGCCCAAGGTCACACAGCTAGGAAGGGTTAATGTCTGAGACCAGATTTGAACTCGGGCCTCCTGATTTTAGGGCTGGTGCTCTATCCCCTGCGCCACCTAGCTGCTCCACTTTCAAGTATTTTTAAGAGCAACGAGTGTTGTATTTGTCAAAAGTTTTTCTGCCTCTATTTTATTAAAAAAAAAATGTAAGTAACTACATTTCAATAAACTTAGTGTCCTTTGTAATCTGATGTATTTTGTGTATGTGAAAACTTGATCCTGAGAAGGGCTCCATAATCCCAAACTGCTCAAGGGGTCCCGGACACCAGAAGGCTCCCAAACTAGACTTAACATTCTCTTCTTACTGAGGAAGAAACCGTACCAGTTTCACGGTCACAGAGCCAGCAAAGACACGATGGAACCCTGGTTCTGACCCCTGCTCTAGCTACACAAGCCAACGCGGAGTTCAACCTCCCAATCGGAGAGAACATCTTGGATTTTTGTTGTGTAGTCATTGAATGGTGTGGTCGTAGTCTTCAAATGGGAAGGGAAAAAACATTTATTAAGCACTCACTAACTCTTTGATCCTCACAACCACCTTGGGAGGTAGGTGCCATTACCAGCCTCATTTTACAGTTGGGGAAACTGAGGCAGAGGTGAAATGATCATGGTCACATAGCTACTAAGCATGTGAGGTCATATGGCCCAGGTCTTCCTGACTCCAGGTCTATCCATAGTGCCTCCAAATGGTACAATAACTGCATTTAAAAACTCTTTAGGAAGACTAGAGTAGCAGGTAGGGTAGCAGGTCATAGTGCTGGAAGCCCAGCCCAGAGATGAGTGCAGGGGCTGCCCATCCCGTGGTCGGGTGAGTGACACTGAGCTGGAAGCCGGCAGCAGATGGCGCCCCAATGTCAGAACTGCGCCTGGCAGAGCCGCCCCGCCCTGGGCCCGGGTGCCCCTGAGACTCACCTTTTCGTTGTAGTTGATCGCAATCACATCGCCAGTAGTCAGACAGGCAAAGTTTCTCAAAGCATTTTCCAATCTGTAGACAAAGTGTCAAGGAGCAGAGACGACTGAAAGGACTGGAAGTCCCGGGGCCGCATTTCTCGTCGGGCCCACCGAGCCTCTCCTACGAGTCGAGGGCCGACAATGACTGGACTTGGGGACCGCAGGAGAACCAGCCCCGCCTTTTCTGACCTTCCCACCCTGGGCATAAAGCAGTAAATTCAAAATGAGTTACTCAGCAAATCGAAATGTAAGCAGAAGGTCATTAAATAAACTCGAGGCCTTGTCCTGAGGGAGGAGGGGCCAGAGGCCCAGACAGTGTGCTGTGCTCCCAGGACAGAGTGGGAAGATGGGGAGGAGAGCAGCCCTGAAGGCAGGTATGGGTAGTGGGTGAGAAGAAGTGCTGAGCAAGAGAGAGGGCACAGCGGACTGGGCATGCTCCAGTCTGGCTGAAGGGGAATGATGGGAGAGGAGTCACTAAAGCTGCCATTGAGTTACAGACCCTTCACGGCCCCATGAAGCCTTTGGTCCTCAAATGTCAATGAACCTGGGGCCAGTTTTTCCTGACATTTGACTCTGTTCAATACAGGCCCTGGGGGCACAGCTCCCCCAGCTGCTGGCTGACCTCCCCCTTCTGATCATCACCCCTCTCGCACACTGCAGACCCCCTGGCCAGCATCAGAGGCGGATTTCAGCGTCACGTGATACTGGGGGTTCATGGTGCTGCAGACACTTGCGTGGGCCCTGATACTTGGGGCCTTTTAGGACTCTCTGAGGCACCGAGGATGGCCTGGGCCTAGAGCTGCAGGTCTAGAGTCAGCAGCTTGTCCCTGTGAGGACAGGGGGAGTTCTCATCCTCTCTGGCCCACCAGGCCCGACTCCGAGGCTCTGTGCACGAGGAGCAAGTGTGTAAGAAAAGTTTCCTGGCTGAAGCCACACGTCTTCCCCAGCTCACTCCGGCCATGGAGCGGCACCTACAATGGCTCAAGGAAGGAGGAAGGCGCGTGACGGCCCTGGCCGAGGCTCAGTGTCCTCATGGGCCTGGGGTAACATGTCAATGCTCTCCCTGCACAGCTGGCTTGGCTACGCTCGGGAGGACTGTAGCCAGTGACCGGCCCTTCCCGCTGAGGGTCGTCCCTTTTATTCTGGTATAAGGGAAGGAAGCTGCTGGGGAAACAAGGGCTATAAAAGGAGTAACAGAAACAGACAGATGCGCAACCTGCGGAGCCCCCACCCACCAGGCCCCCAAAGGATACACGGCCTTCGGGTTGGTGATATCCAGGAAATCTGGACTCTGAGGCTGGAATTTGGAGTAAGTTGCCACCTGCAGGTTGACGCTCTCCACTTGTACCAGGCCTCCCTCCTCCAGAAGCAGATTCTGCATCATCTACCAAAGGAATCACAAGCAGGAATGGCCCCTGGGCCCCCGGAGCTGCCGCTACACCGAGACCCTCCCTCTGCACCCCACCCACATTTCCAGGGTTCTTCCAGCTGAGAGGCCTCGATCTTAAAAATCGCCACAGCCTGGGGAAAAGTCCTGCCTCTGCCTTTGCCAGCTGCATGACCCTGGGCAAGGCATGTCCCTCTGAGCTTCCAAGGTGCAGAGAAGGCACCGACCCTCACTGAGGGAGGCTGCGACCCCACTGACATCTCCAGGTTAGTCTCCGGCCCGACACCCTTGAAGGCAACAGAGCATCCTGGAGCCAAAAGACTGGGTCTGGGTCTAAGCCAAGCTCCGCTCCATGCTCCCCAAGCCAAGCCACTGAGCCACTTCCTCATCTGCAGAGAGAGGGCTGCACAAAGGCCCGGGGAGCCCAAACCTCCCTTTGCTCTCATGCTTAGGGTTTTAGGGCTGACACAATACCCATTTTACAGAGGAGAAAACTGACACTTCCTTTGTGAGGTTAAAGTCACCCCTTGGATGATGAAAAAGGCTCTGCATCTCCAGAGAAAAACTGAAAGAATCTGAGCCATAGATGCAGACAGTTTACTTAATTATGGTTTTCCGGCCTGCGTTTGCTTTTGCATCATGGCTAAAATGGAGACATTTTGCCTAATCACACATTTAAGAGTGAGGAGGGGAAGAGGGGAGTGAATCTGGAACTCAAAAATTTAAAAAAAAAGTCATAAATATGTTTGTTTACATGGAATTGAGGAAAAAATAAACTAAAAAAGAAATGTAAATGTGGAGCTGAGCCCCCTCAGGGCCCCAAGTCTGGCGCCCACTCTGAGGCCCTGGAAGGGCTGGGATGTGCAGCACTGGCAGAAGCTGGGATTAGCAAGATCACGGTGGGGGGGAGGGAGTGTTTGTTTCCCCATAGGCCTGGCCAGAACCCTGGGGCTCCCCTTGGCACAGACATCTACTGTGTGGCTGAGAGGCCCCTGATCTCGTCCCCCTTGACCAGGCCGCCTGTGCCCATGACAGCAAGGGGAGGCTGTGGCTCCGGGCCCTGAAGCCGAGCTCAGCAGGGGAGGGGCGCTATCTAGGCTGAGCTGGGGGTTGAGGGCCTGGCATGGAGCCATTGTATTTGTGCCCCCCGAGGCCAACCACAGCCTCTGGGCTGCAATCAGAGACATGCTGTCGTGTCCATGGAGCCCGCCCTCATCTCTCCCTTCCTCAGACCTACTGCTTCCAGCTCCCCCCCAAGTGGAGCCCTCCCCAACAGGTCCAGGACCCAAAATGCTGCAAGGGGTGGGAAGCGTTTGTGACCAGAGACCACCCACCAGAGGCCACGAGGCATTTCAGATCGGGGCCGAGGCCTGCATAAAGGAGGCAGATAAAAGGAGTCTGCAGCACTGCACCCAGAGAGTCTGAGAAGCTGAGCACTGTGGGAGGCTGGCTCAGGGGCAGCAGCCCCCTGGTTTATTGGGGGCTTCTTTTCAGTTTTCAACAGAAAGAATGCTCGGGGGAGTCACTCACCCAGTGGGGAAGATAACAAATGCCCTCGTCTGCCACAAACTCCAACACGCCACAGTGAGTCATCCTGTCTGAGTTCTTATTGGTCAGTTTGAACAACATGGGATAGGTGATATTAAGTCGACCTAGGAGAAAAGAAGATGGCGTAAGATACAGACCCTGGGGGCACCAGAGGTCCCCAGGAAACGTTCTCAGTCACTCCCTTCACCCCACACTGCTCGTTTTCCTATACAGGAGGCAGAAGAGAGAACAACAGGCCATTTCCGAGCCCCACTCTCCATCCCTGCCTCCCACCCCCAGGGCCAACGCCCAGCTGGGCTCGTTCTGATCGTTCTGGAGCTCTGGGCACCCTCACAAGAGTGGTTCCTGCTGGGGCCAAGGAGCCTCGGGCCGGGCCGCCTCTTCCCCAACTACCACCTGGTACCACTTCTGCTTCCCAGAGCAATCTGGGCCATGGGCTTGGGGAGGTAGGGGCGGGCGGAAGATGGTAAAGGAACAAGTCACCAGATCAAGGGTCAGAGGGCCTGGGTTCAAATCTGACTTCTACTCACTACTGTCAGGCAAGACATTCCCATCTCAGGGCCTTGGTTTCCCCATCTCTCACTGTGGGCTTCTGATCTCTAAGGCTGCTCTAGCCCAAAGGGGTCGGGCTACCAGGAGGCTCCCTCCCCAGCTGACCCCCAGCGACACTGAGGCAAGGACCACCCACTCTCCCAGAGTCGGTGCAGACCCTGGGCCCGACACCACCTCCTGACATCCGGGTTGTGTGCTGGAGAGGCCCACTACCATTTTGGACCCCCAAGGTAATACCTCCCTGGGCCTGCTTCCTCATTCGTAGAACGTACATGATCAGACAGGCACCAGACTGCTCTGGGGGGCCGGAACGCCCCACCTGGGCCAATGCTTTGGGGGCTCTCGGGGTGGAGCTGGGGCTGAGGAACAGGCCGATGAAGCCAGAGAAACTCCCAGGGGAGGCCAGGAATGAGGCTGTGTTTGTTATTTGAGGCCTGACCTACTTAGGTGTGGAGAGGCCTGTCAGTGGAGGGTCCCCTTGGAGGATTTCTCAGCCACAGCAATTCTCTCTTCTCTCAGACTATCAATTCTGAGAGCCTGAGAAAAGCCCCATTCCTCCAAGTGCAGCCAGTTCCTGCTTCGAGGGTGACCATGGACAAAGACAAGAGGGAGCTCCCGACTCTCTGGCCTCCTTATTCACAGCCCTGCCAATCTTATTTTCCTTACCAGCCCCCTCATGGCCCTCACTATTCTGGAACCAGAAGCCCCTGACCAAATCAGCACCTGGCTGCTCCTGGGCTGATCCCGGACATCGATCTGCTCTCCTGGGGCGCCACCCCCAGCCCACCAAGCACGCCCTTCTCCTGGCCCCCCAGTCCTTCAGACACTGATGGTGCTGCGGGCAGGGCCGTATATACTTTTGTGTTTGTATTCCCAGGGTCTGGCAGAGCTTAACTGCTAGCTCCCTCACTCATTCATCAGGTTCATTTAGTAATTTCAGTCTGGACAGAGTCCATCGGGGACGTCCCTGGTCCACCAAGGACAGCACATGCCCGGATGACTTCTACAGCTTCTCCCATTTATACCCAATCTTGCAACCAGTTTCTTTTGCAATTACACATGTACCTCCCAAAATGGAGTTGCATAGCCACCAATACAGAGGATTTCCTGGTCCCTCTAAGTGTTACAAAGCCCTGGGTGAGGGAGAAGACAGAGCTCGGGCCAACACCAAGGTGGCAAGCCCTCTCCTGCTCTGCTTCAGCCGGTCCCCCACCCTGACACAAGGGGGTTTCCCTTCCCCCAGTCAGCTCCACACTCTGAACCCCTTTGTCCCATGAATCTCTTCCTTCTCTAAACTTCTACAGCACCGAGTGTGGGTGCCACACTTCGCCCACTATTCTATTTCGGGTTTTCACTACAAGGCTGAGCTCCAGGAATGGCTTGAGACCCCATCCTTCCCTGGGGCCCTGAGATAGGAAAGGACAAGTTCAAAGGGCCGAGATCCTGCCACAGCGTCATGGGCAGAGAGAAGAGGGCACTCACAAAAGACTCCAGAGGAGGCTGAAATTTTACCAGGCCCTGAGCCTGCCCGAATCCTGCCTTCTGCTCCGGGAAGCACTCTTCCAGGCTAAATCTCAGCTTCTCAGCTAAAAAGCTGCACCCACCCCAAGCCTCTGACCCAGGCCTTGTGCAGAACCCTGATGCCAACCAAGCTGGCTTTCTGGTGGATCTTACTTGGATCCCAAATCATGGACCAAAGACTTGCAAGCTAGAAAGGCTCTTAGTCCCGTGACCCTATTTTAGAGACAGCGAAGGCCCAGAGAAGGTCTTGACCATGGCAGAGGGCTCTGCACACAAACGCTCTGCATATGCTATAGATCCCATCGCAGCCCCTGTGGGTGAGGCAAGACAGGGAGATCACGGGCATTCTTCAGTCACACAGATTGGAGCTGGCTCCGGGCACAAAGGACCTTCCCAAATCTCAGGAGGCAGCAGTGATTCTTCGGGACACAGGCTCTGGCACTCCTGGGCTATAATGCCCCTTTGGAAACTTCTGCACCTTAGACTCATTAGCCCATGAGAATAGAACGCCCCACGTCCAGCACAAGGCTGGCACGAGCAGTGATGGATAATGTGCACTGGAAGGCATCCTGGAGATGCCAGTTACTGTCATCATGGGCACTGCTGCCCATTTTCCTTTGCCTTCCTTACGCTCAGCCACTGTACCAAAACAGCATCTTTCAGGCATTTAGTACCCTCAGCCCCCTGCCCACCAGGGCAGCTGCCCATGGTAGAGAAGACCCAGTTGCTTACACATGGCCTCGCTGTGCAGAGGATGCCCCTGGAGAAAATGCTCTGCATCCACATGGCGGTGGGAAGAAGACCTTAGCCTGACTTCTAGCACTGCCCCGAGTGACCTTGGGAAAGGCTCTTCTTTCCTTTGAAGCTGAATTTCCTTTAGGAACTAGAAGGCTCTTCTACCCTTGTCCTTGTTTCCAAGAGACCCAAAGGCTAAACTCCCCAGACATTCAGGCTGCTCCAGGAAACCCATACAGGTGCAGGAAAGACAACTTCCCTCCGGGATCCTGGCTCCAGAAGCCTTCTGCCAGCTCCAGGTTCTAAGGTCTTTCGGGGCACTGGCAGCTGGGCCATGAGGGGTTATTTTTAGCAGCTTTGGATCTCCCACTAGCAGGAACATTCATGCGGGGCCCACTTATTTATAACTGCCTGGGGCAGAGTGGCTCAGTGGAAAGAGTGTGAGCTGAAGTGTGAAATGACTATTTTTCTCTCTTGTATTTAATCACTTTTGTTGAATGAGAACTTATGTTTCCCCCCTTTTTACTTCCTCATCCAGAAACCAAGCAGTATAGGAAATCTTAAAAGTTTTACCCAGGCCAGGACCTACTCAGATAAAAGGAACCCCAGGTTTGAGCCAATGGGTGGATTGCTGCTCTTTGTGTTTGCACAGCCAGGAGAAAGGCTGATCTTTTCTTTCGAAACAGGCGATGGCCAAACTGATGTCTCTTTGACCAAGATCTGGATGACACAGGTCATGTATCCCAAGCCCCTCATTTTAATATAGCTCACCTTCCACTGTGTTATCCAATCAGAGTTGACTGTTACCCTCGGGACCACCTATTCTTTGAAGGCTACATGAACTGTGAACCCACCACGATTATCTTTGGTCCAACAGAGACAGCCATGTGACCAGGCTTTCATTAATACTGTGCTGGCCTTATTAATAAGATGATTACATTACCCAGAAACTAAATATCTTGGAAATTTTGAATCACCACATCATCTAAAGTCCCCTGTAACATGTGATTACTCACGTCACACCATCTCCCCAGGCCTCAGTTTTGCTGAAGATAGAATGGGCTTTATTTCCATTCTACCACCCTAAAGCTGCTGGTAAGAGCTTAAGCACCCTATAGAAAATAAAGCTACTGGGATGCTCAGAATCACAGTTTCAAGGTCAGAAGGGCCAGGGAAGTAATCACTGAGCTGCTCATTTTACATGTGAGGAACCAGACTGGGGGAAGGAAATGACACGGATCAGAGCTCGAATGTGGAGTCAATGCCCTGATCCCACCCAGGTCTTCCAACGCATGGACCCACTCCAGGGCGGGCAACGATTCTTACTAAACAAACAGATAATTAAGAAAATACTTACTAAGTTGATCCAGGGCCGAGGGTGGCATAATTACTGCAGAGAGAACAGGATAAAGATTTTTTTAAAAGGACAACATAAAAAAAAAAGGAAGATTCTATTTGTTACACTAAACTTTATTTTAAAAACAATTTCCGATGGCAGACAGAATTTCCGTCTCCAGGATTTTTAGCGTACATGGTTTACTCTGGGGAGGTGCTTAGTCTATTGGTCAAAATGTGAAGTCCAAGTCTGTGGTCTGGTCAGAAATTTATGACCGCGTTGTTCATAAACTGAGGCAACAGACGTTTTTCTTTGTAACTCGTGGTGCAGGTACCCAGGTGTACAACAGGTACTTTTTGGAGGTTACTACAATTATTAATTTACGGGTCAGAAAAGGTTATTAGTCAAAATAAAAACAAGCACATACTCTTCCCTCCTTTCTCCACATCTGACCTGTCATTAGGTCCTGCAAGCATGGACACAGAGAAACACCGGTACTGGGTGGAGAAGCGGTTCTGGAACACGCGGGGAATAGGATGATCAAACATATTGAAAGAGAACTGGAGGAAAAAAAAAGAGACACAGGCACATAAGCTCAGCACAAACTTCGAATCAACATTCTACTCAATCGGCGGCGGTTGGATTCACAACAGTAGCTGAAAAATCAGAACAACTGTGAGAACTGTATTAACTTGATTGCTCAGAGTTAAATGTATTTTCTGGGTGACTCCAGAACCCCATCTTGCTGAGAGGCTCAGCCCCCCCTAGAGAAGCCAGGCCATGGCAGGGCTTGGGCCTGCATGGCCTCTATAGCCCGGAAGGCGGGGGTGGGAGATGGTGCATCTGGGATGAGAATTCCCCCATGGTTTGCTTTTGGGGGCATTCCTAGCAACCTGTACCAACCAAGTCAAGTGCAGAAGGCCTTGGGGAAGGGAGAGACATGGAGTGAATATTATCTCCAAGCTAAGCCTTTGCTACTTTCTAACTCAGAGCATGTAAAACCTCCAAGAGCCTCAAGGTTCCCCCTCCCCTCAACACTGCAAGGAAAATAAGGGCACGCCTGGTCTCTGCCCTCCCAGAGGCAGCGTGGTACCCAGGGAGATCACTGTGCCCGTGGGAAGTGCTTAAGGACAAGCTGCCATCATCTGTGAGGGGGCATGGACAGCTCTCGAGGCAACCTGGAGCTGACCTCCACGGCTTCAAGTGACCACCCAGAGGGAGATGAAGCAAGGCCGGACTATGTCAGACCTACTGGATACGGCCCGGCTTTATAAAGCCCAGTGGGCAAACAACCTCCACACGGCTACCCAAGCACTCGGTCTCTGGAGACCCCCATCCGTGCCCTCTCTCTACCCCACTGAACCCCTCTGACTGTCAACCCACCCTTTGCCCTGATTTCCTCCTTGTGGCAACTGGTACTCATTGTATTTAGCCCATTTCTAGGCACACAGTGAGAGCCCATTAAATGGCTACTGATTGGATTAGGATGCAAAGGATTGCCCAAAGGAAAAACAGGAGGGCAGAAAGAGGGGGGCTACTTTTCTGTGGGGCAGATGCTGTAAAACTAGCTAGTCGCCATACTGGATCACAGAAACCCAGAAGGGAAGCAGAGGTTCTTGGGACCAGGGCATTTCGCCTGGGGTCTGTGGGCAGATTGGGGGAGGGGATGTCTGCGAGTTCTGATGGGGAAAAACCCTGCAGTTTTTCCTGCCCTCTAGCTCCAACCCAGAGGCCCGGGGTCCTGTCCGAGGTCACCACACTCGTGAGCAGCCCGCTGACCCTCTGCCTCTTCTCCTCGGGCTCCATTAGCAGAAATGCCCATTTCCGTGCCCTCCACCAGAACAGCAGACTCGTTCTAAATAATTAAGCAGCTCAGCCCCACCCTCCCCAGCTGACCTTTTCCTAGGGAGGCTCATGACCAAAAAACATTCCTCATGGTGTGCTATATAAGAAGTCTGGGAGACAGCTTCGTTTCGGGTTAATTAACTACGCTGGTATATAATTAACGAGAGGGGTCAGTGTCATTCTGAATGCCAGGGACCCGTCGTGGAGCCACTGAAGGCTTCGGAGTCCTCAGAACAGGGGGTGTCCCAGGGGGTGGCAGTCACGGATGGGTTAACAAGGAATGAGAGAGAAGGAACTTATCACGAGGGGTTGGGGGCCTCGGACCAATTCCTTTACTTCCATATCACCCCCTGCACCCATATCAGCCCTGCGCAATCTAGGTCAGGGATTCCCCCACAGGTTATTTTACACTCATTTCTCTCAGTGAATGCCACGCACTATGTCGAGGGCAGCATTTTCCCTGGGTCTCTCCTGGGACATCACAGCTGGAAGGCTTACAAAGAGCTTTCCTCACAAGCGCCCGAGGGGCTGCGTCTAAGACCATCCGATCCTACAGATGAGGCTGGATGACTTGGGAAAGCCACAAAGGGAGGCCTGAAAGCTGATGGCCCCGGGGCTGACCTAGTGCTGCCCAGGACAAACTCTCTCCCCATCATTCATCACCAGAAAAGCCCCAGGAGTCTGGGAGGGGTTGGCCGGGCAGGGGAGAGCGAGCTGCGCGGGGCCCAGAAAGAGGTCCAAGGCCTCGGATCCAGGCCCCGTCAGCGACCGGAGGCCAAGGTGCTGACTGGTCTCGGGCCAGGCAGCAGGACCCGGGGCCCTCGGGTCAGAGCTGGGGCCGTCACCATTCTCAGGCTGGCCAGTCTCCAGGCCAGGCCAGTTCCATCTTCTGAACTTCTGGGTGTTCTCCCTGTGCGGCCCCCTGTGTGTGCGAGTTTCCAGGGTCTCTCCAGGACCCGGCCCCTTGGTCACCTCCCAGCATTCCTGGCTTCCCCGTGATCCCACATCTCCCCAGAGCGCGCCCACCTCCGTGGGCACTTCAGGCTCCATCTTTTCTATGCCTGGAGCCCCTTCTGGCCCAGTGTTCGCTCCCAACCCAACCAGGGCAGCTCGGTGGCTCCGGCACCAGGCCTGAGCCAGGACACTGCCAGCTGGGTCCCTGGGCAAGCCAGTCCCTTGTGCCTCAGTTTCCTCATCTGAGAAGGAAAGGCAACCCCCCGTTCCTGCCAAGGAAACCCACAAACAGGGTCACAAGGAGTCGGGCACCCCTGAAACACCCGAACAACCCAAGCCAATGGTCGCCTCTTCAAAGAGGCAGGAAAAGGACCTTCTCCCCTCCCCCGGGTGTTAAACACCGTCCCCTGGCACAACAGCCCCGACCCAGCGGGGTCCCCACCCAAACAGGGCCCCCCCAGTCCCCAAGGGCCCCAGCACCCAGCAGGTCGGAGAAGGACGCTCCTCCCGGGCAGAAACCCGGGGCCACAGGGAGGAGCACAGAGCTCGGCGCCCGCACCACACTCCTCCTCCCGGAGGGGCCGGGGGCTGCCAGAGGGCGCAGGGCCGGGCAGCACGGGTCGCCTGTCTCTGCCCCCGGGAGGCCCCAGGTCTGGAGGTGCGCCGCGCTGGGGAGGGCGAGTCGGTCCTCCCCAAGGGCAGCAGAGTGCTCCCCTGAGCCCCCCCTCCCCCCCCGACAACCGGGACCCAGGGCAGCCCTGTGGGACCTCACCCCACCCCGGGCCAGACCAAAGGGGCCCCAGGCGGACCACCCGTGGCTCGGGCAGGCCGGGTGGGGGCCCTGGCCCCTTCCCCTTCCTGCGGGGCACGGGGCGCGGGCCGCGAGTCCCACAACCACCCGGGGGGCGGGGCCCCGAGGAACAGACACCAGGAGGGAGAGCATCGTTGGAGGGCCGGGCCCGCGGTGACCAGGTGTCCCCGGCGTTCCGGGTCCCCCATTTCACAGAGGAGCAAACTGAGGCGGGGGGGGGGGGGTGGAGAGGGGCCTTGTCCAGGGTTCAGACCCCGGGGCCGGGCCGCCCCCCCCTGGGGCCCCGCCCACCGCGGAGCTCACAACAGGGGCACTGAGGCGGGGGTGGGGGGGGGGTGGAGAGGGGCCTTGTCCAGGGTTCGGACCCCGGGGCCGGGTTGCCCGGCCTCGGGGGCCCGCCCACCTGGAGCTCAACAGGGGCACTGGGGGGGGGGGGGGGGGGGGGGAAGGGGCCGCCAGGGTTCGGACCCCGGGGCCGGGCCCCCCCCCCCGCGCCTCGGAGGGCCCCGCCCACCCGCGGAGCTCACAGACAGGGGCACTGAGGCGGGCGCGGCGGCGTCCTCGGTGGGAGGGCCGGGGCGGCCTCCCGGGAGCCCGCCCAAGGCCGCGGCCCCGGCTCCCCGGAGCGGCGGCCCCCGCCCTCGGCCGCCCGGTGCTCCGTGGTCGGGCCCCGGGAGCGGGGGCAGTGGCGGGGCGCTTACCATGGCGGGAGACGGTCCCGGGAGCTTGCGGTTCCTGAAGAGAAAACTACAGCCCAACTAGCTCGTCTGCGAGCCAGCCAGCGACCAGCCGGAAGAGCCTCGGGCCGAGTCGCGCCTGCGCAGAGCTCGCCGGAAGGCGGTCATCTGGGCGCCGGGAGGGGAGGGGAAGGAGGAGTCCGAGAATGAGGGGGAAAGACCCAGCGAGGAGTATCCCCATCCCCTCTGGCTAATTGACGGACGATGGTTCCTTCATCGGGCATCCAGTAACGACAGAAATTTTGCTTAGAGCCAAGATTTGGATTTTAATTAAGCCTCGTTTCCCCCTACAAAAAGTGCTATGGTACTTCCCATTCTCCCACTGAAGACTACACTACCCAGAAGGCTAAGCACCTACTTCTTCTCAACTGTGAACTCAAGCGGAAGTGAAGGGGGCCAGGACTTGCGAAAACATCACAGAGGTGACAGAACAGAAGAAGTCGGAGAAAGTTTTGACGACACGATGGCAGCGGCTTATTGATTTTTACCGAATAGGGCGTTGTTCCAAGTGTGGTTTCTTCTGCGGCAGCGCGCTGAGGAAGAGAAATCAGATTGTTTGCCCGGAACAAAGATGGCGTCTAGACTTCCGGCATGACGGTGAACTTCCGGCATGACAATCCACACAGCAAAACAAGGACCCTGAAGAAAAGTTGCTTCCTGAAGGGGCGTGGTCGCCGGCAACAACAGGGAGAAGGTTCTAAATGGCTATTGGCTCGACTCTAAGGAACGCCCCCCTCACCCTTTGCCAATCACAATTAGAGAAGGCCCGCGGTTCCGGCCGCGATTGGTGAGCGCCCGCAGCCAATGGAAGGAGGCCGGTTTTGGCGCGAGGGGGCTGGAGGTTCCGGGCTCCTTTGCTCCCAGCCTAGGTCGGTCCGGGACCGAGTCCGCGTGGGTCTGATTCGGGGCTGGGCCGGGCTAGAGCCCGCGGCCCCCCGCCCGCGCCATGTTCGTGACCGACTTTCGCCGGGATTTCTACGACGTGATTCAGACAGAGGTGAGCGAGGGAAAGGGAGGGCGCCCGGAGCCGGGATCGGCGATAGCAGGGGGAGGGGTGAGGACCCAGAGCGGGGCCTCGGAACCGGAGATAGCGGAGGCGGAGGGGGCTTAGAACGGAGCGTGTCGGGACGGGGGGAGGGGGCCTTGGAACGGGGGACGTCGGGACTGGGGGAGGGGAGCTTAGAACAGGGGATGTGGGGACTGGGGGAAGGGAGCTTAGAACAGGGAATGTCAGGGGTGGGGGGGGGGGCCTTAGAACGGGGAATGTCAGGACTGGGGGAGGGGAGCTTAGAACAGGGAATGTCAGGACTGGGGGAGGGGAGCTTAGAACAGGGAAGCGGACTGGGGAGGGAGCTTAGAACAGGGAAGTTAGGACTGGGGAGGGGTTTAGAACAGGGATGTCGGGACTGGGGAGGGAGCTAGAACAGGGAACGTCAGGACTGGGGAGGGAGCTTAGAACAGGGAATGTCGGGACTGGGGAGGGAGCTAGAAACAGGGAAATGCGACTGGGGAGGGGAGCTTAGAACGGGAATGCAGGACTGGGGAGGGGAGCTAGAACGGGATGTCAGGGGTGGGGAGGGGCCTGAAAGGGGATGTTAGGGGCTGGGGAGGGGAGCTAGAAAGGGAATGTCAGGGGTGGGGAGGGGCTTGAACAGGGGATGCAGGGCTGGGGAAGGGAGCTTAGAACAGGGATGTAAGGGGTGGGGGAGGGGAGCTTAGAACGGGAAGTCATTGGGGGGGGACTTAGAAACAGGGAAAGCAGGACTGGGGGAGGGGAGCTTAGAACAGGGGATGTCAGGGGTGGGGAGGGACTTAGAACAGGGAATGTCAGGACTGGGGGAGGGGAGCTTAGAACAGGGAATGTCGGGACTGGGGGAGGGGAGCTTAGAACAGGGAATGTCAGGACTGGGGGAGGGGAGCTTAGAACGGGGAATGTCAGGACTGGGGGAGGGGAGCTTAGAACGGGGATGTCAGGGGTGGGGGGGGGGGCCTTAGAACAGGGGATGTCAGGGCTGGGGGGGAGCTTAGAACAGGGAATGTCAGGGGTGGGGGAGGGGGCCTTAGAACAGGGGATGTCAGGGCTGGGGGAAGGGAGCTTAGAACAGGGGATGTCAGGGGTGGGGGAGGGGAGCTTAGAACGGGGAATGTCAGGCTGGGGGAGGGGACTTAGAACAGGGATGTCAGGGGTGGGGGAGGGGACTTAGAACAGGGAATGCTGTGACTGGGAGGGAGCTTAGAACGGGGAAATGTTGGACTGGGGAGGGGAGCGGAACAGGGAATGTCAGGGGTGGGGGAGGGGCCTTAGAACAGGGAACCAGGACTGGGGAGGGAGCTTAGAAGGGAATTGTGGGACTGGGGAGGGAGCTTAGAACGGGGAATGTCAGGGCTGGGGGAGGGGAGCTTAGAACAGGGAATGTCAGGGGTGGGGGAGGGGGCCTTAGAACAGGGGATGTCAGGGCTGGGGGAGGGGAGCTTAGAACGGGGGATGTCGGGACTGGGGGAGGGGAGCTTAGAACAGGGATGTCAGGGCTGGGGGAGGGGAGCTTAGAACAGGGGATGTCGGGACTGGGGGAGGGGAGCTTAGAACAGGGGATGTCGGGACTGGGGGGGGGAGCTTAGAACAATTGTCAGGGCTGGGGGAGGGACCTTAGGGCAGGGATGGCAGAACTGGGCGCCCTTAGAACAGGATGTCACAACTTGGGCTCGAAGCCCACAAGCAGAGACTGTGCAGCCGGGAGCTCGGGGGTCGTGCTCCTTCAGTAGCGGTTTGAGGCCGGGGGCAGAGTCTGCAGCCGAGGGCTGAGGGGGCTGCCCTGGGTTCTAAGCAGGCAGCTGGGTGGGGGTTGGGTGGGCGGGACTCCCGGTGAGGAGCCTCCCTCCCGCTGTCTGGGGCCCTGAGATGCTCATCCACCTTCCCAGCCTCTTGCCAGTGAAGATAACATGGGGAGAATTTTTACTCGGGTCCCTGGGTGCCCAGGCTGGCCTGCCCTTCGTGGCTTGGTCCCGGGCCTGTGGCAGCAATGCGCGCACTTTTCAGGGTCCCAGGAGAGAAGGGGCCCCGCTGCCTTGTGGCGTTGTCCACATGGGCAGGAGGAAGCTGCCAGAGAAGCTCCCAGGGGCCACTGTGAGCCTACGCTCTTCTCTTAGAGGTGCCTGGTTGATCCCCCTGGTGTCAGAGAGCACATCTGGCGGCCTCGGCCAAGAAGCCTCTGCCTCTGGGATGGAGGTCTCAGCCCAGGGAGCCTTGCCCTGCCCCGCGGGACCACTGCGGGTCCCCCCTCTAGGGGGTCTCCCCCAGCAGCCCTGAGAGAGGGCGTCCTGCTATCAGCCCCGTTTTCCCAGTGAGCACCCTGAGGCAGGCAGCCGGGCTCAGGGGCTCGGGGGCCCAGACTCTGCAGACGTGGAGCCCCCTGCTGCCTGGCCAGCCCTCTGGGCCCCCCCCACTGGAGTAGTTTTCCTTTCGTGGTTCGTGTGCTTGTCACGCTCTGGCCTGAACTTGGGGAGGACGGCCCTCTCCCACTTAGCCCCAGATGGGCCTGGGTGCTGCCTGGGAGAACCTGGGATGTAGAGACAGAAGGTCACAGCCCCTGCCCTCGAGGGGGTTCCAGAAGGCACAGCAGTGGCCAAAGGCCTTGTCCTGGGGGGGACCTCCTCCCCACTAGAGTCAGAGAAGGGTTTGGGTGGGCCAGGACTCAGGAGCTCCTGAGTTCAAACATTGCTCAGATGTTTCCTAGCTGATTAATGCTGACTCAGTTTACTTTTCTGTAAAACACATCTGACCCCCAGAGTTGTGAGGGTAAAACATCTGTGAAGGGTCTTTCAAACCCTCTGGTGCCCTGTGAGTGACAGTTATCATAGTAGGAGAAAGAGCACCAGTGATAAACAACAGACCAGAGCCATGGCGGTGGAAGCGGCGTGGTCCTGGGGCTGGATCTCTGCACCTGCTGCCCCCGGAGTGGACAAAGCCTCCAGGAGTGCCAGGCCTACAGGAAGGCCTTGTGCGCATAACAAAGTCCCTTTAGCCCATGAGGAAGAGGGAAGGAGAGCACTGCAAGGGGGGTCAGGAAAGGAGACCTTCCTGAGTGTCTCCTCTGTGGAAGGTGAGATGGGGAGCCCATCTCCCTCAGGGCAGACGGGCCTTGAGGGGCAGTCCTCATCATATCCGGGGGAGCAGCCGGAGGAGTCTGAGGGAAGGGCCCCCGGCCTCCCCAGGTCACCTGGATGGTGAAGACTTCGTGGGGAGGCAGCCAGGGCCCGGTGGATGCCAGCCCTGCTCTCGGCTGTGTGCCTTTGCTCCAAGGGAAAGGTGCTGTGTCCTCCGCAGCTGTTCTGGATGCTCCCAGGTGGCAGGCCTGCCTCTGCCGGGCTCTCGCTGCTGCTCGGCACTGCTGCCCTCCCCACCTCGCTCACTCGCCCTCCAGAGTGGCTTTCCGAGCCCTCGTGTGGCGCCTGCGACTCTCTCATCTCTTCTTCCACCCCGTCCCTGTGAAGAGGGGGCCTTTGTTCTGACCAACACTAGCTCCTACCTCAGCATCCCCTGAAGTTCCTCCCTTCAAAGTGCCCTTCAGCCTGCATCCAGCGGCCTCTTCTTCACTGCCTCCTGCTGGGCCCCTCCCACGGCACATCTTTGACTATTTCCACATCTAACACCCAACACATCTAAACTGGGAATTAAGGAGCTTCCATCTAATCTTGGGCTGGAAGCATTAGTCAAGAGGACTAATTCCATGAATGCTTTCCAAGTGATGAATATGCTATAAATATGATAAAATCCCGTGCTTCGGGGTTGGTCTCACTATTCGGCAGGGCCTAGCTGTAGGAAAAGACGTTTTCAAAGATAAAATACATAAAATCTAATTACAGGTGAATATTTGAAATTGGTTTTGATGATGGGGATCACCAACTTTGAACCCCAATTAAGCAAGATATCATCCCTCCAAAGGACTCCTGTTCTTTTTAGTGGAAGACCTACGTTACAAGGAAAAACGTACTCCGTGATCGTAATCTTTTGAATTTCATCAAAAAACCACTCATGGAATCTCCTTTTTTCTTGTTAAATATCTATGTGGTCTTTTCAGTTTTTCCTCTTTGAGGGAAAAGGACCTGCACGTGCAAAAATATTTGTGATGGCTCTTTTTGTGCCGGCAAAGAATTGGTAAATTGGATGCCCATCAACTGGGAAATGGCTGAACAAGTTGTGATGCGTGAAGGTAATAGAATATTATTATTCTATTAAAATAGATGAACAGGCTGATTTTAGAAAGACCTGGAGAGATTTACATGAACTGATGCTGAGGGAAACAAGCAGAACCGGGAATACACTGTATACAGTAATACCAAGATTGTGCGATGATCAACTAGGAAAGACTTGCTGCTTTTCAGCAGCTCAGTGATCCCAAGCAATCCCAATAGACTTTGGACAGAAAATGCCATCTGAATCCAGAAAAAGATTGAAGGAGACGGAATGGAAATCAGCACATGCTAGGTTTCCTTATTTTTTCTTTCCTTTCCTTTTTTTTTTTTTTCCTCTCTCCCATGGTTTTTCCCTTTTGCTCTGATTTTTCTTTCCCAGCATGATTTATAAAATAATGTTTTTTTTTTTAAAGAAAAATACATTTTTAAAAAACAACACACTTTTTCCTCTGCTGAATCCTGGGCTACTCTATTACAATGCAGACTCTTTAAGTGGAAGGATAACTAAGATGGGGGAATGACAGGAAGCAATACTGTGAGCCAGACATCTAGAAAATTCATGATTCTAAATTCTGACTGATGGGAAATCTAGAAAAAGTCAGTGATTCTTTCTTCCAGGGATGCTTGGCATAGAGAAATAGGCAAGTCTCAGGACAGTGAGCCAAAAAAGATTACATTTTTGTCAAGCCCCAAAAGGACTGTATAGCAGGACAAGAACACCTCAGACCAAGACAGGGCTTTCCTGCAGGGATAGATGCCAACCTGGCAGCTTTGTCGCTCGTTACCGAGGCCCATGTTGCTAATCCAAGATGGGATGCACTGCCCGTAGCATGGCAGCAGCTTGCCAGAGTAGGGAGGACTTAGGCGGTGTACAGTGAAAGAAGGAGGCTCAGGATCCAATAGCTGCAGCCCAGCGCTATGGGCCAGACCCCAAGCCCACAGCAGGGTCTTGTTCCCAAGTCTAGGCCGGCCTTTAGAGGAGGAACCAGGGCAGGAATCTCAGACTCAAGAGGAACCTATGTTCTGCTAACAGAATTTTCCATCTGGCCTAGAGGGCCAGAATCCTGATCATGAGTTTGTTTTAGCTCAGACCCAAATCCAGATCAGGAATTGGTAGAAGTCAGACCAAGGGGCAGCAAACAGACTTTGCCTTGGATCAGACCACCCTGAGAAGACTAAAAGCTTGCAGGTCCCCAACCTGTCCCTGATGCCCTGGAATAAACCAGTACCTAATACCCTAAGAAGGTAGCAGCAGGATCAGTCAGACCTTTTCTCCAGAAGTGCCACGTAGCCCATCCTTCACCTCAAGTCTGAAATCAGTAAGGAGACTGGAAAAATGCCGCCCCCCCAAAAAAACAAACAAACAAAGAAATGCACCATAATGAGCTGTCATGGTGGCAACGATGCTCATGGAACACAGAAAAGAAGGATTACAGACTTTACAAGCAAACCCTCAGAGAAAAGCAGCGGTTGGGCACAATCTCAACTTGTTTGAAAGTGATGAAGTAAGAGTTTTTAAAAAGTTTTAAAATGAAAATGCTTGGGGAAAAAAATGGAAAAGAAATGAGAGTTATGGAAGAAGGCATTGAGAAAGGAATTAATTTCTTGGCACAAGGTACAAAGCTTGCCCAAGTACCAGACTCCCTGAAAAGCTGAACGGACCAACTGGAAGTCAGTGACCTCATGAGACAAGAAGAAATAATAAAATAAAATCTAGGAACTAAAAAAAAAAAAAAAAAAAAAAATAGAAGAAATTTCATAATAGGAACAACCAACCTGGAAAACAGATCAAGGAGGAAAAAATGTAAAAACCATTGCTCTGAACTCCATATTTCCAAGAGTCTAAACTTATGTCATGAAACTTTAAAAGAAAATTGCCCACATCTCTTAGAATGAGAGAACAAAGTGGGGGGAAAATTTCATTGGTTACCTCAAAAAAACCCCAAAGGGAAAACTTCTAGAAGCATTATAGTCAAAATGGAGTTTCCAGGTTCCCCTTTTCCCCACAAAAAGTATTTAAAGCTATTACAAAGAAGGAGTTTATGTACTGAGGAGCCAAGGTCAGAATCAGATCTGATATAGAAGCCAGCACTGTGAAGGAGAAGTAAGCTCAGAATATGATATTCCCGCACCGTGAAGGAGAAGCAAGCTCAGAATGTGGTATTCCAGCACCACGAAGGAGAAGCAAGCTCGGAATATGATATTCCAGAAGGCAAAGGGTATCAACTTGCAGCCAAGAATAACTTAACAAGCAAAACTAAGTCTGATGTCACTGGGGGGAAAAAGTGGACTTCCAAGCATTCCTAATGAAAAGACCCGGGTTGTGGAGAAACTTTGAAGTACAAAAATAGAAATGAAGAGAAACATGAATGCAGGGTGATAAAGGACTGCATAAGGATAAACTACTGACCTCCAAGTGTACATGTCCCCTCTGAAGGCTGTCTTTGTCGGAGGTCATAGAGGGAATTCAAGGTCTGAGAGTAGTACTGTTATGTCAATGGGAAGAGACAGGAAAAGGGGCAAGGGGGAGGGAGAAGATGCTCGGGGGAAATTTATCTCACATGATGAGAGTGCGTGAGGATCTCTAGCTGTATAGAGCCATTATATAATGCTGCTAGACATCTGTATGGACAGGGAGAGTAGAAGGGGCTCCTCACATTTTATCTTCACCCTCCTCAGAACTGGTCAGAAGAAGGAATACACACACACACACAAAGGCGGACACTGGAAAACATTTCCTTCATCAATGAAGTAGGAGGGAAAGGAGAAGGAGGAACTAAGGGGAAGATAGATTAAGGGAGGGATCAGTCATAAGCAAAACATTCTAAGGACACACAAATATTCATAGATCTTTTTGACATGTCAAAGACTGAGTGTCAGAGGGAGGGCTCAGAAACTGGGGAATGGTGAGATCAGTTATGGAATGAATGTCATGGAATATTATTACTTTGCTAAATTCCTCTCAGTGCAGTGATCAGCCAGGATCCCAGGAGGAAATAAGAGGGGATGGGCCATTCCCATCCTGAGAGGTGAAGGATGAGATAGGATGTGGCCAATGAGGAAATTTGTTTGGATTGACCCTACATGGTGTGTATAATGGGTTTTATTTTTCTTGTGCCTTGGAGGAGAAAGTTGTTAGGGTAGGAGGGTAAGAAGGTAGATCTTGTGTGATTAAAACAAATTTTATGTATTTACATAAATGTGTATGTTTTAAAATACAACATCAAAATAAATTACATACACATACATGACGTGTTTATATGTATGTATGTGTAAGTAGAACATGTCCCTATGAGTGTATACATCAACACAATGATCAACCACTTGAGAACTCATGCTGAAACATGTTACCCACCTTCTAACAGAGAGGAGAAGGACTTGGAAGACAGGTTGACCTGACAGAGGTCAATTAAAAACTTTTGTTTTACGTGACTATACACACTTGTACAAGGAGTTTTGTTTTTCTTGCTTTCTCAGTGGGTTGGACAAAGAAATAGGAGAAAGAAGGGGGATTTTTGAAAATGAAATTCAATTTAATTTTTAAAAATCATCTCTTTGATGGCTTACCTCAGTGAGTGAGCCCTTGGTGCGTGCTTTTTTATTCATTCTCCTCCAGTAGTGGACATTATCCTTATCTTTTATTCTTCATTTCTGTTTCAGCGAGTTCTCCTCTTCGTTGCTTCTGATGTCGATGCGTTATGTGCCTGCAAAATTCTTCAGGTAAGCTGATCCAGTTTTCTTCTCGTGATGGGAAAATAGAGAAAAGCAAAGAATACTGATTAGGGGAGAAGAATTTGGTTGGGAACTTGTCAAAAAGAGAAGAAAGTGTATAGGGCATCCTGTTTTAGAGACTCAGAACATTTGAAATTTAATGCCTTTATTGTTATCTTCAGTTACAAGACTTGGTGACCCTGTGGTTATTTGCATTGTAAGTGGAAATATTGGGGGTTTAGCCTTAGAGCCCAATACAGGCCTGCCCTACCTCACTGGAAAGGCTTCCAGCCCAGATCTGGCCACAGTCTGATTGCTTGGACCAGTGAACTCTGGGAAGGCTCACCCCAGACAGTTGGATACTGTGTGATGATGGGGGTTTGGACCATCTTAATTCAGAGAACAGTCCCCTAAGGCAAGGAAGTGTTCTGATTGCTCTCATCAAGGGCTCTGATAGAGAAGGAGGTTAAAACTAACTTTGTTCAGCCCCAGATGGTAAAAGCAGGAACAGTGGGAGAGCTCCCAAGAGCAAATCTTGATTTGTTGTCGGGTACAAAAGTCCTCCTGCCCTCAGAGCTGCTCCCGAGTGGGCTGGGTGGCCTCGGAAGTGGGGGTTTCTATTCCCCCTCCTCTGGGCCCCATCTGGAAGGCTTCAGCTAAAGGCTGCAGACCTGCTTTGGTGGGGAATCGTAGAAGGTCTTTCTTCATTCACGAGCATCTTGAACTCGTTGGTGGCCGAGGCCCTTTCTATCCCTGCCCTTCACATGTGGACAGCTCTCCAGTGGCGGAAGGGTTAGCCAAGCCAGTGAAAATTAGTAGGGAAAAAGTAGCCTTTTAAATAGGTGATGGAGGAGGAGCCAAGGACGCGGTGTCCCTGCTCTTGGGCCTCTCTCCCACCTATGGGCAATGTCCATTTCCCAGAGCAGGTGAATCAGTGGGAATGATTGTAGCTGATGATCACACTCACCCTTCTCTGCCCAGGCCTTGTTCCAGTGTGACCACGTCCAGTACACCTTAGTTCCCGTTCCCGGGTGGCAGGAGCTTGAAACCTCATTTCTGGAACACAAAGACCAGGTATGAAGGCTTTATGTTAAGGTGACATTTACCCACGGGGCAGCCAGGGGGCGCAGTGGCTAGAGCACCAGCCCTGAAGTCAGGAGAACCCAAGAGCAAATATGGCCTCAGACACTTAACACTTCCTAGCTGTGTGACCCCCGGGCAAGTCACTTAACCCCAACTGCCTCAGCACAAACAAACAAACAAACAAAAAGATGACATTTACCTGAAAAAATCATTAAAAACCATCACCTGTAATTTCCAAGGGCTTGGTATCTATCGGCCTGTTCATCGCATCATCACTGGAGTTCCAGGATGGCCGTGGCCCCTCGGGACTCACGGTCAAAGTATATATATATATGCCCATCCTTCAGCAGCATTTGATCTGGCCTGGGACCTTGGCCTTGCATCCTTGGAACAGAGAGGTCATGGTACCACACCTGGAGAGGCCCAGCCACAAGTCTCTGGGACCCTGGGTAAACGGTTTCTTCCCTTCCACTGCCTGCCACCCACGCGGTCATGAGACTCAGATGAGACCAAGCACTAGTGCCACGTAGAAATGCCAATTATTCTGGCACTACGAATGCCAGGCACTGAGAGGCAGGAACATTCACAGGGATTAAGAGTGAAATTGAAGCAGTTCAAAAAGTAGTTTCCTTGGCAGCTTAACTCCCTTGAACTCAACATATAGACAAGACATGTTTCTTTTGCATTTTCATTGAAAATAGGCTTGGGCTTGAAGGCCCAGGCAACAGGAAAGGACCTTGCACTGGGGTTGGGAAATCCTGAAAAGTTTGTTTATTATTTATTTTAGCTTAAAAATATGGAAACAAAAAAGCAAAAAAACAAAAAACAAAATATTGCAAGCCTGGGATTGGTTTGTAAGTTGAGCCAGATTTTCAAGGGATTCATGATGATGTGAATGAAATCATTCAGGACTCCAGGCACAAAGATGCGGGTGGGAGCCTGTGGGCCGGTCTGGGGCCATCATTAGAGAAGAGCATTGAGCCCCCCCAGAGAGTGTCCCACTCCCCAGGGGCAGCTGGGATGGGAATGAGTCTTGAGATCATTGTCTGTGAGGATTGATGGGAAAGCCTGGGGAGGGCTAGAAGAGGCAGGTGGCTCATCTTTCAGCATCTGAAGGGCTGGTCTGTGGCTGAGAGGCTGCACCTGTGTGTGCAGGAAGTGCTTCCTAACACGTAGAGTTGGAGCCAAGGGCAGTGGGCTCCCCGCTAGCTGGGCCTGGCATAAAGGTCTCGTGGGGTAGGGAGATGTCAGACCAAGTGCCCCCCAAGAGCTCCAACTTGCCCTGAGTGGTTAGCCTCAAGGCCTGCTTTTCAAGCCTCCCTGCTGACAGCATTTTCTTTCCTTTTCCAGTTTCACTATTTTATTCTCATAAACTGTGGGGCCAACGTCGACCTCTTAGATATCCTGCAGCCCGAAGAAGACAGGATTTTCTTCATTTGTGATACCCACCGGCCCGTCAATGTTGTGAATGTTTACAATGACACCCAGGTAAGAGAACCCTCCACCAGGCTTGTAGGGTTTAGTTTATTTATTTATTTTTGTTTCTTTTTTTTTTTTTTACTGTAGTAATTTTATTTATTTTTTAATAAATATTGCTTTATGAATCGTTTTGGGAGAGAAAAATCAGAGCAGAAGGAAAAAAGCATGGGAGAGATTAAAAAAAAAAAACAGAAAAAAGAAGGGAACATAGCATGGATTGATTTACATTCAGTCTCCTTAGTTCTTTTTTAAGAACTAAATGCAGGTGACATTTTCCATCTGAAGTCTATTGGGGTTGTTTGGGATCACTGAACTACTGAGAAGGACCAAGTCTTTCATGGTTGACAATCGCACATTCTTGCTGTTATTGTGTACACTGTATTCCTGGTTCTCCTTGTTTCTCTCAGCATCAGATTGTATAAATCTTTCCAAATCTTTCTAAAATCAGCCTGTTTATCATTTTTTAATAGAACAATAATATTCCATTACCTTCCTGTACCACAACTTGTTCAACCCTTCCCCAGTGGATGAGCATCCACTCCTTTTCCAGTTCTTTGCCACCACGAAAAGGATTGCTACATGCAGTTTTGCACATGTGGGTCTCTTTCCCTTCTTTATGATTTCCTGGGAATACAGACCCAGTAATGGCATTGCTGAGTCAAAGGGTATGCAGTTTGATAGCCCTTTGGGCATAGTTTCAAATTGCTCTCCAGAACGGTTGGATCATTTCACAATTCCACCAGCAATGCATTGGTGTCCCAGTTTTCCCACATCCCCTCCAACATTTATCATTATCTTTTCCTATCATATTAGCCGAGCTGAGAGGTGTGAGATGGTATCTCAGAGTTGTTTTAATTTGTATTTCTCTCATCAATAGTGATTTAGACCATTTTTTTCATATAAATATAAAGATTTCATGTAAATATAAACATAAATAATATTAATTTTATCTTCTGAAAGTTGTATGTTCATATCCTTTGATCATTTATCATTTGGGAAATGACTTGTATTCTTAAAAATTTGACACAGTTCTTTGTATATTTTAGGAATGAGATCTTTATCAAAAATACTGGCTGTAAAGATTTTTTCCCTAGCTTTATATACTTCCCTTTTAATCTTGTTTCTGTTGGTTTTGTTTGTGCAAAACCTTTTTAATTTAATATAATCAAAGTTATCCATTTTGCCTTTCATAATATTCTCTAGTTCTTCTTTAGTCATAAATTTCTCCCTTCTCCAAAGATCTGATAGGTAATTTATCCTTTGTTCTCCTAATTTGTTTATGGTATCCTCCTTTATACCCAAAGCATATATCAATTTTGACCTTATTTTGGTATGGGGGTTAGGTGTAGGTCTGTGCCCAATTTCTGACATATTATTTTCCAATTTTCCCAGAAATTTTTGTCAAATTGTGAATTCTTGTCCCAGAAACTGGCGTTTGGGGGTTTATGAAATAATAGAATGCTATAGGCCTTGATTATTGTGTTGTGTGTATCTGGTCTAGTCCACTGATCTACCACTCTGTTTCTTAGCCATTACCAAATGCTTTTGATGACTGCTGCTTTATAATATAGTTTTAGGTTTGGTACTGCTTTGTATTGTTTTTCATTAATTTTTGATCTTTGTTATTCTTGACTTTTTGTTATTATATTTTCTAGTTGTACAAAATAATGTTTTGGCAGTTGGCACTGAACAAGTAGACCAATTTAGGCAGAATTGTCATTTTTATTATATTAGCTCAGCCTATCCATGAACTGATATTTTTCTGGTTGTTTAGATCTGACTTTATTTGTGTGAGAAGTGTTTTGTAATTGTGTTCATATAGTTCTTGGGTTTGTCTTGGCACGGAGAGCCCCAAGTAATTTATGTTGTCTACCATAATATTAAATGGAATTTCTCTTTCTATCTCTTGCTGATGGGCTTTATAGAATTACTGATGATTTGTGTGAGTTTATTTTATATCCTGCAATTTTGGTAAAGTCGTGAATTGTTTCCAGTAGATTCTTGGATGATTTTTTAGGATTCTCTAAGTGTATCAAGATATCATCGACAAAGAGTGATAGTTTTATTTCCTTGTTGCCTATTTTAATTCCTTTAATTTCTTTTTCTTTTCTTATTGCTAAAGCCAACATTTCTAGTACAATGTTGAATAATAGTGGTGATAATGAGCATCCTTTTTTCCCCCCTGTTCTTCTTGGGAATGCCTCCAGCTTCTCTCCATTACAAATAATGCTTGCTGTAGGTTTTAGATAGATACTGCTTATTATTTTAAGGAAAGTTCCCTTTATCCCTATGCTCCCTAGTGTTTTTAAGAGGAATGGGTGTTGGATTTTGTCAAAAGCATTTTCTGCATCTGTTGAGATTATCATATGATTTCTGTTGGTTTTGCTGTTGATATGGTTGATTAGGGTAATAGTTTTCCTGATATGGAACCAATCCTGCATTCCTGGCATAAATCCCAGTTGGTCATAGTGTATTATCCTGATGATGAGTTGCTGTCATCTCTGACAGGATCTTTTCAGAACTGACACACGATACATTTTTCCTGGTCTCAAGACAGGTGTTTTTGGCATTTTCCCCCTACTATATATATATGGATCCTATAAAAACACAAGGATATTTTCAGTAAATAGAATATGAAGTTGACGAGCTCACCAACTTTTTAAAGAAATGCTTTATTGAAGTTCCTTTTGATGTGGCCCCCACTACCCATTGACCCCTTCCTGCCCCAGTAGAGCTCTCCCCTATTACAAAGGACGGTCAAACATCTGAAAAGTCGGCTCCTGGAGCCCATCTCTTTTCTGATGAAGGCAGAAGCTCGCTTCATGGTGACCTCTCCCCGGTGACAGATAACCTTTGAATTGATCGGAACTCCCATGTTTGTCATCATCGTTCACCTGTCGTAGCTACCATGAAATTATTTTTGATCGACTTGGAAGGCTTCCTGCAGTTGTGTAATTCTTCCTCATTTTCCTTGTTTATGGCCCAATTATAGCCCATTTCTTGTTCTTCTGGCTCCTTCTTCCAATCTTTGGTCAATAAACACCCACTTTCTTTCCAGTTCTTTATAATTACCCAGAAAAATGCTGGCACAAATATTACTGTTACTCCAATTAGCTGCTCTTATTTTCTCTCTCTCCCAACTCCTCCACCCACTTGGTGGAAAATACCAGGCCTTGTAAGCAGTAATCAGTCAGATGCCACAGTGGCCACATTCAAGAAGGCGAGTCTCACTGTGCTCACTCTCAGGATGGGGGTGCTTTGTGGGCTCATCGGCCGCTGGTTGCGGTTGGTCATCCTAAGTCTTTCAGAGCTGTTTTCTCCCTAATGCGTTGTCACCATTTAACTTGTGCTCCTGGTTCTGCCCATTTTATTCTGCATCAGATGCTGCTGCTCTTCTGGGTTTCTCTGAACTGACCCATTCATCATTTCTTCTGGCTCAGTAATAGTGCATTATATCCATATACCATAGTGTGTTCAGCCATTCCCCAATAGAGGCACATCCCCTTAGTTCCCAGTTCTTTCCTGTTCCAAAACGGGCTGCACCAAATATTTTTATATACATGTGTCCTCTTTCCTTTTTTATTTCTTTGGAGCTTAGGATTACGGGGTCAAAAGGAATGAACACTAAAAAGTTAGTGACTTTTGGGCCACCGATCCAACTCCTTTTCCAGAATGCCTAGACCAGTAGTATACAGCTCGACTGCATTAGTATGGCCCTTCAATCATCAGCATTTTCATTTTTAATATTAACTTTGTTGGTCTCATTTCTCAGATACATAGAGAATTGAGTCAAATTTATAAGGATTCAAGTCGTTCCCCAATTGATAAATGACAGGGGATATGGACAGACAGTTTTCAGAAGAAGAAATTTTTTAAAAAGCTTTTTCTTTTATTTCTTTTAGATAAAGTTTTTTATTTTCAAAATATATGCATAGTTTCCAACATTCACCCTTGCAAAATCTTGCGTTTCAAATTTGTTTCTCCCTCCCTCCCACCCCCTCTTCTATCTATTGGATAACATATATCCAATATATTTTAGACATGTGCAATTCAATAGAATATTTTTTAATCCCTAATCCTATTTTTTTTTTTAATTTTGCAAATGGGTTTTTATTGAATCTCACTTCAAGCAATCTTAATCACTACGGCAATTCTTAGATTCATCATAAAATGCAAAAAACCAAAAACAAAACCCAACAGCAAGAATGTATTAATTGCCATCTCTGTGTTAAACATTGTACCACCCTGTGTTTATACGTTTATATTGCACTACGATAGATACAACATCATTAGGATTGAGACTGAAGAAGCTCTTTAATCAATGGAGTAATCACATGTCACTCTTTGTTAAGACACCAAGAACAGAGGGAATGTTGTTAGAGCTAATCTTTTCTACATGTGTGCTACGTTAAACTCATCACTCTAGCTTGTACTTAATAATATTGACATTGAACTACCTAGAACTTCCTTCTTAAATCTCTTTCAAGTAGATGTCTTTCTTCTTTCTGTTCCTCTACTTCCATCAGACCTCAGTACTCAAACTAGAAGATTAAGACTTCAGTTTACCCACAATCCACTTGGTGATCTGTAACCAGTTTCGACTTAAATGGAAAAAAAAAAAATGCTCCAGTCAAATTTCCGTTTTGGAAGCCCTCTATGGCCTCCTACTGGCCTCAGTTGATATCATTTAATGCCTTGGTCTCTGAGTTACCTTTAAATATAATGTTATGTTATATAGTACTCTGACTAATCCAAGAAAATGATATATGTTAACTTGTTTGATTATTAAGACATTTATTCAAGGTTTATATTTGAAGGGGTCATTCTTTGCGTCAGTATTCTTTGTCATAACTTAATACGAGTGTATATACTTTACCTTGTAGTCACATCTGCCCTAACTACCTCCCAGTACATTGGTTTATGTTATCTGCTTAAGAAGAGAACTGGTGGTAATTCATGAAGTCATTTCTGATGGAACCAGTGTAATAGTTCTTGGTAATGTTATAGAGTTATAACTAAGGATAGTGTCAGGAGTCATTGGATGTTACTTTGTGACTTTGACAGAATTAAGGGGTTATAGCCAAAGACAAGATTTAATCCCTAATTCTAACTGCTTGAACCCCTAAACCAGCATGGTGTCTGGCCCAAGGTAGACATTAATAGATGCTTGTTGACTTTTTTTTTTTTAATGGAAGCTTTTTCTTTTCAAAACATATGTAAGGGTAATTTTTCAACATTGACCCTTGCAAAACCTTGTGTTCCAAGTCCCCCCTTCCTCCTCTAGATGGCAAGTAATCCAATATAAGTTAAACATGGTAAAAATACATGTAAATCCAATATAGGCAAGCTTATTTATACAATTATCTTGCTGCACAAGAAAAATCTGATTAAAAAGGAAGAAAAATTAGAAAATAAAATTTAAGCAAACAACAACAAAAAGAATGAGAATGCTATGTTGTGATCCACACTCAGTTCCGTCAGTCCTCTCTCTGGGTGTAAATGGCTCTTTCCATCACAAGATCATTGGAACTTGGCCTGAATCAACTTATTGTTGAAAAGAGCCACATCCATCAGAACTGATCCTCATATAGTATTGTTGTTGAAGTGCATAATGATCTCCTGGTCCTGCTCACTTCACTCGGCCTCAGTTCCTGTCAGTCTCTCCAGGCCTTTTTGAAATCATCCTGTTGGTCATTTCTTACCAAACAATAATATCCCATAACATTCATATACCACAATTTATTCAGCTATTCCCCAACCAATGGGCTCAGTTTCTGGTTTCTTGCCACTACAAAAAAGGGCTGCTATAAAAAGTTTTGCACCGTGGGTCATTTTCTCTTTTTCTATTATCCCTTTTGGGGATAATGGAATGGTTGGATCATTTCACAATTCCACCAACAATGTATTAGTGTCCCAGTTTTCCCACATCCCCTTGAACATTTATCATTATCTTTTCCTGTCTCATCTAATCTGAGAAGTTCAAAGTGGTACCTCAAAGTTGTCTTCATTTTCATTTCTTTCATCAATAGTGATTTAAAACATTTTTTATATGACTAGAAATGGTTTTAATTTCTTCATCTGAAAATTGTTCATAACCTTTGACCATTTATCAATTGGAGAATGGCCTGGATTCTTAAAAATTTGAGTCAATTCTTTATATATTTTAGAAAGGAGGCCTTTATTGGAACCCTTGGATGTAAAATTTCCGCCCCAATTTACTGCTTCCCTTCTAATTCTGTCTGCATTAATTTTGTTTGTATAAAACCTTTTGAACAAAATTATCCATTTTGCATTCCATAATGTACTCCAGTTCTTCTTTGGCCACCAATTCCTTCCTTCTCCCCAGATCTGGTGAAGAAATGAAAGCTATCTAGAGTAATGCGTAAAAAAAGCTCTAAATTGTTATTGATTAAAGACAAATTAAAATCACCTAAAATGCCACCTCACCTCTCTCAGATTGCCTAATATGACAGAAAAGGAAAATGATAAATGTTGCAAGGAAAGTGGGAGAATTGAGACGCTAATACATTGTTGGTGGAGTTGTGAACTGATCCATCCATTCAGGAGAGCAATGGGGAACTACACCCAAAGAGCTACCAAACAGTGCATACCCTTTGACCCAGCAGTATCTCTATTGGGCCTGTATCCCAAAGAGATCAGAAAAGCGAGAAAAGGACATATGTGTGCAAAATACTTAGAGCAGCTCTCTTTGTGTTGGCAAAAAATTGGAAGTAGAGGAAGTGTCCATCACCTGAGAAGCGTCTGAACGGGCCATGGTCTCCGAGTGTGATGGAATACTCTCGTTCTGTAAGAAGTGATAAACAGACAGATTTCTGGAAAACCTGGAAAGACTTAGATGAACTGGTGCAGAGTGAATTGAACAGAGCCAGGAGAGCGCTGTGTACAGTGACACCATCGTGCGATGATCAGCGAGGGAAGACTCGGCTCTGCTGGGCTCCACGATGATCCAGGGCAAGACCCACATCCAGAGGAAGAATGAAGCTAAATGCGGGGCAAAGCAGACGGTTTCTGCTTTATTTCCTGCTTCTTTCTCTTGTTTCTTCTTTTTAAAGTGACTTATCTTGGAAATGTGTTTTACGTGATTGCAAATATGTAACTTTTATCAAACCGATGTTCTAGGGAGGAGGAAGAGAGAAAATCTGGAACTCAAAACTTTATCAAAAATGAACGTTAACAATTGTCTTTACATGTAATTGGGAAAAGAAAATGCTATTAAAAGTTGCCTGTGCTAACTTGACACTGTGCCAGGCACAATGCCCAGCACATAGTAGGTGTTTAGTCAGTGTTCCTAGAAGATGGTGGGGGTGCCATCTTTCCCGAGCTGAAATGTGGACCTACTGGGTTGGTGAAAAGAGCCTCAAATTTAGTCAGAGAACCTGGGCTCGAATCCTTCGAATCGAAGGAGCCAACACTTTCAGAGTGCCTACTGTGCGCTTTCCAGTTATTCTCTCATTTGATCCTCACAGCGGCCTGATCATGGGCGAGTTGTGAAGTGACCCGGGCAGGAGGGGACTGAGGCCGCCCTCTCTGTCACACGAGGAGCTCGGGGACATGGTCCCTTGAGCTCTGATCCCGGAGCAGGATGGGTCAGAAGGCTCCCTCACCCGCTCAGGGGTCTGGTGGCTTTGTCCCTGCCGGTGGGAGCCCCCTGCTGTGGGCCGGAGCCCTCTGCCCTCATCGCCCACCCTGTCCTTCAGATAAAGCTGCTCATTAAACAAGATGACGACCTGGAGGTCCCCGCTTATGATGACATCTTCAGAGATGACGAAGAAGAGGATGAGGAGGATGAAGAGCAGTCGGGCAGTGAGAGCGAGGGCTCAGAGCCTTCTGGGAAACGCACGCGGCGCGAGGAGGTGGGTCCTGGGGCCTGGCTGGGTGCCCTCAGGCCAACAAGCATTCTGAGGAGCTGGGGGCGGGGAGGATTGTGTGGTTGTGTGTGTCTGAGTCTGAGTGTGTGTGAGCACATATATGTGTGTGTCCGTGTGTGCACATCTGTGCTGTTTCCCTTCATCCCCTGGCTAGGACGTGATCGAGCGCACCCTGAAGAGGAGGCAGCGAAGAGAGTGGGAGGCCCGCAGGTAGGAGCCCGCGCCGCCCCTGGCCCCCCACCCCGATGCCTTTCGGTCTGACACCACAGCCTGGCCGTGACTCCGAGCCTCTCCCTCATCCCCGGCTTCCCCCCTGCCTATCCCCTGGACTGGGTGGGGGCTTCCGGGCCAGCCTGGGAAGCGGGCCCTGCCACTAGCAGAGGAGGCCGGGCTGGGGGCTGGGGGTGGCTCTCTCCTGTGCTGCCTTCCACCCCCACGCCTCCCAGCTGCCCTGCGTGGAGGACACCGGCCTCACCTTTGGCCCTCGCGGGGCCTTCGGTCGGTCCTGCCTCCACGGCCTTGACGCTCTGGCCTTGTGTCTTCCCAGGAAAGAAATCCTCTTTGACTACGAGCAGTATGAATACCATGGGACCTCAGTGAGTATGGCTTGGAGGGCAGGGGGAGCGAAATCCTGGCCCCTGCCTGGGGGGCTCCCCGCTGCCTTTTGCACAGGCGGCCTGTGGCCTCTACCCAGAGGGACCCTGGGACCGGCCTCCTGGCTTCCCGTGCCTCAGTTTCCCCATCTGGAAGAGGTGGCCCCTCCAGTCCCGCTCCCTATCACTCCCTTGAGACAAAGCAGAGTGGAGACAGCAGGCCGTCCTACCTGTGCCCTTTGCTGCTCCCCACAAGCCCACAGCACCAGATGGGGGGGCCACTGTGGTTGCAGTCATGGGCCCAGGGCCAGCGGGGAGGTGTCTTTCTGGGTTCCTTCATGTTTCTGGGTGCACCGTTCATTGCCGTGCTGAGATGTCCCCTTACGTTCCTCCGCCGCCCCCCAGGGATGCTGCTGTCCCTGTTACCAAGACACTGTTACCAAGACAGAGAGGGTTCCCCCTCTGACATCCACCCTGGGGCTTCCCTCCTGCTGGGCCCAGCACGTCCCATTCTGCAGTTCCCCTTCCACATGATCGTGGGCCTGGGGCCCCCCTCGGGGGTGTCTGTCCCCTCACTGGGCAGAGCAGCCGAGAGGCCGCGAGGGCAGGGAGACCCTTGCCCCCCACGGTCGCGTGGGAGCCCGCTCTGCCTGCAGAGACCAGCGCCCCTTCTCCCTCCCTTGCAGTCCGCCATGGTGATGTTTGACTTGGCCTGGGTCATGTCGAAGGACCTCAATGACATGTTGTGGTACGTAAGCAGGGCCCGGGGCGGGGGGGGCCCTTCCCTGCCCCTGGTGCTGCCCATGCCCTCCGCAGGGGCGGGGCCAGGAGCCCTGCGGTCTTGGTCAGTAGGGAACCTTCCTCCCCCCTCCGGCCAGCACTGGAGGTCGGGCTTCAGGAGGTCAGGGCCCTGGGGCCGAGCTCATGAGAGGGCGTGACTGTGGCGACATCCCCTCATGGGGATCAGTTTCCCCTCCGGCCCACTTTCAGCCTTAAAGCTGGCAGGTTCCTCTGCGGCCTGTCTGGGCCTGGAATAGCCTGGATTGCCGCTTCTTGGCCAGTTTGGTCTCCTTGCCCTCTCCCCTCTTAAGCAGGGTTGAGGACCCCCCCCGCCAAGAGCTTTTGTTCCTGAGGAGGAGAGCCATTGGTGAGCACTGTCAGAAGCAGGTTCTTGGCAAAGGCTGCTAGCCCTTAGAGTGCGAGGATCCCCGGGCCTGCCCTCGAGACCGTCCCTTACAGAGGGGAAACAGAGGCTCCTGGAGAGCGAATGGCGGCTCTGTGGTCCCTCAGCCAGCCGTCTCCACTGGCAGGCCCTGAGTTCCCATTCTAGCTCTGCCGCCTCCCGGCTTTGAGAAGGAACATTGGGATTTCAGGAATGAAAGGAAGCCTGAACCCTGGGAGCTGGTCTAGAATATCCTAGAGCTCACCAACAAGCCTGGCTTACAGACTCGTCAGCCCCAGGCCGCCTCGGTCCCTTTTCTTACTCACAATGATCATTTTGTCCTGAGTCTCCCCGATCCCCCAGAGGCCAGGGCCAGCCCCCATGTCTGGGCTGAGGGGTCACAAGGGGAACTGGCCAGATGGAAATAGTCTCCGGGAGGTAGCTGCCCAGGCCATGGATCCCAAAGGATCACAGCATGTTGTGCCCACTCACCAGGGGCTTCATGCCCACTGACAGGGGCTCCGCGCCCTCCTCTCTCTCCTTCCAGGTGGGCCATCGTGGGGCTGACTGACCAATGGATACAAGATAAGATCACGCAGTAAGGCCGTCTCCCTGGGGCTCTGGGGAGGCTGGGCAAGGAGGGAGTTGGGAGGGCAGACAGCGTAGCCGGAGGCCTGAGGCATGACGCTGGTGGGGAGGGGGCAACTGGGGGGGTCTGGGCTTATGGAAACATTTGTGGGGCCCTCCCTCTCCCTTCCAAGCTCTGCCAACAGGAGCCAGTGTTCAGTCTAACAACAGGCATTTATTAAGCAACTACTGTGTGTTAGGCCCTGGGTTACGAAGGTGAAACAAAACCTCCAGGGCCTTCCTAGACCTGCCTTGATGAGCATGTACATGGTGGGGGGCCGGGAGGAAGGGCACTGGGCTGTGAGTCTGGGGAGGGTGCAGAGGCTTTGCTGGAATGTGAATGTGAGAGGGCAGAGGACCAGGGACTGGGGACCAGGACTCTCCTCCCACCTCCCCTACCCCCTCGGTGACAGCGGCGAGGTCTTTATCCTCCTGGGCCTCGGAGGCTGGCGGGATGGGCGCAGGCAGCCCGGTTGGGGAGACGGCCCTGACGGCCCCGCCTCATTCCAGGATGAAATACGTGACGGACATAGGGATTCTGCAGCGCCATGTCTCCCGCCACAACCACCGCAATGAGGACGAGGAAAACTCCCTCTCCATCGACTGCACGCGGATAGCCTTCGAATACGAGTATCCTTGTGCGGGCAAGGGGCTACCCCCACCTGCCCGCCCGGCACTGGGGGAGGTGGCACAGAGGGCCTCAGGCCTGCGTCTCCTGGAGGTGGCCCAGGGGGGACAGCCAGAAGCTGGAGCAGCCTGGGGTCAGGCCCGGGGCTGGGGGACCCCACGTTGGGAAAAAGGCCCGGGGCCGGGTCGAGACAGGTTCTGTGGCAGGAGGAGACCTGGGGGGTCCCAGACAGTGCCCTCCATGGCAGGGTGAGAGCCAGGCACATCCCCAGACAACGGTCCCTGGTGTTGCCCTTAACCCCCCCGGCGCCCAGCCTGCGGCTGGCCCTCTACCAGCACTGGTCCCTGTACGACAGCCTCTGCAACACGTGCTACACGGCCTCCAGGCTCAGGCTATGGTCGGTGCAGGGTCAGAAGCGGCTGCAGGAGTTTCTGGCGGACATGGGGTGAGTTGGCAGCAGTCACGGGGCTGAGGACGGCCCCGCTCTGAGCTCGGGCGCACCTCACAGGGAGGGAGGCAGGGGGCTGTGCCATGGAGCTTGGGAGAGGGGGAGGGGGCCGGCTGGGGGGCTTCCAGTGCCTGGCGGGAGGTCGCTCTGGTCCTGGAAGCCGTGGGGAGCCCACGATGCTATTGAGCAGGGAAGGTGCCCTCACAAAGTCTGAGAGGCCAGAGTGTCCGGCGGGCTGTTGGTGGTGGGGAGTTCCAGACCGAGGGTGCTCAGGGCAGAGGGGAAGGAGCTAGTGAGGGCCCCGGGGCGAGAGAGAAGGGGGCAGGAACAGATACTCGGGGGGTATCCGCCTATCGGGGGCAGAGGGTGACCCAGCCAGGGACACTGAGGACGAGCGTCACCGTTCAGGCTTTCCTGACCTCAAGCAGCCTCCCTCCGTGTGTCCCTGTCCCTCCTGCATGATAAAGCCCAGCAGCCAGCCAGCCATCACCTACCCATCCATCTGTCTATCTGTCCCTTTGTCTGTCTGCCCACCTGTCTCTCCTGTCTGTCCATCTGTTCTCCCATCCATCTCTATTCTCTGTCCATCCATCGGTCTCTCCTCTGTCCCTTCCTCACAGGGCACTAGATCTCCCACCTTGTCCCTTGGGGATCTCAGTTTCGGTCATGAGCCCCACCCCTGACTCTCGCTCTCTTCCCAGGCTCCCGCTGAAGCAGGTGAAGCAGAAGTTTCAGGCCATGGATGTTTCCTTGAAAGAGAACCTGCGGGAAATCCTCGAGGAGTCCGCCAACAAATTTGGGTAAAAGAGGCTTGTCTTGCGGGGCGTCCTTCCCCTCATTGGGGCTGGCTCGGGCCTGGTTGGGCTTTGGTCCTTGAGTCTGGTCCCAGCATTCGGAGCGTGGAGGGGCCTCGATGGCCTTGTGGGTGCTGGACAAGGCACGGCCAGCCGTGGCTGCGGGCCGAGGCCGCCTCCCCCAGCTTTCCTGCCAGTTGCGTGGCCTTCTGGAACCAGGAGGGGTGACAGAAAGGATTGGCCGAGGAGGGCGGCGATTGGCTGTGGGATACACTCGCTGGCCGTGGGATTCTGGGAAAGTCACTGAACTTGCTGTGCCTCAGTTTACTCATCTGTAAAATGGAGATAGTAACGGGGCCACCTCCAGGGCTTTGTCAGGATCGGCCTCCACCGAGAGCAAATCTCCAGGTGATGCTTTCGACCACACTCTCCAAAGCCCGCCTGTGGGGGGTGGAGGGGCTGCAACTGGCACCGGGGAGAGGACCGCCAGGCCCTGGCAGCGGGGACGTAGGCTCCCTGTCTGCAGAGCCGCTCCCTTGAATGCCTCTGAGAAAGGGATTATCCTCGGCGCCCTCTGCAGGTGGGAGGGCGGCCAGGGGAGAGAGCCCATCTCCGTGGGACTCTCCCAGCTGTGATCTCGGGGGCACCGGAGCAGGAGGGCTCTTGTCCCGCCCGCTAAGCGTAGCTTGCGGCCCGGCTCCCCTGCCCACGGCCCATCACGCGCCATCTCCTGGGCACCTCTGGGCCTTCCTGCTCCGACCGAGGCATGGGTCCCACTCTAGGCAGGACGTCTCCCACTCTCCCTTTTTCCAAAGCCTGGACTGAGGGCCTGAAATGGTCTTTGTTCCTGTATCTCGGCCATTTCCCGCTAGGCCCTCCCCAGTAACAAAAGGGACGCTCCCAGGATTCCCGGGTCAGAGATCGGAGCTAGGGGTGGGGACCTTTTAGGTCAAGGAGCCTGACTGACCCACTTTTCAGATGAGGAAACTGAGGTTTAAGTGGTGTGCCCACGTCACATGTTGGTCATCCTGCCCTGTGCCCAGCCTTGTGCCAAGCTCTGGATACAGATGGGCAGGAGTCCAGCGGAACATGGGCAGGCCAGCCGGAGGCAGGATCCAGAGGGAGGCCCCCGGCAGGACGCCCTGGCACCTGGGAAGGAAGCCAGGGAGAGGCCGAGGGAGGGGGCTGCACACATGTCAGGGGCTCACTGGAGGGATGGAGGGGACAGCCCTTGGCAACGCCTTGGATGGGGGTGGGCTTCCGACTCAAGATGTCTGGAAGGCAGAGACGTGGGACTGGGGGTCGGTGGGTTGGGTCCGCTCGGTGTTCTCTGCAGAGCCGGTGACCGGATCCCTGGGAGCCAATGGGGCGCTGTGGGGACCCCAGGATGGATGGGGGGGGAGGGAAGGCAGACACGCGACTCCCAAACCGGCTGCTGAGATGGCTGCTGTCTGGCAGCGTATGCCGTGTCCTGCCCCTGCAGCCCCCCACCTCCGCCATGAGCCAGGGACTCAGAGCTCCCTGCTCAGAGAATAGGGAGGTTCCGTAGGGTCCCCTGGTGTCCTTGTCCGAGGACGGCGCGTCCTCCGGCTCCAGCCGCCAGGAGTGACTCAGGGGTCCCCTCCCTGGTCAGAGAGACGGGGCCTCGAAGGAACTTCCGGCGTGGAGTCCGACCCCGAATCTAAATTTAGGCTTCCGAGGCGCCGTGGGATTGTTTGGTGCCTTGATTGTGTCTGCTCCAGCCTTGAGCAAGCGGGGCTTGTTTATGTTGAGGAGGGAGCTTCCTGGAGCCCGGCCGGACGCCCTTTAAACAGACAGGATTTGAAGTTGCAAAGATGGGGGCGGCGCAGTTGGAGCGCCGGGGCCCCGGGCCTGGGGGGAGCTTTGGAGGCCGGTCTCCCAGAACCCCTCAGAGGTGGGAGTTCAGGGTCAGGGGGCCTCTGTTCAAAGGGTGACAGGGAGCTCACTACCTCCCCAGGCAGCCCTGCCTTCCAGGCCAGTCCCAAGGCCACGTCCCTCTCCTTCTGGAGACCGGAGGTGGCCAAACCACGGCTGTGGTGGTGGGCCGGACCCTGAGCCTGAAGGGGCCAATGGAAGGGGACCATGAGCTCCAGCAGCGCCCAGAGCAGGCGGACATGGCACCCTGGGGCCCACAGGGAGGGGATCTGCCCCCGCCTCCTCCAAACCCAAGAGCTGGTTCTTCTCTGAGGTTCTCGCAGCCAGAGCGGGGGTTCCACATTTGCCTCTGGCATGGTTGGCCATGGGGCCGGGCAGGGCCCTGAAGCTCTCGGGGCCAGGGAGGCCGGGAAGGCCGAGGGGATTCTGGCTCCACCCCTGGGAGGAGGGAGCGGAGCGACTCTGATTGCCCGGGCCGGCTTCGCCACCTCCTGAGGTTGGCAAAGCTCTGTCCTTGCCGGGTCCCTGTGCCGTGGGGCTGCTGGGGCTTCTCATTTGGGGGCAAAGGCGCAGAGTGAGTGTCAGAGCCCGGACCCTGGGACCCCGGCCCCACCACCCCGGCCAGCTCTCCTCTAGCCTGTTGCCTTGTGAGGGCTCGTGGCGGGTTTTCTAGAACCAGGGGCTCCCAAGGCTGGCCTGTTTTGGGAAAATCCTACTGCATCATCCCCGCTTCTCTATCAAATGATGGAGACCTTACGCAGTCAGTCCTTGACCCTTCTGGGGAGCCCAGTTCTCCGGCCGGCCTGCGGGCTACCCCTGTGGGAACCTAGAACCTGGAACAGTAGAGGCGGGAGAGTGCGGGTCATTGGATGTCAGAGCCAAGGGGGCTTTAGACAGAACAGCAGGGGAGGGGGCTTAGAACCTCTCCCACCTTGATTAAAAAAGAAAGAAAAAGAGTCTTTAACAAATATGAATAATCAAGCAAAGCCCATCCCCTGCATTGACCATTTCCGAGACTCGAGGTGCTCCCTGAGCCCCCCGACTCTGTCAGGTGGGATAACTCGTTCCGTCCTGAGCTCCTGGAATCGTGCTGGCCGTTGCCCTGGTCGGAGCTCCTGGGCCTCCAAGGCCTCTGTCACCGTGTCCATTGTGCTCCAGGTTCCACGTGCTCGTCTTGGGCTTCTCAGATACCTGTCCCCTAGTTCCCTCCTCACACTTGGGCTCCACGCCCACATCCCCCAGCCGTGGGCAGTGAGGCCCCGCCCGGCCCCTCTTGGTTTTCCTGCCTCCTCGAACTTCAGCCTCGTCTTCCTCCCCCTGACAGGATGAAGGACATGCGGGTGCAGACTTTCAGCATCCACTTTGGGTTCAAGAACAAGTTCCTGGCCAGTGACGTGGTCTTCGCCACCACCTCCCTGCTGGAGAACATCGAGAAGGACGCCTCCGGCACGGACAACTTCATCCGGGCCTTGGACAGCCTCTCCAGGTACCGGCCTCCGCCCCCGCTCTGCTTTCCTCTCCATCCCAGGTCAGATGCCCCCGTCCCCAGTGGGGTGGCTGGACCCTCTTAGGAGGCCGCTGGCCCAGCAGCCCGAGGCAGATGGAGACCGTGCTCACACTGTGCCTGAAGCAGGATTTGGATCCCGGTCCCCCTGCGCCCCATCCCAGTGCAGTGTCCACAAGTGAACTGATTCATGTGAGAAAGGGCCGCGCGCCTGGTTCTGGGCGCCAGGAGAGACAGCGAGGAGGCCCTCACTCTCAAATAAGGCTGGGGGGGGCGGCGGCACAGGGAGGGGGGAGGGGGCAGAGGAAGGCAGGAAGGGTGAGGAAGAGGATGGGCCGGCGACCCTTAGGTAACCACCCTGGGCCGGCTAGACCCGCTGGAGGTGGAGGGGGGCCCGGGGGCAGGGGTTTGAGGTGCCTCTTATAGAGCAGACTCTCTTAGTTGTCTCAGGGGTGGGGCTTTGTGGCCAGTCAGAACCGTCTCTTCATGACTCCCCCACTCATGACCTCCCCGGAAGGATGGCCTCTCCTCCATCCCACCTCAGGCTCAGCCAGGGCCTCCTTGGGGAGGGCTTCAGGTCACGCCCCGAGAGCGACTTGGCTGGGGATTATCCGAGTGCTGGCCCATGCTGGCTCGGCCGGGCCCAGCAACCCTGGGGGCAGTCTGGGGGTGGCCTGGCAGTGACTGTGGGCATAGTCTCTCCCCAGGCCCAGGGCCACGGTACCTCCTCCGGCCTCCCAACAAGGTCAGCCCATGCTTGTTGTCCCTCTGCCCCACAGGAGTAACCTGGAGCAGCTCTACCAGGGCCTGGAGCTGGCCAAGAAGCAGCTGCGGGCCATCCACCAGACCGTGGCCAGCTGCATCTGCACCAACCTTGTCATCTCCCAGGGGCCCTTCCTCTACTGCTACCTCATGGAGGTACCTGGACCTCCCTCCTCCCTGGGCCAGGACACCCTCGCTCCTCCCCATGGCAGGGATGTGCTCACTCCTCCCCAGGGCTGGGACACCCTCGCTTCTTCCCGGGGCCAGGAAGCCTTGCTCGCTCCCACTCCCGCCTCCTCTCTCCTCAGGGCACGCCAGACGTCAAGCTGTTCTCCAAGCCGGCCTCCCTGGGCCTGCTCAGCAAGTACCTGCTGCAGTCCTTTATTTGTTCGGTACGTGCGGCTGCGGGGGCCGATGACGGGGTGAGCCGGGGCCAAGAGAGGCCAGCCCGGCCCTGCCCGTCTGATGGGAAGACGATGTGTAAATAATGAGGTGCCCACGTGGCAGATGGGAAGTGGGGAAAGGTCGTCCAAGGGGGGAAGGGCTGCTGGCTGGGGGGCCTCCTCCATGAGGCAGAGGGGAAGGGGGCCTGGCGGACACCCTAGAAAGCGCCTGGAGGTGGGAGATGGCCGCTTGTGTGTGAGGAACTCCAAGGAGCCTGGTGCCCATGCTACCGGGGGCGGTGGGGAGAGGAAGAGCCTGGCAGCAGTTTCCATTACTGCCCTGTTCCCAAATGCTGCCGCCCGGGCCCAGGAAAATGGTGGGGGCCACGGGAGTCACAAGATGGCCCCAGACCTCAGCAGACCAACTGGAACAGTGGGCAGAGACCAGAAGAAGAAGGTGGGCAGGAGGTGAGGGAGTGAGACTCCGGGAGGATCACAGGCCCCTCCCAAAGGCCCAGACGAGCTGCCAGCCTGTGCCAAACGAAGATGCCCTCGAAGGCCTCCTTGTGCACTGGCAGACAAACGTAGGCCTTGGGGCCGGACACCTGGGCTTGAGGCATCTGGGCATTTGGGTTAGAACATGGGATCGCTTTTTAGAAGAGAGGCCCGAGAACTTCGGGCGCGCTCCTGACACAAGTGAAGGGCTTTTTCCTCCTTAAAGGGAGAAACAGGAAAGAAAATGTCAAGTGACAAAATCTACCCAGAATTGGCAGTGACGTGGCTGAGAGCCGTGGCCCACTGGGGGAGAGCTGGCAGAAATTAGCCCCGCCTGCCTGAAGGCCCGGCCCGGCCCAGGATCCGTATCATGTCCCTAGCCTGACCGGCCTCCAAGGAGGGAGTCGGCTTTCCCTCCCTCCAAAACCCATCTTGGAAACTTCCTCAAGTGGCTGGAGCCTCCTCAGGCCCTCTCCAGCCGAGCAGGTCTTGTCACTGGGCCCTCCGGGAGCCAGCCTCACCTGGTAGGATTTGGCTCGGGGCTCTCGGAAGACCCTCGAGCTCTGAGATGCTGTGATTAATTAATCAAAGGCTGGGCCCTCCCAGTGGACTCTGCCCACTCTGATACCGTCAGAGACACACGATGGCCACTGGCTCTTTATGCCATCCTTCTGCAGGGACCACGTGGCGCAGAGCAGGCAGAGGCGGTGAGGATTCCTCCTCTTAGGCCGCCGTCCTTAACATAACCAGATGCACTTGGAGTGGTCTTTATCCACTGACTGAGGAGGGGAGGCGTGTCTAGAAGAATGTATTTACTTATAGACTGACCCACAAGGGGAAATGTGGAACCCTTCAGACTGACTCACAAGAGGAAACATGGCTAGAACAGAACCCTCCAAACTGACCCAGGAAGGGAAACGTGGCTAGAACAGAACCCTCCAAAGTGATCAGCGAAAGAAAAGATGACAAAAAAATGTAGTCCCTTCCAGCCTGAGCTGCTCAGGGAAACATGGTGGCAGCACTGACCACCTCGCGTCCTCAACATGAAAGCAGAAAAGTCCAATAAAGAGCAGCTGGTGAGATGAGAAGGTGGCGGGGAGCCAAATACAGGGGTCGGGGTCACATCGAGGGAGGAGATCTGGGCCTCGTTTTGTGGCCATCTTGGTCCTCTCCCCCGTGGGGTTCCCAGTCCCCATAAAGGCCCAGCTGAACAGGAAATTAATCCCACCTTGTCTCTCACTAAAAGAGAAACTCCAGAACGCAGAAGGGTCTCCCCACCCAACTTCCTTGGAAGCTTCTGGTCAGAGGATTTGGGCCCCCCCTTTACTTTAGCTATCTATACTTGAGGAAACAGGCCCGAGAGGTTCCAGGACCCGCCCTGCCCTTCCGTGCCCAGCAGCCTTCCTACGGTGAGTGGAAGTGCACCTAAGAGGATGTTGGAAAGTTTGGCTCCGCGATCAGAGCTTCAGGGGGCCCACTGCTTATGGACCCTTGGGAGCCTCGAGCTCGGGCAACCGCGGACGCTTCCCTTGAGAAGCGAGTAGGATGGTGCCGCTCCCTACAGAGGGGTTTCTCCTCCGGCATCTGTGACCAGGAGAAGGGTGCGGGCCGCAGGAGTGCTGGATGAATCCAGAATCGGGCGAGCTCGCTTCTCGCCGGGGAAGACAGACAGACAGAGAATGTGCTGAACTCCAGGCCTGCTTGGTGAAAGGTCATTAAGTGCCCACCCTCTGCAGAGCTGACCCCGTGCCATCCTCTGCCACCTGCCCCCCACCCAGCCCTGCCTTCTGCTCCTGCTGAACCGCGTGTCCTCCGTGCCCCGAGCAAGGGCCTTCCCTGTCCTCGAGGACTAACCAGGACATGGGGTCCGCGGCTCCTTCCGGGGGTGTGCTTCCGATTACGTCCTAAGGCTCATGCCTTGGAGGAGTGTCTTTGGGCCCACCCTTTGCCCAGTTCAAATGGCCTGAGCCAGGGCCCTCCCCTCCCTGGCTCGATGCTCTGGAGATAAGGAAAACTCAGAACTATCGGCTCTGGATGTTCTGCCTCGGCCATTTTGTCCCTTTCTCGTCTGTGAAAAGAAGGGGGCAGACTCGGCAGCCTTGGGGGCCCTCCTGGTTCTAGGGCTAGGATTTTATGTCCTGTGACTCTAGGGCTCCCCCCCGCCACTCCCCGCTCTCTGACCACCCTGCCTTTCGTGCAGGTCCGTCAGTAGCCCAGGAGTGTGCCAGGGTGACCACGTTCTGGCCCAGGAGTGTTACAGGGTGACTACGTTCTGGGTGAGGCTGGAAGGTGGCCTGGACCTGAGGAGCCCATGAGGCTCCCGGAGGAGGCCGGGGAGAGAGCGGTACTGTCAGCCAGGGGTCAGTGAGCAGGGGCTCTCTGTGCCTTGCAGACCAAGAACAAGCGCTGTAAGCTGCTGCCCTTAGTGATGGCGGCCCCCATGAGTATGGAGCGCGGCACCATGATCGTGGTGGGGATCCCCCCTGAGACGGAGAGCTCCGACAAGAAGAAGTGAGTGCGTCCTTTGTCCTTCCTCGTGGGGTGGGGTGGGACAGGGGGGATGAAGAGCTGTGGGGCCTTTGAGGCCCACAGTAGCAAAGCCTCAGGGGTGACCGTGGTGCTGGGAGGGAGCTGAGCGGGACGGGCCTTTTGGCTCACGGAAGCTCACCCTTTGTCCGGACGGGACGGGAAAGCCAGGGGCCATCACCATGTCCCCAGCCCCGAGCTCAGGGTCCCAAACCCAGCTGGTGCCTAATAAAACCCACTCCTCTTGTGAAAGAACGGGCAGGTACAGACTGAGCACATCCTGGGCTTAAAGCGAGATGAGACCCGAGAGATTGTCTTGGGCCGATTGCCCCATTTTATATTTGCACAGACCAGGGCCCGGGAGTGGACGGGGGTGACCTGAGCTCCTTGGGCCCAGAGTCCTTTTCCACTGGTCTTTCTGCTTTCCCCGGGGTGTCCAGCCTGGTGTCCCCCTGACCCAGGGAGGACAGACTGACCGGCCCCATCTTTCAGAGGGAGGAGATACCCGAGATCACCTTCGTCCACCTCCTCCCGGAGCCCCCGGGGGTCCTCCAGCCTCTGCTGCCTCCACTTGGAGCAGCTCTCACTCTTAGGAGGCTCTTCCGGGAGGCTTCTTGGGCATGTGACAAACTTCTCGGCTCCTTCAGCCAGTCCTTCCCTGAGTTTGGACGTCGCCCTGCCACCTGGTGGTCACAGGGGTGACAGTAACAGTTATAAACTCCCTGGGTCTCAGTTTCCTCATCTGTAAAATGAGCGGACTGGATTGTTGGTCCTTGAGGCCCTTTCCGTCTCTAGCTCTGGGACCTTAGGTCATTTAACTAGCTTGTGCCTCAGTTTCCCCATCTATAACATGAGGGGTTCTGACTCTGGAGTCCCAGGAACCAGCCCCCTCCCCCGCCCCCCATGACCGGCTGTGTAGCCAGGAGCTGCCCGTGCCGGCGTGAACATTAAGGATCTGCCGGGCCAGGCCACCCACAGGCCTGTGACTGTAGGAATCCCATCAGCTGGACCTTGTTACGGGGGTCCCTGTTGGGCCTCGGGGCCGCTCCCTGGTGTTCTGCGCCCCAGACGATTGTTTCCTCTAGACCCCGCTGTGTTTCATCACGGAAGCCACAGGAAAGGAGGGTTTGAGACCGTGTTTCACATGACCTGGAACTTTTAAGGAATGGGGTTATGCTGGACGTGAAAGGAAACTCGGTTTTTAGGGGCAGCAGAGGCCTGGGCTGGGGTGCCCCCTCCTGCCCTCTGCTCCTGGATCGGGGGAAGGGATGGGGTCAGGGAGTGCCCCCTCCTGCCCTCTGCTCCTGGGCTGGAGATCGGGGTAGTCCGGCCCACTGCAGCTGACCACGGGGGATGCTAAGGCCCTGAGCTCCCTGCGAGCCCTTGCAGACCCCCGGGAGGGGGAGGGTGCGGCAGGCCAGGGCAGCCGGGGCTAAATGAGCCTCCCCCTCCGGGCCGGCTGCTTGTCTCGTAGCTTTTTCGGGCGGGCGTTCGAGAAGGCGGCAGAGAGCACGAGCTCCAGGACTCTGCACAATCATTTTGACATGTCTGGTAAGAGACTTCCCTTTCTGCCTCCACATGGCTCTTTGGTGACTCAGGGGTCAGGGGTCATCCTCGGGAACCATTGGGGGGGGGGTTTGGGGACTCCCCCAAACCTCAGCTTCCACCCCGTGAGAGGCCCTGGAGAGAAACCCCATGTGCAGATTCTGTTGGGGAGCAGGAGCAGGGCCAGTCAGAAACCTCCTGAGCTTTCCCTGGAGGATCAAGAGCTGCTTGGGGCTGAAAGATTGGGGCTCTAAAGGCCACTGAACCTTCGCTGTCCCCGCGGGCTCCCCACTTCCCACGTTCTGACCCCCAAACCACACCCGGAGTACATGCTCTGCCTTCCCAGGACCCTCCTAGCTCTTCTTATCCTGTTTCTTTATCCTTAAAATGGGAGAATCCAATGTAAACTGTCTGCCTTCCCACATTGTCCTGAGGACAGAGCCTTGTCAGGCACAAAGCACTATGGGAATGGAGGCGGTTCTCCTTCCCCACCTGGGGGACAGCACAGGGAGGGGAAGCAGGTCCTGGATCCCCCCGCTGGCTCACCTGCTGCTCCCCCATGTGGCCTTGGCTGACCATAGACCTTCCTAGATCTCAATTTTCTCATGTAAAATGAGGGGGACCAGAGAGATAAACCCTATAAGTTCCCTCCCAGCCCTGACACCCCCTGTTCCAAGCCCCTCCTTCCCTGATGCTCTCTGTTCCAAGCCCCTCCCTCCCTGACACCCCCTGTTCCAAGCCCCCTCCCTCCCTGACTCTGCTGTCCCACTCTCCCCGGCCTGGGTCCTCTCCCCGCTCCAAGCCTCTGACCCGAGCGCGCTGTGGGTCCCAGCCAGGAGGGGGTGTCTTAGTCTCTCTTTTGAAGAAAGGCCCGGCTCCTGCGCCCGAGGCCCAGGAGCTCCTCACTGACCGGTCCGTGTTCCCTCCCCTCAGGCTGGGGCAGAACCAGAGCCCAGCAGGGGCCCAGCGGCCACTGTAACGGGGCGACTTTCCCCTGCGGGGCCTGGCTGCCCCCTCACATCCTCGGGCCTCCAGGCTTCGGGTGGCCTTTCTCCCCAATTTCCTGAACCTTCTCGTGGCCTGGGTCAGATACGGCGGCTGCCCCTGCCTGGTGGGGCCCAGAGCGCGGGCTCCAAGGGGCCGTGGCCACCTCCCATTGGCTCTAGAGCCACAGCTGCCTTTTTATAAAATGCAGAGACGAAGACAAAGACAGGCAGAAGGAGACAGAGACACACAGGGAGAGACACAGAGACACAGACAGGCAGAAGGAGAGGGAGAGACAGACAGAGAGAGACAGACGGATGGACAGGGAGAGGCAGAGAGAAGGGAGAAAGGAGGGAGGCAAAAAGAATAGGGAGAAGCTTGGGCTTGCTCACTTGGCCCTGTTGGGCGTGTGTGGAGGCTTCTGGGACCAGGTGTCTCGTGGGCTCCCCTCCTTTTCCGGGGAAATCCTGGGAATTTGGGGCTCTCAGGTGTGTGTTGAGGCTGGGGGGGGGGGGGGGGGGCGAGGAGTTTCAGAAGGGCGCAGATCAAGCTACTTCATGGTGCAGCCAGGATGAGTGGGAAGCTGCCTCAGTTTCTCCCTCTGTGAAGTAAGGATCTACAGGCTGTGTCCCGGGCACCGGCCCATGATCCTCAGGGCTACATTTCATGGGGTGGGAGCTGAGCCCATGGTAGATGTTCCCCAAAGCCCCCTTTGATGGCTGGTGCCCCTGTGGCTCCCTCGGGGAACCATCCTCAGTAGTAATCTTGGTCCCCGTCCCTCTGTCCCTGCAGGGCTCTTTCTCCCCTCCCAGCAGGTCAGGCCGACATTGCAGCTCCTGGGGATGATGAGGTGGGGGGTGGGAGCCATGGCCCCTGGGGGGGATTATGGGAAGGAGCAGAGATGCCCACGTGCCTTGTGAACTTGGCCTGGGGGTTGGGGGCTGCTTCCTTGTCCCACCAATGTCTCCATTTATCCAGTCATTGAGCTCAAAGTGGAAGACCGAGGCAAGTTCCTGGACGCCCTGATTTCCCTGCTCTCCTGAGGGTGAGTGCTGGGGGTGGGGGGTGGGGGGCAGGGCCTCGAGAGCAGGCCTTTCCGCGGTGGGAGGGGCCTCGATGATGATGATCAGCAGGTTTATAATGCACATTCTACATGTGGGAGAAGGGGGCCGTCATCGTCCCCCTGGTCAGCCGGTCTATAACTCTCGCCCCATACGTGGGTCGTTGTCCCCATTTTAGAGATGAGGAAACTGAGTCTGAAGAAAGCAGTCAGTTGCTGGGTGTCCCCTCAGTGATAAGGGGAGGAGACAGGATTTGAACTCAGATCTTCTAGGCTCTGAGTCCAGATGGGAAGATGGGCCCAGAGAAGCTAAGAGACTGACCAAGGGCAGGACCCTTGTCTCCAAGGCCGCCCCCCTGGGGTCAGCTTCCCTGCCTTCGCCTCAGTGGCCTTCCACCACTTTTGACAGTCCGTCATTCGGAGACATTTATGAAGCACCGGCTGTGTGCCAGGCGCTTTCTATGACCCTGATGGAGAAAAGGTGTGATCCCTTCCAAGCTGCCCAGCCTGTGGCCGTGGGCCTCGGTTTCCACTCGGTAAAATGGGGGCACCGCGTCCTCCCGCTCCTCGTTTCTGAGCTGACGCTTCTGTGTCTTTCTCCTCCAGCTCCAGCTCCCGACGGCTCTCGGCTCTCTACGTTTTTCTGGATTGTAAATATTGGCTGCGCGTTTGTGCCGCTTTTATGGACTGGCTTTTAGAGACTGTGTAAATTATTCCTGAGATTTTAGCTTCAGGGAAGGCGATTCTACCCTGGAAATGCAATAAAGTGTCCGTGGACTTGGATCCCTTTTAATTCCCCCAGTCTGCTTCCCGCCAGTCCTGGAGGCCGCTTCCATCTTGGACCTCCTCAGGGGAGACGCGGCTCGGCCCGGGACCTGGCTCAGGGTGGGGAGACGCGGGGGTCCGGCCCAATCTTCTGTTCCCCGGGAGCCGGGAACGAGCACGGGCAGCCTCTGATCCCTGGTGCACCCCCTTGGTGGGCCTCCCGACTGGAGTCCCACAGCCAGGCGGCCTCGGGGCTGGAACCCCTCCCCCCCGCCCCCCCAGCGTCCCTTGCTGCCCGATGCGGAGGGGCCTTGGCTGGGCCAGGATGGGCGGCCCCGCTGGGGTGTTTTTGTTCCCCGGCAGGGCCGGGCTTCGGGTTATCTGTCCAGCCAGGGAACGTGTTTTGGAAAAGTTTGGGGCTGTTGATCTGCAGAGATGCCCTTGGGGAAACCCAGGACTTTGGTGATTTATGGCTGAGTTCTGGCCTCCCACTTGACTCACTTTCCAAGGCTGGAAGAGCGCCTCCCTCCTCGCCCTCCTTCCCTGTGCATGCAGGGAGACAGATAACATTGTTCTGCGCTCGGATGACCGCGTGGGACCCGCCACTGATGAGAAGGGCATCGGCCGCTCGCAGATGTCACCATGTGGGCAGAGACCTCCACTGAGGCTGCCTTGGGCCCAGGAGCCTCCCCTCGCCTCCCCTCACCTCCCGGCTTCCTCTCTACAGGCCCTGAGAGGCCGGATACGGTACGGGTCGGGGAGCTGGCCGGACCCCGTCCCGACCCCATCCCTTTCCCACCATCTTTCTCTCTTCTCCCTCTCTGCGCCCTCCAAGCTCTGTCCCTCCTCAGTGGTGCGGGGGCCAGAGTGCCAGACCTGGGGTCAAGAAGACGCTCTCACAGCCCACCTCAGGTACTTTCCTTGGCGAGTCATGTGATCCCCGTGTGCCTCAGTTTCCTCTTCTGTAAAGTAGGGACCATGATGGCGCCTGGCTCCCCAGGTTATGGCCCTCAGCTGGGACCATCTTTGCAGAGCCCTCTGCAAGCTGCATCGGCGCTCTGTTACGATGGCTCTTATTTCTCGGCCTCCTCAGCCCGTGGCCTTTTCCCAGGCTCCTCCAGGCCTGAGGAATGAGAGCCGGGAGTCCTGAGGGCAGCTAAGCTTCTCTGAATAGAGGCTGGGGGGGAGAGGGGCGTCCACGCCAGCTCTGCAGCAAGAGGGAGACCCATCGCATTCGTCCCGTACAACCAGGGGACCTGCTGAGGTTCGGTCTCGGGGCCCCCGGCCCGCTCGGAGCGAGGAGGGGACAGCCAGCACCACACAAGGGGCCGGCCCGGGCCGCGGGAGCTGGGGCTCCGTCCCTGTGTCAGACCCAGGGCTTGGCCGGCCCAGCCTACAGGAGCCAGGGCTCTGTCCCCGAGGCCGTTGTCCTTCGGACTGTACCCGGTTTGTGTCAGACCCAGGCTCGGGGCTTCCAGCCATCCCCTGTCGCTCCACGGCCCCAAAAGGAGAAGCCGCCGTGCAATAATGCGAGGGCTCTGCCGAGGTGATTGCTGGCAAATGGGGGCCTTCAGATGGCGCCACTGCCCTTGTGACCCCAGGAGCCCACGGGGATTCTCTGCCCAGAGCCGGGTGGGTCAGCGGCTACACCCTGGTCTCCGTGAAAGCCAGACAGGGGGCAGCCGGCCCCTCCGCCTGCCGTTCTGGCCCTTCCTACTCCTTTCTTTCCCCCTCTCTGCCCCAGGCCCTGCTTCCTGCTGGTCCCCTTCCCTTCCCATCTCCCCTTCTTCTCTTTCCCTGTTTCTGTCCATCCCTTTGCCCTCGTTGCCTTTATTCCTCAAAGCCTCCTCCTCTGCATCCCCTCCCTTGTCCCAGACCTGAACCTCTCCTTGGCCCCTCCTCCTTCCTTTGCCCCTCTCCCGGCCTCCTGGGCCTTTCCTCCTGTTCGCTTCCCTCTTCTCCTAGAGCTTCCCTGGCTTCTGCAGCTTTCTTACCCTTCCCTTCCTTTTCTCCCTCTCCTTTTCCCTCCTCCCTTCCTCTTTCTCCCTTTCCCTCCTTTCCTCCCTTTCTCTTGTCCTTTCTCTTTTTCTCTTTCTCCATCTCCTTTTCCCTCCTTTTCTTCCTTTCTTTGGTCCTTTCTCTTTTTTCCTTTCCCTTTCTCCCTTTCCCTTTCTCCCTTTCTGTCTCGCTCGCTGTCTCTCTCCACACACTCCAGAGATGCCCAGGGCTCTGCCCTGGACCCCGGAGCAAGGAGGTGCCTGCGGGGGCGGGGTGGGGCGGAGCGGGCAGAGCAGCACTTCCTGCGTCTGGCTCCCATTGTGGGCACTGGCCTGGTACACGGTGTTCTCACCCCGAGGGATAGGGAAGGGGGCCAGCCGAGGTCAAGAGGCCGGAGGTGTATGTGTTGGGAGGTGGGGCCGGGAAGGGAGGCAGCCCACTGCATCTCCTCCTCCCCCACCCCACAGCCTGGCGTGGGTAGTGCTGGGAAGCATCCTTGGGGGGAGGCTTCTGGCCTCTCCCCCGCCCCGGCCTCCCCCAGCCAGACGGGCTCCGCTCCGGGGAATGTGCTGAGTAGTCTTTCTGAAGCTCCTGTGTTCCTAAGCACATTCCTGTGGATCCCTCCTCCTTCTCTACCCCGGGCCCTCCCCTTCCTCTGCCTGGGGAGAGGCCACCAGGTGGCAAAGGGGGTGCACGGGGGCCCGGGCTCCAAGGACCTCTAGAATCCTGCATCTCCCTCCCCCCCTTACTGGGGTCTCTGACGTACAAAAGCCACTCTGGGGTTGAAGCCGGGATCTGGCTGAGAGCGTAGCTGAGGTATCTTGGGCAGGTCACTTCCCTACCGAATCTGCTTCTTCCACTCTAAAATGGGGGGGGGGGGGTGAAATAGGCAGTTCCCACCTGAGGGAAGTTGTCACAAGACTGATACCTCATGGGGGGCTGGGGAGTGGGGAGAGATCTGTTCCTCGGTTCTAGGACTTAGAGACTAGATGGCTGCACCTTATTATATAGAGAAGGAAACCGAGGTCCCGGGTTCAGTGGCAGCGCCTGCCACGGAGCCTCTGACTCCAGAGCCAGGGCTTACCTAGGCAGCGGCCCCCTGGAAGTGGGCAGCAGGCAAGGATTCTGGAAGGGGTGGGAACCTGTCCATCCTCATGCCCCAGCCACCCCTGCCCTCCAGCTCAACACTGCCTGTCTGGGATGTGTCTTAGCTTCCCAGAGGGGGGCAGAATAAGTACACAAGCAGAGGTGTGGATACATCCTGCCCAGCTTTGGCCCTTTTTGTTTCTGGAAACCCCCAACCCCCCCCCCAAATGAGCTTAGATCTAGGAGTGTGCCCTTCTTTAGACTGGCCCTTTGGGCCCTGTCAGCTGGTTTCTCCAAGAACTTCTTGGAGAAGGAAGATGCTGCCCATATTCCCAGTCTTCTCTGGCCTCCACTCCTGGCCCGGTCCCCCGTAAGCCACCCCTTCCCTTTTCCCATATTCCTTTTCTGCGCTGTCTTCTCCCACTAGAATATAAACTCAGAGCAGGGACTGGCTTTCTGCTTGCATTGGTCATCCCAGCCCTTGGCGGGAAGTCGGGCCCACAGTAAGCACTTAATAATTGCACATCGACTCGGCCCGGGACTACGCTCTGCCGATCACTAACTGAAATGTTTGTGGGGGATTTTTTTCCTCGGGGATGCATCTGTAAAAAATTAGGCGAGTCAGAATGAATTCTAAGCCATAAATGAGACGTAGCGATTGACCTTGAAGCCGGGCCAAGGGGCTGCGGCCAAGGAACAGAGAGCTGCCCCAAGAGCCCGCTGCGAGGCGTCAGCGTCGGGCAGCCTACCAGGCAAGACCGGAGGCTTCACTCATAACATCTGGGATCAGAAGGGGAAGGAAAGAACCATTTTATTTTTTACAGCCGGCATTATTCCGAAGAGTTAAACGATACAATTTTTGTTGCCGAAGATGATGTTTATTTTTCCAATTATGTGTAAAGATGGTTTTCATCCTTCATTTTGGTCAGATTTTGAGTTCCGATATTTTCTCCCTCCCTCCCTCCCCCGCTCCCCAAGGCAGCAAGCAGTCGGATATAGGTTATACATGGGCTATCATAGGACAATTTTTTAAAAAAAGATCCAGCTCCCAAAGCTACTTTCCGCAGTACTCTGATCTGATATTTTATCATGGAGGATGAGGGGAAAAAAATCCCAGGGCTCCCCAAGCAAAATTTTTTCAAGTAAACTTGGGCTAAATGACATTTGCGGTCCCTCCGATTCTGACATTCTGTCCTGGTTGGACATCCTACCCCACCCTGCCCTGGGGTTTTTGTAACAAATATGGGCAGGCAAGCCCGGGCGTCCCAGAAGCCGTCCCTTCTCTTGGGGCATCTCCAGCGGGGCACACTTGGCCAGCGGGTCTCACCCTCTCCTCTTACTGGGGAGGAAGACCCAGAAAGGAGAAAGCAATGCTCAAAGGATGAGGGAAGGGCAGGGATGTGAGCGGCTTTCCACCCAGAAGTGCTCTTTGGGGAGAGCTCCAGGTCTCCAAAAGGCCACCCTCTAGGGCCAGGTTTGCAGCTGCCCCCGACCGACCTTCCCCTCCTGACTCTGAGGGGCCTGCCAGAGCCGTGCCCGCCCCTCCTCCCATTCCCACGCCGCCCTTCCATGGGCTGCTTTGCCCAGGAAGTGACTAGGAAGGAAGTAGCAGATGCCCCTCTTTCCAGCAACCCTGGGAAGCCTCAGACGCCCAGAATCCCAGACTGGCAAAGGAGGAAGGACCAGTTAAAAAGAGCGTTAGAAGAGGAAGGAGCTTTAGAACAGAGAACATCCAAGCTGAAGAGAACTTAGGACCTAGAACACGGCCTGAGCTGGAGGAGACAACGGAATAGAGAATGCTAGAACTCGGGAGTGGCTTTGGAACCGAGCCTCAGAACCTGTCTAGAGCAAGCTGCATTTTCCATAGCAGGAAACTGAGGCTGGATGGGGAGATCCAGCACTAAAAAGATGCAGGGGGGAGGGGAGAGGGGGGAGCGGGGAGCTCCAGAAAGATGTCCTTGCAGCACGTCCTCACTTCTACTCCTAGTAGCAAACAGAGAGGAAGCCACCGAGATAGAGCAACATTGAAACCTTTTGCCGAGCACAGTTAACATTCAGTGCTAGATGGACTCCCTTGTCCCGCTTCCCTCCCTCCCTGGGCATCCCCCACAACGCCTCCCGCATCCACCCGGGGCAGTCCCTCCCCAACAGCCTTCTCCCACTCGGAGTCAAGGCTGGAAAGGCCCTTCCTATCTCTGCGGAGGAAGGGGGCAGCCGTCCTCCCCAGCAAGAAAGGGAGGGGGCGCGGGGCACGACTCGGCCTGAGAACCAGATGGGGGCGGCTCCGGCAAAAATCTGGCGACCGAGCTCCCAGCTCGCCTTTCGCCTCGGGCGCGGGGTCCTGGGCTTGTGGCCGGCGGGAGGCGGGGAGTCTCAAAAGTCAAAACCCTTCTTCAGCATCTCAGAAAACGAAAACTACTCGGCAAGAGGAGCTGGTCCCAAATCCTCCCCAGAGAAAGCGGGAGGCGCTCAGGCTAGCGGTTTCTGTTCTCCCCTGGAGGGGGGGCAGGGAAGGGAAGGAGGAAGGGCTACATGGTTTGGGCTCAAATCTAGCCCGGGAAGAGGCTTGGGGGGAGGTTCCGAGGCAGACCCCGAAGGGCCGGACGAATAATAGCTGCTGGCTGGGGAGCCCAGTTCAAGGGTCTGCTATTCCAGAGAGGCACAAAGGGCGCCCCTCCCCCCGCCTTGGGACAGACCCGTTGCCACCTGGGCTTCAAACCTTGGCCCCAGAAGTCGGGTTCGGAGTGTCCTCAAAGTAACGCCCTTGATTCCCTTCTTGTATCCCAAAGCGCAACTGGGTGGTGGTAAAGCAGGAGGGGAAGGGGGGAGAGATCTGCCTTTTAGGGTCCTCCCTCCCTCCTATACCCGGTACCACCTGGAATATCAAAACTAGGGCTATCGAAGAGATGGCACCTGATCGGAAAGAACAGTCTGGAAGGCTGGGACCCCCGGCGGGGGCGGGGGTCGTGAGTTAGGAAGGCGCGGCTTCGTTGCGCGGGTCCAGGGCAGAGCCGCCCGGGGGGGCAGTGGGCGGGAGCGTGCCCACCGGGACTGCTCCCTTCCCCCTCGGGCTCCGTCGGCTCCCGCGGCTCTCCCTCCGCCGTTCTCCAAGCCGCCGGCCCTCGGACTCCTTTGCTGGGTTCTGGGCCTCGGTGGGCGGCGAAGTGGGTCGGGGAAGGTGAGCGCGGCCCAGACCCCGCCCTCTCCGAGGTCCCCGGGGAGGCCTCCGGGTCTCGGCGTCCCGGGCCGGGAGAGGAGGCGTGGGGGGCCCGGGTCCCGCAGGGTGGGCGCCGGCGGGCGGCCCGGTCGTGCGCCCGCGCCCTGGCCTCGGGGCCGCTCCCTCGCGCTCCCCCGGGCTCCGTGCGGCTCAGACGTAGTTCTTCTTGTCGTAGTCCCCGTTCACCGTGGACCGCCGCGGGGCCGAGTACTTGACCGGGAAGGGCAGATCCTCGCGGGCCGCGGCCGAGCAGGCGCCGCAGCAGACCAGGCCGCCCCCGAGCAGCAGCAGCGCCGTGGCCGCCCAGCCGATGTAGAGCGCCGAGCCCATCTCGCGCTTCTGCGACGTGGGCACCGTGGGGTCGTAGAACTCGCTGATGACGATGTTGGCGAACCAGCAGAGGGGCACGAGCGCCAGCAGGCCGCAGAGCACGTAGAGGGCCCCGCCGGCGGCCGCCACCCGCGCCTTGGCCTTGCCCGGCGCCACGCACGTGGTGCACTGCGCGCCGGCCACGGTCACCATGAGCGCCACGAGCCCCAGCAGCGCCACGAGCACGGTGAGCGCGCGGCCCGCCTGCACCTCGGGCTTCAGCGCCAGCACCGAGTCGTACACCTTGCACTGCATCTGGCCCGTGCTCTGCACCACGCAGTTCATCCACAGGCCCTGCCAGATGGTCTGCGCCGTCACGATGTTGCTCTCCAGGAAGGCGGACACTTGCCACATGGGCAGCCCGCACGCCACGATGATGCCCACCCAGCCCACGATGCACAGCCCCAGCCCCAGGATCTCCAGCGCCACCGAGGACATGGCCGCGGCGCAGGAACCAGCAGCTGGCGGGAGGAGAGGAGGAGGGGAGGGAGCGGAGAGAGGCCGCGGCCCGGGGCCCGGCTGACGACCTGGGCGTCGGTGCGCGGGAGCGGGCGCTGCTGGGCCGGGCCGCCCCGAAGCCTCTCCGTGCGGCGGGGCCGGGCTCGGGGCTGCCGCGCTCGGCTGAGGCTCTCGTCGGTTCGGCTGCGCTGCTCTCCCGTCTCCTCCCGCGCGCTCCCGCTCTCTGGGGCTCCGCTCCCGACTAGCGGCTCCGACCGCCCCGGGCCGGGTATTTAAAGCTTCGGGGGCCGCCCTGCCCAGCCCGGGCGGCCAATCTCTGACCGCCGCGGCCGGGCCACGGCCAATGGCGAGAGCCGGGGGAGGTAGAGCCGGAGGCAGAGCAACAAAAACGCGTGGGAATCCTGCCCCAGAGTCTCGGAGAAGTGACTGGGGGACTGGGGGGTGCGGTGGGGGGGGGGGGTCCCCGGCGCCGCTCGCTCCTCCCCGCTGCCCCCTCGGACCTCGCCTAGATTCCCAGGAGCCAAGATTTAGCTCTGGGAGGGGCCTCCAGTCCGCCAAGCTCTCCCTTCTAAAGACGAGTGCGGGGCAAGTGTCCCGAAGCGCGAATCTTTCCCCTCGCGCCCGCCTCCAGTCCCTTCGGCCGCCGGCCTAGAGACGTCCTGATAAGTCTTCTCGTGGTCTGAAAGACCCCCCTCCCCCGCCTCCTGTGGCCCGCCACCCCGCCGGGTCAGAGTCGGAGGGACCACAAACGTCGTTTAGCCCAAGCTTGCTTGGGGAGCCCTGGGAGTTTTCCCCCTCATCCTCCACGATAAAATATCAGATCGGAGGTGACTGCGGAAAGCAGCAAACCCGGCGGTTTGAGTGAAGTGCATCAGTCCGGGGCCCTGGCGTCCGGAGCCCAAGACGCCCCCAAGCCCCACTTGGGTCTGGGGCCCGCTCTGCTCCCCACGTTTCTCTGCCCGCGCCAGGTAACGGCGCACGCACCTGGGGCGCGCTAGAGATACCCACGGGTCGGGTTAGCGCGCGCTCGCTCAAAGCCCACACACACACACACACACACACAGAGCACAAGCATCAGGTCGCACCAGCAGACACACCGACCACATCCCACAAGTGCAGCATAATAGAGCGACTGGCCTGGCGGTTTCCTGGGCGTGGGGAACTCCAATGAGCTTGGTCCTTTACCAATTAAATCTTAGGTACTTTTAGATTGAATATAACTCAACGCCTGCTCTTTTCACTTCTTTTTTTTTTTTCTGTTCCCCCCCCCCCTATGGTTTTCCACTTTTTTTGATTTTTCTCTCCCGACATGGCTCATAATGTGTATAATTTTTTATATTATTATTAAAAATCTAACAATCCTTTTGCTGCTGAGCATGCTAGAAGGTGCCTGGGAAACTTGGAGGTCAGATGACCCACCCACAGCCAGTTTTTGTCAGGAGGAGAACTCGAACCCAGCTCTCTCCATGACTCCATTCCGTCTCTCCAAATTCCATGATCCAGCGATAGCCTGAACTTGGAGCGATAACCAGGAAGATGAGGAAACGTCCTCTGTTGGGGCTGGTCCGCATCCCAATCTGGGCGAGCCCTGAGGTGGATGACTGGACCAGGGTCACCCAGCTAGGGTGGGGACCGCCTGGCTGGAAGGCCAGTTCTCCGGCTCTGGTCCGCCTCTCTCTACAGAAGAAAATGCCAGGTCAAGGTGCCAATGGCTTTAGATTTTATTAGAGCTTAATAGCAACATGGTGCTGGGGAGCTTGTGTATTGCTCAGCATAGAACCTGGCACATAGTAGGTGCTTATGAATGCTTGCGGTTTGGTTGATTCCGAGACTCCTTCCCCTCTTTTATGTGAGCATCTCAGAAGTCCAAGAGCCCCAGGCCTGGCTGGGCCCTCCCCTTGTAAGCCCCTCCCCGGCCTGCTTCTCTGGGATGTGGCCATCAACTCGCCTGGGAACTGGCCGTGCATCTGCAGGCTGAAAGGCCACTCATCCAAGCCCGCGTCACCCCCCTGCAACCTGCGGGCCCCGGGCCCTGGCAAGAGCACCGGGAACAGGCAGAGCTCTCCCCTTCCGCTTGGAGAGCCAGCGCCCGCTGTACCCACCGCCTCCCTTTCACTTCTCACTCAGGAAATGATCAGCAAACCAACATCACCTTGACTACAGGGAAGGGCGTGACCCTCCAGGGTTCCCTGGGAATTTGGGTGATTCAGAGCTGCAGGCAGCTTGGTCTGAAGCCTCCCTCCCTCCCTGCTCCCACTGCCCCCCCATCACTGTTCCCACTTTCCCCCCCCCCAGCCCTGCTCCCACTGCCCCTCCCCCCCCAGCCCTACTCCCACTGACCTCGCCTGCAACCACGGCCCCTCTGTTCTTTCCTGACCCCCTCTCTCCTAACCCTCCCGATGTTATGGATCTGGCCTCCCTCGCTCTCACACCTTCCATCTCCTTGTGGGTACACACACACATACGGCTGCTTTGTTATTGTTGAGTCATTTAACAATCGTGTCCAACTTCATGACCCCATTTGGAGTTTTCTTGGCAAAGATACAAGAGGTTTGCTATGTCCCTGGGTGTGTGTGTGTGTGGGGGGCGGGCCAGGTCCCCCCGCCTCACTTTCCCCTCCAGACCATCTGGGTCCAGCTGTAGATCAGGAGGACAGGAGAAGGCCCCCGATGGGGGAGGGGGGGGAGAGACCTGGCCTTTTTAAGCTAAGCCTCCCCCAGCTCTGGAGTTGTCTTCTTGTCCCCTCCGGGAAACCGTGAAGTCCCCAGGGCAGGGCCTGAGTTTGGCCTTTCCTCCTTTCCCCAGAGCCTAGCACACAGTAGGTGCTTAAGTAATGCTTGTTAATGAGGAGCCCTCCTCCTCCGGGCTCAGTTTCATTACCCGCCCCTCCAGCCCAGCTCGGGGCCTCCCCTTGAGCCAGAGTTCCACCCGCGATGCAGGACTCCACTTGCACGCGCAGAAAGCCCAGAAGGTGGGCGGGGCCGGGGGCCCAGCGGTGCAGCGCGGGGATGCAGAGCCGCCTCCGGGAGAGCCACGAGCTCCGCGCAGAGGGAAACAGATTCTTTTCGCCTTCTTTCTTTTTTTCTTCTTTCTTCTTTTTCCTGCTTTTTAATGTTTGCAACGTGGCTAAAATGAAGATGCGTCTTGTCTGATTTCCCGTGTGTAACTGATGTCACGTGACTACCTTCTCAAGGGGGGGCGGGGGGCGGGGGACAGGAGGGACAGCGGGAGTTTGCCCCTCAGCTTGCACTGTTTCACTGGCTGTTTGGGGGATCACTTCGCGCACTTTGGGTTTACTTCTCTGGGCAGAGCTTTTCCTTCCCACCCACCCCCCACCCGCCTCCCTCCGTACAAAGTAACTTCCCTGAGATTGGGCTTTGGATCCCCGGGTCCTAGTTCAGGGCCTGGCGCCCAGTAGGGATTGAACCGTGTATGAAGGAAAAGCATTTGAAGTGGAACTCAACTCTTTAGCAAATGAATGTCCAAAAGATAGAAAGAAATAATGACTTAAAAAACAACCAAACAAAGAAACAACCCTGGGTCACTAAGCGCCCTAAGGGATCCTTCTGTGGCGATTAGTGGCCCCGTGGGTACTCAACTTTGAACTCTGGTTCTGGAGGATTCCCCAAAGGGCCTCGCCGAATGGGGTGGGAGGGGCCTTTGGGGAGAGTGAAAGCCCATCTCTGAAATCACTCAAGCACCAAAGTGTGATTATTCATTCAGTGAGCATTTATTAGGCACCTACAAGGTACTGAGATTTGGGGAAGCCCCCAGACAGCTTCTACCCTGAAGGAAGTGACATTCTCATTGTTGTTTTTCAGTCAAATCCTGCTCTAGGTGGCCCCGTGGGCATGGTGTCCATGAGGTTTTCTGAGCAAACCCAAGGGGTTTGCCATTTCTTTCTCCAAGTGTCTCCCCATTTTACAGATGAGGAACTGAGGTAAATAGGGGTAGGTGACTTGCCCAGAGTAACACAGTAATTCTCTGAAGACGGTTTTGATCTTCCTGACTCTGTGCTCTATCCACTGCACTCCCAGTCAGCTTTTACCTTCTAAGTGCCATCTTCCAGTGATGGCTGACCTGGTTCCTCCCTCAGCTCATTTCCAAGTTCCTCCCTAGCAGGGTCATGAATAACTGAATGCGTGTGGGATGAGGCTCCCCAGGCCCTGAGCTTCTTCTGCCCCTGGCACTTGTCCAGCATTTAGCAGAGCCCGGCACACAGCAGGCCCTCATTAAATGCTTATTTATTAGGCTTGACTTATTGCCCGAAGGAGACAGTGAAGACCTGAGAGTAGAGACTTTGCTTCCGCTCCCAGCAGGTATCATGCTTATCATTCATTGCATCCCTAGCGTTTAGCACAGAATCTAGCACACAGTAGTCACTTAATAAATGCTTACAGGATTGGATCCGATTAGTAGCAGCAATCCTCAGAGCACTGGCTCCTCTTCCAGCCCAGCCCTTACAGCCTTTATCCAGGAGAGCAATTCTCCTGGAGACTGGGCCAGCCATCCCTACGAGTGCTGCTTCCCCCCACCCCCAAGACAAGCCCGCGAGGCACTCTGATGGAGAAAGGGACCAGGTGAGGAGAACCACGCCACCATCTCCCCAGACCCTGATAGAAATAGCCTGGCACCTTGAGCCCCGAGTACCGAACCCTGAGCCCTGAGTACCGATCCCTGAGCCCTAAGGAATAGCAGCCACCCCTTTAACTCCTTGAGACCCTGAGCCCTGCACTCTGAACCCTGGAAAACAGCAGCAGCAGCCGCTGCCCCTTAAACTCCCTGGGACTTCGGCCCCGTTGGGAGCCTTGGGCCGCAGGAGCAGTAGCAGGGCCCCCTTTACCCGCCTGAGGGCCTGCACCCTGGAGCAGAACAGCAGCCGTACCTGTCCCCTTTAACCACCCTCCCCAGGCCAGCCTGACCAGCTGCTTTGCCGCAGGCCCTAAGGACCATGGGATTTCATCCATCTGACCCGTGGCTGAAACTTTCCCGGGCGGGGGCGGAGGGGGGGGGGGGCGAGGGTGAGCTCCTTCACTTGCCATCCGCGTCCCTCGCACTTGGCAGGGACTTCCACAAGCACTTTGCCCTTAGTTCATCACAGAATCGCTGAGTGTTTGCGGGCATACAGCAGGTGCTTACTCTGGGACGCTTTCCACACCAGCCTCGGTGAAGGAGGAGGTGATGCAAAAATTCTCCCCGTTTCCCAGAGCCGGGATCCGGAGCCCCCAGAGGAGACCCCCTCCTCTCCCCCCAGTGAGTGTTTTGAACTCAGATCTCCAAAGGGCGGGTGGGAGGTGACGGGGAAGCGGTGCCCACTGCGCAGCCCGGCCCTGCCCCCTTGGGCCCGGGCCCGGGCCTCCCGGGTGACATCAGCAGCCCCGGGCGGGCGGCCGCGGGGCCGCGGCTCAGGCGGCGCTTCCTGGCAGGAGAGGAGCAGATTCCCATCCGGGATTCAGTAGGCGAGAGGCGAGGGATTTCCGCTCATTCTTCTCCACAATGGCTCGGACGGCTCTCCAGGAGGACTCTGGTCGTCGGAAGGAGGGGACTCTTGTGTTAGTGTGGGCAAAGGTGACCGTCGGCAGGGCCGCGAGACGGGGCGCCCGGGAGCTCGAGGCAGAGGCCGCGGCTGGGCAGCGGGGCCCCGGATGTTACGGAGCGGGACACCGAGGCCGCTGGGTCAGGTGACTTGGTTATTGGACGGAGAAGCATCGAACCCGGCTCTCTGGACCCCACATTCCCGAGGCTGCCTTCCAGGAGGACGGAGAAAGACGGACATAGACTGGGGAGAGCTGGGAGGGGTGGGGATGGGGGCGGGGCTGCTGATTTCACGCCCTGCAGTCTGTGCGGCGTCTGGAGCAGCCCCTCTTTTCCAGTGCACACGCCCACCTGCCTTCACACAAACATCATCTCCTCTCACTGCTCCCTCCAGTGTCCCTATCTCCTCCACTCCCCGCCCCCAGCACTGCCGCCGGGGTCTTCCTCGAGCACAGTCCTGTCAAAGGGCAGTGGTTCCGCAGTCACGTGCCACCTGCATGACCTTGAGCAAATGACTTCTCTTGGGTTTGCCTCAGTTTACTCAGTTGTAAAATGGGGATCATAATAACATCTACCTTCCAGGGTGGTGAATATCAAATAGATAATATTTGGAAAACACTTAGCATGGTACCTGACAGATAGTAGGTATTTAATAAATGCTTATTTCTTCCTTCTTTTCTTCCCTCTTTCATTCCTCTTTTCCTTTTCTTCCTTTCTTTCCTCTTTCTCGCTTTCTCTTCTTCCTTCCTCCCTCCTTTCCTTTCCTCCTTCCTTCCCTCTTTCATTCCTCTTTCCTTTTCCCTTTCTTCCTTTCTTTCCTCTTTCTCTCTGCTCTTTCCTTCTCTCTTTCTCTTCTTCCTTCCTCCCTCCTTCTTTCCTTCTCTCTTTCTCTTTCTCTCTTTCCCACTCCAGTATCTGACAGTGAGGTGACCCTTCTCTTCCCCGGCAGACCGCTATTCATGTCAATCTCACCCCCTCCTGCCTCCTACATTGGACTCTCTTGTCAACCATCGCTCTTTCTCTGATCCCAAATTTGTCCCTCTCCGCAGGGTCCTGTTGGCAACCCCAAGTCTCCCCTGTTCTTTAAACAACAAAGTAAAGCCCTTTGCTTGTCTGACCGTCTCCCCAAGGTTCCATCCAGCGCCTCTCCTTCCTTTCCACTCCCTCCTGTCTGTCTTCATTCAGCTGAAACCCTTCTCTCCACAGTGATGGATGACTTCCAAACTGGCAGCTTCAGTGGGCTGACCTTTATTGACCTAGCCTATAACCTTTGACTCTGGATCCGGATCTCTTGCTGTACGCTCTCTCCTCTTTGGGTTTTCAGGATACTGTTCTGTGGTGGTTCTCTTCCTGCCTGTCAGACTGCTTCTCCACAGGCCTGGTCCTGACCTAGGCCCTCTTCTCCCCCTATGCTATTGCACTCGATTATGTCACCAGCCCTCCTGGCTAAAATGATCAGCCTTATGCACAAGATTCCCAGCCCTTGTCCTGAGTTCCAGACCTGAATTATACAATATAAACCGGGCTTAGAGAATCAGCTGTACCCCTGGCATCTTACCCTCAACACATCCTAAAGAGAGCTCATTATCTTCTTTCCCTGCCCTCCTCCCCCATCTTTGGAACTTTCCCAAATGGGAAAGTTCCCATTATTGTCAACAACCTTTCTCCACTGTCCTAGGTTTGCAACCTGGATTGATGGCATTCCCTGGGTGTCATGTCATTCTCACTCATCCCTCACGTCCCATCATTCACGGCTCCTATTTTCACCTCCACGTATTTCTCACATCGATTCCTTTCTCCCCATTCATATAACTGCCCACAGTCAAATCCTCATCACCTCTTGCCCTTTAATGGGTTCCTTTGCCTCAAAACCCACTCTCTTTCCAAAGGATAAATACAAGTTTATTTTCTTTATTTTTCACACAACAAAAGTCAGTCTTCTCTTCCTCCCACTGCACACCATTCCAGAGAGGAAAATAAAAGCTGTAACAACCATGTATAGTTAAGCAAAACCAACTCGAGCATTAGCCATGTCCAGAAAACCACCCCGGTTTGCTGTCTGAGCTTGCTCTCTGAGTCTGTCACTTCTCTACTAGGGGTTGGATGGCACGTTTCCTCATGGGACTTCTGTGATCGTGGCTGCTCATTGCGCTGAGGAGAATCCTAAAGCTTTCAAAGCTGTTTCTTTTGAAAATATCTTGTTACCGTTCTGCAGAAACAATTCTGGTTCTATCTATTTGAATTCCAAATCAGTCCAAGTTTCTCTGAAACCATTTTCTTCATGATTTCTTACAGCACTATCACATTTATATGACATAATTTACTCAGTCGTTACCCAGCCGCGCAAGCCATTAGTTTTCAAATACATATGTTGTAAATCTTCAGAGTTGTTTTGCTTAGAATTAATCATTCCCTTAATCTTCCCTCCTTCTAATCCCCCCCTTCCCATTTCTTCTCCTTCCCTTCTATTTCCTTGTTGAATGAAATGTATTTTTGTGTCCAACTCTCCCTTTCTCTACCTCTCCCTTCTCCTTTCCCTCCCTTTCTCTCTCCCTCCATCTTCCTCTCATCTCCTTCCCACTTCCTTCTTTTGACCATTTCAGATGACATTAAGATTGAAGTATCTAACATCTACTGGTCATCCTGCCATCTGGGGGAGGGGGTGGGGGGGTAAGAGGTGAAAAATCGGAACAAGAGGTTTGGCAATTGTTAATGCTGTAAAGTTACCCATGCATATACCCTGTAAATAAAAGGCTATTAAATTAAAAAAAAAAAAAAAAAGATTGAAGTATCAACTACTGGCCCAACTCTTCTTGTTTGTATAGCTGTAGATGCATACACACTAATTATGTGAGATAATTTTCTCTGATTTCTCTTACTCTATTTTTTCATTCTCCTTTCAGGATCATCAAGACACTGCAAAATCAGTTTTAGGTCAGGTCTACTTAAATTCCCTCTGTGACTCATAACAATGACAAGATTCTAAAGGGACACATGTATTCTCTCCCCTTATTAGAATGTAAATAGTTGGTTGTGTGATGACCAACTATGACAAACTTAGTTCTTCTCAGCAATTCAGTGATCCAAGGAAATTTCAATAAACTTTGGATGGAAAATGTCAACTGTATCTAGAAAGAGAACTATGGATACTGAATGTGGATCAAAGCATACTATTTATACTTTATTTTCATATTTATACTTTTTCCCCCTTCTATTTGTTTCTTCTGTGGTTTTCCCCTTTTGTTATGATTTTTCTCCCAACATAACTCATATGGAAATATGTAAAAATGATTTTATATATATATAATCATTTTATATTATATATTTTATTATATATAATTATAATTACTATATCAAATAATAAATATATATTTATAATTTTTATAATATATAAATTTTAGGTATATATACATATACCTAAAATTTTTTACATTAAAAAAGAGACTGTAACTAGTTTATCCTTATTGGGTCTCCTATGATTGTTTGCTCATATTTACTTTTCTGTCTGGTTTTCTTTTGACAAAGAATGAAATGGTTGCATTTCAAAGTTTCTTTCCAGCTCTGGTCTTTTCATCAGGAATGCTTGGAAGTTCTCTATTATTTCACCGAAGATTGATTTTTGGCCCCGCATCATTGTTTTGCTCAGTAAGTTAATTTCGGCTGTAAGCCCATCTCTATTGTTGTCTGCGATATCACATTCCAGTACCTCTGTTCTTTTATAGTAGTGGCTGCTAAATCTTGTGTGATCTTGATTGTTGCCTCTCAGTACTTGAATTCTTTTCTAGCTCTTTGCCATATTTTTTCTTTGATTTGGAAATTACATTTTGGCTATATTGTTACAAAGTTTTCATTTGGGGATTTCTTTCATGAGGTAATTGGTGGATTCTTCCTTCTTCCATTTTGTTCTCTAGTCCTAAGAGATCTAAGTAGTTTTCTTTTATGATTTCTTGAAATATGTCTATTATCCTTTTAAAAAATTCATAGATTGAGACAGTTAGGTGGCAGAGAGGCTAGAGCACCAGCCCTGAAATCAGGAGGACCTGAATTAAAGTCTGGTCTCAGACACTTAATACTTTCCAGCTGTGTGACCCTGAGCAAGTCACTTAACCTCAACTGCCTCAGCAAAAAAACAAAACAAAAAAGTTCATAGATTTTAACTAGTTCCCTTATTCTTAAGTTATCTCTCTTTAAAACCATTTTCCAGGGCAATTGTTTTTGCAATGAGATACCTTACTTTTTTTTACTCTCTCTTTTATTTTTTAACTCATTTTTTTTTTTTTTTACTCTTTACTTTTTTATTTCTTTTGGTCAGTAAGCACTGTGCTAAGTGCTCAGAGTACAGAAAGAGGTAAATGTCCCTGTCCTCAAGTAGCTCACAGTCTTTTTGAGGAAGAGGAACAACATGCAAACAGACATACACACACACACACACACGCACTCACACACACGTACCATACACAAATAAATTATATACAGGATAAATAGGAAATAATCAACAGAATTAAGAGGGGTTGGGGAAGGATTCTGTAGAACGTGGCTCTTGGTGCCAGGGAAGTCAGTAGGCAACAACGAGGAGGGAGAACATTTCAGACAGTCGGATAAAATGTCCAGAGCTGAAAGATGGATGCTTGTTCACAGATCAGCCCGGAAGCTTGTGTGTCGCTTTTGGGATTATAAGACTAGACAGGTGGAGAAGCAAAGATTGTGAAGGAAGTTGATGAGCTTAAGGTTTGCAGAATGTTTCCCAGACATGATCTCGTTGGCCCTCCACAACAACTCCGTAAGGCCCTGGGGATATATACACAAAACTGAACCCGTGCCTGCCCTCTGGGAGGCTTGCTTCTACTGGCTGGCTATGGATCCCGGTCACAGCACATTAAACACACCTGCAAATTTAGGACAAATGGAGCTGGGGGATGAGGAAGATCCCAGGATCCCACTCTAATAGTAAGGAAATAGAGGTCTCAAGAGACCATGGGGTAAGGGCCAGGGAGGAAGAAAAGGAGTCACCAGTCAGCTGCCCATTTTAAACCATAACTAGATACTGAGCTTTGCTGTTTTTCACTGTTAAATCTGAAAGTGTGCCAGAGTCCCGAGACAAAACCCCATCGCCCAACTCTACTTATAGCTCTGCATTTTGGGCCTCTAAAAAGCGGGAGTGGAAACTGGACCTTCGCTGCTTCTCGAAGGGACTTGTTGCTTAGAATGCTGGAGATAAAGGTTATAAACTTCCCTCAAAAAGGGTGAAAGGCCATAAAAATGCAAGAAATTGTTATTAGACTGTTATTAAGGAAATTCAGGCCCATCTCATAAAACTCTGCTCCAGACACTCCTGTTTCTGTGGGCCCAGCAGCCCTAGAGAGCAGCTTCCTGAGTTTCCTCCAGGGTGGTTTAAAGACCGAATTGTGTCTATAAAATTCCTGAAGCTGCCAGTCAGGGCTTCCCGGAGGCTTGGACAGCATGGGATGTGACGAGGTACTTTGCCATCCTGGACTTTGAATTTGGGTTCAAATGGTGGCTGTGCTACCAATGAGCTTTGTGATCTCAGGGAAATCACCATAACTCTTGGAGCCCCACTTGGAGTCAAGTGGGGATTTAAAAAATTATAAACTTAACAAAGATCAATTACGAGAAACATTTCAATACAAAGAAGATACAAGGGCTTGTGCAAGAAACTGAGCTTCAGTTATATGAAGATTTTTTTATTTTTTATTATTATATCTTTTTATTTACAAGTTATATTCATGGGTAATTTTTCAGCATTGACCCTTGCAAAACCCTCGGTTCCAAATTTTCCTTCCCCTACCCCCTCTCCTATATGGCAGATAATCCCATACACGTTAAATATGTTAAAGTATATGTTAAATCCAATATAGGTATACATCACATGCAGTTTTTTTTTTTTTTTTTAAGTTGTTGATCAAATTTAACACATTGGGAACAAGACTTCCCTGCCTGAGTCCCTACTGAACTTCCTTCTGCTCTCTTTTCTGGGTAAAAATCAGAGTTGAGAAAAGACTCCTGAGTGGCTGAGAGTGCTCTCTTCTCTCTCTCTCTCTCTCTCTCTCTCTCTGGAGGTGACAAGAAGAGGAGTTACAGGACAATGGTCAAAAAAAGAAAACAGGGGCTTCGTATTAGAAGCTGGGAAATCTCCATAGAGTGGAAGACTTTGGGGGACACTGGTCCCCAAGGACCAGACTCCGGGTGCGATAGTTCTTTCCTTGGCATTTGGGATTTTGTTTGACAGGAACTCGTCTGCTCTTGTGTATCTTTGGTTTACTCCGGCACCTAGAACATCCCCAAGCTCTGTTTACCGCGGGACTATAAAGGATTGGGGTTCTGTGTGCCAAGGGATTAGTGGGAGCAAACCCACCCAGAGGGAAGAAGCCAGCTAAGGATGGGAAGAGCAAGTGGGCTTTCTGCGGAAGGGCTTAATATGGCCCTGCATGAAGAAAATAAAGAGAAAGTTCTCCACATGTGGCCCAGGCCCAGCTGGACTCGGCTCCCTTCAGAAAGCCAATTGTTAAATCTTCCCCTTCAGAAATCAGCAAATGCTACAAATCGGGACTTGATCTATGGCTTTGTTCGGCCTTTAGAAGGTGATGGAGAAACTGCTCAAAATGCAGATTAAATTAAAAGTGTGACTTGTGGATGTCTCTTCACAGGTTTGGGATAGAGGGTGTAAGTCTGGCTCGGGGCCCTTCTTGGCAGTAGGAGAGCCCGGGAGCCCAAGCCGTCCTTCCTTCCTCTATAAGGACCAGAGAACCTGGGAGGGGGAGAGAGAATGCTCTTGCCCCCCACATGAGCTGGGGAAACGTGATCCCAGAAACGGGCTTCTGGGAGTGCCGGCTGGGCCAGCCACTCGGCAAGGTACAAGGACAGCAGTTCTAACGGGAGGAAACATGTACACCCTTCCCTCTCCTCTTACCGGTGCCCTGAGACTAAGGCCCATTTGCCCCTCCTGCCAGGTACTCGTTACCCTCTGCTCTGGCTCAGTCCTCGGGGTCACGCTTTGCCCAGACTCAGCAGGTCTCAGCTGCCTCCCCTTCTCCCCCCAAGCCCCCTCCACCCCACCTCCTCAGAAGGGCACTGGCGTGTTTGGGGACCAGGCTCATTGTTCTCCATCCCCAGGGGAAACAAAACAGGATCTCATTAATTGCACCAAAAAAAAAAAGCAGCTTATTTGACAAAAACAAAGTTTCTCTGAAACAGCTGCTGAACTAAGGACAACAGCGAGCTGCAGTCGCCGAGAGGAAGCTCTAAATTTAGCGGCCGGTTCCCGGGAGTTTGGGCTCGGCGCTGGTCAGGTTGTCACTCTGGGTGCAGGAAAGGAACCAGCTTCCCTCCTGTCCTTTGTGAGACCCCCCCAAATATCTGGCGTTCCCCGAGCTGTCTGAGAGGCCAGGGCCCGAGGGAGAGCGCGAGCCCAAAGAGCGCCAGGAATGAAGAGAATGAAAGGGAAAATTCTCCTCATCTGGCCCAGGCCCAGCTGGACTCAGCTCCCTTGGGGAGCCACTTGTTAAATCTTCCCCTCCAGAAATCAGCAAATGCTATAAATCGGGGCTTGATCTATGGCTTTGTGGGGCCTTTAGAAGGTGATGGAGGAACTGCTCAAAATGCAGATTAAATTTAAAAGTGTGTTTTGTGGATGTCTCCTCTCTCCCCTCCCCGCTAAAGCTGATTGTTAAATGTTCACCAGCACACGATTCTTCTGTCTCTAAGATCCTTGTTTCATGCAGGAGAACAGCCTGGTCCACATGTGGTGGGAAAAGGGTGCCATGTGCAAGGCACCCCAAGGAGGGCCGGGTCACTGAGTCTGAGGGAAGTCTGAGCAGGCTGGAGAGGTAGGAAGGAGCCGGGCGGTGAGGGGCTATAGAAGCAGAGAATTTCCTCTTCGCGCCTGGAGGTTCCCAGGAGGAATCGTGGTACCCTGCACACCCAGCACACAATGACCCACTGAATGCCCCCCAGGAGCAATTTGGGTGTGCTTTGGGTGACCCATGTCCCCTCCTCTCCGTGGTACATTCAGGACATTGCTCCCCAATGCTATAGCCAGAGAGGCAAAGTTAGCATTTGAACCCACATCCTTGGACTCTGGATCTCTTCCCATGATTCCCAGCGCACTCCAAAAATGGAGCTTCCAATGGCCTGATGTCTGTTACAGTCGGCAGGTGAAGGCAGGAAGACCTGTCAAATTCAGCCTCAAATACTTACTACTGTGTGACCTTGGATGAGTCATTTGCCTCGGTTTCCTGTAAAATGGGGCTAATAATGGCACCCACCTGTCCCTCAGCACAGTGCCCGCCCATAATAAGGGATACCTGTTAGTTGTTAATATTACACAAGGGCCAGCCTCAGTGCCCTGGGAGCGGTTTATCACTAGATGATCCCCCACCCAATGGCCAGGATTTTTTTTCCTGTAGCAGTTCATGGCTGGAGGTTCCTGGGAAGAGGGACCAGGCCCAAGGTCCTGGATGTGACCCTGCCCCCGACGTGGCTTTGACTCCCCTTCCCAACGCCAGGACTATCACCATGGCCGGCAAGCAGGAGCTCTGGTGGGCAACGAGGGCCAGGTGGTCTTGGACTGCCTCGCCCCAGGCCCGGGACAGCTGCAAACCTCTGGAGGCGTCAGCAGGGCTCCCGCTGGGCCTGCCATGGGGCTCTCCCAGCCTTGGACCAGGCCAGCCCATCCCTCAGTACTCTGCTGGGCCCGGGAGCCTGCGGGCACCCTAGGCTGGGGGAGGGGCAGAGAGGCTGCAGCTCCCAAGTCATGTCTGCATTTGGGAGGAAGTCTTACATCCGCGGCCCAGCCCCCACCCTGGCCCAGGGAGCCGGGAGGAAGCAGCTCCCTCTCTGAATTTTCCTGGTTTTGTCCGGCTCACCGGCACTCCAAGGTTTTTGCTTCCCCCTTTTCAAAATTTATATATTTATATTATGCTATATTATATTATATATATTATAAAGTTATAATTGAATACAAGTGATCGTGCTTCTCTACTTAAAGAAGCAGTATATTCAATCCAACTGATGTACAAGCATTAATGAAGCACCTGCTGTATGCAGAGCCTGGTATTTGGTTTTTAGGCAGGTGGGAGTTTAGAAGAAAGAATCCCCAATTCTCTAGGAGCTCACAGCCCAGGAGAGGAAGAGGAGACTCATGCACTAAACACAATATGCCCTAACTCTTCAATTCCATTCAGTAAACATTAAGAGCCTACTATGTACCAGTCACTGTGCTAGGTAGAAGCGGCCTTAGACACCATTTAATCTAAACCCTTCACTCCAGAGTCAGAAAATGGAAGTTACTTGCCTAATTCTGGGTAAAACCTTTCTACCTGCTGCCATCAGAGAGGACTTCCTGGAGGAGTAAGGCTTTGGAGTATGGAAAGAACCTCAGGTTTGAGCTAGTGGTTTGAAGAATGAGTGAGGGCATGTCAGGCACGAGGCCCCACCACGAACCGAGATGTGGAGGCTGGACTGGGTTAGCTCCATACAAGGGAACATGAGAAGTGAGGCTGTGCTTTTCCCAGGGTCCAGACTGTTCTCCTAACTTGGCTTTTTCTCCTGGAAGCCCCTTGGGTTCCGGTAAGGGCCTGACTAAGTGCCATCTCCTCTGAGATCTCCTCAGCTGCCCATGCTCTTCCCTTCCACCAAATTCTCTGTATTTACTTGGTATTTTGGTACATGGGATCTCCTTCGTGAATCCCCAGTGCCTAATAAGTGCTTGGTAAACAGTAAGTATTTAATAGATGCTCTTTGCCTTGCCTAGCCATTAGAAATGCTAGTGGCTAAGTGTCCCCATGGGAATGCTTATTCTTTACTTGAAGTAAATGCTAAATAACTAGCTTACTGGGGGGCGAGGGGGAACACACACACACACACACACACACACACACACACACACACAAAATTGCCGGGAAAGGGGACCGCTAGGTGGCGCTATAGTGGATACAGCACCAGCCCTGAAATCAGGATGGCCCCGAGTTCAAATGTGACTTAAGCACTTTACATTTCCTGCATGAGCCTGGGCAAGTCATTGAACTCCAATTGCCTCAGGAAAAAAAATAAAAATTAATGTTGCTGGGAAAGCTGGAAAATAGTATGGCAGAAACTAAGTGTTGACCAGCACCTAAGACCCTGTCCCAAGATACGGTCGAAGTGGGTTCTTGATTTAGACATAAAGCAAATCAGGAGAACAAGGGCTAGTCTACCTCTCAGATCTGTCGAGAAGGGAGGAATTTATGACCAAAGAAGAACTAGAGAACATCATGAAATGCAAAAAAATGATCATTTTGATCATATTAAGTTAAAAAAGTTTTTGCACAAACAAACCCAATGCAGACAAAATTAGAAAGGGTTAGAAAGCCGGGGAAACGTTTTTTTTTTTTTTTTTTACATCCAGTGTTTCTGATAAAGGCCTCATTTCTTTTCTTTTCTTTTTTTTTTTTTTTAGCTTTTTATTTACAGGTTATATGCATGGGTAATTTTTCAGCATTGACAATGGCCAAACCTTTTGTTCCAATTTTTCTCCTCCTTTCCCCCCACCCCCTCCCCGAGATGGCAGGATGACCAATACATGTTAAATATGTTAAAGTATAAATTAAATACAAAATAAGCATTCATGTCCATATAGTTATTTTGCTGTACAAAAAGAATCGGACTTTGAAATAGTGTACAAATTAGCCTGTGAAGGAAATCCAAAATGCAGGCGGACAAAAATAGAGGGATTGGGAATTCATAGTCATCTCCCAGAATTCTTTTGCTGGTGTAGCTGGTTCAGTTCATTCCTGCTCCATTGGAACTGATTTGTTTCATCTCGTTGCTGAGGCTGGCCAGGTCCATCAGAATTGGTCATCATACAGTATTGTTGTTGAAGTGCACAATGATCTCCTGGTCCTGCTCATCTCACTCAGCATCAGTTCGTGTCAGTCTCTCCAGGTCTCTCTGAAATTCTCCTGCTGGTCATTTCTTACAGAACAATAATATTCCATAACATTCATATACCACAATTTACTCAGCCATTCTCCAATTGATGGGGATCTACTCAGTTTCCAGTTTCTGGCCACACAAACAGAGCTGCCACAGACATTCGTGCACATACAGGTCCCTTTCCCTTCTTTAGTATCTCTTTGGGGTATAAGCCCAGTAGTAACACTGCTGGATCAAAGGCTATGCACAGTCTGATAACTTTTTGGGCATAGTTCCAAATTGCTCTCCACAATGGCTGGATGTATTCACAATTCCACCAACAATGTATCAGTGTCCCTGTTTTCCCACATCCCCTCCAACATTCCGCATTATCTTTCCCTGTTATTCTAACCAATCTGACAGGTGTGTAGTGGGATCTCAGAGTTGTCTTAATTCGCATTTCTCTGATTAATAATGACTTGGAGCATCTTTTCATATGAGTAGAAATAGTTTCAATTTCTTTGTCTGAGAATTGTCTGTTCATCTCCTTTGACCATTTATCAATTGGAGAATGGCTTGATTTCTTATAAATTAGAGTCAATTCTCTATCTATTTTGGAAATAAAGGCTTCATTTCTAAAATAACTAGAGAACTGAACTCAAATTTATAAGAAATCAAGCCATTCTCCAATTGATAAATCGTCAAAGGAGATGAACAATTTTCAGATGAAGAAATTGAAACTATTTCTAGTCATATGAAAAAGTGCTCTAAATCAGTGTTAATTAGAGAATGCAAAATAAGACAACTCTGAGGTAGCACCTCACACCTCTCCGATTGGCTAAGATGACAGGAAAAAATAATGATAAATGTTGGAGAAGATGTGGGGAAACTGGGACACTAATGCATTGTTGGTGGAGTTGTGAATGGATCCAACCACTCTGGAGAACAATCTGGAACTATGCCCAAAGGGCTATCAAATTGTGCATACCTTTTGATCCAGCAGTCTCACTACTAGGTCAATATCCAAAAGAGATCATAAAAAAGGGAAAAGAACTCAAATGTGCAAAATTATTTGTAGCACTAGGTTTTTTTGTGGTAGCAAAGAATTGGAATATTAGTAGATGCCCATCAATTGGGGAATGGCTGAATAAGTTATGGTGTATGAAGTAATGGAATATTATTATTCTATAAAAATGATGAACAGGCTGATTTTAGAAAGGCCTGGAAAGATTTACATGAACTGATGCTGAGCAAAGCAAGCAGAACCAGGAATACCCTGTATACAGTAGCAGCAAGATTGTGCAGTGATCAACTCTGAAAGACTTGGTCCTTCTCAGCAGTTCAGTGATCCAAGGCAATCTCAATAAACTTTGGATGGAAAATGTTACCCACATCTAGAGAGAGAGAATTATGGAGACAAGGTAAATCAACACATGCGAGGTTCCCTTTTTTCTGTCTTCTTTTCTCTCCCATGGTTTTTCCCTTTTGTTCTAATTTTTCTCTGCCAACATGATTCATAAAGAAATGTATTAAAAAGCTATTATATACTTAGGAAAAAATAAAACAATTAATTAAAAAATAGAAAAGAAAACACAGCCTTATTTATGAAGTTTCATGACTAATCACCATTACTCCCATGTCAACTAGGTGGCGCAGACAGTCTAGAGACAGAAAGACCTGAGTTCAAATTTAATCTCCGACATTTACTATTAGCTGTGTGACCCTGGCCAAGTCACTTAATCCTGTTTACCTCAATTTCCTTATCTGCAAAATGGGCTGGAGAAGGAAATGTACCCAGCCAAGATACCCCACTATTTCTGTTAAGAAAACCCCAAATGCAGTAGCAAAGAATAAGACCTAACTGAAAGCACTGAACAACAGCCACAAAATGGCTTGTCAGCCTGTGATAATCCTTCATTATTCAGGCCATTCTCACCTTGATGGTGGTATAAAATTAGATATTGTTTGTTGAGTGGTTGTTGGGGCTGTTGATGACCGCTAAGATGGTTATTCAGAAGCTGTGATTTCTTTGCTTTGAATCCAATGATTTCATGGGACAGTGGTATCAAACTCAGACTGGAGAGGAAGCATTCTTTGTTTTTAAATAATAGTTTTTTAGGGGCAGCTAGGTGGCGCTATAGTGGATAGAGTACCAGCCCTGAAGTCAAGACGACCTGAGTTCAAATCTGAACTCAGACACTTAACACTTCTAGCTGTGTGACTCTGGCCAAGTCACTTAACTCCAATTGCCTCAGGAAAAAAAAATTTTAAATAATAGTTTTTTTTTTAATTTTTCAAAATACACGCAGATAGTTTTCACCATTCACCCTTGCAAAACCTTGTTCTAAAATTTTCCCTCCCTCCCTTTCTCCTCACTCCCCTAGATAGCAAGTAATCCAAGATAGATTAAATATGTGTAATTCATCTAAACATATTTCCACATTTATCATGCTGCACAAGCAAAATCAAATAACAAATGAGAATAAAAAAACAGACAAGCAAACACCAATAAAAAGTGAAAATTGCTATGTTTTAATACTTACACTTAGTTCCCACAGTCCTCTCTGGGTGCAGATGGCTCTCTTCATCCCAAGTCTATTGGAGGTGGCCTGAATCCACTCATTATTGAAAAGAGCTGTGTCCATCAGAACTGATCATCACATAATCTTGCTGTTGCTGTGTATAAAGTTCTCTTGGTTCTACTCTCTTCCCTCAGCATCAGTTCATGTGAATCCCTCCAAGAGGCATTAATTTCCACAGGAGCATCTCTACCCTGCGTATTGATTTAGAAAGCCATATGTTAACCTTCTCAATGTTTTGTTGTATTTTATTAAAGAGTGGGTTCTGGACAATGCAGTTGGAAGTCGAGAGCTCTGGAGTCGGGAGGATCTGAGTTCAAATTTGACCTCAGACATTACTAGCTGTGTGACCCTGGGCAAAGCGAATAGAACAGGGTCCCTGCCCATTGCCTGGGAGCTTCCATTCCCAGAATCCCAGAATCTAGACTTGCCCGGGCCCCAGCACCAAACCTAGAATAAACCCACATTAATTAGGGATTTCCACTTTTTGGAAGTGGGAGCCGTTTATCTTTCTTCAGAAGTCAGTTTGGATGCAGCTACTTCTTCCCTTGGGCCTTTCCCACTCCTCCCCCTAGACACTAACCTCTCTGACTCAGGGATGCTGGTCCCTGTTTAACAAACTGCTTTCTGAAACTTGAATTTCCATCTGCACTTTGAACACTTGCCCCATTTCTTTTTTTAAGTCCGGAAATCAATAAAGCTTAATTAAAGGCCTCGTTTGCAGTGTTTGCAGAAATGCTCACACTGACAATTGGCTTCCTAAGTCACTCCAGCTGGCTCCGCCACATCCCTGGGCACCTGTTTCCATCCTCAGTGTCCCTTAAACTGAATTTTGCGTGTGCATATAGTAGACGGTTGATTGGTTGGTCTCCTCCTTCTGGAAGAGCACCAAAACGAGCTCCCTGGGTCAGAGTCGAGTTGCGCCGTGGCCGACTGTGGCCGATCAGACCAACGGGAGCTCGGATGCTTGGCCACAGGTCAGACACGTGTCATCCCTGGGATGGCTCCTCTAACTTGGGTATCCCTTTCTTCTGAGCTACTTTAATTCTGCTTTCTCCCAGAGCACGGCCCCTTCTCTGATGAGGGCCGCCACAGGGGTCCCATGCCAGGGTCTCCCGTGTTGTACAGTCAGTTCTAAAGTTCTTCAGAGAGACCGTGGGAATGTCCTTGTCTCTTGAGTGTGTTCAGGGCAGACCAGGATCTCTGGGGGAGGGGCTGCTTTCCCTTGGTGTCCACCCGATCCACCTAACTCTCACTGGGTGCTCCAAAAAGCCATAATCCGCACAGTGGCCATCCCCAGTAAACTGCTTCAGAAGACTAGGCTATATCGGTTTGAGGGTAAGCAAGAGATTTCAAACCCTGTGGTGAGCAGATAATAACAGGAGGGATAGTGATAAGGGAACAGTGGATAGAGCACCAGCCCTGAAGTCAGGAGGACCCGAGTTCAAATTCAGCCTCAGACACTTAACACTTCCTGGTTGTGTGACCCTGGGCAAGTCACTTGACCCCAATTGCCTCAAAAAAAAAAAAGTTATAATGGTAATAGTAACAACTAGCCTTTAGAAGGTGTTTTAATGTTTACACAGCACTTTAATGTTATCTCATTCTGTCCCTTCTCATCCACTCCCCCCCCCCACCTTCCTTATCTACTATGTCACCAAAATGAAAAAGGAACTGTCGCCCCACCCCACCCCCAGGGCTTACATCTTCCCTGAGAATAAAACATAGACAAAATTAAGTATAGTGCAAGGTGAGGAGGAGCTGGGGGTCAAGGAGAGATCCAGAGAATGGATATAGTATAATTTGTGGCGTAGGAAGAGAGGCTTCCCCAGCTCCCACCTTTGCCGTGGGATGTGGAGCACAGAGATTGGAGTGGCTGGATGGGCTCACATCCTGAGGGTTTTACTCCCTTGGCTTGTCACCTGCAATGAGTCCTTGATGGCTTTTTTTTAAACTGAGGCAATTGGGGTCAAGTGACTTGCCCAGGGTCACACAGCCAGGAAGTGTTAGATCAGATTTGAATTCAGGTCCTCCTGACTTCAGGTGCTCTATCCACTATAGAGCCACCTACCTGCCCCGCCTTAATGTCTCTTGATCGGTCACATGAAGGGTCTGGGCAGATGGTCTCCAAGGTCCAGGTATCAGATCTTATAATTTCACATAAATATTTGCTGATTGATACAAATAGATTGTGGTCATGGCTCCTGAAAACTGCAAACGCAGGGCACTGTGGGTAGTTCAGAGGGAGGTAGGGTCACAGGCAGACTGAGGAGCAGGGGGGGGGGGTAGGGGGGGGAAGCTCACAGAAGGCTTCCTAGAGGAGGTGGCCGTGGAACAGGCTTCTAAAAAGTGGCCAGGTAGGGTGGCTCAGCAGATAGAGCACCGACCTGACTTGGGGCACCTTCAGAGAATGATCTGTGATCATTTGGTCATGGCCCTGTACATACAGGACAGAATACAGAGGAGAGAGACTGACGTCAGTTTACCATTACTGGGAGCCTGTCTCTCCTGGGAATCACAGATTTGTCCATCAAGTCAGTCAATCAGCAAGTGTCCATTAAATGCCTAGGAATGCAAAGTCAAAGAATGAAGTAACCCCTGCCCTCAAGGACTTTACAATCCATTCCACTTTCCATTGGAATCTCCCTGAGCGTAGGGACTATCTTTGGTTGCTTTTCCTACTATTTGGCACAAAGTAGGTGATTAATAAATGTTTACTGCTTGATTTTTTGTTTTATCTCTTTATTTTATTTATTTAATAATTCAATCATTTATTTGTTTGTTCATTTATTCATTCATCTCTTTATTATTCACTTATTTATTTAGTTATTTATTCATTTGTTTATTTATTTACTTCTCTATCTGTCTGTCTATCTGTTTGTTCATTTGTTTATTTATTTATTTGATCTTCTATAGATTGAGGGAAGGGATTTCCAAATCATCCAGTGCAATCTGGCCTTCTAGGCTGGATTGAAAGGCTCCCTCTCTTTCTAGAGGCTGGGGGGGAGGGGTAAAATGGGGGCTGGGCGGCGCCATCCGATGCCTTCGGGGGGGGAGTGCTACGACCCCTCCTTAGGGCCGCATCTGCCGCCTCAGCGCCCAAGGACTGGGCTTCAGTCCATCCCCGCTGCCCCAAGTGGGGTGTCCAGAGGCTGGGGCCCGCGACCCCTCCTTAGGGCCGCACCATCCTGCTCCGCTGACCTCAGTCCCTGCTGTGCCCTCCACACAATGGCCCTTCTCGCTTCCCGCCTCGCTCAGGGGGCAGGAAACGGCCTCTGAACAACAGGAACCGCGCTCGCCCGGGCCCCCAGACTTTTCCCACCAGATCCTATCGCCGCGGCCTGGCCACAATGTGGCCATTGTCAGGCCTAGCGGGACCCAGATGCACACAGTTCTGCTCCGCCCCAGGAGCCGGAGCAAAGGAAAGACCTGGGGAGGGGGCTCTGCCAAGAAACTCCCTCCCTTTCCTGAGCGGCCCGAGGTAGAGTTCTGGGGAAGGGGGGGATGCCCCATTTTTCTGCAGGTGGTGTTTGCCTCCCTTGACATCCCGGCTCTGCCCGGCTGCTGGGTCCCCTTGGATGAATGGCTTTCCCTCTCTGATCCTCCAGTTTCCTGATCTGTAAAATGGGGGCTGGGGGGCTGGATCCGATGCCTTCGGCATCTAAACCTCGGATTCAGGGAACAGTCACAGCCTCAGAGTCCCGTTGTCCCTTGCCCTGGTCATTCTGCACCTGCAGTGTTGGGAAAGAAATGAAGGGAAGGGGATTTTTTTTTTTTTTAAATAAAGTGCCTATTTTGTGCCAAGCACTGTGCTTGCATTTGTTATTTTTTAAAACCAAATGTAATCTCATTTGATTGACTCTGCAAGATAGGAGCTATTATTCTTCCCATTCTACAGCTGAGAACATTGAGGCAAAGGGAAGTTAAGTGTTGGATTTACTGGGGTTCTCCACCAGGGTGCCATGTTCTAGCAAGGATGTGTATGAATTGGAGAGAGGCCAAAAGAGGGGAACTAAGTCAACAGAGGGCCCTGAATCCATGACACGGGGCGGGAGGTTCAACTGAAGGAAACAGAAGACTCAGGGGCCCATGGGAGCTGTCCTTGGGAGGAGGGCTCAGCCTGGTTCTCAGAGGTTCTCAGGCAGAACCAGGTGCTGTTCAGAGCCACAGGGACCAGTTTAGCCAGCGTCCGGAGACAGTCTGAGAACTCTGCCCATCACCTTCCTCAGGAGATCACCCTAAGTCTCCTTCCCAGGCCGGGAATACAACTTTTCCACGTGGGTTCAAGACTTCCCCTGCTCGGGAGCAGGATGGCACGGGGCTCACAGGCAAGGAGTTCAAATTCTGCCTTAGCTGTGTGACTTTAAGCAAGTCACTCAATCACCAGTTTGCTCGCCAGAAAAATGGGACAGATTTGCAAGCACTAATGAATACACTTGTTCAATGACATTCAATAAGCAATTATTAAGCGCCTTCTGTGTGCCAAGGACTCCATCTGGGGATACAAAAATAAGCTAAATCAGCCTGGTAATTTACTGTTTATGGAGTTGTGTGTGTTTAGAAACACTAAGAACATAATATGGAGAGCTGAAAGTTATCTAACATTTGTAGAGTTCTTAATGGAATAAACGTCACGATGTAAGGAAAGAGCACAAAAGAAAACAAAGAAAGAGATGGAGAAAGCTTTCTGATAGGAGCAACCGCATAAGATGAGCCTTGCGGGAAACAGGATTTTCTGAGGTGGGGAGAATGAAGTGAAGCATCACAGCAGCGGGGCACTGCCCAGGCAGACGCACGGAAGGGGGAGGTGAAGTGTTGAGTTCAAGGAACAGCAAAAGGAGACCATGGCAGAGCGATGTGCGGTACCCAGGCTGGCGCCAGACCGGGAAGGGTCTCAAATGCCACTGCCTCGATGTGGTGGGTCCTGGTGGTGAGAGGGGCCGCTGGGGGTTTCGAGCCAGAGAGTGACCTGGCCAGTCCCTATTTTCCGAAGATTGTGTCGGCAGCTTTGACGAGGGAAGACACTGGAAGCGGGGGGCTCCGATTCCGAGGAATGAGAAGTTGGACTGGAGTGGCTGTGCTAAGAGTGGACAGGAAACAGATGGGGGAGGGGATGGCTTGTCCTCCAGGTGTCCTTAATTCTATTAAATGAGGACGTCATTACTAGACATGTGACCCTGGGCAAGTCACTTTATCTCTGCACTTCTGTTTCCAAAATTGTGTAAAAAAAAAAAAAAAAAAAAAAAAGATCAGGGTAACGATAGTAGCTCTCTCCCAGGATTCTTGTGAAGATCAAATGTGACATTTGTAAAATAACCAGTACAATGGCTGGTGTGCAGTAAGTGTCTGTGGCCGGATTTGAACTCAAGGTCCCCCTAACTTCAGGCGCGGCCTCCGTCCCCTGGGACCTACTGCCTCCAGACCCGGTGGCCAATGCTAGGGAGACGGGGGAGCTGGAGAGGAGTTGAGGGGGTTTTTTACTACAATGTGGGGAGACACCTTAGAGTGAGGCCCAGTGAATTAATCAGGGAAGATGGGGGGGGGGGTTCTGAGCTGGCCATGGTGGCTGGGAGCTGTCCATCCCCGTGGAGACGCCCCCCAAGCACTGGATTTTCAGGGCCAAGGGTAGGAGTCAGAGGTCAGGGAGGGGCTGCAGAGGGAGGAGGACCTGAGCCGGGGAGGGGAGGGGATGTGAAGAAAGAGGGCTTGGAGAGACCAGGGAGGGAGCCAGGCCCAGAGATGCAGGGGACATCCTCGGAGAGGGGGGAGGGGGCCCTTCTGCTCTCTGAACAAGCTCGGAAACATGCTCAGGGGCAAGGCTTTCTCTTCCCGGAGAGCAGTTAAGGGACTCGTCCAGGGGCACACGGCGAGGGTTAAGCAAGGGGGTGGAAAGTTCTGCAGCAAATTCTCCATCCGTTGTCCCACGTTGCCTCTCCTAGTACAGATGGATAACTCCAAGGGAGGCAGGGAGAGATAGACAGAGACGAAAACAGACACAGAGAGAGGAGAGGGAAGGAGGGAGGGAGACAAGAGACAGAGACAGACAGAGACAGCGACAGGAGAGAGAGAAGAGAGACAGAAACAGACAGAGGAGAGAAGAGGAAAGGGGGGAGAGGGAGACAGAGACACAAAAGAAGGGAGAAGCAGACAGAGAGGGAGGGAGAGGGAGAGACAGAGACAAAGAGATATGCGGAGACAGAGACTGACTAACAGAGAAATGGAGAGAGACAGGATAGACAGAGACTGATAGGAAGAGGGAGAGACAGTGAGACGGAGAGAAGGAGGGGTGAGGAGGGAGGAGGAGAAAAAGAGGGAGGAGAGAGAAAAGTGATTTGAACAGAAAAGGCAATTAAGAGAAATAAGCTTAATAAGGAAAGGAAAATGGCTTTGAGGCTGTTGGGAGCAGAGGGTCACTCAGTCTCCCTTTCCCTTCCACCTTCTTCCCTGCTCCAGTGCCAAATCTTCCTCTCTACCCCCCCTTCCTCATCCTCTCCTTATCTCCCTTCCTCTTCCTTTTCCGCCCGTCTCCTTTCTCCATCCCTTCCCCTCCTGTTTCCCTTTCTGTTCTCTGCACTCATAGGGAACAATGTAAGTGAAGGCGCAGAGGCATTCTGGGCCAGACTGAATAGAACACGTTGGCCAGAATATAGATTATGTGCAGGGGAGTAGTGGAGACCAGGATGGGAAATAATAATAATAATAATAATAATAATACATTTATGTAATACTTTGAACTTTGATTTGACTCACACAGCCCTGCAAGGCAGGTGCTGTTATTTCCATCTTACAGTTGAGGAAACTGAGGCAGATGAGTTCATTGACTTTCCCAGCATCACTGAGGGAATCTTTCTGACTCCAGCACTCTATTATTACACACTTGGTTGGGGACCGATCATAGAGAGTTGCATTAGCTGGATTAACCCAGCTGTCCTTCAGAGGACGGGTTAGGAAGACTCCCAGAAGGCAAAGCTACGGTGTGTCCCAAACAACAGACAAGGGGAGGTTAGGAGAAGGACCCGGCTCAGGGCAAAACAGAATGAGTTTTGTTTTGGATCCATTGAGTTTGAGTCGATCGTGGGAAATCCAGGCGAAGACGTCCAGCAGCCAGTCAGGTGGAGATGTGAGGCTGGTGGAGCTTAGGAGAGAGAAAGGGGCCAGAGATCTGAGACAGAAAGAGGGAGTGGGGGCGGGACAGGAATGGCGACCATAAGAGGAAGTTGAGAAGACTGTAATGTTTGTGTCTACTGCCCAGGCTGTTTGCTGGGGTTCTTGACTATACTTTATTCAATCAATGAACACTCATTAAACCCTTACCATGAGCCAGGTCTTGTTCTAGGAACTACTAATATGCAGAATGGCTGCAGAAGTTTTATTCTAATGAGAGGAGAACATAAACCAAGAGTGCCTGGGCAGAAAAGATATATGTAGTCTGAATATTCGATATATACATATATGAATGTATATATGTCTGTACAAATGTACTATTTTCACCTTATTTTCTTATATTTTTTTCTCGTGATTTTTTCCTTTTGTTCTGATTTTTCTTTCCTATCATGATTCATAGGAAATATGTAAAAAAAAAGAATACACACATAAAACCAAAAAATGGTTTTATATGTAACCAGGGAAAATAAGAAAAAAAAAAAAAAGATATATGTGGGACAAACTGGAGGAGAGGACCTTCATGAATTGGATTTAAAACTAGAATATCTGGGTTCAAATCCCAATTCTATCCCTTACTATCTGTGTGATCTTGGGTAGGTCATTTCCTTTCCATGAGCCTCCATTCCCTGTTCCAACATTAGACCTTTCCTGCCCTTTTCCTTTTTCCATGCTATCTTTTATCTATCACCCATCTCACTACTTAAATCAACTTTAAAATAATATTTTGTCCCTTTTCACATTGCTAACCCTAAAAAAAAATTGCATCAAAGAAATAAATTGAAACAACTCAACACATTGGCCATGGCTTCCTCCTCCTCCACCTCTCTGATGAGGGGCTTCACTATCAGAACTCAAAGTCGTGACTGGTGACGATGCTGATCATAGTTCTGACGTCTTGATGACGTGCTCTTCTTTTGAACATTAGTGTGATGAATGTGTCGATTATTTGATTGATCCTGCTTATTTTGCTCCACATCAGTTCATTTGTGGTTCTCTGGATACTTTGTAGTTTGCCGTGTGAGGGCGTGCTAGGATAGTTGATCACCTTTATAAATCACGATTTGTTCAGCCATCCTCCAACAGGTGGGTGCTCACTCTCCTTCCAGCCCTTTTCCATTGTAAAAAGTGTTTAATATATTTGCATATATGAGATCTTTTTTTTTTTTTTTTTTGCACTCTTTGGGGCAATTGGTCTGACTGTGTCAGAGGATGAATACTGTTGAGTGCCTTATTTGAACATTATTCCAAATTGTTTTCCAAGATGCTTGGATCAACTCCCTATTCCACCACCTGTGAGTTAGTCCGCCCATCTTCCCCCTTCTCCAACATTGAACTCTTTCATTTTTTGTCACTTTTCCTAATTTCATGGGAACCCTGTAGAATGTCAGAGTAATTTTAAATTGAATTGATCTTAAAAAAAAAAAATAAACCCTAGCCATCTGAAGTGTTCTTTTACATGGTTGTTGACATTTCGTATTTCTTCTTTTTTTATTATAGCTTTATATTGACAGAACACATACCTGGGTAATTTTCCACATTGACTCTTGCAAAACCTTCTGTTCCAATTTTTCCCCTCCTTACCCTGCCCCCTCCCCTAGATGGCAGGTAGTCCCATACATGTTAAATATGTTAAAATATATGTTAAATACAATATCATATTTCTTCTTTTGAGAAATGCCTGTTGAAATCATTTGATAGCTTACCTATTAGGGTTAAAGTAACTCTCCCCACAGAACTGTAACTAGTGTGGGATGAATGAATAGGGCTTTGCCTCAGGAGGCCAACGTCTGAAAGAGGAAGTGGGCTTCCTCTCCTGGTAGACCATTTTCTTCATCTTTAGTCTTCCATTAGCCTAAAGTGACCATGGTGCACTTCTGCTAAGAAAGGAGGCAGCACAACCTTCACAGCTGTGAATGTGGAGAGGAAGGGCCCTTGGGGAAATGTGACCACTAGGTACTTTCCTTCCAGCCCTTATGAACCTATGGGCCTAGTCTCAAGCTCCGAGGTGGGGGATAAGCTTGATTCCAGTTAAGAGATGCTTCCTCCTATCTCCACATCGATGTTTGTACAGGTTCCAGGCAGCTTGCTGCACTAACAGGATACACGGTGAAATCAGGGGTCTCCAACGCCTGTGTGTGTTTTGGAAATGGAGATGGGTCATTTTCTGGCAATTGGTGGCAAAGGGACCACCTGGGGCTCACTGAGAACTCGCTAGGATTTATAACCTGACGTTTCCAGCCAGCGTGTGTTGGGGCATTTTGTGGGACAAAGGCTATCCAACAAAAATGATTCCCTGTCCCTAAAAACACAATGTGAGTGGCCGGTTTATTCCATGGCAGGGTCCCCGTGTTCCTTCACAAAATGTCCCATGCCAAAATAGGAAATAATGAAAATGTGGAAAAACCACTTCATGTCCTGACACATCCTATCCGTATCAGGTGTGAAAGTAAATGTGGGGAGTAACCGGGGGAGGGTGCAGCAGGGTGGAGACGGGAGTTTTAGGGGAGAGGTTATTTAAAGAGATAGTTTATTGGAAAATGGATGAGTTAATTTAGGACTAGAGAAGAACAAGTCAAATCAACAAGCTTCTATTATTGGGGGACATTGGGGAGTGGCGGAGACAGAGTGAAGGATATAAAGAAGGGGCTTTGCCCTTCAGGAGTTCATGGACTGACTAATGTGGGGCACAGAATACAGATGACTCTATAAACTATAGCCAGGACGAATCAGGAGATACTCAACAGATGAAAGGGGATAAAAGGCTTCTTATAAAAGGGGATTTTTGCTAGGACATGAAGGAAGCCGGGGAAGGCAGGAGATGGAGATGAGACGAGGAGAGAGAGCGTTCCTGGCAGGGGGCACCGCCAGAGAAAAATGCCTGGAGTCTGGAGATGGAGTGTCTAGTGTGAGACATCGCCAGGACTGAAGAATACTTAGGGGTGAGTAAAGTTTAATAAGATTGGTAAGGGAGGGAGGGAATAAGTTATGAAGAATTTTGAAAGCCAAATAGAGAATAATCTATTTGATCCTGGAAGTGATAGGGAGCCTTTGGAGTTTATTGAGTGAGGGAGGTGACACGGTCAAACCTGTGGTGAACTGATCCGACCATCCTGGAGAACAATTTGGAACCATGCCCAGAGCACTATAAAACTGTGTATACCCTTAGACTCAGCAGTGCTGCTAATGGGTCTATGCTCTAAAAAAAAGGGGAAGGATGTACACAAATATTTATAGCAGCTCTTTTTGTGGTGGCAGAGGATTGTGGGGATGCCCACCAACGGTTAAAATCTCTCCTACAACTCTTGCGCACTAGATGGAGAAATGGAGACTGGGAATATTCCACTTAGATCCTTGTGAACAGGTAGAATGGCCAGTCTCAGAGATTAGCCACCGATGGTTTCACATCAGATTGGAAAGTCTCCCCTGAGGTGCCCCAGAGATCTGTCCCATTTACCTTTTTGTCCACAACTTGAATAAATTCATAGAAGGCACGTCCATCCAATCCGTAGACACAAAGTGGGAGGAATCGTTATTCCAGGGGATGAAGGAGGTTAGAATGTGAGGGGGCAAAAGGCTGATTGGGACAGAGAGCTCTAGGATGGTTTGAGGCAGGAGAGTGTCAGAGGGGTCAAGGAAGGCTTTGAAAAGGGGGAGCCTGAGCTAGGCTCTAAAGGGCAGAGCAGGTTGGGACAGAGGAAGACCTCACGGAACATGAGAAAGACTTGTCTCAAGAGTTGGAAGAACTGGATTTTAATCACAGAATAATAGAAACTGGAAGAGGCATTGGAGGCCATCTGCTTCAGCCTCTCATTTTACAGATGAGGAAACTGAGACCTCTGCAGGTGTGACTAGAAATGCTCTCACTTGGGAGTGAAGGTGGTGTTTGGGGAAGAAACAGCATCAGTTATGGTCTGACCAGGGGTTCACTGCCATCAGGGGAGTGGGTGATCTGGCCCTCACCCTCTAGTGGGTTGAACAGTAAGAAAGGGCATGCTGGGGAATGATAATTGGGCGTGGCAGTCCAGATCCAAGTGTCCCCCCAAACATGTTGTTGCCTTGAGGTGAAGACCCGATCTTACACCCTAGTTATGGATGTGAAAATGATCTTTGTGTTTTCTATCTTGTCGAGTCATATATAGGACCACAGACTTAGAAATGAATGGGACCTTAGAGGTCAATGGGTCCAAGCCCTTTCTTTTATAGTTCAGGAACTGGAAGTCCAGGGTGAGAAGCTTGCCTAAGGTCACATAGGGAGGAAGTAGCAAAGTCTAGACTCAGACCAGGGTCTTCTGCTCATGGCTTCAGCCCTCTTCCTATGACCTCAAGATATTTTCTATTTGGGAAGAAAATGCCAACTTTGCATTATGATGATCCATTAAAGGTTTGAGAAACACAATTTGTGTGTAATTACTTTGTTAATCATGCTAGGAGAAAATTAATAAAAAGGTCAGGGACATTCTCGATGGCCAAAGACCCCTCATGAACCCACTCAAGATCTATATGCCTTTGGAAGAATGGGTATTTTTGAGGGTGGCAATCAACTCGGATTAACAGTGAATCAGGATGAATGAGGGGTTGGGGTGTGTGACTGAGCGCTCTTACTCCCAGACCACCCCCAGCCTGGACAATCTGGGCAATGGATCTACTCCCACTCAAGCCTGAATAGAACACAAAGGGTCAGAATTACCTCAGATGAAATTTTGTAAGGTTCTCTAATTGGGCGGCTCCTGGGGATCGGGGCAATCTCAGGCATCAACAATGTCCTTCAGTTCAAAGTCCTGAACAATTTAGAGGTTTCTGAAGAAGTCCTGGTCCTAATTCAGTTATTGAGTCATAATATACAAATAATCGTTTCTCTTATTATGGAAACGTGAGTCACTCTTTTTATTGTTTTCCATCACATCCACCTTCTTCTTGTTCTCTTTCCTCTCTGATCTCTCTTGTCAATCTTCTTTGATCATCACCCAAGTCCTGCCTCCCAAGGACTTTGTCATGGACCCACTTCTTCCTCTACTCTGTCTTTGTGGATCTCATCAAAACCCACTGAATCTCAGCTTTATATATTCTCCTTATAGACTCCCCCAGATGTACTCTCCCAGCACTCATCAGACCCGATAGGCTGCATTTCCAGAAGGGCTGAGGCTCCTCAGATTCTTAGTTTTCAGGTTCTGTCCATTCCTAACACTGCAGCTCATGGCCCCGACCAATCAGCTCTTGCTGGATAGGTAGTTCAGGTACTTGGGTGCACGAGAATTAGCACCTCTGGTGTAAGGACTGCATAGGGGGGAGGAGAAAAGGAGTAGAATGGTGTGGGAGGGGGTCAGATTTCCAAGTGGCATTTCCAAGAGGCAGCAGAAGTATGGAGTCCATCCAACAACATTGGATTTAATCAAAAAATATTTGGGCTAAAACCTTCTGTTATTTGTGGCTGCCCAATTTTGAGCAAATTCAGTCTTTCCCCAGCCTCAGTTTCCTTCTGTGTAGAATGAGGGTATCAGACTAGGTAGTTTTAAAGTTCCAAATCCTATGTTCCTCTGACTCCTTTCTGTGGCTTGAGATATTTCTATCTTGTTTTAATTTGTAATTAATAACAAATTTATAATTTTCTTTTTTTCTAAATTTCTTTTTCTTTTTCTAAATTTAATTTTTTAATTTAATTTTTACCTCGAGAAATTCCCCTATACTCTTCTCTCTCCACACACACAAACACACACACATACCATCCATATACACATTCACACACGTACATGCACGATTTAAAAAAGAGACTATAAAAACGGCCAAACGGCCTTTTGCCCGGGACAACAAAGAGTCGGCGATCCACTTAGTGCATGTCCCGTCTCAGCTTGGGAAACTCCCTCCCTGCTCGGAAAGTTGTTGGCTCTCCCCCCTTGGCCATCTCTCTTCGATGAGACCTTGCTCTTGGGCCTTTGTTACTTCAGGATGGGAGGAAAGATCCTGGCTTCCAGGGGGAAGATCGTCTTGGCGTTTTGGCAGAGTTCAGTCTATCGGCCTTGGATACTCCCCTTCAGGCAAGGCTCAAGGTCTGTGTTAAGAAGGTCCCTCAATCATCCTCCAGGAGCAGAATGGGTGGACGGATGGACTTCTGGGAGGAATGCATCTGAAATCACAGGGCCTCCAAGCTGGAAGGTCCAGCCCTTCCCTGACCAAGAGTCCCTTCACTACCACCCCCTACCACTGGCCAGCCAGCTTCTGCCTGAAGCCCATTAGTGAGGGAGAGCTCACTGCCTCCGAGGATAGCCCACCCTACTCTTGGATAGTTTTGTAAATAAGTCCCTTCCTCCACCTCCCTCAAGCTTAAATGTGACTGTAACTAACTCCTACCCATTCTTCCATGATCTCCCAACTCCAAGCCTTTGCTCAGTGTTCATTTCCACTTCCTGACTTGCCAAGCTCTTTTCAAGCCTCTCCTGAAATCCTGCTTTCTGTAGGCAGCTTTCCCCACTCCTTCCCCACCCCCCTTAATTCTAGAGCCTTTCCTCTAGCTAATCGCTGATTAATCCTGTCTATATCTTGTTTATACTGAGTTACTTGCCCATTCTCTTCTGATGAGATTTCCAACCTCTCTTTACAGCTGCACTAACAGGCACATAGTAGGTGCTTACTGCTTGTTGATATGGTTTGAATTTAACAGATAATCTCATTTGGGTCTAAAACTTCAGGTGATCCTCAAAGGGAATGCATGATCTCAGGCCCTTTGAGACCCTCACTGGCTCTGCTTGGAAGCTCTCCCAATTCATCAGGATCTCTCCTCAAAGGAGGCACCCAGACCTGAAACGGGCAACGATAACATCATGGCGGAACCTTCCTGGATATCACTGCTCCCGGTCCAGTGGGATGAATTGTGGGACGTCAGCCCTTGTTATTGTTTAAGTCAGTTGGATTCCAGACAATACAAAATGAATTCGTTTACATTTCGAAGGTTATCTCTAGCACCAGAAGGGCCAGAAATCTCCTGGGTGGAGGGAGGTGGTGAGAGGGCCCGGGGGTAGCCGGGGCTGGGAGAACCCTGGGAGTCGGCAGCTTTGGAGATTTCTCACACAGATGGATTTCTGTTCGCCCCAAATGCCTTTCTGGACCTGTCCCCCACGGTTTTAAGTTCAGTATTTTCTCGGGATGGGGACGAGCGATCTGAATGAGACGGAGAGGTTATTTTAGTCCTTATTGAAAGGGACAGCAGCCGGAAGGAAACGGAAGACTGGGCTTTTTCCTGATTTGCTAAGAGACAAAAGGATGAGAGGATACCTACCTCTTTGTAGATGTTTGCCAAGATCGTTTTCCCCCCCTAGAGAAATGACTGTTCTCATTTATCTCAAACTTTTAAAAACCGAGAACATTCGTGATACATAATTAAATCGGGATCAAGATAATTAACCGCATCATCTTGGAGGGGAAGATTTACAGGAATCTTATAAGTTCATTCATTCATTTGTTCAAATATTGACAGATTACCTAACTGTGATCGCTCTCTCCTTTGGTTCTTCATGCTCAGGAACGATTTCCCACTGGTCCATAGCCACATATGTCCTGCTCCTCACCGTGTGCACGCGGAACAAGCCCAGTTAATTCCATTTGTCCTGACCTGGAATGCCCCTTTCCTCTTCCATCCGCCGGACAGAAGCAAACCTGTCTTTCAAGTCCCATCTCCTCCATAAAGTCTCCCCGTCCTGCTCTCACCCTAATCCCCAGAAGTCCGTCAATATTTATCAAGCTCTATAAGCCCCATAGTATCAAAAGTCAATCCCTGAACTCAAGAGGCTTATATTTTAAAGGGGAAGACAAGAAAAGGGAGCAGAGAGGGTTTCCGCTTGTGAGTAGGATGAAATCCGGAGCTGTGAAGCCTGGTGGAAAATGGGGACGATGACATCTTTCAATGGAGCTTCTGGGGGGAGCCGTCTGCTCCCCAATCAGAGGGAGGGGCCCTGAGGTAGAGGGGACAAGTTTATTCCAAGTGTGGAATTGTGGGAAGAATTCTGATGCAGACAGGAAGAGTCTGTGGCTTTGACAAGGCTAAAACACACAAATTATGCCTCAGTTTCTTCATCTGTAAAATGGCAGTTGTACTTAGGCTCCCTATCATCTATTTGTAGTGTTGAGAACTGAATGTGACCTTAGAGATCATCATTAATCACCCTACGTTACAAAGGAGGAAACTGAGGCATTTTACAAAGGAGGAAACCACCTTGCCCTTGCCTAACCCTTTCAATGATTGCCTTGGTGATTATATGACTTAATGTGCCAAGATAGATTTATATTCCTCTCTTCCCTCTCCCTCCCAGATTAAGTAAACAAGTGAGAAGTTCCTTCCTGGTTTCCGGACTTCGGAAAGAAGGAGGCCGGGCCCTAAACTTCCCAGATACCTTTGGGCCAGGGCCACTGGCCCCTCAGTGGAGGGACTGGTGGGGGGTGGGGTGGGCAGGGCACCGCTCAGCACTGGGAGGCACCACTGCGGAGCAGCAAGAGATGTAGAGGAATTCAACACTGGCCATTTAAAAAAATGGTATTTGTTTGAGGGTCACTTTGGAAATTGCCCCAATATACTTTGCACAGATGAGTTGGAGGCCTCCTGTCACTGGACTCTGATGACTGGAGGAGTGAAGCTGGTGAGTTTTTAGTCAGATGCACCCCCCCCCCCTTCTCTTTCCTCTCTTCTTTCTCTCTTAAATTTTATTTAATTTTTAAAAGCTTTTTATTTTCAAAACATGGGCCTAGATCATATTCAACATTAGCCCTTGCAAAACTTGTGTCCAAATATTTCTCCCTCCCTTCCTCCCCACCCTCTCCCCTAAATGGCAAGTAACCCAATATAGGTTCACCATGTGCAACTCTTCTAGACAGATTTCCACAATCATGCTGCACAAGAAAAATCAGCTCAGAAAGGGAGAAAATGAAAAAGAAAAGAAAATGCAAGGAAACAACAAAGAGTGAAAACCTGATGTGCTCCACACTCAGTCCCCACAGTCTCCCTCTGGGTGCCGGCGGCGCTCTCCATCACAGCACCATCGGAACTGGCCCGACTCACCTCGCTGTGGAAAGGAGCCAGGCCTATGGGGATTGATCATTGTATCATCTTCTTGTTGCCGGGTGCCATGTTCTGGTTCTGCTCACTTCCCTCAGCATCAGTTCACGTCAGTCTCTCCAGGTCTCTCTGAAATCAGCCTGCTTATGTTTCTTTTTTTTTCTTTCTTTCTTTTTTTTTAATTAAATGATCATTTCCTAGAGAAAATCATATTCCATCACGTTCTACCTCACACCTTATGCAGCCGTTCCCCGGCTGATGGGCGTCGCTCACTTCCCAGTTTCTTGTCACTACAAAAAGGGTTTGCATGAGGGTCCTTTTTCCCTTTTTTAGGATCTTTGCCATCCTCCCTTTTTTCTCTCCCCTCCTTCCCTTTTCCTCTTCTTCCTTGTTCTCCATCCCTCCTTTCTCCTCTCTCTCCAGCATTTATTATGCACTACATGCCGGGCCCTGAGCTAAACTCTGGGGATGCCAAGGAAAAGTAAACCGGGCTCGCGGTCTTGGAGCTTCCACTCTTTTAAAACATTAAAAAAAACTCTGCCCTTGTCAAATACCCACCAAGGTGGGGGGTGGGCAAAGAGGCCTGAGGACGGTGGTGAACTGGCCAACTGCCTAGAGCTGGCTGTCCTTACACAGACCATCCCCCCGGAGCCTCTGGGCCTTCCCCGGAGTCCCCGACCTCATCCCGGTTCTCTCCTGCATGTCTCCGCATCTCTGGCCTCAGAGACAAAGGGGCTGAGGCTCCAGACCTGGAGGTGACCACCTGGCCCTGGGCTTCCCATCTCCTGCTGACTCAGTGCAGGCCCTGGGCGTGAGGGGTGGATACCTGCTCCAGTGGAGGGGCTAAGAGGCTGCGGAGGGCCAGCGAGATGGGGGACGGTGCAGACCATTTCGGGTCAGGGGTTTGCACCCTTGTGGCTCCGTTTCCCATCACTTTGGGCACTTCCTCACCCCCCTCTCCCCGCGGCTGTGGGTAAAACACCCTCACCCCGCTCCTAGCCTCAGTTTCCCCAGCCGTTGGGTGAGGGGCTGGGCTAGCGGCCTGTCCCCTCCCCCCAGCTCCAGGCTCTGGGGGTGACTTCTGGGAGCAGGATGCAAGGGCGGGGTGGGGGCTCCGGGCATGCGAGGGGCGAGGGAGGGGCACGGGAGGCGCTGAGCGGGACGAGGGGAATGGGGGGGGCGAGGGTTGGCGGGGCCCTAGGGCGGAACCACCCCGGGACAGCCGTGCGCTCCGCCGAGGCGGGGCGAGGCCGGGCGGCACGTGACAGGTTCTGGCGCCCGGGCGCCGCAGGGGCCGGAGCCGGGGCCGGAGCCGGCGCTAGGCCGGCGCGTGCCCGATCGCTGTGGGGAGCGTGCGCGTGCGCGCTGCGAGGGCCGGTCCGGGGAAGCCGGCCCGGGTGCGCGCGGTGCTCTGTGGGAAGTTGGAGGAGCGGGCGGGCGGAGGGAGGCGCGGACTCCGGAGCCGCCGCCCCCTGAGGAGCCGCAGCGCAGCGGAGGACTGAGGTGAGCTCAGGAGGGCCGGCGAGGGCGGCGTGGCGAGGCCCGGGCGGGCGCCGCCGTCCGGGGGGGGGGGGGGGGGGGGGGGGGGGGAGGGGGGGGGGGGGGGGGGGGGGGGGGGGGGGGGGGGGGGGGGCGGGGGGGGGGGGGGGGGGGGGGGGGGGGGGGGGGGGGGGGGGGGGGCTGCCGCCTGTGGGACGGGGGTCCGGGCGCTCGCTGCACCCCGGGAGCTCCCCGCCCCTCCGCTCCCGGGTCCCGGCGGGGCGGGGCTCCGAGCGCCAGGTGAGCGCGAGGACGCACGAGGGCGGGGAGGGGGGCACGGCCCGGGCAAAGGCGCGGCGGGCGGCTCCGGGGGAACGGGCGCGGCGAGCGGGCGGCTCGGAGCGGGGCCGGGACGAGGCCGCCCGTCCTCTCCTTGTCCCAGACGCGCGCCTCACAGGCTGCCTCCGGCTGCGGGCTCCCGTGCCCAGCTGGGTGCCCACCTCCCCCCTCCTTCCTCCCTGCTCCGCCCCCCTTTTGGTAACGTCTGGAGTGGGCAGGGGCCGGGGGTCCTTTCTCCCACATCCTTGGACCCCTTGCCCCACTCGCTGCCCTCGTGGGTGGAAAAGGAGACTCGGGAAGCGCAGCTGGGAGCCGCCCGTGCCTGTCACCCTGGGGAGCCACTGACTCACGGAGTCCTGGCATCAGGAGCATCCCCTGGGAAGGGGCGGGGGGAGGGGGCCCCTCCCCCTCTCCTTGGCCCCTGAGGGTCCCATGAGCAAACCTCAGCCCCAGAGCGGGGCAGGCCCTGGCCGTCTGAGGGGAGCCGCCCCCCTCGGTGCTTCTCCTGGGCTCGGTTTCCCTCTGTCTTAGAGAAAGAGTGATCAGGGGTGGCAGGCTCAGCTGTCTGGTGGCTCCTCACTTTAGTTAGGGGGAAACTGAGGGGCATCAGTGACCCCAGGGTCATGCAGGCAGGGATGGCAAAGGTGAGATTTGAAGTCTGGTTGTCCCAAGAAACCTTCCATAGAGTGTTTGTCTTTGGGTAAAAAGAACTGGCCAGATGACTGTTCTTTTTGAACCGTCTTGTTCTTGGCCTCGTTAATAAAGTGATTAAGTTGCTGAAAAAAATAAAATATGGTAAAATGAGAGGGTTTGACTGGGGTCTCTGTGGTCCTTTCTATCCTTCCCTCCCGCCCTCTCTCCTTCCTTCCTTCCTTCCTTCCTTCCTTCCTTCCTTCCTTCCTTCCTTCCTTCCTTCCTCCCTCCCTCCCTCCCTCCCTCCTTCCTTCCTTCCTTCCTTCCTTCCTTCCTTGGGTTCAATGACTTGCCCAGGGTCACACAGCTAGGAGGTGTTAAGTGTCTGAGGTCAAATTTGAACTCGGGTTCTCCTGACTTCAGGGCTGGTACTCTCTATTCACTGCACCCCCCAGCTCCTTCCATTTCTAAAGCTCTTGGGCTGTGGCCACTGTGCCGTAGTGCCCTTAACCCTCCTCTGCCTGGGCCAATAATGTCATTCCAGCGTTTCCCCTCTGGCTACAAACAAGCTTGGGTCTCCCCAGGCCTGTGTCCAGTCCCCCCCCCCTCCAAATTCTGTCCTCAACTCCTGCCTCTGCTGAGATCTCCCCCAAAGCCGCCGGCCCGCCGCTCTGCACACAGCCAGTGCCTAATAAGTGTTTGGGGAGCAGTGCGAGCAGTGCCCACGGAAAGCCCAGGCCCGCAGGGGCTCGGCACAGCCGGGCGTGGTGGAAGCGCCGAGGAAGCCTTACCTTCCTCCCCCGGGCGCCCTTTGTGCCAGTCAGCTGTTGTCTCAATCTTCCCTTATCAAGATGTGGCCTGGACACACCCACGTCCCCATTCTGCCGCTGACCAAATCCGATTTCTCTTTAAAAACAATTTTGTTTCCAGCCTCTCCGTTTACATCAGCACCTCCATTTCCAAGTGCGCCCTTCCCCCCTTCTCAGATTCTTGTCGTTCAGTCACGTCTGTGGCCCCATTTGGTGTTTTCTGGGCAGAGATGCTAGAGGGGTTGGCTCATTTTACAGATGAGGAAACTGAGGCAGGCAGGGTGAAGTGACTTGCTCAGGATCACGTGGGCTATATCCCTTGGCTCCTTTTCCCTACAGAGCCTGGGGGAGGAAAGAGCTTCCAGGCCCATAGGGCAGGTCCTTCCTGGGTCAGAATCCTTTCTTTAGCACCTGGACATGTGGTGTCTGGTGTGGATGGGGACCCGGCATGGATGGGCATAGGGAGGTGCCAGCATGAACCCCAGGCTGGTTCATCTGACTTCTCCATGGCTCTCATCAGTAGCTGTACATCTCGTCGAGCCCTTCTTGTTCTGTCCTCTGGGGCAAAGAAAACAAAAGACGGGACCACAGCATCCTTCTCCACCCGTTACATCCCTCTCAGAAAGAAAAGGAAGAGAAGCTTTTTGCCCAGGCTGGGCGGCTTCTTGGTGGCCGTCTCCTCTCTGTGTACCCGGCGGCCCGTCATCTCTCACCATCCTCTCGAGGATTTCCCCGGAGAATCACTGGCTCGGTGTTTTCCCTTTTTTCAAAATTGGGGCATCTGACCCCCAGGCTAGAGGTCCTGCCTCTTCTCCTCCAGGGTCTTTTCAGTGCGTGGTAGTGGCTTGCCATCACATCGGCTCCATTTCAGTAGCCCAGGGTATGGTTCATCCAGGCCAGAGAAATATGAATTTATTAATCAGGCATTTTACAAGCAAGTCACTGAGGGCAGCACAGAGACAAAAAGGGAAATAGTCCCTTCTCTGAAGAAATGTTATTTTTTTAAAATCCCTAATTAAAAAATTAAAACTTTTTTTTGCAGTTGCATGACAAAGGTTTTAACATTTGGTTTTAAATTTGTGAGTTCCAAATTCTCTCCCTCCTTCGTCCTCTCTCCCTCCACCTCCCTGAGGGGGTGAGCCATCCGATGTCGATTATAGGTGTGCAATCACGCCAAACAGATTGTGAAAGAAAATGCAAACAAACAAACAAACAAAAAAAACCCATGAAAAATGGAAAATAGCACATTTCAATCTGCATTGAGATTTTCTCAATTCTTCCTAGGGAGGTGGATGGCCATGTTTCACCAGGAGTTCTTTGCAATCTTCATTGCGTTGCAGACTTAACTCATTCATGGTCGATCACTTGTCGATGATGCCGATATATAATATTCTCCTGGGCCGATGATACCGTGTATAACATTCTCCTGGGCTGATGCAGTGTATAAAACAGTCTTCTGTGCTGATACAGTGTGAACATTGTCAGGCTAATGATACAGTGTATAAAATTCTCCTGGGCTGATAGTGTGTAACGTTGTCCTGGGGCGATACATTGTTTAAAACACTCTTCTGTGCCGATACAGTATATAACAGTGTCCCGGGATGATACAGAGTATAACACTCCTGGGCCGATACAGTGTATAACACCCTTCTGTGCTGATACAGTGTATAATATTGTCCCAGGATGATACAGAGTATAACACCGCTGGGCCCATATAGTATATGACATTCTCCTGGACCAATACAGTGTGTGACACTCTCCTGGTTCTGCTCACTTCAGTTCATCATGCAAGTCCTTCCATCACAGCATTACGCCCCGGCTTGTTCACTGTTCCCCAGTCGATGGGCCTCCCCTCGATTTCCAGTTCTTTGTTACCACAAAAAGAGCTGTTGTAAACGTTTTTGTACAAGTAGGTCCTTTAACTTTTTTGGGTTCTCTTTGGGATACAGACCTAGAAGTGGTGTTGATGGGTCAAAGGTCATGCACAGTGCCAAAGTCTTCTTTGCACACAGTTTCAAATTGCTTTCTAGAAAGGTTGAAGCTAGAGATTCTAAGAGTTAGAGGGGAAGAGTCATGGACGGGGAGGCTTGTTTAACTGGGCAGTCAGTTGTGTTGGGGAGTATCGTGTAATGGGTCTGGGAAAGAGAGTGGAGGCCAAAGGGTGAAGACCTTCAAATGCTGAATGGAAGAGGTTAGGTCCCGGAATGATGGGGAGACTTTGTGTGTCTGAGCGACAGGACCAGACTTGGCTTTAGGAGAATCACTTGGGGGGCCTATGTGGGGGAGGCCTTGGAGAGCTTAGAGGCCAAAGACACGGGAGGAAGCAGGAGGTGGAGAGGGTGTGGGAGCATGGACTCGGGCATTTTGTGGGTTTGCTTTGTATAGATTTGTTTGCTTGCTGTCTCCCCCTTTAAATTGTAAGCTTCTTGAGGGCAGGGACTGTGGCTTTTGTATCCTAGTGCTTTGTAGTGGCATAGAAAGTCCTTAATAAATCTTGATTAATGAATGAATGAATGTACTTTGGGCTGAGTTTCAGCCCAGTGCTGGGATACTAAAGAAAGGAAGCCTCAGCCTCTTCTTGTGGGGAATTTGGAGTCTCCTGTGCCTCCTGAGTTTGGCTGATGGGACGTTGGAGGTGAGTGAGTGAGGAGGAAAGGACAGAGCTGAGATTGTTGACCTGGGAGCCTGAGGGATGGCAGTGCCAATTAAATGAAGTGGTAGAAAGGGCGCCACAGGGCAGTCTGGGCTGGGGGAGAGCACTAGGGTTTGAGCTGGCCTGGAGCATCACAAATCCTGAGAGCATCCAAGATGGTAAAAGGCCTCATGTAATATTCTCTCTAAATTGTAATCTTCTAGGGGAGCAGGTTTCTTGGGGGGCTTCTGAGGGCAGCCTTCCTTTCAGTTCAGTAATCACCCCAAACGCAGCCAGGGATTAAGGTCCAAATCCTTTATTGTCTCTTTCCAAGTCTTGGCTCCTTTCCTGGGGCCCTGTTAGCTTTCTGAGAGCCCTCTCTCTCCTTGGTTCTGAGAGCTTGAGCTCCCGCCTGCCTTCTCTGGCTTCTGAATCTCCCAGTCTGAATCCTGGCTGAAGCTTCTCCCTTATATGCCCCACACTGAGCTTACACCAATCATTATATCACTAGGAAACCATTACTTCTTGTAGGATTAAATCGATGCTAAACTAGATTTGACCATTATCTCCTCACTTCCACTTAGTAGCTTGTTTCAAGTTCTGGCCCATCACATCTCCTTGGAGGATTAAATCAATCCTACTGAACCATGCTAAGTTAGATAACTCTTGTCTCTATCAATCCCACTGACTTAGCACCTTGTTTCAAGTTCTGGCCCATAATAGCCTCAGGTTCACGTCCTAGGAGCATCAGGTGAAGAACCTGGGGCTGTTTCTCCTGGAGAAGAGATTTTTGTGGGGACAGATGCGGCTTCATGTTCTTCTAAGGCCGTCATCCTGGGCAGGAGGGCTTCGACTTGGTCATCTTAGTGCCTGAGGACAGAATTAGGAGGGAGAGGCAGAAGTTCCACAGAGGCAGATCTGGGCTCCCTTTGAGGAAAAACTCCCTGGCCAGAGGAGGTGGCCACGAGGAGAGGGGGTTGCTGGGGGAAGTGGGGAATTCTTTCCTGGAGATTTTTCAGTCCAAGGCCGGTGGTCAGGTGGAGCCTGCGGCTCTGGTCCTTTCAAGGCACAAAGGCATCATTTAGATGTCACTGCATGACCCTTCCTTCCCCGTGCAGTTTCTGACTTGGCCTTAATTTCCATGGCCCCCTAGAGATAGGAGCACACCTTTGGGATCCTGGAGTGGCGGGAACTTGGCCAGGATTGGACCCCAGCAGGAACAGGCTAATAAACAGTGAGTGTCATGGAGCTGCCTTCAATTGCCACAAAACTGGTTCCCTGCAAGTTGGCATCCCTTCACTGTACCGGACGTACAGCAGAAGCACATGGGCCAGACAAGCCAACCTCCCTCAGTCCCCTACCCTGACTGTCTGCCCTCCTGGAGTTCACTGCCCTCGGCCTTCACCCTGGGAGGCCCCCCTGCCACTGCTGCTGGAGATCCAGAGAAGGGCAGGGGTGGGAAGAGCCGCCCCACACAGACGTCCATATGATTAAGCCCCTCCTGTATGCTGGGCACCAGGCTAAATGCCTAACAGACAGGCTTGCCTTCTCACGACAGCCCGGGAGATCCCGTGATTAGTGCTGCGCCCATTTTACACATGAGGCAGTTGAGGCAGACAGAGGAAGTAGCTGGCTCAGGGTACCCGGCTAGGAAGTGTCTGAGGCTGCTTTTGACCTCGGGGCCACTGGGTCTAGGCCCATGTTTTACACGCTAGTCCTTGGCGCAGTCGGATGGGTCGGCATCAGGAGCTGGTGGGACTTTGACCAGTGGAATTGCTGCTCCAGAGAGGCCTGCCATGAGGGCCCCGGGCCCGTCCTTTGACCTGCCGCCGAAATCTCGATGTGTTGTCTCCCCCGGCAGCCTGTGGGCTCCTCGAAGGCCGGTCTGGCTTTTCTGTTTGTCTGCTCGGAAAGATGCTGAATAAATGCCTCCGTCGTTCTGTCATTCGTTCAGTCAGGGCGACGAGGGGCAGGAGGGTGTTTTAGAAAGGACGTGAATCTTGGGTACCGAGGAAAGCATCTCCGGGTGGTTTGGTTTGCCACCTCCCCTCCCCCCTCCCAGAACTGCAGGCCCCACAGGTAGGCCCTGACTCCCCCACAGCACCAGCTGTTCTGTAACTATGGGCGAGCCTCTTTCTTCCTTTGTTCCCCTGTGTGCCACTGAGGGCTTTGTCTTTCTCTGTCTGCGGGCAGTGATAAATGTCTGTTATGTGCCAGGCCCTGGCTGAGGCTCCGGGGTCACCAAGTCATAGTGAGATAATGGCAGCCTTCTGCAAGCTTTTGTCCTTGGGTCGGGTGGGGTGGGGATGGGGAATAAGCATATATCCAGACTCTAAATACAGGCGGTGTACAAAATAAACCCCGAGCCATTTGTGGATAAGCCCTAAGCAGCAGCAGCCTGGGAAATCAGCAAAGACGCATATTTCTAACACTGAGAAATCATGTGGCTGGAAAAAGAAGATGGGAGGGGATGATGAGGAAAAGGCTCTAGAATTAAGGAGGGGTGGCCATCGTGTTCCAGCCTGTCCTGGAGACATGGAAGGAGGCCTTCAGCATGTGGGCGGACCCTTGCTACTGAACAGGGTGGGGGAAGGGCATAGACACGTCCCCCAGGACAGGCTTTGTTGGAAGAACCCAAATCAGTGAACACAGATTCCCTGGAGCCTTTGGGTACAGCTTAAAAAGGGCATCGCCAAGTGTCAAGTGCTTTGGAAATCCACCTGGTTTGGTCTCATTGAAAGGGGAACAAATAGAAGATGCAACCGGACAAACCAGTTTGGGAAAGAACGTTTTCTTTCTTCTGAAAGAGAATCAGTTGAGCCCAAACGCAGGTTACTGTTGTTCTAAGAAATGCATACTTAGCCCCCGGCGTTATTATCTTGTCACATCCCCTTTTTGTAAAGAATGATGAGCTTGGGATCCATCGGCATCGCAATTACCAGGAACGTCAAAGAACTCTGCCTAAAGCATCTTTCTGAATATGGTATCTCCACAGAACATGTAAAGGGTCATATAACAAATGGGAGTCAGTGTTCAGTGACTGTAATATTAAACGTTGGCCACGTGCGAGAAGGGGAGCTAGGCACGGGATGCCAGATCCATGCCAGATCGGCAGCCTCCTTATTCTTCCTTCTTAACGTGGCAGCCCTCCGCTGTGATCGGCTCACACCCAGGGTGCAGGTCACAGTCCCTGCTGCTGACCCAGCTGGGGGAAGGAAGAATGGCCTCTGGAAGGGGACGTTGGGGTTCTTGGCAGGTATAAATGAGGTGGTTTGTGGCTAAGAGAGTATCGGCAGACAGGCAGAATTTCTCGTTCTTCCAAACACTTCGGTGTCTTTTAGTCATCTCACACTTGATCTGTGTTTGTTATCTGAGTGCCTGTTTTATGGGTCTAATTGGCCCATAAGCTTTTCTGGGCTTGAGTTTTCCTTTTGTTTGAATCTCTTGAGTTCCTCTCCTGGACCTGCCCAGGGTTCCATATCAAAGTGATGCTTTAGGAACATTGGTCAACTAACCCTGGAGTGGGCTTGCTCACCCCCAAGGTTGCTTTAGGTGGCTCTTGTCTTGTGATGGTTATTCTTCCCACCTGCTCCTCTAGGGAAGGAATTGGCAAAAACCAACCAACTTATGGGCACGGCACACGCACTATTCCAAACCCATAAGCCCTCACTTCTGCAGTGAAGGATGTTTCTCCACTTGGTCTTGCTTTAGTTTGCTGCGCCTGATACTTTTGCTTAGTCAGCTGTGGAACGGCCTTTGCATGTATCTCATTTAGCGGTATGAACTTGAACAAATTTCTTTCATTTCCTAGATCTTAGTTTTCTTTCCTGTTGGATGGACCTGATAATATATGTCTCTTCACTGGCTTGATGTGAACATTGTCTTTTCGGAATTCTAAACTCTATAGCATTGTTATCCTAATTACTTTAAGGCCTCTTGACCTCTCAGAATTGACAGACAGAGTCAGTTTTTGGAACTATTACCTTATCCCCCTCCCTCCTTTCTTCCCTCCTTTCCTCCCTTCCTTTCTTTCTTCCATCCTTCCATCCAGCCTTCCTTTCTCTCTCTCTTTATTTCCTTTTTAAAAATTTCCACGTCATGTTGTAAAAGAATAAGAAAAAAGGGGAAACCACGAGGAAGAAAAAAACAACAAAAGTGGAAATAATCCGCTTTGATCTGCATCAATGCTCCATAATTCTTTCTCCAGATGTGCTCAGCATTTTTCATCCTGAGTCTTTTAGAATTGTCTTAGATTCTTCGAGTGCTGAGAAGAGCAAGTCTATCAAAGGTGATCGGCCATAGGATGTTGCTGCTCCTCCATACAGTGTTTTCTTGGTTCTGTTCACTTCACTTTGCATCAGTTCATGTAAATCTTCCCAGGTTTTTCTGAAGTCCGCCTGCTCATCATTTCTTATAGAGTAATAGTATTTTATTATGTTCATACATGTTGAGCCGTTCCCCAATTTCCGTTGCTTTCCCAATTTTTTATGATCTCTTTGGGATACAGGCCTGGCAGAGATATTGCTGGGTCAAGGGGCTGCACAGTTTGGGGCATAGTTTTTGGAGTGATTTTCAAAAATGTCTTCTCCTTCCCTCCCCCATTCTTTCCTCCCTTGAAATACTTTCTGTTGGGGCCATCCTCGGACATTTTCCATAATTGGTTTTGATTTGTGGTAGATGACATTAGGAAAATCCCACACTGGCCCTGAGAAGTTTACTTCTTGTATCCTGAAGGAAATGACCCATGTTCCTTCCTCCCTGATTTATTGGATGGGCTAGTTCAGAATAGTGGGTGATACGATGACAAGCTGCAGCCTTTGTGTTTGCGTAAGTGGGAGCTGTAATTAGCGTTGGGTTTTCTTCTCCAGAGGCCAATCAGATGATGAGTTAAGATAAGATTCCCTTGAGGGGAGGGGCCGTGGCAGTTTAGCACGTGTGGTAGCAGCTGAAGAGAAAACCCTCCATGTCATCCTGATGGCATGTGGAGTGCAGGGAAAACACTCGTAAAAAACCCCTTTTGGCTCTGAAATGTGGAATTGTAAATGAATTCTTGCCTGTGCCCTACTTGGAAGCGCCCCTTGTTGTGGGAGTGACCCTGGAGGCTAGGCCAGTGGAGTGCCAGCCCCACTGGTTCTACCAAGCCGGACCTGGCCGCTCCAGGTGATCAGCTACAGAGCCGCTCGGCCAGTGTGGAAGAGCTCCTCCCCCCATGAGGCCCATTGGCAGGTGGCCACATGGACTCGGGAACAGACCCTCCCAAGGGTCAGAGGGCCTGGGAGATGTGGGGATGCAAGAAGCAGGCAGAGAGCGCCCAGTGCTGCTGAAGGCCCCCGTTCTTTGGTTCCCCTCACCATGTGTCAGGTGTGTCTGGGCACATTTGGGGATAGCCTTGTCTCCAGGTGAGGTTTTCAGCAGTGGGAGCTGATCCCGTGAGTGTGTCCCCCTGCTCACCGTCCTTCCCGCGGTCAGAGCCTTTCCCAACTGCCCTCACACGTCGCCCCTAATGCACTGACCCCGGTGTGTCTGCACGTTTCATATTCGAGCACCAGTGTCTGTTAGATGGTAAGCTTCAGGAAGGCAGGAGTTGTGCATTATCGAACGGTGGTGACTTTCCAATAGAGTGTTCCATATACACTGGGGGGTTAATAAGTCATGAATACCATTCGAGGGAGATCTGCTTTTTCTTCTGTTTATCAGTGACGCGGTGGAGCTTAGGGGATGGGAGCTGGCTTTCTAAATGGGATCCCAAAGTCTGAGTACTGTGACTGCTGAGGTGGCAGCTCATTATGGTCCTGAACAGCTTTCTAAGACTAAGAGCTCTGGATCTGCACAGGGGGAAAGCGTTTTCATCCCAGGTGTTTTCTTCACAAATGAAATCATCCTTCCCCTTCACAAAAAGTTCCCACCTGATAAGTCCTGCGACATTTTTATTTATCCCACTGCCTCTCTTCTCTCTGGAAAACAGATGCTGTTTTGTTTTCCATTGGATTGAGGGCGCTGAACGCAGTGGCGCCCCACGACAAGGGCGCGGGCTTCGGGCACAGTGGGATTGGCTGTCATTGCCACCAGCCGGCTCTCGCTTTTAGTCCGGCTTTGCAGGGGGACTGATAATAGAGCCCAGGGGGAGGTTTCTGGTCCGGGAAGGTCGCACGGGTGGTTCAGCCAACTGGGTCACCGAATGAGGTGAATTTCTTCGTGATTGTTTCATATCGGGAAGGGTGTGACAATGCCTAATGAGAAACCGGGCCAGGAGCCAAATAACTTTACCACCTGAAATGTGAGGTAATTCCTTAGAAATACCATTCCTGGAGCTTTTCCTATCCGGTACTTTGTGAAACTGAATATGTAGGAAAACAAAGATGGGTAGCTGTGTGTAAAGCTGCCATGTGGGGGCCGTTTTGGCTCCTGTGCCCTCTCGACACCTGGAATCTGGAGAAGGCGAATCCCTCCTTTCGACACAGATGCACGTAGATTTCCTTTGGCTTTTTTGTCTTCCTGCCTAACCCTTTTTCTGTTTCAAATTTTCAGTCACTGCGTGTGTTTTCTGGGGTCCTCAGAACTGAACATGAGTCCTTACTTATCTCACCAATAAGTGATTCCTTATTCCTTTTGCCTCCAGAAATTCTGCGGGGACTGATCGCCATTTATCCGAAGATCTTACAGCATATGCTTTTTTGGCACCTGATAAATGCCCAGCCAATTGAATCTCGGCTCCTCCAAGCCAACGAGCGGTTTTTCCTTATTGATTGTGTGATCTCTTCGAGGTTCTGGGGGTCCAAAGGTAGAAAGGAAGCAGCTGAGCCTTAAAGGGCATACTGAGACACACTCAGCCCTTGCCCTCGGAGTGTAATAGAAAGTAAGACACAAACCCAGGCTGCTGTTAGGTGGGAATTGTCCATGTTAGCTCAGCATAAAGGCTAAGAAAGGTCCAAACAAGTGCCAGTTGGTGATCACTGTCTGCCTTGGGCTGGGCTGGGCTGCTGATGGGTCAGGCTTCCTGCCCTCCCAGCTCAACTCTGCTCCGTGCTCCTGGCAGCCTTACCCCAACATGGAACCTCTCTCCTCGGCCCCCTTCCAGCATGGAACATCTCTGCTTGGCCCTCCTGATCGCAGCCTGGTGCCATTTCTAGTGTTGGGCATGCTGGGCAAAGATTGTGCCCGTGTGCCAGCTCTCCTTTCTCTATTGTCTTCTTGAGAGCCTGGGTGAGGACAAAACTATATTAGGGCATTTCTACCCTAGCATTTAGCACACTTTCTGGCACGTAATAGGTACTTTACAAATGCTACCTGTGTGTCTGTATGTCTCTTGTGAGTTCAGGCCACTTCCCAGGTCACCTGCAATGGCACGTCCTTCCCAGATAGATTTATTTTGAAGCAAGAACGCTAGAGAGGTCTTAGTCCAGCTGCCTCCCACTTTCAGCTGAGGAAAGCGAGACCTAGAGAGAAGGGAGGAGTCCAGCTCTGCTGGCTCGGGAAGCCAACTCTTTCCCGATGCTCAATACCCCAGGGAATGACCGTTAGCCTTTGAAAACGAGGACTCCATCCCAGGATATTTGTCATGAGAGGTCTTCGTGTACCCACAATCGAGTGATTCACCGAGCTTTGCCCGAGCCCAGGAAGCTTGATTAATTGCAGGAAGCTAGGATCCTCATTGGATGAGACCAGGTGGGAGGCTGTGTCATCCCTTAGTTCAGGAAGTCTAACTCACAGGGACCGGGAATAGGAATGAGGCCCCCTTCTCCCTCCCCAGCCTTACCCCAGTCATATGATCTCTATATCCAGTGATTTTCCCACTTTGCTTATTGGACGGGCGGGCGGCTTGTCACCCTCGGTTGCCTTGGCTTTGTGAACTTCCGGGGCCGGCCAGCTGGTGACTTGCTTAGGAGCGCTCCCCTAGACTCAGTTCTTGGCCATCTCCAGGCTCTTACCTTTTGATCATGTGCAGTCTCCCCGCTGACATCCTGAGTTGGGAAGAGCAGAGGATGGAGGCGATTGCCCCATGCTTGTCTGCCAGGCTCCTTCCCTTGCCTCCTCCTCGCCCCGAGGAATCGCTAGTTCCCTCCCTGTGCTCCAGGTTCCCTCCCTGGGTTGTACCCAGCGGGTAGTCTCGCATCCTTTCCTGGAGAGCCTGGTTCGGACCAGGAAGACTCTGCCTCCCGTTCAGTCCTGGTGGATCCAACTAATGTGCCTGCCCGGGGCTCTGAGTATTAGGCCGTGCAGAGCCTCTCTTCTCTCCTCACTCCTGCTTCCTTTCCCCTTCCCCCTTATTTGCCCTTTCTCTGGCTGCACGAGCAAGAAAGCCACAGGAGGCTGGAGGGCTCCTTGAGGAGGCGCAGGCCTGAAACTTGGAAAGGCCGTCAAGCATGTAATGAATAATTTAAAAGCACTTACTGCGTGCTAGGCCTGGTGCTTGGCACCCGGGGGGGGGTGGGGAAGAAGGAGCGAACTTCCAGTTGGCAGATGAGCCAGGGGCACATACTCACCATACAAATTGGAGGGAGGCGAAAGGCCACGCGGGGGTCGGAGGTCGTGCTTCCCCTTCCTTTTTACAGTCTACTCTCCCTTAAGTGGGGCCAGTTGTTGGGGACATTGTGGAGGAAATTTGTGTTGGGTGTGGACAGAGTGGGGCTGGAGCTGGGGGGAGGTCTCCAAGGTTCTCCCAAATCCACACAGACTGTGGTGGGGGGAAGGATCCCCCTCTAGCAAGGGTCGGCTTCAACGTCAATCACAAGAGGGACCATATTTATTCTGCTCAGTCGAGGAAAGTTTCAGGATTTCAGCTCAGTAGAAGGCCAAGACCTAATAGCTTCTGTCAGAGGGGTTCATCAGCTGGAGAGAACAGCTGCAGGAGCTGAAGTTCTGAGGCGAAGCCCATAGGTTCTGCCCCAAATGTACTGTCCCTCCGATTTGTAACAAACCTGGCGTGGGACGTGGCTTGCCCTCTCCCGAGTGGCCCTTTGGGGTCTCGGCAGCTTCCAGAGAAGTGACGGGAGGTCTTTCCCCTGGTCTGGGGTCCGTCACGGTCACTGACGGGAACTAGGCCTTCAGTCCTTGCTTTTGCTGGAGCGTCCTCCATCCAGCTTTGCTCCCAAGCCCAGTGGCATCACTGGCTGTGCCCTTTTGGTCTTCCCTTGGTCTGTTGGTGTTCCTGTCCAGTAGCAGTGGAGGGTGCTGCCCTCTGACCGCGGCCTGGCGCCATTTCTAGCGTTGGACACGGTGGGCAAAGAGTGCGCCCGTGTGCCACGGAGCTGTTGTTGAGGACAGTAGGGAGCAGCTCCTGCTGGGCTCCCAGGTGGAGGGGGGCCCAGGCTTGGCCACCCACCCTCCCATGTCTTTAAGCCATTGATGTGCTTGAGGACTGAGCTTGGGAGTTTGAGGTGTCCACAGGGAGCTCCTGGTTGTCGCCGCTTTTCCTTAGTGGGCTTTGCTGATTTCAGCAGTTGGGCAGCGCGGGGGAAGGAGGCCGAGGTCCCGGGCTCTGCGCACGTATCGGCTTCCTTTTCCATTTCTGTCTCTGCAGCGTCCCTGTTTTCTAATTGAGTCTCTATTCTGGGGAGCTACAATGGGGCACAATGGGGCTCAGGCAGACCTGAGTTCAAATGCAGCCTCAGATCTTTACTAGCCACAAGGTCCTTAAACTCTCTCTGTTTCCTCATCTATAAAATGGGGACATAATAGTGCGGGTGTCTTAGGGGTAATGGCTAGAAAGTGCAAACAGACCTTAGGCTGCTCTTAAACACTAGCTTGTGTTAATAATAAATGTTGTTGCTGCTTATTTGGTAAATGAAATGTAAACCAGTCTGTTAGCTGGTGTTTCTATGTGCCGGGCACTATGCCAGCCTCTGGAGGCTCAAAGAATGGCAAAAACCAGACCTTCTTGGAGCAGGGGTGAGTGAGGAGCTGAGGGTGGGCAAGCGGGGGGATGGAGGAAGCCTTGACAGTAACAGGGAGACTTGGATGAGGAGCTTTGGGGGAAAGATGAGGCTTTTGGACCTTAAGATTCCTTCAGGAATCCACTTGGAGATGTGAGCCTGGGGCCCGGAGACCTGAGAATCATCAGCCACGGGCGCCGATGAGATCCCCATGAGGCATCTGACTCTCAGGTTTATCTGAAAAGTTTTGAGTTCCAGGTTCTGTCCTTCCCTCCCTAAGGCGGGAACCCATCAGATAGAGGCTATCCCTGCGCCATCATGTCAGACATTTGCCTTGCTCAGCATCCAGACTCCAGTGGGTCTGTCAGGAAACAGCATTAGTGCGGGAGTCTGAAGGGAGAAGAGGAGGGGGCCCAGGGCGGAGCCCAAGGGGAGACCCAGCAAAGGGGCACAGGAGAGATAGGAGAGGGAGTCCTTAGCACCTAGAGAGGAAGGCTGATTGCCAGGGTTCAAGGCTGTAGCCAGGCTGAGGGTGGACAAGAGGGTGGGACAGAAATGCACAACTGTCAAGGTGAGCCTCCTGCTAGTCTTCTCTCTCCACAAGGGCAGGGCTGTGGCTGAGGAGCTGGAAAGGACTTAACCAGGGCTTTGGAGTCCTAGGATGTCCGTTCAAAGTCTGTTTCTGGTGCGTGCTCCAAATCTGCCCTGAACAGTTCACGAGCACATCTGTGAAAGGAGGGACTTGGGCTGTGGGGCTTCCCAGGTCTCCCGGCTCGCGGTCGGTGATCTTCTGCCAGCGTGAGCAGCAGGATGGCTTACCGGACAGAAGCCTGGCCCCTGCTTCAGACACGTACCATTTGTGACCCATGGCTACAGGCAGCCAGTAACGCTCCCGAGTGACTCCGGAACCAGATTAAAACATTGCTGGGAAATATTTCACCAAATAAATGCAAGAAAACTAACATTGCATTTTAAAAATCAGGCCACGTGTGACCCCTAGGAATCCTTAGGGCCTGAAGGCGCAAAGTTGTGCCCTACGTTGGGAGAGGGAGTTCTCCAGAGTCATGAAATTGTCAGCCTGGTCCCCAGTCCTGCCCGCCAGCACAGATGTGGAGCTGTCCCTGCAGTGGCTACATCCCGTTCGCTCTAGGGATGCTGTCTTCACGCTGCTGCTTCTGGGATGCTCAGTTGTATGGATTGTTTACATTGTGGCTGATTGAGAATAGAGAGGCTCTGGACAAAGGAGCAGGAAGGCCTCTTAGGATACAGGCACAGGTGTCCTAAGAAAGCATTTCCTCCCTTTGCTGGCCAGTAGCTGAATTGTCAGAAAAAGAGTCCGGCTTACAGATGTTCTTCCTTTTTCATTTCCTGTCCCTGTTTTTTGTAGCTTTTGGGTTTTTTTGGGAGGGGCAGGTGGCAGAGAAGGCCCTTTCCCTGATCCTTTAACATGTAGCATCCAGTTGTGATTTGGATTTGTGGAAAGGGGAGGACCCTCTGCCGTTCACTGATGGCAGCTGCTTGGGAAAGCAGATGTTCCAGGGTTCTAGGAAATAACTCCGAGTAGTTGAATCTCGCTTTTCTTCCTCCACCCCCTTCATTATTGGGGGGGGGGGGAGGCGGAGTGGGAGCAATTCTCCTGGGTGATACGGTAGATGATACCGAGAAGAAAGGTCCGTCTTTTATTCCGGATGGATTCTCCATCCTCCTCCATGCTTGAGGTCCTTGGGTGGAATGGGTGGGAAGCAACAATTTGGCTTTGGAGGTGACTCATGATTTTTCTCTTCCAGAACCCAAAGCTCAGAAGTGACTCAACATGTCCCAGTCGGGCGATAAAAAGGTAAAGTATTTTTGTTTTGTAGGTGAATGCTTGGAAAGGGCATTCTGTCACTGCAAGGAAAGGGCTTGTCTAGAGAAATTCACCACTAACCTCACTAATTCTGTGAGGTCACGGTGATTCTGATGACAAAACATAGAACTTTATGATGTATGTTAAGTCTCCAGGCTATTAGAGTGATGGAGTTTCTTTTTTTCTTTAGCAAGTAGAGTTGGTGTAGACTGGAAGATGGGGAAGATTAGGGAAAACATTTCTTGTAGACGTTTCTCCAAGAGAATGAAGGAAGCCTGGCGGTTTTTAATGAATTGATTATCTGTGTATATTGATAGCCTCACACCTCTATTTGCTATTTTCACTAATAAAGCATCCAGCTCTGTGCTCTCAGGCTGGAAGCTTCCTGTCCCTATTGTTTCTGCGGGTATTCCACAGGGGGGTGCAGGACCTCTTCAGTCTGAATTGGAGGAGGCAGTGCAGGAAGACGGGGCTTCACATTCTGGCCCTGATGCTCAGGGGGCAAGTGACTGGGAGCAGGCCTTTGACCCTTTCTCAGAGTCTCCTCCTCTGTGACATGAAGCTTCTCATTGCCTTGCCTCCCTCAGAGAATTGATTAAGGTGACCTTGATCCAAGGGAGAAATGTGAATCACCATTCAGCTTACGGCCGCTTACCTTTGTGTGTCTACCCGTTGGGACTCGGACCAGCGGACTGCGGCTTATCAGTCGTTAGAGACGACCTGGCTTCATGAAGCTGGCCCTTTTTATATGCAGTTTAATCACTTGAACCTCAGCAGATCTGTGATCCTTTTAAAGCCCGCTCTCCTCCACTTGGTTCCTCGTTCTTGTGGACAAAGGGCGGCTTCGGTCACATCTTCTCTCCTCAAATTGCCTTCATTTGCTCAGGATCTGGAGGCTGTGGCCCCGAGAGGTTCACCTTCCAGCTGGGGCAGCAGCCCAGTCCCTGAGGGTTCCTGCCTTCCTGGCTCCGCCCTCCTGGCTGTCTCTCATGAGAGATTCTTGTAACCCCAGATCTTACACCTTCACTTTTTGCAGGTGGACCCCGCAAGTGCTGCGGAGGGTTTAGATCGGGGCACCATGCATTTATCTCCTGGGAGGAGGTTGGCAGGATCCCCTTACCCGCTCACTGTTCTGGCTCCTTCACATCCAGCCATCCATGTCCTAGCGCTCTCCTTCCTGGGTCTTGCCAGCCTCCCTCTGCCCTCCCATTGTGCCTCCGGGGGACGTTCTGGGCCGAGAAGGGCGGGAGGCGGCTGTCGCTCCCTGCCACGGCCAGCCCTCCCTTCTCTGGGATGTGGTGCCTGCACTTGCTGGCTCCCTCAAAGCTTTTTCATGATGTCCTACTACACTGTATGAATTTGAGAATTCTGTGGCTGGCGTCCACATGCCCCCAGATTCTGTTTCTCCAGTGGCTCTCCAGGCCATGTAGTGGTGGGATGAGTCGTGGTTGGCAAATGGAGCAGGGAGAGCTGGGGGTGGGCACTGAGGTGACTGGGGGAGGGCAGAGCCTTGGAAAGGCTGGCAGGGGAGGGTGGGCACAAGGTGAGCAGACAGGTGAGGCCCCTGGGCCGGAGCTTACACCCCGCCCCCTCCGAGGGGCCCGGGCTTGGCGGGGGGGGGGTGCCCACTCACATGGCACGAGGACCATTGTGACAGTCCCCCTCATCCCTGACCTCCGTGTGCCGGCGCATCGTGTCCTCCTAATTAATTTAGAACCTTCTTTTCCAGCTTCCTTCGGAGACGGCGGGCTACGTGGGATTTGCTAATCTGCCCAACCAGGTGCACAGGAAGTCTGTCAAGAAGGGGTTTGAATTCACCCTCATGGTGGTTGGTGAGCAGCCTTCTTTATTGTGACTCCAGGGGCCTTCGGCTTTAAGTGAGAGTGAAAGTGCTCACTTGGGTTCTGTCCTAATTAGAACGAAACTTAACGGGAGACTTGATAGTGTCAGGGGGACTTTCCTGACACTGCTGAGCTGGGGCCTGTTTCCTCGAGGTCTGGCCTTCCAGACCACGCCTTTGCTCAAATGACACTTAGCCTGGGGCCTCTTACTGGTCCAGAAACAAGTGTCGAAAAGCCTTAGTCATGTGTTAGGCCTTTGCTAAGGAGAAAGGATGGGGGGGGAGGCAGTGGCTGCCCTCAGGATGGGGGAGAGCATGTGCACACCCAGAATTCTAGGGGCCTCAGGGAAGGAGTGTGATGGTGGCTTGGGGGACGGCACAGACCCTGAGTGGGGGAGGTGAGGGCGGCCTCGGTCTGGGGGCCAGGGAGACCTTGGCCTGGGGGCCAGAGTGACCTCGGCCTGGGGGCCAGAGTGACCTCAGCCTGGGGGTCAGGGCGATCTTGGTCTGGGGGCCAGGGTGACCTTGGCCTGGGAGTCAGGGCGATCTTGGTCTGGGGGCCAGGGTGACCTCAGCCTGGGGGCCAGAGTGACCTCATCCTGGGGGTCAGGGCGATCTTGGTCTGGTTGCCAGGCAGTGCAAACAGCGGGAGGTGAGAGATCACAGCAAATATGCAGATCCGGGGGCTCGTCTGACTTTCGTCTCCACCGAGCGTCTCCCTTCCTGCATGTGGTGGGTTGGGGGTGACTGGTGCCACGTGGAGAGGCTCTGGGGACGCTTCACATGGAGAGGTTGTGGCTGGTTCTCCGAGGGCCATCCTGACTGACAGGGAAGGCATGTATCTGTCTGCTGTGAGGTGGGTCTCTCAGAGGGGTCCGGGAAAAGGGGCTGTGGGAAATCTCAGAAGGGAGAGGGCGGGCTGCATGGGGGAGGCGCCATCGAGGGGAACCTTGCCTGGAGGAGGCAGTTGGGGAGGGGGCCTTTATTCCAGGTGTGAGAGAGCAGAGGTAGAGAGATGGGCTGGGAACAGAGAGAAGGGGGGAATAGCTTGACTGGGAGCCTGAAGATGGGGAAGAGACTGGGGGAGGGAGGGCTGGTGTGCGGTTACTTGAGGAAGGTCTCAAATGTCAGGGCCGGGAGGGGACATGGCAGAGGAGGAAGCCTGTGGTGACAGAGCAGGTCTTGCAGAGGAGGTGCTGGAGCAGAGAGAGGGGACAGGCGGGAGGCCTGGACGTCCCCGGAGAGCCAGGCCCGGGCCTATATGCCAGCTGCGTCCTGTGGACGTGGGGGCACGTGGAGAAGCCTCTTGGGGGGGGGGGGGGAGCCTGAGCCGGCCTGAGGCCTTCCAGGCGGAAGAGTCTGGACACGGAGCCCCCCGGGGGAGCAGCTGCTAGTTCTTTTGTCTGGGAGGCCTTGCTTTGGAGAGATGGGCAAAAATGGCCCATTCCCAGTTCTGACAAACAGGCTGGGGGTCCCGGGGCGGTCTCGCTTCTGGGGTGTGGGGAAGTGGGGGCGGCTCCAGGAGCAACAGACGTGCTTCCTCTGCCCCACACAGGCTCCAGAGGCGGATTCCAGACATACTTTGGGCCAAATTGGGGGGTGAGCTCAGCCCCGGGCCCGGGGAACCAGTGCCCGCCCTGTTCCCTAGAGAAAGTGAACCACCTTCTGGTGGGTGAGGGCACCTCGGGGGGCTCAGGCAGGGAGGAGAGCAGACAGCAGGACCCAGGGCAGAGTGGGCCGGGCAGAGAGCCCCGTGTCTGGGCAGTGAGCTCCATGTCCGGGCAGTGAGTCCCATGTCCGGGCAGTGAGCTCCGTGTCCGGGCAGTGAGCCCCGTGTCTGGGCAGTGAGCTCCGTGTCCGGGCAGTGAGTCCCATGTCCGGGCAGTGAGCTCCGTGTCCGGGCAGTGAGCTCCGTGTCCGGGCAGTGAGCCCCGTGTCCCGGCAGTGAGCCCCGTGTCAATGAGCTCCATGTCCGGGCAGAGAGCTCCGTGTCCCTGGGGGCTCCCAGGTGGGGAAGGTACAGAGGGAGTTCCCGCTCAGGCCTGGCCCATGGAGCCCCCCCTCTGAGGTCCCTCCCGGCTCCGGGGGTCTGGGATCTGTTTGTACCTTGTCCTGAATCGGAGGAAGTCTGTGGCCAGTTTGTGCGAGGTGGTTTATAAAAAGCAATCAAAGCTGGGGTTTGATTTCCTGCTGGGCAGAGCGGGGCAGGGCAGACTTCAAAGCCGGCGGGGAGGGCGCACGTGAGAGATGGGGCCTCTGCCTGTGCTGGAACAGGGGGACTCCCCTCCCCCGGCCCAGGAGCCCCTCCCCGAGCTTTGGAGGGCGCAGCAGGGGCCAGTGGGCCTGGGGGTGGGCGCTTTGATCTCCTCCCTCGGTGCCGGGAAGGCCCTCTGTTGTTTCCCTGGGGCAGGGCTGGGGGGGCACACGGGGGTCACTCTGGCCGGAGCAGTGCCCTGAAGTGCTGCTTTTACTTCCAGGTGAATCCGGCTTGGGAAAATCCACCTTGATCAACAGCCTGTTCTTGACGGATCTGTACCCGGAACGCTACATTCCTGGCGCTGCAGGTACGTGGGGGGCACGAGGGGAGGGTGGGGTGGGGCGGGGCTGAGCCCTTCCCGGGGGCCCGCTGAGCTGGCCGCTAGTCAGCCCCGGTCCCCACGTGTGCCTGCGTGTGTGTCTGGTGTGTGTGCGTGAGTGTGAGTGTGTGTGTGTGCGTGTGAGTGTGAGTGTGTGTGTGAGTGTTGAGTGTGAGTGTGTGTGTGTGTGTGTGTGTGCGCGCGCGAGCTCTGGGGGACGGCCCCACTGCGGGCAGAGGCTCCTGGCAGAGCCCAGTGGGCACCGTCGGGGGAGCCCCTTGGGAGTGCGCAGAACCCCAGGAAGCCCTTCCCTCAGGATGTAGCCCAGAGGACACACCTTCGGCCTTTTTTTTTTTTTTTTTTACAATCCACTAAGTGTCTGAGGCTGGACTTGGAACTCAGGTCCTGCTGTGCTCCCTGGTCCCCCATGTCCTCTGCTCTTGAGGAGCTGGCAAGACCCCCCCCTTCCCCTGGTGGTCTGCTGGGAAAGGCTGGGTGGGGCCTACAAAGGGGGCGTGTCTGGGTGGGCTTCCTGCAGCGGCTGAGCAGCGCGGCCCCTGCTCCTGGAGCACTGGCCGACCCTCGCCCTCGGTCCCCTGCTTCGCCGCCTCTTGTCATACTCCCGTCCCCACTGAGCAGCCAGTACACCCGGGTCACCAGGGTGTGTGGTAGAGGGGGGGCCTTGGAGGCTGTAAGACCTGAATTCAAATCCTGACTCAGACCGTGCTGGATGACCAAGCACTGATCTTCCCCTCTCTGGGCCTCAGTTTCCCCATCTGTTTACAGATTGGCGAGGATCCAGTGCTCACGGAGCACTCTGCACCCTTTAAGAAACCTTGTCCCTGCGGGGATCAGTGGGGCTGTCGGGGTCAGTCCCCAGGTGCCGTCGGCCCCCGGAGGCTCTTCCAGCTCAGCCGGCCTGGGGGCCCGGACTCACTTCAGGGGCCCCCTTGTTGCCTGGCAGCTTTTGGCCCGCACTCCCTCGAAGCGCCGGCTGCTGAGGCTCTGGGGCCGGGGCCCACCCCTGGGGCTCTGCCTGGGCCTGCGGGGAGGGGCTCTTAGCCAGCCCCTTTGTCTTGGCCAGGAAGCGAGACTTGACCTGTTTTCATTTCAGAAAAAATTGAGAGAACGGTTGAGATCGAAGCATCCACGGTGGAGATCGAGGAGCGAGGAGTGAAACTCCGGCTGACGGTGGTCGACACGCCGGGATATGGAGACGCCATTAACAGTCAAGACTGGTACGTGGGCTTGGGCTTGGTGGGCGCCAGTCCTGGCTGCAGAGAAGTCCCAGAGGGGAGACCGGCTTCCCCGGGGCAGAGGGCGCTGGCTTGGAGGCGTGGGCTCGGCAGCTCATGGCCCACCTCGGACTGCCTCTGCCCGCCTCTGCCCGCCTCTGCCCGCAGGACGCTCGCGCCCCGAGGGGAGTCTCTCTCCCAAGCAGATCACTCTCCTTCCGCCAAATGGGCAAGCCCGGCCATGGTGCCTAACAAGTGAAGGGGTGAAGAACAATTGCTGATGAAAATGGAGGTTCAGGGCTCCTCTTTCAGGGGGCTGCCTTCGGATCGTCCTCCCTGGGGCTCGCCAGGGGCTGTGGGGGCTGCCGGCCTGCAGGCCCTGCGGCGCTCAAGAGAGAGTGGGGCCGGGTTAGATTGGCCAGTCAGACAAGCTGCTCTGAGCTTTTATCAAGTGCCCACTATATGCCAGGTGTAGTGCTGGGGGTATAGGGACAGAAATGGAGCAGGCCCTGCTCTGCAGGAGCACATGCACACACACACTCGCACACACACACACACACACACTCATACTCACACTCACACAGACTCACACTCACATACACATTTACACTCACACAGACTCACACTCACACACGCTCACACACACAATCACACTCACACAGACTCACACTCACATACACACTCACACTCACAGAGACACACACAGACTCACACTCACACACACATGCTCACACGCACACACGCTCACTCACATTCACACTCGCACACATACACACTCATACCCACTGCATAGCGTCCGGCCCAGAGCAGCCTTGGCAGGGAAGGCATGAGCAGTCCGTGGGCTGGCCGAGGCCTCCCGTGCCAGGGGCACCTGCGCTCAGTCCGTCAGGAAGCAAGGGGCTCCCAGAGGGAGAGGAGAGGGGGTGGCCAGCGTGTAATAACAGGGAACGGCGGCTTCCGTGTGCCAGGCACGGCGACCCCCACTTGATGTTCCCAGCCCCCTGAGGGGGGCTCTCCCTGTGTCCATTATACAGATGAGGAAAGGAGACACACCGTGGGGGGGAGATGGCTTGCTAGGGTCTCACGGCTGGTAAGCGTCAGACTCCCGGCCTGGTGCTCTGTGCCACAAGCTGCCCAGCACAGGAATTAGTCGTTGATCCCAGAGAAGGACCTAGAGACCCAGAGCTCCCTGGCCTTGACCCCTGCTGAGTAGGGGAGGGCCATGGTCAGCCTTGTACCGTGACCGCTGGGGAGGGGCCGGGTCAAACAGGGAGTCCGTGGACCGGCTCCGTGAAGGTGATGGAGTCAAGGAGAGGCCCAGGGCCGTCTCCACCGCAGTAGGAAAGCCTGGAGGGACATCCTGGGGCCTTGGGGTGCGGCCAGTGAGGGCTGGACAAGCCCGGCCCTGAGGGTGACGACCGGCGCTTCTGCAGCTGCTCCCAGCAGGCCTCAGGGCGGGCAGGGCAGTATTGCGTCTGAGGACCTCAGGCCTTGGGCCCCTCGTGCGGAAGGACTGGAGCCAGCTCCTTGTGGCCTCTCACTGCTCCCTGTCATCTTAGAGCCGGGGGGGCTGCCAGGAGGGTGGCCTTTGGAAGCAGGGAGTGACTGCGTCGGAGAGCTTTGAGTTTGAGGGAAGGGAGAGGAGGGCACAGGATGGTGCTGCTCGCCTGGCACCCGGCTGTGTCGCCGGCCTACGGGCCACTAGTTGCCATCTCAGGCGGCTCCCCTCCTGCTGAAGGGGCTGACCCGGATTATTTCCCCTTAACGAGGGTGGCAGTTGGCCTGGGTACTTTAATTTCCGTTTGGAAAGCAAGTCCCTGAGCCAGTTGCACCCGGATGGGCAGATTCCCCACGTGCTGGGCCGTCCCTTCAGGCAGGAATGGCCCGGGAGGGCCGGAGCCCGGCCTGGGCCTGCAGTGTCAGCACTGGGAGCGCGTCCAAGGGTGGGTGGGCCCGTGACCTCTCTGCCTCTCTGTTTACCGCGGCTGCTTCCTCTGAAGCAGATGTCTGCGCTGGAGGAGAGGGGCTGGGCAGGAAAGTGTGGGGAGGGTCAAGGGGAAGGGCAGCCTGTGGCTCTGGGGGGTCCGAGCAGCGCGCCTGCTTCCCCGCGCCTTTGTCCTGGGCCTCCCGGCGCCTTGAGCCACCAGTGCCGTGCTGAGTGGGGCCCGACAAGGCCGTAGCAGCGACCCGAGAGCCCCTTCTCTAAGTGCCCCTGCAGGTCCCCAGCCTTCGGGGGTGGCGGGAGGGGAGAAGGCTCTCGGGGCTGACCGGGACCCTATGAGCCACGGGACCCTATGAGCCACGGCACCCCTGCTTAGCGGCAGCTGTTGGGGCTGTGCCTCTGAGCCCCCTAGAACTGTGGGAATAAGAGGGTGTCTCTCAGGTCTGGTTTGTGTCGTCAGGGCCCCGGGCCGAGCTTCCCCCTCAGCGGGGACTTAGCGGGGTTCTCGCAGGCGGTCAGCGGCCGTGATCGTCGGGGCCTCAGTCGCTCTTGTTTTTTGTTGGGAAGTTTAACTCCTGCAAGTGCGTCCCCATCACTGCTCTCCCCTCCCCCTCTCAGCATCCCGTGTGTCAGCATCACTTTGCTCCTGGTACGGCTGGGACAAGGACGCCCTTGTTTCCTCGTCTCTGGTCCTCTAGAAGGGGCACTCGTGGCCCCAGCTCTGCGCTGGCCGCCCTCTCCTCTGCGTGTCGGACACCTGGGGCGAGGAGAGCTGACCTCCGAGGACCCATCTGTGCTCCTGCAGTGAAGGCGCCTCCCATCACCCACCCTGGGAGCACTCCCCCTGTACTGTCTGTGCTCCTGCAGGGAGGGCTTGTCCCATCACCCGCCCTGGGAGCACTCCCCTTGTGTTTCCCCGTGTCCATCCGTGTTTCTGCAGTGAGGGCACATCTTGTCACCCACCCAGGAGCACTTCTCCCTCCTCAGCACTCCTCCCTGTGTCTGTCCGTGCTCCTGCAGTAAGGGCACATCTTGTCACCCGCCCTGTGGAGCACTCCCCCACGGACCCATCTGTGCTCCTGCAGTGCGGGCTGTCCCGTCACCCGCCCTGGGAGCACCAGCTGTCTCTCTCCTCCCATCTACTAGGGTGTCAGGCAGGCGGTGATGGGCTTCCCAAGGCTGGGCCTGGGCTGACGGTCAGTCAGCAAGCACTTATTAAGTGCCTAGTCCTGCTTGGCCCTGAGCTAAGCAGTGGGAAAGTAAATGCAGGCAAAGAGAAAGCCAGTCCCTGCCCTCGAGGAGCCTCCGTTCTAATGGGGAGATGGAGCAGAAAGGGGCTGGGGGCCCCCTTCAGTGGTGCTTCCCAGAGGTTGAGGCCCAGGGGCTGCGGTGACTTCCGTGGTGTGAGTTCTAGGGGAGGAGGGGAAGTCTGCAGGAGGGCCTAGGGCCGGGCTGTTCCCCCAGGCCGACCCAGAACACACGGAGGGCCCCTTGCCTCCATTGGGAGAGGGCACAGGTTGGTGGGGGGCTGCTTGTTGCCAGGTTGTTCGTGGCTTCTCACTGAACCCCCTTCTCTCCTAGTGGCCTGGCCTGCATGTGGCCACCTCTCGGGAGAAGGACCCGGTGTTCTTTAAAGCACCCAAACTTAGGGCAGCTTCCAGGGGAGGAGGGGGTCAGCATGGCGCAGATGAGCCAGGGGCCTGGTGGGTCTCCCCCAGCTCTGGGAAGGCTGAGCAGCAGCGCGCTTGGGAGGAGAATCCCCGGGGAGGCGTTTCATTGGCCCCCGGAGCTGGATGCTTTGTGGCCTGCGATTGTTGCCGCTTAGTGAACGATGGGATCCCTTGGTGGCCCTTTTCTTTCAGTGGGATAGTCCCGTTCTTCTCTGAAGTCCCTCCTTCCAGGCTCTGGTGCCACCCATACCTACCCACCATGCGCCTCCATGCGCCTCCCCCGCCCACCAGGTGCCGTCCGGCTCTCGCTCTGAGTGGCCGTGCTGCTGCGGAGCGCCCCGGGAGATGCCCACACTGAAAAGATGGCTCTGTCTTCGGGGGCCAGCCTTTGTATCCCCCTCAGCTGCGGGCCCAGCCCCAGGGTCCGTCTGAGACATCCCTCCTGTCATCTCTGTCACCTCCCTACCTCCCCAAATCCTCAGCACTTTGGTCTACTGGAGAATAAATTACAGCTAAATCAGAATTGTTTTTTAAAAACCCCAGTGGGTGCTTCATGTTAACTGAAGAGCTGAGCTTTTGCGGGGCTGATGCTGGTCATTTCGAGCTGGCCCTCCCTGGGTCTGACCCTCCTGGGCTTGACCCCCACTGGGGTGGACCTTCCCTGCAGCACAGCCTCCTTCTCTGGGCAGGAGAGGGGCTTAATCAGTGCTGATTGCATAGGGAGTGCCTGGGGCATCCCTATTTTACAGATGAGGAAACTGAGGCTGGAGAGGAGATGGCAGGGACTCGCAGCCAGTCACTCCACCTCTCAGTCTCGGACTCTTCCTGTGTGTGATGGGCGCAGTGACCAGCTCCTCTCGGGACAAGCGTGACGGCACCGGGCCAGGGTACTGAGGCTCCTGCCTCTGAGCCCGGCTCCGCCTTTGTGAGCCCGTCTGCGTCCGGGATTCTGCCGCAGCTGCCCTTTGACCTCCCTGTCAGAGGCCTGTGGGACCTGACGTGATAGGGTGCTTGTCAGTCAGAGCTGGTCCGCTTTCCCCCCAGGGTGTTGTCTCGGCACGAAGCTGATCTCTCTCTCCCCACGAGGCGCCCGCCTGGTTACTCCCCTGCAGCCCAGTGGTGGTAGGAGGCTCTGACCAAGGGGCAGCGCACCAGTTCAGCAGCTGATGGGGAAGCGTGGGCCGTGGATTTTTAATCCTGGGCCTGTGGCTCCATGATGCTGTGCAAATGGAAGCAATTTGGGGCCTTTTTTCCTCCAATATTTTTGTTTCCCTTTCACCCCAGAATTATGACCCCCATTTTATGGATGAGAATTAGAGAATTATTCCTTTGGGGGCTGATATTTTTCTCCTCTCACCCACAGCTTCAAAACTATCATTTACTACATCGATAATCAGTTTGAACGGTACCTTCATGACGAGAGTGGGTTGAACAGGCGCCATATTGTGGACAACCGTGTCCACTGCTGCTTTTATTTCATCTCCCCTTTTGGTCACGGGTAAGTACGGATGGCGGAGACTTTGATCAGAGGCATTTCCTGGATTTAGTTTCCCAGCTGCCCCCTCCCCCTGTCCTCCCCTCCCCCCCCCCCCCCACCCCCGCCCCAAAGAATGCAGAGGCATACCCTTCTTTTCGAGAACTAGGTCATTGCAGCCCCCTGCGGCTGGCTCAAAAGCATCCTTGGGATCAGTGCCGCCTTCTGTTTGGCTGCATTCTTGGAGGAATTTGATTTCACTCTAGAGCGGGCATTGAATTATTGCTGGAATGGATGAAAATTGACAGGAAATGGGCAGTTCCTCCCAGAATCCTTTTGGGCGCGACTTAACCATCTGAATGAATGCTTGTTGCCACCACGTGCATTTTTCTCCTTGGTGGCGGCCTTGAGAATGGCCCTCTCTGCTTCTGACTTTGTTAGAGCCGGGTGTCCCTCACTGACCAAACCGCTGACATCAGTTCTTGGGTCCCTTCCAGGCTGAAGCCCTTGGATGTGGAGTTCATGAGAGCACTTCACAGCAAAGTGAACATTGTGCCAGTGATTGCCAAGGCAGACACCCTGACGCTGAAGGAGCGTGAGAGGCTGAAGCACAGGGTAGGTGGCGCGTGTGGGAAGCTGCAGGCCCGCGGCCAGCCTGGGAGCCGGAACCATCAGCAATGGCCAGGCGGGCGCTTGGTGTGATTAAGAGAAGATTTTAGAAATTAATGCAGGATCACTCATAGGGAAAGTTTTATAATGAGGCCACTGTGGGACTGAGTCGGACCCAGCTCTTTTTCAGATGCACGAAAGATGTAGGAGTTTAATGATCCATTTAAAGAATTGCCGGGTTGTTGGATCAGTGTCTCATTGGCCATTTTGATGGAAAGCCTTCATGTTGGAATTGATTCTTTTCAAATTGTCGATGGTGAACTCCACGTCCACTTTTTAAATTCAGTAACATGTCAAGAAAAATTTTAGCATTCATTTTTACAAGATTTTGAGTTCCAAATATCCCCTCTCTTCTTCCAAAGAAGGCAGCTCGTTTGATCTAGTTTGTACTTGTGCTGTCATGTAAAACATGTTTCCATGTTAGTCATAGTTGTGAAAGAAGTGACAGAAAAAGGGGAAAAGACCATGAGAAAGATCAAAGTAAGTGAGAAAAAAACTGCTTCGATCTGCATTGCAAGGCCGTCAGTTCTCTACCTGATTGTGGAGAGTGTTTTCCTTTGTGCGTCCTTTGTACTTGTCTTGGGTCACCCTGTGACTGAGAAGAGTTGAGTCAGTCACGGTTGAGTCATGTGTGGCATCGTTGATCCTGTAGACGGTGGTTTCCTGATTCTGCTCACGTCACTTTGCGGCAGTTCGTATCCGGGTCCATTTCTTCATTTTGACTTTGTGTGGTGGAGGTGGCCCGGAGGTTGGGAGGATTGGAATGGGGAGGAAGGGTTTCCCGGGCCTCAGACGTGTGTGAGTAAAGGGTCGGCAGCAGGGGACCTGGGTCTGACGCTTTGTTGCGCAACACATTGGGCGGGAATCTCGGCTCGTCTCGGCCCGAGTTTCCTTCTGTGGCAGTTGGATGTGACGCTACGTTACAGACTACCTCATGAAGGAGCTGGGGATAAAGAATCTAAAGCGCGACAGAAATAGAAGATATTAACGTAATAACATTGCTCGAAGGCTCTTTTTTACAAAAATCTTTACAGGAAATAATCTGTTACAATCAGTTTCCTTCCCCGTTCACATCAATCCTTCGTGATGCCTTAATTAGGCTGCTAGACATCCTGGTGGATGGAGCTCTGGATGAGGAGTCAGGAAAATCCAAGGTCCGGTCTTGCCTCTGGCACTCTGTGGCCCTGTGACCCCGGGCCAGTCTTTTACCTTTTACCTTTCAGCATCTGACCTTTCTCAGATCCAGTGTCTTTATTTGTAGAACATTATCTCACTTACAGGCTTGTTGTGAGTTAATAAGCATAGAGGGCTTTGCTCACTCTCTCTCGTGATTATTAATATCTCATTGTAAACTATCGTTAGATAAATTTTTACCTGATAATTTGTTATTTAAGTTATAGAGCTCCCAGGGGTCACTGGTAGACTATCTACACTTTGCATCTGTGACACCTCCCATCTGCAGCAGCCCCCAGCTCTCCTAATCTGAAGTGCCCCTGCCACCCTTCCCAGAGTCACAATTCACTAGAGAAAACAGACGCTCGGAGGGCTGGAGGCACATGGCAGGTCCTCTTTACTTCTGCCATCTTTAGAGGCCTTACTTTCCCTTGCTAACTCAACTTAGGCAGAGTTGGGCACCCCAACTCCTTACAAAATGGGAGTGGGCTTTCCTGTCATACCCACAAATGCTGTGGGACTGCTCCCCCCCATGATAATGATCCCCTCCAGACTCGCCTGCCCATTCTGTATGACTCTTTCTGTTCATTTCCTACTGGGGCCTTCCTCCATTTCCCTTGACATCACTTATGTGCTGTAGACTATACAGACCTTACTCTGCACAGATGGCTGCCCGTCTCTTTGGATTACACATCTCCTTGATGGATCCCTTGTCTCTATCGTTAGCTATAAAAACATTTTTGATTCAGTACCATTGCCTTATGGGTAAAAGGTCTTAACGTGGGATTTGGAAACTTGTTTTTTAAATGTTTTGATAACTATTTCAATAGAATTGGTTTCTTTAGTAATCCTGTGTATTTTATGTATTGGCAAACGTGATTCTGAGAAGGGGCTCGTGGGTTTCTCCAGATTCTCAAGGGAGTCTAGCCCTACAGAGATGAAGAAGTCCTGCTTTATGGGAAAACCGGGAAACTAGACAAGTCCAATTTATACCAAGATCAGCTCAAATGGGTCCATGGTTTAGACATGATGATCATATAAACAAATTAGAGAGGAGCACGGGGAAAATGACCTGTCAGATCTATAAATAAGAGAAGAGTTTATTTATTTCTTCTTTTTTAAAAAATTTAAATTTAGTTTTTCATTTTCCAGCTTATGGTCAAGTAAGAGTTAAGATCATGGGAGGTAAAATGGACAATTTAGATAGTGTGTAATTAACGAGTTTTTGCACAAACAATACAAATGGTGCCAAAATTAGGAAGGAAATGGGACACGGGGAAAAAAAAATTTATAGCAAGCTTCTGATAAAGGCCTCATTTCTCAAATGTATAGGAAACTGAGCCAAATTTATAAAAAATGGGACATTTCCTAATCATGTGGTCAAAGGACACAGACACCTTTCAGAAGAAATCAAAACTATCTGCAATTCTATTAAAAAAAAAGCTCTAAATCATTGTTGATTAGGGAAATGCAAATTAAAACAACTCTTATACCCATCAGACATGACAGCAAAGGAAAATGAGAAATACTGAAGGAGATGTGGGGAAATGGACATGGATGCACTGTGGAGGGAGCGTCCTGGCTGGAGGGCAAAGGTAACGTGTAAGGGCACACCTCGGTCTGTAGGTTGGAGTACATTCCAAAAGCCGAGGTATACCTGAGAAGAGGGAGCTCAGAAACATGACTGGGAAAGGACCAGCTGCAAAGGCCGCTCTCTTATTTGTGACACTTTGGTGGGTCCTGAGGAGGGTCACTCTTGCTTCCACTGGAGTTGCTCTAGATGACAAGGTGTGGAGGGGCTGCCCAGGTCAAGAGTGCTGCGATCCTTATAAGAGCCTTCTCTAAGATCTGTTTCAGGCAAGACTAGAATTCTTGTCTTGATAAGATAAGGCCTGGTGAGGCCCTAAAGGATGCTTCGCTTAAGATCAGTGAAATGGGGGCATTTTTTCCTCAACCAAAATTAAAAAAAAACCCAAAAAACTAGCTTTTCTTTTTTTCTTCCTTTGCATCTTACTCTTTTTTCAAAATAAGTTATTAACGCCTTTTGTTTTTACATCATCTACATTTCCCACTGTGTTCCGCCTCTCATCCTTTCCCAAAGAACCATCCTTTATAATAAAAAACCTAAAGAGGGGGAAAAGTTGAGGAAAAAGAAACTGCCTCTGGAAGAGCTCAGGAGGAGGAGAGCTGCATCTGACTCCTGTGGTCTCTGCTTTGGGGCCAGACCCGGGGTTTGGCAGCCTCTGGCTCGGCTCTGGTGGTGTTACTGTTCCCATTTCTGTAGGGGCCGGAGTTGTGGCCACGGTTTGTCCCGGCTCCGCTTACTTCACTTTGTATCAGTTCCCAGCGAGCTTTTCCATCCTCCTCCACACGGTTTCTGGCAGCTCTCCGTGCCACGGTGTGTTTAGCCATTCCCCGGGCAAAGGGCCTCTGCCTTGTTTCTAGGCCTTGGCTGCAGCCAAGAGTGTTGCTGTGAGCGTTGGGGGCCCAGAGGCCTTTCTTGTTCTCGCTCTCTTGCTGAGATACCTGCCTTGCCTCCACGTCTTACCGGTTAACGTTGTGCTTGGAGAGCGCGCTGACGTTAGCACCGGACGTGGATTTTCTGCTCTAAGGCGCCATTCTCTCCCTACAGGTCAGCCTTTCAGTACCGACAAGTCGTCAGAAGCTTTGAGCAGGGCATCCTGTCATGAACGGGTGCGTCTCCTAGTGAAATGCCACTTAGTCCTGCCCTTTGATGTCTCATGCCGTTGGCACCCATTCAGTTTCAGTTCTAAATAGAAAAAAAGGAAGATGAATTTAATGTCAGGGATCTGACCCAGCACCAGGGTCCTGCAGGGAGCCTCTTGGGGTACAGGGGAGGCCACCATTTTCTGCAGGGGTCTGATCCTTGAGCCACAGCCCAGGTCATGGGGCCGATGGACACCGAGGGCTGTGACATTGAGCTCCTTCCTGTCGGCTGAAGGAGTGGGAAGGAGGGGAGCCCTCTCTGTCCTTGGGCCGCGGTGACCCATTTGGGTGAGGAAAGACGTGTGTTAGGTCGTTCCAAGCGTCCGTTGCTTCGTGGAGGAGTGTGTCAAGTCGTTCCAAGAAAGCCGCGGGCGTGTTTTCCCTGGGGAAATGACTGTATATTATTCCAGCTCCCAGCGTCTCGGTGAGAAGGTGACTAATCAACTGTGAGAGCCGAGGTCTTGGCCGCCATGATCACAGGCCTGATAGGTTTTAGAAGTCGCTGCCATTTGGCGGCCAATCTGAGGCCGGGACTTTTTGTTTTGATTTTTCAGAGCAGGCATCGAGTTCTTGAGAAGGAAGCCAGGCCCGGGGCCGTTCCTGTTTGGCCTTGCTGGTCCGGCGAGCCCTTTCCCCCGACCTCCCCCCACTCGAATGGGAAGCTCGGGAGGAAGCCCGCCCGCAGGCATGACTTCATGAGAGGGAGCGGGCACTGGGTGTTGGCGTGAGTCCTTTCTTGTTCACGTTTCCCAGGGGAAGCTAATCTTCAGAAACACAGAACCTCTGGAGACCAATAAAGCGGACGCGAGGAGAAGCAAAAGGGTTTCATTGTTGAACCATGAAATAGAGTTTGTTTTTATTGCTTCTCTTTTATCCTTCAGGAAGGCCCGGGCTTGAACAGCTGCGATGTGTTGTTATCTCGCACCCCTGCCTTTGCCTTTCCCTCCATTGTTTCTGCTCCTTTTTATCCCGGCCACTGCTGACAAGTCAAATGGGCTTCGTGTTTCATGTGCTCACCTCCTGTTCCCTCAGAGACAGCAGCACTGCCGAGTGAGCATCCCCCCGAGGATGGCGGCGGCCTGGGTCTGAGCTTTGTGTCCCTTCCCAGCTGGCTCTCTGGTGTCTGAGAGAAAGGGCTCCGCTTTCCTGCTTGGGTATTCTTTAGGTGTGTTCTGAGATAGAGGTTTCTTGAGCTGAAAAGCAGCCTGGGAGAGCATCTGGTCCAACTCTTTGTCTTTCGGCACTAACTGTTGTCCAGGAAAATGACTGTTTGTTCTCTATCTCTGCCCCCTTTGTGCCCTGGGTAGCTTTTGCCCTCATCTTTCTTTTTTTGTTTTTTTTTGTTTTTTTCATTTTCTTGAAAGTTTTCTTTTTTTTTTTTTTTTTTCTTTTCTTTTCTTTTATTTAATAGCCTTTTATTTACAGGTTATATGTATAGGTAACTTTCCAGCATTGACAATTGCCAAACTTCTTGTTCCAATTTTTCCCCTCTTTCCCCCCATCCCCTCCCCTAGAGGGCAGGATGACCAGTAGATGTTAAATATATTAAAATATAAATTAGATACACAATAAGTCTACATGACCAAACTGTTCATTTTGCTGTAGAAAAAGAATCAGACTCTGAAATATTGTACAATTAGCCTGTGAAGGAAATCAAAGATGCAGGTGGGCAAAAATATAGGGATTGTTGCCCTCATCTTTCACAAACTCCCAAGGACCTTCCCCTTGGACTTCGGTGGGCTGCACTGTGACTCACAGGATGCCCAGTGATATTTGTCACAGGCATTTAGTGGCTGGTTTCTCCCTTCTTCCAGCCATGTGTGTCCATGTAGCTTTCCCCACTTCTTGTGCTCAGACCCCGGTTGGTAACTGGCTACCTCCCATGGGTGCTCCTTGGGGGCCTGTGCCTTGCCTCCTTTGAGGCTGCTCCTGGTGCTTAGTCTCCGTGCCATCCACAATGTCTCCCTTATGTCTAATCAAAGCTGTTCATGGCCAAAAGGAGGCTACTGGATGCTTCAGTGAATGGAGCACTTGGCCTGCAAGACATGAGCTCAAATCTGCCTTCAGAGCCTGACTAGCTGTGTGGTCCCGAGCAACTCAAGTAACCCTTAATCCCCTGGAGAAGGAAATGGTCAACTACTCCATAGGCTTTGCCAAGAAAACCCCATGGATAGCATTGGTGTGCTATGGTCCACCAGGTTGTGAAGGATCATTCACTCAGAAGGACTGAGTCCCACCACCACCAGGTGGTTATCCAAGACGGTTGTTTACGTCTTGGTCGGGCTCATCTATGATAAAACCTCAAGAATTGTTTTGTTTGACTGTTTATTCTTGTCCCGAGGGTTTTCTTTTTCTTTTCCCAGTAAAGGGAGGATAGGAGAAAGGAAGAAGAAACTTTCAATAAAAAATTAAAAAAAAAATATTGCTAAGAAAGAAAAATGAACACTTAGGAAATGACCCTTGCTAATGTGGGCCAGTTGGAGGGAGAGCTAGTGCAAATCTTTGTTCTTTTCATCTGAGTAAGTAAACATTTTCAAGAAAAGAATTATTTTTAATTTCAAGAAGCACTTATTAAATGTGTAGTATGGGCAGCCCCGTGCTCATTAATGAGGACATGCAGACAAAAAAGAAATATTTACGCTGTCTAAGAAGCTTACATTAAGGATAGGAGTGTCTATATTTGAGGTAGAACATGTCGATAGAGAATCAAAAGCAAACTTCTTTTTGTACAGCAAAATAATGTTTTGGTCATGTATACTTATTGTGTATCTAAGTTATATTTTAATATATTTAACATCTACTGGTCATCCTGCCATCTAGGGGAGGGGGTGGGGGGGGGTAAGAGGTGAAAAATTGGAACAAGAGGTTTGGCAATTGTTAATGCTGTAAAGTTACCCATGTATATATCCTGTAAATTAAAGGCTATTAAATTAAAAAAAAAAAAAAAAAAAAGAATCAAAAGCAAACTATCTTGGGTCATTTCCAAATTGGGAAGGCAGGACTGGGAATCAAGGAATATGTCAGAATGCTAGGGCAAAAAAAAGCAAGAGGTGGGAGCTTTGATCTAGCAATGTCTCTACTGGTTTTTATCCCAAAGGGAGCATAAAAGACAGAAAAGGGCCTACATGTGCTAAATGTTTGTAGCAGCTCTTTTTGTAGTGGCAAAGAACTGGAAACTGAGGGGATGCTCCTCACTTGGACAGGGCTGAATAAGTCATGGCATATGAATGTGATGGAATATTATTATTCTATAAGAATTGATGAGCAGCTGATTTCAGAAAAGCCTAGAAAGACTTCCACAAACTGGTGCTAAATGAAGTGAGTAGAACCAGGAGAACGTTGTACACAGCAACGAGAATTTGTGATGATCAAGTCTGATAGATGTGACGCTTTTCAACAGTGAGGGGATTCAAGGCAGTTCCAATTGACTTGGGATGGAAAGTGCCATCTGCATCCAGAAGGAGAGCCATGGAAGCTGAATATGGATCAAAGTATAGCATTTTCACCTTTTAGAAGGATTGTTTGCTTGGGGGGGCTTTTTTTTCCTTTCTCAGGTCTTTTTCTCCTTTGATCTTTTTTTCTTGTACAGCTGACAACTACAGAAATATATTTAAAAGAATTGCACATATTTAATCTGTAAAAGATTGCTTACTGTTTTAGGGAGGGAGAAAATTTTGGAGCATCAAGTTTTACAAAAATGAAAAATAAATACTGTTGGAAAAAAAATCAGGAGGTGGGCCTCTGAGTAGGCCAGATTGGATGAAATATAAAGTGTGAAGGTGAGTGATATGGCACTTATGACAGGCTGGAGCCTTTAAAGTCAGGTAAAGGATTATTTTGTGTTTGCTTCTAGAGGTGACAGGGAGCCATTGAAGCTTCTTGAGGAGGGGAATAATATGAACAGCTAAATATTTTAGGAATATCACTTTGACACTCGTGTAGAATGGAGAGAGGCCTTGGTTAGGAAGTGATGAAGGTCAGATTTAGGATGCTCGTGTTGTGAATGGAGAGAAGGGGAGGTGGCAGGTAGAGACAAATATGGAAACAGAATTGACAAGACTTATTGGAATAGAAATTGTGTGTGTGAAGGAGAGTGAGAAGTTGAGGGTAACCCACATTGTGGACCTGGGTGAGTGGCAGGGTCATGGTGGTCATAATGAAAATACAAATTCACATGAGTCTTTGAGATTTCCTCTGTGGACATTCTGTCCTCATCTGAGTTTGTGTTTTGCTCTTTCCTGTCACCATAGTAGCTTTCTGCGGTCAAGGGTCTTTTTTGTTTCTTGTTCATTTTCTTTCTTTCTTTTTTTTTTTTTTTTAAACTTTTAAGGTCGAGCTCTGCTCCTGAGCTAAGAAGTCCCAACCTTTCTTTGAAGCTCTGAGCTACGCCTTTGAGCACAGAGGCCCCTTGTGTTTGTGTGTGTGTGGGGGTAGTTTTGCCTACTCTTTTCAGGAAACAGTCTGGTTTCCCACAGTTTGCCTTCTGAGCTGGAACTAGGACTTCCCCCACTGTTTTACTCCTCTACTGAGCCAGGACTGAGGGTCTTAGTTGCTGATTTGCTGTGATTAAGACCCTGTCACTGGCTTTTCCACAATTTATCTGAGCTGGGCCGAGCATCTTTTTCACCCCAGTGAGACTGACCTTTCCTGAAGTTTTTTCAGTCCATCTTGAGCTGGAGAGCGGTTTCGTTCCATCAGATTCTATTCAAAGGTTTGGTTTCATGTGGTTTTTGAGGAATGGTCATAATAAAAATAGCAAATTTAGGGAGGGGGTGGATTTGAGGAGAAAAATAATGAATTTGTTTTGGATATGTTGAGCTTGAATATCTCAAAAGATAAAATATAAAAAAAAATCTAATGTTTAAAAAAAGCATAAAATTCATTTATGTGCCTTAACTCATTTCCCTGATCATGCCGGATAAGTAGGGACTCGGCCAGGCACTTCTGATGTCTCCATATGGTAAACCCAAGCTTTCCCAGGCTGATAATAGGGGCTGGGGCAGACTCTCCTCACCTCTCCGTGGTAGCCCAGGCTCTCCCTGATAGGACCCAATATAGCCTCTCCTCACCTCTCCAAGGTAGGCCAGACTGTGCCTGATTAGGGGCTGGTGCAGCCTCTCCTCACCTCTCCATGGCAGACCAGGTCACCCTTGGCAAGGGCTGGGCCTTTCTCTGGGTCCTCTCTTGGAACTGGCCGCATAAGTCATGGTATACGAATGTAATGGAATATTATTATTCTATAAGAATTGAAGATTCATTTCCACAGCCTCTCCTGCTGTGCAGCACTTGAGTCTCGGCCCCTTTGTAGTCTTCAGCCGTAGGCCAGTGTTTCTTTGGGGGTGAGAGAGCCTTGGCAGGAGGTGACCTTGGGGCCGGCTTCCAAGCCCTCACCGGTGCTGTCTGTCTCTGCTGCTCTGTCATGATGCCATTTCTCTTTCTCCTCCCCTGTAGATCCTCGATGAAATCTCTGAACATGGCATTCGCATTTATCACTTGCCCGATGCAGACTCTGATGAAGATGAGGAGTTCAAAGAACAAACCAGAGACCTGAAGGTGGGTTTGTCTTTGACTCTTGCTGGGGGTTTTTGTGGACTGTATTTACCAGCTTCTACTTGACCAAATCATGGCTGTGAATCGAGGGCTTTTATTCTTTGAAGACCTGGTTCGGGAAGAAAATGGATGAATTCATGGTAAAATCCATAGGCTTTTATGGCGTGGCATGAGCAGGTGTGGCGTGGCTTGTCTTGTTCCCCCGTTGGGAGCCCAGGAGAGGTTTAGAAGACAATCACTATTTCTAGGGGCCTCAGATCCTGGCTCTGCCATTTCTTTCTTGGATGAAGTCAGACAGGTGATTACCTGCTACGGGCCTTACTTTTGCTCATCTGTAAACCGAAGGTTCACTGAAAGTTCTTTGGACTTGACTTTGTGCTTCTCTTGTGAGAAGCACAAAAAACTCAATGTGGTAGCACAGTTTCAGGATTATTATCCTCATTTCATATTAAGGAAACGGAGACTCAGAAATCTAGAATTGGAAGGGACAGTGTCCTCTTCGATAGAATCAAAATTCCCAAGAAGTTAAATGGAGACAAGTTAAGTGGGAATTTGTGCCCAGCGTCTCCACAGGGCTGTCCTCAGTATCTTGTCCTTGGGACTTTGTGATGGCGGCAGCAGCAGGTCGAGCCTCCCTCTCTTTCATCAGCTCCCCTGTGTTTGGTGCCACTTTTGTGAATTAGTTCTCCCAGAGGCACTTGTGCCCCAGGGATATTCAGTAGCCAAGATTTTGGACTGTACACAGGACCAAAAGAGAAGAAAAGTTAAAAAAACCCCAACTTGCCCATGCCAGGTGATTCTGACTCGTTTCCCAGGAGTGGAGGCGAGTGCTCTCAGGGCATTCTGTCCTGTTGCAGGTCTGGCCTCTGGGATTAAGCAGAGGCCTGAATTGTTGAGTGGGGAGCAGGGAAGTAACATGGCAGATTATCTGATCCCCAAACCCTAAATGCACTTCAAAGCCTCTCCTGGTGGTGTTTTCTCAGCCCTCCTCTGGCCCACCAGCTCAGACCCCAAGGGGGCTGATTACAGGGAGGCCCTGCACTGACCTTATAGAGTTTGCTCCATGAATACGAACAATTTATTATCGGTACTGTTGGGCTCTGTATGCGTCCATTTGTGAATGATGATGACAGGTAACCTGTGGAGGGGAATAGCAATTCATTCTGATAATCCCATTGATAAAAATAAGGATGGTCATAACCTGATTTGTATGAGAGGCAGCCTCAGAGAGAGAGCCCTGGGTTCAAGCACCACTGCAGAGTGGGCCTTCTGACCCCCAGCAGCACTTGGAGAAGAACGAGCAAAGCCATTGGTGGTCAGCATTGGCAAAGTGTTTCCTTACTGGGCATTTCCTGCACTAAGGTAGCCATAGGTCAGAACCAAAACACCCCGCCACCCGGATAGCACTTGGGAAATTTTTTTAATAATATTTTTTCAATTATATATAAAAACATTTGTTAATATTTATTTTTTAAAAATTTGAGTTCCAGGTTTTCTCCTCTTCCTTCTCCTGATAAGGCAAGCAGTTGGATAGAGACCCCAAAGTGCAAAGTGTATTTCCATATTAGCCATGTTGTGAAAGGAAAAAACAGACTAAACCACCCCCCCCCCAAAAAAAAACCCAAGAAAAATAAGGAAAGTTTAGAAAGTATGCTCCAATCCACATTCAGATGGTCAGTTCTTTCTCTGAAGGCTGATGGCATTTTTCATCAAAAGTCCTTTGATCATTGTATTGATCAGAACATCTACAACATTCTCCTGGTTCTGCTCACTTCACTCTGCATCAGTTCATGTAAGTCTGTTCAGATCTTTCCTGCTCATCATTTGTTATAGCACCGGCGTGTTCTGTCACAGTCACATACCACTGCTTGTGCAGCCATTCCCCAAGACATGGGGAATAATGTCTGTTTTACTCCTCTACTGAGCCAGGACTGAGGGTCTTAGTTGCTGATTTGCTGTGATTAAGACCCTGTCACTGGCTTTTCTACAATTTATCTATTATCCACAATCTAATCTGAAATCTGATTGATTTCTAATTCTTGGCCACCGGCCAAAGAGCTGCTAGACATAGTTTTATAAATCTAGGTCCTTTTCCTTTTGATTTTTTAAATCTCTTTGGGATATAGACCTAGTAGGGGTATTACTTTGTCAAGGGGTGTGCCCAGTTTTATGACTCTTTGGGCACAGTCGCAAATTGTTCTCCATAATGGTCGCATCAGTTCACAACTCCCCAAACAGGGCATTAGTGTCTGAATTTTTCCCCATTTTCTCTAGCATTTGCCATTTTCCCTTTCTGTCTTGATGTGATGGTAGTATGTAAGAGTTGTTTTAATTTGCATTTCTCTATTCATTGATTTAGAGCAGGGGTCCTTAAACTTTTTAAATAGGGGCCAGTTCACTGTCCCTCAGACTGTTGGAGGGCCAGACTAGAGTAAAAACAAAAACTTTGTTTTGTGGGCCTTTAAATAAAGAAACTTCATAGCCCTGAGTGAGGGGGATAATCATCCTCAGCTGCTGCATCTGGCCCACAGGCTGTAATTTGAGGACCCCTGATTTTTAGAGCATGTTTTCATATGATTATATATGTATGTATGGCTATCTATAGCTTTGATTTCTTCTGAAAACTGCCCGTCCATATCCTTGGATCATTTGTCAGTCGGGAAATGAGTTATTTTCTTATACCTCTGACACAGTTCTTTGGGAAAGGCCTTATTTCTCAAATATACAAAGAAACTTGCTATAAAAATTGTTCCCTCTGGCCTCCCACCACCCAGTTTTCTGCTTTCCTTCTAATCTTGGCTGCATGGATTGGCTGGGAAATTTCAGAGCACTTTAACAAACATTATTGGATGTGACGATTGTTGGAACCCCCCCACTCCTCCAGAAGCAGTGGTTATCCATGAGCACCAGCTCACAGATTAGGCAGCTGAGGCTCAGTGAGCGTGGCTACTCACTCAGTGAAGGGCGCAGGCTGAGAAGGGAGCCAGTCCCTCCTGATTGGTTGACTAGAACACTCCCCATGGCACTGGGGCCTATTTTCCTGAAGCTGGGCCATAATAAAGAAAGGCTCATTCAGAAACCCACGGCGTATTTGGAGTGAAGGTTTGAAAACACCGAGCATAATATTGACGCATGTGTACTGCAGAAACTTGTGGGGAGCCAGAACTGGGAGCAGGGTGTTCCTGCAGGAGAGAAGGACCCACTGGGCCAGTGGAGAGTGTTTCTCTGCACAAGCAGATCCAGGGGGACAATGAGCGCCTCTCATCCTGTTGAAATCCAGTTTTTAGGCTTGGTTTTTGTTCTCTGGGCCTCAGAGGTCACCAGGCTCACTAGTGCTTTTCTCTAGCTGGGATTCATTGGAGCCACTGAGATTGGATGACCCAATTTCCCAAGGTCCTTTGCTAATGGCTGGTTGTGGGCGGTGTGGATGGAGTGACCTGGCTTTGGCTGTTTCCCAAGACCTCCTCCTTTCCACTTAGCTCTGATACCAGCGTGGCTGTGAAGCTGGAAGGGGAGTAGAGCCCCAGAGCCAAACATCAGCCAGGATGCCCTTCTGGGCAGCAGGGGCAGGAAGGATGAGGTCAAGAGTGACCCCCGGGAGGCTCCTGCTCTCATTCCCTTACATCAGGTAGAGCTGACTGCCTCGTACAAGATTCGCTCCTTCCTTTTCAATCTTGGCCATGGCCCTTCCCTAGTGCCTGAGGGGTTCTCTAAGGACCCTGCTGGCTCTCAGTCCCTTCAGCCTGTGATCAAAGCGGGGCAGCTTTTGTGCCTTGCTTCCTGTGCCCTTCTGTCCATCCCTGTGGAGGGTTCGGCCGCCGGGCCAGAGCCTTCTCTGCATCTGCCACGGGAGTCCCCTCTCCTGGCCTAGTCGGGTCTGCACTGAGCAACAGCACTTCTGTGCAGCCTCCCGGCCGGCTTGGCCTCCACTGCTTCCTGGCTTCTCCCAAGCCCAGCTCAGTTCTCTCTCGGCTCTTGATCCCAGTGGTTCTGCCCTCTCTGGGACTTTGCCTTTATTCTTCCCCTTCTCTTGCTCACAGCTTCAGTCTCTATCAGCCGACTTCCCTCTTCTGCCTACAAGCCTTGGGTTACTGCTTACTGTGTGCCAAGTGCTGTGCCAGGCCCTGAGGGCGCTAGTGCAGGAGCAAGAGCATCCCTGCCTCCCAGCAACTTAGTCAGTCAGGTGATCTCAGAAAAGTAAATGAGGAGGGATGAGAGAGAGAGAGAGAAAGAGAGAGAGAGAGAGAGAGAGAGAGAGAGAGAGAGGTGTATATTTGCACACTCAGTTGGGTATAGAAACCTATTGTATTCAAGGGGGAAATAGGATGGCAAGTGGATAAGAGAAAGAAAGGGGGAGAATAAAAGGAAGGATAAATTAAAGGAGGCAGTAATCAAAAGCAAAACAGACTTTTCAGGAGGGATAGGATAAACTGAAGAAAATGGCTTGCTTTAAGGTAATACACATTTAGTAATCTGTGCCTCAAAGAGAGCAAAGAAAAACGTTTTGAGCAGCCCTTTCTGTGAGGGCCAAGAATTGGAAATGGGAGATGCTCATAAATTGGCATAATGGCCAAATAAGTGGTGGCATATATTTGTGATAGAATATTGTCATGCTATAAGACATGACAAAGGGGATGGTTTCAGAAAATCCGGGGAAGACTCATATGAGCTGATGCAAAGGGAAGTGAGCAGAACCAGAAGTACATTGTACATAGTAACAGCAACATTGTAAGATGATCCACTATGAGTCTCAGCTGCTCTGATCAATACAGTGGTTCAAGACTTCTGAGGACTCGTGATGAAAAGTGCTGTCCACCTTCAGAGAGAAAACTAATGAACTCCAAGAGCCCATTGAAGTATAATTTTCTCTATTTTCGCATTAGAGCTAACATGGAATTATATTTTGCATGATTTCATCTATCATATTGTTTGCCTTCTCAATGAGTAGGAAAAGGGTAGGATGGAGAGAATTTAGAACTCAGAACAAAAAAAAAGTTTAAAATAAATCAATAATATTTAAAAAAATAAAATTAAACAACTCCTCAGTATTTTATGGCGTGCACTAAAAGTCTCCTTCACCGAGAAGTGTCCGGACTTCACCAGCCTCACCGCCCAAGGGGTCTCCAAGAGGTTAAGACTGTTAGATTAGCCCGTTTGTCTCACTCTCGTTTGTATATAGTTGTTTTCTGTTGTTTCCCTTCAAAATTGTAAACTCCAGGAGGGTGGCGACCGCTTTTTCCTCTCTGTGTTCCTAGCTTAGCCCGGTGCCTGGCACACAGTAAGCACTTAAAATGCCTTTCAGCTTAGCCACGTCCTTCCTAAAACGTGGTGCCTTGAATGGAACACCGTGGTGCTGCTTTGGTATGCCCAGGGCACCGGCCAGAAGCCCCGTCACCTCCTTATTCCTGGAAGCTGTGCCCCAGATGGCATCAGCCGTGGCCTTGCGAGCTCCCACCCAGCCCTGCCTTCCCATTGTGTGCTGGGAAAGGTCCTTCTTTCTGACTCTCTTTCTCAGTCTCCTTTGGACTAGTTGCCCCGGCCCTTAGCATACAGTAGGCACTACATAATGCTTGTTGGCTTTTTGGTGTGTTGGATCCTCTTAGTCTCTGTCTTTGACAAACCTCTGTCTTGGGTCCTTTTTGTTTCTTTTTTACATTTGCTCTCTTGGCAATCTTAGGATCTCTCATAGGAAGCTTTTTGACCTATGTATAATTTGTCACCTTCATATGTATAACTCCCCCATTCAAATATTCCTCCTGAAATCTAGGCTATTTTCTAGCTATATCTATATCTGTCTGTCTGTCTATTTATCCATCCACTTATCTATCTGCCTACCTACTTGCCCACCTACCTGTCTATTTATCAGTCTGTCTGTTTAGCTATTAATCTGTCTGTCTGTTTCTTTATCCATCCATCCATCTGTGTGTCCATCCGTCCATCCGTCTATCTATCTATCTAACCATCTGTCCTTGGGCTGAACTACCTGGATTTCCTCCTAGAATTTTAAATGCAACACGAGCAAAACAAAAACAATTTCCCACTTTTTAAAGTGGGCTCTTTGTCGTTATTGATCATGATAATAGTTCCCATTTGTAGAGTACTTTAAGCTTTGTGAAGTTCTTTATAAATATCTCACTTTATCCTTGCAACTCTCATGATGTGGGTGCTGTTATCAGCCCCATTTTACAGGGAAGGAAACTGAGGCAAACAGTGCGATGACTTGGCCAGAGTCAGAAAGTATTTGGAAGTGTCTGAGCCCATTTGTGCTTCCTCTGTGCTTCCATTTCTTCTGAGGAGATTTCGTACCAGTCCCTCAGCTTCAGGCAGGGTAGAAGGATCCTTCTGGCTTTGCTGCCCCTTCTCCCGGAGGCCCTTGCCATCTCTGGCACATCCCTCGTGTCCTCCCCCGGCCGGCCCTTGGCGCTGCTGCAGCAGCATCTTCAGAGGCCTCTGGCCTCTTCTGCCCTCGCTCAGTGGCTGAAGCATCTTCTCCCGGCCCAGGTTGGTCGGCACCTCTCTGCCCGGGAGCCTGCAGAGGAGCCCTCTGGCCTTAGGGTCAGTCACAGGGCCCCCTCCCATCAGTCTGATCCTGGCCCATGTTCCACACTTCAGAAGCCGAGCGCTGTCATGGGCCTTGGTTCGGATCTTGCCTTTGGACACTTCCTTCCTGGGTGGCCTTGGATAAGGCACTTCTCTGTGCCTCAGTTTGCTCATCTGTAAAAGGGGGTTGGACTCAGTTCCTTCTGCCTGCAACTCATTTCCTGTTGGCATCCTTTCTGAGGCTGCACTTTCTGTTTCTGCATCCTTTCAGTGGCTGCTCCCGGGCCTGTGGTGCGCCCTTGGCCCCTTTGTGTAACTGGGGCCCCATCCCTGCCTTCCTCACTCCCGCCCTTCCCCAGAACATTCTTGGCCTTCTCACTCTCCTGCCCAGCAGCCACTTTGGGGCTGCTTAGCTTCGCCTTCTGTTCAAGGGAACATGAGCTCCTCGAGGACAGGGACCAGTTTCCTTCTTGCCTACCCAGGGCCTGCACTCTTTGAACCAAAAAAGATGGCAGCCGGTTACAGGTAGCGAGTTCTGGGCTCCATTCCCAGCCCTGCCACTCGCGCCTCTCAAGGCCCTGAGCTCCTGCATCCTCTTCTCTACGATGAGGGGACCGAGGCTCCGTCCAGCCCTGAATCTGACCAGCTCGTGGAAGGGCCACGGTTTCCCAGTCCGGTCTTCCGGCCTCTCATCTTGCTCACCGTCTAGCTGGAGCCGTGTGTCCCGAGTTCTTTGACTGGAGCCGTGTGTCCCGAGTGCACTGGCTGCCTTCCCCTTATGGGGTTCTCCCCATAATATTTTTTTGTTGTTGTTCATTCATTTCAGTCACGTCCAGCTCCTTATGATCTCAGATGGGATTTTCTTGGCAGAGACCCTAGAGGGGTTGGCCATTTTCTTCACCAGCTCATTTTACAGATGAGGAGCTGGAGGCAAGCAGGGTGACGTGACTTGTCCAGGGTCACACAGCTAATAGGGTCTGAGGCCCGATGCGAACTCCGGAAGACGAGTTTTCTGGACTGCAGGCCTGGCACCCTGTCCGTTAGGGCGTCATCTATGATCCCCATCCTACAATTTAATGACAGGAAACTGTTATTCTGCCATTTCCCTTGGCTATTCATCCCCGACACTCCTTACTCACTTGGGTTCTGGCATATGGATTTTCACTGGGCTTTCCTGACGATACTTTCCTCTATTAAAATTGTTGTTATAGTATCTGCAAGCTCCTGTACTGCCTAATCTTTTTCTATTTTAAAATCGAAATTTATTCATGTAAATTCTAAGTAACTCACATTTTACAGTTGAAATTTACCAAAGGATCTCTTAACATTGGTGGATTTTGAGTCCAAAGACCTGTCCTCTAACCCTGGCTGAGCCGCCTGCTATCTGTGTGACTTGGGCCTTCCCAGGACTTCATTTTCATGTTCTGCAAAGAGGCTCCATCAGGGTGTCAGGCACGCAGCCTGTGGCCCCCAACATCCCTGAGTGTGGCCTGAGCCACATGAAAATATCCGTGGGAGATATTTAACACAATGGCTAATGCTTAAAACAAGTCAGTAGGTGGGGCTCTGGCAGGGATCCTCACCGGTGATTTAGTGACCCCATTTCTAGTAGACTCTGACCTCACTGGGTCATCGATCTCTTAGGTCCAATCTGACCGAAGCCTTTAAACCCACAGTGGTTCAGATACGCCCGGCGCAGATGCCCCCGAGAACTGATCTGGATTTTCTCTTCTTTCAGGCCAGCATTCCGTTTGCTGTCATTGGCTCTAACCAACTCATTGAGGTCAAAGGGAAAAAGATCCGGGGCCGCCTGTACCCTTGGGGGGTGGTAGAGGTGGAGAATCCGGAACACAACGACTTCCTAAAGCTGCGCACTATGTTGGTGTAAGTAAGATGGCCCCTAAGGCGAGTTGGGTTTTTGGGGGGGAACGTTTTCTTTGAGGGGCCTTTGAAACATTAGGTCTCCCTTTTTTTGTGTGATGTCTTGTGGGTGTTTTTCCTTCTACATGCGTAAGATAGAAAGTCACTTAATTATAGGAAGGAGGAGTAAGTCCTGACAAGCCAGTTGCAGGCTCCTAGGAGGGCAGCCGGGCTGGGGTTTCCCGTGATCCAGCGTTATTGTTGGGGGTCCCCGCTGGTGGTTGCCAAAGTTTTGTTCTTCCGAGTGGAAGAAGGTGCCCAGAAAGGCACCGAAGAAGGAAGCAGTGGGTGAGGGGGGACCGAGGGGAGCATCAAAAAAAATTTTTAATAGCATTTCATTTTTTCTAATTATATGTAAAGATAATTTTCAAAATTCATTTTTCGAAAGCTTTTGAGTTCCAATTTCCCCCCTCCCCAAGAAGGCAAGCCGTCCGATTTTGGTTATACACGTGCAGGTCGGTAAAATGTATTTCCACATTAGTCAGAAGTAGAAACAGAACCAAAGGAAAAACACAAAAAAGCCCAAAAAGCAAAGGGAGTCTGTTTGCTCTGCATCGGGACCCTTCTTTCTCTGGATGGGGAGGGCGCGTTCCATGAGGAGTCCTTGGGAATTGTGGGGAGGCCTCCCTCTGAGAGGGAGAAGGCCTTTCCCAGCATTGCCTGCTAAGAGACGGGAGTATGGACGAACTTTGGGGGTCTGTGTCTATGTGTAAGGAGGCTTCATTAACTAAGTCTAGCAGGCCCAGGGGGTGGCGCCAGCGGGAGAGGCCCCCGGACCTGGGCCCCTCTTGGGACCTTGGTTTCCTCTTCTGGACGAGGTGGGGGCCCAGGGGAGATGGTCCACCCGCTGTTGGGTGCCCCCGGGCTCTGAAAGGGCTCTGATTCCGGGAAGGCCGCAATCGTGGGCAGAAGGGGAGATGCCCCCGAAGGTCACCTCTGTTGGTCTGGCTCTGCTTCCACCTGCCCCAGGAGAAAGGCTGGGAGTCCTTGTCCAGGAGGGAGCACACCCAGCACTTCTGGGAAGCACATTGTGACCCTCTGCTGCCCTCTCGTGGTGGCCCGAGGACGCGCCAGCTGCGGTTACCGACAGAACCTGACAATGGTTGAGGAGCCCTGAGGTCCTCCCTTTACAGAAGGGGAAACTAAGGCACCGGGAGGGGGAGGAACCAGCATCGGGATGTGATTCCGGTGCTCTGCTCACTGCTGCAGGGAGCACTGGATGGGGGAGCACTGGGATGGGGGAGCACTAGGATGTGATGCTGCCTGTGTGTCTGTCTGAAAGTGAGGACTTTGGGCAGCTTCAGGCCACGATCTCTTCTGAACTGGAACCCCCGACTCTCCTCCCGAGCCGGGCTTCGTGGTGGGTGTGGCAATGAGATATCAGCACGTGCTCTTTTTCAGGGGGAAAATCACAGTGCTCTACACTCAGTAGGTGCCTAATAATGTGTGAATTTGTCGAAAGCCCACATGGACGTGCCCAGGCCGTCCCAGAACTCTCTGTGAGACGTTTGTCTGGGCCCGTTGCAGGGGACAATAATAACTCGCTTCTCTCGGGCTTTGAGGTTTTTAAAGGGCTTTCCTCAGGCTGTTAGGAGACAGGTAGAGGAAGAATTATTGTCCGCATTTGGCAGAGGAGCGGGCAAAGTTCAAGCGAGGTAATTCCTGCCCATGGCTGCATCGCCTGCCAGCACGGGCAGAGCCGGGGAAAGTCCATGCAGGGGCCCCCATGGGGGGCTCCCTGTGACACCACCGGTGAGGGAGGACTCCCCGTCAGTCACCGAGCGCTGCCCCGGCTGCCGGGAGCCTGAGGGACTTGAAAGCCCTTTCGGTCTCCTCACGTACAACGTGCGGCGGTGGGAGCCGGGAGCCTGCGGGCTGGGGTCGCGGCCATTCTCCTGACCAGCTGAAGTGTCAGGGCCGCGATGGCCAGAAGGGGCCGGTACCGGGTGCCAGTCACCGAGCGAGCTGAGGCTGGCAGGGTCATGAGAGGCGCCTTAAGGAACTTTAACGCACCCTTGGTGGGAAGAGAGAGCCAGGAGCCCCGGGGACAGTGCAGAGAGAGAGCGGCTCCGACGGGGCCCTGAGAGGGGGCCGCCCTTGCTTGCTGGTGCAGCCTCCGGGAGGCTGTCAGGGAGGCACGATGAGCTGAATAGCCCTTAGGGCTCCTTCCAGCGATATGGGCTGTGCCTGTGGATACGGCCCTTGGGCAAGAGACGGGCTGGCATCTCCGCTTTCTCCCAGAGGCCTTGGGACGGCTCATGGTTAGCAGAGGGAAATCCCCCATCTCTAAGTCCTGGCAGGGCTGCTCCCCTCCGAAGTTAGCTTGGTGACTCAGCGCGGGGATCTCCGTTTGCTGGCCCCAGGATGAGGGGCTCCGGGGGGTGTTCTGGGGTGAGAGCTCACGAGCCCTTTCAGGGCTGATCGTCTGCTTTTGGCGGCAGCTTTTTACCCAGCTCTCCCCTGACTCCAGGGACCGGGACCGCAGCGGTCACACCCCGTGGGTCTCAGCAGATGGGCCGGGCCATGACCTGTCGGTGAGAGGGGAATATCCAGGCCAAGATCCCCTCAGGGAGTGGGTGGGTGAGGATAATTGGTGGCTGAAGGGGGCGCTGTGGCATCCCTGCACCTTGGGCATCCCCCAGAGGTGCCCCCTGTGCCCGGGGCATCACCAGGGGCTGAGGCCGATGTTGCTGCAGCCCTGCCTTACGTGCAAGTGAAGCACAACAGCTCCGGGAGTCCCTGGGGAGGAGCCGCCGGAGAGGCTCATAACCTGGGCCTGTGGGGGGGGAAGGGCTTCAAGGAGACCTCCTTGCTTTAGCCTTTTGCAAGGGCGAGGGTGGATGGGCCCGTGCCCTGGAGTAGCCGAGACCTCGGCAGGACTTGGCGGGAATGCTCCCCGCAGCAGTGCAGCCTCAGCCAGGACTGCCACCTGATCCCCTCCCCCATGCTGACCCGGCCGGACTGGGCCAAGGGCCCGATGGAGGAAAGACGTTTGTGGGCCCCAGAGCTGACCCAGCTTCCACAGCCTTCCCAGCTCCCGGGCCCTAGGACCCGGCTTCCTGCCCCTTCTCCCTCCTCCCAGCTCCACGTCCCAGCCCAGCCACTGCTTCAAGCCCAGCAACCAAGGCCGGGGCCGGGCTTTCAGACAAAAGAGTCCTTGAGAGGCCCCTCGGGTGGTAGGAGGGCGAGGGACCGGAGACGGGCACACGGCCGCCCCCATCACTTTCAGGAAAATGACCTTGGACTGGCGATGACTGTGTGGGCAGAGAGACGGGCGCACCTGAGGGATGCTGGGAGGAGGGGCAGGGCAGAGCGGACGGCCCGGCTGGGGCGGCCCTGGGGTTTCCAGTGCCCTCCATGGCAACAGCACAGCTGGGGGAGGACCAGGAGGGGTCTGATGGGTGTCACCTCAGGTAGGCCTGGGTCCCCTCACACTGGCTTAGACAATGACCAGCTCGCATTGTCTGTGTTGTTTTGGCTTTTTTCCCCTTTCCCAATGACATTTTCATGGTCCGGGGGCGACTTGAGTGTGTCGGACTCCCGGCCCTCCCCTGCCCCCGGCACCGCGGCCCTGCCTGGACGCCCTCCCCCGGGCGGCCGGGCCCAGCCCTTGGCCCCCTCTCCGCGGGTTGGCGAGTGCCACGTTCCCCGTTGTGGGCAGCAGGCGGGACTTGGCCGAAGGGGCGCGGCCGTTCCGAACGGCATCGGAGAGACGGGGCCAGTTACCGACCTGCCCGTGCCCTGTGACCCACCGCTCACAGGGGCCCCCGAGGGACCAACCCAAGGCCGAGGTCCCTGAGCCCCCGCAGGGAGCCCTCGCATTAGGAAAGCGAGGGGAGCCAGGACGCCACTAGGTGGTGCCAGAGGGCCTGGAGCACGGGCTCCCCAGGAGGAGGACCCGGGTTCAAATCCAGCCTGAGACATTTACGGCTGCCTGAGCCTTTGCCCGGGAGGTCCCTCCATGTAAAATGGGGGTGATGATGGCCCTTCCCTCCCTGGGCCGTGAGGAGCCAATGGGGTGATGACTGTGCCGCCCTTGGGCCCTGTGGGCAGCAGGAGCTCCCCCCCCGACCTGGAAAGTGGCGGAGGAGGGTGGGACGTCTGTGCAGAGAGCAATGAGAGGGGAGGGGATCAGAGAAACGGGGACCTGCGACCCGAGGCAGCCGCGGGGCGAGGAGGACTCAGTGGTGGGACGGGAAGATCGGCCACCAGAAACTCTGATCACCGAAGGGAGCCGGCACAGTCCGCAGATATTCTCTCTCGGGCTCTTGCTGACCACCCCGGAGGGAAGGCGCCGTTGTGGTCCCCATTTCACAGACAAGGAGACTGAGGCAGATGGTGGTGAAGCGGCGTGCCCAGGGTCACGTGGCTGGGAACGCGGCCCCCCCGGCTCCGGGCCCGGCGCCGTCTCCTACTGATCTCCTGGACTGTGAGAACCAGAGAAGGCCCTGGTGGTGAAGCCCCCTCTCCCCCCAGAGATGGAGGCTGTGGGGGTCTGTACTCAGCCATGGGCCGACACCTTCTGGTCTTGCTTAAGTGCCTCTCCTTGTCACAGTGTAGTTTGGGCTGAGGTGAGTTGACGAGAGGACTCGATGGCCGGGCAGCGGCGCCCAGAAAATCCGGGTCTGTTTGGTTTTTGGGAGGTGACAGTTGGGGGAGAAATCTAGACTGCAGCTTCGCCTCTCGCCGATTACACTCCCCATCTCTGAACCTCAGTTTCCTCATCTGTAAATTGGGCGCAGTGATCTCTGCGGCCCCCTGGCTCCCGGCTGGGACGAGGAGCTGGGTTTGAAGCCCTCGGCACAGCTGGAAGGGCTCTGTAGCTAGAGGTCCCTCACCTGTGTTTTGTTTTGTTTTTAAATCCAACTTTACTTCCAGGTCTGAATTTCCTCCCTCTCTTCCCCACCCTGAGAAAAACCAGATTATCAGAAATGTGGACATTTAGGACATTCTGCCCAGTCAGGCGTTTATTGAACCCCTCCTGTGTGCCGGGCTGTGCTTGGCCCGGGGCGGGATGCTCGTCAGCTTCCCGAACTGGAAGAGGATTGGGGAGACCGTGGCTTGGTTGGCAGGAAATCCGGTTCCGATGCCACTCGTCAGTCAGTGTCCGGGCCAGGCCGGGGTGGGCATTTTTGCCCCGGTGATGGTGCCCGGTGTGGGGTGGGCACCGTGGGACGGAGAGAGCATCGGGAGCGGCGGCAGGGACGGGCTGGGGCGGACTTAGGGGAAAAGCGTCCTGACGCGGCCTGTGCTGCGGACTCTCCTTAGGACGCACATGCAGGATCTCCAAGAGGTGACCCAGGACCTGCACTATGAGAACTTCCGCTCAGAGAGGCTGAAGCGGAGCGGCGGGTGAGTGTGCCAGGGCTGGGGCAGGGGCGGGGCTGGGGGCGCTGGGCAGAGCCCTGGCCCAAGGCGGCAACTGCTCTCCCGGCTCCTTCGGCCTCTGCGGGGCTGGGTTTTCCCTCCGGGCCCTGGTATCTCCTCTCTGGCCCTAAGCTCGCTGGTCCTTCTGCTCCGTTCTGGCCCCGAAGAACTTCCCCCAAGGACGCCGAGTTTAGGAGATTCTCTTCTGTGCTATTGGGGAGCCCTTTCTGCCTCAGCTTGCTAAGTTTGACATTTTTGTTTGATTTTTAGCAAATCTACACTTGAAAAGCAAAAGAAACTCCCATTTCTATAAAGCTTTAAAGTTTACAAATTATTTTCCTGGGACTTGGACAGGGTAGGAATCATTATTCCTATTTACTCACGGGGAAACCGAGGTCCCAAGAAGAAAGCCGTGTGGTCCCAACCGGGCAGTGTGAGAGCAGGGATTTGGACTCGGGGCCTGGGCAGCTCGGTGCACTTCCTCCTGTAAGGAGTTGAATGAAATTCTTGGCAGGGTCACCTCCCCCCCCCCATCTTCTCCCTGTTTTCCCTTATAAAGAAGCCCCTGGAGGAAGGAGCCGGTCCCAGGAGCACCGAAGGCCAGCTTCATTTGGCAGGGAACAGGCTGGGGCAGGGGAGGAGGGAGAGGGCCTCCTCTGTGAGGCTCCTGGCTGTGTCTGACCAGGCCGGGCCCTTGTGTCTTTCAGGCCAGATGGGGAGGAGGTGGTGGACAAGGATCGGATCCTCCAGCAGAAGGAGGCTGAGGTAAGGATGCTGCAGCCCACCTGCAGCCCCCCGACTCCCGGCTCTGGGGACGTGGCTCGGCTGAAGGGAAACAAGGCGGTTTCTAGGTCTGCCTTCTCAAGGATGGGGATTGTTATAAACTCGGCAGAGAGGAGGCTGCAGGCCTGGGCCGGGCCTTGGGACCCCTTGTCCCCGTCAGCCAGGTGCCCCTCCCAGGACTCCTCCCTCGGTCCTCCTTCCTGGGGATCCCAAGCAGAGGGGCCTGGTCCTCTCCGTGCTCCCAGGAGGCCCCGAGGGGCCGCGGCAGGGCCGAGGAGGGTGCTTTTGGTTAACGAGCACCTCAAGGTGAGGAAGGCGCAGAAAGTCACCCCCGTGTTACTCCCCAGCATGGGAGACTGTGTGCATTTGGGGTCCAGATAAACACACTCTTGTGTGCCCATCCCTGCACCCTCACGCACATGTGCACGCGCGCTCTTTCCATGATGTCTCTCAGCATAAACACCCCGTGGGCAGCCCCTCCCCCGGGCCTAGGACGCCTGCCCCCCATACCCCCCATAAGGCTGTTCGGATGCGCTTCTCTCCCTGGGGCAGCAGCTGCTTTGGGCCTGTGTGTCCTTGGCCTGGCCTGGTGCCCCCCCGGGGGGGTGCTTAGTCAGTGCTTGTGGAGCTGACGTTTCCCTGGGGGGGGGCCCTCACTCAGGAGAGGCTTCTGTCCATCTGAACCGAACCTGTCCCACGTGTGGGGCTCAGGGTGTGGCCCCGGTGAGTGGGCCCAGGGTGGACCCTGGCATGGGGACCCATAACCTCCTCGAGGGGGTGCAGGTCATGCCCCCACAAACCTTCCCATCGTGTGCTCTCGGTGCTGGGGGACCTCGGAGATAATCCACCCCCTGACCTTTGATGGAGAGCGACACTTGGTGTCCGGCCTTGGGTCCCACAGAGTAAGTGGCAGGGCTGGGCTCGCAGCCACTCCCCGGACCATGCCTGGGCTTGTTCCCACTGAAGCACCTGCCCCTGGCCCTGGCCCTGGAGCATTTTCATCCTTCTGTCCAGGCGAGCACTGGGCCCCTAGCCAGGAAGAGGAGCTCAGTGTGTCCTGGGACACTTCCCAGCTGTGTGACCCTGTAGTTCACTAACGTGCCGCCTGCCTCGGTTTCCTCACCTGTAAAATGGGGACAAGCTCTTCCCTCCCAGGGTGCTTGTGAGATTTCTGAGGCACCTGGCACGGTGCTTGGCACACAGTAGGCATTGTATACTCTCTTCCTTATTCATCTTGCTGGAGACGCTCTTCTCTTCCCTGGGCTTTGGGCAGGTTACCAGGTAGCTCTGGGGCCGTTCTTCTTCTGTCTCTTCCTTTTATGATCTTGCACTTGTACATGTCCCTGAGATTTTTTTTAATAATACCTTTTTATTTTCAAAATATTTGCAAAGATAGTTTCCAACATTCACCCTCGTGCTACATAAAACCTCGTGCTACAATTTTTTTCCTCCCTCCCTTCCCCCACTCCCTCCCCTAGACGGCGAGGGATCCGCTATATGTCAAACGTACAATTCTTCTGTACATATTCCCACACTTATCCCACTGCACAGAAAAGTCAGATCAGAAAGGAACAAAATGAGAAAGAAAAAAAGGCAGCAAGCGACAGCAAAAAGGGTGAGATGCTGTTTTTGGCATCCATAGCCAGTCCCCACAATCTTCCAGTGCCTGATGCTCTCTCCATCCCAGGTCTCTTGGGATTGCCTGAATCTCCTCATTGTTGAAAAGAGCCACGTCCGTCAGAGTTGACCATCACATAGTCTTGCTGTTGCTGTGTAGGTCCTGGCTCTGCTCATTTCTTTTTTGTTTGTTTGTTTGTTTTTGCTGAGGCAGTTGGGGTTAAAGTGTCTGAGGGCAGATTTGCACTCAGGGCCTCCTGACTTCAGGGCTGGTGCTCTACCCCCTGCGCCCCCTGGCTGCCCTGGTCCTGCTCACTTCCCTCAGCATCAGTTCATGTCAGTCTCTCCAGGACTCTCTGAAACCATCCTGTTGGTCATTTCTTACAGAACAATAATATTCCATAATATTCATATACCACAGTTTATTCAGCCATTCCCCAGCTGATGGGCATCCCCTCAGTTTCCAGTTTCTTGCCACCACAAACAGGGCTGCCACAGACATGTTTCCCCACGTGGGTCCCTTTCCCTCCTTTGAGATCCCTCTGGGATACAGGCCCAGCAGAGCCACTGTAGGATCAGGGGGACGCACAGTTTGAGAGCCCCCGAGGCCTCTGACACGGTTCTCCCCTGCTGCTCGTTGTTGGTCTCCGGCCGTGTACACACACGCCCTCTGTGCAGCTTTCCCTCGCTTTGGCTCACCTACCATTGGGGTTCTTCTGAGGTCGCGGTATCCATGATTCGTAGCCACGGAGCCTCCCAGCCAGAACGTGGGTGATCGTTAGAGGGGCTTTTGTGGCTGGGAACAGATTGAGATACTTAAAAGTCCTACCTGGTTTTCCACATACAGCCCGGCCCCTTCCCTTCTCCTCGGTTCTGGGCCCTGCTCATTGTCCCTCTGCAGCTGTGTCCCTGTGAGGGTTCCACATAATAATAAATTGTTTTCAGATTGACTCCGAAATGGAACACAATTCCTGCTTGGAATCTAGCAGCCCCTTTCATTCTTTGTCGGTTCTCGATGTTGTGTTTCTCTGGCGTGGAGCCCTACGAGACGGACGTGTGCTCCTGGGGGCTGTCTGTCCCTTTACATACTTTGCTGGTGGGTGGTCTCTTGGAGAAAGTGTACTAAAGCAGGCGGCCGGTCTCCCCTCAGGGTGCCGCGGGAGGTCTGGAGCCCCTCATCCCCTCCTGCCATTTTTCCTCTGGCTGTCACCACCATGAGAAGTCTGGAGCGTGACCCCCCCCCCCCACCCCAGCCACTTCCCACGGTCCTGACTGCCATCCTCCAGTGGACTGGACTGATGCTGTTCTGTAGGAACACAGGGGTTACCCGCTAACACCTCACTTGTGCTGATGCAGCCCCATCCAGGCCTGGCCCAAACTACATTGATTTTCCTTTTTGTCTAATTGTAAGTTTATTTATTTTGATACATATTTTTTATGAATCATGTTGGGAGAGAAAAATCAGAGCAAAAGGGAAACCACGAGAGAGGAAAAACAAACAAACAAACAAAAAAGAAGTGAACATAGTATATGTTGACTTATATGCAGTTTCCTTCAATCTTTTTCTGGATACAGAAGGCATTTTCTGTCCAAAGTCTTTTGGGATTGCCTTGGATCACGGAACCACTGAGAAGAATCACTTCTTTCATCGTTGATTATTGCACGATCTTCTCGTTGCCGTGTGCAATGTTTTCCTGGTTCTGTGTACTTCCCTCGGCATCAGTTCATCGAAATCTGTCCAGGCCTTTCTATAATCAGCCTGTTCATCATTTTTTATAGAACAATAATATCCCGTAACATTCACAGGCCAGAACTTATTCAGCCATTCCCCAGCTGACGGGCATCCACTCGGTTTCCAATTCTTTGCTACCACAAAAAGAGCTGCTACAAACATTTTTGCCCATAGAGGTCCTTTCCCCTCCTTTGTGATTTCTTTGGGATACAGACCCAGTAATGAGCCAAACTACCTTGAGAGCTTGCCGGGGCTCTCAGGATATTCTGTAAAAAGCACCTGTCGGGATGCAGGATCTGGGCGGTTATGGAGAGTCAGGTCCTTGTTTCTGAAGTTCTGTGGTTCTGAACAGTGAATGTCTGTCTGGGATGGAAAAATGGGCTAAACCTGCTAGGGTGTCAGCTTGGGCCGAGAGATTATTGTCACTTGCCTTTTCTGTATGTGGCAGCAAGGAGCTAGGCCAGAGAACTGCAGCTTGGTCCTGTTGGCTTGGACACGTGGCTTTTCCCGGTGGAGCCCCCTCGTCCCTGGGGCTGATTGACAATAACATATCCTCTGGCTAGGGCTCTGTCATCTATTGGTAATCTCACTAGCTAGGTCTCTAGTATTTACAGGCAGTAACAATAGCTAGGGCTCTATCAGCTGTTGGTAGTAAAGGCATCTCACTTAGCTAGAGCTCTAGCATCCATGGGCAGTAATGTCTCCTGTAGCTAGGGCTCTATCATCTATTGGCAGTAACAGCATCTCCCCTAGCGAGGGCTCTAGCATCCATGGGTATCTGTGTCTCCCGTTTCTGGTGTGTACGCTTTGCTTTTGGCGATTTGTGTGTGTGAGGTGCGTGCCATGTCCCCATGTTGGCAGAACATCGGGTTGGAAAGGGCAGCTGGCCCGGGCTCTGCCCCAGCATCTCTGTAACCAGGACAAAGCCTTCTCAGCCACCTGCACTCTGAGTTGGCGATTGTGGCCTAGCCCCTGCCTCACAGGGAGAGGATGAGCAGAGCCCTTAGGGAGCCGGAAAGTCCTGGGTGAGGGAGTCGGGCTGCAGGGGGCTGCCTTGGGGGCAAATCAGGGCCTCCTTGGGCCTCTTCTGTCCACCCTTGGTCTCCTCTCAGTTCACGGTGGAAGAGTCGCTTCTTCCAAGTGACATCGTGCTGTTGTGCCAATGGTGACTCCATCCCTTATTCTCCACTTTGACTCCGCCATCGTCCGCCACCGTCCCATCTCTTTTCATGATACATTTTATGGACAATATCCTTTATTCTGATCTTTCTGCGCAATTCCTTATCTCTTCTGTGTTACCGCCATTAAAGATAAGAAACAGTAAGAATGAGGGTGACAATTATCTCCTAGCTATGAGATACATGACCTCTGAGACTCAACTTTTTCATCTTTAAAATGGACTGTTATCCGTGCACTACCTCCCAACGTATGGCAAAGTCCTACAAGGCTCCTTGAAAGTCATCCCAAGAGAGCTGTGTGATCCTGCCAGTATCGAGAAGGGACCAGGAAGTGGATGCCCCCCAAAGGCCCTTGTCACGGTCACGGAGACTGTCCAGTGCCAGTGAGATCCCCTCCAGGTGCCCTTGTTCTGATTTCGAGCCTGCCCGGTGAGATCCCTGATTATGTTTAAAAGGGCAGCCTCGTTCTCCACCCGGGAAAAATCAAGTGGATGAAAAGGACCTGAGAAGTACCTGGGCTCCGATAGGCTGTCGGAGCAACCGAAGGAGGGCGTCTCTCGGTCTGTATCCCGGGCCCAAGGTTCGAGAATTAACAGCTTTGTCGTAATTGCTCATTTGAGAGTGCAAACATTTAATTCGGAAGGAGAAAGGAGCTTCCAAAGTAGCAAAGAGGAGCTGCCCAAGCCCCAGGGGGAAGGAGATTGGGAACCGTTGGCCTTGTCCTCTCAGAGGAGACAGATGGAGGAAGGAGCCTGGACCCGGAGTCTGGCCTTTTGTTTGCTCATCCTGACTCGGGCTTGGAGCGTGACCCAAAATGGGCGAGCTTCCTTATGGGTTCGAGTCCGAGGTGAAGGTTAACTTATCAAAATTAACTGGGGAAAGTGTTGAGAGAGGGGATGGCTGAGACAGCAGGCTCTGGGCCACACCTGGAGAAGGCTGCCAGCTAGTGCTGCTGATAAACAGGGGAGAGATTTCTGGGGGAGGGGCGTGCCTAAGATCGGTAGACTAGGAAGACTCCGTTTTGTGTTTGCTTAGAGTCCCTTGGAATGGCACGCCCCCCCCCCCCCCCCCCCCCCCCCCCCGCCCTGGACATGGGTCACAGTGTGAGTTGGGATTCTGGGGTCCCCTAGTTTCCCCAGCAGCCTTGAGGTCCCACTCTCAGAGTCGGGGAGTCGGGGAAGGTGGGCCTGTGGGAATGGCGTCCCCCGGCTGAGCCCCATCTCCCGACCTGCCCAGGGCCCATGACAGACGTTTTGGGGCTTGAGATCTTGTGTGGTATGTGGGGTGGGGCGGGGAGGAAATGGGCCCGCATTCCTTGGCTTGGGCCAAGAAAATAAACAGCCGATTCCCTTCTGTTCTGTGTTCCGGCCAGTCTGGACGCTCCACCTCCTAGCTACGGCTCCACGGGGTTTGCGTAACTCCAGGGAGGATTTGGGTTTGGGGGGGAGCCAGAGACCGTCATTGTCAGAGCATCACCTCCGCTTTTTCCCCTCCAAGACCCCGTCTGTGCCACTTGGTGGCGTCCGTCCCCGTCTCAGCTCCTCAGAGGGGACACGTTGTGGGGGCTCCCCTGACCGTGGGACTGGTCGTAGGTGGGAGAGGAGGTGGGGGGGTGCAGAGACCACTGTCCTGGGGCCCAGAGGGAGCCTCCTGCTGCTGACAGTAGCCACCGCTCGCAGCCGGCAATAATCTTTCTTTCAAAGTGATCTCTTGGCGGTCTTCCCTTCCCCCCGTGACCCTGGGGAAGGAGCCTGAAAAGTGGGGAAAATCTTGTGCCGGGCCCAAAATGCCCAGAACACAGTGGAAGTAGCGGTCGATAGTGGATCGCCGGCACCCAGTGTGTTAGGGAGGAACGTCTCCAGCCGGGTGCTGTAAGGGGGCCAAACGGGCCGGGTCACGGAATTTGGGAAGGCTGGAGGTGGAGAAAGATGCCAGGTCATACAGAGTGGGAGATGCCAAGCAGAAGAATCGCTCCCTGCCGGCTCTGATGCCCGAGGCTGTTGGGAGTGACCTGGCTCTGTGGGCATTTGAGGAATGCACTTGGGAGACGGTGTGGAGAACTTGGAGGTCATAGGGGCACAGCAGCCAGGAGGCCGGGGCATGGCGGGGGCTGGGAGGGGGAGAGAAAGGAGAGTGACAGGAGGCAAAAATAGCCCGATTTGGCAGCTGGGATCAGGGACACTGCCCGTGGTGTCTGTGCCTTGGCTTCCTGAAGCAAGGGGCTGCCCAAGGGAGCCCCTTCCAGTCTGGGCCCTAGAGAGCAGCCCTTCTCTTTGTGTTTTGCTCTATTTCCCTTGGATGATCTTCGGGTATCACAGTATCAACTCTTCCTGCCGTCCAGTTTTCTCTGATCGTTCTGTTTATCTGTAATGTAGGAACTACCTAGAACTAAAACTGGTGGATTGGGAACAGAGTGGAACTAGAACCCCCTTCCCTAGGCTCGGGCTGCGGTTCGCATCATCATGGACCGAGTCTGAGGTCCATTTAAATCCCTGGCTCTTTTTCAAAAATACTCGTCTGGCCGTACCTGCATCTTCTGCAGCTGCTTTTTTGAGCCAAAATGTGGAACTTTGCTTTTTTAATGTCAAATTGTAGTCAGCAGTCAGCCAACATTTACTAAGTGCCCAACAGTCAGCGATTATTAAGCGTCTACTGTGTGCCAGGCAGTCCACAAGCCAGGACCTGCCCTTAAGGAGATGCCAGTCTAATGAGGGACAGTGCTTGCCAGCACATGGGTGCAAAGTAAGCGCTCTGCCAGAGGAATGATCAGCACGGGGAAGGTGCTGAGGCCCCAGAATTGGGGGGGGGGATTTAATGGAAGTCAGTAGGCAGAACCAAGGAGGAGGAGAAATGTGGGAGAGGCCAGAAGTGCCCGGGGCTGAAGGGTCCTGGTCATGGAACAGCCGGGAGGCCAATGAGTGAGGGGTGGGAGGGGCTGCACAAGGGAGGCTTTGGAGGCAACAGGAGCATTTTGTGTTTGATCCTGGGAGCCATGAGGAGTGTGTGTGTGTGTGTGTGTGTGTGTGTGTGTGTGTGAGAGAGAGAGAGAAAGAGAGGTCGGGATGACGCAGTCACATCTGAGCTTTGGGAGGGTCACTTGGTGGCTGAATGAGGCCAGCTGACGTTGGGGAGAGACTGAAGGCCTGCCCATGGGTGGGCTGTGAAGGGATGCTGGTACAAGTGTGGGCGGTGTCAGAGGGGGCGGGGGCTGTAGTGGTCAGGCCTTGGTAACAGCTTATTGAGGAGGGGGGGAGTCCACAGCGACCCCTTGGTAGTGAGCCTGAGGGACTGGAGGGAGGCTGCCTCTGCAATAAGGGAAGTGTGTGTGTGTGTGTGGGGGGGGGGGGGGGGAGAATGGCTCCGTTTTGGACACAATGACCTATTGGTCCACACTTGGACCTCCGGCTGCAGATGTTGGAAAGGTGGTGGGGCGGGGTGCAAGGTTGGTGGTGGGCAGAGAAATTGGGGGCAGAAGAGGTCAGACTGTCTGCAGAGATGGTAACAAAGTTCCAGCCGCTGCTGAGAGGAGAGGAGGGCCCAGGCAAAGCCCTTGCAGAGGGCAGCCCAGAGGAGGAGGATCCCACGGAAGGAGGCTCAGGGGGGGGGGAAGAGAGCGTCTGGGAGGGAGGCTCCCGAGTCTGACGCCCCCGTTCCCGCCAACCAGCCCTCCACACTTGGGTTGTCGGGAAATGCAACAACCGTACGGCTGTCCTTCATCAGAGCCTCTGACTCAAAAGAGACATGACTTAGACCGGGAGTTGCTCACTTATGTTTATAACAGACTTTGCTCACTTATGTCTATAACAGACTTTGCTCACTATAACGGGCCTTGCTCACTGTAGCACTTGCATTCAGCTGGGGACGGCTGCTCGGGGGCAGATTCCCCAGACACACCAAAGTAAGCAGTCATTTGGGCCAGGGAGGCTGCTAACAGCTGGCTCTGATGGACTCAAGTGGGAAGCCCCACCTGCACGGGGCCTTGGATGGCCTGGTTCTCTGAGAAGTGCAGGGGAGGAGAGCGTTCCAGGCGTGGGAGAGGGACACTAATATCCGGGGAAATTCTAGAGGAAGCAGTTCGGTCTGACTGGTGCTTGACACAGGAAACCAGTCTACAAAGAGATGGGAGCCAAACTGCCAAGGGCTTTAGATGCCCCAAAGAGAAATTGTATTTTTCCCGAGCGGAGAGGTGCAAGCTTCTGGGAGGAGAGTCCAGCTCTGTGTTCTGGGAAGCCCACTTTGGTGAGGGTCTGGTGTAGGCGCTCGAAGAGACAGTAAGTTTGGGGGCCATTTCTGAAAAACAATTCGGAACTGCACCCGAAAAATTGGGCGTGCCCTTTGACCCAGTGGTCCTGATATTTGGTCTATACCTGAAAGAGATCAGAGAAAGATTTAAAAGTACATTTATAGCACTTTTTTTCTTCTAATTTTATTTTATTTTTTATTATAGCTTTTTATTTACAAGACATTTGCATGAGTAATTTTTCAGCATTGACCCTTGTAAAACCTTCTGTTCCAACTTTTCCCCTCCTTTCCCCCACCCCCTCCCCTAGATGGCAGGTAGTCCCATACATGTTAAATATGTTAAAGTATATGTTAAATACAATATATGGATAGATATTTATACGGTTATCTCACTGCACAAGAAAAATCAGATTTAGAAAGAAGGTAAAAATGACCTGGGGAAGAAAATCAAAACTGCAAGTGGACAATAACAGAAGGAGGAAATGCTATGTTGGGATCCACACTCATTTCCCAGAGTTCTTTCGCTGGGGGTAGCTGGTTCTCTTCATTACTGAACAATTAGAACTGATTTGGATCCTCTCAGTGTTGAAGAGCCACGTCCGTTAGGATTGATCATCATATAGTCTTGTTGTCATCTATAATGATCTCCTGGTTGTTCTCATTTCCCTCAGCATCAGTTCGTGTAAGTCTCTCCAGGCTTCTCTGAAATCATCCTGTTGGTCATTTCTTACTGAACAATAATATTCCATAACATTCATGTACCCTCACTTATTCCGCCATTCCCCAACTGCTGGGCAGCTACTCAGTTTCCAGTTTCTGGCCACCACAAACAGAGCAGCCACAAACATTTCTGCCCATGTGGGTCCCTTTCCCTCCTTTAAAGTCTCTTTGGGATATGGGCCCAGTAGGAACACCATATAGCACCTTTTTATGGTGCAGAGAACTGGAAACTAGGGGAGTGCCCATCAACGGGGAACGGCAGAACAAGTTGTGGTATAATATTGGATCAGAACCCTGTTGTGCTGCAGGAAATGGTGAGTGGGAGGGCTTCGGAGACCCCAGCACAAAGTGGAACGAGAGAACCAGGAGAATCATGTCTACAAGCATGTAAACTCAGTCAGTTCTGAAAGACTGGGGAGTCTCATCAACACAGCGAGCAACCATGATTTCAAAGCACTCATGATATCAAATGCTTCCACCTCCAGATGGAGAAGTGAGAGAATCAGTGTATCCTGAAGCATATTTTTTCCTTCTTTTCCTTTCTCTTTTCTTGTCTTTCTCTTCTCCAAGTCCGATTTTGCAGCGGGCGTTGTTTTCCTTGCTTTCTTGAGGAGGGAGAGGGAGGGAGTACTAGAGGGATTGCAGGCCTTGGGAATCTCATGTTAGAGTTAACTCTGTGGCGGACCCAGTTGCATGATCGCGTGACTTTATCTGCATTTCTGAGTGCTCGGATTAGATAGAAGGTGGTCACTGAAGGTGATTCAGGTTTGGGACTTAGGAAGAGAGGCCCATGGAGGGCGGGGGGAGACTCCAGGGAAGAAGCCCAAGTCCAAATAAGGAACTGACTCTCAATTGTGTCAAGATTCTTACAGACAAGAAGGTGACTTCAAACCACCGCTTATGCCCTGGGAAAAGCCAAGGAGGGGCAGGGTGTTTGGAGGCTGTGGGGAGGTTACAGGATGATTGTAGGAAGAAGGACCAGGGAGCTATGGAAGGATAGGGAGTGATGGACACAGAGGCATTTCCTCATTGAGGACTTGGAGCTGTTGTAGGTAATGACAAAGATCAAGGCCTTGATCATCCCTTTGGGCAACAGAGTGGGAGGGAGGCCATGCTAGGCAAACTAGGTGACCAGGGTGCTCCTAAAGATGGGGTGGAGATGGGAACAGCGTGAGCCACAGACTTCATTAGCTTAGTGACCCGTAGTTACCTGCTGCCAGGTGCCAGAGACAGCAGTGGGACTGGATGCCCTTGACCTCTAGGGAGAAAAGCTGCTGGGAGATAGCATTGGGGGGAGTACCTGGAAGGGGCCGTGAAAAACCAGGCTGGAGGGGAACAGAGGCAGGGGGGCTGGTCTTTGTCTTCTTGGGGGACCGGGTTTCTGTGAGCACAAAGTGATGGAGAATGAAAGGAAGAGGCGGGGGGGGGGGGGGAGGGAGAGAGACAGAGAGAGAATGTGAGTATGCGTGTGTGTGTGTGTGCGCGCACGCACATGTACATTGTTATAGATGTCTTTCAAAGAGCTAAAAGATACTGGGTGTTACAGCGACTGATGGGTAGTGCCGTGTCCCATGCCGAGAAGCTTCTAAGAATGTGTCCTATTTGAGGGGAAAACCTTGGATTGGGGGGTTGGGAGGCTCGCTCTAGAGTAACTGGATTTCTCAGAACAAAAATCTCCTTGGTCCCAGGGGAGGGATCCCGATATTCCCCAGGAAGAAGCGCTGACCTAATTGGCATCAGTGCTTGAGCGGGAGCCTGGATGTGCCGTTGAGAAAGGCCTCAAGAGTCAGGGATCCTGACCCTCCCAAACTGAACGTCCAGAGACTGATGGGAACTGGTGGGTCGGCGGCAAATGTTTTCCTAGGAGTTCAGCTCTCATGGGCTTCCTTCAGCCAGGCTCGTGGCCACAGTGGCGCAGCAACAGTTAAAAACTTGGGGAAAATATAGTATTTCCAGTGCCAATATACGCGGTAAAGAAACCAGTGACACATTTCTTTTCTGGATGGAAGGGCCTCTGTCGGGGCTGGGGAATGGCTCGGACTCAGATGTATTTTTCTTGGCTTTAATTAACAGGATTAGTTGCACCCTTTGTCATTTTTGGTATTGAAGGTATTTTTAACACACACAGTGAGTATCGTGGGAACATCCTGAAGTTCCCGGCATGTCTGTGGTCCAAGATCAGCCCTTTTTCCCACCATCCCCCAGCCTTCCTTTTCAGAGGCTAAAGCACTTGATTGGGGTCTGCCTATTTTTGTCCACTTGTGTTTAAAATTAAAACCTAGATAAAGCTGGAAAAAGTCAGTGTTCAGTTACAGTTCCCCTTTCCGTGGTTCGGTTATCAGCTGTCTTGAATAACTGTGTTAGCTAGAGAGGGCGATGACAGGGATAGGGGGCTATTGACCACAGCACGGGAATGGTGTCATTCACCAGAGAAAGTCTAGTGAGAGACAAGGAAAAAGGGGGATCTTCCCAGGAGCCCAGAAAGACCCTTCTTTCTGGGGGGAGGGGCGTTCTCCTCGGGAAAGCACCCGATTTGCTCCTTCTTTAATGAGGGTTCCTCAGTTTTATGAGGAATACATTATATCTGGAATTATTATCATTAATAACAATTAACTCTAGCAAAGATGAGATGACAGTAATGGAGAGGATGATGATGAGAATGCAGAAAACTTTGGGGCTTTATAAGGATTCTACAAAAATCATCCCCCTTGAGTCTTATAATACCGTGAACTTGTAGTGAAAGTGTCATTATCCCTATTTTATAGGTAAAGTAAGTGAAGTCCATAAAACTGTGTATATCCTTTGATCAGCACTGTCTCTACTATAATCCCAAAGAGATCATAAAGAAGGAAAAACCCACATGTGCAAAAATGTCTGTGGCGGCCCTTTTTGTGGTGGCAAGGAACTGGAATGTGAGCGGATGCCCAGCGGTGCGAGAATGGCTGAATTGTGGTATATGAATGTGAGGGGATATTATTGTTCTGTAAGAAACAACCAGCAGGAGGATTTCAGAGAGGCCTGGAGAGACTGACAGGAACTGATGCTGAGGGAAGGGAACAGGACCAGGAGATCATTGTACACAGCAATAACAAGATTATTCGATGATCGATTCCGATGGACGTGGCTCTATTCTACAATGTGATGATTTAGGCCAGTGCCAATGATCTCCTCCAGGCCGAGGAGAGAGCTGACTGCACCCAGGGAGGACTATGGGAGCTGAGTGTGGATCACAACAGAGCATTTTCACGCTTGTAGTTTGCTTGCATTTTGTTTTCTTTTTCCTTTTTTTCCTTTTTTCTTGTACAGCATGATAAATGTGGGAATATATGTAGAAGAATCACACATGTTTAACCTATATTGGATCACTTGCTATCTAGGGGAGGGGAGATGGGGAGAGAGGGGGGAAAAAATCTGTCATAACGTTTTGTGAGGGTGAATGTTGGAAACTATCCATATGTGTATTTTGAAAATTAAAAAAAAAAAACTTGTTAAAAAAAAGAAAAGAAATGGAAGAAACAGAAGCCCCCAAAGGTAGTATTGGGATCCAAATTTAGGTCAGAGAATTCTAGGATTAGTGGTAGAAGAGGTTTGAGCGCTCACACCCATTGAATCCTTTCATTTCACAAATGACAGGAGGGAACAAGTATATATTAAGCACCTACTATGTGCTGGGTACTCTGCCAAGTGCTTCACAGACATGTCATTTGGTCCATACAACCTCCTGGGAGGTGGGTGCGAGGAGGACTCCCATTCTGTGGAGGAGGGAACAGAGACAGAGCTGCACGCAGCTCAACATGTCTGAGGCTCAACTATTCCTGCCTCTGAGCCCAGCGCTCAGAGCCTCTGGGGATGAGGACTGAGCAACCCCTGGAATCTTGGATCTTCAGGTAGAAGGACCTCAAGCCCAGAGGGGAAGGTCCTGCCTAAGGTCACCCAGGTGGTGACAGGACTTGAATCCCCAGGGCTCTCTCCAGAGCAGTCCTCGTCCCCCTGCACCATTCCACCCTGACAGGGCAGGTTTCTTCTTTAATGGAAGAGTCTTTTACTTGCCTAGGGCTGGCACCCACTGCCCAGGAGGTGTGGACAGATCTCCCATTCATCCAATTCACCCTTGGTCTGAAGCAGAGGCGAGGCTAGAAGACCTGGCAGGGGTCCAAACTCTGGGCAGCAAGGAATCCACTCTAGTGCAAAGTGGAGGGGGAGGAGGATAAGCCCAGAGAGGGAAGATGGAGCCAGATCTTGGAGGCTTTTCTATGTCTGGGGAGTGTGTGTTTTATCCCAGGACAACTGGGAGACATGGAAGTTACTTGAGCAGAGGAATAGCATGGGTCAGAACTGGGTTTTCGGAACACTAGTTCTGTACTTGTGTGGAGAGAAAAGGGAAGAATCTGGATGCCAGGAGACCAATTATATGGCTGTTGTTCAGTTGGGGGAAGTCACTAAGCTGTGATCCCTCATTCCTACTTACTCCCCCCCACCTTGCCCTCCACGTAAAAGCTTTTTCTTGCCTCTTCTATGTGAGATAATTTACACCTGCTTTTCCCTTTCTCCCAGTGTATCCCTTTCTCACCTCCATAATTTCATTTTTAAAGATAATATTCCTTCATATTCAATTCATACCTATGTACTCTATATATATTCCTTCTGTCTTAATAGTAAGGTCCCATGCAAACAATTTAACCTTATTAAGTCCCTTCTGATTTCCCTTTCCTGTTTCCCTTTTTATGTTTCTCTTGAGTCTTGTATTTAAAAGTCAGATTTTCTATTCATCTCTGGTCTTTTGATCAAGAATGTTTGTCCATTTTGCTTGAAATGCCCGTCTTCTCTTTTGAAGGATTATATTCAGTTTTTCTGACTCTTGGTTGTAATCCTAGTTCCTTTGAGCTCTGGAATCCCCCAGAAGCTTTATAATAGAAGCTGCTAAATCTTGTTATTCTGACATTGGCTCCATGATAACTTGAATTGGTTCTTTCTGGCTACTTGTAATATTTTCTCCTTGACCTGAGAGCTCTGGAATTTGATGCTGATCTTCCTGGAATACTTTCAAGAGTTGACTTGTGGATTCTTTCAATTTCTATTTTCCTCTGATTCTAGAGTATCAGGGCAGTTTTCCTTCATAATTTCTTTTTTCTTTTTTTTAATAGTAGCTTTTTATTTTCAAAATACATGCAAAAATAGTTTTCAACATTTACCTTTGCAAAACCTTGTGTTTCAGATTTTTCTCCCTCCCTTTTCCCCACTCCCCTCCCTAGATAGCAAGTAATTGAGTTAAACATGGGCAATTCTTCTATATGTATTTTCACATTGATCTTGCTGTGCAAGAAAAATCAGATCAAAAAGGAAAAGAAATGAGAGCAAAAAAACAAAGCAAGCAAACAACAATCAAAGGTGAAAATCCTGTGCTTTGATCCACATTCATTCTCCATGATGCAGACAGCTCTCTCCATCACACGTCTTTTGGAATTAGGCTGAATGACCTCATTGTTGAAAAGAGCCATGTCCATCAGAATTGATCATCATATAGTACTGTTGTTGAAGTATATAATGATCTCCTGGTTCTGCTTATTTCACTCAGCATTGGTTCAAGTCTCTCCAGGCCTTTCTGAAATCATCTTGCTGGTTGTTTCTTAAAGAAAAAGAATATTCCATCACATTCATAGACCATAACTTATTAACCAATCCCCAACTGATGAGCAGCCTCTCAGTTTCCAGTTCCTTGCCACTACAAACATCCTTCATAATTTCTTGAAAGATAATATCTAGTTTCTTTTTTTGATCATGGCTTTCAGGTAGTCCAATAAGTCTTACATTCTCTCTTCTAGATCTAGGTCAGTTGTTTTTTCCTGTTTTTAAAAACATTCTTGGGGCAGCTAAGTGGCACAGTGGATAGAGCACCAGCCCTGAAGTCAGGAAGACCTGAGTTCAAATCTGGCCTCAGATACTTAACACTTCTTAGACCTTGTGCAAGTCACTTAACTCCAGCTGCCTCAATTAAAAAAAAAAAAAAAACAACAGCAACAAAAATTTTAAAAATTATTATTATCATATTTATATTATTATTTTCAACATTATTTTTCATAAGATTCTGATTTCTATTCAGTTGTTTTTCCAATGAGATATTTTATATTTTTTCCTATTTTTCATTCTTTTGGTTTTGTTTGATTGCTTCTTAATTTCTGAGTCATTTACTCAATTCTAATTTTTAAGGAATGATTTTCTTCTGAGCATTTTTTGTACTTCCTTTTCCATTTACCCAATTCTACTTTTTAAAGAGTTTTATTTTCCTTCAGTGCATTTTTTTGTACCTCTTTTTCTATTTAGCCAATTCTCCTTTTTTTATTTTTTACAGCATTCTTCTCATTGGCTTTTTTTTTTGTATTTCCTTTACCATTTGACATCCCTCATTTCTCTTCCCAATTTTTCCTCCATTTCTATTACTTAATTTTCAGAAAATGTTTTGAACTCTTCCAATTGATGTATTTTTTTGAGGCTTTGGATGTAGGAGCTTTGACTTTGTTATCTTCTTCTGAGCGTGTTTTTTTTTAACTTTTCACCATAGTTTCTTTTTTCCTTCCTTCCTTCCTTCCTTCCTTCCTTCCTTCCTTCCTTCCTTCCTTCCTTCCTTCCTCCTCCCTCCCTCCCTCCCTTCCTTCCTTCCTTCCTCCCTTCCTCCCTCCCTCCCTCCCTTCCTTCCTTCCTTCCCTCCTTCCTTCCTTCCTTCCTTCCTTCCTCCCTCCCTCCCTCCCTCTTCCTCCCTCCCTTCCTCCCTCCCTTCCTCCCTCCCTTCCTTCCTTCCTTCCTTCCTTCCTTCCTTCCTTCCTTCCTTCCTTCCTTCCTTCCTTCCTTCCTTCCCTCCTTCCCTCCTTCCCTCCTTCCCTCCTTCCCTCCTTCCCTCCCCAGGGTCACAGAGATAGAAGTGTCTGAGGGCAAATTTACACTCAGGTCTTCCTGACTTCAGGGCTGGTGCTCTATCCCCTGAGCCACTTAGCTGCCCCACCATAGTTACTTTTTATGGTCAGAATTTTTTTCTGTTGTTTGCTCATTTTCCCAGCCTTTTACTTGATTTTTTAAAATCTCGTTATTAAAGTAGGACTCTGTTTCCATGGTAGAAAGAATTTTCTACCCCCAACTTCAGAATTTTTGTGTAACTGTTTTCAGAGATACTTCTAGGGACTTTTCAATTTTCAGTTCTTCCAAGACCGTACGATCTAAGGAGCGCTGTTTACTACTTTTCTGCCCTGCAACTGTGAGGAGGGTTCTCTCCACTGTGGCCACAAGCTCTGGTGTGTTAGTGCTCCTCCTCACCCTGCAGTCTCCTTCTGAGCACTTGTTCAACCATCTCACCATTATCTGTGGGCTGAGAGTTCCAAAAACAGTTTTTGCCACTGATGCTGCTGATTTAGTGGTTCCCAAGGCCTGCTTCTGTTTGCTGGGGCCAGGCTGTGCTGGTGCAGTTTGGGCTGGACTCTATGCCACTCTCACCCTGATGTGATGAACTTTTTCCTGCCAACCTTCTAAATTTCTTGGGCTAGAAAATTGTTTTACTCAGTCTTTTTATGGATTTTGCTGCTCTAGAATTTGTTTAGAATCATTAACTAAAAGTATTTGGAGACATTTGGGGGAGAGCGCAAGCAAATCCTTGCCTTTACTCCATCATCTTGGCTCTGCCCTTTCCAAGCTGTGTTTTTTAATCTCAACTGGGCTCTCACCACAGCAAGGCAAACCTTTTGTTCCTGCCTAATCGATTCTCTGTTTCACTCTGGTCCTTCAGAGCAGGGGCCTTACAAACCTTCTTTTCTCTCCAGCCTCCCACTGAATTCCTGTCCCCTTAAACCCTTCCCATCTCCTCCTTTCTCTTTTACTGTGGCAACCAACATCAAGAGACTCCTTTTTGCCTCCTTTTGTATTTCTAGAGCTAACTCAGTATCTGGGTCAAAAGTTATGGACATTTTCATTCAAATTGCTTTTCTGAGCTGGTTGTACTGTTCGGCAGCTCCGCTGACAATGTATCAGTGTGCTTTATCTTCCCCCAACTCCTCCAACTTGACTAGTCTCATGATTTTTCTTCTTGAAGAAACCTGACTCATACTAGCTATTTAATAGCTGTTTATTGATTGAATGAAATATCTATGAAAAACAGCAGAAATAAGGGTCAGTTTACACAGATTGAGAGAATGCTTTGTTCTCGGAATTCTCAAAAAGTTGAAGGGTTATCATTATAGTATCTTATATATAGTTATATAATTAATTTTTTTTTTTAATGATAGAGAAGTCGTGTGGGAGGCAGGGAGATCCTAGTCTTTTTTCCTCCCAATCCCGGATGGTCTCTAGACCTGTGGCAGATTCTTCTCCTGCCAGAGGGGCACCATTTTCTCAGTGAAGTGCAAGGGGAGACCCTCATTTGAGGGGATCGGAGGAGAGAAGAGGCTGGGCTGTATTTGAGAGATGGTGAGTGGGTCTTGACTTTAGCTGCAACCTGGGGGCTGAGAGATAGTGAGGAGAGAGAAGGGGACCTAGATTGTGAGCCTGGAGGATTGGGAGAAAGCTGTCGTTTGCCATAGTAAGAAAGAAGGAGGTAGGAAGGGAAATCATTGGTCACTTCGGAGAGAGCAGTTCCAGTGGAGTGGCGATGTCAGAAGCCAGATGTCAGGAGTTAAGCAGAGGACAGGTGGAGGCCCCTCTTGTAGATGTCTTTCAGCCTTTACAAAGAGTTTAGTGACAAAGGGCAGGAGGATGTATGAAGATAGGGAGGTGGAAGGTGACTGAGGATTTGTTTGGAATCTCAGAAACAGAATCAGGACTAAAATTGTCCCAGCATCCCACAGTGCTTTCCTCGCCCAGTGTGGGGAGGAGTTGCAGCTATTGTTCCATTTACAAATATTAGGCAATTGAGGCTCGGAGGAAGTGACTTACATATGGGGCAAAAAGCTGCAAGTGTCAGCTAAGATTTTCAATACAATTGATCCAAGAAATATTTATTAAATACCGACTGTGTGTGAGAAACCAGACTGAGTACTGGAGATACAAAGGCAAAAAAGGAAAACAGCTTTTGTTTTCAAGAAGCTTACATTCGTACAAGAAGGTTAGAGCATGTAAGGAGGTGGATATGATATGTCCTAAGGAGTGAAGGGTACAACAGGTGCTTTGGGCCTCATGCAGTCTATGTGCACTTCTACCAGATCCTTCTCGTGTATCACTTGCTAATCAGGTTATCTAGGTTTGTGTCCCATCCCCCAACCTGTCCTTGTATGTAGTTGTTTTTATGTTATTTCCCCCTTACACTATGACTTCTTGAGCAGGGTCTACCTTTGCCTCTTTTTAAATTATGCCTTTAGAAACTAAGATCTGTTTCTAGATCTTAGCTCAATACCTGGATCAAAAGTCATGGACATTTTAGTTAGTTTTGGTCAAATTGCTTTTCAACGTGGTTGTGCAGTTCAGTAGCTCCACCAACAATGTATCAGTGTGCTTTATCTTCCCACAGCTCTTCCAACTTGACTAGTCTTATGATTATTCTTTTTGATCAATCTGTACAACCTCAGTGGTTTTGGTTAGCATTTCTCTCATTGGTGATTTGGAGTATTCGTTGATGTGCTGGGTAATAGTTTACAATTCTTTTGAGATGTCTTGTGCTTATCTACTAGAGAATGGTTTTTTAATTTTCAAATTTTTCTTTTTATTATTATGAACTTGACACAGATCAACAAACATGAATATCTCCCTGGGCAAAGGGCAGCAAAAGCAGATTGCTTGTGGTCCCATGAATCTCTGATGTACATAAATTTTGTTTGACGTGCTTCGGGCTTTGCGGAGTAGCTGCCAGCACGACCCGCTTGTCTGTGGGACTGAGTTCTTTGGGAACTCTCTACATCTCCTGCTGTTGCATAATTTTGTTCACAGCAGGGACTTAATAAATGTTTCCAAAATTTAGATAGTCATTGGAAGTCTCTGGTGAAGGGAGAAGGGTAGCCCTTTGAAGGCTCTGGGGGCCAAGCAGGGAAGCAGTGTTTGCTTCTGCAAGTTTATAGGATAGAAAAAGGGTCCTCTCAAGCTGGTAAAGAAGCACGGAGGCTGCTCTGCCAGGAGGAGAAGCTCGATTGAGCTGAGTTGCACAAACACCGATTATCTTCTGCTGTTGCTTGTCCCAAGCGCACACACGGATATTTTTGGCAGCCTTCCCTTGGATGCTAAGAGCTGCTATGCTCCCGATTCCTGCTCCCTTGGGATGAGAATCTCAGCCGAGCGTGGGTCTCATGTATCTCTGGAGCGTGATTTGGGTCGGGCTGGGCCCTTGGTTCTCACTGCTCGGGCTGGCAGCCTCTACCTGGGAGAGGAAGTGGAGCCTCGCCCGCCTCGCGGGGACCTGTCTTGAAGGGCTTCCAAGTGATAACAAATCATGAATCATGCTGACAGGCGGGCGCTTCTTCCCGGAGGCCTTCATGATTGTGCTTTTCTTCTCTGAAAAAAGCCATTAATCCTCTTTCAGCAGAACTCTGAGCACGAGCAGCAAGAGCAGAAAACCTGGGCTGAGCTCCGTGCTCTGCCGCTTACCGACCCCCCTCCCCAGAATCTGAGCGCCATTTTCTCATCAGTAACATTCTGAGTTTGAAGCAGTTGGTCCTTCCAGTTCTAGCAGTCTTAATACTGTCATCTGAGTTTGGGTTTTTATATTGGAAGCTTTTCAATTCCAATTCGCCCTATTTCAGGCCCCTGTCAGGATAACCTTTTGTAATACAGCTGTTTTAATATTTGTCCCCCGCTCAGAAAGCTTCCCCGGCTCCCAGCTGCCGTTAAGTCCATGGGCTGCTTTTCCCCCGGCGTTCCAAGGCCCTCGCCCTGTGCCACCAAACCTTTGTCTGTTGAGTCTCAGACTTGGGAGGGAACCTCAGTGGCCTTAAGACTCTCCCCGCCTGAACAGGGATGCCTTCCACCACATCCCCAGCATGGGCTTTGCAGCCCCATCTTGGAGACCTGGTTTCCCCGGTGAATGAGAGCAGGAAAGACCAATGGCCACCGTTTTAGGAGAGAAGAGAAGGCTCTGATTGAGGGATGGAGCTTAGCCCAAGTCCCATGATGCCCCGTGTGAGAGGCGGGCATCCCACCCAGTCCTGCGGGTTTCCCTCCAGCCATCTCTCCGTCCGTGGTTCTCTCTGTCCTTGTGGCTTTCCCGTCTGTGTCTTCGCACAGTGTGTTCTGAATTCCTGGAAGGGCCTCTCTTTGCCCATTTAAATGCTGAATTCCTGTTGAACCTTTGAGACCAAACTCAACTCAACTGGGCATCCTGTCCATGAAGCCTTTCCCGCTGCCCTCAGGCCCTCCCGGCAGGCCATGCTGTGCGTCGGAGTTACCTGTGTCTTGTCCCACAGCTGGCTTGTAAGCTCCAGGGACGCAGGGGCCACGAGTCACTTCAATGGGATCTCTCTGCCAGCACTTAAAACAATCCCTGGGCCACGGAAGTGTGCCATAGGCTCGTAATCACACGTAAGACTGCAAAGAGTTGCTGAGCTGTCTGGACAGTAGATGGGGAGGGAGTTACATGGAATAGCACTGCCCTGGAGCTAGCTGGTGGTGCTGATGCCCCTAAAAGAGTTGATTTGGTGATTCCCTGCTCGTGGAACTTACTTGGTGGCTGGTGGAGCCATCCCACTAAACAGTGGTTCTCAAAGTATGGTCTAGAGAATCCTGGGGATCTTTGAAACCCTTTTAGAGGGTCTACAAATTCAAAAATAGTTTTTATTTTCAATAGGGTAAATGTCTATAAATATAATCCAGATAAACAAAAAGCTTTGGAGAGGTCCTCAACCATTTTTAATAGGATAAAGATACTGAAAACAAAAGTTTGAGAACCACTGCAAAGCATGAAACCACAACAATCGTCCCGTGTTTCAGTGGGGGCTGTCTGTGGGAGCTCCTCGCTGCTGAGCCCCTGTTAGATGAAAAAGGAGCCCTCCTCTCCAACAGTTCCCATCTCTGAGGGAGCCTCCTTCTGAGCATAATGTCCTTCTTGATAACATTTCCATCTTCATCACGCTGCAAGAAAAATCAGGTCAAAAGGAGAAAAAAAATGAGAAAGAAGGAAAAAAAAATCAAATAAACAACAAAAAGTTAAAATTCCTAGGCTTTGATCCACATTCGGTCTCCATCTCAGGATGCAGATGGCACTTTCCAGCCCACGTCTAATGGAACTGCCCCAAACTTTAGCCTCCTTCTGGCCTTCCTCATGGCAAATTAATCTCCTTAAAATAGCTGTCTGGTTGGGCAATTTGTCCTGGTTAGAGCTCCCAGAACCCTCAGGGTGAAGCCTCAGCCCTTTGGGGTCACATTCTTGCCTTTTCTGAGTCTAGTTCCAAGAGCTCTCTCAAGTTCCCATCTCCGTACCCCTCTAAACAGCCCCTCTGTAGCCCCCTGGGGCTCCCCATCCTTGCAAGCTCAAACCCTCGGCTCTCTCATTTCTCTGCCTTTCCTAAGGCTTCTTGCCCCGCCTGGATTGTGTTTCCCTTTCTTCGTTGCCTCATGAGATCCCGCCCGTATCTCAAAGCCCACCTCAGCCCTGCTTTGCCCCCGAGCCCAGCCGGAGCAAGCTCCCTGTTTGTGCATAGGCGCCTTATCTGTCCGACCAGTTTCTACACCCAGAGACTGTTCAGTTTACAAATATTTATTTCCCTGTAAGAGCAAAGCAAAGTGGAGGCTGTGGAGGAGCTGGGAGCCGAGATTAGACACCGAGATAGGGCCCGGCCCTCGGGGAGCCAAGAAAAAGCCAGAGAAATGCCGAGAATTAGGATGTGCTCTCTTACGTAATCAGGGAGGTGCAAGGCAAGGAACTTAATGAGGTCCTAGGGGCTTTCTGCCGAGGAAGCGTTTTTTGTCTGGCTCTAAAAATAGCTGGACCCGGAGACAGACGGAAAGGCCAGAGGTGGGAGGGCTCGGGCCAGTGTGGGGAGAGGCAGGCGGGAGGCGGGAGGGGGTTGGAGCGGTCGCCAGGGCCAGGTCGGAGCAGGTCTCACCTTGGAGCAAGCTCTTGGGCCCAACACATAGTAGGTCTTCAGCAGAGATTTGCTGAATAAAGCAGAGCTCCTTTTGAAAGGTTCCTTTGACCCGCTGCCTTTTCCTTGCCACCATCTTATTTCTTTTAGTTCTTAAGTTCATCAACTGAATATTCCTGCCCATTGTCTGGCCCATTTCTCGCTTGATTTGTCCAGCCTGGCTTCTGTCCCCGGCGGCTCCTCTGACTGCCCACTTTTCAGTTGGAAGTAACCTCAAGTCTCCAGGCATTTTTATGTGTGCCCCACACTGTGATAGGTGCCCGGGGAAGACAGGAAGGGGGAAAACAGCAGCCCCAGCCCCCCGATCCTTGCTCTCGGGGAGTTCACAGTCCATGATGGTGGACAAGCTTCAGTCAGAGAAAGTGGGCGAACTGGCAGAGGGAAGGCAGTGGCAGTGAGGGGGCCGGGAAGGCTTCCCGGAGGAGGCGGTGACATGTAGAGGGAGAAGAGAAGCTGGAGGGGTGACCTGGGGTGGGACTGGAGGGTCTCCTAAGCTCCTCCTGGCTTTGGAACCACTACCTTCGAATTAACCCCATACAAAGCCTAGAAATGAACCCATCCTCTTTGTTTGTTTTTTTAAAATGTTATTTAACAAGTAAGTCAGGAAAATGTTCTTCCAAATGTTCTTTTTATTACTATGGGGCTGCTCTCACCCACTCTCTGAGGGCCCCGGGTTCTCCAGTGTGCCAAGGAACCTCGGGGATCCTGCGGGTTCTCCAGCACTGAGGGACCTCGGGGAGTCAGTCTTTGCCACCAGCACCATCTGTATCTCCCCATTTTTAAGGGCCCCAATTCCATGTGACTGTTTAATGTCAACTTAACTTTGACAGTGTGACTTCCAAGCTATGGTGAGAACAAAAGTACTTTGGGGGCATCATCCTGGACCACCTGGGTCTCTGGGAAGGGGAGAAGGAGGAGGCTCTCAGCTGAGCTCAGTGTGGACCCAGTCTGCACCCCTCGTGTTCAGGTTCTGGTGACCCCATCGAGGTGCCTCCTCCATCCGTCCTCATCCTCCTTAGAGCTCTGTGGCCATTGTTTCCTCATGAACTTGGTGGTTCCTAGAAGGGAGCTTCACTGGCCCGACTGCTTGCCCAAGGGGCCCAGGGGGCCCAGAGGTGAAGAGCCCCTAGAACAGGACCTTTGCTTGCCCTGTCCAGGAGCAGGGTTCAGCTGCTTAGCAGTCTGCTGTTCCCACTCCCACCCTCCCAGAGGGGGACCAGAGCTCCCAGCATCCTCTAGACAGAGCTGTGAATTGGGGGTTGGGTCATTTGCTTATTATCATGAGTGAACGGGGGGGGGGGGGGGGCACCAAGCCTGATGATGCTCGAGGACCTGCTCTACTCTCAGAGCTGGGAGCCAGAGTTCGGGTTGGTTTGGACACTAGCTCTTGCACGGATGCTTTGTTCTGTGTAACCCCGGAGGCCCTGGGGAATCGCAGAACCAGTTTATTCCAGCTGCTCTCTTTTGTTTGAGGAGAGGCTGGGGCCCCGAAGCCACCGGGGGATTTGTCGAAGGTCTCAGAGCAAATTAGACCTGGGTTTTGTGATGGAGACGTGAGCGTGGGGCTCCAAGCGAGGGTTCCAGCCCGGGCCTCAGTCCAGTCCAGGGGGGGGGGCGGGATCTGAGGGCCCATAGGTCCCACGGAGCAGCAGAACTCCCTGGGGGCTCATTTCAAGCATCCCCAGGATTCTCCTCACACATGTCTTGGTTACCATGACAAGTCCCCCTGATGGGCCCAGCAGGCCAGGCTTGTCCCGGGGATGGCTGCTGCTCCACAAGTGGCATTAAAGGCTTTTTTGGAAAAGGAGACGGGCAGATGGTCATGTAGTGGGAATCAGAGGCAGCAGATGGCATCCCTGAGGGTTGCCCTGGCACTCCCGAGAGCGGGCGCCAGCATTCTGGGAGAATTCTTTGTGTCGCGCTTTTGGAAAGAGGCAAACCAGAACTTTATGGGATAAGGGCAAGTGGAGGCGTGGCCGGCTGTGGGGCATTCCTCATCCAGCCAAGGGGCTCCATCGCCAGCTCCATGAGCTGTGCCCGCGGCCCTGAGAGGGCGGCAGGGGGAGGCCGTCGGTCAGCGGGGTGCTCACGGCGCGTCCAGCTTCCCAGCAAAGAAAGAAGGTGGGACAGAGTCTGGAAGCCCAAGTGTGTGGGGGCTGATGGGAGACAAAAGCAGCCCCTCTGCCCTTAGGGTCAGGGGATTGTGGAGCCCGAGTGGCATGTCCGTGTCCCTAGCAGCCTCCAGGGAGCCGAGAGCTGAAGAGCCTTTCACAAGACTTCCCTTCAAGTACTTCAGTCTCTGAGTGCTCCCATTTCCCTTTGTGCTGATCTCATCCTTTTCTGTTACAGCTCCGAAGGATGCAGGAGATGATTGCGCAGATGCAGGCCCAGATGCGGATGAAGCCTGGGGATGAGTGAGAGCCTCTGGGACGGCAGCACGAGGTAGCTGGCTTTTCCCCTCTGCCTCCTTCTCCTCTTCCTCTTCCAACGCCTCCTCCTCCTCCTCTTCCTCCTCTTTTTATTTGTCGCCAAGTTGGGAGTGCCAGAGCTTTCTGATTATTGAACCAGGGGTTTGCTCTCCATCCTGCACTTGTGAAAAAGAAAGATTCTCAGTGATAGAGTATCCAGCAGGCAGGACTTTGCTTTCTATAAATGCTTCCAAACAAAGCAAATTTCTCAAGTCTGGGCTTGGCGGCGCTCGAAAAGGGAGCGCCCTCGTGCGTCTGAATCCTGGGGTGCTGGTGTGTGGCGGGGGCTGGGAAGTGCAGGAAGCCCCCGAAACAGGCCCTGACCTGGAGGCCCCCACCGCGGAGTGTGTGAGGACTAGAAAGAGAAAAAATGGGTACAAGGTGTTCGTAGCTGCACGTCAGGAATGGTGACCTGTGACTCCACTGGCCAAAAATAGGAGAGGACAAGGGACAGACCCCAGGGAGGGGATCTGGGAGCTGCTCAGGGAAGCAAGGGAGACTGAGGTGAGGGCGGGTGAAAACTAACCCCGCCCACATTGCAGCCCGAGTCCAAAGGGTCTCGAGAGGGAGCTTCAGTTCTCGGGTAAATGTCTGGCCTTGGTTGTCACGACCAACACACACGTCCTCTGGTCGAGCGCCGTCACCGAGCCCCCCTGGGCGTGAGCTAGACAGGTGCTCGGGTAGCAGCCCGCTTATCCCTCTCCCCCCCCCCCCAGCTGTGGGCCAGAGCTCTCTGCAGCTGGCACTGCCCACTCATGGGCCGCTCCCAGCCTCAGACAATGTGGGAAGTTTGGTGAGAGCCCAGGAGGGAAAAGAGCAGAACGGGCTTCGTTGTGCCCCCTTGGGCACAACTGGGGTCTTTCCTACAGACTAATTGTGTAGAACAGAAAGTCACAGAGATTGAAGGGGCGTCGCTGTTGGCAGCGCGTTAGCTTCCTTTTATTTTAAAAATGTAGAGTTGGTTGTTCATGCGGCAATTTTTCTGTGAAGTCACTTCAGACCCTTGGCGGGATTCCACGTCCCACCCTCCGCAGGCACAGCTCCGGCCTAACAAGGTGGTGGAGCCAGCGAGGAGCTCCGGCCCCAGACCTGCTGCCCCCGTCCCTCACTCGGCTCCTGCTTGGGAGCACTCTGCTAGCATCGGGGAGGCTTGGGCCCCCATGGGGTGACCTTCAGGGGACATGGGGGAACACTACAAATAATATTGATAGACGGATAAGTGGACAAAATGGAGAGCAGAGCCTTGCCGAGAACATTCGAGGAGGGTCCTCCCCTGCCCATTTCATGTGTCCCCGGAGGGCAGAAGTAAGAGAGAAGCCAAATAATCTGGCTCCGTGGTTTCCAGGTAAAAGCACCTGGTGAGCTCTAGAACCAGCTTCTATTTTTAATATGCCCCAGGCCAGTAGGAAGATTGCAGGCGGTGCTGGGTGCAAAGCTCTCTGGACCCTGTCGAGGCTCCCCTGTAGCCGTGAATGACAGAGTCTCGGCTGGCATGGTGGTGACGCCCGGTGATTGCTTTCCTTGCTCCCCAGGACCCCACTCTCGGAGGCCAGGCTTCTGGCATGTTCTTGCTCACTAAGGGATAATGGCCTGGTACCCAGAACTATCCATTCCCACGGCCAACACAGAGCGGAGGAAGCTGGCCCACGTTTGGGCCTACGGCTTATGGGGCAGCCTCCCCACCGGTGGGCATTCTGGGGTAGCCGGGGCTCCAAAGGACAGGGCGCAGGGGGTGTGATTGTGCCTGGGAAGTGGTACGGTGCTGTGCTAGTCCCCCATCGCTCTCTCAAACTGGGCCTCCTAATGGTGGGCTGCCAGTCAGGGCGCCGTGCTGGGAATACAGACACCAGCTGTCCTCAAGGACATGGGCCGAGGCAGAGAAAGGAAGCCGGAAAGGGTGAGTGGTCTCCCAGAAGTACCCCGAGCGGGGTGGAAACGGGACTGACCTGGACGTCCTCCTGAAAGGGACATTGTGAGGACCAGTGGCGGGAGGGAGGGGCTGCAGGGGGATGGGGGGGGTCAGGTCCGGCCCGGCACAGCAGGAAGCCCTTCTCTAAGCTGGAGGACCCTCATCCTCTTGTCTCCTTGGCCTGAATCTCATTTGCATCAAAGACCTGGGTACTGAGGGGAGGGAGTAGGAAGGCAGAACCCAGGGCTGAGACTGCCCCCCCCCCCCAGCTGCTGTCGGGCTTCCTCTGCAGCCTTCAGCTCCTCTGCCACCTTGGCCACCCAGAGGGGTGGGAAACCCACTGCCCACCCTGGCTGCCCACGAATCGTTTGCTAAGCAGAGCAGCCCCTGGCTCAGGCTTCCTAGGGGACGGTGGCCGGAGGCCTTGAGGTAATCCTGCTGAGGGCAGGGCCTGAACCACTCCTGTCGTTGTGTCACTGGCCCAGGGCAGGGCCTCCCGAGGTGAGGGAGCAGTCAGAATGTCTAAGCTTCCCATCATCCCTCACTGATAGTCACAGTAGCTTGTTGCTGCTCCTCCTTCCATCGCTTTGTGCCACTGATGGCACGTGCACATGGCGCCTCTGTACTTGGACAAGTCATGGCTGCTCGTTAGGCTTGTTTCCCCTCCATAAAATGAGCGAGTTGGGCTCCCTGCTTCTGAGCCCATTCTGGGCCCCCATGGGGGCTGCTGAGCCCGGGCTCATGTGTGCGGTCGCCTGGTGCTCTCGTCCCCACTTCCCGGCACTTGGCGCACGTCTCCCCTCCGCTTTGCAGACTTTTCCCCACTTGTCCCTTTAGTGGCACCTGGGTGCTCTGTCATGGGGAGAGAGGGCAGTCTCGCCAGCCACACCCAGGACTCTGAGGTTGTCCCCCATTTTCTGCTGGTTCAGATAAAGTCACCGGCTTTCATTTTGGACACATCAGTCCCTTTTTCTCTCAGTGTCACCCTTAGGATTTAGCGAGAGCACCAAGATTGCTCAGTGACAGGATCCATTTCCCCACAGCCCGGCCGGGATAAAATTTTTACATATTCAGCCAATTCTAAGTTTAAGAAATGTTTTCATTTCTCTAGAGGAATGATGGAAGCAAAGAAAGGTGATCAAATTTAGTTTGGGCCTTCTCTCTGCTGCCATGAGTATCCCTGAGTCCTCAGGCTTTGAATATGTTTTTTGGTTGTTTAAATTAAAAAAAAAAAATTAATTTCAATAGTATTTTATTTTTTCCAATTACATGTAAAGATAGATTTTAACATTTGCTTTTGTAAGATTTTGAGATCCATTTTTTTTCTCCCTTCCAAACAGCAAGAAATCTAAATTGGGTTATATGTGTACAATCAATTTTAACTTATTTCCATATGAGTCACGTTGGGAAACAAAAATCAGAAAAGTGAAAAATCACACAAAAAAAGAAAAAACAAAACAAAAAAGGTGAAAATACTATGTTTTGATTCACATTCAGTCTCCATAGTTCTCTCTCTGGATAAGTGTGCCATTTTCCATCCCAACTCTGTTAAAATCGTCTTGGATCGCTGAGAAGAACCATTGATCATCACATCATTTTGTTGTTGCTGCGTACATTATTCTCTTGGTTCTGCTCACTTCACTCAGCATCAGCTCGTGTAGGTCTCTCCAGGTTTCTTATAGGACAATAGTTATGTTCAGATACATTCGTGCACCATAACTTATTCTGAACATCCTTGATAGCTACCAATTTAATTTCTGTATTAGCTGCTACGTGTTTCCCAGGAGTTTCAATAATGTGCCGTCCATTTCCCAGCTCTTGGGCATCTGAGGTGGTCTTTGGTGCACATCAGATGACCTGCGCCTCGCTGGGTGGCGTTCAGCATCCGGGTGACTTGGGCGCACGTTCCTGGTCACGTTGGGCGGCCCGCGGACGCCTCGGTGCTGGCGACTCACCTGGGCCATCTGAAGATGTTCCCTTCCCCACATCAGCCTCCTGAGGCCCAGGCCCTGATGAATGTCCCTTAAGCAAACAGTCCCATGCCCACACGAAGAGCAGGCCACATTCTTTCACAGAAGGAGGCGTGGGAAATTCCTATATTCTTGCCCGTCTTCTCTCTAGGAAAGAATACGTCTGTCCGGCAGCCAGTTTCCTGGCTCCGAAGGGCTTATTGTGTGTCACCAATTTCCGAATAGGGCCTGATTCGAGGACTTGTTCTTTTTCTGCCCTACACTTAAAATTTTGTTTAAAAAATTGGTTCTCAATTTTATGACCAGAGAAACAAGAAGAAATCCCATAAGCTTTTCTGTGCTTCTGTTTCTCCCTGGTTGTGTTGTCAATGTTGGGTTCTTCTGGAATGTAAATCCTGATCAGATGGATTCTCTTCTGCCAGACGACCTTGGGACAGTTGCCTACATTCCTGCTGGGAAGTGGAAGTGTTCTGTAGCTTCCTCTCGGACCCTCCTTCGGGCCTTGGCCTGCCATCCTGGGGCTCGACTGACATCCCACTTCATCCCACAGACATTTGCAGGCCAGGGGAAGCTCTTTGGATTATTTTTCCTCTTGGGGATAGATGGAGTGACTTCCCGTTAGGATTTGTGATGAGAACCCTTATTTCTCTAACACTTTGGAGTTCCCAGTGGCTGTTTTCCCAACAAGCCCGTAGAGTAAAATATACGAGTATTATTTCCATTTTTTGTTATTTAGTCATTCTCAGTTGTGTGCGACTCAGTGACCCCATTTGGGATTTTCTTTCTTTTTCTTTTTCCTTTTCTTTTTTTTGATAATAGCTTTTTCTTTTCTTTTTAAAAATTCTTATTATTTTTTATTACAGCTTTTTATTTTCAAGACTCATGTGTGGGCAATCCCTCAACACTGATCCTTGCAAAATTTTGTGTTCCATATTCTTCCCTCCACCCCCTCCCCGAGACAGCAAGCAATCCAACACATCAAACATATTTTAAAAAATGTTTAAATCTAATAAATCTGATGTTTGTGTACATATTTGTACAGTTATCTTGGTGCATAAGAAAAATCAGATCAAAAAGGGGAAAAATGAGAAAGAAAATAAAATACAAGCAAACAACAACAAAAAGAGTGAAAACACTATGTTGTGATCCACACTCGGTTCCCACAGGCCTCTCACAAGTGCAGACGGCTCTCTCCATCACAAGACCTTTGGAAGTGGCCTGAATCCTCATGTCCATTAGAAATGATCACTGTATAATCTGGTTGCTGTGTACAGTATTCTCCTGGTTCTGCTCACTTCCCTCAGCATCAGGTCCTGTCAGTCTTTCCAAGCCTCTCTGAAATCCTCCTGCTGATCGTTTCTTACAGAACAATAATATTTCATCACATTCATATACCAGAACTTATCCAGCCATTCCCCAACTGGTGGGCCACCTTCCTCTCTGATCTCATTCCCCTCTGAGCTCATGACACAAGGCTTACCCCTCGTGTTTATGTATTGTAGTTGTTTTCAAACATCTTTTCTTCCCTTGTATTATAAATCCCAGGCAGCCAGGGGCTGTCTTACTAAAACAGTTTACCTGTCTAGTGCCTAGCAACGTGTTGTACACAATAGGTGCTTAATAAATATTTATTGAATTGAAAAATATGGCACATCTGAACCTCTGGCTTGTGGCTAACAGTGACATCAATGCTGCTCTCTCTGTCTCTGAAATTTGGGATGGCCAGAAAGCTGGGATCCCTCTAAGCTCCAGGCGCTCCAAGAGGGGTAGCAGAACCACGAGGGTCGTAGGATTTGGGGTTGTCCTGACCTTCTCCAAACACCTTCTTTTACAGAAGGAGAAATTGAGGCACAGAGAGGGAAGCCATTTATCCTGGGCCATATGGGCTTTGAGTAGCAGAGCCAGAATTAGAACCGACCAACTTCTTTGACTCCAAAACCAGTCCTCTTTTTGGAGAAATGAATGGCCATGTTCCATCGGTACCTCCAATCAATCGGTGTCCTGAACCATTCTCTGCGTAGTTTCCTTAACTTATGAGATGTCACCAAATCCCAGGGATAGAGATTTCCAGTGTCCGTGTTATTGTGTTGGTTTGAATTTGAATTCTGCTATTTGGGGTGTTGCTCACCTTTACGTTATGTGTTATTTTGAAAAGGTTTTTCTGAGTTTCTCAAATTCATTGTTTCTTATTCATTCCTTTAGTGAGCATCTGTGCCAGACATTGAACCACATTCTGGGGAGCCAAAAAAAGCCCTGCCTTGAGGGAGTTTACAGTGGGGCCAGGGAGATAATCCAGACCCAGATTAGAGAAGTAAGACCCTCAAAGTAAATACAAAATCATGGACTGGAGGGACTCCGGAAGACCTTGTTCTTGGCCTGAACTTTGCCAGGAAGTTCAGAAGCCCCCGAGCCAGAGGTGAGGACGGCTGCTGTCCATCCCTGGCCCACAGAGATTTGACTCATTCAAAGGCACTGGGCAGGAGTTAGAATTTTGTGGCAGAGCAATAAGAAACTCAGTCTGTCTGTCAGGACTCATGTGGGCAAGGGAGAATAACATGTGGCGAACCGTGGAAGTTCGGGGAAAGGTTTCAGTGCCTTGACAGAGTGGATGTTTTATGCTGGGGGCAGCGGGCAGCAACGTAGGCAGGCCCGAGCTGGAGGAAGATCCATTTGGCAGCTGTGCGGGCAGAGGGTGGATTGGATGGAGGGAGGCCAGTTAGAAAAAACCCAGTGCTGGGAGTAAAAAAGAAAAGGGGTTTCTCACAGCACAGTCATCTGTTTCCCTTCTGTCTCGGAGGCTGGCTCTGGTGGGTTTTTCTAGCACAAATGGTGTGGCTGTGGACCCTTTGGAGCACGTGAGACCTTTGCTTCATCTCTGGCATGGGGTCAATGCCTGCTGTTAACATTGCAGGATCAGGGGGGATGAGTCACTTTTCTCCCCATTTCCAAACGTTACGCGCTGGTGAGACAAGTTCACAGCTCTGCCAGCCGAGGGGAACGCCAGCGTGAATGGCAGCCTTGTTTCTCGTTCCTGCTCCGAGAGGAGACCTCTTGTTTGTCTCCCCGGCACCAGTGACCATGTAAAGTAGTCCAGAACCAAGGACAGATCCTGGGGGGCCGCTCCCCTGGCAGCCTCCTCCTGAGCCCGAGCCATCTGGCTGCTGCTTCTCCAGGGCCAGCCAATCGGCCTGTTTTGCGTCTCCCCCCATCTCTTCTTTCCCACAAAAATAGCTTTAATTAACAACAATTTACAAAGTGCTGAAAGGCTGTAAATTGGGTCTACTGCGGTCCTTCCATCCGCCATCTTATTGCCCTCTGTGAAAGGGAACAAGGAGAGACCAGTAGGACAAGGGCTTCACCAAGCTGCTTTGGCTCCCTAGGATCCTTATTCCTTTAATAAGAAGGAATAAACAAACTTAATACCACAGCTTGGAGATTCAATTCCTTCCTTTTTTTTTTTTTTTTTTTTTTTTTTTTTTTTTTTTTTTAAATGAGGACTTGTCCATTTTCTACACCCAATTTTAGAGTCCTGGCAATAGCTCGGTGGCCATATTGGCCAGTTTTTCCAGCCTCTCCGGGATGTCTGTCCGGGTGAGCGAACTGAACTCACCAAGGGCGGCCAGATGTTATCTTGTCTCCTTCCCTCCCTTCTTGTCTCACCTTCACTTTCCCCCAAATTCCCGGGAGTCCAGACTCAATCAGAGCTACCATTTGGAATGACAAGAGTCACCCATGAATCCTTCTGGAGAGATGGAACCCTGTCAGATCTCTCATTTGCCTCTACAGGTGTGCCCAGTACTGAGGCTTCACACTCTGGTCTGCCTCTGCCCGCCGCACACCTGGTCACTGTTCTCTGAGCCATTTTCAGGACCAAACCTTGCTGTGCCCGTTGCTGCTGAACTCTGAAACTTTCTTGTCTTTTCTATTTGTATCCACAGTCCTTAGCACAGGGATTAGCACATAATAAGCCTATAATATGCTTTTTAATTTTATTTCTTCATTTTTGATCAGTCATTTCAACAATTTTTGGGAGACATTAGAAATTGAAGGAAAAAAAGAGTCATCACCCTCCCGAGCACAGTTTGTCTTTGATCTTCCTCTTTTTGCCAACATCACCTTTTAATTTGAATTGTTTTTAGGTTATACTCATAATACATTCAGTTTTTACATATTTCCATATGGATCGTGTTGGGAGAGGAAAATCAGAGCAAAAGGAAAAAACCACAAACAAAAAAAAAGGGGAAAAAAGGTGAAAATCGCATGTGTCGAACCCCATTTAGTCTCCATAGTTCTCTGTAAGGATGTGGATGGCATTTTCCATCCAAAGTCTCTTGGAATTGCCTTGGATCACCATATTGACCTTTAGCTTATTCTAAGCTTTAGTTCTCATCATGTTGCAGGACTATGTCACATTTAAATTGTCATCTTGCTGACAAGTCTTAAGTCAGTCAGTCACTAAGCATTTATTATGTGCTTACTGTATGTCAGACACCATGCTAACTGCTGGGAATACCAAGCCAGACGAAAACCAGTCCCTTCCTTTAGGTAGTTTACATTCTGATGGAGGAGATCTTGTAAATAAGTAGGGACATAGAAGATGTAAACAGAGCAGATGAAGGTCATCTAGAGCTGGGAGACTGGTGAGGGAGGGGCCCAGAAGGCCTCCTGTGGAAGCTGGGCTTGGGGCTGAGTCTGGAGGAAGCCAGGAAACAAGGCGGTGGATGGGTTTTATCTGGTTTACCTTTCCAAAACTGCTACCCCACCCCCCCTCCCCGCCCCATTGCAGTGATACCAGTCAGTCTCTTGGCCAGATCCCTGAGGCTGTGGGGTCTGTTCCTGGCCCGCTTTTATAGCACCAGTAAATTATGGAAATGGTCCTTTTGGCTGGTTCTGCCCCTCAGGTTGTTGTAAGGAGACTGCTGGGTAAACTGTAGGCCAGTGCAGAAATAGGATGTGGATTAACCTCATTATTGGTGGTGTTTATTATTTTTACACAACATCCTGCTTGTCCCTGGGGGAATCGCCCCTCTGGGCTTCAGAGAGAGCTAGGTTATCTACCAGGAATGGCCCAGCAGGGACCACCTACGTTTGTAGTGCTGGAAGACTGACTGTGAGGAGTCTGCCCTTGGTGTGACAAAGCTGTGACCAGTAGTGAGACTGGAGTCATGTCCCAGGGACTGCATCCAGTGGTCACCTTTCAGCCCTGTGAGTGAAATGGTCCAAGATTGGCTGCCCTGTTTTATAGACAGGGAGACTGTAGTGGAGAGCACGGAAAGGATTTGCTCGCGAGGCCTGTCAGAGCCGGGATTGGAATCCAACCATCTGGCTCCCAGCAGCACCTCTTGGGAACATCTAGTATGTTGTAGGTATGTGAGTGAAAAGTGGACGGTGCAGGCCGATTGCCTCCCCTATAAAATGGAAACTAGCAGAAGGCCTTCCCCGCAGTGAATATTCTGAGAGTAAACGAGTGATTGTCCCTCATGACTGTCATAGGGTTCAGATGAGGTGACGCACTCGTGAGACCCCTTTGTTAAAGGGCCTCTGTACAAATTGATGTTCATACTAAGGGCCCCGTCTTCATCATCATCATCGGCAACAAGGGCTTCCCAGGAAAGGATGGAGATGTAGATGATGGCTACATCTGACAAGGGCACACAAGGGCTGGTGTCTCAGACTTGGGGTGCAAACAATCTTTGGCCCACACAGGGATGGGGACGGGGACAGGGACAGGGATGGGGACGGGGACGGGACAGGACAGGTTCTAGCCAGCAGTGCACGTGAGGACATTTAGTGCTCTGCAGACTCATTCCAGGCTGTGAGTGACATGGCTTCTAGTGATGATGGCGTGTTATAGGCTACATAGATCAGGGGCCAGGGCAGAGGGGCCGCTGGGGGAAGAGGGGGTCTTTTAATGTCCTAGCCTTGGTTCCCTCCTCTCTAAAATGAAGGATATAGATTAGGTAAGCTCTCGGAGCCCTCCCAGCTTCAAGTTCTTTGCCCCTGGGTCTCGTCCAAGCCTTGGACTTAGCCCTAGAGTGGCAGAGCCCAGACTGGGCCCTGGATCTTGGGCGTCCCGCCCTCCTTTTCCTTTCTCCTGTGCCTGCAGAGGAGTCGGCAGATCGGCACTGGAAGGCCGTTTGTTTCCTTTCCCTGCTTCCTCCTAACTTACGAGGGAGTTTTTCAAGGGAAAACACAAAGTGTGGGTTTCTCAGACAGCCTTAGAGCTGAATGATTTTTACAAGATTTATGGAGTCGTTATGACAACCAGAGCTGTCGAGCTGTGGCTGGTGCCCGGGAGCTGTGATGAATGACGTCAGGCTTGGGACAGAGGGATTGTGCCAAGACCCAGACTGGGGCAGCCGATGTGGGCTTCCCGGAGGCTGAGCCCAGAGCCAGAGCCCGGAGGCAGAGCCTGGAGCCAGAGTCCAGAGGCAGAGCCTGGAGCCAGAGCCCGGAGACAGACCCCAGGAGCCCAAATGGGCTCATGGAGGCCAGCAAGGCTGGTGACATTTCTGGACCTCTTTATGGTGCAGAAAGGACTTGGTCCCCTTTGGTCTTCACAAGTAACACTTGGAGGCATGTGGTATTTATAGATGAGGAACCTGGAGCTCTGAGGGGGTGTCCATGTCCATAATTATGCTGCCAGTAAGTGCTTGAGGCAGAATTTGAACCCGAGTCCTTTTCCTGATTCCCAAATCCAGAATCCCTAAAATTCCCCTTCATTTCATCCAGTAGTGGTGAGGGTCTGCCATTAACAGGATACTGGGCTTGGAACTGGACCTACAAACATGAAAAGTAACCGGGGCAACGTGATACATATAAATGTGATGGGATGGGAACAAAGGGAATATTGTTGGGTCACAGGATTTTTAATTTATCTGATTTTTTGGCGTGAAAGGGAATTTAGAGTTTATCTAATCAACCCTCCTGAGACCAGGAGAGGTTACCAAAGCCACCTGGGCAGCAGAGTTTCAGGTCAGTGACCATAGGAAAGCTTGAGAGGATCAAGATCTCTTTGGGTTGGAGAGAACAGGGAGTGGACCAAAGTTGAATACTAGAAGAATACAGAGATTTCCACAAGCAGAGACAAAGAGAAGTGCTGTGGAGTGTGGCTGGCAAGACTTCGGAGCTGAGAAAGGATGGAGCAGGGTCCCAGGACAAAAGTCTAGTCCAGCTTATATACCACAGTATGTAATAAGACTGGACTTTCCAGTCTTATTATGAGCATTAAAAAAGATAAGTGTTCTTAGAGAGTGTAAGACCTGGCTCTGATTATTGGGACAAAGCAATGAAAGATTGTCAAAGAAGAGAAGTAAAAAGCAATAACATGAAAGCCTGTTATTCATTCAAGCCAAAGATATTGAGCTCAAAGATGGGATGCAGAGAGTCCATTTAAAGATTAAAGTTGTCCCAGAAAAGAAAAACACAATGAGCCAAAAACCCCAAACACATAAAGCAAGAAATTATACGAGAAAGCTCTTTCAGCTTTCTGGACACAGAAAACAGGAAAAAGACAAAGCCAGACCCGTGCTGCAAACTGCAGGATGCTTTGTGGTTAAACCGAACAATTCCAGCGACAAACGACAAGTTCTGCAGCAATCGGGAGAGTCACCCTCATAAACGGGGGAAAGGAAATTCAAATGACACAAGACTATTCTGCAACTGCCAGAGTCCTCAGGAAGGAATGGAGTAATGTGTTCCCAAGAGCAGAGGAATTCAAAATGCAGCTCAAGATGACCTCCCTACAAAGCTGTGCTAACCATTAAGGGAAAAGGTACTTTTAAAAAGAGGCTTTCAAAAAGCTTTCCAAGAAAGAAAGTTAGAGCTCAAAGAATTACTTAATATTCAAATTAATATTTGAACAGAAGTACGAGAAAGATAAACACAGCAACCAAGGACCATCACAACAAAACAGAGCAATAGCAGAGAAATCTTTCAGAAACGACTTTCTAAAAGTACATAAAGAGACAAGGGTAAAAGCAGAAGTCCCCTAAAGATGATGATGGAGAAATAACCCTGAAACACCATGCTCTACACTTCACAACACCCTGTCTACAGGGGAAATCCTTATTTTTATAGTACTACATTTCAGAATGGAAGGGTCCTTTATTATTATTTACTATAGTTCTGGAAATGTTGGCAATAGCAGTAAGACAAGAAAAGGAAATTAAAGGAAGAAGGTAGGTAAAAAAGGAGATAAAATTTAGGGTTAGCAAAATCCAAAATAAGAAGAAAGGAAAATCTCGTTGCAAATAATTACAAAATATGTAAAATACTAGTTTATCAGTCTATCAAAGCACACAAAATGGTTGTTTAGATTCAATTACAAACAACAGCTTAAATAAATTGCTACTGATCTGGGAATATACAATGCTCATGGTTGGGTTGTACCAATATAATAATAATAACAGTTCTATCAAAGTTAGTTTACACTTTTTTTTTTAATTATAGCTTTTATTGACAGAACATCTGCATGGGTAATTTTTACAATATCATCTCTTGCACTCACTTCTGTTCCAACTTTTCCCTTCCCTCCCTCCACCCCCTCCCCTAGATGTCAAGCAATCTTATACATGTTATAGTTTACACTTTTAATGCTATACCAAATTTTCATTTTATTTAACTGAAATGAATTCATTTTAAAAAACTGGTTAGAAATGAAAAAAAAATTAGAGAAGTGCGGGCATAACATTTTCAGGCTTCAAATTATATTATAAACCAACAATCATCAAAATCATTTGTTATTCATATAAAAAGAGAGAAATAGATCAATAGAACTCAGTAATCCAGTACCTAATAAGGCAGACAACATTATTTAGGAAAGAATTGCCTTTTTGATAAAAACAGATTTTATACCTCTCACAGTTATATGATATATTCTTAACTGAAAAAGAGAATCACAAAAAATAAAATAGGTATCTTTGATTATAGAAAACTGACACAAAATTAATACAGCTGGGGTAAGAAGGGAAGTGGTTGAATAGGAAAAAACATTTTGTGGCAAATTTCTCTGATTAGAGTTTATCTTAAGGTATGTGAACAATACATCCATATCCAGGTGTACATTATATGGATGATATAATTAATAGAGTATACAACTAGGTATGTTACAAGAAACCATTCTTCAGTCAATAAATGCTAAAAGGATATGCACAGTAAGATGACAAAAGAAGGATGGCAAACTATTAACAAACATGTGAAAGGACACACTAACTCACTAATAATGAAAGAAAAACAAATTAAAACAACCCAGAGGTTTCAAGTTGGCACAGTTAACAATAGCATTTATATAACACCTCCAGATTTGCAACACTCTTTACAAATATCTCGTTTGAGCCTCCCAATAACCCTGGTTTGTTGCTGTTCTTAATTCCATTTTACAGATGAGGGAACTAAAACAGTTACTTAACTTGCCTAGGACCACACAGCTATTAAGTGACTAAAGTCAGATTTTTACCTCAAGCCTTTCTGATCCCAGGTTTACTGATGGATGGATCCACTGTACCGCCCCGCTGCCTCAAAAGAAGAAAAGTTGTCAAAAAGATGATTAAAAAAAGGAAATGGTCAATGTTAGAGGGACTGTAGGAAGATAAACATTGCATTGTTACTGGAGCTGTGAATCAGTGCAGCCATCTTGGAAAGCAGTTTGGAATTCTGCAAATAAAATGATTAAAATATTCATACCTTTTGACCCAGAAAATCAATACTAGGCTTGTCCCCCAAATCAGTCATTGATAAGAAAAAAATCCCTATATCCTGGAGATAGTTGCGTGAATTGATGCTAAGTGAAGTGAGTAGAAGCAAGAGAACAGTGTACACAACAACAACCAGATTATATGATGATCAACTCTGGTGGACATGGCTCTTTTCAACAATGAGGTGATTCAGGCCAGTTCCAATGGTCCTGTGATGGAGAGAGCCGCCTGCACCGATGTGGGGACTGAGTGTGGATCAAAGCAGAGGATTTTCACCTTTGTTGTTGTTATTTGCTTGTTTTTTGTTTTCTTTCTTTTATCTGATTTTTCTTGTGCAGAATAATAAATGTGGAAATAAGTATAGAAGAATCGCACATTTAACATATCATTGGATTATTTGCTCTCTAGAGTAGGGAGTGGAGAAAAGGGAGAGAGGAAAAATTTGGAAAACAAGGTTTTGCAAGGGTGAATGTTGAAAACTATCTTTGCATAGATTTTGAAAATAAAAAGCCATTATTTGCATTTTTTTAAAAAATCCCTGTAGACCCCTATACACTCCTTCTTCTCCCTCTCTTTCTCTCTCTCTTTATTTTTTTCTCTCTCACACATACACATCAATTCTTTTTGTGATGGCAAAGACTTGGAAGCAGAATAAATCACCATCATTTCTCCCATTCAATTGTAAGTTCCTGGAGGGCAGGGGCTGAATTTTTGCTTTTTTATGTATCCTCAGTGCTTACCACAGTGCCTTAACCAAAATGGCACTTAATAAATGTTTATCGTTTGATTGGGGAAAGAGTTAACAAATTGTAATGCATGAAGGTTAGGAAATATTTCTGTGCTATAATAAATTGATGAATATAGAGAAGCATGGAAAGAGCTCCACAGACTACTGCAGGTTGAAGTAAACAGAGCCCCAAAATAATATACACAATGACTACAACATTGTAAATGGGGGAAAAAAAACAACCACAGAAATAAAGTGAATGTTGCAAAATTATGAAGACCAAGCAAGGCTTGAGAGATGAGAAGATGCCTTTGCCCAACACTTTTCAGCAAGGGGAAGTCCATGAGTATTGTACATGTGCAATGGCACATATTTTCAGAATTTTTGGATGTAATTATCAGTTTGCTGATTTCTTCCCTGTTATAGGCCAGAACTTGAAATAAGGTGCTAAGTCACTGGGATTGATAAAGATAATGCGTATGTACTTGGTTCACACCTTTAAGAGAGTTCACACATTAGTTCACACTTTTAAGAGATCATATATAAGGAGGAGCTCCCTCAAGCTAACTGGGGACTTTGGGAGATTCACAAGTCAGAAGCCCAGAAGCCCACTCTCTGGGAGGCGGAGTCAATTCATTCCAACTTCCATCTTTGTGCTGGTTGGAGATTTTGGATTTGGAGGAAGCTAAAGGCAGAAGCTGGAAGAGACAAAGGACTAGCGGCAAGAGCTCCTGGAACCAAGGAGAGAAATAGACCCTAAGAAAGCTAACTGGGCTATATTGGAAGAGACAATAAAGGATTGGATTTGCTGCATTTGAGGTGATTATTACTCTGAACTGAAACTAAGGCTGCCTCCAGAAGCTCCCCAAGAAACCTGCCCCTGCCCCCAGAGAACATTATAATTTAGAGAAGAGAACATTACATTTTGGCGACTGAACGTGGGACAGACACAATCCTGATTTCAGTGGAAAAGTCCTCAACCCAGAAATTAGGGTGAGTACAAAAATAAACAAGGAAACTTTGTTAAAGGGCTAAAATAGTATTTCAGCTAAAATGGGACAGATGTTTAGAAAACAGCCTTCTGTTTCTCTTCACACACACACACCCCCCCCCCCCCCTTTTGTTTTCCTTTTGGCCTTAAAAATATTATTTGCTGAATCAGATGACTCTCTGTGAAGAATACTGAGGAAAGTTCAATTTTAAAAAAAGACACAGGGGACAGCTAAATGGCGCAGTGGATAGAGCACCAGCCCTGAAATCAGGAGGACCTGAGTTCAAATCTGGCCTCAGACACGTAACACTTCCTGGCTGTGTGACCTGGGTAAGTCACTTAATCCCAATTGCTTCAGCAAAAAAAAAAAAAGACATAACCAATTTTTTAAAAAATCAACCTGGTTCTAAACAATACAGAACTGTGAGTTCAGATCCCTTCTCTTCAGGATCCTTCAAGGCAGGCCGGCCTAGAGACGGGTAGCTGACCTTTAAACCAGAAACATCTTGGTTCTGGGTCACCTCTGGCACACCTGGGCCAGAGCAACACTGTGTAACACTGGAAAAATAATTTATCTTCTGAGGGTGTTTGGCAGCCCTCTTAGATCAGACACTGCAGAGGACACGTCAACCTGCATTGGGAAAGACTTTCTTCACCTGGGAATTGCCTGTAACAATTAAGTCCCAGGTCTGGGCCCCGTTCCTTGCTTAGTAGCACCTTCCGTCCCTGGAGCATTCTAGGGTTGTTGGACACTCCCTGTCCCCCCCACCCCCAGCAAGGCAGAATGCAATGTTCTCCTCTTCACACTTGGCAGAGCCAAGAGAGAGCCTTGGGTATGGTGTGAGGGGCCATGAGGAGGCCGGGAGCCAGGCCCGGCCTCCCTGCCCCGATGGTCCCATTGCTGCACCTCCCTGGAGCTGGGTGCGATGTAGGGACTATTCTGCAGGGCAGAAACCTGGTCTTGCTGAGGGTTGCACAGATCACAAGCAGACTGTGACCCCAGCCCTGCAGTCACTCCATCAGGGACAAGTGTATGTACTTACAAAATAGGAAGCTGCGATGAAAGTTTGGGAAAGTAAAAACTCTGAGACTCAGGGGCAGCTTTCTTGAGAGAGACAGTGCCCAAGATCCCGCCGCCTCTGATTGAGGAGATGGCAGAGCTAATCCCCGGGAGAGCTGCCAGGCCCTTGGCAGGGGAAATGGCTCGGAGAACAAGCTCCTTTTCCCAGGGCATGTTGTAGGGGCAAAGGTCACGGGTCTGGCTAATTATGCATTCCCTCTTGGACCTTGAGTGTTTTTCCTCAAGCTTTGCTCCCTGTCCCAATTAAAGCTGCTCTAAGGCTGGGAAAAGAACCTCGGCTAAAGACTGAGCCCGTACTAGGAGCCTGTCCTTGGCCCCCTCCCATTCACCCTGGTACATGGCAGAGGGGCTGGCTCTCCCCCTGACTCAGCCTTTTCTGGGGTCCCACAACCAGTGAAGCCAGCCTCACCTCCTCGGACTGCAGGTCTGGGCCTAATGGCGCCCTCCGCTCATCTGGGAAAAGGAAGTTGGCCAAGTACAGCGGACCCCCAGCAGCTGTCGGGTGACAAGCCTGGCTCATCACCAGATGATTGGTCACTGGGTCTTAGTGCTTTAAAACGATGGCGAGCCGTGAATCAGATAAAAATACCAACTGGCCCCGGGCCCTGGGCACTCTCCCACATCCCTGGGGATGACCGAGGAGTGAGAAAAGGCAGAGGGCCAAGATTCCCCCTTGTCAGACGACAAACGTGAGTCTCATTGTCCGACTCTTAAGTGTGTGAACCTTTTTGTACTCCCCGGTCAGTAGTTACTCTCTGAGAGGACCTGAACCCATCCCTGGCCTTATTGCAAAGGAAAGCAGAACTTGCAAAGCAGTTAGTTTGTGAAAGAATCCTCGCCGCTCCTCTCCCAGGAAGCCCATAGAGGCTCTGGCTCCATTGCCTGCTCCAAGGAAACGAAAAGACTACTTTTGCAGGACTCTCGGTCATCTTGCCTGGCCATGCGCCCAGCAGACATAAGCGGATAGGCCGCCGTGTACGGGCAGCATCGGCTTTGGGGGATGAAGAAGGGCAGAAATCCTGGGAAGACCCCACTGAAATCCCCCCAAGTGAGCTAGCTTAGGCCTGTGTGCTCAGGAACCCATGTGGAAGGGGAAGAGGCCTGGAAAAATGCAGGAAAACTCACATCGGGTGGGAACGAAGGGGACCTGGGGGCCGAGGAGTTTCAGTTCTGTCTGCCGTGGCTTAATGACAGAGTAAGCAGCCGATGGTGGCAGGCGCCAGGACGGAACAACGTGACAATGAGATTTGATTGATTCTGACTTAAACAGGAAACGGGGAAAGCCATCCCAGAATCCATTGTGTGGGTGCAGTCAGAGCCTCACTGGGTGGTACAGGTACCTGAAGAGGGAAGAAGTCTGAAGCATTTGCAGTGGAGGATGGCTCAGGTTATAGAACATAAACTTGCAGCGGACCCAGTCGGCATCGATCCACAGCTCCCCCATTGGCATCCGGCCGATAAGGATGCGGGAGCAGAGAAGTTGGTCAGGGGGGCTAATTCAGGACAAGGAGGGATACAGCAAGAGCGGCCTGCAAAGGGTTTGTGAACTGCTTTCTCCAGCAGGCCTCATCTTCCAACCTCCCAACTGCAGCTCCTTGGGATATAAAAGAGCCCATGGGACTTAGTGGCAAATGCCCACAATCTCTGTCATTGCTGCCCTGGGAGGGGCTGACGGGCCACAAGCTCTGGAGTGCTGAAGCCAGCAGACATACAGAGAGGCAACATGGTTAGGGTGGGGGTCTGGAGACCCGGACTGACTCTCGGCTGTAGCACAGACAAACCGTGTGGCCCTGGACAAGTCCTCTTCTCTGAGCAACAGTTTTCTTATCAAAGTGTAAACTGATGAATTTATGAGACTTCAAGGAACAATAAAACAAAAGCAAAAAAGTTAAAAAATAGAAGAAAATGCAAAATGTCTCATTGGAAAAAAAAAAAAAACTGATCTGGAAAATAGATCCAGGAAAGATAACGTAAGATTTATTTGAAATCTGAAAGCCAAGATAAAAAAAAAAAAAAAAAAGAGCCTAGACATTATCATTCAAGACATTATTCTAGAATCAAAGGATAAAAGAGAAATGGAAAAACTCTACTTATCGTCTTTGGGAAAGAGATCCCAAAATGAAAACTCCCAGGAATATCACAGCCAATTCCAGGTCTCCCAGATCGAGGAGAAGGTATTGCAAGCAGCCAGAAAGAAACAATTCAAATATCGTGGATCCACAGTCAGGATAATACCAGAATTAGCAGCTTTTATAGTGAAGGATCTGAGAGATCTGAGAAGGCAATAAAGCTAGAATTACAACCAAAAACCATCTAGCAAAACAGCAGAACGGTCCTTCAGGGAGGAGACATCGATATTTAATGAAATAGAGGAGACCAGAGCTGAATAGAAATTTGATTTTCAAGCATGAAACTCGAGAGAAGCATAAAAAAGTAAACAGGAAAGAGAAAATCCTGAGGGATTCAGTAAGAGGAAACTGTTTCCTTTTCTCTGTGGGGAAAAGGATACTTGTAACTTGTAAAAACTTTCTCATATTGAGGCAGTTAGAAGGAGTATGCGAATGATGAGAAGACTAAAAACAGATTACAGGTGAAAAAGAGGATTGTATTGTGAGAAGGGGTGAGGGAGATGTAGAACAGGGTAAAAAGGTGTGAACGTTTTCAGTGAGGTGGAAGATGAGGAAGGTGGGCAGGGGAGTGGTGTATGAACCTCACTCTTAGCGGGATTGCCTCAAAGAGGGAATAACCTGCACGCTCAGTTCAGAATAGAAATTGATCCTACCCTACAGGAAAGCAGGGTCATGAAAGTGATAGAAGAGAGGGCAGATCAAGGGAGATGAAAGTCAGAAGCAAAACAAACACTTTTGAGGATGGACAATGAAAGGAGAGAGAGTGGCTAAATGAAGAAAATTAGGATAGAGGGAAACACATGGTCATCATAAGTGCGAGAAAAACTTACATCAGGTTTCTCTGATAAAGACCTCATTTCTCAAATATCTAGAGAACCGAGTCGATATAAAAGTAAATCGGTCCCCAAGTGATAAATAATCACAGGATATGAAGAGGCGATTCATCTGTAGTCATATGAGTAGAGAAATTCAAATTAAAGCATCTCTGAGCTTCTACCCTATACAGATCAGCTTGACTAATATTGACTATAAATTGACAGAAAAGCAACATGATAAATGTTGGGGGATTGTGAGAAAATGGCCTTCACCAGCAGTGGGTGTGACTGTTACGGAATATTGTTGGGTTATAAGAAACGATAAGCAGGAAAAACCTGGAAAGACTTATTTGAATTGACACAAAGTGAAATGTGCAGAGCCAGGAAAACATTGTCCATGGGAACAGCAATATTTTATGTCGTTGTATTATGAATGATTTAGCTGTTCTCAGCAATGATCCAAGGTAGTTCAAAGGACTTATGATGAAAAATGCTCATAAATCACCCTCTGATGGGACTTCTACACCTATTCTGTCATTTATTTATTTGTTTGTTTGTTTGTTTGTTTTTGCTGAGGCAATTGGGGTCAAGTGATTCACCTAGGGTCACAAAGCTAGGAAGTGTAAAGTGTCTGAGATCAGATTTGAACTCAGATCCTCCTGACTTCAGGGCTGGTGCTCTATCCACTGCGCCCCTAGCTGCCCCTATTCCATTAAAAAAAAAAGCCCCACGGTGAAGAAGAGAGACTTCTTTTGGTCATGATAATATAAAGACGGGAGAACTAAAGGTGATGGAAGTAATTTTTACTAATGAAACTTGTTTTCTCATTCAAACCCGACTTGCAATGGAGATAAATGTGTTTCACTGGCCCAGGAGACCCTCCCCGTGTGACTCCTTTGAAAACCTTTGAGCTACAATCAAGGAAAGACTTGGAAAGTAGTAATAATAGCATCAGTGAGGATGACAAGCACTTTAAAATACCTCATTTGGTCTTCAGCTTCAGAAGGAAGGGCTCTTATTAGTCCCATTTTCCAAGAGAAACAACTGAGGCAGGGAGTGTTAAGTGACTTGCCCAGGATCATGTCTCGGCACTGTAGGACCACTGAGCCTGATAGACTTCATGTGCGATGGGATGTGGGGTTTCACAAAGAGGGGTCGGGACTTTGTGAACTTAGTACCAGTCTTGACAAACAAGGGATTGTGGCAAAAGAACCCAGGCCTGCTCAGGGAGGGTTTTCGGTCTGGAGAGTTTAACGCGGGGAGCTCATCGGGATGTCACTGCCTTTAATTGTTTCCCTTCTCTGGGCTCCTGACCCACCCGTGCCCACCACCCGCCATGGAGCTTCTCCTCGGTCAGGGCCAGTGGAGTGAATGGAGGAGACAAGCCGTGCTGACTTCAGAGATCTGTGATTTCCTTGAGTTCTGCAGTCCCCCCCCTCCCTGCACGAGCTGCCTTTGTCCTGCTCTTAGCCCGGCGGGCCCGGTCCGTGGTCCTCAGCAGGCTCCAGAGCTTGGCTTTTACCAGCATTGATCGGCTGGATCCATGCCGGGGTGGATCACGTGAGGGATGTAGGGAAGCTTGGGAGGAGGGAACCCAGAGAAGGCCCCGGGCCTCAGTGAGGCGCTTGTCCTGCTTTGCCCGACTCGCCCGGGCGGCTTTCTAGGTCAGCGCGTTTCCCATCGGCTGGTCTCGTCTCTGGCTCGTCTGCGGCTCGTTTGCAGCCTCCGGCTTTCACTGAGAAACTAAGTACATTTTGCTTTGTCATTGAGGCATGATGGGAGAATCACCCCCGAGTCAGCTCGTGGTGGGACGTTTTCTGAGTTCTCAGGCCACCTTGTGCTTTTGAAAAGCAGCAAGTCAGGGAGGGTCCTTCCCTTTGGGCGCGCTCTGCTCTGGCTGGTGGCAGGCAGGGGAGAAAGCCCCTGGAGTCGCTTAGAAGGCCCAGCCTGGAGGAAGTTTGGGTCGTTGGTGAGCAGGTACGGGGCGGCCTCCCTCCTCAGTGATCCTGTGCAGGGGCACCTCCCATACGGGGAGCTGGAGTCACTGCTTGGATCCCGGGGTCTCCTGGCCTACGGGGGCAGCTTGGGAGCTGCAGTTGTGGGGAAAACGGCCCAATCGATGGGATTACAACCTGACTGAGCATGTGCAGTTCTGTACATTTTTAGAAAATAGAATCCTAATCCAAATTGTAAAAGGCGACATAAACTCGAAACAATATTTAATTCCATTGTCCACAGAGAGCCGGCCCCCTGCTACAGAAGGGCCATGATGGGTCCTGCGTGTTGGGAGGATCATTAGGAAGTTGTAATAGTGCAGGCGCTATTGAATTGTCCCCCTTTCTCAGAGGAGGGCCTGCTGGGGGGGAGGGGCTCCCCGTGAGGTCAGAAGTGCACTAAGCCATGGAGTCACAGAGTCACGGGGAGGGGCAGTGGTTGGGGGAAGGCGCGCATCTGTGACCGGGGTGGGGTGGGGCAGGGGGCAGCTTGTGAAGGGCCCTGAGTGTGAGGAGAGGGAGCTCTGACCCGTGGGCTCTCGGGAACTTCTGGTGCCCTGGTTGGGCTTCCTAGTAGGGAGTGCAGCACTTCTCTGCCCGGGGGGAATCCCAGTCTCACTCTGAGTAGGACCTTCCAGGCTGAGCCAGGTTCACTCCCAGGCTCCCCGTAAAAGGGTCCTCATCATCCCATGAAATGCTCGGTGCTCCTCCACTGCGGGGCAAGGCTAATGACTCCTGCACGTGGTGGCCCCGGGTCCTCCCTGGGAAGGGCGGCCCCCCCCATGTGCCCCCCCCTCCCCCCCCCCCCCCCCGTGGCTCCTGTCCCGCAGGGACATCCATGGCTTTCCTGAGCAGCCTTTGTCTCCTTTCTCTGTCTTCTCTTCCTGCAGGTCCGGACGCTGCCTTTGGAAATGGCACATGCTCTGGGAGGCGTTAATAGTGCTAGTCACCCAGCAGATGCCACCTCCCGACGGAGCCGCCGGACGAGCCAGGGAGCATGGCCCATCCTGGGGATCCTCTAACCAAAAAGCAAGCTACTAAAGCGCAGCCCGTGCCGCCTCCTTCCTCTGCCCTTTGCTAACCGCTGTCACGCTTTCTCTAACGGAACTCTCGCTCCCTCCTTGTGGAGCTTCTTTTCTCAGAAGCCCTGACTCACTCTGCACCAGCTCCTGGCTTTATGGTAAACTCATAGGAAAACAGGCTCCGTGCCCACGCTGCTCGTTCCCGAGGGAGCCGGGCCCCCTCGGGCCTTCCACGGCGGGTTCCCCGCCCGCTCCATCCCACACTTCCATTCCTGATGTTTTCCCACAAACAAATGGACAGATCCAAAAGCGCGTAGAGATATGTGGATAGAGATCGACAGAAATATCCGCTGTGTCCTTCCGCCCGTCTGGGGCCAGCGTTCCCTCCCTCAGACCTGGGACGCTGGGCCCAGCTGGGAGTGCGAGGCAGGCTGGCTCCCAGCGCTGCCCCTAGTGCCTTGGGTGTAAACCCTCGGGGGTGGGCATGCTGCCCACCTCACCCTGGTGCCTTCTTTCCCTCAGGATGCCTTCTCACTCGGCCAACTCTTTCTAGGAACGGTGCTGCCTGAGCTGCCCTGGGGCCGGCCTCCCCTTGCCCACCTGCAGACGTTTCGGGGATCTTGTCTTAAAAACCTCCCCGGGGACCACACACTAGTCTTGCCACGGGTTTATGAGTTAAGCCGACCTCCCACTCCCTCAGTCACAGGCCCACTGCCCTTCTGCCATTTCCTCTTCCTCCCCCCACTCTCCCTGACCTGGGAAACAGGCAGTGCCCGCACATCCCTGCCGAAGGAACCAGGGCCCCCTCCCACAATGAGCCGGACCAGGCCTTCAACCCTCGGGGAGTCGGGGGAGCGGAGGAACTCCTGCTTCCTGGGAGCATATCCGCCCCGGGTTGTTTGGGGCCTGTTGTTGCAGATGGTCTGAGCCCAGGGCGGGCCGGCTTTGTGCCCTCCTGCTTTCCCGCTCCTTCTTCCGCCTTTCCTTCAGTGCTCTGGCCTAGGACGGTACTTGGACGATTCCCCAGGCAGGGGCCCGCGGTACGTGTCGTGCCATGGGAATGCCGTGGTGCTCTAACCCCGACTTGCGTGTAACCAGGCCCGCCTCCTGCCTCTTGTGACTCTGCGGAATATACTTAACTTCATTAAAAAGTTGCTGGCTCACGGTGCATCTGCTGCTTCTGTCTGTGTCTTCCTTGGCTTCCTTTTCCGTGTGTAGGTCTCCCACTGGTCAGCAGCCCACTCAGACCTCCAGCTCTTTGAGGACCAGGGCTGGCAAGGACTCCGTGCCATTGATGGTAGGGGACGGGGAGAAGGGACTCCATTATCCAAGTTCCCTTTCTCCAGCATTAATGAAGCATCGTCTGTGTCCTGAGCAAGAGAGCGCACAGAGAAAACCGTAGACGCTCCTGCCCCCAGAGAGCTTCCCTTCTACCAGAGAGAGGTACAGGAAAGGCCACTTACCTATAGGAAAGACAAACTATACAGTCACTGGGGGGGAGTAAGTGCCCCAAACTGGGGGCGTCCATCAACAAAGTTTTATTGAGCACCTACTGTGTGCAAGGAGATACAGAGAAAATACGTAACAACCTGTCTCTGAGGAGCTTCTTGGGGGAGCGTCTACAGGTGGGGGCACCTGAGAGAGAGAAGGACGGGCGTTTGATGGGGCGGGGATTTGGGGGGTTAGACTTAAATCTTGTAGAAAGTCACGGAAACCGAGGGGCGGAGAGGAAGGAGGGGGCAGAACATCCAGAGTGGAGATGCGGGGTAGTGGGGGCTACTGGGGCTGAGATCCACACCTGAGATGGCGTGCCAGGGGAAGGGGGCAGCCAGGGGACCAGTCACTGGAGGAGGGAGGTGTGGCAAAGGCCGTGAGTGCCAGCTCTGGAAGGTCGTCAATGCCTGCCAGTAATAGGGGCCACCCGAGGGCGCTGGGTTGGTCTGATGTGGTCAGACTGTTTTAGAAAATCCCTCTGGCAGCTGAAAGGGGCACGGATCACAGTGGGCAGGGCCCGGAAGGCCGGGGACCCATTAGTCAGCAGCTGCAGGACGCGGAGAGAGACATCAAGAGGACAGGGAGGTTCAGAGGGCCTGTTGAGGCCGGAATGTCAAGGATTCTGGAAAGCTCAGAACTGGGGCTCAGGAGAGACACAATGCATGGATGTGGCGTGATCAGGAGCCACTGGCAATGACCCCACAGGAACTGATGAGATCACCAATAAAGGGAAGCCCCAAGAGAGGGTCCAATGTAGCAGAGCTGGGGGGGGGGGACACTGCGGCTACTGGGCCCAATGGGGCTGGTGTGGGCCCATCCAGGCTAGCAGGCCCATCCAGGGCTGGGGGGGGGGGGCAGGGACACCTGGAGCTAGTGGGTCCATCTGGGGCTAGACGGCAGCATGTGCACAAAGAAATGGCTAAAGAGTCTCAAGAAGGGTCCGGACAGATGGGAGGAGAACCAGAAAAGAGCAAGAAAGGAAAGAACCCAGGAGGAAGCTGACCAACGGGGTCAAAGACTGCAGGAAGGTTAGGAGGGAAGATTGAGAAAAGATCATCAGAAATGACAGTTAGTTGTTCTCTAAGTGTAGTTAAGAGGGGAGCAATTCCAGTTAAATGGTTAGATTGCAGAAGACTTAGAGCCGGAAGACAGATAATGAGGGCCCCAGCTGACAACATGACTTTTTCAGAGTTTAGCCACAGAAAGGGAGTTTCTCTCTCTCTCTCTCTCTCTCTCTCTCTCTCTCTCTCTCTCTCTGTCTCTCTCCTCTCCCTCCCTCCTTTCCTTCCTTCCTTCCTTCCTTCCTTCCTTCCTTCCTTCCTTCCTTCCTTCCTTCCTTCCTTCCTTCTCTCCCTTCCTTCTCTCCCTTCCTTCCTTTTCTTTCTTTCTAAAAGCTTTTTATTTTCAAAATGTATACATGAATAATTTGTTACCATTGACCCTTGCACATCCTTGCGTTTCAGATTTTCTCCTCTTCCCCCCATGCCCTCCTCTAGATGACAAGCAATCCAATAGATGTTAAACATGTTAAACTAGATGTGAAATCCAATATATGTACACATATCTATACAGTTATCTTGCTGCACAAGAAAAATCAGATCAAAAAGAAAATGAGAAAGAAAACAAAACACAAGCGAACAACAGAGAAAGTGAGAACGCTCTGTTGTGCTCCACCCTCAGTTCCCACAGTCCTCCTTCTGGGTGCAGAGGGCTCTCCTCCTCACAGAACAAATGAAACTGGCCTGAATCACCCAGCAGTTGCCGAGAGCCCCATCCATCACCAATGACCATCCCATCATCTTGTTGCCGTGTACACGGATCTCCTGGTCCTGCTCGCTTCCCTCAGCCTTGGCTCGCGTCAGTCTCTCCCAGCCTCTAAATGAACGTTTTTGAGAAGGAAGAAGGTGGGACGGACACTTGCAGGTGTCAGGGTGGGATCCAGGAGAAAGGGAGAAGGAAGAGAAAAGGTGGAATGGGGGCGATTTGTGGAGAAACTGGGAGGAAGACGGTGCTCGTGGGGAGGGAAGGGCTGGCCTTGACAGGGCAGGGCCACCTCTTCACCCAAGACAAGAATGAGTAACGTTCCGGGGGGAGAGACGTCAGATGGCGGGAGACTGGGGGTCTTAGCCCACGGCCTAATTTTTCTTTCCTTTGGAGAACTAGGAGATGAGAGCTTTCTTCAGTGGAGAAGCTGCCGGGGGGAGATGTTAGGGGAGGTTGAAGGGGAGAATAGCAGGTTCTGAACAGCAACTGGAACAACTACTTAATTGGGCGGGGAAGAAGGTGACCTTGATTTACCTAATTCCTTCCAGAACCTGGAAGAATGGGAGAAGTTACTGAGGGGGTAGAAGCCTGGCAAGGTGCAACTGGGGGAGGACAAGGGGCAAGAGTGCAATACTGTAAATTAAATGCATTCACCACGGATCAAGATAGGAAAAGGGTTTTGGTTTTTTTGTGTGATTCAATAATTTTTTTATTAAAGCTTTCTATTTTTAAAACAAATGCAAGGATAATTTTTCAACATTGACCCTTGCAAAATCCTGTGTTCCAACCCCACCCCCCTTCCCCCACCAATACATGTTAAACGGGAAAAGGTTTTCAAGAAGACTTGTCCGCTGTTGTGACCTGGGTGCTCTTTTGGGGATGGGCTTGAGGGCCTGGCCCACCTCCACGTGCAGCCTCTTTATCCCATGCCACACAGCTCTCTCGGGCCAAGCAGAGTGTCCACCCGCCGCCCCTCCTAAATTCTTACAATCCACCTCTTGTCATTGAGGGCCCGGCCATTCTGTCACAAGATTTGAAACCTGGGTGGTCCTCGTTTTTCTCCTCTTCCTCACCTCCCGAATTTCACCTGTCTCACCTCCATGTCCTTCTCTCCACTGAGTTCAGGTCCTCTCCCCTGCACATCACAGCAGCCTCCTAATTGACCTCCCGGTCTCTGATCTTTTCCCAGCCCTCGTAGCTGTCACCCTGAAATTCCCAAAGACCAAGTCTGACCATCCGGCTCCCCCAATCTAAACACAGTTCTCTTTTCCTCTGGGAAAACACAAGGCACAAACTTCTGGGCCGGACATTCGGAGCCATCCACGGTCTTTCCCTCCAGACCTTTCACATGAATCCCCTGCCCACACTGTACAAACCGAGCCACTTGCCAACCCCTAGGCTCGTCTCATCTCCCGCCTCCACTCCCGGGAAGCTCTCCTTCCTCATCTCCGCCCTTCTGGATTCCTAGTTACCTCCAGACTTGGCTCGGAGGATTGTGAGCTCACAGGTGCAGGGAGCACCGGATCCAAGCCAGAAAGCTTAAATTATTTGTTCAAAGGAACACAGAAAAAGGTGAGATTTGTACCCAGTTTTCTGACTCCTCCCCCAGCTCCCCCCTCCTGGTCTCCCCAGCTTCTACCTCAGCAATCATCTTCTATCCACTCTGCTTCCACCTTGCTATACCCCCCTCACCGCATTAGATTGGGACTCCTTGAAGGAAGGAGCTCTCTTCGTACCCCCAGTGTTTAGCACCATGCCTGGCATACAGTCAGTGTTTAATAGATGCGACTACATGCTTAACAGATGCTTGAGTTTTTGGTTTATATCACATCAGTTTCCCTCCATCTCCTTTTCCGCCTCTTTGAGAACCATCCCCCAGAACACGGCCACTTCCTAAGTGCTTTCTGGCTGACTCATTTTCCCAAGAACTGATACTGTTTTCTTGGAAAAGCCAATTTTTCTGTGTAAGCCCCATAACGTTTCTGGACGGGAGGGACTCTTCATTGCAAAGGAATGGAAAGTGGGCTGGCCACCTGACTGTGTGGAGGCCGAGGGGGTGGAGGAGCTTTGGGGGCTTGTGGGGATGGGGCCAGAGGTCAAAGGCAAGAGGTCATTGAGGAACACAAAGCCACCTCGATCCCCGAGAGCCCCTGAAGCCCCCGAGGGGCCCTAAGTGGCCGTGACCATAAGGGGTCTGCGCCCAGTGGGTCGGTCTTGTAGACGGAGTTGACCACAGAGCAGTGCGAGATGGAGGAGCTTGTGGTTCAGGCTGCAATGATTCCAAAGGGAGACAGGCTCTGGCTTAACGGAGGTGGCTTTTCCTACGGAAACCGCAGCGAAGGACGCTGGGCCCGAGAAGGGAACGTTTTTGAGAAGGAAGAAGGTGGGACGGACAGGGGTCGGAAAGGCCAGCAGAGGGATCACCCAGGAGTCGGAAACTCCAGTTTCCGAAAAGGCAGAATCAGGCATTGTAGAAGGGAAAAGCAGCGAATAACCAGAGACGCCCAAATGTGGAGCTGACTTCCTTGGAAGTAATGATCTCCCCATGGCCAGGGATGCGCAGGACGAGGCTGCTCGCTGCACGGGTTACAGTTACATGGTCATTGTTCAGATAGCTCTGGGCTGCAGGTGGCACCGGGAAGCAACCATTTCTAAACTTCCTGCCCAACAGCACATTAAAAGCAGGGCTGCCAGGGAGCCAGGTGGCACAGTGGCCAGAGCACCAGCCCTGAAGTCAGGAGGATCTGAGCTCAAATCTGGCCTTAGACACTTAACACTTCCTGGCTGTGGGACCCTGGGCAAGTCACTTAACCCCAACTGCCTCAGGGAAAAAAAAAAGCAGAGTTGCTTCATTTCAGGAATGGAAGGAAAAGAAAAAGCCAGGGTCCCAATGGAGCCACATCATTCCAAGAGCAGCCATCGGGGAAACTGGTGAGAGGTCTAATCCACCAGAGAAAATGGCTCAGTAACAAGGGAGATTATTTAAAGGCTGGGACCCTTAAAGCAAAGGGTTCAAACTCGCCCTGGGCTTGTTTTAGGCAAGATGCACTACAATCAATCAGTAATCACTTACTAAGCGCCTACTGTGTGCCAGGCACTGTGCTAAGCACCAGGGATACAAAAAGAGACAAATCAGTCCCTGGCTTCTAGGAGTTTATCTTAGGAAGACAACATGGATACATATTCGATTCAATTCAATAAACATTTATTAAGTACCTACTATGTGCCAGCCCTAGGAAACAAAAAGAGACAAGACAGTCCCTGTCTTCTAGAAGCTTAGAGTCTAATGGGGGAGAGTGCGTGCAGACAAGCACGTACAGAGCATGTTTTGCATAGGTTAAATAGGAGACAATTGAAAGGAGACTCCCAGGCGTTCCCACTGGCAAATGGTCCTGTTCTGGAGCTGTGTGAGCCCCAGGATATTATTAAGGCTTCTCAGCAATATCAACAACCTATCAGCAGGCGTTTATTGAGTACCTACCATGTGCCAGGTAGTGTACCACACCGCACACAAATGGATTAAATATACACCAGGGCTATTCTCCCAGAAACACAGGCACCTTGTTTGGTGATAAATCACACAGTGTGACAAACTCCAAGGAGTTACCGTCCCAAGGGAACCCAAAGTCCACGGGGGATCCAAAGGATGGTTCGGGATCCAAAGGACCATGGGGGATCCAAAGGACAGCTCAGGATCCAAAGGACTGCAGCAGGCTGCATGTTGAGTTTGAGCAGATGGGGCTTTTGGCCAGTGATGACCTTTGAGCAAGAGGTTGTAGAAAGGACCAAAACGCAGGAAGGATCCATGACTGCCTCACTGGAGCTGGGGAGGGGGAGGAGCCCCTCCCAGCAGCTCACCACACAGCAAAGACTCATGGGAGAAAGTGGAAAGAATTATGGGAAACCCAGTCGTTCCGGGGTCACTCATCTGGTGATGGCCCTCGAGGAGCCTCCAGTCCGGCGGGGAGGGTCCGCACGGCAAGGACTGTCTCCACAAGCTTGAGGAAGGCAAAGGACGCGGAAAGCACGAGGAGGGCCTGGCTCTCAGTGGGAGGGGTGGGAGGGGACCCTGGGAAAAAAGCAATCCCTGAGCTGGTCCTGAAGGAAGAGGGGGATCTCTCAGAAAAGGCCACAGAGGGCACCGGGCCACCCTGCCCCAAACCTTCCCTCTGAGCCCTCCAGGACACTTCCCCTCCTTCCAGGAGCCGTTAAGCTTCCACTTTGTGTTCCTAGTGCAGGCATTTTTCAGGCCTGTCTACTCCTCCTGGCCCCATTTGGGGTTTTCTTGGCAGTGATTTGCCATTTCTTTCTTCAGCTCTTTTGACATATAAGGAAACTGAGGCACACGGGGTGAAGGGCCTGGGCCAGACAGCTTCTGATATCTGGAGACACTGATCATACCCGTGAAATCTTTAACCCAGACCAACCGGCCCCAGTCCCTTCATCTGTTCCTTCTGACACAGATTGGAAGGTTCTGCCTCATTCTAGGACTTCTCCTCAGGAGAACTCAGTGCACTGGGAAGAAAAAAGAAATGAGCCTTTTAGCCAGCAAAGGAGCCTTCCCTAAATGTGGTATCTTCTCTGACAGCCAGCCGGTGCTTTGCATTCAGCAGGTGCCTACTAAATGTTGGTTGGGTTTTAACAACACCACTGGGCCAGACATGGGAGACAAGCCTATCCCAGCAGTTGAGCTCCACAATGATAATCACAGGGTCCTATTTCCAGAGCTGGAAGAGCTCCTATAATCCACCCCTTGTTTTTTTGTTTTTTCCCTAGGCAATTGGGATTAAGTGACTTGCCCAGGGTCACACAGCTAGGAAATGTTAAGTATCTGAGACCAGATTTGAACTCAGGTCCTTCTGACTTCAGGGTGGGTCCTCTATGGGCCACCTAGCTGCCCCCACTCCTTGTTTTTTAACTGAGACCCAGAGAAGGAAAGGGACTTGACCAATGTAACACAGTGGTTAGTGTCCTGATGGGATCACCGGTCAGACTTTGGGGTCTGGTATCTGTATGAGGTGTGATGGGATATTAAGATCAGACCCTGCCCCAAGGACCTGCTCGTCTAGCTGGAGAGGAGATGGATAAATGAGAAGGGGACAGTGCTGGGGTCAGCTGGGAGCACCAGGAAGTTCAGACTCTGCAACCGGGCTGGAGGAGTCTGGGAAGGCTGGGATGGATGGGATTTGGGGGGGGGGTGGCTGAGAAGCAGAGAGCTATCCTACCCAGTGGAGTAATAACAGGAAAGTGGAGGTGAGAATGCAGCCCAAAGGGCTGCTGGGAGCTGGTGTAGAATGGAAGCTCGTTGAGAGCAGCTTTTTGTCCTCTACTAATCACGTGTGTTTCTTTGCATTGGTGGAGGGAATGATGGGTCCTGGAACAGTGAGATTAGTAACAATTATTCCCATGAGTGATGAAGATTTCAGGAGCGGGTGCCCCCGATGAGGGAGCTGCTGTCAGGGCTGTGACGATTGTTGGTGGACCCGGCCTGTGTGGAGCTGACAAGGAGCCGGTGAGCCTGTCCTGTCCTTCCAGTTCATCGAATCACAGGATCTCCCAAGTGCAAGGGAACTCCCTGGCCAGCTGGTCCAACCTGTACCTGAGCAAGAACTCCCAGAACTTGCTATGTTGGGTTAACGTGAGCCTTCCAAGGGTGGGGACCCAGCAGCAGAAGCAGTGCGGCCCAGGGGGCAGAGGGCTGGAGTCAGGAGCACCGAGTTCCAATTGAGCCCTAGCCGTGCACTAACTGGTGACCCTGAGACACTCACTCATGTGTGACCGTTAATTACCCTGGTGACCTCATTTTTTATATCTATAAAGTTGGGATAATAACAGTACTTACCAGCCAGGGTGGTTGTGAGGAGCAAATGAGATAATGTTTATATAATGCTTTTCAAATTTTATAGCTCTGTCTCTGTCTGTCTCTTTGTCTCTGTTTCTCTGTCTCTTCTCTGTCTCTCTATGTCTCTCTGTCTCTGTCTCTCTCTCTCTCCCCCTCCCTTCTCTCTTCTCCCCCCCCCCTTTTTCTCTATATAGGTGCATTGTTGTTATTGCTGTTCAGTCATTCAGTTGTGTCCAACTCTTTATGACCCTGTGGTCCGCAGCCCACCAGCCCCTTCTAGCCTCCCTACCTTCCTCGAATTGTGTTTGTTTCTTCCTTGATCCTCTCTCTCCCCCTCATCTTCCACCATCCCCTTGTCCTTTTCCCTTTAGTCTCTATCATCCGGGCTTTTCCAATAAGTAAGTCCGATAAGTCCCATCTTCTCCCCATGTGGCCAAAGAATTTCCGCTCCAGCACCAGTATTTGACCTGCCAGGGGATAGCCCGGATTCATTAAGTAGTGACTCATAGACATATACAGACACAGGAACTGTTTTTATTCTTCTTCCCTCCACTAATAGAGACTTTAGCATGAATAATTCTTATTCTTGACTTTGCATGTGATTCCACCCAACACGCTGAAGTCCTTCCTCCTTTTCTTTTAAAATCTGGGGCAACAGAAATATTCACTACTACTACTGCTACTACTGCTGCTGCTATTACTACTGCTACTGCTACTAGTAATTTTACTACTTTACTAGTAATGTTACTGTTACTACTACTGCTACTACTGCTGCTGCTACTGCTGCTACTACTGTTACTGTTACTACTATTGCTGCTGCTACTACTACTACTACTACTACTGTTACTGTTACTACTACTGCTACTGCTGCTGTGGCTACTGCTACTACTGTTATTACTACTGCTACTACTGTTACTGTTACTACTACTGCTACTACTGTTACTGTTACTACCACTGCTACTGCTACTACTGTTACTACTAGATGTTTTAAAGTTTGTAGATCACTTTATATTCTTTATCTCATTTGATTCTCACAATTCTGTGAGGCAAGAACCACAGATATTATTCTCATTCCACAGATAGAGAAACTGAGGATCAGGGAGGTATACGTAGCTCATTTCCTCCCGTGGTTCTTGGATAACATTTGCCCAGTGAGCATTTGCAGTTAAACTTATGTTTGCATCCTTGGATCCTTTTCTTTTTACTTTTTCATGATCATGTGGAAAGACAAAGGTCTTTATGGATTCAAGGCCATTTGATCTGTTTTGTGCGACCCAAAAATAACCACCCCCATATCCTTCCTCAGGGGGGAAAGCCAGAAGTGGAAATGTTTGTACCCAACGCAACTAACAACAAGCTAGGGATGCTCTGGGGCACCTTTCCTAACCCCATTTCCTTTCCCTCGTTGGTGGGCTAAGTCCCCAGATACTGACCTTATCCACTCAAGTTCTAGGGTTGACCCCAAGGGACTGGAGGGAAGAGGGTACATTATCTTTCTAATGCAATAGCTCCCAAGCCCCCATCGGTGTGCGGCCCTCATTTTCGGCTGAGACCAGTCAGCCAGATGATTAGCTTTTAGAAGATATTCGTGAAAGTGATACAGCAGAAACGTCGTTTTCTCCTTTTTTACTTCATGGTTTTTCTTTTTCGTTCTGCTTCTTTTTTTTACAACATGAAAACCTGTTTGCCGTGGCTGCACGCGTATACCCTGTGTCAGAATGCTTGGTTTCTTGGGGAGGCGGGAAGGGAGGAGAAAAGTTTGGAACTCAAAACAACGAATGTAATTGGAAAAATACAATTCTGTTTTAAAAGAAAAACTAAAGTAATATGGTAAGAATAGTTGGTACCCAACATTCCCCCCCTCCCAAAAAAAAAGTCTGGGACACAGTCTTCCGTGAACATATAGGAGTCATTTCCAAGGCGGGATTGGGCACAAGCTCAGAGATCTCATATGGCTGGAATGTCCCGGATCCGAGAAATCCTTTTGTTGGAGTCCCTTAGTCTGGGTTGTAGATATGGAGTCTGTCCTTGCCTGTGACAGCCCGTCTCGGGCTCCGTTTGGAGCCCATCTGGTCTCTGTTCTGGGTGCAAACATCTATGGTCATCTCTGCTGTTCTGGGGATGCTGCTGGGGTCAGGACAGCCATGAAAAAAATGGAAATCATCTGGTCCCCTGGAGGCCTTTGTCCAAAGGGGGTGGGGGTGGGCGGGAGACCGAGGTGTCGGCCGGAGTGAGCTTTCTCCTCCAGAGATCCCTCCTCGGGGACTTGACTCTTACTCTAAGCCGCTGGACGTTGGAATCTTGGACTCCAGATCTGCCCCCTGAGTGCTCCCAAATCCCTTCCCCGGAACAAACTTTTCCTCTTTTATGTAGTTGAAGTACTGGAATTGTTCGGGCCTTTTCCCACACTAGTTCACACTTGGTTCAGTGGAGGCCGAATGCCTCTGACTGACTCAGTCCGGCCCCATCGCAAGGCCCATAACTGAATTTTCCGAGCCCTGCGAGGGACCAAGCAGACCAGGCCCTCCCAACAGCCCTGTGGGTTACAGGTTATACAGGGATCGCCAGCCTCCTTTATAGATGAAGAAATGGAGGCTCAGAGAGGTAAGTGACTTGACCAAAGTCACTCTGGGAGGAAGCTCTCACCGATGCACTTTATGGTCTTAAATAGGCGCCGGCAGCCCCAATCCCATCTTTGTCGGACTTAATCTGTGCAGGGAAATACAAGTCTAAGTCCTTGAGAAGCATAAGTCCTGCTAGGGAGCAGCAGGGGGAGGGGGGAGTGAGGAACGACTGGGGGGGGGGGGGCAGCGCTCAGGGCAGGAGCTTCGCCAGATGCCAGGTTGCCAGCGAGAACCCCTGGCCTGGGCCCTGCTGCCCGAGGGTCTCAACTTTCCTCCAGGGTAGAACAGTAAAGGTCATAGAACCTAGACCCGGGAGGGCCCTTAGAACATGGAATTTGAAAGCTGAGAGGGCTGGAGACCCTTTTGAAAAAGGGGGAAACTGAGGCCCAGCCCGCATTAGCAGAGGCGGCCCCTCCCCCGCCGCTGATTCTGTCTTTAGGAATCTCGGGAAAGGGCCTGGCGGCCGCGGGTCCAAGTGACAGCCCCTCGCGGCCCACGGGGCGCGGGCGGGGGCCGCGGGCGGGTCTCGCGCGTGGAGGCGGGGCGTGGGGAGCCTTGCGTGGGCGGTGCCGTGGTTAGGCGTGGGCTGGGGGGGGGGAGGGCGGGGCCGGAGCTGGGCCCGCTGATTGGCGGCGGCGGCGGAGCTGGCTCCCTCTCGGCTGCCGCCCAGCTCCGCGCTCCCTCATCTGTCTGGCCCTGCATCCGCCGCCGCCGCCGCCGCCGCCGCTCCCCTCGGCTCCCCTCGGCTCCCCTCGGCCCCCGGCTCGGCCCGGGCCCCCTCCCCTTCCCGCCGCCGCCATGAGCACCAGCCTCCGCTACAAGAGCAAGCTGGTGAACCCAGGTGAGCCCGGGCCGCCTCCCGGCCGCTCTGCTCTGCCCTCCATCCCTGCCTGTGGCCCTCCGGCCGTGCCCCTTCCCTGCAGCTCTGCCCCCTCCCTCCCCCCTCCCCGCCTCCATCCCTGCCTGTGGCCCTCCGGCCGTGCCCCTTCCCTGCAGCTCTGCCCCCTCCCTCCCCCCTCCCCGCCTCCATCCCTGCCTGTGGCCCTCCGGCCGTGCCCCCTCCCTGCCCCCTCCCCGCCTCCATCCCTGCCTGTGGCCCTCCGGCCGTGCCCCCTCCCTGCCCCCTCCCCGCCTCCATCCCTGCCACTCTGCCCCCTCCCCGCCCCCTCCCTGCCCCCCCCCGCCTCCATCCCTGCCTGTGGCCCTCCGGCCGTGCCCCTTCCCTGCAGCTCTGCCCCTCCTCCCCCTCCCCGCCTCCATCCCTGCCTGTGGCCCTCCGGCCGTGCCCCTCCCTGCCCCTCCCGCCTCCATCCCTGCCCTCTGCCCCTCCCGCCCCTCCCTGCCCCCTCCCCGCCTCCATCCCTGCCTGTGGCCCTCCGGCCGTGCCCCCTCCCTGCCTCCATCTCCTCCTCCATCCCTGCCTGGTTTGGCGCTCACGGCATCTCTATTTCTCTTCATCTCTGCCCCCTGGCGCCGCCTCGGACCCGGACCCGACCCGACCCCGGCCGCAGTGGAGGAGAAGCAGGTACGTGGGGCCGCCGCCCGTCCCCGCGTCGCCCGCGCCATTCCCCGGGGGCCGCCGCCGCCGCCGCCGCGCCCTCCTGACATCAGCCCAGATGGGGAGGCAGGGAGCGTCCGGGCCGGCTAGCCGAGCGCCAGCTGCGCGCAGGGACCGGCCTCCCAGCCGGGCCCCGGGCCTGCCCTCGAGCTCCGGGCCAGATGTGGAAGGGGCTGCCCCCCTCCCGGCGGCTCCGGGAAGGGCCGGGAGGGAAGATGCTGTGCTCTCCGGCCCGGCCCCTCCCCCAGCGGCCTGCCCTGCCCCCTCTGGCTTCCACCCAGCTCTGTGTGTTTTATGCATATTGTGTGGGGGAGGGGCCACGGACCCGGTCCTCGGCAGCTTTGGTCCCCGACTCGCCGGGGAACCACGCTGCCCCCCCCCCCCATCAGGGGGCTTCTCCGGCCCTTCCTGCGGTACCAGGGCTTGGGATGCCGGGGGCGCCGCCTCTGCCCCTCCCGCCCCCACCGTAACCTCCCAACCTCCTCCTCGGCGGGCAGGACCCGCTTCTCTCCATCCTTGTGTCACTGGGAACGGGGGCGCCCGGGTTCCTTTCTGCCCCTCCTCTCGGACTCCTGCCGGGCTCTGACCTATCACAGGGTGGGCGGCGGGTGGCCAGGGCCGGGCGCAGATGGGAGGAGGCCTGACTTTCCTTCTCCGGGACTCACACCCCCAGCCCCGGGGGGCTTTCCCCTTTCCAGGACATCGGGGCCTTAGAATCAGACCAACTCTAAGGTGGGGGGGGTCCTGGCTTCTTTGGGGGGGGCAGAGGCCCAAGCTGGGCCGGACTTCCTTGCGGGGATGAAGCTGGGGGGAGGCCGGAGGCCGGGGCCGGCTCGCGGAGCCCCCGGTGCCCAGAGCGTGTCCCAGGGAGGCTCGTCTCCCATCCACCCCAGGGCTTGGCCCTCTGCGCTTGAGGGAGGGAACGGACCCTTCTCTTTGTTCATTCAGAAAAAAAAGGGGCCTCCGAAGCAGAGGCTGACACCTCAGCTCTCCCCCTCCCTGGTTGTGTGATCCTGGGCGAGTCATTTCTAGACGCCCGTTTGCCCCCAGTTATCCCTTCTGTAAAAGGGAGATGACAGTCCTTGTCCCCCTCTCTTAAGGGGATTAGGAGGAAAGCGCTTTGGTGTTTGTCAGTCTTAGAAAGCTACACAAATGGGAGCTGAATTGATGTTGGTTCGGGCCGTTCCGGCGAGCTCTGTGTGCGCGTGCTTAATCTGCCTTTGACACATGGGGAAACTGAGGTCTCTTCGGCTGAGGGACTTGCAGAAGTTTGTGTCTGCAGAGTCAGGAGCAGAAACCCCAGTGGAGGGAAGGGGTCTAGCACCTGTGGGGATCTGTGCCTTTCCCAGCAGGCCAGTGGAGTCCTCTGCTCGGGTGGTAACCGTGGGGCCCCTGGAGGATGGGGATGGGAGGGAGAACTGCCCACCCAAAGAGCATTGCGCGGGGGGAGTCCTGCCAGATCTCTCTCCCTCCCCCCTTCCTCGCCAGCTTTTGTTCCCGGCTTGGGCAGCCAGGTAGACAGTTGTCTCGGTGCCTTGGGGCCCGTTGGGGTGGAGCAGCAGGACCCAGGAGTCCCGGCTCCTGGGCACGGAGGAGGGGAGTGTCTCAGTGGAGCCATTCAACGTCAGGAGCGCAGGGAGGGATGGAGTGAGGGCGTGCCCCTCGGAGGCTGCCAGCCCTGGGCTTCTCCCGGCGTGGGGGCACGCCCCACGGCCGCTCCCCTGGCGGACCGTGGGAGCCGGAGCCGAGCCCGGGGCTCCAACAGGAGCTTGGAAGGTGCGGGAAGCCAGGCTGGGGAGGGGCTCCCCGAGGCTGGGCGGGAGGAGCCCCAAACCTGCCTGTGATGGGCGGAGAGAACAAAGCCCTGGGCTTGCGGACTGGAGGGGGGGGGGGAGGAGGGACCATTGTTTGGGTGAGAGAAAGCGCTGTGCTGGGGTTGGGGGGGGGACACCTCTCAATGGGCTTGTCCGATCCCGTTGTCTCGGCGGGTGTCGCTTCGCCAGCTCCGCTCCCTCCCCTCTCTTCCCCGACCTCGAGCCCTCCTCCCAGGCCGCCAGGGACGTAAACCGAGCGGTTGCTTCGGTCTTCGACTAGGGAGAGGCTCGGCAGCCGGCGTCCTTCCTGCTCGCACCCTTTGTATCTGGTGCAAGGCTTCATGGGGCCGAGCCGCGGAGGCAGATGGTCGCAGCTGGAAGGGCTGTAAAAGCTCCCCACGGTCGTGTCTCCCCACACCCTCCCTCTTCTCCGCTCGTTCCTCATTCCCTGATCTCCTTCCAGGCTGAGGAACAGAGGAGCCCAGGGCCCAGTCTCTGCCCGGGACAGCTCGGGGTATGCCGGGCTGGAAGGGGCAGTGCATTTCTGACACTTCCTAGCTGAGTGAACTCCATCCACTTGCCTCAATTTCCTCCATTGTAAAATGGGGATGATACAAGCACCCGAACCTCCGAGAGGCTGGGAAGTTTAAATAAATTTGTAAAGCATTTAGCACTGTACTGGCACATAGTAGGCACTTAATAAATACTTGTTACCTTCCCTCTGAGGAAAGTTAGACAGGCTTCAGAAAGGGAGGGAGTGGATGGGAATCCTCTCTGGGACTCGGGGCCATATTCCCATTTCTCAATGTTCTCATCTATAAAATGAGGGGATTAGCTCACAGCTGTAGTCCTAGTCTACTAATGGAGCGAAATTTGAACCCAGGGCCAAAGTCTGGTGGTAAGCTCGCAGAGGCGAGCCCTCCATCAGTTTTGGACAATTATAATGGGTTTTTTAATCCATTATATGTTAATAGATGGTTAAACCAACATAGTTGGGTTTTTAAGTGCCTTGGGATCCCAATGGTCCCCTTACCACACACACCTGGAGCACAGCCTCCTGAGGACTACAGTGGCCTTTCATGAGTCACCTGGTATTTATTAAGCACCAGCTGTGTGCCCAGCAGTCTGGAGTCTTCACTGCCACCTAGAGATGATAGCCAAGAATATCCTTGCCTCATTTTCCCCAGCTGGTCTAACGAAGGGCAAGGGAAGTGAAGGAGGCTGGGAGAAGATCAGGGAGGAAGTGTCATCTGGGGAGGGCTCACTCCCCTTCTCCAGCCAGGACATGAGTCTTTTTTTTTTTTTTCCCTGAGTGACTTGCCCAGGGTCACACAGCTGGGAAGTGTTAAATGTCTGAGATCACTTTTGAACTCGGGTCCTCCTGACTTCAGGGCTGGGGCTTTATCCACTGAGCCACCTAGCAGCCCCTTTAAGAAGGATGCTAGGGTGGAGCCATCTGGGTACTCCCTTCCTTCTCCCTGCCTCTTCATCACCTGCAGGGATCCCTGGGGGCCTTCCCCCTCTCTCCATGTGGGGGGCAGGCTAGCTCTCAGTTTGAATAATGGAAGGAGACCTCTGAACTCTAGCTGGAGGGATCGGGGGCTTGTTAGGAGACACTGGGAGGCAGTTTGGGACGGCGGCAAGGCGTTGGCCCAGAATCAGAGGACCTGGCCTGGAAACCCACCTTCGACCATATTATGCGTGTCCTCTCTTGGAGCCTCAGTTTCTTTATCTGTAAAGTAGAATTGGACTGAATAGCCTCCCAAGCTCCTGGAAACTATGCTTGAGACCACACAAGCCTGGGGTGGCCTGGGCTAGAGGCTGAACCCCGAGGCCGAGGCCGACAGAGAGGGGGCCTGCTTCCCAGAGAGGGGGTCTCCCATCCCACCCGACTCCAGCCTCCTACAGAGGAGGAGGCCGGGGCCAGGACCTCAGTCTCTTGAGGCACCCGACTAACAGTCGTAAAATACAGTTTTAACCAGATGACAGAAGGCAGTGTGGTACAGTGTAAAGTGGTGCCTTCAGAATTTGAGGGTTGCCTTCGAATCTCGGCTCTGCCCGACCATGGACAGGCAGCGGACCTCTGGAAAACGAAGAGCTTGGGGAGCCCAGAAGCCATTGAGCACCTACTATGTGCTTGTCCCTGGGCTGAGCCTTGGGGGGAACATTTCCTCCTCCGGCTGTGATCCGCTGGCCCTTCGCAGGCCTCCCAGCCGCAGGAGTCATCGGGGTTAAATCCCGATGGGGTGGCTCTTGGCCTCCGCTGCCTCGTTTTGCAGGATTTTGTTTTGCCTTCTGTGAAAAAGAGACACATTCATAGTCTTGGTGCGGGGGAGGGGAGAGTTGGGGGACTGGGCTGGGAGAGGAGGCTGTGGGGAGGGGAGGCTGTGGAATGAAGGGTGGGAAAATGGCCTGGCAGCTCCAGGTGGGGCCTGGGAAGGCAGGCGTGGAACTGGAGGAAGTCTGGCCACATGAAACAGGGAAGTGAAGCTGTGGGAAGGGGGAGGGGGGGGTGCTTAGCTCCAATTCATCCTGTCTCTATTGATACCAGGTACTTCTGGAAGCGGGGAGAGGAGGTCCTGGCCTGCAGACTCTAGCACATAGTAGGTGCTTAGTCACTGCTGTTTGATTGACTGACTGATCTCCCCCAGTGAGGGGCTCCTTATGGGGTTCAAGGACCCAGGCCTCCAAACCACAGCACACAGAAGGTGCTTAGTCACTGCTATTTGACTGGCTGGCTGATCTCCAGTCCCCAGTGAGGCTCCTTGTGGGGTTAGAAGCCCCTGGCTTCCAGACAGGGAGCCTCTGGGATCACCTGTGAGGAACCCTGCTTATAGGCTAGTGCCTTCCACACAGTTAAGAGCTTAAGAGATGTTTGCTGGTTAATTGGCTCTCTGGGTCACTGCCTCCATGTCAGAAATAACCTGGCCAAAAACACATGGCTCTCAAGTCAGAATCCCGTAATTAGGAAGGAGTCTAGTCTAGTCTGACCCCCAACGTGCAGCTGGTGGTGACGGGGAGCTCAGCCCTGGGCATTTTCCCTCAAGCCAGAATCTCCCTCCTTGGAGCCTCCCAGAGTTGACTGGGTGGCAAGGAAGGCCTGGATCTGGGGCCTTAGATGCCACATCCACAGCATGCTGCAGTCCTGGGGAAGGAACCTGGCGAATCCGGGGTTTGAGTCCAAGGTAATATGTTGGTCAGGGCAGGTGCACAGGGCAGGTTCTTTGGCAGGTCTGGCTCTGAGTCTCCCCCATGGGTTGCTCTAGGATTGGTTCCAGGGCCCGCCTGTTACTCCTCCCTACCCCTGCCTTTTGCCCCACATGTACCTCCATTGGTTCCGGTAAGGAAGGGCACTCTGCTGATACAGATCTCTTTCACTCTGCAATTGGTGGTTTTTGAGAACTGCCTCCGGGCCCAGAGGCTCGGGGGCCTCCCGGGATAGGAAGCAGGATTCGAGCAGGGCTGGTGCCCACCTGGGCCTCTGTGTATAGAACCCTGCTCTGGGTTCTGTTAAGGGTTCTGGTAAGGATTGGGGGCACTAAGCCCAGCCCCCCCCCCCCCGGGCCGGCCCCTTCCTGGGCTACCTGGCAAGAGAGAGATAGAGACAGAGGCAGAGACTGAGACAGACGGTGGGGGTGAGGGAGACAGCCTTGTCGGCCCTGTGGGTGGCTCGGTGGTAGCGGTGGAAGAGAGAGGGTGCTCCCTTTGCTTCCCGGAGGGGACTTTCTTGCTCAGCCCTTTGGCTGCCGCTGGCCCCACGTGTCCAAAAAGAGAGCCCGGGGGTCGCCGGCGTTCAGGGGTGTGGAGGGGACCAAGGGCTGTGGAGAGAGGCAGGTCCTCAGGGGTGGCCGCTGTTCCCTCCTCACGCGCCCGTCCTTACCCTGGTGTCCTGCTCCCCTTGGTGTGGGGGGGGCCTGGCTGGACAGCAGAAACTCGCTGCCAGCTGCCCGTGGTTCCTGGCACCCACCCAGAGCCGTCTGCCCACACAAGGAGGCCAATTCTTGCCATGGCCCCGAGTTTGGGGCAAAGTCGGGGGCGGCAGTGAGGCCGTGGAAATGGCGTCACCAGCCAGCTCTGAGGTGGGGCCGTGCCCGCTGTGGGGAGCTGGGAGTGACTGGGCTCCCGCCCTGCTCCTGCTCATCCACGAGGCCGCTCTGGTTGGCTTATGGCCCGAGGTCAGCCTGGAGAGAGATCTCTGCCGGAGCACCTGCCCAGGAATCGGCCCGTGGCCCTGTGCTCCCAAGGGGACCGGCCCATGGCCCTGTGCTCCCAAGGGAATTGGCCCTGTGCTCTGAGAGGATCAACCTGTGGCCTTGCGTTCCCATGGGGATCAGCCCGTGGCTTCACATTTCTGTGGCCCCGTCACGGGATCGGCCCGTGACTCTGTGCTCCCATGGGGATCAGCCCATGGCCCCATGCTCCCATGGGGACAGGCCCTTTGTTCCTGAGCATTTTCTCAATGGCTCCGAGGCACCAGTGGCCAGCGGGTCACAGTAACCATGGCTGGGAGGGAGCCCTCACAGGGGGCGACACTCGGCCCTAAGGTTCTGGCCGCTGGGGTCAAATCAGATGAGGCAAAGGCTTGACAGGAAGAGAAGGTCCTGCACTTGGGCTTAGGATCGACCACTCAGACCTAGAACCCTGGGGAAAAACACCAAGAGAGAGAAAGAAAGAGCCTGCCTGGAGGGAGAGGAGTGAGGAAGATCCCTGGGGTCTTAGTGCATTTCAAATCAAGCCTGAATGGCCATGGGATGGACTAAGAAATGGCCAGCAGGGGGGTGATGAGCCCCGGCACCTGCCCCGGTCCGGCCACCCCTGGTGCACCGAGTGCCGCATTTCAGGGGACCCCGGCCTTCTCCGTCGCTCCCAGACATCCCAGAGACTACTGATGAGCTGGGTCTGAGAGCCCAGAGATGGTCAGGACGGCCAAGTCTGCCTTGTGCCAGCCGGAGACTGGGGCTAATGACCTCAAGGAGGAAAGGACTTGAGGGAGAAATGCACATTGGCTGTAAGTATAGGGAGGCTGCCTCCATCCTGTGGTAGAGGTCCCGGCCTCGTCTATTTGGTCCCAGAGGAAGAACTGTGGAGCAGTAGGCGAATGGCGGGCTGGTGTGGGACCATCCGGGCTGATCATGGGTTAGTGTGGGACTGTCCAGGCGGATGGTGGGTTAGTGTGGGACCGTCCGGGCTGATTGTGGGCTGGTACGAAGCCGTGCGGGCAGATTGTGGGCTGGTGCGAAGCCGTGCGGGCAGATTGTGGGCTGGTGCGGGATCGTCCGGCTGATCGCGGGCTGGCGTGGGGCCGTCTAAGAAAGCCGGGCTAGCTGGCGGGACCTTCCAGCTTCATGCGTACTGTTAGACTAGGGAAGGGTCCTGGGAGGCGGCTATTGGCAGCTCTGGCTTCCCGGCACCTACAGCCATTCTGAGTCTGTAAGAGGCTGGGGGCGTCATGAGGTTCTTGCTAGAATCATGGGAGGACAGCTCGGACTCTGGGAATCTCCCAGAAGCCCCGGGGGATGTCTCCGCCAGCCTGACCGGGCTGACCCCTTCCCCATCTTGGCAGTGGAACGGGCCCTGGGCCGAGGCTTTCTGGGTTTCCGGCCTGTAATCTGGGGCCGTCCCCTTCCTACTTTCAGGCGTCGGCCCCCAGGCTCCCGAGCTGGGAGTCACTCCCCGGAGAGGTGAGGGCTGTGCTTTTTTAGTGTTTAGATGGGCGACCGTGTGAGTGACAAAGGGCGGCTCCAGTTTGGGGTGCCTCGGGCCGGGCAAGGCGTCGGGGAGCCGGGGCCACTTTCCCTCTGCACCCTCTTTTCCCCAGGTGTGGGGCTGCTCCCCTGAACAGTAAGGCAGCCGGAGCAGAAACAACGGTAGTGATGGGGGCAGGGTCCCCTATTAAACCCCCAGAGCCAAAGCTCAGCTTGAGACTCTCCTGGTGACTGATGGAGGAACAGACTCATCAGCCGGGAGCCCCTGGTACCCCCCGGGAGTGCGTGCGAGAGCGCAGCTCTTCTGCCTCAGACGGAGCTGCTTCTAATCCAGACTTGGGCCCCTCTGGCCCCCCCTTCCCTAAGCCCTCCCCCTCCCCCTTCTCCTCCCTCCCCTCAGCTGAAGCCCTCCCCTTTCTTCCCCTTCCTCACTCCCCCCCCCCTTGGAGCCCCCCCTCCCCTTCCCGGTTCCCTTGGCTCCCTCTGGCAGAAGCGACTGTTTGGGGAACGCTGTGTCTACACTGGAAAGTTCTGGGTGGATGTTTCCATTCTCTCCTTTGGGCTCCTTTTCCAGCCCTGAGGGTGGCTGGGGGGGGGGGGAGGCTGGAGGAGAGCCTGGAGGGAGATTCTCCCTCATCCCCCCCCCCACTGGGGTAAGGGGGTAGAGACTCCCTGCCCCTCTCCCCCCCCCCCCAGCGCCTGCATCCCTCCAGCCGGACTACCTGGGGAGGGCCCGAAGGCCGCCGGGAGCTCCAGGTGGGGGAGGGGGGCCCCAGCGCCCCGGGCCGCCTTCCCTGAGCCTCAGTATCCCCCAGGTGTCCGGCGGCTCCTCGCTCCTGCCGGGGGAGGAGCTAACTGTGCAGGGGGCGGGGCCGCAGCCCTGAGAGATGCCTTGTCCCCATCCCCCTCCCGCTCGGCGCCCCCCCTCCCTCCCCCCCCAGCCAGGAGGCCACCTGGGCCGCGGCTCGGAACAGACGGCTGCTGTTCCCCCTCGGCCCGGGGTGCGGAAAGTTGGGGTGGGGGTGGGGGGGCCGCTCAATGGACCTTTCTTCTCGGCCACCCCCTCCCCCTCCCCTGCAGGCCCTGTGTAAACAGGGGAGCTGGGCGGGGGCCAGGGCTCCTTCCCGGCCCCCCCACTTCCCCCGGCCTTTGGACACTGCGGCCCTTTGCGGCTCCGCGGTGGGGGAGGGGGCGGCCGCGGCTTCTGAGACGTCGCCCAGTCTGTGACTGTTTCCAGAGGAAGTTTCCGTCGGGGCTGGAGCCCGGCGCTGTGTCTGGGGGGGAGGGGGCCGGAGCAAATATGATCTCATTTGATCTTCCCCCCCCCCCCCCCCCCCCCGCCTCCCTGCCCGGTCCCTCCCGGTCCGTGTGGGCTGCCTCACGGTCCCCAGGGAGGGGCTGCTGATGGGGGAGGGGGCTGGGCGGGGGGAGAGGGGAGGCCCAGGCAGATGGAGGCCAGGGAGCATTAGAAGGTGACTGATCCCGGAGGAGCCTTAGAGCTGGCCGGGCCCTGAAGGACCAGGGATGGGACAGGGGATGTCGGGGCTGGGAGGGGCCTTAGAACGGGGGATGTCGGGGCTGGGAAGGAGCTTGGAGTGCGGAGTGGGAAGGAGCGGTCAGAGCTGGAGCTTGTCAAGCCCCTCCGACCCTTCGGTTCCCCAGCGGATTCTGTGCCCAGAGAGGGAGGGAGGAGGCCGGGCGCTGCTGTCAGACTTCCCGGCTTCCCCCGCGGCCTCTCGCCCTGTTTTAGAGACCTCGATTTCTCGGGTTCCCCCCCCCCAACGGGGGAGCGTCCTCGAACCCAGGCTCTGGGGAATCCTCAGCCCCGTAGGTGACAGACCCCCCGGCATTAATTAGCAGCAGTTGCGCTGGAGCCTTGCGTGTCTCCCGTCCCCCAGAAGCCAAACTGAAAGGTACCCCCCATTCAGCCCCTCCCCCATGGCTGTGCCCCTCCCCCCCTTTGGGGGGCGGTTGTGGGGTACAAGGGAAGGTGCTACAGCGTTTGGAATCGGGGAGAGTCAGGCTCGGGTCCTTCCCTATTCAGGGCCTCAGTTTCCTCTTTGTAAAATCAGGGGATGGACAAGACGGCCTAGGAGGTCTCTCTTCTAGCTCTCTGATCCGGCTCTGTGAGGGTCTTCTCCCCCCACATACAGATACATGCACACGCACGCGCACACTCACATGGGACACGTGCCCCCCCCCCCCCCCCCCATCTCCAGTTCTGTCTCCAGAACCAGGGGGACCACGCAGAGCCTGGATCCATCCGCGGTTCCGTGGCTCCCCCTGGTGGTGGAAGGCAGCATTGCGCGCATGGCCCAAATTCGCTCCCTGCGCTTTTAGCCCTGGGGACTTTAGGGGAAGGCCTGGAACCCCCGGGAGGGGAGGGGGGGGAGGGGGCCTGGAACCCGGGGCGGCCTGGAACCCCGGGGGCGGCCTGGGACCCCGGCCTGCCTCTGGACCCGGGTCTCCTTTCGTGGATCTGGGTCCAAGTCCAGACAGAGGCTGCCACAGGATATGACTGGATCTCCCGCCAGAAGCCCTGGTAGCCCTGCCCTGGGACTCCCCTCAGGTTACAGCCGGGGAAACTGAGGCAGGGAGAGGAAGCCCCTTTTCCTGAGGTCGCATAAGTGAGCTGAGATTTGAAAGTGAGCAGGCCTTCTGGGCGACCTGGTAGAGTGGCTCCAGAATCCTCGGTTCTGCCCTCGTTCTTTCCCTTCCTTCCTTTTTTAAAATTAAAATTTGCGTTTTCCCCTCTAACTTTCCGAACCGAGACTGTAAACAAGCTCCTTCCTCTGGCCCAGCCGCCCTCTCTCTGAAAGGCCGGGCCGGGTGGGATGCTCTTAAGGCCCCTGCCGCCTCCTGCCTGGTGTAGAGGCAACAACAACAACAACAATAACAGTAATAATAATCTAGGAACTCCCTTAAGGCTGCCCTCCTCTTCTTATCCCCCTTTTACAGATGAGGAAACTGAGGTAAGCGACTGGAGCAGGGTTAACAGCTGGTTAGTGCCCAGGCTGGATTTGAATCCAGGCCTTCATGGTGCTTCACCTTCCTGCTTTGGCCCCCTCCTCGTGCCTCGGTTTCCTTTTCTGGAGAAAGGACAGGTTGGATTAGGTAAATTCCCTCTGAACCTTTTATGGGAGCCAGACCCGCCTCCAGCTGCACTCCGGCCTCAGTTTCTCCTTCCTCCAGGACCCAATGTGGCCAGAGGTGGGGAGGAGGCGCATTTAACCGCCTCCCCCTTCGAACCTCCCGGTTCTCAGTCATTTTGTTCCTTCCCTGCAGGTCCTTCCTCAGCAGAACTTAGGGAGTGAATGGGGGCCGGGGGCCCCACCCCTCAGGGTTACCCTTGCTACTCGGGGCTCCCCCCTCCCCATACCCCAGAACAGTCCGGCGTTCCCGGCACCCTCGGATTCCAAGCCGGCCCCCCCGGCTCCCCCTCCCAGCCCCCAGGCTTCCTTGCTGGCTGGCTTTAGGAAAGGCAGCTGGAGCCTCGGTTTTCTCATCTGATGAGTGGGTTTATCAGCACGCGTCCTCCACGCCCCAGTGCTTTGTGGCCATGGAGCCCTTGTCGTCCCTTAGCTTTAGGAAGTTCTCCTTTTCAGGGGAGAAGAGTGGGCCCCGAGAAGGAGCGCCTCTTGCCCAAGTTGGGACAGGGAAAGGGAGCTGACCTTGGCGTGGCCTCCTGGGAGCAGGCAGCCGGCCCCCAAACGCTGCCCCCCCCCTCCCCCAGGCCCGGCTGGAATGGCATCGGAACCTTGGAACACCAACTTTCTGGACTTGGAAAGCACCTGGAGGGGCGTGGGCCCATTTCCCTGACTTTACAGGGGAAGCCGAGGCTCCGAGGAGGGTCCCTCAGGGGTCAAGCACCTGGGGCGGGCAGTGGGGCCCGGACCCCTGGGGGCGCTACCCGTGAGGGTTCAGCCCCCCTCACCCCCAGCCAGGAGCCCCTCCCCCAGCACCCGGGACCGGTCGGCGGCTCCTGCCCCGGGCCCCGCTCTCAGGCCCGCCTCCCCGCCTGCCCAGAGGGGCCTGGGACTTTGGTTTCGGGACTCGGTCCTCATCCCTTCCTCCTGGGTTGCTGGGGGCGGGGCCCTAACCACTGTGGTGGGGGCGATGGGGAGGGGTGGAAACCTGGCTATGATCATTTGGGGGCGGGGCGGATAAGAGAGCCACAAGCTGAGCACTGGGGGGGGGGGGGCAGCAAGGCAGACAGACAGACAGACGGGCAGAACTTGGATACTCCCCAGGGCCGGCCTCGACCGGGGCCTCCCCAGCGAGGGGGGGATGCCCTGGGAGCCGATTCCACGACCTTTGCGGTTTTGTGGGCCAAAACCCAAATCCCCCCGGCCTCCCCCGGGCGAGCTTCCCTCCCCGGCCTGGGCACCTAGAAGCTCCATGCTGTTCGGAGCCACCCTTTGTTGCTGGCCCGGACATGGGGGGGCCCGAGGGGTGGGAGAAACGATGAAGATGAAGATGATGATGGAGGTTCAGCCGGAGCCAGACCTTAAAAGATGGGGAGGGTGGGGGGCGGTAATAAAACTTTAATGCCTGCTGTGCCAGGCACTTCATGCTGGGGATACGGAGGAAGGGAAGAGATGGTCCCCTCCCCCCAGCAGCAACTGCCATGGTCCAGGCGGGACGTGACGGAGCATTAATGGGGCCACCCTGGGGGGCAGGGGCTTTCAAGAGATGCTACAAACAAAGAGGGTCAGGACACGATTGGGGGAAAGCGAGGCCGGGGGCAAAGGCGGGGCCCGGGCTGGGGGGATTCGGGCGGGGGGGTTCGGGGCAGGACCCCAGGCCCGGGGGAAGATGCGGGGCGGGGGTCCCCGGGGCTGGGTGTGGGACGATGGAGGGAAGAGGGGGGTCGGGGCCGCGGACCCCATGGGAAAAGGGGAAAGGGGGAAAGGGAAAGGGAGAAAGGGAAAGGGGGAAGTTAGGGAACCGTCCGGAAAAAGACAAAAAGGGGGGGAAGGGGGAATGGGGGCCCCGGGCAAAAGGTGGGGCGTCCGGCGCGAAAACCGGAAAAGGGAAAAGGGGGAAGGAGAGGCCAAGAAAACAGAGGGGAAAAGGACCGACCCGACAGAAAAGGGGGGGAACCAAGGGGGGGAAGGAAAAGGCAAAAACCAAAAGGGGGGGAACGGTCGGGGGGGGGAGGGGGGCTTTGGGGCAGGGGTCCCCCCAGGGGAAATTTGGGGGCAGGGAAGGCCCAAGCCCGGGCCCCCGGGGGGGGGGGGCGGGGCCACCCGGGGGGGGCCCTGGGCCCCCCCCCTGGGCCCTACCCCGGCCCGCCGGATCCCCGGGCCGGGCCGCCGCCTTTTCCCCCCCACCGCAGGGGGCCTTTGGAGCAAGGCCCGCCTGGGCCCCCGGGCCAGCCCTGGGGGGGAAGGCCCCCGGGCGGGAGGGCCCCGGGCCCCGGGCCCAACCGCCCCCGGGGCCCAAGCCGCCCCCGGGCCCTCCGACCCCCCGCCTGGGCCCCTGACCCCCCTGGGCCGGGCAGCCCCGGGCGGGGCCCCGGCCGGGCGGGGCCGCTGGGTGGCCCCGGGGGGGGGGGAGGAGGCAGCCCCGCCGTCGGGGAGGGCCTGGGGGGCCGGGGCCCCACCGCCGGAAGGGGGGCCAGCGGGGGCCTGGGAGGGCCATGGCCCCGGGCCAAGACCCCTCCGGACCCTGCCCTCCCACCCGGGCCAGGGGAGGCGCCCCTGGGCGGCCCGGGGCGGGGGGGGGGGGGGCCCCGGGCCCCGTGGGGGTTTGGCGGCCCTGGGGGAGGGTTGGCCCCCGGGGGGCAGGGAGGGCACCCCCAGCTTGGGGGGGGGGCGGGCCGGGGTGTGGCCGGGGGCCCGGGGGGGCCCCCCTTCCGGCCCCGACCCTTTCCCCCTTCCCCGGGGCCAGGGGAAAGGAAATTGGGCCCCCCCGGGGGGGTGGGAAACGGGGCCGGGCCCCCCGGGGGTGCCTGGGTTTCCCCTGGGGAGGGCCCCGGGGGTGGGGGAGCCCAGGGAGGGAGCTGAGCCTCCAGGAGCCTGGCAGGAGGTGGGGGCGGGGCTGGCCCTCACGCTGCACAGGGCTCCAGGAGGAGAAGGCAGAGCGGGCCTGGCCAGGCCGGACCGGGCGCCGTCTGGGCTCCGAGTCCCCCCCGGCCGGTCCCCGGGCAGCAGCAGAGATGGCCTGGCTCCAGAGTCGGGACTAGGGTTCCTTCCAGTTCCGGCTATGGAACTCCCAGGGTGACCTTGAACATTTAGCCCCTTGGGGCCTCAGTTTCCCTCTCTGTAAAAGGAGGGGGAGGGGCGTTCAGGCTTCACGTCAGGCCCCCCAGCCCTCCAGTCCCTTCTGTTCCACTCTCGGGCTCCCCGGAGACTCGGTTCCCGGGCAAGAAGGTGACGAAGGGCATCGGGTGCCAGGCTGAGAAGTTGGCATTTGAATCCTGGGGCAGGGGGAGTGCGGGGCTGTGGTGGGGCCCAGGCTGATGCCCTAGAAAGATAACTGGCAGTTAGATGGGGGTTGGAGGCAAGGAGGCCCCCAAGGAGGCCAGAGGCCGGAGCTCTAGTCCAGGCCAGAGGTTATAGGAGGTTACAGGAACTCAAGCAAAGCCTGTGGCCTCTGAGGGGAGAAGGGCCAGAGCCTTGGTCCCAACCCCAGACGCTGTACGGGGCCCAGGGGGGTTATGGCTGCTGTAGGGTTAGGACCGACAGTAACATGACTGGGGGGGAGCGCTCCCCACCCAGCTGGGGGAAGACTGACGGCCCCCAAGGCCCCTCCCGGCCCCCAGAGGGGCCCCGAGCCGCAGGCTGGCTTCCGGTCGGGGGCCTGGGTTCAGATCTCAGGAGGGAGGCAGAGACTGCGAGGGGTGGCCCTCAGCGGGGTGGGGGGATGGGGTCCCGCTGGCCCCGTCTCCATGGGAACAAAGCCCATGGGGGCCCCGGTGGGGGCAAGTGGGTCCTGGGAGCTGACCCCCTCCCTGGGAGAATCTGGCCCAGCTCTGGGCCGGGGAGCACCAGGTAAATGGGTCTGATTAACCCATCGATGGACGTTGTGGGGGGGGGGCACTGACCCCAGCCCCCCGGGGGGCCCTAACCTGGTCCAGCTAGTGCGGCAGCCAGCGGGGGGAGGGAGGGATGGGGAGGCCCCATCCCGAGGAGGAAGGGGGGCCAGTGGGCCCCTCCCCCCTCCAAGCCCAGGGTGTCCCAGCAGGCGTGGGCCGGGCTCGGGCCGGCCCAGCTGGCCTCCTTTCTATATATATCGCTCCCGTCCCGGCTTCTCCCACGCGGAACTGGAGCGGAGGCCGGGACAGGCGCTCTCCTGCCCACCAGCACCCGGCGGCAGCTGCTCCCAGGAGCCGGGACACTCGGCAGCGAGTGCAAGTGCCCACACGTACCCCGCTGGGGAGGGGGCCGAGGGCTGGTTTCTGCCACCACCACCCCCCCCCCCCGGCTCGGGCTGGGCGGCCCCCGGACGCCTCTGGGGTCACTCTGGCCGTAGCCTCTCCTCGTCTCTCCTCGTCCCTCCTCGTCCCTCCTCGTCCCCACTTGTCCCCGCGGCCCTTGGGGGCCTTTCCCCACTGGAAGCTCCGTGAGGGCGGGCCCGGGACAGCGGCCTTCCCCTCCCCTGCTCCCTCCCGGGGGGCTCCAGTGGGCCAGGAGGCCAGAGCCCAGAGGCCAGAGCTGGGGGGTCAGAGGATCCCGGCCTCTCCCCTGGCCTCCTTGAGAGCCAACTGCGCATGTGGCAGATCCGTCGGCTACCACTGAGTCTGGGGAACTGGGGACCAGAGAGAATCCTTTCTCCGGGTCACAGGCAGTGGGCTTGTCTTAGGGTTCAGGGCCCGCCCTCGGGCAGGGCGGCCCCTGGGGCTGTCAGAGCTTGGCCCCCGGGGAGCCTTTTTGGGGACACGCCCTCTTGGGGACCACTTGGGGACCACCATGGCTAGAGCACCTGGGCCTACAGGTCAAAGTTCAGATTCGATCCGGGACACCAAGTAGTCGTGTGATCCTAGGCAAAGCCCTTCATCACTGCCTGCCTCAGTTTCCCCATTGCTGAATGGGGGTCCTCGTATCACCCCCTCCCGGGTTTCTGGGGAGTTTGAAAGAAATAACGTTTGCAAAATCGATTCCAATAAAGATTCCACGATCTAAGGCCCCCGGGAAGCCACTTTGCACCCCCCGCAATTTCTGCTTTTAAGGCATTGAGACCATTTGTGGAATTGTCTCATTTGTTCCTGGAGCCGCCGCGCGGGAGGGACAGAGGAGGAGCCCGGGCGGGCAGGACTTGCCTGGGGTGGCCCAGTGGGGGAGGGGGGGGCGGGATTGGAACCCGGGCCCGGACTCTGAGCGGCCCCCAGACCTCACCCGCCGCCCCCGTGCTCTGCGCCCTCCAGGACCATGACAAGCAGTACGTGGGCTTTGCCACGCTGCCCAACCAGGTGCACCGCAAGTCAGTGAAGAAGGGATTCGACTTCACGCTCATGGTCGCGGGTGAGCAGTGCCCAGCTTGGCTGGTGATCCTTCCCCGGGGGGCAGGAGTCCCTTCTGCCCCAGTCCCGGCCCCACCACATGGATGGGGGAGGGGGTGTGTGACAGTCTGGTGGGGGAGGGGGCAGTGTGGTGGTCTGGGGGAGGGGGGAGTGTGGCAGTCTGGTGGGGGAGGGGGGAGTGTGGCAGTCCCATTAGTGGACAGGGAAAAGTGTGGGGGGATGTGGGCCGAGAGAACAGGAGCTCCAAGAAGGAAGATACAAAGTAGCAGCTGGGGGTGGCTGGGAGGCTCACTCCCCTCCCGGGGGCATCCTGGGCCCGCTCCCCGGGCCGCCCTCCCCCGGCCGAGTGGGCATCCGGCCCATGGCCGCCGGCCCCTGCCCTGCTCCTGGGAAGGCCGCCCGTGGCCGTGGCCTCGGCCTCCGCCTTGGGCCTCCCTTTGGCTCAGCCTCCAGCACCCCCCGTCCTCCCTGGTGACTGTGCCCTCCTTGCTGTGCATTAGGGGAGTCGGGCCTGGGGAAGTCGACCCTGGTAAACAGCCTGTTCCTGACGGATCTCTACAAGGACCGGAAGCTGCTCAATGCGGAGGGTGAGTCCCCACTCCCCAGGGACCCGGCTCTCGGGGGCCGCCGCCCGCTCCGGGGCCGCCCTTCACACACTTGGCACCCTTGCTACGGGAGCTACGGGGGGTGGGGGGGCTTTAGCTCATAGAATGTCAAGTGGAGAAGGGAGCAGCCTGTGTTACAGATGGGGAAACTGAGGGAGAGGAGGGAGCAGCCTCATGGTCAGTGAGTCAGGGGCCCAGCCCAGAGCCTGACCCTCCCCCCATCCTTGCCTTGTGCCCCCCTTTGCCGCCCAATCACCGGGCATGGGGTCACCCCTGGAGGCAGAAGGAACAAGAAGTGGGCCCTTGGCCAGAGTGGATTTCCCTCCCCTTGGACCCCCCCCCCCCAACTGAGGAGCACTGGCCTGGGTCCCTAGGAGCAAGAAACCTTTGACCTCCAGCAGAGCGAGAGTCCCCTCCCCCAGGCCTGGCCCCGAGTCCTTTCCACTGCCCAGGCAGCAATCACTGCCCTTTGTGAGCCTCAGCTCTGGCGGCTGAAAATCCCCTTGGCCAGGCCGGGAGCCCCGGGGGCTCTGACTCGGACCCTCGGCCAAGAGGCTGGGTTAGGCCAGAGGGAAACGGCCCCTGAAGGAGGGAGGGAGGCCCCGGCATGGAGCTCAGCAGGTGGGGGGGGGCGCATCTTGCGAGGGGCTCAGAGGCCCCATGACCCTTCCAGCCCATTCAGCCCTGGCCACAGGCGCCTCTGAGGACCTCAGCAAGGTCAGCGGGCATCCCCGCCCTTCCCTTGGCCAGCCAGGCCATCCCCTTGTAGGGCCCGGCCTCCGGGCCCTCCCCACCAGCTGGGCCACTCTGTGACCGCGGGCCCTTGGCTTTCTCAGAGAGAATCAACCAAACAGTGGAGATCCTGAAGCACACAGTGGACATCGAGGAGAAGGGCGTGAAGCTGAAGCTGACCATTGTGGACACGCCGGGCTTTGGGGATGCCGTCAACAACACCCAGTGGTGAGTGGGCGGGGCCTGGGGAGGAGGGCCCGAGAGCCCGGGCCCGGAGCCGGGAAGGCCCGAATTCAAATGCCGCCTCGGCCTTTCCCCAGCTGGAAGCCCATCACGGACTACGTGGACCAGCAGTTCGAGCAGTACTTCCGAGACGAGAGCGGCCTCAACCGCAAGAACATCCAGGACAACCGAGTCCACTGCTGCCTCTACTTCATTTCTCCCTTCGGGCACGGGTGGGTGAGCAGAGCGGGCGGGCCAGCGTGGGGGGTGGACACGTGTGGGGGTGAGCACCATGGGCGATAGGAAGGGGCTGCCCGGCTCTGCCTCCCTGGGAGAGAGAAGGGAGAGCCCTGTCACGGGAGGGACGACGGGGCCGGGGGCTTCTGGGGCCAGTCCGGAGAGGGCAGAAGCTGGGGCCAGGCTCAGTAATCCTCGAGAGAAGCCCCCGGCCCTCCTGGCTGTGTGGCTCATCCGAATTGTGGGTCCTCTGGGCCAAACCAGCCCAACGGCCCCCTCTGCCCCGCAGCCTCCCACGGAAGGCTTGGCGTCTCTCGGGGCGGCCCGGCCCACTTTGGTCCAGCTCTGGGGCAGAGGGTTTTGTGGACTCCAAACCTAAATTTGTCTCTTTGTTACTTTCTCCAATGAACGAACTAACAAATGAAAACATAAACGAAGCGGGGACTGGGCAAGCCCTCCTGGGGGCCCCTTGTGCAGATGAGGGAGGGCCGTGATAAGCCAGAAGTGCCCTCCTGGAGGCTGAGAGGATGGGGAAGGGCAGAGGCCGATCACAGGAGGGTTAGCCAGAGCAGCTGCAGAAAGATGAGAGTTTGGGGGGTGTTGGGTGGAGCAGGGGCCGGGCCGGTGTCGGGGAGCTGCTGGGAATTGGTCCCCAGACTTGGGATTGGGACAAACCTTCCCCCACCTGCCCCCCCGGAAGTGGAAGGGGCTGTCCCCAGAGGTTCTGGGCCTTCACTTCCTGGAGCACTTCCCACAGAGGCCGGACGCCCACTTTGTTGGACCTGCCGTAGAGGACGGTGCGGTTCCGATACGGGTTGGACCAGAGGTCACGTTTGGTCCGGTTTGGCCGCTCCCCGGGCCTCGGTTGCCCTGCCGCCTCTCACAGCTCGCTGTCGTCCTAGGTTGCGGCCCGTGGACGTGGAGTTCATGAAGGCCCTTCACGAGAAAGTGAACATCGTCCCCCTCATTGCCAAAGCCGACTGCCTGGTCCCGGGAGAGATCCGAAAGCTGAAGGAGCGGGTGAGGTCCCCTGGCCCCCCTGCCTGAGGGTCCCAGAAAGTGGGGTCAAGGGCTGGGAAGGGAGGGGGCCTAGGGGAGGGCCGGCCTCGTGGGATGCAGCTCTGAGTTCAGGGTCTGCCCTAGATCCGGGAAGAGATCGACAAGTTTGGGATTAAGGTCTACCAGTTCCCAGAGTGTGACTCGGATGAGGATGAGGAGTTCAAGCAGCAGGACCGAGAGTTAAAGGTAAGAGGCCGGCTGGCCCTCGCTCTCTGGGCCCGGCTCCCCTGGCCCTCATGCTCTGGGCCCGGCTCCCCTGGTCCCCGCTCGGCGCTCTCGCTGCTCTTCCTGACCCACGGGGTCGGCCTCCTTCCCGGCCTGGCCTGGCCATCTCACCGGCGTGGCCGAATTTTTAGGGGCCATGGCCCAGGGCAGAGCTGGTCTGTCCCCCCTTCCCATCTGTCTGTCCCCTGGCCCTTCCTTCGGGGGGATCCCCGGGGGAGCAAGGAAGAGAGCCCCTCAGAGTCTCCTGTCAGAGAGGGGGTCCCCGCTCCATCTCCAACCCCCAGGGCCCTCCTTCCCAGGGCCTGCCTGCCTAACTTGGGCCAGTGTCCCGTCCTGGAGTCGGGCCTCGGGCCCTGCCGGCGCCACTTTCCAGGCAGGGCAGAGGTCGGGAGGGGGCTGGCTGGCAAAGCTCCCCGAGGGGCTGGGAGGGTGCCCACCTGTGCCACTGTGTGCGGCCAGGGCCCCAGGGGAAGAGATCAGCATGGAGGGCCTTGAAGGGTGGGGGCCGCTGGGAGCCATGAGGGCTGGGACCGAAGCTGGGCTCGAGACCCTGGTGGGTCTCGAGGGGGAAAGAAGACCACATTTGGAACCGAAACAGCCGGCCTCATGCCTCAGGTGCCCCTTGTGACCCTGGGCCTCAGTTTCCCCAACTGCAGAATGGGGGTGGGGTGGGCCCAGTGGCCTCGAAGGGCCTCCCAGCTCTTTCCCGAGACCTTGGTGAGGATCGGCAGAGAGGTGGCACCGAGCGCAGCTACCGCAGGGCAGGGAGCGTCGGGCCCCCCTCATTGCCCTCTGTCCCTTCAGGAGAGCGCCCCCTTTGCTGTCATAGGCAGCAACACCGTGGTGGAGGCCAAGGGCCAGCGCGTCCGGGGACGGCTCTATCCCTGGGGCATCGTGGAAGGTGACTCTGCTGGGGGCTGCTGAGGCCGGCAGCTGCTGGAGGCCGGGCCCAGGGAGGCCGGGCTAGGGAGGTTGGGACCAGGGAGGCGGGGACAAGGAGCTTGGAACAGGGAGGCTGGGACCAGGAGGCCAGGGCCAAGGAGGCCGGGACAGGGAGGCCGGACCAGGGAGGCCGGGCTAGGGAGGCTGGGATAGGCAGGCCAGGACCAGGGAGGTCAGGACAGGGAGGCCGGGACCAGGGAGGCCGGGACAGGGAGCTTGGACCAGGGAGGCCGGGACAGGGAGGCCGGGCTAGGGAGGCTGGGATAGGCAGGCCGGGACCAGGGAGGTCAGGACAGGGAGGCCGGGACCAGGAGGCCAGGGTCTGCTGGAACCAGGAAGGCTGGGGCCAGGGAGGCCAGGGCCAAAGAGGCTGGGCCAGGGAGGCTGGACCAGGGAGGCCGGGCCAGGGAGGCCAGGACAGCGACCTTCTGGGCCCTCGAGCAGTTTGCCCCTAGTTTGGCCTCATCGCCAAAATAAATCACGAGCCTCCTGTCCTCAGAGACCCCTCTTGGGAAGCTGACGAGCCCCTTCATACGAGAGTGTCAATGGCAGCTTCCTGTACGGCGGCCCAGCCTAGCAGAAATTTTCATTTGGGGGCGGGGGGTAACCCAAGGCAGAAGGAGGCCTTTTAATTACCCCCTACCCAATCTACCCAGCTCCCCTGGTGGTGACCCCGGGGCACAGAATGTCAAAGCCAAGAGAGCACAGAACAGGGGATGGCAGACGGAGGGACCTTAGAACTGGGGATGGCACAAGGAGGGACCTTAGAACTGGGGATGGCACAGGGAGGGGATTAGAACTGGGGATGGCACAGGGAGGGACCTTAGAACTGGGGATGGCACAGGGAGGGACCTTAGAACTGGGATGGCACAGGAGGAGTTAGAACTGGGATGGCACAGGAGGGACCTTAGAACTGGGGATGGCACAGGGAGGGACCTTAGAACTGGGGATGGCACAGGGAGGGACCTTAGAACTGGGGATGGCACAGGGAGGGACCTTAGAACTGGGGATGGCACAGGGAGGGACCTTAGAACTGGGGATGGCACAGGGAGGGACCTTAGAACTGGGGATGGCAGACGGAGGGACCTTAGAACTGGGGATGGCACAGGGAGGGACCTTAGAACTGGGGATGGCAGACGGAGGGACCTTAGAACTGGGATGGCACAGGAGGGATTAGAACTGGGGATGGCACAGGGAGGGACCTTAGAACTGGGGATGGCAGAGGGAGGGACCTTAGAACTGGGGATGGCACAGGGAGGAGATTAGAACTGGGGATGGCACAGGGAGGGACCTTAGAACTGGGGATGGACAGGGAGGGACCTAGAACTGGGGATGGCAGATGGAGGGACCTAGGAACTGGGATGGCACAGGGAGGGACCTTAGAACTGGGGATGGCAGATGGAGGGACCTTAGAACTGGGGATGGCACAGGGAGAGGATTAGAACTGGGGATGGCACAGGGAGGGCTTCCGAGCAGAGCCGAGCCCTTCATTTCACAAAGGAGGCCCAGAGTGGGCCAGGGCGGCCCAGAGCCTTGCGGCCTGTGGCCAGTGTGTCCGGGCGGGGCGGACTTCCCGGGAGGGGGCAGGGTGGGCAGCGGCAGAGAGGCCCCGAGGCCCAGCGCCCCCTCTTCCCGGCAGTGGAGAACCAGGCTCACTGCGACTTCGTGAAGCTCCGGAACATGCTGATCCGGACGCACATGCACGACCTGAAGGACGTGACCTGCGATGTGCACTACGAGAACTACCGGGCGCACTGCATTCAGCAGATGACCAGGTGGGGGCCAGGGGCGGGGTGGCCCGAGCGGGGGCGGGGCGGGAAGGCTTCCCAGCAGCCTCTGCTTGAAGTCATTTAATGGCCCAGACCTCGGGCCCTCCCAAGGCGGGGGCCGCTGTTCCGGCTCTGGACGGCTTCCTCCAGGGGCACAACTGTCTTGTCTAAACTTCCTTCCTCTTCCAATGACCTGTTCAGGGCCCCGCACACAGCAGGTGCTTAATAAATGTTGGCCAAAAGGAACTGAATCATGTTGAGCAAAGTAGAGCCCGAGGCAGGAGACCTGGGGCCCGCTCCCTTCTCCCTCCCCGGCTTGGCCAGTGTTTCCCAGCTCCCCCCGAGCCAGGGCAGCCACAGGGAGCTGCGGGACCGGATTCGGGGGTGCTGAGGAAGTGTGGGACGGGAAAGAAACTGAGGCGAGAGCCCGACCCAGCAGAGATGGGGGCCCCAGCCTGGCTGTAGAGCAGCCTCCCCTCTCCTGGCTGTGGGAGATGGGATATGAGCAGAGGCTGGGAGGCAAGAGCCAACCAGCGAGAGAGAGACAGAGATAGAAAGGAAAGGGAGAGACAGAAAGGGACAGACCCAGAGAGACAAAGAGATAGGGAGCCAGGCTGACCCCCTCCCCACTCCGTCTGTAGCAAACTGACCCAGGACAGCCGCATCGAGAGCCCCATCCCCATCCTGCCCGTGCCCACCCCAGACACAGAGACGGAGAAGCTGATCAAGATGAAGGATGAGGAGGTAAGGCCCATGAGCCTGGGCCCCCCTTGGGCCTGCGCCAGACTCTGTCCTGCTCTCTCTGGGGAGGGAGGCCATGGGGACCGCTGGGGGGTCGGGGGGGCCGGGGAGGCTGTGGGGAGGCAAGGGGTGGCTGGGAAGGCCAGGGGGGCCAGGGGGGTTGGGGAGAACAGGGGGACCTGGGGGGTCGGGTAGGACAGGGGGGCCGGGATGCTTGGGGAGGTCTCGGCGGCCTCCCTCCATCCCCACCTCCCCCCCCACCCCCCCAGCTCAGGCGGATGCAGGAGATGCTGCAGAAGATGAAACAGCAGATGCAGGACCAGTGATGCAGGCGCAGTCCCTCGTCCGGCTCCCCACGTGGGGGTGAGGAGGCCCGGCCCTCCTCACTGCCCGGGGGCTCCCCCAGGAGGGACCCCCTCACCAGACCCCTAATTTATTCTCAGCCCGTGCCGGCCCCCAGCAGGGCCAGGTGCCCCCGTGTGACTCAGGCCTCCCGGACTAGCCCCCCCCCCCCCAGGCTTGGGTGGTGAGGACCGGGACTGGGCTCAGCCCACCCCTCCCCCATCGGGGGCCTCGCCAGCCCTGCCCCGGCCCCAGCTCTTTGTGCCTCCCCAGCCTCGTAAGGACCAAGGCCCTCTCCCGGGCCCCACTCCCCGTCAGCCTGGCCTGAGGCTCCCTGCAGACCTGGGGGCTGGGGCGGTCAGGCCCCCCCTTCCTTCCTCCTGGGGTCCCCTTCTCCCCCCTGCTGGGAAGGGGGGGGACTATGGTGCAGGCAGATAAGGGCTATGTGGCTCCCTTCCCCCCCTCCCCCCGCCAGCCCTGCCCATCCGGGGACGGGAAAAGCCAGAGGACTTCTAGGGACATGGGACTTACTGCCAGAAGCCGCCTTGAGGCCCCGGGGGTGTCCGGGCCCCTCATTCACAAATGAGTCCTTGGCGCACAGAGAGCTGGGCCTGGAGCCGGGAAGACCTGAATTCAAATACTGCTGCAGAAACTCCCCAGCTGGGTGACTTTGGACAAGTCTCTTAACCTCGTCCTACCTCAGTTTCCTTAACTGTAAAATGGGGAAAGTGATAACACCCCCTGTTGTTGGGAGGTTCGTGAATCATATTTATGAACCTAAAAGCACTAGAGAAATGCTAGCTGGTATTGTTACAGATGGGGAAACTGAGGCTCAGAGACAGAGGGATCATAGGTACAGGAAGCAGGATTTGAATCCAGGTCATCTTGCTCCACATCCTCCTCCCATGGACCCCACCCCCCATCAGCACCTCGGCCCAGAGCCCCGTCCCCAGCACTCACGCTCACGGCTTGGCTTCTGCCCATCTGAGGCTCAGGTCGGGGACGCCTGGGAGGGTGGGGGCAGCAGGAGCCCCCGAATCCTCCCTCTGGCAGCTTCCAGGGCTCTTTCCATGCTGAGCCTCCCGGGCTCCTTGGGCCTCTGGCTCTCCCCTAGATGGGGTAGCCTGGGAGGCCAGAGGGAGAGAGGGGGGAGATTGTCCACCAGGCCAGCCCTCCATGACCCTGCCAGCCCCCCATCTGACCCTGGCCAGCCCCCTATGACCCTGCCAGCCCCCCATGACCCCAGCCAGCCCCCCATCTGACCCCGGCTCAGTTGCCGCTGTGTGTGGAGGGAAGAGGCCATTCCTAGATGGGCAGAAGATGCAGGAGCATCCCTGATCCCTGCGGCCCATCCCCCATGGGATCCCGGGGTCTCTGACCTAGCTGAGCCCTTCCCCCACCACAATCTGCTTCTGACCCAGGGCTCTGAAGCCTTCCTAGAGAGGGGGCCCAGCAGTGCCCGGTCCCTGACTCTCCAGCCCACCCTGGCTCAGTCATCCCTCCCCAGCTCAGTCACCTCTCCCCCCCCCGGCTCAGTCACCCCGCGTTGCATCCCAAGCCCTCCTGGCTCTGGCTGGTTTCCCAGACCCCTCTGGTTCAGGGCCCAGGCTGCCCCTGGAAGGGGGTCCCAGGCGGGCGGCTCCCCATTCTCCAGGCCAGGTCCTGCATGTCCCTCAGCCTCTGGGGCAGTTTCTCTCTCTCTCTCCCCCCTCCTGCTCAGGCCCCTCCCCACCCCCCACTTTGGACTCGTGGCCCGGTTCCTGGTCTTTGTACAGTGCTCTCTGTCCCCTCCCCTTTGGAAATGGAGCCTTTTTGTTAGTAACGTTCTGGCTTGTGGCTGTTTCCTGAGGATGCTGGGAGAGGAACGATGCGACCGAGCTCCCGCCTTGTCCTGTGTGCTCCCTTGTGGCGGCTGGACCTGGGGGGAGGGGGCCAGGAAACCCCTTACCCGGCCCTGCTGACTCAGCTCCCCTATCTCCCCTAGCAGCCTCCCCGGCCGGCTCTCGGGGCCCCCAGGCTCTCCAGGGACCCCCGGCCCCCGCCCGCACATTTCCCAGGGGCCCTTGAGCTGAGATGCCTGCTCCCTCTCGCCTCGGGGCCTGGGACCCTCACTCATTTAGCGAATAGCCGTCCGGGGCCAGAATCCATCGCCGGCCCCGCTGGGCGTCCCCTGAGCACAGGGAGCTCATTACCTGGCAGGAGCCCGTTCCACTGGGGGATAATCACTTGGTACCTTTCCCTGACCTGAGCGGATCCTGCCCCGCCCATCACTTCCCTCGCTGCTGCCCCTGACTCCTGGGGCCCAGCAGAGCAAGCCCGGTCTGAAGGGCTCCCCGGTGCCCCCGGCCCAACACCCCCCCTGCTTCCTCAAAGGACGAAGAAGGGCTTCTGGGTCCTGGGGTGTGAGGGCTTTCTCCCACGGGACGGCCCTGCCGGGGCCAGTCCTGCGGTCCGCAGTCTTCCCATTTCTCAGATGCCTCAGGGAGGCAGAGCTGCAGGACATGACATTCGGCCAGAAAGGGGAGGACCCGGCCCACCCCGGGCCTCCGGCCCCCCCCCCAGTCCATGCTGTCCCCATGACACCCTCGAGCCCCAACCCGGTCCCGGCTGCTTCCTCCATGGGGAAGCTCTGACTGTGCTTTCCTATGGTGCTCCCTGAGAGCTTAGCTGGGGGGCCTCGGGGTGCATCTCCCTGGAGTCCCCCTTTTAGAGAGGTGGAAACTGAGGCTCGGGGAGCTCAAGCTCAGGGCCACGTAGAGCAGCTCTCAGCCTCCTAGGTGAGAACTGGAAGGAACTCGACCCCCTCCCACTCAGGGGGGAAACTGAGGTCCAGAGAGGTCACCTTGGGTCATAGATTTAGAAGGGGAAGAATCCTCAGAGACCATTTCTTCTAATGTGGGAAACTGAGGCCCAGAGTGGCAGGTCCAGCTTTTGTACCTTCCCCCTAAGTTTCCATTGAACTTGCATTCATTGAGACCCCCGGATCTTTTTCACAAATTGGCTCTGGGCTTCCGTTGAGCCTCAGTTTCCCAGTTCTGGCTTGCCTCTTCCTCTCCTCCCCCCAAGCCCCAAGGGCTGCCCCCTCTTTCCTGTGGGCCGGTGGGAGGGGCGGGCCCGGCCTTATCTGGAACTTCCTTACTGGGGCCGGCCCCGGAGGCCTCAGTGGGGGAGGCCAGCCTGCCCAAGCCCCGTCATCTTCCATCTCTGCCCTGCCAGCCAAGGCCATGGGCTCTGGTGAGTCTGGCCTAGGCCGGGATGGGAGGGATTAGGGAGGGGTCGGGGGGGGGGGCTCCAGGTCTGGGACCCCGGGCTGGGGAGGGGGAGGGGAAGGGCCCTGTCTTCGGCAGTGGGGGTCTCCTCCCTACCGGACCCCTCCCCCGCTAGCCCTCGGCTGGCCTCAAAGAACAGCCTCCGGGGCACGGCTGTGGACCCTCGGGGACCTCGCCCCGACCCCTCCCAGCCCCGACCCCCTGGTCCCGGGGCCCCGCACTCAGGCCAGGCCGGGGGCCCCCAATGTTCCCACCCCTCAGTCTGACAGAAGAGGGAGCTGAGGCTCAGGGAGAAATGGTGCGGGGCAGCCGAAGCCCCCCCATCCGGCCAAGGAGACCGCACTGGAGGTGGGGAAGGCAGGGCACAGATGGGGAAACTGAGTCTGGAAGAGGGGGGTTGCATTGCGGGTAGCCTCTCAGGCAGGCTCGGGCAGAAACCCGCCTTTAGGTTTCTCCCTAACTGTCCCTCGAGGCCCAGCACCTCCCCCCAGGGTCTGGGACCCCCCCCCCCCCCCCGCCCTCCTACCACGAGAGCCGAGGGGCAGCCGGCATCCAGCAGGTGCTTAATAAAAGCTTCCGGCGTTGAGGTGAATGGTGTAAGGAGGGACACAGGGAGAGGCCTTGAGGGCCTGTGGGTTCGAATCCAAATTCGGCCACTGATTGGCCTTCCCCTTTTGGGTCTCAGTTTCCTCAGCTGTAAAACGGGAGCGAGGGGGCTCTCCGGGTCCCCTCTAGCCTTTGGTTCTGGCTTCTAAAGGTCCTTTCCTTTCTCCTCCGTGACACAGGAGGAGACAGGGACGGAGGCTTAGGGAAGGCCCGCCCAAGGTCGGCTCCCCGTCCATGAAGCAGCTCGCTCGGGTCAGGGGTCTGGCTGGGGCTGGGCGGGGCCTGTGGGGGCCCCCCCCCCTACTTCTGACTTTGGGGTGTGGGCGGGGCCGGGCTGGGGTCTGGCTGGTTCTGGGCGGGACTGGGCGTGCCCCCCCCCCATCACGGGCTCTCCGGTTCCAGGGCTGCTGCTGGTGCCCCTGGCCGCGGGCCTCCTGCTGCTGGCCGGGGCGCCCCGGGTCCCGGCGTGCCCCGCGCGCTGCCGCTGCGCCGGGGGCCTGGTGGACTGCGGGGGGCTGCAGCTGACGGCGGCCGGGCTGCCCAGGGCCTTCCCGCCGGGCACCACGGAGATCACGCTCCAGGGCAACAACCTGAGCAGCCTGCCCGCGGGGCTCTTCGACGGGCTGCCGGGCCTGCGCCGGGCGCACCTGGCCGCCAACCCGTGGCGCTGCGACTGCGAGCTGCTCTACCTGCGCGCCTGGCTCGGGGCGCAGCAGGACCGCCGGCCCTACCTGGACCTGCGCTGCGCGGGGCCCCCGCCCCTCCGGGACCGGCTGCTGCTCTACCTGGGCCCCGAGGAGCTGCGTGCGGCCTGCGGCTGGGGGGGCTGCAGCCAGGCGCTGGGTGTGCAGCTGGCCCTCCTCGGGCTGCTGCTGCTGCACGCGCTGCTGCTGCTGCTGCTGCTGCGCCGGCTCTGGCGCTACCGGGCGCTGGCCAGGGAGGCCCAGCTCCGGGGTGGGGCTGCTGGACCCCCGGCCCCGGGACCCCACCCAAAGGGGGAGGGCCGGGCCCCAGCCGTGTCCCGGCCCCGGCCCAGCCCCCTGACCCGGCCGGGCCCCTTCAGGCCCCCCGCCCAGTGCCCCGGCCCAGCCCCTGACTAGGGGCCTGAAGGGCCACCTCCTCCCCATGTCCCTGCGGCCCCTTGGGGCTGGGCTCCCCCTGGGCAAAAGGCCCCACCTCCCCCTTCCCCCCCAACCCCGGGTAATGATCCCCACTGGGGAAAGGGGAGGCCCCCCACCCCGGTGCCCACCCCCCAGCTGTCCCCGGGTTCTGTCCCCGACTTTCCCTGGGGGAAGATGCAGGATTGTGCCCTTCCGAAGCCTCACCTCTGCCCCTCCCCTGCCTCCCCCCCAGGGGCTCTCTTTCCCCCAGCCTTCCCCAAGGGCTGGGGCCCCGTGGGCCCAACAGGCACTAATTGTCGGGGCCTGGGGGTGCCCCGAGGTCCCAAGGGCCAAGGGAGGCACCTGGGGAGATGGAGGGGGGCCGGGGCCAAAGGCCAAGGGACCCCAGGGGAAGGGGCCCGCCCGGCCCCGCCCGGGGGAGCCTTCTAGCATGTTCTGGAACTGTCCATGGCCGGGCCCAGCGGCCCCCCATCATGTGATTCTGGGACGGCCACCGTTCTGGTGATGGAGGTTCCGGGGGAGCCTCTAGCGGCCCCTGTCGGCCTTCCCGGGCCTGGGACTCGGCCGCCCTGTCCCCCAAAACCAAAGTTAACCCTTCTGTCCCTGGGGCAGGTCTTGGACCAAGGGGGCCTGGGCGCCTGCTGGATGGGAGAACCCATGTCATAAGTTCCTCAGACCAGGCCCCAGCAGGCCGAGGGGCCCCAAAGACCCCAAGAAGAGCTTTTCCCAAAATGGGAGGCAAATTTGGGGCCTTTGCCAGATCTGGGCCTGGGCCCCCCGTCCCCACCTGGAACACAGTGGCAAGGTTGGGGGAGGGGGGGGAGAACTTCCAGAAGGAAGTGTGGGTTGTGGGGAGGGCCTCCATGGGCCCTGGGGAGGCCATGGGCAGGACGAAAAAATGGGCCCCACTTCCCCGCCTTTTGGGGTCTGATTTCTTGAAACAAGGGTGTTGGGGGATGAAGGGAGTGGGGGCATCAAAAAATACGCCCCAGGTTTGAGGGACTGTTTTCTGGGAGGGAGGGGGAGGGGGGGGTGTTGGGCCGGTTGGGGAGGCTCCAACGGTGCCGTTGCCCTCCTCCTCCCACCTCTGGGTCCTAAGGGAGAAGGCAATAGCTTGGAAGCCCCGAGGGCCAGGGACGAGGGGAGCAAAAGGCCGGCCAGGGGAAAAACCAAGGGGGTTCGCCCCATTCACCCGCCAGGGCTGTTTTCAGGGAAGCGGCAGGGCAGGGTGCCTTGGTGCGGGGCCCTGGGCCGGGCCGTTTACCTTTGGTCCGCCCGAAGGTTGTACAATCCACTTCCTTGGGGGCCCCCTCCCCCCCCCGGGGGAGGGGGGGTTCTGAGGTCCCCCCATGGCCCCTTCGGGGAGTGTCCCGGGCTCCTCCACACGGGTGCCTGACAGAGAAGGCCCTGGGAGTTTGGGGACTGATCCAGCAGCTGGGGGGGGGGGAGGGGAGAGAGACAGGACAGAGAGGAAGGGGGGGAGAGAGACACAGAGACAGAGACAGAGACAGACAGAGAGATGCACACAGACACAAGCTGAAACTTATTCATCTCCAAAGCCCCATCACCCTTGTAAGTCCCGAGCCCTCCTGGAGCCCGGCCCCAGTTTCCCCGTTACTGCGCCCTCGGGAGCTTGTGCTCTGTGAGAATTGTGCTTGGAGCCTGCACCGAGACGTGCATTCATTCACCCCCCCCACACACCCCCTGCGAGCTTTAAGAGCCTACTGTGCGCCAGGCCTTGCGCCAGCTCTGGAGACAGGACGAGAAGGAGGCGCCACGGCACAGGGGGAAGAAATCGCGGCAGAAATACCCGCAGCAATGCACCGTCACTTCTAGAGGAAGAAGCTGGGGGGGGGGGGTCAGGGGTGGGGATGGAAGGCCATGGGGGCAGCGCCCACGTCGGGCTGAAAGCTACCAGTCTGGAAGGCGCCCGGGCCAAGGCCTGGAGGCAGGAGTTCGTTCGGGAGCACGAGGACCACGCTCTGGAGTGGAGCCCGCCGCGGGGCCGCCCAGGCAGGAACCTCAGAGCCGGGGGCTGAGCCCGGGCCTCTGGCCCCGGCGCTCATGAATACTTAGGGCGGTGCCGAGGGTGAGCTTTATTGCCACAAGTCCGGAAGGGAGCAGAGTCATCGGCCCATTTTACAGACGAGGAGACCAAGGGCTGCGGGGGCCAGCCGGTCACTCAGCGGCCCGGGCCAGGCCGAGGCCGGACTCGGGCTTCCCGGTTCCCGAGAGCATCGAATTTCGGAGCTGGGAAGGTTCTTGGAGATGGTTAAAGCCGGTTCTGCCGGACAGATGGGAACCCTGGGACTAAGGGACGGGTGAGGGGCGGGAGAGTCAGACCTGGGCCTCCCGGCCGGTGGCTCAGCCGAGGCGGGACCCTGGGCCCTGGGACTGGGGGGGGCTGGATCTAGGGAGGCCTCCAAGGCCTGATGGGAAACCGCTTTGGAGAGGTGAGGGCTGGGCCCCAGTCTGGCTCTCACAGTGGGGGCCCCAAAGCAGCCTCTCCCGGGCCTCCCTCAGGAGCCGGCTCCAGAAGGGGCAGGGGGAGGGCCCGGGTGAAAGCCGATGCTTGCAGCTCCGTGGAGGGCCGGCAGAGGGCAGCCGCGGGCCGGCCAGCCGCCCTGGGCGCCTGCAGAGAGGGAGGCCAGGCCTCGTGGGGGTGGGCTGGGGGACGCGCTGGGGGCCCCCTCACTGACACACTGGGAGCCCGCCCCGGGATTCCTGCCCCGCTCCCTCGCGACATGACTACAAAGAAGGACTGTTGTCACGTGGCCCAAACCTGAGGGGCATCTGAGGCAGGGAAGGGAGACCGGCGCCCCCCCTCCCATGTCCCAAGCCAAGCCTTTCTGCCCGGTGGGGGCCGGCGATTCTCGGGGGGGGGTCTCTGGTCCCCAGCAGGGCGGCCTGGGGCTCGGCCTCCTGCCGGCAGCAGGGCAGAGAAATTAGGCCTTGGGGCCTTGGCAGAGGAGGAGGAGAAGGAAATGGGGAGAGGGGAGTATATTCCAGATGCCCCAGCGACTGCCTTGGAATCGGAGTTAAAGGTCACAGGGTAGGGGCTGTCATTGACACGTTCTAAAATCTTGGGCTTGAGCGGGTTCCCTTCCCTTCAACGGGCCTCAGTTTCCTCATCTGTAAAATGGGCCTTTAAGGCTAAAGGGCTTTAAGTGCAGGAAGGAAGGAACGAGCATTTATTAAGCGCCTACCATGTTCAGGTCTCGTAGAAGTGCTTTACAAATAGTATCTCATTTATTATTATTATTTCTGGTTATATATTTTTTAAAAACCCATTTCCTCATGGATCATGTTGGGAGATAAAAACCAGAGCAAAAGGGAAAAACCACGAGAGAGGGAAAAAAGGGGGCCCGGCCCGCGTGGGGCTACGTTGAGCCCTCTCTGGATGCGACGGCCTTTCTGTGCAAAGCCTCTCGGGAGGATCCCAGACCGCTGAGAAGCGCCGGCCCTTCCCGCTGCGCCCTCCCGCCGCCGCGTACGGGGCATTCCGGGCCCTGCTTGTTCCCTCAGTCCGTGCCCGTTCCAGGCCTTTCTGTAACCAGCGCGGTCACCGTTTTTTATACAACAGCAACAGGCCGTTACTCCCTCTCCCAGCCCTTGTTCGGCCTCCCCAGCAGGGGCCCCTCCTTTTCCACTTCTCTGCCCCAGCCAAAGGGCTGCTCCGACAGGTGCCGCTGGGGAGGGTGAAGGGGAGCGAGGCAGGTTAGTCCTGGGCCTTCTCTCCGGTGCCCCCCGAGCCGGGCTCCAGGCCCTCGTGTCTGACCTTTCCCGGCCGGAGCCAGCCCTTATGATGATACAAAGAAAAAGAGGAAGAACAGTCAGCGGGTCCCACAGAGCGCGCCCTGCTCCGCACCCATAGCCCCCCGCCTCCGGGAGCCGCCTCTGGCATTAAAGCACCGCAAGGTTCCTCTGGCTGCTCGTTGCCCTGTTTGTGCCATGTTTTCGGGCCTAAGACTCGAGTTCACGTTTAGGGGGGGTGAGACATTGCACTCCTGTCACCTGCTGCAGAACCGGGCCCGGCACGTTCTGGGGACTGATCTCGGTGCCCTCAGCCAGACTCTCCCTGTGGGGCCGGGGCTGGGGCAGACTCAGGACCGTCTGGAACCTGCGCCAGCTAAGGCGGGTTCAGAGCCTTCCGGGGCCTGCACTCCATCCCGGCAGGCACTGGAGAAGGACCCTGGGGGCGGAGCTGTCTTTTCTACCTGTCCCACGATTCCAAGGACTGGGGGAGATCCCCACCGCCAAATCTCCAGGACAAGGATCATGCCCATTTTACTGATAAAGAAACTGAGGCTCCAAGAGAGGGAAGGGCTTCCCTGGAATTACGGGCTGAAGCAGTGAGCGGCAGAGCGGCCGCCAACGTCAGGGGCTCGGGGACCCTTGGAAAGGGGGCCCAGGCAGGGCCGGGGGGTGGATTCGTTCCTGTGGCTGTGGGGAGGGATTCACCCGGAGATTTAAGGATGAGAGACCCTCAGAGCTAGAATAAGGGATGTCAGAGCAGGGAGGGAATCTCAGGGAATGTCAGAGCTGGGGGATCCTAGAACACAAAATGCCATGGGTGGGAGAGAAGGTCCCCGAGTTCCTCTCTGGCAAGAGCCCTCGGGGGGCAGAACATGGGCCGGCTGACCTGGGACGGGCCTTGGAGCCGCGCTGCCTGCTACCCCAGAGCCCGGTAACCTTGGAAGGGCCCTTAGGCCGCTTCCACGCCTGGGATGGGGCCCCCTGGCCTCCGTGGTCCCTCACAGCTCCCAAAAACACAGCCCACATGGAACGGTCAGACCTAGAAGGAGCGTTGGAGGACCAGGCCCTCTTATCTTCCAGGCAGAGAAACTGAGGCCCAGACAGCAGACTTTCTGGTCTGAGGAGGAAGGGTGGGGGATGGGGCTGTCCCCAGGCCCAGGATGCTCCTCTTGGGTGGGGGATGGGGCTGCCCCCCCCAGGATGCCGGGGCTGCCCTCTGAGGGGGGGGCGCCCCCCGTGTCCGGCCGGGGTGATCCTCCGCTGACCCTCCGGGCCGTGGCGCGGCTGACACGCGCTTTGTCCGCACAAGATGGATGGCCCGGAGCTCATCCTCACGGGGCCGGCCCATTGTCCCGCAGAGGCCGTGATCGCTATCTCTCCGGGGCCCAGAGGCCTGACAGGCCCGGCCCCACATCCCGTCCTTTGTACCTGGCCCAGGTGACGGCTTCCGGAGCATTAGGGGCCTCGAGTGGGCCGGAGGAGCCCCCTCCCCCTTAGACAAACACAGCCCGGGGCCGGGGTCGGAGGCTCGGGCCCTGCCCCCCAGCTTCCTGCCTCCCCGCCCCCGCTCCCCGTTCTCCCACCGAGCACCCCACGCCCGCTCCAGGCCCGGGAGCTTTGCTGGACAGCAGGGACATCGAGGGTCCCGCCCTCCCTTTCCGGCTGTGTGAGCTTGGACGAGTCCCTATTTTCGCAGCCAATGCTCCCATGAAGCTCCAAAGCCCCTGCCCCACTGGAGGCTCCTTTGTCACAGCCCCACGAGGTCGGTCCCTTGTACCTGAGAACGTCCATTTTACAGACAAGGAAACCAAGGCCTCAGGTCTCCCTGGGTTCTTCCCACTGAGCTGCCCAGCCCCGTCTGCACACGGGCTCTGGGAGGGAGGCAGAAAGTGCACTTTTCTCCCTGTTTCTTAGGCCAAACAAGTGCCCATCCATGGCACGCAGCAGGTGGAGGGTCTCGAATTCAGAGACTGGTGAGTCCGCTCCCCGACTTTGCAGATGAGAAACTGAGGCAGACAGAGGCCGCATGAATAGGAAGGGTCTCGGGTGGGATCTGAGCTCAGCCTCTCTCTGCCACACTCTCTGCCAGACGCTGGAAGACATTCAGGGCCGGGGAAGGAAGCAGGGCCGCGTGCTCCCCAGGCATCTAATAAATGCTTATCAGGAGACTGAAGCTCGCCACAGCCGGTGAGAGGGGAACTACAGCCCAGAAGCCCCATTTTACAGGGGAGGAAATGAGGCTTAGAAAGGGGGGAGCAGCCGGAGGCAGGGCGGGACTCGGCCTCTGCCTGCCTCTGCCCCTCTCTGTGGAGTCTAGGAGCCGGGAGCTCCAGGTCCAAGACAGCCTCTGTCAGGTTTCTGCCCCACCCCAGGGATCCAGGGGCCAGGGGCTTGGGAGTTTCGTGGCCCTCCTTGCTCCCACAGCTCGCCCCCAGATCCCAACCTCCACCACCAACTTAGCCTGTGAGGGGTCAAGTCAATAAGCAGTGTTTGAGCACCTGCTGTGTACCAGACACTGTGCTCAGGGTTGGGGGCACAGAGAAAGGCAAACACGGTCCCTGCTCTCAAGGGCCTTACATGCATTGATTGAGCACCTGCTGTGCACAGGCACTGTGCTTATGGCCAGGAGGCTCTCAGGGAGCTCAGAGGCTTGTGGGGGACACAGACCGCAAGGGGCTCTGTACAAACAGGATATGGACAGGATGGATCGGAGATAACCTGGAGCCCCTGATGCTCATGTTTGCAGGGACGGGGGGCAGGACCCGCTTCAGAGCGGGGGTCAGCACTGCTTGCCTAACCATGGAAGGGCCTTCCGTGCCAGGTGGTGAGCTCCCTATCAATGGAAGCGTGTAAGAAGAGGGGGCAGGGGAGCTGGGGCTCCAGCTCTGGAGCTCTGATATTAGGGACTAGCTCAGGGTAAGCTGGGTTTTTGCCCCCAGCCCCAGGTCCTGAGCCTCTCTGGGAGGGCTGCTGGCCTTTTGACCCAGCGCTGACCCTTCCCCTGCCCTCCCCCGCTCCCCAAGGGGCCCGGCCTTCCCTCTTAGGAGGGCAGTGAAGCGAGCCCGGGGAGGAGGGTCCCGCCTCAGTGCACCCGAATGGGGCGGGCGTGCTTCTGGGATGCCTCAGGGAGGGCGTGAGTGCGGCCCTGCTGGGGCACCCCCATCCTGGAGGGCTCTGGGGGACTCCATTTGCCAGGAAGGACCTGCTGGGAACCCTGCAGCCAGAAAGCAGAAGGAGAACCCCACCTTCTCCCCTTGTCCGGGGCCTCAGTCTGCCCATCCACAAAATGGGAGGTTGGGACTCGGGATGTTTCCTGGGCCCTGCGTCCTGGCCGGGGCCACCTTTCAGGGAAGCTGTCTCCAGATGGGGAAGGAACCAGCTGTTTTTTTTTTTTTCTTTTTTTTAAATAGCTTTTTATTTACAAGATATATGCATGGGTAATTTTACAGCATTGACAGTTGCCAAACCTTTTGTTCCAATTTTTCCCCTCCTTCCTCCCACCCCCTCCCCCAGATGGCAGGTTGACCAGTAGATGTTAAATATATTAAAGTATAAATTAGATACACAACAAGTATACATGAGCAAACAGTTATTTCGTTGTACAGAAAGAATCGGGCTCTGAAATAGCGTACAATTAGCCCATGAAGGAAATCAAAAATGCAGGCGACAAAACTAGAGGGTTTGGGAATTCAATGTAATGGTTCTTAGTCATCTCCCAGAGTTCTTTCGCTGGGCGTAGCTGGTTCAGTTCATTCCTGCTCTATTGGAGCTGATTTGGTTCATCTTGTTGCTGAGGATGGCCAGGTCCATCAGAATTGATCATCATATAGTGTCGTTGTTGAAGTATATAATGATCTCTTGGCCCTGCACGTTTCACTCAGCATCAGTTCCTGTCAATCTCTCCAGGCCTTTCTGAAATCCTCCTGCTGGTCATTTCTTACTGAACAATAATATTCCATAATATTCATAGACCACAGTTTATTCAGCCATTCTCCAACTGATGGGCAGCCTCTCAGTTTCCAGTTTCTGGCCACTACAAAGAGGGCTGCCACAGACATTCATGCACATACAGGTCCCTTTCCCTTCTTTAAAATCTCTTTGGGATATAAGCCCAGTAGAAACAATGCTGGATCAAAGGGGATGCACAGTGTGATAACTTTTTGAGCACAGTTCCCAATTGCTCTCCAGAATGGCTGGATGTGTTCACAATTCTACCAACAACGTATCAGTGTCCCTGTTTTCCCACATCCCCTGCAACATTCTGCATTATCTTTCCCTGTCATTCTAGCCAGTCTGAGAGGTGTGTAGTGGTATCTCAGAGTTGTCTTAATTTTCATTTCTCTGATTAATAATGACTTGGAGCATCTTTTCATATGGCTAGAAATAGTTTCAATTTCTTCGTCTGAGAATTGTCTGTTCATATTCTTTGACTATCGATTGGAGAATGGCTTGATTTCTTATAAATTAGAGTCAATTCTCTCTATATTTTGGAAATGAGGCCTTTATCAGAACCTTTGATTGTAAAAATGTTTTCCCAGTTTATTGCTTCCCTTCTAATCTTGTCTGCATTCGTTTTGTTTGTACAAAAACCTTTCAATTTGATATAATCAAAATGTTCTATTTTGTAGTCAACAGTGATCTCTAGTTCTTCTTTGGTCATAAATTCCTTCCTCTTCCATAGGCCTGAGAGGTAAATTATCCTATGTTCTTTCAATTTATTTATAATGTCATTCTTTATGCCTAAATCATGGATCCATTTTGACTTTATCTTGGTGTACGGTGTTAAGTGTGGCTCGATGCCTAGTTTCTGCCATACTAGTTTTCAATTTTCCCAGCAATTTTTGTCAAAGAGTGAGTTCTTATCCCAAAAGCTGGGGTCTCTGAGTTTGTCGAACACTAGATTGCTATAGTTATTGACAGTTTTGTCCTTTGAACGTAACCTATTCCACTGATCGACTAATCTATTTCTTAGCCAATACCAGATGGTTTTGGTAACTGCTGCTCTATAATATAATTTTAGACCTGGTATTAACTAGGCCACCTTCATTTGATTTTTTTTCTTTAATTCCCTTGAAATTCTTGATCTTTTGTTTTTCCACATGAACTTTGTTGTTATTTTTTTACGTCATTAAAATAGTTTTTTGGGAGTCTGGTATAGTGCTAAACAAATAGATTAGTTTAGGTAGTATTGTCATCTTTATTATATTTGCTCGCCCTATCCAAGAGCATTTGATATTTTTCCAGTTGGTTAGATCAGACTTAATTTGTATGGAAAGTGTTTTGTAGTTTTGCTCATAAAGTTTCTGATTTTCCCTTGGCAGATAGATTCCTAAGTATTTTATACAATCAGTAGTTACTTTAAATGGAATTTCTCTTTGTAACTCTGATTGTTGGGTTTTGTTAGTGATATATAAGAATGCTGATGACTTACGTGGGTTTATTTTGTATCCTGCAACTTTGCTGAAGGTGTGGATTGTTTCTCATAACTTTTGAGTAGAATCTCTGGGGTTCTCTAAGTATACCATTATATCATCAGCAAAGAGTGATAATTTGGTTTCCTCATTGCCTACTCTTATTCCTTTAATCTCTTTCTCAACTCTTATTGCCAAAGCTAGCATTTCTAATACAATATTGAATAATAACGGTGATGGGGGCAACCTTGTTTCACTCCTGATCTTATTGGGAATGGTTACAGTTTGTCCCCATTGCATATGATGCTTACTGATGGTTTTAAATAGATGCTACTGATTATTTTAAGGAAAAGTCCATTTATTCCTATACTCTCAAGTGTTTTTAATAGGAATGGATGTTGGATTTTATCAAGTGCTTTTTCTTCATCTATTGAGATGATCATATGGATTTTGTTAATTTGGTTATTAATATGGCCAATTACACTGATAGTTTTCCTAATATTGAACCAGCCCTGCATTCTTGGTATGAATCCTACTTGGTCATAGTGTATTATCCTGGGGATGATGTTCTGTAATCTTTTTGCTAACATCTTATTTAAGATTTTAGCATCAATATTCATTAGGGAATTTGGTCTATAATTTTCTTTCTCTGTTTTCACCCTACCTGGTTTGGGTATCAGTACCATGTCTGTGTCGTAAAAGGAGTTTGGTAGGACTCCTTCAATCCCTATTTCTTCATATAGTTTATATAGCATTGGAGTTAATTATTCTTTAAATGTTTAGTAGAATTCACATGTAAATCCATCTGGTCCTGGGGATTTTTTTTTAGGAAGTTGGTTCATAGCTTGTTCTATTTCTTTTTCTGAAATGGGACTATTCAAGCAATTTACTTCCTCCTCTGTTAATCTGGGAAGCCTATATTTTGGGAGGTAGTCATCCATTTTGCTTAGGTTATCAAATTTATTGGCATAAAGTTGGGCAAAGTAACCCCTTATTATTTCTTTAATTTCCTCTTCATTGGTGGAAAGTTCTCTCTTTTCATTTGTAAGATTAACAATTTGATTTTCCTCTTTCCTTTTTTTAATCAGATTTACCAAAGGCTTATCTATTTTATTGTTTTTTTTCATAGAACCAACTCTTAGTTTTATTTATTAGTTCGATAGCTTTTTTACTTTCAATATTATTAATTTCCCCTTTTTAATTTTAGAATTTCAAATTTAGTATTTGATTGGGGGTTTTTAATTTGGTCTTTTTCTAGCTTTTTTAATTACAAGCCCAATCCATTGATCTTCTCTTTCTCTATTTTATTCAAGTAAGCCTCTAAGGAGATAAAATTTCCCTTTATTACCGCTTTGGCTGCATCCCACACATTTTGGTATGATGTCTCACCGTTGTCATTATCTTGAGTGAAGTTATTAATTGTGTCTATAATTTGCTGTTTCACCCAATCATTCTTTAAGATGAGATTATTTAGTTTCCAATTACTTTTCGGGACCAGCTGTTTCCACGGCGGTCCCTTCTCTTCATGCTGAGAGCGCAGAGACCACAGCTCTCTTGATCAAGAATCCTCTGTGGCTCCCTACTGCCAATCTTACCCTGACCGTCCCAATCTGGGCCCACCCACTATTCCCAGACTGAAGGAGGGTCATCCCTGGGGAAGGTGTGAGCTACAAAAGGGCGGGAGGCCGGGGTGGGGTGGGGTCGGGGTGGGGGGTAGCCGGGCCGGGGGGAGCGGGGGCCTGAGAGAGCCTGCCTGGGGGAGCCAGGCTGCATCATCCCAGAGAGAAGCAGATGTGGGAGGGGGAGGACGCCGAGCGGTTGGAGCTCTGGGCCTGGCATCGGGAGCTCAAGCCCATCCTCAGACGATCACTAGCTGGGTCGGCCTGCCTCAGTTTATCCACTTACACAACCGGGACCCCAATAGCGTCCACTCGGCAGGGCTGTGAGCTGCTGAGCGCGGTCCCGGGCAGATGCGCTGGCGGTGGGGAGCACCAGTGGGGCTCCAACCCCTCCCACCCCCGCCAGGAGCAGGGGGTGCATCCAGAGGGAGCCCCCAAGGACCGCGCCCCTGGCGGGGGGAGGGCAGAGAGAGCCTGGGGGTAGGGCCAGAATTTGTCTTCCATCACTCCGCCAAAAGCATTTATTAAGCGCCGGTTGTGTACCATTCCCTGCAGGATAAGCAGCCCGGGCAGCGCTGGGGGCGGGGGGGGGGGAAGAGGAGCCGGGGGTCCCAGGTGCCCAGGCGCGGGCCGGGGCTGCCAAAGGCTTCTGGCCACCGGGGCCCGCCATGTGTGGGGGGTGGGTGGGTGGGTGGGGGATAAAGCATCCCCCGGTCCCTGCTCTCCAGGAGCCCCAAGTAGCCCTTCGCCGCTCGGGCCTCAGTTTCCCCCTCTGCAGAATGGGGATGTACGCACTGGTCTCCCAGGGCCCTCCCAGCGCGGGGGAAACCCCAGCATCCCGCTCTGGGGCTCCTGAGCCCTGCAAGGCCTCCGATGTCCACCGGAGGGCGCACGGAGCCCACAGAAAGAGCTCGGCCCGAGAGCTCCTGGAGGAAGCAGCAAGAGCCGGGGCGGGGCTGGGGAGCGAGGGGAGGGCCCAGGTCTGGGCCCCGCCCCCAGGGGATTGGCCCCGCCCCCGGCCCTTTCCCTCCTTAGCCCAGTGAGTGGTACCTAAGCCCCTCCGGCCCCCCCCAGCCCCGCCCCCACCTGTCCCATCCCCAGCCTCTGTCCCCAATCATGGGGGGCGGGGAGGCCCTGCCCCTCCCCCATCCCCGGGCCGGAGGGGCAGCGGGAGAGAGCCCCCTCCCGCCGGGCAGGTCCGGAGCCCGCCTGGCCCCTGCTGACCCCCAGGCTCGGGCGGAAGGGGGCGGCTCCCAGAGAATCAGACACAGGCTAATTAGTCCTGGGCAAACAAACAGCTGGAGGGGCGGCCGGGCTGGGGCTGCGTCCTTAGGGGTCGGCACATGCCCGGCCCAAGGTCACCTGGAGGGGGGTGGGGGGGGGGCCAGCAGAAGCAGCCTCCCCCCCCCATCCGACTCCAGGCCCACTTCTGGCCCTCAGAGGAGGCAAAGGGCCCTCTGGGGGCCCCGAGGAGAAAGGACCGGGAGAGGGGCCCCTGACCCGGGCCGGGCCCCCCAGAGAGCCAGGAAAAAGCCCGAAGTGCTGGGTTCAAATCCTGCCTCAGACACCTGCTGGCTCAGCAGAGTCCCTTAAGCACCCCGGGCCTCGGTTTACTCTTTTGTAAAATGGGCCGGGCTCGCAGCGCAAAATCTCTGGCCTTCTAGTGTCCTGTGCGGGGCCGGCCCCATGGGGCTGGTGTGGGGCTGGGTGCCTCGAGGCCCCACAAGCTTGGGGCCAGGCCCTGGTCTCCGTGCTGGGGGGGGGGGGCGGCTTCTGTCCTGGTCTCTGCCTCTGTCTGTGTCTCTGTGTGTCTGTCCCTATGGGTCTCTGTCTCTGTCTGTCTCTGTTTCTGTCTCTTTTTCTCTCCGTCTCTGTCTCTCTCTGTCTCTGTCTCTGTTTCTGTCTCTTTTTCTCTCCGTCTCTCACTGTCTCTATCTTTTTATCTCTCTATCAATCGTCTCTGTCTGTGTCCCTCACTCTCTCTCTCACTCCCTGTGTTTCTGTCTCTGTCTCTCACTGTCTCTGTGTCTCTCTCCTGCCCTTCCTTTATGGAAGGTCACACTGACCACCCTGGAGCCCAGGAAACCTGGGCCCGAGGCCCCCAGGCGCCCCTTGACCTTCGGCCCTTCCTCTCTGGGCTGGTCCTGCTCTGGCCTCTCGGAAGCTGGGCCCGCAGGCTGAGCCCCAAGTGAGAGTGACCCCCCCGGGTCACCAGGGGTTTTGCCCCCCCCCCGGCCTCCAGACCCTTCCCCGGCGGGCCCAGCTCTGCAGATGACATGGCCTCCCCTCCCCATAGTGAGGCATCGGCTCCTAGAGGGAGCAAGGGAAACCGGGGGGGGGGGGGCGGCGCGTCAGCCTTGGGGCTGGCTTCTTGGACCCGGGCCTCGGGCTCCCAGCCCAGTCTCTCACCGGCCCCAGTTGGGGGTATGAGCCCCGCCCCCAGCTCCGGAGTCAGAGGGCCTAGATTTGAATCCCGCCCTCCCCCCCAAGCCAGGCTCCTCATCCGGAAAGGGGATGGGCCTGGGAGGGCAGCCGTGGCCACAGGACCCCCGACCCACAAGGCACCGCGAGCTCTGGGCCGGGGCCCTCCGGCTGACCAAGAGCCCCCGCCCGTCCTCTCAGCTCCTCGGAGGCCGGACTGCGGGCAAGGGGGGCGCCCGGGCCCCTCCCTCCCCAGCAGCCCCGGAGCAGCGGCGAGCGCAGGCCCTGAGAGAAGGGCTCTGTCATCGGGCCCCGGGTGGGGGCCCGGCAGGTGGCCCCGCCGAGCGCTGACAGGGAGCCGTCAGTGACACAGGAAAGGGAGGCCCGGCCGGGGCGGGGGAGGGGGCGGACATGTGGTCAAACAGGCTTCTCTGAAGGGCCAGATGAAAGGAGGGAGCCAGAGGCTGCCGGCCCCCGCTCGGAGCCACTCACTGTGGATGGGGGAGGGGCCCCCGCTCAGAGCCGCTCTCCAGCCTCTGTATTAGATGGGGGGAGGAAGGGACCCCCCCTCAGTTGGCAAAGCTCCCCTGGGCTCAGCCCTCTTCCCTCAGACTCTGCATCTTCTCCCTCTGCCGTGACCCCCAGTCCCCATTTTTGCAGGTTTCAAGGCTCCCCAAATTCCGTATTCCCAGCACCTCCGTTAAGCAGGGAGTCCAGGTAGCACAAATCTTTCTGAGGAAGAAACTGAGGGTCAGAGGAAACCCCTTCTGCATGAGTCAGCCCATCCGGGGAGTCCCAGAGAGGGCCAAAAGGCTCCAGCAGAGCCAACAACCTCTCGTGCCCCCCTTGTGGACAAGTCGGGGGCTGGACAAGAGTGGGTGGATTCGGAACTGGCTGAGCCCGAACCTGAGGCCCAGAACACACACACCTGAGGCTGGGGCTGGGACTCTTTTCTTATTATTTATTTGCTGAGACCACTAGGGTTAAGTGACCTGCCCAGGGTCACACAGCCAGGAAGTATAAAGTGTCTGAGGCCGGATTTGAACTCAGGTCCTCCTGACTTTGAGGCTGGGGCTCTATCCCCTGTGCCACCGAGCTGCCCCTGGGGGCTGTGACCCTTAGCAGCGACTGCTGGCTCCACTTTGGGCTCAGGAGGAAGTCTCTGGTCGCTCAGACTCCCGCTATCTGCGCCCTCTGTGGAGGCCAGAGCCGCTGTTCCGTTCCCTGTGACAAGGCCAGGGGGTCCGGGAAAGGGGAGCCAGGAGCTGGCCCGGTTCAGGCCGACTTGAACAAGATAAATGTAAAGTACGACTGAGAGGGCCCAAAAACCAGCCTGACAAAGCCAATGGCTTGGGCCAAATACATAGAGACGAGGCTAGCCCGCGGGCTAGCCTGCAAGCCGAGGGGAGCCGAGGGTAGCCGAGGGTAGGGCTCCGTGGCAGCAGTGTTCCTTGCTTGATGGAAGAATCAATCTGTGATCTGGGCGCGCTGGGGCTCCCCGGAGGTGAAGGTCTCGCTGTCCCCCGTCCACATCCGGATCTGGAGCCGTGCGCTCACTTTGGGGCTTGGGGGATAAACTGATGGGATCTGGAGGGAGCTGCCCCATCACGGGGGGAGGAGGGCGGGCGGAGGCACGGAGGTTCTGGGGAGGCTCAGGGAGAAGATTTCTGCCTTTAAGCATCTGAAGCATTGCGGGCCAGAGGGTTCCGCTGGTTCTGATGGGCCCAGAACCGGGACAGCATGTGAGGGGAAGGAGGAAGGGGCAGGGAAGAGGGAGGGGAGAGTCTGCCGAAAAACCTTCCTAATAATGGGAGCCGTCTCAGCATGGGATGGTTCCCCCAAAGTAGCGAGCTCCCCTCATTGAAAGTCTTCAAGCAGAGGCTGGCCTCCCATTTGCCGGACTCCACAGAAGGGCGTCTTGGTCAGGGGTGGCTGGGACTCCGTGGCCTTTGAGGCCTTTTACCTTTCAACTCTGAAATTTAGTTCAGACGTTATAGACCAGCAGCAGCCCTGAGGTCGGGAGGACCCGAGTTCAAATCCGGCCTCAGACACTTAACTCTTCCTGACTGTGAGACCCTGGCCGGGTCACTTAACCCCAAATGCTTCAGGGACCAAAAAAAGCTATAGACCCTGCAACAGACTGACATGCTCAGGGGGCTGCTGGTAAATGTTTTAACAACTGCCTTTCCAGAGGCAGGAACCCATTCCCAACACGCTTTAGAGTTGGACTCACATCAGTGACATTTTCTCTATCACCTTCTTCAGCCTAGACAAGGTACAAACCCTGATGGGTAACATGGCCAATTTCCCAGATGTCCACACTCATGCTCAAAATTTAACAACCGGCTCCCTGAGCAGCTCCAGTCCCTGTCAGGTGGGCAGCTTCCTAGTCTGCCTGGGGGCGGCCCGGTCTCCAAGGGCCACAGGACCCCGAGCTGGGGCTGGAAGGGACCCCGGTACCGGGGGAGGGAGCAAAGAGCTTTGCCGGAGTCACTGGGAGGCTTAAGGACCTCAGAGCCGGGACTCCCCCCGGCAGGGCCTCTGTGGGCTCCCTGACAACGGCTCTGAGTTGGGCTGGAAAGGGCCGGACAGGCCTCCGTTAAGGAGGGAAGGAAGACATGTCCCGGCGATTGCTCGTTCCCGGGGATGAGGGAGAGCACGAGGCCGGAGAGGAATCAGGCCGGGGAGAGGGGGAGAAAGGCGGCGGTGGGACGCCGGGGACCTGGGGAAGGCACGGAGCGCGCGGGCCCGGGAACTGCACGGGGGAGCCGGGGAGGTGGGCAGGGGGGAGGGGGCTCTGGGGAAGGGGCGCGGGCCCAGGCTGGCGAGGGGCACAGCCTCCCCTCGGCCCCCGGCCGGGGGGGCCCGGCCCAGACTGAGGAATAACATCGGCTTGTGTGGGGGCTCGGTGTCGTGGGGGCCATAGCTCAGCCTGACGGCCGCCCACCCCCAGCGCTTCCGATGGGAAAACAGCCCAGCGGGTGATAAATCACCCTCCGGCTGCCTGGGCCCCGGCCCTGGGCTGGAGGGGGCTGCGGCTGACTGAGACGGGGCAGGGCTGAGCCGACTCCGAGGGAGGAGGGGGCTCCCTGAGACAGGGGGACACTGGGAAGCAGCCCCCCCAAAGCCTCGCTGAGAACCAGGAGCTGACATTGCCTGACAGGCAAGCCCCATTTTACAGCTGAGCAAACTGAGGCCTGGAGAGGGGAAGGGACCTGGCCAGGGTCACACAGCAGTCACAAGGGACAGAGAGGATTGAAGCCAGGGGCTCTGACCAGCCCCAGTGTTCTTTCCACTGCCCCAGAGACACAGGGTTCTGATTCATGGGAACTCACAGAGGGGGAAACCAAGTCAGACACAGAGTTTTCTGCTAGAGTATAGGTGAGAGAGCAGCAGGGAGAGAGGATCAGGGCCCTGTGTATCTGGGTGTTGTCTGGGGGGATAGAGGGGGGGGAAGGACTCACTGGTCCCTTGGGGGCCCGGCCTAAGGAAGGAGGGAGAGATGAGAGAAAGAGACAAAGAAATGAAGAGAGACAAACAGATGGAGAGAGAAGGAGGAGGAGAAGGAGGAGGAGGAGGAGGAGGAGGAGGAGGAGGAGGAGGAGGAGGAAGAAGAAGAAGAAGAAGAAGAAGAAGAAGAAGAAGAAGAAGAAGAAGAAGAAGAAGAAGAAGAAGAAGAAGAAGAAGAAAGAAGAAAGAAGAGAAAGGGGGAAGAGAGAGAAAGAGAGACAGACATACAGCAAGAAAGGGAGACAAACAGACAAGCTAAGAGGGGGAGAGACGAGAGACGGGGGGAAAGGACAGAGGAGGAGGGAGGGCAGGAGGCCCCCGGTGCTTTCCAGCTCATATCTCCTGGTCTCACCAAGCCGTCATAAATCAGCAGGCGAGGCCCTGGGGCCTTTCAGCCAAGCCGTGTGCATGTGTGTGTAATTGTGGGCCTCTGTGTCTGGGCACACGTGGGTGTCCCTCCTTGGGTGTGATCTTGTCCGGTCCGTGTCTGTCAGGCGTGGCCGAGGGGGCCTGGGTCTCCCGATCAGGGTGGGGGTCAGGGTGGGAGACGGGTCCGGCCCCCCGCGCTCGGACTGCCCCAGAAGCCCGCCGACCCGGCTTGGGCCCTGGCCCCGGGCCACATGTGGAACCACAGAGAGCCGTGGAGAGTGACGGGCCGCCCCCACTCCCTGCCTCCTCGGGGCCTCACGTCTCCCTCTATTCCCCTCGAGGAGCCGGGCCATGAATCAGCCTGGAAGCCCCCGCTCTTTCAGCTCATAATCATTCCTGCAGCTCCGAGAAGTTTCCTGGTTGGCTTACTGAGATTAATACGAGCCTTTCCTCCCGAGAGCTCCTGTCCGGCTCCTTCCAGCTCCCACCCCAGCCTGGCTCCCAGGCTCCCCACATTCCATGACAGGATAGGAGTCAGCGGGAAAGAATGGGGGGGGGGCTCGGGGCAGTCATCCTGCAGACCCAGGTGGGGCCGGAGGGGCGGCTGCAAACTCACCCAGACTTCACAGGGGACTGGTCCAGGGAGTCACTGCTCACTCGGCTGAATTAAGAAACCAGGATTTGGGAGGTCACAGGATCATCCATTGATTTAAAGCTGGAAAGAGCCTCTCTAGTCCAGCTGAGGAAACGGAGACCTATAGGGGGCTTTTAGGTGATTTGCTCAAGGTCACCCTGCCAGGAAGTGTCAAATTTGACAACCTGACTCCAAAGCCCACTATGCCCCACACTGGCCTCTGGGTCTTTGGTCCTGTAGCTTCCCCGCCCGGTCAGACCACACGGGGAAGATCAGGCTCTTCTTGGCCGTTGCTTTGTTTGGGAAGGCCAAAGATAATCTGGAGGGGCCCTAAATGAATTAGATGAATATTCACAAAAATATAAATTTCCCAGATTTATAGAAGAGGGAAATAGAATACTTAAATAATCCTATTTGGAAAAAGAAACTGAACAAGCTATCCGGAAGCTCCCTAAGACAAAATTCCCAAGACCAGATGGATTCACATGCGAATTCTAAAGAATAATACGATAGAAATTCTTTGAAAAACTAGGGAAAGAAGGATCCCTATGAAATTCCTTCTGTGACACAAATATGGCGCCGATCCCTAAACCAGGAAGAGCAAAAGCAGAAAAAGAAAATTTCCCAGATGAATTCTGTTGCTAAAATTGCCAATGAAACACCAACAAAGAGACTACAGTAATATATCACAAAGATCATATATCATAGCCAAGTGGGATCATACACTATAGCAAGGTTGGTTCAATATTGGGGGAACTGTCAGCATAATTGACCAGATCAGTAAGAAAACCAATAGAAATCATATGATCATCTCAACAGATGAAGAAAAAGCTTTTGACAAAATATAGTACCCCCAAAAGAACAGAAGAATAAATGGAGCTTTCCTTAAAATGATCAGTAGTATTTATCTCAGACCATCAGCAGAATTATCTGTAATGGGAATAAGCTAGAAGCCTTCCCACTAAAATGAGGGGTGAAGGAAGCAAGGATGTCCATTATCATCACTATTATTCAATATTGTACTTGAAATGTTAAGTATAACAAGGGGAGGAGAAAAAGAAATTGAGGGAATTAGAATAGACAGTGGGGAAATTAAACTATCTTTGCAGACGATGTGTTGTTATATTTGGAGAATCCTGGAGAATTAATTGAAAAGTTATTTGACCATCTGTAGAGGGATCTGGGGAAGGTGACCAGGACAGGGAAGGAAGCGGAACACATGACATGCAAGGATCATTTGAAGTTCATGGGAACATGGAGGAGGAGCAGATCCAGGGGGAATGAAAAATCTGTCTTCAAGCATTTGAAGGCCATCATCGAGAAGAGCAATTAGCCTTGTTCTTCCTGGCCCCAGAAGGCAGGGCTAGACCCAGTGGGTTGAAGTTGTAATAGACTTGACGTGAGGGAAAATTTCCCAATAAGAAAAGCTGTTGAGAAAGAGGATTCTGGGAAGATGGCAGAGTGGGTCAGTAAATTTTAAATCCTCCAGATTTCCCCCACAAACAGAACAAATTTGGGCCTCAGGACAAATACAGATTGGTGAAAAATCAAGAAGATTTGGGGCAAAACAGGAGTTCTCCTGGTGCAACCTGAGAAGATCTGAAGCAAGAGCCCTGACTGGGGACTAACCCGTGTGAAGTGCAAAACATATCTGGAACAGCTCTGCAGAAACACTGAGTAGGGAGCCCCGGGATGAGTTGGGATTGTCCGGAGCCTCAGCAGGAACCACAGGACTGCATGTGGAGTCAGGGGCCTGAGTCCAGAAAGATCGAGGGGACCTTGCCTAATCAGGCCCACCTGTGTGCAGAGACGGGACCCTGGGAGAGAAGGAACCAGCACACCGGGAGTGCAGAAGCAAAAGGGGAGGGACATTGCTGGCTGTGGGTACTTGCAGGACTGGGGACCTCTTGGTTTGGGGTTCCAGGTCAGAAATGAAATGAAAAGTGGAGGCGCCATCCGCCCCACCCCACTATTAGAGGTGCTTACGTTAATACTTCTCATTTTAAAAAATGAAATGGCAAAGAACTTAACCATAGAAACTAACTATGGGAATAGCAAAACCCGGGGTTCATCTTCAGAGAAGACACTGAAGTAAAAAAAAAGCTTCTTTTATTCCAAAGAATAATATTAAATGGCTCCTTGCCCAGAGAGGATTTCTAGAAGAACTCAAAAAAGACTTTACAAATCAGATGAGAGACATTAAGGAAAAACTAAAAGAACTAAAAATAAAAATCATCCAAAAAAAACAAGATTATGGGAAAAAATGTTAGCCAACTAGAAAAGAAGATACAGAATCTTAAAGAAGAAACTGTTCTTATACAAGAACTGTTTATTGGATTACTTGCTGTAATCTTGCAGTCTGGGGAAAGAGGTGGGAGGAAGGAAGGGAGAAACAATTTGGAACACAAGGTTTTACAAGGGTGAATCTTGAAAACTATGCATATATTTTGAAGAGAAAAAAGAAAGAAAAGAAAGAAAAAAGAGAACGGGATGTGAAACATCTTACAGGAAAAACAATAGATCTGGAAAACAGATCAAGAAAGGAAAATTTAAGAATAATTGGGCTATCTGAAAGCTGTGACCACAAAAAGAACCTTGATACAATAATGCAAGAAATAATCCAAGAAAATTGTCCTGGCTTGATAGAACAGGAGGGGAAAGTAGAAATAGAAAAAAATTCACTGATCACCATCTCAAAGAGATTCTTTGTGGAAAACACATAGGAATGTTATTGCCAAATTTCAAAACCCCCATATCAAAGAGAAAATTTGGGGGGAAAAAACAAGCAAAAAACAAGTGTGCTGGAGCTGCAATGAGAATTGTACAGGACTTATCAGTGGTCACAATAAAGGACCACAGGTCCTGGAATGATATATACTAGCCATTAAAAGAACTGGACCTGCAACCAAAAATATCATAACCAGCAAAATTATCCCTAATACTGAATGAAAAAATGGACATTCAATAAATTTGCAGATTTTCAAGACTTTCTTTCAACTAAATCCAAACTCAATAGAAAATTTAACATGTAAGAGCCAATATCAAAGATCAATTTCAAGGAACTTAACATGGACAAATTGTTTATGTTTTTTACATGGAAATGTATACCATATGTTTTAAGATTGACATCAATAATTGGGGAGCTCAAAAGAGAGATTTATACAAATGAGGTGCAGAGGAAGAATAGACACAGAGGCATTAGAAGGGGAAGGAGAGCTCAGAGTTCTAAAAACCTACTCACATCAGGAATGGATTAAGTAGGCAACACGATATATATATATACCATGAAGGGTATATCACCCTCCAAAATCTATAGTGATAAGGAGGGGAGGATAGGTGGAGAGAGAAGTAAAGAGTAGAGAAAGAAGACAAGGGAGGGATCCATGGTTGGTTGAGATTAAGCAATAGCAAGGCAAGTTAAGGAACAGAATTAAAGCAGAAGAGTTAGCAGGGGTAGATAAGAAGAAATACACAAGCACAGTAATATGTGTGTATATGTAAATATATGTGTGTGTGTAGATATGTATGCATGTCACTCTGTGTATATGTGTATGTAGATATATGTGTGTGGGTCTGTGGCTGGGTGTGAATATATATGTATAGGTGTGTGTGTGTGTGTGTGTGTGTGTGTGTGTATACATCTATTAAATATAAATGTGCTTAACTATAGCCTGTTTGGGGGAGGTGAGAGGGATGAAAGGGTTTGGGGGAATAAAGTTTAAAAAGTGCCCAGCGGAGAACAATCTACAAGGAAGCAAAGAAAAGATTGAAACTCATGACTATAACTTCTTCTATTATTATATGTGCTTTCTTGAAGTAGAAATTTATTGTTATATACCTTGAATTTTCCCCGATGTTCTCCTAGGCACATGACAATGTTCTGTTTTGTTTTCCTTTACTGTCTTTCTTTTTTCTATTTTTTTTTAAATAAACAGAAACAAAAAAATTAAAAAGAAGATGAGCTGTCTCCAAGTGGGATGGGCTGGTTGGGCAGGTGGTGGGCTCCCTGTGCTTGGAGGTCTTAGAGGCTGAATGAGTCCTAGGAGATTGATTCAGGTTCAGAAACGACAGCTTCTGAAGGCCCTCCCAACTCGGATCCTTGTGGGACTCCACTGGAGAGCTCTAAGTTAACATCAAACCGTGACTTTGGGGATATAATGATCTCATTGCTGTGTTAATTGTTGCAACCAGGTTGGCGCTTTGTGATTGCTGCCTCCTCCTCTGGCAGCATCCCAGCCGTCCCTCTAAGAAGCGGAGCTCCCGATGACCAGGAAAGCGAATTTCAGGTCAGTGACCTCTTTTTGTAGATGCCCTTTCACTTCTCTTTGGGAGAAACTAAGCCAGGATGTGCCCATCTCTCCTCCTCTGGCACCATTCCCCTCAGTCCTCGGCAGCCAGCTGTTGCTTCTTTCAGTCTCCTGAGACAGAATTGGTGGCTGGATCTCACACTGTGCTTGGGGTTGGGAAGATGGACGCTGACCTTGACAGAGAGGACTGTGGGTCTCCCATGTGGGCAATCTTATGTATAGGTCTTGTTCCCTTATATCTTGGGTTATAAGTTACTTGGCAACCAGGCAGCACAGTGGATAGGGCCTGAGGTCAGGACAAAAGTTCAAATCTGCCCCAGAATCTTACTAGATGGGTAACCTCTGGCTAACTCCATTTGCCTCAGTTTTCTCAATTGTAAAATGTAGATAACAGCATCTCCCTCGGGGGGTTATTGTGAAGATTAAATGAGATAATAGTTGTAAAGTGTTTTGCAATACCTAAAGTTCTTCGTAAATAGTAGCTATTATTATCATTAGTGTTAGTGCCATGTGTGAATTCAGTATCTGAGAATCTGAACTCTTGGCCATGGTCCCCCAGCTCCTTCCCCTCCTCCTTTATCACCGGACCCTGAAAGGGCATGGCCCCAATCAGGAGATACCTATGATTCCTATCTCCCGTTTCCAGAACCCCGGGGCTCCTACTTGTCTCTCTCTGCCCTTCCCCTGCTTCCTGCCTTCAGGAAGCCCCAAACCACCTAATCCTATTGCCCTTCCCTTCTCTACTCATCCTTTTCATGCTCTGGGTCCCATCTCAGTTCGTAGCAAATGTCCCTTTGTCACTTATTTCTTTTTTTCACATTCTTTCCATCCGGTAATCATGAAAACCAGAATCTCTCCAGAAGGCCCTGGGCCGGGTCGCCAGGAGGAGAAGCAGCCTCACTTCCCACTGCCCCTTCCAGAATTTTCCTCCATCACCACCACTTACACACCATCTCTTTGCCGAGACTGTTTTACCCTCCACATCTTCACCTGTATTTTCATTTACTCTTGTCTCTGAGGTAGAGAGGACACTTCTTGTTCCTCTCCACTCAATCTTATTTTTTCTCCCTTGGCCCATCTCTCCCATCTCTCTTCCTTCCTTCCCTCCCTCTTTTCATTTCCTTCCTTTCTTTCTTTCTCTTTATTCCTTCCTTCTTTCTTTCTATCTCTTTCTTTCTCTGTCTTTTTCTTTCCTTCTTTCTCTCTCTCTGCTTCTCTTTCTTTTTTCCTTCCTTCCTCCTTCCCTCCCTTTCTTTTTTTTTCCTTCTTTCATTCTCTCTCTCTCTTTTCTTCTTTCTTTCTTTTTCCTTCCTTCCTCCCTCCCTTTCTTTTTCTTTCTTTGTCTCTTTCTTTCCTTCTTTCTCTGTTTCTCTTTATTTTTCTTCCTTCCTTCCTTCCTTCTCTCTTCTCTCTCTGTTCTCTCTGTTTCTCTTTCTTTTTTCCTTCCTTCCTCCCTTTGTTGTGCTTCCACACTTCTTTGTGCTCTCTAGTCTCAAGCAGAGTCACAGATGGGGGTGACGCTCAGAGAACATAGATTTACAACTAGAAGAAAACCATCAAATGCAACCTCCTCACTTTGCAAATAGGTAAACTGAGGCACAAAAAGGCTCAGATATTTGCTCACACAGCTAAGTGCCCGAGACAGGATCCGGACTGGCTCCTCCTGACTCCTTGTCCATGGATTTATCTCATGCCACTCCTAGCTGCCTCAAGGTCTCACAGTTCAGGACGGATAGGTACCAAGAACCCACCTCTAACACCTTTTTACCGACTTGTCTATTTCTGCACTTCAGTGTTGGAGCACAGACAGCACAGAGAGACCAAGATACTTGTCTTGGGTCACACAGCAGACCCAGGAGGCCGAGGGCCCCGGCCTGGTGTTCCTAGAATGGAGTCAATAGCAGCAGAGAGATAGCACTCCCCTGGAGAGAGAGAGAGGCGGTCATAGGAGGCCACCCGCTTGTCCCTTTCCTCGATTCCTCTTCCATATCCCTCTCCCTCCTCTTCCTCCTCCATCCTCATATCCCTCCCTTGCTTTGACTTCTCCTCTTTCCTCTTTCTCTTCTTCCTTCCCTTTCTCCTTCCTCCTTTTCTCTTCCCTCTTCTCCTCCTCTTCCTTCATCCTCCTCTCCTCTTCCTCCTTACCCATAATTGTATTTACACAGCCCCCTAACATTTACAAAGTCCTTTACAAACATCTCATTTGATCCTCCAGTTTGATCCCAACCTTGGGAGGAACGATGCCTTTATCATACCCATCTTACAGATAGAGAAATTGAGGCCGATGTGAAATGATTTATCCTACCTGGAAAGGCAAAATTTGAACTCGGGTCTGCCCAGTTCCACCTCCAGCACTCTTTCATCTCCTCATGTATCTGCTGCATTCTGTGCCTAAATTTCTTCTTCCCTCTCCTTCCTCCTCTTCCTCCCCCTCCAGTGACTCAGTTCACCTTTGTTGTGCTCATCTTTGTCCAGAGTCTCTGGGTGCCCCCACTGATGTCCTTGGCAACAGGTAGAACCAGACGGCATCCAGATTTGGGGAGGGGGTGGGAGGTGGACTCAGTTGTGGAGAAGAGCCAGATGGGGCAGATGCTCCAAGATTGGGGAATGGGAGGCAGGTGCTGGCGGGGGGAGGGGGCGAGGTCGGGGAGCAGGCAGATTCCCCAGGTACCCCTTGTGCTCTCTGGCTGCCCCCTCCTCCAGCTGGATCCTGGAACCACAGGCTTTGGTGGGGATGAAACTTGGAGACAATCTCCCAACAAATAAGGAAACTGAGGCCAGAATGGGAACATGAACCTGCGTGTCTATTTCTGGTCTTTCTTCCAGGTCCTGTTTGGGCAGCTGGGTGAGAAGGGCTGTCTGGGGGATTTCTGGGAATCCCCGTCCCAGGCCCTGCATGCACAGGCCCCGGCTAGGTGGGGTAACCCCGGCTCTGCCTCTGACATCAGAGGAGTATCTAAGCTCTGGCCTCAGTTTCCTTTTGATGCAGTAGGGATTCTAAGTCTGCCTCTCCTGCCCTTAAAGCTTCCAAGGCTCTGGCCTCAGTTTCCCTTTGTTGTAGTGGGGATTCTAAGTCTGCCTCTGACTCTCTCCTGGCTGGTATACATGGGGAGAGGAAGGCTTTGATCCCAACCACTCAGACCTCATGCCCTAAGGAGTCAGACTCAGGGACTCAAGGCCTGCAAGGAGAGCGAGCCCGTGCAGCCAGCGCCCCTCCCCACTAGCCCAGTGACTCCCGGCACTGCTCCCGCTCCCTTGCAGCATTTGAAGGCAGAAGTAGCAGGGGCGACGTTCAGGCTCCGTTAAGTTTGTCTGGCTCTTGCTCTCCTCCTCTGAAACACGGGCCTAGCTCAAACTTCTGAGCCCCGTGGGATTATTGCAAAGGGCAGAACGTGCATTTGGACCTGAGTTCAAATCCCAGCCCTTTTTTTTGCCTATATGACCATGATAAGTTCCTTCTCTCCTTGGTGACTCAATTTCCTTATCCGTAAAAATAAGATATATATTGTAGGTGACCCAAGGCCTTTCTAGCTCTAACTTTTAAGGCACTATTTAAATACAAGCTCATTATTAAATGATTTCCTCCCAAGATGCTACAGGAACTTGCTCCTCTCTAGATACAAACCTCCCAATGACTCCCCAACTCCACGTCAAGCTAAGTCTACATGTGTGCATACACATAGGTGTTCTGACTTCAAATCTGATGTCTTTGACAAGCAGAGACCACAGCCAGGCCCTAGAAAACAGGCCGACTGTTCTGTGGGTCTCCTGGGATCCACAGGCTCCTTGTTGTTGAGTCATTATACATGATTCTGATCGTTGCTCTTTAGAACTTGAATTTTTTCTTTCTGGTTACTTGCAGTATTTTTTTCTTTAATCTAGAAGCTCTGGATTTGGGCCATAATGGGAGTTTTCATTTTGGAGTTTCTTTTGGGTGATAGCCAATCGATTTCCATTTTGTCCCATAGTTCGAAGAGATCTGGGCATTTTCCTTTATGATTTCTATTTTTGGTCCCAGATTGCAAGTGATTTAGTCATTCTTAAATTTTCTCTCCATGATCTGTTTTCCAGGAAAATTGTTTTTGCCAAGATATCTTACATTTTTGCTTTTCTAGTCTTTTGACTTTAATATTTCTAGTTGTCTTATAGAATCATTAATTTCCATTTGGTCCGTTCTTATTTTCAGGGCGGTATTTTTTAGGATTTTTTTTTTTGGCTTGAGTTAAAGTGTTAATTCCTTTTACAATTCTTTCTTTTATAGCTCTCATTTCTTTCTCAATTTCTTTTCTGTTTCGTGCTCTTATTTCATCTGTAAAAACATTTCTAAATTTGAAAAATACTCTTGCTTCATGACTTCTTGGAATTTTAGTAAGTCTTGTGAGCAGGCTGTGTTTTTTTCTGAGACTTTGCTTGTAGAATTTTCAGAATCATTCTCTTCTTCTAGGTTTGTGTCTTAAGTGCCCCTGTCACCCTAACAGTTTTTAGTGACCTACTTCTGTCCCTTAATAGCTCTTTGTGGCATGGTTCTTTTTTTTTTTTTTAATTACTCATTCTCCCAGCCATCTTTCTGAGTTTGGGACAATATTAGAGCCCCTGGCTCTGTGAACTTCTGGTGGGAAGGGCTGGCTTTTGTTCTTTCATACGGTTTCAGTGTTTGTCACAAATTAAGCTCTTTGGAGCAGTTAGGTGGCTCAGTGGATAGAGCCCCAGCCCTGAAGTCAGGAGGACCTGAGTTCAAATCTGATCTCAAACACTTAACACCTCCTAGCTGTGTGACCCTGGGCAAGTCACTTAACCACAATTACCTCAGCCAAAAAAAAAAAAAAAATTCAGCTCTTCATAATTACTTATTATGGATGCTTGATACCGGAGGATAAGGATGATAATAAAGAAGCAGTGATTTGCAGTAATTATAGGGCTGAGCTTGGAGAAAGGAAGACAAGTTCAGATTCTTCTTCAGACATTTATGAGCTGTATTACCCCCAGGAAGTCACCTTCCTCATCTACAAATGTGGGAATTAGCCTCTGGTTGTTCAGTTTTCAGGGTGAGCGTCCGCCCCTCAGGAACGGCCTGAGCTATAAAAAAGAGCAGGAGTTGGGATTTCTCTCGGCTTTTTTGTTTCAATTAGCCATTGGTTTCTTTGGAAAATATCTGTTTCTCTAGACTTAGGAAAGTGTCCGTCATTTGGGTTCTACGTAAAGCCGGGCAGGCCGCGGCATTTTGATTTGGGAGGACCGCCGGCTCCGCAGCCGCCGCATCACTAGCTTGTTTTTAAAAAGATTCCGAGAGGAAAAACACTCTGTCCCAAGTTACCCGGCAAGCCAAGCAGGCCCGTGGGAGATCCCGGGGCGGGGGTGGGGTGGGGGGGCTTCACTATTTACAGACAGGGATGGGGCCTGTCTTTCCCCAGGTTTTGGAGAGTCCCAAGGCAGGCTGGGTGGGCCTGGGGAGGGCAAAGCATGGGGGAGGGTTGGAATCCTAGAAGTGTCCCCGGATGCTACAGAGTCCCTGGGCCACCTGGCCCGGGCCTGGGCCCTTCAACTCCCGGCAGTGGAGGCCAGAGAAGTTGGGTGGCCTGGGCCAGAGCCCAGACTCTGTCCCTGGGTGACATGGAGCCTGTGGCCTCCCTTCCTGGGCCTGGGGCCTGGGCCCTTCAGCTCCCCGTGGCGGGGGCCAGGCCTGGAAGTTAGGAGGCCTGAGCGGGAGCCCAGACTCTGCCCCTGGGTGACATGGGGCCCGTGGCTTCCCTTCCCGGGCCCGGGTTCCCTCGCCCGCCACGCTCGTCCGGGGCTGGGCGATTCCCGGGGGCCCCTGATTGGTGGGGGGTGACTCCTGGGGACATCGGGCCCTCGTGCCTTTGCCCCCTCCCGGCCTCAGGGCTGCCTGGGATCCTGGCCCGGCGTCTCCCTTCCCCCTCCCAGCCCCGCTGGGGGCCTGCCTGTCATTCCCAGAGGCTTGGCCCAGCCTTTGTTAAAGCGTGTCAGACAAATTGAGGGGATCCAGGCTCCTGACAGACAGACATTCACCGTGAAATTGCCCCAGGCGAGGGGGGGGCAGATTAGGAGAGGAAGGGGGAGAGAGGTGGGGCCTCCCCCTCCCCCCGCTTAATGGAGCTTCACAGCAACAGGTGCCTTTGAGAGGCCCCAGTTGTGCTGGGATCTCACCCCCAGCCTGCACTGGGAACCGGGATGCCGGGGTCCCGGAGTCATGGGAGTGTTGTATGGGGGGGCTGCCCCTCATCCGGGGGCCCTTGGGAAAGGCCGGAGCGGCCGGGCCCAGGTGGGGGCTTGGGGTGGCCTGGGTCTCTGCCCTCATTTGCCTCTGGGAGGGAGCTCGGCCCCACAAGGACCTCTGGGGGCAGAGCAGGGAGGGCCTCCCCCTCATCCCCCAGGGATCCCCACCAAGATCATCCGGCCTCCGGCCGAAGACCCCAGGGGCAGCGACCACCCCCCTCAGGCAGGGCATCATGGGATATGATTCAGGACTCCCAGCCCCCGGGCTCTCCCGACTTTCCTGGCTTCAGCTTTCCTTAGTGGTCCCCAAACTGTCTCTCTCAGAACTGAGGCAAACACTCCAGCTGCCGGCTCGTCAGGACAGAACTGGGCAGGGGGGAGCGGGGGTTCCCTGCCCTAGTCTTGGGGACTCTGCCCGGGCTTGTGGTCCACTTGAACACTCAGATCATATGCTATGATGTAGCAAGTGTCTCTCCATGCAGCCCCCATCTCATACTTGTGAAGTTATTTTTGTGCTCAAATGAGAGTTTAGATTCATCCCTACTGTGTGGGTGTGTATATATATATATATATATATTGCCGATTTGGTCAGGGTTAAGTGACTTGCCCAGGGTCACACAGCCAGGAAGTGTTAAGTGTCTGGGACCAGATTTGCACTTGGGCCCTCCTGACTCCAGGGCTGGGGCTCTGCCCACCGCGCCCCCGGCCACCCCTGAATATCTTCTTAGAAGTGGCTGGATTAGCTCTCCCCTGTCCCAAAGCCCTCTGGGTCCTCCCTCTGTGATCCTCTCCCGCACATGTGGTGAGCCTGCTGTCTCTGCTTGTAGCCAAGTTACCGATGATGTTAAACGTCACGGAGCCACGGAGCTGGGTATGAAGTGGGGCGAGGTCCCATAGCCTCACACTCCAGTGGGGGCCACGCCCCCTTCTGTTCTAGGAGACCCCCAAGCTGGGGACCAGCAGCCCTTGCGCCTCCCGGGTCCTTGTCCCTCCCTCCCAATCTGGTCCTCGCCCTCCCCCTGCCCAGAGACCCGGCCAGAGACCCCGGCCAGAACGCCTTCCGGACGGCATGAGTGTGTTTGGGGGGAGGGGCTAGTCCCGACGGGGTGTCTCTGGGATCCCTGGCCCACGGGCCCTCCTCCAGCCAGGTTCTATAAGCCTCTGAAAGCGGGGTGGCTGGGCTGGGCCCAGGGCTGTTGGGATTGGGCAGGTTCCCCAGGCCGGGCTGGTGGGGAAGCCCAGTAGCTTGGGCTGGGGCTGGGGGTAGGGCTTGGCTGGGCTGGGGCCGAGCAGGCAGGATGGCCAGGCCCGCTGCGGCTGAAGGGCCCAGTGTCCTGTGCCCGGGGTGGGCTGTGGGGGAGCAGCCTTAAATCTATTTGCGGAGGCCCAGAGCCATCCATCAACAGGGCCACGAGGCCCAGGTGAGGCGCCTCCCGCGGCGGGCCTGTCGGCGTGTGGAAGGGCCGGGTAAATGTTAGTGAAGGAGGCAGATTTATGGCCCCGGCTCCCCCGGGCTCCTTAATAGCAGCCCTGCGTGAGGAGGGGTCAGCGGGTCAGGGAGGAGCTGCTGGCTGGGAAGCTGGGCGGCCCCGAGCGCCTGAGGCGGCTCCCCCACCCCCCCTCCTGACCCTGACCGTGGGGTCTCTGACAGCTCGGTGGGAGCCTTGGGCTTGACCAGGCTTCGGATCCCGGCTCTGCTGCGGCCTCCTGGGCGACCCCCAGCCCCCCTCTCAGCCCAGCCCCGGCCCTGGTTCTGACCCGGGCTCCTGAGTCCCAGGCGTCCCCCGGCCTCCGAGCCCGGGCCTCTCGGAGGTTCTGCCGCACCGGGGCTGGTGGGAGGGGGCGCCCGGGGGAGCGGAAGGCAATGTCCGGGGAATTGGGGGGTGCTCCAGAGCATGGGGGCCGCAGAGAGACCCCATCCGGCTCCTGCCAGACTCCGGTGTGGCGCGGGCTGGGGGGGCCTGAACTACTGGGTAGAGCGTGAGGCTTGAATCCCAGAAAACCTGAGTTCAAATCCTGTCTCCCTCACTGGCAGGCCGACCCAATGGCCCCCGAATCGGCTTTGCTTGGAGCCCCAGGTGGGAGTGACCCCTGCTCCCCAACTCCTGGCCTGCAGCAGAGGAGCCAGCTGGGACTGCGTCCTGAGCGGGGCCATGGGGGGGGGGTCCGAGCGAGGGGGGCGGCGGCCGGGGGACAGCCCCAAGCCCGACATCCTTTCCATCTGAACCCACTCATCTGACAGCTGGAGAAACTGAGGCTTGAGAAAGTGCTCTGAGGGAGGACTCCAACCGAGACTCCTCAGTAAAGGCCCGAGCCTTTCCCCGACTGGCAGGAAATGTGCTGAAGGTCATTGGACCCGCCTCGGTGTGTCCGCTGGTGGGCCTGGGGACCGTCCTGTCGAGCCCGTCCCCCCCTTTCCTCTCCTCCTTCTGTCTCTCTGTCTCTGTCTCTCTCTTCCTCTCTCTGTCTCTCTGTCGTTTCTCTTTCTCCCTCTCCTCTGTCTCTCTCCTCTCTTTCTCTTCCTCTGTCTCTGTCTCTGTCTCTGTTTCTTTATGTGTGTGAGTGTGAGTGTGTGCCACGGGGAGAGCTGCCCCCCTCTCTGTGTTAGGAGTCGCCCCCCCCACCCCCGCCGCGGCCCCTTGCATGTGTCCCCGGGTGTGTTTTCTCTCTCCCGCCGCTCGGAGAGCTCGTAAATCCCGGAACTGCTGACACATTTTATCCCTTCGGTGACTGAGGGTGTGAATTTATGGCCGGTGCTTCCCCGGCTCAGCCACAGCCAAACAGAGACTTTCCACCAGCAGCCGGAGCCCAGGTCTCCGTGGGGGGGGGGGTGTGGGGGCCGCGGGCTCTCCCAGGGGCTGCTGGGCTGGGCCCCTTTGGTGGATGAGGATCCTGAGGGTCCAGAGGGAGACTTGTCCAGGATGGCCCGTCCGGGGCTGATGTCAGAGCCAGAATTTCTGAGAGCGAAGCTTTCTTCAGCACAGGATGTTGCCAGTGGTGACGGCGACGGTGTGGGCAGTGGCTGTGGGCAGGGCGGGGGTGGTGGTGAGGGGTAGTCATGGGACCGTGGTGAGGACGGTCACGGTCACGGTCGTGGCAATGACGGTGGGCAGGGCGGGGATGGGGATGCCGGGGACGGTGGTTATGATGGTCATGGTCACAGTCACGGTGGTGGCACTAATTGATGGTGGTCACGGTGACATGGTGATGGTGACGGTGGCCGTGGCGCTCACGGTGACGTTTGTGGAGAGGCTGGGGGAAGGGGAGGAACGGCCACGGCGGCCCAGGAGCAGGCGGTGACCTCACAGCGGGCGGTGGCGATGACACTGGCTCACGGTGAAGGCGATGGGGGTGTCCGTGAGGTCGGCCACGCGGGGGAGGCCACGGCCCAGGAAGGATGAGGGAGCCTGGGTTTGGGCTCAGAGCTCGAGGGGCTCTTGTGTCGCCTTGTTTGGCCTCCTCAGTCTGCGCTTACAGAGAGCGGGGACCGGGGTGTTCGGGCACCTTGCCCGGGACCGCAGGGAGCCCCCGACCGGCCTTCCTGACCCCAGGCTCGGGACTCCCCTCCCTACACCCTCCTGCTCCTGAAGAGATGGGACGGCCTGTCCGGTCACACGGGACATAAACTGGGACCCTGTGACTCCACACCCAGCGTCCCTTCCTCCATAGAAGGAGAACGCAGCTCTTAGGGCAGCTCCCAGTTACTCCGTCTTTGTTAATGGAGACTGCATGGATTTTGAGCAAAGGTCCTGGGTTCAAATTCAAGCCACGGGGTCTTAGTTTCCTCAAACATACCGTGGGGCTAAGGCGGTTCCCAAACTAGGAACTGCCCCAAATGGGAGCTAATCTGTGAGTGAGGAAGGGTCTCGAGGTGCGTCCGAACCAGTGAGGAAACAAGGGGAGGCCTCCAGGGTCTCCCATGTGGCGCGTCAGGAAGAGCACAGGAAGGGCCGGCTCGGGAAGAAGGAAGAGACTTTTCTTCCTGGTCCCGGAGGGCAGAACCAGAATGAATGTTTAAGGACTTAGTTCCAACCCTAAGTAGAACGGGCCGCCCCAAAGGTAGTGAGCTCCCCGTCACTGGAGCTCCCCAGGCGGGAGACCGCGTGACCAAGTGCCTGCGATCTTGTGGAAGGGATCCAGGGCAGCTCGGGCTGGAAGCTGCCCTCAGGCCTCCTTCCCGTTGCACATACTGGGTACTTACCCAGTGCCCAGAGCCAGAGGGGGCCGGTGTGAGGGGTATAAATCCCCCCGGCCCTGAGAGTCGGACACCAGGGATGACCAAACGCCAAGACGGCTCCTTCCACCCACACACTCTCCCTCTGTGATAACACCAGCTCCCACTGAAGCTAACCCAGGTGGGCCAGAGGCAGAGCTAACCTGGATTATGGAGTGAGAGAGAAAGCTCTGTGTCTGGTTCCCTCTCATTTTATGCCGTTATTTCCAGAGGTGTGAGGTTTCCAGAGCCTTTTCTTCCCAAGCAAGCAGGGAATGGGGGGGGGGGAGGAGGGGGGGGAGGGTGAAGGTGATAAAGAGCCTGGGGGGAGAATTTTCTGTCTATCTATAGATGAGAAAACAGAGGGTCAGAGAGGTCCTCCCAGAGTCACACAGTAAGAAGGAAACTCTCGTTTCTCAGACCTTGTCCAGCTTTGACCTTCCCCTTGGAAACCCAGGATTTCCCCTGGAACCAAGCTGGTTCCCTTCTCCAGCCCAGACCCAGACCCCCCAACTTCCTGAGCATCTTTTCTCCCCTCACAACGTGTCTCTCTCTTTGTTAGGGCTCCGTGAAAACAAGCGACGCCTTATTTGTAGGTGTCCCCAGCATAGTGCAGCGCCCAACGTATAAGTGCTTCAGAACTGCCGGCTCGGTCTCTCTATCATCTAGCCCTCTCTACCTCTCTCCTTTTATCTAAGCTCTCTCTCCATCCATCCATCCGCCCCTCCATTTATTCATTCACTCATATACACATTCATCTATATTTTCTATCCATCCATCTACTCATCCAGCCCTCCACCACATCCATCCATCATCCATCCATCTACCTATCTATCCACTCATTTATCTATATCTATGACATCTGTCTATCCTTCCATCTACTCACCCAGCCCTCTATTCCATCTCTCTCTATCCATCCATTTATCTAAATTAGATCCATCCATCCATCCATCCTTCTATCCATCCAGTGGTCTACCCTATTCATCCATCTCTCTCTCTCCTATTCATCCCTCCAAACCTTTATCCCTAACCCATCCATACATAGACACAACTATTCATCCATCCGCCATCTATGTCTCTGTCTATTCATGTATTCATCTTTCTATCCATCCATCCACCCCTCCACCGATCTGTCCTTCCATCCATCCATCTACCCCTCTATCTATTCATCTATAACATCTATCTGTGCATCCATCTACCCACCCAATCTCTGCCCCAATCATCCATCCATCCATCCTTTTAAGCTATCTCTAGCCATCCATCGATTTCTCTATGGATCTTTCTATTTCTCTAGCCATCGATCTCTCTACCTTCCATCCTTCAACCTCCATCTTATCCAGTTTTCCTGGAAGTTTCAGGCGCCTTCCGGGAGGGAAGGAAACAGTCTTGGCCACCCGGCTCTAGCTTGAGTGGGTGGAAACAAACTAGCTGAGCAGCCCCGATCCGGGGCGGTTCCCCCCTTTCCGGTCAGCCCAGCCTAGAGTCCCGGGAGTTGAGGGATGAGGGCCAAGCTGCTCACTCTGGGTCTAGGGTTTTCTGAGGCTGGAGCTGACACCGGTCTCAGGCTTTGTGCCTTTTATCCCTTGGAGGCAACTAGTCTCACAATAGAGCTTGGGGTCCAGAGTCAGGAAGGCTTCCCTGAGGTCAGACCCTTCCTAGCTACATGACTTCGGGCAAGACATTTCCCCTCTACCTGCCTCAGTTTACTAAATGGGGATAATGGTAGCATCTACCTTCAGTTTTGTTGTGAGGAGCAAATGAGGCGATATTTCTTTATTAAATTGTTTTATGTTTCTGGTCTTACATATAGTAACTTTTTAATAGACGTTTCTTTATGAAACATGTTGGTAAAGAAAAATTCAGAAAAAGAGGAAAAACCATGAGAGAGAGAGAAAAAAAAAACAGAAAAAAGGGAACGTAGCATAAACTGATCTACGTTTGGTCTGGATGCAGATGGCGTTTTCCATCCAAAGTTTATTGGGATTGCTTTGGGTCACCGAAGGCTGAGAAGAACCGAGTCTTTCAGAGTTGATCATGCAATGATCTTGTTGTTACTTATTCCCGATTCTGCTCGTTTCCCGTGGCATCAGTTCACGTCCATCTTCCTAAAATCATTGTCCATCCTTTTTTATAGAACAAGAATCTTCCTTCACCTTCATGTACCACCACTCGTTCAGCCCTTCCCCAGTGAGGGCATCCACTCCTTTTCCAGTTCCTTGCCACCCCAAAAGAGCTGCTGTATTTTTGCACCTGTGGGTCCTCTTCCCTCCTTTATGATTCCTTGGGGTACAGACCCAGTGATGGAGCTGTTGGGTCAAAGGGTATTCAGAGCTTGATGGCCCCTTGGGCAGAGCCCCAAATTGATGCGGCGATATTTCTAAAATACAGAGCACTGGCTATGCAGTACATACACAGGCACTGTATGCCTGGCATACAGTTAGTGTCTAATGAATGCTTATTTTCTTTTTTCTTCCCTGCACCCACTTTTTCTACTAGCCACCACCGAGGCCCAGCCTGTGCGCCAGCTGAGGGTGAGGAGAATGGTTGGGGGCTGGTGGGGAGCTATCTGGGGGCAGAAGCAATGGGGGTCATTATCTCACAGAGTCGAAGAGGGGCTTCTTTGTAGGGAAGGAGATTCAGGGAGGGCTTCCGCTTTCGGATCATCAGGATGGGTTTGGGAAAATTCACGGGGCTTTTTGAAGCACTGGGGGACTTGGGGGGGCCTTGGGAGCTTGGGGAATGCAACTGGGGGAGCTTGGGGGGTGTCTTGGAGAGGACAAGTTTGGGGAGCCCTCCCGGGTGGCTTCTTTCTCCCGGGAGCCTGGGGGAGCCAGGGGGCCGGTTCCTCCACGTTCTGTGTTGTGACAGAAGATTAGGGGGATAAAGGCAAGTCTGGTCTCGCACTGAGCTCCCTGCCTGTCAGGAGGGTGGGAAGCCCGGCACCCACAATTAGGGGAGGGGCTGCTCTCTGCCTCCCGGAGCTGGGGGGATGGGGGATTGGGACTCGGGCTGGGGGACTTGGGGGTTGGGGGCTCAGGGTCGGGGACTTGGGGGCTGGGGGTTTGGGACTCGGTACTCGGCGGCTGTCAGCTCCCTCTCCCCACGCCTGCTGCCCCCGTCTCCGGCCCTGGCTCTCTCCCAGCCTCTGGGGGTCTCTGGTTCTGTGTCCCTGCTTTCTCTCCTGCTCTCCGCCCGCCGCCTCTCCCTTTGGGTCTCTCTGTCTCTGTCTCACGTGGCCGTCCGTGTCTCTGTCTCTGCGTCTCCTCCCCTCCCCCTCCCCTTCCCTCCCTGCCCCTCCCTCCCGCCTGGCCTGTCAAACATGTCAGGATGAAGAATGGGTTTGCTCCCGTTTGCTGCTCCCCGCGGCCTCAGTTCCTGCTCATTAGGAAAGCTGACACTGTTTGCCTTCCCGCCCGGAGGGGGAGCCGCCCCCCCAGTCACAGCCCATTTCTCCCCGGCCTCCCGCCCACCCCCACCCCGGCCCCGGCTCCTGGCGTGGGGGGAAGGGAGTCTGAGCCCCAGGGCCCCCAGAAACCTCTGCTGCCTCCCTCCCTCTGTGTCTGAGAGTGAGTGTGAGTGTGTGATTGTGTGTGTGATTGTGAGTGAGTGTGTAATTGTGTATGTGATTGTGAGTGTATATGATTGTGAGTGTGCCTGTGAGTGAGTGTGTGATTGTGAGTGTGATTGTGTGTGATTGTATGTTATTGTGAGTGTGTGTGATTGTGTATGTGTGATTGTGCGATTGTATGTTATTGTGAGTGTGTGATTGTGCATGTGTGATTGTGTGTATGATTGTGAGTGTGTGTATGATTGTGAGTGTGATTGTGTGTGTGATTGTATGTTATTGAGTGTGATTGTGAGTGTGCCTGTGAGTGTGTGATTGTGCGTGTGTGTACTTTTGAGTGCATGCGCCCAGGTGTGTACGACTGTGAGTGTGTGTGTGTCTGTGGGAGTCTGTACCTCTGAGTGTGTGGGGGGGTAGGGACGGGGATGGATCGGGACTCCGGGCCTTGGCCTCTGTTCCCACCTAGAACCTGCTAGAACGGAGGCCGTTCTCTGGACTTTGGCCTCCGGGCTGGAGCCCGCCGTCCTCTGCTCCAAGCCGTGGGCTCTGGGCCCGGGGCTTTGGACTCTGGGTTCTAGGCTGGGGTTCTGGCCTCGTGGTGCTCGGGTCCCACAGCTGGGCAGCATCAGGCCCCTTGGGTAACTTCACAAAGGTCAGTCCTTCACTCAAAAATGTGTTTGTGATTCCGGCGGGCAGCGGGCAGATAACGGCCGGGCAGTGACGGATCAGAAGGGGGAGGGGGTGGCCTCTCGGGCCCACTCCCATTATCCCCCTCTGGCCTGACACGGCTCAGCTGGTTCGACTTTGTCGAGGGGCTGGGTGCCAATCACGCCCCCGCCCCGTGCCCTCCCCCCCTTCTGCCTTGTCCCTGCTACGGCCACATCTGGCGGCTGAGCCCCTGCCGGGGGCCCCGGGGGAGTCATTCCGGGGTCTCGGGGACCGGGATGAGATAACGGCCAGAACCCCCGTCACCATCCCCGTTGAGTTTCCAACGTTTAGTTTTTCCATCAAAACGACAATTTTATCTCACGTAGCAACAGTAACATCGCCACTAGCATCCCCGCAGTGCCTCACGGAGGCGAATGTCTTATCCTCCCGGGGATCCTGGGAGATGGGGGCTCTTATTGCCCCCATTTTACAGATGAGGAGACTGAGGCAGGCGGCCATCCTGTAGCTCGGCAGCTCACCCAGCTACCCAGTGTCTTCTGGATTTCACTGCCTCAAAAGAGTTGGCCAGGATGACGATGAACAATACAGAGCATTTTAGCATCAATAGCGCTGACCCACTGGCGGCTTTCCGGGCCTTTTATGGCCATTATCTCATTGAGCTTTCCAGCCATCAGTGAGATGGGCATAAAAATGCTCCATTGTACAGACTCAGAACCAGAAGATGGACTAGTCCATCATGGCCCATCTGGAAGCTGCAGAACAGAATTTGAACCCAGGACTCATGTCTTTATTTGAACCTCAGCATTAGCTCCATTTTACAGAAGAGAAAAATCAAGGCTCCTAAAGGCCGTTAGGACTCCCTAGAGGGATAACCACAACAATTAGCATTTATATAGCGCCCGCCATGTGCTGTGCACTGTGCTAAGCACTTTACAACGATCCTCTCTGATCCTCACAAGCCCTCAGAGGTAAGGTGCTGTTATCCCCATTTCACAGACAAGATAATTGAGGCTTTCCCAAGGTCACCCAGCTAGGAAGTGGGAACTCAAGGTCTCGGTGACTGGAGTCAGCCCTACGCTCCAAGGTGGGATTCAAAGGAGTCAGAACTCTGATTCTGGAGCCCCTTTTACAGATAAGGAAACTGAGGCTTGGAACATGGCCTGCACATAACTTCCCCCTGTGTCTGGAGAAGCCGCTGCCTTTCCCAGCCTCTGGGAGTTGGAGGACGGGGGAGGAGGGAGAGCGGGGGCCCCTCACTATCAGGGCCCCGGTAGCCGGGCCAGGCATGTGGTCATCATCAAGGGGAATTTTTGACTCTTGTCCCCGCTCGAGGCCTCCCCGTGCCCCCTGCTCATCCATTATTTCTACTGTCTCTCTGAGCTGCCAGGGAATGAGGAGGAGCAGACCTGGAGATGAAAGGGCTCTGCCCCCACCCTCCCCCCACTTCCAGCCCCCAGCTCATTTCCATGAGTGGGCTTAGTACCATCTGTGGGGGAGGGCCGGGGGGATGGGGCTGAGGGGAGCCAGGGGAGCCTCTGGGGGCCTTTCCCCCAGCCCCTCGTCAAAAAGTCTCCTCACATCCCCAAGGGAGGAAACCACGAGATTGTAAATCTGCTCCAAGCCCCCAGTGCCCCTCCCCGGGCTCAGCTCCAGAGTGGGGGAGATGGGGCCAAGAGGACCCCAAAAGAGGTCAGCCCAGCCTTTATTTCCGCTTTGGACTGATTCTAGGCTGCTGAGGCTGGAGGGAGAGCGAGCTGGATTTGAGCAAAACCATTTACCGTCATTCTCAGGGCAAAGATGGAGAGAGGGGGCTAGATGTGGCTAAGCGGGGGATTCCGACCCAAAGACGGATGATTGGGGGGCAGCTGGGAAGACTCCCGGGGACCTGGCTCTTCTGGCCATGGCCTGGTGAACATTCGGGCTTTTTCTCAGTGACTTGGCTAGTGGTGTAGACAGACGGACAGACGGACGGACAGACAGACAGACAGACAGATGGATAGATAGATAGATAGATGAAAGGATAAATGGATGGATGGATGGATGGTTGGATAGACAGACAGATAGATGAGGGAATGAATGAATGAATAGAAAGATAGATAAGTAAATGAATGAATAAATAAATAAACAGATAGATAGATGAATGGATAAATAAATCGATAGATGGAAGGATGGATGAATGGATGATTGGATGGATAGATAGATAGACAGACAAATGGACAGATAGATGAATGGATGAATGGATAGATGGGATGGATGGATGGATAGACAGACAGATAGATGGATCGATAAATAAATGGATAGATGGAAGGATGGTTGGATACACAGACAGACAGATAGATAGATGAGTGAATGAATGAATGAATGACTAGAAAGATACTAAGTAAATGAATGAATAAATAAAAAATAGACAGACAGACAGATAGATAGATGGATAAATAAATCGATAAATGGAAGGATGGATGGATGGATAGATAGATACAGACAGCAGACAGATGGATGAATAGATAGATGGATAGACAGACAGACACACAGACACAGACAGATCAACAGACAGACAGATAGATAGAGAGATAGACAGATGATGGGTGGATAGATAGATATTCAATGAATTTGCAAACGACACAAAGCTGAGAGGGAGAGATTGGTAAAAATCAGGATCTCAAAAGACTTGAGAAGTGAGGGGGTTGTGTGGCATCTAAGGAGATAACATTTCATTGGGGAAAATAGAAAGTTTTACACTTGGGGTCAAAAAGTCAATTTCCAAGTCAACAAAGTAGCTGTTCTATGAATGTAGAATTTCAGAGCTGGAAGGGACTTTTGAATCCGGACCCTCAGATCTGGAAGAAGCTTAGAACAGGGAACATGGGGCATCAGTGAGGGATCATAGAGTCTGAGAATTCATGATGCTTACGGTCTAATGGGCTCACAAACATGGACAGCTAAGAAGGGATCGGAGGAACAGGCTGGCAGCACTGGGCATGGTTAGCCTGGGGTTTCGGCACAGGGAGAGAACCAGGGGAGGGGAAGGGGACTGGGAAATCTATGCTTGATGTTGGGAAGACAAAGACATCAGGAAGGCTTCCTGGAGGAAGTAGGCTGAGCTGGGCTCTAAAGAATGGTGGGGATTCTGAGGGAGGGAAGAAAGGAGGGAAGAGAGAGCAGTGGGGAAGGAGGAAGAAAGAGGAGGGAGGAGAAAGGGGGAGAAGGGAGAAAGGATCTGAGGCGGGGAGAAGTTCCTCCCAGCCCTTTACCCAGCCCTCTCTTTGGCATGTGTCCCCCTCTCCCTTATTATCCTTTTTACAGATAAAGAAACTGAGACTCAAAGAAATAAGATGATTTTTCTACAATCACAGAAGCAGCCTCAGGGGAAACTGAGGTGCAGAGAATGGTCTCCTGTCCGGTAGAGTGGGCTCTCATGACAGAGTGGGGACAAGGACCAGATGTCCCCGGCTCTTTCCCTTCCCTTCTAATGCCCCATGACTTGCTGCCCTTCCCCCAATCCTAGCCACCCCCCCCCAAAGCCTGCTCCAAGTTCATGTCCCCAAATTCCCATCAGTCTTGGCCCGGGTGGCAACTTGTAAGCGGAAAGTTCCTCAGAGAACAGAACATCAGAGCTGGGAGAGACTTAAGAATGCCGAGCCAAGAGCTCCTGGCTGGTCCCAGATGTGCAGGGACAGATGGAGGGGATGGAAGGGCAGGGGCAAGGCTGGGTTAAGCAGCCACCCCGGGAGCTCGCCTCCCCCTCCTCTTCCCCCTTCGCCTCCTCCCCCCGTCCCCTGGGAACTCGCCCCAGCCCCCTCCTCTCCCAGAAAATCCCCACTCAACTCAGTATCATATTTGCAAGAATTAACTTTGTTGAAATAAAAATTGGTCTTGGTATTAGCTGAACCATGTCGGTTTTCTCAGGGATCCCAGGAAACAAAAAAATCAAATCAAATCCACGTTGTCCCCGACAGTGGGAAAGGATTTTGACTCTTTGTTCCCATGGCGGGGCCCTGGGCCGATGGGCCTGTCGTTGTAAACGGGCTGCTCTGTCCTGGCTGCTCTGGCCCGGTTGCTCTGGCCCAGCTAAGGCGGCCTGGGTCCTCCTGCCCGTGGAATCCAAAGGCGGTCTCTCCCACGGCTTTGGACACGTGCCCCCGGCTCCCTCAGCTTCAGAGATCTCCTGCTGTCCCGGTTCTCCTCCTCCTCCATCCCCGGCAGCTTAGCTTTTCCGGCCCCTACAAGTGGGCACTCTGGGCCTCAGCCCACCCAAAGCCTCCCAAACTCCCCGTTCCTTTCCTACCTCTGGAGATCTGCACGGGCTTTCCTCAGACACCCCCATCTCAGAATCTTCCTCTTCTTTCAAGGCCCAACTTAGGGTCACCTTCCCCCTGCAGCCGTTATCGTGGTTTCTTCTTGAATACTCTGCCAAGCGCTTTGGGCCCCCCTCTATCAATCCACGGCTCCCTGCTTTTCTGGGCACTTATCGCTCATTGTCAGCTTCTTGAGGGCAGGAACTGTCAGGGACAACTTCCCTTGTGTATCAGCCACAGAACCTTCCGTAGAGTCGATGCTTGTTGAATGAGCCAACATTGACGTGAGCCTCCCTCTGGTTATGGTCCCTTTCCTCGAGCACATGATGAGATTCCCAGAGAAGGATCCGTCTTGAAGGATCACCCGCCCTAGAACTCTTTGAACTTCCACCATTGGCTTATGGGATTCAAGCTGGAAGTGACCACTGACAAAAGGATGTCCAAGATGGAAGGATGAAGGGAGCATTTATTAAGCTGATGGTGGGGCTGTTCAGGAGAGAACCCAGATCTGGGTCTCCCTGGTTGCCAGAACCTCAGCCTGAGCATGCCCAGTGAGAACAGAGCCTTAGTGAGGAATTCCCTGTTCTGAGGCATTCCTTGTTCTAAGGCCCCTCCAGGCTCTGACATTCCCTGTTCTAAGCCCTTTTCAAGTTCTTATATTCCCTTTTCTAAGCCCTTTCCAGACTCTGGCATTCCCTATTATAAGGTCCCTTCCAACTCTGACATTCCCTGTTCTAGCTCTGATAAGCTAGGGTTCTATGTCTGAGTCCCTCTCTATTATAGGCAGATAACCATAGCCACATAAAACGAGATGTCAGAGCATCTGGGGAGAAAGTAGGAGACAAAAAATCCGCCTATTTCACCAGATGTTTGCTGTCTTTGGGGGTCTTTTCTTCCCCGTGACATCACTCTTCTGAAAGGAAGGCCAAACCGTTCTGGCTGCATCTCCCCAGCCTCCTTTGAAGCCAGGGATCCAGAATTGCTTTGAGCCCTGGATGGATCCACGCCTGATTTCCTTAGATTCTTCCTTCCGTGTCCGGTGGTGGGTAGGGCAGGATGGGGAAGGCCACGCTTCCAGAGAGGGAGCTCAGCCACATCCGGCTGAGCAAGGTGGGCTTCCAGACTGGGGCCACTGGCTGGCTGTCATCGGGGGGACCAGCTTGGGAAGGGGAGAGCGTGAAGGTCAGGGTGCAGACATGGGCAAGAGTGTCTCCAAAGGGGATGTCGCTGCTTGGGTACAGGGAGGGAACCCTCCACATCAGGAAACCTCGGCAGGAAGATTCTATGAAATCGTAGCTCAAGCACTGACTGGTTATCCAGTGGGCTCAGGTACCCTGCGAATCCTCTGATTCTCTGGCGCTCCAGCGCACCTTTCCAACTCTGATATTCCCCATTTCAGGATCCCTCCCAGCTCCAAGTCTCCCTGTTCAGGAGCGGAGTGCCGCCCACCTCCTGGTGTTTATGAGTTTGAGTTTCCAGAGCTGGGCCGGGACCCCAAGAAGCCGCCGGGGGACCCAGACACTGCCGCTGTGTTGCTCCAGCAGCCCCACACCAACAAGGGTCCCCGTGTCTAAGGCAGGGAAGAATTCATTGAGTAAACAGCCTTAAGGTTTCCATGGTCCCTTAAGCCCATTTTATTGTGTTTTAACATCTATAAAAACGGCCTGTTTCACACTCTTCCAAGCAGAATAGGAGCTTTGCTGAAGGTTCCTTCTTCTCCAAACATCTGGGGGCATCCAGAGGCCAGCCGCACCCACCCCCAGGCTCTGCCACACGTGGGCTGCTCCCGGGCTTCCATCAGACTGAAATCCTTTCAGTAGCAGAGATCATCAAAGGTCAGCTGCTCTAGCCTTCTCATTTCACAAAAGGGGAAACTGAGTCTCAAAGGGGGGAGGGGCTTGCCTAAGGTCACACAGGCAGTAAGGGGCAGATCCGAGAGGTGATCTGACTCTGATTTCACCATCCTCCACAAGCCCTCCCTGCCAACATAACATGTCCCCCTTCCCCTCTCCCCCAGCTTCTCCCCACAGCTAGAAACCAATGCCCCATTACTTACAGGTCAAAGGCTGAGCCAGAGAGATTTGCTAGGTGTGAATTCATGGATGCTGACCCAGCTGGGCTGGAGTTTGAGGCTAAGGGCAGGATGGGAACCTGAATCAGGGGATTTAAAGAACCAGAGAACCTCAGATCGCAAGGGACATCACAAGCATCTAGTCCATCCTATAGCTGAACGCTATCTCCAGCGAGCCATTAGCCAGTCTTCACTTGAACACCTCTAAGGATGGAGAACTCACTCACCACTAAAAGTGGCACGAGGCAGATTGCTAAGAAAATTTTTTAATGTATTGAGATGAAATCTGCCTCTAGATTCCATCCACTGCTACTTGAAGCAGAGTGTGAGGAGGTAAGCCCTGGCACTGGGGAGGTAAAGGAAGAGCCTAGATGAGGTCATTGAGTCTGCAAAGAGAAAAGAAAAGGCCATTGGGGCCATAGGCAGAAGAGGAGCCTCATGGGAACACAGGATCCTAGAGGCTCAGGGATGCGAGGGGCCTTAGAACAGAGGACAATGGAAAACAGGTGGGGGGGGGCAAGATGGCAGAGTAAAGGCAGACACTCACCTGCGCTCTCCCTAATTCCCATGCAAACGACTTTAAAATAATGCCCCAAATGAATGTGGCAGAACCCACAAAAGGGTAGGGTGAAAGAATTTGCCAAGCCAAGACAATTTCGAAGGTAGCAGAAAAGGTCTGGTGCACCAGGGTGAGAGTGAAATTCAGTCCAATGAAGGTCTTGGGGGGACCGAATCTGGAGCATCCAGAACTCTCAGCTTACAGATGGCGAAGGGATCAGAAGGAAATTACAAAAAACCCTTTGCTGCCCATGCTCTTACATGGCTCCAGGTCAAGGAAAAGGACCAGCAGGAATGGGGACCATAGTTCCAGGGTGGAAAAAAGTGCTTGTGGTTACTCACAATCAGGAGGGCAGTGATCACATCTATCTCAGAATTAGTACTGAAAATAGCAGCACAAAATCCTAAAGCTTAGGACAGTGCCCCCTTTACCCTCAGGGCCAACCCTAACTTTCATGTAAAGTTAGAAGTCAAAAAATAGACTGAAAAAAGAGCAGACAATAAAAAATAACCTGAGCATAAAAGCTACTAAAAGTGACAGGAAAGCTCAAAATACAAATTCAAAAGACAACAATAGCAAAATGACTGCAAGCAGAACTTTGAAGAAAAATATGAATTGGTCTCAGGACCAAAAAGAATTCGTGGGAGAGTTCAAAAAAGATTTTGAAAATCAAGAGAGAGAGAGAGAGAGAGAGAAGAAAAACTGGGGAAAGAAATAAGGGAAATGTAAGAAAAATCATGAAAAAAGGAGTCAACATCTTAGTAAAAAGTATTGAAGGAAAAAAATAATACTTTACAAAAACAGAACAGGGCAAATAGGATAAAAAGAGATACACAAAGCCAGTAAAGAGAAAAACTCCTTAAAAAGCAGAATTAGACAATGGGAAAGGATGTATGAAAACTCACAGATGAAAAGAACTTCTTAAAAAGCAGAATTGGAAGGTAATGAGACAAAAAAAGTCAAATCAAAAGAATAAAAAAGTAGAAGAAACTGTAAAATATCTCATTGGACAAACTACTGATCTGGAAAATTGATCAAAGAGATGATTTAAGAATTATTGGATTATCTAAAAGCTATGAAAAAAGAGCATAATAATTTTTAAAAATTAAGGGGTGAGAAAGAAGGATGCACTGGAAGAAGGGGGAAGGAAGAGGTAGGATGGATAGATTATTTTACCTAAATAAGGTGCACAAGGAAGAACTCTTACAGTGGAGGGGAAGATGTGGGTGGTGGCAGACAATGCCCGTCAGTTGGAGAATGGCTGAATAAGTGACGGTATATGAATGTTATGGAATATTATTGTTCTGTAAGAAAGGATCGGCAGGATGATTTCAGAGAGGCCTGGAGAGACTTCTATGAACTGATGCTGAGTAAAGTGAGTAGAACCAAGAGAATATTATACACCCCAATAACAAGATTATATGATGATCAGTTCTGATGGCCATGGCTCTTTTCAACAATGACATGATTTGGGCCAATTCCAGTAGACCTGAGATGGAGAGAACCATCTGCACCCAGAGAGAGACTATGGGGACTGACTGTGGATGACAACATAGTATTTTCATTTTTTTGTTGTTTGATTGCTTTTTTTTCTCATTTTCTTTCCTTTTTGATCTGATTTTTCTTGTGCAATATAATAATTGTGGAAATTCGTATAGAAGAATCACACATGTTTAACATATATTGGATTACTTGTCATCTGGGGAGGGTGAGGGGAAGGGAAGGGGAAAAAAATTCAGAACACAAAGTTTTGTAAGGGCGAATGTTGAAAACTATATGTGCATATGTTTTTAAAATAAAAGGCTTTAAGAAGAAAAAGAGATTCTCAATTTTTTCTTGTTTGATTTGATTTTTCTTTTGTAGTACAATAATTGTATAAATATGTATGCATATATTGGATTTAACATATATTTCTGCCATATGTTTAACATATATTGGACTACTTGACATCTTGGGGAGGGGCTGGGGGAAGGGGGATTGGAACACAAGGTTTTGCAAGGGTTAATGTTGAAAAATTATCCATGCATATATTTTGAAAATAAAAAGATTTAATAAAAAAAAAAGAAAGACATTAAAATTTTTTTAAATGGCTGCTAAAGAGAATAATATACACATTCATTTGGGGATAGAAATCTATCTTACCCCACAGAAGTAAAAGGGGAAAGGAGAAAAGAATAAAAGAAGTGCCGAGAGAATTGAGACATTGGGGAGGCAATGGATCAGAAGCAAAATACTTTTGGGGAGGGACATGATACAAGAAGGAAGAGGAAGTGAAGGGTAAATAGGGAGAAATTAGGACGGAGGGAAATACATAACTGGTAATCCTTACTGTAAAGAAACAATTTACTGAAAGTGTCTCTGATAAAGGCCTGACTTCTCAAATATACAGAGAACTGAGTTAAATTTTTAAAAATATAAATCATTCCCCAATTGGTAAATAGTCAAAGGATCTGAATACATATTCAGATGAGGAAACCAAAGCTACCTAAAATCATATGAAAAAATGCTCTAAGTCATTATTGATTAGAGGAATGCAAATTTAAACAACTCTGAGATATTCGGATTGGCTGATATAGTAGAAAAGGAAAATGATCAATGTCGGAGAAGAAATCGGGACACTTGTGCAATACTGTTGGTAGAGTTGTGAACTGATCCAATCATTACGGATTTCAGTTTGAAACTATGACCAAAGGGCCACCAAATTGCTCATATCCTTTGATTCAGTCATACCATTACTTGGTCTGGATTTTAAAGATCTCAAAGTAAAAATAAGCAAAAAACAAACAAACAAAAAACCAAAAAGGACCCTCATGTATAAAAATATTTATCATGGCTCTTTTCCTAGTGGCAAAGAAACTGAGGGGATGCCCAGCAACTGGGTGATGATTGAACAAGTTGATTTTGATGAACTACAATCGTGTTATGAGAAATGAGTCCGACATGGCTTCCGAAATACCCGGGAAGACTTGTACGAGCCCATTCAAGGGGAAGTGAGCAGAACCAGGAGAACACCGGACACGGTAACAGCATCGTACTGTGATCAGTTGTGACTGACTTAGCTCTTCTCCGTAATCCGGAGATCCGGGACAATTCCGAAGGACTCGGGACAACAGCTGCTCTCCCCTCCAGAGAAAGAGCTGAAGCGGTCTTAATGCACATTGAAGCCCGCCTCTATTTTGAGTCTGTGGCTTTTTTTATAACATAACTAACATGGAATTATGTTTTGCATGACTGCACACGTATAACTTACAGCAAATCACTTGCCTTCCCAATCTAGAGTGGGGGGAGAGGAAGAGGGGGAATATGGAACTCAAAATTGTTTTTAAATGTAATTAGAAAAAAATACGCTAAAATGAGGACCCGGTCCGACTCTGACAAGATGTTTGCTGATTGGTTGGTGTGTGTTGGTATTTTACTGAACCCTGGCATTTAAAAAAATATGTCAGAAAATATCAGGGCTGGGAAGGACCTGAGAACAGGGGAGGTCAGGGCTGGGAGGGGCCTTAGAGATCACCTAGTCCAGTCTTTCATTTTACAGAAGAGGAAACTGAGGCACAGAGAAGGGAAAGTTACTTTCCCTTTGGATACTTGATGGGTACATGGCAGAAATCTGGAATTAGAACCTAGAACTGCAGACCCTCCAGTGCTTCCCCCTGCACCAAAGCTTGTCCCTCAAGGTTTCTGAGTCCCTGGAGAGGGGATTGGCAAGTGAGACGGGAAGGAGATGACACCCAGGGCCCTTTAATGTTTTTGAAGCATTTTCAGTTCATTATCTCATTGGAGGCCGCCAGCCTCCATTGGAAGCAGGTTCGGTCCTATTTTATGGATAAGGAAACAGTCAAAAAAGCAAAGAGGCTCGTCCTTGGTCTCACAGCCAGTACCAGAAGCAGGCTTTGACCAGTGGCCCCAGACCCAGAGTTCCATCTGCTCTGCCAGGGACCTGCGTTCGAATCCTGTCTCAGACACTTCCTAGCTTGGTGATCCCGGACAAGTCGTTGAATTTCCCTGGCCGCCAGCCCCTAGTCCATGAAGTGGAGGCGGCAGGAGGGTTTCTGGGAGGATCCCGTGCAGACGGTACAGATCTCCAAGTGTCAGCTATGGCTGTCGCTGCTGTGAAGGTGAGCCGGGTTCAGGGTCCGCAGTCCTGGGTGCCAGCCCAGCTCTGCCCCAGCCCGGGGCCCTCTGGCCCTGCTCTCCCTCTGTCTGGCTGCAGCCTGGGTGGGCCGGAGCAGGGGGGGCCGGGGAAGGGGTGTGGGTTCCCGTCCTGCACTGAGCCCCCCACCTCCCACCGGCCAGGCTGTCCTCACGGCTCTCAGCCTCATCTATTCACATTTCAAAGCCTGTGTCTCAGTGGAAACTGAGAGGCCGCAGGCCTGAGAGCTCCTGGGGAGGAGAGAGATGGGTCCTGGGAACCACGGCTGGGGGCAGGGCAGGCTTGGGAACAGAAGCAAGGAGGGAATGGGAGACAGGGCCTGAGAAACCATTAGTCAGGAGGGAGGCCGGGGGGCCGGGGGGCCACCTGTTCAGTCCCTCTCATCTCCAATTCCCAGCTAGGGGCTTTCGCAGAGCTAAAAAAAACAAAACCACGAGCTAGGAGGCTGCTCGGCCCCTGGGGTCCGCTCCCCAGACAGGCTGGTGGGAGGCAGGGCCTCCCTGAGCTCCCGGGACCCAGAAAGTGCTAGGCTTGGGCTTCTGGAAGGGTCCAAACCCCACCCAAACCAGGACACCCGAGACCATACACACAACAAGGGGCCCTTCTGCTTCGGGGGGGCTTGAAGAGGCCTCTGGAATTAAATGTAAAGTCTTAGACTTGGGTTCAAAAAATCAATCTCACACATCCAAGATGGGGGAGCTGAGCCGGAGCACATCTGAGGAAGATCCAAGGGTTTAAGGGGATTTCAGGCTCCACAGGGGTCAGCAGCTAATCTGGGGCTGTGTAAACAGAGAGGACGGAGCGGGGGCTGCCTCGGTGCGCGACTGAGCCCCCCATCCCTGGGGGTCTCCGAGCAGAGGCCGGCTGAGCGCCCGACGGGGGCTGGGCTGGACTAGCCGCCCTCTGAGGTCCCTCACGCCCCTGAGGTCCGGGCTCCCACGAAGCCGAGCCGGGCTGCCCACCATCTGCAGCCCGCACCAGTTGTCTGGGATAATGTCATAAACTTGTCTTTCCTGGGAATGTGTCTTTATCGGGGCCCGGGGGAGGGGGCTCCATTCCTCCATCCCTGAGCACAAACTTGTTCCTGCGGAGCCGGGCCTGCAAACACCCACAGGCCTGGGGAACTTGATATTTTAAGACTTAAAACAAATGTTTCAGGATCTTGATCCCTGGCCCACTGTGGGACTCAGGGGGTGGGTGAGAGGGGGATGGGTGAGAGGAAAGCCTCGAACCCCAGCATCCTCACTCCCACCCGACGGAACAGAAAGCCCGGAGCTCCGGGGGAGTGGAAAAAGGATATCTTCTGGCCCCTCCTCTTACCGAGGGGGAAACTGAGGTCCGGACGGCGGGATGCCCAAGATCACACTGCTGGCACAGGGCAATGGATCGATAAATCAGCGTTACCGAGTGCCCACGTTGTGCCAAGCACTGTGCCTGGCACTGGGACACGAAGATGGACATGAATTGGGGGGAAACATTTATTATCATGTTATTAATATTTATTATTATTATTAGCAAGCTCTGCATTAAGGGTAGAGACACTAGAGGGCTTTGCCATTTGCTTCTCCAGCTCATTTTACATCTGAGAAAACTGAGGCAGGCAAGGTTAAGTGACTTGACCAGAGTCCCCCACCTGGGAAGTCCAAGCTGAGGCTGGATTTAAACTCAGACCCTCCGACTGGAGGCCCGTGCTCTCTGCACTGCCCCGCCCAGCTTCCCTGCTTCCCAGCCTTGTGTTAAGCTACGGGAATACAGACAGAAGAATGGGGAGTCCCTCCCCCCACCCAGCTGGGGGAGGGACGGCTCATCCATGGCCTGTTGGCCGGGAACGACTGTTTTGGTCGGCGACGATGGTGGAGGAGGGCACCGGACAGTTGGACCTGCCCTTCCCGGGAATGGTCGCCCGATGCCGCCCAGAACTAGGGCTGGCCAAGGTCCTGGCTAAGCAAGGTGTGGAGGAGGCTGGTGGAGCGAGCCGGGGGAGGAGAGCTCTAGGTTGGAGCTGGTGGGGCTGGGGCACGTGGAGGGGGTGGATACCGGCTGGCATGAAGGTGGCTGGGAAAGTGGAGCCTCCCCGGAAGGGCACCTCTCTCTGGTTTGCAGCTCCCCTCCCTCCAAACCCAGAGGGACCACCCGGCTATGGGAGAGGAGTGGGGGGGTGGGTGGGAGGGGAACATGAGATATCCCAGCTGCCCCTGGGGCCTTTGACTGCCCCACCCTGTGTCTGAGAGGCTAAGGGAAATCCACCCATTACCTGCCATCTGTGGTCCAGCTGAGGCAGGAGATGGAGACGGGGCCCCTGTGAGCAGGTGGGCAGGAGCCACAGCGGGGCAGAAGAAGGACTCAGTGACTGATGATGGCCCACTCTCTGCTGCCTGGGGGGAGTCTCAGTTTCCCTTTCTGTAAAATTCAAAGGGGGATTGGATGATCCCTCGAGTGCCCACCTTGAATCTCCCATTATTATGATGAGCCTGAGACAAGATCATTTATCCAGAAGCAACGGCTCCTCCTCAGTGGCCCGAGCACTTCCCAGAACTCTGTCTGCTCTGGGAGGGAAAAGAGGAGAGTCGGAAGTGACCCTCTGAGGTCGCCTGCTCTTGGAATTGCAGAACCCGGAATGGGGCTTGCTATAGTGGGAAGGCTGGGAAGGTTCCAATCTTGCCTTAAACAATAGCTGTGTGGTCCTGGACAAGTCACACACTGCCTTAGAGTTTCGACTGTCTCATCTGGAAAATGAAAGGACCAGCTTCCATGCCCCCTAGCCTGGGATGTTAGAGGTCCTCTTGAACACTCTCTTCCCACCCCCACAGCACTGATGGAAGGCCTCTGGTGGGGGGAGCCTACCGTCTCTGAGGGGCGCCTGCTGCAGCATGGGATAGCCCTGAAGATTTGAGAGTTTGTCTTCTTTGTGACTTGGACCCGTGGCTCTGGATTCTGCCTGGGCGGGGCCACCCAGACAAGCTGCTACCCCCTGCTCACCTCTCCCAAACCGTTTCTCCACAGAGACACCAGTTCCGGCCAAACCCTGGCCCTGATCCTCGTCCCTGAACCCGTACCTCGTCCCTGAACCCGTCCCTCGTCCCTGAATCCATCCCGGGAGCCACAGGTTCTGAAGGTGAGTGCTGACCTTATCTTGCCTGCCCGGGTCTTAGGCGGCCTCTGGACCATGCTCCCCCATTAGAAGGGAAACTCCCGGAGGGAGGGGGGGTATCTAGGTCGCTTCTATTTGAATCTCTGGCACTTAGCGCAGTATCCGGCACAAAGTAAGCATTTGGTAAGTGTTTGGTCTGTCAATCTGTCTGTCAGTCAGTCTGTCTGTCTGTCTGTCTGCCTATCTCTATCTAGATATCTACAGTCAGGTGGTTCAATGGATAGAGCACTGGACCAGGAGCTAAGAAACTGCTTTTAGTCGTCTCAAGTATGATCGACTCTTTGTGACCTCACTTGAGGTTTTCTTGGCAGACATGCCGGACTGATTTGCCATTTCTTTCTCCAAGTCACCCTACAGATGAGGAAACTGAGGCAAACAGGGTGAAGTGACTTGCCCGTGGTCACACAGCTAGTAAATGTCAGAGGAGGATTTGAACACAGACATACCAGGCTTTGTGCTATGGCAGAAACAGAGCTGACATTTACATAACACTGAAGAGTTTGGGAAGTTTTTGAATCCTTGGAGTGTCACCACAATCCTATGTCACCCCATTTTACAGATGAAGAAATTGAGACTCCAGGAACGTAAGGGGCTGTTCTAAAGACACACAGCCAGTCAATGGCAGAGGGGGATTTTGAAGTCAGGAAGTGAGGAGTGTGGTCCAAACTCTAGGTCTGGAGTTTCAGGACTTGAACCTGAATCCTTATTTGATAATTCTCTACCTGTACGGCCTTGGTGAGTCATTGATCTCTCACCCTCAGCAGCTTATCTGGAAAGAGAGGCTTTTTCCCATCATAATGCTAGCATTCCAAGTGATGAATTCTAGCGTCCCGAGTGACACACTCTGATCCACTCCAGCATCCCAAGATCTACTCTGATACTCTAGCATCCCAACTGACATGTTGTAGCATCCCAAGTGACACACTCTAGCATCCCAAGTGACACATTGATGCACTCTAGCATCTCAAATGGTGCACTCTGATACACTCTAGCATCCTAAGTAATATACTTTGATACACTCTAGTGTTATGGGAGACTCTAGTCTCAGCCAGGAGTCAGTTGGGGAGATTGAGAAGCCAGGATTCAGTCGGGCAGAACGAAGAATGCAGAGGGAGCTGGAGCCTGAAGCTGGAAGAGACAAAGGACTAGCAGCAAGAGCTCTCGGAACCAACGAGAGAGATAGGCCGCTAAGAAAGCTAACCAGGCCCAAGGAAGGAGACAATAAAGGACTGGACTTTAACTCCTGGCTGCACTGGAGGTGATTATTACTCAGAACTGAAACGAAGGCTGCCTCCAGAAGCTCCCCAAGAAACCTGCTCCCAGAGAACATTATAATTTAGAAAACACGACACTCTGATACTCTCGCATCCCAAGTGACACAGCTCTGACACACTTCTCCAAACCCCAATCCCTCCAAAGAGGAGCTGAGCAGCATCTGGGGCCTGCCCGGGCCCAGGACCCAGCATTGTCCTCTGCTGCCCGGGGCTGGAGGCCGGTAGGAGGTTCATCTGCCCGAGCTGTACTTGCCATCCCAAGGAAGCCAGGAACTTTGGAGGGATGAGGAGGAAGGGATGACCTCCTGCCAGGACATTCTCCCTCGCTTCCCTCCTCGGGACACCAGCTACCGAGCCCACTGAGGCCACTGCCCGCTGGGTGGTGCTGTCCCTCTGTGTCCCCCACCTCCCTAAGAGCCCTCTCCCTCCCTGCCCCCTCACCACAGGCGGGCAGGGCCCCGGGAGGAGCCCATCCATCAAACTGAGAGCCGGCTTTGAGCTACAGAGCCCCAGTGGGTCCTTGGAGCTGGGAATAATCCCTGTGCAAAGGCCTGGAACGTGATCCCTTTCAAAAGCATGTGTAGGAAATCAGGGCAGCTCCCTGGGGAAAAGCCCCCAGCCCAGGCCAGGCTGAGAAGGCCCAGGTGGCTTTGGCATCTCTGCCTCTCCCCTGCCCTGCCCTGCTCTGCCCCAGGCTCCCTCCCCAGCAGCAGTGACCCGCGCCCACCGGGGACTCCGGGACCTGGAATTGGAGCCCCCGGCCCAGTTCACCTCACCACAGTGGGCTCTGGCTCTTCTTCCTCCACCCATGTCCCCCTAGACAGATCCTCCCGAGCCTTCAAGGCCATCTCAGCCTCTGAGCTGACTCTGTCCACAGGAAGGTTGGGGGGGGGGAGTTGGAGTCCCAAGGTGATTGACTAGCAGACCAAGATTCAAATCCTGGTTCTGCTACTTCCTAAAGGTGTGTGGCTAGACTTCGGTTTCCTTCTCTGAACAAGAACCTTCCAGTTCTGACAATCCATCCACAATTCTCCTCCCAGATTTCCACCCTGTCTTCTGCCGCTGTGCCCTGTGCATGTCTGGTCCTCGAGGGCAGGGAGAAGCCCTAGAACAAGCCATCTTAGCTTCCTCCTGGACCTTTGACTTCCTGAAGGCAGGGACTTCCTCTTCTTCAAACCCAGAGGTCTCTGGTGCTCAGCCCCGGGGCTCTGTACACAGTAGGATGTTCAGAAATGCTTGTAGAGGGGCAGCTACATGGCACAGGGCCTGGATTCAGGAGGACCCAAGTTCAATTCTGGCCCCAGACACTTACTTTCCTGGCTGTGTGACCCTAGGCAAGTCACTTAACCCCAACTACCTAGAACAAAAAAAAAATTGCTTGTAGAAGCTGGAGGCAAAGGTGCTTGGGCTGGATCCCTCAACTCAGGGTCATAGAGGGCGACGTCCAGATGCTTCGGGACTTTTATAAAACGGAGGGGGATGAAGCACAGGTGATGTCTATCAGATTTATAGATGACCCCAAACCCAGAGGTCCGAGGCAGGACCTGACCGGCCAGAGCTAAGCTGAGCAGAAGAAGGGAGAGTTGGGTGTGGACAAATGGAAACTGACACTCAGGGTCAAAAAATCAATTTCACAAGAGCTCGTGCTCCACCCCCTTCCCCAAGGATTTTTAAAGCAATTGCCATGTGCTACATCAGTGTAGGTGCTGAGAATCCGGAGCCAAAATGGAAGCAGAAGCTTATGTTCTCTTGGGGAGGAAGCGATATATACACAGAAAGCTAAATACATAGTATGTATACATGTATTGTTTAACATATACTTTAACATATTTAACATGTATGGGACTACCTGCCAGCTAGGGGAGAGGATGGGGGAAGGGAGGGGAGAAGATGGAACAGAAGGTTTTGCAAGGGTCAGTATTGAAAAATTATCCTTGTATATATTGTAAATAAAAAGCTATAAAAAATTAAAAAGAAAGAAAGCTAAAATTATAAAATAATTTTTGGTTAACAATTGGAGAAATCAAGGTAGGAGGAAGTGATATTTGAACTGAGCTTAGAAGAAAGCTGGAGACACAACTTGGAGGTGAGGAGGAGTATGTTCCTGATATTAAGGACAGTTTGTACAAAGATATAGTTCTGAGTGCCGGAGCGGATACTCCTGGGGTATCTTCCGAGGCTCCCTAGTTCTGAGGTGCCGGGGCAGGCACTCCCAGGGTATCATCTGAGGCCCCCAGCTCTGAGAAGCCGGGGCCTGGATTCAGGGAGCAGGGCCACGTCCATCTGGGAAGAGTTCTAAAACAGAGCAGGGAATGAGCCGGCCGTCAGGGAGGGCATCCTCCCAGTAGCTCAAGAGTCCTTTCCAGAGGCCTTCCATACTTACAAAGTATCTTCCTCTCATCACTCTGGGGAGATCGAGAGGACGGCCATTATCCCTATTGATTGGGAACGGGAAGAAGCCTCGGAGACCACTTAGTTTACATTTCTCTTTAGATAGTGGGGAAACTGATCTGGAATTAGCCAGAGACAGAGCTGAGATTTGAACCTAGAACCCATCAGTCTAGAACCAGCACTCCGCACGGTGCCATGCTGCCTGCCTCCTGGTCATCTAGGGAAGAGAAGGGACCCCACGGCTGATGTCTGTTTGGGGTGCCTGGAGACTGGGCTCTGGTACAGTTCCATGTAAAACTCCAATTACTTGTTTTCTACATGGACTGAGAACAAAAGACTAGATGCTGTGGATTTGTGGTTCTCATGAAAGCCAGGGTTCTGGGCAGCTTGGGAATCTCCAGGGAGGTCATCCATGGGAGGTAGTTTGAGTCAGTCTCTGCTAGAGCCAACTCTGGTGTTCCCAGTAGAAGTTAAAAGGACAAAGCACTGAGGGCAGGGCCGGTGAGACATCCGCTAAGGGCCTCCAAGCAGTGAGGCACTCTGGGTGGTCCCATTTGAGGTTTTTGGACCAGAGTGGCTTGCCATTTCCTTCTCCATCCCATTTGACAGATGAGGAAATTGAGGCAGGCAGGGTGGAGTGACTTATCCAGGATCACACAACTAATAAGTCTCTGAGACCAGAGTGGAGACGCATGTTCCTGACTCTAAGCCTTCTGCTCTGTGTGCCATTGACACCCTCTAGCTGCCCTGCAATCCAACCAGGGAGGTACTTTGGGAATGGAGGAAAACCCACAATGTCCCTTGACCTCAGGGTGTTTACATTCTGACTAGAGGGGAGACTGCAGGGAAAGAGAAGAGAGATGTGGAGTCCTGGAGCCCACGGCCAGAGACCAACCTGCCTCAATTTCTCCAGGTTGCTCTCAGCCCCTTAAATTCAGAACTAGAACCACAGCTGATGCCAACTCTGTCCTCAGTCCTCAGAAAGCCCAAAGGGTCTTAGGCATCCATATTGGCCAGGGACCCTGCTGTTCTTGGTCCACCTTTGCCTTGGGATCGTGGCCTCTTGGGAAGCCTGGAAGGTCCGGCTTTGGCCCCTGGCCAGCCTGGGGCTGGTGCGAGATGGGAAAGAAGCGTTGCCTGGGATTTCTCAAAGGCGGAGAAGGCTACGGCCCAGTGCCCTCGCCCCTTCCGAGCGCCTCTCCCAAGGCAGGCACGGGGGAAGATAGGAGGCTTCCGCGCTGGGGTGGAGGTTTGCTGCGGTATCCCCCCATCACACGCGCTCACCTTTGAAACCAAGGAAGGAAAAAGTGAGTCATTTTTCCTACTTGGCAATCCCCTGCTCCGAGCCCAAGTCTTAATGGGGAACCAAGGGGCCCCCTCCTCATGTTCCCAGGCCAGGCAGGCCCGGCCCTGCCCTCCTCCAGGTACAAGAGGCCCTGATGATAGGGATAATAATAATAGCTACTTCCAGAGAACATAGCACTTTGCAAAACCTTTCCCTCCTGAAAATCCTGTAAAAGGCAGAGTTTAAAAATTAGCCCCATTTTTCAGATGAGAAAACTGAAGCTAAGTGTCAACTGGTGGGAGTCCCAGAACTGGCCCGCCCAGGCCTCTACTCATCACTGATGTTAAGCCCGGATCTCTTTCAGTGAGACCTATTTCAGAGGACAACTCCTCTGGGGAAGCTTCGTGGACCTCTCCCCACCCTGAATTTCTCTGACCTCTCTATCCTAACCCCAACTTGTCACATTTAATAATCGCCTCAGCCCAGGGCTGAGGCGATTACAAGCAGCCTATTCCTATCAGGCTCTAGTCGGTCTTTCCAGAATGGCTTCATTTTTATTCCTCTTCGTGCAGGGCTGGTCTGGCTCGCTGGCCAGCTCCAGGACATGACATCCCATATCCCACCTCTGTGCTTTTGTACAGGCGCCTGCTCCCCCAAGCCTGGAACGCCCTTTCTTTTCTCTCTGCCTCTGACAATCTTCAGTATTTTTCCAAGGCTCAGATTATACTGCTTCATAAACCAGGCAGGTCCCAATCCCTTCTCATACCCCCAAAATGCCTTCAAATAATAGTTTGTGTCTTCTTATCAGTCTGCGTGCAGGCGTCTGTCTCCCCAAGAGCACTTAATTTTCTCAAAAATGGAGGCTGATTTCTTTTCATCCCGACATCCCTAGTTTAACACATTGCCCTGCATATAACAGGTGATTAATAAATGTTGAATTGTTGAATGAATATTGATTAGAGTCTGTTCTGTCTGGGTCCCAGTGCTGGAGGGGAGGGGGAGACATAAGATCTTCATGACGAAAGGCAATTCCCTTCCCCTCCCAGATGCTTCCTCCTTCATCAAGAGGAGTGGCTGGAATGAAGGATCTCTGTGCTTAAGTCCGTCTCCGACTCCCATGATCTTATAAAAATCACCTAATTCCTGCTCTCAAGAAACTCCCAAATCTGGGGAGCTCCCCAGCTTGCAAGGTGAACCCCCAGGCCAAGTTGTCTCAGCTCAAGGTCCTCTGTGGGTCTGCCTTCCCTCAAAACCACCACTCAAGAGCCCCCATCAATGCGTTTGCCTTTATTAATCAGGCAGAAGCGCATAGCTGGTTAAAAAGCAGGGGCATTTAATGAAGCAACAGGAAGAAGCAATAAGGCATTCCCCCCATTAATCTGGGGTCATTATATCACAGATACACAGACCTTCAGAGTGGCCACACATTGGGAACGCCCACGGACAGACACGTACGTAATGGATGCGTATGCCTGGGTACATGCTTAAAAGGGCCCCCCCACAGGGAACTTGTGTGGGTAAGGCAAACATGTGGAGGGGTGATCCGTACCTGCGACAAAACAGAATGGCCGATGACTGTCCTGGCCGGACCCAGGCTTCCAGTTCTCAATACTGTGTAGTGTCTGCCAGACACACGACTTTGGCCTGGTACTGACTAGCTAGCATTCCTGGTCCCGGCTCCACTGAGTTACGAGGTTGTAGAGTTCCAGGGAACTCCCCGGGAAGAGGGAAAAGGGGGAGCCTTTTTCTTATAAGAAAAATAGATTCTACCTCGCTTTTTCAGTCTAAAGACCGGAGGCCTTTTATGGATCCCTGAGAAAACAGAGAACACCGAGACACCTGCCCATGGGACACTGGGAAAAAGTAAAAAACCCTTTCTGGCTTGTTTTTTTCTTTTAAGAAATGTTGTTTTGTTTCATTTAGAATCTTGACTTGGTGTATGAAAAAATGCTCTAAATCACTGCTGATCAGAGAGATGCAAATCAAGACAACTCTGAGATCCCACTACACACCTGTCAGCTTGGCTAGATGACATGGAAAGATAATGCGGAATGTTGGAGGGGATGTGGGAAAAGTGGGACACTGATACTTTGTTGGTGGAGTTGCGAATACATCCAGCCTTTCTAGAGAGCAATTTCAAATTATGCTCAAAGGGCTATAAAATGGGGCATCCCCTTTGCCGCAGCAGTGTCTCTACAAAAAGATCTTAAAGGAAGGAAAGGGACCCACATGTGCAAAACTGTTTGTGGCAGCCCTTTATTTCCAGAAACTGGAAATTGAGTGGATGCCCATCAGTTGGAAAATGGCTAAATAAATTGTGGTATATGAATATTATGGGATATTATTGTTCTGTAAGAAAGGACCAGCAGGATGAATACAGAGAGGCCTGGAGAGACTGACAGGAACTGATGCTGAGGGAAGGGAGCAGAACCAGATCTTGTACACGGCAACAAGATTATATCACAATCAACTCTGATGGACAGGGCTCTTTTCAACAATGAGGTGATTTGGGCAATCCCAATAGACCTGGGATGGAGAGCACCGTCTGCACCCAGAGAGAGGCTGTGGAAACTGAGTATGGATCACAACTCAGTATTTTTACCTTTTTGTTGTCGTTTGCTCACTTTTTGTTTTCTCATTTTTTTTCCTTTTTTGATCTGATTTTTCATGTGCAGCACGATAATTATAGAAATATGTATGGAAGAATTGCATATTTAACATATCATTGGATTATTTGCTCTCTAGAGTAGGGAGTGGAGGGAAGAGAGGGAGCAAAATTGGAACACAAGCTTTTGCAAGGTGAATGCTGAAAACTATCTTTGCATGTATTTTGAAAATAAAAAACTATTATTGAAAAAAAAACGAATTTTGACCTGGAAAAGCCCATTCTCACGTGTGCTTGGTACCACCCACACTCAGGTTTCTCCCAATCACTAACTGGTGTGAGGTAGAAAGCAGAAAATTCCTCCCAGATGCTTTAAGGAGATTGCCTAAGACTTAGGGTTTTCCAGAGTCCCTGGCACATAGTAGGTATTCAACAAATGGATATTGCCTGAATCCATGATGAAAAGTCTTCACCTTGGGTAACGAGCTCCCCGGAACCCAGGATGAGACCATTCCCACTGAGCTAGGGCCCACTTCTGAACTCTATTTCGACATCACTGGGATGTGGGTCTCCGTCAAAGGCCGTTCCTTAGAGATGGGAAGTTCTTGGGGCTTCCCATTTAATTTCTAGTAGCTAAATCATACTTAGTCATCATTCATGTGAAAGCCTCTAGCAAACTGCAAAGGATTCTGGGGTTCAGGCACCCCTAATTTCTTAATTCAAAAAACATAAGTGGAAGGGGGAAAGTCCTGGAAACACAATATGTGTGCATGTGACTTTTCTAGCTTTGAGTTCAAGCCCACCCTTACATATATGTTTAGAGTATGTTGAGAGCCAAGGAAAGGGCCCAGTAAGGACACATCTGAACGGGAGAGGAGCACCTTCAGGTGGGAGAATCATGACAGAGAGCACACCTGGGTGTAGAGCCAAATGAGAAGCAAGGACATCTTACACGTGGGAAGATACTTTGTGCAAAGATGCAGAGGTGGGAAATGGCAGGAGAAGTCTGGGGCACATGTAACATCTAGTTTAGCTGGCATATAGAATAGGTAAACAGCAGTCATTCAAAATAAAATAAATAGGAGCAAATCAACTAATATACAAGAATTTATTCAGCATTCAGCATATAACTTTCCCTCAGGGACTTTGCTTTCTTTCTTTTCTTTTTTCCCTGTGGCAATTGTGGTTAAGTGACTTGCCCAGGGTCACACAGCTAGGAAGTGTTAAGTGTCTGAGGCCACATTTAAACTCAGGTCCTCCTGACTTCAGGGTTGGTGTTCTATCCACCAAACCAACTAACTGCCCCCTGGGACTTTGCTTTCTAAGAGGGCACCAGATTATATATATATATATATATATAAAATCCAAATTATAATATATATGTGCATATATATATATATATATATATATATATATATATATATATATAAAATCCAGATTATACATCTGTGTGTGTGTGTGCGTGTGTGTGTATGTATATATAATCTGGATTTTATGCTGGTAGTAGCAGGAAGGACCTGAAGCTTATTTGTACATTTGCTGTATTCTCCTGATTCAAATCAGCCCCTACACTGGTTTTTATTTTGTATCTCCAGGATTAAACTAAGGCTCTCATATCCCACAAATGCATTTTGCAGTGGCTTTGATTCCCAGGCCCACAGATTAGATTTAGAGCAAGAAAACAGTGCATTTCACCCGCTCAGTTTACATATGAGAAATCTGTGGTCATCCCAGCTCTCCACAGCTGGCTTTACCCTCTTCAAACACTCTCCCTGCCCATCCCACTTCCCTTCTTAGCTCGCCTTCACCTGGGGCCATACGCTGGGGGATGATGAAAACTCCCAGAACTCCATGTGATTAGTGGCTTTAAGACTATCATTTATTTGTGAATAATATTCACAGTGTTACCATTTTGCCGTCATCTTCACCCCAGTTGCCACTGCCCATGCTCGGGCCCCACTGACTGCTCCCTTAGACGCCCCCCCCCCCAGCTCTAAAGCTATCCTAGCCCTTTGTTGGGCTCTCTGAAATTCCTGTTCTATAGGTAAGAGACTGTAATTCACCTTAAATGTTTTGCTTTCTCACTCCCTCCATCTTCTGTGTCTCACTGAGACCTGGCTCCCCTCTGACACGGATTCACCGGCCACTTTCCTAGCCCTGGATGTGCCCATTCCTCTGTTGTTCTCCCCTGCCCCCCTCGCTGGTCATGGCGGGAGAGGGAATGGACCCTGGCTGCTTCCAGGCTCTCTCTACCACCGTTGTCATCAAGGCGCAGGTGAGACTTTATTTGGTTCCTCTCTTACTTAGTTGAGATTCTGGTGGCTTCTCTCTCCAGACCTTTCTTCGAAAGGAGTCCAGTGTCTGGCTCCTGCTCTCTCTCCTTCCCAACTCTGACCCTCAGGCTAGAGATGCGATACATCGAGCCTTTCTCAAGTGCCCAGTTCCTCAGCTTGCCCGTGGCTCGTGACCTTCTCCTCCACCTTCCTTCGGCTCCAGCCAGGGCAGTTTACCCCCTTGATCTGGCCACTAATATCCCAGTTCCAGGTTCCCAAATGGCCCTGACCACAGTCTGTTGTCCTTCTACCCCACTGTGAGTCTTACACCCCAATCCCTGCTCTCCGGCCTCCCTGTGGCCTCCGATCCTCCACCCTGGCTCTTTCCCAGGCCTCCTCCCCTGCACTGGCCACCCTCTCCTCCCTTCTCCATCTTGACCCCTTGGTGAACCACTGTTTTCATCTCTCAAGGCCCCTGCCTCCTTATCCCCTCAAAGACCTCGGCCTCCCCACGCCCAGCCTTGGATTACTCTCACCATCTGCTGTCTGTGCTCCCACTCACCTGCTGCTGGGCTAAGCTGGAGAAAATCACCAGACCGTGCTGACCGCGCCGTTCCGAGTTTGGGTTACATAATCTGGCCGGGCCCTCTCTGTGCAAAGCAGCCCTTTCATATCCCCCTAATCGATTCACTATCCCCTTCTCCACAGGGCCTTGGCCAAGCTCTGTTTATCCCGCCTCAGATCAGGGAGAACTCCCCTCCACCCACCCTTGCCGGCAAAATCCTTGCTTTGTATTTCACTGGAAAGAAAGCGAGGCCCTTCCCCGAGAGCCCCCCCCTCCCGCCTCCCCGCTTCATCTCCCGGCACCCAGAGCCTCTGCCACCATCTCCTCCTCCCCCTGGCCCATATGGAGCTGGTTCTTTTCCTGCCTAGGCAAAGCCCTCCACATGTACAAGTGATGCCGCAACCTTCCTTCCTTGTAGATTGACTCTCCATCTTTCCTGGCCCCTCCATTATCCCTAGCCCCTCCATCATCTCCAGCTTCTCCATCATCCCTGATCCCTCCATCATCCCCAGCCTCTCCATCATCCCCGGCCCTTCCATCATCCCCGGCCCCTCCATCAGCCCTGGCTCCTCCATCTTCTCCCATCTCCCCTAAAATGTACCCATGTGTCCCTCATCCTCAAACAATGCTCTTGGGGGGATTCCCCTAGCTTGCACTCCATCCCTCTCCTCCTTTTGTGGCTAAGCTTTAGGAGAAAGCTGTCTGTCACGGCTGCCTCAACTTCCCCTTTTCTCACTCTCTTCTTAACTCCCCACAGGCTGCTTTCTGACTTCATCATGCAACCATGATCATGCTGAGGGATTCCCAGCTAACACCTTCCCCGGGAGCCTGTTCCGCCCCTAGAATGGAGCCCCGGACTTTTGACTTGTACCTCCAGGACTCTCCTTGGAGGGCGGGGGGACTCAAGGGCCCAGCCCAGACTCCAGTTTTGCTCCCTTGGCAAGACTGCTGGGAAGTTGGAAGGCCACGGCCTGGACATGGGTGTGGATGGGGCGATTAGAACTTAACCCCCTGAAACAGGACCCGAGTGGGGGGCGGCGGGCCCAGGGGCTGCCCTGGGAGCCCAGCAGGCTAAGTCCGTCCAGATGCTCGCAGGCAGCGCTCTCAGGCACCCCTCGAGCGGACGGGACCAGCAAAGCCGGGGGATCAGCCTGGCTGAGGGCAGATCCCGGGCCCAGCCGCTCCCTCAGCTGAGCCACACCCAGGCCAGGGCCCTGCTCAAAGGCCTGAGCCTCCAGCCAGATTCCTGCCCAAATTGGAGACCTCGTAAAACCTGAGGCTGAAACCTTAGTCTGGCCCTCAGCTGTCAGGCCGGGCCCGGGAGAGCCTCGCGATGGCAACTCTCACCCCACCCTCCTGCTCCAAGAGGCCCGGGCTCAAGCACCTTCTTACTGACGTGTCCGGGGCAGCTCGTGGGACCCTGGGGGCAGCTCAAGGGGCCATTGGGGCAGCTAATAGGGTCATGAGGGCAGCTCATGGGGCCATTGGGGACAGCCATGGGGGCAGCTCACGGGGCCATCAGGGCAGCTCAAGGGGCCATTGGAGACAGCCATGGGGGCAGCTCATGGGGCCATGGGGGCAGCTCACGGGGTCTCTGGGGGGTAGCTCATGGGGCCATGGGGGCAGCTCACAGGGCCATTAGGGACAGCCATGGGGGCAGCTCACAGGGCCATGGGGGCAGCCCATGAGGCCATCAGGGACAGTTCATGAGGCCTTCAGGCACCTTTGGGACCAGCCCGGATCCTGGGCCTCTGCCACCCCAAGGGCCTTCCCTCTGCGCCTCCGCTTCCGTACAACAAGAGGTTTGGACCCAATACCACCAGAGAGCCTCCGGCTTCCTCCTCTGCAGCTCTTTGAAACCTGGCCAGGAAGGGGGGGACTTGCCTCTACCTGTGCAGAGCCAGGTGATTCCCCCAGTCCCACAGAGCCCCGGTAGCTAGGCTGGCCCCTGGCCAGGGCCTTGTCCCAGCATGCATTGCCTGCCTGCTCGGGGGCTGCCCAGGGCAGGGGGCTGCACTGCTTGGCCCCCGCCCCAGTGTGGCGTGGAGCTCTGGGTGGCCCGAACTGTCCCGGAGGAGCCCCCGGGCTGGAGATGAAGAAGGGGGCCTTCCTCAGAGACATCACCCACCAGCCTCATTCGGCAAGTGGTGAAGTTTAGGTCTAGAGAGGGGCTGGGACGAGCACCAGGGGAGGACCCCAGCCAGGCTGGAACGGGCAGACATTAGGACAGAAAAGCAGTGCAGAGCGAGCTCCTGGGGTCCAGAGGAAGTCCAGGTTCTTCCCGCCCACTCCCCACTGGCCCAGGGCCAGGGCCCCCCTACCATCCTTTGGCTCCATCAGGGTAAGGAGCTGGATCCACTTCCCACCTTCTTTTCCAAAACCCGTTCCTGTCTCAGACCACTCAGCCCTCTGGGGGCCACTGAGAACACAGACCCTATTTCCCCCGATCCTCCTCTGCCCTGGGGTGGAGATGTACTTCCCTGCCTTTTGCCCAGCGAGACGATCGGGTCTGAATTTTCAAAAGGAGAGAACAGGGAGCTTTGGAGAAATAGCGGAGGATGGCGGTTTGGACTTGGGGGGGAGGAGAGAGCTCCCCATCAGAGGGGTCCGAGCAGCAGCCCCTTCCCAGAGGAGCCCTTGCCCTCTGGGGGGTGCTCTCAGTGGTCCCTTGCATCTCGGTCAGTGTTGGCATTCGAAGCTTGCGCTAATTAGAGAAGCCCGAGACAGGCCGCGAGAGCCCCCGCACAGGGCTGCCCCCCCCCCGTTACCTCCGTGCAGGAAGTGTTGGGGGGTGGCGGTCTCTGCCCAGCAGAAACATCTGTCTCACAATGGCCGGTCCACTCCAGCGCAGAGACAGCAAGGGGCCCGCCAGTGGAAGCTAGGGGGTCTCCCAACTCGACGGCATCGGTCCCTCCCGTGGGAGCGGCTTCCGGGAACCACAAGGGCCGTTTGAGGACCTCCAGGAACGGGAGGCTCGGCTTGTGGGGGCAGCCCCGCCACCTGGGGGCAGCTCTGGAGCCCTGGAAGTTCGGGGTTCTCCGGAGCTGAGGTCGGCCAGCCCCCAACTTCTCCTCAGCTCTAATTCTGCCTCTGGGGCCCGGGAGAACAAGTCTAATCCTTGTTCCACTTGACAAGCTTCTGATACGTGAAGACAGCTAGCGTGTCCCTCTAAGCCAAAGGATCATTGGATTTACCACAGGAAGGGGCCCAAAGCGGGGGGAACCTCTGCACGTCACAGAAAGGAAACTGAGGCCCAGGGAGCCACGGGGACTCACGCAGGCGGGGAGGAGCACGGCCAGATCGGAACTCGGGCCCTTGGCCCAGAGAAAAGGCTCTCCCAGTCCCCCGAGCCTCTCAGTCTTGTCCAGAACTGCCTCCCCACTCCACAGGCCAGGGTGAGCTGGGGGGCTCGCCTCCCACAGTGCCTGGACATGTGCCCCTATCTGGGCGTCTCTCCCTGCCCATGGGGACAGAACCCGCTGACCTGGGCGGAGGAGGGCCAGGGCTGCAGGAGGTGGGCCGGGCCTGGGATCTGGCTGGCGAGCTGCCTGCCCCTCCCCCTCTCTACCCCCCTAAACCCAGCTGGGGACTCTGGGCAGGTGCTTGGGTCTCAAGTCCCTCAGGTTCCCTGCCTGCTCTGGGGGGTGGTGAAGGGGGAAGGGAGTGCAGAAGTGAGGGGGGGTTGCTGAGGAGGGGCCCACAGTGAGAGGAATGAGGATTCCCCACAGGTCAGTGTATATGGTTCCAATTCTTCAAGGCCCGCCCACCCTCACACAGCTGGGACAGGACTGACCAAAGGGGGGTGCTAAGCTTGATTCCCACCCCAGCCTCAATCTAAGTAACTGGCCAGCACCCCACCGCTGCCCCTGCCCCCCTTCCCAGAATCCTCTGGTTCGCTCTGGCTTGGCTCCCTGCTCAGCTGGTCCAAGGGCTCTGTGGCCAGGCTTCTGGCCACGTCTGGGGGCCGTCTGCCGTTGTCCAAAGGGGCCGGGTCGGGCCTGACCGAGGGGCTGGAAATACCTCTGGCTCCGTTGCTGTCATAACGCAGGCGGGTGATGGATGGCCCTCCTGGCCCGGCCCGGCCCCTGGCTCCGGGGTTTCCCGCCCTCCAAGGCTCGGGACAGCGAGTGACTGAAGCCAGAAGGGTCTTGTGTCATCCAGCTCTCACGGAGCCAGACCCCTTTGGGGGACTCGCAGCCGTGGGGCACGACAGGGGGAGGCTGTTCTACGCCGCACCAGAAAGGTCCGCTGTTGTCTCTGTCTGCCCACTACTGTTATCGCCAAGATCACCAGACACGGCTGCCCCATGCTCACGGGACAGTCTTCCCCACGCTCACAGGACTGTCCTCCACACACTCACAGGACTGTCCTCCCCACGCTCATGGGATAATCCTCCCCACACTCATGGGACAGCCCTCCCCACACTCACAGGACAGTCCTCCCCACATTCACGAGACAGTCCTCCCCATGCTCCCAGACAGATCCTCCCCACACTCACTGGATATGTCCTCCCCATGCTCACAGGGCACATCCTCTCCCACTTTGCACAGCCGATGGAGGCCCCGTGGCCCCTCCATTATCTCCCACCTGTTCCCACACCTTCACCCCCTTGGGACTTTCCCTCTTCTTGTGTCTAGTCTAAGCTGTGCAAGCTTCTCAGGGCTCCGTCTGCAGCCTCCGGAGATGGGGAACCCTCCTCTTCTCCAAAGCTGGCCCTCTGCCTGCCCCTTCCAGCTCGTCCCTCTCCCTTCTCTGGGACTTGTCCCACCATTTTGGCCCCCGGGGAGCCCCAGTCTTGGTTCTTCTGAGCCTCCCTCTGGTCCCCAGCAGCTCCTGACCTTCCCACCCACCGAGGGCCTGCTCTTGGATGCCCCTAGAGTTGCTGACCGCATCCTCGTGGGAGCCGAGGCTAGCCCTTCCCTCCTCTTCTCCTCTCCCTGGAGGCAGGGGCTTAGAACATGAACACGCCAACCTCGCTTTGTGGGTGACAGAGTGGGCGTGTCCCTGCGACCTCGGAGCCGCGGAATCCAGCCCCCCGGTCCGGCTTCTTGCCTTGTGTCCCAATGGGCTTTCTTCATCATTTCTTTCTTCTTCTTTTTTTAAATAGCCTTTTATTTACAGGTTATATGTATGGGTAACTTTACAGCATTAACAATTGCCAAACCTCTTGTTCCAATTTTTCACCTCTTACCCCCCACCCTCTCCCCCAGATGGCAGGATGACCAGTAGATGTTAAGTACATTAAAATATAAATTAGATACACAATAAGTATACATGACCAAACTGTTATTTTGCTGTACAAAAAGAATCAGACTCTGAAATTTGTACAATTAGCTTGTGATTTCTTCATCATTTCATCTGGGACATTCTCCCTTGGAAGAACCTAGGACCGAGCTCTCTTCCACTACCTAACTCAGGAGGCTGCTGCTCTAAAATCAGCCATCTCCTGCGCCTCCTTAGGAGATGTCCCTAGCCCCCAGAACCAGACTCTCCACCTGCCTCTGACCACTCAGCCTCTTCCCCTAGCTCGGTCCATTCATTTTTTTTCTCTCCTCCCTCTCTCCACAATGATCTCATTATTCTCCTCTCTCTTGACTAGCACCATTTTTCATTTCTGTTCTTGTATCCCCAGTACATTCCCCTGCACACAGTAGGTGCCTCATAAATGCTTATTGAATGATGACTGCTCCAATTTTACCTCTGTGTCCCCTCTTGCATATAATAGGTATCATAATCCATGCTACACTTGCTGACAGATTTATCAATCCAGAGCAGGCAGTTTCATTTTGGTCTCAACAGGACGGCCATCATTGCAATTCAGTTCAATAAATATTTGCTAAGCACCTACTGTGCGCCAGGCATTTTGCTGAACAATTTACAGCTTCACTGGCCTGGTGCCTCATCTTCCCGCTGAGACCTGGGCTTCCCTCTGGGTCCCCAGCTCTGACGGGTGATTTTCTGACCTATTTTGCCCGGACCTCCCAACCATCTGTGGGTGCAAGTACTCCCCTGTGCAAGTACCCTACTTCCTCCCGAGCCAGTCTGGGAGAAGCCCCCCAGTCTCTGAGCTCAAGGAGCCTCTGAGAGCAGCTCTTCTTTTGCGCCTCACTCCGAGGCCCATCTACATCTAAGCCGTCATCCAGGACATCCCGTTTCTTTGCGCAGATCTCAGCATTCAGATTTTCCTTAGAGAAGCCTGTCAGTTGGAGTGAGAGATCTAGCTTCCAGTCCTGGCTCCAAGTCTAGCTGGGGTTCCTGGGCAAGTCACTTTCCATTTCTGAACCTTATCTGTAAAATGGGCTTATAGAATTGTATGGGCTTCTCCATTTCATGTCTTCACTGAGCAGTTTGGGAGAAAGTACTTTGTAAACCTCAGAGCATTAAAGAAATGTAAATTGCTGCTATTAGGTAAGGAAGCCCCCTGGGTCCTCACCCCAGGGGCGACCTCAGACCAAGGTCTATTCTTTTAGTTTCTTTGCTTCTGGCAGCTTTTGCTGTATTGTGTTGCTAATTAGGCTCACACTAATTAAATCCAGGGCTTAAAGACTTTCAGTGGTCACTTACTACTGAAGGAGAAGGTAGAAACTCACTTGGATTTAAAACCTCCTACAATGTATCTCCTTTTTTAGTCTTGTTACATATTACTCCCCTTTAAAATACTCTACAATTCGACCACCATGAACTACTGCTTGTTCTTTGAATTTGGCTCCATCTTTCCCACCTCCATGTCTTTGTCTACAAGGGGCTCTTTCCTCAGCTCTGCCTCCTAGAATCCCTGCTTTTTTCAAGACATACTGGAAATGCCCTCTTCTAAGGTCTCAGCTCTGACATCTCCTGTTCTCAGGCCCCTCTCAGCCCTGACACCCCCAGTTCTAAGCTCCCTCCCAGCCCTGACGTCCCCTGTTCTAAGCCCCCTCCCGGCCCTGACATCCCTTGTTCTAAGTTCTCTCCCATCTCTGACATTTTATGATTTTTCCATGGGAGAGGAGCAATCAGGGAAGGCTTCCCAGAGGAGATGGTATTTGAGTGAACCCTTAAAGAATGGGTGGAAATTCTTCATGGGAAGAAGGTGAGGGAGGACATTCCAGATCTAGGTAATGTTCTAGGTACAGTTGCATTAAGGGAACAAGGAGCAGTGGAGTCTGTCTGAAGAACAGGGTGTAGGGGAGGGGGTGATGAAATCAGCTTAGATAAACTGGTGGCAGATTGTGGAGGGCCTTGATTGCCAGGATAAGAGTTTTAACTTTATTCAAAAGCAATAGAATAGATGAAAGGTTTTCAGCAGAGAAAGGACAGGAGCTGATTGGTGTGAAGGATGGCAATGGATTACAGAGACCGTGTCCGGAGGAAGGTCAGAGGATGGAGTGGAGGGCGGCCCTGTCTGTGACTTCTGATCAAAATAGATAGTAGTGAGCTCCCCGTCAAGGGAGGTCTTTAAGCAGAGGTTTCATGAACTAATCAGGAAACAATAAATCCTGTTTGGGGAGTTTATAAAGCATTTCCCCCCTTGAAACCACCATATGATGGAGGCGGTGTCAGGGAGAAGGATCTGAGGCTCAAATATGGGTGGAACTTACCTGAGGTGGCACCTCTAGCACTTCTGAGGGCTGCCTCAGACAAGATGCCTTCTGGGAGAATCCTTTCTTTTTTTAATTTATTAAAGCTTTTTCTTTTCAAAACACATGAAAGGATAGTTGTCAACATTCACCCTTACAAAACCTCATGATCCAAGTTTTCCTCCTTCCCTCCCCACCCCCAGACAGCAGGTAATCCACTGTAGATCAAAGGTGTGCAATTCTTCTCTCTCTATTTCCACACTTACCACGCTGCACAAGAAAAATCAGACCAAAAAGGAAAAAATGAGAAAGAAAAAAAGCAAGCAAACGACAACTAAAAGAAGTGAAAATGCTGTGTTGTGATGCGCTCAGTCCCCACATGGGTGCAGACCGTTCTCTTCATCCTAACTCTATTGGAACTGGCCTAAATCCCCTCATTGTTGAAAAGAGCCACAATCCACCAGAGTTGGTCCTCATATAGTCTTGTTGTTGCCATGTATGTATGATGATCTCCTGGGTCCTGCTCACTTCCCTCAGCACCAGTTCCTGTAAGTGTCCCTGAAATCCTCCTGCTGCTCATTTCTTACAGAACAATAATACTCCATTACATTCATATATTTATTCAGCCATTCTCCAAAGGATGAGCGTCCCCTCAGTTTCCAGTTTCTTGCCACTACAGAAAGGGCTGCGATAAACATTTTTGCGCACCTGGATCTCTTTCAATGCTAGTTCTAGGATCCAAGGTCAATCCCTCAAGGATCTGATTTCATCATTCCACCAAAACAACCCGCCATCCCTTTAAAAAATGAATAAAGAAGTGTCTGAGAGGTCAAATAGATCACTCAAGGTCACCTGGCTCATAAAGGTCAAGGGCAAGATTTGAACCTGAGTTTCGCTGCCTCGAATTTCTCAGGTCTGTTGCTCTTGTTGCTGCCACCATTTCCCTGTCTGTGCCATAAGGGTTAAAAGAAACAAAAGCTGGCACCTGCCCGGGTCACTAAGTTCCTATTCTCATTTCCCAGCATCCCTCCTGGCCCTGGCTCTGAGAGTTTCGCCGAGATTTCAGCAGGGGAGGGGTGGGGCGGGTTCCCGGGGGTGGGGGAGGAAGGGGGGTGTTGGGCCTTGGGCTTTGTCCCAGGCTCGGGGTTCCTGCAGCTGTCCCCTGAGGACACGGTGTCTCTATTATCGCCACCACCCCACCCCGGCAGCAAACTGAGATGACCTCAGAATGTGTCGGCCCCCAGCCAGGCGCCCTGACCTTCCCCGCCGGGCCCCTGCACCTGGCCAGGGCTGACAGAGCTCTCTATTCCGGGGTCCCAGGCCCCAGCTGCCTTAGGGAGTTATATTTAGGAGGGAGCTGGGGGTGTCTCCGGGGCCAGCTGACCCCCTTGGCCCAGAGAGCCCTCCCTGTAAGCCTGGAGCGTGGGCTGGAGTCAGTGGCTGACATGGAATGGCCCGACTGGAAGGGACCTTGGAAGCCTGAGTTCTAATCCCTGCTCTGCCTCTTCCTACCTGGGGGGGGTCCTTTCTGAGGGGGAGTCCTTTCCCAGCGGGGGGGTCCTTTCCAAGGGGGGGGTCCCCACCCTCCACCTCCCACCCCTCTCTGTGTCTTCTGTAATATGAGATGTTTGGGCTACAGGACAGAGAGGGAAAGGGACTGACTTTGGTGTCGGAGGACTTGGAGTGAGCCGTGTCTTTGTGACCTTTTGCCCGTCGGGGGCCTCCATTGCTTCCTCCATAAAATGGCTGGACTCGACTTTTGGATCCTTTTGGATCCCTTCCCTCTCTAGACTTGGGATCCCAGCCCAACATCGCTAAGTTACAGAAAAGGAGACCAAGTCTCAAAGCCATCTGCAAAGGCCTCATGGTGAGTCACGGCAGGGAAAGGACAGTCCCAAAGGACCTTACCAGTCACCCAGCCCGGTCCCCTCATTTTGCAGCTAAGGAAACTGAGGCCCAGAGAGAACGATGGACCAGCACCCAGTGCTGGTGGCAGAATGGGATCATCCAAGTCCGATGCCCTGGTGGGACTGTCTCTCCTGAGCCTAGAGGGCCCGGGATGGCCGGGGGGGGGGGGAAGGCAGGGGGAGGCTGTGGGGGAGACCGGGCCTCACGCCTGGCCTGTAATTTATGGGACCTTGTGCTCCGAAAACTAATAAAACCAGTTTGAGCTTCCACTTGGCCGTGATTAATGAGGGGTCGCTCCATCATCCCTGCTCGGCTCAGCCTACACGAGGAGACAAAAATATACAGATTACGGGAGAAATCGGGAATTAACAAAACATCTGTTAAGGGAGCGAGGAATGTCCTGTCAGGACCCATCATAAATCAGGGCTCTCACCCCACCCACCGCTGCCCCCCCAACCGTCTCCCATCGGCTCCAAGGAGTTGCCCAAAGACTTGGGGGCTCCCTGGAGGAGGGGGCCCAGAGCAGGCCCTAGAGAGGGAAAGGGCAACTCCCGTGGCAAGAATCAGAAGGAGGCACCGATGGTTGACACTGTAGCCACCCCCAGGAACCTTGCCCTGGCCTTCCTGCCTCCCACTTTTCTGCGGGTCAATAAATAAAGAACGAATCAGCCTGCTGGAACAGAGAGAATTCTGGTCTTCGGCTTAAGGAGACCTGGATTCAAATCTTGCCTCTGAGAAATACTAGACAACATGGCCCCTTCCCCAGGAAGACTTGTCTGAATGGACCTGAGCTCTAGAGAAAGACGTAGCCTTCGGGCACTAGGCTAAGGCAAGGCTCCACTGGGTATTGCTTGACAGGGTATATTTGTTCCAGACTTGTTTTCTTTTCCTCTCCACTCTAATTGAAAGGCAGGAGAGAAAGAAAATATTTTTGCTAATGGACAACAATTAAATTAGAATTAGAGTCTTTGAAGGCAGGGACTGTGTCCCTTTTGTCTTTTTATCTCTAGCACCAAGTACCGTTCTTGGCACACGGTAGGCATTTAATGAATGTTTGTTGATTGACTGATTGATACGGCAAATAAAATCCTATCTCAAGAGCCAAGGAGCCCTTAGGAGTCTCTAAGTGCAACCTGGAGTTCTGCTGTTGGGAGATCACATTAAAAACAGCAGAGATGGGACTCGGACCCAGGTCTCCTGCCTCCTCCCCTTAAATGACTTTGCTGTTCTCAGTAGTACAATCATCCATGTTGACCCTGGAGGATTTATGATGAAAAATCTCATTCATACCCAGAGAAGGAAGTGATTGTGTCTGAATACAGATCGAAGCAGCCTCTCTTTTTCTCTTTTTAAAAGCTTAATTTTTCTGGAGGGTTTTTAATCTTCAATGGGGTAAAAGATCTGTTTTCTTTTGCAATTTGACTTTCATGGACATGTTTGGCATAATTTTCTTTGTTTCCTAATTGCGAGGGGGGATAAGGGAGGGAGCCTAGAACTCTAAATTTTTCAAAAGAAATATGAAAAAATTCTTTGGAATGGAACTGGGAAAACGATTAAATAAATGAATAAACAAAGAAATTTACCACTGTTTTCGCTCTGGAAGCGTCAGTTTATCAGCATTCTTCCTAAACTGCATCACCCAAAACTAGACTTGGTGCTCCAGTGGGGTCTGAGCAGGAATATCCCCTTCCGTGTCCCATATCCTGTGCTTTTCATCTCCAGGTAGGAAATTACTAGCTGAGACCTCTCCCTGTCGGTCCCCACTCCGAGAGCCTCTGGCCAAGTGGAGGACAAGGCCCATCGGACGGAACTCAGATCTCTGCCCATACTCCTGACTCTCAGGCTGCCCCTTCCCCCTTGTTCTGACAGGCAGTGTGGTGTAATGGGAAGTCCTCTGGGTTTAAAACAATAGAACACCCAGATCTGAAGCCTTTCTCGCCTTCCATTTCTTTGCTTGTTTGAAGACGTCAAAATCCCCTTTTCTGGACCAATTTTCGCCTCTGTAAGAGGCAGTTGGACTAATTGGTCCCTAAGGTATCTCCCTGTCTCCTCCCAGTTCTAAATCCCAGAAATCCCTCCCCCAAGTGATCATTCAGTCATTTAATCAATGTTTTTATGACCCACTGGTGGGTCAGAGGCTGTGGAAGCTAAAGAGACAAAGACAAAAAGGACAATCCTGTCCTTACATTCTACTGGGGGGAAAATAATATGTACACAGAAAGGTCCAACAGGGCAGAGAGTCAGAGAGGGACTCAGGCAGTAGGTGGGACTTTTGAGGGATTCTAACAGGTAGAGGTGAGGGAGGAGGGCACTCCTGCACAGGGGACAGGAAGTGGAACGACTGTCTAAAGGGTTAAAGAAAGTATGAATTTGGAAGGAAAAGTTGGACTCAGATGGTGACAAAAGCAGGAATTTCCATTTAGTTCCAGAGGCAATAGGGAGCCATTGGTTTCTCTTGAGCTGGAGTAGATCAGAGAAGAGAGACAGGGAAACCCATTTGGAGGTCGAATTTCTGCTACATTCGAAGGGAGCAGTAGACTCCAGCTTTTGGGGTCCAATCCAAGCAACTTGGCTGCTGAGTTGATGACTGTCCACTCTGCTGACATATTTGGCTCTTCCCAGCCCCCTGCCCTGAAAGTCTTGGGGTGCCCCTTTTCTTCACCAACACATTCACACAAGTTCAGGGGTTAATGGACAGTCACGAGTTCCCCCACCTTAAACTCCTTCAGTTTTTCTTTCCCAGTCAATTCCCTAAAATTTCTGTAGGAACAGAGAGGATGGTGGGAAGGGGAACTTCAGGGGCCACAGGTTGGCACATCCTGCCCCTAATTATCCCACACCAATTGTCCGCAAAGCCCTGGGGACCCCTGAAGTCTGAACAGGGGAGAAACAGCCTCTCCCCCAACATGATTCTGTAGAAGGGCAGGGACGAGACCTTACTCCTGCAAGGTTTCATTGGGGAGACACGGTCCAGTTGCCCCCGGGAGCTTCTGGTTAAGGAGCCCAGGGCCCGGGTCTGACAGGGAGCTGGCTTGTTCCTCCCGGAGCCCCCGGTCTAAGGCGGGAGGCAAAACTTGGTTTGTGGGAGACTGACAAGAAATGTAGCCGGGTGACCAGCATCATTGGCATCCCCTGTGTGCCGGGCCCCGGGACCACTTTATAGTTTACTAATAAGTTACAATTCAATTTTTAGTTCATTAAAATTCAATTTTTAAAAGGCAAAAGCACAACAAGCGCCGCCTTCTGGGGCCTGACTTTCTAATAGGCCACACAGCATGGGCATGTCTGTGCGGCCACAGAAGGGCTGCAGGGGGAAGTGGGGAGGGGGCCGTTACCAGGAAAAGCCCTCAGTCAGGGCCCCCCACTGAGCCCAGCCTCACAGAGACTCAGGATTCTGGCCTGAGGAAGGAGTTTCCAGGGGGGGGGGGTCCTTGCCGCTTCTCCAGGGCCGCCCTTTGGAGGGAAGGAGGCTCCGGGCTGGTTCCTGGGGAGGAGGCGTTGCCCCCAGCCTCTCACAGTTGGAAAGGGAGAGAGGGAGGCCCAGTCACTGCACCCCAGGGGCCCAGGCCGGGGCAGGTGAGACATTTCCAGCTGGGATGGACTTGACCCTTCTCGACAATGCGGCGGTTCCAGGCAATTCCAATAGGGGATGGGGAAGGCCGGTTCCTGCTAGAGAGGGAACCATGAAGACCAGACGTGGATGGAGCAGAGCACTGTCACCTTTGCTTGCTGGCTTCTTATTCCTCGTGATTTCCCCTTGCTCTGATTTTTCTAGAACAACATGACAAATATGGAAATGGGTTTAAAAGGATCATGACTTGTCTCAGACCACTTGCTCTCTTGGCCATGAAGATGGGGAGGGAAGGAGGGAGGGAGAAAAATGTGGAACAGAAAGTCGTGAAAAACAAATCTTGGAAACGATCTTTGGGAAAATAAAATACTCCTGCTTTTTCAAAAAAGAGATTTAGAGAACTGCCTGGGATACTCAAATCTTCCTACTCTCCAAAACTAGTTCTCTGTGTCTCTTTCTGTCTCTCTGTCTCTGTCTCTCTCTATCTCTGTCTCTGTCTCTTTCTCTGTGTGTCTGTTTTTGTCTTTCTCTGTGCATTTCTGTCTCTGTGTCTCTGTGTCTTTGTTTCTCTTTTTCTTCCTATCTGGCACTGTCTCTGTCTCTCCTCTATTTCTGACTCTGACTCTCTCCCTTTCTCTCTCTCTGTCTCTCTCTGTGTCTGTCTGTTTCTCTTCCCCTCCCTTCCTTTCTGTCTCTCTCTCCCCCTCCCTTCCTCTCTGTCTCTTTCTGTCTCTCTCTTTCTCTCTGTGTCTCAGTCTGTCTCTGTGTCTGTCGGTCTGTCTTTCTCCCGAGTTACCTTTGAGGGACTGTCCTGGTTTCTTTTCTTTGGTCCTCCTCCCCGCCCCCCCCCCCGCCCCAAGCTGCCCTCTAACCCCAGACAGACAACATCCTCTGTGGGGTGGGGCAGGATGTGGGAGGTCTGGGCTCCCCGGTGAGAAAGGAAAGCCTTCTGCCTAGGTACCCAGGGATGGTGCTCGGAGGGCAGAAGGGAGGAGAGGAGCGCGCCCTTTCGTTTCCTGCCCCGTGGTCCTCAGGGGGTGATAACAGGAAGGGGTCCAGCTGTCATTTCCTGGATTTCTGGGTCCATTTCCCACCAGTCCAGGGTGTGACTCACCCCATGACGGGGAGAGCCCCAGGCTTCCTGACCCTGGGATTTCCCTATTGCGGGGCCAGACACCTGGCCAGGAGAAGGAAGGGCCCCTGGTGTGCTGCTGGGACTACTGGAATCCCTCCAGCACCCCCCTCTACTTCCCTATGGGGGTGGGGGGACAATTCTAGGGGCAAGAAGCAAGGGACTGTGGGAACTGATTCTAGCCCCAGGGCACCCCCTCTGATAGCCTTGGAATAGGAACCAGGCAAACCTTTCCAAGACAAGAGCCCCCGACTGAGGCCCCCCCGGCTTGCTCTGTTTTACCTCTGGACTTTCAGCCCCCTGGCTCTCCCCCTCAGGCCCAGCCTCTGCTCCACCCCAGGCCCCCACTGGGGTCCCCAAACCTATGCCCTCCCAGAATGCTTTGCCTGCATCCTGCTCGGCTCCTATTCTCCAGCCTTTCCCTGGACCACGTCCCTGTGCTACATCCAGCCTTGGTAACTGGGACATTTAATGGGACCAATTAGAGCTTGGAAATGGCCAATGGAGGCTTGGCTTCTTGTTTTACCAGTTGTCCAGACTTTAGAAAGGGTTGGAGGAAGTGCATCTTAAAAGTGTGTCGTGTCCATTTTCTCCCACTCCCAGAGTTGGTTGTTAAGCATTTACTAGCTCACCCCTGTTCTCAGCTCTCCCTTCCTCTTGTTCCTACTCTCAGAGTGCAGAAGCCTGGGGCCCAGCGTCTGATCCACCCCCCCCCCTCCCTGTGGCCTCCCCTCCAGCCCAGCTCTAGACCTGCAGCCTCCAGCCTTTCCCCCCAGAGCCTTTGGGGGAGTCTGGGACTGTGGTGTCATAGGAGAGGGGCAGGGACTGGACCTGGGGTCTCGCTCCCAAAGAGAGGACTCTGCTCCCACTGGCCGTGGTCAGCCTCTCCTCCTAGAACGCTGCTCAGGGCACTGAGAAGTGCGATCCTTGTCTAGGGTGCTATTAGGGGTGGCCCCTCTCTGCCCATTCCATTCTCCTGCCTCCCTGGCACTTGTTTCTAGAAAGATCATGTGCCCATTTTACTGATCAGAAAAGAGGCTTAAGGGGAAATAAAAGAAAAACAGCCATTTATAGTTTTACATTAAAAATAGATATTATCATAATATAACAAAAATAAACAAAAGCTTTACATGCATCTTTTCATTTGAACCTCTCAACAATCCTCTGAAGTGGGTATTTGGGGCATTGTCAGCCTGTATATGAGGAAACTGAGTCTCCGGAGAGTTTATCCACTGGTCAGGGCCACAAGGGATGTGACCGAGCCCGGGGCAGCTGAGACTTGTGCCCCTTCCCGGTCTCCAGCAAAGGTTTACTCACAGGATCCCAGGACGAGATGGGGGAGGGGCTCAGAGACCATCTAGACCAATCTCTTCATTTTCCAGAATGGGGAAGCCGAGGGAGACCCTGAGAGGGACAAGAACTTGCCCAACACCAGACACCACAAGGTTGGGGCTGTGACAGGGGGTCCTCTGGCTGCAAATGGGACTGTACTTTGCCTAGGATGGTGCTTGGGCCCAGGCTGGGTACTGCGGGTAAGAGCACTCCTGATGGTATCTGGGAAAAATGGCCCCTGAGAGGAGGGGTGAGGGCACTGACTGGGCAAAGCCTTGGAGGGAAGAGATGCTCAAGGGGAGGAAGGCGGTGGGAAGCAAGGACTATGGGAGAGCTCAGAGCTGGGGGGGGGGTCTGATTCTGTCACTCATCAGCACGCCTTTATCCAATGCAGAATTAAAGCTTGGAAGGCGTCGGGCCCACCCAGATCCTCGGGCCTCCACTGGACGCCTCTGGATCAAGTTGACATCAAACCATAAGAACGAATGACTCTGTGGCTGAGTAAGTTATGGGATATGAATATAATGGAATATGGTTGCTCTGGGCTGATTTCAGAGAAGCCTGAAAAGACTTCCACCAACTGATGCTGAGTGAAGTGAGCAGAACCAGGAGAACGTTGTACACAGTAACAGTAAGATTGCGTGATGATCAGTTGTGATGGACGCTGCTCTTTTTTATTGTTATTATTATAGCTTTTTATTTACAGAACATATGCATGGGTAATTTTTCAACACTGACCCTTACAAAACCTTCTGTTCCAAATGTTCCCCTCCTTCCCCCACTCCCTCCCCCAGATGGCCAATATATGTTAAATATGTTAAAGTATATGTTATATTTAACATGTATTGGCCAACCTGCCATCTGGGGGAAGGGACTGGGGGAAGGAGGGGAAAAATTGGAACAAAAGGTTTGGCAATTGTCAATGCTGCAAAATTACCCATACATATAACCTGTAAATGAAAGGCTATAATAAAAAAATAAAGTATATGTTAAATCCAACATATGTATCCATATTTATACAATTATCTTGCTGCACAAGAAAAATGGGATCAAGGAAGAAAGAAGAAAAAAAACCTCAGAAGGAAAACATAATGCAAGCAGACAATAACAGATAGAGTGGAAATGTTGTGTTGTGGTCCACACCCAGTTCCTCTAGTTGTCTCTCTGGGTGTAGATGATTCTCTTCATTACGGAACAATTGGAACTGGTTTGAACCTTCTCTTTGTTGAAGAGGGCCGACGGCTCTTTTTAACCCTGGGGTGACACAAGGTAGTTCCAATAGACTTGGTTTGGAATGTGCCATTCATATCCAGAGAGACAACTATGAAGACTAAATGTGCATCAAAGGATAGTATTTTCACTTTTTTTATTGTTGTTTGCTTATTTTTTTTTCTTTATCGTTTTTTTTTTCCTTTTTGATCTTTTTTTTTTTTTTTTTTTTTTGCTCATGAAAATACCTTTGGAAGAACTGAACACATTTAACCTACATCAGATTGCTTGCTATATTGGGGAAGGGAGAGGGAGAAGAGAGGGAGATAAATTTGGAACACAAGATTTTGTGAAAGTGAATGTTGAAAAATATCTTTGCATGTATTTGAAAAAATAAAATACCATTAAAAAAATACTCTGACTTTGACAATTCAATCAGTTTTAAACCCACTTAAATGTCCTACTATCTGGCACCATCTCTCTATTTTGTCCACAAGGCAGTGGATAGAACCCTGGGTCCCGGTTCAGTAAGACCTAGTATGAGCAGCTTTGTAAAATGCTTTGTTGGAATCCAACGTGACCTGTAGCTCTCATAATCCCTTTAATAAAAATTTAAAAAACAGTCAGCAAGTATTTATTGAGCACCTCCTAGGTGCCAAGCACTATACCAAGCTCTAAGGACCCAAAGAAAGTCCCTCACATTAGAAAGTAAGGCTAAGCAGAGGTTCTTGATGGATCCATACTAGCTTTAGAATCACAGCTTCTTTTCTAGACAATCACTGGATCTTGTTAATAAGATGTTCTAGAATTTGTACCAAGTTCCCTGGTCAATAGTTTGTAGAATCTGTTCTCTTTCCTTTTTTTTTTTTTTTTTTTTTTAGAAAATCGGGCAATCACCTATCCTTCCTGAGTGTTTCCATCATTCTCCTTATCAACCATCTTCCAAATATCAGTGAGAATCATAGAAACGAAAGATAATTTCATTTAAGTAAATGACAAGAAAGAAGATAACAAATCAAAGCTTTGAGAGATGCAGCCAAAACAATCAGCCCTTAGGGAGATGGTCATATCTCTAATCCCTTTCATCAACAAGAGAGAAAGAAAGAGAACAGATCTACAAATTAGGCAAACAACAACAACAAAAACAAATGACAACTCCAGAAAATCAACTAATTAAAAAACTCCCGAGTGAGGACCAAAAGAGATATTCTGAATATCAAAAAGAGATCAATAAATAGTTACTCAGCAATCACTTCTGAGGGTTCCTTCAGTGGGAAGGTTTCTCCCTCCCCATCTCCTTATTTATTTTGAGTCTTGTTGGCCATCTTTCTTCTGATCTTTATATTGTGAAAGTCATTGAGAAAATGGAAATAAAGAGTCCAACCTCTTCACCTTCTGTCCACTAACTCCAAGGACTAACCACTGACAAATGGTTTGATTCCTCTTTTGATCCTTCTCATTTCTTCTCATAGTTTTGTTTTTTTTTTTTTTTTTTTTTTTTGGCCAAGTAGTTTCTCACTTGTTGAGAAGGGGTTGGGGTACATGTATATAATGTTGGGTTATATTTTTTTGTGTTATAATTTAATGAAATGATCTTTGTACAGCTGAGCACAGTGCCTAGAATGGTAGATTCGATATAAAGGCTTATTCCCTTCCCATCCTTTTCCTTGTAAGAAACAATTAATTTGAAGAACAGAGAAGCATAAGACGATTTCTACGAGCTGATGCAGACCCAGAATCAATAACCACAATGACTCTTAAGAATGTCATCACAAGGAATGAGAACAATAAAGCCACAGAAACCAGATGTTGGGAAATTTAATGCTCAAGCTTCCTCCCCCACCACACACACTCAAGACCCCCTCCCCCACTGGACAAGGCCAGGCTTTTCCCTTTTGTTGGTTAGTTTTGCTCAACTGGTTTTTCCTCTTCTTTTTTATTTTTAGCTATAAGGGATGGCTGGGTGGGAGAGGCGGAGGAAGAGCAGGATTGGGAAATACAAGTGCTGTAAAAACAAAAAGATGTTAGCAAAATTTATTATTTAAAAAACCCTGCTGTTTGTTGGAAGTCTTTTCCCCCGACACTTTGGGGAGACTGGGGCAGGAACAGAAAAGCAAGAAACAAGCATTTCTTAAGCGCCTACTGCGTGCCGGTTACTCTGATAAAAGCACTTTGCCCACGTCATTTCTTTTGAATCTCACAATAATCCTGTGAAGTTGGGGGTCCCTGTTACTCACTTGGGGAGACTGAGGCAGAGAGCTAGCAAGCATTGAAGGCTGGATTTATACCTCGTGGCTTCCAGGGCTGTATTCTCTGGGCTAGTAGGGAGTGGAAGGAAGCCCAGGGAAAAAAACTCCAGACTGGGCCGGGGGCTTTAAGGGAGCTGGAAGCCGGAGCTGGTGTGGAGGGGGAGGAACCCAGATCTGGGCATCCAAAGACCAGGCCCATCTCTGACCCTGGTGGACTGTGTGACTTTGAACAGAGGCCTTTTCCTCTGGGACCTCAGTTTCTTCCTCTGTAAAATGGATGGGTTAGATAGGACGATTTCTGAGGGGTCCAAATCCTGGGATCCCCTCCCTCCTTCCAGGGCCCTGCTTGGGGAAGGGGCACCCTTGGGCTGTCTGCAGCTCTCCCTGCCCTGGGGACAGCCATATTGTTTTCTCCAGCTGTTTCCCAAGCCAAGAAAGACACTCCAGACCTGGCCACTGCAGACGCTGCACCTGGGGACTCCAGCTGAAGAAAGTTTGTGTGTGTGTGTGTGTGTGTGTGTGTGTGTGTGTGTGGTGGCTTTAAATTGCCCAGGAAGTGGTCTGAGCTGCAGCTCAAGTCCCCAGGGCTGAGCTGGACCTGGGCTACAACAAGCTCTGACCTCGGGGTCAAGAGAACCCAGTGATGAAGTGAACGGTCCTTGGACTCGAGTTCAAATCCTCCTTAGCAGTCATTCTCTCCTTCCTCTTTCGGACCTTCCTCCTCAAGCCAGGGCGGCCCCCACTCCAAAGCACATCCTGTCTTCTCCGATCTGAGAAGCTGGAAATGACCTTGAGTAGAGTATCTTCCCATCTTACAGACAAGGAAACTGAGGCTCACAGAAGGAACTCTCCAGCTGCTTGTCCAGGCCATTGCCCTCCGTCCCCAATCTCTCCCTGCCATGCCACCAGAATGGTGGCAAGCCTCAAGGCAGGTAGCCAGTGCGCCCGGTGGGTGGAACGGGGGGGGGGGGCAGAGCCAGGAAGAGCCGAGTTTCTACACCTACAGTCTGTGCGACTCTGGTCCTCTCGGGACTTCTGTTTCTTCATCTGTAGAAGGAGTAGTTTGGACTCCGTGACTCCCAGGGTGCCATGTGGCCGGGGATCAGATGGCAGGGGGGGAGGTGAGGGTTCTCATTCTCCCCCCACACTGGTGCCTTCTCCCCGAGAGCCTCCCCCCTTCCCGCAGTGGGCAGCTCACACCCGTTATTCCCCAACTTGGTTGTCAGCCCCTTGAGGACTTCGTTTCTGGCCTTTCCTTGCATCTTTGCAGTTTATCCCGGCACTGGGTGCTTGTTGACTGACTTAAAGACTCATGTGGAAGAGAAGGGAACTAACACGTGGCAGAGGGATTTACATAAAGCAAATTTAATCTTGATTAAGAGAAAAAAATTTCTCTGACAATTTCAGTTATTCTTCTAATAATTTGAGATGAAGCAGCCAAGTGGCGCCGTGATTAGAGCCCCCCTGAAGTCAGGAGGACTCAAGTTCAAATCTGCCTCAGACACTTAACACTTCCTGGCTGTGTGACCCTGGGCAAGTCACTTAACCCCAACTGCCTTAGGGGGGAAAAAAAAACAATGTGAGGCAGTGGGCTCCCTGTCCTGGCAGGGCTGCTCAGGTGGTCAGCTTGGACTTGGACTAAGTGACTCTGCCCTCCGTCCCTGAGACCCCCTGGACAGTGGGGGGAGAGGGCACCTCAGGAGCAGGAAGCTCGATGGGCCTGCGGCCTCCCCGGAGAGTGCTGGGAGAATTCTGGCTTCACATGATTTTTTTCACCAACCTCCTCATCTGTCTTAGCAGTGTGGGCAAGAGCATTTTGGACAGCCTAGGAGCACTCTGGGAAATAAATCAAGGGGAGAATTTATGTTCCCGTCTCCTAGCTTTTCCTTTTCAATCAATCAAACTTTCTTTTTTTTTTTCCCCTTTAATTTCCCAAGCTTTCCTCCTGGAGACTTCTTGTGGCTCCGATCTTTGATACCTTCCTGGCTCCCCTCCCCCCCCCCTTCAGTTTTCATTTACAGATTGTTTTCTCCCATCAGATTGTAAACCCCTGGAGGGCAGGAATTAACACACTCTCTCTTTCTCTTTCTCTCTGTTTCCCTCTTTTTTCTCTGTCTCTGTTTTTCTCTCTTTCTCTCCGTCTCTGTCTTTGTTTCTTTTTCTATTTCTCTCTGTTTCTCTTTCAATTTCTCTCTTTTTTCTCTGTCTCTGTTTCTGTCTCTCTTTCTATCTCTGTCTTTCTCTCTTTGTTTCCCTCTTTTTTGTCTGTCTCTCCCTCTGTCTTTCTGTCTCTGTCTCTTTTTCTGTCTATCTCTGTTTCTCTGTCTTTCCCTCTTTTTTCTTTATCTCTGTTTCTTTTTCAGTTTCTCTCTTTTTTTCTCTGTCTCTGTCTCTCTCTCTCTGTGTCTCTGTCTCTCTCTTTCTCTCTGTGGCTCTGTCTGTCTCTGTCTCTCTGTCTCTGTCTCTCCCCCTCCCCCTAATATTTGTATCTTCAGTGCTCAGCACAGTGTCCGGCGCTTCGATGACCACCTGACCTCCCCAAGCCCCAGGTTTGGGTCCCGGGCGCCGCGCCGACCACAAGGAGGGAAAGGAAAGCTTGCCGGCTTTTAGGGTCCCGCGCTGGTGCCGCGGCCTGACATGAGGCGCTCTGTGTCCCGCTCCAGGGTGGGGAGAGGGGGGGAGGAGAGCCCCCTTTGCTTGGGTCCGGAGCAGGGAACAAGCTGCAGCGGACCCTCTTCCTGCTGCGTCCGGGACCAAGGTCCCGATGTACCCACAGCTTGGGCAGCAGGAACTGAAAGAACGGGAGAGGAAGGACTCCCCGGGATATGGCGTAAATGGGCCTCTAGATAGCGGGAGCCCCCCATAGAGAGAGCATCGTTACTCTCATATATACAAAACACATAAACTAATATAGGTGAGATAGTGTAGACACACTCACTATAGAGACTTCCCACGGCCAGTGTAGACGCAGCCCCAGCGGTGTGGACACGATGACAGTGACACTGTGGACAAGGCCAGTGTAGACGAGGTAAGGTCAGATAGCCTTGTAGACGCTGGCCCTGCGGAGGTCCGGCGCAGATGGGACGAGCACGGAGAGCCTTTGGGGCGACACTAGTGATGTGGCCGCAAGGGCTGTGACGAAGGCTCTTCCCTGAGTGAGGGCTCCTGGGGGGGGGGGCTGGTTCTCCTTTCTCTCTGTGGGAACATGGCACCCCAACAACCGGCCCTGAAAATGGCACAGAAATGGCAGCAGGAAACCAGGTGCCTGACACACCGGGAGTCTGAGATCCACAAGTACAACGAGGAAGTTCTGGAGAGAGAAAGCCGCCGTGGATGAGCCATGGAGTCCTATGGACCAGGCCCGGCTCTTCAGCCCAAGGCCCCCAAGTCCGCTGGCTCCAGGCCCGCACCGACGCACCAACCCCAAGGCCGCCGTTGACCCTGAGGTGGCTGCGGCCTCTGACCCAGGGGTCACTAAGTCAGCTGACCCCAAGGCCAAGGAGTCGGACACCGAGACCAAGTCCGGGCCTGAAGTCACCAAGTCCAAAGCTAAAGTTTTTGTTCCTCAGTCATGGCCAGTCACGGCTGATTCTTCACGTCCCCTTTGGGGGTTTTCTTAGCAAAGAACTGGAGCCACTTGCCCTTTCCTTCTCCAGCTCATTTTCCAGACAAGGAAACCGAGGCAGTCAGGGTCACTCAGTGTCTGAGGCTGGATTTGAATTCAGGGTCTCCCGACTCCAAGCCTGGGGTAGCTAGCTGCCCTAGGTTACCAGCCAGGGTTTTCCCATCTAACTCTAGGGTCCAAGCCATAGATTCAAGCCCAAAGCCGGGGTGCCCCAACCCCAAGACTGTCACATCCGAAGTCAAGGTTACTGGTCCTTCTCTCAGGCCAGCAACCCCAGGACGGCAAGGCCCAAAGCCCATAGGCCCCAGCAGGAAGGGGACCACAGCCAAAGCGCAAGCCCCAGGCCCGGGGGCTGAGAACGCCCTCCTGCACCTAGAAAATGGGGGTTTCACCCCCGAAGGGCCTGGTTAAACCAGAAACCACATTTTTCTGGACCAAGACATCAGATTGTTGTGTGCAAAATAAAGGGAGTCACAAGGAAAGAACAATTCAGCAGGTGGATGCTGCTGCAGAACCTTCCCCTCACCCACAGAGCCTGGGAAGCCGGAGAGTCATCCCCCCTCCCACTGGTTTCCTCCCTAACCCTGCACTTTGGGGAATGTGCCTATTATTACACCCATTTGCAGCTGAGGCAGCTGAGAAGAGGATTACGTTGCCAAAGGTTCGGGACTGGACCACTGGATCTTACCCCCAACTCGGCCGGGGAGCAGGAGGACGAGGACCGGGACCAGAATCTTCTTTCTACCAGATTCTTAACCCGGTCCTTCCTATTCTGCAAAACCAGGGGACTCGCTTTAATAAGTGTCTGCATCCAGGCGGGGGTGGGAGGGGGCTGGAAGAGGAGAGGGGCCAGGAGCAAGGGGGGGAGGGGAGGAAAGGCTGAGAAGCTGCGGAGGGGGAGGGTCCAACCCGACCCAGTGAGACCCACTGGGCCGATTCCCTCATAGCCTTCGCCCCTCGCCCAGGCCCGGCCCCCAGGGGCTCCCCAAGGCCTCGGGGCTGGCGGAGCCGGCTGGGGGACACCGGGTTCGAAGCCGTTCCCGACGCCCCCCCCCCCTTTGGGGGAAGCTTGTCTGGAGACGTCCTCATCGGCCCATTCAAAGTAGAAAGAGCCTAGAGCGTCCCGCGTTTCCATTTTATAGATGAGGAAACCGAGGCTCGGATTTTTCAACAAGCCAAAACCCTCCCACCAGAAGGAAAGGGCCGAGCTGCGAGCTGAGTCCGGGACTCGGCGCTCCCAGGCGCGGCTCCTGCCATTAGGCCCGGCTCGTCACTGAGCTGCCGGCCGGGGAGGGGGAGGGGAGGGGCCCCCTCCCAGGCTTGCGTGCTGGGTGGCCTGGCCCAGAGTCCCTAGGGCTCCTTACAGGTGGCGGGCAGACAGGGCCGGAGCCAAAGCGGGGGCCGCGCGGCCGCGGGGGGGGGGGCGCCCCCGCCCCCCGCATTCCAGCTGCGTCTGGGTGTCCGATTCTCCGCGCGCATTCCTGCGCGTGGGATCTGCCGGCTGGGGAATTTCTCCGCTCATTCATTTCGGGGGCAGGGGCGGGGGGGGGCGGGGACGGGGGCGAGGGGGCCGCCCGTGGGCCTATGAAAACAAAACAGTAAATAAATCAGCGGGGCCATTCGCGCTGGAGACCGACTGGTGTTTTCACACGCTGCCGGCCCGGCTAAAATAAATACCTGGCCGGCCTGGGGGGGGGGGAGGGACTGGGAGGGGGCGCCCGCGAGGATGGGACGCCGGCAGCCCGGCCCGGGGGCCTCTGGGAAACGGGGACCGGGGCGCTGGAGAGATGGGGAGGGGCGGGCCGCTGCCCCGGCCCCCCAACACACAGGGCCGCCCTCGGCGCAACCGGGCTGGCCGCTCTGTTTGTTTTTCCAGTTCGAGGGAGAGACGGGAGGGAAAAGAGCCCTGGACTGGGAGTGAGGAGAGCGGGGTTCGAATCCCAGCTCAGCCGTTAACTTGCCAAGTGACCTTAAGTAGGAGCCTCCTTCCCTCTCTGAGACCAGCCATGAAGTGAGGGAGGTGGGCTTGGGGTCAAAGTTCTCCTCCAGCCTTGACATTCCCACATTCTGTTTTGAGAATGCCCTAAATGGCCCTCCCCGCCCGGGACAATCTCTGTTCCAAGGTCCCCGCTCAGTCCCTCCCAGCCCTGACATCCCCTGTTCTAAGGCCAGTCCCCTCTCCGACATCCCCTGTTCTTAGATCCCCCCCCCCACAAACATCCCCTGTTCTAAAGCCCCTCCCAGCTGCCGTTCTGTAGCCCAGGGCCTCTCCCATTTGTGACGTTCTATGTATTGACAGCTATTTATGGACAAATATGGATTAGACACGTGCACACCTAGAATATAACTCACAATCTCAGAGCTGGAAGGGGTTCGGAGGCCATTTAGTCTAATAATCCAACACATAGTAATAAATTACAATCCTGCAACTGGGTGCAAAAAGTTATCTCCACAAGTGGAAGGTGGAAGGCCTGGTTGGACGGCAGTTGTTCTTTAAAAAAAACAAAACAACAACAACAAAAAACGATCTGGGGGTCTTAATAGACTGCAAGCTCCGAGTTAGCAGAATGATATGGCAGCCCAAACAGCTGATGTTGGGCTGCAATGAAAGGGAGCAGAGCTTCTTGGGATAGGGAAGCTGGGCTCCGGCTCACCTCTGTCCCGGCCAGATTCAGCTAGAGAACTGGCTTTAGTCCCAAGCATCAAGGCCCAAGAAAGGATAGGGTTGAGTAGGGAAATGTCCAGAGGGGAATGGGGAAGGTCCTGGAGTCCGTGGCAGAGGATCCAATGGACCAGCTGGGAATTTTCGCTGGGAGAAAGAAGGGGACTAGAGCTGTTACGTGGAGAAGGTCTGTGTGTCTCCCCGGCCCCAGAAAGCCATAAGCTGGGACGAGAAACTCCTAAGAGGCTGGCCCAGAGTGCAATGGGCTGTAGGTGCTGTCCAGAGAAGCTGGGATGGTATAAGGGTGAGTCTTCTGGGTCTGGGCTGCACCTGGTGCTTAGCACAGTATCTGGCACATGGGGAGCTCAGTACCTCTGGACAAGATGGCCTCTGAGGTCCCTTCCAATTCCTCCATGCTGTGATTTGGTGACATTTCCCTAATGTCTTGGGATTTCCAAAGCATTGTCCCGAGATGATCCTCTGAAAGATGATCCACGCAAGTATGAAACATCATCCCCATTTAACAGATTAGGAAACTGAGACCCAGGAGTTCCATCCAGGAAGGGTCAGAGTATTGACATTTGATGAGTCCTCTTTGGAGAAGACTATTTGTCAGCCTGTTAGAGCTGAAGGCAGCGGACAGAGAGCCAGAGAGATGTGGGTCTGAAGCCTGTCTTTGACAAGTATTGTCACATAACCTTTCAGTGCCCGAGGGGACTGTCTGTGATCAGGAAGGACACACATGTCAGTGACAGGGGAGCCCGTCAGCTGAGATTCCAAGCCCAGCCCAGGGCAACCAGACCGTGCTCCACGTGGGGCCTAAAAGCAAATTTGGTTAGGACTCGGCAAAGAGAGGAAAGGCGTCCCGGGGCCAGAACCAGTGAGCTGCTCCTCTCCCCCTTGGGTGCTGATTCTCTCCAGAGTTGAAGCTCAGACCCATTTTCTCCAGGGACCTCGTGGAGGTAAGGGCAGAATCTATCCCTTCTCGGGCTTTGTGTTTGCGACTGGCTCCTTGCCGTAGCTTCTCAGTAAATATCCTTTGGCAAAAACTGACTTATGGCTATGGTTTGTTTGATATCCAGGGAAATGGCAGATGGGGGTATGTGAGCAATACTTTTAGAAGCCGTAACCTCTCGGGGTCCCCTGGAAACTCAAGAGGAGCCTCCTTCTGGGGACCCAGGCCACCAGTGGGAATAGAAGAAAAGAAGGAAGCAAGGAAGGAAGAAAAGAAAAGAAAGGAAGGAAGGAAGGAAGGAAGGAAGGAAGGAAGGAAGGAAGGAAGGAAGGAAGGAAGAAAGAAAGAAAGAAAGAAAGAAAGAAAGAAAGAAAGAAAGAAAGAAAGAAAGAAAGAAAGAAAGGAAGGAAGGAAGGAAGGAAGGAAGGAAGGAAAGAAGGAAGGAAGGAAGGAAAGAAGAAAAGAAAGGAAGGAAAGGAAGGAAGAAAGGAAGAAAGAAAGAAAAGGAAGAAAAGAAAGAAAGAAAGAAAAAAGAAAAGAAAGAAAGAAGGAAAAGGAAGGAAGGAAGGGAGAGAAAAAGAAACTTAATGGGATAGATTCCATGTCTGCAATATGGTTCTGGAAGAGTCTACCATATTCAAAAGGGGAGCAGACTGCGTCGCCTTGCCTATTTTTCAAAGTGTTCTTGATGTGGTTGGTGTTTTTTTTTTTTTTTTTAACATTATAAATATTTACAGATTATTCCGACTTGGTGAGAGGTCTCTTATAGCAAAGTCCAGCAGTTGAGTAAAATTAATAATACAGTAACTTCACTTAAAAGTGCATCCGCAGCACCCCCTCACTTCTCTTTTTAAAAAAATTAACACAAATAAATTTTCTCTCCCTCCTTCCCCACATCATTTTAAAAAGAAAGAAAGAAAAACAAACTTCTTGTAACAAATATGCATAGTTAAGCAAAACAAATTCCCTCGATGTCTCTATTACAAGTAAAAAAAGGCTCCTTGGGCGGCCGGATTCATCACCTCTGTGTAACGGAGAGCCCTCATCCATCACCGATCCTCCGGAATCACGGACGGCGCTGTCCCGATCCGGGATCTCACAGCCCTCGGAGCTGTTTGTCTTGCGATGTTGTTGTCGCTGTATAAACTGTTCTCCCGGTTCTGCTCGTTTCGCTTTTCGTCGGTCTCTACAAGTCCTTGAAAAGAACATTTTCTGAGATCGATGTAAGCGTTTACATTGTGTTTCTGGCTTTGCTTCCTTGACACGAGTCAGCTCAGAGCAGTCTGACTTCGAGGTAAGCAAACAGAAAGGAGAAGCCGGCACAGAGCACGGGGTGACGGAGGGAGAGACAGAGGGGATTTTGTCGCGGGATTAGGCCGCAGATCCCTGGAACAGGAACTGATTGTTCCTTCCTCGGGGCTGGAGCAGAGAATGAAAGGAAATTGGGGCCTCCTCAGAGGTAACACCTTGTTACAATAATTAGCTCATTTAATGCTCGGCCCCTCCGGGCCCCAAGCTTCCCTTCTCTGCCGCTTCGGGGGACTCCCATAGAAATATAGCAGAGCACGACTGCTGGGAGCCCCCAGTGAGGAGAATTACTGACGTTTGGACCGAGCCTTGACTCCTAGATTAAGATCTAGACTCCTCATGCAGGAGATTAATTATTTAGCAATCTAGGTCTGGAAGAAGGGTAAAGCTGGGGAGAGCTACAGAGAAGGTGGGTGGCTCAGTGGTTAGGGTTGGATCTGGAGGCACAAGACCTGAATTCAGATCCCACTTCAGACACTAGGTCTGAATAATTCTGGGCAAGTCACTCAGTCTCTATTTACCATCATCCACTGGAGAAGGAACTCCCAAACCATTCCAGTTTCTTTGCCAAGGAAGTCCCTGGAATAGGGTGGTCCACGGTGTCACCGGGAGTCAGACGTGATTTAACTAGGAGAGCGAGCCCACTCTTCTGTGTGCCAGCCTGGAGAGGGAAGACAACCTCTCTTTAGGAAGAGAAAGACTCTGGGGGAAAGTCAGTCTGGAGAGGGGCCGAAGATCTCCCACAGGTCCCCATCCCTGGCCGGCCACCGGGGAGACTTCGGAAAGCTTGGGGGGAAGGTCTGAGCTGGGTGAGCTCAGTGACCTCGCTAGGGGAGCTCATTCACTGTTCCCTATGAAGACTTTCACTGATTTCTCGTTCTCTGTTTTGCTGTTGACTTGGAGAAATGGCTGTATTTGCTGATTGCTAAGTAAGCTCCTTGTGGGAAGGGGTCAAGCCCTGCTCGAGGCTCTCCTCCATTAAGTAGCTTGACCCTAAAGGCTCTTTCCCCAGACTAACAATATTGGAGGCAGCAGACAGATATAATCCTGGCCTGGCCTGGTCTCTCGGTCTTACTCTCCTGTTTTTCTTCTGCAGGAATCAAAGTCTCCATTGGAGAAGGGAAGACACTGATGACACAGTGTCTACACACTGCCCACCATCTATACATACATACACACACACACACACACACACACACACACACACACACATATATATATATATATATATATATATATATATATATATATATATATATAGAGAGAGAGAGAGAGAGAGAGAGAGAGAGAGACATAGAGACAGAGAGAGAGACAGAGACAGAGAGACAGAGACAGAGACAGAGACAAAGACAGAAAGAGAGAGAGACCTTTTCTTAGAACTTCTCTCAGTCCTTTAGGAGATGATTACAATTGGTTACATCAGCTTGGTGACATTTACTGGGCTCCTACTGGGTAGGAGATGGCCTCCTACCTATCTCCCTCCTCTGCCACATCTTAGTACTAGCTTCTCTTTTTCTCTCATCCCTTCTTCTTTTCTTTCTCCCTCCCTTCTTCCCTCCCTCCTTCCCCCTCATCCTCTTTTCCTCCCTTCCTTCCTTCCTTTTCCCCTCCCTCCTTATTTATCTTTCCTCTCTCCCACCTTCACTCTTTGCCTCTCTCCTTCCCATTCTTTTTTCCCTCTCTTCCCTCTCTCCTTCTCACCTTCCCTCTCTCCCCTTCTTCCTTCCTCCCTTTCCCCCTCCCTCCCTTCTTCTCTCCTTCACTCCATTCCTTTTTTCCTTTCCTTCCTCTATCTCCCCTTTCTTTTCTTCCTCCTTCCCATTCTTCCCTTCTTCCCTCTCTCCCTCCCTCCCTCCCTCCCCTTTTTCTCCCTCCCTTCCTTTCCTTTTCTCTCCGTGCTCTTCATTGCCAGACCCTGAAAATCTCTCTCAATTCCCAATCTCCAGTTTGGGGTTCCAGCCGCTCTACTCTCCGATTAAAGAGCTCCAGGGCATGACTAAGCTTCCTCCAGGAGCCACCGGTAGTTCATCCGAGGACTTTTCACACGTAATCTGCAGCCTTTGATTGATTGGTTGATTGAGATTTGTTCTCACCTTGTTAAGGTATCAGGGAATCTTATCACTGCCTTTAAGTGGGGTGCGGCGACTTGATTGATTTACTCAGTCAACACCCACCTATAAACTGATTTATTTGAGAGATTATAGAAGAGCAGCTTTCAAAGGGCTGAGAAGGAGGGATGGAGGGATCTCAGGGATGAAAATTCTCCGGTGGAAGTGAGCCCAGGACGGCTGGGAGAGAGCAAAGAAACTGCAGACACGAGGGGAACAACGCCAAGGAGAAAGGCGAAGGCTATTTCTCGGAAGGAACCGCTGCAAAGGCACAAAGAACTCTCTTTTTTTCGTTCCATTTTACTTTATTTTCAGGTCTGCATGCTCCACTCTCCCCTCCCCCATCCCCACCGAGAAAGCAAGAAAAACAAAACCCCTGCAAACATGCAGCGTCAAGCAAAACAGATTCCTGCCATAGCTTTCCCCCTCCCCCCTCCAATCCCAGGCTCCACCGAGGCCATCGCCGGCTGTGGGCAGCCAGGAGTCTGGCGACGTGGAGTTGCAGTTGGTCACTGTGTGGATCGGGGTCTCCGAGGCGGTCGGAGTTAGTTGTTTGTCTGTAATAATAGTAATCATGGTATCAGTGAGAGTGCTAGCTGACATTTCCCTAGCTCTCTGTGTTTGCAGTCAGTCACTGTGCTAAGCGCTTTATCATTATTGCTCCATTTGATCCTCAGAAATAATCCTGTTAAGGCAGGTGCTGTAATTATCCCGGTTTTACAGTTGAAGAAACTGAGGCAGATGAAATGAAACGGCTTGCCCAAGTTCCATGGGGAGTCCGGCAAAAGGTGTTCAATTCTTAACTTGCTTCTGTTTTCTAAGAAGAATGATCTTTATACAAGAAATGACAAACTATCCGAGAAATATAGTTGACATAGATTTAAAAAAGGAAAAAAAAAGAAATGAAAATAAAGAATGATCTTTATACAAGATATGACAAACTATCCGAGAAATGAAGTTGATATAGATTTTTTAAAAAAGAAAAGAAATTAAAGAATGATCTTTATACAAGAAATGAGAAACTATCAGATAAATATAGTTGATATAGATAAAAAAGAAAAAAGAAAATAAAGAATGATGTTAATACAAGAAATGACAAACTATCCGATACACGTAGCTGATATAGATTAAAAGAAAAAAGAAATGAAAACAAAGAATGATCTTTATACAAGAAATGACAAACTATCTGATACATGTAGTTGATAATAGATTAAAAAAAAAGAAATGCAAATAAAGAATGATCTTTATACAAGAAATGACAAACTATCCGATACATGTAGTTGATATAGATAAAATTTAAAAAAAAAGAAATGACAGAATGATAGTGACTAACAGGGGGTTCAGAAGTATGGAGACAACTTAGATGCCCTCCATGAATCAAAAGCCCCTGTCTTAAGGGAACTAGACACTTTTTTTTTTTTTTTTTGGGAACTACCACTCTTGAAAGAACTGGTAGGTGTCATGACTGAGCCCGGCACTAGTCAGATTGGGGAGATTGGGGAATAACCCAACAAGACCCTATGTGAATGTTTTAAAATGGGAAGAGAGCAGAGTCTCCCAATTATAGGCATTGAGTTTGACATATGGTTCATTAAAGGGATGGTTGGTGAAGATCTAGAAAGGGAAGAAGTGATAACAAAGAGCAAGTACAGGTCTTGCTAGACTAGCCGTATTTCCTTTTAGCTAGGGGTATTCGACTCATAAATTGGAGGGAATGCAGTCGATACAGTTTATTTAGATTGTCTTGGGTTATTCCTTTGAAAGACATCAAGACAAATAGACCAAGTTGATAACGTAATTAGGTGGAGTTCACTCATTGAAAAAGCAGCAAAACGAATAATTCAATATGAACACCAGAGGTCTCCAGAGAAGAGCCTCAGGAATTTGTTTTAAATAGGTGCTGCTTAGCATCTTCATTAGTGACTTGAATAAGCACCTACTGTGTACCGGGTGATTTTTTTTTTCCTGGTTACATATGTCCATTTGTGTTTGTTTTTTTTCTTTTAACATTTCCTTATGAATCATTTTGGGAAAAAAGATCAGAACAAAAAGGAAAAACCACAAGAGAAAAAAAAAAAACAGAAGGGGGGGGGAGGGGAGTGAATATAGCATGTCTTGATTTACATTCAGTCTCCTTAGTTCTTTCTCTGGATGCAGATGGCATTTTCCATCCAAAGTTTATTGGGATTGCCTTAGATCCCTGAACTGGTGAGAAGGAACAAGTCTTTCATGGCTGATCATCGCACACTCTTGCTGTTACTGTGTACAATTTAGTCTCGGTTCTGCTCATTTCACTCAGCATCAGTTTGTGTAAATCTTTCCAAGCTTTTCTAAAACCAGTCTATTCAATATTTTTTATAGAACTTTCATATTCCATAATTTATTTAGCCATTTCCCAGCTGACGGGCGTCTACTCATTTTCCACTTCTTTGCCCCCACAAAAAGAGCCGCTACAAACATTTTTGCACGTGTGAGTCCTTTCCCCTCCTTTATGATTTCCTTGGGATACAGACCCAGGAGTGGTACTGGGATGTTAAAAGGTATGCACAGTTCTATAGCCTTTGGGCATAGCTTGGTAGGATCATTTCACAACTCCACCAACAATGCACTAGTGTCTCCGTTTGCCCACATCCCCCCTCCTTTTGTCATTATAGCTTTTCCTGACATCTTCGCCAGTCTGAGAGGGGTGAGATGTGTACCAGGTGGCATATCCAGGAAGACAAAACCAGTTTCTGCTCTCAAGGAGCTCACAATTTAAGGGGGGGAGAGAATAGACAATCTATAATAGAACACTATGTTATTATATTCTATTATATATCATAATAATCACTATAATATATAGAATAATAGAATGTTATAATAATAGAATCAAATAATAGAATATAAAAGAATAAATGGCGACTAAGCCCAGATGGAAGGAAGGCACTGGCAGCAGGAACAGGCATTTTCTGTTCAAGGTAAAGAAAGACAGCTTGACGATTAGCAGGGTCCCCAAGTGGAATGGGCTGCTCTGGGAGGGAGAGACTTCCCCATGCATCCAAGCAGAGGCCGCTCACTTGGCCCAATCAGGATGTTGATTCAAGGTCCTTCTAGGTCTGTCCTCAGCGGTTGCCACTTGGATTAACCGGCTCCCCATGAGTGAAAGTGAAGGGAGGAGGAAGTTAGGAACAACGGACAAGAATAAGAAAGAAGGGGGGAGGGGAGTGGTCTTTGGGAGCTGCCCCAGGCTTGGCCATCTGCAGCCTTATGTGGCTTACTTGCATAAGAAATTTGCTCTCAGGACAATTCCTCTGGTCTTCAACATTGGGTTTCCTATCCAAAAGTGTCCTTGGGAAATCTCTGCTTTGGATGGTCTGAGCTATCAGAGACAAAGCAATAGTCACGAGGTAGGAGAAGTCCTGGTCTGAGAATACAGCTCCTTGCAGAGCAGGAGCACAAAATAATGGGGGGCCTCCCACCCTCTCTCCCTCAAGAGGCACTAAATGCCTTGAAGAGAATAAGATTTAGACAAGATGGAGGCAAGGCCGGGGAGAAAGGCAAGGCAGAGGAGGGAAGAGCGGGAACTCTCGTCCCCCACATCATTGAAGGAGCCCCCCAATCCATGTTCTGGTCTCCAGACCCTTCCCTCTAGAATCTGTTTCCTCCTCCCCCCAATAGAGTGTCCCATGACCAACAGAGCACTTATCACTTTCCCATTGAAGATGTTCGGGGGGGGGGGGACAAAGGGAGAAGGGATATAGGCAAACTGAGACACTCATGCATTGTTGGTGGAGTTGAGAAACGATCCAACTGAGCTATGCCCAAAGGGCTATAGAACTGTGCATACCCTTTAATCTAGCGGTATCCCTATACAGTGAAAATGTGCTGGATTGAGAGGCAGGGGTTGAATCCTGGCCTTTGTGACCTTACCTTTGTGGTAAATGACCTACCCTTTCTGCACTCTAATAATAATAATAATGATTTACATTCTGTTTACCATACGCCGATTTTTACAAACATTATCTTCTTTTGAGTGTTTCCAACAACCTTGCGAGACAGGTGCTATTATTATCTCTATTTTATGACTGAGGAATTGAGACACACAAGTTCAGCTGACTTGTCTAAGGTCACACAGCAGGTGTCCGAACCGGCGGGTTTAAGGTCCTCCAGCTCTAAATCTACAATCCAAGTGCAAGCAGGGCTTGAAACCACCCCTTGCCCTTTTTAGCTTGGATCTGTTAACTAGGTGACAACAGGTCCCAATTAATCAATCAACCAACCAATAAAAGAGGTTGGTCTGGGTGCAAAAGGCCTTTGAACTAGAGTGACAGAATGACATGTTCCAATTGGAGAAAAATCAATCGGCTAAATGCAGGAGAGCGGCCCTCGATCCAGGGATTAGCTCTAAATTACCAGGAGGATGAAGAAGGGAGAACTCTGGGGAGTGAGTGTGTCGCCCTCGCTGGCCCTCCTGAGAAAGGACCACTGGGTGGGGGGGGGGGGGGGGGGGGGGGGGGGGGGGGAGGAGAGAGCAAGTAGCTGACTCAGTAGAGAAAGACCCGGAAGCCACAGGAGGATGAACCTCTTCATCTTCCCATCAGTGTCCTAGGTAGCATCCCCAGGTCCAGGGACTGAGCCTGGACTCATGGTGCCCTGATTTCAGGTCTGAACTCAGACACTTATCGGTTGCAAGTCACTTCTCGAAGGTTTGCCCAATCTGTAAAATGAGCATCCATATAGTGCATACAGGCAAATGGGGCTCAGAAATCCTGGGTTCAGATCCTGACCCTGAGCGTAAGTCATTTTCCTCAGATTTCAAGATGCTCTCTGAGGTTTCTCCAGCTCTAAACCTGCCTCATTTTACAAAGAAGGAAATTGAGGACCTTAGAGGGCAGTCACCTTGTCGGGGGTCCCTTAGATGAGAAGGACCGGGCATCTCTAAGAACTCTCCCAACTCTGCATCTCTGACCCCAGAGATCCCCGATCCATCAATCAATCACTCCACATTTAAGCTCCTACTATGTGCTCTGCTCCATCAGTCACACCACAAACATTTAAGCTCCTACTGTGTGCCAGAGAATCCTGATCCATCAATCAGTCACTTCATATTTAAGGTCCTACTGTGTGCCCCGATCCATCAATGTGTCACTCCACAAATATTTAAGCTCCTACTGTGTGCCCTGATCTATCAATGTGTCACTCCACAAACATTTAAGCTCCTACTGTGTGCCAAGAGCTGGGAAAACCCCCTGTGCTTGCCTCCTTCCTCTTCTCTTGCAGGACGCCAGCCCTAGGACCCCGCGTTCCAGGATTGCCCTGTTCGGTGCCTGATGGACAGGCATCAGTCAGCGCTGCTGGGCCCCTCCTCTCTTCTCCCCGCTCTGTCCATCACCAGCCTGGGATGCCGGGGAAGTAACCAGATGTTTGTTTAACCAGCTCCGGGCCAAGGCTCAGCCCCCCCAGGCCGGTCCCCAGGGCGCGCGTCCCTGGCTGAAAGGATGGAAATGTGGATTCTTGCCCAGCCCCTGTAGGAGCAGAATGCCAGGGGGGCCAGGAAGGGGGGCTGAGAGGCCGGGGTGCAGCCAGCACTGAGGGGGGCCCAGATCTGACAACCAAGTGAGGAGGGGAGCGAGGGCAGCCTCACTCTGCAATCACGGGCTCCTCGGACGGGGCCTCACGGGCCCGGGAGGCGTGAGGGCCATGAGGGCCCTGGGGGCTCTGGAAGGAGAGCCCGCCAGACTAGTGGACTTGGGGTTCAGATTTGAGCCCGGGGAGATGGGCACAAATCCTGGCATTTCTACCCACTCCTTGAGATCATCTAACCTTGCTGGCCCTCAGTTTCCTTCTCTGTCATTTGAAACGATGAACTTTAGTACTAATTGGATCACAGATTTTGAGCAGGGCAGAACCTGAGATCTGGTCCAACCTTCTTTCTCATTTTACAGAGGGGGAAACTGAGGACCAGGGATGGGAGAGGACCTTCCCTGAGACACGCACGACAAACAGCTTGTGCCAGGGGCAGGAGGGGAAACATCTGCTGGGCATAATTTCTCTAGGCTTTAAAAATTCCAAGTCTAGCCGGATAAATTCTCTTGAATCCCTATGGGGATGGGAAGCTTACTCTTCCAAAAGCTATCTCATTCCACTGCTAAGTGTCACCTGTAGGGTCAGAAGATGAGAGCTGGGAGCGTCTCACAACAGGGGATGTTAGAGATGTGAGGGTCTTAGAACAGGGAATGTCACTGGAAGGGAACCTTAGAACAGGGGATGTCAGGATTGGGAGGAGCCTTAGAACAAGGGATGTTACCTGGGAGGGAATCTTAGAACAGGAAACTCAGAGCTTGGAGGGGCCTTAAAACAGGGGATGTCAGGGCTGAGAGGGGCTTTAGAATACATAGAACTTAATTTGCTTTTTATATCTCTGTGATCTTTTTTTAAATTTTTAATAGCTTTTTATTTACAAGTTAAATGCATAGGTAATTTTACAGCATCGACAATTGCCAAACCTCTTGGTCCAATTTTTCCCCTATTTCCCCCCACCCCCTCCCCTAGATGGCAGGATGACCAATACATGTTAAATATATTAAAGTATAAATTAGATACACAATAAGTATACATGAGCAAACCATTATTTTGCTGCACAAAAAGAATCAGACTCTGAAATAGTGTACAATTAGCCTGCGAAGGAAATCCAAAATGCAGGCGGACAAAAATAGAGGGATTGGGAATTCTATGTGGTGGTTCTTAGTCATCTCCCAGAGTTCTTTTGCGGGTGTAGCTGATTCAATTCATTATCGAACAAATGGAACTGATTTGGTTGATCTCATTGCTGAGGATGGCCAGCTCCATCAGAACTGGTCATCATATAGTATTGTTGTTGAAGTATATAACAATCTCCTGATTCTGCTCACTTCCCTCAGCATCAGCTCCTGTCAGTCTCTCCAGGCCTTTCTGAAATCCTCCTGCTGGTCTTAACTTACCGAACAATAATATTCCATAACATTCATATACACAATTTACTCAGCCATTCTCCAATTGATGGGCATCCACTCAGTTTCCAGTTTCTGGCCACTACAAACAGGGCAGCCACAAACATTTTGGCACATACAGGCCCCTTTCCCTTCTTTAGTGTCTCTTTGGGGTATAAGCCCAGTAGAAACACTGCTGGGTCAAAGGGTATGCACAGTTTGAGAACTTTTTGAGCATAGTTCCAGATTGCTCTCCAGAATGGCTGGATGTATTCACAATTGCATCAACAATGTATCAGTGTCCCAGTTTTCCCACATCCCCTCCAACATTCTGCATTATCTTTCCTTGTCATTCTACCCAATCTGACAGATGTGTAGTGGGATCTCAGGGTTGTCTTAATTTGCATTTCTCTCATTAATAATGACTTGGAGCATCTTTTCATATGGCTAGAAACAGTTTCAATTTCTTCGTCTGAGAATTGTCTGTTCATATCCTTTGACCATTGATCAATTGGAGAATGGCTTGATTTCTTATAAAGTAGAGTTAATTCTCTATATATTTTGGAAATGTATCTCTGTGATCTTGAACAAAATCCTTTCTTGGCCCTCTATTTCTCTAGCTGTTAAAAGAGGGAGTTTTAGATGATCACGGAGCTGAGTTGAACAATGTGTTTAGAGCTGAAAGTAGTCCTCGAAATCAGCAGGGCTTGAATTCAAATCCTGCCTTAGACACTCACCAGCGTAACCCTTGTTCGGCCTCAGTTTCCTCATCTGTATAAACGGGAATCATAACAACTCCTCCCTCAGAGGATAGTTCAGAGGACTGAGAGGCTGATTGCAGGGTACTCAGCCCACCTTAGAACATCTTAGACACGGCAGCAATTCTGACCTCTAAGGTCCCGGCTCTCTGTCCTCTGACCTTTGCTGGGCCAGACCTGTTTCCACGAAGGCCCCCGATCCCGGATCACTCAGCACCGAGGGCCGACGCCGAGTACCGGGCGGGCTCAGGTAGCCTCCATCGCTGCTCGCCAGGTGGGGGGTCTCTCTAGACCAGGGAACTCTAGCTGGTTGATCTCCCGTTCTGCTTCCTCCCCTCCCCCACTCCCCCAGGCTCAGCATCCTCCCTTCCCCCTTTCCACTCCTTCCCCCCACCCCCCACTCCCGCCCAGCTGATGGGACACGAGCGACTGCAGGAGGAAAGACTGCAAGGAAGGCCCTGAGTTTGAGGAAGACTCCCCGTGGAGATAAAGAAACCCTGAGAGAAGGAGGGGGCGGGGAAGAGCCAGGACTGGGGTGGGGGGGAAGGTGGGGAGGGGAAGGAAGACTCCCGGTGTTCTCCGAGAAATCGAGAGTGCGGAAAAGCCGCAAGGGAGAGCCCGGAGCGCCCGGGCTAGGCAGTCAGAAGGCCTGAGTTCAGGTCTCAGCTCTGACACTCCCAGCCATGCTTAGCAGGCAGCCCCTTCCCTGGCGAGCCTCAGTTTGCTCATCTGAATCCCATGAACCTTCGTGGGCAGCCGCTGGGTGGGGAGGGGTCCAGAGCCGGGGGTGCTAGGAGGGGGGGCAAAGTTTGGGTGAGACATGGCCCCGCCCTCGGGGAGCTGTCAGGCTGGTGGAGGACGGGACAAGAACCCAGGTGTCTCTGGGAATTCGGAGCCCCGCTCTGGCCCCACCTCAGACAGTCGCTAGCTGGGAACTGAATCGTGCTCCCCTGTGTCTCCCCCGCTGATTCCCTGCTAATGGCCGGCCCAGGTCTAGGGGAAGGGCCCTAGAGCCCCGCAGTTCTATAAGCCGCACTGCCTTGTGGGAGAGCTTTGGCTCTGAGGCCCCCTCCCCTGAAGGAAGGATTGGGGAGGGGAGTTTAGGGACTTCTTGGGAGACAGAGGGGACCAGGGAGCTTTGGGGTGGACCTATCGAGCAGAGGGAGGAGAGAAAGCCAAGGAGATGGGGTCACCTCTCACCCTTCAGGGCCCCCGACGGGAGAGGCTGTGAGCAAGAGTGAGGGCGACTGTGCCTGGGGAAGATCGGGGGCTGGAAGGGACCCCAGAGAACATCGGGTCAAATCCCCTCATTTAACAGATGAGGAAACTGAGTTAAGGAAGCTTGGGCAAACTGACTGACAGGCCAGGGCTTCTCTCCGCCCCCAGCTCCCCGGGCAATCTTGGGGAACACGCTTGGACCAGATGCTGCCCCGGAGAAAGCTGCAACCGGTCCCGCAGCTGCTCCCTTTCCAGATGTGACAGCTTGTTCACATCTGGAGATGCAAAGCTTGCTTCGTGCATCCCGGAAACCCCCCTGGGAAGGGTCTGGGCCCGGGGTGAGATCGGGGGCAGGGATCCCCGGGAAGAAGGGGCCCTAGGAGCCTACCCAGAGACTGGTCAACCCTCCAGCCCCCGGGGATGGGTGTGGGAGAGAGAGGAAGGCAGCCTCCGAGGGAGACTGCAGGGGAGGCGCTTGCATGTGGAAGGGAAAGTGGCTGGGTCCTGCTGCAGGTCTGGGAGCCTGAAGGTAAATGCGTGGGGGAGGGGATCAATCAGCGACTTCTAGGGGAAGGTGTGAGAGATCGAACACAGGGGTGGGGTGGGGGGTGGGGCAGGCCGGATATCAGAGGGAGAGGGATCCCAGAGTGCAATGAGTCTTTCTGTGAGGTGGTGAGCTCCCCATCACTAGGTCTTCAAGCAGAAGCTGCTGTGGCAGGGATTCCTTTCCTGAATGGACTGGATTACATGGTTGTCAAGGTTCTTTCGGTTCTGGAAATCCAGGGGTCTCTGTTTCTTCACACGGAAAAGAAGATAATGAATTACCAGGATCATTGTGAAGCTCAGATGCTTTTGTGCCATTATTAAAGCCTAAAAGGACAGTGCGCTTTGGGAGCCCCTGAGCATTCAAAGCGCTTTACAAACCTTTCCGCCCAATTGGCCGGGAGGAAGAGGAAGGTGAGGGTGATGAGCACGACTGGGATTCCTTTGCTCCAAGGATCTTCAATGACCATTTTCTTTTTTTAGTTTCTTTTTTTTATTATTTTATAGCTTTTTATTTACAAATATATGCATAGGTAATTTTTCAACATTGACAGTTGCAAATCCTTTTGTTCCAACTTTTTCCCTGCTTCCCTCCACCCCTTCCCCCAGATGGCAGAATGACCATTTTCTTATTCAAACTTACCAGGGCCAAAGCAGGGAAAGGGGAGAGAAGAAGGGAGAGGGCTTGAATGTCTCCAAACCATGAGCTTCTGCCAGACTGTGAGATCTCTGAAGGCAGGAGAGATATCCTCCCCCTTCTGTAGCACCCAGCCCAGGGCACTGCACACAGTAGGTGCTGAGTCCATATTTAAGTCAGATTGGTGTCAGATCTAGGTAGGAGCTCACAGGCATCCCTCCCCAGCTGTTACTGCTGCATCCCTCTCCAGTTGTTACTGCTGCATCCCTTCCTAGTTGTTAATGCTCTCTTTCTCTTCATATAATCATGTATCAATTTAACTGTGCACTCTTTCCCTCCCAGTAGAATATAAACTTCTTACTGATCCAACCATTCCAGGGAACGATTTGGAACTATGCCCAAAGGGCGAACAAATTGTGCAGACTCTTGGATCCAGCAATATTACTGTGAACTGGGTCTACACCCCAAAAAGAGGCCATAAAAGGGGGGAAAGGAGCTACATGTGCAAAAAATTATAGCACCTCTTTTTATGGTGGCAAAATATTGGAGATGCCCATCAACAGGGGATTGGCTGAACAAGCTGTGATATATGAATGTAATGGAATACTATTGGGCAATAAAAAATGATGAGCAGCAAGTGAGCAGAACCAGGAGATCATTGCACATGGCAACAACAAGATTATACGATGATCAATTCTGATGCACATGGCTCTTTTCAACAATGAGGTGATTCAAATCAGTTCCAATGATCTTGTGATGAAGAGAGCCATCTGCATCCAGAAAGAGACTGTGGGAACTGAGTGTGGATCACAACATAGCATCTTCACTCTCTCTGTTGTTATTTGCTTGCATTTTGTTTTCTTTCTCAGTTTTTTTCCTTTTTGATTCGATTTTTCTTGAGCAGCAAGATAACTAAAAATATGTGTACATATATTGGATTTAACATATATTTTAACAGCTTTAACATGCCTTGAACTATCTGCCATTTAGGGGAGGGAATGAGGGGGAGGGGAAATTTTGGACCAGAAGGCTTTGCAAGAGTCAGTGTTGAAAAATTACCCATGCATATGTTTTGTAAATAAAAAGCTTTAATTTAAAAATAAATTAATATCCATACAAAAGAAATGGTGAGCAACTAGATTTCAGGAAAACCTGTAAAGCCTTATCCTAACAGATTCAAAGTGAAATGAGCAGAACCAGAAAAACATTGTATCAGCAACTTTGTATGATGATCAACTATGAATGACTCAGAGCTTCCCAGAAATGCAGTGATCTAAGACAGACTCATGAAAGAAAGCAGTATCTATCACCAGATAAAGATCTGAATGCAAATGGAAACATCATTTTTCACTCGTTTTATTCTTTTTCATGATTTCCCCCCTTTAGATCTTCCTTCTTTCATAAGTGTGACTCATAATGCTGTGATGGCACATGAATAATCTATATCAGATTGCCTGCCATCTTAGGGAGAAAACTTGGGAACTCAAATTCTTGTAAAAATGAATGCTAAAAATTGACAAGTAATTGGGGATGGAAATAAAATACCACTAGAAGAGAAAAAGACATGAGCTCCTTATGGTCAGATTTGTGTCCCTGATATCTGGCACAGAGCCTGACACTAGTAGGTACTCAACAAATGCTATGGATTTGATTGGACCATACCCGTCAAGTGTCTCCGCTGCAATGTCCAGACACCTGGTCCTCCAACCTCCATCTGATCGTCTTCACGAGTGGGGAAACCCACTTGGTCTTGATGCAGCCCATTCTATTCTGAATCAGGCCGGATGGTTAGAACACCTTTCCTATGAGTGTGGACTGCTTGCATTTTTGTTTTTCTTCCCGGGTTATTTTTTCCTCCTGAATCCACTATTTCTTGTGCAACAAGAGAACTGTACAGATGTGTACACTTATATTGGATTTAAGATATACTATAACATATTTAACATGTATGAGACTGCCTGCCATCTAGGGGAGGGAGTGGGGGGAAGGAAAGGAAAAGTTGGAACAGAAGTGAGGGCAAGGGAGAATGTTGTAAAAAATTACCCAGGCATATGTTCTGCCAATAAAAAGTTATAATAAAAAAAAGAAATCACTTGACAGGAAAAAAAACAACCACATTTCCTAAGACAGTCATAGGCCCTATTTTGGAAGGCACCATTTTATCCAGCTCTCCCATGTTGCTGATGAGAAAACTTAGACTAGAAGCCCAGAGTCATCCAATCATGTCCCCTAGCTCCTGAGCCAACCTCTTGCCTGCCACATCACCCAGTGCCCTTAAAGATGATCTGAGGCACTCTTCCCCATTTTACAGATGTGGCAACTGAAGCACTTGGAAGGGAAGGGAATGCCGACCACCCAGTGCCCTTAAAGATGATCTGAGGCACTCTTCCCCATTTTACAGATGTGGCAACTGAGGCACTTGGAAGGGAAGGGAACGCCGGAGTGGCCATGGTGAGTGTGGCAGTCCTTGATTAGAATCCCAGGCCAAGGGTTTTCTACTCTGCATTCAGAGATGGCGGATTAGCTTGGGACCATAAGTAAACAGGCAGCTGCTGACACCACCCCCCCTTCAGCCCCGTGTTTGGTCAGCCCCCAACTGGAGCAGCTTCCCTTCCTTATCTGTTGTCTGTTGTTCTTTGCCAGCTGGGGGGAGAGTCTTGAGCTGTCTCCTTGAACACAAACTATGGGCAGAGGGAGGCGGAGGCTTTGATCTCGGAGGCTGACCCTCAGCTGTCAGCTCTGCCTCTGGGGGCTGGAGCCCTGAGCCCTAAACACCGAGGCCACAGGGCTGGCTTGGGACTGCCCCAAGCACCAGAGTCCTTCTGGGCCCAGAGAAGGAGACCAAGGGGCCAGAGGCCTTGCTCTGAGCCCCAGAGGGAGGACACGCCTGGGATCCCAAAGCCAGGCCGGGGACCAAGGTCCCAGGCTCGCCTTTCCGCTGCTCCGCCGGAACTCGGCACCTCATCCCCCAGTTCAGAATGATAAACTTTTAGAGGGGAGACTCGTGTAATGTTTTCTGTCTTTTATCCCCAGGCTCCCAGATATTATCCGGCATAAAAAAATAGATCACTAGATTGTTGGAATTGTTGGATTGAATTCATCCCAGGTCTGCCACGAGTGACCTTGGACGCGGCACGTCCCCCTCCGTCTCTCCCCCAGCCCTCACACACCATCCCCACAGTTTCTCCTCTTCTTCCTCCCAGGGACTGGCCAAAGGGATCTGCTTTCTCAGCGTCTCTCTCAGATTTCCTGCTTTTTCTGTTCTCTGACCTGTCAAACAATGGGGACATTTCTAAGGCTCTTGTGACATTGGGTCACTTTCCACCTACTCTAAATAAGCATTCCTAGACCTTAAATCTGAGGATGGGGATTGCCAAATGTGCAGGAAAGGGAATGGTTTTTGTTCCTTCTCCTCCTTCTCTTCCTCTTTCCCCTTCTTTTCCTCCTCCTCTTTCTTCTTCTCTTTCTCCTCTCCTTCTCCCCTCTCTCTCCTTCTCTTCCTTGTTTTTCTCCCCTCCTCTTCCTCCTCCTTCCTCTTCTTCTTCCTCTCCTCCTCCTCCTTTTCTAGAGCAGGACATAAGATCTTATCAGTGTCGATATCATAGATATTCAACAAAGGTTCCTGCACTGAATTTGAACTGAACCAGGATGGCCCAGAAGGCCATAATGAAATCGCCCGTGACCAACACTACCGATGGGATCTCGGACAATTTACTTCTCTCTGCGTGCCTCGGTTTCCTACTCTGAAAAACGAGGTGGCCGAATTTGACTGGATGGTCTCTGAGGCCCTTTCTGGTCCTTTAGCCTGGAAAAGAGGAGAACCCGCGGTGCCATGTTAGCTTGGTCCTAGTGGGCAGAACCCGGATGAATCTGGAGAGAGACCATTTTGATGTCAGGACCCCTCCCCCCCAACCACTGGAGCTGTCCAAAAGGGAGTTACCTGCGGGTAGCACCTCGCCCCCCAGCAGGAGAGACCCTCAGAGACCGCTGAGTCCAGCTCTCTCCTTTTACAGGGGCACCGCGCCCTCCATCTCCCACTTCTGCACCTTTGCCTTGCCCAGACTCCCCATTTTCTTTGTTCCAGATCTTGGAGGCCCCAGTTTCCTGCCAGCCCACTAATGGGGCCTTTCTGGCCACCTCCCTCTTTCCCTGGGGTTTTTTTTCTCCTTATTTTGTTTATATTTATATGTTTCCATGGTTGCCCTTGAAAGAAGTTAGAACATTGCTGAGGAAAGACACGAGTTCATTCATTTTCATGATGCGCTTGGTAGAATATCAGGAGCCGGAAAACCCGAGTTCAAATCCGACCTGGGACACTCACTAGGCGGCACTCCGCCCAGCCTGCCTCAGTTTCCTCGTTGGCAAAAGGAGTCGGGTTAAAGAAACGGCCGACTGCTCCGGTATTTTTGCCAAGAAAACCCCAGATGGGCTGACAACCTGAACAATTGTATCCCGATGCCTAGGAGAGTGCCAGACCCACAGCACAACCGGAGAAATCAAGCTGACTGTAGGGTCAGAGGCCGAAGTTCAATTCTCAGCTGGATGCTTATTGCCTGAGGGCCCTTCAGCACGTCACTCACTTCTCTGACCTCAGTTTCCTTTTTAGTCAAAGTTAGACTAGAAGGCCTCGGAGTCCCCACGGTCAGTCATCCCCTGCTCCGAGCCTCAGTTTTCCTCTCTGTAAAATGGGAGCCCCACTTCACGAGCTGGGAGGGGTGTCCTGGCAGTTGATTGGAGGCAGGGCAGGCGGTTGCCCTCGCCCTGGAGGGGGGGGGGGGGGGGAGATGGTGACAGGAGGGACCCAAAGGGAGGAAACGGAATCCCCCTGAGCTCTCAGCTTACAGCCCTCCCCCCTTTGGGGCCTTGGGCGGCAGAGCCAGGGAAACCTAATGCCCGCATCAGGCAAATGCTTTGGGAATTACTCGTTAGTTCCAAGGCTTAGGGCCCCTCTCGGAGCTGCGGGCTCGCTTGTCCCGGGTCCGGCTGGCCAGCCGCGGCCCCCTCCCCCCCACCCCCGAACTGTCATTGGCCCCAGCTGTTAGAGGACTGGGGGAGGGGAGGGGCGGGAGCGCCTCCCGAAAGAATGTGTGCGCGGGGCTGGGGGGAAGGGCGGGAGGGCTAGGGGCCCAGAGGCCCCCCGAGACCCGATCGCCTGTGTCCACCACCCCTCCCCCCACCAGCAGACCCCCATCCCGAACCTCCTCCCAGCAATCCTAGAGCCGCCCTTTGAAAGCCGCCTCTTCCGACTTGTGCCGGGGCATGGGTTCGAGTTCCGAGACCGCCTGTGTTACTTTAATCAAGCCACTTCCCTCCGGACTTCGGTTTCCTCCATTGAAGAACGAGGAGGTGACCTGCACACGTGATTCCCTCTGGGAGCAGCCTTTGTTCCCTCCAGCATAAAGGAAAGGTCTTGGATTTGGTCTCTGAGTCTTTCCAGCTCGCATCTTTTCTCTGTCCCGATTTCTCCTTTTCTGTGTCTCTGGGTCTTTCTATCTCTGTATGTTCTGTCCTCTGTCTCTGTTTCTTTCTCTCTGTTTCTGTCTCTCCTTTCTGTCTTTGTCTCTGTTTCTGTCTCTCCTTTCTATCTCTGTTTTTGTCTATCTCTGTTTCTCTTGTCTGCAGGAGAGTGCCTGGATCCACAGTCCACCTGCACAGCCCAATAACAAATTGAGGGGGGAAAGGCAGCTGGGAAGGGGGATTCACGCAATCAGCCCGTTTGGCTTAAAGATTCAATGCTTTACACCTGTGCTCTGGCCCCCACCTCAGCAAAGGATGAAGGGAGGAAGGGTGAACCCTTTTTCTTATCCCTTCTCTGGGGTCACGCTTGGCCATGATGATTCTCGCAGTGTGAGTTTCTTTTGTTATTCTTTTTATGTTGTTACAATCATTAAGTATCTGGTCTTGCAGGTTCCCTTTACTTTATTCTGCATCAGTTCATATGAGTCTTCCTACTCACCACTCATTGTGTCTTTTTAAATAATATTTTATTTTTTTCCGATTCCATGTAAAGAGAAATTTCTACATTCATTTTTTCAATTGTATTTTATTTTTCCAAATACATATGAAGATAATTTTCGACTTCATTTTTATGAGACTGTGTCCCACCTAAAACTGCATGTAGCAGAATTTTGTAGTTCACAGAGTATCAGCTTTTTTTTTCTTCTTTTCATATGGAAATGTTCTTGTTAAGGGGTTTTTAAGGTGTTTAATAAAAAAGAGAATTTAAAACTCTTTTTAAAAAAAGGACAAATCAATTGATTCCAGTGGTTTCTACCCTATAGGATATCTACTTCTGCAGTTGTGTAATTAAAGAGTTTTAACTTCAAAAGAAAAAAAACACCTTAGTGTTCTAAATTTTTTCCTTCTCTCTTACGTCCCCCCTCTCCAAGACAGCAAGCAATCTGATATAGATTACAAACATACAGTACTTTACACCTATTTCCATATTTTCCATAAAATTCATTTTTTAAAAAATGAGTTCCAAATTTTCTCTCTCCCTCCTTTCCTCCTGTCCTAAATGGGCAAGCAATTTGGTACAGATTTTATATATATATATATATATATATGCAATGATGTAAAACATTTCCATATTAGCCCCGATGTAAAAGACGAAACAGACCAAAAGAAAGACATGAAAAAGAAAAAGAAAAAAAGAAGGAGAAACAACTTCAATCTACATTCAGACTCCATCAGGTCTCCCTTGGGGAGTGCAGAGCATTTTTCATCATGAGTCCTTCAGAATTGCCTTGGATCATTGTATTGCCGAGAAGAGCTAAGTCATTTAGCACCGATCATCATACAATGTTGCTGTTACTGTATACGGTGTTCTCTTGGTTTTGCTCTCTTTGCTTTAAATCAGTTCAGGTAAATCTTTTCAGGTTTTCATTTCTTTTAGAACAATAATATTCCATCATATTCACGTACCACAATGTATTCAGTCGTTCCCCATTCGATGGCGTCCCCCTTAGTTTCCAATTCTTTACCATCATAAAAAGAGCCGCTATAAATATTATTGATATAAATATGTCCTTCCCCCCTCTTTTTAAAATCTCTTTGAGATACAGTTTTGTTGTACATTTTGCCCTTTGGCTGTAGTTCCAAACTACTCACGAGAATGGTCGGGTCAGTACTTTATCAGTAACTTAATTTTCTCACATCTCTTCCAACTTTGATCATTTTCTTTTTCTGTCCTATTAGCCAGTCTGATAGGTGTCAAGTGGTACCTTAGATTTGTTTTAACTTGCATTTCTCTAATCAATAATGATTTAAAGGTTTCTTTCATATGATTATGGATAACTTTGATGTCTTCATTTGAAAACTGTGTCTTCACATCATTTGACCATTTATCAGGTGGGGAATGATTTGATTTTATTCTTATAGATTAGAGTCATTTCTCCATATATTTGAGAAATGAGACCTTTATCAGAAGTACTTGCTGTAAGAATTATTTCCCAGTTCTCTGCTTCTCCCAGGGTGGGAGGCCTGCATTGTGAGGATCATGCATTATGAGGATGATGCTGCTGGGTTCATGCCAAGAGGGGCAGGCAGTGAGGATGTGTGGCAGAAGAAGAAAGGGAGCAGGGGCCGTCCTGGTGTGGAAAGGCCGTCCTGTGGAGTGGGACTGGCCCTAGAAAATGGAAGCAGGAGAGGAAGCTGCCGGAACTGTTTGGACTCCAGAGGAGCAAGTTCGCAACGATGAGAGGGGGCTTGAACGGGCTCTTGGCAGGAGTTAGAGGGATCCTCTCCCTCTGGGTCTCCAGGCTGGGTGTCAGAGATAACCTGAGGAACCTCCGGCCACCCTTGAAGCAGGTCAGTTTCTGGAAATAGGCCCCTGGGTACTCTCAGCCCCAGGGGAAGGCAGATGAGGGAGGACCTGCTGGGCCACAGGCTCTTCTTCAGGCTCAAATAGGGTCTAGGCCAGGAATCCTGACAGACCATGGATATCTGTCTACATCTGGGGGTCAGATGTTACCAAAATGGGGGGGGGCATCCAGGAGGGCCATCAGGCAGAGGAGGGGAGGTTCAGCCTGGAGAAGCAGGTAGGAGTGGGGGGGGGGAGCTAGTTGGCTTGACCATTGGGAGGACTCTCTGGGGAGAGGGATTGACCTGGATCTGCTGAGCCCCCGAGATCAGACCTGGGAGGGGGCTCAGAGATGGGGGAGGGGCAAATGTTGATTTCATGCAGGGAAACCGATGCTGATAGAGCTGCCCCAAGATGGAAGAAGTGAGCTTCTTTTCGATGTCGGTATTCAAGGGGAAATGACATTGATGGCTGCTGTCAGGGATGTCATTAAAGGGGCTCCTGAGGGAGATGGAAGATGGGGATTAGATTCTCTCCTAGGGTCCTTCCATGCTCAGAATCAACCCCAATGCCCCTGCCTTAGTTTCCTCATTTGTCAGAAACAGGGGAGGGTGCAGTCATTGTCCTGGTTCTCCTACCCGCCCCGCCCCCCCAGCGAACTGGAAATACCACAATTGTCTCTCCGGCGCGGGCAGTCCCAGCCATAAGTGGACACTAGGCCCCCTGGGGCCGGTGGCCCATTACCATATAAGGCTCCGCGACAGCCTGGCGCCCGCTCCTCCCATCAGCACCCGGTGTCCCTGAGCCCGGGTCCATTTCATCTTGGCAAAGACCCCGGGACAGGCCGCGCCTCTCAGGGAGGTGGGGGGCAGCAGTCGGGGCGTGGCTGGGGCTCAGCGTGGGGAGACCGGGCACTAGGAAAGGGCCAGCGGGGGAGGGGAGCGGGGGTCCATCCCAAGCTTCCTGGGGGTCCAGGAAGTGGGGGTGGGCGCTGTGGGCGGCCAGGCCTGGTCTAGGCGAGGGAAAGTGATCCACCTCCAGGCACAGCTGGCCCTAAGTGGCTCACTTAGGGGGATCAGGAGCACAGGCAGACTCCGCCTCCACCCGCCACCCACTTCGGCAGCAGGGGATCGGCCCCCCAGGGGCTCGCAGGCTTGGGGACTCCAAAGGGCCTTCCCTTCCGAGCTCGGATTGCGGCTCTCCCGCTCGCCACCCTTAGGACCTCAGGTCTATCCATTCCCCTCACTTGACCTCCTTGGGCCTCAGTTTCCTCCTGAAGCGAGGCAGGCCAGACCCGTTGAGCCTAACTAAATTGAGAGCTTCCAGCTGTAAACACCAGGCCCCTGTGAGCCCTTCTGGCCTCCCCAGAAACCTGGGTTTCATGGGGCTCGAGTGGGGAGGGGGCTGTGGGATCTTGGGTTAAATCTGTAAGGGACCTCGGGGTGCATTTAGTCCAACCTTGGCCTCATGTAAGTAAGAAAACTGAAGCCAGGGAGGGAAGGTCACTTAATCAGTGGCGGGGCTGCCTCCCAGACTCTCCTGTCCTTGAGGAACGGAGATCCAGATCAGGCTGTGTCCTGCTCAGAAAGCAGGGCCTTGGGACCCAGAAAGCCACGTGCCCCCCAAAGTCCCCAGCCCCGGTCCTCTCTCCCGCACTAACACCTCCCCAAGCCGCCAGATTCTCAGAATGCCCCAAGCACATTTGCCGGGCACTAAGGCCCTTCCCAGCTCCGACATTCCATGTCCTAAAGTCCCTCCCTTCTATGTCTGGAGTCCCTCGGATGCCCCGGTCCTGCTCCTGGCTCTGGCCAGTTAGGCAAGGCCGAGGGGCCTCAGTTTCCACTCTGAGAGACTAGTCCCCACAATCCCTTTCAGCTCCAACATTTTGGCACGCTGGGATAGCCCAGACCCCTTTCCAGTTGGAATGATGAATGATTCTAAGATCCCATGAGTCTCTGACTCCAAGGAGGAGGAGGAGGAAGAGGAGGAAGGCGGGAGGAAGGGAGGGAGGCCTGGTGCCCACGGCCCAGGCCCGGGCGCTGCTTTGGTCACTTCTGGCAAGAGCAGCTCCCAAGCTTCCCCCACTCCCCGTGATCGCTGACCCTGGGCCTCCTCCATTCAGTGAGGGTCTCAGCTCCCCTATCCGCACCCCCCTCCACCTCCCAGGCTGAGCGGAGATAGCCCATCACAGTCTCCGGCCTGACTTGACAGCTGTCAACACCAGACTGTTTATTTGTTCTCTGGGAATGGGGGGGGGGAGTGAATTTCCCTCCTGCCCCCCAAGGAGGGAGTAGGGAGGGGGATGACCAGGCCCGACTTCCCTGCAAAAGACAGTGAACCTCCTTGAGCCAGCTCTGGTTGCTAAGAAAGCAGGAAAGAGCCAGGCACTGAGGCCTAAGTGGGGGAGACATCCCCTCTGGCTCCAGCAGCCCACCCCTCCTCCCCCCAGGTCTCGCTTCTCGTATCTCCCTATATTCTCTTGTTTGAGAGCTCCATCATTTTCCACTCAAAAATATCTGCTACAGAGGTCCCCTCTGACCCCAGCCCTCTTCTCACATCGTATTTTCTCTTTAATCCACCAAATCAGAATAGCTGCTCCATTGGACTCTAGTTCCTTTGGGGGAGTGGAAAGAGCTAAGAATTTAGCTGAGAGACCTACTGATATCTCTTTGCTTTCTGTATAACCCTCTATGATTAGTGGGATTATAGGAGATAGACCTCAGAGCCCCCTTAGAACTTAGAACGACAGAGCTGATGGGACTTTGGAGCAAACGATACCAGATGATCACATTGGGAAGGGGCTAAAAAGACTTAGAGCAGCCCTTTTGTAGCAGCGGAACAATGGAAACAAAGTCATTCTCCATTAACTGGAGAAAGTCTAAACAAGTTGTGGTAAGAACCGAAGAAACAAAGAATATGATGAATACAGAGAAACTGGGAAGTTGTCTGCTAACTGATACAAAGTGAAATACACAGAGCTAGAAAAAGAGTAAACAATGAGCAAAACAATAACAACAGAACAATTGACATTGGGGCCTGGGGGAGTATAATAACCAGACTAGGAGTCAGACAAGACTTATTCAAAGACAACTCTCAGTTTTTCAGGGAGATGGGGGTGGGGTGGGGGTGGTAATAGGTGTAGAACAGGGAATATGTGGACAGATAGGTTGATGTGTTTGGTCAGTTTTACGGAACTGCTTTTCTTCTCCAACGATTGATCTGATCAACCTCATTTTAGGATACTCCTTTCTCATTTTATCTGATCCAACCGACCTTCTCCCTTCTTCACACATCACACTTCATCTTGTACCCCTTTGCCTTTTCATTGGCTGTCTCCCGTGCTTAGAAAAGGATCCCTTCTCACCTCTGACGAGTCCAAAGATTTCTTCAAATATTAGCAAAGAAATGCAGTAGGTATTTAAGCAATGCTGGTTGGAGAGCTGCGCTCGCTTTACTACTTCAAAATATCTGGAATTTTGAAGGGCAGTGAATAGAAAGGCAGCCCCAGAGTCCGAAGGATCTGCCTCTGACACATTTTGGCTGTGTCGCTCTGGACAAGTCACTTCTCTGGGCCTTAAATAACATGGTGAATCTATAGTCTCTCCAAAACTATAAAGGGCAATGTGGGTGCTGAGCTCTCGCTTATGCTTTTTTGACCTCAGTTTTCACATCTATAAAATGGGGATGATAATTGCAACATCTACCTCAAAAGGCAGGTGTGAGGAGCAGATGAGATAATAAAGTCTGCCCATCTTAAAGCATTGTAGACACAGTAGCTATTACCATTAAATTCTATTTGATTGTTGGCATTGGGAGAGGGATTTCCTCACTAGGAATTCAAATCATAGATCCAGTGCCTCCCTCAAGTGGAGAATTTATCTGGCTTCCCCCACAGCCTTCATTCCAGCCCATCCCCCCTTTAATAAGTAGGTCTATGAGTCCCACCCTTAGTTCCACCCCTAGCAACCAACACCAACATTTTGAGCCTGAGCGCAAAGCCTTTCTGGATTCCCAAGGCCTGCTCACTCTCGGAATCCTATATTAGCACCTTTGTACAGTTCCCCTCCAGGATAGCAAGGAGAGAACCTTGAGTTGAGGGGCAGCAGGAGGGGATCGGTGTCAGAACCACCTCCATAAAGAAATGGCTTTCCATTTCCTTCTCCAACCCATTTGACAGATGAGAAAACTGAGGCAAATGGGATTAAGTGACTTGCCCAGGGTCACACAGCTACAGTCAGTATCTGAGACTGGATTTGAATTCGGGAAGATGAAGATGAATCTTCCCAACACCAAGTCCAGTGCTTTATCCACTGTGGATCCTCCTAATGAACATGTAAATAAATGTCTGTGGCAGGATTCAAACTTAGGACTGTATAACTCCAGGAACTTTACCTTCCAGGAGAAAGCCCTGCCCCCAAGGAACTTAGAATCTGCTTCAGAAAACAAGAGTCCCCCACAAAACAATTAGAAAATTATGCAAGAGGGTGATATTATGGCAGGGAGAATGCTAAGTCCTGAAGGAATTCAAAGAGTCTGGTCTCAGTTTCCTCCTTTGTAAAAATGAGAATGTTCAAACTACACCTGAGTTCAAATCTTAGTCTCTGATACTTCCTATCAGTGTGATCCTGGACAAATCAACCTATTTCCTCATCCGTTAAATGGACATAATAATAACACCTATTGGGGCAGCTAGGTGGTGCAGTGGATAGAGCACCAGTCCCAAAGTCAGGAGGACCTGAGTTCAAATCTGGTGTCAGACACTTAACACTTCCTAGTTGTGTGACCCTGGACAAGTCACTTAACCCCAATTGCCTCAACAAAAAGAAAAAAAAGAATCTTTGTTCTAAGACACTCTCAGTCCTCACTTTTCCCTAAAATTCACCCAGGTGGGACATCCTAGGATTAATTTCCTCATCTGAAAATTGTCTCTTCGTGTCCTCTGACTTATTTACCAACTGGGGAATGGCTTGTATTCTTATAAATTTGACACCGTTCTTTATATATTTTAGAAATGAGTAGTTCTTCATCGGAAAAACTGGCTGTGAAGATCCCCCCGCCCCAGCCCCACTTTGAACTTCCCTTTTAATCTCGTTCCTGTCGGTTTTGTTTGTGCAAAACCTTTTTCATTTAATGTAACCAAAGTCTTTCGTGATGTTCTTTAGTTCTTCTTTGGTCATAAATCCCTCCCCTCTCCAAAGACCGGATAGATAAATTGTCGCTTCCTCTCCTAGTTTGTTTATGGTTTCGCCCTTTACGCCCAAATCACGTACCCATTTCCACCTTATCTTCGTCCGGGGAAATTTTTTATTTTTCATTTCAAATCCCCCCTTCTCCCCTCCCCCACCCATTGGGAAAGCAAGAAATACTCTTGATAGGAAGTGACCTAATATCATATGGAGCCTTAGAAATGCTAATGTGCTAATGAAGACCAGAAGAGAGGGACATCGGGAAATCTGGAAGAGACCTGGAGAAGGCCCGGCCCTGTGGGAAGGTGGCTGGGAAGAAAAATGAGGAGACGGAGAAGCTGTTGGGAAGGTGGGGAGGAAGGGAGAGGGCCAGGCTGCCCAACATCCTACGGCCGATTCCGACCTGGAATAAATTCAGCTCAATTTGACAATTTGGAATCACTCATTAAGTAATTTGTTATCGTTCAGTTGGGAAAATTTTTCTTTATTAAAGCTTTTTGTTTACAAAACCTATGCGTGGGTAATTTGTCAGCATTGGCCCTGGCAAAGGCTTCTGGTCCAAATTTTCCCCTCCTTCTCCCCACCCCCTCCCCCAGATGGCCAATACACGTTAAATATGTTAAAGTATAAGTTAAATCCAATATATGTATGCATATGTATACGGTTCTCTTGCTGCACAAGAAAAATCGGATCGAGAAGGAAAAAAAAGAAAAACTGGAAAAGAAAACAAAATGCAAACAAATAACAGCAGAGAGAGTGAGAATGCTGTGTTGTGGTCCACACTCAGTTCCCACAGTCCTCCCTCTGGGTGCAGATGGCTCTCTTCGTTACTGAACAATTGGAACTGGTTTGAATCATTTCATTATTGGAGAGAGCCGCGTCCATCAGAATTGGTCATCGTGTAGTCTTCTTGTCGTGTATAATGGTGATCTACTCTCTTGACAGACACTGAAGTGGTTTGCCATTTCCTTCTCCAGCTCATTTTACAGATGAGGAAACTGAGGGCAAATAGGGTAAAGTGATTGACCCAGGGTCACACGGCTGTTAAGTGTCTGAAACCAGATTTGAACTCAGGAAGGTGAGTGTTCTTGACTCCTGACCTGGTGATCTAACCCAGCTGCCCTGTCATTAAGGGATTCTCTAAGCCATACTCGGTGCTGGGCCCTGGAGAATGAATAATCTCTGTCTTCAATGAGTTTATAGTCTTATCCTGGGAGGAAGAGGCAGAGGATTTGAGCCACAGAAAGGGTCTAGGACTGGAGTCTTCCGTTCAGGCCCTGCTGCTCTGGTCTCTTTCCTCGGGCTCACCTCAGACACCGTCCGGTGACCTCCTGTGCTCCTCTCCAGAGCCAGCCTTTGACCGTTCTTGCTCCTCTGGTTGAGCTGGGGTGGGGATGGGGGTCACAAAACAACCCCGTGCTCTTGTTAGTCCGGCCAGTCAGGGGCCATGAACTGAGGTGTCCCACCGTCCATCCAGCTTCCTGATGAAGGCTCTCAATGGCAGGAGCACCCACTATCTTCTGCTCATTCTTGGATAAGCTCAAATTACAGACTAAGCCCAAATCGGCCTGCTCACAAGCTCCTCCCAGGACTCCTTCTTCCCCCTCCTCAAAGTCATTCTCTCCCTCCTCCCCTTCCAGGGCCCTGATTGCCCCCTCTTTCCCAGGAGTTTCTCCCAAGATGCTGGTTTCTTTCCCAGCACCTACATCTTTAGGGCTCTCTTGTTTCCTCCCTTTCCTCCCTGGTTCTCTTGTCCTCGTCCAGAGCAGTAAGAAGAACCAGACACTTGGAATCCCAAGCCCTGGGTTTGAGCTCTGAGTTACAGATCATTGTACCCATCTGTAAAATGGGAGCAAGACAGGGAGGAAGAGTGGGGATGGGGTAGGGGCAGTCTAAAAAAGGAGTTATTGTTATTCTGAATTCCTGCCCTTCAAAGCCCCTCTCCCTGGGCCGCGTCTCCTCCTTCCTGGGTCCCCTGGAGTCTAGCCTAGGTCCTTCCCCTCCACCGAGCAATCCCCAGTGTTTGGGGAGGGCCCCCCTGGGGGAGGGAGGGCCAGGCTCCCACATGGTTCCAGTCGGAAACATCTGGGATTCTTTCCAGCGGCTCAGCGGGAGTCCCAGGTCCAGGACATTTCAAGATGGCCCCTGCTGAGGAACAACAGAGTGGGGGACCGTCTCTGTGGGGCCGGAGGAGGGGAGGGCCCCGTGAAAATTCTTCAGTCATTTGACCCCCTCCTCCCTCCCGCCCCCTTTCCAAGAGACCTGAGTCCTCCTGGCTTCAGACGGCGGTCCCCACCCTCCCGGGGTGGGGGTGGGGGGCATGCGGGCTGCAGCCAGAATCGGGGAGGGGCTGTTATTGTCTCCCCCCATAGCCCCCATTTTACCAACGGTGAAACTGACCTGAAGTCAAAAGACTGGTTCAGAGTCAGGCGGCTGGTGAGGGTCAAAGGCAAGGCCGGCCCTTAGGTCCTCTGCCTCCGGCCCAGAGTTCTCTGCCGTCCGGCTGCCCCCACAAGGGACGCAGGCCACAGAACCCGGGAGCTCGGGACCCGGCCACCCTCTGCCCGCCTAAGAGGTCGGACACTATTTCTTCAGGTGTGATTTTCCAATATGGCGTCTTCCATGTGATAGAAACAGCCGTAAAGTCAAATAGCAGGAGTTTAATGGGAGAGGGGAGGAAGGACCTGAAGACCAGGGGCTGCTGACTCAGTTTCCTGCACCCAAATTTTCTCTAGAGAGGTTGGGAGGCTGGCCCTGCCCTCTGAGACCATCCCTCTCAATGGGAACCAGATGACCCTGGAAGGGGGGACTGACCCTCGTCCCCTTTGACCCCAAAGTAGGGGAAGGTGCCGAGGAAGAATTAACCACTCAAGAAGAGGGGAGATGGGGACCAGCAAGCTGAGCCCTAAAATCTCTGCCCGTGGGGAGAATTCCGCATCCGTTCGAGCATTACTGAGGACACGGTGGTCCGGGGGAGAGTCCCAGCTTGGAAGCCCAGAGAACCGGGGGCTAACTCTGCCTCTGTCAGCAGTGACCTTGGGCCTCAATTTACCCCTTTGTGAATGAGGGAGTTCCCCCCACCGTGGTCAGCCTGAAAGGAATACAGCCCCTTGTTCTCCTGCACTGGGCGTGGGAGCACATGTGGGAGCACGTGCCTGTGTGTCCCTGAGGGGGAAGGACAGACTGCAGGTGTCCATCTCCCCATCACTCATTCCCAAGCATCTGTTCCTCTCCGTCCCCCCAGCCCCCTCCCGGCTGAAGTGTTAAATCCCAGCATTGACCCCCCCCCCCAACCCCAGCCCAGAGGAGGGCCCTGATAGGGAGGGGAAGGGGAGGGAGGGAGGGACCGGCTAGTTTGGCCCCGGGAGAGATCCCTCCTGTCCCTCCTCTCCCCTCCCCCCTCCTGTCCCTCCTCTCCCCTCCCCACCTCTTGTCCCTCCCTCCCCTCCCCGCTCTGGCCCGAGAGGCAGGGGGTGTGAGTGAGCACTGACAGCAAGAATCTCAGCTCTCCTTCCTCAAGCCAAGGGCCTTCCATTACAAGGTCCCTGTGAGACAGGGGTCAGGGCCTAGTCGAGGGGCTGAGAAGGAAACTGAGGCTCAGGGAAAGTGATTTAAGGCCCTGTGTGACTGGGAGCCAGTCCCCTTCCCTCGCTGGGTGCTTCCTCATTGGGCCCAACATCCTTCTGGGATTTCATGAGCCTTTTTCAGGGTAACACAGAGATGGAGGCAGAGACTCAGGAGTGGAAAAGAAACACATGAGCAGCCATCTCATTCTACCCCTCCCACCTGACAGATGGGGAAACTGAGATTCAGAAAGGGAAGTGCCTCACCACATATTTATGTCAATTTGGTTGATGTGATTTTTCTGGGTCTCAGTTTCTTCATCTGCAAAATGGAAACAAAGTTTGTTCCCCCCCTCATCTGGGAGGGTTAGCACTTGGTGAATTCTGGGTGGAGGAAGGGACAGCACTGCAGCAGGTGACTATGAGGAGGGGAGACACAGTGGACCGAAAGGAGGAGCCCTTAGGTCCCTAAGGAGAACCTTAGGCTAAGATGTGTCTTTTGGGGGAAGAGGAAACAGAGGGCCCCCCTCACGTGTGTGTGTGGGGCAGCAAAGCCTTCACTGGTGGGCGCCGACACGGGAGGTCCAGGACCATACTCACGACAGACCAGAGCCCTGTTCGGTCTCCAGCCACCTCTAGAGCCCATCGGGGGGGGGCATTTTACCCCCCATCCCAAGGAGGTGACCAGCGGAACATTTCCAGCCTTGTCTCTCCCACCCCCAGGAGTCCGCCGGAGGAGAGAGCAGGGGGATATGTTTGTTTTTGAAATAACACGAGAGGCAAGGGGCCTCCTTGTCTCTTTAAATGTCCTGAGGCAGAGGGAGGTTGGGGGGTGGGGAGGGTTGGAGGCAGGCCTGGGAATTCCTAACCCAGGACTTCCCAGAATCCCCAAATGTCAGGGCTGCAGGGAGGCTCCGGACGGAGCATGTGAGAGCTGGGAGGGGCCTTGAAGTGGGGCCACGGCATCCCAGAAGCAGGGAGCCGGGGCTTGGAGGGACTTGGGGGGCAGCTCAGGCCAGCTCAGACCTAGGGGGGGCTTTCTGAAGGTCCTTCCCTCTGACACTGGATAGCACTTGGCCAGGGCACTTCCAGACAGTCTGACTGGACTCTTTCATTTTGGGGAAACTGAGGCCTAGAAGGGTTAAGGTTTGTACAAATTTGTGGTGGTGGTGTTGAGTTGTTGTCGGATTCTCCATGACCATATTTGGACTTTTCTTGGCAAAGATACTGAAATGGGGGGGGGGGCAGCTAGATGGTGCAGTGGATAGCTCATCAACCCTAAAGTCAAGAGCACCTGTGTTCAAATCTGGCCTCAGGGACTTAACACTTCCTAGCTGTGTGACCCTGGATGAGTCACTTAACCTCAATTGTCTCGCAAAAAAAAAAAAAAAGCAGATGGGGGGGAGGAGAAAATCTGAAACACAAGGCTATGCAAGAGTCAATGTTGTTAAATTATCTGTGCATATGTTTTGAAAATAAAAAGCACAAAAAAAGCAAAGATACTGGAATAGTTTGTTATTTCCTTCTCCAGTTCATTTTACAGATGAAGAAACTGAGGAAAAGAGGGTGAAGTGACTTGTCCAAGGTCACACAGCCAGTACATGTCTGAGGCTAGATTTGAACTTGGGAAGATGAGGTTTCCCAACTCCCGACCTGATGCTCCATCCAGCGCTCCACCTACTTTCCCCAGCACATGACAGAGGCAAACACCAGGTCGGATTTCCTGACTCTAGCTCTGTCCCTCCTCACATAATTAGTAATTTCTACATCAATCATCCTGGAGTGTAATTTAGCTTCCTAATATCCAGCTTCTCAATTCCAGGCCAAGTCACAGCACTTCTCTTCATGCAACATTTGCATAAAATCTTGGTCAGTTAATTGGTATCAGGGTTCAAGGAAGTCTATGGCAGAGGACCCCAGTGATCTGTGCTGTTCAACACTTTTACTAATGACAACAAGCAGAAGTAGAAGAGGAAGAGGAGGAGGAGGAGGAGGAGGAAGAGGAGGAGGAGGCAAGAAGGAAAAGAAAGAAAAAAGAAAGAGAAAGAAAAAGAAAAAAAGACAGAAAAAAGAAAAAGAAAAACAAAAGAAAAAAGAGAAAGAAAGAAAAAGAAAAAGAAAGAAAGAGAAAGAGAAAAAAGAAAGAGAAAGAAAGAAGGAGGAGGTGGAGGAGAGGAAGAAGAAGAAGAAGAAGGTTAACATTTACATGGCACTTACTACATGCCAAGCATTGAAACCCATTACAAATATGGCCTCATTTTATCTTCACCTTATTTTATATCTGAGAAAATGGAGGCAATGATGGCGTTTCAGTATATGGGAAGGGTACTGGAGCTTCACCATTTCCTCCTCCAGTGGATGAAAGCAAAGTGACTTGTCTAAGATCATACATCTAGGAAATACCAAAGGCTGCATTTGAACCCAAGTCTTCCTGCCTCCAGCCCCAGCACTGACTGGTGGAAGATACAAAGCCAGGATTGGCCAAAACGTTCGATGATAACAGAGGAGTCCAAGAGATGTAGGGAGCCCAGGAAGAGGGGGCAATTTGAGTCTTTTTAAAATTTAACGAGAATCAATGGAAAGTCTGGAGCTTGAGATCAGAAAGAAAACCTGCTTCACTTCTGGAGGACAGGGAAGCTCTGAATGAAGAATTCAGGTAAAAAAAAAAAAAGTTGGGGTGAAGATATTCACCATGATGGTGAAAGACACTAGTGTGGATCTGAATGTGTGTGAACATACTGACAAACTGTGATCCAGTCACTTTCCCTTTCTAAGCCTCAATTTCTCCATCTAAAAAGTGGGTATATTGGGGCAGCGAGGTGGTTCAGTAGATAGAGCATCAGCCCTGAAGTCAGGAGGACCTGAGCTCAAATTTGGTCTCAGACACTTAACACTTCCTAGCTGTGTGACCCTGGGCAAGTCACTTAATCCCAATTGCCTCGGAGGGGGAAAAAGTAGATATATGGGCATAGTAGTGTGTACTAGTTGGCTCAGCAAGTATCTGCTTCTATAAGCGTTAATGTGGTAGAGAAATGGAAGGAAGGTAGAACTGGATTGTGGCTCTCATTCAGAGCACATTAGGGTCTGCAAAACATCCTGTATGTATAATCTTTTTTTAAAAATTTTATTTCTTTTTATAGCTTTTTATTTACAAATTATATTCATGGGTAATTTTTCAGCATTGACAATCGCCAAACCTTTTGTTCCACTTTTCCCCTCCTTCCCCCCACCCCCTCCCCCAGATGGCAGGTTGACCAATACATGTTAAATATGTTAAAGTATAAGTTAAATACAATATATGTGTACATGTCCATTGTATGAGTAATCTTGCTAAGTTTTCATAATACTCCTCTAAAGTAGAAGACGTTATCCCCATTCTATAGATGGAAAAACCCAGACTCACAGAGATTCTGTAGCTCTACCAGGACGACACGGCTAACGTCAGAGGCCAGATGGAGGTCTTCAGGATCTCCATCTGGGGTTTTCCAGAAGTGGTTGACCATTGCCTTCTCCAGCTTATTTTGCAGATGAGGAAGCCAAGGCAAATGGGGTTAAGTGACTAGTTCAGGGTCACACGGCTAGTCAGTGTCTGAATTTGAACTCAAGTCCTTTTGACTCTAGATCGGGCACTCTATCCACTTCATCACTTAGCTGCTCGGTGACAATGATTATAGATAGATAGATCTAATGTATCTAGTGATTTTGCAAAGGTCTTTCACATTTCTGACCCCTTCTCCTCTGGTCAGTTTCCTCTTCCTGTCCACTATCACATCCCCGGAAGTCTCTCCTCCTCCCCTCCCCCCACTCCATGGCCAGGGCCAGGGGCTCTAGATAAACCTCTGGAGCAGGGAGGGAAGCAGGCAGGACCAGTCAAGTTTGGTGGAACCTCTTCTTTCTTTTATTTTTGTTTTGGGAGACGATGGGGGTTAAGTGACTTGCCAAGAGTCATTCGCTAGGAAGTGTTAAGTGTCTTGAGGCTGGATTTAAACTCAGGTGACCACGAGCATCTGCTTTCTGTAGCTTTGATATGGTAAAGACCTAGAAGGAAGGTAGGATTTTTTTTGGAAGAAGGTAAAATTTGATGGTGATTCACATTCAGAGCACGTTGGGGCTGCTGTTTTTCCTCCCTTCCACATTCATCCTCTTCCCCTCCTCCATCTACCTCTCCATTACCCCAGACTCAGACCACTTCAATCTATCACCCCTCCTTTCTCCCTTCTCCCCTCTTTTGTTCCCATCCCTAGTCCTCCTGCTCCTCCCCCCTTCTCCTTCCCCTCCTCCCCCAGGCCCTCTCCTGGGTCCTTCCCAAGTGTCCCTGCTCTTCTCTTCTCCTTTCTCTCAGTACCTGTCTCTCTATCAGTTGTGAAAAGGAGAGTGTCCCTGGAACAGGGGAGGGGGCTTGGAGCATGATGGGGGAAGAGAAAGCGTCTGTCCCAGAACCTGCAAAAGTGGGTGGTGCCGTGTGCACAAACGCTTGTGGTGGCAAGCAACTGGACACTGGCTGCCCCTCAGCTGGGGAATGGCTGAAAAAATTCGGGTATCTGAATGTTCTGGAATATTATTGTTCTGTAAGAAATGACCAGCAGGAGGATTTCAAGAGGCCTGGAGAGACTGACAGGAACTGATGCTGAGGGAAGTGAGCAGGACCAGGAGAACATTGTACGGGGCAACAACAAGACTAAACGACGATCAGTTCTGGGGGACGTGGCTCTTCAACAACGAGAGGATTCAAACCAGTTCCACTTGTGCAGTGCTGAAGAGAGCCATCACACCCAGAGAGACTGCGGGGAGCGAGTGGGGATCACCACAGAACATCCTCACTCGTTCTGTGGTCGTTTGCTTGCTTTTTATTTTGCTTCTCTCCTTTTTCTTGATTTGATTGGATCTTTCTGGTGCAGCACAGTAATTGTATAAACTCGTCTGCATAGACTGGCTTTCACATGCATTTCTACCATGTTTACCATGTACTGGACTAGTTGCCATCTAGGGGAGGGCGTGGGGGAAGGAGGGGAAATGGGAACACGAGGTTTGCCAGGGCTAACGTTGAAGAATCATCCACCAGTGTTTTGAAAAATAAAAGGCTTTAATAAAAAAAAAAAAAAAAAAGTGGGTAGGGAAGGGCAAGAGAACCCTCATCCCAGCCTGGGCCTCTGGCCATCTCTGGTGGGCGGAGCTTGGAGCCTTCCTTCTAAGACACAAGCTCCCTCCCCTTGGGCCTGGAGGACAAGGTTTCCTGCCATGAGATCAGTCTGTCTGGAAGTGGTGGCCCCCTTGGGCTCTCCAATCTGCTGGGGCTTTGCAGAGCCCTGCTCTGTCTAACTCTTCTCCTGCCTTTTCCTCTGGTCCTCAGTTTCCTCATCTGTACAATGGGTCTGCATGATATTTCTAGCAGGCCTTTGGGAAGGGAGAGAAAATGAGAAACTGCCCGCTGAGAAAAGGCCGGAGCTGGGGCAGGATACTCTGTGCTGTCAAAAGGACTGAAGGAGATGGTTTTAAAACCACCAGGGAGGAGACGTCTGAGCCCACGCATCGTGAACTGAGCAGCCCCAGGAGAGCGTTTTAGACAATAGCAACCATGCTGTCAGGCAGCTTCAAGGACTCGGGAACTCTGGTCAGCCCAGTTAGACGGCACAGTGACTAGAGACCGGAAGCCAGGAAGACCCGATTTCAAATTTAGCCTCAGACACTTCCTAGTCTTGTGACAACGGGCAAGTCCCTTAAGGGCTCCGTGCCTCAGTTTCCTTATCTATAAAATGGGGACAATAATAGCATTTACTTTCCAGAGTTGTCCTGAGGATCAAATGAGATATTTCCAAGGTTAAAGTGAATCACAATTCCAAAGAATTCAAAATGAAAGATTAGCTACTTCCTGATAGAAGACCCGGGGCACAGATTGCGAATCGGTTTTTGAACGTCTGCCCGGCCGGGGATTTGTTTTGCTTGACTTGTTTGTCACAAGAGCTCGTTTTTTCTTCCTTGGGCAGGGGCAGTGTGAGGGTGAGGTGGAAGGGAGGGAGAACGGATCTCTGAAAATCAAATCAAATTTTATTCAGAAGAAAATGTGGGCGTTGGACTGGCTGGCCTCCGCGCTCCCACAACCCCCGAGCTGGCAGACACGGGGACACAAGGGAACTAGGTCTGCCCAGGAAAGGCAGCCCGGGCAACCGAGCAGTGCCGAGAACCGAGCGGCCACGTGATCACCAGTCACTGATCCTTCTTAACGTAGGTGTGTGATGCTTCCCACTTCGTGCTATAGACCGAGACCCGGAAGCTAAGAGCCAGAGAGGATCTTAGAAGCCGGCCAGCCCAATGTCCCATTTTACTGAAGGGGAAACTGAGGCCAAGAGAAAAGAAACTTGCTCCAGATCACATGCGGAATAAGTTTCCGAGTCAGGGGTCGAATTCAGGTTCTTGGACTTCAAATGTTCTTTGACTGTCTTCCTGTCATGGATTGAACTCCGGGACAGCAATTTAAATTTAAGTAGCTCTGTGACAGCAATTTAAACTTCGAGTGCCTCCCTGTACGGAGATGCTTGGGAGTTTCTTGATGCGTGCATCAAGTGCCACACAGTAGGCACTTAATAAATGTTTGTTGATTGACGGAATGACTATACTAGACACTGCACGGACCTCAGAGACGTGCCTTCCGGGATACACAGGCAGACAGTGCGGGTCTGAGCGGGCAGACCCAATTCAGCTTCCCCTGGGCTACGACTGCCAGGGCAGCGGCTCGGTGTTCTCCCCCCCCCCCCCCCCCGCCCCCGCCTCGGGGCCCGGCGCAGCCAGGAGCTAATAGCCAGCGTTGTCTAAACCGGCCGAGAAGTGGACCAAAGGCCTGAGGCCGACGGGGTGGTGGAAAGTGGGAGTCTGGGGCAGGCGGGCGGAGGGGGAGCCCGCGGGACCCCGAGGCGAGACGAGATCATTGGAATAGCGCTGTGGAGGCTCCCGTGCTTCCTCCCCCCTCCCCCTGCACAGAAAGCTTGAAGGCAGAGCATGGGCCGGGGCCGGGGACCAGAGCCCGGCGTCCGAACTACGGAGTTAGAGCTGGAGGTCCAGGTGGAGGCCGTGGGTGCGGTCAGAGAAAGGGGTCCATAGCAGGGAGAGCAGACTAGAGAAGGGCGGGGGGAAATGCTGGCTCGCACACGGGCACAGAGATTGAGAGACATGCGGCGGGAGAGACCGGCAGAGGTGGAAGGAGAGACAGAAGGAGAGGCCGAGATAATGAGGGAGTAGAACAGGACGAAGAGAGAGTGCAGAGAGTGCAGGAGAAGAGAAAGAGGGACGGGAGACGGGCGGAAGGCAAAGAGCCAGAGGCCCAACGGAGGAAGCCGAGAGACAGAAAGGGAAGAGGAGCCCGAGGCCCAGGAATGGGGAGAGAAGGGGGTAAAGGCCAGAAAGGGAGGAGCGGGAGAGGCGCAGGAAGGCGGCGGGCGGGGGAAGGCGCGTTGGGCGCCCCCGGCCTCCTCAGGCCCCTGCCGGGGGCCCGTTGTCTAGGACAGGTTGGGGCGGCTTCGGGGGAGCGGAGGAGGCCACAGCTGAGCCTCCCTCCTCCCCGCCTGGCCCCGTCGGGTCTTCGGGCCTGGCCGCCTCCACAGCGCTCCCGCCCTGGCCCGGCCGCAAGGCGCTCCAGAGCCCGGGCTCCGCCGGTCCTCCCGCTCCGAAATTCCCGGCTCCGCCGGCCTCCTTCTCGTCCTCCCCGGCCCCCTCCAATTAGCCGCAGTGGACAGCACCCTTCCGGTGTAGACCCGGTCTCAGCTCGGAGCTATTGCAATTCCATCCCGTTCCGGCACCCGTCCTCCCTGTCCCCAAGGCCCCGCATTAATCCGGATCGTTAATCTGGACAATTAATCGGAACTGCCATCAGGGGCAGAGCTGGCCCGGGCCCGGGCCCGGGAGGGGGGCGGGGAATTGGGGGCGGGGGTGCCCTCCTCGCCCACGTCCCCTGGCAGGAGAGCAGTTAGAGGGCGCGGCGGCTGGCCCCCAACGGGCGCCGGGAGAGCCCTCCCAGAGCCGGCCTCCAGTTCGGGGGGATTTCTTGCCCCAAACTCTCCCCCGGATTAGCCAGAAACAGGCTCCAGGCCGCTCCCCACGCAGCCTCCGGGGCCTCCCGCGGCCCGCTGACGCCCCAGAAGCCCAGAGCGCTTCCCACGCGGGACCCCGACGAGTTAGGCAGAAGAGAGCTCTCCAAGCGAGGGGGTCTGTTCCGGGCGAGGGCCCACGATCATCGGTGCTGTGAACCCATCTATGCGGACTCCTTCCCGGCCAGGAAATCCGCTCGGGGAGAAGCGCCGTCAGGGCCTCGCTCGGGTCGGTATGCATTCGAAGGAGGGCCTCCCACTCTCCCCGCTCGCCCTGGCCTCGGCCTTCAGGGCTCTGTGGACTGGACGGCGGAGAATTTCCCACTGGGAAATTCGGGTTTAACGGAAAAATCAAATTCGATTCAACGAAAGCAGCTCGGGCGTCTGCCGGGGTCCTGTCGGGGGCCTGTCGGGGTCCAGGCGCCGTAATCCCAAGGAGCCGAGGTTCCTACAAGCTTTCTTAGGTCCTCCCGGGAATACTAGAGGTCACCCATCGCATTCACCTTCCGCTTTCTCGGAGGAGTCCGGTGTGGGTCCTGTAAGAAAGTGCAGATTCCGGGGTCTGAGTGGCCCGGTCAGGGTCCCAGCGCTCAGGCAGAGTCTCTGGGGAAGCCCCCAGACGCCCGGCTCTGGAGACCGGACTGCGCCTCCATCGCAGGCTCTCTGTTCCGCGCTGCGCGGGCTCCACCGTCAAAAACCTGAGTTCAAATGAGAATTCGGACACTTGTGAGACCCTGGGAAAGTCACTGAATTTCTTTCGGCCTCAATTTCCTCAGCTGTAAACTGGGCGCCTGCTTCGCAGAGTTGCTGGAAGCTTCCAACGAGATAATATTTGTAAAAAGGCGGAGCCCCGTGCCTAGCACACAGTAGGCAATTTCCCCCCTTTCTCGCTTCGCCGAGTGAGGAGCGAATGTGTCCGCGCACCTGGGTAGCGTGGGTAGGAGAGGCTGGGGAGGAAGGCTCGGAGCCCCAGAAGCCCGGCCCTCCCGCGCGCCAGCGTGGGCCTCGGGGCCGGCTCCCTCCCGGTGCCGCTCGGGGCCCCAGGTTCTCTCTCGGGAAAATGAGGGGCTGAGCGGAACTCGTTTATCTCGTCTTATCTGACCGTCTGTGATCACCAACGGGAGCGTGTGTGTGCGCGAGGCAGAGACAGAGACAGACGGAGACAGAGACAGAAAGACAGAGAAACAGACAGAGACAAACAGAGACAAAGAGCGAAACAGAGACAGACGGAGAGAGACAGAGAAATGGCGCGTGGGTGGTTGTGGACTGGGGCGTGCGCCCGGGACCGGGCGCATTACGGACGGAGACCAGGCTTTGGGTAATAAGCCAGGTTTCGGTTCGGGTGGCGCTCCCGACTTAGGAATCGCTTCCTTCCCACGGTCTCCTGGGGGTGGGGGGTGGGGGTGGGGAGGCAGAAGCGGGCAGGGCTTGTTCGCCTCGTTATTGTTTTGTGATTATTTTTTAGTCCAAGCCGGGGCTCCGAGAGCCGGGACGGGGGAAGGACTCGCTTTTCGTGGTCACACGTCCGAGGCGGGATTCGAATTCTCATCTCCTGCCTGCCCAGTCCAACAGCGGCTTTCCCATCGAGTGGTTTCTGTACGTGACTATATGGGGGGTGTGTGCGCGTGTGTGTGCGTGACAAGAGTTAGGAGAAAGTCCTGAGCGAGCTTCGTGGGTGAGGGGCGGGGGCCGAAGGATCCTAGAGCGGGACCTGCTGGTCCGACCTCTTCATGTGACAGAGAAGGAAACTGAGGCCCGAGAAAGTGACGGGCTTGCCCGGGGTCCCAGACGTCCAAGGTAGCGAGGGGCGGGCTGGGGCCCAGGAGACCTCGCGTCTCAGACCCGGGGCAGGCCCGGAATTCCGTCTGTCCGCCAGCGTTCTGGAGTCTCGGCCATCCATTCGTTGACCCGAATCGGGCCGGCGCGCACCCACTCTCCTTCCAAGGGCCGGGGATCCTGCGCCCCGAGTGCTCGGGCTGTCACGTGGGAAGGAGCTGGCCGGGGGGAGGGGGCGGCGGAGACGGCACCTGTGTGTGCAGGAGGCCCTCAGGTTCCTGGAAAAGTCGAGTGCACATTATGTGGGAGCCCACACTGCGTCCCACGCACGAGGGCGCCGCGGGTGTGGTCAGACTCGCCCCTAGGTGAGGGGGAGGCAGAGGTGAGTCCCGGCAAGGAGCCCCCTTGATGTGTGTGGGGGGGAAGGTCCCCCCTGGGGGGGGGGGGTCAGGCCTGTCTGCAAGAGCTTCACACGCGTGTGCAGACCAGGGCCCCCAGACCCGGAGGGAGGGCTCCCGCCTGCCCCCCCCCCCCATCCGGACGTCCTGAGGGCACGCTGTGGGGGTGGGGGAGGGTCCTCCGTTCTTGTTAAAGATTGACTCCAGGCCCGCTAAAAAGCCAAAGCAATAAAACAGCTGAACGGTCCCCGCCCTCCAGAAGCTCCCGGCACAACCCACTGCACGCAAAGGGCGTCCTCGGCCTGGGAGGGGGGGGGGAGGGAGGGTAGCCTGGCTGTGTCGGGGTCCAGGCGTGTCCGCCCCGTCTGCCCTTGGTTCCAGCTGCGGCTGACAGCCGAGACTGCCCACGAACGGCCCCAGAGCCACGAATCTGTCGGCCCCGCCCTTCTCGCCCGCGCCCCCGTGATCCCCGTGGGCCCTCCTGAAGCCGAAGCACCCGCCGGGAATCTCGGGTCCTCCCACTCACGTCCCCAGACACCGTCCCTGCCACCTCAGGTTCCACCCTCGAGGGTCTCTAGTATCCGCCCCTTGGGGCGCCCAACAGGAGAGGAGGGGGAGAGACCATCTCTTTCTTTGCCTGAACCTCCCATTACCCGACGGTAGAACGAGGGGGTTGAATTCGATGGTCGCGGAGGTGCTTCCGGTTCCGAATCCACCATCCTCCCGTGTGACCTCATGAGCCCTTTCCCCATTGCGGAGCCTCTCTTCGGCCTCCGTAAAGTGAGGGGCTGGGCTCGGTTCAGTCTCCCGAAATCCTCCCGGGTTACTACGTCTTGTAATTGAGCCTTTCCCTCTCCAGGCCGACAGGGAGCTCGTGCCTTGGTCCCAGCACCCCCCTCTCCACTCCCCAGCTCGGGGTTCTCCCTCCCGCAGGGCTGGCCCACACCGAAGGCTTGCTGCCCCACTCCTGAGCTCCGGCGGTGGCCCAGGGCTTCGGGGGCGCCTGCCGACCGCCACGTCCGGGGGAGCGGCGCCCAACGCTTCCCGGCCCGCCTGCTCCCAGCTCTGCTTCTTGGCCTCAGTTTCTCCAGCCCAGCTCAGTCAGTTCTTCTCCCACGGACTAAAGCGCTCCATCCACATTTACCAAAAGGGCCTCCCGTGAGGAGGGGGACACGGGCCCTGCCCGTCCTCCAAGAGCTCCCACTCCCGCGTGGGGAGAGAGCAGCCACAAGCTCTGCTCACTGGGGCCCCGATAACAGGGGAAGCTCCACGCGCGGCCTCTCCGCTCCCAATGCGCCTTTGGAACTTCACGGCCCAGGAAGCTGTGGAGTCTCGACAGCAAACTGACCTTGACCCGAGGCCACGAAGAAATTAACCTCTTCGCCCGGGGTCACGCGAGCCGGGCCCGAGCTCCCTAGCGGGTTCTGCATCCGGGCGGAGCCCCGAGCCGCTCGCCTAGGAAATAAATCCGGCATCCTCGGAGGCAGGAGGCCCGCGCTCACCCACCGGGGCCGGGGTGGGGCCGGGCGGAAAAAGGGGGTGGGGGGAGGGTGGGGGTTTGGAGCCGGGGTGGGATTTCGAGGGTTTCCTGCTTTTGGTTCAGGGGAAAAAGATTGGGGAGGGAGTTAGTGAGAGAATTGGTTGGTTTGGGGGTGGATTTGGTTTGGAGCGGAGGGGATGGAAGAATGGTTTTAGGGAGGAGTGTTTGGTTTTTGTGGCCCGTAGGGAATGGCGTTGGGGGATTTTGGCGGTGTTTAGTGAGCCGGGGAAAGAAAGGATTAAGGAAGATTGGTGGGTTGGGTGTTTGAGATGGTTTTGTGGCTTTGTGGTTGGGAAAGGGGGTTTGGTGGGGTTTCTGGATATTCCCGGGGAAGGGGGGGCCAAAGTGGGGAAGAAAGGTTGGAGGTTGGGGGGGGAGAAGAGGGGGAGTGGGGGGGAGCCGGGCCGAAGGGTGGGGAGAGAAAATGGGTGACTGGAGGGTGAGGAATGGGGGATGGGCCGGGAGAGATTTGGGAGGGAAGGTGGGGGCTTGGGTGGGGTTGGGGAGGAAGGTTTGAGTGGGAAGGGGGAACAGAACAGGGGGTGGGGGAGGGGTTGGGGGGGGCGCGGGGGGAGGGGACCACGGGGAGGAAGGAGAGAAGGGTGGAGGGGTTGGGAGGTTTTAAAAGGTTGGGAGGGGTGGTTTGGGGAGAATGTTGGGGTGAGGGAGTTGGAAAGGGTGGGGGGGGAGGGTGAGTTTGGGCCTGCCCATTTTTGGTGGTTTTCAGCCTTGGGGGTTTTCCCAAAAAGCCTTTGGGAAGGGAAGTGGTGGGGGGGGACTCAAATTAAAGGGAGGGGTTTGAGGGGTTGGAAAGGGTTTGGAGGTTTGGGGGGGTTGAGGAATGGAGGGTGAAAAGGGTTCAATTGGGAAGAGCCAGGGGTTGGTGGTTTCCTAAAAGTTGGGGATTTTTTTTTTTCTAATGGGTTTTCTCCTGGTTTTTTCCTTTTTTTTTTCTTTTTTTTTTTTTTTTTTTGCCCCTTTCTTTTTTTTTTTTTTTTTTTTTTCTGCCTTACCCTTGGAGGGAGAGAGGCCATTTAGGGGGTTTTTTCAAGGTTTGAATTTTAGGGTTGCCGGTTTGTTACTTTTCCCTTAAAATTATTTTTGGTTTTTGAGATTTGGGATATGGGGAGAGGGAAGGGTTGACTTTTGGGTTTGCTTGGATAGGTGTTTGGGGAGATTCCTTTGTTTCCATGGGAGATAGGGTAGGGATTGAGGGATTCCTGGAGAGGGAGGGAGGTTGGAGATTTTAGTTGGCTTGGGGAAATTTCCAGGGAGTGGGGCCTTGGGTTCGGGGTTAAGGGAGTTCTCCCTTGAGAGTTAGGGGACCTTGGATTTCCGTTTTCCGGTTTTGTTTGCCCCGGGGACCAGGGAGCGGCAGAAATAATATTAGACTAGACTTAGAAAAGGAAAGATGTTGAAAAGAAAGAACCATTGGAAAAGAACCGGAGACCAGGTCAAGGCGGGAGACCCGGGGCCAAAGGGGCCGAAAAAAGGATTAGAGGGAAAAAAAAAAGGAACTGGGGCACTTTGGAGCCACGCCTCCTTTACCCCGTCCTGGATCTACCCAGCCCGAGCCCTGCTCGGTTCCTCACTCCCGAGCCCGCAGCGGCCGCCCCTTCCCGAGGCCCTAAGCTGGAAGGGTGGGCGCCACCCGAGGCTCAGTCCTGTCCGATGGCCTCCTTTGCCATCAAGTTTATTTCCAGCCTGGAAACTAGGCCCGTTGCAAAGAAAGCATCCCTCAAAAGGGACCCAGAGCAGGCTGGGAAATCCACCCCTCCCCCAGCTTCCCCCAAACGTACTGGAAAGGAGCTGCCATCTCCAACCCCCTCACACTTTTACACACGTACATTCCCAGCGTCATGCTCAAAGCACCAACATGTTGGCAAACACACGCACGCACACACACACACACACACACACTGCCCCTTCTCTGAGACACAAAGCAGCCTAGAGACCCCATGACCCAGGCCCCCGCTTCTGTGCTGCGCCCCCTGCGTCCCCGTTGCCCCCAGCTATCCCCCGTGCTCTTCCAAAGCCGGCCCTGGCCACCCTTGCTCCCCGTGTACGTCCAGGGCACTCCCCCAAAGTCCCCGACGGTTACCCAGACCCACCTCAGCGCCCTCACAGAGGCTCATCCCCTCGACAAGCCGTGTCACATGTGGGAGAGACTCCCCGGGACTTGCCGAGTTTGGGGCCCCTTCCCCGGCCGCCGCCGAGGATTCCCCAGCTTCCCTCTGTTCAAGGCAATGGAGGCTGGCTCTGCAGAGAGGGGACCTGGGTGGCCGTGGGAAGGAGGCCCGAGGGTCGAGGGCTCTTCCTCCGTTCCACTCCTCTTGGCAGCAGGGAGGAGGGTCCCGGGGTGCGCTCTCCCCGCCAGCGTTTGGGGCCCCTTAGTCTGCCTGGCCCTGGCGCGAGGGAGAGTCCTATGGAAGAGACGATGATGACACTGACAGTTAACGCGGGCCGTCGGATGGGGGGGAATCAGACCGCGGGCCGGTCTGGGACGCCCCGAAACGGTGTCCCTGTGCGTGGGCGGCAGTGCGGTCTCCAGCCCGGGGTGGCTCGTGGGGCTTCGGCCTCCGCTTGATCTGGGGTGGGGGCCCGGGGCGAGCGTCTACAGCTGGGCTTCCCAGGAGGGTGGCGTCGGGCGATTATATGCCCAACTGCGTGAGCATGTGACTCTGGAAGGCCGCGGGTGGCCAGCTCTGGGAGGAAGGCTCCGCGAAGGCCCGGGTGCCCGGCGGGGGGTGCCTCGGGTCCCGGGAGCCAGCGCTAACCTTGCAAGAGGACCTGGGGTGTGAGCGAAGCCGGCCTCGGTGAGGGGAGTCGGGGCCCCCTCTGCGGGACTGTGGGCAGGATAAGGGGGTGTGTCAACCCCCTCGGAGAGCGAGGGCTGGAAGTGAGGGGAGGAGGGCGAGGCGGACGGGCACCCAGGGAGCCGGGGCCCCGCAAGCTTCGGCACTTCGGGGCCTGGGCCCAACCCCGAGCTCCGAGCGGACCCAAGGGCCGGGGCCCTGAGCGCGGCCGGCCCAAGGAAAGCGCTGGGCTCGCCGGCCGCCCGGCTGAGAGGGGGGCCCTGCCGGCCCGTCCGCGCCCAGATCCGGCCGCGCTGGCCCCCATGGAGGGGGCCATTTTTCACGAGAAGGGACTGTATTAGGAGGGGGGGGGGGGGGGGGAGAGATCTTTTAAGGGAGCAAGTCGGCGCAGGAGAAACGAGTGGGGAAGAAGTGAGGAACTCCTTGGGCGGGGGCGCTGGAGGTAGCGATGTTCCTTGGGGAGAGAAGGGATTGAGGGGAGCAGGAAGCGATTTCCTTCTTGAAGAGGGGCAGGGAGAAGCGGGGTAGGGGCAGACGATTAGGAAGCCACATTGGGGGGCGGAGTGGGGAGGGGGCAGGGCCCGGGGGACAGGAGCCCCTGCGCCCCAGTGGCCGCGGACTCCCGGTGCATCTCCAAGCGCCGAGGGCTGCCCTCCCCACCCCCGGGAGCAGCGGCCCTGGGCCGCTGCGCGGGGTGGGGGCAGTAAGCTCAGAGGCCGGGCTGCTCCGAGCGAGCTCTGAGTGGCATCTGCCCCCCCCCCCCGGGCCCCCCCCCCCCCCCCCCCCCCCCCCCCCCCCCCCGCCCCCCCTCCGGATGGTGAAGCGAGAGCGCGGCGCGGGGCGCACTCGGGGGGTGGCGCCGCCGGAGCGGGCTCCCCTATGGACGAGCAGAGCCCGCTGTCTCCCAAGGCCAACGCGTTCAGTATCGCCTCTCTGATCGCAGCGGCGGCCGAACGCGCCAGCCGGGAGGCGCTGGGCCCCCCGCAGCTGGCCGCCCCGGGCCTGGCCAAGGCGGCCGCAGGAGCGGGCGGCCCCCCGCAGAGGATGCATTTCAGCACGGTCACCAGGGACATGGAAGGTAAGGAACCGGAGCCCGGCCCCAGCCCGCGGGCTCGGGAGCCCTCGCTCCGGCCGTGGGGGCTCGCGCTTCCTCTGGCGGAGGGCCCCTGGCGCCCCGCGGGGAGGGGGGGGCTCGCGCTTTCTTCGGTGAGGGCCCCTCGCTCTCATCGAGTGGGAGGGGTTCTTGCTCCCTCGGGGTGAGGGCCCCTGGCACCCGCCGGATGAGGGGCTCCCGCTTCCTCTGGGTCCTCGAGCTCCCGGGGCGGGGGACTCTCGCTTCCTCGGGGTGAGGGCCCCTTGAGCTCCCAGGGTGGGGGGGGCGCTTGCTTCCTCTGGGTGAGGGCCCCTCGAGCTCCCGGGGGTGGGGGGGACTTTCGCTTGCTTTGGGTGAGGGCCCCTGGCTCTCACCGAGTTGGGGGGGCTCTTGCCCTCTCGGGGTGAGCCCTCCGGGTCGGGGGCTCTGGCTTCCTCTGGGTGCGAACCCCTCGCGCCGGCCGGGCGGGGGGGCCCTAGTTCCCCCTGGGTGGGAGCCCTTCGTACCCGCTGGGCTGGGGGCCTGGCTCGGGCTGGCGCTGCCCGGGAGTGGCCAGACTCCCGCTGGGCTTCCTTGACCCAGGGGTCGAAGCGCCGGGCCGAGCGGGTCCGGCTGCAGCTCTTGCGACACCCCCCGATTATTGGGGGCACAGGGGGTGGGCTGGGAGGAGGACACGGACTAGCCAAATCGCTGACCAACCGCCCGGACTCGGGGCCGCGTAGAGCCGGCCTGAATATTTAAAAAAGTGAAGCGGGCGGAGGTCGAAGCCCGGCAGGCGCGGCCCCGGCAGAAGCGAGAGAGAACGGGAGCCCTCGGGCCAGGGGGCATTGGACTCCCTCCAGCCAAACCCTCGCCCCCTCACCCCCCACCTCCTCCACCTCCAGCCTCCGCGGGGAGTCAGACAGCATTTCTGAACAGGGACTTTTAATTGAGAACGACACAGAACCCCGCTGGGGCACTTGGGAGCTTGTTCCGTTTGGGAAGTCGTGCCTTCCACGGTCGGTCCAGGTTCCCGCCAGCGGCCGAAGGTGGTGCGGGCTCCCTGGCCACCCAGGCCCCGCTCGCGGCTTCCCCCGAAGAGACGCCGCGGGAGGAAGGGGAGAGGAGTCGGCTCCCTGGAGGAAAAAACAGCGAGACTGTCAGTCAAGGGCACAAACTCCCGGGCAGACACACACACGCGCGGATGTGAGAGGGAGACACGGGAAAAACAGGGGAGCGGGGCAACAGCTGGGCCGTGAGCACAGAGAGGAGAGGAGAAAATAAAGCAAAGACAAAAAGAAGGAAGAGAGGAAGAAGAAAGAGGGGGAGAAAAGAGACGTGAAGAAAGAGGAAGAGAAAAAGAATCACAAAACGCTCAACAGAATCGAAAAAGAAGAAAAGAAAAGAAAAGGGCCGAGAGACAGAAAATTAGGAGGAAGAAATTCAGAAGTGTGGGGGGAATTTTTAAAAAAGGGAGTGCTAAGGGGGGAAATGAAAGAAAAGACGGAGAAAGAAATTAAATATTAGAAAGAAGGAAAAAGAAAAGTATGATAAGAAAAAGAAAAGGGAGAAAAAAAGGTAAGTTTAGAAAGAAGAATAGCAGGAAAGAGGATAGAGAGAGAGATAAAGAGAGAACAGGAAGAAACTGGAAGAAATAGGGGAGACTACAAAAGAAACAGAAGAGAGAAATGAGAGCGGAGAGGAGGAAAGAGAGAAATAATATTTTTAAAAAACGAAAAAACGAAAAGAGAAAGAAACGGGAAAAAATAAAAGGGAGAAAAAGGAAAAAAAAACAAAAAGCGAGAAAAGGAAAGAAAAAAGGAGAAAAAAAGAAAAGAGAACAAAAGAGAGAAAAATAAGAATAGAAAGGACTAAAAAACTAAACCAAACCAAACCAGGTGAGAGGAAAGAAAAGCTAGAGAAATACCAGGAAGAAGAAAATAGGAGAGCATAGAAAGGCTGAGAGGCAAGAAAGCAAGCAAGAAACAAACAAAAAAAGAAAATGGGAAAGATAGTGATTAAAAGAGGTATGGAAAAATGATCAGGAGAAAGTTAAGGAGGAAAGAGAGAGACAGAGAGAGAGAGAGAGAGAGAGAGAGAGAGAGAGAGAGAGAGAGAGAAAAGAGAGAAAAATAAGGTCAAAAAAGAAAAAAAAAATGCTAGAGCTATGGCTCAAAGTCCCGGTTGAGATAGTGGGTTAAAGGGGAAGTCAGAGTGGGCATCGAGAACGAGGACGAGCCGCAGGTCTGAGGGGGCCTCTCTCCCGATAACTTCCCCTGCCTGTGGAGCTCGCGGGGTAATAGAGGAGCCGGAGCCGGAGACGTCGTCTTGGCAAGCCGGGCCGGGCGAGCCGAGCCGGAGGATCCCATTGTCTGAACCCCGGGCTGGGGCCCGGCGGACGGACGGGGCCGGGGTGGCGGAATGGGGGAGGGGCGGGGGCGGGGGCGGACGGGGGAGGAGGGCTCAGCCCGGGCGGGGGGGGGGTGGGGCACCGCTTCTTCCCCCGCTGGGCGCCCCGGGTGCCCCGGGCAGCGCCGGGAAAGGGCGCGCTGGGCTGTCAATCAGGGAGCGGGGGCCGCGGGCGCGTATACCTGTGGCACTTTATCTCCGGGAGAAATCGGAACCGGTCTGGTAGCCGGCCGGCCGGGCGGGGAGGCCGCGGGAGCAGATAAGACGCGCGGCTCGGCGCTGCAGGGCGGCGGAGCGGGAGCCGGGGCGGGAGCCGGAGCGGGAGCCGGAGCGGGAGCCCAGCCGGAGCCGGAGCAAGGCCCGGGGCGCGGGGCGGCAGCCCCTGACTGGGGGCCGGAGGCGAGGCGAGCCCGGGCTCCGGCGATGAGCGGGCGGCGGCGCCCACAAGGCAGCGGTAGCGGCCGCGGCAGGAGGGGGAGCCGCCAGTAGGCGGAGTGGGTGGGTAGGTGGGTAGGGGGCGGCGCGGCTCGGCGCAGGGCGGGCGCTCTAGCCCCAGCCGGGCCCCAGCTCAGCTCAGCTCAGCTCAGCGCAGCGCAGCGCCGCTCGGCTCCAGCTCCAGCCCCGGCTCAGCCTCGGCCCGGCCCCGGCCCCAGCCCGGCCGCAGCCTCCCCGCTCGCTCCTCGCTTCCCAGCCCAGCCTCGGCGCGCAGGGCCAGGGCGGAAGCCCGGTGCCGGAGCCCGCAGGCCCGGGAAATGATCTCCACCATCTCGAGCCCGTGGCTCACGCAGCTCTCTCACTTTTGCGATGTTACAGCTTTCACCGCCAACAGCCTGAGCAGCCTCAGCGCCTCCGGGGGCTACCACCTCTCGCCCTCCCCGGCCGGGGACCCCTACGGACAGCACGAGCCGCCGCCGCCGCCGCCGCCGCAGGCGCCCCCGCGCTACGATCCGTGCGCCGCCGCCGGGGCCGCCGCGCCGCCCCACGGATACCCCTTCCCGGCCCCCGGCGGCCCCAATCCTCCGGCCGGCGGCGAGCCCGAGGGCGCCGGGGCGAGCTGCGGCTCGGCCGGGCCGGGCCCGGGGGCCGTGGCTCCCAAGGCGCCGGTGAAGAAGAACCCGAAGGTGGCCAACGTGAGCGTGCAGCTGGAGATGAAGGCTCTCTGGGACGAGTTCAACCAGCTGGGCACCGAGATGATCGTCACGAAAGCCGGCAGGTCAGCACTGCCTCCCCCCCTCCCTCCCTCCCTCCTCGGGCTTCCTTCTCCCTCTCCCTCCTCCGGCTCCCTTCTCTCCACGTGGCCACCGTCTGCCCCCCAGCTCGTGGCTCCCTCCCCCTGTCCCCCTAGCCCGTGGGGTCTTTGAGGGACTGAGATTCCGGAGATCAGCGAGCTGGGTCCTGTTCATTTTACAGCCGGGTAAACGGAGTCTGTGAACAGAGAAGGGGCTGTGTGTGAGTGTGTGTGTGTGTGTGTGTGTTCGTGTGCGTGTGTGTGCGTGTGAGTGTGTGCGTAGGGGGCAGCGCTAACGGTGTTGCTGGAAGGAAGAGGGTCCCTTTGCCCCCTGAGCCCCTTCTCTTTGAATGGCCTTTAAAAGCAAAGTTCTGTGTTTGGCCAGCGGAGGACGTGATTGGCAGCAGGGCCGGGAGTCCCGAGCCCTTCTGGTAGCAGGGGGCTCTTGCCTCTTTTCCCCCTCCTCATCTCCCAGCGAGCTCTCGATAATCAGATTTGGGTTGTGTTTGGCCGGGGAGGGAACGAGTGCCGGGTCAGCCCCGCAGCAGCCGGGAGCGCATTGAGGGGGGCGTCCTCCCGGACGCCGGGGTTGGGTCCCAGTCCGGCCGGAAGCCCACCCCGGCCCTCGCTCGGTGCCAGGGCAGCCGCCCCCGCCGCAATGCCGCCGATCCCGGCTCGGGCGACGAGGCCCTCGGGCTTCGCCCGTCCCTCAGCTGCCTCGGCGCCGAGGCTCGGCTGGCAGGAGGAGGGAGGCGGGGGCCCGAGTGCAGCCCGGGCGAGCACCGCGACGCCCAGGGAGGCCCCCGTCCCGCGGCCCCGGGAGGCCCCTTCTGGGACAGGGGCAACCTCGGCGCCCCGGTGCCCGACCCTCTGCGTTCGGTCCTTAGTCTCCTTGCCCGCTGTCCTCTTCGGGGGCTGGGAGCTCGGCTCCCGAGGCCCGACCCGGCCCCTGGGCTCCTGGGGGCGCAGCGAAGGGCAGAACAGACAGGAGAGAGAAGAGGAGGTTTTTCGGAGGTTCCTAATATGGTTCCCGGAGCCCGAGGTGCAGCTTCTGCCCCAGCCCGGCCTAGGCCGAGAGACAGCTGCTCCACCGCCCCGGAGGTGGCCGAGGGCCGATTTCCAGGCGGCTCTCTGCTGCCAGTCAGCCCGGGGCTTACAGTGGGCCCCACGGCCGGGAGAAAAACCTCCGGGGCAGGAGGCTCCAGCGAGCAGGGGGGCCCAGGGAGTTCCTAAGGCCTTTCTGGGCTCACAGTCGCCCGGCTGGCTCTGGACCTGGGCAGACTGGGCCCCGGCCCTCCGAATAGAACCCTGGGCAGCGGGCTGTGTGGCTGAGACAGTCAGAGGCTCTGTCCAGTCAAGGGCCAAGGAGCTGCTGGGCAGAGCAGGACCTGCCTTGGGAGGCCGGGAAAGGCCAGATTGGGCCACAACCTGTGGATGGCAGGGGAAACTTGCTAGCTCGGTAGCTGTAAGCTGGGGGCTCGGTGCTCCCTCTTCACTTGAGGGACACCTTCCAGCCCCGAGACTTGTTTATTGAGAAGAGACAGCGGGAGGAACCCAGAGGCCGGAGAACAAAACAGTAAATACGGGAAAGGGAGAGGAGAGAGGGAGGCCAGGCAGTTAGTTACCCCAGAGAGAAACAGAACAGTTGTGCTGAGGGAGAGACCCTGAGACAGCCGGGCAGAGGCCCTCAGACTGAGCGGGGCAGAGGCCCTGAGACAGCGGGGCAGAGGCCCTGAGACTGAGCCGGGCAGAAGCCCTGAAACAGCCGGGCAGAGGCCCTGAGACAACGGGGCAGAGGCCCAGAGACAGTGGGGGACAGGCCCTAGACAGAGCGGGGCACAGGCCGGAACGGAAGGGAAGCCGGAGCCCAAAGGAGACGGGAAAAGCCATGGAGGGCGCGGAGGCAGGGGGAGCCGAGCCCCGGAGCAGACAGGCAGGGAGTGGGGAGCGGCCAGGAAGCCAGGTCTGCCACGCAACTCTGTTTGACCAGCAGACAAAGGCGAGTGTTTGGGTTGTGTCTAATGTACACACGGGCGCACACAAATTCCGCCTCAGACACAACAAAACGAAACTGCGAGCCCGGAGCCGGCCCGCGCCCCCCTTTTCGCTCTCGCTCTCGCTCTCTCCATCTGCCAACCGAGACGGCGGATTGGGGGGTCCCGACCCCCCAAGGGATGCCAGCTCTGCGGCTTCTGCGGAGTCCCCGACCCGGGACCGGGAGGGGAGAGCCGAGGCGGCCGAGCAGCCGGGCTGCCCAGGGCTTCGGAGGAGCCGGGCTCCAGGTTCTAACAGAAGGAGGGGAACCCGCCTCGGTTGGAAAGGGTCGGGGGTGCCCGGTGGGAGCCTGAAGGAGACTGGGGGGCGGGCTGGCCAGCCCGTTTAATCTCTTTGTTATCTCCGGGGACGGGGAGTCCCAGCTAATGCCTTCCTGGGCCTCGGCTTCCCAGCCTTGGCCATTGGTGGGGGCATCTTCCGGGGCCGGGAATTTGCTGGGGTGGGGAGGGGAACTTCCCGGTCCCACGTCCCAGCGAGCCACCGGGAAGGACTTAGGGAGGGGAGCTTGAGTGCGGTTCGGTCCGTGGGAGCCCAAGCGAACTCCGTGGAGTATCCTGGCTCACCTGGACACAGAATGGAAGAAAAGGAGCCCAGTTGGAGCAGCGTAGGCCCCTGGAGCCAGAAGGGTTGCGAGCTCAGCGTTAGGGGTCCCGGGCTCAAAACCCGGTTCCTGCGCCGGCCCCCTTTCGGGCTAGTTACTCCCACTCTGTGAGAATCGATTTCTTTCATTGTCACATTGAGCTAAAGCAACATTCGCATTTCCTCTCTCCCGAAGGGCTTTGTAAACCCGATGGGAACAAGGATTCTTGTTATCTTGAAATCGTGCCTTTCTCAGCTCCCCTGAGGAGGCCGCCTGCCCTCCGTGTTTACCCGGGCCCTGAGACTGGCACCCTCCTCGAGCTTGGATAAGCTTCTCGGTGACCCGGTGTTCGTCCAAGGGCATCCAAGACGAGCTCCGAGGCGGACGGACTCCGAGGCAGACGGCCTCGCGGGTGAGAAGTCACCCCGGAGCTGGGTTAGAGCCGTGCTCTCCAGCCACCCGTGCCTATTAGCTCTTGTTGACGGCTTGGAGAAAAGGACAATTAGATCTTAGCAGGGCGCTCCCTCCGCCCTTCCCCCCCTTATCTCCTCCAATTATCGAAAGGACTGAGAAGCTTCCCATTCTTAGAGGACGCGTCTATACGGCTCAGCTTAATGGAAGGGCCCCAGCTCTCCAGGACTGGGTGGTCCCCAGGCCCCGAGCCTAGCAGGGGTCGCTTCCTCTCCGTTTCCCTTTTTGTAAATTGAGGCAAATCCTTTCAGACAATTTTATCTTTGATCTAAGGAAAACTTCCGATCTCCCGGGTTGTGGGTAAACCTCGGGCCCTCTCGGTCGTTTCCAAAACCTCCCGATTTATTTTTTACGGCCGAATCTCCACTAGAAAATCGAAGCTGCTAATTGAGACAATTATCCGGGGAAATATCCGGAGAAGCCCGAAAGTCGCTTTTCTGGGATTACCGGAGAAGAAAGGCGGCCCAAAGTCCTCGGGGTTTTGCGTGAACGAGCCGAGTAATATCGGGCCCGTGGTCGCCAGCAGTTTCCCAGGGCTCCGCTTCTCCCTCACCCAGCAGGAATGGGTTTTGTTTGTTTCTCGAAAGTGAGGGGGGGGGGGGAGAAGAATCATTTCCCGAATTGCGGGGTAGAGTGTAGATCCGGCCGGGAGGAAGGCGACGAACTCGGGTCCCCAGAAGCCAGCCGGAGTCTCCGAGTCCGGGGGAGCGGCCCCAAGTCCTTGTCAGGCCGACGCGGCTCTGCCGTGGAGCCAGGAGACCCGGGCTCGGCCCCGCGCCCGGGGCCTGCGGAGAAGTCGGGCCGGGCTGAGGAGGGGGACTCGTAACCGTTGCTTAGGGCCGCGGAGGGGCAGCGGGGGGGAGCTGAAATTAAATCAAATCACTCTTCGGAGAGTGAGGGGGCGATAATGGCGAGACGGTGTGGGGGGGGGGTGGGGGGGGTGGGGGCAGATGCACCGAGGGCAAGCGTAGGGGAGACTCCGGACAATTATCGGAAAATCGGAGAGCGAGTTCACCTCTTTTCCCAGAGTACTTCGGGAGAATTTTTTTGGGGGAGGGGGGAATTGGGTTCAGATGATTGAGTTCATTTTCTCAACGTCCTGTGGAGACTTGACCTTAGAGACAATTCGATTGCCTTTTAAAACAGAATCTCGGATGTGACTAGGAGCGGTTGACTTGGATTTTGTCCGTGTAGACCGGCCTTAGAGAAAAACGGAGAATTGAGTAGGGAAAGGACTAATGAGAGCGGGAAGTGAGAAAGACAATAGAAACGAGAGAGGGGGAGGGAGGGAGCGAGCGAGACAGAGACAGAGGAGAAGAGAAGAGACAGAGAGAAAGACAGAGAGGGAGAGATAACAGAAAGGAACAAAGAGACTGAGACAAAAAAGAGAAAGAGATGCCAGAAAATCAGGGACGCTTCGCCTTCAGACAAGATAGAATCTGGAGGGGGGGGGGGGGGCGAATCTGGAAGGCGGGGGGGGGGGGGGGACCAAGGCAGAGGCAGCGGCAGAAAGGCCGAGCCAGAGCCGGGGAGCCGGGAGCGTCTCACGTTTTCGAGAGCACCTCGAATTTGTTGAAGAGCTGTAAGGGGCAGAGGCCGAGAGCGGCATCGCAGCCCAGGGCCAGGGCGGCCCGGCGGACAATAGGTCCCCAGAGAAGAGGGAGCTTGCCTGACAGAAAACCCGGAGGGGAGAGCCGGGCCCCGGAGCGGGCGAGAGTCTTGGGTGCCCGGGGCAAGCGGGGAGTCACTCCCTAGTCCCCAGGGTCCTGTCCCCGATTAGGGCTGGAGACCCGGAAATGAAGGCTCCTGCTCCCTCCGGAGCTGAGGGGAGCCCCCAGCAGAGACCCAGGGTCCTCGGGCCTGGCCTGCCCGACTCCTGCTTCTCCCCCACCCTCAGCCTCCTCCACTGACCCGCTCTCTCTCTCCCCCCGCAGGCGCATGTTCCCCACTTTCCAAGTGAAGATCTTCGGCATGGACCCCATGGCCGACTACATGCTCCTTATGGACTTCGTGCCGGTGGACGACAAGCGGTACCGGTGAGTGCGTGTGCGTGGGATTGGGGGGAGGGGGAATCCACGAGAGCTCTCTGCAGGATTAGCGTGTGCTCGGTACGTGGAGAATGTGTGACGGCTGTTTCTGCATTCTGTGCGAGTGTGCGTGCCTTCGGAACGAGTGTGCCCGCGTGCGTGTGGATGAACCTGCGAGAACGTGTGTGCGTGCGGGCCCTGCGCCTCCACAGTCACCGCGTCTGCGTGAGCCTGCGTGGATGGGTGTGAACGGCCGCGGGGACGCCTTCTGGTCTGAGGGTGCCCTGTGCCAGCGCGGCTATGTGTGTCCTCGTGGGTGAGTGAGCGCGAGAGGCCGTGGGCTAGAGCTCGGAAGCTCCCTTCCCCTCGGGACCCGATTGTCCCGCGCTCCCGGGGCCGGGAAATGGCAGGTTGGCTCCGGGTGTTCTCGATCCTCCCCCCACGGCGCATGTGTGCCCTCTGTATATGCTCGGGTTCTCTCTGAGAATGTCCGTCTCCTTTTCTCGGAGAGCGCCGGGCTCTGGGAGCTTTCCGGACCTGGGCCGAACCTGGAGCTGTTCGTGCCCGGCCACCTCCGAGTAGTTTTCCGTTGGGCGTGGATCCTCTGAGCGGGGATCCGCGATTTCTTCCCGGTTCTTGTCCTCCGGACAAGATGGAGAGGAAGCTTTTGGGGGGCCTTTTGTTTTCATTTCAGTAACGTCCGTAGCCCCGGAACGTGTCCTCAGAGCCTGAACTTCGTTGGGCTTTTGTTTGGTTTTGTTTGGTTTTCAGTGGGTTTTATTATTTATTATTATTATGTAGTGGTTTATAACAAGTGTGGCCTTGCGTGGGCAGCAGCTGTGAGTTTGTTTCCCGTGTGTCCGATTCCCGCCTGTGTGTTTGGGAGAGGGCGGCCACTCGCGCGGGAATCAGACACACAGAAAACAAACTCTGGGAGAAGCAAAACCTCGAGCTCGGCCCGGGGGGAGGGAGCCTCGCTCTGTCCCGGATCTGCGGGCCGGCCTTCCCCTGCGGGCGGACCGGTCACTGGGCTGCCAACGCCGACCGGATTAAGAGTTCGTAATAGCGTCGGGGAAATTAATCGGGGCAATAGAGGCGGCTCCCCGAGGTCGGCCCTCCTCCGGCCTCCAAGGTCACCAGAGAGTGACTTACTCCTCTGCCCAGCCTGGCGCCCACCCGCCCACGCAAGGCACGCTGGGCCACGGAGCTCACGAAGACGGGCGCTCTCGTAGGGCCTCCACGCACACGCACTTTCCAAGGGGAAAGCGGGCGAGAAAGGGCTCTTCGTCAGCCCCCGCGCCACCGAGGGCCTCTGGGAAACGACCTCCCCGCAGACGCTCCGCTCCATCTCCTCCGGAAGAGCTCCGTGGGGTTCCCGCGCCTCCATTTATCCACACACACACTCCCTCAGCCACACTCACGCTCGCACCGTCCCCGGGCTCACTTTAGAGTCGCTCAAACACTCCAGGGTGGCAGCGGGGGCACAGGAAGCCCCTCGTTCAAACACATCCGTCCGTGCTCGGATTCCCTCTGACGCCAAACACACTCACAACACACTCACATACACAGAGAAACGTTTACACACACACGTTTACACACACAAACACACAGAAACATTTACACATACACACAGTCACAGTCACACACATACACACAGAAACATTTACTCCCACACACTTATACACACACAAACACACACACATTTACACACACAAACACACAGAAACATTTACACATACACACACACACACACACACACACACACACACCCTTATGGAACCTCCAAGAGAGGATCCTGAGAAATTACCCTCCCGCTCTATCTCTTAGTTGTCTCTGCTCCCAACGCGAGGTTGAAGACGGAGGCAATTACCCGGATAATTAAAGCAATAAACCCATTTGCCTCAATTACGGGGTGGAAGAGACGGCGACCTCCCGGCCTCCTGTGCCCGGCGTGTTCAGACACACGGAAAACCAGGGGAAGGTGGGGCTGGGGCCCAAGTAGATCGGGGCCGCGATCCTGCTCAGTCAACCCAGCAATTAATAGCAATTAATAATGCTAATGGCGGACACGCCCGGCCCTTTGTCTCCTGGGTCTGCAGCCGCTCCGGGCGCCCGGAGAGAGCCACGCCCGGCCTGGGCTCCCGGCTCTGGGCTCCCACCCCGGAGTACCCCCGAGCCCTGCGGGGCCGGAGCGTCGGAGCCGCAGGGAAGGCGGGCGGGCGCATGCACTCGGCTCCTCATGATCACTTTTTACAGATGGGGAAACTGAGACCCAGAGCGTCCTCACTTACAGCTGGGTCTCAAGCATTCGATAGGAATCTAGAACCGGGCGCTTTCTATCCCAAGGCTGGTCGTGTTGTTGTTGTTTTTCCCTCCCTGAGGAAACTGGGAGTTTTTGTCCCACTAGAGGCCGGGAGACCGAAATCAGAGTCAGAGAGTGGAGCTGACGCGGGCGGCTCAAGGCTGGATCTCCCGCGGGCAGCGGGAGCTGGGAGAAGCTCAGGCCGCCGTTCGCTGGCAGCGGGAACCTTTTGTTCTGGGGGAGGGGGAGGGGGAAGCCCTCGGCCTGCTTTAGGAGGCGGCTGTGGCCTCCGGAGGTACGGCCTTAGAGTCAGGTAGGGGAGCTGCCGCAAGCCTTGCTGGAACAGGGGGCAGGACTGATTCCCGGTGTCCCATTGCAGTTTTTAGTCCCCTCCAACTCTGACGTGCTGTGTTGTATGTGATCCCCCCTCCTGCCTCAGTTTCCTCACCTGTACAACAGGCCGGATGGTTTGCTATTTGCCTATCCCCCAGCTCTGAGATCTGATGTCCCAGCATCCCCCGCTCCCCACCCCCACCTGCTCTGACCCGCTGTGCTTCTGCGGCTCTAGGTACGCCTTCCACAGCTCCTCATGGCTGGTGGCGGGCAAGGCCGACCCCGCCACGCCGGGCCGCGTGCACTACCACCCCGACTCCCCGGCCAAGGGCGCCCAGTGGATGAAGCAGATCGTGTCCTTCGACAAGCTCAAACTCACCAACAACCTGCTGGATGACAACGGCCACGTGAGTGCCCCCCCCCCGCGGCAGCCCCCCCCTCTCACACCCCCTCGGGGTCTCCGGGCAGGGCCACGTCGGGGTCTGGGGTCCGGCGCCCGCTGGATCGTGCAGAACAAGGGGAGGGGGGAGCTGTTTCTGGACCTTAACCTAGAATGGGGGCCCCTCCTACACAGTTCCTGTAGAACTCCAGAAACGAGGTGGGGGGGGCAGGGCAGGCGCTGAGGGGGGGGGGGGAACCCAGTGCCATCGGAATAAGCCGCTCTCTGAGACCCTCTCCTGGAAAACGGGGATAATAATATTTAGACAGGGAGTCATTTAGGACTAAATATTAGGAGATATTTAGACTCCCTGTCTACAGGGCTGTCACGGGGAAAGTTTCTTGTGGGTCTGAAGGGGCCACGGACAGTGACAGGGGCCGCTCCTCTTTCCTTGCGTGGGCCAGAAAGCACATCCCAGCAGCCCTTCGGCCAATCGCTATCCCGCTGCTAGTCGTTTTCCTGGAGGGCTCTGCTGTGGTCAACCCAAGGAAATGATTACTTTCTGCAATAGTTGTCAGAACAGTGTCTCCCGACTGTCTCTGCTGCTCACTAGATGTGTGACCCTGGACAAGTCATTTCAGCTCAATTTTCTTATCTGTAAAACAGGGATAATAAAAACAACCGTCTAGTAAGGTTGTTATAAGGATCAGATGAGCTCACACTCATAAAATGATTTTAAAACTTCAAAGTTTTAAAAGTTCAAAATTGAATCTCCCCAGGCGGCTGGGACCTGAAAGTGTCCCCGGGAAAGAGGCCGATCAAAGAAGGTCAGGGCTAGAAAGGGGCTATAGATGAACTCTGCACCTCCCACTCCCCAGCAATGAGAGAGAAAAGGGAGAGACAGAAACAGACACACAGAGAGAAACACAGAGAGATAGAGAGGAAGAGATACAAAAAGACAGAGAAAAAGAAAAAGAGATAGAAAGGTAGAGAGATAGAGACAGAGAAAGAGAGACTGAGACACAGAGACAAGAAGAGAAAGACAAAAAGAGATAGAAAGATAGAAAGAGAGAGAGACTGAGACACAGAGAGAGAAGAGAGAGAAAAGACAGAAAAAGAGATAGAAAGGTACAGAGAAATAGAGAAATAGAAAGAGACAGAGAAAGAGACTGAGACACAGAAAGAAAGAAAAAGGCAGAGAGACTGAGACAGAAAGAAAAAGAAAGAGAAAGGTAGAGAGAGAGATACAGATAGAAAGAGACAGAAAGAGAGAGACTAAGACACCAAGATAGAAAGAGGAAGAGAGGAAAAAAGACAGAGGGAGAGAAAAAAGAGACAGAGGGACGGAGAGAAAAAACTAGACACAAGGAGACAGAGACACACAGAGAAACACGGAGAGAGATAGAGAGGAAGAGATACAAAAAGACAGAGACTGAGACAGGGAAAAAGACAGAAAAAGAGATAGAAAGGTAGAGAGAGAGAGATAGAAAGAGACAGAGAAAGAGACTGAGATACAGAAATAAGAAGAGGGAGAAAGGCAGAAAAAGATAGAAAGGTAGAGAGAGAGAGAGAGAGAGAGAGAGAGAGAGAGAGAGAGAGAGAGACTGAGACACAGAGACAAGAAGAGAAAGACAGAAAAAGAGATAGAAAGAGAAAGACAGACACAGAAGGACAGAAAGAGGAAGAGAGGAAAAAAGACAGAGGGAGAGAAAAAAGAGACACAGGGATGGAGAGAAAGAACTAAAGACACAAGGAGGCAGAGACATACAGAGAGAACAGGTTGAAAAGTGGGAACATTGTAGATCCAAATCGAGAAAATAAAATCCCGTGAGTCCTTGGGACCCGTCCTCAGGAAAGGAGCAATTTGGTTGCAGGTGGGATTTCCCGGGAGGGGAGGGCTGGGAAACGCCCAACCTCAGCTCTCGGACCAATATCCCCGACACATTTTAAGCTGCGCATCCACATTTTCACTGTCACTTTTCAGTCTTTAGACAATCAACAAAACAGTAATTAATCAGCTTCGGATCTGGGGCCTTGGCCCATTTCCGAGGCGTAAATGCTCAGGCGGAAAATTGAACGAGCGGCTGCCTCTTGGGAGGGGCCTCTGGCAGGTTTTCGTAGGTGATGTTTTTGAGGGGGAAATGTCGCCCGCAATGAACTTGTCTTGACATCTTGTCTCCGGCGACCTTTGCCCAAGGAGTCCCATTCGTATAGAAAGGAACGTCGGGTTTGGGATACTTTCTAATCGAATGTCCTCGGTCTGGGGAAACTGAGAGAGGGCGAGGGATCTATTTGCCCAAGAGTCCTTAGTCTGAGGTCCAGCAAACCGTGGGTAGATTCAAGGGATCTGTGAATTTGGATAGAAAAAAAAAACCCTTAATTTCACTACCCTCTAAATTCCGAATCGCCTTCCATGATTAGGGTTTTAAAAAATCATTCTGAGAAGGGCTCCGTGGGGCGCACCGGGTTGTTGGAGGCCGGGCCTGGGAACGGGCAAAGGCAGAGCTGAGCTAGGCAGGGGCCGCTGGAACCCAGAACGGCGGAAGCCAGGTTTAGGTTTCCTGACCCTTGGTGAAGTGAGGGGCTGTGGAGTGGGGGCTTGTCATCACATTACGCCTCTGCTCCCGCTGTGTCCACACTTCTTTTCGCCGGTGTAGACCCCCTTTCAGGACTCCCTTCTCCTTCTTTCGCCTTCTCTGCCTGTCCTCACCGGCCGTCACAGTCCGGAGTCGAGTTCCGAGCCGTGGCTGTTCCCAGTCTATTTTCTCCGAGACACCTCGGAGCGCTCTGGTGCTGGGCGCGCCTGTCCCGGGTCCAGGGGCTAGGGAACCATTTGCTAGGACCCAGCAGGAAGGGGAGGAAGAGATGGGGGATGGGCTAGCGGCCTTCTTTTCATTAGGTCGGGAGTTCTCGACCACGTACGTTGCCGATCTTTGGGTCCCCTAAACAAATTCGCGCCCGTTCGTACCTTTGCTGCGAGGGCGGTGTCCCAGGCAACCCCCGGAGGCTACGTCTCCACCGGGAGCCAAGATGTTCTCCTGAGCGTTCAGCCACCAGGACGGGGCCATCCTCCAGGATACACAGGCCTCAATGACCCCCCCCCTCACCTAACACCCCCTCCCCCAGCTCAGAGAAGGCTTGGGAAGCTTGACCCATCTCCCCAGGCAAGCCTGAAACTAGGGCCGGCAGGGCTTCGGGAGCGCAGAGAAGGCTCTGGGCGCTGGGAGGGAACTTGGAGAGCACTTAGTCCCGGAGATGCACCAAGCCGTGGTTATTTCAAGGGATCTGTGAAACGTGGATGAGGAAAAAAAAAAAATTATTAAGCTCACTGCCCTTATTCAGAACCGCCTTCCATGAAGGCTCGTCCTGAGAAGGCTCCGTGGGGCTCTCCAGGTTGGTGGAGGCCAGGACTGGAACAGCAGGCAAGGGCTAATGCGGCCCTCGTTTTACCAAGGGGCAGCAAATCCGGGGCGGGGAAGGAACAGGAGTCACTCCTAGTAAGCAGGAAGGAGAGATGAGACTCCCGTCTTCTGAGCCTCTTTTCACCTTCTTTCTCTCTGTCTCTGTCTGTCTCTGCTGTCTCTCTGTCTCTCTCTCTGCTGTCTCTGTCTCTCTCTCTCATGAATTCTTCCCTATTTGTTTCGTTTCTCTCCCTCCTTCTCTCCATCTTTAACCTGCTTCAGGGGGAGATTTTTCCCTGGAGTTTCCAAAATGGAGCCCAGCCTCGGCCGAGAGCGCTTCACGCCTCCTTAGCCCCCCCCCCCCCCTCCCTGCGAGGGAGACACTTTGTTTTATGAAAAGGGCGCTGAGTTTGGTGGCAGAAAACCTGGGTTCAGCGCTATATAATATACACACACATATATACAAACACACATATGTGTATATATTCTTATATTGTATAAATATACGCATGTGTGTATTTCTGCGTGTGTGTATATCTGTGAGCTACGTGTGGGCAAGGCATGGAGCCTCCACCGGCCTCAGTTTCTCCAGCTGTAAAAGGGAGAGCTCGGGCCACAGGGTCTCCCGGGTCTAAATCGCCGATCCTCCCGTGCCCATTGGATAAATGGTGACACTGCGCTCACAAGTAAGATGACTCGGCCGCGGCCACCCAGCGAGCAACCAGGAGCTTTAACCGTGGGGACCCAAGCCCCCACCCCCCATTGGGCTGCCCCCAGCCCGGGCCCCCCAGCCTTCAGATCTGACCCCCACGCCTTCCTTGCGCTCAGACATCTTGAACCCATGAAATGTACCCGCCCCATGGTCACGTGATCCCAAACGGGTTTGCCGGAAATTTAAAACCCCAGCCCAGGGAACCCGCCCAGGGTCACGGCCTACCAGAACCACAGGGTGAGGGGCCAGGGCGGGGGCGGGATCTCCATCCCAGAACTTCGGGGTGGGGCTGAGGCCCAGAGGCAGTTTGGCCCGAGCGGGTCCTGTCCAGATCGGGCTCGAGTTTGTACGCTCCGGGACGCCAAAGGACCCAGCTTGGGGCCGGGCACGAATGGGCCTGGGCCAAAGGGGACTTGGTGCCTCCTCCTTCCCCGGGTTTGGAGTTCCCAGACTGAGAATGTCCCGAGGGCTGAGGCCGGAGGAAAGGAGCCCGGGGCGGCTGGGGAAAGAAAAGGAAAGGAAAGGGCCCCGGGAAGGGGCGAGGGGGGGGGGGGGGGCGGGCGAGCTCCCTCTCGGACCTATTATCAGGCTTGTACTTTGGGGCAGGGCCTGGGCCTCGAACCCCAGCGCCAAGTACAGGAAATGAGAACTTAATGGTTTGTTCAAACCCGGAGGGCTTAGGTGGTGGTGGGGGGGGGGGGGGGGCAGGGGGTGCCTGAGTTTGCTGCCGCTTTCCCAGTCGGGCAATTAAACGTTTATTTAAAAATCCCGAGCAGCTGGGCTGGAGGCCGGGAGTGCACCGGCTCTCCGAGAAGGATTCTGGGAGGGAGAGGAAAGCGGCCTGGGCCGCAGCCGGCCTCCGGCCTGCTTCCTCCCGAGTCTCTCCTGCTGTAAATCTGTCCCTGGCGCGGGGCCCCCGCGCAGGTGTGGCCGGGGTCCTGCGGGCTCCCCTCCCGCCGACTTCGGGAGTCTGAGTGTCACTCACACTTTGTTTGTTTGGACAAAGCCGACCTCCGCCCTTATCTTAAGGCCTCCTCTCCTCCGCGGAGCTCGGAGGCTCCCCGCTGGCATCCTGGTCTCCAGGCGAGGAAGGAGAAGAGGGAGGCTGGGAAGGAAAGGCCTGGGGGAAGGCCTGGGCTCTAGGGCCAGTTTGCTGCAGGGCATTCTGGGGGTGCCCTGGGCTTCTCCAGGGCTCTGGCTCTAGGGCAGGAGCCCCAGGCCCGGTGGCGTCTGGGCCAGCTGGGGCCCCGGGGCGGGACTGAGAGGCAGAAAGGGCCTTCGGGTCGGCCTAACCTGCGGCTTCTAGGGAAGGGGAAACCGAGACCCAGACAGGAGATGCCACAGGAAGTCAGCAAGAGAGGCTTCTGGCTGAAAATTTCCCGGCTCCTCCCCCAGCCCAACCTGCCGCCTCCCTGCCAGCGTCTCTCACTCACACCTTCGCCGGACACGGGGCACTGAGGCAGCCCCGGAGTCCGGGAGGGGCGGCCCTGGCCCGGCGGGCAGAGGAAAACAAGGGGAAAGATTCCGCGCTGATTCCCTGGCAGAGGCCCAAAGCACGCAGGGGAGCTGAGGCCCCCGGCCCTGCTCCGGCAGGGCTGGCCAGGGGGGGAGGCCGGGCTGGGTAGGAGGCTGGAGAGAGCGCGAGACTGGGCAGGGCAGGGCGGGCGGCCGCGCTGGCCGGGAGGCTGAGCCGGCCAGGACGCTGGCCAGGGCAAGTCAGGGGGCCGCAGAGAGCAGGCAGGGCAGAGGACTGGCCCTTTAAGGAGGCAGCCCCGCCCGCCAGCCTCGGCTGGCCCGGCGGCCTTTGACGGCCGCGGACAGCTGCTTTGTCTCCCCTGCTTTCTATCACTTTGACCTCTAAATCTGGAACTGTCACTGCCCGGCTTAAAGTTTGTTTTTCAACCCATTCCGGAAACTGGCAATCACATGCCTTATCCGAGGATTTGCCCGTGGCCCCCAGTGGCCCCCGCGGCTCCCCAGGCGGCCTCGGGCTCCTGCCCCCTCCAGCCTCCTGCCCGCGGCCCCCAGTGGCCCCCGCGGCTCCCCAGGCGGCCTGGAGCTCCTCCAGCCTCCTGCCCCCGGCCCAGCAGAGCCTCAGTTCAGCTCCTGCCCCCGCCCCCCCAACCGGGCCGCCTCCTCCGGTCCCTCCCGGGAGTGAGCGGGCCCTCCGCCGAGCCTTCTCCTTGCCCCGACCCCCGGGACCCGCTCGAGGACCCCTCCCCTTGGCCCCACTGTTTCTGCGCCCCCTGACTTGGGCGAAGTTCCGGTGGGAGCTGATCACTGAGCGTCTCCCTCTCCTGGGTGTTACAGTGTGACCTTGTCACACAACTCGCCTGCCTAGTGGGATGGGGGGCACGGGGGCGGCGGATACGTGCCCTAAATTGCAGAGCCAGGATTGAAGTCCCCGGGACCTAGGTTAGAGCCCCGGCTCAGCCGGCCCCTTCCTTTCTCTGGGCCTCAGTTTCCTTCTTTGTAAAATGGAAAAGGTGGGTGTGCCGTCGGGGCCCTTCCTCGGACATGCTCGGATCTCAAAAGTACGGGTGGGCAGAGGAGGGAAGGAAGGAATGAGGAGGACTCCTCCCTCCCCTCTCCCCCACCTCACTTCTTTCTCTTTCTCTCCCTCCTCCCGCGAAGATCACACAGCTCAAGATCGCCAGCAACCCCTTCGCCAAAGGCTTTCGGGACTGCGACCCCGAGGACTGGTGAGTGCCCGCCCCCAGTCCGCCCCCTCCAGGCGCGCGGGGCCCGAGCGACCCCCCATGACCCGGCCCTGTTCCCCGCTGCAGGCCTGACCCCCGCCTGGGCGTGCCCCTCGGCCCGCCCCAAGGAACGGGCTGAGAAAGGTGGCGCCCCTCCCCCTGGCCCCCTCCCGGCCGGCCTCGGTGGGCCTTCGCCCTTTCAGCCCGGCCTTTCCTCCCTGTTTCTGGGACGGGAGCGGCATCCTTTGGACGGGGACCGCCCCAGACTTCTTCAAAATTCATTTGCCCGAACTGGCCGGGGCTAAATACCTTTCACAAATGCTTGATTTGCACTGGCTTTAACACCGCACCAGGAGTGGGGCGGAAGGGGGCCTGAGGGGGGGTTCAAAGCGGTTCTGCGCGGGACCTATGGCGGGGAGGGGGCGGGGCGCGGGGGGATACTGGGGCAGTTTGAACCGCCCAAACCGACTTGACACTGAGTCCCAGATTTTCACCTCAGCCACAACTTAATTATCGGCTTTTTCCGCACCGGGCGGGCCCGGGATGAGGCCGGTCGGTGTCACCCCGACGTCCCCAGGCCTTTCCCACTGGCCCTACGCCCCCGCCCAGCTCGGGTCGGGGCCGAGTTAAATGATCTGAGGGTACGGGATCTTCCCAGCGTTCCGGCCCCCACCCTCCCAGGGACCGTCTCCCGGCCGCCGCCCGGAGCCCAAGCACCTTTTTGGGGCGGCGGCCATGAAAGGATCGGGGCGGGGCGAGCTTTTTTCTTAGTTTAAAAAGCCCGGGTGGGTTTAAGGCCGGCCGCCCGCCGGCCCTGGCGGCTCCGAGGCCCGCTCCCATAAAGAGAGGCTCTGTTTGTTTAGGGCAGCGCAAATTGCAGAGCTGTCATGCGTGTACACACTTGTCAGTCAAGCCGGCCCCATTTAGCTCCCGTCAGAAAAGCCGGGGCTACGGAACGCAGTTCTGGGAGGCCGCGGGCGCCGCCCGGCAGCTCAGCCCCGGGGTGAGGGAGCTGTTAGCCCCGCTTTAGCCCCGCTGCCCGCCCGCGGCAAAAATGCTCGGGGAGGCCCGGCCTCCTGGGAAAGGGGGCTGAAAGGGGAAGCAGGAGGGGGCGGGGAGGAAGAGTTTTCCTGAGAAGCCCCCCGGACACGGGGAGCTCGGGATCAAACCCTATCTTCCTGCTTCCCCTCCCTGTATTCCCCCACGCCTCTCCCCTCCCCCCACTCCCCCCATCTCCGTTTGGGCTCCAGTCACAGCCCCCAAAATCAGGTCCCGGGAACGGACCCTTTTCAAAATATTAACTCAAGGCCCAGGCCGGTTGCCCGAGCAGGGGGTGGGGGAAAGGGTGCAGGTGGGCCTGGGGGGGGGATGGAGGCCTTTTGAGGAGGGGAAGTCTCTTTTGAGGGGGCAGCCACCAAGGGGCGCTGATTGGGGGCCCCGGCGGAGGATCCGACCCAAACGTACCGGGGCCGGGCCGGGCCAGGAGGGGGCAGCACCGAGCCTGGGAGATTCCCCAAAGGGGTGCCTGGGGTCAGGGGAAGGGGGGGAGGTCCAGGAGGAAAAAATGGGGGAAGAGGCCAAAGGTAGAGGGAGGAGGGGTTGGGAAGAGCAGGACCTGAGGCGGGAGGAGTCCATCCCAGCGGGAGAAGGGATGCGCCAGCGCCCGGGGCACAAGGAGGCCCCAGGCTGAAGATGCAGGGAGGGGGAGGGGAGAGGAGAGATCCCCAGTTAGGCGTCGGGCGCGGGGGGTGGGGGTGGGGTCCCTAACCAGGAAGGAGGCGCCCAGGAGAGCAGGGAAACGGGAGTGTTCAGACCAAGTGGGGGGACGCGGGGGCTGTGGGGAGGGTTCCAGGGCAGAGAGGAGGCCCCGGGGACAGGCTCCGAACGGAAACGGGCCACCTCCTGCCACCGAAACCAAACTGCTGTCGCCGAGACGCCCCGAGCCGGAGCAGGGCCAGCGGGACCCCTCGGGGGATCCGCCCACCGCAGCTCATGTCCCGGGTGAGCCCGCTCCGGCCTCGAGCCCGGGCTTTAGATCAGCTCAGGGGGCGGCACCCCGAAACCCACGCCTGAGGCCCCAGGCCCGGAGCCGACCACACCCCTACCCGCCGCCGCCCACCACTATTACCGGGCAGAGCCCGGGCGCCTACCTCGCCCAGCATCCGGGGTCACGGTTACCCCCACCCGCACCATCACCACCACCATCACCACCACGGAACTCGGCCGCCGCCGCAACATTACCCCCGGGGCCCGGACAACTGGGCCAAGATAACCCCAGACCCCGCCGCCCCGCCAGCCCTGGATCCCGCCCCATCTTGGACCCGCTGGCCGGGCCTCCCAGCCCCCAGACGCCCCCGGCACCTCCCCGTGAGGCCCTCAGCCCAGCGCCGCCCTGTCCTCCCTGCCCAGGCCCCCACCCGTCCGGCCCAGGCTCTCCCTCTTCTGGGCTTTTGCCCCGGCGGCCCTCATCCCCCTGGGCCTCCTCCAGCCAGGTTCCCCCCCCCACACCCGGGTCTCCACTCCAGCCCCAGGGCGCCCCCTCCAGCCCAGCCGCCCCAGGCGCCCAGCCCCCTTCCCCTTCCGGGCCGCAGCCCCCGCAGGCCCGAGCGCCCCAGCCGGTGCCGAGGTGTGTGGCCTCCCCCCTGAGGCGGGTTCTCCGGAGGGGCTTGGGAAGGGAATTGCTTTTTAGATGATGGTTTCCCTTTTCTCTCACAATTTTCCGGGGATCCCGGCCCCCCCTCCCTCGCCTTCCCGAGCCTGGGATCCCTTGAGCTGCCTTCCCGGGACGCCAGCCCCACCCGCCCCCCCTCCCCCGGGAGCCTTGAGCCCCAGGGCCTCCTGGGCCCGCCCTTCCTGGGCCTCCCCCGCGGCCCCTTGGAACCTTGCCCCCGGCCTCCCCCCTCCCAGCCGGCTGGGCGGGGTCCCGGGGGAACACGAGGGGTCCGGGCCAGAGTTCGGGGCTTTTGGGCTCGAGGCCCGGGAAAAGTGGGGACGACCGAGCAGAGAATGGGTCTACCTCCCATGGGGGGGCCAAGCACCCCTCGGGGGGAAACTGAGGCCCAGGAGTCGGGGATCACCCATCTGCCCCTTTTGGGGGTGCCACGAGAAAAAGAAAAAACAAACGCCCCCAGCTTCTGAGGGATTTCTAAAAAGGCGGGGTGGGGAGGCCCTGAGGGCCTCTGTTCCTGGCCCCCGCCCCCACAACGTGACTTGTGGGTTAGGGAAGGAATTGGAACCGGGCCCCCTTCAGCACTTTCCTCTGCCCAGGAGCCCCTCGGGGCTCGTTTACCTCAAAAAATGAGGCCCCAAACCTCGTTCCTTCTGGCTTCCCTCTGGGTCCCAGCCGCCCCTCCCTGCTCCATCCCCACCCTTAGTAACGAGTAACTTGGGGAAGCAAGTCAGAGATCATCTCCATCCGGGGCCTCTTCTGTAGAAAGAGGAGAAAACCTGCCCCCCATCCCCCGCTGCCCGTCGGGCCCCCCGGGGCCACAGGGCAGGCTCTCTGCTGATCTCCTGCACCCAGGCTCAGCCCCCAAGCTTCTGGGCCCCGGGGGCTTGGAGGAGGAGGAGGACGAGGAGGAAGGCCCCTTGGTCTGCCTGAAGGCTCCCCAGGCTCCCCACCCCCGCCACACGTGTGCCGGCTCTCCCAGGCGTGGATTTTCTTTGATATTTTTTTTGTTTTTTTGCAGTGGATTGTGGAAGTGTTCGTGTCTGACTGACGCACCCTTCAGCCCCTCTCCCTCGGGTGGGTGGAGCTCAGGGCGGGCAGAGGGCCCCCCCCCCAGCTCCCCTGGTTTTGGGGCCCCTCCCCCAGCTCCCCTGGCTTCGGGGCCCCTCCCCCACTCCCGTGGCTCTGGGCCCCCCCCCCCAGCTCCCCTGGCTTTAGGGTCCCCTCCCCCACTCCCGTGGCTTCGGGGCCCCTCTCCCCGCAGCTGCCGCGGGACCGATTCTCTGTACACAGATTAGTGCCAAAGCTTTGGGTCAAATGTTTAATGAAGTGATATTTATTTTTGTCCCCGAGATGATGCGAACCCGCCCCCTCTCCCTGGGTAGCTGCCGCGTACGGAAAGGCGAGTCACCCCCAGAGGCGTATCTGCAGGAGGTGTAGATACTGTAGATATGTGTAGATACGTGTAGATAACGCAGCCGTTACCTTGCAACTGACGCAATATCGGACATGGACATTTACAAACCGTCTGCCCGGCTTTGTTTCTTTCTGTGGGATGCTCGGGGGAGGAGGGAGAGGGAGAGGGAAGGGGGAGGGAGGGAGGGGGTCTCCGGTTGGGCTCCCTGCAGGAAGCTTGGGGCACCCCCGGGCCTGGGGGGGCCTTCCTCCGGGCGGGGTGGGGAGCAGGAGGCCCCTCCCTCCGGCGTGCTCCCCCGGGCTTCCCCGACCCGCGGCCTGGCCGGGTCCTGACGCGCTCCGGAGAACGGGTCTGATTCAGAATCCAGACCGGGGGCTGAAGGGAGCGGGGCCTCGGGAGCCCGGCCGTGGGCAGCGGGCAGCCTCCGGTGTGGGGCCCGAGACCAGGCGCCCTCTAGGGGGCAAACCCCACCTCGCACGCAGCCCGGCCGCCCCAAACAGAATGGGCCCCCGGCGGCCCAGAGGCCCGGAATAGGGCCAAGTGGCCGCAGGAGCCGGACGCGGCCTGGGGGAGCAGGGGCCCGCGGCCTGGGGCCCCTCCCTCGCAGCGGCGCCCTTGCCTGGTGGACCTTGCTAAGGGCTCGGCGGCTCCCGGGCCTGAGGGGAAGCGGATCAATGACTCGATCCCCCAAGTCCCGCCCCCCCCCCCCCCCCCCCCCCCCCCCCCAGGCCTCCAGTCGAGGTCACCAGCGCGGGGTTTCCCGCGCTCACGTCGATCCAATCGGCCCATCCCTGCAGCCGGGGCCTGGCTGACTCTGGGCCCCGGGCCAGGGCCCTGATGGAGAAACCCCCTGTGCCTCGGCCCGGGAGTGACCGAGGCCTTGTGTCTGCTGCCGGGCTTAGCTTCTCCACGTGAAAGTCGAGCTCCGGCATTCTCCCCCAGGCCCGGCTGGCACCCAGCAACCCCCCCCCCAGGTCCCTGCCAGCCCGGGAGGGGCTTGCTCACTGGTGCTTTGCTGATGGGACCCCTCTTCCCCCCCCCCAAGGGATGAAGATCTCACCCCCAGCGACTGGCACTTTGGGAAGGGCTGGGGTGGGCCCAGTTTGGGTAGCTCCAGAATGACCTGGGCCAGCGGCTGCCAGCGGGGAGCGGGGCCTGGGCAAGCCTCTGGAGCCCCCGGTAGAAACAGGAAAAGACCCCGGGGGACTGGGCTGTGGCTGCCGAATCCACCAGGGCAGGGACTGAAGGGTTTCAGGAGCTCAGTGGTACTTGGCTTTCCTTGCTTAGTTCTGGCCTGTCCTAGGTACTTGCAGACTTTCAGGGTTAGGAGGGGCTTTAGAACAGGGGATGTCAGGGCTGGAAGGGCCCTTGGAACAGGGGATGTCAGAAACTTGGAAATCACTTAAACAAGGCTCCTTTTAGAGATGAGAGAAATAAGGCCCAGGGGGCGGGGGCAGTGACCTGGCCAAAGCTCTCCCCCTTATTCATGGTCAAGCGCCACCTTCCAAAGCTGGGAGCCCGTTGCTTTCCTGTGTGTGCAGTGCGGGCGCTGCAGTGGGCACAGCCTTACTAGGTACCAGTTGAAAGCGGTTCTCCAACATCCCGTGGCATCATCTCAGACAGATGTGTAGGATGGACTCAGGCGTCCTCTGGGTCTCTCAGGTTCAAGAAGCATTTGTTAAGCACCTACTATGTGCAAGGCTGGGGAGAAAACCCCGAACAGTCCTTGTCTTCAAAGAGATGGTCTTTTGTAGAGGGGGGAGCAAAAGTGCACAGAAAAGTGAAGTGTTTGTGGAAGGGGCCAACAAGCAGGAGGAGGCCCTGAGGGGGCCGGGGCTGGAGGAGGGGCAGCCAGATACGAAATAGGGAGCCCCAGCCGGATCAGTGTCCCCAGCACACAGGGATGAGAGAGAAGGGGCGGCAGTTTGAGTGGGTAAGCTCCAGTCCACTGTAAGGATCACATGACCATCAAGAGAGCCACGATCCCAACTCTGATTTTCTTCTTTACGTCTTCGATGTTCAGAACTCACCCAAAGGAATAGCTCTGCAGCCAAATGTGATGTTGACCCGCAGGTGCCAATAATTAAATATCATTCTTTTTTTTAAATTTTAAATACTAGCTTTTTATTTTTCTAAATACATGCAAAGATAGTTTTCACCATTCACCCTTGCAAAACCTTGTGTTCCAAACTTTTCTCCCTCCCCCTCACCTAGACAGCAAATAATCCAATATAGATTAAATGTGTGCAATTCTTCTAAACATATTTCCACATTTATGCACAAGAAAAATCAGATCAAAAAGGAAAAAAAAATGAGCAAGTAACAAAAAAGATAAAAGTACCATGTGGTGATCCTCATTCAGAACCCCTAGGCCTCTCTCTGGGTGCAGACAGCTCTCTCTATCCCAGGTCTATTGGAATTGGTCTGAATCACCTCCTTGGTGAAAAGAGCCCCATCCATCACAGTTGATCATCACATAATCTTGTTGCTGTTAAACATCATTTTTTTTTATTAAAGCCTTTTATTTTTTAAAACATATGCATGGATAATTCTTCGACATTGACCCTTACAAAACCTTGTGTTCCAATTCCCCTCCTTCCCCCCACCCCCTGCCCTAGATGGCAAGTAATCCAATATAGGTTAATCATGTGCAATTCTTCTGTATATATTTCCACCATTATTATACTGCACAAGAAAAATCAGATCCAAAAGGAAAGAAAATGAGAAAGAAAAAAAAGCAAGCAAACAACCAAAAAATGAAAATACACAGTCAGTCCCCACAGTCTCCTTCTGGATGTAGACAGCTCTCTCCATCCCAAATCTATTGGAATTGGCCCAAATCACCTCATTGTTGAAAAGAGCCATGTCCATCACAGCTGATCATCACATAATCTTGTTGTTGCTGTTAAACATCATTCTTTTTTTTTATTAAAGGTTTTTATTTTTCAAAACATATGCATGGATAATTCTTCGACATTGACCCCTGCAAAACCTTGTGTTCCAATTTCCCCCCACCCCTTTCCCTAAATGGCAAGTAATCCAATATAGGTTAATCATGTGCAATTCTTCTATGCATATTTCCACCATTATTATACTGCACAAGAAAAATCAGATCCAAAAGGAAAGAAAATGAGAAAGAAAAAAAAGCAAGCAAACAACCAAAAAATGAAAATACCATGTTGTGATCCACAGTCAGTCCCCACAGCCTTCTTCTGGGTGCAGGTGGCTCTCTCCATCCCAAGTCTATTGGAATTGGCCCAAATCACCTCATTGTTGAAAAGAGCCACGTCCATCACAGCTGATTATCACATAATCTTGTTGTTGCTGTTAAACATCATTTTTTTTATCAAAGGTTTTTATTTTTCAAAACATATACATGGATAATTCTTCGACATTGACCCTTGCGAAAACTTGTGTTCCAATTTCCCCTCCTTCCCTTCACCTCCTCCCCTACGTGGCAAGTAATCAATATACGTTAAACATGAAATATATTAAACTTCATTTTTTACTGAAGTTTGACATCTTGAACATGGACCATGGCAGAGAAATTTGAGAAAAGGAGAAATAGGCCCACTCTCATGAGAGAGACAGAGTTGAAATGATTAGGATAGATTCGCTTCCATTCAGACAGTTTAGACACAGCTTGGGAGACCGAAGGCCTCTTGGTGCTGGAAGTAGTGATTCTCCAGAACAGAGGTGCCCACGTGTCTTAACACAGAAACATGAATGTAGCCCCAGGGTCTGGGCTCCCTCCGACTGGCTACTTGGCATTCACTTCCATTTTATGTCTCCCCTTAGGGCTCTGGGGGTCACCCTGAAAGCTTGGGGACCGTGGCTCACAAGTGACCGTTCTCAGCCACCAGTTAACATTGTATTTACAGGGGGATATTTGTTGAGAAAGTGTTACAAGAGCCAAAGTCCAGCCTTCTCTGAATATGGGAGCCTCCTTCTCAACCCCCGGAGCCCGGGGAAGGATATATTCAAACCTAGTGGCCACCGGCAATTACCCCACTAGGTTCACTTTGGCCGATGGGCCACCTCCATGCTTGGGGCTTGCTGCCTCAGCTGTTGGGTCGAGTTACCGCTGGGACAAACGGCTCCTTCTAAAGTGCTGGCTTCTTAGTAGGCTCAGCTGCTGTGGCCACCAGAAGACTCCAGTTGTTAAACATCTGGCGGTTCTGGTCAGCTTTGATTCACATTCACTTAAGATTAGGGAAGAATAAATACAACTCAGAAACACGAGTGCCATGCCTTCACGGCCATCTGGCGTCCTTAGTGGAGAGAAAAACCATCTGTAAGAGCCCTGAAGTCTGCCGGTCCCCACCCTGAAGGCCAAGAAGGGGAGACAGGGGAGGGTGGGGGAGGGAAAACAGAAACAGAAAGAAGGAGAGAGAGGAGGAAGAGGAGGAGGAGATGAAGAAGAAAGAGAAAAAGGGAGAAGAATGAGAAAGGAGAGGAAGGAAGGAAGGAAGCAAGCAAGGGAGGGAGGGAGAAAAGGAGGGAGGGAGGAAAGGAGGGAGGGAGGAAAGAAGGAAGGAAGGAAGCAAGCAAGGGAAGGAGGGAGGGAGGGAGGAAGCAAGGGAGGGAGGGAGGGAGAGAAGAAGGGAGGGAGGGATGGAGGAAGGAAGGAAGGAAGGAAGGAAGGAAGGAAGGAAGGAAGGAAGGAAGGAAGGAAGGAAAAGTGGGTGATTTCATCTGAACTTGCCTTTTGGATGCATAGCAGGACATTCAATTAAAGAATTAGCACCCAGTAAACTTCTGGAAACAGAACTTGTGGTCCTCTGCAGCTGGATGGGAAGGGGCCTTCATCAGGGGCTCCCAGAAGCAGGCTCACTAAGCCTCAGTGGGGGTTCTCAGGCTCTCAGGACTGGACAGCTTCCCTCATTGCTTGGGTTCTAGCTAAGGTGTCCCAGCCGCTCTGCCCTTTTGGAAAGGACTTGGGCTGATCATTCAGGAAAACAGGATCCCAGAGACAAGGCCCCTGGGAGAGGCAGCTCCCTCTGGTCAGAAAGGGAGGCGATACACAGCCCCCGTGTGTCAGGGGCCTTGCCAGGGGACTCCTTTCTGAGCTGGGTCCGTACTCCGAAGAGACCCCCGGCCTTGGGCTCTGGAGGATTTCCCCATTTCGAGGGCCCTCGGGATCTCTGTCATCAGTTACACAGCCGAGTGATCGCATGCACATGCTGTGTTAGCACACACATGTCTCCAAGGCTGCGGGGGGCGGGGGGGCTTCCAGAGCTGGTTCTTGGGCCTGTGCCAGTTCTGAGACCACCTTGGGGGGGGAGACTCAGACAAGAGCAGGTCCCAGCCCGGCCCCAGCTGCCTGGGAGGGCTAAGTCTGGGACGCTTTGACAGGTGGATTTCAGTCTCTGTGAGGAGGGTCACATGATGTGGGCATCCCCGGGGACCCCCCCAGCCCTGTGACACACTCATGCTGCCATCACTCAAGGGATGTGGAGCCCCAGCAGTGTCATCATCACAGGTCCCCAGCATGAGTTAGGCAAGATTTGTGGCCACTGTGGTTGTATGCTCGGGTACACTGGAGTATAAAGACTGTTTCCTTCATTTGAATAATGGGGAAACAGGTTGAGAGAGCAATTAATTCAGGCTTGGCCCGCTGGGAAATCCCGGGGTCGAATACAGCTGAAGTATTTCCATCTCTCTGGCTCATCTCCTCACTCAACAATCTCCAGTGGCTCCCTATTGTTTCTGAGGATCAAATACAAAATCTTTTTTGGTTTCCAAGGCTTTCACAACATCCCCCTTCCTACCTCTCTAATCTCCTTACCATTTACTCCAATCCAATGCCACTGGACTACTTGCAGTTCCTCCACTGAGACGCTCACGCTCCAGACTCCAGGCCTTTGCTCCGGCTGTGCTCCATGCCTGGAATGCTTCCCCTTCTCCTCTTTCCATCCCGGCTTCCTTCAAGTTCTGTCCAAAATCTCCCCTTCTACAAGAAGCCTTTCCCGGTCCTTCTCAGGGCCCATCCCTTCCTGCAGTTTACAATCTTGGCTTCTCTGGATTCTAGCTTGTTTGCATATAGTCATTTCCTCGGTGTTTGAGGTTGTGAGCTGCTGAGGTCCGAGGCTATTTTGACTAAAAAATTAAGAAGGAAAAACAAACCCTCCTTCCCCTAAATCGCAACAAATCGAAATGGTGGAAATTAGAGGGCATAAAGTCTGTCCCCTGATATCTGATGGTGGCTTAGGCCTGGCTGCTCCAGGTCAGGAGGAAGCCTGGGAGGGCTCTAGGCTTTGCACAAGGTCAACTCCTTTCTCTCTTGTCACAGCTACAACGGGCACTTTGGGCACATGGGTGAGCATGCCCTCAGATTTACTTTTCAATTCATAGCAGAAACATGATTCACACCTTTCCTCCCTCCCTTCCTCCTTCCCTTTTTCCCTCCCTCCCTCCTTCCTGCCTTCCTTCCTTCCTGCCTTCCTTCCTTTCTTTCTTCCTTCCTTCCTTCCCTCTTTCCATCCTTCTCTCCCTTCCTTCCTTCCTTCCCTCTTTCTTTCCTTCTCTCCCTTCCTTCCTTCTCTCCCTCCCTCCCTTCCTTCCTTCCTTCCTTCCTTCCTTCCTTCCTTCCTTCCTTCCTTCCTTCCTTCCTTCCTTCCTTCCTTCCTTTCTTCCTTCCTTTCTCCTTTTTTTTCATGGGATAACTAAAAACAATTGAGAAAAAATTCCTTTGAATGGGAGAAGATCCTTGGAATATTTCTGCTGGGAGGACACTACTGCTTGCTAGTTTAATTATTCCTGTTACCTAGGTACTAAGCTTCTCTGTCTCCCTCTGTTTCCCTCTGTCTCTCTGGGTCTCTCTCTTTTTTGTTTCTCTCTCTGTCTCTGTTTCTGTCTGTCTGTCTCCCTTTCTTTGTATGTGACTCTCTCTGTGTAAGGGGTTGTGTTAACAGAGTAAACAAAATTAGAATATAAAGGCAAATCAAAAATCAAAGTTTTTAAAAAATCCTTTTTTGGCATTCTCTGAGTTTCAGTGTGTTTGGTCGCTGTCCTATCTGTGCTGCTCTTTTTAGCCCTGTCTGTTCTCTAATCCAATCACCGGCCTTAGTATCTGGGGGCCATGGAGCACTGGTTTGGTCGGACCCCCAGAGTCCCAGTAGCCAGAAGTGGGAGGTCTTTGTTAAGACTCTGGCTCGCCCTGTCTCTGTGAGCTTAGCTAAGTCATTTCATTTGTGGCCTCCATGGTTTCTCCTCCATAAAGGGGAAGTTGGCCTGGATGTGCCCTACGGTCTCTTCGGCTCTTGCCTCTTCCTGTGTCAGCGCTCTTCAGCCATGTTGGTTCCATCCATCAGGCTCCTGTTTCCCATGGAAGGGGCCCGGCCAGCCTGATCCTATTTGTGGGGCCTGGTCATTTATGGTGGGTTTCTAGACTTAGGTCCCTTCCCCAGATTCTAGTCTTCATTATTCAGCTCAACAAAACCCTGTTTTATATGTAGATATAAATATATATTCACATATATATGTATATATAAACTTATTTTACATGTATATAAAGATATATGTATTAAAATGGCCACAATTTTCACCACGATGCTTTCTCTGGAGCTCTCTGAAGACTAGTGAGGTGCCAAGGGCCGGGCTCTGGAGCAGCTTCCAAGGAGAGGTAGAGATCGACCCTCCCTCCGTCATTCCGTCTCGGCCCAGAAGGGGCAGCACTTCTAGATGGGGGAGGATCCCCTGAAGGTATTGGATCCCTGGCGATGAAAGGTTCTGCATGAATTCAGAGAAGGCCTCCCTCTCCAAGTGTGCCGAAGATCAAAGCCCGGCACATGGCGCAGAATTCCACGGAGTCCCAGTTGCCAAGGAAAGGCAGCACGAACCTCTCCGTTCGGGCAAAGGGGAGACGGAGGGAGAACGTTTTCAGGCAACCCAAGCCAAGGACCCAGGTTATTCCTTCCCATGATAGAAAGTGTGGAAATAATAAGCTGGTTGTGAGCCCTGCTTAGGCAGGGCTGGGAGCAGAGCTGTGTGAAGCTGGGGCTTTGTGGGGAATTCCTCCCAGCCGGGGCTGATTGCTGGAGGGGCCGCGTCCTCCTGGCTTTAAGGTTTACTTCCCTCCTAACAACCCCATGGCATTTGTAGTGTAAATATCATTTGCCTCCATTTCACAGATGAGGAAATTGAGTGCCCTTCTTTTTATGTCACTGAAAATTAAATGGTCTCATCTATAACCAAGGATAAATTAAAGCTTCAAACACAGTCCTCTCAGCTCCAAATCCAGTGCTCTTTCCGTGAGAGACTGCTGCCTTCCTGCCTCCAAGAAATCTGCCCTGGACACCATGGTTTTCCCCAATAAGCCCCCAAATCTCTGAACTCTGATTAGGGAGCCTCAGTTTACAGCCAAGCAATAACACAAAGTTCAAGGTCATTTTTCTCCGAGCCGCAGCCATCCGGTGCATCGAAGGCCATCACCAGTCATCTTGACTTTTGCCCTGCCAGTGGATTCTGATGGCCCTGGAGGAGAGAGTGAAGCTCATGACTGTCTCACTTCCTCCCGTTCAAGTTGAGACATCACCATCACATGATGTCATCCATCTTAGCAGAGGAAGGATGAACAAAAACAAGAAGCCTCTACTTGGATTCTAAGCAGACCTTAGAACAAGGGGGCCCTTCTAGCTCTTCCTGCCGTCCCCCATTTCCTTCCCCCAGCTCCTGGGTCACTCAGAACTCATCTAGGTCATTTGACGGCTTGGATGAGATGAGGGGGACGGGTCAGCAACTCTCTCATGTCGAGCCCGGGGACCTTCAGACCTCATCAATTGCCCTGGCTCTGCTAGCTTTAGACCTCAGGCATTGTCATTTGCCTTAGCGATCCCGAGGATCCTTGGGCCTGCACCTGGCTACTTGTTCCTCAGGACTTCCAAGCCTTTCTTCCGCTGGACTTTCCTTTAGCTTTAGTTCCTCCCACTTAGAGCAAGAGATTCTTGAGAACGGGACTGCTGGGATTGTTTCCTCTGCACCTAGCCCAGGCCTTGACAGACACACTTAATAAATGCATCTTTATTCATTTGTTGTTTCTTTTGCTGCCCCGGCAACATGTCTGTACATCCTAAGGTTAGTATCCATCCTCTCCCTGAATCCCAGACTCGTGGAAGTGGAGGGGGTCGGCCTTCCAAGGTCATACGGACCGTACTGAGCCCGGCAAGGAATCCTCTCTGGGGTACTCAGCACAGGGCCATTGAGCAGGCCCTCCCAGGGCCACCCTTTGTAGAGCTCCATTAGGAAGTTATCAAGCCTAAATCTGTCCCTGCTATATTCTCCTATTGCCCTCTGGGCTAAGTATAATATCCTTCTTTCAAATAGTAGCAGACAGCAGGCCCATCCCGTCCAAAGCCGATCCAGGTTGTCCATATTATCTCCGTTCTTTTCTTTTCTTTCTTTCTTTTTTTTTAATAGCTTTTTATTTACAAGTTCTATGCCTGGGTAATTTTTCAGCATTGACAATTGCAAAATCTTCTGTTCCAATTTTTCCCCTCCTTCCCCCCACCGCCTCCCCCAGATGGCAGGTAGACCAATACATGTTAAATATGTTAAAGTCATATCCTTTCAATGACCTGGATGTGGTATGAACATGGGACCTCTCTCCATATCCATTGTCTTCTTTCTAACCTCATCCAGCTTCCCAACGCCCCTTCTAAAATATGGCATCCAAACCTGAACACAATATTCCAGATGGGGTCTGGCTGGGGACGGGGAGAGAGGGACTCTGTCCTGGACACTAGGACACAATCTGAAATTGAATTTGCTTTTTGCTCCCATGCTATTGTCTCAAGTTCTAGGGACTTTGGGGTCCACCTCAATCTCTGGGTCTTCTTCAGCTGAATCACTGCTTCAGCCCCCTCTCTCCAATCTTATGCTTGTGAGGTGGCTGGCATGAAGCAGAACTAGCTTTGGCTCCCAGCCCTTTTCTCTTTTCCAGCCTGCTTTTTTCCTGAGTTTATTTGTGAGAGAAAATATATTTTTAAAATTAATTTTATTTTGAACTTAACACACCCCTAAAGAGAATTCCTTATAAAGAGTAGAAAATCGAGAGAGCATTGCCCATGAAGCTGGATCTCTCTTATGTGCTGTTTGCCTTTTAAAAATATACAAAATGAATTCAGTTTTCCAAATAGCCCCTTTTCTGTGCTTCCTTCTCCTTCAGATATTACAATGGTCTTCTCTTTTTTGGCATCACTATTGCGAACCCTTCCCTGCCCTTCTCTCCAATAAAAAAACTGAGAAAAAACCTCTAAAATAAATACAGATAAGAAAACTAAAAAAAGAAAAAAAAACAGGCAGCCAGGAAAAAAAAATTGAATACACAGAAGGGCTGTGGCATGTATATTGTGTATGCCATGTAGAATATAAAACAATAAAAATTATTTATTATAAAATAATATATAATATCGAATGTATATCATGGATGTCTCTTTCCGCACCTAATGCCCTTTCTGATAGGAGTGGTCAAAATTCCCAGGTCTTTCCAGCTTTCCAGCACTGGTTCTGCTCACCTCATTCTGCATCAGTTCATACTTAAGATCCTCTGACGTCGTTGGGATCACCTCCTAACTATTTCACGCTGTCTCTCTCCCACAATTTTTTCCAGCCATTCCCAGGTGATGGATACATATACCTCTGACACTAGTTCTTTGCTTTTCTTCCTTTTCCTTTTAACCCTCCCTTCACACACACAGAGTTAGTTTTATTTTCTACTATTCTCTCTCCCGTGTCATCCTCCTTCTCAGTATCCTGCTTCACACACCCAGTCTCCACACGTTTCCCTATCGAGTTTGATTTCTTTTACATCCAATATGTGTGTGTTTTGTGCACTTTGAAAATGTTTAAACAATGGTCCCCATGGTGTTCCAGGGGGGTAAAAATGTCACGTCCCCAGATCTAGGGAGACTCCAAGCTCACATCCAGGCTGTATCCGATGAACCAGACACGCTGTGGTTGCGGTTTCTCAGGCTGACCCCAACAATGGGTGGGACCCTCCTCTCCCTCCCGACTCAGGGGTGCACCCAGAGAAGAGACATTTCTTTTTGATGAAGGATCCCAGCTAGGAAGAACTGACAATGTTGTATCTGGACAGGCCTTTCGGGTCACTATAGACTCCCCTCTCTCCTGCAATTCTCCACCTAATCAGAATAGACCGGCCCCCGATTCACCACCTAGTCAGTATAGACTGGCCCCCAATTCACCACCTAGTCAGTATAGAATGACCCCCAATTCATCACCCAATCAGTACAGACCACTCCCTAACTCGCCACCTAGTTGGTGTAGACCATCCACCAATTCATCGAAGGCGAGAAGATCACATCCATATCTTGGACTGGACGTTTTTTGTTTTTTTTTCATCTCCTCTCGGATCTTCCCCATATGGAGGAACATGCTTCTCCTCAGCTGGACCTGTGGCGCTGAGCCCACCTGGGGAAGGCCTGTGCTTTTCTCCCGGCATCACCTCACACATTTTTTATATTTTAGAAAACACGAATGGAGCCTTTGATCCAATTCCCTTTCCTGCTTGTTGTGAGCTACTTCAAACCAGATGGGCTCAAGAGATAAAACCGGGAGGATTCAATGTCTCTATTTAGCTGGATGCCAAGTCTGCATACCAGCAGACTCTGCAAACAGGGTCGTACAATGGGTGTTATGTTAAAAGCGGGCTACCGGGGATATGGGGAAGCTTTAATAGCAGTAATTAAATGATCTTTTTAATTATTAGAAAGAGGAATGCCATGTTTACATCCTTTAGCTAGCAACTTGAAATTATTGTGTAAAGGTAACCCATTAATCCCATCTCTCTCAAGTGGATATCACCACACAGGGTCTTTTTCCCCCATTACTGTTCCAAGACCACCAGCTTTTCTCATCTGTGGAGCTGATTGCTCTCGCTGCTGACATCTCCAGGATGGGCCCTTATCAACCAACACTTCTTGACCTCCCCAGAGACCTCCACCCCTGGCCTCCCGTGTTCCACACTGACTTCCGTCTTCATCGGTATTGTTCCCGACCTCTTCCCCGCTCTTGCGCCTTCCAGTCTTGCCAGTCAACTCCACTCCACTGGGGTTGATTATGTCACTTCCATGTTTCACCTCCATGTCTCTTCCCTTACATCATTATTTCCCTGATATAAGCTAAGGCTTTCAGATCTTCCCAACCTGTGTTTGAAATATGGGAAAAGGAGCAGTGAGCTTGCTGTCTCAAGGTCTAGAGGCAAGTTTCTAGGTTTCTAGTTTGTCACTTATCCAGCCTCAGAAATTGCACTGTTCCTGTCTTTCAGATGAGGGGTCCAGAATCAATCATTTTTAAAGGTCTTTCTATTTAAAATCTTTTGATGTTTGAATCTCTCATCTACAAAATAGAGAGAATCACTGGGTTCCTCCCAAGAGAAGCCCTTAATTGTATGGAGGACCATTGGGTTTCCCCAGAAAAACCATTGATTATAGGTGGGACTATTGGGTTCCTCCCCAAAACCATTCATTGCAGGTGGGACCATTGGGTTCCCCCCCAGAAGCCATTGATTGTAGGTGGGACCATTGGGTTCCCCCCCAGAAGCCATTGATTGTAGGTGGGACCATTGGGTTCCCCCCCAGAAACCATTGATTGTAGGTGGGACCATTGGGTTCCCTCCCAGAAACCATTGATTGTAAGTGGGATCATTGGGTTCCCACCAGAGAAACCCTTGATTGTAGGTAGGATATGAAGAATGTGCTTGGAAATCCCATCTTTGGGTCTCATTTCTTCAGGAAACCTCTGATATTTGTCCCAATCAGCCATGAACAGGATCACAAATTATTTTACAAACACTTATTTGTTAGCTTGAATAGGAGCTTGGGGAAAGAAGGCAGGGAATTAAGAAATTCTGATGCAGAAGCATACATATGAGGCATTGTTTGGGAACGCTAAGCCTGGAGGGGGCCCTGGGAGACGCAGAGCTTTGGTAAGTGATAGAGAAGGACACTGGGAAAGTAGCTGGGCAATGCTCAGCACCATGGGAAATTCAAGGGGTGATGATCCCATCTCTGAAACCCTGAGACTGGGGCTGCCTCTCACTAGGGTCACTACTGGGTCAGGAAGCCTAGTGGAGAGATCAGGGGAAGGCTCCCTGGTGCTACTCCTGCCATACAAAAATGAATAAATGAAGGAAAAAGCATTTTTTATATAGCTTTTTATTTACAAGATATATGCCTGGGTAATTTTTCAGCATTGACAATTGTAAAACCTTTTGTTCCAACTTTCCCCCTCTTTCCTCTCCACCCCCCCCCCCCCATGGCAGGTTGACTAATACATGTTAGATATGTTAAAGTACAAGTCAAATACAATATATGTATACATGTCCATACAGTTATTTTGCTGTACAAAAAGAACTGGACTTCGAAATCGTGTACAATGAGCCTGTGAAGGAAATCCAAAATGCAGGCGGACAAAAATAGAGGGATTGGGAATTCTATATAGTAGTTCATAGTCATCTCCCAGAGTTCTTTCCCTGGGTGTAACTGGTTCAATTCATTTCTGCTCTATTGGAACTTATTTGGTTCATCTCATTGCTGGAGAAGGCCATGTCCATCAGAATTGATCATCATATAGTATTGTTGTTGAAGTATATAATGATCTCCCGGTCCTGCTCATTTCCCTCAGCATCAGTTCATGTAAGTCTCTCCAAGCCTCTCTGTATTCATCCTGCTGGTCATTTCTTACAGAACAATAATATTCCATAACATTCATATACCACAATTTACCTAACCATTCTCCAATTGATGGGCATCCATTCATTTTCCAGTTTCTAGCCACCACAAACAGGGCTGCCACAAACATTTTGGCACATACAGGTCCCTTTCCCTTCTTTAGTATCTCCTTGGGGTATAAGCCCAGTAGCAGCACTGCTGGGTCAAAGGGTGTATGCACAGTTTGGTAACTTTTGGGGCATAATTCCAGATTGCTCTTCAGAATGGTTGGATTTGTTCACAACTCCACGAGCAACAAAGTATCAGTGTCCCAGTTTTCCCGCATCCCCTCCAACAATCATCATTATTTTTTCCTGTCATCTTAGCCAATCTGACAGGTGTGTAGTGGTATCTCAGAGTTGTCTTAATTTACATTTTTCTGATTAATAGTGATTTGGAACACTCTTTCATCTGAGTGATAATAATTTCAATTTCATCATCTGAAAATTGTCTGTTCATATCCTTTGACCATTTGTCAATTGGAGAATGGCTTGGTTTCTTATAAATTAGAGTCAGTTCTCTACATATTTTGGAAATGAGGTCTTTATCAGAACCTTTAACTGTGAGGATGTTTTCTCAGTTTGTTACTTCCCTTCTAATCTTGTTTGCATTAGTTTTGTTTGTACAGAAGCTTTTTAACTTGATGTAATCAAAATTTTCTATTTTGTGATCAATAATGGTCTCTAGTTCATAAATCTCTTCCTCCTCCACAAGTCTGAGAGATAAACTATCCTATCTTCCTCCAATTTATTTTTGATTTCATTCTTTATGTCTAAATCATGGACCCATTTTGATCTTATCTTGGTATATGGTGTTAAGAGTGGGTCCATGTCTAATTTCTGCCATACTAATTTCCAGTTATCCCAGCAGTTTTTGTCAAATAATGATTTCTTATCCCAAAAGTTAGGATCTTTGGGTTTGTCAAACACTAGATTGCTATAGTTGACTATTCTGTCTTGTGAACCTAACCTGTTCCACTGATCAACTAATCTATTTCTTAGCCAATACCAAATGGTTTTGGTGACTGCTGCTTTATAATATAGTTTTAGGTCAGGTACAGCTGGGCCACCTTCATTTGATTTTTTTTCATTAATTCTTTTGAGATTCTCGACCTTTTATTATTCCATATGAATTTTGTTGTTATTTTTTCTAGATCATTAAAATATTTTCTTGGAAGTCTGATTGGTATAGCACTAAATAAATAGATTAGTTTAGGGAGTATTGTCATCTTTATTATATTCACTCAGCATATCCAGGAGCACTTAATATTTTTCCAATTGTTTAAGTATGACTTTATTTGTGTGCAAAGTTTTTTTGTAATTTTGCTCATATAATTCCTGACTTTCTTTTGGTAGATAGATCCCCAAATATTTTATGCTGTCGACAGTTATTCTGAATGGAATTTCTCTTTGTATCTCTTGCTGTTGGATTTTGTTGGTGATGTATAAAAATGCTGAGGATTTATGGGGATTTATTTTATAACCTGCAACTTTGCTAAAGTTATGGATTATTTCTAATAGCTTTTTAGTAGAATCTCTGGGGTTCTCTAAGTATACCATCATGTCATCTGCAAAGAGTGATAGTTTGGTTTCCTCATTGCCTATTCTGATTCCTTTAATCTCTTTCTCGACTCTTATTGCTAAAGCTAGCGTTTCTAATACAATATTGAATAATAATGGTGATAGTGGGCAACCTTGCTTCACTCCAGATCTTACTGGGAAAGGTTCCAGTTTTTCCCCATTGCATATGATGCTTACTGATGGTTTTAAATATATGCTCCTGACTATTTTAAGAAAAAGTCCATTTATTCCTATACTCTCAAGTGTTTTTATTAGGAATGGATGTTGGATTTTATCAAATGCTTGGAAAAAGCATTTCTTAAGCAGATGCTAAATATGGGGCTCCTCTTGGGGATGTTGTGGGGGCCACTGCTTTGGGGACAAGGAAGCCAGTTTCTTTTGCTTTTTGTGCTTTTTGGGACTCCAAAGCCCAGCATGATTGGGTTCAGGAGAGCTTTCCAGACCATCCAGTCGCATTTTATAGCTGAGTAAATCAAATCTCAGTGGAGCCAATGATTTACCCGAGTTCCCATGGCTGACTGGTGGTCACTTCCCCATGAGGTTCCATTCATTATGCCCCATGAATCAGACTTTGCTTGTACCCCGCTGGTTTCCATTTCCAGATAAAACATGGACTCCCCGTTTCCACAGGGGGATCTCCTTCTCCATTCCACTTTTATGCCTTTTTAGAGGTGTCAGCTCGAGGCTGGGGTGATATTGTCAGAGCTCCCCTTCCAGGCTTTACCAGAGCCCTTTTCTTGCCCTCAGATTTGAGTTTGGGACAGTTTGGACTCGGGATCCCACAGTTCTCTGGCAGCAGACGGGCAGCGAGATTGTGCAGGTAAACTACGAGGGAGCAGCCCCTTGCTAAGGCCAACAGGGTAGTGAGTGGGCCAGCTTTGGGTGTGGTACGCCGTGCCAGCGGGAAGCGGGGGCCCTTTCTCGGCTCATGAATAAGGGGCTCAGGAATTTCAAGGGAAATGACTTTCTTGTTGCTTCCCTGGTTTTGTTTTTTTGTTTTGTTTTGTTTTTTAGCTAACAGACCCGAGGCTGGGGGCCGGTCAAGGTGAAAAGTCACCTGCTCGCCTCCCCTCTTTCCCATTCCCCAGACCTTTTTAATATAGCCGTGGAAATTCCGAGCCGGGTAAATTTAGCCATCCGGGAAGAGCCAAACAAGGGAAGCAGCCACTTCCATCTAAATAATCACCCTGCCCTGATAACAATGTGCCCAGGTCTTAGGGGACCCAAGGAAAACAAGCGGCCTCGGTAACATGCTGTTGACAAACCTTGCCCGCCACACCTTCCTCTTTGCTCCCCTGGCAGGGGAAGGGACCCAGAGAGGGCATGGCGGGTGACTTGGGAGGGGAGAGGCTGCCATTTCAGGGCCCACTCACGGTGGTCTTCCTACCCCGACTCCACCACATCCATTTTTCGGACGTGCCTGCCAGTCTGGGCCCCTCCTGGGTGGGGGAGCATTTCATTCATTTCTGGCACAGCGGCTTTTCTCACCTACACGGCTGAGTCATTTTCCAAACTCAATGTCAGTCCCATGAAGCCAGTGTCCGGGGCTGACACATTTCTTACAGCCTCCTGGGTGTCCAGCACTCGCCCAGTCAATAGCGACTCCTCATCATGCGAGCCTGGCTAGGACAAAGCTGGTTCAGAAATCACCGGGGACACAGAGGTGGATCCCACGCAAAGGGATTATCTGGGAAAGGAAGCCAGAGTACTGACTGGGTACAGAGGGCATTCTCTCGGGGAGAGGGGAATGATGGAGATCCCAAGAAGTCGCTTGCTTGTTCACAAATCCCTCCAATCCCAAAGCTCGAAGGTACAGGAGGGAATTGAGGGCTAGAAAGGGATCTGTCGATCACCTGATGCAATCCTCTGATTTTACACGTGAGGAAAGTCAACCATCTTTGCATATTTCGAGCCAGAGGAGGTAGCAAGGTAGAGTCATTAAAAGCGTCCCCTTCTCTTAGGTGAGCATAGATTGTCGGTGGTAGGAGAAAACCCTGCTCCTGTGTGAACTTGGGCAGTGCCGTTCCCCTTGGGGGACCAAGGGCTTGGGCTAGAGGGTGGTGAAGGTCCTTCTGCATCCCAACACATGAAGCTCTGCCCCTTGAGACGCCCTAAAGCAGAGGTGTCCAACACATGGCCCCTGGGCCGAAGGAAGATGGAATCAAGAACTACTTAACAAGGGAAAGAAAACTACAATAAAGTGGGTGATGCTACATTTCAAATCGACATCAATTCACATCCCCTAAGGATCCTTTGTCTGCTTCTCTCTGCTAGAGACCAGACCAACGCGGGCATCAGGGCACTTGACGTAGGATGCTGGCTCAGTAGGTGACCTTAGGACGTGAACCCAGCTTCTCTATTGCAAAGTTTTCTACTCTTCCCACTACCCCATCGCTACTTATGGTTCAGCCTGAATGTCCTCTGCAGAGCCCTGGACGCGGCTCCCCTTCTCCTGAAGACCTTTCATGCATCCCAACCTCTGGGGCCCTGGAACTCTCTTCCTCTAGAGCCTGCTCCATCCAAAGCCCCTGTCACTATTAGGAATCTATACTTAGATTAAGCCCAGATGGGTCTCCCTCGAACTTCCCTTCACTGGGCTTAGCTCCTTCCCCTGGGACCAGTTGGAATCCCACAAAAGGGAATTTCTGGTGTTCACCAGGGAGTTGGGATCCACCCTCCATCTTTCCCGACTAGGTCTCCTTCCAGCTTATGTATAAGCCATGAAACCCTTCCCTCAAAGAGGGAGTGAAGAGAGGAAGGGAAAACGAAGGGCAGGACGTCAAGTCCAACAATTTGTAGGATGGCAGAGTTTGGTCCGGCCCAACCTCGTGCCGTCTGGATTGGGTTCTCCTCTCTGTTTGGGCAGTTGTTTCTGCTCTACAGGAACTGTGTACCTTTCCATTGAGCTGGACAGGGGTTTGAAATCCTCGGTACAAAAAGGGATGGCTGGCCATTCCCGGGCACTTTTGGTGGAGAGGTGCTTGTCAACAGCCCTGGAGAGGGGATCCCATAGCGTGGGATGGTCCTTTTGTTTAAGGCTCAGTGGGTTTTCTCAGATGACAGACGGCGCCATTGTAGTTTTCCAATCATATGGCACCGTGGCATGGTGGCCAACACAATGGCGGCAGGAATCAGCCTCAAGAACCCGGGTCGTACTCATTTCCAGTCAGTCCAGAAGAGCAGCTAGCCTCGTTGGGGGGCAAGTATGGACACATGCTTTATGTCCATCACCAGGTCCTACGCCCAGAATGGCTTATAAAAGCCAGGGAGAACATCTAAAACAGTTAGTCCAGATTCAGCACTCACATTCTTCTCGGCAGGAGCTAGATGTTAGGTCAGAGACACGGCAGGGATGTATAGAGGCAACTTGGCAGAGCAGAGAGAACCAATCAATAAGCATTTATTAAGCACCTACAAGGTGCCAGGCACAGGGATAATAAGAGAGGCAAAAGCCTTCAAGGAGCTTACAGTCTAACGGGGAAGATGAGGAAACAAATGTATACAAAGCAAGTGAAGTGCAGAATAATTAGGAAAGAACATGGGGGAGGCCCTAGAATTAAGAAGGTGTGGAAAAGGCTTCCTGAAGCAGGTAGGATTTTAGTTGGGGCTTAAAGGAAGCCAGGGAGGTCAGTGGGCAGAGCAGAGGAGGAAGAGGGGGGACAGTCCGAGCCAGGAAGGCCTGAGACTGAATCCTGAATCAGAAACTTATTAGCTGTGTCCTTTAAACTCCCTCAGCCTCAATTTCCTCGTTTGTAAATAGTGGATAATAATAGCACCTACCTTGCAGGGCAATAAGAGGACCGAATGAGATAGGACATATAAAGTATGGCGTCTTTGCTGATGTCTAGTTAGTAACAGAGCCTAGAAATGAAAGGAGGTACGCCAGAAAATGATACAGGGATCTTCCAGAGTTTGGTCTCCTAGCTAAAGGTCTTCTGAACATGTTAACTTTTTCTTCTTTATCCTTCCTTGCTTTCTTTCTCCCTTCCCCCTTCCTTGTTTAGTTCCTTCCTTCCTTCCTTCCTTCCTTCCTTCCTTCCTTCCTTCCTCCCTTCCCTCTTTCCTTCCTCCCTTCCTCCCTCCCTCCTTTCCTCCCTTCTTTTCTCTTTTCCTTTCTTCCTTCTCTCCTCCCTCTTTTTCTTTCTTTCCTCCCTCTTTTTCTTTCTTTCTTTCTCTTCCTTTTTTCCTTCTTTTCTTCCTTCCCCTTCCTTCCTTTCTTTCTTTGTTTCTTTGTTTCTTTCTTTCTTTCTTTCTTCCTTCCTTCCTTCCTTTCTTTCTCCCTCCCTCCTTCCCTTCCTTTCCTTCCTTCCTTCCTTCCTTCCTTCCTTCCTTCCTTCCTTCCTTCCTTCCTTTCTTCCTTCCTTCCTTTCTTTCTCCCTCCCTCCTTCCCTCCTTTCCCTTCCTTCCTTCCTTCCTTCCTTCCTTCCTTCCTTCCTTCCTTCCTTCCTTCCTTCCTTCCTTTCTTTCTCCCTCCCTCCTTCCCTCCTTTCCTTCCTTCCTTCCTTCCTTCCTTCCTTCCTTCCTTCCTTCCTTCCTTCCTTCCTTCCTTCTTCCTTCCTTCCTTCCTTTCTTTCTCCCTCCCTCCTTCCCTCCTTTCCTTCCTTCCTTCCTTCCTTCCTTCCTTCCTTCCTTCCTTCCTTCCTTCCTTCCTTCCTTCCTTTCTTTTTCTTTTCTTTCTAATATAATCTCTGTTCTTGAAAGATTACAGTCTCAACACATCAATTATTCTGGAAAAAAATGAACCCTAACTGGAAATGTGAAACGAGGGAATCTGGGGGTGATTTTTTGGCCTTCCCCGGAGTCCTAGGCTCATTTCCATGACATGGTGTTATGTGTAAATACGAGCTTTGTAGAAATAGCTGAGCAGGTATTTCCTGGAAACATAACTTAAACATCTCAAGTCTACAGGCAGAATTCTTCCCAAAGGCTTTTTCTCTGGTAGGTAAGCCCCCCAAACAGGACTTTTAAATACTAAAAGAAACAGAGGTTTGAAGGAAGAAAGCTTTAAATGCTTAATTAGTAGAAATGATTTGTAATCTCATTTCACCGCTGGCTATAGCGTGACAGTGGGCAAATCATTTAATCTCCCTGAACCTCAATGTCACTTGCAAACTGGGGATCCCACCTACTCCCATATGCCACCTGAGGCAAGGGTAAAAATTAATAAGTTAATAGTGGTGCAGCCCGATTAGCTCTTTGAAAGAAAGAATCCAAGATTGCTTTGCCATTATTCCTGTTACTTTGTTCTTTCTTTGTTTCTTTGTTTTGTTTCTTGTTTCTTATTTTCCTGTTACTTTCTGAAAGAGCACCTTGGGTTTTGGGAATAAAACTATCCTGTATTATACTATAGCCCCAGGAGTTTGCACAGACTTTCTCCAGTGCCTAGAATGAACTCCTTCCTCACCTTGGTTTAGGAGTATCCCTCACTTCTTTTCAAGCTCAGCTCAAGGGTCACCTCCTACAGGAAGGTTAATCTGATTCCCTCCAATTATTCCTGTTACTTTGTTGTTTCTTTGCTTTGTTGTTTGCTTGTTTTTTTCTTTGCTTTTTTGTTTCTTTTTTCTTATTTTCCTGTTACTTTCTGAAAGAGCACCTTGGACTTTGGGAATAAAACTATCCTGTATTATACTATAGCCCCAGGAGTTTGCACAGACTTTCTCCAGTGCCTAGAATGAACTCCTTCCTCACCTTGGTTTGGGGTATCCCTCATTCTTTTAAGCTCACCAAGGGGTCCCCTCCACAGGGGGTTGGTAATCCCCCTCCAATTATTCCTGCCCTATCTATTACAGCTAGTTGACACAGTGGGTAAAGTTCTGGGCCTGGAGTCAGGAGGATCTGAGTTCAAATCTGGACTCAGACACATACTAACTCTGTGATTCTGACAAAATTTGGAGAACCTCGGGCGGCCCCTCCCCTGGAGACGGATGCCAGACAGACCCAGGCAGAGAGTCAGTGACCCGGTGCTTGTCCAGCCACCTACGGGGGGCTATCCACAAGGGTGGCAGGGGCAAAGCCCGTGCCTTTCCACCCCTCGGGGGTTGGGGGAGGCCCCTGTGATCTGGAAGGCTTGTGTAAAATGTTTTGGCCCTCCCTTCCTACTAGAGAAGTCTTCATTTTTTTATGTTGTGTTTACACTTTATTATAAATTTTGAGTATATTTAAAGATGGACTACATCGTTGTCCGATACTCTACATTTCTGAGTTTCTAAACCTTTTCTGTGTCATCATTGCATGTCATCCATGGCTTCCACGAGGCTCCCCCCAAATTTCCATGTACTTTCATACACCAGCCCGGGACATATGGAAACCACAGTGGGGAAAGTTGGGGTGCGGAAGGGTGAAGTGTATTATGGGAAAAGGGAGGGGGGAGAAGGGCCATCCCACTCGGGAATGGGAGATGGGTCAGGGAAAGCCAGAGGCCGGAATGGTGGAGGGCGACAACAGTCCGAGCCCCGGAGGTCAGGGGGGAGGAAGGGGAGCAGGCCAGGCACGCCCGGCGTCTGGTCGGGAAAGGGATCCCCCCTCCCCCCCCTAGCTCAATTATCCCAAGTGGTCTGTCCCGCCCTCCCTTCCTGTGCCTGGCTGACCATGAAGGCCAGCAGGAGAAGGCCCGAATTAAAGGATTCATTTACAGACAGGAGCCTTGGGTCAAAGATCAGCATCCATCCAGAAGAGTTCAATATTCCATGTAATTGCTGGAGGTAGAAAGCTCCTGTTCAGGGCTGGACGCAGGAGTTCCTCCGCCGCCGCCGCCCGGGGGCAGCCCCCTCCCCACACACTCCCAGGCTGTGTTCCTCCAGTAATTTGGCTGTCAGCACCTGCACTCCTGGATCCTCCGGGCTATGTGTGCACGGCTAATTCCTGTTCCTGTGCCGTGCACAGGTGGGATGCTAACCCCCTCCCCCGCCCCCACCCTTCTCTGAGAGCATACAGGAGCTCTGGCCTCCCAACGCTGTCCCGCCTCCCGGGGCCAGAGGGGCCGACCCACGATCTATCTCCAAGCCCGGGAAACACCGGCCTGAGCCAGCCGCTGAATCGGGGGTGAGAGGGGACAGCAGGGTAAATAATACCCCCCCCCCCCCCCCCGCGCCCTCAAAGCTCATCGATGAGCGGAGGGAATGAAAACAGGAAAAGACCGTCATGGTCCCAAATGAAACAGAGCAAGGCAATGGACCGCCTGCCCTACTCAAAAAGGCCCCAGATTAGAATGTATCATCAACAAGCATTTATTAGGCACTTACTGCATACCAGCACTTGCTATGTGTTAAACTGGAGTTAAAACAACAACTAAAGGAAACACGTCCCTGCTGACAAAAGCTTCTGTTTTACTGAGGAGATGCAACGTGCCTCCCTGCCTGCCCACCTCCTACCTCCAGGTAGATGCACATAGAGATGTATACATATGTATAATGTGTATATAATGTGTATACATAATATGTGTGTATATGTATTATAATATATAATTTATCTGTATGTACATGTATATGTAGATATGTGTGTGTGTAACGTGTATATATACCCACATACATGCACACAAGCACACATACAGCGATATAATGTTAAATTATATCTGAGCAGGTATTATATATGTACAAGGCCCATCCAAAGCAGAACAAGGTGGCCTGGGGGGGGGACTAGCTGGGGGGGGGGCTGTGGATTGGGAGGGGCTTCCTGCAGAAGGGAGTTTTCAGCAGAATCTCGAAGGAAGTCAGCATTCTAAGGGGCAGAGGTAAAGAGGAAGAACGGGGAGAATCTCCAAGCAAACAAGGAGAGCCAGACCTGGGGGAGAACATGCTCAGACTGACTGGGACGAGGCTGAGCGTCTGCCATGGCTCTCGTGGCTCTCTCTTGGCTTTTAGTTCATGGCGTCCGATGAGAGATGGTGCTATAAATAAGGGGAGAGCCTTGGGGACTTCTCCCCTCTGAGACCACGTGGCCCTGAGAGAGGGACCTTTTTTTCTTGACTTTTGCCTTTGTCTTTTTCAGTTTCAGGTGAAGGGAACGGAGTCTCTGCTCCGAGTTTTGAAGGCCAGAAGAGCGAGCCATAAGAATTGGAGAGTCCAGATCCGGGCTTGCCTTTGCAGCCATCCAGCCATCGGGGCCCTGAGGAGCAAGAACCGATCTCTGGAAGGGGGTGGGGGGGGGCTCCGCTGACACAAGGGCTCATCCGCCCGTTCTAGCCGGACCTGAAAGTGGCACCTAAGCCATGTAGGAGAAACTGAGCTAAATTTGGAGTCTATTTCTCCCTCTCCCCCTCTCTCTCCATGGCCCTAGAGAAGGGGGAGCATAGGGGAGAATAATGGTTGTATGTGTTCTTATTAAAACTCTGAAGCAGGCATTGCGCAAATGCTCGCTAATGTTCAATGGTTAAATAGATCTAGAGCGCTAACCATTGGCCGCCATTAGTTGAGGGGCACAGCTGGTTGGGGCTCAAACTGATACTGAGGAGCTTCAAGGCCTCAGGGAGCCCTATAACCCTGAGGGGCAAATGCAGCTGCCAGATTCTTGAGAGAGAGAGAGACAGAGACAGAGAGAGACAGAGAGACACACACACACACAGAGACAGAGAGAGAGACAGAGACAGAGACAGAGAAAGACAGAGAGAGAGAGACAGAGAGACAGAGAGAGAGAGACAGAGACAGAGACAGAGACAGACAGAGACAGACAGAGAGACAGACAGAGAGAGAGATAGAGAGGGGGAGGGAGGGAGAGAGAGAGAGAGGCTGGAGCAAGTGAGCTACAAAGGCCCAGCTTAGGGGACTGTGGGATACAGCTGAGAGGAGGAAAAACCTCCGAGGGGACGGTGTCCAGGAGGACAGGGTGGTCACCAGCCAAAGATGCTGTAGAGAGGGTGAGAAGGCTGAGGACTGAGAAAAAGGGGACATTAAACTGTTAAGAAGGTCCCGGGAACTTGGGAGGAAACAGTTCCAGTTGAATGAGATCCAAAGTCAGATTGTAGTTGGTTTAGAAGAGAAAGTGGAATAAATCACCGAGCTTGGGAGACTTAAACAAATAAACAAACACCTGACTTAACAGTAAATAAAATGAGTATTTCCATATACACAGTGGAACAGAAGAGGATGCTTGTAGCAGAAACTACATCTCAGCTTGTTTTTTTAATAGAATGCGGCAGTATATTCATACAACACATAACAACTTGGGTTTTCTTATTTTGAAATTTCATCCCTATTTCCCTTAAACCTCTCCCTTCATTTAAAAAAACAAAACAAAACCCTCACGACAAATACAGAGAATCGAGGAAAATCAGCTCCCGCGTGGGTCGTAGGCAACCATTTCTGGCTCATTTTTTTACCCTATTATCTCTTGGGAAGCAACGTGCTCCACCGGGCCCTCTGGAATCGTGGCGGGCTGCCACATGGATCAAAGTTGTCTTTACCCCCTTGTTGTTGTTATTGTATGAATTATTCTCCCGATTCTGTTAACTTTGTTCTGGTTAAGTTCATATAAATCTGCCAGGTTCCTCTGAAACTACAACTCCCGGTCATTTGTTACAGCATAAAAGCATTCCACCACATCCATAATCTGTGATTTGTTCAGTCATTCCTCAATTGATCGGTCACTCCCTCAATTTCCAGAGCGTTACCTCCAGAACCGGAGCTGCTGGAAATGTTTTGGTACAGCTGGCTCTCTTCCCTCTGGCTTTGATCTCCTTGCAGCACAAGCCCAGAAGTGGGATCGTAGCCGGGTCAAAGGGTGTGTGCACAGGATGGTAACCTTTGGAGCGCTGCCCCCAATTGCTTCTATCAAATTGCATCAAAGAGCCTGTTTTCCGCAGCGCTTCTAGATAATCGTTATTTCCCTTTTTGGATCAACTTTGTCGATCTTTGGGGTGTGAAGTGAGCCTTAGAGTTGTTTTAGTTCACAGTTTTGTCACTTATTGGGTTTAAAGCTTCTTTTAAATTGATAACTTGGCTTTTTCTTTTGAAATTTCTTGAACTTTAATGTTTATCCAAAGTGGGAAGGATTTACCTTATGTTTGAATTGTTCCATATTTACAAAACCTGCCATACAATAACGTATTTTTTGGAAATGGACCTTTGGGAAAATTCGAAAAGATTTTTTCCAGTTTTATTATTTATTTCTTCTTTTTTTTAACTGGCTTTTTTCTTTGATTTTTTTAATTTTAAATTATCCATTTTTCTTATGTTTAATTCCTTTTTCAACCATCATTTGTTTAAAAAGGCCTTAGTGACTTTCTCCCTCCTTCTTTAATTTTTCCTCTTATTTTCCTCCTTTTTTCTTTCTTTTTTTTTCCTTTCCTTCCTTTTTCCTCTCTTCCTTTCTCCCTTCCTTTTTCTCTTTCTTTCCTTTCTTCCTCCCTCCCTCTACCTTCTTTCCTTCATTTCTTTCTTTTTTTCTTTCTTTTCTCTCTCTCTCTCTCTCTCTCTCTCTCTCTCTCTCTCTCTCTCTCTCTCTCTCCCTCCCTCCCTCCCTCCCTCCCTCCCTTCCTTTCTTTCTCTCTCTTACTTTCTTTCTTTCTTTCTCTCTCCCTTCCTTCCTTCCCTTCTCTCTCTCTTTCTTTCTTCTTTCTCTCTCTCTCACTTTCTTTCCTTCTCTCTCACCCTTCCTTCATTTCTCTCTTTCTTTCTTCTTTCTCTCTCTCTCACTTTCTTTCCTTCTCTCTCACCCTTCCTTCATTTCTTTCTTTCTTTCTTCCTTCCTTCCTTCCTTCCTTCCTTCCTTCCTTTCTTCCTTTCTTCCTTTCTTTCTCTCTCTTCCTTCCTTCTCCTCATTTCCCCTTACCTTTTTCCCTTTCCTTATTCCTACCCTCTTTTCTATTCTTCCTCTCACCCACCTGTTATTGAAAAAAAATCTCTGACAAATACACAATCAAGCAAAATAGATTCCCCCCATCAGCTGCGTCTGAATATGCTGCTCTTGTGCACACTTTTTGCCTAGGAGTTTAGCGGAAGGGGGAGGAGAGATAGAGGCTGATAACTAACGAGGCTGATAAAACCCAGTGAAGGCCTTTCAGGATGGGGGAGGCTCAGCAGAATTCTAGGCAGCGGAGAAGGAACAGTGGATAAGGAAAGCCTGGGAAGAGATAAAGCAGGAGTGATGGATGGTCCGGGCAGGCTCTGGGAGGAGGGAGGACGAGGATCAAGGGCACATGCACAAGGGCTGGCCTTGGCCACTTCTTCATCAGAGACTCGAGTCAGCGAGGACAGGGTGGTGGAGGGGGCGGCAGAATGAGAGGAAAAAGGCAAACCAAGGAACTTGATTGGGGGAAGGGCGGAATAGAAGGCTTGAGGAGCAGATATTAATTAGGAACATCCACTGTGGTGAGAAAGGAGAGAATAAATGGGAGTTTTGGAAGGACCCGAGAGCTTGTCTAGTTCCGGCCCCTTTTCATTTGATGGAGGGAGACGCTGAGTGATGGGACGTGCCCAAGGGCACTGGAAAACCCTCCTGGGCAGTATCAGTCCCCACCCGCGCTGGCGGCTCCCCTGCTTTCCCATCCACATTACCACACGCCTTCTTGGTCCTGGGACCTCAATAAATCTTGTTTTGTTTTGTTTTCCAAATTCGAGTTACAACAAAGAACGGCCCTCCCCGCGCTGGACCATTGGAAGTGTGTTGAAATGGCTTGCCCGATGGAATGCCCAAATGAGCAGCTTCCTGCTGGAGAACCCAAGCCCTTGGGCGTCAAAGCCGGCGGGGGTCCGTCAGCTCTGGCTGCAGTGGGACCCCCTCCCTGAAGGGGAACTACAGGAAGGTGGGGGGCCTTTGGATTCACTTCCCAAGCAGATACTCGGGGAACACTCATTCTTTCCCTAGGTAGGGTGGGGGAGATGGGGGGATCCCAGCCAGCACAACGGGAGAGCAGGATGGAGGGCGTGCCGACGTGGGTTCCCTGGGCACCCCCAGAGAGGCAGGGGACCTGCTTCTAACTTCCTTACGGGGGACGCTGCACCCGGAGAATCAGGGTTCTCTCAGATGTCGACAGCCCTCTCCCGCTCCCTTCTGGCACCCGTGTGGAACCTCCTGGCAGGCCCCCACTCCCCTCCAGCCAGGCTGTCCACCATGACGCTTCGTGTACCGGGCTCCCGGCAGCCTCTGTTTGGTTTGTTCCAGGCACTTATCAAAGGAAAACATTCTTTGTGCTCTGGGCAAGTCCAGTCAGCTCCTGAGATGAACGGTTGGGTTCCTCACGCGCTGTCTGGCCCGTGGTGGGTGTGGGGGACATTTCTCCAAGGCTGTGGCCGAGCCCTCAAGGAGTCCAGGGCAGATTCCCCAGCCAGGAGAGTGCCCCCATAGAGTGAGTGGTCCCATCCCCAGCTCGGTGACACAGGGGGCGGCCCTGGTGCCAGAAAGAGCCCAGCACACGCTCAGTCCGGGGAGACGCCGCGCTCAGAAACTTGTCTGTAGCCTGACACTTGTTGGGAGTCCAGCTGTTGTTCACACCTGGTGAGCCTGTAACTGAGTCTTTGGTGGAGTCGGGTTTGGGAGCCTTGTTTGTGAACATCCCTGGGCTGGCTGAGGATCCGGCTCCCTGAGCCTTCCCTAAAGGGCCGGAGCCTCCCGGCCGATGGCTGATCAGGAAGGACTCCACTGGCTTCTGGACCCAAGAGGCCCGGGGACAGACTCAAAGAGCCCGAGAGCTGCTCCCGATTCCAGCCGCATCACCCGGTTTCCTAGGGCGAGACCCTGACTTCCTCGGGCTCGAAGTCCTTGGCTTTCCTGACGGGGGCTCCAGGGCCCGGCTAAGAGTCGTGTCAAGCCCTGCTGGGCTGATAATGAGCCTGCGCTCCCTTCCCAGCCGAGGCTTCCTCCGGGACATCTGGGGGGACGGGAACATTAGAGGGTGGGGGCGATTGATTCATTTGGAGGCAAAGCAGAAGGACCCCTGGGGAGCAGGGGGGAGCCCCAGAGGGCTGGGTTCTCACAAGGTGATTCATCTTTGGGGACAGAGCTTCAAGCTCAGTCCACGGGAGTCTGGGCCGGGTGGAAGCATTTGCAGAAGGTGCCTCGGAGGAGCATGAGGGAGACCCCCTGGGGAAGGACAACGGACAAAGATTAAGTTTCTTTAAACAACCTGATAGCTTGGGGCAGCTAGGGGATGCTATAGTGGATAAAGCACCAGCCCTGAAGTCAGGGGGGCCTGAGTTCAAATCTCAGACACTTAACGCTTCCTGGCTGTGTGACCCTGGGCAAGTCACTTTAACCCCAATTGCCTCAGGAAACAAACAAACAAACAAAAAAACCAAAGCAACACCTGATAGCTCAAAATCAGCCAATTTGGGGCACGTCCATCATGTGATGGGGCCGGGGAAAGAGGCCGTTGGCCCATAGTTTGCAAGCTGTGGGTTTGGGGATTCTGACCTAAACCTCTCCTAAAGCTGACAAACATCAGAAAGTGTAAAAGATTAGGACGGATCTTAGTGCCCACAGCTCAGACCTTGAAACTTTGCTTTTACTTTGTCTGCCCCATTGTTCTTATTTTAAGTAATCCTGTATTAGTTTATTTTCTAATTATAGACAGTGTTTTATTAAAGGGGAAAGCCTAAAAGCAAAGACTTAATTGAGGAGCTTGATGAATTATTTTTAGTTAATCTGTAAATCTGGAAATTTGTGAGGCAATCTCTAGTCGTACACAATGGGAATGTGACTCTTCAAAGGAGCAGCATCCTTTCCCACAGGGGATTCCAGCCTCCGGGGACCAAGGTCGACGTCCTCTCCCCCTCCATCGTCCGGCCCCCAAGAAGATGCCGAGAGCTAACATTTGGGTGGTGTCTGCTCTGTGCCAGGCACTGGGCTAAGCCCTTCTCATTTAACCCTCATGATGACTCTGGGAGGGAAGTGCTATTATCATACTCCCTACTTTACAGATGAGGAAACGGAGGCAGAAATAGGTAATCTGGGGTAGGATTTGAATTCAGGGTCCTGTGACTCTGGGCCTGGGCTCTGGGCACTGAGAAGAGCAGAGAAAAGGGAAGGGAAGCTGGGGAGACAGTTCGGGAGAGTGGCCACTATTTCTGTCCCCCTGCTTGTGCCCATGGGCCCTTGACAAGCAAATCTGGGACCTCGGTTCTCTTCATTCTCACAGTTGCTCTCCCATCATGCTCATTCCATTCCCACATGGTTTGTGCGTTTGTCATTGGGCATTGCTGGCCACTGGCTCTTTTCTTCTGGGAAGAAGTGAGGAGGGAGCCCTCAGGCCGTAGCAGCTCAGGAGAGGGGGCAAAAAGGGACCCTCCAGAGCCCAAGGACCAGCTAGCTCATTCTCCCCATTTCACAGGAGAGGAAACTGAGGTTCAGCATGCAGAAGTGATTTGCCCAATGTACTAGAGACAGACTCCTTACCTTCTCTGTTACTCTTAAAAGTTTCTATTACTATGCCTTGCACTGGACCTGAGTTCCAATGCAGTCTCAGACACTACTAGCTGTGTGATCCTGAGCAAGTCACTTCACTTCTGTCTCAGTTTCTTCATCTGTTGAAAGGGAAATAATAGCGTCTATCTCTGGAGGGTTGTTGTGAGGATCCAATGAAGTAACAGATATAAAGTGCTGTATCAGTTCTTGCTTCTGTTATTCCTGTTGCTATCATTCTGCCAGAAGGGGAGTTGAGCCCCAAATACCAGAGGAAAACTTTTAGCTCCCGTCTGGAGGATTTACATCGAGCTGCAGATGACACTCAGAGGCTGAGGAGGCATCCGTCCGTTTCCCATCTCCACGCTATTGTCTTCGGTTTCCCTCCAAACTCACTGTGACCCCTCGTACCCGGTCCTTCCTGATCTCATGGTTCCTTCCCTTCAAACCCATCCATTTTGCTGACATTTACATATAGCACAGGGCACTGTACATAATAGGCGTTTAATAAGCGCTTGTTGATTGATTAGTGGGTATCCAAATTAGTGAAGCATTAAAGGCGATTCTTAGCCCAGAGACAAAGGTAGCCCCGATCCACCTCTTCTTCCTTTGTTTCCTGAAGATATATCAGCAATGGCGGGTTATCAGATCAAGGGTGAAGCTGGGGTGACCCTTGTTATTCTTCTCTAAAATGGACTTTTGTAGGGGAAGCAGCCAGAACTAGTGTGCTTTCCCAGTGACCCATGCAAACATGTTAGACCAGTTTCATTTCCTCCTCTATCTCTACACCAAGTAGAAAATAATTCCAAATCACTGCTAAGAAAAGGCAGGCTAAATGTAATCAGGAAAATGGGGAGAGGATAAGGACAGACATTGACAAACGACTTCTGTTTCTTTCATTGGACCCGTCCCCAAAGGCCTAGAAACAGCTCTCACCAGCCAACACTGGACCTCTTTACCAAGTGGACAGAGAAGGCGACCAAGGGCAGACCGGTTTCGAATATAAAACGATTTGTAAAATCTGATAGAGGAGGATAGTGGACAACGGATGCTCAATGATGGCAGGCTCGCCAAATCTGGACTCAGGCTTACGGTCCAGAACGACAAACTATAAGCAAATACAGGGAGGGTGGCTGGACTAAGGCAAGCAAATGCAGAAGGGATCCATGCCGGAGACATCTCGCCGTCTTTCTCCGTGTCTCTCATAATTTAACTCATGCATACTTTGCTTTTCCAATATTTATCCATTCTCCCAATTTCTAGTCTCTGTAGTTAAGTAGAGTAAGTCAGACTTCTCTTTGATAAGATCACCTATCTTACACTTTGAGAAATCATTCTCTACTCTAAGGTCTTCTATTCACCAGGCTGAAATCCAGTTCTCACCAATTTTTTATTTTGGGTGCAAATTCTGCCCTCTAGGTCAAGCAGAACAAATCCCTAGCCCGTGCAAAGACCCGTAGCTACTTAAGACAGCTAGCCACCGTGGCTCATCCCCCTGGATTTAAAAAAATAACATTCTTAGTTATTTTAAATAATCTTCATAAAACTGGGTTCCCTTGTCCTTTCCATTCTAGCCATCCTCCAGTTTGTTACTCTCCCTCCCACAATATGGCCCTCAGAACTCACACTGAACCAGTGTGGCAACTACTCATAACTCACCTAAAGGTGACCTTTCCTACCAGGGCCCTGGAAATAATTATCTTGGTTTTGAGAAACGACTCACTCAATCTCTTGTTCCCTGACAAGAAGATCCAAATCACAGACTGAGGATCTTAGATATCATTCATCCAAATGCTTCATTTTAGAGAAACCGAGGCTCGCAGGAGATGAAGTAGATTTCTAAAGGTCCTAGAATCAGTAAATGGCAAAGCCAGGAGCCAAAATCAGGCCTTTTGACTATCAAGTAAAGTCCTGTTTCATCCATAGCCAGGAGTCCACGATGATGAGGAGGTAACAGTGTCCCAGAATGCAGCCAGAGGAAAAAAAATTCACCCTACACGAACTGGCACTTGAAGAAAATGCAATACGAACAACAGGGTTTCACAAGCAAGGATCTTGTCAACAAGGAGGTGATTCAAGGCAGTTTCAATAGACTTGGGATGGAAAGTGCCATCCGCATCCAGAGAGAGAACCATGGAGACCGAATGTGGATCAAGGGCTAGTATTTTGTTGTTGTTGTTTCTTTGCTTGTTTTTTTTTTTCTTTCTTGTGTTTTTTCCCCTTTTGATCTGATTATTCTTGCATAGAATGACAAATATGGAAATACTTGGAGAAGAATTGCACGGGTTTAACCTATTTCAGATTGCTTGCTGTCTTGAGTGGGTGGGGGAGGGAGGAAAATTTGGAACACAGTTTTGCAAAGGTGAATGTTGAAAACTATTTTTGCATGGATTTGGAAAAATAAAATACTATTAGAATGAAAAAAAAAGATTTGTTTTTGTGAGATAATTGTTCTGCTATGAAGACATGCTTGAGATCCAGTGAAAATTCAAGGGACTTTTAAAGTAACCGAGGAGCATCCAGCTGTTTCTTTATAAGTGGTTGAAAGTAGGCTGTAGGGGACTAGGAAATACCAATCCATATTTCCTCAGTTCTTTGAAGTTTGCAGGGAGGCAGACAACATGCAGGATTCTCCCTCCTACAAGATAGAGATGGGGCCCAGGCAGATTCAATAAGTTGCCTATAGTTAGACATAGAGTTTCTCAGAACCATAATTTGAGCCCAAACCCGACTCGAGGCTAGTGGTATTTTTCCCAATGAACCCTCCTTATATCCCTCATTTGGTTGGGTCCTCGATTTCTGCAAAGATATGGGCCAAAGACAGCAGAGACTTTGTGGCCTTGGCTATACCTGGCCCCCAGATTGACTTCATCTGACTTAATTCTCTGATCTCCCTCCCTCCTTCTCTCCCCCATCAGCTCCAGTTCTTTCCTAAAGGGCCAAGCTAGAGGAATCTGGTCATTTTTCCCCCCTATGAAAACCTTTCAGATATTAGAAAATAGTAATCGCCACTCGCCCAAGTCTTCTCTTCTTCAGGGTAAATAAATTATGAAACTAAACTACATTTTTAGCATGCTGCATACATTGAATGGTGTTTTATGTTCCCTGTTCTTAATTTAAAAAACAGGTGAGTTGAATATTTCCTATTTTTTCTGAGGGAAAAAATCTAAGGTAATTTTGATATGTAGCCCTTGACTGAATTTGTTTTGGGGTCATTGGCCCCTGATAGGAAAAAGATTCCCTGCCCTGACGTAAACCGCTCAATGCAGATGGTTTACATTCCGTCTGAAAATGACTTTGCTAGGAAGAGATCCCATCTCCTTTCTTTCAAGAACTGTTTCCAGTCTTCGTGCAGAGGGACCATCCCAAAGTAAATTCTGCTTGCTGCTGCTCAAGTCCACTTCTGAAAAGGAACAATATTAACGAACACACTCCTGGAGGCTGGGCCTTCTTGACATGAGTGAGGTGAACAGAGGAGGTGGATTTGTTATCCTCGTACCGGTAATAATATTGTTTAGCATTAACATAGTACCTGTATGTCCCCTAGGGCTCCCATCATTTCTTTCTCAGCAATTAGCTCTTCATGGTTAAAAAGAATTAGATCCAGAATAAAACTTCCTATTGTTAGTTTCTCCACCTTCTAAAGGAGGCAGTTATCATTAAGGCAATCTTTGCGGGCTTGACTTTTATCAAAGATGGTGCTCCAATAGATTACGGGTTAATTTGCTATTTCTTCGTTGTCTGGATCAGATCTTTCTTCCGACTGTCGGGGATTCGATCAAACACGACAATGACAAGATCGCTTGTTTCTTTGCTTTCTCTATAATGTTATCATCATGTGCTCGGTTCTAGTTTTGTTTCTTCCCGCAGAGTTCACAGAGCTCTGCCCTCCCAAATAGTCCATTTCATCGTTCTTATGACATAACCATATTCCACTGTATTGCTATACTACAGTTAATTTAGCTATTCCCCAGTGAGAATAAGTCTCCAAGAAGCTATCAGAAGTGTCGTTGCAGACCCAGCAGTGCTATGACTGGGTCTGTGTCCCGAGGAAATCATAAAAGAGGGAAAATGAGCCATGTGTGCAAAAATGTTTGTATCAGCCCTTTTTGTGGTGGCAAAGCACTGGAAAATGACCAGATGCCCATCAGATGGGGAATGGCTGATTAAGTGTTGGGATATGAAGGTTATGGAATATTATTGTTCTATAAGAAATGATGGCCAAATGCCCATCACTTGGAGAATGGCTGAATAAATTGTGGTATATGAATGTTACAGAATATTATTGTTCTGTAAGAAACGATCAGAAGGAAGATTTCAGAGAGGCCTGGAGAGACTGACACAAACTTTTGCTGCGGGAAAGGAGCGGAATCAGGAGATCATTGTACACCAAACAATACTATCCGAGGATCAATTCTGACAGACATGGCTCTTCAACAATAAGAGGATCCAAATCAGTTCAAATTGTTCAGTAATTAAGAAAACAGCTACACCCGGAGAGAGAACTGTGGGAACTGAGTGTGGACCACAACATAGCATTTCTTTATTGTTTGCTTGCATTTTTGTTTTCCTTCTCAGGTTTTTTTTTCTCTTTCTAGATCCAAATTTTTTTGTGCAACAAGACAACTGTATAAATATGTATGCATATATTGTATTTAACATATACTTTAACATATTTAACATGTATTGGCCATCCAGGGGAGGGGGAAGAAGGGAAAAGTTGGAACCAAAGGTTTTGCAAAGGTCGATGTTGAAAAATGACCCATGCATATGTTTTTTTTTTTTTTAATTTAATAGCCTTTTATTTACAGGTTATATGCATGGGTAATTTTACAGCATTAACAATTGCCAAACCTCTTGTTCCAATTCTTCCCCTCCCTCATATGGCAGGATGACCAGTAGATGTTAAATATATTAAAATATAAATTAGATACACAATAAGTATACATGACCAAACCGTTATTTTGCTGTACAAAAAGAATCAGACTCTGAAATATTGTACAATTAGCTTGTGAAGGAAATCAAAAATGCAGGTGGGCATAAATATAGGGATTGGGAATTCAATGTAATGGTTTTTAGTCATCACCCAGAGTTCTTTCTCTGGGCGTAGCTGGTTCAGTTCATTACTGCTCCATTGGAAATGATTTGGTTGATCTCCTTGCTGAGGATGGCCAGGTCCATCAGAACTGGTCATCATATAGTATTGTTGTTGAAGTATATAATGATCTCCAGGCCCTGCTCATTTCATTCACCATCAGTTCGTGTAAGTCTCTCCAGGCCTTTCTGAAATCATCGTGTTGGTCATTTCTTACAGAACAATAATATTCCATAATATTCATATACCACAATTTATTCAGCCATTCTCCAACTGATGGGCATCCATTCAGTTTCCAGTGTCTAGCCACTACAAAAAGGGCTGCCACAGACATTCGTGCACATACAGGTCCCTTTCTCTTCTTTACTATCTCTTTGGGATATAAGCCCAGTAGTAACACTGCTGGATCAAAGGGTATGCACAATTTGATAACTTTTTGAGCATAGTTCCAAACTACTCTCCAGAATGGTTGGGTTCGTTCACAACTCCACCAACAATGCATCAATGTCCCAGTTTTCCCGCATCCCCTCCAACAATCATCATTATTTTTTCGTCATCTTAGCCAATCTAACACGTGTGTAGTGGTATCTTAGAGTTGTCTTAATTTGCATTTCTCTGATTAATAATGACTTGGAGCATCTTTTCATATGACTAGAAATAGTTTCAATTTCTTCATCTGAGAATTGTCTGTTCATATCCTTTGACCATTTTTCAATTGGAGAATGGCTTGATTTTTTATAAATTAGAGTTAATTCTCTCTATATTTTGGAAATGAGGCCTTTATCAGAACCTTTGACTGTAAAAATATTTTCCCAGTTTATTGCTTCCCTTCTGATCTTGTCTGCATTAGTTTTGTTTGTAAAAAAACTTTTCAGTTTGGTATAGTCAAAATTTTCTATTTTGTGATCAGTAATGATCTCTAGTTCTTCTTTGGTCATAAAGTTCTTCCCCTTCCACAGGTCTGAGAGGGAAACTATCCTGTGTTCCTCTAATTTATTAATAATTTCATTCTTTATGCCTAGGTCATGAACCCATTTTGACCTTATCTTGGTGTACGGTGTTAAGTGTGGATCAATGCCTAGTTTCTGCCATATTAGTTTCCAATTTTCCCAGCAATTTTTATCAAACAGTAAGTTCTTATCCCAAAAGCTGGGATCTTTGGGTTTGTCAAAGACTAGGTTGCTATATTTGTTGACTGTTTTATCCCTTGAACCTAATCTATTCCACTGATCAACTAATCTATTCCTTAGCCAATACCAAATAGTTTTGGTAACTGCTGCTCTATAATATAATTTTAGATCTGGTACAGCTAAGCCACCATCATTTGATTTTTTTTTCATTAATTCCCTTGAAATTCTTGACCTTTTGTTTTTCCATATGAACTTTGTTGTTATTTTTTCTAGGTCATTAAAATAGTTTTTTGGGAGTCTGATTGGTATAGCGCTAAATAAATAGATTAGTTTAGATAATATTGTCATCTTTATTATATTTGCTCGCCCTATCCAAGAGCATTTAATATTTTTCCAATTGGTTAGATCAGACTTAATTTGTGTGAAAAGTGGTCTGTAATTTTGCCCATAAAGTTTCTGGTTTTCCCTTGGCAGATAGATTCCTAAATATTTTATATTATCAGTAGTTACTTTAAATGGAATTTCTCTTTGTAACTCTGACTGATGGATTTTGTTAGTGATATATAAGAATGCTGATGACTTATGTGGGTTTGTTTTATAACCAGCAACTTTGCTAAAGTTGTGGATTATTTCTAATAACTTTTTAGTAGAATCTCTGGGGTTCTCTAAGTATACCATCATATCGTCGGCAAAGAGTGATAATTTGGTTTTCTCATTGCCTATTCTTATTCCTTTAATCTCTTTCTCGGGTCTTATTGCTAAAGCTACATGCATATGTTTTGTAAATAAAAAGCTTTAATAAAAAAAGAAATGATGACCAAGCTGATTTTAGAAAGATTTGCATTAACTGATGCTGAGCAAAGCAAGAAGAACCAAGAATACACTGTATGCAGTAACAGCAAGATTGTGTGATGTTCAACTCTGAAAGACTAGATTCTTCTCAGCGGTTCAGTGATCCAAAGCAATCCTAATAGATTTTGGACAATAAATGCCATCTGCATCCAGAGAGAGAACTAAAGAGACTGAATGTAAATCAGCACCTTCTAGGTTCACTTCTTTTTTCTGTTTTTTTTTTTTAATCTCTACCATGGTTTTTCCCTTTTACTCATATTTTTCTCTCCCCAAATGATTTATGAAGCAATGTGTGTTAAAAATAAAGAAAAAAAGAAATATCATTGTACACATAGCTTTTTCCTCTTTCTTAGATTTCTTTGGAGTATGAACTGATGTAAATTGCATTCCCTTTAACCTTTGGAGGGGGGCTCTGAAACTTTGTCCCCCTTTTGGGGGGGAATTCCCGAGTCTCAAACTCTCCCAGCCTCTTGGGAAGGGCCACACTCTTCTTTCTGTAAGGGAGAGGTAAGTAATCTTTTTTTCAATTGGAAATCTAGGCCTGGGGCCTAGTCAACATTGAGTGGTTCAAACTCCCAGTTAAATGATCTCATTCAGTTGGAGATCTCATAGTCAGTAGTCCTCTACTGAGTGGCTCAAACTGCTCCCCGGCCCCCAGTCCAAGGTGTACCCAATACAACCAAGGGTTGGCCAAACCCATCTTCACGAAGTCCGAACAGGATCTTGCCCACTTCTCAGTGTTATAGTCCCTGGCCCACCTGGCCCACCAAGAAGGCTGTCTTCCCAGCAAGCTGGCTTCTCAGTGCAAAGAAATCCCATTCTCTGCCATAAACCTTGTACCTGTATTCATTGGGGTTTTCAAATTCTTTCACAAAGCCTGCCATGGGCCAAGGGGATCCCATTGCTGTTAGGGGATCTCTAAGGGGATCCCATTGCTGTTAGGGGATCTCTAAGGGGATCCCATTGCTGTTGGGGATCTCTAAGGGGATCCCATTGCTGTTAGGGGATCTCTAAGGAGATCCCATTGCTTTTAGGGGATCTCTTACTCTCTATTGTTGCACCTCATCAGAACCTCATAGAAATCATTTTCCTGAATGGCTGGAACAGTTCACAGTTCACACTAGTAGTGCATCCATATACTGGTTTTCCTCTATCTTCTCCAACACTTGTCATTTTCCTCTTTTATCATCTTTGTCAGGGTGATAGATATGAGGAAGAACCTCACAGTTGACTTAATTTGCATTTCTTTAATAACTAGTAATTTATTTTAAAAAAATTACTAGTAATTTAAAAAGGTTCCTCCCCCCATGATTATTGATAGTTTGAATTTCTTCTTTCAAAAACTGCCTGTTTATATCCTTGACCATTTCTCTCCTGGGGAATGTTTCTAAGCCTTGTTACTTTTTTTCCCCCTGAGGCAATTGGGGTTAAGTGACTTGCCCAGGGTCACACAGCTAGGAGGTGTTAAGGGTCTGAAGCCAGATTTGAACTCAGGACCTCTTGACTTCAGGGCTGGTGCTCTATCCATTGCACCATTTAGCTGCCCCTAAGCCCTATTACTTGTAATCAGTTCTCCCATATATGTTGGGTGAGAGCTTTAGCAGGAAAACTTGTTGCAAAGATTTTTCCCTCTAGCCCTTTGCTTTCCTTCTGATTTTCCCATCAGATTTGTTCTTGCAAAACCTTTAAAATTTTATGTAGTCAAAATTGTTCACTTTGTCTTCTGTGATCCTTTCCATTGCTAGTCCAGTCACAAACTCTCCCCCTATCCACAAATGGGAACGAGAATGTCTTCCTTGCACCTTGTTCATCATGTGAATTTTCATGTTCAGACTGTGTATCCTTTGGGGCTTTATCTTGGTGCATGGTGTAAAATGCTGGTATAAATCCTAATTTCTGCCAGATTGCTGGCTGGTTTTCTCAGCAGTTTTTATCAAATAGAGAGAACTTCCTTTCCTCAGGAAGTAGAATCTTTGGGTCAAAAACCTTTACTATTTGTTCATTTCTGGATGCTGTGTACTTTTAATCAGTCTCTTTTAAAAAACCAATAATGACTTACCTTAATGATTACTGCTTTGTCTTCTTTTTTCCATTATTATTCTGAGATTTCCGCCTTTTTGTTCCTCCAAATAGAAGGAGTCATATTGAGGGATGCAGAAAAGGTCCTTACTCTCAAGGGTTTCTAAGAGGGATCAGGGGAGGCTTTGCATGGAGGCTGGGATCGTAAAGGAAGCCAGGGAGGTCAGTAGTCGGAGAGGAGGAGGGAAAGCTTTCCAGGGACGGGGGACGGTTAGAGAATGCATCCTTCCGTGGGAGCTGGAGGCTCTTGTTCGTGGAACACGCTTTGTGTGCAGGAGGACCCAGGAGCCAGGAGGAATAACTGAAGCGAATTTAGGACAAATCCGGTGGGAGAGCCCTGGCCCAAGGCGGGTGAGGGAGCACAGCCAGGAGGAAGGCGGGAGCAAGGGCAAGAGTGCCCGGGTGTCAGGCAGGGCCGGCTCGCCAGCACAGCCCGGAGACAGCGGGGAGGTCTCGGCCTGTGCCAACTTAGCGTTTTCCACCCAGGGATTTTGTCAGAGGTTCTACCTAGTTGAGCATCAAGTATTTGTGAAGAATCCCCTGAAGGAATCTTTTTGCTCCTGTGTGCAAACAGTCCTTTTGTGGCAGCTTGGCAAAGGTACAGGTGGGGAATGCTTGATTTTTCATCATCTGTTCACGAAGGGATCTCCGGGGAAGGGGAGCACGTGCAGGGCAGGGCCAAGCTCACCTTCCTGAAGCTCTGCCGGGCTGGGTTCTGGGCTGCTCACCGGGGGCTCCAGAGAGCTTCTGCAGCCCAGAAGTGGGCAGCTGTCCATGCAGCTAGGCCCCCAGCCCCCCAGGGCCCCTGCCTCTAACGCTCCCCTGCTCACCTCCAGAACTTCCTGCTGCCCAAGTGGGGCAGGGGACTGGAGCTTCCACTACCTACGGCCTTGGGCAATCTTGGGCAAATCATTCCTGTTCTCTGGACCTCAGTTTCCCTTTCTGCTAAATGAAGGTACTGGACTCTTTCCACGTCAATCAGCCAATCACCTTCTGTGCCTTCTAGGAGCTGGGCTAGGGATACAAAACAAAGGCAACCCCTGCTTCCAAAGAGATTACAATCTAATTCCAGATCTCTGGACACTAAGGAAATGATTCTTAATGTTATGAAAGGGGAGTGAAAAGGAGGCGGTCCTTGGTGGCCAAGCCTGAGAGGCATTTAGTATGTGCGGAAAGGTCCAATAAGCACCTACTACGTGCCAGACACCGTTCAAGGACTTGAGGTTATAAGAACGGCTCCCATTTCTTTCTTTTTTTTTAATTTTTAATTTTATTTTTTTTCCGGCTCCCGTTTTTTCTAGGCTTCCCAGGTAACTCACAATTCTTTGAGGACTCAGAAGAGGAGACTCGGCCTTCATATGCACACGACTAAGCCAGGAGCCTCCAAGAGCAGGAGTTTCTCCTTCCTGTGTGTGGACATCCACCCATCCTTTAATCCGGAGGGGGCCTAGGGCAGAGGCTGGCAAAGTCTCTGGGTGCCCCCCAGATTCCACCTTGCCTTGTAGTGATCTGTGCTCATTTTCCACCTCCCTGGAGCAATGTGGGCAGGAGCTGCCCCCACCATTGGGTAATCCTTTATGGAGTGGGGGTGGCTGTTCACTGGATGGCCCTTTAGGGGGTTGCCGATAGTCAGTGTTGTTGTCCAGTCGTCCAGTTGTGTCTCTTCATGTCCCCATTTGGGGTTTTCTTGGCAAAGACCCCAGAGTGGTTTGCCATGTCCTTCTCCAGCTCATTTTACAGATGAGGAAACTGAGGCAGAGTGAAGTGACTTGTCCAGGGCCATGCAGCTAAGACGTGTTTGAGGGCAGACTTGAACTAAGAAAGAGGAGTCTCCTGGACTCCAGAGTCAGTGTTTTATCCATCACAGTGTCCTCTAGCTGCCCCAAACCAATCTCTGAGAATCACAGGGAGCCAGGTGGGGAACTCCTTAGCCAGTGGAGTGGCTGCCGTGGGAGGCAGTGAGTCTGCCATCATGGCAGGGATTCAACATGAAGTGAATTGTTGGAAGGGTGGGGACATTCCTGCTCAGGCCTTCGTCTGGCCTCAGTCTCTGCTCAGGCTTGTGCATCTTGGAGATTCTGTGACTGGGACTGCGGTTCGTTCCCCTCTGTGGCCATTGTCTTTCTTTGACTTGAATTCAAATGCTTCTGAGATAGGAGATTCTGGGCAAGTCCTTTAGCCTGTTTGCCTCAGTTTCCTTAAGAATAACACAAGGAAAATAACCCCTAAGCTTCCTGGGTTGTTCAGAGGATTAAATGAAGTATTGTAAAGTGCACAGCACATTGTCTAGCACAAGGTGGGTACTTAATAAATGCCTCCTTCCTTCCTCCCTTCTTGCTTCTTTCTTTCTCTTCCCTCCCTCCTTTCTTTCCTTCTTCCCTCTCTCCCTCCTTCCCTTCCTTCTTTCCTGTTACAGGAATATACATACAAGGGACTTGAGTTCCCTTGTATCTAAATCTAAATCCCTTGTATCGAATCTAAACTCCCAAAGATGGTGGGAGGATTTTGTCCCGACTCGAAGCTCTCTCATGGAATCTTAGACAAGATTACAGCCTAAGTGCATCTTGATGGCGGTCCTTGATCTATGGGGGAAGTCCTGACATTCACAGGGATCCCGAAGCTAGAGCACATCGTCCCTGCCCTCTGGCCTCCTGCACTTTCGGTGTGGGAGGGATACGAAGTCCTGCACAGGTTTGAGACCAATGATGATCCTGTGCTCACGGAGCCTGCTGGAGGATAACACGAGCACAGGGAATGAATACAGACCAGTGCATAAGCACACTGGAAAGGTAAGGACTGAGTCTGAGGCCGGATGATCTACTCCAAGGCCACTCTTCCATCTGAAATCCCTAGAAGAGCCTAGAATCCAGGCTTTCTGACTCCCCCTCAGGGATTCTCCAACTGCCCTTAGCTCCAGGAGCCTCCCTTGGTGTAGATAGCAGCCCTCGGGATGCCTGTCATGGTGGCAGAAGCAACCTGTGCCTCAGTGGTCAGCCTTCTGAGCCTGCTACTCAAAGCGGAGCCAGCTCGTGGGGCCGTTAGGGGCTTGGATGCTTCACTGCCTGCTCCGGGAGCTTTAGCCCATGAGGAAATGAAAAATGTTCCAGGGAGCTTGTGCAGCTGAGAATGCCGGGAGTCTAGGGTTCCGAGGGTGTTCACAGTCCCAGGCTGTCTATCTGAATCGTCTTACTGTTGAAGAGAGCCACGTCTGTCAGAACTGATCATCTTATAATCTTGCTGTTGCCCTGGACAACGATCCCAACTTGGCTACCAAAGAACGTTGCACGTCAGGGGGACACCTGCTCTTGGATCTCCCGAGGGAGCCTCCTTAGGGAGGCAATGATGAGGCTCTCCGGGCAATGAGGGCTCCACCACAGAGGTCAGCCCTTTGGGTAGAGAAATGAGGCTCAGGGGAGGCCTTCCTAAGGCTGCTACGTCACAAAAGGCTCCTTTTTGAAAGGAAGAGTCCCCCAAGCCTGGCTTTGCCTAGAAGTGAATAATCAAGGTGGGACCCAAGACTTTTCTGCCGAGGAAAAACCAAGTGAAAAGCAAACACGTTTGCTTTTTTGTAAAATTTAATTTTTTTTCAATGAACAAAAATCGATCCCCTTGCCCTCCCACTTCTGCTGCCCCAGTAGGAAAAAAAAAGAAAAACCAAAAAGCCAGCCATTAAAACAGGCTGATGCACCGACTGCACAAAAGGTCCGTCAGCTCTTCTGGACATGGCGGCACCTTTCACCCCGAGACCCGTTTCAGCGGAGTCCCCGAGACTTCCCGTCGTTTCCCACGCTCTTGTCACTGTGTACGCTGTCTCCCTTCCATCTGTATCAGTCTATCCGAGCCTTCCAGGCTTCTCTGCAACCAGCACAATAGTGCTCCACCCCATCACACATCACGATTCATTCAGTCATCCCCCATGAGCCTTTGCACCTCATTTCTAGTTCTTTGCCACCAGAAAAGGAGCTGCTGCAGATATTGTTGTCCATTTGGATCCATTTCTGCTCCCCCGAGTGTGGGCCCGGTGGTGGTTATCATTGGAACAAAGATTTTCCTAACTTAGGAATTGCTTTCCAGAATGGGGGAACGAATCTATAGCCCCAACAGAGGTCCATTAAGGCCCCTGTTTTCCCATGGCCCCGAGAACATACATTATTTTCCTTCTTTGTCAGCTTTGCCAAACTGATGGATGTGACATGGTTGTTTTAGTTTGTAATTCTTTATTGGTAACTTGGAGCATCCCCCTGGATGGTTTGTCGCTTAGGAAATTGCTTCTCCTTCTACTTTGACCATTTAACCCCATGGGGAATGGCTTGTATTCTTAGACATTTCGTATTTTGGAAATGAGACACAGGAAAAAGAGCTTTCTCCACCAGACTGAGTGTCCTGTGGGACCTCACCTGGACATAAAGCATTTTATAAAGAGAAAAAGTAAGTGGTTGAGGCTGAATTCACCCCAGCTCTGCCAAACCGAGTCCAGCCCTGTCCATCGCTGCCCCTGGAGGCCCCTGTGGAGTCACTGATTAAGGGAGGGCCCACAAGGGGTTCTTCTCAGGGCTGGTTATACACTGACCACACGCTGATGCGCTGGTCCTTGGAGCCACTGGCCAGCAGCTGCTCGCTTGGCCGACCCGCATCAGAGAAGGCCACACAATGAACAGCTGCACTGTGGTAGTCCAGAACTGCCAGGGGCTTCAGCTGCTTCCAGCCAAACAGCCTAATGCGATGATCCCAGCCCGCCGTGGCCACTATCTTTCCGTCTGGCCGGATGGCGATGTCCGCTATTCCAGGATTGGTGAGCTCCTGAGTTCTGCAAACCTACAAAATTAAGGTGGAGAGGAAAGGATACATTGTGATCTGCCTGAAACGTTCCTGACAATAGGAAAAACCTTTGAGCAGGTCAGAGAAGGAGAGAGAAGGATAAAGAGGAAGAAGACATTAAAGGGAGGAGGAGGAAGAGGAGAGGAGGAAGAGAAAGGAGGGAGGAGGATAAAGAATGAAGAAGACAGAAAAGGGAGGAGGAGGAAGAAAAAGGGAGGAAGAAGAGAAAGGAGGGAAAAGGGTAAAGAGGAAGAAGACTGAGAAGGAAGGAGGAGGAAGAAGAGAGGAGGAAGAGAAAGGAGAGAGAAGGATAAAGAGGAAGAAAACAGAAAAGGCAGAAGGAGGAAGAAGAGAGAAGGAAGAGAAAGGAAGGAGAATGAGGCAGAGGAGGATAAGAGGAAGAAGATAGAGAAGGGAGGGGGAGGAAGAAAAAGAGAAGAGGAAGAGAAAAGAGGGAGGATGATAAAGAGGAAGAAGCCAGAGAAGGGAGGAGAAGGAAGAAGAAAGGAAGAAGAAGAGGGAGAAGGATAAAGAGGAAGAAGACAGAGAAGGGTGGAGGAAGAAGAAGAGGAAGAGAAGGAATTTGCAGCATGACCTTTTGTCTTTCTCCTAAAAATCACCCTCCTCATGACCCCACTATTTCCCATTCATCTTGATTCACAAGCTATACCCTGGCAGTGACGACTTCATCTGAAGACATGATAAAGAGGAAGAACCCAGAGAAGTATGGGAGGCGTATATAAACTGGGGCAAAGTAGAGTGAGCAGAAGCAAGGAGCTATCATACGTAATGACAAAAGAAAAAACATTCAAAGCTGAATGCTGTGTAATTATGGGATTGTTATAATGATCAAGCTTGTACCAAAAGAAGGAAGAAATGATATACTTCCTTTCCTTCTTTTTTTTTATTTTTTTTGGCTTTTGGCTGAGGCAATTGGGGTTAAGTGGCTTGCCCAGGGTCCCACAGGCAGGAAGTGTTAAGTGTCTGAGGCCAGATTTGAACTCAGGTTCTACTGACTTCAGGGCTGGTGCTCTACCCACTATAGCGCCCCCTAGCTGCCCCTTCCTTTCCCTCTTTGAAGAAGTGGGGGACTACAAGATGTGGAATACTGTCAAATCTGCTTGATTGTTAGAACTCCTTATTTTTCCTCTTTTTAACTCATTACACAGGATGATTCGGTGGCCAGGGAGAATACAGAAATGATGGAGATTTAAAAACAAACCAATAAATTAAACACAAAAGAGTTTTGTAAAAAGGGGGGCATTGAATGGGGTCACATGAATGTGATGCTCCATAAAACAACAGTTTAAAAGGTTTTCAAAGAATAGAGAGAAACCAGGCTTTGGCGTTAGTCTCCCCCAATTCCACACTGGAGGAAGAGTTGAAAACAGGGGCCTAAAAACAAGGTCTGGTCCAGGTATTCACATCCAGGAAGGCGCCACTTGCAGGTGGTTCCGATGGCAGGGGCCAAGGAGGCTAACTGGACTCTGCCTCCAGGCTGAGGGCCCACCTTGAAGGCTCCATCTCATAACAGAAGATGGCCGGCCCTGGGGGCTGTTGTTTGGACCAAACGGGACATTTGTAGAGGGCTTTCCAAAGGCGCCACATAAATGCTTGTTGCCCCTGTTCCCCAAGTCCCAATGCAACCAACATTAGCTTCAGACCCAGCTCCATCATCGTGGCCTGTCATTGTTCTGCAGCCTTAAGAAAACAGGCCCAGTCTGGCCAGCAGCAGCAGCGTGGCCTTCCCGCCTCAGGCGGGGGCCAAGTGAGCTAATCCCAGCTTTGTCCCCGAAAAGCCACAGTCTGGCACTGAGCGTCTCCACTCAATTTCTTAATCTACAGAAATGGGGCTGACAATGCCCACCTACTTCACAGGGATCTTGGGCGACTTAGCAAATTAACACCTGTGAAGTGCTTCAGAAATACGGAGCCCTGGATGGAGGGGAGGCCAGGAGGAAGCTGCTGTGTAATTAGGCAAAGCGCTGATCCTCCTGAAAGCTCCCAACCGCACAGCCCGGGAAGGGGGTGCGTGAAACGGTCCACTGATGTTCAGGAGAACATGTCACAGCACCACAAAAATGTCCAGTGTCTTGGGGTGAGGTGGGTGGGGCTCAGGGCTCTGGGAATCTCTGCTGACTGAGCCAGAGAGGGAACATGGTGTCTCTGTTGTCGTCCTCATCATTACCATCACCACCATCATCATCATCACTCATTATCATCACCATTATCACCATCATCACCATCATCAGCACCACTCATCATCAGCATCATCATCACCATTATCACCACAATCACCATCATCATCACCCTACCATCATCACCATCACCACAATCACCATCATCCCACCACCATCATCACCATCATTCTTAGTAATGGGGACCCTCAGAGAAGACCTTTATATGTGGGGTCTCGCCCTCCAAGGCTCATTGAGGAGAGGGGGATGAGGGAGCTTCCAGACACACCAGAAGACTCCAAGTACTTCAATTCTAAGTGTGATCAGGATGGTGCTCCCCTCCGCTGGGGGAGATTGCAACCCCTCCATGCCTAGACAGCTTAAGTTGCTGTAGCTGCCCTTGAGCTTCTCCCCCCTCCCTTCTTATTTATTCCAATTCTCCTTCATGAATCAGTGAAATATACAGAGCTTTGTGATCTTATCCAAGGCTTCTTTGTCTTAGATTTGCCGAGTGCTGAGGATCACCTAACTTCGCCCTCAGTTTCCTCATCCCAAAGGGAAGAGATCTTAAAATAGTATCTAAGACCCTTTCAGACAGACCCTTCTCTTCTCCCTGTTACTGTTCCCGCAGGGGTATGCCGCCCTCCCGGGCACCCAGGCTCCCAGCCCAGGGTCAGTTAACATGCATCCATTGCACGTTTCCTCTGGGTCGGTCACAGGGCAATCAGAGAAAGGCAAAAATACCCCCACCCCGTTGTCGTCCTCATCATCACCATCATTACCCCATCATCACCATCTCTGTGCGCAGGACCAGGCGTCCTAATGGAGGAGACGCTGCGTAAAAATCCAGCCACCCACAAGAGATATACAGGGCGGACGCCAGATCTTGTCCCTTCTCTCTTCCCAACATCCCTCATGGCCGCTCCCCACCCCACAGGATGGCCTCCCTCACCTCACACCAAACCGCTGCAGTAACCTTTCAAAATGCCATTGTCTTTTCAATTCAGAATCCTCCCTTATCTCCCCTTCCCTCACCCACTGAGAGGGAAAAACTAAGTCTTACTAACATGCACAGTCATGCAAAACAAAGGGCAGCTCCAACTTCTATGTTCTCAGCTCCCTCCCAGCTCTGGCTCCCCCTGTTCTAAGCCCCCTCCCAGTCCTGACATTCCCTGTTCTAAGGCCCCTCCCTCACTGATTAATCCTGTGAACAACTACCACATAGCATCTCCCAACCAGTGCTGAGCTAGGCCCAGGGGATAAGGAGATCACATCAGCAAGTCCACGGACACGCACAGAAGGCATAAATAAAGTGAATAACTACCCCCAGGTACAAAGGATTTAAATCTAAGGTAGCAGAGAGGGAGAGGGGAGGAGGGGGTCCTTCCAGGCCTGGGAGACGGCTGAAGAGGGCTAGGGGGAAGGTCCACAGGGAGGAGGAAGCCACTTTGGCCACATCCCAGAGTGTGGGAAGGAAAGTCATGTCCAATAAGGCTGGAACTTGTGAGAATTTTAAGTGGAGTTTACCTGGGATCGAAAGGGGAGCTCTGGAGCTGAGTGGGGGAGCTCCGTGGGCAGCTCTGCTCTTACAGAAATGTGGAGGAACTGGAGAAGGGAGAGACCTGAGACAGAGGGACCAAAGGGGAGGGCAGGAGATGACCGGAGACTTGCAGATACAGAAAGGGGGCGGAGGCAGGAGAAACAGTTGGCGTTTGTGTTATTGTGGGTCATCCATGCTCAGAAGGCTGCTGGTGCCCGGTGAGCCCTTGTGGCTCTTCCTCTTCCACCCCCAGTATGCCCAAAATTAATGTGGGTCAATCATGGCACTCACACATTCAATAAAAATGTCGTCGATTTAGTCATCCGAGTCAGGAAGACAGATCCTAGCCCTGGAGGGTCTCATGTCTGTGACCTCCCATAGGGTCACCTGGAGGGGGGTGTCCTCCCTCCATCCGGGGGGCCCTCCTCCTCCTCTCCCAACGCCTCAAGATGGCCAGGGGAGAAATCATGAGATCACATAGATTGTAGGCCTGATCCCGACTGGATGCACTCCATCCTGCTGAGGAGGGCGAGAAATCCCTCTCACCATCCCGTCCGCCCTTCCCAACAGAGCAGACACAAGGGCACCGAGCAGGGAGTGAGCGCCCGAGTTTGAGGAGGGTCAGCACTGGAGACCCGTCCCTGGGGGGAATGAACAAGATCCTTTGGCTTTGTGTTGGTATCCTCCAGGCCCCTTCCCATAGTGCCTAGGTGGGAAGTAAATGCCCAATATGGTGGTTGGTTGGTTGATTCCTTGGTGGTATCCAGAGCTCTCTCCTGTCTGTGGCGGGAGGAGGAGGAAGAGGATTGGAACTGGAAGGGAAGGGATGGGAAATCAGTCCAGGAGCCAGTTAGGAGAAGATGCAAAGAAGGCCAATGGAACAGCCTGGGGACCCAGCCTGGACTTCTGGGGATGCTTTCCACAGCTTGGATGGCGTGCTCCTCTGCGTGCAGCCGATACCGTGCTGGGAGGGAGCGAACGTGGGGTGCAGCTGCACAGGACCCCAACCAGCCTGACGAGGCAGAAGCCCGGCTCACTGGCCCTCAGCGGGGAAATGGAAATCTTACACTTGGGCTAAAAGACTGAAGAGAAGGGAAGCAAGTCTGAGCGGTGCCTGCTGGGTCCGGCCTCAGGAATTAGGAGGGGCTGGGAGGTCCGGCCCATCAGAGCACAGAATCCGGCTGCGGGCACGGTGCTCCGGGCAGGGCTGGGCAGCCTCGAGGGGCAGCAGAAGGCCTGGAGCCTGTGCTGACCATGCCACCGGGTTACAAGAACTGGGAACTGGCCCACTCTGGAGAAGAGGCCTGGGCAGAAGTGCCCCAAAGCCCTGGGAGGGCCCACTCTGGAACCCCCCAGTCTGCTAGGAAGCGGGAGGAGCCCCTTTACAGGTCATGATTCTAGGAACGCGGATTCCTGCCTGCCTCGCTGGGTGCATCCATGGCCTCCAGGCCCAGCTGTTGGGCCTCCCAGGCTTGCTGTGAACCCACCTTTGGACTGGAGCCCTCCTAGTTCTGTGAAACTTGAATTACTTATTCATGTATTTATTTTTAAACTGACCATCTTGCTCTAAGTAAGAAAAGTACAGCGTGTTATTTCTGCTTTGCAGCAAGCGACACTGAAGGCCACAGAGGTCGGACGGGCCCTGTCTCTGGTCACCTGGGGCCAGCGTGGGCTTGGACAGGAGCGCCTGACCGAGGCTGCTGGGGCAGGCTGGGGGAAGGCGTCAGGATCCCCGGAGAACCAAATATCCAGATGAAAATAAATCTGAGCATTATTTAAGGGTCGTGAGCATTGCCACAAGTACGGAAGGGGAAGGAACAGGGTCTGGCCACCACCTGTACTTGACTGTTCCATCTCAGCTTTCTTTCCTTCGAAAGCAAACTGCTGTTGAAAAGCAGCTGACGAGGGGCTCATCATCCGAGTGAGCAGCCGCTTGGGACATGTCGGTGCCCCAGTCTGCCCGCATCCCAACCGGGAGGCAGGAGCTTGCGGTGGGATAACGGAGCCGAGGAGGGCACGGAGGCGAGAGCAGGGCTGTTATCTCTCTGAGAGCCAGTCCAGGGAGGCCGAGCCACAATGGAGGGGAAGGGGTCACCGAGTGGCTTTCAAACTCAAGCATTACCTCAGGTACTCGGAATGTACAGTAATGAGGACGCCCATCTGGTTTGGATTTACGAGCGCACTCGCAGAAAAAGAAAAAAATCCTCTGCGCCTTTTGCTGTTTCTCCCTCCTTCTCGAGGTTGAGACCCATTTCTTCTTGTGTGATCTTTAAAGACATCCAGGGCTGAAAGACTCCACAAGGTGGGTCTGAGCTGCACACTCTGGGGGTCCCCAAAGAACCCCACAGAGCTGGGTGGGGAGCACGCTCTCGCTCCAAGAGCTCAGGAGAGGACGTCCACGATCTCCTCCTCCTTTCATCAGGGCAGAGAACGGCCTCCTCATACCCCCTCCCTCCAAGTCCATGAGACACGCTGGAACCTCGCCTTTGATTCCTGTACTTATTTCACGGATACTGGTGCCACAGGCAAGCTGTTCGTCTGTTATCCTTCACTATTTAAAACAATAAGTTCCAATTCCTTTTGTTTTTACATCACAATTATTTGTAGAAATATTCTCCTTTCCTCCCTTACAACAAGAGCTAAGTAAAAAACATATCCAACAGGGACGGGCAGCATTCTGTTGAGGAGAGAGAATGGCTAACTGTTGGGGAACCTTCAGGTCATTGATGATTTTTCCATTGCTTGGAATTCAGTCGTCTTTCTCTTTCCATTTACGCCATCGTAGTCACCACACATAACCGTTCTTATGGTTCTGCTTATTTGAGTCCGTATCAATTCGTGCAAATTTTCTGATGTATACCTGTGATTCCTTACTCTTGGCTGCACGACCAGTTTATCTCATTTCCAGTAAGCTTGTGTGTCTTGATGAGGCCTAATTCACAGAAATCTATTTCCTCTCTCTCCTATCCCATCAGAGGAAAAAAGTGCAAATTCCTAGTAATAAATATGCACAGTGCAGGAAAATAAATCCCCTCATTGGCCATGTTTTAAAAAAAATACACATCTCTTCTGGAGACTGAATCCATCACCTTTCTGTTGGGATGTGGGCAGTAAGTTTGATAATTTGTCCTCTGGAATAGTGGTTGTTCACGGCTGATCATGGTTCCTATGGCCTTTTAAAATTGTTTATCTAAATTGCTGTTGTACCATATGATTTGGTTCTGAGTCTATCTGGTTCTAATCCCATCTTCATTAGTTTATAAATGTCTCCAAAATGATTTCCTTTTACAATGATGATGCTATAGAATAAGTTGTTTTTCTGGGTTTCCTTATTTCATTCTGCATCAATTAATAACATTTTTCCATGTCTCCCTATAATAATTTATTTCCTCCTTTCCTCTTTTTTTTGAGCTACATTTATTTATTTTCTCAATAAAATTATATTTTTCCATTTTCAAAGTTCATTTTTGTAAGATTTTATATTTCAATTTTTTTCTTCCTTTCTCCTTTTTCTTTCCCCAAGACAGCAAACAATCGGATATGGGTTATACATGTACAAGCTTTTTAAACATATTTCTATATTTGTCATGCTACCCAAATTAAAAATCAGACCCACAAGGAAAAAACCATAAGGAAAAAAAGCAAGCAAACAGTCAAAAGGTGAAAATACTCTGCTTCGATCCACATTCAGTCTCCACATTTTCCATCCCAAGTCTACTGATTTCCTCATTTCTTACAGCACATTCCTACCTCCCCATCTGATGGACATCCCCTTAAGTTTCCATTTTTGCCACCACATAAAGAGTTACTAAATGCTTTTTTATTCTTAACTTTTGGAAAGAGGGAAACCTAGTAGTGGTAGTTGGGCCAAAAGGCCTACACCTTTCAGTAACTTTTTGTGTTTGTGTCCAATTTGTGTTCTAGAATGTTTGTACCAATTAATTAACAGTCCCCCCCTAACGATTCATCAGCATACTTCTTTTTCCACAGCCCCTCCAATATATGTCATTTCTCCTTTTCTCTCATCTTTGCCAATGTGATGGGTATAGGAACCTCAAAAGTGCTTTCTCTAATTATGTTTCTTTAATTATTTTACATTTCTCTAATTAATGATTAGGGAAATTTTTTCACATGGCAATAATAGTGTCCATTTGGGTTTCTTCTCCTGAAGATTATCTGTTTGTATTCTTTGACTATTTATCAATTGGGAATTGTTCTTATTCCTAAAACTGGAATCAGCTCCTTATATATCTTGGCAATGAGACCTTTATTAGAAAAACTTAGAGCAAAAAAATCTTTTCAGTAAGTTGTTTGGCTCTTAATATTAATTTGATTGAATATGTTTGTGCAGAACTCTTCATTTTTATAATTAATAATAATTATTATTAAATTAAAATTATCCAGTTTTTCTTTTGTGATCCTCTCTTTTCTTCTCCCCATAAATATGGTAAATAATTCTCCCCCCCAGCCCCGTTTCTCTAATTTGTTTATGATGTGACCTTTTAAATCTCGCTCATGTATCCATTTGGTCTCATCTTGTATATGGTGTGAAGCTATTAGCCTAAATCTAGTTACTTCCACAATACCATACAATTTTTGAAAACCAAGAGCTAGCTTTATATTTTACAGAGATACCCTAGGATCTTTTCCAGGGCAGCTGAGGGGCACCACAGTAAGTGGATACAGCCCTGGGCTCCTCTTCCTGAGCTCAAATCTGGCCAGGGATGCTAGCTCTGTGACCCTGGGCAGGTTACTTCACCCTGCCTGCCTCAGTTTCCTCATCTGTAAAATGAGCTGGAGAAGGAAATGGTAAGCCACTTCAGTATCAACTGAACAACAAAATCCTGTCCAAAAAAGTCAGAATCGAGACAAGAGATGCTCGTTGCCATCCCTTTCACTTGATGTAGTGCTAGAGATGCTGCTACTGCGATAAGACATGAAAAAGAAGCTCAGGGGAGGCCACCAGCAAGAGGGAAGAAGTCATCTATCTCTGTGCCAAGGATGAACTTGCAGAACCTTGGGGAATCAAGTAAAAAGAAAAGAGCACATAAAAGCATTCTGCACAAATCATCAGAATTCCCGTCAATAAAACACAGCAGGAAAAGGAGCTTCAGAATGAATCAATCTACCTAAAAGAGCCAGACAATAGCTACATAAATAGAACCACAAGCCACATTTTTCAGAAATAAAGTCGGACCTGAATAATGGAGAAGGCACGAACTCCTCCTGGGAAGGATGAGTAGGGATAATAACAAGGACGACCGACCTGAATGCATTTACACCATCGCAGCCACACCGATCTGCTACCGGAGGATGACTTTGCGGATTTATTGGGGATTGGGAGGGGAGGGGTGTGTGGAGGGGTGTGTTTTCAGCCACAGCAAATCATCTGAAGAAAAATGGCATCTAAAGAGATGGGCGCTAAGAGCTGCAGACATTTTGGGAACTCTTCTAGTCTCCTTTCCAGTTTGGGGTCCATCTGCCCAAGAAGCAGCAGGGGGGGGAGGGGGAGCCCGGCGCGAGACAGACTGTTAAGGCGGCAGGCAGACGCTCCTTCCCCAAAGGCCGGGCCTTCCTCAAACTTAAAACAGAGTACACTCGCCTGGAGGTGGGCTCTGCCTGACATTGAATTAAGATGCACGGGATCAGCTTTCCTCGTTTCTCTTGTTCAGGCCTCTCCTGGAGATCACCGTGCAGTGAGATGACCCCACTGCCTGCTAACGGGGGGCCCCCACCGCCTTCCCCCTTTAATGTTCCCCAATGATGGCAGAGACCCCTCGCAAGGCCCATCCACATCTCTGACAAGACTCTGCTTTGGCCCTTCTGTTTTAACTTTTAAATTCATTAATACATTAAAACTTTAGCTCGGCACTAGAACGTGCGCTATAAATTTAAGGTTTAAGTCCGAGCAGCTGTTGGTCCCCACTTCAAGCTGGTGCGAGAGGGAAAAGCGGACCACGCTGAGCAAAGGGGTGCATGCGGGCGCAGCAGTGGGGGCTTCTTTTCCATGGGGAGGGGCCCAAAGGACTCCCTCTGAAGAAACAGCCTGAAACCCTAGTCCTTGGCTCCTCGGCATCATGGGGCTTAGACCTGGAGGGGTCTGAGGGGTCACGGACTCCAAAGCCTTCCTTTGGGATGAGGAGGCCAAGGGTGAGAAGGCTTAGCAGTGCCCATGCGGTACAGAGTCAGGCTGGAATTCAAACTCAGCTCCTTGGACCTCAAATCATTTATGTAGTTCCTACTGTGTGCCTGGCACCCTGTTGAGAATAATAGTAATGATAAGTAGCACTTATGTAGTGCCTACTATGTGTCTGGCACTGTGCTGAGAATAACAAAACAATAACCAGCATTTATGTAGTGCCTACTGTGTGCCAGGCACCCTGCTGAGACTAACAATAATGATAACCAGCATTTACATAGTGCTTACTGTGTGCCCAGCACTGTGCTGAGAATGACAGTAATGATAACCAATATTTACATAGTGCCTACCATGTGCCAGGCACTTTAATAATAACAACAAACATTTCTATAGTGTTGTTGATGGGCCAGGCACTTTACAAATACTTAGCTCATCTGATCCACACGACAAGCCTGGGATCATCCCATTTTACAGACGAGGAAGCTGAGGCAGCCAGCACTAAAGCGATTTGCCTGGAACGTTTGGTCAGGAGTGTCTGAGATAGCAGTGGCCTGCACCGCAGAGCAGGACTCCAGGGACTGGCCACCCGCTGTCTCGTGCCCTTCATGACTCCCATGTTAGAATCCCTGTCCAGGTTAATTCCATTTGCTTCCACCTATGCTTCTCCTTGGAAGACTCCACCATGTGTGAAAGGAGACACAGTATGGACAAGGTACTACTGAGTGACCATCCATGGTGGGGATCAGGAAGGCTCATGGGGGAGGCTATTGGGCAGGAAGGGCCGTGGCCCTCCAGCTCTGATGGGCCGGCTCCCCTACATGTGCCCGGGGTGCACAGTTGGGAGAGGAGCTTCAGCCCTGCCTTTGCCCCTCACCTTGCAGGATGGCCCTGGCCACAGATGCCTTACTTATGAAATAAGAGTGGCAGTCTGCCTGAGGAGAGTGTTCCCAGGAGGGGGAAACATGTGATGTCATCCACACCCCAAATTCCCAGGTCAAGACAGCCCCTCCCCCAGTGCAGCCCAGCTGCCTCTAAGCTGCTTCTGGAGTGCTGAGGGGTCCCACAGTCAGGCTCTTCCCGGCCCGAAGGCTAGCTCCCCTCCCCTTTTTTCTTCCTTTCCTTCCCAGGATCCCCTGTGCAGTCCTGCTGCCCAACTGTCAGAGAAAGCCCTTCTACAGCCACCAAAGTCCTTCTCCACCATATATGAAATACATGGAAAAAATATTTATCAAAACTTGCCCAGGCTGGGACTGGGACAGAGCGTAACTGCTTTGTCCATGAGGGGGCGGGGGCCCTGGGGGGCCTGGGTCTAACCTAATTAGTAACTACAGACATACTTTAACTGGAGAAAATGGCATTAATACGGATGCATTTCTGCAGGGCCGTTCTTGTGGACCAATGCCATTGGCCTATTTCTATGAGAAGGCCATATCCTAAACTTCCAGGGGGATGTTGTCCCCAAAGACCCGTCCTACTGTGGCTGCCTCTGGCTGCAGGAGCCCTGTCCAGAACAGGTGGACATCCTCTGTCTGGCCAGACCACTGAGAGTCGTGAGAACGGACACCGGGAGGGCTGGCGAGCAGAGAGGTCACATGGCCTGCTTGGTCTGTTCTGGCTTGGCCAAGGCCAGATCATGTGGGCAAAGCACCCGGCATATAGCAGGGGCTCGATAAATGCTTATTCCTTCCTGTTTCCCAGCTGAACATATTTCTTCTTTCCTTGTCCTTCCCTACCCTCTTTCCTCCTCCCCCATCTTTCTCCTTACCTAGCAGGTAAGCTAAACCTGCCAGGACTCACACCAGGTACCTGCCCAGGAGGGGGCCAGGGTGGAGACAGTCTCCTCCAATGACTAGCTGTCTAACCCCTTTCTTTGAACCTGTTTCCCTCATAAATTATGTGGATTTATTTTGTATCCTGCAACTTTGCTAAAGTTGTGAATTATTTCTAATAGCTTTTTAGTAGAATCTCTGTGGTTCTCTAAGAATACTATTATATCATCTGCAAAGAGTAATAATTTAATTTCCTCATTACCTACTCAAATTCCTTTAATCTCTTTCTCAACTCTTATTGCCAAAGCTAGCATTGCTAATACAATATCAAATAATCATGGTGATGAGTAGGCAACATTGTTTCACTCCTGATATTAATGGAAATGGTTCCAGTTTATCCCCATTACATATGATGCTTACTGACAGTTTTAAATAGATGCTCCTGACTATTTTAAGGAAAAGTCCATTTATTCCTATACTGTCAAGTGTTTTTAATAGGAATGGGTGATCCTTGCCTGTGCTGTAGAGGTGGAAGCTTTATAGCTGCCGAAAGGATGGAAGGAAGGCAGGAAGGAAGGAAGAAAGGGAGGAAGGGAGGAAGGAAGGAAGGGAGGGAGGGAAGGAGGAAGGAAGGAAGGAAGGAAGGAAGGAAGGAGGAAGGAAGGAGGAAGGAAGGAAGGAAGGAAGGGAAGGAGGGAGGGAAGAAGGAAAGGAGGGAGGAAGGAAACAGGACTGCTCTTGATTGATTCCTTTTGCCCAAAGGGCCCAGGGCTCCTCCACCTTAGCCCCTTGCAGGAAAGCTCAGGGAAGATGGTCCACAGTCAAGACCCACTTAGGGCCCTTTGCGGTTCCCCTTCTAAAGGAAGAAACAGCTGGGGGCGGGCAGGAGGCCTTATTTGGGGGCAGCGGGAGACCTAGGAGCACACTCTGGGAATGAGGGGCTTCTAGAGTGAGGAAGAAGATCCAAGGTCAGGCTGGGCCCGAGGGACGAGGCCGCGCCCCTGCCACCAACGGCTGGTCCCAGGGAGCAGGGGGGAGCCTTCCTGCCCGACCCTTCGCCCGTGGCTGAGCTGCCTGTGGAATCCCTCAGGGCTTCCTCTCCTTCTGAAGCAAAGCCCCCTCTGTGGAGCCCTGACAGGGGCTCTTTTTTCAGGGTGGTACTGGAGCTCCATTCTGCTCCTCGAGGACAAGGAGTTCGGTCTGAAGGAGCTTCCAGACCCATTTCCCAAAGAGAGGATGGAAATCCTTCCGCCCTAGGGACAGAAGGCCCTGAGGGCCCAATGCAGCCCTTCCTTTCAGAGAGGAGGGTCCGAGGCTGAGACAGATGGAACGACAGACCATGGTGAAGGCAAAGAGCCACAATCCCAGGCTGGGCCCTCAGAGTCCAGCCTGCAGGTCTGGAGCTCACTTGTTTTTATTCCTCTCCTAATCACCCCTCCCCATACAGAATTAACATGGCACCCCATCCCTGTACTAATGCTTCCACTAGCTAGCTGGAATCCCACCACCTCTCCCCCTGACCTTTAATTTTCAGGAGAAAAAAGGCTTTGTATGCTGGGGGTGGAGGGGATGAGCCCCCAAAGGCCTTGGGGCCCACATTAAGCTCCAGCTCCAGGCCTCCACAGTGGCCACTGGACAGACACTGCAAACACCCCCTGAGGTTGTGGGAACCCCCCAGGTGCATTCTGAGCCTCTCTTTGGGAAAGCCTCCCCAGCCGTTATTTTAGGAAGAGTTTCCACAACAAAGGCAGGAGCCCCACAGGCTTCCCACATCCCGTTCCTGAGGGTTCCCATCAGCCCCCGTGACCAGGCCTTGGCCCTCAGTCACCTGGGTATTCTCCCAGGATGCATCCCAGCGTCCTCTCCCGGCCCTCCCCACCAACTGGCCAGCCTGTTCCTGCCTGCACCGACTCCCCCATTGATAAGCGCTCGGAGGGGCCGGGATGGCTTCTCATTGACGGCCCTTTTTTAGACATACAGGACACGGCCTGAGAAAAAATCCAAACCATGTGAACGGCTGGGGGGAGGGGGACGTCCTGGCCCTCCCTCCCACCCGCCCCAGACGCTGCAGACAAGCCCCCTGTACCCAAGTACCCTGTGATTAATTAGCTGGGGGTCTGCAGCGATTCCTCTCCATGGCTAAATATTTTTTCAGCCTATCAGACTGTTAGTGCAGAGCGGGATAAATGACACAGGGCCCAGTGCTCCTGACCTTCAGGTTCTGCTGCTCATCCAGGCTCCAGACGCGGAGCGCCTTCTCCGAGGAGCCCGACAGCCCCTTGGCCTTTCTTGGGTCAAAGCCCAGGCTCATGACTGGCTCCTGGTGGCAGGAAAGGCGGCTCAGTGCCCTCCTCTCGGCGACGTTCCACAGCATCAGCGAGCCGTCTTCATACCCGACCAGGAGGAGTGGGCAGGGGCCGCAGGCGGGCTGTGGGGACATGGGGAGTCAGCGCCTTCCCTCCTTCCCCTGAGAACCACCCCCAGCCAGCCCAGCCGCTCCCCAAGGGCTGAAGGAGGCCTGGGCCTCCGGGCCCGGCCCAGGATCCTCCTCCCCAGGGCTCCCAATGAGCACCTTGGGCTCGACGCCTCCCTCTGTGCCCACAATTCTGGGAGGCCCAGCTGCATGAGCACAACCCCCTTTCACAGAGAGGGAAACAGAGGCTCGATCCACCAACCCACAAGCACTCAGGAAAGCCCCTACTGTGTGCCAGGTCCAAAGCTCAAACAGGGATCCTGAGGTAAATGAGTGGCCAGAGCCAAAAAGAGAGGGGCGCTGGCGCTGAGTCGGGGGCTCTCCCCACTTCCCAGGTGACTTCTCGAGCCCCGCCCCCAGTTTGTCCAGTACTTTCTCCATCCCGGGAGTCCCGTACCACTGATACAAAGCCCAGGGCCTGCACATCTGGCGGGGGGCTCCGAGCCGCCGCTCCTCCTGGGCTGGGGGTATTTTTCTGCCCTCTCTTTCCCCAGCCTCCAGAACGCCATTTATCTCGCTGCCCCACGCACTTACCTGTTTAATCTCGCCGGCTGAGAAAAGTTGCCAGCTTTCCCCCAGTGAAAAATGAAATTTCTGTGCTTTGTCAACCTCCCCGCTGAAACCCCCTCCCCCTCCGGGAGAGCCGGCTTCGTTACCCAGAGCTAACGGGCTTGGAATCCTGCCGCAGCCAATCCTGGCGGGGGTGATTAATGGGGTCACGGGTCAGAGGGCCGGCACCCCGGGCAGACACCTAATTTATTTAAACCTCCGAAATAACTCCGCAAGAAGAACGTTCCCGGATCACATGTCACGCGGAGGAAAGGATTCATCATTCCCCCGGCAAAAAGAGTGATGAGCCTGACCTTGGTCACCGGTTATGGGAGGAGGCGATGGCTGGGGCGGGCGCTCCTCGTGGGCACGGGAGACTCCCGGCCCCGGTGCGGCAGCCACCCTGCTGGGCTCCCTTCTAAGGAGAACCCGCCCAGAGTTTTATGGAGGGACATCTCCCCTCACCCAGGGCGGTTTCCGAGGGCCCGGCCTTCATGGTCCGGCTTGGGAACCTGTGAGCCTGGCCCAGCCTGGCGCTCCCTCTGGGGGGGTAGACTTGGTGGGATGGTCTCAGGGTCGGGTCAGCAACGGGTTGGGGACAGGGAAAGGTCAGGGCAGAAGTGTGGCAGCCCCTCCCCTGCCTGCTCCGGGGACCACCGTCTTCCATCGAGCCAGAAAAGACTGACTTGCTTTATCCTAGGGCTGGATGTTGGGCACGGGCAACAGGAAGCAGAAGCAGCCCCGCCCCCACCCTCCTGGGAAGCTGTTGAATGCATCCCCCGCTCTGACCAGGAGCCACCCCAGACTCATGGGGAGCCTCTGCTGGGGGCTGGGCCCAGGCCGGGCCAGCTCCAGGCCCAGTGAGGTGCATGGGGGAGACCCTGGGCACGTGCCAGGTCGAGGGTGGACACGGTGGGCATCTGGGCCTTCGTCACAAGCTGCCTGAAGTTCGTGCTCCTCCGCCACACTCACACTCACACTCACACACTCACACTCACATACTCACACCCACCAGCTCTCTGTCCGAGGCCTGGGCACTCTCTCCCTTCCCCACCCTCCTGTAGGATGCGGCCCGGCCCCCATCTTCATGCAGCCTCCTTGGGCCCCTCCCCACAAGGCCGACGGCCAGCCGCGTGTGCCCCGTTCGGGTGTGCTCAGTTTGCATGCACGTGGCGCAGACGTGGGCGGGGGCTGCCCTCCGGTTTAGCACCGACTCCACACGCAGCGGGTCTCATCTCCATTCCCGGTGCCCAGGAGGCAGCTGGACAAAGAGCAGACGCCTGACCAGTGCCCAGCGGCCGACAGAGCCTCATCGCCTGGAAAGTCTGCCATTCCCTCCCATGGGGAGTGCATGCTCTTCAGGGGTGTCTTTGCCTGCAGGTCGGGGGGGAGTCCTGTGGTTCTCTGGGAGGAGCAAGAGAGCAGCCGTCGAGCCTCTTCTGAATGACACTTTCACGGCAGCTTCTGACGCTGAACCCCTGGGCCCCAGGCCCCAGCATGGCCCCCTGTAAGATGCAGGGATGAACAAGGTGGCCTCTGCAGCCCTTCCGACCCGACTGATGCTCCGGGGAAGGGGTGTGTGTGGGGGTGGATGAGACTTTGAGGAGTCTCTGTGCCTCGGTTTCCTCCCCTGTAAGATGCAGAGACGGAGCAGACCCTGCTGGCTCTTGGGGCCTGCTGCTTATTTCCCTGAATTCTGAACCCTGCACACACTGGCTTCTGCTCGCTCTGCTCTGGGTCCTTGGGTTCAAGTCCGTCTTTGCAGCAGCTCTTACTTCTCCACCTTCCTTCCAGATCCTGGGGCTCGGGGCCTGATGAGTTTTCTTCCAATGACCCTGATTTTGGTAGCTGAGCTTTCTGTGGAAAGCAATGATGGGCGTCCTTCACTGGGGACGTGGCTTTGCGACTTGACATCGATGACACGTTCTCTCCAGTCACAGACTGCGGGAGCAGCGGAAGGCGCCCAGGCTGAGCTGGTAATCGCCGAAGGGGAGGGGCGTCCCAAGAGCCGCGAGCCCCTTAGAGCCGTGAGCCTCTGAGAGCTGTGAGCCCCCAAGAGCCATGAGCCTCCGCCAGCCGACTTCCTCCACCGCGTCTCCCATGGGACTTGGCCCACTGCTTCCTCGCTGGGAGTCCTTCAGAGGGAGAAGTGAAGCCAGGAGCCTCCGGGTCTGGTTTCTCCCCCCACAGTGACATGCTCCTGGCCGAGGGGACATGAGAGGGAAGAAGACCAGAGAAGGAGGGAATCCCTTCCAGAGAGCGCCAGGAAGCGCTGGAGCAAGGTCGGGGTCTGCGATTCGCCCAGAGAAGGTCACACCGGATCCACGGGCAGACCCATCCCTTTTCCTTGCTAAGCCCCAGAGGAGCCAATTTGTCTGGCTCCCAATGACACCCTCTTTCCATTGAGATCCTCAGCTGGATGTCTGCCAACAAGCTCCAATAACATGGGTTGGGAGACAATTCTCCTGCTACTGTGATGGAGGGGCTCCAGCTGAGGAGCTTGCCCACCGGCCAGGGGTCCAGGAGCCTAGGAGCCCAGGGGCCTAGAGGCCTAGACAGCCAGGAGCCCAGGAGCCTGGGAGCCTGGGAGCCCGGGAGCCCGGGAGCCCAGGAGCCCAGGAGCCCAATGGCCAAGAGCCCGGGAGCCCAGACAGGGCGGAGCAGCTCGGACAAGGGTCTGCCCGGCTGCCCACACTTCCGCTGCCTCTTCTACCCTGGGTCAGCACAAAGCCGCAAGCTAATGGTAATTCTTGGGTTTTTTCAGCTGGCGCCACCAGGACAGGTTGGGGGGAGTGGATGGTGAGAGGAGCATTCTTCAGTTGCTTCTTCTTCTGGCTGAAGTGATGGGAGATGCAGGGGGTGGCCCGGCTGGCTCTGTGGGGGAGTGGGCGAAAGGAGGGGCAGCTGCCCAGATGCCCCCACACCATGCAGGGGCCAAAGCCAAGGGGCCTGGGCCTCTACCACTCCTCGTGCCTCCTTCTGCCCTCTGACCCAGGTGAGGCATCCCACTCCTGGGGGTTCTGGAGGCAGCCTAGGCTCCCCCACCCACAAGCGGGGCAGAGAATGGCCTTGTCTTGGAGCCTGTCCCTGGGGCCACTGGGAAACTTATCCAGGCATGGACTCTGAACCTGGTCCCGGGCCCTGGGGACCCGGCTCACATCCAGGGGAGCTACTGCAAGGGGTGAAGGGGCTGTGGGAGAAAAGGCAGCCAGTGTAGACAGCTTTGTCACAGAGAGGCTGAGAGGAAGATGCAGGATACATGGGCGGGGGTGATGGTAAGGCCCGGGGGGCTTTTCTAAGAATGGGGGAGGCCTGGCCATGTTTGCAAGGAGCAGAAGGATGAGGAAGAGACTGGAAGTTGAGAGAGAGAGAGAGAGAGAGAGAGAGAGAGAGAGAGAGAGAGAGAGAGAGAGAGAAAAGAGAAAAGAAGAAATGAGTGAGAAGAGGAGCATGGGGTCAAGTGGAGGAGAGGAGTTCGCCTCGGCAAAGGAGGGTCCCCTGTTTGTCAGAGACGGGGGAAGGGGGGGAGCATGTGAAGTTAGAAGAAGAGAAAGGCGGAGGAGCAGCCTTCCTTAAGGAGCCCAGGCTGTCCCAGGAAAGTCGGGGGTGAGGCCTTCAGCCAGAGCCACGGGGGAGTCGTGACAGGCTTGCGGAGGGAAGACGAGTTCTACAATGGCTTCTCCGGGCCGAGATGGGGAATGGGCTCGCAGGAGTACAAGGCGGGCTGAGGACGTGGCCTGGGAGACTCCCTAGCTCAGGATCAGGCCCGGGGGACCTGGGGGGACAGTGAGGGATCCAGGGCTGGGACCATCAGCCTGGATATGACGGATCCCCCAAGGGGGCCAGGCCTGGCTCCACGCGGTGTTTCTGTGGCTGAGACGGAGCCGGGGCTGGGGCAGTTGTGTGGCTGCAGCCCCGGGGCTGATTGAGGAGGCAGCAGGGGATGGGGGGGGGGGGCAGGAAGGCCTTCCTCTCCTCGGCCCTGCTTCAGGCTTCGTTACTGCAGAAGGCTCGGGGAAGGCGTCAGACAGCCCAGCGCCGAGGGGGCGGATTCTCCAGGCAGATGATGGAGCCCGGACAGGCTTGGACGATGGAGTCCCTTTACAAGATGAAACTCCTGAGGATGAGTCTGGAGGTCTCCGGGACTGGAATGAGACGGAGCTCCAAGATCCAAAGGGCCCGAGCTCTGGCCGCGTGGAGGAGGGTTCAGGACAGGAGACGGGCCCAGTGTCGGGCACCGAGGGAGGAGACACGTACGGGAACAGCAGAGAACAGGGCCCTTCACCCATGGGCACTCACCGAAGGGAGGGACCAACAGGACCGCTGGGGGTGGGGGCGACTGTGTGTGTGTGGCCTGCTCTGTGCTCCCCTGGGAGCAGTCTCAGAGGGGCAGAATTCAGCCCCAAATAAAAAGCAACTGGAAAAAGGGAGGGAACCACCCCGGGCACTGCCCACTGGCCTGGCAGCAGGCACCCATCATGGCTGGCTGCCCTTTCTTGGTGATGGAGTAGAGGGTTCTGGATCCTGGGGTTCCAGGCTGCCTGGGGTGCGAGTGAGGGGGAGAGCGCCTTGTGGACGTGAGAGGGAGGAGCCCTTCGGGTACGGAGCTCGGCCCCTTGTGCGCCGAGTGGGGGCCCGGGGGCCTCTGGCCTCCCCAAGCCCACAGTGCCCTGCCCCGGCGCTGGGCGGCGCCCCCTGCAGGGGAGGCCTGCCGGGAGTCAGAGAGCCTGACTCAGAGGCCCGGGTTTCACAAGCGCGGCCGCTGCTTACCTGCCACAGCTCCAGGCACATGGGCATGCCCGCCTTGGCACCGGCCGCTGGCTTCAAGGTACAGACTGACGTCTTGGACGGCATGTCCAAAACCCGAACCTGACAGGGAGAAAACAAGCGCGTTTGGACCGGCTCCAAGTCCCAGGCGTTGCTGTGCAAACAGGAGGCGTTTTAAGGTGATTAGCCAAGGCTGGGGCAGGCGCCCTCTCCCTCTTGGCGCGCAGCTCTGGAAACGAGCTTAATTGGGCCTGGCGCAGGGGCCCGGGCCCGGCCCTGCTCTGGGAGTGACCCCCGGCCCCTGAGCTCAGAGCCACGGCCGCCCTGGCTTCAGCCTGGCCTCCGGCCTCCGCTCCAGCTCCTGCTGGGCTCCTTCACCCGAGACGGGCAGGACGGAGGGCAGAGCCCCGGCCCCACAGCTCTCTCCCTGCACGGTTCTAGGGGAAAGGGGAGGCTGGTCCGGGCATCTCCCCCGAATCCTTGGTGCCCTGGCTCGGCTGTGCTGGTGCCCGGTGCCCAGGCAGAGCCCTGTGGTTCAAATAATCCCTTCTCACAGGGAAGATTAATGGGTGAAACTTTCCCCCTCAGTTATGTGTTCTTTCTGAAAATAAGTTTTCTTTAAACAGTTAAGTGTGTGTGTGTACATGAACATACCCACAGACACACACACACATACACACTCACACACACTCACACTCACACACTCATCACTACACGTGGCCGGCCTGGACCTCGGACTTGGGAGGGACCCTGATGACTAGTACCGGCCCCCCCACCGTGGCCTTGGCCCGGGAGTCTCTGGGGAAGGGGGGTCCGGGGAAGCCTCTCTCCTCTCCCCCTTTCCCTGCACTCCAACCCTGGTGATGTCTGCCCGCTGCTTTGTTACACCCCCTGCAGCTGCTCGGGCCCCGGAGGCTGCTGTAGGGCCTTTCCAGGCTTTGTCAATGGATCCTCAAACTGCACAAACCTTCAGTCTTTCCCCTTTCTGGTCATCTTCCCTGAATGAGGGCCAGGGGTCAGCTCTGCCCGACTCGGCCTCCCCTCCGTCCAATGGAACCAGAGCAATGTCTTCCAGGTCTCCCTCCCAGAGAAGAAGGGAGGCCGAGCACTGCCTGAACCTTCATCTCACCGGACCAGGCTCAAACAGGGGGTGTCCTACTGGGTCTGGTACAGAAATCCACCTCACTCCGTAGGAAAACAGGAGGGGAAAGGGGAGAGGAAAGGGGCAGGGGCCACAAAGGGGGGAGGTGGTCAGAAGCAGGACAGCTCCAGCTCCTCTCTCAGGGGCCTCCTTGGTCACAGCCTCCCTTCCCGGTCTCCCACCCATATCACTTTGCCTCAGTCTGGGCAGGGCTTCTGAGGCTTTTCTGAGACATTCTTCCCACCATAACATCCATCTCCCACCCCGGTACGGCCTTTTCTGTCAACAGATACCCCTTAACATCACTCATTGTTTGTCACCACAGACCTCCTGGCCCACACAGGTCCTCTTCCTCTTTCTGGATCCTGGGGCTGGGCCTGGGAGGGATTTCATGAGGAGGCACAGCTCCATGTTGCCTCTCAGAAAGGCTGTTCACAACTCCACCAACAATGCATGTGTGCACCTGCTTTTCCACAGCCCTCCAGCTCCTGTCACTTCCCCTTTTTGTCAACTTTGCCAATCTCATGGAGGTGGGGGGGACTTAAAAATCTCTAATTATTAAGGATTTGAGGCATTTTCCCCCAGAGGAAGCTAAAAGGAAAAGCAGACACTGGATCTAGAGTTGGGAAGACTGATTCAGATCTGAGTCCAGATTCTTCTTGGCTACTTGCACAGTCCCTGAATCTCTGTTTTTCTGTTTCCTCATCTGTAAAATGGAGAGAATAATAGCACCTTCCTTTCAGAATTGTTGTGAGGATCAAAAGTGACCATTGTAAAGAGCTTAACACAGTGCCTGGTACATAGGAAGTACTATATAAATGTAACTGGCTGCTGCAGCTACTGCAACCATCACCACCACTACTGCTGCTGCTGCTACTATTATACTACTACTATTAGTACTATAATGACTACTACTATAACTACTACTACTATTGCTACCACTCCTACTCCTACTCCTACTACTATAACTACTATTACTATTGCTGCTACTACTACTATTACGACTACTACTACTACTACTACTACTACTATCACTACTACTACTACTACAATTACTACTAGTACTACTGCTACTGTTACTACACTACTACTATTACTATAACTACTACTGCTATTACTACTATTACTATAACTACTACTACTATCACTATTACTACTACTATTACTATCACTACTATTACTACTACAATTACTACTATTATTACTACTACTACAACTACTACTACTACTACTACTACTACTACCATTACTACTAGTTATACTGCTACTATTACTACACTACTACTACTATAACTATTAGTACTACTACTACTATAACTACTACTACTATAATACTACGATTACTATGACTACTACTACTACTACTGTTACTACACTCCTACTACTACTATAACTACTACTACTATTACTATTAGTACTACTACTACTATAATACTACGATTACTATGACTACTACTACTACTACTATTACTATCACTACTACTACTACTATTACTACTACTACTACTACACTACTGCCCCTGCTGTTACTACTACCACTCCTCCTGCTGCTGCTGCTGCTGCTACTACTATAGTACTACTATTGTTACTACTACTACCACTGCTACTATACTGCTGCTGCTACTCTATTATATTACTGATAGTGCTGCTGTTGTTACATGGCTGAAGAGCTTTGATTTCTTCCTTAGAAAATTGCCTGGTCATATTTTTGGATCATTTATCTATTAGGAAACAGCTTTTATTCCTGTAAAGTTGAATTAGTTCTTTCTCAATATGTCTTAGAAATTAGATCCTCATTAGAGAAACTTGCTGCAGATTTTTTCCCAGTTCCCCATTCCCCTCCTCATTTTAGCTGCATTGATTTTATCTGTGCAACACTTAAAATTTTAGATACTCAGAACTCTCCGTTTTATCTGGTGCCATCTTCTATCACTTGTTTGGTCATGAACTTTTTCCCCAGCCATAGATCTGAAAGAGAACGTTCTCCTCGCTTCTCTAATTTGCTTATGATGTCACCCTTTATATTTAAGTCATATATCCATTATTTTGGTGTGACCCATGGTTCTTAAAGCCTCTGCCAGAAAGCACAGGCTCTGGCACGTCCTAAGAAACTGGAAAGGCTTCAGCTTTTGGCTTGGAAACGGTTTGTGTGCCTGTCACGAAGACCAGCCTAGGATGGAGACATATATCACTTCACTGGCCACAGTGATTCATGCAGCTGCCACTTGGACAGGCAGGGGTTGATACCTGCAGCCGTGGAGGGCCTGCCCACGCTGAAGAAATCACAGCTATTTTGGGGAACGACAGAAAGAATAGCCCCCACATCACCCTAGGGTTTTAACGATGTCACCTCCTCCTCAAACTCAGTTTGTATGAAACCCGAGTTTTGTCCGTGAAGCATCTTTGTGATACACGGGAATACACAGACACGTGTTGGGGCTGCGCCTCTAACAGCCTTTGCTCTGCAGGGTGAATTGGAATATTTATGGGATCACCAAATGTGAGAGCTGGCGGGGACCTCAATCCAGCCCAACCCAGGGCCAGAGGGCCCCTGCCTCTCACTCCCTCGACAAGTGGTCGTCAGCATTTTGGTTGAAGACCCCAGAGGGAAAGAATCTGCCCCCTCGCTCACTCTGGGGACGGCTCCTCTTGTTGGAAGCCTGGAGGGGCCTCCTGGCAGCTTCTTCCCCCATCCCCTTGTTCTGTAACAAGCCCGGGCTCCCCTCTCCAGGACAGCCGAGCCTTCCAAACTCGGCCGCCATCCCTCAGCAACACAGCCCTCTCCCCTTGTGAGGTTCATGTTGTCCCAACTCCAGTGCAGGTCTCTGTGAAGGCCCACGGAGTGCTTCTAAATGCAGAAAAGGATACCAGTGCTATTGAGCTGCAGTTGTTAAAAACAGAATCAGTTACAGGTCTGAAGTCAAGAAGCCTGCAGGATGTAGGCCCTCAGTCTCTCCCTATGCTTGGCTCCTTCCCGGGGGCCCATGAACCTGCCCAAGTCCCCCCAACCTCTTGGAAACCTTCTGAGCTACCCTGGACTTCTTTTCCCTTTCACAGCCAAACTCTCTGAAACGTGGCTTCGATCACCTTCTCACTCTCTTCTCGAGCCTCCAGACTGTCCTCTCTACAATCAATGCTATCTCGGAACTGTCCGATCCGGCGGCCTTTCCCTAAATGCGCTCAGGGTTCCTGAGTCCTGGGTAAGGAAAATGAAACATGTCGGAGGGGATGTGGGAAACTTGGGCCACTGATGCATCGCTGGTGGAGTTTTGAACCGATACAAGCATTCTGGGAGCAATCTGGCACCGTGCCCAAAGGGCTATAAACATGCACATCTTTTGGTCCAGCATCATCACTACTGAGTCTGTGCTCCAGAGATATCTTTGTACAAATAGCTTGTTCCTTCCCCCCTTGGGAGATCATAAAGGAGGGAAAATGACCCATGTGAGCAAAAATGTTTGTGGCGGCCCTTTTGTGGTGGTGAGGGACTGGAGACTGGGTGGCTGCCCATCAGGGAGAATGGCTGAATAAGTTCATAATACAATTCATAGTTCATATATACACATACATAGTACAATTCAATAAATTCATAATACAACATGATATATGAAGGCGGTGGAATATTATTGTTTGGTAAGAAATGACCGGCAGGAGGATTTCAGAGAGGCCGGGGAGACTGACAGGAACTGACACTGAGGGAAGGGATCAGGACCAAACTGAGGGCATGTTCATCAGTTGGGGAATGGCTGAACAACAAGAATCATGCAGTATAGGACTGCGACATTTTGAGCTATAAAATTAAAGCGCACATGGATTTCGAAGAAGCCAGAAAGACTTAGGTGAACTGATGCTGAGGGAAAGGAGCAGAAGCAGGAAAACACCGTACACAGTAATAGCAACACTGTGCCAGGAGCAGCCGTGAATGACAGCACCCCAGTGCTCTGAGACAATTGCAAAGGAATCGTGATGGAAAATGCTGAGAAGGAACTGGAGTCTGGATGCCGAGCAAAGCATGCTAGTTCTCATGTTTTATGTTTTTTTTTTTTTGGGGGGGGAGCTGTTTTCTTTTATTACATGAGTAACATGGCTATGTTTTGTGTGACTACACACATATGACCTGCATCAATTTGCTTCCTGTCTCAGGGAGGGGAAAAGGAGAGAATTTGGAATTCAACATTTTAAAAAATGAATGATGAAAATTGTTTTTACTGAGGAAGGAAGAGAATGTCCTGGAGGGCTCCAGAAACCGCTGTTGGATTCTGATTGGGCCGGAGATATCGATTGAGAGGAGTGATGGAGGTTGAGAGTCTGGAAGTGGCAGTGGGGAGCCCAGCGTATTCTGTGGGCCCTGGGGGACCAGTGGGTCTTGGAGGAGTGACAGTGTAGCCTGAACCTCCCTCCTCACTCCAGTCTGGCTTCTCACAGACATCCTAAACTCAGAACTGAGCCCCCCATTTCCCCAAACTCTTCCCCTCCCTCATTTCCCTGTGACCGTCCTGGTCTCTGGTTCCTCAGTTACAGCTCAGGGGCCACTACTGATGTCCTGTCGCTGCTTGTGGTCCCATCGGGTGCCCAAGCTTGGTGCCTCCTGTCGAATGTGCCCATCTCCCTGGATACTGCCCACACTCGATGCAGGCCGTCTCCATCTCAGGCCTGCTCGGTCTCTTCTCTCTCTTCCTCTGGGCCATCCTCCACTCAGCCTTCTTGGAGGGCGTTGGGAGCTCTGGGGGCTCTCAAGCCTCCGGGATCGGACAGAAGATCCTCCGTTGGCCCTCAGAGCCCTTCCCAACTCGAACCCCTGCAACCTGCAGGCTCTCCTCCTCTACAGCCAGTTCTGCATCTGTAATGGGGGGTCCTGGCTCATCCTGCATCCTGGCTCCCCCTGTCCGGACCGTGCTCCCTCCTCCTCCGGCTTGCCTGACGTCCGGGTCAGTCCCCACCTGCGGCACGAAACCTTTCCCGCTCTGCTCACACGGGCAACTTTCCTCTCCGGCTGTCTCGGGGTGTCCTGTGTCCATACAGCCGTTCGCATGGTATCTCTGCCATCAGTCAGCAATCTCCTCTGCCTTTCTGTGGGTGTGCCTGACACAGTGCCCGGCACACAGTACGTACTTAATACATGGCTGCTGACTTTCTGTGGCCTGAAAGTGTCCAGGGAGGCTACGCCATCAGGAGAGCACCTAGGGGTGCTGGAGGAGGAGTGGAGGGGAAAGGACACTGTGTCTGAGTGGCCTTAACCTGGCATTTGAGGCCCTCTCCATCTTGTTGTACCCTGTCTTTCCGGCCTTCTCCTCCACGACTCCCCGTCCCATGCCGGACACGCCCACTGCTCCTTTCTTTCTCACCCCAAGCCTTTTCTAATCCCTCTGAATGGTTTGGGGACAGACACTTGGTGGGAGGAGGAGATCTGTGCCCCAACTCGAGGTCCCCACAGAGGCTTCATGGGCGTGGGGTGGAACAGGGCCAGACTGGGCCCAGAGAGGGGCAGGGATGCTGGGTGAGGGCGCCCAAACGTTGTTCTCAGGGTGATGGGAAGCCAGGAGGCGCCGGCAAAGGCGCAGCCAAGGGGATGCAGTCTGAGCAGGTACAGAAATGGGAGGCATTGCCAGGGAAGAGACCAGATGGAGGAGAAACCACAGGCTTCCCACTCCCCCAGCTGGCGACTGGAAGACCACCGGTCCCCCTGGAGAAAGCGGGGAGGGGCTGGAGGTGGGCGATGGCCCAGGAGGCAGAGAGTAAGCCTGGGGGCTTCGAGGCCTGAGCAATTCCTAAGCTGGGAATAAGAGAGACTCATGGCCTGTGGGACCCCTGGCAAGCCATTTTATTTCTAGAGATCCCTGTTTCCTCTCCCTACAATCTAGGGATCAGACTCAATGGCCTCCACGGTCCCTGCCAGCTCCAACTCTGGGGTCCTGTGATGTGGAGACTAAAAGGGATGCAGATTCCTCTCTGGAGGACTCGTGCTTCCCTGAGGGGAGGGGGCGGAACACAAACACCCCAAAGTCAGAGGCTCTTCCAGGAAAAGGAGGATTCGCAAAGGAAGCAGCGAGGAGCGAGTCCGGTCTGAGCCCGAGAGGAGGCCTGTGCATGTCTGGGAATGGCAGGAATGCACCCTCCGAGGGCTCGGCCCGGAGCTGCAAGGGGAAGCAACGGGCCGGGGGCTGGGCGGGTGGGCCGCCGTCCAGCTGGGGCACCGGACCTTCAGGGCGAAAGGAGCCCACGAAGGAGGGGGTGGTGCGGTCACTGAGAGAGGGACCCACGAGGGATTAGTGCTACGGGAAGTAACCAGGGAAGGATGGGGAGAAGCACTAATTAGGAATGAAGAGAAAGACTCGACACGAACTTATCCAGAGAAGAGGAGGGGTAACCAGGAGACAATCCGAGCCGCCTCCAGAAGCACAAATGCAGTGACCACCACTCAAAGGGACGTCACCCCAATCTGGCACCTTGAGGAGGCGGGGCCCTATGGGGGCCACATACTGTCAGAAACAGTGCTAGAAGGAGCTTTGGAAACCTTAGGGCACTTGATAAGTGCCAGGTGGTATTATCAGTATTACTACTTTGTTCTCTCCTTTTAAATATGAAATTTAAATATGAAATATGACTGCTTTTCCCTCTCCTTTTAAAATCTTTGATCTACAGGTTGGCTGGCTGTGGGACGCAGGAATACAGGTAGATACATTCAGAAATGAGGAAGAAAAAGCAAAAGACACTAAACAATCTGACTAATATACTAAAAAATGTTATGTATAATAGAGAAAACACATGAATCATACATAGTACATATATAATATCAATATATAAAATATAAAAGAAAAACTTAAATAGAGAAAAAAACCATGAAAATAAATACAGACCAATAAAATAAATAGAAAAACAAAAGCGTGTTGGCCAAGAGCAGCCTGAACCTCTGCACCCTCTTGTGCTCTGGAACACTCCCAGGAAGAGGGGCCTGTGGCAGCCCAGGAATTGGAAGATTCCAGACAAGTCCCGCTTTGCACCTCAGAATGCGTCAGTAAAACCGGTCTAAGAATCAGTGTCCTAGTGATCTCCCAGGGACGTGAGGCAAACACTTTGGAGACCTCCAAGCACTGGAAACGCGGGTTATCGCTATCCCGAGCAGGGAAGCTGCAAGCCCAGCCCAGCCAGTGCCACCTGGTCACTTCCTGGACTCCCTTCCAAAGGCCAACCGAGGCTTCCATAGGAGGGAGCGGGAGGCCGTGGCAGGAAGGAGCGCTGGCCACCAAACCTCAGAACCAAATCCCGTTTCACTAAGTCTGACAACTGTGACTTAAGCCTCCGCTCTATGTGTTTATGTTGGTTTTGCTTAATAGGAAAAAGATTTTTGCTCTTGCCTGGGGTTCCTCGTGTTCATGGGTGGCTGGAGCAGGCCCGGAAGAAGCACACCCTTTTTTTCTTTTTCACATTAATAAGGCTTTTAACATGTTTTTGGCAAATTGGCAAGAAGAATGTGTGCAGTTCGTAATTGGTGATTTAAATGCAATCACGAACAAATAAATGCCTGTTCCTATCTCATTATTTATGAACCGAACCTGCTTTAAGACAAAATTATTCTTCTTGGGAAGAAGCCAAGTGTAAACACATCTGAAGCCTTCGTGTTCATTATAAGCCGCCGATGTGTGAGCTCTTGCAGAACCTGTCCCTTCGGAGGGCCTACATCATACAAAATCTTAGGGGAATTGATGGGGCCTGCCGTCTCCCTTCTCCCAGAGCTGCTGCTCACGTCAGGAGCTCGAAGACCTGGCTCGTTTTTAAATCCCACAGCCGACGGACAAGCGGGAAGGAGACTTTCTGAGCCCAGAAGGGAGTTGTTGCTGCTAAACATAAAGCTTCTGCGTCCCCAGCCATCCCCGCTTCTCACCTGGACTTGCGCCTGTCCTCCTCTGGGGACTCGCTCCCTAGGGGAGTCTCTATTTCTGTTTCTTCAGAAAGCCGGCTTCTAAACTATCAGTTCTCCCTAAAGTCATCGAGAACCCCCAAGTCACCAAACCTGACGGGGGGTGGGAGGCCCTTCTTAGGTCCCAGAGGAGGCAGAGGGGGAAAAGAGGGGCTCAGGGGCCTCTGGACCCCAGTTTTCAGAACATCTAGAAATATAAGCTTAGCAGCTGGTGCTCCCAATGTGCCAATTAGGGGACACCCTACTGGAGGGGCTGAGTCTCCAGAGCTTGGAAAGCTTGTTATAGATCAAAGGAAGCAGCGGCTGGATGGAGACCGGCTCCCAGTTTTCACTGGAGAGGTAAAGAAAGGCAGAGTGGGTGCCTGCAACGGCCAAAGTGCCATCACAGGTTGGACCCCGGGGGCACCTCGCACCTGTAAAACGGCCACCGGGAAAGCTCTTGCAGTTAACGCGCCTCCATTTGTCACCGAGGAAGGGAGAGTCACCTCAGGACTCGGTAAGACAAGCACACTCCCACGTGTGTTCTCAGGCTCTGGCGGACGCAAGCAAGGATGGCAAAATCCAGGCTGGAAAATGTTGCCTAGGATGGTGAGGTGCCCTTCCCCCTCCCCAGGGGGATGGAGGTGGCGAACAAAGTTGTCAGACAAGGTAGATAGGTTGCTTTGCTTTGCATAACTGTACTTCGCAACAAGGGAGGGATTACCAGAGTCAGCAGGGAAGAGGACGCCATAAAACCATGTTCTAAGTCAGGAATGAGAGAGGCTGCAGGAGCACATGGAGGCCTAGGGCCTTGACGTGAGACTCAGAGAGAAATCGGAAGGTCTTGGACAGGCGAGCACCCCCACCCCTAACCCCCAATAAAACATGAGACTGCAGCAATGAGGAAGTCCCTCACCGATGCAAAGCAGTCACCATAACAGGTGCCCGAGAAGTTCCTTTGTTAAAAAACAGTCTCCTTGCCAGTCACAGAGACCCGGAGGCCAAGAGCAACACCGGGGTGTAATATAAACTTGTTTGCAAATCCCTTCAGCACAGCATGGCGGAAGCTCGTGAGCTATCTGTCCTCCTGAAGCCAAGCTCAAAGGAAGCTCAGCCAGGGACCGGAGCCAGCACCGCTATCGCACTCAGAGATAGAGCTGGAAGGCGGACCACAGATAGAAGGGAGACGGCCAATCTGGGTCGGAGCCGGAGCCCTGTGTACATTTCGCTGTCCGGGATGGCGGAGCCCCCACACTGGATGCTACCAGTAGACCCAGGAGAAAGCCAAGAGGGGAGAAGTGCCGGACCGGACTGGCTGCCCACAGAAATGACACAGCTGAGAAGGCGGAGCCATGAAGAAGCAAACGTGGGGAAGAAATCCCAGGTTTAACTTCTACCGATGAGGAAGGTGCTGGAGGGAACACCCACCTGGGGCCCACTTCCCATCCATGCACAACTTTTATAAGCACAACTTGCACCTGGACAGGGACGCGGAAGGGGCTGGGCGGGCTCCGTGCCATCGCTCAGCTGGCAGAGGGCAGGACCAGACCCTTTGTTTGGTATAAAAATGCTTTGGAGGGATCAGGGATAATGGCCGCCTTAAAGGCTCCCCTTCAATGACGGGCCTCCACACGGGTGTCAGACCCACACAGGGTTCCTTGAAAGACACAAGTGACATAACTGTTCAGGGACTGATCGCTGGTCCCATCCGCATCCTCCTCCCAGATCTTGCTTCATCTGCAGTTTTGAAAATGGAATAACAGACCGAGCAGCCTCTCCAGAGCTTCCGCTTCCTCCCTCTACCCTCCCTCCGTCGCTCCCAAGGGTGTTCACCACTGCGAGAGGCTCAGGGCAGGGGCCAAGGCCAGAAGGAGTCCCCCTGGCTGGCAAACCTTGGGCAAGGTGGCCCGCGGCGCCCAGTGTCTGCTCCCAACAACTGGATGGAAAAGTCCTCCAGACGCTCCTTTCTCCCACCAACAAGGGGGTGACCGTCCCAGGCCCCGGAACATTGCAAGCTGGGCCCTGCTGGCCCCTCAGGAGGAAGAATGGGGCCCCAACAGTGGTGTGCCCTAGTGGGAAAACCGTGCTGGGTTATCAGCCAACAGATCTCAAATGAAGTTGACGAGGAAGCATTTATTAAGCTCTTACTGTGTGCTACGCAATAAGTCCCTGCTCTGAAGGGGCAAGAAGGCTAGTAGCGAAGGACCCCACAAATGGGCCCTAGGAAGCGGAGGGGGACAATGGGATGGCGATGGGGGGAGGGCACCATGGTGCACTCGTTTCTGGGCAAGGGAAGAGCCACAGTGTCACAGGAGGGACGGACACAATGGAAGCTCCTGAGGTCCATCTCCTATGTGAGATCCTTCCCGATTAACCCAGTTATTATTGCCCTCCCCCCACTTTCTGAAGTTAAAGAATCTGTAGAGTGAAAGAGAGCGGCGAAATGCAAACATCCTGATTTTCAGAGGAAGATGAGAATAGTGCCCCGGGAAGAACATCCGAGGACCTCTGGCGTTCCCTAAGATAGTTTTCCCGGGATGGCTGGAAAGCTTCAGGCCAGGCAGCAGCTCTCACCAGCCTGGCTTCCTCAAGCACAGGTCATGTCAGACTGACTTGGTGCACAAACATTTATCAAGTGCCTACTATGTGCCTGGCCTGTAGCTCAGGAGAACAACGAGACTACATGGAGCGGGGTGTAGCTGCAAAGAGATGGGATGGAGAGCTGGCTCTGACACTTAGCTTGTTGAATAACCTTGGGCAGGTCACTTTGGTGCTGGACAGTATGATTCATGTCCCTTTTGGATGGCGTTACCAGTCTGGGAGATCAGCAGAATGCTGCAGACATTTAACAAGAAAAACCACCACAAAAAGCATTTTAAGCGCTGCAATAGCCCCCGACGTTAGGGAAAGAATAACTCCTGCGACTGTTTCTATGTGCACTGAACACGGGGGAGGGGGGCGGGGGGGGAGAAGGGGAGTGAATGCTCAGAGCAGAGGCTCATAAAGAGCTACAAGGGCGAGGAGCCTCTTGCACGGATCATCCTTTTCTAAGTCTCCCAAAGAGCCTTTAGGAAGGTACTCCCGGCAGGCACCAGCCCCATTTCCGTGCCTTCCTCCCCCTGGCCCCTTCTCCTAAGACAGTCAGCAATCAGATACAGGCTGTACAATGACAATTATGTAAAACTCTTCCCTATTTGGTACAAGATGACTAAAAGGAAAAAATGGAGGGAAGGCAAAGAAGCCGTGTGCTTCAGTCTGGACTCAACCAATCAATCTCGCTTTCTTCTCTGGAGGCGGGGAAGGGGCTTCAGCATCGGTCCTTTGGGATTGTCCGAGGTCACTGTGTTGCTGAGAAGAGCTAAGTCGTTCACAGCTGATCATCATACGACGTCGCTGTTATCATGTATAAGGTCCTCCTGGGTCTGCTCACTTCACAGTTCATCTAAGTCTTTTTGAATCACCCAACTTGTTCTTTTTTATAGTACAACAATATTCTATTGCAATCACATACTACAGTTTGTTCAACCATCCCCCAACTGATGGGCAGCCCTTCAATTTCCGATTCTTAGTCGCCACAAAACCTGCCATGAATATTTTTGGACAAACAGGTCCTTTCCCCCTTTTTGGATGTTTCTGGGATCCGGACCTAGCAGTGGTCTTGAGGGATCGAAGGGTATTTTCGAGATAAGGAAACTGAGACAGAGGGAGTTAGATGGTCCGTTCGTCCCCTCGGAGCTAGTGAATGAAGCCAGAGCCCAACTCCCAAGTCACGTGATTATACCATCACTGATCTCAATTTTAGCCCAGGAGCCAGGGAGGGTTCAATGGCACCATGCGAGGGGATCTCTGGGAGCGCTTTGGAGATTTGTTATGAATGGGCATGTTTGTAAATCTACACGTGACATAAACCTAGGAAAGAGAGCTTTAGCCCTCAAGAAGACCAAGTCAGAATCCAAAATGACCGTGACAAACTAGAATAATTATTGGGCCAAATCTTAAAAAGATGCAGTTTTATAGGGATAAATGTCAAGTCTTACACTTGGGATAAAAAAACTTAGTGCCAGAGGGGAGATGCAATTCTAGGCAGTGTTCATATTAAAAAAAAAAAAAAAAAATCTGGGATATCAATAGGCCACAAACCTAAAACTTGTGGAAAATGGAGGTTAAGGAACACTAAACAGAAAACAGAGGAGTGTTTCTGGCCTCTACTGGGTACCTCCTACTCACAATTTCTTTTGAAAGCTGGATCTGATGAGCAAAGTTCTGAGGAGGCCAGAGGGCTCTGGGCTGGCTACAGAGAACTCAAATATTCCAGCTTTCCTCATGTCAAGGTCACAGGTCTGAGATTCTTACCTCATCCATGCCCTTCCCCGGCACTGCCAGGAGCCAGCTTCCTTGGGTCCCTTCAGAGAGGACGGATCCTTTGCAAAAGCCTACGCTGTCCAGAGACAGGGAATCCACCGGAGCATTCCTGCCCTCCGCGAGGTCCCACAGGCACAGCTTTAAGTCTCGTCCTTGGCTGTAAAATTTGAAAATATTTTCATTTTTAGCATAGGATTCTAGAGTATTATACAGTCTAGTGTAGTCTAGGATACTCACAGTACAGTGTACTCCAGCATGGAACTGGGCCTTTAAGGTTCAGGAGTTTCTAAAATCTCGGGGGCACATCCTGCCACAAATCTGATGTCGGGCCCACTTCACTCATCAGTGTGTTTCTCACAAAAACGGATTATTATTCCCATTTTCAGATGAGGAAACTGAGGTTCAGAGGGAAGCGTCATTGCCCAAAGGGCACACAGTTGGCAAATGGATTCCAATTTTGGTTAAGGAAAAGCTTTGAGATTTGCTTAATAAGGGCAAAGGCAAAAAGAACTTATATGATCAAAAATATCTCCAGCAGCTCTTTCTGTGGAAATTGAGGGGATGCCCATGAACTCTAGAATGGCTGTGATGGGATACTACTGTGCTGTAAGAAGTGATGAGGGAGATGGTTTCAGAAAAACCTGGGAAGACTCCTGAACTGATGCAGAAGCAAGTGAGAATGGAGTAACAACAACACTGCATGGGAATCAATTGTGAAGGACTTAACCATTCTGTTAACGTAAGGCCAATCAGAATTCCAAAGGCCTCATGATGAACATGTTATCTGCCTTGAGATCGAGACATGATGGGCTCAATGGCAAACTGAAGTATATTTTTTTCCTCTTTCTTTTTCTTGCTTTTTTTTTGGGGGGGGGGAGTGGGAAGTGGGAGGAGATATAGATAACAAAGATATTTGTTTTACATAAAAATGTCTCTGTGCTTAAAAAACTTAAATCTGCACCGTGAGTCCATCAGCTCCCTGTCTGAAGGTATCACAAGTCTGGAACTGTGGCTGCTCATTATGTTGATCAGAGTTCCCAAATCTTTCCAAGCCATTTGTATTTACAATATTGTCATCACATAAATTGTCCTGGTTGTCCTCCTTTTTCTCTGCATCACTGCATACGAGGAAAAATAAAAGGTCCTCAGTAAGGGAAATCCCTTTGCACTGTCACCAAAGGGCAGGTCTTGAAAAATACTACTTCACCATCATGAGGAGCAACTCCCTGATTTGATTTGATTTCATTTTAAAATTTTTAATGGTATTTTATTTTTTTCCAAATACATATGCAGTTTTCAACATTCATTTGTGCAAGACTTTGTGTTCCAAATTTTTCTCCCTCTCTCCCCAAGACAGCAAGTAATCTGATGTCGTTAAATATGTGCAATCCTTTTAAACATATTTCCGTATTTGTCATGTTGAGCAAGACAAATCAGACCAAGGGGAAAAACCAGGAGAAAGAAAACAAACAGACAAACAGGAAGGTGAAAATTCTCTGCTTTGGTCCACATTCAGTCTCCATAGTTCTCTCTCTGGATGTGATTGGCGTTTTCCATCCCAAGTGTATGGGAATTGACCTGAATCACCTCATTGCTGGAAAAAGCCACATCCATCAGAATTGATCACTACATAATCTTGTGGCTGTGTAAAGGGTTCTCTTGGTTCTCACTTCACTCAGCAGAAGTTCCCATCAGTCTCTCCAGGCTTTTCTGAAATCAGCCTGCTGATGCTTTCTTATAGAACAGTAATATTCCATTATATTCGTATACCTTAACTTATGCAGCCATTCTCCAATGAGGGGCATCTACTCAGTTTCCACTTTTTGCCACTACAAAAAGCAACTCTGATTGTAAACAAGAAACTGAGAACCGAAGCTTCCCACCATCTGCCTACTGCTGTTTCCCTCTAAGATAAGGATGCCACGCGAGTGTAAGAAGACAGTCAGAAGATCAGTCAGGAGCCTGGATTGGTGCTGAAGGCCTGGAGCTCAGGAGATTTGTTCTCTGTCTATTGGGTGGGGGTGGGGACCTCTAACTGCAAAGAGATGACTCCAAGCAGTGGCTGTTGGGCTCTGACACTTAACTTCCTGGGCCTTAATTTCCTCATCCATAAAATGGGATTACTGATCCTTGTAAAGAATACCCAGGCTTGCTTCCCAGTTTTGTTGGTCCCCTCATCTATGCATGACCTTGGTCGATCACGTTCCCTCTGTGTGACTCATTTTTCTCATCCTGATTCACAGACTCTAGGGACTAGAAGGGATTGCAGAGAATGTCGGAACCAGTTCTCTAGTTAATTTTTTTTTATTAAACTTTTTTCAATTAAGAAACATTTATTTCTCTCCCTTAAGACCTCCCTTGTCCAACTGAAAGAGAAAAAAGAACAAGCTCTTTTAATGGAGATGCCCAGCCACTAAACAAGCCTTCGGCCTCTCCCACAGGCATCTGCCTCGTTTGGTAGCTCTAAGAGGGCTCCGTGACTCTGGGACCACTGGTTCCTTTAAGTTGTCATGTTTTATGTTAATTCGGGGAAGGCGACCATTGGGGTTCCAGTTACTGACTGCACAGGGACTTTATAAACACTAACTCAGGATATTCTCCTTGTAAAGGCCCAACCTTAAAGTTGTGAACTGATTCAACCGTTCTGGAGAGCAGTTTGGAAGTAGGCCCAAAGGGCTATCAAAGTGTGCACCCCTTTAATCCAGCAAAGGTCAGTACTGGGTTTGTATCCCAAAGAGATCATAAAAGTGGGAAATGGACCCACATGTTTATGGCGGCCCTTTTTGTAGTGGCAAGGAACTGGAACTGAATGGATGCCCATCAGTTGGGGAATGGCTGAATAAAGTAAAATAATGTATGTAATGTGAATGTAATGTAATATTTTTGTTCTGATAGAAACGATCGGCAGGATGATTTCCGAAAAGGCTGGAGAGACTTATGTGAACTGATGCTGAGCGAAGTGAGCAGAACCAGGAGGTCACTATACACAGCAACAAGATTATTTATGATCAATTCTGATGGATGTGGCTCTTTCCAACAATGGGGTGATTCAAGCCAATTCCAATAGATATTCACATCCAGAGAGAGGACTATGGGGACAGAGTGTGGATCATAACATAACATATTTTAATTTTTTTTTTTTGCTTATTTGTTTTTTCTCTCATTTTTTCTCCTTTTTGAGCTGGATTTTCTTGTGCGACATGATAAATGTGGAAATATGTTAGAAGAAGCACACATTTAATGTATATTGTATTACTTGTGTTTAGGGAAGGGAGGGAGAAAAATGTGGAACACAAGGTTTTACAAGGGTGAATGCATTTATTTAGAAAAATAAAAAGCTATTATAAAAAAAAGGAGGCCCAACTTTCAGAGCATGGGATTGCTAACAAGTGGGATGTGATGAACTTAGAAGGCAGCGCAATATCCAGAGACATTTCTTAGAACAATTTGACTGCACCTAAAAAATTCCAAGTGCTGCTCAGAACACTTGAGAAATGCCGAGAGGACTGAGTCACCCTCCAAGTGCCCATTCTGAGCAGCCCTCCATCTCACCACTTGTGTTGGACAATGGGGACCTGCAGCCAATGGCCCTTCAAACACACTGCATGCACATTCCAGCCACACAGCCAGCAGAGCCGCCACACCCAGAAGGGGTGACCTCTTTCCAAATATTTGCTCCCAAAGGTCTAATCTTTCAAAGAATCTGAGACTCCACACTTGCCACTTCCTCCTCCTAGGAAGCACAAGGGTCCATGGGCAGGTGAGCATCTGGGGCAGGTAAAGAGTCATTCAGCTGCACCTCAAACACAAAAGGTTTCAAAACCTTTGAAAAGGGCACAGGGACCAACTAGGAAAGGAGACAGGAGCTACTGATCATTTTAAGGAAAACTCCATTTATTCCTATGCTCTCTAATGTTTTTATTATGAATGGATTATTGTGTTTTGTCAAATGCCTTTTCTGCATCTATTGAGAAAATCATATGGTTTCTGTTAGTTTCATTATTGATATGGGCAATTATTCTGATAGTTGTCCTTATATTGAACTAGCTCTGCCTTCCTGGTATAAATCCTATTTGATTATAGAATGTATTATCTTCGCAACGAATTACTGTAATCTCTTCGCTAATATTTTAAGATTTTTTTTTTTTTACAATATTGATTAGAAGAAGTGATCTATAATTTTCTTTCTCTATTTTGCCTCTTCCTGGTTTGGGTATCCAGACTCATATCTGTACATTAAAAGGAACTTGGTAGGACTTGGAAAGTAGGATTTGAGCTGAAACTTGGAAGAAGTGAGGAAGTGAAGCCGAGGAAGGAGGGCATCTCACCGCTGCCTGACTCAGTTTCCATTTCTGTAAAATGGAAATAATGATAGTACCTGCCTCCCAGGGTCATTATGAGGACAAATGAGAGACAAATGATTTTATTTGTAACATACTTTCCAAATTTTAAAGCATTACATAAATGGTACTTACACTTGCTCTCTACCCAGTAACCGGCCACCACCTGAGGGCCGGTCAGAGTGGCTATGGCTCAGGTCCTGCAGCCCCGATGCTGCTGAGCCCCCTCTTCTCCCTACTCCGGGCTCCCCTAATGGTGAATGTTGTAGCTTATACTCAGATTCAAGTCACCCTGGGCTCTCTGCTCTCCTGACCAACTTCTCAGTAGTTGAGCTCACGGATGAGAAGATGGGAAGTTCCAAGTTCAAATCCTATGTCAGGCTCTTCCTAGCCTTGTGACTTCCTTTGTTTGCCTGTTTGCTCATTTGTAAAGATCAAATGACATCATTTTTGTAAAGTGTTTTACCTTTGTGGTCTTAGCTTGAGTCTCATATTTATAACTCAAAATTTCTAAGCAGTTCTTGTCTTTTCATCAGTCTTTTATTTCATTAAAAATTCATCCTCTACAGGATGATGCCAAACTTTGCAGAGTAAATTATTCTCACTTGCAAGCCTTTGTCTTTTGCCTTGGGGAAATCACTGTATTCCAAGATCTCTTCTCATTTAAAGTAGATGATGTCAGGTCTTGTATCATCCTGACTGTGGTTCTTTGGTATTATTTCTTTTTCATGCCAGTAGCATTTTTTCTTCCAAAGTTCTGAATGTTGGTTATGGTAATTCTGGGACTTTTCCTTTTTTTTTTTCCCCAGAAGACGATTAATAGACTCTATTTTGATTTTGATTTCTGGTTCTAATAGATCTGGGAGGTTTCTATACCTTGGGGTTTAAGGATTAGGACCATCTCTTAAACCCAAATCACTCTGGCTCTCACCAACTGACCAACAATAGGTCCCAGGTCAAGGCCCACTTGGTCACTGTCTGGGCACTAATTGCTCAGAGTGAATGTAAATAGCAAGTTTCTGTTTTGGTCAGAAACTCAGAAGGTCTTCCTAGATATAGACATACATACATAAATCATATTCTATGTATGCATATTTAATATGCATATGTATACATATATGTGTGTCATTTTTTTTTGCCTCTTTTCACACTTAGTCTCAATTACTGAATGCACCTCGCCTCAGTCAAATTGAGACCTATTAAAGACCTTAGCTTAATAAGGTCAAGCTCTCCCACTGCATCTGGGGGCATCTCCAGTCACCCTGATCTCTATCAGGCCACTGGACCCAGGCAGCTCTGGTGGAGAAAGTGACTCTGCACAGCCCTCCCTCACTAAGATCCAATTCACTTGCATATTCAGTACCTCTCTGATGTCATGATCTTCTTAGAGAATGATGGACAAACAATAACAATATTGGCAATTATCTTGACATATAATTTCCAGGGCTTTGAAAATTTTTTTTTTTAATTTTTAAATTTTCAGAGATCCCAATGATTCTTGAATTTTCTCTCCTTGATCTGTTTGCCTGGACTGGTTTGTTTGGTTTTTTAAAAGCAAATATCTTATATTTTATCTCTCTTTCCCTCTTCCCCCACTCTCTTAATATTATCAAATATTTCTTCTACATCAAGAGATTACTGATTTCTCTTAGTTTTCTAGTTTTCAGAGAGTTCATTTTCTAGGTAAAGTTGAACAATTTCTGTTCTTAGATATTACATTCTCCTTCAATGTCTTCCCTTAAAATTTTTTATTTTTATTTTTTTAGCTCTTGCTTCATTTCTCTAAGTATTTATGTGGTCTATGTAGAAAATCCATGTTTTTTCTTTAAGTCCTGATTATATTGTTAGGGAAATATTCTCTTCTTTGGAGGGATCTTTATATACATAATAATTTTGGATACTAGTCAGTGTTTCCTTTGACATATTCATCTCCCCAGTTTTTAATTAATGAATTGAGGTAGAGATGAAGAGGAAGGGTATTCCGGACACTGAGGATAGCCAATGCAAAGGCCCAGCGGTGGGAGATATATATTATGTGTGAGGAATAGAGAGACAGTCCATTTGGCTGGATCACATCCTTAGAGGAATGACCAGAGAATGAGGCTTGAAACATATTTTTGAGGCATGTTATTCTTCAAGGTTGAAGAAGAAGACCACAACCCTACCACTTCACATGGCTCAGATTGGCTAAGAAGAAGGAAAAGATAATGGAGGGGATGTGGGAAAACTGGTACACTAATACATTGTTGGTGGAGTTGTAAACTGATCAATTCTGGAGAGCAATTTGGAACTACACTCAAAGGGCTATCAAACTGTGCATCCCTTTTGATCCGGTAGTGTTTCTATTGGGCCTGTATCCCAAAGATTATTAAAAAGGGGGGGAAAGGACCCACATGTGCAAAAATGTTTGTAGCAGTTCTTTTTGTAGTGGCAAGAAACTGGAAACTGAGTGTCTGCCCCTCATTTGGGGAACGGCTGAATAAGTTCTGGTACATGAATGTGATGGAATATTATTGTTCTGCAAGAAACGACTAGCAGAGAAGCTGGAAACTGAATGGATGCCCATCAATTGGAGAATGGTTGGGTAAATTGTGGTATATGAATGTTATGGAATATTATTCTTCTGTAAGAAATTACCAGCAAGATGAATACAGAGAAACTTGGAGAGAATTACATGAACTGATGCTAAGGGAAATGAGCAGAACCAAGAGATCATTATATAGGTCAACAACGATACTGTATGAAGATGTAATCTGATGGAAGTGGATTTCTTTGACAAAGAGACCTAATTCAGTTTCAATTGATCAATGATGGATAGAAGCAGCTACACCCAAAGAAAGAACACTGGGAAATGAATGTAAACTGTTTGCATTTTTGTTTTTCTTCCCACGTTATTTCTACCTTCTGAATCCAATTCTTCCTGTGCAACAAGAAAACTGTTTGGATCTGCACACATACATTGTATCTAGGATATACTGCGACATATTCAACATATATAGGACTGCTTGCCATCTAGGGGAGGGGGTGGAGGGTGGGAGGGAAAAAATCGGAACAGAAGTGAGTAGAAGGGATAATGTTGTAAAAAAAATTACCCTGGCATGGATTCTGTCAATAAAAAGTTACTATAAAAAAAAAAAAAGAAACAAAGAAAAGAAACGACTAGCAGGAGGATTTTAGAGAGGTCTAGAGAGATTTACATGAAGAAGACCACCACACTCCTTCCTGCTCAGCCCCTTGACTTACCTGAGGAGCAAGTGCTGGTCCCCTAGAGTCTTCACCCAATACACAGACTGCCCCGCGTGGCCATCCAGGGTGGCGTCCACTCTTCGGGTCTGCAGGTTCCAGACATGTACCAGCCCACTGAGTGACCTGTCAAATGACACATTTGAAGCTGCTTTAGCAGGCGCGGGAAGTGTGACTGCTCCCCTCCCCCTCCCCAACCCTTTATAATTTCTCCAGATTACGATTGTGCAGGAACAGGCAGCCTCCATGTCATGGGGCAGATGATGGGCAGGAGACCTGCTGTTATGGCTTCCCCATATTGCCCTCACCTCTGAGAAAGGTGCTGCAACAGTGAGTGACCGTCGGCCCCTGCAGGCCATCCCTACAGGCCTGAGAAAGCCCAGAGCTTCAAGACGGGCAGGGTGCCGGCCTCACAATAACCCAATTAGCAAGACTGGGCAAGGAGCATAATTCCAATTTCCAGATAAGGAAATAGAGGTGGGAAAGGTGGAAGGGTCTTGCCCAGGATCACATGACCCTGCCTCTAAAATGTAAAATGAAATCCAGAGCAAAAGGCAAATTTTTATCCTACTTAAGTGAACAAAGTGCTGTTCAAATACTTCAGGAACAGCTCTTTACACACAACTGAAAAGCTAATTGCCAAATACTGTTATTTACTCCTCAAACTGGGTTAGAAGCAGCACTACTCACTGACACTTTTGTTAGAAAATAACAAAAAAAAGTTTCTTTTAAAAAGTTTGTCCAGCAGAAAAAGCTGACCACTGAGCACAATTCAGATTGACCACGCTTTCCCATTAGCAGAAGTTAAGAGATATCACTTACCCAGAGAACAGCAGTGGGGGACCATCTGCCTTGTTGCTACAGGAGAAATGCAGAGTATTTACTGCTGACTGTGCTCCTCGGAGGACAAACTGTGGTGGAGGAGGGGGGCAAGCCATGACAGGGAGAGAAATCCACGCTTACCTTTTCAAGAAAGAAAAACCAAAATCAGATCTTTATTTTTGTCCATATTTACTTAAAGCGTCCTCCTCTCATAAAGGAAGAGAATTTCTTTCTTTTTTTTTTCTTTTGTCACAGAATCACAAAATTTGAGAGCTGGTAAAGGCCTCATTTCTAAAATATATAAGGAATGGTGTTAAATGTATAATAATACAAGTCATTCTCCAATTGATAAATGGCCAAAAGGATATGAATTTCAGATGAAAAATTAAAACCATCTACAGTCACACACACGAAAAAATGCTCTAAATCACTATTGATTAAAGAAATGCAAATTAAAACAACTCTGAGGTACCCCCTCACACTTCTCAGCTTGACTAAGATGACAGGAAAAGATAATGATAAATGCTGGAGGGAAAGTGGGAAAACTGGGATTGTTGCATTGTTGATGTAAAATGATCCAACTATTCTGGAGAGCAATTTGGAACCATGCCCAAAGGATTATAAAACTGTGCATACCCTTTGATCCAGCAGTCTCACTACTGGGTCTGTATCCCAAGAAATCAAAAAGGAGGGGAAAGAACCCCCATGTATGAAAATGTTTGCAGCAGCTCTTTTGTGGTGGCAAAGAACTGGAAAATAAGAAGAGGTCCATCAGTTGGGGAATGATGAATAAATTATGGCATATGAAAGTGATGGAGTATTATTCTTCTATGATGCTAAGAGAAACAAGCAAAAACAAGAATACACTGTATACAGTAACAGCAAGATAGATGATCAACTATGAAAGACTTGGTTCTTCTTAGCAGTTCAGTAATCCAAGGCAATCCCAATAGACTTTGGACAGAAAATGCCATCTGCATCCAGAAAAAGATATAAGGAGACTGAATGTAAATCAACCCATGCTCTGTTTACTATTTTCTTGTTTGTTTGTTTTTTCCTCTTGTGGAAAATCCCTTTTGTTCCGATTTTTCTCTCCCAACATGATTTATAAGGAAATATGTTAAAAATGTTTTTTACATTGGGAAACAAACAAATAGATAGAAGAAGTCTGACTAGAAAGCACTTAATCTGCAAGGAGAGGGAGGGGGAGAGACGTAGTCTTAATGAACTCCAAGCTTAGGGATGAATCAAACTGATGTGACGAGTGATGTCCTAATGCTTTGAGAGGCATAATTTAAATGAAAACAACTCTGAGACACCATCTCACACCTATCAGATTGGCTAATATGATAGAAAAGGAAAACGACAAGTACTGGAGAGGTTATGGAAAAAGAGGAACAGTAATGTACTTACTGCTGGTGGAGTTGTGAACTGATCCAATCATTCTGGAGGACAATCTAGAACTATGCTCAAAGGGCCATAAAAGTGTGCATACCCTTTGATCCAGAAATGGCACTACCAGGTCTATATCCCAAAGAGTGGGAGGAGAGGGGGAAGGGAAGGACATGTATAAAAAATTTAGAGCCGTTCTTTTTTGATGGCAAAGATTGGAACCTGAGGGGATGTCCATCAATTGGGGAATGGCTGAACATGTTGTGGTATATGACTGTGCTTTAAGAAATGATGAGCAGATGGTTTTCAAAAAGTCCTGGAAAGACTCACATGAACTGATATGAAGTCAAATAAGCAGGACCAGGAGAACGGTGAACACGATAGCAGCAATATTACACAATGATAATCTGTGAATGACTTAGCAATACAACGATTTAAGACAATTCCAAAGGGCTCATGGTGAAGAATACACCTCCAGAGAAAGAAATGATGGAGTCAGAATCCAGACTGAAGCAGATTTTTTTCAACTCTACTTTTCTTTGGATTTTTTTGGATCTGTGTCTTCTTTCCCAACATGACTAATATGGAAATATATTCTGCAAGACTGCACAAGTATAACCTGTATTAAACTGCTTATTGTCTCAGGACAGGGGGAGGAAAAGGAGGAAGGAGTAGAATTTGGAATTCAAAATTAAAAAAAAAACACGTTAAAATTTTTAACTACATGTAATTGAGAAAAAAATTAAATGTAAAAAAGAAGGGTGCATAGATTTCTGGAAATAAAGAAATGATAGTCTCACTAAACTCTGTCCTGGTCAGATCCCATCTAGACTGTTGAATCCAGTTTTACCAGTCACATTAAATTTTTTTTCATTTTTCCAAATACATATAAAAATAGTTTTCAGCATTCATTTTTGTAAAGCTTTGTGTCCCAGATTTTTCTCCCTTCCTCTGTTACTTTCTCCCTTTCCAAGGCAGCAAGCAATATGATAAAGGTGCAATATATGTAAACCTTTTAAATCTATTTCCATATTTGTCATGTTATGCAAGAAAAATCAGACCTAAAGGGGAAAAAATGACAAAGAAAAAAAACAAACAAAAAGGTGAAAATATCATGCTACGATCTACACTTAGTCTCCACAGTTCTCTCTCTGGATGTGTATGGCTCTCTTCATTCCAAGTCTATTGGAATTGCCTTGAGTCACCTCACTGGTGAATAGTGCCATGTCCCTGAGAATTGATCATCACATAATGTTGCTGTTGCTGTGTATAATGATCTGGTTTTGCTCCCTTCCCTCAACATCAGTTCCTGTCAACTCTCCAGGCCTCTCTGAAATCCTCCTGCCAGTCGTTTCTCACAGAACGATATAATTCCATAATATTCATATACTGTGACTTATTCAGCCGTTCCCCACCTGACGGGCATTTACTTACTCAGTTCCCAGTTCCTTGCCACCACAAAAGGGCTGCCACAAACATGTTGGCCCATGTGGGCCCCTTTCCTTTATTTATGATCTCTAAGCCCGGGAGTGAGACTGCTGGATCAAAGGGGATGCACAGTTGGAGAGCTCTTGGGGCCTAGCTCCAAATGAGCAGTTTTAGGAAGGACACCAATAAGCTGAACCTTGTCCAGAGGAAGGTAATGAGACGCTCAGGAGTTAACTGAAGGAACTGGGGCTATTTTAGCTCAGAGGAGGAAAGCTTTAGGGAAGATGAATGAATTAAAGGGAGGGAGAGAGATGGGAGGGGAGGGAAGAGGAGGGGAGACACAGAGCCCTCAGCCGTGCTCCCCCGTCCCTTGGTAAGGCAGGTTTATGATACAAACCTCAGCCGACACATGCTCTATTGCACTCGGGCCCGGCCTTCTCCTCCGGATCCCACACGAGGCCAGCCCCTTGCCTCACAGAGCTCCCACAGCCCAAGAACTTCCAGAAACCCCCCAAGCCACTAATTAGGTGACGACCCTTTTCTGGGGTTTCACAAGTGTCTGCATTAACACTGAAGGGGGCCGGAGGCTCCGGGTTCGAATTTGGACAAGTCCCTCCACTTTATGGGCATCCAGTTCCTCATCAGTAAATGGGCAGGTGTTGGGTGAGGTCATTTCTAAGGCTCCTGCCCAGTCTGCAGCCCAGAATCCTGGGGGCCTTTAACTCATCTTACTGAAAAGCAATCCTCCCTTTGTTCCAAGCCCCCCCATCTGGAGATGGTCCCCCCAGGACATTCGTATGCTCCCTCTTCTCAGGGGGCTGTGCCTGCTCTGAGCCCAGGGCTCAGCCTGGAGCACCAGTCCATCTCAGACCCTGAGTGCTCCTGCCTCCCCCACATGTCCTGTCTTTGCCCCACTTTGTGGAGTCTGAACGGGAAGAGGCCTTTGGTGGCAACAATTGTCCCTCGGGGGTCTCAGTCAAGCGGCCATTTCCCCTGGCTTAAGTGCTGGGGGCCCTCAGGAGGAGGAGGCGAGGGGCCCCGGGTGACACCTGCCCATCTCCTGACAGGAGGCAGCCTACAAGCACATCATTCTGTGCTGCTTTCAAGAAAATGACTAGTTTCTAGAAGGAGGAAAACGGCCATCCCCTAGCCCACAAAAAGGGGCTCTGGAGTGACCTGGAGGGAGTATGCCTGGCCCCCACACCCCTTCAGCGCTCCTTCTTACTAACCCAGCCCTTACCTAAGAGGGCTCCAAAGGGCCTGGACAGAAGCCCCAGGCACAAACAGGCACCTCCAGGAAAGTTGCCCATAAGGATGGGCTCACCCCAGCTAAAGGTCTGCCGGCCGAGGGAGCAGCAAAAAGTCCAGAGAAGCCCCTTTGCCCAGATGGGGAAACTGAGGCCCAGAGCGGGCAGGGGGCTTACAGCCCTGAACTAGTACCAAAATGGGGACACCTGCCTGGGTCATGTGGACTGACCCTCCACCCCCAGTCAGCCATCAAACTGGACTTCCTAAGCTCTGACCGTAGCCTCTACCCCAAGTGGCTCAGGGTGTCCGGTGGCCTCCAGGATCATGTGCAAAAAGCAGCCCGGTCGCACCGAGTCCTGCAGGGACACCCATCCAGGACAGCAGGTCTCCGGGCTCCAGGCATTTCCAACTCCCTCCTACCTCAGTTCAACCTCCCGCCTTCCTTCCTCCAGTTTTGTCACCCTGTGGCCTCCCTGCGTCCTCATTCACACTCGCCCCACAAATCCAATCAGCCTCTGGGCCTTGCCAGCTTGGCTGCCATGACCCCCTCCCCCCCTTCGGCTCATGCTCTCCTTTCCATCTCACCTGGACTACGTGAAAGCTGCCCACCTGGATTCCCTGCCCCTTGACCTTCCTGGCTCTAACCAGGGCTGACCAAGCCCCTCCATTTCCCAATAACGCATCTTCCCCACAGGCTCTGGGTGGCCTTTAATGGCCTCTCGAGGTTTTCTGCCCAGTTTTCCCCTCTTGCTCTCTGGTGCCCCCAAACCTTCCCCGTGCCTGTCCAGGGTGCCATTCTCCTCCCCACCCCTTGGGCTCCCAACTCACAGTCATCCTGGAAGTCTCCCCACTCCTCACAAGGGTCCCCCCTGCCCTGGAGCAGACCCTCACTGCCTCACAGTTGGAGGAGCCGGCCGGCCTCCAGCCTCCCTGCTCCAGCTCGGCCTCCACTCAGCCCCAAAGGGATCTTCCTAAAGCTCAGGTTTGACCACATCGCCCCCCGATCAACAGCCCCCAGTGGCTGCTGGCTCCCTGTGCCTGCAGGAGCAAATACCAGCTGCAGACCCTTCCTCTGGTCATCCCCCGGGCCTGGAAGGCTCGCCTTCCTCCACTCTGACCAATGGCTTCTTCAATCCAACTAAGGTCCCCCTTCTCCAAGAAGTCCCCCACAGCCTTGATTCCAGCACTTCCCCTCTCTTAATGACTTCCTATTCCTCCTGCATGTGGTTGGCACTGTATAGCTTGGTCCCCCATTAGACTGTAAGCTCCTTGTGGGCAGGGACTGGCTTGTGCCTCCTGGTACCAGGCACACAGTAGGCACTTAATAAATGTCCACTTATTGATGGGTTGCTGCTGCCCCCCCATGCACCTCTGTACACACATGTCCCGCCTTTACCTCTCGGAAGCCCCAGACCCTTTCCCGTTGTTAGGGCGGGTGCTAGGGCCTCCCTCCCTCCCTCCCAAAGCATTTGCTGTCTCCGTCAGATGCGCTGACTCTCCATGACCCCACCTGGGGGTTTCTTAACAAAGATCCCAGTAGGTTTGGCCATTTCCTTCTCCAGCTCATTGTACAGGTGAGGAAACCGAGGCAGGTGGGGTGAAGGGCCTACCCAGGGTCCCACAGCTAGCGTCGGAGGCCACAAGATTCCCGTTCTTTTGGCGGCTCCGAGAGGGCCTTTCCCTGAGCGGAAAGCTGATCAATCCTCGATTGCATAAGGAGGAGGAGACGTTCTTCTCGCACACAGACACATGGCGCGCGGTCACACATCTCCGGTCGCCCACGGCACCCCCTCCACATTCCCCCCCCCCACTCTATCCTAAAGCTGTCCAGGGACCGGGAGCACAGGGCCCGATGTGCAGTGAACGTGGGAACGGCTGCCCTTAGAAAGAGCTATCAATATCCATTAGAAGGCCCTGCTTGGCAGGGGAGCACGGTCGCAGAGCGGAGGAAATTTTGCAAAGTCATTCAAATTTTGGCCAGCAAAATGGCGGCGTCATCCCCACAGCCCAGATTTCAATTAATAATTGTCACTTCAAGAATGTAAATGTCAGAAAGATTACCTTCCAACGATTTTTCTGAAGGCCCCAAACATTAAGAGATTCCCACAGGAAAAATCCCAGCCTCTCTCCTATTCCCAGCGCCGTCATTTGCATTTCCCTCACACTCTGAGCCCCAAACAAACTGCTATTAGAACGTCCCCCAGCCCCCGGCCCCAGCCCCCGGCCCAGCCCGCCAAAGCTGAGAAGCAGACAGCTGCAGCGAGGGGATTTGGGGGGTGTTTTTTTAAGAGTCATCTCGACTTTTCTTGTGTATTTACTCTCCAAGTCGCTGAGAGTAGGAAGGAGATTTCCAGGTACATCAGGAATAAATCTCTCTGGGCACGTCTGGCTGACTTCAACGAGCAGGTGCGCAGACATAATTATTATTGCAAAGCATTCGGCACAACCAGGTGTGCTCCTGACCAAATATGTGAAGTCCCTGTTATTCTTTGGAAATTCCTGGCCCACCAGGTGCCCTCCTCCCGAGGAAAGCAAGATGAAAGGACTGCTCAGTGGAAATGTCGGAGCCTCTGGTTTTTGCCCCGCTCCGTGCAGGCTCCCTCCCCGGGCCTCCTTCGGATCGGAGGGTGAGGACAACGGGCGCCCGTGGCCACGCGCACTAAGGCCGGGCCGGCCTGCCAAACCCCGTGCGCCCGGTTGCCGTCCGGCCCTTCGCGGTGGAGCCTCGTGTTTGGGATGCTTATTATCTGACCCCAACAGGAAACAGGTGTCAGCTCCCAGTGCTTCGGGGCTGGTGCTGAGCACCGGGGCCCTGTGGACTCCTCTGGTTCATCCCAAAGTGTCTGCTGACTGATTTATGGCCGCAGGTAACAGAGAAATAGGATGCTGATTAATATGGTAACACATACGTGATATAACAACAAGCATGGTAGTGGGCATCCCGGCCCCCACCGACCCGAGAGCACCCAGAAGCCTCCAGATGGTCAGACAAGGTTTATGGAAAGGCAGCTCTGGAGCTGGGCCAGGGAGGCTGCCCAGGATTTAAATGGGGAGAGAACCCAAGGCAGGAATGAGAGGAGACGGCCTGGGGGGGACCAGCTGACTCTAGGACAGGTGGTCCTGGGAGACAGATGAGGAAAACGCCTCCCACCGACGGGGACTGCGCCATCTGACCTCCACCTGGGCTGAGGGCGGTCCCCTTGCCCCGACGTCTGTCCTGGCTAGACTGCTGCCCCGTGGTATGTCCCAGCAGGAATGAATGGCTCAGCTCATCAGGCCCATTTTACAGGTGAAGGAATGGGCAACGGCATGACAAACGAGTGTATCAGGAACATTACTCTGATGGCCAATTAGGAAGCGATCCCCACAGGCTAGGAGAGAAGAGGAAACCCTGAATGATGAAACCTGAAAGGAGAAGCAGGGAGAAGGCTAACAGAGAGGCAGCAGACTGGACTTAAAAAACAACACTCTGCCTTTATGTGACAAAGGAAAACAATTAAGCCAATGGCAGGAATTTATTATTATTTAAAAAGAAAATACATAGGGAGAATGAATCAGGAGACACACTGCAGAAGCATTATGTGCTCGTGGCCAGCACACATTAATAACATACAACTGTACCAAGATTTTTGGGATCCCTTACGTGTGACATAGTCCCAAGTCTACAAGGAAAAGAAAGCGAGAAATACGCTCAAGTAACCATTAGTGAAGAAGAAAGCATTCTGTATAATAACACTCTACTTTAATTCTTCAAAAGATGAGTGAGTTCATTTGAATCCGTTCCACTGAACCACTGCTGTGGATACAGACTTTTTCTAATGACAGATACTTACTGCGGCTGCTACCCAGCATGTTACTCAACCTTTTTTTTGGGGGGGGGGAGGTGTCTGTTGAGGGTATGTGCCTGGTACTGATATTGTTGGGTCAAAGGATATATACAGTCTTTTTCAGAGTAAATTCCAAATTGCTATCTGGAATGGCTGGATCACAGGTCCACCAACAATGCATTAGCATTCCTGTCCTCCCACACACCCTCTCCAATAATTGTCATGTTCCTTTTTTTTTTTTTTTAGTCATCTTTGCCGATCTGATAGTGATTTGGAATCTTGGAGTTGTTTTAATTTGCATTTCCCTTCACATTATTAATTTGGAGCACTTCTTCCATATGGCTGTGGGTAGTCTGTCTGTTTTCAAGAATTGCTTGTTCATATGCTTGGACCATTTATTGGAGAATTACTTCTTATATATTTTAACAATTCTCTAGATATCTTAGATTTAGATAGTCTGAAAAGATTATTTTCCAACGTAATTGTCTGCCTTCTAATTTTGATTGCACTGATTTTATTTGTGCAAAAACATTTTAGTTTCACGTAATTCAAACTGTCCATTTTACTACTGAGTTCGTTCTCTCTCTCTCTCTCTCTCTCTCTCTCTCTTTCTCATTTTGATCAAATATTCTTCCCCTGCTCCTCTACTATGTTTATGATGTGACCTTTTATCTCTAGATCATATACCCATTTGGAGCTTTCTGTGATATATGGCACAAGGTGCTCATCTAAATGGTCATGTCCTTTCATAATTTATTTATTGGGGAATAATTGTTTGAATATACTTTATCAGAAATTTGTTTCAAAGATTCTTTAAAATCACTTCACTGTTTCCCTTTTCAATCTAAGTGCACTGACTGTATCTGAACATAACCTTTTTCATTTTGCATATCAAAGTTGCCGATTTGATCACTTAGGATCTTTTCTATCCCTTGTCTGGTCAAGAACTCTCTTTCACTCTTTGTTGGGAAAGCAATTTTATTTCAGATGAAGAAACTGGGACCCAGAGAGGTAAAGTTAGTCATTCAAAATTTCACAGGTTATAGGTAGAAGTGAAAGGATTTGAGCCCACTCCACTGCACCCAACTGAATGGCCTCTAAGACTCTTAGGTTCTCTAACTAGACGATCTCTCTGGGTCATAGCTGTAAATCACCACTTGGGGTTTTTCTCCTTTTATTCATGTTCTGTTTTCCCTCTTCTTCTCGGTCATCTCGTTGTCCCTCCCAGGTTTCATTCTAATGGTCTGACTCCCCTCTAACTTGTCACAGGCATTCAGAATTCTATTTCTGTCTTCCCTGGCAATAACAAGCTTCTATAGTAGCAGGAAAGATCAAGACATAAACTCAGAAGAAGACAACAATGTGAACATAGCTACAAGCAAAGCTTCAAAGAAAAGATGCAAACTGGACACAAACCCAGCAAGAATTCTTGGAAAAGTTAAAGAAGGAGATAAAAATGGTAGAGGGAAAAAATGAGACTAAGGCAGAAACATTATGAAAAGAAAATTAACAGCTTAGTCAAAGAGGCACAGAAATATTTTAGAGGATAACATCTCAAAAACCAGCATTTGCCAGATACTTAAAAACAGCACAAAAACTCTCCCTCTCTCTCTCTTTGTCTCTCTCTTAAGACATACTCTCTCTCTCTCTCTCTCTCTCTCTCTCTCTCTCTCTCTCTCTCTGTCTCTTATCTTTCTGTCTGTCTCTCTCTCTTACACACATGCACACACACTCACTCTCTCTTCTCTCTCCTCCTCCTCCTCCTCCTCCTCCTCCTCCTCCTCCTTCTTCTTCTTCTTCTTCTTCTTCTTCTTCTTCTTCTTCTTCTTCTTCTTCTTCTTCTTCTTCTTCTTCTTCTTCTTCTTTCTCTCTCTCTCTCTCTCTCTCTCTCTCTCTCTCTCTCTCTCTATCTCTCTCTTCTCTCTCTCTCTTCTCTCTCCTCGTCGTCATCCTCCTCCTCCTCCTTCTTCTCTCTCTCTCTCTTTCATTCTCTTTTTTCTCTCTCTCTCTCTCTAAAAAACTGAACTGGCCAAATGAAAGTTCAGTCATTTTCAGTCATCAGTTCAGTCATGTCTGACTCTTCTTGACCCCATTTGGGATTTTCTTGGCAGAGAGATTAGAGTGGTTGGTTTGCTATTTCCTTTTCCAGCTCATTTTCCAGATTAGGCAACTGAGACAAATTGGGTTAAATGACTTGCCTGGAGTCACACAGCTAACAAACATCTCAGGTCGGATTTGAATTCAGAAAGATGAGACTTCATGACTCCAATCCTAGCACTCTATCCACTGTGTCACCAGCTGTTCCAGCCAAATACAAAAAGAGGTATAAAAGCTTGTTGAAGAAAGTAATTCCTTAAATATTAGAATTGGGCAAGTAGACGCTAATGACTCTATGAGACATCAAGAAACAACAGAATAAAATCAAAAGAATGAAAAAATGGAAAAATATGAAATTTTTTTTGGGAAAACAACTAACTTGGAAAATAGAACAAGGAGAGATAATTTAAGAATTATTGGGTTATCACAATCAAAAAAAGCGTTAGAGTCTAGATATCATATTTCAAGAAATGATTTAGGAAAACTGCTCTGTTATCTTAGATTCAGAGGGCAAAATAGAAATAGAAAGAATCCACAATTTAGCAAGAAATCTCAAAATGAAAACTCCCAGGAATATTAGAGCCAAATTCCAGAGATCCCAGATCAAGGAGAAAATATTGTAAATAATAAGAAAGAAATAAGTCAAATTTGGTGGAGCCATTGTTGGGATCACATAAGATTTAGCGGCTTCCATTTTAAAGAACCAGAGTTTGGAATAATTCTGGAAGACAAAGGAACTAGGATTACAACCAAGAATAACTATCTAGTAAAAGAGTATAATTCTTTAGGGGGAAAAAAAGGAAATTTAGAGAAGCAGAGGAAGTTCAAGCATCCCTGATAAAAAGATCAGATCTGAATAGAAAATGTGACATTCAAACACAAGACTCAAAGGGTACGTGTAACTTTTAAGAACTTTAAGGAATCTACAAAAAGGGAGACTCAAGGTGAGTCAATTATGTTGGGATGAGCTACAAAAAAAAAAAAAAATGAAAGGGTAAGAAAGAAAGATGCACTGGGACAAGGAGGAAGGGAAATACCCTACTGCCTGCTTTCTCAAGGGGTGGAGGAAGGAACTGGAGGGAATTTGGCACTCAAATTTTGTTTTAAATGTTAAAGTAAATAAATATTTTGAAAGAAAATAACAAAGGGAAGGCAGGGGGGAAGGCGCCACAAAGTAGTGACCACCACATCCGGGGGAAGACGCAGTCCTCTTGATCTCGGGTGGAGTACGGGGTTCAGTTCGGAGGACCACCGTATAAAAAGGACAACGGCAGGCTGGTGTCTACACAGAGGGAGATGCTCTGGACCAGTCACATGAAATTCAGTTAAGAAAGGTCAAGAAGCTGCCTTGTTCTTGGCCTCTGAGGGAAGGACTGCAAATGGGAGTGCAAAGGGACAGAGATGGTGGCTCCCAATAAGAAAGCCCTTCCCCCCAGTCAGAACTTTTCAGAATGGGGACTGGCTGGCCCAGGGGCGATGGGCCAGGAGCTCATCTGGGTACTGTCCAGGGGGCTCTGTTCAGGCTGGATCCCAGCTCTGCTCACTATGCCCTGGACAAGCCCCTGAAAGGTTAACGGCTGAATTAAACAGGAAGCCCCGGGGAGACCCTTCTCTCAGAGGGACTGTGAGGACAGGGTCCAGCACAGAGTCTCCTGGAAGCCAATGAGAAAAGGCACAGGGGCTGAGGAGAGGATAGTGTGGGCAGCCTAGGAAGCTTTCTGGCTTCCATCCACGAGGAGGAGGAAGAGGCCTTTTCTAATCCTCTGAGTCAAAGGCACAAGAACCACCTTCAATTTCCTTGTTTTTTAAAGAAAAATATATGAACTCCAACTTATCAGCCAAATACGATAAAAGCATCAAACAGTCCACGGTATGTGTTTTCTTAAACACTGTTTGATAGCTCTCTTTATATATAATATTTAACCATATCATAACTTAGTGACAACTCAAAGGGTCACCTGAGAAAATACAGCTGGATCTGGAGAAGGGAGTGATTTGACTAGCAAAGTCTGTCCACAGAGAAGTACTTACTCGAGCAGCACTCTAAGAATCAAGGGCCTTCCCTTAACACTGGATGGTTTATTTGTATGTGTGCTCTTTATACAACTTCTTCCTCGGGGAACAAATGTTGAGAGAGAGGAGGCAAAGGCTTGATTGGAAACCGAGAATTTGTTTGGGGAAAAAACCCGCCTCCGACTGCCAGAGCCTCCCAGTGTGAGGTAGAGAGATCACCTACTGCTCTAGGGGCTCTGCTCCTTTTGGGGGGACAGTGGGACTTTATCTTTATCACTGACTCTCCAGGGCTCTGCAAACAGCAGGCACCTAATTAACATTTGCAGATCGGTTCCCTGATTGCAGGGGCCATTGTGTTTTTGTCTTTGTGCCTCCCCCCCCCCCCATGTCTGACAGTGCAAGAAATTAATCCTCTCCTGGTGAATTGACTTTAGAAACAGAAATATAAGTCACGTGGCTGGGAAGCTTTTCGACAATAGTTACAGCTCACAAGTTGGCAGTACCAGACAGCACAATGACTAACCAATACCCCCGAGCTTGTTGCCACAAATCCTCCCCTCCATCTCCTAACAGTCTCTCCTTAATAAGGTGGAAAATACCACATACTGTCTGATCCTGCACTCGAACTGGCTACCACCCAGTCATTAATTATCAGTAATGATTGTCTGCTTGCAAGAATGCTTCAAAACAAAATCAAAGCCAAACAACTGATTCTCGAGACCCTTCTGTGGGGAAATGTTGGCCAGGAGCTGGGTCTTTGTTTTGCAACATCCCAGCCAAGTAACAAAGCCACAGGGTTTCTGGAGGCTGGTGCGAAACCCAGAATTCGCAGCCCTGCAAATGGCTTCCAAGACACTGAGTGACAAAGCAGATGTAGTGCGGAGCCCAGAGTCTCCCAATTCCCCTGATTGGCTGAGAAATCACCGTCTACAGACAAAACAGACACTGGGAAATTCAATCAATCACCATGATTTTATTTGCTACGAGCTACAAGGCCAGTGCTCTGCTAGGCAGTGGAGGAGACAGAGAAGGAGAACTCTCTAGACTTAAACGGAGCCCAAGAAAAACACAAAGGGAGCTCCATGAGAGACGCCCTGACTCCAACCCCTTCACACTCAGATGAGCAAACTGAGGCCCAGAGATATGAAGGGCCGTGTCCACGATCATGTGGGAAAGTGGATGGAGGCGCCGGGCTCTAAGCTGGATCCCTGCCTCCTCATGCGTCCCATGAGCTGCTGGGCCTTTGTCCTCCTGGCCAAGAAGTCTGGTCTGAAGGTTACAAAGGCCCCCTCCCCTGCAGCCTGGGGGATGGTGGGAGCTCAGACTGGGCAGCTGGCCACGGCTGGGGGAGAGCTTGGTGACTTCTGGCGAGCCTCCCCATCTGGACAACGAGCAGCTATTTATCCGCTGAGCATCTTTTCCAGGGTCTGCATGGAGCCCATCCGTGGTCTGGGGGCACCTGCCTGCCCAGGGAGAAAGACACAAATCACTGCAATTCCGAACAGGGCAGGTCAGAAACCTCGGTGGAACCTTCGGGGGGGCGTAAGGCAAGTGGAGAGGGCTTCCTGGGGGCAGCCTCTGAGCTGGGCTTTAAAGCATGGGGGAACTTCAACAGCCCGAGGAGGAAGGAAGACACCCCAGAAGAGGCAGAGGATGGGGAGAAGAGGGGGCAAAGAGCCTCACAATCTCACAGAAGCATGAGGGGGGCTAACTGGGAAGCTAAGGGGGACACACTGGTCTGCTGAGGGCTGGGAATGCCCAGTAAAGGGCCTGGACTGGAGGCCAGAAGCAGCAATCAGAGCCCCCGAAGGTTCTTAAGCAGAGTATTGAAAAGAGTGGGCCTGGGTCTAAGAATCCTTATATTGGCAGGGTGTGGAGGGGGCCTGCTGGGGAGACCGACAAAGACAACAGGAAAAAGGAAGAAGGCCGTCCCAGCCTCCCACAGAGGTTTCAAAACTCCCCGAAGAGGGTCAGTAGGAGAAAGAGGAGCAGGCGTTCTTCCAGCCCTGGTCAGCACAAGGGGTCAGCAGAGTCCGAAGGCAGAGTCCAAGTGGCCAGGCTGGGCTGGGGAGGCCGGGGGAGCCTGAAGCTCCAGCTCTCAGAGGGCGACTGGGGCCTGGAGCCATAGAGCAGGGCAAGGAGCACTCATCCAGGGCAAGAACCTTCCACAAAGGGGACAGATGCTGGGGCCAGCCTATGAGTAGATTTGTGACCAGTTATGTCCCCAGACCCTGAACTAGACCCCAGGAACCAGCGAATCTCAGCCTGATGGGCAGAGGCCAGACCACCGAGGATGCTGCGAGTAGGCCCCTCACTGGCCTGCATGGCTCCTTAAGTCCTGGAAGAACCCGGGACTCAATGCCCAGAGAAAAGAGGAACAAGATCCTAGACAGATTATCCCCCCAGGGGCTCAGATTCTAGTCCTGACCAAAAGACCAGGAGGTGAGAAGGGAAAAATGAGAAAACACGACAGAGACAACCACGATCAAGCCATATAGTTCTCCCAGGGACACCCGGACAGGAAGCCCAGGGGAAGAAAGGACAAGCAAAACTCCAAACAAAGTCACAACCTGGCCAAAAAGGGGCTGAGAAGTCCTAAAAGAAACATAGCAGGTGGTCAAGAGTGACGCTTAAATAAAATGAGAGTTTTAGATAAAGAACTGGAAAAGAAAAGAGAGCTCCAAAGACTCAAAGCTTTAACCTCCCTCCAGGAGGAATCAGACAAGATAGAGTGCCTACAAGTTAGTTATATCCTGATGGTCCTAAATCAAGAAAGAAAAGGGAGGGGGGGAAAGAATATCCTAGATTGGTCAAAGGAGGATAGATTACACACACACATATACACATAATCACAATCACACATTCACATCACTCTAAAATTCTATTCAACTCAACTTCCTGGCAAACAAGAAGATATGGGAAGAAGAGAAATGGAGGGGTAAGAAGGTGGGTAGACTGAGAAGGAATCAGGCAGAAGCAAAACAACTTCAACTTGGGAAGTAAATAGACTGTGGCGGGGAATAGGGGACAGATTGGAAGAAAGAAAGGATACAAAGCAGGGATCACAGTCTGGGTGAGAAAAAAAGGAGAGGAGCAAGGAAATAAGAGAAGGCTGCATCAAGCACCGAAGGTGCCTAATCTTCTTTGTAAAGAGGAGGAAAAAGTAAATGAAAGCGGACAGAGAGAAATACACAATGTTCATAACTATGAATGTAAACAGAATGAACTCACCAAAAAAAAAGAAGGCAGCAGACTAGAATATACAGTAGCATCCAACAACCTTCAGTCTATAAGAAACACACTTGAAACACAAAGATTCACAGAGAGTCAAAATAAGAGTCTGGAATAAAATCTAGTATGCTTTATATCAATTTAACCCAAACTCTGATAAGCAGGAACAGTAATCACATGCAAAAAAAAAAATAAGACAAAAGCAAAAACAACAAATTAAACACCAAAACAGAAATTCTGAAAATAAAGATCAACAAAACTGAAAACAGGAATTTGACTGAATTTATAACAAAACCAATAGCAGCTTTTTTGAAGGAAAGAAAACAGATAATTAATTGGCTAGTTTGATAGAAAGAGGGGAAGGAGAGAAGAGGGAGAGAGAGAAAACACAACAAGAAAGGAAAAATAATTATTATAAACTATTTTGTGCAATTTTATATAAATAAAATTGATGGCTTAAATGAAATAGCCATAAAATATGAAATACTCGTATTATCAGAAGAAAAAAAAGTTACTTAGAAAAACCAATCCTAAAAAAGAAATTGAACAAGCCACAAAATACTGAAACCAGATGCATTTACAAGTGAGTTCTACTGAACATTCAAAGAACAATGAATTCCTCTTATTTTATAAACTGTCTAAAAATAGGAAAAGGGATCCTATGAAATTCCATTTATGATAGCCTTCCTATATATGACAAAAATGAAAAAACAACTGACCAACATCCCTAATGAATGCAAAAAGTTTAAATAAAATATTAGCAAAGCAACTATGGCAACATATAAGGAAGATGATAAGCTATAATAAAGTTGATACCCATAATGAGTGATTTTTTTCCACATTAGGAAAATTACAAACATAAAAGACTTCGCTAATAACAAGGTTAATAAGATCACAATTATATCAACATATGAAGAAAGACTGGATAACAAAAATCAGCAGGAAGGGATCGAGAAATTCATTCTAAATAACTTGAGAGTTTAGCTGCCAAAGTATAGACAGAAACTATATTAATACAACTGTGAAAATCTTTATAGAAATAAAGACAAACCTGAATTACTGGAGAATCACTAATAGCTTATGAGTAGATTAGCTCAATATAATAAAAATAATAATACTATCTAAATTAATTTATTCATTAAGGTCCAAACTGAATCAAATCACCAACGGATTACATTATAGAGCTATAAAAATAATAAACATTATCTAGAGGAGCAAAAGACCAGAATTTCCAAGGACATAATGAAAAATAAAAGTAGAAAGGAAGAGAAGCTTCTTCAACTTATACTACAAATAAGTAATTATCAAAAGTATTTCGTAATGATTAACAAAGAGGTTGATCCATGGAACAGATTGAGTAGACAACATACAGAAGTAAACAGAGAGCAAGAATCTTTGATAAAGCGAAGAATCCCAGCTTGTGGGGCAAGGACTCATTATTTAACAAGAACTCCTAGGAAAACTAGAAAGCAAGTGGCAGAAATTAGCATTAGACTAAAATCTCACATCATCTTCCAAAGTAAGTTCTCAAAAGATATGTGACCTACATAGAAAAAATTACATCATAAACAAATTAGAGCAAGGAAAAAAAAATAGCTATTCAACTGTGGATTGAACAACTCCATAATCAAAGAAAGGGTAGAGGATCACAGAAGATCAAATAGATGGTTTTAATTTCATAAAATTGAAATGGTTTTACACATTCAAAACCAAAGCAGTTAAATTAGAAAGCAAACAGTTAATTGGTGGGGGGGGGAGAAACAAAAATATTTTGCAACAAGTTTCTCTGATGAAGGTCTGATATATAAGGTATATAAAGAAAAAATTAAAATATATGAGAACAAGTGTCATTCCTCAATAAAGAAACAATCAAAGGATATGAATAGTGAGTATTCTCAAGGGGAGAAATCTAAGCTAATAAGAGCCAGATGAAAAAATGCTTCAAATGATTATAATTAGAAAAATAAAAATAACTCATACAGCAAATTGACCAAAGATGACCAAAAATTTGACATCAAAGACGGCCAAAAAAAGAAAATCACAGACGTTGGAAGAGTTTCAAGAAAACAAGCATACTAATACCCCGTGGGGAGAGCTGTGAGTTGGTTCAGTCATTCTGAAAAGCAATTTGGAACTGTACTCGAAAAATACGTAAACTAAGCCTACCCTTTAACCCAACAATACCACTATTAGGTCTATATACCAGAGGATCAAAGACAAAGGAAAATGACCCATACGCACTGAGATATTTATTAACAGGAGTTCTTTTTGCCCAAACACATTACGAATCCAATTGTGCTGTGAGAGATGACCAAAGGGACAGTTGGAGACAAACCCATCAAGTCATGTATGAACCGATGATGAGCTTAGTAAATAGGACCTAGAGGACAATTTGTATGATAACAACACCATGGAAGAAGAGAACTTTGAAAAACTTAATTTAGATCAATTCAATGATCAACCATGATTCCAAAAGGGCTGGTAATTAAATGCATCGTGAACTCAAGATGCAGAATGAGCCCAAATTTTCAGATATGAGCAAATGGAGACTTATTTTAACCATCTAAAATTACAGGGTTAATTTTTCTTTCTTTCAATTTTATAAGGCCTTGGGGAGGAGAGAAGATTTGTGGAAATGCTCATTTTATTTGATTTTTGTTACGTTCAGATGAATAAAATTTAATTTTAAATAGAAAACCCCACCAAGTCCTATTAAGGCTATTCTAATAGTTCAGGCAGTTAGAAATGAGGGTCTGTCCCAGGATGGGAGCAATGGGATTAGAGATAAGAGGATGGGTGTGAGTGAGAGCCATTACTCAGGCAGAATTTATTATTTATTAGTATTAAAGGTAGATATTTAAAGTGCTTTACATAGAATCTCATTTGATTCTCACCACTCTATGAGGAAGGTTCTATTAACACCATTCCCATTTTACAGATCAGAAAACTGAGGCACAGACCGCCCAGAGTCACACAGTAAGGAAGAGGCAAGATTCAAATGCAGGGCTTGCTGACTTTGGCCACACTCCGCTAGCCCCCTCACTCCATGTGGGAAGAGTCCAATCTAAGATGAAGGTTTCACACCGGGCAGTCAGAAGGAGTGATGGTATCAGGGACAGAAATAAGTCCACAGAGGAACAGGGCAGTGGGTCATACGGTCAGGGACAGCTTCCCGAGGCGGACTGAGGAGAACGAGAAGAACAAAGGGGGGAAGAGAGAGACCTGGGCCTTGGTTACCTTTGTTTTCACCAGCACCCGGAGAACATAACTCGCCTGACAACCATCTCCAATGGAGACAGCACCGTTCCTGATGGACCAAAGCATGTAAGCGAAGAACCGGCTGCCCAGGGAAAATGTCCCATTTGCCCAAGTGCTAAGAAACATTCCAAAGTGTGGACTTTTTAAAGACTTCGAAGACATGGTTTTCCCTGTGAAAATCCAAAATCTAAATACAAAGCAAACTAAGAATTGCCCAGCTCTCATTTGGGACCCTGTGAGTCAAACATATGGATCTCATTGCCACTTCCATGTTTTTAGTTGCTGAAACCAAAGCTATTAATCAATATGTAAAACCCATAAATGAACATAAACATTAATCATTCTAATACTTCCCAAGTGTCAGATGGATAATCTTTTTGGAGTTTTCCGCCTGACACACTTGCCTTTAGCTACCAGCTGGCTGACCTTTTCCAGAGCAGTTAAAACACCGGCCGGTGGGGGCTACCTCATAAACACGTTGCAAAGGGCCAAAGGGGCCGCTGTGCTAAAGCCCCAGATGGGGGCCCCGAGCTCGAGCAAGTCCCCTCCGTGCTCGGGATCGTGTGTCCCAGCACTTGCTTTCCATATATCAGGCTAAGGCTGCATGGAAATGAGGCTTCAGCCGATAAAATTGCAGCACTGTATAAACAGGTTGATTTTGTAGATTAAGTTCTAAGAGAGCCAGCTGTCTGGCCTTATGAAGCCATTAATTGCCTGGTGAAACATACTGATAACATTATGGCTAAGCTGCTCCTGGTTCAAGGGAAAAGGCACACACTTGGGCCGTGCAGTCCTTCCAAGAAAGAAGGCGCCGGCGTCCATCCGGCTGGGGCACAGGCGGGCAGAGGCCAAAGTTTCTGGGAGAGCCAGAGACGGCGCAAAGGGGCAGAAAAGAGCTTCCTGCAGGATCTCCCTTAAGCTGTGCCTGTCGGGATTAGGGCCGCATTCGAATGTGCACCTTGATCAGTCACTGCGATCCAGCAGCAAATCGGTCAGTCCAGAACCAGGCACACGCTTGCACTGCCCTGCTGGTGGGCAGTGGGGCCTGTCTGGCCAGCCTCCCTAAGGCCCAGGCTCCCCAACATTGTGCAGGGCTCCCTTCCTCCCCCAGGCCGGACTGGCTGGCTAACTGTGCTCTCAAACACCTCCCTGCTCACTTTTCCAGCAAGGATTCCCAGAATTCATCCTGGCTTGTACGTACCAAACCATTCCAAAAGAATACTGCTGTTACTAGGAATAAGGTAATTTCAAAGTGATGAAATCAAATTCTCCTCCATTGTTATCCCCAAACTCCAGAGAACAAACTCCTCAAGTTGCTACAACAACTGTAATGGCTCTGGCCAAAATGATGCATTAGCAATTAAAGACTCCATCGTTCCAAGCAATTAAAATAAACACTTTATTTGAAAACTAATTAATTCTAGCTACATATTTTTCCCATGACAATATCCTATGATTACTTGACTTATGATGTCTAATTATTCTTTATTAATCTAATTTAGCATAATCTTATTATGCTATCTCATTTGGCCCTGGGCCAGCAGAGATGCTTTCGCATTGCCCACTTCTTGCGCAATGCCTAATTCTGGAATATCAGTTACAACACCAGCTTTATTTATTTGTCTGTTCTATCTCTTGTCTTGTCTTCCCACAGGGCAAAGGAACATGCAACTTAATCCACACAGAAGAACATCTTTATTTTTGTTCTTCAAAATGTCAAAGTGAAGCTCATTTCTTTCCATTAAAAAAAAACCGGGCCTCCGATAGGAAACAAATAGTAAGAAATCTTTAAAAACTGTGTCCCACAGGGTGAGAAATGGGGCAGATCCCATTCGAGGACCTTAGGATTCACATCCGTCACTCTGCAACTGTTTTAAAGTGGAGATGAGCCTTCAGAGCCGGGCCTTCTGAGCTCCCAGGGTCTAGACAAGCTTCCTTCTCCGCTCCTGGCCTTGACCATGGAGAAGCGAGCCCATTTATGGAACGTTTCCCTGCTGACCAAGGGCTGTACACTGTCTGGGTGACCATGGCTCCAAGCCATATTGAGGCAAGCTATTAGCTGGATAATCTACATCAGGCAGCTAGGAGTTGTTACATTCCTAAAAATTGTAAAACAGAAGCCTCCTGTTTGGGAAAAACAACATAGTCTACTTCAGGCTTCCTGACATTGGCTTCTGGGAAAGCACACTGGCCTTGGAGTCAGGAGAAGTGGCAGTCCAGAGTCCCGGCTCCATCACATCTCGGTTATGGCAGAGATCAATAACTTTGCCCCCAAGGATTCCAATTTCCCTGAATCTCACAGGATGGTTGTGAAGAGAGCATTGTGGGAATAGGAAAGCATCCTGCCAGCATCGGCGCAAGCTTTAGGGAGGCCCTTTCTTCTCACTGTAACCCACATGGCCAACTTGCACTCGCCCACCACGTTCCAAGCCTCTTCTGGCTTTCTCCACCACCCGAACTTTCACTGCTCCAGCTGGTGCCCAATATTGACCATTTCATCCGTTGGTCTTTATCCCACCAGGAACGCTCAGCAAGCCACCCGTGCGTCTGGGGACAGCCAAGGGAGAAAGAGTCCTCAGTATAAATTACTGGGAAGTACACTTGTTAGTCCCACTGAGTGCAGAGAATGGCTTGACCACTGTGGTTTGTAAATGTTACTGTGCTATGGAAATTACAACGAATTTGCAAAAAGTTGGGAAGACTTAAATGAGGTGATGAAGAATGAAGGGAACAGAAGAGAACCAAGAGGAAAAGATACGTTGCAAAAGCACAAGCTGACGACATAAAGGAAAATAACAGTGAAAAGCTTTGGAATTCTAGGGAGAAGTGTGGTCCAGTGAAACAGGGCCTTCTAGGTGCCAGGCACTATGCCAGGTGCTGGGGGCACAAAGAAAGGTCAAACGGTCCCTGCCCTCGAGAGCTCATGATCCAACAGGGAGACAAACAGGTACCCACAGGACAGTGAGAGGAGACAGGAGGGCTTTCAGCTGTGGCTGCAGATGGGCTCCGGGCTGAGCCCTGGCTGGCCTGATGGGAGTCGAGAAAACTTAGGAGGGGAGAGTGAGGAGGGAGAGCTCTCGTGGCATAGGCGACAGTCCCACAGGGGCGGGGGGATAGTCCCACAGGGGACATCCCCACAGGGTAAGGGGGACAGCCCCATGGGGGAATGGGGGACAGCCCCACAGGGCCAAGGGGGACAGCCCCATGGACAGTCCCACAGGGCCATGGGGGGGTGCCGTGGGGACAGTTTGGGAGAAAAAGAAAAAGCGCAGCAGAATGGGGCAAGGCAGCATGTAGGAGGCGGCCCGGAGCTGCCCTTTGAGGGGGCACCGAAGGCCCCCAGAAGGCCCCAGGGTTAGGCTGACCTGCCACTTGTTCACTATGTGAGCAGGGACAAGAGAACCTTGGCAGACCTTAGTTGTAAAATGAGATATTTAGATGAGAAGGTCTTTCCCTCCAGTCAGATGCCACAATTCTGAGGTGATTGTGAATCGCCAGGAAAACACATATTTGTTCTGGATGCTGGTTCTAAAGAAGGGGAAAAAATCTAAAGATTTCTAGAAAGATTCAAAGAGAGGCCTCATTTATTTATTTATTTACTTCTTTATTTATTCATTCATTTATTTACTTATTGCAAGCCAAATGGGGTTAAGTAACTTGCCTGGGGTCACACGATTCGAACACAGATCCTCCTGTTTTCAGTGCTGGTGCCCTATTCACTGCACCATCCAGCTGCCCCCTAAAGAGAGATTTTAGGAGAACTTCCTAAAAAGATTTAAATGTGTATGTTTCTATTAGCTGCTAAGCTAGTGCGTGTGAAGCCCTTCGTTGGCCAGCCACAAGCCAAAGGAGACTTGACCGGGTAGGTATTTCCACACTGGTGTGCCTACCTCGGGCCAGCATTCTTTACAGATTAAGTGTTCAATAAATATTCGTTAATGAATGACCCTCAAACCTCACCAGCTGCTAGAACCGCCCTTGCAGGCAGACAGAGACTTGTGTAGACACACCCTGCTTGGGCAGGATGCCTTTTCCCAGAGACCTTCAAACTTTGTTCAAACCAACAAGCATTTATTAAAGCTCCTACTAAGTTCTGGGACACAAAGGTGGAATCAAAGGCCCCGTGTGGCCTCCAGAAGGTTACAATCTAGTAAGGAAAACGAGCCGGATCCATTACTGGGATGTGGATTTGAAAACGCCACAGGGAAAGATGAAATCCCAAGAAAACTGCTTCCCTGTGGAACGACATTCCTACTTAAATGATAAGATTGGTTCAAATTTTGTCAAAATGAATTTTTCCAAGTACAAGATGCTTTCAGGCATGCAGGAAGCTACTGGAGAAAAAGGCAAACGCGGCCTAAGACTCCTGGGCTCTCCAAGTGCTTGGGGCCCTGAGGGAGCCCTCCCCATCCCTTTACTTCCCCTCCCCACTTCTCCCCCTCCTCTTTACCTATCTCTGACAAACAGGAGAGGGGAAAACTGGGCCCACAACAAGGAGGGGCACATGGCTGGGCTGGTGTTCTCCACTCGTCCCCATGGTTCTCGGTGGAGGCAGAGAAGCCCTGGATTAAGAAGTCTGGGCTTGGGCACAGCAGGGCACACACTTCGCTACCCTGTAGGGGGCCATGGGCTGAGCGGGGCCTGAAAACCCTTTACAAAGTATGAAGGATTATACAAAGAGAAGGGCTCTGTGCTTCCTTCTGTTGCACTTTTCCCTCCGACTGTCCACAGCCAGAGCTGTGGACAGCTTTCCCAACACCTGACTCACACAGAGCCCCCATGCCCAGAGGCCCCTGGAGCCGCCCCCTTACACTCTGCCACAGCACCCTGGCTCAGGCTCTGGTACACAGAAAGTGCTTAATAGGTGTTTTCCCAAACCTCCCAAGCCTGCAGGGTACATGGGGGTGGGGGCAAAGTGACCCAGGTGGCTGAGGGGCCGAGGGCCTCACGTCCTGGCCCCGGGCTGGAAGGACGTCCGGGATGTGGCCACAAGGACCCAGGAACTACAGTGCGCACTTAGTCCTAACTCTCCACTGAGTCACTGGGAGGCCTTGGGCTTAAAAACTGAGCTCTTCAGGCCTCAGACTCTGACCCTCCTCGGGTCACATGGCTCACCGAGTTGGCGACAATCGATGAGACGACGTCTCTGTATATGGCAGAACAGTGAGCAGATGAGACCGATGGCTACGAAGCCATGTAGCAAGCCCAGCACGCATTTATGGGATGCTAAGGTTTGCAGAGCGCTTCACGGAGGCCATCCCATCCACAATCTGGCAGGCAGGTGCTATTATTATTCCCATTTTACCAGTGAGGAAACTGAGGCACAAAGGGACCTGCCCTGCCCAGGCTCACCCAGCTGGGAAGTATCTGAGGAAGGACTGGAACTCTGCTCCCTCCCCCGGACCACCCAACTACCTCCAACTATAACAATAAAATTCTTATATAATCAAGTATTTCTGGCTTATGTTTTATCTTCTTCTCTGTGTACTTTGTGAGGTTGAACTCAGTGTCGAGATATGAAAAAAGGCTTCCTGGCTACTTCCCCCTCCAGCATCATATATTGGTTTACATCAAGTACTTTCCTTTAATTGTGATTATTTTTCAATTGAGCATGCTACTTTACACACCATGCTTTGGCTGACAAAGCCCAAATAGAAGGAAATGGTTATTTGGATAAGTCAAGTTATCAGCTGGCAGATCAGTTCTAAAGGCCTAACTGTGCTGCAGAAACATGTGAGAGGAGCCCCGTCAAATACAGCAGGCCCTGAGGCTCAGACTGCCTGGATCCCGTCGCTTAGAAAGCCTGGGTCCCAGCCCCGAAGCTCAGATAGCCTGGGCCCCGTCGCTCAGAAGGCCTGAGTCCCAGCCCTGATGCTCAGACTGTCTGGGCCCCGAAGCTCAGAAGGTCTGGGTCCCAGCCCCAACACCTGGGCTGCCTGGGTCCTATCCCTTATACTTGGATTGCCTGGGCCCTGAGGCTTGGACTGACTGGGCCCTAACACCCAGACTGCTTGGGCCCCAACACCCGGACTGCCTGGGTCCTATCCCTTATACTTGGATTGCCTGGGCCCTGAGGCTTGGACTGACTGGGCCCCATCGCTCAGAAGGCCCCAGCCCCAACACTTGGACTGCTAGGCCCCGAGGCTTAGACTGCCTGGGCCCCTGGGAGCCCAGAGGCTCCAAGAGAACTGCCCTCCCAAGTGCAGATTTTAAATTCTCCACACTCCCAACGTGGGCATGTGAAGGGAGAAGCAACGCCCCCACAGAAAGGCCCGAGACCAGCCTAAGAGGAAGCAGATGTAGCAAGACAACAGAAAAGGGCCGTCCGAAGGGAGATTTGTCATCCCCGCGTCATTCTGTCCACACAACCTCCATCCGCGTCCTCCTGTCTGGCACGTCCCAATCGCTGGCGAGAAATGATGTCGAGGGGCCGCCGGCCTGGGGCATCTCTCGCGTCTCTGTCTCCTTTCTTCCGGGGGCACAGGGGCCATAATCGATATCAAAGGCCAACTGAAACCAAACGCCGGCTGGACAGCATCATTCTGAAGCAGGAACCGTGTGTCCTACGGTACCTGAACTTGAACTCCCAGCCTCGGAATGTACTGGGAACAGCCGCACATTGTCCTGCCTCTGGCACTGGCGGGAAGTGGAGAGTCAATCTTTCAGCAGCTCTTCCAGCTATGTCATTTTCTGACCAAATTCATTAGGAAGACATTTCCCGGCATCATTATCTCAAACCAGAAAATCCAGATCAAAGCACAACAATCTTACAGCACGGTAAAACTGGTATAAATATTTAACCATTCATTAAACCATCCCCTCTGTGAAGAAGATAAATAACTTAAAAAAACACACAGCCTATGAGCCCATGCTCATAACACATGGGTAACACAAGAAAGAACATTTATGCGGCACCTCCTGCATACAAAACTTTGATAAGAAGTAGCCCCACATTCGCTTGTAGAGTGCATTGTGCAATTAACCATCTCTATCTATGTTAGCAAAAGAAATAATGATAACAACTTCCACATCAGATCAGATTCCTACTTTGCTCTAAGACACGCAAAATGCTTTTCTCACAACTACTCCATGAATCTTTGAGCAGGGAAGTGACCTGTCCCTGGTCACTCGGCCTGGCAGTAGCTGTAACCCACCAGAATCCAGGCTCCCTGATTTCCAAGCTAACGGATGCTCCTTCTACCATCATATAGAACAGCCGGGGTCAGATGAAGGGAAATCAACACACTTAAATATGGCCCATCTGAAAGTCAGTTGGTGTTCTCTGGGACAGGTTTAAAACAATCTTTCCTAAAATATTCTCTCCGTTTAAAGGTTATTAACCTAGATGGCTTTAACGAGCTCCTTCCCATGAGCTAACCAGGAAAACGGTGTTGGGGTCTGGGCCGGCTGACTCGAGGCACCCGGATGAAGGAATGGAAACCGCTGACGAGCCGTCACGACGGTCCTGCCAAGGAACAGAAGTCCCTCCTCAAAGAATGAAGCCGCTGTCACTGCTCAAGATTTATACGGTACCTTTCCAAAAGGAGCTCAAGCACGCTTGCTTATGTATGAGAAAAAGTTAAATTCCAGATTAAGAAAACAAATTAAATAGTACAAGCCTGCTGAGATATTAAAGATTCCTATCTCATTACCTGCAGCTCATGATCATAAAAGACTGGATAAGTGATAGTCACTGCCAATAAAAATACACTATGCTTTCCTGTTCAGGCACCAGTGTTGAATTTGCTTGGTCTCACAGAAATCCTCACTTGGCAAAGAAGCAACCAGGAAAAGTCAGAGCTTCCAGCACTGAAAATGTCCTGGGCATCTTCCCGCCCCATCCCGGGTGCTTCTCAAGCCAAGCCCGTGCAAGGAGCAGCCCCGGCCCCATTCTCCGGTGTAAACATGGGGAGGACGAGAACTCGGGGAGAAAACAACAACAAAAATCTGCTAGTCGTGCCTAATCAATGCATCTGAGAGTTCAAAGCAGATTCACCATCCATAATTCAAACTTTAGAAAGAAAATAATTTATGGCGGATTAATTTCGCTATTTTGAATCAAAGACGTATTTCATAGCTTCTTTGCAAATCCCGTATATTGTCAGGATCCTTTTCCCCTTTGAAGACTTAGTGAATGATTGAAGCTTCTCCTTTCTGAGAAACAGATAACACAAGGCTGGTAATCTGACTCTAAGCCACTGGATAAAGGCAGTTTGTTTCCTCTTAGCCCATCTGTCAACACCTCTTCAGTAATTAGTCCTAATTATTACAAAGGGCTAGCCTCCCATTCGCATTATTAAATCAGAAATAGTATCATAGCCAGGTATCTTTCAACGCCTCCCAGGCTGGCGACCTTCGATTTCATTGACTCTTCCATCAGTATCCGCCTTTGGAAGAGCCGAGGCAGTAATTTTAGCATCAGCTTCAAAGATGCAGATCCCACAGAAGAATTCCAGGGATGCACCGAGAAACACACCCAGCTCGTGAGACGGGAGCGCCACACCACTCTCATTGTCCGGTAAGGCCCAGGGACGCCGCGCCACCCTTCTGGGGCTTGGAAAATTCAGCTTTTACAAACAGGAGGAGGAGAATTCTTAAGAAGCACATGAATCTGTCTAAAGGTGGAAGACCCCAAACCAACAGGAACGTGGGCATTTCCTCTCTCGTTGGGTTTCCAAATGTCACTGACCTTACTTAACATTCACGTGGCACTTCGTGTCACTCACTAGGTCCGTTCCAAGCAAGAAAGGAAGAACAGTCATTAAGAAAGCAAGCAATCGGCTAGTATTTATTAAGGGCCTCCTGGGTGTCAGGCACTATGGAACAAACACAAGTTTGAGGAACAAAACAATCCCTACTTACAAGACATTTCTATTCTAAAAAGCGAGATAAATGTGCATATAACTCTTTGTGTGTGTGTGTGTATATATATATATATATATATATATCTCACAGGACTATGACCTAATAATACAAATATATAGATATACAAAGTGATATATATCTCTATAGATATATATACAAAGAGATATCTCTCTCTCTTTCTCTCTCCCTCTCTCTCTCTCTCTCTGTCTATATATATATATATATATATATATATATATATATATATATACACACACACACACAAATATAAAGTGGTATATATATAGATACACAAAGGCAGTCTGGGAGGGAGGGTACGAGCATTGGGGGGGACTAACAGGCCAGACTTTATGCAGAAGGTGGGGCTTGAGCTGGATCTTCTAGGAAGAAGACTCTATGAGGCAGAGGGGAGGGTGAGGAAGGAATATTTTCCCAGAATGGGATGCAACCAGTACAAAGGCACAGAATATTATATGTGGGAGCTGGACAGAAGGTCCAGTTGGCTGGACCACATTGTGTAGGCCTTATATCCAACAAAGCTAGAAAACAAGCAGGGGCTAGGCTGCTTAGGGCTTTAAAAGCTAAATAAAGGACTTTGTATTTGATCCGAGCATCAACAGGAAACCAAGAGAGTTACCTGACAGGGAGTGACAGGGTCAGATTTGGAAAATGGCCTTGGCAGCCACGTACAGATCGGGCTGGAGCAGGGAAAAAGCCAGCGTAATACTCTGAGAGGTGAGACAAGGATAATGCTGGGACAGGAATGGCAGCACCTTCAACTGTTAGAAAGAAAGGGAAGGTTTCACAGAAAGGGGAATGAGTCCTGTCTTAAACACACTGAGTTCTACACGTCTCCTGAAATATCCAATGGTCAGTGGAGAGAAGGGACAGAAGCTTGGGGGAGAGGCTGGGACTGGATATGGAGAGCTGGGGGGGGTCATCTGAAGAGAGATGAAAGTGCAGGAGATTACTGAGAGGGTTTAGAGCAAGGCCCTGGAGTAACAGTCACAGTCAGGGGCAGGGTATGGATGGGGAGTCTGCAATGGAGGCCGAGCAGGAGTGGTCCCAGAGGTAGGAGGAGAGAGTAGTCGGCGGCATCCAAGGCAGCGGAGGGATCAAGGGCAAGGATGAAGGCTGGAAATCATCATGGTAATTAAGAAACCCTTGGTCACTGTGGGGAGCGGTCCTGGGGGAAGGACGGGATCAGACGCCAGCCACTGAGCAACAAAGGAGAGGAGAGGAAGCGGGAGGGCTGAATGCCAGGCCCGTTTCTAGGAGTCTGATAAAGAGAAGAGCGACCCAGGACACATATAGACAAAACTTGAGGAGATGGTAGAGACTAGTAATGTTCTGTTCAGGATGGGGAGACTTACGGGTTTCAAGGCGGCAGGGCTGCTTCATCTGTTAAATGCAAGGGATACAGCAGATAAAAGGTGTCAAGTCCGGCCAAATCAGATTACAATTAGATCGGGAAACGTTTAGCAAAGCAAATAAAAATGCAATTCAAGCCAGGGAATGTTCATTGGTGGTCTCCTAGGCCAACATGAATTTGACACCAGTGGCAGATGACTTCTGGGGTCCCATCCTGTGCTAACATCCTAGGGGTCCATGAAGATGAATACACTTGAGTTATATAATTGCTTTTTAAAAAACAAATATGAATGTGCCCCATTTTAATGTTAATGTGGGGCAGCTGCTCTCCCCATTTGGCTGACCAACAACCTGACCACTCCTGAAATCCTCAGCCCCACGGCTGGGGAGAAGGAAGAGAAATGCAGAAGGTACAGAGTGATCAGCAGACCCTAAGCAAAGAGGCCACATAGGATCTGACCAGAGTTTGCCAGAATCTCAGATTCAGAAGACTCCATGGGAGATGGAAGGCAGCAGCGTTCAGTAACAGCGGTAGTCCCCAAACCAGGGAGTCAGCATGGAGAATGGCAGGGCAATTAGACTCTGAAGAAAAGCAGAAGGCACTGGCAAGATGACATCTTGTCTCATGATTTCGGGCCCAGGACAGTATCCTTTTATGGCCACCTCCCTCTGCCACCCCCTGCTGCATTCATGGCCCCGTGAGCGCCAAGGCTTGAAATGAGTGCCAAGGCACAAACCAGCAGCCATCTGTCATTTCAGTCAGGTCTGAGGGCTGAGACATAACACTCATTAAGACATGAGCACCCTGGGAACACAGATACCAATGGGCTTTCCAAACATCATTGTTAATTAAAATTTATATACTCATGGGGGAAGGCCTTGTGCCAGACCAATCAATTAAGCAGCATATTAAAATGATTCCTGCCCAGAGGTATTGATCACCGCTAAGGGAGAGGACCACCAAACGTCTCAGAATAAGGTCATCCTTGGCAGCTGAGCCATAGGAATTACTGATGGCATTGCGACTCCGGCCTTATTATAACAGGACAGAGGTGTACTGGAATGGTGATGTTATCCCAAGGATGTTAAGAAACAGATGGAATTGGCAGCTAGATTACAAAAGATAGGAAACGTTCGTTGTCCAATTAGCCGGTGACATCCTCCAATAGGAACCCAGTGGGAAGTAAAATGGAGGTGCCAATCTGAGGCTGAAAAGGGAATTCTTCCTGCTCAGGATCCTGCAGGAACTAGGACCAGCTAACTCCAAGTCCAGGAGCTCAGGGGTCCCAGGTCTCCCCCACTGAACAGCAAGGCCGGGGGGGGACTTTCAAGACAATTTGGGGCAGAAAAGGTATCAGCCTTGGGCACCAAGAGGCTGAGCATTGAATCCCCAATCTTTTTATGTGAGTGACTGGGGGGTCTCTGTCTCCATTGAAGACTTCAACTCCAGCCTAGTCCATCTGGCCTGTAGAGAGCCCCCAGCTCTGAGCTTGGAGCCTCATGGCCTGAGAGTAACAAATGTTTGTTGAATGTTTTCAAGTTTTGTCCAATGGCAAAAACCAGTAATAACCACCCCTGGTGAATTTGTTTTGGAGAAACCACCCACGAGGGGGGCTACCGGAGAGCAGGCACATAGACGCGTTCTTGGCGGAATTACGAATGGGCCGACCCGGTCTGGAAGAGGACATTGGGAGGGTACAAGAAAGGGGGCAAAATTCTCTGACTCAGCAAACTCACCCCAGGCAGTCAGGTTCTCCAGAGATAAAAGGTATGTCCACTCAGCATCGACCCCTTTTTGTGCTGGGCGTCTGTTGAGCATGAGATGGTCAAACAGCGCAGAAAAGCAGGCCGGAATGTCACTGGGCTGTGAGAAAGGAGGACAGTAAGCTCGTATCCACATACAGTTATAAACAAACACAAAAGATACAGAACCATAATGGAGGAGGCCGCGAGCAGCTAGAAGGGACTGAGAAAGGCCTCCTGCAGGAGGTGAGGAGAGAGCACAAGGAGCGGAGCCAAGGGAACAACAGGCCCAGGAAGGTGAGGGGGCTCAGCAAGGTGAGTCCTGAGGCCGGAGTGCATGCGCCCAATGGGGAGAAGGGAGCTGGAGTCACCAGCCTGGGAGGGTCTGCTCGGGTGACAAGAGAGACAACAGTCAAAGGCCTGCAGGCCTCGAGTCAAAGAGCCGTCCAATGCAGGTAACTTCCAGGACAGTGTAGACGAAAACCTATGACACAGGCCCTAAAATATAGGAAGGACAGACTACCGGCCAGGGAGCTCGTGTGCCCAACAAGGACAGGTCAATATGTGCTGGGATGGAGTCTTGGCAGTCTGACCAGAAGGCCGAGGAACGGAAAATCTGACAAGCATGAACTAAGTACCTACTGTATGCCAGGCTCTGCGCTAACTCTGGGGGTACAACAAAAGGCAAAAACACTCTTAGAAACCTCACGGAGCTCATATTTCAGAGGGGATTAATCTTGACAACCTCTAATCCGACAGGAATTCTATCAGAAAGGGAAGTGGAGGAGGGGAGAAAATGGGTGATCTGTGATCTGAAACGGCTTCTCCACTAGGATGGGAATAAGTAACAGTAGTCACAGACACACTATCAAGAATAGTTACAGAGGCACCCAGAGGTTCGAGTGACAAAAACTTCCAGATCCCTCCACCTCCTAGCCCCCTCAGCGCCCACTGGTCTATGATACCGGCTGCTGGTCGGTCTTCTGCCTCAGGCCTCTCTTTCTGGTGCATCCTTCACTCATGTGTCAGATCTTCCTAAAGCACCACGTCCCTACTGCCCATCACCCCATAAAGTGCGGTGGCTCCCCCAGAAGCAAGGACAAAATCCTCTGCTTGGTTTTTAAGGCCCTTCACAGACTGCCACCCGGCCCACCCTTTCCAGTCTTCTTGACATCCTCTGAGCCAGGAGCGGGGTATACCTGAGACTCCTTGAATGAGACACACTGTCTCCGGACTCCAAGCATCTTCCCTGGCAGGGTCCCGTGCCAAGCACTCTGTCCCTTCTGACCACCATTTTCTGGCTTCCTTCTGAGAGCTTTTCCCAGTCCCCGTTATACTGGCACCTGAGCTCTCTTGATCAGCTCCATTTTATCTTGTCTCTGTATTTTTGGTTACACATTGTAGCCCCTCTGAGCGCAGGGACCAACTTTTGTCTTTCTTTGTACCCCCAGTGCCTAGCACAGTGCCTGGCACATAGTAGGTGCTTAGCCAATTCTTGTTTGAGTTGAATTAATGAAAGAACCAAAATGTGACTTCAAGGCACCATGAAAAACCAGAGGGATGAGACTCATTATGGGACATTTGGAAGGCAAACCCATTCAGAGAGACAGAGCAGGCAGCATAAAACTAGATCCCTATGAAAGGAAACCTAGAAAAATAGAGTTACAGGGGAAGATGGGAGACAGCAGTGGGTAGAGTCAATCACAAACACTTACTACATGCCTCCTGGGTGCCAGGTGCCATGCCAAATTCTGGGAACAACAAAACCCGTCCCTCTCTCTCTCTCAAGATTCCCCATTTCCCTTGAGAGCCCCACCATTCCCCCAGGCTCCCCATTTGACAACCAGGGCATTCTCCACCTAATTCTCCCTCTTTTCTCCTTCCACAGTGCCCCTCATCCCCCAGTTTAGGCTCCCGTTAGCCAGGCTGTTGCAATAGCTTTCTAACTCGAATGGTCTCCCTCCTTCGAGTCTCTCCCCACTCTGATCCTTCCCACACAAGCTGCCGGCGAGATTTCCCTAATGCAGAGACGTGACCACGGGGCTCCCCTCTCGATAAACTCCACAGCTCAATATTCTTCAAGGCTAAAGGTGACACTCCTGCAGGGAGCTCTGGAGATCTCCCCTGGCCCCAAACACGCCTTCCCAACAGTTGCATGACTTACCCTCCTACCCAGACAGCCCAACCCAAGAGCTGGAGAGCGGATGCCCCAGGGGTCATTCCCCACCTCCCAGTCTTAGCTCTGGCTGCCCTTCATGCTTGGAACGCACTCATTCTTTCCTCACCTCTACCTGCGGACTGCCAGGACTTAGCTCTGGTGCCATCTGCTTAAAGCTTTTACTGACTCCCTTCCCGGCTGCCCCAAACTAATTATATATCTACTATAGATAATATCCTACCCCCAATAAGGTGGAGGCCCCATGAAGCAGGGGACGATTTATGTTTCTTCTATATCTTCCGCACCCGGCAGTCACTGGCACATAGTAGGCACTTACTAAATGAGAGCTGGTGGACTATTCTTGTAAATATTTTGTGGAACTGGGAATCTGACATTTCTTTATTTGCCTTCTGGGAGTAATAAGGCATTTCTTCCAGGAATCCTTCCCTCCTTCAGACGCTTTGAAACTTGCTCCCCCAATCCCCACAAAACCATATGGCCCGAGCTCATGTGTGGGTATTTGCTCTGGTTTCTACTTTCTCATGCAGGACCTAAGCCTGTGATGCCAGAGTCTAAATATAGCAGCTCCACTGTCCCTGCTGGTAAAAAAGAGTTTCTGAGGAAAAAATAGAGATATACTGTTTGCTTTTTTTTCCACTTCTCATTTACATGTTGTCCTCCTTCTGGTTTCTGCCTTAAACGTCCTTGAGGAGACTTTCCTTAGGTGTTTTGCCAAGCTTTCTTTGATCCCATTTCTCCCTCCATTGCTCTTGCTATTCTATGAGTCAACATGGCCCTATTCTTCCACCATTTCTCCATCCGTAACATTTTACAAATGAGTTTATGTTCTAAACTGGTGTTTCTCTTGGCTGTCAACTCTCTGCTGGCAAAGAGATGAAGGGTTTTGCTGAGTGAGGTGGTTTCCAAATTCTTTTAGTCTCTTCATCACAGTGACTATTTTACACTGGTTAAACTTCTTTAGGAAATGGTTCTAAGGTTTTGAAGTCTGTTCATCCAACTCCTAGCCATTTTCCAGAATCAACACTTGGTTTTCACATGATATCTTTTAATACCTTTTAGGAATTCTCGAAGTTGCACGTTAACTTTTCTATTTATTCCTGTCAGTAGCAGGACTGTAAAGAGTCAACAGATTTGGGAATGGCCCCTACCTTTACAGTGAGTTGTTTTTTGGCTGTTAAGATACCGTTTAAAGCATTTTTAAGTCATGCTATGGGGTGCTCCCCTTGTCAAGGACCTCTTCACTCTATACTTGATCTCTACGGGGACGATGCTTCTGTTCAAGTTGTGATGACCGAAAAAAAAAAAAAAGGAATTGTCTCTGATGTGACCTTGACCCTGCAGGATTCTGTAATCCTTAGCCCTGGCATTAGGCTCGGAGCCCTAACAATGTTTTAAGCGCCAGGCAGGGGATATCCTAGTGGTTACCACCAGACCTGGAGGCAGTGATCCCAGTCAAAAGCCCTTCTGGACACTTCCCAGCAGACTCTTTCCTGATGTCTGCCTCAGTTTCCCCAACTGAAAAAAGTGCCTTCCTCCTAAGTAGTTGAGGATAAAATGATTTAATGTGAGTAAAGCATTTAGCACTCTGCCTGGCTATAAAAATGCTCCCCACCATCATAGCTAAACTACTTTGGGAAATGTTGAGGTAACCTCATCTGTCTATGTACAATAGAAGCTTTATAATAGACTTTTACTGCACCAGAAGGTTAGTAAGTTGCTCCTGATGCAACAAGAATGACTTCTGAGAAGAATACAAAGAGCTTCCCAACTGTGAATCAGCATCACTGGCTTTGCTGGGGTCGTGTATAAGCAGAGGGGTTTGTACTCTTATTTATTGTTGGAATATTAAGAAATATAGATATGCAATTGGATTGCTTGCTGCCTAGGGGAAGGGGTGGGGAGAAAGGAGGGAAAAATTTGGAATGCAAGATGTCATAAGAGGGAATGCTGAAAATTATCCATGTATATATTTTGAAAATAAAAAGCTTTAAAAAAAAAAGTTGTGATAACCGCATTAGCCCCCTGGATACCTTAGAATCAGCCAGAGTCAGGATAAGCAAAAGTCCTCGGTCTTTATTCTTGGTCTTTAGAGGCAGGAGTGAATTGGATGGACGCAGAATCTCCACGACCTCTCCTCTTTGTCTCCCACCCAGAAGTGACCTGGCTAGTCTTACTCCACTCTCTAATCCCTTCTACAATTCTCTGTATACACCAATTATCGAGCCAGCACAGGATAGTGGAAAGGGCCATTTTCCAAGCATATGCTTATAGAATATTGTCCAATCGGTAATTAGCCTTAAGTTGTCCGACCTCAGTGCATTAACTCAAGAGTTTCAGCCCTTTACGTCAAGCCCCAAAGCCTCTGGTCTTACATTTCTCACTCTTGAATCTTGATTTTGTCATCCTTTCCTTTGCACTATTCATCAAGAATTCAACCGCGTGTAGCATTAATTTGACATGTTACATCAAGTTCTTTACAGAATTTCCATCTTCTGTAATACTTTGTTGCAGCAATTACTTCCAAAATGAGGCTTTTGCATGTGTTCAACATGAGCACTGTGAGAGAGAGGACCAAAGAGCCTCTGGACCAATGTTTCTTGCTTGGACCAGACTCACAATAACGTGGCCTCTTTTATCCACAATTCCAAGCAGTCCCTCTGAGTGAGCTTTCCATTTAGGGATCATTTCCTTTTGTCTTCTCTCTGATCTATTTGCAGGGAGATTGAGATTTAGGTAGAATTCAATTCCTTCAGCGGTAGAACAAGATCACAGAGCTAAGAGAATGCTTACAGACACTTCTGCCTCTCTGCCCCGACTTTTAAGAGAGGTCATACAGGCCTGAGGTCGAATCTAATAAAATAAAAGTGAAGAGGGATAAATGTCATCTTCCAATTTTGTTCGAAAAGAAATCAGTGCCATGAATCCGAGATGGAGGAGATGTGGCTGGACATTCATTTGGATACCATCCATTTTTTAAAAAAAATCATGGGGTTGAATTTGGAGCTGGTTCATCAAATGGTGACTTAATCAACACCAAACATGATCTCTGAATAAGCACCTTCTTGACTTATCAGCTACATTTGACACAATTGGTCTCTCTCACCTCCTGCACCTTCTCCCCTCTGGATCTTCAGACATCCTCCTCTCCTGGTTCTCCTCCTACCTGTGTGACCGCTCCTTCTCAGTCACGTTGGCTGACATTATCCAGGTCATGCCCCCTGATTGTGAGAGTTCCCCAAGGTTGTGTCTTATGTCTTCCTCTCTACTCACTCTACCCTCTCTCAGAAATCTCATTTGTTTCCATCAATTTAATTATCTCCATTTATATCTATATCTCTATATCTATATGGATAAAGATATACAGCCCCAATGCCTCTCTTGAATCCAATCCTGTATCACTAGCCGCCTAGTGAGCATACACCAAAGGGGATGCAACTCAAACACAAGCTGTCCAAAACAAATCATTAAAAATCTATTTTCTTTCAGATTTCCCTATTTTTAGCGAAAGCACCAAAATCCTCTCAATATTCTGGGTACATAACCACAGAATTAGGCTGGCTTCCTCACCCTTCCTCATCCTCCATATCTAATGAGTTGTAAAATCTTTTGAATCTACACAAAATCCCTTAGGTTCAATGTTTTCTCCCTATTCCTATAAAGACAAGTTTAGTTCAGTCCTTCCTTAATTCTTATCTTGATTATTCCACCAGCCTCTTAACTGGTCTCAGACTCTTAGTCAAGTCCAGTAGCTTCTAGTGCCTCTAGGATCAATTTTAAACTCTTTTGTTTCATTTTGAAAGCCCCAAGTAATTCAGTCCCAATCTATCTTCCTTGGCCCAATTAAACATTATACAATTTGGGATTTTGCCCAAAGGACTATAAACCTTCCTACCCTCTGACCCAGCAATATCACCACTAGGTTTGTATCCCAAGCAGATCAAAGGGGAAAAAAAAGGGCCCATAGTTACCAAAACTATTTCCAGCAGCTCTTTTTGTGGTGGCAAAGAATTGGGAATCAAAGGGAAACCTTTGATTGGGGAATGGCTGAACAAGTTGTGGAATAGGATTGTGATGAAATGCCGCTGGGCTAATGAACAGGATGTTTTCAGAACAATCTGGGAAGTCTTTACATATAACTGGGGGAAAATAATTTTAAAAAGAGGAAAACCTGGGAAGATTTATATGAACTGATACAAAGTGAAGGGAGCAGAACTAGGAGAACACTGTCCATGGTAACAGCAATATTTTAACTAAAATCAACTGTGACTTAGCTACTCTGATCAATACAGCACTCCATGCCAGTTCCAAAGGGCTTGTGATAAACAAAACAAGAACGGATCGCTCCTGAGTGCAGACTGAAGCAGATTTTTTTCCTTTTTTTTTTTTTTTTTTTTTTTGCTTTTATTCGCAAGGGCGGTTAATGTGGAAATGCTTTGCATGACTTTGTACATGTTACGGGTTATCGTATTTCTTGCCTTCTCAGTGGGTGGGGGAGAAAGTGGAGGGAGGGGAAGGATTTGGAACTGAAAAAAACAACTTAAAAAAGAAAAGAAAAGAAGACATAATTACTCCAAGACTCATAACATGTGACCCAGTCTTTCTGGGCCAGTCTTTCTTTTCCTTATATTCTACACCCCGTCTCTCCTCTCTGGGACTTTGGGGGCCATCTTCCATGTCTGAGAATGCCCTCATTCTCAGGAATGCCCAAGAGATTCGAATCCCTTTCTCTCTCCAAGCTGCAGCTCAAACACCATCTTCTCCACAAAGCCTTTCTTGATACTTTCTCAGCACCTGCAGTGTCTCTTCTCTTCCTTAACTACCCTGCATTTATTCTCTTTATATTTCTACACATGCTGATATTCTTCCTTTTCGTGTAGGAACTGTTTCATTCTTTGCCTTGTGTCCTCAGTCCTGGCACCCAGTAGGTGCCTAATAATGGCTGATCCAATACCCCCAAAGGGCCTGTGATCTTGGGGTGCATAGAGACAGGTACCAGGGCCAGACCTCGGGTTGAGGGGTGATGGTCATACCACCGGGGGATGCTGGGTGAGCTTCTGGCTGCCACAAGTCACCGGCTGGAGACCATGGAAGGACGGCAGCCAGGAGGACCAAGCTCATGTTATCAGAGAATTCACTGCAGCTGCTGTGCCTGAGGAGCCTGGGGGAGCCTCTGTAGGGGGCTTTCAGGAAGGCAGCCGGGCCTGTGGAGCCGGGACTGGAGCCCTCTCTTCTCAGCCTGGGCTGGGTCTGTATGCTGAGAGCTTGCCCCAAAAAGCTCCCTGCCCCACAAGGCTTCCTGCCCCAAAGGCTCCCAAGAAAGACCCAGCGTCCATCGCTTGGCAATGAGGACCTGTCCCAGGTACCAGCAGGTCTGCTTCTCTTCTTCCGAGGGTGCTCTAACCTTCCTTGTGGCCACAGGACTTTCCACAGTCCGAATTCTGTCTTGTTTGCTCATTTTTCGGGCCATTTCTTGGCTTTTAGCTCTGCCCGAAAGCTCCGGGACTGTTTGGCAGTATGACCCAGGGAACAGTGTTTGCCTCTCTCCTGGTCTGAGTGAGCACCCACCCCCTTGTCTGCCCTAGAACTGTGCTCAGGGTCCCTGCCCCTATAGCCCGCTTCGCCCTGGGACTAAGACCAGAACCTGACTCAGATCTAGGACAGACAATGGAGAGCCCTGCCCCCAGGGCCAGCAAGGGGGCTCCGATAAAAGTCTCCTCCACTCGCAGTCCTCAGGGGGCTGAGAGGCCGGGAAAGCCCCCTGCTGCCCCTGATTCAGTCACCCGGGCCTGCTCCTGGTTTGCTGGGGCCAGGTCGGAGCCGGGCTGGACTGTGCTCCACTCTCCCTCTGGTGCCACAGCTTTTCTGCCACCTCCTAAGTTGTCTCAGGCTGGGAAACTGCTTCCCTCCGACTTTCTGGGGTTCTGTGTTTGGAGCCATTATTTAAAGGGGTTTGGAGGGGTCTGAAGAGAGTCCCTGCCTTTCCTCCACTTTCTTGGCTCAGCCTCCTGAAAAGAATCCCTCTTATGGCAAATGTGGAGAGAGAGGAGGGTAAAGGAGGGTTCCAGGAGCTGAAGGAATGCCCGGGGTCCCCAGGAGACATCCTTGGAAGGATGGCAGAGGAGACGGCCCTTCCCCGAGGCGGGAGGTTGCATGGGTGGCAGCAAGCACATATTAAGCCCACAGCAGCCGTGCCGAGCAGAGTGCCTGGGCGTCTTGGGGCTGGGAGGGACCCCAGGGGCTCTCCCTTCTCATCTGTGCCTGAACAAGAATCCCTTTTATAATACCTCTGAAGGATAATCCTCCAGGTATCCCTGAACACTTCCCCTTACAATCAGATCTCTCCAGAAAACAAAGGGCTTGATCCTAAGGTGGTCTCTGAGACCCCTCCCATCCCACAATCCTAGGATCATGTGCCCCAGCCAGGGAGAACAGAGCTGGGGGTCCTGGAAGGGACCCTGAAGCCTCCAGCTCACAATGGAATCCCAGAACAGGGATTTCCTGTAAAATTCTCCACCAGTGGCCCTCCAGCCCGGGGCCAGGGACTCCACCAGCCCCAGCGGCGGCCCATTCCACTTTTCAGCAGCTCCAATTGTTTGGAAGGCCGGCTTTATGTCAAACAGAAATCTGTGTCTGTGTAACCGCCACCCATTAGTGCTAGTTCTGACCTGTAGGGCTAAGCAAAACAAGTCTAATCCCATGACAGCCCTTCAAATCCCAGGAGACAGCACTCCCGGCCCCCATTAACCTAAGTCTTCCCTACTCCAGGCTTAAAGGCCTGATCCTTGGGCACAGATTCCAGTCTGCTCCCTCTCTCCCAGAACACAATGCTTCCCAAGCCCCGGTGTCCAGCACTCCACAAGAGCCCTGGGCACCACGTCTGAAAGAAGGCCTTCTGCTGGCAATGAGAAAGGTCCCGCATAGCCCAAGGTCTTGCTGATGAGGGAGCTAAGACACAGGCAGAGGGAGCCTCTGACTGGCTCAGGGTCCGGCCGAGTCCGGGAGCCTCTGACTGGCCCAGGGTCCGGCCGAGTCCGGGGGCTACTGACTGACCCAGGGTCTGGCCGAGTCCAGGGGCTCCCCTGCAGGCCACTCACTCTGGCTCCTGGTGCATTGGCCTGGAGGCAGTCACTTGGGGCAGTGACCTCCTCTCGCTCATCATGGTTCCCGTCCAGGCTTCCTTGTAGTGGCTGGGATTCAGTCATGTCCAAGCCATTCCGGGCAGTCAGTAATAAAACCCCCGAAGCCCTTAAAGTGGGGAAGGGGGCACTGGCTTCAGGAATCATGGCAAAAAAAAGCCAGCCTGCTTAGTTTCCTCAGATGTAAAATTGGGGTGGGGGCCGGAGGGTGGACATGGGAGCTCCCAGCCCCATCATCCTCTTACCCAGGAATTCTTTCCCATAGACAAGAGCGGATGGGGGAAAGGGACCTGGGTTAGGAGCAGGGGTGGTGGTAAGGGGGGAGCCAGAAGCCAAGGGCCAGCCCAAGGAGGGGGCGTCAGGTGTAATGCTGCCTGGCACTGCAGATTGAAGCTGATTTTTCAGGAAACACGCGGGACCCCCGCGTGTCCTGGAAACCGCCCCACCGGGCCCTCCTGAGCAGTGTCTAAGCAACGTATTCAGAGCTGGAATAAGGATGACGGCTTCAAAAGCCACAGAAGGAGATGCCCACGTTAAACAGTCAGTCCTGGGGCTTTACGGTCACTGAGTGCTAACGAACCGGGACGAGGTCCTTCCAGCATTCCCAGGGCCTAAGGCCCTCTGGGAGCCCGCAGTGGTGAGTTCACAAACGTCAGGGGGGCTTTTCTTCCCTTGTCTGGCTAGGAGTCTTAATGGCAGAGGCGGGTCTGACGCTGCACAAGGAAAGAAGGGTTCCCACAGTCCCTGATGTTTGTAGGCTACCAAGGGAAGTGGGCTCAGGAATAGTGAGTTCAAATCCTCACTAACTCTGGGCAAGTCACTTCACCCTATCTACCTCAGTTTCCTAACTGTAAAATGTGCTGGAGAAGGACCCAGCAAATCCCTCTAGAATCTTTGCCATGAAAACCCCAAACGGGGTCACAGAGAGTCGTAAAATACTATTAAAATAAATGAAGTAAGAGTAAAAAGTATATAAGTATATACATTATAAATAATGTATAAAATACACATTAAAAATTATGTGTGTATATATATACATGTGTATATATGTATATACATATGTATATATGTGTGTGTGTGTGTGTGTGTGTGTGTGTGTGTGTGTGTGTGTAAAAACTCTGGAAGAAAATACTGGAAAATTGGAGTTCTGGAACAAAGATTTGGAAGGAAAATGGACACTTCAGTATAAGAGATACAAAACCTTACTCAAGTAATAGAGCTTGAAAACAGAACAAAAACAAAAACAAAAACATCCATGAGGTGACCAGAAATACTGAAATAAAAACCAAAAGTTTGAAAAAAATCATAAAGAAAACAAGCCATCTCCTCTTATCAAAAACAATTGACCTGTAAAACTATTTTAGGATAAAACAAAAAGTCTGAGAATCATTTGACTCCGTAAGAATCATCTTAAATAAATGAAAGAATAAGTGATAAATAAATAGCCACAAGGGGACAGAATCACTGAAAAAAGAGGGTGTCCAATAGTTCCATAAAATTGCTAAGGACTAAGAGGACACCACTAGATTGAGAAAGATGCAGGAGTACCTCAGGAGCATCCAGCCAACTGTAACCTGAAAGAACTCATCTCCTACTGTGCCTGACCAGTAGCTGTCCAGCCTCTAATGGGGGGAGTCGGCTACCCCTTAACCTCCCCTCCCCAGCAGCTTGTCTCATACCTGGATGCGCTAATTGTCAGAAATCATCTCTTTCTTCCAAGTCTATATTTACCTCTTTGTGACAACTCCCACCCACTGCTCCTGGTCCTGCCCTTTGGGAACAAATCTAATCCCTCATCCACATGACGCCCTTCAAATTCTTGAAAATATAAAAGAAACATAATAGGATATGATGGAGGGAAAGCTACACCTAACAGTCATAACCAGGAATGTGAATGGGATGAACTCACTTACAGAACAGAGGAGCATAGCAAAACGAATTACAAAACAGAATCCAACAATATGCTATTTACAAGAACACTTGAAATGTAAAGATTCATACAGAGTTAAAATAAGGACTTGGAATAGAACTCCTCGGGTAAATCCAAAAAAGCAGGAGTGACAGTTAATCTCAACAAGGCAAGAAGGGAGAAGAAGAGGAAGAGGGATAAATAAAAGAGAAAAGCGGGAAAAATATATTATGCTTAAAAGCATCAACGATAATGAAATAATGTCAATAAAACATACATGAACACACACACAAATTGGCATAGCATCTAAACACTTAAATAAAAAGTTAATTGAACAACAGGAAAAGATAGCAAAATAATAATTCTTGGGGACTTTAATGTACCCCATTCGGACTTAAACAAATCTAACAAAAAAGTTAAAAAAAAAGAAATATAAAATCTGGATTGGATTTTAGGAAAGTGAATGACAGACCTCTGGTGACAAATAAAAATATATTTATTTCTTAGCTTTGTAGTGCAAAAAGTAAACATGTTTTGCGGCATAAAAATGCATGAGCAAATACAGAAAAGTACAGAGATTAAACATGATCCTAACCATAACATAACAAAAATGATAATCTAGAAGAATTGAAAAAAACAAACTGATTTAAATGGAGACTAAATAATATAATCCTAAAGAATGTGTTGGTCAAAGAATACACTGTAGAAAAAAAAATAACAACTTGTGGGATGCGCAAGCGGAAAAGCTGTCTTTAAGGGAAAATTCATGTCTAAATACTTTCACCAACAAAAGAAAAATGAAACAGCATGAATCAGGAATACACTTAAAAAAAAAACTATGAAATGACTCAAACACAAATAAACATAAAAATAAAATATCTGAAAATCAATAAAAACAAAGTTAAAAAATAAAAATTAATTATAGATACTGGGCGGTTTTTTGGTTTGTTTGTGTGTGTGTGGGGGGGAGGGTTAGCAATCTGGATTAAGTAAATTATCCAGGGTCAACAGCTAGTAAGTCTCTGACATCACAATTGAACTCAAGTTCTGCTGACTCCAGAGACAGTTCTTTGTAGATAGATAATTATTATACTACTTCCCTGTCTCAGTTGTTTTTCAAGACTAAAAAAAAAAAAAACAGATGATCCATTAGTTAATATGATTAAAAAAAAAAGATAGGAAAACCAAACTAAGATGAAAAGAAGGAAAAAAGAGAACAGATGAAGAATAAGGAATCTATTAAAAATTATTTTGTCCAAATATATGGCAATAAAATTCACCCCTTCAATCAACAAACATTTAAGAATCTATTATATGTCAAGCACTATACTAAAGGAAACATAAATATTAACAAAAATGTTAAAAACTACTCCTATACGTGGCTCTCTTCAACAAAGAGATGATTCAAACCAGTCCCAATTGTTCAGTAATGAAGAGAGTCATCTACACCAGAGAGAAGACTATGAGAAATGAGCATGACATAGCATTTTCACTCTTTTCTTTCTTTCTAGATTCGATTTTTCTTGTGCAGCAAGATAACTGTATAAATATGTATACATATATTGTATTTATCATATACTTTAACATATTTAACATGTATTAGACTACCTGCCATCTAGGAGAGGGGGTGGTGGAAGGAGGGGATAATTTGGAACAGAAGGTTTTGCAAGAATCAATGTTGAAAATTTACCCATGCATATATTTTGTAAATAAAAAGCTATAAAAATAAATAAAAACTACTCCTTTTAAACAATTATATTTCTTATATCCAAACCAGGATAAGATAAAACAAAGAAAGACAAACCTAAAACTTGCTGTCTCTGAATGGAGACAAACAACTCAGTTTTACACGAAAACAAAATCTAAAAATTGTACCAGAATCAACAACAATCAAGAAATCAAATGAGAAAATCTTGAGTTCTTTCATGCCAGAAGTGCACAAAAAGCCAGCCAGAAGTCCCTAAAGAATAGTACATAACAGGTAAATAATCCTTTCAGAGACAAAGACAATTATGGCATGCAAGGCTCTGTATCCAGAGGAAGGAAGAGTGGAAGCCCTTCTCAAAAAAGCCTCATGGAAGGCAGAATTCCATTGTAGGGAACATTGGAAGCAACCAGTGAAGTTGTGGCAGACACCCTGGGCTCAAGGGCTCTAAGATCCCTTTGCATTCTGTCCTGAGAAACCAAAACAGCCACTGAAGAATCAGCCTTCTGGACCTCAACAATCTTGTTGGCAGTGGGGTTATCCCGGAAAGGTAGAGGTGACATAGATACAGAAGGAGTAACAAAAACAAAGCAAGTAAGCAGAGCCTGGGCTGGGCATCAAACCCCAATTCTAGAGAAAATTAAAAAAAAAATGTGTGTGTGTGTGCGCGCGTGCAAGCGCACGCACTGCATATAAATAATATAAATACCTATATAAATAATATAAAAATATATAAATAAATACCATAAAGAATGATTGTGGACTCAGACACTTTCTAGAAGAAGAAAGTAATTCCATAACAATAGCAAGAAGACTCAAAAGAAAAAAAAAGACCTCTACAAGAACTACATCAATATCTAGAAGAGATAAAGTACAAGAAAAAAAAAATGAAGCAAGATTTGGAATAAAGAAAGGAAAGGAAAATAAATAATGTAGGACAGAAACCTTAACCCAGTAATGGATTTCTTGAAAAACAGAATAGTCCAAGTAGAAATCAATTCTTTCAGAAACATTAATATTAGAACAAAATGAAAAGACTAAAAGAAATAGAAATAGACACTTGCTATTTAAAACAAACAAAAATACTCCCAACCTGATCAAAAGGCTAGGCCAAAGGGAGATAATTTAATAATCATGGACTTTCTGCAACCTATGATTTAAAAAATCCTAAATCCTATATTTCAAGAAAACATAATCAAAAACTTCCCAGATCTATTTGGATTGGTTGATAAAGTGGAAAAGAAAGAATTCAACTACTGAATGAAACCCTGAAAAGTACTAGGAATATCAGCCAAAATCCAGAGTTCTGACAGCAAAGAAAAAATCCTGCAAGCTTCCAGAAAAGAGTTCAAATGCCTCAAAGAACTATAGTTAGAATCACATAAAACCTGGCAGCTTCTACCATAAATGAAAGAAGATCTTGGAATACAATATTTTAAAAGGAACAAGATACAGGCTAACAATCAAGAAAACTTTTCTTACTAAGCTGAATATAATCCCTGGAGTGGGGATTGGGGAGTGTGGCAAATGGACCCTTAATGGGAATATGGCATTTTATCAAGCATTTCTGATGAAAAGAAAAGAGCTCATTAGGGATTTTGAAATGCAAACACAGAAGGCAAGAAAAACCTAGAGCGCTAAATTTTGAGAATTTAAAGGGAGCTATACAATGATATAATGCTAATAATATTTTAACTGAGTTTTTTTATGTCATGTTTTTTTATATCATCATAGTTATCCCCAGTAATCTTCCTCCTGCCAGAGAGCCATCGGAAATAACATTTTCTAAAGATTAAAAAAAATGAACACAGCTGATAATTGCACTGAAAAACTTTGAAAACATAAACAATGTGTAGTTTTCCAGCTCTGGGGATTTCCTGCTCCTAAGAAGATATGGGTTGGGATATTTTATCTCTTCATTCAAGTCATGCTTGATTATTAGAATTTTGATACATTCACTTTTGAATTTTGGCATGTGGCTGTTTTTTCCATTTATATTATTGTGGTCACTGTGTATATTGTTTTCTTGGCTCTGCTGAGTTCATTTCTGCATTAGTTTATGTAGCTCTTTCCCTGCTGCTCTGCATTCACCACTGATACCATTTCTTATAGCACAGTAATATTACTATACAATCATGTACTACAATTTGTCCATTCCTCAGTTGATGGACATCTGTTTCTAATTCTTTGTTATCATGAAAACTGCTACTATAAATATTTTGTTGTATATGGAAACTTTCTTCTTATCAGTGGCTTCTTGGAGTATGCAAGGGTAATGGACATTTTAATCACTTTATTTTCATAGTTGCTTTCCAAAATGGTTATACCGTGGGACAGCTCCATCAATGATATATTAATGTGCCTATAGTTATCATTCTACAAACCCTGCAGCATTGACTACTGCCAGTTTTGTCATCTTTGCCAATTTGCAGGATGTGAGGTAAAACCTCAGGGTTGTTTTGATTTGCATTTCTCTTATTATCAGTGATTTAGAACATTCTTTTATGTCGTGGTACATTCGTTGAAATTCTTCTTTTGAGAACTGTTTGTTCATCTACTTTGACCACTTACTTAATCAACAAATGCCTACAGTCATATTATATTTACATGTATACATGTGTATATAAATATATATGGTTTATATAACTTGGATATCAAACCCTAATTTGATAAAGAAATTTGATACAAAGATTGTTTTCCCCATTTGACCACTTCCCTTTTTATCCTATTGCATTAATATTGCTGTGCAGAAAGTTTTTCAATTTCATGTAATCAATTATCCATTTTATCTTTGATAAATACCTCTTTCTCATTTGTTAATTATACATTTCCTACTCATAACTATGAGAGACATGTGATCATATCTCTTCTAATTTTTTCTCTTCTAATTTTTTTGTAGCATGATCTTTAATATTAAAGTCACACATTCACTTAAAATGTGTTATGGAGGGTAGTATAAAAGCTGGAGTAAGCCTAATTTCTGCTAATAAGCTTTCCAGTTTTTCTACCAATTTATATCAAATAAATTTTTCCGTAGGTAATTTGTTTTTGGCTTTATCAAACACGGGGTTGTTCCATTGATTTCTATATTTTGTGACCAATGCCAAATGATTTTTGATAATTTTTGCTTTATAACAGAGCTGATGCTCTTAAAGGGCTGTTCATCCCTACTTCTTTTCACCATTCCTTTCATATGCTAGATCTTCTATTTTTCCAATATAATAATTTAATCAAGTCCTATAAAGTATCCCCTTGGGAATTCAAATACCAGAGCATTGACTTTGGTAGCGTTTTGTCATTTTCTGACTAATTACAATCAGACACACTGCATCTTGCCCACAATACAATATCATTTTGGACTTCTTCAAGAACAAAGACAACCACCAACCAATAACGTATCCACTTTGGAGAAGGACTAGTATAGCATTTAAAAGGCAAATTAACTTTGGTAGTATTGTCATTTTTATTGTATTAGCACTGTCCAGGCATGAAACTGAATATTCTTCCATCAATTTAAGCTCTTTATTTTTTAAAGAACTTTTCAATTGAATCTATACAAGGTGTAAATTACTAGAGTCTGTTTGACAGGATTTCATTTTATTAATGAGTAAATACTCATTAATGATATTGGACTATATTTCTCCATCTGTGTTTTCTCTTTCCCTAACCTGGGTATCAGGACTATATCTTGTGAGCTTTGGTAGGCTGCCTCTCAGATATTGCATGCATTTTGTAGTTATTTGGATGAGGTTTTCCTTTTTGTGATCTGCTATATTACCTAGGTAGATTACCATTTTGCAGTGTCTCCCCTTGGCTCCAACTCCAGAGAACAAGATATTCTGGAGCCCGGTACCCTTTGGTATCTTTCCACGCTCACCCTCTCCTTGGGTGTGTTGCCTTCCCCAGTAAGATGGTAAGCTCTTGTAGAGCAGGGACTTTCTTTCCATTTGTATCCCCAGTTCTAAGCAGGATACCTGGCACCTAGTAAGTGCTTAAGAAATGTTTCCTGATTTGAACTGAAAAAGTTAATATTTGAGATTCTGTTTTATAGTCTACAAGTTTAACTATTAACTGTCTCAATCAATACTTTTGCCAGTTCCCTAGAATGTTCCAAGTATATTGTCATGTCATCGGCAGAGATCATTTTCCTCCCCTCTTCAGCTGTCCGAGTGCACAGCCTCCCCCCGCACTACAAGTTCTGCACACTCCTGGTTGCTCTCCATCCTGTATCCTCAAGCTTCTCTGTCTATATCCCTGCGCTGACCTGGGTGGGAAAAATGACTCACTGTGGATTTTTTCCTTCAGTCTCTTGACAAGGATATAGATTGGAGCCTTTTCTGGATCTGGGTGCAGGAGAGGTCATGTCGTGTGGTTTGGGGAGAGGCAGCTCCCTGTCCTTCTGCTACCCCACTATCTTGTCCACGCAGTAATCTCTAGGTCATCAAATCTAACGCCCTTTTCTCCATCCCTATCCTTCTTGACCTCTCTGCAGTCTGACACTCGATCCCCCTCTTCTCCTTGACACTTTTTTCTTTGTAGGACTCTACAACCCCACTCTATCCATCTGCCTGACACTTCAAACAGAATGCCCCATAGACAGCTATGCGTGATGTGTACCATGCTGAGCTCACCACCTTCCTCATTCCCCAAGCCTCTTCCCCTCAGAGCTTCTCCGTAACTGCTGAGCTACAAACTACAAGCCCAGAAGCCATCCCTGAGATTCACTCTTATCCTCCAGAGTCCAGCAGCCGAATCCCAAGCTTCTGCCTCCAAAGCCTCTCTCTAGAGCACCCCTCCTCGCTCACAGCGCCAACGCCCACTGCAAGCCTCCTTTACACCTCGATGACCAGGATGGCCGACTGGCTGATTCTCTGCCTCAAGTCTCCATCCCAGGCCACCCTTCACTCAGCTGTCAGAGCTTCCTAAGACCCAAGGCTCACTACAGTGCCCCATTACTCATAGACTCCAGGGGTCTCCTTTCTGCTTGCCCCTTTCACAGCCCTGCTGCTGCCCACTTTCCAGGCTTCTTACTGCTCACTCCACATTGCAAGCCAAGGTCACTGACCTGACTGGCCGTCCCCCTTCCATTGCCTGGACCCAAAGACTCTCCTGGCTTCCTTCAAGCCCCAAGAAGCCTTTCTGGACATCCTCTCCTCCAACGCTTTACTGATTGGCTAACAACAAATATTTGTTGACTTGAAGAACACAGTCCATCTCTGGGCAAACAGATGGACCAAAGGCACAGAACGAGTCATCCATTTTCATGTGTGGCCAATGTGTGGGGTTGTTTTGTTTAAGGATACTCATTTGTTACAAAGAAGGACTTCTACTTGAAGGGTGGGGGGGGTGAATAAGGATTATTAGCATATGTAAAAAAAAATCCACAAAACATTTTTAAAGTGCATAGGATAACACCAAGAAAACTCCAAAAAGGAGTGCCGTTTTGTTATTCTTGTGTTCATTTTAAGCAATGTGATCCAGTTCCATATATAACTTCTTCTATTGTTTTTTGGTTAAGCTGAAATGTTTGTGTTTGTTAATGATTGTTAATAATAATAAGAAAAAATTTTAATGGTTTCCCAAAGTTTTCACTTTATGGCTATTTTTAAAAAATGTCAATTACTTTAAAAAATGTTTAATTAAACTGAACGCAGGATGTTTAGTCTAGAAAAGAGAAAACTCTGGGGCAATGGAATAGCTGTCTTCCATTCTTTGAAGGGCTGTCATGGGAAAGAGGGATTTAACGCATTCTGCTGGGCCTCAGAGGGCAGAAGGAAGGTGAAAGGGTGGAAGCTGGCCAGAGATTTTGACCTGCCAGAGGAAGAAGGAGCCAGCTCTGGAGGGAGGAAATGCATCCCCCCAATCTGTGCTCTTCACTTAAAGGTTAGATGTTGGAAATGCCATGGGGGAACCCCACTCATGTACTGCTTGAACTCAGTGGCCCTGTCGGTCCCATTCCATTCAGAGATTCTGCAACTCCGCAAACCATAATTCATTAAAGTTAAAACTCTTTGAATCACTCTGGCCATCAAATTTGCAGGAGTTTCTGTACTGCTTTTCAGGAAAGTATGACGAGCCTCCTGAGCTCGCAGTAGTCTGATCCATTACCATCAAGACACACGGTACCCTGACCCCAACATAGTGGTCTCATTCCGCTCCTCCTCGAGCACGAAAAACAACAACCCGCCTGTGCCAGATGTGCAGTATCTTATTAACAACAGCACCTTCGAGGATGTGGTGAGAGGGTTTTTAGATAAACAGCCTTCATTTCTACTTGAGGAACATGTCTTAAAGATTCCAATGGAGGATGATAATTTGTCACATCCACCAATGTAACAGGGCTTTAGAGATAATGTGGACATATGCACCCAAGTAGATATCATTATTGACAAGAAACAAAACTGCTGCTCAGAACCAACCAAAATTAGGAGTTACAATGCCTTCTGTATAACTAATATAATGCTTCTTATATTGGTAATAATGATCATTGTTTGGTCTAACAAAACAAACCTCCTCCTCTCTCCTGAAACGAGTAAACAATATTCACAAATGACTCCAGATAACTATGCCCCCAAAGTTACTAAACTGCGTGGCCTTTGACCCAGTGATACCACAATGAGACTTGTAGGTGACTTCAGAGATCAAAATGATAATGGTTCTATTTGGGGAGTGGGGTAGAATATGAGAAAGGAATAAGCATTTATTAATCACCTACTAGATGCTGGGCACATACCATATTAAGTATTTTTTATAAACACTGTCTCATTTGATGCTCACAACAACCCAGCTAGTTGGTAGATGTTATTATCCCCATTTTACAGCTGAGGAAACTGAGGCAAAGAGAGTTTAAGTGTACAAAAATATTTATAGTTGCTCTTTTTTAATGACTACATAGAACTGGAAACTGAGAGTAGGGTGAACATCAAATGGGAAATGGCTAAACAAAGTATGGTATATGAGTGTAACAAAAATCTGCTGTGCTATAAGAAGTGAAAGAGGGGAGGGTTTCAGGGAAATTTCCTTCTTCAGAGGTGTTTGGAAAAATGCAAAGACCCATCTGAACCGATGCAGAGTGAGGTAAGCAGAATCAATAGGTCCATTTATACAATAACACTATAAAAAAGAACACTTTTGTAAGAACGCTGATTAATGAAATGATTAGTCATAATTCTAGAGAGCCAGTGATGAAGACTCACCTCCTGACAGACCCAGTAAACTAAATTATCAGAATCAGGCATACTTCATTTATGGTCAATAAGGGAAGGTCTATTTTCTTTGAATATTCACACTTATTCAAAGGATTTTCTTTTTCCAGGGGGGAGAAAGGAAAAGGATGAGATGGAAGGGAGGGAAAATAAATCCCTGTCAATCAACAAAAACAAATAAATAAATGTCTGGACAGTCTTTTGCTATTGGAGCTCTGGGATCAGACACTTCCCATGACAACAGTGTTCTCACTAAGAATATGGACAGGCAGCTCCAATCAACAGACATTCCTGGGACCATCAGTATGATCTCAGACAACAGTAGTTTTCTTCTTAGTCTAAAAACTACTTTACACTCTTAAAAACTGAGGACCTCTCCCAAGAGCTTTTATGCAACTTGTAACTATCAATTTATCATATTCAAAAGGAAAACGCTTTCATTTCATTTCAAAACTATTGTTTTGACTTCACAGATGCCCCCACAAAGGTCTAGGGAATCCTTGAGATATTAAACATGGGGAGACTGGCTGTGCTACAATCACTGAAATCCCATATCTTTGCAAGAAAGAAAGCAACTCTGAGAACACAGATTAGCTTTACTCAGCAATAAATAAGCCAGGAGTTTGGGCTTTCCCTTTCCGTACTTGGTAAATTTATGATGATTTCCAAAACCAGAATTCTTTTCTTTTGTTTCGGAAACATTTTTTCATTTGCCAAAAACGAAAGCCTTTAAAGACAATGGGGACACCTTCTACTTTTGGAAGTCACAGCTTTTAATTATCTCCCTAGAAACCACCAGTAACCTTGACTCAACTTGGAAGTTCACCCCCTGAACGCAAGGTCTCTTCCTAGGACTGTCGGCTTTTACAAGTCTAGAGCACTTAGTGTGGCCATAGCAATCGCAAATTCCCCAGAAAGCCTGGGTGAGACCTGCGGCACGGAAAACAAGTGTGACCTTCAGGAGCCTGGGACAATTCTTGTGCTACCTACCTGCCTCTGGAACACGGGGCCTGGCACCCAGCAGAGCATCTGGGACACAGGAGGTGCTTGACAAATTCCGAAGAATTCAATTAGGGTGGACAAGCCAAGGGACTGACAATAACAGCTCCAAGCTTTCCACTCGGCTCTCTGCGGGCTAATGTGCTGGACACATTTTCCACCATTTAAGGTGGAAAAGAAGTCATGGTAGGAGCTAATCCCCTCATCTCACAGAGAGACCAGGAAGCTGAAGTTCAGCAATGTCACAAGCGATGGACAAAGTCCGCCAGACAGCAGTCACTGGATGGTGTGTGTGTGTGTGTGTGTGTGTGTGTCTGTCTGTCTGTCTGTGTCTGTGTGCCTGTGTCTATGTGTGTGTGTGTCTGTGGTCACACACCTGGCTTCTGACAGACCCCCCCCCCACTGTCTTGCTGTCCTTCCCAATTCTCTAGAACTGCAAATTTAGAAGGGGCTTCCCTAACAACGAGTCTGTGAGACGGTAATTATGATCCCCCACTTTCCCAGTGAACAAACAGCCCAATGACTTTGATTTCTCCAAACTACAGCACAAAGATGGAGCGGGATTCTCCTTCCTCCACCCGCAGCCATTGCGGCACTTCCAACTTTGGCAGGTGTTTCCCCAAGATGCAAAGCCAGAACCGAATGATGACTTAACGATCCCTCTTTGGGCCCAAGCCCCCTGAAGCCAGAATCCCCGGTCAGGCCCTAAGTGGGGCTTGTCCAGGTTGGCAGGCCCTCCCAGAGCAGTCCCTTCCCTGGCAGAGCCCCTGAGAACTCAGAATCACTTCCCTGGCACACCAAGGCACCAGAACACCCCATGATTCCACGGAGCACTGGGCCTAGACCCCACCTTCCCCATCCCGCTCCATGGCCTGCCGCCAACATTCCTGCAGCCATCACACTTGAGAGCTGGAAGTCCTTGTTCCCCCGCCAACTGCCCTTCATCAAAAGGTATCCTTGAACAGAACCCGATAAACTCCCCCACGTGGGCTCACCCTCTGAAATTCCATAGCGGGGAGAACTAATGAAGAAAAGCACAGAGAACAGAGATCAGAGAGAAAAGCATTAAAGCCCAATAAATTATCAGGAAATGTCAGCGACCGTGAATAAGTTGAAAGAAATACAACATTTAATATATCTGCATACGGGTCCGGAACGGTAAAGCGCAGTTCACAGCGAGCCGCCTGAAGCTTTTCTAGCATCCCGGGGATGGAAGTCATTTGTTAAGCACCTCTGTTTACACTGCCCAGCACACAGCTGGGATAAGGCAGATGGAAGCCGCCTGGAGCCTTTCCCGGCACACCCTTACAAAGTGGCTCCCCACCTGCCCACTCCCCCGGCACCTTCTCCCCTCCTAATTTTCACCCCAGATAAAGAGCCTGGGCCATTGCCCCCACTCCTGCTCTCAGGGGTCAGACCTTGCCCAGCCGCCCCTTGTTCCTGATGCTCTTTCCTCCCTGGACTTCCAACACCAGGCCGCCCATGGTGCTCCTCCACCCTCTCTCCATCAGCACCCTGGACTTTACCTTTGTTTCAGTTCTTAGACTTCGACAAGCAGCTCACCGTGGACGGCTCTCAAGCTCCCTCCCTGACCTCTCCCGTTTCCAAAGGCTTGCGAGAGTTTCCCTGGACACCCCCCAGCCCCTCCCAATGATCCCGGCGTCCCCTCTGTCTCCCCTGCAGAGAACTGATCCCTTTCCTCTCATCCCACTGACTCCCATTCCCGGATTCTCTGGCTGCTCTTCCCTCAAACATCCCCCCTGCTCTTGCCTCATTCCTGCTCCCTATGCAGCCATCTTAACCCTTATCTAGATAACTCTGAAGAGACCTCCTGAGTAGGGGATCTGCCCCTGCTCTCCCTCCTCCAGTCACACCAGAACCCTCTCCCCAGACAGCATCCTTTGTATTCATGGCCAAAAACTTTCAGAGGCTCCCACAGCCTTCTTAGCCCAGACTGCTGTCTCCCAAGCAATCGATCAATAAGCATTTATTAAGCACCAACTAGGTACCAGGTCCTGGGCTAGATGCTGGGGACTCTTCCCTGCACTTGGGGAGACAGACCCAGGCAGGGCACAACCATTCAGAGCATTTTTTTGCCCATATATTCCCAAAGATTACCCATAAAGGAACTCCTCAACCCCTGGGAAGCCTTCTTCCTCCATTCTGTGGGGATGAATGGAGCCCGGGGGCTCCTCTGGGATCATGCCCCCCAAGGAGGGGCTGAAATTACTGGGAACCCAACAGTTGATGGAAAGGTGCTTGGTGCTGCTGCGGCTGGCCCGAGAGGTTTCATTGGAAAAGGAGCTGGGGCAGTTGTGGAGTGAGCAGGAAGGACCAGGTCTTTCAGCCCCGGTATCTGGAGAAGAACATGGGGGGAGGGGAGCACAACAGCCAGCTTTAGCTATCTGAAGGACGGTCATGGGGGGGGGAGCTCTGGGGGTACCCAGAAGGGAAGGAAAAGCAAGCAGAGTCACCCAATGGAGAAGAGGCTGCTGGGAGGCAGCCAGCCCTGTAGGGATGAAGCTCCCACGGAGGCGATTCTTGGTCAAGTACGGAGTGACCCAACAAAGGCTGACCAAGTCCTTGCTCTGGGCATCCGGAGACAACCCGGAAAAAGTTCCTGCTAAGAATCCCCATGGGGAGGCAGCTTACCCAAGCTAGCCAGAACCCCCCCAGGGGACCCAGAAGGAACCTCAAAGTAAGCAGCTGAGAAACCCTTCTAAGCCCCTTCCCACACACAGGCCTCATGATTCCCAGGCTTCTGAGGGCAACAGCGTCTCAGCTCTCAGGGTCGGAGGACTTGGTGCAAAAGCTACATTTTCGGGGCAGCGAGTGGCAGAGCACCAGCCTGGGAGTTAGGAGTTCAAATCCAGTCTCAGACACCTGACATTTACTACTTGTGTGACCCTGGGCAAACCACTTAACCCTGAATGCCCCCCCCCAAAGGTTGAATATTCAAGTTCAAACTCATAAGTACAGTAGAATTAAAAGCCCTTAGTATCATGGACCAATAACCTAAACTACTAAAGGTCAAACCAAAATCAAATGCTTATATACCAACTAGAATAGAATATTCCAATAATATTCCATTTATCAGGATCCCCAGACTAATAATTTTTAAATTGTTTGGATCTCTGTAACTTGTAACATCTTCATCCCATCCTGGAAGAGTTACTGGCTAACGTGTTGCTGGCTTGGTAACACTTTGCCTAGGTTTCCCTTCAAGTTGTTTCTGGGCTTGCAGCAGAGAAGGGAAGACAGAGATAACAATTTAAAATCCTCTAGAAGCCTCTGGAAAAAGCATTCAAACCCAATCTCATCTCAAGCGACCGAGAGTCTTCCCTGGTAAGGAGGAATGCATCCTAGACAACCATTTCCCTAGCAATGAGTGACCTCCACAAGACAACGACTGTCACAGCCTGGATCTCCTCTTCACAACCCGGGGGAGACTCTTCGGAGCCTGAGTTCAGATCCTGGTTCGCCACTTCCTCCCTCTGTGATCTAGGGCAGAGACGCTGTTACCGTGGGCTGTGTGCAGACTTTCCATGCAGCCTGAACCAGTCATCATCATAATGGGGAAATGTTGAATAACGTAAAATACAGTGGACAATGTTAATTACTGGTTTCCTAAGCCAATATGCAGATACTCCATCTCTATTTGAATTTGGCCACTGATCTTGGGGAATCTGAGGCCCTCAGTTTCCCCCTCTCAAAAATGTGGTTAAACATCCCTTTTTTTATATCAATCCAGGATGCCATACTCCCCCTAACTCACATTCTACTTGGAGAAGAATGACATAAAGTAGACACAAAGTAATTTTAAGAGGGCAAAAACAACTGGGGAGCTTGGGGAAAGCTTGGGGAAAGAGCTGGGTCTGCAAGGACTCTAAGAAGCCTCCCAGAGGGAAGAGGTGGGAACACATGCCAGAAATGGGGGTCCACCTGTGCAGAGGCAAGAGGTGAAATATCCGGCAGAGGGCCCGGCCCGAGGACAAGCTTGACCGGAACAGCATGTAAGAAGGAAGGCTACGGACTCAGTCCAGGAAAGATGAGGAGCCGGTTTGCAGACTCTCAGATATCAGAATGAAGCTTCTCTGAGAAGCAGAAGGGGAAGGGCAGGAACAGCGTCACATCTGCATTTGTGGACTATCTTTAAGCTGAAAAGGTTGGCCCAAAGAGCACAGACGGGAACTGAGAGAAAGGGGATCCAAGCAGAGGATGGGTGTAATAGTCCAGGTGAGCCTGAACTAAGGTGGGGGCTCTGGAGATAGAAAGGGATGAGGGTGAGAGCAACAAGACGTGGCCACCGATGGACTGGTGGGCCGAAGAAGCAAGAACTGCAAAATAAGGCCTTGAACCTGGGTGTTCACTACAGAAGTGGTCCGTGGGGGAAACGCCAGGAAGGGGGAGGTGGAACTACTATGGACGTGCTGAGTTTGGGACAGGTGCCGGTTACGTGGATGGAGTTGACCAGGGAGCAAATGGTAATGAGAGTCTAGCAATTAGAACCAGAGCTGTAGAAATAAGCAGAAATAAGTGGATGCATGGGAGCTGATGAGGTCATCACAGCCAAGGGTAGGAGAGAGAGGGTAACAAGCTTCAGGGAGCCTTAGGGGACACCCACACTTAGTGGGGAGGAGAAGGATCCCACAAAGGAGACTGAAAAGGAGCAACCAGGAAGTTTAAAAGATGAAAGAATGAAGCAAGCATTTCCTGACCACATTTATTAAGAACCCCAGAGCAGTCAAGGGAAGAGAGAGGGTCCAATAAGAAAGGGGTAGTCAGCAACATTAAAAGGTGAAGAAAAGTCAGAGAGCCAGCAGCTGAGAAATCTTCTAGGAGAGGTTTCCTTACAGTGAAGGGCCCTTCCAAGGTCCTTCCTGCTCACTCCACAACTGCCCCAGCTCCTTTTCCAATGAAACCTCTCGAGCCAGCAGCAGCAGCACCAAGCACCTTTCCATCAACTGTTGGGTTCCCAGTAATTATAGTTCTGGATCATCATCAGGAACTTATTGGTGCAAAGAGAAGTTAGGTAAAAATGAAACAAAATGAAATATGGAAATATCCAAGAATCAAAACTCTATGCCAGCTGTCTACAGTGATACAAATAGAAAAGAATAAAGGGAAGAAAAGAAGGCTGGAGGTAGAGGACTTCAGGAGGCCTGAAGATTCCTGTAGAACAATAGCGCTCTCTTGCTAATTTGCAGTGAATTGGTTTGTTTTTGCTCGTTAAGGCCCAAGGTTCTGTGGCCTAGGTGGTGAGGCCCCTGAAGCACCCAGAAGGGGTTGTTTTTGTTGACAGCCACACAAGCAGGAAATGCAAGTCCCACCCACGTTTTTTCCTTTTCTTCAATTCTGGGCCCTGTTCACTTAGTGTATGAAAATGTTAGATTTCCCTCCCTAGAGATCTTTCAGGAAAGATGGGATCCCTCCTAATTCTGTAGAATGCGGAAGGGATTCTTATTCAGGTTGGGGTTGGACCAGATATCTCTGAAGCACCATCCAGCTCTGATGGACCAAACAGGCTCTTCAGACAATTCTCTGTCATAGACTACATAATAAACATTCATCATCCATTTGGTGTTTCCTGTGTGGATGGTTATGCGGATCTCTTTCAAGGGGTCCTGCATCTCACTTAAAGAAGTCTCACAGATTTGATGAGCTTGGCCCTACAACATCCACAAACAAGTGCCTCTCCCACTTAAAATGAATGAATCCTTCTTCCATCCAGACTGTCCAGAGGCCATCTCCTATGGAAATGGCAAACATCCCTAGAAGGAATATATCTCTCTGTTCGATGCCTCCCTTAATTCTGATAAAGAGAAGACAGTTAGACAAAATCCCCCACTGCTGCTGCATTTATTAAGGGCCTCGCACAGAGAAGGCCCTTAATAAAAGCTTACTGAATGAAGAGTTAGGTTTTTGTTTATTCAAACTGTTCCCAACCCTAAGTATTCTACTTTTATTGTTTATACAGCTGGCTCAGTCATAGCAGAAGTCTAATAGCTGTTGGCTGGAGTAAACAAGGCAAAATTTTAAAGGATTCATGAAATAGATAAAAATTAAACAAATGATTTTATTTTATTTTATTTTGTTTAGAATACAGGCACTGACTTTATGATCTCATTTCTACCGTCAACTCAGGTAAAGAAACGGGGTTTTGGCTTTCCCACACCCCCAAATGTGTTAGCTTTTCTTAGGCAACCCTTGGGTAGGCTAGTAAATCCTAGCTTTTGCAAACCATGGTTGCTTTTCCAGCCATAAAATATCCATCTGACAAAATGTCCTAGGGGACGGTGTTCTGAGATGATTGAAAGTGTAGAAACATCCCCCAAGCAGGAGAAATCTAACATTTTAACTCAGAGACCACCATGAGCTTTACAGACAGAATGAATCTGATAGAATCATCCTTAATGACGCCAAGCACCAAATTTTACTCACTGGAAGAGTGACTTGCCAAAAGCCCCCAAAGCCAGCAAAGGTCCAGTCAGTCCGGGAACCCGCCTCCTCTGGAGCTACATCTCAACTTGCTTCGCTCAGACATAGAACTTTCTAAAATTTTAAACCCTCTGGCCTGCAGGGTCAGTCAAATTCTCCAATGTCACACTGGAAAACAGAGTCAGGATCCAGAAAGTTCCTACAATGCTGGTTCAAATCCAATAGGATGGACTTGGGATCAGCCTTCACCCTGGGACTCCCCACATCAATTCTGGTAGGTCCCTTTGCTTCCCCTCCTGACCACTGACAAATAAGTCACCCACCCAGCGCCACCCAGTCCAGAGCCTCTACAGCAGGATGAGAAGATGAGATGCAACCAGGATAAATAGAAGTTTCTACACTAGGAGGTTCAAATAATCATATAGTTTTTTGCTTGTTTGTTTAAATTTCTTGTTACTCTGACAAACAGCCACAAATACAAACATTTCCATAGACAAGAACAGAAAAAGGGGGCAGTCTGCGATGTCACACCCAGACTGCTTTTCAGAAGACGCCGTTCAGTTCAGTTCCGCTTGTTAGACCCAAAGCTGCCTCCCGGTTCTAGGCTGCCCTCGGTATCCTGATCTCGGCTCTGCCTTTTCTATCTTTTCCCCCTGCATCACAATCATAAGCCTCCCTTCTTCCCCACATCTCGCCCCCTCCTTGGAACAAGTGAGAGCCTGGCCACACAGAAGTCCACTCTCAGGCATTGTACAGGAAGAGGAAGACGTCCGAGTCCATCCCGGGGGAACGGCCCCCTCTCGCTGCTCACTTCTCTCCTGGTCCTCCCCACCTGGCTCTACCTCAGATCATCCAAATCTTGCCAGGTCTCTCAGAATCTGGCCTCTTTCTATCACTTCTCACAGCCCAATGACATTCCACTCTAGTCACACCAAAATTTGCTCAGCCATTTCCCAATCGGGGCATTTGGTGCGAGAAGTGTTCCTAGGAATATTCTTATACGATCTCTCTGGGAGACCAGTCACCGGGTACTTAAGCTCAGTGACTCTTCAGAACGGCTGAAGCCATTTGCAGCTCTACCTACAATGCATCAGGGTGCCTGTCCTCCCATTTCCCACCCCCATTGACGGGGTTTTTTTGGGGGGGGAGGGTCATCTCTGCCAATTGGATGGGTGTGAGGTTCAACCTCAAAGTGATTAAGTGTACGTTCTCCTTGGGAGCCATTTTTCTGGCTTATTTTCTTTACTGTTATTAACTTGCTTTTCTTTTTTGAAGAATTTCCCGTTTCTAATGTGGGTGGGGGGGTGTCTGGACAGCAGTTTACATGAAGATATCAGAGAGGTCCTGGGGCTGCGACAGCAGGTGACAGCATCAATGACCTCATGCCACCTATCAACCCTGGGCCGGGTCCCAGAGTCCCCCACGTTTCTGACTTGAGAGAGACTCTGGAAGGCGACCGGTCCGGCCCCTACCTGGAAAGAAATTCCTTCTAGGGCAAGGGGTCTGAGCTGGTGATAAGTGCCATATGAGCGAGCGGGACAAGCCCAGGGCTGGAGGAGATCAGAGGAGGGAGAAATCACTTCCAGCTGTGGGAAGCCCAGAGGAGGTGGCTCCCACTCCGGGCCTTGGGAGAAGGTAGCATGTGGCCACATCGGGACTAAATCCAACTCCAGGAAGGCGTCTTAAGTGCTCACATCTCCAGGCCGCGAGGGAAGGGAGGTCCTCGCCATCCGCTTCCAGCCTCACTTCTCCACCGTAGCCCTGTCAGGAGCTGCACTTTCTCTCCCAAGGGGAGACACGACTGGGGCCTCCTCGAATCCACCTCCCCCTCCAGAGGATCCCCCTGATCCCCCCAAGTGGCAGCCCCAGGAGTGCTGACTCATCTGCATGCCTACAGTGTCTATGAGGACCTACGTGTAGGGACCCACACACAGTTGTGCGATCCTTCTCTCCGTGGGAGAGGGCAGGCTCCAGCCCGGCACGTGATAGGCCTTTTACTGCATGTTGACTGAACTGCGCTGGGATAGGCACAGGGAGTCCCCATCCTCAGGAGCGTGTCAGGGGCCAAGACAGGAATCAAATATAAAGGAGATGAGGATGAGTGAAGGAGCTTCTAGGAAACCAGAGGGAGAGAGAGCAAAGGGAGCCTTCGAGCTGGCGGGGGGGAGGGCGGGTGCCTGGGGAGCTCAGCCCTGATGGGGCAGAAGGATTTCATCAGCAGAGATGAGGTGACAATGCATTCCAGCCCCAGAGAATGGGCCGGGCTGCTGCAGGGGGTCCGGGGAGGGCAGGAAAAGGTCAAGGAACAGCTGATCAGCCCAGTTTCGCTGGAAAAGGCAGATGAATTATCAAATATACCAAGAAAAGTTAAGTTGTCACCACACGATAGGGAATGGACAAGAGAGCCTTGAACGTCACACCTATGCATTGTATTTGATAGCTGAAAATGTCTCCTCCATTAAAACATCCGCTCCTCTAGATCAAGGCTAACCTGCATTGATTTCCTATTTTTTCTCATATTTTTCACGTAATAAGTGCTTAACAAATGCTTTTTATTCATTTGTTCGTCGTATACAAGATGGGAAACTGCCTAAAGCTTTTGGGTGTCACAATCAGAATTATACACCAAGAAAAGGCAACAAGAACCGCTCAGGCAAAGCCACGGAGGTAGGAAAGCACTGCGGAGAAGGGCGGCTAGCCGATGGGCTGTGCATTCTGCCCTTTGTTCGGACCAGGACCAAGGACCTCCTGGAGCAACATCTGGACTCGTGGGGGAAGTGGACTTCGGAGGCAGAGTCCTCCGGGATCACTGACGTCCAGGAGCAGGACAAGTCAGGATGACTGGCGGGTGACCCGGGCATCCCCAATGTCGGGCCCAGAGCCTGTTCATAGTTGCTGGAGCAAACTGTTCTCATCTGCCCATCCCCAAGTCTTCGCCTGCTGGGGTGGACACCCCTGTAACCCCCACTGGTTACCCTCAGCCTGGGTCAGCCCGTCTGCAAGAGACGTCAATAAACAGCTCCTCAGCACCTACTATGAGCAGACCCAACAAGTTGTACGTTGATCTTGTTCTTACGAACAAGATCAACGTCCCGGGGGAGGCTCCAGGCCTCTAAGTCTGGCCATCACAAAGGCGGGGGGGGGGGGGAAGAGCATGTCCTGATGGCCCTCCTGGGCACAGAGAAGCGGTCCCAGAAAGTCCATCAGGGACAGGGAGCGGACAGACTCGGAGGTTCTTCGAGGCGCTCGCTCCACAAAGCCTTAACATATCAGAGCTCCTGGCAACAGCAATAAGGCCTCCAGAAGGTAGTCATTTCCCCAGCCAGGCCCACTGTGGAGCTAAAAGAAATTGTGGAAGTCTAATCCATCTGAGTATCATTAGGTTAATATCCGAGGCTCCCATGCTGTATATCAAGCGTTCCTCCATCTCTGGATAACAAAGATAACACAAAGGGGCTTCCTCCGCCCTCTCTCCTGTGAACCATAAAGCAGATTTATTGCCCAGTTTATAGTCTTTGTTTTCTCTTGCGGGGGAGAAGTGGGGAGAAAAGCACCTCTCGCGACCAGGGCTCTCCCCATCCCAGCGCCAACAGATACGCTCGGATCGTATGGCCTTCTGCCTTAATGCCCTGGTCACACTCTGTACCTTCTTAAATCTTACACTGGTGCAGAGCCCCTTCTTTCACTCAAGGGGGGAAGAAACAGCTGTTCCAGATGTCTGAACAGGAAAAGTCAGCATTGCTTTTCTTCTTGGCTCATTTTTCTAAGAGGAATTCTTCTCCCAATATCAAAATTCAGCAACTGCCATTGCACAGGCTGGAACCACTTGGCCGGGGCTTGTGCTGTGGATTTTATGTTCGGTTCTTCGTGGTCAGAGGACAGAAACCGTCTCGTGCACCCCATCCCCCCGGGGAGCGCCTCTACTCCACTCTACCAGCAAGTCAGGCCCAGTGAGCCATGTCACTTCCTGCAGGGTTCTTGAAGAAAAAGAAAGAGCAGCACTCTAAATAAAGACTTCCTCCATGATCTAAAACCCAAGCCCACTTTTAGGCCGTGTTTGTTTTTTCCACCCTCACCCCGCCCCCATTAGAATGCAAACTCCCCTAGGAGGGAGGATTTTAGCCTTAGCGTTTCACTCAGCAGAGCCTTGCCCAGCGCCCAGCGCCCAGCGCATGGGAGGTCCTTGACAAATAATTGTTGGACCAGGGGGGGTGGGGGTGGTGGCCAGCGTGTAATGTCAGATGATTCTTGGACTGGTTTCTCTTCCTCTTGTTTTTTTTAAGTATTCGTTATAATGAACGGCTCTCTGAGATGGAGCAAAGGGACAGGGGAAAATCTAAACGAAGTAAAAAGAAAGGCTATCAATAAAAATCAATTTAAATAACAGACTCCTGCTTTACTGCACCATTCCTGCCATCTTTTTTTTTTTTTTTTTTGGCTGAATTTCAAATTCAAGGCCCTGGCCCTCCATGGCTCTAGGCTCCCCTTGGGATCCCAGCTCTTCCAGGTCCAGGCTAGGTGGCAGGTGAGGAGCCTCCCAGCCAGCTCCAGCTTAATCCTCTGCACTTCAAGGCCAGCTCCTTATCTGGTTTCCCTTTTCTAGGTCTATACTTGAGCTAGTCTTTAGTCTCCAACAGAGACACCTCACAGGAAACCCCAAGAGCAGGTTTGTAACCAGGATTTCACCTCAAAACAATAGGCATTCATCACTGGCAACTACACAGGGCTTACGGGTTTACAAAACACTTTCCTCACAACAAGTAATCAGTGGGAAAAGTGCAAATTTAAGGAGAAAAAACTCCTGGTTCTTAAGAGAAGGGACCCAGAGTCACAAAGTTGGTTAAGGCAAGATTAGAATCCGGGTCTCCAGACTCTAGTTGAAACCCATTGCCTGGATTCACACACACAAATATATCTATTTTGTTGGGAATAATTGTCTTTATCGGTATTCATTCAATGGAAGCTTACAGAGGGAAAGAGTCACCAGTACTTTCCTAGGTCCCCAGAAGGGAAAGGAGGATTCTGCCTTCTTCTCTCCATTCCATCCTGCAGCCCTTCCATTTTAAGTCCAGATTCTCAGATTCCTAAAGATCGTTTCTACCACCAATGCATAGTATCAAGGAGACGAGCCTTAGGAATGGAAAGCCCTTCCCATGGGGCACATGAGAAAAGGAAGGTGGCCCGAGTTAACCACTCCCATCCGAGGACACACAACTAATTAGTGACAAAAACCATCAAGCTTCCTGATCACAGACAGACACGAAGTCTTGGGGCCTTCTTGAGCTCTGCCGGGCTCGCCCCTCCTCAACCTTCAGAACCTGAGCTGTCATAAGGAATGACAAGCCAGAGTCAGTGGGACTTAAAGAGGGTGGAGAGCCTCCGGTGTAAATGGATGGAATAAAGCAGGAAAAACACGGCTCCAGGATTCCTGGCAGAGGACAGACATTCTGATCGCACGCAGCGAGGAGGTTCCTGCTCCAGAATGACTGGACCAACCTGCATCCTCAAGGCCGGGCCCTGAGTGCACCTGACTTCCCACAGTCCCCTCCGCACAACTGCTCCCTTCTGTTGCCTTTGCCAAGGAGACACCCCCGCACAACAACTACTGGGTCCTTTTTCAACAAAATGAAGAGGTCTCGGGGGCATCAGCTTCATGTCCAAGGCCCGCCGTTCCTCACTAAACACAAGAACTGGGGCGGGTGGGCAACACCGAGGAGAGAGATGACAGACGGCAGAGAGAACCGTGGCCCTGGACTCAGACCCTGCCTCTGCGTGGCTGGTGACCCCCACAAGTCTCTGCGAGCCGCCAAATCTGGTTATTTCTTCTGCTGCAACTTCTCCCTCATCCACCTGTTCTCTCCACTCCCAGCCCCCCCCCCCCCTCCCCCCCCCCCCCGAGGTCCTAACTCCTCCGGGCTCTCCCCACTCGAATCAATGTCTGGACATGGAGAGCCAAGTCATTCCCTAAAGTTTAAATCAGATCAGGTCATGTCCTCACCCCTAAAATCCAGCAGCTTCCTAGTCCATCTAAGTCGTCTCTAAAGCCCTCCGGGCCTGGCCTTCACAAGCTTTCTCAGGCTTAGTTCTTAAGTTCTTCCCTTGGAGACTCGACGCTACTATGGTCTAACCATGTCTCCTATGGCCTCCTTTCTCTTCCTCTGGCCACATCCATCTCCCATTCTCCAGGCCTTTTCCACTGGCCATCCCCCACAACCGGCTCCTTACTCCTTGACCCACCCCGAAATCGGTTCCAACGTCACTTCTGCAGGAACTCTTTCCTGAGCCCCACAACTGTTCACTGCTTCATCCCTAAAAGAAAATTACCCAGTATCTGTTTGGAGCCCATAGATCGACTACACGCCATCTCCCTGGACAGACAATTTTGACTTGGTACCCCAGCATCAGCAGAGTCTGATTCTCTGTCAGAGAATCACTGATTCTTACATAGGAAATGGGAGCCTGACCCCCAAACTCCACTGCAGAGTAATATGGGGGCAGCTTCATCTCTCTGCTCTGCTCATGGAAATCCTTTACTTGTGAGGAAATAGACTTGTCAGAAAACCAAGGATATCAAAAAAAGGGAATTCTCTGCCCAAGATCCCCTGAGCTCAAGGCTGGGGAGCTCATTTGCTCCTGAGGCAGCCCCTTCCCCTTCCCCATAGTTTTAATGTTTAAGATGTCCCGCCATCAAACCTGCCACCATAACACATCTCTTGACCAGGCTAAATCTGTCCAGCTCCTTCAAATGGCCCTCATCCTACACAGAGTCAAGGCTTTCCACCATGCTGCGGCCCTCTTCCAAACTCTCCAACTTATCAATATCCAACAATGATCTAGATGAAGTCCTACCGGAGTAGAGGACAAGGGACAGATACAAAGAAAGTATTTATTAAGCACTTTCTATGTGCCTTCCTACAAGAAGCCTTTTCTAACCCCTCTTAATTTGTTTCTTCTCTATTAATCATTCCCTATTTATTTATTTAGACTGAATCCTACTTCACAAAACCTATTTCATATGGCCCCAGCAGAAGGCAAGTTCATTATCAGTAAGGATCCTTATATCCCTAGCACCTAGCCCAGCGGCTGGCATCCAGTAAGCACTTAATAAATACTTGTCGATCAATTATCTCAAATTTTTTTAGGCACTACTTCTCACAATCTCCCATCATCCTTCCCTGAAAGACGTGGTAAATCAGCTTACATCTTAAAATGGTACAGCCCAAAGATGCCACATCTTTTCTCTTGGTGAGTCACGTCTTTGCTAAGGCACTTATTAGTCTCTTTTTAGGATGAATGACTGATATCAGCTAGACATCTATATGAAACTACTGTGTCTGTACCTAGATCCTTTCTTCTACCAAATCCCATTTTCAGCATTAATCATTTGTCTGATGTAATACAAAAATAAAAGATGCCAATAAAAATATTGTTAATTTAAAAGACTTCTTTGGACAAATCAGATTTGAGTTGTTTTAATAATACGATGTGACTTTCTCACTTCTTTTTTCTTTTCAAATGAGCAAAAAATTAGTTTTCTCTCTTGTCTATGTGTCCTTGAAAAAAAAAAGAAAAAGAAAAAGAAAAAACCAAAGCCTTATAGCACATATGTGAACACATTCCCCTGCTGGTTGTATCCCAAAAGTCTCTGTTTGCATCTCGAATCTCTCACCAGACATTTACTGTGTTCTTGTAAAAACTTCTCCTGTTTCTGCTCCCATCAGTCCATCTTTCCCAGGTCTCTCTTTTTCATTTCTTATAACAGAATATTCTACCACATGCGAAGGCCACAATATGGCTGGTCATTCTCCAATCAACGGACACCCCATTGTTTCCATTCTTTGTTATAATAAAAAGAGCTGCTATAAATATTTTTGCCCTAACACTGCTTTTTATAAAGCCAGATTAACCTCTGGTTCCCATCTTCTGTTCCTCCACCTTGTTTCGCTCTTCTGGCCATTTCCTTTTAAAATATAAATTGGTTGGTGAGTTTCCTGTGTACCCACACATCAGTCACTTCTTAAAAATCCAAATTTTCCTCTTCAGTGGAATTGTTTCCCTCTGTGTCCTCAGAATTTCATTGCTGAGCAGCATGCTGAAAGCAACATGGAAGGTAGACGGGGACGCATCTGGAGTCGGGAAGAGCTGGGTTGTCCCACCTGAGCCACTCAGTGGCTGCGTGCTAAGTCCCCGTTTCCTCATCTTTAAGATGAGGGATTGCCCCAGTGTCCGCTCCTGCCCCTTCCAAACCCCAAATCGTGGATCCAATGATACCGATCTCCTCTCTTCTTGACTGGCTTCCTTCCCCACAGGGGAGTCAGATGATCCTAGCTCTTTCCCCCTAAACTTTCCAAAATCTGTTTTCCACAAACTTGGTGCTGGTGGGGGAGGATGGCAGGCTCTGCCAGGATTTTTTCCCCTTCACTATCACAGCCTCAAGACTGGAGGTTCCACTTACTACCCGGCAACTCAATTAGTGAGAATCAGCTCCAGAAACGGAATTTTCTCGTGCTTGTTGTTCTGCCCTTTCAAGGATGAAATTATCACTAAGCGAGGAAGTTACTGGCTCTTCTGCTTGAGGGAAGAAGGGAGGAAATGAGGGAGCGAGGAAGAGAGGGAGGGAAAAAAAGAGAGAGACAGAGACAGAGATAGAGGGACACAAAGAGAAATACAGACAGAGATGGAGAGAGACAGACAAGAGAGAGAGACAGAGAGGGGGTAAAGAGAGAGAGAGAGAGAGAAAGGGAGAGAGAGATGGAAGAGAGAGAGACAGACAGAGAGAGAGAGAACAGATGTCAATTAATGCCCCTCATAAACTGTTTAGAGGAATTCATGGATGGCAGATTTATAATAGATTATTAGAAAAACCAAATGTTGGGGGCTTACGCCCGTTCTCCCCTCTAAAGTTCAGGTTCCAGAGACAACACTGACCTTTTAGGTGCCATCCCTCAGGGTCCTGGGCCGGTCGGGCCATGGAGTTAGCAGGGGAAGAACAGTTTTCACTCAAAGGTAAATTAATTCATTCATTCTGTCAGTCATTCAGTTGGTCGACAAAAGCAATTATGCAGTGCTACTTTGGGCCAGCACTGTCCTAGGCACCAGGAACACAAGAAGAGGAGATCCAGAAAAGGCCTCATGGAGCGGGGGGGTCATTGAGGCCATGGAAGGAGTTTCAGGAGTCCAAGAGGTAAAGACAAGGAGGAAGTCGGCCCCAGGCCTGGGGGAGAGCTGAGCCAAAGCCCAGAGGAGGAGGAGGAAATGTCAGGTTTGGGAGCAGCGAGGTGCCCGCTTGGCTGGCTAGAACCTCGCGCACTGGAGGGGTGACTGGGAAGGTCTATGGGGAGCAGCCTGGGAAGGCTTTCGAGGCTGCCCTGAGGAGCAGCCATAGTCAGCTGGCATCTGGGGGGCCCACACAGGAGACAGCAGAGCCTTAGGGGACCAGAGGGCCAGAGATTCAGGGCTGGGTAGAACCTCGGGTACCATAAAGGCCAAGCCCTTCCCATGAAAGATGAAGGAACAGGGCACAAAGAACTTGTCCAAGGTCTCTCAGCCAGGGGGGATCTGAACGCAGGTCCCTGTCTCCTGCAGAGCAGAGAGGCGATGAGGACCTAGACCAGGAGGGTGGCTACCTGAGAAGAGAAAGGCACCTGCCTGATTGTTGGAGAAGAGGATCTGGGGCCTAGAGAGAAGGAGAAGCCTTCAACAGAAATGCAAAGAGGGAGGGGTAGATGTGGCAAGGGGCTGGGGAGATGGGTGATGAAGAAGGGTTGTGCTGTGGCCACATCAAGTGTGAAATGCCCACCAGACGCCTGGATGAAACATCTGGGGCCAGAGATGCCCATGGGAAACCAGGGGCCGGAGATGCCCACGGGACAACGGGGGCCAGAGATGCCTACGGGAAATCAGGGACCAGAGATGCCCACGGGAAACCTGGGGCTGGAGATGCCCATGGGACAGCCAGGAAAGCAGCTCTCAAGAGAAAGATGGCCACCCAGGCCTGGCAGTCGTCACTTATGGAGGAGAAGGAAGAGCTGGGTCTGAGGCAGGGATTCAGGGGAGGCCGGGGTGGGAGCAGCCCACACCTACGGGCTCTGCTTGTACACGTTGGCCCAGGGAGTGCCCTTGGCTCCCAGGAGGGCAAGTCTGCAGGCTGACAGTGGAGCACCGTCACTCAAGGGGACTCGCTCAGGAGCCTTCCCTGAAAAGAGCTCAATTGCTTTCCACGAAACACCGTCCCAGCCCGGCATGTTGCTGGGAGATGCAGAATCGCCCCCCGCTGAGCAGCCAAGCCCCAGGTCTGCGTCAGCATCGAACAAGGAAGCACTACAAGTCTGAATAAGGAGACTTAGGAGGGAAATGGTTTCTGTCTGCTCGAGGCAATTATGGAATAATAAGCGAGCCGAGTCCTCTAAAGGGATTACATATCATTTGACTTCAGCTGTGGCCAGGTTCTCACCCCATTAATAACTGTTTAACACCAGCCCCTTCACATGCCCCAACAAATTTCCTTATTTTCTGAGTAAAACCAATGTTTACTTGATTCCGCCTGCCAGTGCCCTCCTCTGACAACCTTCCCCGCCTTAGCAGGTGGCTTCCGGGAGCCGGTCCCTCAAACGGCCCCGAACGTCCAGGCCCTGGCTATGTACTGGAGCGAAGAATGGCCAAAGCTGGGAAAAACAGGCTTCCAGGGAGCTCACGGGCCAATGAGAGACAAAGGCAAACCCTTACGGACAGAGGGGAGCCAGGAAGGAGAAGGAAGGGCCCTCCTACACTGATGTACTGAGGTTAAGGAAGGAGATGCTCCTCAGAGAGGGGACTCCACTGAGAAATGGAGTCAGAGCTGCCAGGAGGCAGGGATGAGGAGGAAGAATGTCCCAAAAGGGGGACAGGCAGGGACATGGCCCCAAGGCTGGAGACAGAACGTCAGGCTTCAGGAACCACCAGGGGATCACGGGCTACACAGCGGGTACCAGCCTGGTCCTAGGCGATGAGGGACTCTAAAAGCCAGCAGAAGCCCACTTGCAGCCATTTCCTGTGTTTCTCTGAAGGATCAATGAGACCTGGGTTCATAAAGGAGTGGGCTTCATGGACAATTCTTTAGAACTGTTCAAGTAATTCCATTTTTCTGCATTTGAAAAAAAGAAGAGAAAACCATGGCACTTCACTGGGGCTACACAGCTGAGCACAGGCAAGGGGAGGGCCCAAGAGAGCCACACTAAGGTGTCTAAAAAATCCTTGCTGATCAGGAAAAAGGATTGGGAAAGACTCTTTGAGTCCATGGCCATAGAAGATGGACCCAGCATCATCCCAGCTCCTGTGTCACCTTCACACCAAAGTGCTCTGGAACCTTTCCCAGGTGTCTTGTTGAAAAAGCTTCGAGCCCTGTTTCCCTGGCTTCTTGTGCAAATATCAACTTAATGTGGCAAATGTAGCCAGCATCCCAACTACAGAGGGAAGCCCAAGGGCATTTAGCATACTTAGCAGCAGCACCTTACAGTTTCTTTTCTGTCCTTGAGCCATCCTCACTCCTCAACAACACGGCAGCTTTTCTGGGTCCCTAGAAACTCTTAGGAGTAGAACAGAAGCTCCTAGGCGGGCAGCAGCTATTTGAGGGTGTCTAGAACCAACATGAGGCCTTGTATGACAGATGCTGATGGGCTAGAGCCAAAATTCTGGTCTGAGAGTAAGCCCTGGATCCCATCAGCCTGGCATCCCACCACTAACCTCATCTGGATTTGGTAGGATGCTTCCCAATGCCCAGGCCCATGCCAGCTGCCCACCACCAGGAGCAATGTGCTGCCTGCTTTGCTGCCAGCAGAGTCTGCCATTCTAACAATACTGCCATGTCCCAAGCTCCTTCTCCATATCATCTCAGAGAGGGGCCCATTCATTATTCAGAATAAAGAATTTTTAAGAAAACTGAGGGCACAGACCTGCCTGTATCCAGCCTAACATCCAAGGAGATGCATTAGTAAGACAGAAATGAAAAGACATAATGAACTCAGCCACTGGAAAAGCCCCAGCTGCTCCTTAGGAGTCCGGCCAGCAGAAGTACCCATGTTGGGACCACCTTCCACACCTGCTTCTCTGAACAGACCCACCCATGAAATGACCAGGTGCCCGGAGGCTCTGAGCGTGCTTCCAGGAGGGAGACAGACACGGCCCCTTCACACTCTAAGATTCTGAGAGTTGGGAAACCAAACATTTATATTCTAGACCCACGTGGAAAATGACGGCTTTAACAAACTCAGCTTGAGCTAAGAAGGCGAAGAAAGCCATGAGGAGCCTTGGCACACGAGGCCCAGAGCCCGCCGTCTTGTGGACAACAGCAGCCCCGGGCTCCAGTCTGGCTTTCTCCAGAAATGAGCTTTCTCTGGGCCCACCGCGAATCTGGAAGGGAGAGACAAATGGGAACAGGCCCCTGAAAAGAGCAGCTGCTGTCCCCAATCAAATGACTCTTCCATGTGAGCACAATGTACACAAACAAAATCCCCCTCAGGAACACTCTCTTCTCCTAGGAAAGCCAAGAATAAATGCTACAGCTTGAATAAGGACCATTTTAGGTCAGCCCTAGTCAAATTGACTAACATCCATCATGCTGACTTGCTTGGGAAGCATAGAGCCAACGAATGGATATATCACCAATTCAATTAATAATAAGAACAGGATATTTCCAGAAATTCTCGTTCAACCATACTTGTTAAAGTTGATGGAAACTGAGTGGATGCCCATCAATGGGAGAATGGCTGAATAAGTATATGAATGTTATGGAATATTATCGTTCTGTAAGAAACAACCAGCAGGAGGATTTCAGAGAGGAACTGATGCTGAGGGAAGTGAACAGGAGATCATCATATACTTCAACAACAATACTGTATGAGGATCAATTCTGATGGACGTGGCCCTCTTCAACAATGAGATGAACCAAATCAGTTCCATTTGTTCAATAATGAAGAAAACCAACTACATTCAGCGAAAGAACTTTGGGAAACGAGTGTGAGCCACTACATAGCATTTCCATCCCTCTGTTTTTGTCTGTTTGCATCTTTGATTTCCTTCCCAGCACAGGAGAGTCATTCATTAGAAATTCAAGACCATTCAATCTATGGTTTCATTTTCATTCCACCCTTACCAAAATAATTCTTTACCTTATTTCTAAGTCTGATTTTTCTTGTGTAGCAAAATAACTGTATGGACATGTAAACATATATTGTATTTAACACATACTTTAACATATTTTACATGTATGGGACTACCTGCCAGCTAGGAGTGGGGGTGGGGAAAAGGAGGGGAAAAGCTGGAACAAAAGGTTTTGCAAGGGTCAATGCTGAAAAATTACCCATGTATATTATCTTGTAAATAAAAAGCTATAATAAAAAAAATTTGGTTAAACTTGAGATTATCCTTTTAAATGGCAATATTAATGAGACCCACTTCCAGTAGTAATACCTGGAAAAGCCCATATACAACAACATAGTGAAATACCAGCGTGACCTTGGAACTTCAGTGGCCTGTTCTAATCCTCTGTGGGAAACGGACAATTTTCCACGAGCCCCCGTGGCAGGTACACCTGATCCAGCATTTAGTGGACTGTCTCCCACCTGCTTAGGGCAGGAGCAGAAATGCTTTCCTAGAGTCAAATACGACACTGGGCAATGCACGCTGGGAAGGCCGCGTCTGCCGCATAAAAGATCTACTAGGACGACATTGAGCAGGTATTCCTTTGGGCATTTACCATTTTCAGAATACCTACCCACGGTCAATAGTGACTCAAGTCATCTCTGGAATATTTATTTCATTTTAATTATGACCCTGTCTGCCAGTCCATAGCCGGCAACCATTGTTAGCCCGCTGGCTGGTTACTAAGGCTCCCCGGGTCTGCTTTCTTTGGCACCAGACATTTCTATGGCTGAATACAATTAAATGCCTGCTTTGTGGCAGGCGTATTTACAAAAGAAAGATCCTGCCATTCTCCAGATAGCTTAGCGAGGTCTTACTTTACACCTCAAAGTTGACAAGAATGAAGTAATAACATGAGAATTCAAGAGAGCAGTGTCTTCGGGGGTCAAACACTAACGTGTTACTGCAACTTCAATCCTAGCAAAATACCCAGAAAAGGCCTAAGAGGGGGTTTTCACTTGCCTAGGAAAGCAGAAGCTAGAATGGCCTCATTCAGGACTTTATTCCCAGAGGAATAAGCAGCAGTTTCGCAATTGCTTTCATTCATGAATTTCACTCAAGTACAAAGAGATGCCCCCAAAAGGCAATGACTAATGAATATTGTATGTTCCCAGCACAGGCGAGTCATTCACAAGAAATTCAAGACCATTCACTCTACGGCTTCATTTTCATTCCAGCCTTACCAAAATAATCATTTCTCCTAGTCCCTTTGCTGGGATATCGGTTCACCTTGGCTTTGAGGGCTCTCGGTGCCATTAAGGTGGCCGGATCAGAAAATCGGAGCGACCGGAGTCCAAACCCCTCACTCCAAGATGAGGAGACAGAAGTGCACAGAGGGAAAGTCACTTACCCAAAGTCACACAGCAGTAAGTCAGGACTCAAACCCAAGGTTCTTCCCACTAAACCAGTGGGGTCAGACTCAAGTAGAAATGGAGGCCACAAGCTGTGAGCTGAACCAGCCGTCCTGGAGAACGTATGGAACTGTCCCCAAAGGCAACAAAGCCAGCGTACCCTTTGATCCATCACTAGGTCAAAGAGATTTTTGTACAAAAATGTTTCTCACAGTTCCCTTTGTGCTGGCAACGACAGGAAGGGAGGGGATGCCCACCAACCGGGGAATGGCTGAACAAGCTGTGTACATCACTGTGATGGAACGCTACGGTGTTACAAGCAGCGACAAACAGGATGGTTTCAGAAAAACCTGAACTGATGCAAAATGAAACAAGCAGAACCAGGAGAACAGTGTAAGTGGGAGCGGCAGTACTGAACAATGATCAACTGACTATTTTCAGCAATGCAATGATCTAAGACAATTCCAAAGGACACATGAGAGAAAACGCTGTCCACCTCCAGAGAAAGAACTGAGTCTGAAGGCAGATGGAAGCAGATTATTTTTCACTTGAAAATTTTCTTTTTCGTGTGTTTGGGTTGATCTGTTTTCTTTCACAGCATGACTAATACAGAAATGGGTTTTGCAAGACTGCACATGTACAATCCATATCAAATTGCTTACCGTCTCATGGAAAGGGAAAGGAAGGAAGGAAGAGAATTTGGAAATTCAAAAAAATTTTAAATGAATGTTAAAAATTGTTTTTGCATATAATTAGGAAGACTAAAAAATAATTTATAAAATAAAAAAATTGTTTTTACCTACACCTGGGGGGAAATATTATTTAAAAAACAATAAAAAAGAAAAAAAAGGGTCATTAAGCCATAGAGAAGGATCCCCGTGGCCTTCTATTGACTTAAAAAAAACCACATGTGAACATTATCTATGTTTTTATATGTTTAATAGCTATGTGATTATATTTTTATTCATTTTGTTAACTATTTCCCCAATTCCATTTTAACTCAGTGGAGACCTAAACTCGGGAGTGTTTCTCCATATGAATGATGGCTTTGCCATGGGCCATCCTCCAAAAAATCGGCTCTTCTTTGCTCTCCAATTTTATTGCAAAAGTATTTTCGTTTCACTGTTGAAAAATAACATGCATTACACTTAGAAAGATCTTTGTGACCGCTCTGTTGCAGGCCAGGACACACATTGTGACCCTGCCACTAACAACACAACCAGCCCTAGAACCACAGCAAGCAATATATAAAAATGGCGGACACCCCAATGGAGAAGAGACATGGGGCAGGCGATCAGAGAGCTGGGTTTGGTCTCAGTAACCAGCATTAACCAGCTCCATGACTTTCTGAAAGTCTCCAAGTCTCTTCTGTAAAAGGAGGGGGCAGGAGAAAGGGAGCCAGGAGCCAAGCTCAGCCGTGGCCACGACTGAGTCATGCTGGACAGTGCCTGGGCTGGAGTGCACTGAGCCCCCAACTAACTGCTCAGCTCTTTTCTCAAGGCAAACACCCCTCCCTCATTGAGAAGCCACAATTCTTTGGAACCACTGGTCCACCTGATGGGCTCATACCAGGACCTTGGCCAAGGGTCACCAGGCCCCCAGACACTGCCTATTTCCTGGCTCCTCTAAATGCTGCCTCTCCCTGAAGAACCACAGTCCATCTTGCCCCTCATCAACCTCCCCTAAAATGGCCAGAGAATCTTCTGTAACCCTGCAGTAAGGCTCCAATCTTCCTGCATGGGCGATTCTGTCCTGTCGTTCTGTTCTGTTCTGTCCTCTCTGTCTGTCTCTGTATGTCTGTCTGTCTATCTCTGTCTCTGTTGTTGTCTCTGTTTCTCTGTCTCTCTATCTCTGTCACTGTCTCTTGTCTCTTTCACTTTATCTCTATTTCTCTCTCTCTCCTCTGTCTGTCTCTCTGTGTCTCTGTCTGTCTCTCTCTCCATTTCTTATTCTCTCGGTCTGTCTCTTTTTTTATCACTATCTGGGTGTCTCTCCCCCTTTTCTTTCCCAAACGTTATATTCTGTGTTATCTCCGTTACAACGTTGGCCCTCTCGGAGTTGAGTCTGCATGTTGCTTTTCCACTACAGATCTCTATGGGTATTTACCCAAAAGGCAGTCAAACCCCACTGCTGGAAGAAGGGCCAGGTTCTCCCCGCACCCTCCCAGGAGGAGCAGGCGCACCTTGGCCAAACTTCCCTTCCCCCCCCCCCCTACTTCGTGCTCCATTCCCTATCTGCCTGTGACTAATGCTGGCTTGTCTGCTAACTAAGTGGAACGGAGAATTAGCAGGGTGGGTGCTCCCCCAACTCTGGAACAGGGAAATAGCAGCCATTCTGAGCAGAGATTAGCAAATGCAGTGGCTAATCTCTCCTTACTTTAAGTTTCTCCTCTAATCCTACTTCATAATAGTGAGAAGCCTGGAAGGAGTCAGCCTATAAACCCCAGCCCCACAGTCTGGTAAGAAGGTGGAGGAGAGCTGTCCATCATTCAAAGGCATCGCCCTCCAAGTGCAAGTTCTCCAAGTGCAAGCCTTCCAAGTACAAACCCTCCAAGTGCAAGCTTTCCAAGTGCAAGCCCTCCAAGTGCAATTCCTCCAAATACAAGCCTTCCAAGTGCAATTCCTCCAAGTGCAAGTCTTCCAAGTGCAAGCCTTCTAAATACAAATCCTCCAAGTGCAAACCCTCCAAATGCAAGTCTTCCAAGTGCAAATCTTCCAAGTACAAACGCTACAAGTGCAATCCCAAGGCCTGGGTTTCAATCCAGTTGTGTCCCATAAAGTATCCCAGGATAAAAGACCTGAAAGGGACCTTAGCAGGATGGTGCAGTGCAGCAACTCTCAAGAGTGATCCATAGATCCACAGACATTCCCCAGAGCTCATCAGGGGTCTCAAGAAGTCAAAAACTATTATCACAATCACACACAAACAGTTTAATCTCTAAATGATAAATATGGATGGCTACAACTCACATAACACAAACTCTCTGGGGATCTTTGAAGAGTATAAAGTGCCTGAGACTAAAAAGTTTGAGAAATGCTAACACACATCTGGACCTGCAGCCAAAAAGACCTGGATTCAGGTTTCACCTTGGACACAGGTTGGCTGTATGAGCCTGGACAAGTCATTGGCCCCAGAAGACTTTCTAAGTTAAAAGGAAGATGATGGAGGGGGAACTTTCCTCACCTGGGACTTCCCCATGAAATCATGGTTCTGGCTCTATCCCAATGGGAGCTGAGAGACCTCCCCTCATTTTGAACAGGAATGTGGCTAACAGAGGTCAACTTCTCTAAGCCTCAGTTCTCTCATGTGTAAAACAGCAGTGTAATGTTCACACTAGGACCATTTCAAATGAAGTCTCTGATGAACGAAAAATGGAAAACAGATCTCTGTAGTGCTGTAGCTTGGCCCAGGACCGGCCTGAGCGCAGTCGCTGTGGGGAGCACCCTTCAGTCCTTGTATATCCCTTTTCTCTCTCCATTTAGGCCCGGGCACGGGCTGACGTCCAGGTGCTAAGTGTTTGGATATTGGCCGACAATGGGCATTTAACACATAAGTGCCAGGATGCCCAGATAGCGAGTTTGTCCCTTCTCCACCTGGAGCCGCCCCTACTGAAGGTCAACACCTGGTGGGCAGGGCCTGTCCTGCTTCTGTACTCGTCCCACACAGGACGTGCTCAACAAAAGCTTTCCACATCTTCCTTCATCAACAAGTGGCTTTTGGAGAAACTCCCCGAGAATCACCCGCCTCCAGTTGGGGGAGACCTCAGAGTCCAGCTGCTGCCTTTCCCACCAGGGCTGGAGGAGAATGACCAGTCCACGGTCACCCAGGGCATCAGCCACAGAAAGGGACTGTGAACCCAGGCTCTCCCCCAGCCCTCAGCCCCCCAAGGCCCCAGCATCAGGGCTGGACGCAGACAAGGCTCTTCCCTCATGACCCTTCTCCGGATCCCCCTGCCTGGCCTTCCTCCCTCTCTGGACCTATTCCTGTCTCCCCCCCATCCCCCCACCAAGGTCAGGCTGCAAACTGGTCCCTCTGCCTCCAAATTCTTCCCATTCCTGCCCGTCCTGATGCTGTCACATTAATCTTTCCAAAAGACTCTCTTCATTGTGTCCCTCCTTAGCTTAAGAAAATAAGACGGTCCCTTCTTGCCTCCTGCTCCAATCCTGCCTCGGCGCTTGCCATTCAATCACTCCTCCAAGTGGCCCCACCTTCACTTCATGGCATTAAGGGCTAGAAGGGATCTGAGAAGTCATCAAGTCCAATCTCCTCACTTTGCAGAAAAGCACGTGCAAAGGCGGAATCGGGCCCCACGTTTCTAACCCGCCTCCTTTTCACTCTCTCCACTGCTTCTCTCTTGCTCCCAAACCCAAGCTCCCAGCTCTAACCGGGGGGAGGCCGGGCGCCCTCCCCCATCTGAGACACACTGCCCGGCGCCCCGAAAACAAAGGGCCAGCTCCGATTTCACTCGCTGTGTGAAGCCTCCCCTGACCAGCCCGGCCCGCAGCAATGCTTCCCTTGTGGGAACTCCCCCCGAGCCAGTACAGTGCAGGCGCACACACTCACACACTCACACTCACTCACACCCGTAGTAGTCAATATGACGAGCTTATATTAAGTAACTACCGCGTGCAAAAGCCGTGCGCTGCTACGTGGGCTGCTGACGTCAACAAGGCATCCGCCATACTCAGGCTGAGATCACTCAAAATTTCTAGACAAATTAAACCCCAGAGACGCGTCTGCCCAGGAGCCTAAGGATGGGCTCCGGCGGGCAAAGGGCGATTCACTCTCGCCAACGTTGTTCTCCCACAAAGGGACAAAGAGAGCTTCTGGGAGACGGAAGTGGCAGCCGGAGGCCCGAGCCTGTCGCAGGGACCATGGATCCCAGGGAGTCAGGAGCAGATCACTAGGGGAAGACCTCCAGTCCAAGGGTGGATCCTCCAGAGAGGACACGTGCAAACGCTGGGCAAAGATCCCCCGATTAGAGCACGGACTGGGGCCCATCGCGGGCTTCGCGGGCCCCAAAGCAGACAGAGGTGGACACAGGCTCTCCGAGTCTTAGCTCCCCGAACGGCCCAGCCACGTGCCCAGCAGGCCCCTCAGCACCCAAAGCCTAATGACCAGGCCCATCAGTCCGGAAGCTCCCCTGCCCAACTCTGAGGCTCCCCCAGCCCAGCCTCGGGCGCCACCGCGACGTCAGCCTGACACCTGGCTCTTCCCAAGTCAGAAGCCGAGGTGCCCATCTGCTCAACTTCCTCGTTTCTTCGCAGTTTCTCCGCTCCACGTTTCCCAAATGAGAGATCTTCAAACTGTCTCCGATGCCCTCCTTGGGCACCCGGCCGGCCCCTCCTGGGCCCTGAGGGAGGCCCCTGACTCAGAGCCTCCTGCCCTTTGCCTCAAACACCTTCCTCGCTCAGAGACCTGGAGGTACCCCCCCCCCAACGTCCCGATCCGTGCGTAAATCGCCCAGAGGAAGAAAGTCCGAGATGTTTCTTGGTGGACGGTGGAAGATTGTAGCGGGTCTAAAGGCGGGCAAGTCCGGCCCGCCAGACGTTGGGAGTCTTAGAACAGAGGTATAAGCTGTAGTCGGGAAATGTTTGAAGTAAATAAATAAAAGCGCGGTATGGGCCGCCTTGGGGTTCTAAGTCACCAGGCGGCCAGATGGTTCCCCTTTAAGTATGACATCACTCCTAAGAGCACTCAAAGGAGATCAAAGGAAAAAGCCCATCAGCCGGCCACAGACCGAGCTCTGGTGGACCCAAAACCCTCGCTCCGACAGGAGACACAAGGGCAGCAGGGCAAGCGACCTGACCAGGGGCACACAGCCGCTTCGGGGCTGGTCCCCCCTGCAGGGCCTCCCTCGGTTAATGACTTCCGATTTATCCTGCACCCGTGGCCTTAGCTAGGGAGCCCCCCCCCGCCCCCCACTGACTGGGTTAGAGCCTAAAACGCCCTCGCCGGGGGGGCAGGGACTAGGATTGTTCCCCTTGGTCCAGGGTGGGTGGCCCTTCTACAGTTTTCTCTAAGGCACCGCAGCACTCTGGGATTCTTGACCTTTGGCTTTCTTTCCGGGCAGAGGCTACCCCGCTTTCCTCCCATGGTTAAAGATTTACGCGTGTGAAGGGCACCGGCAACCTTACTGCCAGGGCCATTACCATAAACCCTCAAACCCCACCCCCAACTTGATTGATATTTAGAGGTGTTTCATGAGCTTTCCTTCCTCCGACAGACTGGAAGCTCCCTGAGGACGGGGCACTGTCCCTCTGGTTTCTGTGTTCCTGGGCACAGTCCCTGACACACAGCTGGCGCTTAATAAATGCTCGGTGTTCCCGGGCACAGTCCCTGACACACAGCTGGCGCTTAATAAATGCTCGGTGTTCCCGGCCACAGTCCCCAACACACAGCGGGCGCCTAATAAATACTCTTTGTTCCCGGGCACAGCCCCCGACACACAGCGGGCACCTAATAAATGCTCGGTGTTCCTGGGCACAGTCCCCAACCCACAGCAGGCGCCTAATAAATGCTTGGTGTTCCTGGGCACAGTCCCCGACACACAGCGGGCGCCTAATAAATGCTCGGTGTTCCCGGGCACAGTCCCCGACACACAGCGGGCGCCTAATAAATGCTCTGTGTTCCCGGGCACAGTCCCCGACACACAGCGGGCGCCTAATAAATGCTCGGTGTTCCTGGGCACAGTCCCCGACCCAGCGGGCGCCTAATAAATACTCTTTGTTCCCGGGCACAGTCCCCGACACACAGCGGGCGCCTAATAAATGCTCTGTGTTCCCGGGCACAGTCCCCGACACACAGCGGGCGCCTAATAAATGCTCTGTGTTCCCGGGCACAGTCCCCGACACACAGCGGGCGCCTAATAAATGCTCGGTGTTCCCGGGCACAGTCCCCGACACACAGCGGGCGCCTAATAAATGCTTGGTGTTCCCGGGCACAGTCCCCGACACACAGCGGGCGCCTAATAAATGCTCTGTGTTCCCGGGCACAGTCCCCGACACACAGCGGGCGCCTAATAAATGCTCTGTGTTCCCGGGCACAGTCCCCGACACACAGCGGGCGCCTAATAAATGCTCTGTGTTCCCGGGCACAGTCCCCGACACACAGCGGGCGCCTAATAAATGCTCTGTGTTCCCGGGCACAGTCCCCGACACACAGCGGGCGCCTAATAAATGCTCTGTGTTCCCGGGCACAGTCCCCGACACACAGCGGGCGCCTAATAAATGCTCTGTGTTCCCGGGCACAGTCCCCGACACACAGCGGGCGCCTAATAAATGCTCTGTGTTCCCGGGCACAGTCCCCGACACACAGCGGGCGCCTAATAAATGCTCGGTGTTCCCGGGCACAGTCCCCGACACACAGCGGGCGCCTAATAAATGCTCTGTGTTCCCGGGCACAGTCCCCGACACAGCGGGCGCCTAATAAATGCTCGGTGTTCCCGGCCACAGGCCCCGACCCAGCGGGCGCCTAATAAATACTCTTTGTTCCCGGGCACAGTCCCCGACACACAGCGGGCGCCTAATAAATGCTCTGTGTTCCCGGGCACAGTCCCCGACACACAGCGGGCGCCTAATAAATGCTCGGTGTTCCCGGGCACAGTCCCCGACACACAGCGGGCGCCTAATAAATGCTTAGTGGCTGAAGGACAAGTACAAATGATCATCACTGGGGGGGAAGGGGGACGGTCACGTGACTGGCACCCTTCCTCCCCTCCCAAAGCTTCTGAGAGTGGGCGTAGGAGAGGAAGCAGAAGGGGCCCACAGAGCCCCGCGGGGCGCAAGGAAGGCCAGCGGGAAGGGCCGTCCCAGCTCCCGCATGCCTGGACGGAGCAGCAAAACTTGTGACGTCACCGGCCCCGCCCCTCCCGGAAGCGCCCGCTGCGGGGCCGCCGGAAGTGCCCTCCTCCTCCGAGAACGCGGGAAGCCTTCCGTTCTCCGGCGCTCGGGAGAGAACAGGGGCCGGGCCCATTCGAACCCCCCCCTCCTCCACCTGCACCGCGCACGCAGCTCCCCTCCCGCTCCGGCGCACAAGTACCAACCTGCGGCCGCGCCCCCCGACTGACCCAGGCCAGGCTCCGGCCTCCAGGCGGCTGCTGCGCATGCGCGCCGGCTGCCGCCCGAGGGTGTTCCAGAGCCGGGCCGGGGGCGGGTCCAACGCGCGCTTGCGCCCCATGAGAAGGCACTACGGCGAGCACGGGCTCCCGAGTGGCTCCCAGGGGCCGGAAGCTCCCTCCCGGAAGGGGCGAGGACTGCTGCTCATTGGGCAGCGGGGCCGAGGCTGCCCGCAGCCGGCGAAGACGCTTTGGCCCCTAAAGCCTCTTGGCGGTGCGGCCTTGAGCCCTCGTCCGGGTCCTCGAGGCGTCACGCCCGTCCCAGGGCCCGGCCAAGGGGCCTTCCCCGGGGCCGCCTCCTAGCTGCGGCCCGCCCCCCCTTCTCTGGAGGGGCCCCTCCGCCCAGATGCCCCCGGATTCGTTTTTCCTGCGCCCTGTCTTTCCCGATGAAATAGAGCGCAGGGCTGGGCTTTGTGCTGCCAGCGCTCGGCGCGGTGCCCGGCACACAGTAGGGGCTTTAGGAATCCTCCTGAGGCATTGTCAGAGCTGGCTGAGCGCTGGGGCCGCGGGTAGTTACGCTGCGTCACTGTTTACGTAAGAATGATGCTTGTATGCAGTGCAGCCGACGTTTAATGCGGCACTTGAGGATTCACCCATGGCTCCAAGGGCAGTGTTTGAGCTGAGCTCAGGGCAAGCTCCTGGGGGAGGGATGGGAGATGCTGTTGCCCCCATTTTCCAGACGTGGACATCGAGGCTCGGAAAGGAAACAATTTGTGGCCAGTAAGCCCAGCACTCGCCATCTCCTGCGCCCCGTTTGGAAATAGACGTTACCGCCCTTGAACCTTGGCTAGTTAGCTCAGCAGCCTTTGCGAAGCCCGCATTCCCTGGAGCTGGAGAGAAGCAGATAAGGCCCCCACCTTGCTGGTGGTTGGATCCCTCAGAAATGGACGCGCTCTGTCCTCAGTCCTTCCTAAAATGATGTCCCGGCCCGCCAGTGAGCTTGCCGGGAAGCAAAGGCAGTCCCTGGGACGCTGGGCTAATCAGCTCCGCTTCTCGCTTGTCAGGGCTCTGTACCCGGGCCACAGGCTGCCTGGGCGCCGCCCTGCAGGGTGAGGGACTCGAGAAAGCGCCTTTAAGAGCGTGGGGCATCTTTGAGGAGCTCGGCAGACGGGCAGCTGCCCCAAAAGGTCAGGGCTTTCCGGGGTGGCCTGCGTCTCGTTGAAATGAATAATTGCTCCAAAATCGCAGCCAGCCGGTAAACAGGCAAACGTCTATTTCTCCTTCCCAATTAGCCCGGTTAGCTCAGAGGCCTGTCTCTCTGCCTGGCTCCGAGAGCTCTTGCAGCTCTGTCCTTGGCTTCTGCCTCTGCTTTCTTCAGCCTCCAGCCGCACCAAGGTGGAAGATGCAAAGAATCTCTCCTGCCCCGAAGATAGGGCTTGTGGGCTTCCTTCCAGAGTGTCTGTCTCCGACCCCGGTCGATGTCCCCCAAAAACTTAAGGTTCACGTTGAGTTCAATCAAATACCGATGTCTTTTGGTGTTGCCTTCGAGTCATTCCTCCTTGCTGTTTTTTTAAATGGAATGCCACAAGACTACTGAGGTAAGAGACTGATTTTATGGCCAAGGGAAAAATCAGAAGTATAGATAAACATAAGTGGTTGCGTTCGATCCGTTGTCATGCTATGGAACCTTAAGCTATGAAGCAAGTACAAGGCACTTACATGCGATGGATTACAATGGATCTCACCATTTCCAGACGATTAGTAAGCATTTATACTGCACTTACTACCCAGACGGTCTCCAGATGATGGTTTGAAATCTTCAAGCCTTTGACAGATCAGTAAAACATGTACGGCTACATTTTGTCGTTAGAATTGTGGACTTTCTATTTCTGTTTTTGCAGGTGCATATTTATGGACAGATATAAAATATATTTGAATATCAATGTACGTATCTAAACATACATATGTATACACTGTTGTAATTTATTCTAAATATTATTACATAAATCAAAATGATTGGAATGAAGGTAAAAATAAAACAAAACAAAATGTCACCTGCCTCTTGAAGCAGACATTCAATTTAATGTCTAAAGGAAAGCCAGAAATCTAGATATGCATAAATGTTTACATTCAATCCATTTTCGTACTGTGGAACCTTAATCTATGAACTAATCACAATCCATAGTCATGCAATGGAAACTTATTCTTTTCAAGCAGTTAATCAGCCGGTAAGGATTTCTAAGGCACTTACTATTCAGGTATTCTCTAGATTACGATTTGAGAATAATTCAGGCCCTCACATTCATTGTTGGTTATATATACATCATTTTGTAGTTTTTTTGTTTTTGTCTATTATGTGTATGTCTATGTAGATGTACATGAAGGTGAACACATTACATTTATGAATGTACGCATATCAATATCGAAACTATATATACATATTTTTGGGGAAAAAAGATGATCTGGTTAAAGAAAGAACATCACGCACGCTTCATAAAGAGGCGTTTCCCTCTCCCACAGAGTGAGCATGGCTGTAGTTCTGATGACCTTTCTTATCCCGAGTCTCCTGCTCAGCCCCCATCCCTGGGTCTGCTCCTGAATTCATGGCCTAGCAGGAGTCGTCCTCATAGCTTCCTCCTATATGGAATGCTGTTACTTTCTAGGTGTCTTGACTGAATCTTAGACTGATAAACTCAAATTGTTCACATGACCAGGGGTTGGCAGGCTTGGCCTTCTAAAGGGCTTCAGTCCTCAGTCTCCGCCCTTCGCATTCAGTTGGAGAACTTCACTTTTCCTAGAACAATGACAGGGCGTCGACATTGGATAGCATTCATACAAGATTACCTCTGTTATTTGTCCCTCTCTTTGATTATATCAATGGAGGAGAGGGAACTGAGTCCCCATAAAGACAAAAGTGGAAAAGCTCCTGCCCCGAAGGAGCTTACATTCGAATAGAGGGGATTTTATGTGTCTATTACATATCCACATAAAGGTATATATAAATGTAACATGCTTGTGAGAGTTAAGAAAGATTTAGAGTTTGAAGGGATATCAGAGGCATCTAGTCCAATTCCCCCATTTTCTAGATGAGGAAACTGAGGCCAACTAAAGGCGTATGTCAGTGTCAGGTGAGATTTGAAATCACATCCTCTGTCTCCAGAGCTTTTCTTACTTGGTACTCTGCTGTGGAGGGAAGATTCACCTGTGGGATTACTAGAGGAAGAGAAGGGTTATCCTCATCTTCTAGGGATGACCAACCTCAACTTTGCCCTTACTGAGACAGAGAAAACAAAGGGGAAACTTGTTATGTAACAACACAACACCCATGCCCAGTCCCCAGAACACAACCCAAATTCTATGTTCTGTTTGCCTAAAGGGAAACTCCAGATTCTTGCATTCTGGACCCTAGCACAACATGCTCTTTTATTCGTTCAGTAACAGTCTGTCTCATATAGTCCTAAGTCCTCAGCCATATCCAGGGGGGGGAAAATCAAAGATATTCTGTGTGTTTTGATCCCTTCAGTTACCTTGGCAGCATATTTTCCAGGGGTGTCCACGTGGATGATGAAGTTGACACATACATTCCCAGGGAGAATTCCCAGGGCTCCGTGTTTGGGAGGTTCCAGTGTGGGAGAGGCAGCAGTGGGGAGCCTGAGGACCTGGGAGGAGGGGGTGCCCTGAGAAGATCGGGAAGCTGGGACAGGGAAGGAGGTGGAAGGTTTAGGAGGAAAGATGATGAGTTCCATTTTGGATATAGTGAATTTAATATTTTTTCTGGACATCCACTTGGAGATGTCTGAAAAGCAGTTAAAATTGGAGACCAGAGAGGGTGGGGCAGGAGTGGTAGATTTGAGAATCAGCATAGAGTTGGTAATTAAGTCTACAGGAATTGATGAGATCACCCAGAGGAGTAAGGAGGGAGAAGAGAAAAAGGCCCCAGATGAGAGCCCTGGGGGACTCCTACAGTGAGAGGGGGTGATCTGGAGAAGGATCCAGCAAAAGAGACAGAGAAGGAGTAGTCAAAGAGGGAGCAGGGAGAGAAGGAGAGGGAGACACACAGAAAAAAGAGAGAGAAAGAAGAGAGAGGAGGTAGAGGAGGAGAGGGAAATGGAGACACAGACAAAAAGAGGGAAAGAGAGAAAAGGAGGGGAAGAGGAAGGGAGAGAGAAGGAAGTAGGAAGGGAGGAAAGAGAGAGAGAAGATGGAGAAGGAGAGGGAAAGGAAGACAGAAAAAAGGGAGGAGGAGAAAAGGGAGGGAGAGAGAGAAGGAAGGAAAGAGAGAAAAAGAGGGAAAGAGGAAAAAAGGAGGGGAAGAAGAAGGAGAGAAAGAAAGAAGGAAAGAGGGAAGGGGAGAGAGAGGATGTAGAGGAGAGAAAGAGCAAGAAAGGGAGACAGAAAAAAGAGGGAGAGAAGAGAAGCAGGAGAAGAGGAAGGAAAAGAGAGAAGGAAGGATGGAGGAAGAGAGAGAAGGAAGGAAAGAGGAAGGGAGGGAGAGAGAGAAAGCATCTTAAAACCTAGAAAGAAAAGAATCCCAAGGCGGAGAGGGGCATCCCCAGCAGGACATCAGGAACGTGACCTAGAATGTCCAGAATGTGTGATGAGTAATATGTAATGAGGTTGGCAGCCAGGCCAGTCCTTCAATGAGCACGCACTTCATGCCCGCTGTGTGCCAGACCCTGTGCTAAGAGCTGCGCTTTTTGTCTCCCGTGGGATTATAAACTCCTCGAGGTGGGGGGGGGGCAGCTGTCCCACTTCAGTCTTTCTTTGGGAGGAAGGCTTTGGTCTCCCTCTCTCCTGGCAACTTAATAATCACAGCAAGTTAGGGATCGAAGACAGAAGTAAATGGGATGCTAACAATGTCTTTTGCCTCCTTTGGATCCTCACACTTAGCACATGCTCAGAAGTGTCTGATTTTAGGATTGACAAAGCACTCAACCACCTAACTCTGGGCAGCAGACTGGAGGAGGGTGTCCCTTGGCGACTGCGGATCATGGCGCAATCTCTCCATGACCTCCCTGAGGCTGATTCCTGGGCTGTGAAATGACAAGACGGCCTAAACGTCCCCCTCCCTCTCCGGGAGCCTCGCGTGATGACTTGGCCTGGGAGGATACTTAGGGGGCAGGGAATGAGGTCACAGTGATGACAGAGGACGGGGTTAGGAAGAGGGAGGCATTGGGAGAGAGGGAATAATAGCAGGAGGATAAAAGAACCCTGGAATTCTAGGTCTGGAAAGGGAATAGTGAGTGATGGAGATCCAGGGTGTGAGCTGGTCCCGGGTGTGGCCCAGGCAGAGGGAGGGTATTGAGGAGCTCTCTTTGAAGGAGATTTAAAGTGTTAACCTTTTTGGGTGATTAATATTTGACACATCAGTGTTCATGGGTAATCGTTCTTGTCAATTTATTGCTGTCTGTTATTGCTGGTATTTATTTTCATTGTTAATTATTAATGGTAATTACATGTATATAATAGCTAACATTTAAACAATGCTTTAAAGATTACAAAGCACTTTAAGGATACTTTCTCTTCTGATTCTTGCGAAAACCCTCTTGCCCTTGTTTTACGATGATGTCACTCTTGCATCTTCTGAGAAAGGTTAAGTAACTGAGAATAAACCTGAGAGAGAGCAGCTTCCAGGAGCACTCAGCCCAGTAAACGTCTGAGGAGGACTTTGAACAGAGATCTTCTGACTCCAAGTCCCTAACATATTGAAGGCAGAATCCTTGGTGCTGTACACGGCCCCACCTCCTCCATCCCGAATTCCCTGATGGCGCCCCCTCCCCTCCAAATTATACTTGTGTACCTCTGCAGGCTCTGGGCTCATTCTCCCATCCCAGGTCCCAAGAGCTCCCCACGGGGTTTTAGGGGTAACCCTGAGGGGTGGGGGTATGGTACAGTGTTATTCCCGGAAGAGAGGACTGACCACTGAGACCAGTCCTGAGACCAGACACGTGCAGAGAAGCCCGACACACTCCCCGACCCGGACGGGGTGAGAATCCTGTTTCTGGGACAGTTGCAATGAAGCGTAAGAGAAGCACCTGGGAGAGACTTCAGAGCATGTGTAGACATTCTAAAGTGCCTGGTTCTGGTCTGTTAACCACAAGGTGACGAGGAACCTCATTGACTGGCTAAAGAAACAGGGCTTTCTTCTGGTATGACTTCTTCCTCGCTACCCCCTGTCCCCATCCAAGGCCTCCAGCCTCAGAAACACGGGCTGCAACTTTGTGAGCTTCAGGAGGTCGGGAGATCAAGCCAGGAGGAAGTCCCTGTGCCCCCCCCCCTTCACTCTTGGACTTCCTCACAATCACCTTCTCTCTGCTTTACCCCCTTGCCTTCCCCTGAGTGATAGAAAAGCCTTCTGGGAATCACAGCTCTCCCAGACAATGCATCCACCTGAGACAACAAACAGGGCCTTCTGTTAGCCTAGCGCTTGCTGCACAGTGAGGGGCTTAATAAATGCGGCTTCCTTCATTCATTCACTTTCACGGAATCTTGCCCATTGCCCTGCCCCTAAGAGGAGCCTAACAAGCGTTTGTTGGTTAGGGTAGCACATCATAACACTAAATTCCATGGGAAAAGAGACAAACAGCATTACCCCAGAGGGGTGGGGTAGAAGACAGGCAAGACCCTGGATAAACGACCATGGAGAGAGAGAGAGCACAGAGCAAGAGATGGCTATGGCCCACTCTGTGGCACAAAATATTTTATGGGTATTTTTTTTTTTTAATAAAATAGCTTCTCAAAGACTGCCCCGCCTCCCCTTCTCCTCTGCTTCCAATTAGTCTTTCTCTTGTAACCAAGAATTTCAATTAAGAAAAAAGTCAAGGCTCTTATGATGGACAGAGCCATCGGCATCTAGAGAGAGAACCATGGAGACCAAATATGGATCAAAGCATAGTATTTTCACCTTTTTTTTTTTTTTTGGTTAATTGTTTGTTTTCATTCTCATTTTTTTCCTCTTTTGATCTGATTCTTTTTACACAACTTGGTGAATGTTTAAATGTGTTTAGAATTGCACATATTTAACCTATGTCGAATTGAGAGGAAGGGGAGAGAGAAAATAAATTAGGAATGTTGAAAACTATTTTTGCATGTATTTGGAAAAATTAAGTACTGTGAAAAAGAGGCAAGGGACATGTTTGTTGCCAGAATTATGAAGTCATGATGGCTCCTATATTAATTGATGTTCTTCATTTTCAAAATCCTTTTGAAATTTTTTTATTTTAATTTTTTTAGGTTATACATGTACATTCATTTGTTACTATTTTTATATGAATCATATTGGGAGAGAAAAATCAAAACAACAGGTGAAAACCATGAGAACAAAAAAGAAGAAAAGAGATGAAAATAGTGTGCATTGATCCATCTTTAGTCTGTATAGGTCTCTCTCTGGATGTCGATGGTGTTTTCAAACCAAAGATTACTGGAATTGTTTTGGTTCATTGAATTGCTGAGAAGAGTTTATCATAGTTGACCATCACACAATCTTTTTTTTTTTTTTTATAATAATAGCTTTTTATTTTTCAAAATACATGCAAAGATAGTTTTCAACATTTTCCCTTACAAAATCTTGTGTTCCAAATTTTTCTCCCTCCCTTAGATAGCAAATAATCCAATTTAAGTTAAACATGTGTAATTCTTCTAAACTTATTTCTATATTTATCATGCTGCACAAGAAAAATCAGATCAAGAGGGGGGAAAAAGAGAAAGAAAAAAACAAGCAAGCAGACAGCAACAAGAAAAATCAGATCAAAAGGGGGGAAAAGAGAAAGAAAAAACAAGCAAGCAGACAGCAACAGTGAAAATACCATGCTTTGATCCACACTCATCCCACAGGCCTGTCTCTGATTGTGAATGACTCTGGGTTATCTGATTGTTGAAAAGAGCCACATCCATCACAGTTGATCATCACATAATCTCATTACACAATCTTGTTGCTAGGTATAATGTTTTCCTGGTTTGGCTTGTTTCACTCAGCATCAGTTCATGCAAATCTTTCCAGGTTTTTCTAAAAATCAGTCTTTTCATCATTTTTAATATAACAAAAATATTCCATTACTTTCATATACCATAATTTATTCAGCCATTCCCCAGTCGATGGGCAGCAACTTATCATCCAATTCTTTGCTATTACAAAAAGAGCTGCTACAAACATTTTTGCACAAGTAGATCCTTTTCCTCTTTTATGATCTCTTTGGGATGTAGACCCAGTGTTGGCACTGTTCGGTCAAAGGGGAACCCACAGTTTTAGAGTCTTTTGGCCATAGTTTCAAATTGCTCTCCAGAATGGTTGGATCATTTCATAATTCCACCAATAATGCATTAGTGTCCCAGTTTTCCCACATACCCTCCGTTTGTCCTTGTCTTTTCCTATCATCTTAGCCAATCTGACAGATATGAGGTAGAACCTTAGAGCTGTTTTAATTTGCATTTCTCTCATTACTAGTGATTTGGAGCATTTTTTTTTCATGATTATAGATGGCTTTAATTTCTTCATCTGAAAATTGTTCATATTCTTTGACCATTTATCAATCAGTGAATGATTTGTATTCTTATAAATTTGAGGTGAATGACTTGTATTTTTATAAATTTGACTCAGTTCTCTATATATTTTAGAAATGAAATCTTTATCAGAAGCACTGGCTATAAATTTTTCTTCCCCAGCTTTCCTCTTCCCTTCAAACTTGGCTGCATTAGCTTTGTTTGTGCAAAAACTTTTTAACTTAATGTAATCAAAGTTACCCATGTTGCATTTCTTAACGTTCTTTAATCCTTCTTTGACTATAAATTCCTCCCTTCTCCAAAGATCGAATAGGTAAACTGTCCCTTGCTCTCCTAATTTGCTTTTAGTATCACCCCTTACGCCTAAACTATGTACCAAGTTTGACCTTATTTTGGTAAGGGGTATGAGATGTAGGTCTATATTGAGTTTATGACATACTATTTTCCAGTGTTCTCAGCAATTTTTGTCAAATAGTGATTTCTGACCCCAGAAGCTGTAGTCTTTGAATCTATCAAGCACTAGCTTACTATAATCATTGATTATCATGTCCTGTGAACCTAACTATTTCCATTGATCCACTACTTTATTTTTCAGCTTACCAAATGATTTTGATGACTGCTGCTTTATATTAGGGTTTTAAGTCTGGTACTACCATCCTTTGAATTTTTACTCATTAATTCCCTTGATATTCTTGATCTTTTCTTTATCCAGATAAATTTTGTTTTTATCGTTCCAGCTCTATAAAATAATTTTTGGCAGTTTGATTGGTATGACACTGAATAAGTAGACTAATTTAGGTAGTATTGTCATTTTAATTTTTATATTAGCTCGGCCTATCCATGAACAATTGTTATTTTTCCGATTGTTTAGATCTGACTTTGTTTGGGTGGGGAAGTGCTTTGTAATGGTGTTTATATAGTTCTTGGGTTTATCTTGGCAGGTAGACACCTAAATATTTTATTTTGTCCTCAGTTATTCTAAATGGAATTTCTCTTTCTGTCTCTTGCTGTTGGGTTTTGCAGTAACAGAAATACTGATGTGGGTTTATTTTATATCCTGCAACATTGCTAAAGCTGTGAATTGTTTCAAGTAGTTTTTTGATTGATTCTTTAGGGTTTCTTCTTATTGCCTACTAAAATTGTTCCTTCAATTTCTTTTTCTTTTCTGATTGCTAAAACCCATCTTTCTAGTATAATATTTAAAAATCCTTTTTGAAGTCTCTCCTAATAGAGACCCTGAGAGCTTGGGGCCTGCTGGTATGATGGGGGATAACCCACACATGCACCCCACATCTCCCTCCCCTCCCAGTTCTCTGCTTGTTCCAGGGTGTCCTGGGGTGACAGCACCCTTCAGACCCCTCAGTTGTGGGTTCCTCCTCTGGCCGCCTTTCCCCAAGCTGTAGTTCTCCAGACCCTGGGTGACCTGTCCTGGAGTCACCCAGGGACCCGCGGGGCCTTGAACAATCTGCGGGGCGTCCCCACCCTTTTCCAGCTCTGGAAGACGGGGCCCCAGGAGCTCACAGGCAGGCTGGCCCGCCCTCCTGACACTGCTACTCACCTGGCACTCACTTTTGTAGGTTTTCTAGGTGTGCGCTTGGGAAACAAGCCTTCTCCTTTGTGTCTTTTGCCCCTTTAAGCTCCATAAGTTCACAGTGGAATCTCAACTGCTGTCAACTCACAGTTGGAAAACAATGAGATTATTTTAGCCCTGGGTGAGTAAATACAGGGCTGTGTAAGTCTGTTTGCTCTCCAGCTCCCGGCTCACAGCTGGCTGGCCCTGCCCTCCTCTCTGGTGTGGGGGCCTCCAATCCCCCTAATCCCAGAGCCCTCCATCACTGGGCAACCTGGCAGCTCCTGCTTCAGGTTCACATGCCCTTGTCAGCTCAAACCAGGGCAGGACTCAGCAGGGACGGCCCCGGCCCAGCGAGCCCGGACAGCGGAAGGAGACCCAGCTCCTGAGGCCTCCCCAGAACTCTGATGGCAGGGGCTCCCATGGAATCCTGGGGCTCAAGGCTCCCTTCCCTGGACCTCAGCATCCCAGCCCCCTAACTCTGCCCCCCTCAGGGCAGCCCCTTGGGCAGTAGCTTGGGGATCAGACAGAGCCTAAGGCCCAAACATTGCACGCGCATGCACACACACACACACACACACACACACACACACTCAAGCATCTCAACCATACACACTCACACTCACTGACACACTCACAAATCTTCACACACACAGACTCCCCCCCAACCCTGTCCCACTGCACAGAGAGCCTCTGCTCCCCCACCCCCAGGCAGCCCCTTCCTCCAGGGACGCTTCACTTCCCCAGTCCTAGCCCACCTCTGTCCTCCTGGACAGTTTCCACCATTGCTTGTTCCTGGCTCTGCCCTCTGAGCCAAGCTGGGCGAGCCCAATCCTTCCTCCTAGAGATGGTCTTTAGACTCTGGGACACCCCAGAAGCCTCCTCATCCTTCCGTGACCCCCCCCCCCAGGAGCTGCTCCCTTCCCACCACCATCCTCTTCAGGAGAGATTCTAGCTTTGTTTTTAAATAGCATCATCCAGCAGATTCTGACAGGACAGGGGGCAGCGGGGTGGGGGGTGGGGGTGGGCAGAGTCTTCCCTCTGGAAGAAGGGGGGATGTTGGCAGGGATCCGGAAGGTAGGGACAAGGAGGGAGAGGAGGGAGAAGAACATGTGTCCGGGGAAGGAGGGTCTCTTTCATAGAATTGCAAAGAGCCCCCTTGTCACAGTATCTCATGGGGGGATAGGGGGGTAAGAAGATGGCAAAGGGAGGCAGGTAACAAAGGGCTTTGAGCGGCCACTAGAGGATTTTGTGTGGAACCCTAAAGGGGAGAGGGAACCAGTGGGGTTTGTTGAGGAGGGGGTGCCCTGGTCATGGTCACGCCTGAGCTTTAGGGAAATCCCTGTGGTGGCTGAGGAGGGAACAGACTGAGTAAGAGAAGCTTGAGGCAGGCAGGCTGCCCCCCCCGCCCAAAGCAGGCCCTGACACAAATCACATAGTGCTGCATTTACTACTATAAGGGCCTGCTGGGGAGGGTCTGCCTGCCTCCCCTGTAAATGTGAACAGATGAGGGTCTACACCAGAGGGACCAAAGTCAGAGGAGAGAAGGAGACATCGTGAGGAGAGATCACTAAAAGGAGACCCCCAGACCCTCAAGAGTGGCTTTGGAGGCCAGGGCCAGTGGGGACTTAACTCAGGGAGGCCAGGAGGCCGGCCTCTATGGTCATAGGCGAGGGAGGGTCAGGAGGGGCTGGGGGACAGTCTGCTTTGGACGTACTGGATTTAACCAGGGCAGATTCTCCCAGGGCCGCCAGCAGGGAGGGCAGAGGCGGATCAGTAGACTTGAGAGAAGTCAGTGTAGAACTGAATCCTGGGGGGCTGATGAGACCACCCAGTGAGGTGCTACAGAAGGAGAGGAGTGGAGGTCCGGGACCGAGCCCTGGGGACACACAGGGAGAGGGGGAGAGCCGGAGGCAGAGAGGGACAGGAGAACCAGTGTCCTGAGTGATGCACGGTGGGCACGGAAGCCAAGGGAAGGAGAGGCCCTGAGACCCACATGGGCAAGTTCCAACTTTCCATCCACTAACAAGTCAGAGGAGCTCCAGGCGAGGGGAGAGGGTCCGGGGAAAGCCCCCCAGGGAGTGGTCTGCGCTAAGGTTTCTGGATCCGCCTAGGGAGGAGGTCCTGGTCCCAGCCCAGTGGCCCGGGGTGTCCACGGAGGCTTCTCTCCTGGCTCCAGGAAGGAATGAGGAAGCGCTCTGTCCATCAGATGGCTGTTGCTCTAAGAGGGACTCCTTAGTCCCAGGTACCACTTAACGGCCCCACCCGGAGCTTCTCCAGAAATCCTAGGAAACTCCCTGTGCGCTGGCGGCCCTCCCGAGGAGGTGCCGAGTGACTTTTATGGACAGGGCTTAACCGACTGAGCTTTCCTGGGCTTTCCTCTTTGCCCTGAAACCTTTGCAGGGGAATACGGGGCCTCACGCTCCGTCTGCACCCAGGAACCCAGGCCCCTTAATGGTGTAGTGTAAAGGCTCCTCCCCAGTCAGTCAGCCAGGGCCCGGTAGCGGCCTCCTATGCACTCAGCCCGGACCAGCGCAGTCCTGCCTGCGCATCCGCTCGGTCCAGATGGGCCGGAGAGCAACCCCAGGGGTCTACAAAGGTCAGAGGTGACCAAGAAGATTGATGACTTCTCACAGGACTTGGCCCAGGAGGCAGGAAAAGGCTTAATTCGGAAGAGACAAAAAGGGCTCATCCTGATAAGAAAAAAGCTGAAGTGGTTAAAGGGGCTGATGGGGACGCAAAAGGAGCTCCGTCCCCACACAAAGGGAGTTCTCAACATTCACCCCTGCAAAACCTCGTGTTCTAAAACTGTTCCTTTTCCCATCCCCTCCCCCAGACAGCAGGTGATCCACTATAAGTTAAACATGTACAACTCTCCTATACGTATTTCCACATTCATCACACTGCCCAAGAAAAATCAGATCAAAAAGGAAAAAATGAAAAAGAATAAAATGCGAGCAAACAACAAAAGGGTGAGAATGCTCTGTTGTGATCCACACTCAGTTCCCACTCTGGGTGCAGACGCTCTCTCCATCACAAGATCATTGGAACTGGCCTCAATCATCTCCTTGTTGGAAAGAGCCACGTCCATCAGGCTTGATCGTCATATAATCTTGTTGCTGTGTACAATGATCTCTTGGCCCTGCTTGTTTCCCTCAGCATCAGTTCGTGTCAGTCTCTCCAGGCCTCTCTGAAATCTTCTTGCTGGTCATTTCTTACAGAATAATATTCCATAACATTCATATACCACAATTTATTCAGCCATTCTCCAACTGATGGGCATCCACTCAGTATCCAGTTTCTGGCCACTACAAAGAGGGCTGCCACAGACATTCGTGCACATACAGGTGGGTCCTTTTCCCTCCTTTAAGATCTCTTTGGGGAACAAGCCCTGTAGAGCCACTCCTGGGTCAAAGGGTGTGCACAGCTGGACAGCCAGTTAGGATATGTTAGAGGCAGGACTTGAACCCAGGTCTTCTTCGCATCAAGATCAATCAAATTAAATATCATCTAACAGAGAATTATACAACAGGGCAGAAAAGGATCCATATTTAGAGCTGGAAGGGGTTTTAGATGTTGTGTATTCAATTCCCCCATTTCTCAAGGAAGGAAACTGATGCCAGAAAAGGGAACTTTGACTTAATCCAATAAACACTTATTATACACTAATAAAAACGAGGCACTGTGCTAAGCCTTGGGGCTACAAAAAGGTAGCCATCCAATATTACATTGGTAGAGAGAAGAACTGGGACAGAAGAAAAAAAATGGCAGCTGGGGAGCTGATGCCATGGAAGAAAACGGAGATGGTAAAAGATCTCTTCACCATTGCTGGTGATGTCCACTTACTGTGACGAGATGAAATATATACCCAGGTACTGAAAGAACCAGTGGACAAGACACCTTGTCCACCATCTTGGAAAATTTGTAGAGAATGGCTCACCTTCCCCAAGTCCAGCCCCAAGTCCTACCCTCCTCCCGACCACGCCGGCTCCCAACCTCGGAGTCATCCTTCACTCTTCACTCTCGCTCCCCCCCAGATCCGATCCATCACCAAGCCCCATCATTTCTGCCCACACAAAATTCCTTGTCTCCATCTTCTTCCCCCGGGCGGCAGCCCCCGCCCTCCCCTGGGTCCTCACCAGCCTGCGTAGCCTCCTAATTGGTCTCCTGCCCATGGCCTCTCCCCTCTCCGATCCTCCCTCCACCCAGCTCCTGACAGTATTCCCCACGTGTCAGTCACTCAAGTTAGGAGCCCCAGAAACAAGCCAGATTTGGAGATTTAGCAGATTAAACGTGGGTGGGAGCACAAAGGAAGAATGGCATCCTCAAGTGGCTGCCGGGAGCCCCAAGTCAGAGCCTCGGCAAGGCAGAGGGAGCCAGGAGCCTTCTGGGGGATCCAGTGCTCTCCTGGGGGGGGGGAGCTGAGGTCCCAGTCCAGGATCACCCAGCAAGAAACTGGCGGAGCCAGGATTTAGGCCCAGTCCCAAAGGCTGCCCCTTCTCACTGCACCTCAGAGCCAGGAATGGGACCCAGAGGAAGGGGAAGGGAGCTATGCGTCCCCAAGGGCAGGATCTCAGGGGTCCTACATGAGGGGGGGGGAGCCAGACATACACATGGTGGGTGCTGGGGAGGGCAGATGGAGGAGCTAGCTGTCCATCTGCTGGCGCTCCCTTTATTCCTTAGGAGAGAGTCTTCGTGCACAAATCTCTGTCTCTGGGGGACAAACACAGTCATAGGATAGTTTAGATCTGGAGGAAATCTTAGGGTTGTTGAGTCTGAACTCTGGCCTCATTTTACAGATTGGGAGACTGAGGCCCAGAGAGATGAAGTGGCCTGTCCAGGATCATCTGGATATCTGGCAGTCTCTCCACTGGATCACACTATCCCTGGAAGGGGATCCGGGCCACTTTCCAGGTGGGGGAGCCGGCTGGACCCAGGTGCTCTTGGAGCCACCTTCCAGAGTACAGGTTTTGCTCGGTGGACTCCCCCTTCGTCCCCCCATCCCCTTTCCAGGAAGAAGGGGGAGATGCTGCCTCCAAGCTGCCTGGCTTTCTTGGGCTTCCTCTGCCCCCTGCCTCGTCCTTGCAGTCCAGAGACATCGGACCTCCCTCCTTCAAACTCTGATGGGAAATAGGTGTTCCCAGAAGCCTTCCCGAGTAACTAGGAACCCTCAAATAGGAGGCGACCCCGGTCCCACAGCTCGTAAAAGGAGAGCAGGTCTCTAGAGGCCCAAAAGCATGCTTTGCCATGGCACTGCTAGGAGAGCTCTGCTCTCCCGTGGCCCGGGCCCGGCAGGTGTCACAGAACCTCCAAGATTCGGGCTCCCTGTGATGGTCCTGGCACAGAGCAGGTGCCCGAAGGAGCCGAAGGAAAGTGGCGCTCGTAGGATTAAGTCTTGGTCAAGGAGACCTCAGGGACGTTTCTGACTCGGTTTCCCGGGAAGGCAAGGACAGCAGAAGAGAAAGGTGGACTCAGGAAGGGAGCGGTCAGGTGAAAAGATGGCGGGTCAGACAGGATTGAGTCTTCCGTAGCTCATTAAAAGGCAGGAATGATGTGCTCCTGGTAAAACAGGAAATGTCTAACAAGAGCCAGGAAGAATAAGCTGCCCCGCAGCCTTGCAAATCAATCAACTGACCAGCATTTGGGAGCACGTACACTTGGAGACAAAAATGGGTTGGAAAAGCCTTCATTAAGCCCTCATCATGGGCCAAGCCCAGTGTTGAGCTGGAAAACCTGAAGTCACTGAAAACTATACTTAACATGGACTCCCAAGCTGCCACCTAATGAGGAAATAGGGAAAAATAAAGGTGACTTCTTGAAGGATTTGGGGAGGAAATGAGAGTACCGCAGGGCCCCAGCTCAGACAGCATTCTGCCTGCCCTGGGCCCACGGGGAGCTTTGTGGGGTGGCTCTCGGACATCCACGGGGAGACGAGGGGCTTCCATTTCTGAGCAGGGTGAGACTCCTTGGCCATTTCCTGTCGGCCCTCCATATAGAGAGGAAAAAGTCAGCAATTTCTAGGCCAATTGGCCGTTGTCGCAGTCACGTCTCGCTCTTGGTGACCCCATTGGGGTTTTTTTTTGGGGGGGGGGGAGATACAGAAGCGATTCACAATTTCTTTCTCCAGCTCATTTTACAGATGAGGAAACTGAGGCAGACTGGGGGAAGTGATTTGCCCAGAATCACCCAGCTAGTAAATGTCTGAGGCTGAATTTGAACTCAGGATGAGGAGTCTTCCTGACTCCAGACACTGCATTATGGAGTCTACTGGGCTAATCACTAGCTCACTACCTAGAATTATTCTCATCATTATTATATATTAATAACATATTATACAATATATATTATTATTATAGTATCAACACAACAGTAATTCAGAAAAGCTGGTGTTTTCTAGAAGGGACTCGATGGTACGGCCCCAAACCGTTGTACCCATCATTTCATTTGATTCTGACAACAACAGCATCCTCCTGGTAGAAGATGCTATAATTTGCCCCATTTTGCACCTGAACGTGATTAAGTATGTGCCCAGGGTCACACAGCCGGGAAGAGTTGGAGGCAGGATCAGAACTCTCATCTCCATGGCTCCAATTCTAGTGCCTTACTTAGCCATTATGCGAACCTCCCCTCAAAGGGAAGAAAAGTCTGCTAAAAAGTGTTTCTCCTGAAAACCGAGTGGCTGCCCATCAGCTGGAGAATGGCTGAATAAATTACAGTATCTGAGTGTGATGGAATATTACTGTTCTGTAAGAAATGACCAACAGGAGGATTTCAGAAAGGACTGGAGAGACTGACACGAACTGATGCTGAGGGAAGGGAGCAGAACCAGAAGATCATTGGACACGGCAACAACAAGATTATACAATGATTAATTCTGATGGACGTGCCTCTTCAGCAATGAGATGATTCAAACCAATCCCATTTGTTCAGTAATGAGGGGGCTGTCTGCACCCAGAGAGAGACCCGTGGGGACTGAGTGTGGATCACAACACAACATGGCACTCTCACTCTCTCTGTTGCTGCTTGTTTGCCTTTTTATGCTTTTTTCCATTTTTCCCCTTTCTGATCTGATTTTTCTTGTGCAGTGTGATCAGTGTGGAAATAGGTATAGAAGGGCTGTACATGCTTAGAGCTGTCCAGGGGGACGCTGTAGCTCTTCTCCTAAGAGGGGCATCCAATACCACCTTGGCGGAAGTGACATAAGAAAAACTGCAGAGAGGCTCCTTAGTACACATGCTGGAAAATGTGACTATCGTCTCCTCTGACTAAAGACAACAAAATACAAACATACACAATGGAGAGGGGGGAACAAAAGCAAATTAGAAATTCTTGTGATCCTTATTGAACAATTGAAAGTGAAAACTCAAAGGACAAGGATTCAGAATAATGCAAAGAGCAAAATAAACACTTCCACTCTATCACAAACTTGATCATAGCAACTGCCAAAGTGAGATGCTTAAGCCCGGGAACCCCTCCTCCAGTAAACTCCAGTGGCTCCCCATTATTTCCAGGATCAAATACTTGACATTGAAGGCCCTCCTACCCAGCCCCTTCCTGCTGGGATGGAGTTGGCGGGCCCCAAGCTCTCGGGGCTCCCCCTGCTAGAGTTCTGGGGGCACCCCAGGCTCGTGGGGCTCCCCTTGCTAGAGTTCTGGGGGTGCCGGTGCTCTTGGGATTGTCCCTTTTCTTTGTCATTGACAACGCAGCCAGAAATGACTGCCCAGCTAACTTTCCCCTCCCACAATTTGTTCAGCCGTTCCCCAATGGAAGGGAATTTGTTTTCAGTTTTCTTTATTCCATAAAGTGTTGCTATGACTTCCAGAGAGCCTTTTAGTGCTGAATCTCTGATCCTATGATCCCTTCTAGCCCTTAATGCCACGAAGTGAAGGTGGGGCCACTTGGGGGAGTGATTGAATGGCAAGTGCCGAGGCAGAGTTGGAGCAGGAGGCAAGAAGGGACCGTCTTATTTTCTTAAGCTAAGGAGGGACATGATGAAAAGAGTCTTTTGGAAAGATTAATGTGACAGCATCAGGACGGGCAGGAATGGGAAGAATTTGGAGGCAGAGGGACCAGTTTGCAGCCTGACCTGGGGGGGGGGGGCAGGAATAGGTCCAGAGAGAGAGGAAGGCCTGGCAGGGGGATCTGGAGAAGGGTCACGAGGGAGAAGCCTTGTCTGCATCTAGCCCTGATGCCAGGGCCTTAGGGGGCTGAGGGCTGGTGGAGAGCCTGGGTCCACAGTCCTTTTCTGAGGCTGATGCCCTGGGTGACCGTGGACTGGTCATCCTCCTCCAGCCCTGGTGGGAAAGATGGCAGCTGGATTCTGAGGTCTCCCCCAGCTGGAGGCGGGTGGTTCTCGGGGAGTTTCTCCAAAAGCCACTTGTTGATGAAGGAAGATGTGGAAAGCTTTTGTCGAGCACGTCCTGTGTGGGACGAGTACAGAAGCAGGACGGGCCCTGCCCGCCAGGAGTTGACCTTCAGTGGGCGGCCATGGCTGGAGAAAGGATCCAGGAGATTCAGGAAGGGTAAGCAAAGCATGAGGAATTAAGCGATGACCTTTCAGCGGCCAGGATAAAGGCACGGATGGCTTCCTCCTCAAAGACTCCAAGAAGCCAGAGGAGGGAAGCAGGACCAACGCAGGAATCGGAGACACTCGGAATCCCCAGTAACCGCCACAAGTCAGAACGCCGGGCAACGGAGGGCAATGGGGGAAACAAAATCTGATGCTCGGGCTCCCAAAATTAAGCTCACGAGTCCAGGACAGGGGAGTGGCCGGTGTGTGTGTGTGTGTGTGTGTGTGTGTGTGTGTGTGTATGTGTGTGTGTGTAGTAATTTGTCTGAATAAACAAAAGAGCTGGTTTTAGTGACCTGGAGCTCCGGGTAAGCCACAGCTTGCTAGAGCCTCCAAGGGAAAAGGTAATACCATCTAAGCTGTCTTTTGGGGGCTATGATGGTCAGTCTACAGCTGGGGCTGGGTCCGGCCTTGCATGTTATAGGTTAGTATGTGTCCTAAGCCCAGGATGATTTTTGAACGCATCCCACGCCACAGAATAAAGAGAGCTGGGCTCAGCGGCAGGAAAGCGCAAGTTTGAATCGATCGGACACATACAGCCGATGTGACCGGGACAAGTCATTTAACCGCTTCATTTAACCATCTCTAGGATTCTGGGAAGCAAGGGTGACTTTGGCAGGAGTAAGCTGGGGGGTCAAGACTCTTGAGTTGATAGAAAAAGCAGTAAAAGCTCTTGAGGAAGAGAAGACTAAGGGAAGCCTATATATACACATATACATATTCATATATACAATATATATATATATACATATATATATATTGCTGAGACAATTGGGATTAAGTGACTTGCCCAGGGTCACACAGCTAGGCAATGTTAAGTGTCTGAGGCCAGATTTGAACTCAGGTCCTCCTGACTTCAGGGCTGGAGCTCTATCCACTGCACCACTGAGCTGCCCCAGGGCAACTAAATTAAAATTTAAAATTTGGGGTGCTGTCCCAGGGAAGGAAGATGAGCCTTATCCTGCACAGCCCCAGAGGACAGACCCCATAGTGGTGGAGAAAGTCCCACGTGGCTCCTGCCCATGAGACGTGTCCCAAAGGGGAATGGGCCCACTCGGGCAATGGAAGACTTTTCCTGGCCAGGGGCTTCCTGAAAAGACTGGCTTGTGTAGGGAGCTGATGAGGATCTGACAATATCCTACACAAGAGCTTTACAAAAGGACAAGGACCCGAGTGCAGAATACTCAGCCTGCTGCTGGGGTGTCTGCGGGACATGACCTCCACCTGCGCCTGTGCGTTCTACGGGGCCGCATGTTACCAGGGCCTGGACTCCAGGGGCTTTGTGGGCCCCAGGCACCTTCTGGGGGAGGTTGAGGAGGAGCCTCTGGACTCAGCCTTCCCTTAGACAGCACCGTCTTCCCACCCTGGGGGGCAAGCGGGCGGTGCATTCTGCCTGCCAGGCCTTCAAGGCAGCAGGGCCTCCTGGCCACCCCAGTGAGGGCCCTGCTTCAATGACTAAGTATTAATTAAATAGTAACACGAATAATAAAAGAGCTGGCCCACCACACCCCTGCCTCCAGGTTTGGCCCAGACGGTCTCAGAGCTCACCCAAAGCATGGGGGGTGGCCAGAGGAGCCCAGGGTGCGGAAGGAGGGAAGGAGAAAAGGAGGGCGGGAGGGAGGGAACCATCTCCAGCCTCCTCTTAGAGCCCTAAGCTAAGCCAGTCCAGCTGGCTCTAATCGAGGTCGTGCAATTTGTCGTTCGAGGCTCCGTCACATTCCCAAACATTTCGTGTCATTCGATCTCCACTTATAAGCCAAAGAGATCCTGGCTTGATTAAAAAAAAAAAAATCACCACCCTTAATTTCATAAAACTCAGGCTCGACTCTCCTTGCATGTAACCTTATAGGGAGGGGCGGTGCGCTCGCAGGGCCCGGACAATGGCCACACTCACCCTCCCCGCCTTTTTTTCATCAGTAGCTTTGAATTTCCTGCCTTTTGGGATTTGACTAAATCAGGATTATCCCAGAGCAGCTAAATGGTCTGGGACATTTGCTGCTCTCAGAATACTGTGAATGTCAGCATCTTATTCAGGTCCAGGTTTTAACCTCTTCTGGGGCCACGGCTTCTGGGAGGGATTTTCTTCCATTCATTCATTCAGATAACACACATTTTATTTTTTTTAATTTTTAATAATAGCTTTTTATTTTCCAAATCCATGCAAGGATAGTTTTCAACATTCACCCTGGCAAAACTTTCCAAATTTGTCTCCTTCCCTTCCTCCCACTCCCCTCCCCTAGATGGCAAGTAATCCAATATAGGTTAAACATGTGCAAGTCTTCTGTACGTATTTCCACAATTATCGCGCTGCACAAGAAAAATCAGATCAGAAGGGAAAAACGAGAAAGAAAAAAAAACAAGCAAATAACAACAAACAAAGTGAAAATACCATGTTGTGATCCACATTTAGTCCCCACGACCTCTCTCTGGATACAGACAGCTCTCTCCATCCCGCGTCTATTGAAATTGTCCTGAATCCTCTCATTGTTGAAAAGAGCCACATTGGTCAGAATTGATCATCACATAATCCTGTTGCCATATACAATGATCTCCTGGTCCTGCTCCTTTCTCTCAGTATCAGTTCCTGTAAGTCTCTCTAGACCTCTCTGAAATCCTCCTACTGATCATTTCTTTTTTTATTATTATTATAGATTTTCATTTACAAGTTATACATGTGGGTAATTTTACAGCATTGACAATCACCAAACCTTTTGTTCCAATTTTTCCCCTCCTTCCCCCCATCCCCTCCCCCCATGGCAGGTTGACCGATACATGTTAAATATGTTAAAGTATAAGTTAAATATAATGTATGTATACATGTCCATACGGTTATTTTGTTGCACAAGAAAAATCAGACTTTGAAATAGTATGCAATTAGCCTGTGAAGGGAATTGAAAACTGCTGATCACTTCTTACAGAACAATAATATTCCACCACATTCATAGACCATCACTTAGCCATTCTCCAACAGATGGCCATCTACTCAGGATAACATGCATTTCAAAAAACTTGTCATTGATACCATTTGTTTTACAGCCCCTAGGTTTCCCATTCTCCTCCCTTCACTCTGCCCTCCAGAGAACAGAACAAAGTATATAACAGAATTTTTAAAACTAGTTCAGAAAAATGAAAATATCAACCAAGCCCAACTTTACATGTAGTGTCGCATTCCTATGGTCCCCCACCTGTGTAAAGAAATGATCAGATTTTCTCTTTTTGGGGGGGTCAAGTTTGTTCGTTATAATTTTGTAGCCTTCAATTTGTAGGCTTCTATCACTTTGTCATTTTCCTTTCCATTTCCATTGTTTATATATATATATGTATGCATGTATGTATGTATATAAAGTTTTCCTGATTCTTTTTACATCATTATGTTTAACATCGGCTCCTAGACGTCTTGCCATCATTCTCCATATTCACCAAATTCAATGTTTCTTACGTACACGGTCTGTTTAGTCCCTTTCCAATCAAAAGGAATATATACACTTTGTAATTCTTTATTATAAAAAGGTGCTGCCATAAATACTTGGTGGGAGCTTTATTTATTAACGTATGGGATCTTTCTTTTTGATCATTGACCTCCTTGAAGCATTTGACCTCTGGTCAAAGGACATGGATGTTTTGTTTTCTTTATATAATTCCAAATTTTTGTCTAGAATTGTCGGACCAATTTATAGCTCCACCAACAATGTAATGGTGTCCCTGTCTTTCCACAACTCCCCCAACATTTGTTATTCCTATGATTCTGCAATTTTTATTAGTATACTAATTAGTATAATAAATTTATCAGTAATTAATTGGTAAATTACTAATCTACTAATTAGTAAAATTAGTGATTTTATCCACTGGGTCTTGGGCACTGTGCTAGTGGGATGAAAATGACAAAGACAAAAAGGAAACAGTCCCTGCTCACGGGGAGCTTCCATTTTAATGGAGAATAGACAGATAAAGAGGAGGCAATGTGAAAGAAATGCAAAGATAAATTTGGACAAGGGGAGAGTGATGACAGCTGGGTAGCGTGGGGAGTAGGGAAGGCTTCCTGGAGGAGAGGGCATGTGATCTGAGCTTTGAAAGAACGCTCAGATTCTAAGAGATGGAGGGCTGGGGCATTTGGGGTATAGCCTTGGAAGGACTTTCGAGAGCTCCATGAATCCAACAAACATCCCCAAACTCCATCCGGGCCCCCGGAGCTGCTGGGGACCTGGCCAGTTGCCGAATTGGAGCAGGAAGCCCCCCTGAATCGAGGGAGTCAGCCCCAAATCTCCAGCCCTTCGTGTCCTGTTAATAGTTGGGGCCAGGAAGCCACCTCTGTTTGCCCGTGTTGCTGGAGTGCGGAAGGGTTTTCAGGGATTCGGGCTTGGGTTTCGGGATTAGGTGAAACCAGAGTGCCTTAAACCTCTTTAGAGTTTGGGATTAGCCCCGCTCAGCCCTAATGCAGCTTTGCTGTTCAAACCTAAATTAAACAGCGAGGCTCAGGGGCCCCGACTCACAGGTGCTTGGCCGGGAACCAGGAGCCAGAAAGGGGGTCCTGGAAAGCCCAGGATGGAAAAGGCCCTGAAACCCGAGCGGAGCCCCGGGAAGCTGCGGCCCCCGACAGGGACGGGGGTGGGGGGGAGGCGGCTAATGGCATTTCTGGCTGTGCGGTCCCCATCAAAGGGGCTTCTGTGCAGATGCTCAGGTTGTGGGGGGGGGGCGGGGAGATTGCCTTTCTGGGCGTCTCAGGGATGAGTGCCGATCATGGAAGGGCCGGCCTCGGCCTTTGCCAGGGCCGTGCCCCGTAGTGGTCAGGCCTCTGGGAAGGGGCGAACGTGGGGTCTTAGGTTTTAGGTTTATTTAAGAATCTTGGAGATCATCATCATCATCATCATCATCATCATCATCATCATCATCATCACCATTACTTAATGGTGGCTATTGCTTTAAACTTTGCAAAGGACTTAAAATCTATTTTCATGTCATCATCACAACTCTGTGAAGGTTTATTTTTTACAGCCTTACTGCTGAAGAAACTGAGGCTGAAAGAGGCAGGTCCACACTGGTCACACGCTGCATATACCATTATGGCTTCCACGTTGTGACTTTCTCCATCATGATTCAATATTTCATCGGTCGCCATGAGAAATTAAATGGGAATCTGGGGGAGTTTTGCAGATGCTGCAAATGACACAAAAAAAGTTTAGAAACCCAGAAATGCATAAAATATGGGTATAGTAATGTGTAATAGCCACCAAAATTTGGCGGCAAAGCTTCCCATAAAAGAAAAAGAAAAAATTCAGACTTCTGCTTGGCTGTGAAAGAAGGACCAGAAAAATGTATACACATTCTCCGGCTCTCTTAACCCTGCGACGTGGAAGGGATAACTGGAGTCTATGAGATCATTATCCTATTTTACAAATGAGGAAACTAAGGCAGAAAGAACTGAAGTGACTTGCTCGGAGTTGATGACTGTTAAGTGTCTGAGACAGGATTTGAACTCAGAGCTTCCTTATTCTAAGCCGGACACTATCCCACAGGTTGGTGTGCAAAGCTTGGGAGGCAAGTGCTTTCCATCAGGAGGCTCAGAGGGGATCCAGGCCTGGGACATCAGGAAGTGATCTGGGGAGGAGATCTCCATCAACTTCTCAAGTGACCCAATTGCATTTCCATTTATTAGGCGGTTTGGGGGAATGACAAGGTTGAGAGCCAGATCTTGAGGAGTTAAATGGGGGAGCAAGGAGACAGAGTGGGGGCCGGTCTATGAGAGGTCTTTTCCGGGAGTTTAGCTACAAAGGGCAGAGGGACGGGGGAGCAGGGTTAGCAGGGAGGGAAGGACCAAGTTGGGGTGTCTGAGGATGGGGGGCATGGGCAGTTTGGGGGGCAGAAAGGAAGGAGGCAGTAAGTAGAGAAGTGAGAGGGGGCAGTGGGAGGGAGGAGAGAAGGGGGCAGTGGGAGGAGAGGGGGGCAGTGGGATCGCCTGGGCAAGAAGAGGGGTCAGCCTTGGTAAGGATTGGGGTCAATGAGGGAAAGGGGAAGAGAGGGGCTCATGGAGAATAGCTGCCATTTCCCCAGTAAACTAGGAAGGAAGGCAGGCTCTGATGGAGACGGGAGGAAGGCAGACAGGGGGGAGGGGGAGTCCTGCAGGACCCCCGAGCTGGGGACAGGCTCAGAACTGCCTTCCTTGACTTCTTCTCCCTCAGGGTTCTCCTTTGTGGAGATCCAGGGCCCTAGCCAGCCCGGAGCTCTCAATGGCCTGATGACAGTCACTCATGGGATTGGCAAAGATTGATGGGGAGGCAGCTTTCGCCTCTCATCTGTTTCAGTGGGATTGTCAAGTACTTCCTGTGGGGGGGGGGGAGGGGGGGGAACGTGAAACAAGAGGCGCAGCTGGTTCAGTGGGATTGTCAAGTACTTCCTGTGGGGGGGGGGTCAGAATAGCCCCGTTATTACATATATATATGTATATCTTATATAATAGTGTTACATATAATATCTCTATGTTATAATAATTCGCTTGTTTAAGCCTGAGGGTGAGATGTTCCCATGACTCCCTGCTCCTTAGCCTTAAGGGTTTATCTTAGGCCCCAAATCCTGAGTTTTGTCACCACGGCTCTGGGTCCCAGTTTAGGAGTTTCAACGTCTACTTCCTAGGAACAGGGACCAAAATCCCCTTAGGAAACGGGGTGGTTTGTGCATGAGATTTTTTTTAAGTGTCAAAGTGACCTTACCACCCCCTCGTTTAACAGAAAGGGAAACTGAGGCCCAGAGTAAAAAAGAATCTAAGGTAGCATGGCTAGAAGCCTCTGGGGTTATGGGTTCTACTCAAGTTATTATTATAGTTTATAGAGTTATAGGCCATACACACATATATATATATACATTATGTATATATATATACACATATGTGTATATATATATACATACATTACACATTTGTATATCTAGACACATATTAAATCATATTCTATACATGTTCTATTCTATTATTCTCTGATTATAGGGAAACACTTCACACCCCTTGCTCAGGAGTTAGAGGACCTGGTTACAGTACTTACTTCCAGTGTGACCTTGGGCAGGTCCCAGTACTTATTTCTAGTGTGACCTTGGGCAAGTCTGCCCGAAGCGGCTCTAGTGGGCCAGCTGACCTCTGGAACTCTCTTCCGGGCTGGACCTCTGACTGTACGAGGGCAGGACTGGGTCCCAGAGCCCTATGTCCCAACGCAGCACCCCTGTCAGTGTTCATGCCACAATGGAGGCGACCTGAGAAGAAAGAGCCGAATTTAGCCAATCTTGAATTTTTTGGTTTTTCCCAAGAGGGGGAGAGCCAAAGCTCTGGGAGTCTGAGGATCACCTGGTAGACATGTGCACAGCGTGGCTGCTGAAAGCTGGAGAGGAATATATGAGCTGGATTCTCAGGAGGATAAAAGGAATGAGAATTCAGGAGTCCCCGCTTTGCTCATGGCTTAGGCCTCTTGGCTGCTCTGACCGCATTCTCTCTTTATGAAGCACTTCCCTTTCCCTTTGTTAGCATTATATCAGTGTCTTTACGTCATTGGGCAGCCGGAGTTTCAATAAAAGTTTTGATTCGGAAAAAAAAAAAAATGTTGGCAAGAGAGAGAAGGAGCTGCTGAGGAAATCCCGGGATCCAAGAATGGGGCAGCATGGGGAAACGGGGCGGCTTCCTCACTGCTAGATTCCATTTTGCTGGCCTAAAACAAGCATAAAACCTGAGGCTGCCCAATTCTCACCTGCCAGGGGCTCCCTTTCTTTCCAGCGTTACAGGGACCACGGGTCTTTCCATCCACCCCGCTGCTACCCCATCCTCCATGAGCCCAGGACTAGCTCAGTTTTCTACACAGACCCCTGGCAAGGTCTCGGCATGAAGCTTGTTATGTACAAAACAGGAGATGTTTTTTCATTCTGTTCCTTTTTCCGACAGAATGCCAGTTCCTCGATGGCAGAGACATTTTTGATTTTGTACGTTTAACAATTAGCACAGTTCTGGCAAACAGTAGATGCTTAATAAATGTATGCTGATTGAGAATCAGGAAGTCATTCCTAGTCTTTCCAGTTCTTTGACACCTTGGGTAAATCAAGTTGCTTCCCTGAGCCTCGGTTTGCCCATCTGTCAAATGGAGACAATAATTCTGGCATCCCCGCCATGGGATCATTAGTACTTTGGAAACCTTAAATGCTCTCGAACCTGATGGGAGCAATAGGGACTCCCTGGAGGAGGACTTTGGCAGTCTTAAAATAGATAAAATATATGGCTCACAAAGAAGATGATGATATTGAAAAGCAGTTATAAAATATCAAAGAAAAAAATTCACCACTGCCCCCGAAATCTACCCATGGGTCTAAGAGTAAGAGCCCCCCATCTTATCAAAGGAGGTTCCTGTGGGAGGAAAGGAGCCGTTCAGCACTAAACTCATCCCCCAAGGCTTGCTTTGGCTGAAGTCAGCCGGGATGCTTGGGGGGCGCGGGTTTGGATCCTTACAGCTCCTGCTGAGGCCTGGCTGAGCCAGTTCCAATGTACAGCCCCCCCTCTTCTCCCCCACTCCTGTGACATCTCTAGCTTAAAAGCAGACAAATCAGGAGGTAATTGTTTATGCTGCACAAAGCATCCCGGGCTCAGCCAGGAGAGCCTTTTAAAGTTCCCTCATTTCCTCTGCAAGGAGCAAGCTGCCCAAAGGTGTAAGTGTTTGCTGACAGATCACCGGCCTGACATTCTGCAGGCAGACCCAGGAGGGCTGGGAGATGGTCCAGGAGGGAATCCATAGGCTCGGGGAAGAACAATGGGAGGAAGGGGGAAGGGGGGCCGATAAGAAAGCAGAGGCAAGGTGGAGGGACCGGGCCTCCTCCACCCTGAAATTCCAAGAAAGACAGGTAAGGAGATGAAAGCAGGGGCTGTGAAATACCAGCGGGATGAGGCCCCCCCCACCTCGGACAATGTCCTGAGTCCCCTCTCTCAAAGGCTGGCCGCTAAATCGAAGGACAAATAAGAGAGATTCTTGGAAAAGCTCTTTGCAGGGAAAGAGGAAATTCAAAGGAAGGCTGGGAATTCTGCTTGGGGTCAACGGAATGATCCAAACTGATGATGGAGAGAAAGCAGAGCAACTTCTTTAAAAAAAAAAAATAATTCATCTTATTTTTGTTGATAAAGTTCATTTTTACAACAAATCTGTTCCCCAATATCTCTCTCCATTCCCCTGCCCAGAGAGCCACTTTTTGTAACAAGTGTGTTTTTTTAAATGTCAAATGTGTGATGTCTCTATTTTTATGACACCTTCATTTCCAAGGCCATCTCTGATAACAGAAGTTTAAAAACCAAGAGGGAAAAAGAAACAAGTTCAGCCTGACTTTTCATGACCCCATTTGTGTTTTCTTGCCAGAGACACTGAAGTGTTTTGCTCTTTCTTTCTCCAGCTCCTTTTTACAGATAAGGAAACTGAGGCAAACAGGATCAAGGGATTTATCCAGAGTCACTACTAAGAAGTAAGTTTTATCTCTTGAGAACTATGTCTTTTTAGTATTACCCATCAAGGAATGACTTTGGTCATTATATATATATTTATAGTTATATTTATAGATACATATGTAAACATATATGTATATATATATTATTTCCCTACAAAACTTAGAGATTAGAGATATTTCATATAAATATTTTCCTTCCAATTAATAGTTTTTTTATTTTTTTCACCAATGACCCTTGAAAAACCTTATGTTCCAGTTTTTCCCCCTTTCTCCCTACCTCCTCCCCTAGATGGCAAATAATCCAATATGTTAAACGTGTTAAAATATATATGTTAAATTCAATATAGGTATACATACTTATACAATTATCCTGCTGCACAAGAAAAAAAATCAGATTTTATTTTTTTCAATTACAAGTAAAGACAACTTTGAATATTCGCTTTTTTTATCCAAAATTTTGCGTTCCAAATTTTCTCCCTCTTTTCTCCATCCCTAAGAAGGTAAGCAATTTGATACAGGTTATATATGTGTAATCATGTAAAACACATTTCCATATTATTAATGTTGTGAAAAAAGAAACAGTTTGCAAAGGAGGTATAATTTAAGAAAGGAAAAACACACAAAAAGTAAACTGAAAAAAGTCTGTTAACAAGATTATATGATGATCAATTCTGATGCACGTGGCTTTTTTCAATAATAAGATGATTTAGGCCAGTTCCAATGATCTTATGATGGAAAGAATCATTTACACCCAGAGAGAGGACCGTGGGAACTGAGTATGGACCACAACATAGCATTCTCATTCTTTTTGTTGTGGTTTGCTTGAATTTTCTTTTCTTTCTTTTTTTTGATCTGATTTTTCTTTGCAGCAAGATAACCGTATAAATATGTATGCTTATATTGGATTTAACAATTTTTTACCATGTTTAACATATATTGGATTACTTACCATCTAGGGAAAGAGGTGTGGGAAAGGGAGTAAAATTGAAACGTAAGGTTTTTCAGAGGTCAATGTTGAAAAAGCATCCTTGCATATGTTTTGAAAATAAAAAGCTTCAATTAAAAACAATTTGTAATCTAAAGAGAAAAAGTCTGGCTGTCTGCATTCAGATTCCAGCAGTTCTTTCTCTGGAGGAGGTTAGTATGTTCCATCATGAGTCTTTTGGAATTGTCTTGGATCATTGTATTGCTGAGAGGAGGTAAATCAGTCATAGTTGATCATCACACAGGGTTGCCGTTACTATGTACAGTCTTCTCCTGGTTGTACTTATTTCATTTGCATCAGTTCATGGAAGTCTTTGTAGATTTTTCTGAAATCTCTCTTCTCATCATTTCTTGTAGCACAATGGTATTCAATTACCATATGTTGTAACTTTGACAACCATTTCCCCACTGATGGTTTTCCCCTCAATTTCCAGCTCTTTGACACCACACAAAAAAACTGCTAAAATAATTTTATACACATAGGTCCTTTTCCCTTTTTTATGATCTCTTGGGAAACAGACCTAGTAACAGTATTAAACATCTTTCTTTTTTAACTTGATTGCATTGATTTTGTTTGTGTACAAGTTTTCAATTTCATGTGATCAAAAATAATTATTTTGTCTTTTGTGATCTCCTCTATCCCTTATTGGAAAACTTATCTCAAGTTGGGATACTTAGAGTATCTCAGTTATTATTTTGCAACTGTTTTTGGTCCCAAGGAGAGTGCTCTCTGGATTAGGAAAGCAGAATAAAAATGGATAATGAGTGGGGTTTATGCCCAAGGTAGATGAGGATTTTGTGAGAGAGAACACAGCAAGATTTGACAAGCAAAATCCACCAGAACCAGATAATCTACACCCATGGATTCTGAAGGGACTGACTGATGTGAGTACAGAGCCACTGTCAGCAATCTTTGAAAGATAATAGAGAATGGAAAAGTCCAGAGAAAGGTAAATGTCCCCATGTTTTTTAAAGGAATAAAAGACACTGAATGGATGTCTATCCCTGGCCTCTCAAAATTAGAATATATCTTTGGGATGATTAGTGGACATTTACAAAGGGAAGCAGTGGTCACCAGAAGCAAGCCTGACTTTACAAAGAAAAGCTCCTACTAGATCCAGTTCATTTCCTGGACTTAGAGGGAGAGGCAGGATAGGATAATGGCTAGAAAGCTGTCTTCTGAGTCAAGATGATCTGGCTTCAGGGGCTATCTCTGACTCCCTGTGGGACCCTGAGCAAGACACTAGGCAACTCTAGGGAGTTGTAGGGAAGGTGGTGATCTGCACTGAGGCGGGGAGTTTCCTCATCTGGAAGTTCCTTTATAACAGTGAAGCTACAAGTTCAGCCACGTTCTTACTCGACTGATACATGGGGGAGGGGGAAGGAGGTAGATATAATTTACCTCGATTTTAACCAAGCATGTTTTTCAATGTTTGTCTAGTGAAAAGGATACAGAGATGGGGAATAAACAACAGTAAGGGGGAGATGGAGGTGAGCGAGGGGCCAGGACCACAGACATGGCTATGGTTTGATGTTAACATGGTGGGAGTTCTCAGAAGGAGACTCGTTTGGGATCTGAGCTGGGCTCGGTGCTACTGGACGCTTTTGTCAGATTTGGGCAACGACTTGGCTGACACAGAACTGGGCAGGACAGTTGCTATCTGAGTTGGGGCTCTTGTTGAATGACAGGAACCAAAAACAACTGGGGAGGCAAGAGCACATTCCATAGGCATGAATGCAAAGTCTTAGACTCGATGTCAAGAAGTTGATTTTACAAATAAAAGATGGTGGGAAGAGTGGGAGGGGATGCTGAGCCGGTTCTAGGTTAGAAACAGACCTGATCAAAATGGGTTCATGACCTAGGCATAAAGAATGAAATTATTAATAAATTAGAGGAACACAGGATAGTTTACCTCTCAGACCTGTGGAAGGGGAAGGTCTTTATGACCAAAGCAGAACTAGAGATTATTACTGATCACAAAATAGAAAATTTCGATTATACCAAACTGAAAAGTTTTGTTACAAACAAAACTAATGCAGACAAGATTAGAAGGGAAGCAATAAACTGGGAAAATATTTTTACAGTCAAAGGTTCTGATAAAGGCCTCATTTCCAAAATATATAGAGAATTAACTCTAATTTATAAAAAATCAAGCTATTCTCCAATTGAAAAATGGTCAAAGGATATGAACAGACAATTCTCAGATGAAGAAATTGAAACTATTTCTAGTCATATGAAAAGATGCTCCAAGTCATTATTAATCAGAGAAATGCAAATTAAGACAACTCTAAGATACCACTACACACCTGTCAGATTGGCTAAGATGACAGGAAAAATAATGATGATTGTTGGAGGATGCGGGAAAACTGGGACATTGATGCATTGTTGGTGGAGTTGTGAACGAATCCAACCATTCTGGAGAGTAGTTTGGAACTATGCTCAAAAAGTTATCAAACTGTGCATACCCTTTGATCCAGCAGTGTTACTACTGGGACTATATCCCAAAGAGATTATAAAGAAGGGAAAGGGACCTGTATGTGCACGAATGTTTGTGGCAGCCCTTTTAGTGGTGGCTAAAAACTGGAAACTGAATGGATGTCCATCAGTTGGAGAATGGCTGAATAAATTGTGGTATATGAATATTATGGAATATTACTGTTCTGTAAGAAATGACCAACAGGATGATTTCAGAAAGGCCTGAGAGACTTACAATCGAACTGATGCTGAGTGAAATGAGCAGGACCAGGAGATCATTATATACTTCAACAACAATACTATATGATGACCAGTTCTGATGGACCTGGCCATCCTCAGCAAGGAGATCAGCCAAATCATTTCCAATGGAGCAGTAATGAACTGAACCAGCTACGCCCAGAGAAAGAACTCTGGGAGATGACTAAAAACCATTACATTGAATTCCCAATCCCTATATTTATGCCCACCTGCATTTTTGATTTCCTTCACAAGCTAATTGTACAATATTTCAGAGTCTGATTCTTTTTGTACAGCAAAATAACGTTTTGGTCATGTATACTTATTGTTTATCTAATTTATATTTTAATATATTTAACATCTACTGGTCATCCTACCATCTAGGGGAGGGGGTGGGGGGGTAAGAGGTGAAAAATTGGAACAAGAGGTTTGGCAATTGTTAATGCTGTAAAGTTACCCATGTATATATCCTGTAAATAAAAGGCTATTAAATAAAAAAAATTTAAAAAATAAAAAAAAAAAAGAAACAGACCTGAGCTTTTCGTGGGCTCAACATTGACCGAGTCCAGATTATTATATGGTGGCCAAAATGCAAATGAGATTTCAAGAGAGGAATAGTGAAGGAAACTATATGTACATGTGTATTATATATAAACTATATGTAGACATGTGTGTGTTTGCGGAAAGGAAGAGTGGAACCTACAAATTATAAACTAGACACTCAAGTCCAATTTGTATATTGAAATGTAGACTCTCTCTGTCTCTGAGTCTCTGTCTCTTTCTTTGTCTTTGTCTCTCATTTCTCTCCTCTCTCTCTCTGTCTCTCTCTTTCTCCCTCCACCCTATATTAAATTCAGAATAAAATCAAAAAGAAAAAAGAGAGGCATTGGGTCCAAGACTAAGAAGGTAATAATCCTGTCCTAGAATACTCTGCTCAGTTCTGGAATCACCTCAAATCAAATTTTGGAGCAGCAGAGCCAAAAATTGTTCAGGGTAAGACATTGTTCTAGTCTAAGAAAACTTAAGACGGCAGTAGAACTGGAGCCCACACATGTGGCAGAAATAACAATGGCCCCTGTTGAGGGGGTATAAGGAGGGAAGAAAATGGGATAAAGTTAGTAATCTTAATTGTAGTGTAAATGGGATGAACTCACCCATAGAATGGAAAGAGACAGCAAAGAGGATTAGAAACTAAAATCCAACAATATGATATTTAAAAGAGACACACACAGAGTGTATTTTGCTTCAGCTGCAGTAAATCATTGTGGTGGTGAGGAGCTGGAAACTGAGCAGAGGTCTGTCAGCTGAGTAAGTGATGGTCTATGATATGATGAATATTATTGTTCTGTAAGAAACGATGAACGAGCTGATTTTAGAAAGGCCTGGAAAGATTTACATGGACTGATACTAAGGGAAACAAGCAGAAGCAGGGATATGCTGTATACAGTAACAGCCAGAATGTACGATGATCAACTAGAACAGACTCAGTTCTTCTCAGCAGTTCAAGGATCCAAGAGAATTTGATAGTCTTGTGTTGGAAACGGCCATCTGTGTCCAGAGAAAGAGCTATGGAGATGAAACGTGGACCAGAACATTCTCTTTTCACCTCATGGTTCTTCCTTTTTGTTCTGATTTTTCTTTCAACTATATGACTAATGTCAAAATCTGTTTCAAGTGATTATACATGTATAAAAAATAAACTGTACATACATACAAAATAATGAAATAGGTACACAAATGGAACATTTACTGATAATAAATCATAACGAAATTTATTTTAGAATAATTCCTTGGTATACATGTAATGTGACCATTTAGAAAAGATGAAAGCAAATTTACATCCCAATGAGATGGGCTGCTTATTTATTTTTACATATTTATTTTTATAAAGAAGCAACTCTTGGTGGAATATTTGCTACCTTTTACCGTTGCCAAGCTTTTCACGACCCCCACATTCAGTCGCACAATCCAGTTTAAGAAGGTTTGGTCTATACAAGGTATACAAATGTCTGACCGGTAACACAGCCAGGAATACCGGACTGAAGGTAGGCAGGGAGCTCTAGGAAGTCAGGAGAAAGTGAGGAAGGCCCCCCCCAGCGGAGAGTCAGACAGAAGGGCAGCCATGGGTGGGTGTCTGATTCACTGGAGGGAGTGATGGATCCTCTCTCTGACCTTCCTACCGGACTGTGAGCTCAGCAAGCTTTCGAGGGAAGGTTTCGAACAACCTTTAGGGCTCTCCTAGTGCCCGTCAAAGGGTTCCAGCTTGTGTTAATACAATAATGAAACAGTTGAAAGAGCAAACACTGGATTCGACGCAGGAGAACCTGAAGTAATGGCCAGCCCTTGCTGGGCCTGTTTCCTCACTTGGGAAATTAAGGTAATGGCAGCAATAGGACCTGAGGCCCAGATCACATAGAAGCCAGTCTCTGTGGCCCTTTGCCATTTGTCTCCACACCCATTATCGACTCTAACCTGCACATTCATCTCGGGAGGGCGGTAGTGATGAGAGTCTCATGGTATGGATGAGGGAGAGAGACATTAAGTGACTTGTCCAAAGCCACACAGGCCAGAGTCAGGACTCCTGCTGATTCCTGTGTTCTGATCTCACCTTGGCCCATCGGCCCTTCTGAAATATTATTCGGTTTCCAAAGTAACAGGATCCTCCCTCCCCGCACCCCATCTCACCCTCAGTAGTTGGGAAGCCACCCCCAAATTACTGACGGACCACTGAGCGAGTCCCTACATCCTTCCTCTGTAAGATCCCAGGGGGTTGGATGGCTTGACCCGGGGGACCCGGAAAGTCCCCCAGCTAGTTGGGAAATGATGAGCGGGGGATTTCCTTCTCCTCTCTCTTTCCCTTTCCCTGCCTTTCCCTGTGTTTTTCTCGCCCTCGAGCTTACTTTATGGCATTGGCTTGATCTAGTAGCTTTCCCATGTCCCTCTATTTCTTTCTCTTCCTGTCTTTGACTCTCCAGTTTTCTCCTCACCTCTCCCTTATATCCATCATCCCTCTGTCCTTGCCAGGACCATCCCCTTACATTTATGCCTGATCCCATCCCTTCCTGAAATCTCCAACAGATGCATCTTTAATCATCGAAACCCTCCCTCGTCTTCAACCTCTCCCTTTGGACCGGTTCCTTCCAGTTTATATACGAGTCTCCTCCAGCTTTACAAAAGAAAAAAAACACAGAAAACCCAGCCCTTCACCAGGCCCTCCCATCCCCTCAAGCTAACATCCACAGTTCCCTCAGCCCAACTCTTGGAAGAAAGCTTTCTAGGCTCCTTGCCTCCACCTCCCCTCCTCTTGCTCACTCTGCCTCCTGTCAGCCAGCTTGAGCTGAAGCTGCTCTCTCCCCATGATCGGCGGACTCCCAGCGCTCCGGTCCGAGGATCTTTTCCCAGGCCTCGGCTGGCCTGCCTTCCCTCCTCTCCCAGCTCTTCGCCTTCCTCGATGACAGCCCACCACCCCTGGCGAGCCCCCTTACTGTGGGTTCCTGTGGATGACTCACCCACCCACGTATCCAGCTTCAGGACCACATCATCAATGGTCTCCGACCAGCCCATTCGCATCTCAAAAACAGGCCGAAAATAGACGTCCTCCATCTTCCCCTTCCAGTCCTTCTCTTCCAAACCTTCCTATTCCTGTAGATGCTTTAAGGACTGGCTTCTCCTTCTCCATCCCCCATTATTCCTTCATGTCACTGCCTTGATCTACTACCTTCTTTCTGTCTCCATTTCTTCACCTTCCTGTCTTCGACTCTCTTCACTTTTGCCATTAAAGCCATCGACATCCAGCCTTGACTTCCTTCTTTCCCCCATCCCATGTGTCTAAGGGGGCGTCAGATCTTGCTATCTCGCCTCCACAGCCCTCAGGAATCTGACCCCTCCCCTCTGTTCCTACAGCTTCCGCTTCAGGTCAGCCCCTCATCAGGGGTCACTTCAACAGCCTCCTGGGTGACCTCCTCAAGCCTCTCCTCATTCTAGTCCATCACACATAGACGCCAAAGTGGATTTCCTTAAGTCAAGCTCTGAGCACGTCTCTCCCCTTTTAAATCAACCCAAGGTGATCAACTCCATTGATCCTAAGATAAAATATCAATAGCTTTGTTGGGTTTCGAAAGGCCTTCACAACATGACCTCACTGCCTCAATGGACTCGTTATCCGCCAAACTTACCTTTTTTCTGTTCCTCCCACGTGATGCTCCCATCTCCATGCCTTTGTACTGTATCAGCCCTCCTTCTCTGGAGGTTTTCCCTCACCCCCTCCAAGCCCATATCTGCCTTCAAGATTACAAGGGAGTTTGTGGGGGAAGCAACATGGAGCCGGATAAAGAAATAGAGTCATGGTTTGGGGAAGTGTAATGGATGGGTCATTCTGGAGGTGAAACAAGCCGAGATAAATCCAGGGATCCTTCCCGGGGGTGGGGGTGATATGGGGCACACTTTGGGGAGGGGGCCGGCAGCCTATGTTTGGCGAGATGGGAACAGAGAAGGCCCAAATGGTTGGGAAATGGAGAGTGTGTGTGAGAATCGAGGCAAGAGCAGAAGGTGCAGAAAAATCGAGGGCGACTGTTTTTGGAGCAGCCTGGAAGGGATGGGTGGTCACATTGTTGCGAGAAGAGAGGAGGAGCGGTCCTGAGGGTCCTGGAAAACCCGGATGAGCGATGGCGCAAAGGGAGCAGGACCGAGACAACACTGTACAGTCAGAGCAGGGTGAGAGGCAAACTACTCCGAGGGCTGTGGGAATATGGACAACGGTGACTGTACAGGGCCCGGGGGAGCCGGCTCTCCGACTCCTGACAGCCGTGGGCTCCGGGGCCAACAAGGCGGGCCTGCAGTTGTGGCTGGTGAGGGAATCTCCTCGTTTGACTTTGGCCACTTGTTCCCATGATCTTCCTTTTCTTTTCCTTTCCTGGGGTGGTGGAGGGGGAGGGAGGGGCAAAAACTGTTCACTGAAAATAAAGAAATTCTGAATAAAGGAATTGCAGCAGGCCCTGGAGGAAAGGCTAGATGGGGGCCGGGTGGGGTTTCCAGGGCCAAATGGGCAGCCGGTGACCCTGGACATTGGCAAGGGGAGGGGGCCCCGGAGCCTCGTGGGCCTCGGGTGCCCCCGGCGAGGGACATTGGAGCTGGCAGGCTCGGGTGACTGGCAGCCCCCGTAAGCAGCCTCGTGTTTCCGACAACGGCTCCTCCCGGGAGCCCCAGCCCACCGAGACTCCCGGCCCAAACCCCACGTAGCGCACACACGCGGCCCTCGTGACAGACAGCATCATTAAGAGGGAGGCGCGGAGAGCCGGTGAGCCCCAGGCGGAGAATCCCCGTGAAATTGGGAGCATTTGGGGAGGTCGGGAGACAATGAGAACCAGGCTCCGGCTCCTAAATCCGCGTGAAAGTGCCGACATCAGACGGGGCCCCGCGAGCCCGGCCTCCCCCGCTGGAAAGGGACCATCCCTCACGTGTGGACAGATGCCAGAGCCCCCGTCTGCTCCCCCCCCGAGGCCGGGCCGGGAGGCGGCTCACGGGCCGCTCAGTCCTGCCCGCGCCTGGAGGACGTCCTGCCCCCATGGGGCAAGGGCACAAGGGCGCTCCCCCAAGGCTCCGGGGTCTGTCTGCCACCGTGGCTCCCCAGGTGGTGATGGGCTCAGAAAGCCAGAGGGGCGGCTCCGAAAGCCCCTCCCAGGGAGCCCACGGCTTCCACGCTGCTGTCCTGGGCCCATTGGACCGGCTGCACTCTCGGGACAGGGACCGCCTTGTGGCAGTGCCTGGTACACAGCAAGTGGCTAATTAATGCTTGCTGCCCCAGGGTGAAGGAGGGGCGCTTGGAGATTGATGTGAGTTTTAGGCAGCTTTCTTGGGCATGTCTTCTAACAGAGTCCCCTGACATCTCCCACCCATCCCTCCTTGCTCTCCTGGGCCCCGGCCCGAATCCCTCATGGCAGACCCTGACCACAACGGCTGTGTCACCCGGGGACCTCCCGCCACCTCCTCGGGCTTATCCCTGAACTTCTGCCATGATGGAAGGCAAGACTCCGGCCCTGCGGTGCCCCCTTCCCCCCCCCCCCCCCACTGCCCGATCCCCCCCCCCCCCCCACCCCGCTCCGACCGCCGGGTCACTCTGCTGGGGGCAGGCCGGGCCTGGGACCCGGGGCCCATCCCCCAAAGCCATCGAACTCCCTGAAGGTGGGGCCGGAAGCTTCCTGAAGTCCTGTCTCCGTCCCGGGAGCCGCGGGAGGGCAGGAGCGCCAGCTGCATCGTCTCCTCTGGGCTTTGCACACAGTAAGCGCTCAATAAGTGCGGTTTCATTTTTAAACTGACATAGTGACAGTCGAGGGGAGGGGCGGCGGGCTCTGGGCCAGGCCTGGGGAGAAGCTCTGGGGGAAAGCCCGCTCCAGCTCCGGCTCCAGCTCCGGCTCCGGCTCCGGCCCCGGCCCGGCCAGGATTTCCCGGGGGCCCCGAGGCGCCTGGGAGAAGGAAGGCTCAGGAAAACACAGGGGCTGAGGGTCCTTCTGGGCCCGTCTCTGTCTCTCGGTGTCTCTGCCCGAGAGGGAGACTTGAGGGGCCGCGGTGCGGACCTTCGGCTCTGGGGCAGCCCTTGGGGAGCCTCCCCCGGCCCAGGCCGCTGCCGGGTCATGGGGGGTGGGGGGGGGCGCTTGGGCCGACCCTCTGGGGGAGGCCTCGGGCCCAGCTCGGCCGGTCCTGCCCCTGGGCCCCTCAGTCAGTCCACAAGCGTGGCTCAGCATCCCCCGCTCGGAGCCAGGAAAGCTCCTGCCCTCGGAGGGCTTCCGGGCCGAGCAGGGGATGCTGAGAAAAAGCACGAAGGGAGGTGGGAGCCTGGGGGGGGGGCAGGATTAAGGGGGAGGGGACTGAGGCGGAGACAAGTGGGAGGCTGGAGTCCCCAGTCTGGGGGGGCCAGGGGGGGCACTGAACGCCGATCCTGGACACCGAGGGATTCTGGGAGTTTACTGGGGGGGCGGGCAGAATTGGGCCTGAGTTGCAGGAGAACCGCTTTGGGGCCGAGTGCGGAGACTTGGGGCAAGCCGAGCCCCCGGGCCAGGGCCGGAGTCCTGGGGGGCATGGGGAGGGTCTGCCCCAGGCGGGGACAGGGTCAGAGGGGAAGGGGCGGAGTTGGGGGCCCACAGGGGGGAAATAGACAGGCCTCGGCGCCATATTGGATCTGGGGAAGGGGGGCCGGTGAGGGGGAGCCGGGATGACTCAGGCTGGGCGCCCGGGGGGCTGGGCGGAGGGTGGGGCCCCGGAGAGGAGCGGGGGAGGGAGGAGGGAGGAGGCTCTGGGGGAGAGGAGGACTCTGCCCCCCGGGGTCCCAGTTAGAGAGGTCATGGCCCTGCTCTGATCCCACCTTCCCCATCAGGCTGGTTCTGGGCCGGAGCCCGGCCGCGCGCCCGCTCTCCCTCTGGGGGCCGGACCCAGGGGCGGCTCTGACCCGGCCCGGTGGGACTGGCCCAGCATCGGCCTCCAGGCAGCAGGACGCCCCCCCTCCCCCGGCCCAGAGGCTGCCCCTGGCCCCGGGGGAAACTTGCTGTGCTTTGGGGGGGGGGGGAAGGGGGGGAGAACCTGTCCCGGCCCGGGAGGAAAAGAGAGACAGAGACAGAGACAGAGACAGAGAGATAGAGAGACAGAGACAGAGACAGAGAGACACAGAGACAAAGAGAGAGACAGAAAAAGAGTCAGAAACATATAGATATGCCCATAAAGAAACAGAGACAGAAAGAGAGAGAGAGACAGAGAGGAGGGGAGGGACCCGGCGGCTCCTGCACAGAAGCCAGATAAGGCTGCCGGGGCACTAGGGAGTTGCTGAGAAATGGGCGGCTTCAAAGCGGCCCCGGGTCTCGGCTCCCAAGGCCTCGGGCTGGGCCTCTGAGCGCCGTCCTTGGCCACGCTTCCCTGAGGCCGCCGCGTCCTTGCTCGCTGACTCCCTTGTCCTCGAGGGCCCTGCTGGAGATGGGCTCCCTCCCGCCCCGGCCCTTCCCTGGCCCCCGCCCGCTCCCCTGCTCCGGAGGCCGGGGCTGCCAGATTGCAGAGCGGCGTCTGTGGAAGGGAGAGAGCCCGGCCCGGCCCCTTGTTCCCGTGACCTTGGGCACCCCCCTCCCATCTCTGTGCCTCGGTTTCCTTGTCTGTCATGCTGGGGGTGGGACCGGACTCCTCGGGACCTCTTCGAGCCTTGGAGTCCTTGGGGATGGGGCGGCTGCTGCAGGCAGGGAGCCCCGGAGGGGGCCGGAGGCCCGGAGGCTCATGTGAGACCCGGGAGGGAGCCCCTGGGCCAGGCCGTGTCTCTCTCCCGTCTCCCTCCACTCCGGGCTCCCACTTATCTCCTGAGGCTGCGGCTGGGGGCCCTTCTGTGTCCCTGGGGACCCTGCCCCACCTTCCCACCCGTCCCCAGGCCAAGACCCGGCCAGGCCCCCCCACTGCCACGAGAACTGCCCTGAAAAAGCACGAGGAAACCTGTCTCCATCTCTGAGTCTCTGTCTCTCTCTCCCTCTGTCTCTGTCTCTGTCTCTCCCTCTGCTCCCTCCAAGCTATCGCTCAGACAATGACTCTGGGACAGAAGGCAACAGGATTCCCCCTGAGCCAGGAGGGGAGGAGGGTCCCAGGGGACCGAGATCCTTTTCTGGAGGGGGAACCTGGGCTGGGAAGCAGCAGAGCGGCGCGCCCGGCTCACCCAGGGAGTCAGGGGCTTCCAACTCGGGGCCCGGAGAGAGACCAAGTCAGAGGGATGGAGGGGGTCAGAGACAGAGAGAGAATCAGAGCGAGCCTGAGCCGGGGGGACCTGGCTGGGCAGGAGTGAAAGCCGCCGGCTCTCAGTGGGAGGCCTTGGAGGAGCCGGCAGAGGGGCCTGGGGAAAAGTGAGGCTCACGCGCCCCTCGCCCATGGCCAGAAGCTTCCTGCCCCCACACTCACCGCCAGAAGGGGGGGAAGGAGGCCTCCAACTGGAGCCAGGTTTGGGACCTGGGAGGTCGGCAGTGGAGGTCTCTGGGGATGCCATAGGGAGGAGGGGAGGTGGGGGGGGGGTCAGGGAGGTGACCCAGAGGGCAGAGGTCACAGCCGTCCCAGGCCAAATGGCCCCCAGAAGCCCTCCGGAAGAAGCAGTTGTCGCTGCCCCCATTTCATTTATGGGAACACCGAGGCCCAGAAGCGGCCGGCTCCAGGTCCGTGAGCCTCACCATTGCACAATCTCTGAAAAATGCAACCACCCCGGCCCACGGAGCTCCGGGGAGGTTAATTGCAGGTTCCCGGCAGCGTCCTCGAGGGCCCGAGCGCAGGGAATTTTCCGCCGCAGCCACAGACATGTAGGGACACATGAGGGGCTGCTGGGACGGAGCCGGGCCGGCAGACGCCCAGGATGGCAGCCAACGTTCAGGGGCAGGCCTGGAAAGTGGCCCCGGGGCCCCGCCTGACCCATGTGTGCTCCACGCCCCCTGGGGCCGAGAGGGGAAGGCCCCGGCAGGTTGGAGGTCTCATCGGACCCCGGGGCCATTCCTGCTTCCCCTCCGGCTCCTTGATAACTTCCGGCCTGCTCTGTGATTGCTGCAGAATTCACTGCGGGAGCTTCGGCTCATCTGGGAACCTCAATGGACAGTGGTGCCTGGGCGGGGGGTCACAGCCCAGCATCGGGCTGGGACCACGTCCGGGAAGAGGGGGGGGGCAACGGGGGCGCCCTTGGAAATCAACCCCCCCCCAGCTAGCTTTGCTCCCCTTCTCTTTTCCCCACAGGAGGGTTCCTTGTTGGGGGTGACGGCAGAAACGAGCATTTCTAGAAATTTTAGGGAAAAAAAGATCTCGATTATACACTTCAACAACAATACTATGTGATGATCAATTCTGACGGACGTGGCTCTTCAACAATGAGAGGAACCAAATCATTTCCAATGGAGCAGAAATGAACTGAACCGGCTACGCCCAGAGAAAGGACTCTGGGAGATGACTAAGAACCATTACATAGAATTCCCAATCCCTCTATTTTTGTTCGCCTGCATTTTGGATTTCCTTCACAGGCTAAGTGTACAACATTTCAGAGCCCGACTCTTCTTGTGCAACAAAATAACTGCAGGACGTGTAACATATTGTATTTAATTTATACTCTAATATATTTAACATGTATTGGTCAACCTGCCATCTGGGGAAGGAGGTGGGGGGAAGGAGGGGAAAAACTGGAACAGAAGGTTTGGCAACTGTGGATGCTGTAAAATGACCCAGGCGATATAACTTGTAAATAAAAAGCTATATAATAATTTAAAAAAAGAAAAAAAAGATCTCTGCTTCAAAGCAAAATCATGTTTATTCATCCATCCCCGTAATGGTAACCGTGACGACAGCTGACGGTCCTGAGCCGGGCCTGTGCTGATTACAATGAATTGTTCTCGTTGGAGCCTCACAAGGGCTCACAAAATCCCCATTTTACAGATGAGGAAACCGAGGCAGGCAGCGTTTAAGGGACTTGCTCAGGGTCACAGCGATAATAAAAATGCTGCCCAAGATCCCAGAGGCGTCTCCAGGGCTTCAAGCCTGCAGAGCCCTTTACAAACAGGGCCTCATTCGGGCCTGAATTTGCCCTGAGAAATGGGGCTATTGTCATTCCTGTTCCATAAGTGAGGAACCGGAGGCGACCCCGGGCCAGGGTCAGCAGCCAGTGGGCGGCTGGGCTGGGCTCGAAGCCAAGGACACCAGAAGGTGCCCACACGGCCCACGGCCAGTGGGAGAAGTCCTGGGGCCCATCACCGGAGCCTGAGGCGGCCTGAGGGACCAAGAGGCTCCCAGAGGCCTTGGAGAGGCCGAAGTCCGATCTGGGCGCCCCTGGAGGCCTCTGCGCCTCCTGTCAGACCAAGACGGCGCCAGCGACCACCCACGTGCATCTAAGTGTGGCCCGCTGAGGGGGCCTGAGGGCCGGGCCTGGAAGAGCCTTCTGGGGCGGGGGCTTGGTTTCCCCCTGGGCGCCAAAGCCTCTGGGCCCGCTCTCACAGGTCGCAGCCTTGGGCCTCCCCCTCGCAGGGGGAACCCACTTTCCCCATCAGGTTCCTGGCTGACGCAGGGAGCCTCTGGGAGGGAGCCGGGGACGGCCCGAGCGCCCGGGATGAGCCCGGGATGAGCCGGGACGAGGAGCTGCTGCTCCGAGCTGGGCCGGCCTTCGGGGGCTTGGCGCCGCTCCCCATGTGTAGGTACCAGCACAACTGGGGCCTCGGACCTGGGGAGGGAAAGAGCCGCCCTCAGCCAGAGACAAAAGTCGGGCTCCACCTGGCCAGCGGGAGAGCCTGAGGGGCTCCGGGTTCGAGGGGCCGCCCCCGGGTAGAGCACGCAGCCCCGAGCAGGGGGACGAGCCTCTGTTCCCGGAGAGGAGGCCCCTCCTGCAGGTAGGAGACGTGGGCGCTCTCAGAGTCACTGAGTGCGAGACACGGAGCCTGGAGAAGCGTGAGGGGCGGGGGGCGGGGGAGGGGGGCACACGGGCACATCTGCACTCAGATACGCCAGGACAGTGTGACACATGTGCTCACTCATGCAGGGACACACACGGACACATTCACACTCACACGTGCTCCAGGGCACCCCTGCACGTGCTGCAACCAAACCGCCGCCTCACGCCCAGAACCGCGGCACGGACACGCCCGCACCCCCGGGGCCTCCCCTGCGAAAACACCGGGGGCGGCCCCGGGGCCCGTTGCGGAGAAAGCGCCCAGTCACCGCCCCGCTCTCTCGTCCGGCGTTTCCCCAAGGTTCCATCAAAACAATGCGCGTTTATGGAGCACCTGCTGTTCCAAACTTTGCTAAGCGGGAGAGGCCATGGGGGAGTCCCCGCCCTCCAGGGGCTCCCCCGACGGGGGGCGGGACATCCGGGCGAACCCCGTCTCTCACTCACTCGTGTCTGACCCTGGGGGAAGCGTCCTGGTTCAGAAGGACACGGTCCGAGTCCCATCTGTCCCTTGTCACTCTGGGATTGGGGGCAAACCGATTCCCGCCCCAGGACCCGAGTTTCCTGGGAGGACCCGGGCCTCCTCCCCGCCATGGGACACCCCATGATGCTCTGACTGTTGGGGGGTGGGGGCCCCGGGTATCCGTCCCCTCGGTGCTCTGTGCCCCCTGACCGCCCCCGGCCTGACGGGTTTCTGCAGCTTGCTCCCCGTCCCCCCGAGAGCCGCTGCTTCTGCTGGGCCGAGCCCGTGTGGGCTCCTCCGGCCTTCTCGGGGTGGCCCCCCTCCCCGGCCCCGGCGTTTTTGGCCGAGCGCTCAGTGAGACACGGCCCCCTGGTATCCGCCTGGTGCGAGTGGGCCGGGCCGCGCCCCGGCAGCTGGGCACCCTGACTGGGAGCCGGGCCGAGCCTGGGAGTTCCCTGGCCCGCCCGGCTCTTCTCCTGGCGCGTCTCACGGCTCTCGCGCCCCTGCCGGGGAGCTCGCCTCTGCCCCGACAGGCCGGGTCCCACCCGCCGCCGCGCGCTGTTGTTTCTGGGCCCCGCGGCCCCGCTGCCGGCGGGCTGAGTGACGGGCCCGCGACGAGCCGCTGAAGGGAGGATTTCGCGCGGCCCATCAACCCTCAATGCGGGGATTAGCGCGGAGAAAGGCTTGACAATATTGACTCGGGCGCACAATGGGAACATAATTAGGTACCTGACGTTGAGTGGAGAGGACTCCTCGGCTCTCAGACCAATTAAAGTAATTACCCCAAATCTGCCGCTGCTACTTGGGAACAAAGCCTGTGGTTGCGCCCGCTCCTCCCCACCCCCACCCCGCCCTCGCCTCCCAGCCCGCGCTGACTCCAAAGGGAGCCTTCCCTGGAGCTCGCGGGGCGTCTGTCCGGGCCGGGAGTCCATGCTGAGGCCCCGGCCCCGGGGGCCCCGAGCCGGGCAGCGCCGGCGGTGACTCAGGCCCTCCCTTTCTCTCGTTGCTCTTGCTCGTTGGCTGCCAGGCCTGCCCAGGGACAATTCTCCTATTTGGTTGCTTGGGAAAGTAATGGCTTGTAATGGCGCCCCGGGCCCCAGGCGGGAACCTGTGGGCCGGAACCCATGGGCCAGAACCCGTGGGCCAGAACCCCCTGGCCGGCAGTGTGGGACCATCTCTCCTGTGGGCCCGGGGACGGAAGCCTCATGTGCACGCTGGGCCAGAGGCCTCCACTCCGGAGCCCTCATGACATCTGGCAGCACCAGGGCCCGGCGGGAGGTTGAACACCGGAGGGGAGCAGCCCCTTTCCACCCCCCTTCTCCCCCCACCGCTTCGCCCTGGGCCCCTCCAGGGGTCACTGTTGCCCCTCCCCCCTCACACCATGGGCCCCTGGGGGGCACTGTTGCCCCTCCCCCGCTGAGGGGGCCCCATCCAGATCGCCAGTGGAGCAGCCACAGCGGGGAATAAAACATCCTCTTTATTGGGGGGAGGGTCTGTCACACACACAAGAACGCCAGGGGAGCTCGGACCTGCGCGGCCCCGGGGGGTTTCTGCGCAGCTCGTCATGCTCTGGCATTCGGACACACAGGGGCCGCGGGCGTCCGTCCCGCGTGTGCGGCACGCAGGCGGTTCCCCGGCGGAGCGCCATCCCTGGAGGAGCACACAGCGACGGGCCAGGAAGCGAGTGGGAGGCGGGCGGGGCGGGAGCTCCCCGGCCTTCCTTCCTCTGATCAGAGAAAATGTCTTTGGCGACGCCGGCGCCGGATCCCGGTTCTGCCGCGGGAACGGGCCGTGATCCTCACCGACGAGGACCCCCGGCCTGCCGGCCTCCGGAGGGCGGGCCCGTCGCCCTCGGCTCTGCCCGCCGGGGCCCGGAGGGCGAGCGCGGGGCCGAAGGCCGTCCCTCGGGGGCCGTCCCGTCCACACTTGTCGGGGCCCACGTCTCAGCCGCCGAACAAAGCCCCGCTTCCGTTCCCACTGCGGTCGTGGACGCAGGTAGGCGGGCGACGGGACGCTCCGGGGCTGGAAAAACACTGCAAAAGAATCAGCGGGGTCCTCAGTCTGGCCCCTTTTCCCAAGGCCCTGACAAAGCGCCTGTGTCACGCTCGAGGCCCGGCGGCGTTTCCTCAGGATGTCCTCTGCCTTTGTGTCGGAGGCGATACGGGCGCTCGGCCGGGGCGGGTGGGAAGGGGAGGGACGGGAGCCCTTTCCCAAGCGTCCCCACGCAGGGAGCGGCAGCCAGCGGGCGGCCGTCCAGGAGGCCCGGGGCTCCTTCCCAACTCGGATCCCCAGGCCCGGCGGGCGGCTCGGCCGGAGGGGCCGGGGCGGGATCTTATCTGCCAGATGGGGACGCACACGGAGAACCTGCGCTTCCTGAGGAATTCTGTTCCCGCCTAAAGGCCCCCATGGCTCACACGCCTCGCGGTGACAGGCCTGGGGGAGCCGGGGCAGAGGAGGGAGAGGGAGAGGAGGGGGAGGAAGGAGAGGAGGCAGAACCTGGATCCTAACCCAAAATCCCCATTCCCTGCAGAAAAAGGTACCTGAGGATCTTGGAGCTATTTGCCCCCTGACCTCTGACCTTGCCCAGCCCAGAGAAAAGGGGTGACCCAGAAGGGTTCGGAGCTCGGGCTGAGCTTGGACTCTTGGGTTCTGGACCCGCAGCCTAAGGGAGGGCCTAGAGGCCTCCCAGAGAGTGGCTCCCGGGCAGGTGCTGGGCCCAGGGCATCACAGGCCCCGTGGAAGCAACCACAAGAGGCTTTCCCTATGTGCTGGTCCAGCCAGCAGAGACCCCGAGGCCAGGCCCCGCACAAGGGCCCCCAAGGCCTGGGTCCCTACAACCCTCCTCAGCTCGGGCTCCAGGCCCTACATGAGCCCTCCTGGCCCAGGACCTTACACAAGCCCCTCCCCCCAGCCTGGCCTGGGTCCCACATGAGCCCCCCCCCCCCAGGACCCCCCACACCCCCGGCCTGGCCCCACATCTCTGGGCCACGATCTCTTCAGCAGTTCCAGGGCCGGGTTGAGGAGACAAGAGGGGCCAAGGCGCCCACCCCCCCCCTGTGCCCCGGCAGAGGGCAGTCCCCGCTGGGCTGTGAAACAAGAGGGAGGAGGTGGGGGGCCCTGCGGTTGGGCGGGGGTCCCTCTGGGTCTTCCCCACCCATGTGCTCACAGGCCCCAGATCCCGGCCCTCCCAGGCTGAGCCGGCCGCGCCACAAGTGAGGCAGCATCGCCCCCTCCTGGACAGTCTGGAGACCGGCGGGCAGGGGGAGCCTGGCTTGGGCCACAGCCCCATGGCCTCCATCCCAAGAAGTGCCCCTTCTCCCCCCCATCCCCCCCCCGCCCGCTTTCTGGTTCCTCAGGCCGCCCGGAGACACCACGGAGCCTCCCCCTGCTCCCTCCCCCTGCGGGGGCCCCGACATCCAGCGCCTTTGGGGCCCCCAGCCTCTGTTCGGGGAGGCTCCCAGGGCTGGCCAGGGGCGCGGGCTCTCCCAGCTCGGGGGGCTTTGAGCCCGGCCCGGAGTATGCCCGTCTGCTCCAGGGGGCGCTCTCCCTTAGGCCACAGCAGCTTGGGTGGGAAAGGGGGAGCCTGGCTCGGGGGCTGTGGGGGCTGCACCCCAACTTGGGAGCAAGCTCTGGAGCTCTCTGGGGAGGGAGCAGCAGGAGGCCAAGGGCCAGGAGCCGGCCTGGAGGCGGCCACTCCCCGGGGAGGGGGGAGATGCTCAGAAAAGCCCCAGGGACACCCCCCCAAATCCCCTCCCGCCCCCACCCTCGCTGGGGCCCCCACTGACCTCCAGGTACCAGGCTGCGGGCGCCCGTGGGCACGGACTCTGGGGCATGGGGGGCGCGGAGGCAGAGGAAGCTGCGGGGCGCGGCGGGGTCGCTGGTGCTCCGGGGCTCGTCCAGGGAGGGCGGCCTAGCCTCAGCAGCCCGTGACGGTGGCCGGCAGGCCCGAGCGCTTGGTGATCCACAGCTTCACCACCTCCTCAGCGCTGGTCGGGTGGATGCCGAGCGTCTTCTTCATCTGCGAATAGGTGGCCCCGCACCTGGAGAGAGGCAGCGGGGCTGGGGGCGGCCCTGCGGGCTGGGGCCCCACGAGCCGTCCCTTGGAGGGGCCCTTCCCGGCCGAGACCCCTCGTCTCCGTGCCCCTGGCGTCTACCCCCCAACCCCCGCCGCACCCCACCCCGGCCCCCTTGGGCCCCCATGGCCCCCGCCTCCTTCAGGCCCAGACGTTGTCCATGGTCATGGGGAGTCGCCCCGGCCCCGAGCCCCCACAGCCGCCCTTGCCCACCTGGTCGCCTCCCCCACTCACTCCTGTCTTCTGGGCCCCAGATGGGGACAAAGCCCCGGGGGCTCCCTGGGCGTTTCTGCTCCCCCGCCCCCCATCTTTCCCCCAGGTCCTGCCCCTCCTTCCCGGGCCCCGTTTTGCCTGGTACCCCAAGGGACCCGCCTTCCTTCCAGGTCACTATGACCGCAACAAACCCGCCGCGCCCGTTACCCCGGGACACCTGGAGGCCGCCCCGTCAGGGTCACGGGTACGGGCGCTTTAAGTCCCTCTCCTCAATCACTCAAGTGTTTTCCCCAAAGACGGGACCAACGCAGCCTCCCCTCAGCCCCCCAGACCCCTCAGCAACCCAAAGAGCTGTAGGGGAAAGCGGGGGCTCCACTTCCCTTTCACAGAGGGGCCGCTCCTCCCTCAGCAGGTCGGCCCCTTCTCGGCCACACTGGGGCCCCCACCCCCGGGCACATGTCGCAGCAAGCGGCCCGGGGCCCTGTGGGTCTTCACCCACAGGCAGAGAAATGGCCGAGAACTGGCCGACGGCAGCCCCCGAAGCACCCCCTGATGCGCCCCCCCCCCCCGGGGCTCTGACCACCCAAGGCCACGGATGCCCTCCCAGCGGTTACTTTGGACATGACTTCTAAACGATGACATCGCCCGGAATATTCCCGAGGCCGTGCCCGCCAATCAACGGCCTCCAAACACATGTCACCAAGATGTGGCTCAAGGTCCGCTTCACTCAAACATCCTGGAGCTGCGGCCCCCTCCCCCCCCGCCATGTTGGGGGCCGCCTCCACTTCTGCTTCTCATTTGCACCAGTCATTCAGGGAGCAAAAAACCCAAATGGGGGCGTCCGCCTGCCTGGACCGCGAGGGGAGGCCGGGGGGATGTGGCCAGGCCGGGGGCGCCCCCTCCCAGACTCTGCTCCCGGGCTGGCTCCAGTCCGTGCAGAGCCTGCTGGGCCCATGGGGTCCTTCGGGGAGTGCCCCAGGCACGCGGAGCCCGCCATCTGCACACAGCAACTGGGTGCATGTCGGAGCCGCCTGTGCCAGAGCTGCCGGGGTGACTTCTGGCCTTTCTCACATCCCCAGGACCTCCCCACCCCCAAGAGCTGCCTGCCAGGTGCCCCCCCCATGGGGGGGGGAGACCCTTGTGTGAGGAAACCTCTGGGGGCGATCCCACTGGCGTGAGGCTCCACCACGTAGGAAAGAAAGGGCCCGGGGAGGGAGGGAGGCTGTCCTCCTCACTGTGACCACAGGCCCGCACTGCCCGGGGGAGAGCAGCGATGGGCCCTGGGGGCTGGTCTGTCTGGGGGGGTGGGCAGCCTCCTTCCCCTCCGGCTTGTGTCCCTGCGCCGTCCCGGCTGAGGACACCGCGTCCGGGCGCCCCTTGTGGCCACAGGACGATCGTTCCCGCCCGAAGCCGGGCGGGCTGGCAACGCCTCCGAAGGCCCGAGGGAACGGCGGCCTCTTCCGGGACCCCCCAAGGCAGCCACGGGGGGTAGGGGGGCACCCAAAAGGGTTTTGGGGGAGGCTGAAGAAGATTTGGCTGAAGAAGAAAGCCGGGATCTTCGTGAACTAAACCTGGGGGATCTTAACAAAGACCTGAAGTATTTTTGCTGAAAATACACCTAATACTACATAAAAGTAACATGAAACAGGGGGCTTTCCGACTGTGGCGCTGCCAAGGCGGGCGGCCCTGCCCCGGAACCTGGGGACCGTTCAGGACGAGCCGGAGACGTTCTTTTGTACTCACTTTACTCCGAGAGCAAATCCCTGAATGACTTCGCCGGCGTTGGGGCCGATGAAGTGGAGCCCGAGGATCCGCTGCTCTCTCTCCCGCAGGCACACCATCTGCAAGTGAACGGGCTCCACTGAGGCCCCGGGGGCAGCCGCCCCCCAGGAGAGGCTGCGGCCGGCCCAGGGCCCGCCACCGCCCAGTGCCCAATGCCTGCCAAATGCCCAGCGCCCGCACCGCTCAATGCCTGCCACTGCCCAGTGCCCAGTAGCCTCCAAATGCCCACCGTCCACCACCACTTAGAGGCTCCTTGAGGGCACCGTGAGGGTCAGCAGCCCGGGGCTGGTGCAGCCGGTGGGGGTGGCCCGGGCTGCTGCCTCTGACCCAGCAGGTGCGGAGGACGCCCCCAGCCCTCGCCAGCCCCGACGGCCCCACAGACGTCACTCACTTTGATGTAACACTGGGAAGCGTCTCTTTCAGGCACAGTGAACTCCAGAGGCCTATAATACGCGTGGTAAACCTGAAGGAAGAAGGCTGTGGTCAGGGCAGGACCCAGGGGGGCCTCGGGACCCTCGGGCCCCCAGCCTGGCCCCGACCATGGCCTCCATCCGGGCGGCGAGCAGCCCCTAGAGCCTGAGAGGCAGCACCAGCCGGCGCGGGCGGCCCTGAAAGCTCCGGAGGCAGGGGCTCGCTCTCTGGCCACGAGGCCGCCTCTCACCAGCAGGACATTTGTCCTTGGCAACGCGGACATCATTTTTCTAGTTCTCTTCTCTGGCCCGAGGAACAGGCACCGGCTCTTCCCTGTCTGAAAGCCGCCTCCCCAAGCTTTCTCCTCTGCCCGGGCTCAGGCCCTGCCCGTCCAGGTGCCCCTCCTCATACCTCCAGTGCATCATGGCCGTCACTCCGGAGAGGCCTGACTGGGGCCCAGCCCCCCCACCGCAGCCTCAGACTCTGCCCCCCGCGGGTCCCTCACTGCCACGGGCATCCTCACGCCCAAACCCAGCAGGCCCCAGCCTACGCAAAACTCGACCAAACACCCCCCCCCAACTCCCATACTTCCTCCCCACCCTCCTCCTTCCACCCTCATTTCATTTACTTTTTTTCCCCACTTTTCTCCTTAAAACAGCCCAACTTCTAACCTTTCCCTAATTCTTTAATAAACATTAAACCCCCACAAAACCAAAAAGTGGCAAACATCGGGAAATAGGGCAAAGAAAAACAAACCCCAAACAAAAAACCAAGCCCAAAAAAGAAAAAAAAAACCGGAAACAAAACCAAAAAACCAAGTAATCCCCCAACCCCCTCTATCCCAGTAAAAACTCTCTCCCTAGTACAATTCCAAAACAACCCCTCATCACACCCCCTCCCCCCCACCCCATTTTCTAAATCCATACTTCATGTCCTTCCCCAACCCCAATCTTTCGCCCACAAAAGGCCCAACTCCCCAAAAGCTCCCCCTCTATCCCCCCTTCCCCTCCAACACCACACCCAAGGTTTCCAAGAACACTCAAAATGAAAGTCATCTACTACAAGCGGCAAAAACCCAAAATCAAACTCTCAGAATCACAACATCATTTAAAACAAAAAACATCTCCCAAAATGCCCAAGAATCCAGCCCTTTCTAAATTCTACCAAATCATGGCATCCCAGCAAAAGCTTAAAAACCCGGCAAACGAAAACGAAAAGCAATCCAACTTCCTAAACCCAAAGAACGGCAAAATAATCCCCTCATCCAAAAAAATCCCCCTCTAAGCAAAACAAACACAAAAACAACCGAAAAACAAAAAACTCCTAAAAACACCTACCCCCCCCTTTAAATTCCACAAGAATAAAAGTAAAAAACCTAAAACACCAAAAGAAAACAAAAACCAAAACACCAAAAACAAAACAAGCAATATCCAAATCTGAAAAATAAAACCCAACCCTCAAAAAAAAAACAAACCCAAAGTACACAACCCCTACCCCAAAACTCCCTAAAACATGCTTAATAAAGCCATTAGCCCAATCGCCATTAATTGCCAAATTGGTTAATTGACCGTAGGCCGTACAACTTATAGCCCCCCGCAAAATAGGAATGCACCCATAAAGCCGTGCCATGGAATTGCCGGGCCCCGTAGATTAAGGGCCCGCCAACGGCCGGCCAATAATTAAGTGGGCCCAAGGTGCCGCCAGGGCCAACCGGAAAACAAAACCGAAAGAAAAACCACACCTACCAAAAACAAAACCACCCTCCAAAACTTCCCAAGTACAAACAAAAGTAACAACGCCCCCCCTACATCCTCCAAAATCTCCCAGCCATCTCACAAAAAATTTCCCCGCCCCTTTACCCTTTTACACACAACCCATAACGCGCCCGCCCATCCAGTCAAAACCCCACCCACCTCCAAATACCCGCCCATCCCACCCCAAACCCAACCCCGCCCTCCAAAGCAACCTTTAATTTTCCCAAAAAGGCCACCCACACAACAAAAAACAACCAAAACCCGCCCGTCACCCAAACATCCCTACACTCCAACCCTCCAAAACCACTCTCTTACCAAGCAACTCCCAAACCCCCTAACCCCGCTGGCGCCAAACACTCCCCAAATACCCCAAACTTTATCCCCGTCAAAACAACCCAAAAACCGCCCAAACCCCGCTCCCAAAAAATTTTCCCCAAACCCCCAACCCTTACCCCGCCCAATCCCTCTAAAACCCCCCCCACTCAAAACCCCAACCCCTAAAACTTTCTGCCCTCCACAACCAAACTTCTCTCTTTACCCCACCCCTCCAAAACCCATGCCCCATCTCTCCCCTCGGCAAAAACTTTCTCCACCCCTGGCCAAATTTTCCCCAACAGAAAAAAGTAAACAAAACCCCAAACTCCTCCTAACCCACAAATTTCTTCCTAAAGCCCTATTCTTCCCACCGAAAACCAAACGGGAAACCCCATATACCCGCATTTCTCCGCCCACCGTCAACTTTAACCACCGAAAACCCCATCCCTCCCTAACTCCCCAAACCCTCCCCCCGCTCCCCCCCAACCCCAACCTCTTCTACCCTCCCACTCCAAAACTGCAAAACCTTCCAAAAGCAACCAAAACCAAAAACTGAAAAACCCCAAAAAACCCAAACAACATCTACCATCCCCACAAACCCAAAACGGAAAACCCAAAAACCTAGTAAAAACACTACGGCAAACTCCCAAAACCCCGCCTATACCCCAACTCCAACCTTAAAACCCCACCCCACACATGCCAAACACAAAACACATCCCCCTATATCATCGATGCCAAAAACCCCAACCCCCAAAAAACCCCAAAAATACTCTAAAACCCAAACAACCACCTTTAAAACATACCCAAAACCAAAAATAAACCCAAAACACCAAAAAAACCCCAAAAAATCCCCATCACCTCCGTAATCCATTTAACCAACCAAAACCCCACAAAAAAAATTTAAACAACCAAAACCCCATCCCATCACCTCCCAAAAACCCCGAAACCACCCAAAACACAAAATCCCAATAAATATCCCAAAACAAAACTAAATCTCCCTAAAACCCCAAAATACAATGGGTTAAACCCCAAACCCCAAAAATCCCCTCTCCGTGAAAACATTAAACCCGAAAAAAAAACCAAAACCCTCCCCTTCCCCTTCCCCCCCAACCTCCCTAAAGCTTTGAAAAATAAAACCCAACTCACAAAATACAACCTTAGAAACAAAACTTAAAGGAAAACTCCCATTACTCCCAAAAATCAAAACACCGTAACAAAATAAGAACCCCACCCGTCCAAAGGGGTCAAAAATCCCGGAACCCGGTTTTCCTGGCACTCCGGCCCCACTTCAGGGCCCCCCCAAAACCCCAGGGGCCCCCCCCCACCAAACCCAAACATCCTCACCCCAAAAACTGGGCCGGGGCCGAAACCAAAACGTGGGAAAAGGGCCCTTAAACCTAAACCCCATTCGGGCGCCCTTAGCCAATTTGGACCCAAGAAACACGGTTTGGCCGCCAACAGTCGGCAAAGGAAAACAAACAAAAGCCCTGAACCCCCCGGGAAAACCCCCCTTCTCCACCCTAAACCCCCAAAGGCCTCCCCCACCGGAAACCACCGGGAATCCCTTACCCCCCTCACGTAAAGCCCGGGAACCTCTAACCCGCAAGGTTCACAAATTCCGGGCCACCAAAACCCCTCTTTTCCAAGGCCGGGCACTCGGGGGTGGGGCACAAGGGGCAGGGCCTCCGTCCCCGGGCTCGGCCAAGGCCGCCAAGGCCGTTCGCCTCTGGGATAAACACGGCCGATCCCCCGAAAGGCTGGGCCGGGGCTCCTGAGTCTCAGAAGGGTGAGAGGGTGCCCCCCTCACTGCCCCGCCCTAGGCCCCACTGGCATGGGGGGGGCGCGACACTGAGGGTAACGGGGATGCCTCAGAAATGCCACGCTCCCTGGAAAGCTGCCAGTTTGGACGACGGGCTCTGTCTGCCCATAGCCCGGGACCCCCGGCCCGTGGGAAAGCCAAGGACAGAGGGCCCTCACATGCCCTGGCACGAGCTGCGGCCCTCCCACGCCCCCCCGGCCCTGTGGGCCCGCTCAGGCCGGCGCCGCCCATACCTCGATGCCGTCCTTCCCGTGGCGTTTCTCTGCCTCCTCTTCCGACAATCCCACACAACCATATTCCAGGGGTGTGAAGACCGTGGTGGGCACCTGAGGGGGTGACGGGGCAGGGGTTACTCCAGGTGCGGGCATGGGGGGGCCAGGAAGCACGGGCACAGCAGGCCAGCGTTGGGCCCCAACTCTGGCCATCAAGGCACAAGGCTGCTCCCCCCCCCCACGCCCACCTGGCCGCAGTGCGCACACCCCCCCCCCCCCGACGCCTCCACCTGTGACCCGCCCCACGCCCCCCAGGCCCATAAGGGAAGGGGACGCTCACATTTTCGTAGTCCATGAGCTCGGAGGAGCGACCAAACAGGCGCCGCGCCAGCAGCTTCCCCGCCATTATGGCCGTGGGTGTCAGCTCGGGACGTCCCTGAACAAGAGGTCACGGAGAAGATGGAAGCCGGAAGCCGCCCGGGCCCCCCGGAGCTCTCCCCGGGGCTGGGTCCCGGGTTCAGAGGCCGCCCCACCCGGGTGTCCTTGGGGGTGACGAGCCAGGGCTCCCTTTGGCGGCGATGGGAGGAGGGAGAGTGGAAGGGGAGGGGGTGCCCGGCAGGCTGGGGGGGGGGAGCAGTGAGAAGAGGGCCCCAAGGGGCTGCTGTGGCCGGCGCGGGCTGGGGGAGAGAGCCCAGACGGCTGGCAAGCCTCTCAGCGACACCCCGGGCACCACCACGCTCCTGACCGGAGGCTCCCTACACGGAGAAGCCCATGCCCCCCATGCCTGGGGGAGGCACGGGAGCCCACGGCAGCTCGCCTGGGGCTTCGGGCAAGGGTCCAGATGGCGAGTTTTAGAGCCAGAAACCTTTTCCATCCAAGCCTGGGCCCCCTCTTTCCTGGACGGCCAGCGGGGGACCCAGGTGGCCCCACACGGAAAAATCATCCCCTGTGGAACTGGGGTTAAAGACCCCGAGCACGGGTGACAAAGTGACCTCCCTCCGCCCAGGCCAGTCCCCACGGAAGCCCGGGCCGCCCCCGGCTACCTCAGTGATGTCCCCGATGGCGTAGATGTGGCTGACCGAGGTCTCGTCGCTGGCGTTCACCAGGATCTTCCGGGAGTCCGGGTGAAGCTTCACTCCAACCTTCTCCAGATTCAGGCCTCTGGTTTCTGGGACGCGACCTTAGGAAACCAAAGAGAAGCCTCAGAAGTTCTGGGCGGCTCTGAGCTCGAACCTCTCCCCCCTTGCGAGTTCACCAGTCCCAGCGTCCACTGGGCCACCCAACGGCGGTAGAAGTGGCTGCAAAATCCGATTCAAAATAAAAAATAAAAGGCAGCAGAATTCCACACTACAAGCATTTATTGAGCACTAACTGTGCCGGTGCTGTGAGACACACTGGTTGTAGAGGGGCAGATAAGGCCCGAGTTTGGGCTCACAAAGCCCCGAGCCCGGCCCCGGTAGCCGCTGGCTGACCAAGGCACGGCGGGCACGTCTCCGAGGTGTCCACAAACACTTTGTGCATGCTTGACTCTCACTTTAATCCTCTGTATGGATAAGGAAGCTGAGGCTGGGGCAGGCCCAATGCTAGGAAGAGCCTGGCCTGGGTCCCCCTGGTGCTTGGGCTGAGTCACGTTTAAAGCTGGTGCCACGTTCCGTGGTCAGACAGCGGGGCCCTCGTCCGTCACCGCGCTCCTGAGGGAGAACAAGCCTGGGAGGAGGCTCCGTCCTTGCAGGTGAACTCCCCCGGGGCCCGAGCCCAAGGTCCAGCCCCATGTAAATGAGGAAGGAGCTGCTCCAGGGGTCGCAGGCGGGGACCTGAATCTCACGAAATCAAAGAAAGCCCGGGGTCCCAGGGTCCAGTCTGCTCTGACTCCTTATCAGTTACATGGCAGATGTCTGTCTGTCTCTCTGTCTCTGTCTCTGTCTCTCTCCTCTCCCTGTCTTTCTCTCTGTCTCTCTCTCCTCTCTCTCTGTCTCTGTCTCTCTCCTCTCTCTGTGTCTCTTTGTCTCTGTCTGTCTTTCTCTCTCTGTCTCTGTCTCTGTCCGTCTCTGTCTCTCTCTCTCTTTTTCCCCGTGGGGGGTATAGAGAAAAAATAATTTTTGTTAAATGAGAAAAACAAGAATAAGAAGATGCACTTCACTATCAGCAAAGGGAGGAGTGGAGGGTGACGGCGCCGGGGGCGACGTGGAGTCCCAGTGTGAGGCCGCTCAGCCTGGCCCAAGCAGCCTGGGGAGAAAAAGACTGAAGGCACAGCTGGGGGCGTCCCCGAGGGCGGGAAGCCGGGCCACACTCACTTCAACCATCCAAGTGCCAGGAACAAACACAACCACGAGACCCGGGTAATTTGGAGAGATCCAGGGCCATGAGGGCCTTACAAGCAGACACGGTGATCCTAGACGGTGAGAGCCGCTGCTCTCCCAGGCATCCCAAAGCCTTTGAAGAGGAGCCGGCCACCTCCTCAAGAGCCGGCATCAGCTTTGGGGGGCATCCTGCAGGTGCCCTGAGCGAGGGGCTCCTGGAAGGTCAGGGATCCGGGCCCCCTCCCAGGGACGGCTCCTTGCCGACTCATGTCCGTCACGACGGGCCCGGCCTCTAATGGAATCATAATCGGGCGATTCGCTTCCCGAGATCTGCGGCGGCACTTTCTAATTTCTCGGGATTGTCTTCGAAATGGAGCGTGGGATCACAGCCACACGGACGTCTGGAACTGAGTCGGGCCCCGGCCGGGCCTAGGGAGCTCAGAGCGGCCTCCCCAGGTGCAAGGGTGATGGGCCCGGTGGAGGCAGCCCCGGGCTAGAGCCACAGGATCTGAATTAAAATCTGGCCGCAGCACTGGTAAGTCACTTACCACTGTTTGCCTCAGTTTCCTCATCTGTCAAACTGAGAGGAAGAAGGAGACGTCAGCCCCCAAATGGGGAAAGAGGCAGAAACAGCTGAAGACGAGTGAAAAATTGAAGTGGAAAGAAGGGGGACGTGGCAGCTCTCGTGGGGCCCGGGACTTCTGCTGGCTCCGTTGGCTCTCCCCGCCTCACCTCTGCCGAAGCACGGAGGCCGGACAGACACCTCTCTGTCCCCCTCGGCCCCGACCTCCTCTCCGCTGCCTCCATTTTACCTCGGATTGGCCCCGGCCGTGGGCAGCTGTCTGCCCCGTACCCCGGGAGCTCTGAGCCAGAGTCTTCATGCTGAAGTTATCGTACACGGTTCTGTCCTCGAGGGGGGAAAATGAGAAAAAGGGAGGCCTCCGATCTCCAAAGAACAGAAGGGACAAGAGAAGCAGCTTCTCCCCGAGGCTCGTTCCGGCTCAGCAGGGAGGCGGCTTGGGGTGTGGAGGGTGGGGTGGGGAGGGAGGGAGGGAGGGTTATCTTATGTCGGCGGGGCAGCCACAGGCAGAGCGCTTTCCCAGCACGGGCCTCAGTTTCCCTTTCTGTTATAAGGGAGGCCGGTGACCAGGCACGGGCCTCAGTTTCCTCTTCTGTTATAAGGGAGGCCAGTGGCCAGGGCGTGGTCCTGTTTCTCTCCCGTTGGTGGCAGGCCTGGCCCCTGGGAGCCGCATCTCCCTGTCTCAGGCCCCGGAGCCTCTCCGTCCGCCCGCACACCTCTCTGGTGTGCTGGCCCCACCCTCCACAGATCTGATGCTATCAGGCAACAACCACCAGCAGCCTCCAGGACCTCATCTCGCCTTGGCCTCTTGTGTTTCTGTGTCCACAAACACCGGCTCATGGAGCTTCATTTCCCAGCCTTCCTGCCTCGGCGCTGCCCAGAGTGAACTTAACACACAAGGGCGTCGGGAACCCTCCAAAGAACCGGGGAGGGGGCTGCCGGCTGGCCGGGGGTCAGCTGACCCTTGACGTGGGCATGACAAGGAGCCGCACAGAGAAGGGCCTGCACACGCTCTGCCTCCGGGGACACCTGACCGCTCCCGCTACAGGTTTCGGTGCTAAGGCCACAGACCCCCGCGTTGCCCGGCCTCCAACAGATTGGCAGCGCGAGCTCCCCCGCCTCCCAGCAAGCCGCAGAGAAAACTGGCAAGGACTCCTTGTCAAGAGGAATGAGGGGAGAAAGCATCTGTACAACACCTACTGTGTGCCATGCCAAGTGCTTTCTGATCATCTCATGTATGAAGGGCTGTTACGATCCCTATTTTACAGCAAAGGTAAACAGAGATGGCATTAGTTTGCCCAATGTCACAGAGCTGGTCCCTGAGTCTGGCAGCCCAGGGCTCTAACCACTGGACCACCAGCCACCACCTTAAAATCATTCTGAACTGCCATCCCCTGTCCATCGATCTGAAATTTCCCCATCAGGGACTGAAGCAGTTACAAATTTGGCCTGGGGTCATTTGTCCAAGATTCCTGGAAACTGACTCCCATCCCCGTTTTCCTGGGGGGCGGCTCTCGTTCCTACAGTTTTTCGTCCCCTCTAGATCTTGGTCGTCTAATTTTTGTCCAAGGTTTTTGATTCTATTCCTTTTCTTCTCCTTTTAGTTGCTCCGATTTTGTTTATACCCAAATTACTTTGAGTGTGAGAACGCCTTTGATCCCACGGTGTTCGGTCACAGAAATTCAGTTTAAAACGGCCTGGCTCGTCTCCCACGTGTACGTGCTCATACGTGTGACGTTTCCGTGTGGCCCGCGAGGTGGCGAGAATTCTGTGCCAGGCGCAAACCGGGGTAGCGGCCGGGGCGAGGGCCCGTCTTTTCTCCCGAATCCTCCAGAATGTGTTCCAGGCAGGATTTCAACGGTCATTGGATTGAATTATGGATGGTACAGAGAGAACAGCTGGTCACAAATGTGGTAACAATTCCGAACCTGACACCCCCGGGTACCTCGGGCCACTTCAGTGCAGAGAATTAGGCAAGATTAACCTTGGAATCGATAAGGGGCCTTGCTAGAGCTTTCACAGTTCAAAGGTTAAGAAACTCACTAGCCGCCAGGTCCCCAAGGAGAGTTTGGGTCCCGCCCCTCCCCAAAGGGCCGGGCAGGGTTACGTCCCAGGGATCCCAGGCGGGAGCGCGCCACATATGGAACATGTCAAAGTGAAGGCGCTTTTCTGCTGGTTAATTCAGCCTGATGGGGTTCTACAGCCTGCAGGAGACGGGCTCTAGTGTCCGGGCACATTAACCCTTTGCAGATACACAAGACCCGGTGCTTCCTGGTGCCCAGAGATGGGGGGGATGGGGTGGTTGGGAGGCCCCTTCCCCCCCCTGCCAGACAGCTTCCCAGGGTTCCAAAGGGCTTAGGTCTAATTCCTCCAGCCAGGAAAGGTGGTTTGATTTCAAAGGCATACTTCTCATAGCTCCCCCCGGGGGAAGTGCAAACAACAGGGGGCACGGGATGAGCTCGGGGGCTCGCAGACCTCCTCCTTCCTGCGTCTCCATCTGGGAGACCAAGCCCGTGTGAAAGGCTGAGCCCTAAGCCTCCAGCTGCTCACTTGCAGCCCCGAGTCAAAACAGGGAGGCCGAGTCAAGCGGGGCTGCCCGTCCCCTCCACGGGCTTGGCGGTCTGCTGGCTGCGGGCCCGGGGCCCCAGGGCTCAGTCCACCAGCCCAGGAGGATTGCTCAAATGGAAAAAAAAAAAAAAAAAAAAAAAAAAAAAAAACCATCGCTCTAGGGAGTGACCCGGGAAAAAGCTTCTCTCAGTCCTGGGGGGAGACCACTGGGTCCAACCTCCTCGACTGGGAGCTGAGATAATGGAGGCCCGGTGAGGGGACGGGCCTTGTCCAGAGCTCCTAGAGTCAGGGGAGGTGGGAGGTGGGGGGTCCAGCTCCTTCTGACAACCGAGCTGGCTTCTCCCCGGCCCCGGCGCCCACCCCCTTGCACTATGATCTCTCGAACTCAACCCTGAGCTGTCCCTCGGGGATCTCGGTCAGCGCCAGGAAGGACGAGGGTCCCAGGGGGACGCATGAGGGCTGGGCCAGCAGGCCCGGGGATTGTAACTGTCCACCTCACACATCAATTGCACACACAGGGAGGGAAAAAGGCTTTTTTTAGTGCCCTCTAGGGAACCGTCCTCCAGGTACGGGTCACGGCTGGGGCTGGGACCGATGTGGGCCTGTGGAGTGGCAGGGCTGTGGCTTGTCCTTCGTTCTCAAAGGGGACCAAGACAGCAGGGAGGGGCTGCCGTGACAGGCAAGCGAGGGGGGAGGTCACCGGCCTCACTGTCCCCTCCTGAGCCATCTAGGTCCTGGGCCAGACACAGATCCGGAGGACGGGAGGATGGTCCCAGAGACAGTGGGAGACTTTGGCTTTGTGAAGTCTCCGAGGGAGCGACGTCAGTGGTGGAGCAAGGAAGAGGGCCCTGGCCCCGGAGTCAGGAAGCCCTTTACCGGCTTGGGGACGCTGAGCAAGTCAAAAATGGAGGAGCTGTGAGCTCAACACAAGTAGTTATAAAGCACTTAGCACAGGGCCCCACTGCCTCCCAAACACTTTCTTCCTTCCCCATCTTCCTCCATCCCTCCTTCATTCACTCCCTCCTCCCTTCTCCTTCCTTCCTTTTCTCTTGTTCTCTTTTCCTCCCTCCTTCCTTTTCCCCTACTTCCTCCCTGTCTTCCTTCCTTTTCCCCTTCTTTCTTTGCTTCCTTCCCCCTCTCCTCTCTTCCTTTCTTCCCTCTCTCTCACTCCTTTTCTTGTTTCTTTCCTTTCTCCTTCCTTTTCTCCCTCTTTTCTTTCCTTCCCTCCTCCTCTCTCCCTCCTTCCCCTTCCCTCCTCCAGTTGTCCACATCAGGAGCTGTTCCGGGGCTGGGACCCAGCCAGGGCTCGGGGACCTCCAGTGGGCCACGCACCAGCAGCCAGGACATCTGCTGGCCCCGATCTGGGCCAGGAAGTCCCCAGGATGCGCCGCCTATGGCGGCAGCTGATGTCCCCCGCCCGCCTGGGAGGGATTCCAGAGGCTCCAGTTTCTGTTTCCTGCAGGCCCGGTGACTTCATGGCCCGAGAGTCTCTTTGGGGACGTCCCTAACCCAGGTGGGAGTCACGGCCCCTGAGCTACAAGCCCGGTACATGGGCGAGGTCCCGGCAGCTGGGCTGCGTGCCCTCTCTGATTCAGCCTGCAGAGCCTCCGACACCCCTCAGCTGGCCCCCGGCCCCCTTCAGAACTCTCAGGAGCGGCTCCTGGACAAAGCACAGACCCCCCCCCCCCACCCCCGGCTGGGTTTCGGCCTCAGCCTTTAATACCCTCGGGTCACTCTTGGACCCCCTTTGGCCAGTGCTGCCCCTTGCCTGGGAGAGGGCCTTCCTCCTCCCCCTGCCCCCCGCCCCGAGAACTCCATTAGAGGAGGGAGGAGATGCTCCTGGAGCTCGGAACAGATCCCCATTGGCTAATCCAGAAAAGTCCCAGCAGGAATTCACCCCAACTACCTGGGAACATCGGGGAAAGATGGGGAGCCCCAGTTTTCTCTCCATATTGCTCTGCATTTTTCTAAATGTTCCCTCTCCCTAAATGGGGGTAAGGCAAAAAAGGAAGGGAACAAGCATTAATTAAGCACCTCCTGTGTGCCAGGAACTTGATGAATAGCATCTCATTTATCCTCACAATAACCCTGGGGAGAGAGAGATGCAGTGATCAGCCCCATTTTACAGATGAGGAAACCAAGCCAACCAGTGGTGGAGTGATTTGCACAACCTCGCTCTACTAGGAGGCGCTGGAGGCTGGACTTGATCTCTGAGCTTGCTGGCTCCAGAACTAGCGCTCTAGCCTGTGGCCCCTTGGGGAGGAAGGTCCCCATTAGTGGCGCCATTTTTGCCTTTGTCTTTCTATCCTGGCAGCCAGTGGAGGCCGGCATTCTCAGGATGGGGGGGGGGGGAGCAGGCTGACGCAGCAAATGACCAGAGGCCCTTAGCCCGTGGAGAAGCTGGGGGGCCCCCATCCTCCGCCCATTAGTTAGTCTTTCAGTTCGAATTTCCCTCCATCAAGCCTGTATCTAATGGTGTATCTCTGTCCTTGAGACGCATTCAAATTACAGCAGAAAACCTGATTAGATGCCACAGGAGTTGAGGGGGAGGAAAAATGCGAAGCCCCTCCAGGCCGGCGAGCAGCTGCTTCTGATCTCCATGGGGGTTCTGCACCAGCTGGGGGCCGTCAGCGGCCTGCAAAGGGAGGTGCGGAAGGGAAGCTGCCAGGGAGCTGCCAGAGGAGCCCCGCAGCTGCTGACCCGCGGGACACCCGCACGGGACGCCCACAGACGCGACCGCCAAGGAGAGATCTCTCAATCGGCTCCTTCCTTCCGATTTCACGCTTGCCCTGAGTGCGTCCGATGATAAGTGAAAGAAAAACCGGTTAATTAGGCAAGATGTAAGTGCCAGACAGAAATAGGAGCAAGAGAGGGAATCTAGATAAAAGTCCGCGAGGGGAGGGAAAAGGTGCCCCCGTTACCATCGCTGAGCGTTTACACAGCGCTTCCCACGGCCCTGGCACCGCGCTAAGTGCTGGGCAATCTCATGTGATGCCACACTGAGGGGAGGATGCCTGTGGGCCGGCTCAGGGCCGCCCTGAGACTCTGGAGTTACCCCGTCATTTTTAAATGGCTCCTTGGCTGGAATGAAAATGGCAGAAAGGGGGGCTCCTGCAGCACGGAGCACAGATGGGTCAGTGAGAAGCCAAGAGCGGGAGGCAGTGGGAAGAGCTGGTCTGCCCCTCACTCCCTGCAAGGCTTCGGGTAGATCCTTTCTCTTCCTTTTCCTCTTCTGTATGTTGGGGGGGGGGTAGTGCTCTGCGGTCCCCTCCAGCTCCAGGATACTCTGACAGAACCAACTCTTGTCACTCTAGCAGGGAACACCCCGGCCTTCCCACTCGGTGCCAGTCTGCCGTCTGCGTGCCAGGAGAAGGGATCCTCAGAAGGGTCACTGGATACCTTTCTCAGAGCTAATTCTCCAGCCTCCTCTTTCTCTAACTCACTTCCGGCCTCGTGTCCTCATTGGGTCCAAGTGTCATGGCGCTGCTGTGGTATCTGCCTCTCAGAGCTGAGGACCCGGCTTCAGATCCTGACTCTGCCGCCTGGCGCTGTCAGCACTCTGGGCCCCGACGGAGTCACCGGTATCTCCCTCTCTCCTCCCACTCCCCAAAGGCCATATTCTGGTCAGTGAGAGACAATGTATGCAGAGGGAAGCACGTGAGGATGTATCCCGACCCCTGAGGAAAGGCACCCAAGCGTACAGACAAGGGACTGCCCAGGTCACCACCGGGCCATTACAAGGACCAGAAGGCCTGGGATTTGCAGTGGGGCCAGTGCTTGTGTCCACAGGAGGAGCAATACACTGAGGGATACACCAAAGACCAACCAGATGCTACATCACAGCTCAACGAGGTACCAACCCCTGAAACTCTGAAAGACACAACCAAGGGGAACCTCATGGAACTCCACAAAGGGAGAAAAGGATTTCCTGTCCCCAGAGCCTGCCCTCTCCCTTTGGCACAAGGGTCTTCCATCACTATAATCTTGACCCCAAGGTACCCTGGGTGCAAAGCAAGTGCACACGCCTACTTTGGGGAGATTGTTTCTCTCATAACCATCCTTTCTATACTTGCTGCAGAAATATACTTTCTTCTTTTTTTAAATGGAGGATTGGCATATTATTTATTAGACTTTATTTGATGCAAAAAAAAAAGGCAAGGGTAGCAATCATGATCTCAGACAAACTTAAAGCAAAATTCAATTAAATTAAAAGATAAAAAGAGATTAATTATATTTTGACAAAAGATACTGTTTGCAATGAAGCAATATCAATACCGAACTCTGGAACCAAATACAATAACATCTAAAATTTATAAATGTAAATGAATTACAGTGGAGATAGATAGTAGTACTACAACAGTGAGGGGACTTTAGTCTTCCCCTCTCAGAACTGGATAAATCTAACCAAAAATAAATAAGAAAAAAGTCAAGGAAATGAACAGAGTTTTAGATAAGCTAGATAATGACAACTATCTGGAGAAAATGGAATGGAAATAGAAAGAAAGATACTTTTCTTCTCAGCAATTTATGGAACTTTTACAAAAACTGGCCACATATACATTTTATTGCTAAAAACAGAAATATTAAAAGTATCCCTTTTCAGATCCCAATGCAATGTAAATGCACTTTCTAAAAGCCAATTATGTCTGGCTATTAATCAGTGCAAAGCACACCAGTAACAGCTTATCACAAACAAACTCCAGCAACATTCAGGGTAACCCCTGAAACTCTAAAGACATGATAGTAATAATCGCCTTCTGGGGACCTAGCTTGCCAGAGGGGGTGCCACTGATAAACAGAAACATGCAGGATACATATAGAATGGATGAGAGATACCCTTAGAAAGCAAAGCTAGTAGCTGAGGGGGAAGAGGATCATAGCATCTCAGCTTTTTTTTTTTTTTTTTTTTACAGACGGCTGTGAAAATTGCCACTAGTTCTTTCTCATGGGTCAGCTGTTTACATCCATAGACCTGACACCAAACAAAACTATAGAGCCCACAAACTGTAGCCAACATCGTTCCACCTGTGACCTGCCATAGTCGTGCTTCTTGGAAGAAACGAGAGGGAGATGTTCAAACAGCAGGTAAAATCTGATGCTGTGCACTGCCGAATGCACGTTTTGGCACGGGAGTCGGAGAAGGATCTTGGATGAGGTACAAGGAGGAGGGAAGCTCAAGCTGGAAGCCTTAAAGCAGATTTCCTTTTCTTTTCTAACTTAAGTCAGATCCTTGGAGGTCTATTATTTTGTTTGCTTATGTTTTAAAAATATTCATCTTTGAGCCTTGAGAAAAAAAAAAAAAGATGATGGTGGTAATGGCAGCCTCTGAGTGCCTTTTCTTTGTTCAAGGACAGGGATTAATGATGAACTCCAGGATCTTGGCAGATAAAACACACCCTGATCACCATTTCACACCCAGATTTAACACCATGTAGAAGACAAGCTGTTAATTGCTGAATGTTAACCCATACCCTGGGAAGAAAATCTGAAGACCATTCATAAACATGACTGATGCAAGTGTTCTCTGCGGCTTCTGACTACCTACTTCACTACCACCTACCGTGTGTGCCCAGGTCAGAGGTAGATGAGACAGGTCTTAATTAAGGTCCTTCCCATTCACCCTCTCAGTTGACAGCTACAAACTGATTGGGTGGCACTGATGGCAGTTTTGCCTGAGATGAGGAAAGGGAAAAGGATGGTCCACGCCTAGCCCACAATCTGGCAGGCAGAATAATCCAAGAAATTCCCAGGAAGCAACTTCCACCAGGGGAGCCAGTTATACAAATCCACAGTCTTAAGTGTTCCCCTTAACACTCCCCCTCCCATTCTCATTGCCTCAGGGTCTAGCATCCTCCCAGTCCCCTAGGTTCCCATCCTGAAGTCCTCACTGTCTCTCATCCCCCATATCGAAGCTGGTGCCAAGTTCTGTAAATACCACCTCTGCAGCATCTCTTGTCCATTTCACTTTTGCAACATCTCATGTTGATTTCACCTCTGCAGCATCTCTTGTCCATTTCACCTTTGCAACATCTCATGTTGATTTCACCCCTGCAGCATCTCTTATCCATTTCACTTTTGCAACATCTCATGTTGATTTCACCTCTGCAGCATCTCTTGTCCATTTCACCTTTGCAAGACTTCTTTTTGATTTCACCTTTGCAACATCTCATGTTGATTTCACCTCTGCAATAACTCTTATCCATTTCACTTTTACAATATCTCAGGTTGATTTCACCTCTGCCACTGTTTTCACCTTTCAAATTCTTTGATTTCACCTTTGCAACATCTCATGTTGATTTCACCTCTGCAATAACTCTTATCCATTTCACTTTTACAATATCTCAGGTTGATTTCACCTCTGCCACACCTGTGGGTTTCACCTTTTCAACATTTCTCCTTGATTTCACCTCTTGTCCATTTTACCTCTGCAGCATCTCTTGTCCATTTCACCCTTGCTACATCTCATGTTGATTTCATCTTTGTAGCAAATCTTGTCCATTTCCCCTTTGCAATATTTCTCCTGGATTTCACCTCTACAACACCTCTTGTTTATTTCTACTTTGCAACATATCATGTGGATTTCACCTCTGCAACACCTCTTGTGCCTTTCCCCTTTGCAACATTTCTCCTTGCACATTTCATCTTTGCAACTTCTCTCACCATTCTGCCTCTGCACCAACTCAACCACACCCCTTTCTCTCTTCTCACTGCCCCCACCCTGATACAGGCCGCTGTCCCCTCACGCTGGGCTACTGCGGTAGCTGCTAAGGGGATCTGAATGCCTCAAGAAGCATTTTTTAGCTTCTTTTCTTACTATAACTAGCAGTTCTTAGAACTTTAAGATTTTCAAAATACTTTACATATGATCCTCACAACAACCCTGGGAAATAGAGATGCTACTATTATCCCAATTTTACAGTTGAAGAAACTGAGGCAGGCAGAGAGGACTTGCAGCTAGTCAGTCCCTGAGGTTAGATTTGAAGTCAATCTTTCTAACTCCAGACCCAGTATTTTTGCCTTTTTCTGTATCCTGAGCTCTTAGCGTCGAGTTGGTGTCTAATAAATGCGCCTCCCTCTCATTTTTCTATTCCTTTTAATGATTTGTCCTCCCAATCACTGGGGCTAGAAACCTCCCCCATTCCCACACTATCCTCTCTGCCTCAGAGCTTTTGCTATGCCAAGGTCCAGGCTTGGGACCACAGCCACACCCACCCCTTTTTTCTATTGAACTTTCTCCTTCCCCCCAACGCAATTGACCCTTTTCCCAGAAAGTCTCCAGCCCCAGCTCAAAATGTCCCAGAATGCTTGAAGGTGGCGAGGGCCCTCAGCAGTCAGCCACGCCTCTGCCCAATATGTACCCAACCGAGCTGCCTGGGCACGGGCAAGGAGACAGTCTCTGCTTTGCCTTGCATTAGCTATTTCACTCTGAACCAGTCACTCAACCTTCAGGTTTCTCATCTATGAAAGGAAATTAGACCAGATGATTTCTTAGTCCCTTCTAGTCAGTTCTAAGGATGATCTTGTGACTCAGAAAAGAAAAATCAATCAACTAACCTTTCAAAAATTCCAAAGCAAATTCTCAAGCTCTCAAGTTGCTCCTTTTCAGACCTGCAACACCTCCAGAGCTCCTCCCACAGTCTGGGGGCACGGGATCTCAGAGGTGGAGCTGGTTAGGACCTCCGAGATCACAAGGGCAATGCCCTCACTTTACAGATGAGGAAACTGAGGCTTAAGGAGGGGGAGAGACCCTTTGGGTCCTATGGGCCCTTTGGGCCCATAATCTTAAGTGATACAGCAGGATTTGAACTCAAGTCCCACAACTCCAAGTTCTTTCCACTGCATTCCACTGTCTCCCTAAAAAGCAAACTATTGCATTTTTAAAAATTACTTGGGTTTTGTTGATGATTTTTTGTTTTCACATTAGTCATTTCCTGATATTTGCTCTATCACCCAGTGAACTCTCCTTTGCAATAAAGCAATCTCCTCTCCCAGCCCGCTCCCAAATACAGTGGCCTGCATATACAGATAGTATATGACACATTTTGCACTCATGGTGCTCCACTTCACTCCTGCAAGAAGGCAGGAAAGCTTGAATATGGCTGCCGGATTCTTGAGTCTCTGTGTCCCAAACCATCCTCTAGGTGACCAGCACATGATACAAACACATCCCCTGCTCTCTCTCAGCCTCCCCTCTTCTGGACATGGTAATAATCTGAACTCTAATCCCCCTCCACAGGGCGGCTTTCCCCAAAATGTCTGCATGAGCTCACTTTTGCCCATCTAATCTATCCCAGGGACTCCCGATCAAACATAAAAGTGGCCTGGCTCCAATCTTCACTGGCCGTACACTGGCCACCCAAGAACGCAGGTACACACACCTTCCACCTCTCTGCCTTTGCCCTCATCACACCCTCTGCGGAGCTCGGCCACAGGATCGGACACAAATAGTCCCTAGGAACATTTGGGGGCTTTTCAAACTGCTTCTCTCACGTTTCTTTGGGGTTAATTCAATTCGGCTTTGCTTCTAGAGCACGGCCCCTCCTCTGCTGGGATGATATCCTAAAAGAGATCACCAGAGGGACAAACAGAAATGACTCTGTCATCAAAGGATCATCTGCACCGGGAAGGAAAGAGATGACGAATTTGGGAAACAGATGATGGACGAGTCTGGCAAGGAAGTCTGACATTGGGGCAACGGGGAAGTTCAATTACTCTGTCAACAACTGCCGGTCTCTCCTCGGTGCAGAGCAAAGGTTCGGCGGTCAGCCTGCCTTGCTGAGACAACACAGGAGGCGGAGGAGGAGAACGGAGGGGGACTGCAGTGAGAGACCAGCCTCTGATCCTGGCTCAGCCTGTCTCTGGGGGGGCTCTAATCTAGTCCCCTCATCCCACAAAGATTCAAGGTCCTCATCTACAAAACAGGTGCCAGGAAGCTAGATGAAACAGTGGATAATACACCAGGTCTGACTCATTTTCCTGAGTTCAAATTCAGCCTCAGACACTTACTAGTTGTGGGACCCTGGGCAGGGGTCCCTTCATGTTTGCCTCAGTTTCCACATTTGTAAAATGAGCTGGAGAAGGAAATGCAAACCTCTCCTGTATCTGCCTGGTGATTTATAATACAGTTTTAGGTCTGGTACGGCTAGGTCACCATCCTTTGTATCTTTTCTCATTAATTCCCTTGATATTCTTGTACTTTTGTTCTTATTTTTTCTAGCTCTACAAAATAATTTTTTTTACCAGTTTGATTAGTATAGTACTGAACAAGTAGACCAATTTAGAAAGAATTGTCATTAAAAAATTTTTTTAGCTCAACCCACCCATGAACAACTGATATTTTTCCGACTGTTTACATCAGACTTTGTGTGAGAAGTGTTTTGTAATTGTGTTCATATAGTTCCTGGCTTTGTCTTGGCAGGTAGACACCCACATATTTTATTTTGTCTACAGTTATTTTAAGTGGGATTTCTCTTTCTATGTCTTGCTGTTGGGAGTAAATGCCAAGAAAATCTCCATGATTTTCATGGAGGTCACGGAGTGGGACACAATCAGAACCACCAAAAAATACAACATTCCAGGCACCGTGTTAAGCACTACAGACACAGAGAAAGGCAAAAAGACGGGCCCTGTCTTCAAGGAGCTTCCAGTCTCACGAGGGAAACACTGAGGGAAAGTGCTGAGATGCAGGAATGGTTGGGAAAAAAAAAAGGTCTTCTATTTCCTCAACACAAACTCACTAGAAGTAAGTGCAGGCCCACTGGTGATGGGGCAGAGGCCCAACGTTCCGGAGCCCCCAGGGGCCAGCAGCTTTCTAACCATACCGAAGTCCCACTCTCATCCTTGAAGGGTCCACAACTACCCATGGAGGAAGCCCTTTTCAGACACAAGTCACGGCCACTCCAACTCAGTAAATGGTCTTCACTGACGGCCCCTGGCTGCAAGTCGCCCCGGCCCGCAGCTCTCCCTGCATCACTGGGCCCAGCCTGGGGTCGCTACCAGAGCCGGATGAGTCACGGCTCGGGTCCCCTGAGAACGTGGGGGCAGATGCAAGGACCTCCCTTCTCCCCTCTCAGGGACAATGGAGGACGGCTCTGGAAACCTCAAGCTGAGCCCCACTTTAGAAAGTGACTCTAATTGCCGAGATCTCCCGCAATCACATCTCATCCTGGTACTACTGGGGGGATTTTGTTAATTAAACCCCGAAGCCCGTAATTCAGGATACAACTGGTTAACTCTCCAGGCTGGATCCCGCTAACCCAACAGGCTGCCTTTTTTCCATCAACGGCGTAATTGGCACATCTGCAGACAGGAAATCCTCCACACCGCTAAGTTTCCCAGTCTATTATCTGGGACACCTGGTGTGGGTGTGTTGATACAGGGAAAAACAATGAATCACAGCCCGACTACACTTCAATTAAGCAGCTTTAACTGTTAATGTGCTTAATCCATCAGGGCGGAGTGCGAACCCAACAGAGAAGCAGGGCGGGAGATGGCCCTTTGCAGCTTATAGGAAAGATCACATCCTCTTAAAAGCCATCTTGGGCAGCGGTGGAGAGATGACCGGCCGGGAGGCCGAGGTGCCCCAGGCGGGAGGGTAGCCCCAGTCTGGGGAGGAAGGGTCAGGTGGGAATGGGGCTACGGGCCAAAGAAGAACCCGGCATGCTTGGCGACCTTATGGGGTGATGGGAGCCACTAGGGAAACTCGCTGCTCGGCCCTTTGGGGACTCTCCACAGTTGGAACTCCGGTGTCTCGGTGCCAGCCTCGTGTGGCCAACTGCTTTGTTACCAAATAGGGAGAACACGAGGCCCTGGGTGGCGCTTGGTACTTTATGAGCTGATGACCAAAGCCCAGGTGTGGGGCCCAGTCACCTCCCCCTCTGACTCCTGCTGCCCAGGGCGCTGGGCTTAAACTAGCCCTCCAGTTGCTTGGACAGCTCCAGCCCGAGGAGGGCAGCCCCGTGTCCGGCTGCTGTGGAGCGAGAGGGGCCCTGGCACAGCAAAGCTAAGCTCTTCCATTCCCGGGACTCGCGTCCGGCCTGCGGTATCCACATTCACGGCTGCACACCCCCTCTGGCCCCCCCACCTGAAGGCAGCAAGGCAGTAAAAACGGAAGGGGCAGGTGCCAGCCAGAGCCCATGATCACGTGGCAGGGAAAGCCTCCTTCTGTGGGGTTGTCCCAAGGTCTCCTCTAAGGGGCCTGCTGGGGACAGGGCCCACAGCCTCGCCCTGGGCCCCACAGCCTTGGCTGCCCCCCCAACCCCCCAACCCCCCGCTGGGAGGTCTGAATGGAAGTCACCATTTCTAACATTCACTTCAGGTTTCAAGACAAGTAAGAAAGCAGGAGAAGCCCGACCCGCTCCAAGACTTCCTGCTCGGCCCTGGATCACCTGAACTACTTACAGGGAGCTTGCTCCCAGCCCTAGGAAACCGACAAAGGGCCCAGAGAAGTCTGACACAGGTGGCGTCCGACCCAGGCTTAGATGGTGAAAACCTCAGCTGCCCGGGGCCATGACCCGTGACAACAATGCCACTGTGGACACAGCCTGGGCCCGAGTTCAGATCTGGCCCAGGTTTACTGGCTGGATGATCCTGGAAAGTCATTTCATTTGTGGGCCTCAGTTTCTTCAACTGTAAAAAGGGAATAAAATCAGCACTTCCCTCCTATGGTTGTGGGAATCAAAGGAGAGAGTACCAGCACTGGCACACAGTAGGACCTTAAACTGCTTGTTCCCTCCCTCCCTGCTTCCCCTTCTGAGACCTCTTCCAGTTGGAAATCTGATCCAACGAGTCATGAAAATAAATCCCAACTATTATCCCAACTATTTAGAATGAAACGGAGGGCTTTCACATGACCTCCTGTGTGGAGATGTCTTTAACATCAAACTAATGGTTCAGCCTGGCGTGGCGGGCATTCACGTAGGGAGGTGCTGGGAACTCCTGGCGAAGGCTCCCCCGCCCCCCCCATCTGCCAACTCCCGTCCAGGACCCCAGAGCCGGCTGGTGTTGGAGGTGGGTCTGCCAGGCTCAGGGGCCGCCACACCCGGGGGCTGCCAAGCTTGGCGGCCCCTGCCAGTGCCAATGTGGCCCTGCCAGTGCTGAGGCGGCTGGAGAGCTGTGGCTGTGCCAGGGCCCCGGCTGTGGGCCAGACCCCCTCCTGATTCCAGGGCCCTCCCTGTTTGAAGCATCTACTGTGTGCTTCATCAATACTCATGGCCAGCCAGCCTATCTGAAAGCCTTAGGAGACCTGAGTGTGGGTCTGGCGAGGTCACCAGCAACATGGCACAACCTCACGAATGAGTTAATGTCCCTGGGCCTCAGTTTCCCTCCCTGGCCCGAAGGATTCTGCAGAGCCTTCTGAGCACTGACACTCTATGATCTGACACTTAGAAGAAGAGGATTCAGGTAGAGATTAACCTCTGAGGTCTGGATTCTGTGAGATCTTTTTAAAATAATGTTTTTCCCCCTAATTCTGTGTTAAAACAATTTTAAAAAACATTTCTTTAAAGTTTTGAGTCCAAATCCTCCCCGTCTCCCCTCCCTCAGAGGGCAAGTTGTGTGATACAGGGTACACGTGTGCCATCGTGTCAGGCCTTTCCACGTTACTCATTGTACCAGAAAACACGAACGACAACAAAAAAGGCCATGGAAAACAGCGCGCTCCACGAGGCGACTTTTCCAGAGGCCTTGTCTGTAAGTACCCAAGGAGCTACTACCCAGAATCCACTACCCAGAATCCACCGGGTCGCCCCAGAGAAGGAAAACGAGAGAGGGAGGGGGGCGAGCCCCCGCCGGCGTGTCTCACACTTACCCACAGCCCACAAGACTGTGTCGAACACATCCAAACACTCCTTGTTCTCCTCGTGGTTATTCCAGTAGACTTTTAGCTGATTATTCTGAAGCTTTTCCAATTTCTTCATGGTGCAGTGCTTCAAAAACTTGGTGCCCTGCGACTCCATGTGGTCGGTCACCAGCAGGGCCATTTGCTGCAAAGTAAAGATCACAAATGTTGACACAGAAGGAGCGTGAGCGCTGGCCTCCAGCCCCAGGGCTCTATTGAGCTGGGACCCTCGGGGAGCCTGAGATGATGGGCCCCCAATGGGTGCCCCAGAAGGCACTAATAGTTTGTGGTCACAGGGCCCGGGCCTCCTGGGCTTGGAACAGTTTTGGGAGGTCTGCCTTAGCCCCAAGGAACACTGCCCTTGGGAAGGAAGTCCTGGCGTGAAGCCCCAGCGGCTAAAGTGGGGACAGCAGAGAGGCAAGCCCCCCATCCTAGCCACCGCGCGAGTCTCATCCCAGCAGTCTGACCCGGGCAAGCTTTGGGCCCTGCCTGGGTCTCCCCAGCCAGTGGCCAAAGGCTGTTTGGGGTCAGCGGTTTCCTGAAGTGGACTCGGGGGTTCCCGAGAGCTCAGAGGGAGGAAAGATGCCGGCCCCAAGGGCCGGGAGATCCAGAGCTCCAAGATCGAATCTGCGCATGGCCATTTACTAGCTACGGCTGACTCCTTTTCCCTCCATCTGTGAAGGAAAATCCTCGTTAACTTTGAGTCCTGGAGGCTCCCTTGGACTTCTTCCTGTCATCAGAAGCCCGGTCAGTGCCCATCCTCTGCCTGGATGGCATCACAGAACTGAAGGGCCTGAGGGACGGCCTCTGTCTGCGCCATGGGCACAATTTGCCCCTTCTTGTCATGTCTGCCCCACTAGTGGGTGCGTGGAGGGCGGAGGCCGCCTCTGGCCCCGCTGTGTCCCCAGGGCCCGGCACCCCAGGAAGCACCTCGTCAACGCAGCTTAATGAGGGACAAACTTCCTTTGAAGTGCTGAGTGTTTTTAAAGTGGATTCTTTACCCAGGCTAATGAGCCCCGGCTTCCTGCCGTGAGACCACCTGGCAGGTGGAGATGCCAGGGACGCGTTCCTACAGACGCACTGGGCACATTTTGGAGGCAGGAGCCACCGACTGGCTCCTCCAAAGGGAGGCTGCGGCCCGCTGGGGCTTGGTCACTGATGCCCACTCTCCAGGCGCACGCTTCCTGCTCACATGTGGGCTCTCTGCGGAGAACCACCCACCCAGAACGCAAGAAGGGTGTTCTTGGCTCGCCCGAGATGGGGGCTGGCGCTCCTGGCTCGCCCGAGATGGGGGCTGACGTTGCTGAAAAGCAAGTCTTGGGATGGGCCCTGTCTGAAACTGGATATAGGGCCCCTCCCCAGCCCAGCCTCCAACACACTGGCCCAGCAGCCACCCTGAAGGCAGATCCACGGACTCTGGGGCTTGGAAGGTGGAGGGCCCAGGCCCCCTTGGAGGCTGTTCCTCAGGAGGCAGGGCTCAGGAAGGAACCTGGGGCTTGGGGGCACAGGGACCTCAGGTTGGGAAGACAGTGAGAAAGGCGGTGGCCAGTCATTCTGGGGGAATTCTGCATCAATGAACCATGGAGTGAAGGACTCTGGGAAGTGACTCCTGTTCTCCCAACACTCCATCTCCTTCCGGGCCCATCAGTTCCTGAGTCAGGCAACAAGCACTTAAGAGCACGGCCTCGGTGCCAAGCACTGAATCCCTGGCATACAAAAAGCAAGGCCACAATGCCGGTCTTGGCCCCAGGGAGCTCCTGGGGGAGAAAAACAAACTCCGGGAACTTCCATGGGATCAGCGGCTCTGCTGCCAGAAACCTGGGCTAGCTCACGCCAAGCTTGAACTCACTGCAAACATGGAGGGAATTTCAATTGTCCTTGTTCAAAGTTTCCTAAAGCCACGAATTGATCCGGCCGTCCCGATGACTGATCTGGAGCTATCCCAGAGGGTTATCAAACCGTACCCGCCCTTCGCCCAGCATCAGCGCTACCGGTCTGTGAAAGGAAAAGAACCTTTATACACACACACACACAGACACACACACACACGGCACTGCTACGTCTATAAAAGGAAAAGTATGTGTGTGCGCGTGTGTGCGCGCGTGTGTATCAGCTCTTTTTGTAGTGACTAAGAATTGGAAATTGAGATGCCCCGGAACGGTGACACGGCTGAACAAGCTGTGCTCTGTGACTGTAAATAGAATGTGGATGGACTTTAAGAAACAGTTTCCAAAAGACCGAGGAAGATTCAAATGAATTGATGCAAAGTGAAGGGAGCAGAACCAGGAAACACTGTATACAGTGACAGCAGCACCGTGACATGGCCCAACTGTGAGAGGCATGGCCGCTCTGATCAAGATCATAACCCGTGACAATCACCGAGGACCTATTAGACTGCGTGCTATCCATCGCTAGGGAGAGACCCGATGGACTCTGGGTGCAAAACGAACCACGGATCTTCCCTTGTTTTTCTTGTTTTTCCTGCACCACGTGGCTAATGTAGAATGGGCATCACATTTCTTGCCTTCTCAGTTGGGGGCGGGGGAGGGGAGGTGGGTGAGGAGTGAATGAGATTTGGAACTGAAAATAAAAATGTAAAAAAAAAACTCGTCTCCTGAGATCTGCTGCCCTGTGGGGACACCTATTCCTGGCCCACTTCTGTTGTTTTGGGGTTTTTTTGAACGTCTGCCTTGCAGGGTTTGACACACAGCAGATGCTTAATAAATGCTACAGGCCCACGTCTTCCCCGTCTTCAAAAGACACTCCCTCGATTCTTCCATCCGCACTCGCCGTCGCCTCGATCTCTCCTTCCCTCTGTGGCCGAGTTCCTTTAGAAAGTTATCCCCCTTGACCTTTTCTGCTCTCTTCTGGTTGACGTCCTTCACATCGCTTTGATACTGTCAAGTTCCAGCGCGCCGACTGTGGCTGACCAGACCGTATTCACGGCAGGGGCCCGAGTGCTCGGCCACAAAAGTCCCTGGGAACATTGGGGGAACTCTGCACAACCCTTGTTTCCTCTGCACACTGACTCTCCTAAGGCAGCCTCTGGGACCAGATAAAAGTCTCTCTGGCACCGAGAGTCCGGCCTCGTGGGCAGGACGTCTGGCCCAGTGGCTGCAGGTACAATGCCTCTGTCTCCTGTGGCGCCACGTGGTCTGAGCTCCCCCATCCCCCGGAGGCCGTTCCCAGCCCCAGAGGCCGCCCTCCGATCACCTCCCACCTACTGTCAGTGTCTGGCATCCCCATCGGACTGGGAGGCCGGGAGAGCAGAGCAGCTGGTGGCTCTCCGTGGGCACTTAGTGCTGACCGGGCGGCCCACACTGGCCCCCTGGGGTGGTTCCCTCTTCTCCGAGGGGGAACGTGAGTCCCGTGTGGGCACCGGGAGGCGGAGGGCAGCTGGACCAGTCGCCGCCTCCCCACCGTAGCCTTGGTCCCCCTGCTAGGTGTGACCTGGCATTCCCTGCTGCACAGGGTGGCCGTGGGCGTCTGCACTGCCCTAACCCAGAGCTGGTGCAGAAGTGCGCCCATTCTCCAGAGTTTGCCTCTGTCCTTCTTTCCAAAGTGGGACCGCTCGGAAGGCCCTGTGTGCACGGCGTCTGTGCAGGGTCACACGGTCACACTCTCAGGCCAGAAGGACCTTGGAGGCCAAAGAGTCCCTTCCCTGGTTTTACAAACGAGGAGACCGAGGGCCGCAGTGGGGTAAAGAGTGTGGGTGTCTGAGGGGGATCTGAGCTCAGTGTCTCCCGCCTCCACCCGCAGCATGATCTAAAAGCCCCCTCTATCTGAGGTGACTCTGCCAGTCGTGGCGTCCCCAAGCAGGGCTGGCGGTGCCCCAGGGGTGACCGTGCCCACTCACACCCTCCCATGTCACCTCCCCCCGGGTCCTCCAGGTAGATCGGGACCCCGTGGCGAGAGGGCCTCAATCTGGGGTCAGGTTTGAACCTTCCAGAATCGGGGAGCAGAGGAGAAGCTGGGGGAAGGTTCCCTCAAGGAGGACCCGAGCCGTCGGGGGTCCCGGGGGTGCCTCCGCCCAGCAGGACGCCAAGCGGCAGGGCAATGGGGAGCTGCCGACGCACCGGCCTACCTGGTCAAAGCCTCGCAGCGGGATGCTTCTGACCATGACGGTGGTGTCCAAGCCAAAGCCCGTGAGGAACCCCGCGCACTCCAGGGACACATCTGGGAAGGGAGGGAGTCAAGGAAGGAACCAGGGCAGAAAACGGCTGGCGGCAGCTAAGGTCTGTGTAGACAGCGTCACCTGGGACCCTCGCAAAGACTGCCCCGGAGGGAGGGGCTGTTATTAGTGCTATTGGACAGATGAGGTAACTGAGGCTGAGAGGGCAGGCTGTGGGGGCAGGACCGGGACTCGGGCCTGGTCCTGGGAGCGGACGCCCGACAAGCAGCCGGCCTGCCGGGGCCCGAGGCTTCAATCCCCACTGGCTGTCACAGGTCGCACTCCCTGGGCCGCCCTCGGCCTGGGCAGAGGCCGTTTCCCGGGGCTAGAGGCCATCACCCGGCTCAAGCTCTCTGGGGAACAAGACCCGGCCACCTTGGGCTCCGAGACATCTGGCAACGCTCAGGCCATTCAAGGCCTTTCTTCTGTTTCACCTCCATCCCTCCTGCTGAAATGTAAGCCGCGGCTCTTTGTGGACGCCCTTGGAGGAGATGGAGCCCAGCTGGTGGCCTCTGGGAGGCACAGCTCATCATCTATTTAAGGCAGCATTAGCTAAGCCCCCGCCCCACCCTCCCCCAGCCTAAGGGAGCCACATGGTGCTCGCGCTCCCCCCCTCCAGCTTCTAACTGACCCACGCCAGTCTCTGTGAGCACCAGGGCCCGTGAGGCAGATCCAAACCTGGGGCAACGGAGCGAGAGCCCCTCACTGCCCAGGGGACCCTGAGCAATGCCTTCTTCCTCCCTGAGCATCTGCAGAGCCAGAGGCGTGGCCCGCGATGGGCGGCGAGGTCCCCACTGGGCCTAAGCCCTCAGGGCAGTGGGGGGGCACGGAATTATCTGGGATCTCTGGGGGAGGACCAGGGGGTCACACTTGCACCTTCTGACTGGAGCGAGCGCTCCGGGACCTCCCCCCAGGGATCCGGTGGCCCAAGGCACGCTCACCCTTTCCCCAACGCACCCGAGCTGCTGGGTGCCCCACACGAGCCCAGGGGCCTGTGACCGCTCACCCACGCCAGCAGCACTGTCCTCTGGGGAGGGAGGGGGGGCGTGAAGACCCATTTGATATAGAAAGTGGGGTTTCTACACAGACCGTACACACACCCACACCCACACGTACGCAATCCTGTGTGCACACGATATACACCCCCCACCTCCCACGTATATACCCCCTCCACATGTGCACACAATGCACAGCACACACACACACACCAAGAGCGGGAATAGCACCTCCCATCATACATCGCTCCCACGGTTACGAAAGGATACAGCTGGCTCCAACCACCAACCTGTAAAGGAAATTAGAAAACCAGTCAGCTTCAGAGCGGCCTCCATATTCCCCACCCAAAGGCCGCCCAGCCTTCTGCGTGTGGGGAGACTCTGCCTGGGCAGGCAGTCGGGGCAGGCTTTGCTGCAGGGCCTTTGTGTCAGGCTAGGCCATTTCTGGGCCGGTCCCCAGCCCCGGGGGCTCCCCTTCCCTCGGGGCCTGAGCTGGCGGGCTCGGGAACCCCTCCCGGGTCGCCGCTCTCGGCTGGAGGCCAACATGCGGTGAGGATCTGGCTGCCTGGGCCTGGCTGTCCCCAGAGAGCAGCTAGCTGTCATGGGTCGCCAGTCCCACACCGGAAGGTTTCCCGGCTCAGCATCCCCTCCCCCTCAGAAGAGGCGTCAGAAGAGGCCTCTGACTGACCCAGACAAGCCCGTGGAACCTGAAAGCACGAGGACCCCCCAAAGAGCCCCAAAGCAAGCCCGGGCCTGGGTCTAAGGGCTAGAGCAGGGAGCAGGCGGGGAGGAACAACCATTGGCGGGAGGAACGTCAGCATTTGGCTCCCTTGCACGTTAAGGAAAACCTGGGAGAAGTGAAGGCCGGGGGGCTATGGAGCCACTTCCAGCCTCTCTGCCGGGGTCCTGGGGGAGGGGGATGGGCACGCATGGAAATGAAAAGCTGAAAGGCAGGAGCAGATGGATGGAGGCTGGACGGGACCTCGGGGGCCTCTCTTACACAGGGAGAACTTGGGGCTCAGAGGGGAAGGGGCTTCCCAAGGCCCACAAGTGGAGGCTGGATGGGACTTGGAGGCCGTTCAATCCTGCAGCCCCATTTTGCAGATGCCAGCTTGTACCCCGAGGGTGGAAGTCAAAGATCCAGCCTCTGACCCCAGAGCCTCGCCCTCCAGATCCCCGCTTCCCTCCGCTGGAGCACCCTGTTGGGGGAAGGGTAGAATCCCCCACCAAGGCCCTCCCCCGTTATTACAATTGTTATTGGGACCCATGGAACCTTCCCGTCTCCCATATGGGCCACAGATGGAAAGAGAAAACGGCCCCAATAAAACTTCTCCTTGGACTCAAATGTTTTGTTATTATGGAAGGCCCGAAGCCAAAGCCAAGTGGGTTCAAAAGAAGTCGCTTTCTGGGAAGGAGGGAGGGAGAGAGGGAGCAAAGCCATTTTAATTCAAACACACGAGTGCCAAGAAACTAAGGCAACCGGCACGGTAAACCCAGGCCGCTAAATAATTTCCAATATTTGTTTTAATCGTCTAAATCCTCGGCGCTGCCACCGGGCAAACGGCGGCATCTCGGGGCGAGGAGCATTCAAAGGCGGCGGCAGATGTGGGTGGGCCGGGCCGGGGCTCCCCGGCCCTTTGAACGGGAGGAGGTGATGTCAGAACGGATAAGGTGATGGCAGGGCTAATCCTCGCAGGCACTAACAATGTAATTCCGTTTCAAAAGGGGCTCTATCCCTGGGAATTGCTCTGGAGGCGCCCGCGGGAAGTGATGGGCGTCGAGCCCCTTCCCCGGAGCGGAGCCGGGAGGGAGATGGGGGCCGAAGGTCCCGGCCCAGCTCGTCCGAGGGGGCCGAGTGCCGTCCAACGGCCGGACCGCTGCCCAGTCGGGTCGGGCCAGGCTTCGGACGATGGGAAGGGAGACGAAGTACATCCTGGTATGGGAGGGCCTGCCGGGCCTGGGGAAGTGGGGCAAACAGCGTGCACGAAAGGACCGCACAGGATTCTACCTCTTTCTTAAACTCTTGTGAGGTCAGTCCGGCCTCCTCTAAAGAATTGATCGCACCAAAATGCACCAGCGTGTTCAGGAGCCCATCACTGAGAAACAAGTCAGTCAGCTTTTGTGAAGCACCTACTGTGTGCGGGGCGCCACATAGAGCCAAAAGGCCAAGCAGCCACAAAGCAGGGGGCGCCAAGATCCTAAGGGGAGGGAAGGTGGGGCAGACGCCCCATTAAGTGTGAACTGTGGCTAAGGCTGACACTGATCATGCTCCCTGGGCCTCTGGGCTCCCCGGAGAAACATTCATGGCGCTCGTCTGGCACAGGGGAGAGCACCCTGAGCTGTATTGTCTGCTAATACAAACTGCAAGCCTCGGTTTACCCATCTGCCAATCAGCCCCAAGATCTTACGCCAGCTCCTACAGCAAGCTTTCCCCAAACTCCCAATGGCAGCGGCCTTCCCTCCACGGCAGCCTGGTATTCTTTTGTAGACGTTCACCTTAACAGTAACACTAACACTTTTATGGCACTTACTGTGTGCCAGGCACCGAGCCAAGCGCTTCACGAGCATTTGTCATTTGATCTTCACAACCTTTCTGGGAGGGAGATGCTGGTATTAAGCCCATTTTACAGAAGAGGAAACAGAGGCAGAAAGAGTGACTTTTCCAGGGTCATCCAGCTCACAGTGCCTCAGGCCGGTCTGGACTCTGACCTTCCTGCTTCCAAGAGCAGTACACTAAGTGCTAAGCCACTGGCAGTCTCTGTGTGTGTGTGCACATGTGTCTGTATGTTCACGTGTGTATATCTGTGTGCATGTGTGCATGGTGCATGATGCCGTTTCCCTGAGGGCCAGGGCTGCTGGGGACTTCTCATGTGCTCTGGGACTGACCTGTCGCCTTGTTGTCCCACGGGGGCCTAGGTGACGAGCAGCCCCCAGACACAAGTCCCAGAACTGGCACACGGCCAAGAAAAACATTATCCAGAATGTCTGAGCGGAAAGAACAAAGTGCCAAGGGAGATTATCCAGAAATTTCCTCCAGAAAAAAAAAAAAAACCAACCAATACACATTTATTAAGTACCTGTTGTATACCAGCATCGGGCAAGACAGCAGCAAACTGGAGGGAGGACAATGCAGGCTTTGGGTCACTCTCAGGGAGGACACGGAATGGCCCCTACACGTAACCAAAGCGGCGGGAGTCGGCCTGGCCGGCTCCCCTGGGCCAAGGGCCAAGTGTGAATCGGTGTGGCAGCTCTTAGTCCTCCCCTCATCCCAGACCCTCCTCCCACCTGTACCTTATTCTTGGGGGAGGGGGCACCAACTAAACCCTTTCTCTGGGAAAGGAGAAAGAAGGGGCCCCATTCAGCCTGGCAGCCATTGGATTAACCTGATGGAACTGATTAGCCACGTCCAAGCAGAAGGGACTGTGCCGGGTCCCAGGCTCCTCTGGCTCGGCTATTGCAGTGGCCCCCAACGTCGCTGGGGTTATTACATTCGGAGCACAAGGGGCCGGGGCCGGTCTGCCGGTGTCGGACCTGAGCTGCCGGGCATCCCGCCAATGACAGGAGAGCTGCGGGTGGGCTAACTCCCCGTGCCCTCTGCGCCCGGAGCCATGGAAGGTCCCTCAAAGCAAAGGCCCAGCGACTTGCTCGCCAGCTGACGGCTCTCCCGCCAGGGAGAGAACCTCCTCCAAAAGGGAAGATTCCCTCAGCACACCCAGACGTGGGGGGTACCGGATGTTGTTCCAGAGGGCCAGGAAAGCTGGGGCTCGCGGGCATGCGATGACCTGAGGCCGAGCCGGCTTCCCGAGCGTCTGACCAGATAACTGTAATCTCCGGGCAGTTGGGGACGAAGGCAGGGTCGCACAGGCTGACGCGGGGGCAGAGTGGAAAACGATTTCTGAGCGCCGAGTGCCAACAACGGCCCTGAACAAACAGCAGCGGCTCTTCCCGAGCCACCTCTGACATCCTTTCCTCTCCTGCCTCAAGGAAGGGAAAAAACACAGAAAAAACAGCAAGAGAGAGAAAGGGGATGAGGCCATCTCGGTGGTTTTGGGATCCCATGGCTCGCTCGCCAGGACACACAGAAAAAACACACCTGCCGCTTCCTGAAGCCACAGGGAGCCTGGGAACCTCTCAAGGGGACAGTGTCAAGGGCAGCCCCCAACGCTGGGACGGGAAACCCCAAGTGCAACATCCTTCCTGTAGGGCCACGGCAACATGGGGAGAGCACAGACCAGTGGTGTGTGCGTAGGCCAGTGGTGTGTGCGTGTGTGCAAAGGGAAGGAGCGTGAGAGGATGTGTGAGGATGTGTGTGTGTGTATGTGCAAAAGGAAGAGGAGTGTGAGAGAAAAGTGTGTGTGTGTGTGTGTGAGTGTGGGGCACATATGCGCCCTGTCCGATGCCCTGTGTGAGCACACGCACCTGCCTGGTGAGGAAGGCTCTGAGTATCCCCATTTAAAAGATGGGCAAGCTGAGGCACAAATGAGGGAAGTGGCTTGTCCACATGTCTCCCACAGGTCTGGGGTCTGCTCTTCTGGCTCAGGACCCCGGCGCTATGAGGCCACAGCTCCCTGTGTAACCCTGGGTCAGGGCTGCTTCTCTGACCTTTGACCCTTCACCCCTTGGACACCCCTCTCCCTGTCTACAACAAGTATGAATGAGCTGCTTAGGAAGCCAATCTCAGCCCAAAGGTGGAGTGGGTGGAGCCCACCCACTGAAGTGAGGGCTCCTGTGGGACAGAAGGCAACAACCCTCAGACCTCTTCCTGGGACTGACCAGTTAACTCCTCCCCCCCCCCCCCCCCCCCCCCCCCCCCCCCCCCCCCCCCCCCGCTCCTCTTAGCACAACACATGCAGTGAGTGCTTCCTAAGCGCTGGGTCTTGCCGCGTCCTCCTGCAATAACTGAATGACTCAGGCACTTATCTGGCACCAAGCCGATCACCCCAAAGCCCCCTTTTGTTCCTTCTCTGCGTTCATTCTGAGCTACTGGGGCTGGAAGGGGCCGCTGGGCCGCTCGTAGCCACCATGACCCCCGGTTGCTGCGTCTATAAAACAGGCGGCTGCTTGGTCTCTTTGGGCCCAGGGATGGGAGGAGCATAAGGAGAGCTGGGATCGGAATCTTGGCTCTGATTCCCAGGCCAAGCCCCCTGAGGCAGAGGAAGCCCCCGAGAGGGGCAGGGATCCCCTGGGCACCTGGGGGACAACCACACCACCTAAAGTCCTAGGCTGGAAAGGCTGTGGCCCCCCCCACCCCTCACTGGGAGCAAATTGGGAGCAAGAAGGACAATGCGCACCTCGGGTCACTCTCAGAGAGGACACGGAGCAGCCCCACAACTAACTCCCCAGGCGGGAGTTGGCCAGGCCGGCTCCCCCGGGCCAGGGGCCAAGTGTGAATCAGTGTGCCGGCTCTTACTGCACACCTGACCCCAGACCTTTCTCCCAACTGCCCCTTATTCTTAGGGAGTATGGGGGGAGAGGCTCCTGTTCTGCCTGGGACACTGCAGCACAGGCTTTCCTGCCCATAACCTCCTTCTTTCCCCCCTTCTTCCTCAGCAAAGGTGCCATTGGGCACCTAACCCTGTGTCGTCACCCAGAGACCACGGCTAGCTAAGGGACTGGTCTGCAGAACGCATGGCAAAGCCCACCTGCGAGCCGGCTGAGAATGGCATCGCAGGAAAGGAAGCGCTGAATGTCTCTCCCATGTGCTGTGAGGACAGTGCTGCCGCTGGCAGTGGTGGGCACAGAATAGGATGGTAAGGTGGCACAGAATAGGGTGGCAAGGGGGACAAAGTGAGATGGTGAGGGGGCACAAAACAAGGTAGCAAGGGGGGCACAGAATGGGGTGGCAAGAGGGGACACAGCAAGGTAGTAAGAGGAGGCACAGAGGTGGTGAGGGGGCCCAAAATAAGGCAGCAAGAGGGGGCACAGAACAGGGCGATGAGGGTGGGGGCACAGAAGCAACAGAGTTGGACTGCAAATCATGTCACCAAGTGGCACAGACCCGAGTAGCTCCAGACGCAGCTCTAGGTCTACTGAAGAGAGATGCCAACCCAGGATGATGCTCCCCTTTAACGTCCCCAGTGCCAAACACAGCCCTGAGGAGCTGAGACATGACTTTGCTTGGGCCAGAAAAGCCAGAGCAGTGAGCAGACACCCAGGGGCTTCAGTCCCTAATGACATGGGTTCTCGTTATGACAGAGGAAGCCCTTGGAGCTCCAGAGGCAAAGGGCAGGTTCAATTCTTAGCTTGGGGCGCCGGGTCTAAGAGAGATCTGGGGGGTGCAGGGAATGGGGTGGTCTCCTGCCCGTCTTGGGGCAGACCTGCCCCAGTGTGCCCAGGAGCAAGGAAAGAGCTGCCAAGAGGCAGCTTTGGGTTCAGAGTCAGGGGAACCTTCTTAAGCTCTATCAGAGTTCTGCCCACGAATGAACTGCCTGGCGAGGTGAGGTGCTCCCTGGCCCTGCAGGCTGCCAGGAAGAGGCGGGATCCCTCTTTTGTTGGGGCTGGTAAAGGGCCATTGGGTCTCGGTCCCCTCCCGCTTCTGAGAGTCTGACACCCCTTCCCAGCCTCATCCACGCCCAGCATCCTCCCAGAGGCCTTTAGCCTGTGCTCTGGTGCCGGGTACGCTCGCCAGGTGGTGCTCAGCGCTCCTGACCACAGAACGGAAGCTCACTGAGAGCAAGGCCCTGTTTTTTGGTCTTTGTGCTACCGGCTCTGAGCACAGCCTGGGCAAACAGTAGGCGCTTAAGGAAAGCTTGCTGATTCATTTCACAAAATCAGGACTCTCAGGGGTGGAAGAGAGGCCAATGCCACCGACCTAAGGGGGAGCACGCAGCCTCTGAAGGGCCGCAAGGACAGAGATGGCTGTTCTCGATGCCCCCCAAACCCTTCCCTTTCTCTAGGAGGTGGAAGGTGCAGACCTGACCTCTGCCCAGGGGGAACGGGCCCTTTTTGGGGGCCAAAAAGCCAAAGGTTGGCGGGAAAAGGGCCCAAAAACCCGGGTTCCGGGGGGCCCCCAAAAAAGGGGGAAGGTTTCCCAATTTTACCGGGGGGAAAAGCCCTGGGGGTGGGGGAGGGGGGCCCGGGGGGCAGGGGGGGGGGAAAAAAAAAAGGGGAAAATTTTGGGGGGGAAAAAGGTTAAACCTTAGGGGGGGCCTGGGGGAGGGGGGGGTGGGGGTTCCCGGGGGGCCCCCGGGGGCTTAAGGGGAAAAGGCCCGGGGCCCCCTTTGGGTTTAGGGGGCCCCCTTTTAAGCCCATCCCGGGGTTTTCCCAAGGGTTTCCCGGGGTTGGGGGGCCCCGGGGGGCCCCCGGGAACCCCGGGGGAAGGCTTAAAGGGGGGTTTTTTTCCCCTTTTTCCCCCGGGGGAAACCCCCCCAAACCCAAAACCCAAAACCCCCGGTTTTTCCCCGGGGGCCCAAAGGGGGAAGGGGGTTTTCCCCCGGGGGCCCCCCCCCCCCGGGGGGTTTTTTTTTCCCCCTTTTCCCCCGGGGGGAAAAGGGCCCGGGGAAACCCTTCCCCCCAAAACCCCCTTAAAGGGGGGAAAGGGGGGGGGGGGGCCCCCCCCCCCCCCGGGGGTTTTCCCCCCCCCCCGGGGGGGGTAATTCCCCTTCCCAGGGGTCCCCCCGGGCCCCAAGACCCGGGGGCCCCCGGGCCAAAAGGGGCCCGGGGGGGCCCCCAAGGGGGGGGCCCCCCCCCAAAAAACCCTTCCCCCCCCCTCCCCCGGGGGGGCCCCCCCCAAACCCAAAGGCCGGGGGCCACCGGGGCCCCGGGGGGGCTTCCCGGCCCCAAAACCCCAAAGGGGGGGGCCCGTTCCCCCCCCCCCCCCCTTTTGGGGAAAAAAGGGCCCCGGGGCCCCGGGGGCCCCCCTTTGGGGGGGAAAGGGGGGGGCCTTCCCCCCCGGGGAAAAAAAAAAATTTTTTTAAATAAAAGGCCTTAAAGGGTCCCCCCGGGAAAGGGGGGGGGGGGAAAAATTTGGGCCCCCCCGGGTTCCCCCCCAAAATTTTTAAACCCCCCCCGGGGAAAAAAAGGGGAAAGGGGGGGTTGGGGGCCCCCCCCCTTTGGGGGGGGGGCCTTCCGGGAAAAACCCCCTTGGGGGTGGAAAAACCCCCAAGGGGGGCCCCCAAAGGGGCCCGGGGGGGGGGCCAGGGAAAAAGGGGGGCCCCCCGGGGTTTGGCCCGGGGGGAAAAACCCCCGGGGAAAGGGGGGCCCCCGGGCCCAAAAGGGGGGAAAAAAACCCCGCCCCTTTCCCGGGCCCCCGGGAAAAAAGGGAAAAATTTTTTCCCCCCGGAAGGGAAAGGGGGGAAAATTTTCCCCCCCTTTTCCCCAAAATTTAAAACCCCGGGCAAGGGCCTTTTCCGAACCCTGGGGGAAAAGGGGGCGGCCCGGGAAAGAAAAAGGGGTCCCCCCGGGGCCCGGGAAAACCCAAAATTTCCTTTTTGGGGGAAAAAAGGGGGGGCCGGGGCAAGGGGCCGGGGCCCGGGGTTTTGGGGGAAAACCGGAAAACCCCTTTAAAAGGCCCGGGGGGGGGGCCCTTTTTCCCCTTCCCCCCCCCGGGCCCCCCAAAGGGGGGGCCCCGAGGAAAAAGGGCCCTGGGGTCCCCCCCCGGGCCTTTTCCCCCCCCCCTTTTTTCCCCCCCCTCCTTTTTTCCCCCGGGGGAATGGGTTGGGGGGCCCCCCCCGGGCCCGGGCCTTCCCCCCTCCCCTTGGGCCCCAAATTCCCCTCCTTTCCCCCGGAAAGGGGGGGGGCCCCTTTTTTCCCCCCCGGGAAAGGGCCCCCCGGGGGCCCCCCCCCCCCCGGGGGGCCCCCAAAAAACCCCCCCGGGCCCCCCCAAAGGGTTTGGGTCCCCCCCTAACCCCGGGGGGGGAAAAAAAGGGGCCACCCTTGGGGGGGCCCCCGGGGGGAAAACCCCCCGGGGGGAAAAGGGTTGGGGCCCGGGTTTAACCAAGGGGGGCCCGGGGGGGGGGAAAGGGGGGGGGGGAAAAGGAAAGGGGAAAAGGGAAAGGAAGGGGGGAAAAGGGGGGGGGGGGGGGAAAAAAAAGGAAGAAAAAAAAAAAAGGAAAAAGGGAAGGGGGAAAAGGAAAAACAAGGGAAAGAGAAGGGAAGAAAGGAAAGAAGGGGGAAAAAAAAGAAAGAGGGAAGAGAAAAAAAAAAAAGAAAGAAAAAAAGAAAGAAAGGGAGAAGAAGGGGGAAAAAGGGAGGGAAGGGGAAAAGGAAAGGAAAAAAAAGGGGAAAAGGAAAAAAAAAAAAAAGAGAAGAAGAAAAAAGGGGAAAGAAAGGGAAAGGGGAAAAAAAGGAAAAGAGAGAGAAAGGGGGGGGGGAAGAAAGGGAAAAAAAGGAAAAAAGAAAGGAGAAGGGAGAAGGAGGAAAAGAGGAAGGAAAGGGAGGGAAGAAGGGAGAAAAAGGGAAGAAAAAGAAAAAAGAAAAAAAAAAAGGGGGGGGGGAAAAGGAAGGGAGGGAAAGGGAAAAGGAGGGGGGAAAAAAGAAAAAGGGGGGGAAGAGGGGGGAAAAAAGGGGAAGAGGGAGGAAGGGAAGGAGGGGGGGGGGGGGGGGGGGGGGGGGGGGGTTTTGGGCCCAAAATTTTTCTTTCCCTTGGAACCTTTTCTTTTTTTTTTCCTTTTCTCCCTTTCCTCCCCCCCCCTCCCCCTTTCTCTTTCCTTCCCCCCCCTTTCCTTCCTTTTCTTCCTTTTTTTCTCTTTCTTCCCCCCCTTTTTTCTTTTCTCCGGGCCCCCCCCCTTTTTTTAAAAATTTTTTTTTTTTGGCGGGGGCCCCCCGGGGGCCCCGGGTTTGGGAAAATTTTTTTTTTAAAAAATTTAAAAACCCCCCCCCCGGGGTTTTTTTTCTTCCTCCCCATGGGGGCAGCCAGCCTCCCCAGGACAAACCGCCCCCCCCATCTGCCTCCCACCATGTTCTTCCCATGTCACAGAGAACTCAAAGGCGAGCAGTGACCCTGGAGGTCGCTTTTTGCGGTTCTGCCGCCCCCGTGCCCGGCCAGGTGCCCCCAGTGGCCCTCCTTGCTCCAGCCCCACCTGTGCCCCCGTGTGCCCACAGCCACCCCCCTCACCCCTTACGTTTTTCCTGGGGACTCCTTGAGCCAGAACAGGTCATCGCTGCTGATCCCGTACTCCTTGGCCCCTTCCACCTGCCAGGAAGATGGCACATGTGAGGGTCCGGCCATCACGGGGTCGGCGACTTTCTCAGAAGACTTGTCTTCAGACAAGGGGTGGGTCTGGAGCCATGTGCCTGCCCCCGTCTCAGGCCACCCTGGGGTAAGGGGAGGGGTCCCCTCCATGGTCCCGGCTGCGTGTCCCACGAGGCCCCGAGCGGCTTTCAGGGAGCACGGATGCTGAGGCGCCCTCGGAGCTGCACCCATGGAGCGGGTGCCCCCCCCCCCCGAGCCAGTGCTGGGCAGGACGCCCGCCCAGGGGGAGAGCAGCCAAAGATGCCAAAGATGCAGATTCGAGGCTGGAGAGAAGGCAAGCCGGGAGGGAAGGGAGGCCGGCCGGACAGCAGGGGCTGGGTCCAAGTTCTGCCTCGGCTCAAAGCCATGGAACCCCAAGCACCTCATCGTTGGGAAACGTGGGATCAAGGCCAAGTCTTGGGTTCAAAATATCGCTTTCCTATGTATGAAGGCAAAGGCCTGGCATGGGGGAGGAGCGGGGCTGGACAACTGAAGGGAGGGGGAGGGACCAGGCTCTACATGCCCAAGGAGACCAGCTTCCCAGGCAGCGGAAGCCCCCAGAGATGGGGGAGGGGGGGAGTGAGCGACATGTGAGGGGCTGGAGGAGGGGAAGCCGCGGAGGACAAGGGCTCAGGTGTGAGCGGCGTGGGGAGGCGGAAACAGCAGGAGGCGGTGACAGCTGGGTGAGGGGGTGGGTGCCAAGGATGAAGAGGGTGCTGAGGGTGAGGGGGGCACTGAGGGTGAGGGCGGCACAGAGGGGGAGGGGGGCACTGAGGGGGAGGGGGCATGGAGGGGGAGCACCAAGAACACTGAGATCAGAGGCCTTTGGGAGAATGTATGATAAGGAAGGTTGAGGGAATGGGGGCAGGTGGAAAGAGCTCCGTGGACAGCGACGGGCAGAGGCTGCCATACTGCACTGCGTCAGCTGGGGAGGGGAGGGGGTGGAAGGGGGAGCCCTCCAAGAACCCACCTAAGCGAGCGGGGTTGTGTGGCTGGGGAGGCAGGAGAGGAGGTTGGGGAGCGTCAGCCCGGCCAAGCAGGAGAGGAGAGGCCCCGGTGCGGACCCAGAGCGGGGGCTCCGGTGAGGATGGCCTGGGCAGGGGAGGGTGGCGCGGCCAGCCAGAGGGCCACAAAGGCGGGGCGCGGACCACGCCGCAGAAAGACTCACGTCGTCGGGGTAGCGTGGCCTCCCTCCTGTGGCGATGACCATGTGGTCAGCAGTGACTTTCGTCTGAAACCAAAGCAGAACCCGGGCAGGCTGAGCGACAACGGGGGGCTTCCCGACGCCCGGGGGCGACACAGAGCCGGCTGCGGGGAGGCAGGGCCCCTCTCCCCACCCCGGGCTCCCCCACTCCGCTGCCACTGGGAGGGGCACGTGTACACCTCCAGGGAGGTTCCCAGCCGCGTCAGCCCGGCCCGGGCCCCCCAGAGCCCCCCGGAGCCCCTCAACGCGTCGGCTCACCTCCTTTCCGGACTTGTCGACCCCGTGCACCGTGTGCTCATTCACAAAACTGCCCTGGATGTTGAAGTATTTGATTTTCCTGGAAAAGAAGCGAGCCTTTATGGGGTGGGACGCGGCTCCCACGAGGGGCGCTGGGGGATGGGGACCTGGCCCGAGTGTCCAGGGCCCGAGACCAAGCAGAGGAAGAAGGGGCCGCGCTCCCCGGCCCCCCAAAGGAAGAGAACGTCCCCTTTTCTTCCCGGCCAAGTTCCTGGATGACCGTCGGCCGCCCTTCCCGCGCCAAGTCCCACAGAGGAAGGCCGGGGGGCTTCTGTTACAAGAACGGCTCGTCCCATCCTGGGAAGCCCGGAGGCATCAGTTGGCTTGTGCAGAGCCTGGTTCTGAGGCTGCACGGGCCAGCATATGGGGGGGCCGGGGGCGAATGCCACAGCCGGACCCTTGGCACCCCGGGAAGCCCGCCAGTCCGCCAAGCCCACTCCGGTCAGCCTCCACGTCCGGTCAGCTCCCCTGCTCTCGGGGCTCTCACTCCCAGGCTCTCCTCTCCACGGAGGGGGTCAGGCACACACCCCACATCCGCCCTCCCCGCTCCCCTCACGGCCTCCACTGTTTCCCCCAGGACAGGATCAATCAGCCAATGACCCGCGCCTGGAAGGGCCGGGCCTCTGAAGCCCCTCGTCCCGTCCCGGCCAGTCTCTGCAGACGCCGCCTGAAGACCGGTGGTCGGAGCCCATGGGACTCGGGCCCTGGGCCTCTGTGGCCAGTGGGGAGCCAGGGCACCTGGTGCTGACCGCCCCACCCTGCGTGCCCACAGACTGAGACGGGCACCTGCCCACCCAGACACACCCATGCGCACCTCATGCCCCAAACCCAGACACACACACAATATAACACACACAATAACACACGCACAATATAACACATAACACAACACAGTAACACACAATATAACACAATACAATAAGACAATACAACACACAATAGCACAATATAACACACCACACATACAACACACAATAACTTATACAATAACACACACATAATACAATAACACACAATAACACATAATAAACTATAACGTATAACACACATAACACCACACACCACACAATATAACACACATAACACAATCATATACAATGTAACACATAACACAATAACACACACAATATCATACACACAATAACATACACAGACACAAATGATATAACACATAACAACACAATAACACACACAACGTAACACACACAATAATACACATAACACAATAACACACACAATATCACTCACAATAACATACATTATCGCACACAATATCACACACACACACTATCGCACACTCCCACGCACCCACGCACACTTACCGCTCCTGCAGCTGCACGCGGTGGCCCCAGTTCAGGGACTTGACGTAGTTCTGAATCCCTTGCGCCATCTGATGCCTGGGGGAGGAGGGGGAGGAGACATTCAAGGCCAGCAGCAGCCATCAGTCAGCACCTATTAAGCGCCTCCTGTGTGCCTTCAGCACGTGCCCGCCACGTCTGGGACCCCGGGCAGGCCGAGCTTCCTCCGGACTCGGCTCTGAGGGCAGGCGGGGCCTCCTGCCTGAGTTCCCCGGCTCTGAGTCCCCAGAACCCCTCTGGACCCCACCGAGGGCGGTCTGCTCCCAAGCGGGCCTGAAGGCTCCCTCAGCGTCTGAGACCCCCCCGGGATGTGGCTGGCACGCCCGTCTCGCTGCCCTATGCTGGCCCTAGGGGGTGACTCCAGCCGCTGCTGCCTCGGGGGCCGATTCCCTCCTGCTGTCTGGGGTTTGGGGATGAAGACGGGGGGAGGCAGAGAGGCACTTACCAGTTATGGGGCACCGAGGGGGCCACCTGCCAGCCGTAGGCAGGGGCGTCTCGCAGCGTGTGCCCCAGGTTGGCCGAGTGGTGCATGAGCTTCTTGGGGATGCAGCCCACGTTCACACACGTGCCCCCGAGGCCCCAGCTGGTGCCTGAGGTTCAAGGCAGAATCCCTCTTACTCTGGGGGTCGGGGCCCTGACCCCATGGCGACACCCGCCATGGCAGATGGATGACGTGGCGCGAAAGGGGTCCCAGCTCCCACAGGGTCTTCCCAGACCGCCCCCCTCAGGACAAGGGTGTGCTCCCATGACGCCCCCAGTGCTCCGCGAAGAGCCAGGAGGACGGTCTCGGGGTCCCTGCCTGCGCGGCTCCTGGAGGGCCCATCACAGCCCCCAAGGATGCGCCGTTCTGGGACCAGGGAGGTGGGGGGGGGAGGGAAGGCTGGCCCCCTGTGGAGGGAGCAGGGAGGAAGGTGGCACAACCAGGGGTCAGAACCAGCAGGAGTCAGACCAGGACACAGCCAAGGCCGGAGCCTGGGAGCCAGACCCAGTTAGGCCGGACAAGGCTGGAAACGGTGGGACATCAGCAGGGGGGCCTCGAATGCCGGGCCAGGAGCTCCCGTGGGCCCAACCAGACCCACCTGCAGTGGGAGGTTTATGGGACTCAGGCTCGAGATTTGGGATGAAAAGGAAAGGATGTGGGAGGTCCATGTTCCTCCGGACTGTGCCCATCACCACGAGCTACACGGGCGACCAGGGCCAGGGGCCCCTCCACCTCCGCCTGCACAAAGGGCCAGGCTCGAGGTCTCCCCCGCAGCCACCCTGTCTGAGCTGGGCCCGGCCCCCTCGGGCCTCCTGCCTCACGTTCCTCTGGGGCTGAGCTCCCATTATCCCACCCAGCTACGGCCCCCATCCAGGAGAGGGCCCCATTCCCTCCGGGCAAAGGGAGACAGACAAAGGAGGGCCAGGACAGGAGCCGGGCATCGGGGCTCTGCCCACACCGGCATCGCCCTTATGTCTCACCTCTCGGGGATGGGACCACGTAGTCCATGACCGCCACCTTCTTTCCCAAGTCGGCAGCTTTGCAATTTGAGAGACAGAGAACAGGGAGAGATACAGAGACAGAATCAGAGCGAACAGGGAGAAAGAACAGAGACATAGAGACAGAGATAGAAAAAGAAAGACAGAGAGACAGAAAACAGAGAGAGAGACAGAAAGAGAGGAGTATAGTGTGTTAACTTCATCATCAGGGAACAGCAATGGTGCTGAGGAGGGTGTGACCCCTGAGGATTCCCAGGTGCCCCTTGGGACCCCCAACCTGCCAGCTGCCACAGCAGCCAGGGAGGGGCATGTTTAAGGAGGCAGGTTAGGTGAGCCCCTCAATGAGCCTGAGGCCCCTGCTGACCCCTCCCCACATCCTCTCAGAACCACAGAGGGCATTTCCCCGTCGCTTCTTCTGCCCGCTGTGGGCACCCCCACCCCCTTTCCTCCCGATCTCACAGGGCACGTGGCGGGCGGCACCACCTCAAACTCTGGGGTGCCCGGTATGAGTGTATCCCCCGCCAGCATGTCTGCTAAGGCCAGGAGGAGCTCAGGGGCCAGAGGGGGTGAGCCTGGCACAGGGCCCGGGCCCGGCCTCCCAGGAGGGGCCTTGTCCTCAGCACCTTTCCGGCTCAGAGACTCCCCGCCTCCGCTCAGCCCCCAGACTCCCAGGAGGGATCCTCCAGCCCTGGGCAGTGCTCCCCTGGTCCCCCTTAGGAGCCCCAGGGCTTGGCACGGAGCCAGCCTGACCCCTCCTCCCTAAGGGCTTCTTCTTCTCTGCTTGTTTCTTTGTTCCTCGTCCTGTATATCAGGGGACGCCCCGAGACGTACCTTCTTTGGCACAGGCCAGGCCGCCGGAGCCGCCCCCGATCACCAGCAGATCAAACTCATTGACACCTGTTGAAGGAACAGACATGGTAAGACCTGGGGAAGGAGCCGGCCAGTCCTTAGGGAGAGCAGGGGCTGCTGGGCTTCTGGGTCCACACCAGCCAGGATCTGGAGCCGCAAGCCCCCAAACAGCTTTAGCGCTGGGGCGGGGGCTCCCCGGAGCCCAAATCTCGCCAGTGAGGGTCCTGCACCTGCTCAGGGCACATCCTTCGGGCTCTTCCTAGGTCTGGCCATGTAGACCCACCTAGGCCCGAAGAGGCCCGAGCACTGAGGCCCTGTGGGGTCGGGGGGGGGGGTGCCCTGAGATCGCGTCAGCTCGCCTCTGCGGTGACCTCCCTGCCCATCCTCCATCCCTCCTCCACCCAGCTCCCGGTGCCATTCCTGAAGCCCTGGGCACACCACCCGCTCTCCCACTCTATAAACTCCAAGGGATCCCCATCAGCTTGGGGACAGAGGCCGGTCCCTCTAGGGCACTGAAGCCTCCCCTAGTCTGGCTCCAGAGTCCTCCAGACTATTCACATTTCTCCAGCCCGATTTGTTGTCTCCCATATGTCAAAGTCCTGTCCCGTCTCCACGTCTTTGCTCAGACTGGCTCTCCCACCCGAGTGCCTATGCCCTTCAGATGCCCCCTGTCTTCCTCGGGCACTACCCCACATCTGTGTCCCTCGGATGCCCGTGTCTTCCCTGGGTGCTGCCCATATCTGTGTCCCTCAAATGTTCCCCATCTTCCTCAGGCACGACCTACATCTGTGCCCCTTAGATGTCCATGTCTTCCCTAGACACTGCCCATATCTGTGCCCCTCAGATGTTCCCCATCTTCCTTGGGCACGACCTACCCCCAATTAAATACCAAGTTAGAATTCTGAAAATCAAAGGAGAGAGTAATAAAATTGAAAGTAAGAAAACTATTGAACTAATAAATAAAACTAAGAGTTGGTTTTATGAAAAAACCAACAAAATAGATAAATCTTAGATTAATTTGATTAGGAAAAAAAGAGAAGAGAACCAAATTACCAGTATAACGAAAATGAAAATGAAAAGAGTGAACTTATCACCAATAAAGACAACATTAAAGCAATAATTAGGGGCTATTTTGTCCAATTATATGCCAATGAATCTGACGATCTAAGTGAAATGGACGAATAGTTACAAAAATATAGATCGCCCAAATTAACAGATGAGAAATAAAATACATAGTCTCATTTTAGGGGAAAAAAAATTTGAGCAAGTCATTAATGAACTCCCTAAGAAAAAGTCTCCAGGGTCAGATGGATTTACAAGGGAATTCTACTAAACATTTAAAGAACAATTAATTCCAAAACTACATAAGCTATTTGAAAAAATTCCTTTTATGACACAAATATGGTATTAATACCTAAACCAAGAAGGGCCAAAGCAGAAAAAGAAAATTATAGACCAATTTTCTTAATGAATATTGATGCAAAAATCTTAAAATATTAGCAAGGAAATTATTTATCACCAGGCTAATACACTTAGACCAAGCGAGATTTATACCAGTAATGCAGGGCTGATTCAATATTAGGAAAACTATCAGCATAATTGACCATATCAATAACCAAACTAACAAAAAGCATATGAGTATTTAAATAAATAGATGCAGAAAAAGCATTTGACAAAACACAATACCCATTCCTAATGGGAATTCCTAATAAAAATACTAAGGGGCATAGGAATAAATGGAGTTTTCCCTGAAATGATAAATAGCATCCATCTAAAAGCATAAGCAAGCATCATATGTAACAGTGATAAACTAGAAGCATTCCCAATAAAATCAGCAGTTGCCCTGAAACATGGTTGCCCATTCTGACCACTATTATTCAATACTATATTAGAAATGATAGCTTTAACAATAAGAGAAGAAAAAGAAATTGGAGGAATTAGAGTAGGTAATGAGAAAACAAAACTATCACTCTTTGCAGATGTTATGACGGCATATTTAAAGATTTCTGGAGGATCAACTTCAAAACTACTAGAATTATTAACTTTAGCAAAGTTGCAGGATATAAAATAAACACACATAAATCATTGGCATTTCTATATGTTACTAACAAAGTTTAGCAGCAAGAGGTAGAAAGAGAAATCCCATTTTCAATAACTGTAGATAATATAAAATATTTGGGAGTCTATCTGCCGAGACAAACCCAGGAAATATATGATCACAATTACAAAACATTTTTCACACAAATAAAGTTATATCTAAACAATTGGAAGAATATCAAGTGCTCAGTGATAGGCTGAGCTAATATAATAAAAATAAAATGACAATTCTACCTAAATTAATCTATTATTCAGTGCCATACCAATCAAACTGCCAAGAAATTACTTTATAGAGCTCTAAAAAATAATCACAAAATTCATCTGGAAGAATAAAGGAATTTCAAGGGAATTAATTGGGGAAAAAATGTAAAGGAAAGTGATCCAGCTGTACCAGATATAAAAGTATATTATAAAGCAGCAGTCGTCAAAACCATTTGATACTGGCTAAGAAACAGAGTAGTGAATCAGTGGAACAGGTTATTGTGTCTTTGAAAGACATGATGATCAATGATTATAGTAATCCAATGTTTAATAAACCCAAAGACTCTAGTATCTGGATTAAGAGCACAGTATTTGACAAAAATCACTGAGAAAACTGGAAAATCATGTGAAAGAAACTGGATATTGACTAACATTTAACACCCTGTATCAAGATAAGATCAAAATGGGTTCCTGATTTACACCTAAAGAGTAATCCAATAAGCAAATTAAGAGAACAAAGGATATATGGAGAAGGGAGGAATTTATGACCAAAGAAGAACATTATGAAATGAAAAATAATTTTGATTACACTAACTTAAAAGGATTTGGACAAAAAAAACAATGCCACCAAGATCAAAAGGGAAGCACAGAGTGAAAGAAGCAATACCAGGAAAACACTGTATACTGCAACAAGATCAACTATGACAGACTTGTTTCTACTCAGCAGTTCAGTGATCCAAGGCTGTTGGAATCCTTACAAAGCGTTAAGTCATTAGAATTGATAGAGACAATAATTATCTAATTTAGCATGGTTCAGTATGATTGATCCTACAAGGAGATGTTATGGGCCAGAACTTGAAACAAGGTACTAAGTGGAATTGAGGAGACAATGTTTAAATCTAGTTTAGAATTGATATAATCCTACAACAAATAATGGTTTCCCAGTGATATAACGATTGGTGTGTACTCAGTGTACAGCACATAAGCAAGAAGCTCAGGGCCAAAGAGCACGTTGGGAGATTGAGAGCGAGGAGTGAGTGGAGGCGTCAGGTGAGAAGATTCAGAGAAAGCTGGAAGCAGAAGTTGGCAGACAAGCTGCAAGAGCTCCTGGAACCAAGGAGTGAGATAGGCCTCTAAGAAAGCTACGCAGCCCAAGGAAAGAGATAAGACTTGGAAGGAGAAAATAAACGTTTGGATTTTAACAGCTGGCTGCATTTGGGGTGATTATTACTTTGAACCGAAACTAAGGCTGCCTCCAGAAAACCTCCCCAAGAAACCTGCCCACAGAGAACAATCATATTATACAAAATAAGAGAACACCACACAAGGCAATCCCAATAAACTACATGGAAAACATCAGAGAAAGAAAGAACCATGGAGACTGAATGGAAATCAACACATGCTATGTTCACTTTTTTTCTCCTGTTTTTTTTTTTTTTTTTATTCTGGTTTTTCTCTCCCAATGCGATTCATTTGAAAATATATTTAAAAAGAATGTATACATATAGTGAAAAAAGAAAAAGATGTTTTACATATAACTGGGGAAAATAAACAAATAAACAACAAACAAAAAAATAGATTTATATATAGAATAAAAAGAAGGGAAGCAAAAAAAAAAGAGAAGCAAAAATCTGGGAAAAAAATTTACAGTGTTTTTGATAAAGGCCTCATTTCTAAAACACATAGAGAATTGACTCAAATTTCTAAGAATACAAGCCATTCCCCAATTGATAAAAATGGTCAAAGGATATGAAGAGATAACTTTCAGATTAAGAAATTAAAGCTATTCCTAATCATAAGAAAAAGTGCTCTAAGTCACTATTGATTAGAGAAATGCAAATTAAGACAATTCTGCAGTACCACTGCACACCTCTCAGTTTGGCTAAAATGACAGGAAAAGAAAATGATAAATGTAGAAATGTGGGAAAACTGGTTCACTAATGCATTGTTGGTGGAGTTGCGAAATGATCCAACCATTCTGGAGAACACTCTGGAATTATGCCCAAAGGGCTATCAAACTGTGCATACCCTTTGACCCTGTTTCTTCTGGGCCTGTATCCCAAAGAGATCTTAAAGGAGGGAAAGGGACCAACCTGGGCAAAATTGTCTGTGGCGGCCCTTTTTGTAATGGCAAGGAACTGGAAACTGAGTGGAAGCCCCTTAATTGGAGAATGGCTGAATAAGTTGTGGTATATGAATGTTATGGAATATTATTCTTATTTAAGAAACGACCAGCAGGATGATTTCAGGACAGACTTACAGGAATTGATGCTAAGTGAAGTGAGCAGAACCAAGAGAACACTGCACAGAACAAGATTATGTGATGATCAATTCTGATGGACGTGGCTCTCTCAGCAATGGAGTGATCCAAGGAATTCCCAATAGACTTGGGATGGAGAGAGCCATCTGCATGCAGAGAGGATGATGGGGGCTGAATATGGATACAGCCCAGTATTTTCTCCTTTTGCGTTGTCTGCTTGTTTCTTCCCCTTTGATCTGACTTTTCTCCTACAGCACAACAAATATGGAAATACGCTTCCAAGGACCACGCCTATCTAACCCATATCAGACTGCTCGCTGTCTTGGGGAGGAAGGAGCAAATTTTGGACCACAAAGTCTCCCCAAAATCGATGTTAAAAATTATCTACATCTATTTGGAAAAATGAAATACTGTTAAAAAAAAAAAAAAAAAAGTCTCACACCCATAGGACTAGAACCCATCCAGGGTGTAAAGGGCATCAATGACCTCCCTCTTCACCCTGTTAAGCAGTTAGAAGTAATCCTGCAGGGCTGGATCCCTCCCAGTGGCCTGGCCCTCCCTGCTCACCCCACCCTCCCCAGGGACCCTGCCCTCCCTTGGCGATCGGAACCACCCCTTGACCGAAATGCAGCCTGTGCCCAGGGGAGGGGTGCTCCCAAGGCTGGCCAGCCCAGATTCAGCCGCATTTGAGTCACAGTGCTAGCCCCTGTAATCGGGCTCTGGGTCCTGTGGCAGACTTCCCCCTTACTGCCTCCCTCACTGTGCCTTGAGGCTCCCCCCAGGCTCCCCAACAAAGTGCCCATTTACTCCAGGGCTGCCCCCATGGAACCCATGCACCTCAAACTGTCACTGTGTGCACTAGCAAGAAAAGAGGGGCAGTGGGCCCAGCCGGAGGCAGACAAGGCAAGGTCTGGCCTCAGACCTCTGCTTCCCCCCATGTGGAGTGACTCAGTCTCCTCATCTATCAAATGGGTTCTCATTGCTTGGCTTATGAGATTCCCACAAGATAATGTATGTAAGGCACTTTGGAAACCTTTAAGCTCCACTGGAAAGGGGAAAAGCCCAAAGCTTCGCATCAGTTGTTTCTATCATAACAAGAGAAATGACTATCAGCCTGCTAAGAGCCCGGTCAGTGGTCAGCCCAGCAGGGGACTCCCCCAGGGCCTAAGGGAAATTCCCCCGAGACCTCCCTGGGTCTTCCCTGCGATCCTGTGGGGTCCTGTCTACCAGAATCGTTGTCCCCATTCACAGATGGGGAAACTGAGGCTCAAGGGCGGGCCGTGTCTCCCTGAGCTGGGAGGCCTGAAGCAGGGGCGGCCCCAAGGCTGACCCGGCCTCCTTCCCACCAGCACAACCGTGGGCAGAGGAGGCCGGTCTCCACTTACTCCACTCCTGGACAAAGACTTCAAACCACCCGGGCCCTACAATCGGTCAAGAGGACAGAGGGTCCCGGTGCCCCGGGAGGAGCCACCTTGAGGACCCCGGCTGCCCCGCTGACTGACCTGCCATCCTGGGGCCGCCCCGCTCCGCTCTCCTCTGTCTGAGCGGGTCCTGTAGCTCCCGGGCTGCCGGGCGGGCAGATAAAGGGGCGGCCCCGGGCTAATCTGCCAGGGACAGAAGGTCCCAGATAAAGGCTGCCCGGCCCTGGGAGGGAGGAGGCCTTTTCTTCACCCGTGGGGAGGCGGAGGCCACGCCCAGACAAGAGCACTCTGAGGAGGGGGCCGAGATGAGGGGGCTCTTCCCGGGCAGGTCCTGCCGCAAGTCCTTCTCGTGCCCCCAGGGACTACCGGGACCTCCTGTCCTACAGGGCTGCGCCTCCCCCGACAGCCCGATCTGGGACCCTCCCCAGAGCCCCCGGTCTGGCTCCCCGTCAGCCTCTGCCTGCCAGCCATGCCCTCGCTCGCTTTCTCCTGGCACGGCCAGAGCGGCCGGTCCCGGCCCGGGGCCCCCACGCTCGCCCCCTGGGCTTCCAGGATGCCCCTCCGTCTCCCTCTGCAGGGACGGACCGGAACAAACACTTATCAGGCGCCCGCCGCACGCCAGGCACTGGCCAAGGGCTTCTAGGAGCAGCCTGACCTCCTGCCCCCCACGTCAGGGCCTCCTCTCGTTTCCCTCCTTAGATCGGCAGCTCCCTGAGGGCGGGAACTGCCTCAGCACGGGGCCTGGCAAACAAGGGGTGCCCAATAAGTGCTTGTGGGCTGGCTGCTGTGGGGGAGGGGGAGGAAGGGCCCGAACGTGCTCCCCCGTGGGGACGGGCACTGGCTCCGACCCCAGCAGTGGCTCAGTGGGAAAACACCCTGTGGGGTTTGTGGCACCCAAGGCCATTCAGGGGGGGCCGCGGGTCAGCACGCCGGGTCCTGGCCCAGCCCGGGCAGAGACGTGAGGGGCAGCCCCTCCCCCGGCGCTGCTCAGGGGGCGCTGGGGCCCCTCGGGACACACCCGGGGGGGGGGGGGGGGGGGCGCCACGGGCCTGACGTGGTCCCGAGCCGGGAAATGTAAACACGGGCCCCAGCGGGCCCAGGGATGGGCAAACAGGGACCAGCTGGCCTGGCTTAGAACACCTGCCCCTCCCCCGCCAGGTGTACGCGGCCCACTCCTACCTGGCCCCCTCTAGATACATCTGCCCCCCCCACAGACCTGCCCCCAGGTACATCTGCCCCTCCCCCCGGCACATCTGCCCCTCCCCCCAGATAAGCTCGTCCCCTCCCCCACGAACCTGCCCCGGGCACACCTGCCCCCCACGAACCTGCCCCCCTCTCTCCCTGGAAGCAGGAGCCACAGCCAGCCCCCATGGGAGCCGCTCGAGCTCAGAGCTGCCCCCGGGCTCGAACCCTGCGGCGGCTTCAATGGCTGTGGGGCCTCGGAGGTGGAGGGGGGCGGCGCCCACCGAGATGAGCCGAGCGCGGCTGGAGCGGGGCCGACGGGGCACCCGCGGCGGGCCGGGAATGAACAGGAAGCCATCCGAATGCTGGGGGTGGAAGGGGGGGAGGGGCGGGGGTCTTCCTGGGGAAGGCTGGGGGGAGGGGCCGGGGGGCCAGGCGAGCCTGGGGCATCCAGGGGCACCGGTGGGAGGTGCGGCCCGGGCACGCGCGGGTCTGGGGCTCTGGAGAGAGGTGAGAGCTGGACGCCAGGCCCGGGAGCCCCCAGCTCCAGAAATGGCCTCCGGGCCGCGCCGCCCCCTAGCGGCGGGGCTGCGCGGGTGGATCGTGAAGCCACCGGTCTGGCTCCCAGCCCCGCACCCAGCAAGCGCCTCCTAAGTGCCCGCGGGCTGGGGGCCCTGATGTAAGAGGCCGGTGGCGGGAGCGTCCTCCGGGGCTCCCGCGGGGGATGAAGGCAGGAAACCAAAAGCGCCCAGTACACGCTCGCTGAAGCTGCACCGGCAGCTCCCGGGGGCAGGGGCGCAGCGCGGCGTCCGGTGCACGACAGGCGCTTCCCGAGCAGGTCCCACCAGAGAGGGAGGGGAGCTGGCCCAGCACGGCCGGAGCGCCGCCAGCAGGGGGCGCGCGCCTCCGGGGCCCGCCCCCGCTCCCGCCCCCTGGCGCTTACGTCATGGCCATCACTGCAGCTCGCCCGGGACCCCGCGCGTGACCCTGACCCGGCTGGGCCGAAGCTGAGCCGGCTCCTACCTGACAGGCCCCGGGTGCTACAGGGCAGCCCGCAGGGAGCCCGAGCGCCTAGAGCTCGCCACCGGAAGAGACGTCTCCAAGAGCGGGGCGACGTTGCCGCCGCGGCCGCCGCCGCCGTCACCGCCGCCATGCCGCCCGCGTGCCTGCAGCAAGCCCCGCCCCTCGCTGCCTTGCTCCCAATCACCGCCTCCCGCAGGGCTCCGCCCCCCTTCGGCGTGCGCCCCGCCTTTTTCCGCTGTGCCTGCCCAATCGCCGCACTCCGTTCCGCCTCCGCGCGCTCCCCGTGCCCAATGGCCACGCTCGCCCCTCCTCCTGGCGCTCCCGATACCCAATCGCCGTCCTCGCCCCGGTCCCGCCTCCCCAGAGCAGCCAGTTCCTCGGTCTGATCGGCCACGGTCGGACACACCGTACCTTGCTTCCAAAACAGCGATGTCATGTCCTCTTCGACAACGACGGACAACAACCGACTGACCAACCAAGTCCCTTACCGCCCTCCGCCCCACCCACTCCAGAGTGCCCCGCCCCCGAGTGCCCTCAGAACCAACCTCCCACCTGACGTGCGCGCGCGGTGATCCCAGTACCCAATCGGCACACTTGTTGCTCTAGATCCCGCCCCCCCGCGCGCGTTCCGCCGCCATTCGCCGCCGAGGCTCTCCGCGGGCCCGCGCCCTCGGCCCCGCCCCCGCGTGGCCGCGCTCCGGCCCCGCCCCGCCCCTCTCGGCCCCGCCCCGCCCCTCTCGGCCCCGCCCCTCGCCCCGGGTGAAGAACCTGTCTCCGGCGCAGTCCGAGCTCAGAGAAGGGGCCGGAGGAGAGAGCCTACGCCTAAGGTGAGTGAGGCTGGCGGGGCCCGGGGCGCCCCCGGCCATTGGCGCGCCGCGGGGGCCCAGCGGTCACCGACGCGTGTGGCGGGGGCCGGGTCCCGGGGGGAGGGGCACCGCGGAGGGGCCGAGAGCCCAGCGTGGGAGCGCGCGCACCCCCATTCCCCAGGTGAGAAGACTGAGGCCCGGGGGCGGCGGAGGCTGGCCCCCACCCGCGGCGCGGGCCCGAGACAGCCGAGCCCCGGCCCGGCAGCGGGGGGCAGCCGGCGGCCCCTGGGCCAGGGGAGCGCCCGCCGGGCGCGGCGTCGGGGCTGGTCCCGAGCCGCCGGTGCGAGGAAGAAGCCGCACAGGGCCGGGGCCCCCGAAGCGCGGGGGGGGCGGGGGGGGGGCCTGGCGGCGCCCGCCCGGCCCGGGGGTCCCGGAGCTCCCGGGGGTCCCAGCCTCGTCCCCCGGCCCTGCCCGGGAACCAGCGCCCGCCCGGCCTGGGGGTCCCGGAGCTCCCGGGGGTCCCGGCGTCCGCCCCGTCCCCGAGTCCCGGCCCCGAGTCCCAGCGTGGCCCCGGCCCGGCCCGGAACCAGCGGCAGCTGCGCCTGGAGCTGCGGGAAAGGCGGAGGAGCCCGGCTTCGCTCCCCTCCGTCAGGGTCTACAGGGAAGCCACCCGTGGGGGGGGGGCAGGAAGGCCCTGCTCCCTAACAGAACACGGGGCCCCGGTCTGGGGCCTTGGGCAGGGGTCTCCTCAGGCCTCAGATTTAAGTGCTGGGATCCAAGGGGGGACTCATGGGGGGCTGGGGGGTCCGGCCGGGGGGGGAGGGGCCGGGGGTCCGGCCGGGGGGGCGGGGCAGGGGTCCGGCCGGGGGGGAGGGGCCGGGGGTCCGGCCGGGGGGGCGGGGCCGGGGTCCGGCCGGGGGGGCGGGGCCTGGGGGGGTCCGGCTGGGGGGGAGGGGCCTGGGGGTCCGGCCGGGCCTGGGGAGCTGGTTCCGCATTTGGAGCCAGGACTTGAAGGGTTCGATTCTCTCAGATCCTTGGAGTCAGGTCGGAATTCTGGCTCATTTGTTTGCCGTGTGCGTAGTGCGGGAGCCCCTAGTGCGGGAGCCCCTAGTGCGGGAGCCCCTAGTGCGGCTCCCGCGTCCCACGGGGGTCATTTAACCGCCCCGGCCTCAGTCTCCCCCTCTGTAAAAGGGGCTGATGACGCGGCGCCGGGCGCCCCGAGTGCGCGGGCGGAAGAAGCGGGGGTGGGTCAGACTTTGAGGGCTCAGAGGTGCTTGCTCGGCCTCGGGGCTCGCTCCGGCCTCCGGACGCTCCTGCTGGAGAAACAGGGCTCGGACCCCGGGTCATGGGGCCCGGCGGGCAGCGGGCGGGCCCCGGAGCCTGCCCCCCACCCCCGTCTGTCAGAAGCAGCTGAGTCCGGAGGAGAAAAGGGGCCCTCCAAGGTCCCGCGGGGGGCGGGGGGACCAAGGGGCGGGGGCCGTCACGGAGGCTCGGCCGTGACCAGGAAATCGGAGTCAGAAACTGCCCCCCCCCAGATGCTTCCCGGTATTTGCTGGCACAGAAAGGAGCTCTTTGAAGACTCAGCTGCCAAGCTTTTATTAAGCCCCTGCTGAATACCCCGCCCTCTGCTAAGGGCCCCAGTCAGGGAGTTTACAGGACGCGGGTCAGAGGCCCCTGTTCTCCACGGGGTAAGATCTGGGGCTGGGATGCCCGAGGGCCGGGGAAGGGCGGCAGGGGCCGGTGCCCTGGGAGCGGGAGACCCGTTCCCACGCAGAGGCCCCTCCCCCTCGGGAGGCCCCTCCCTCTGGCGCCCTTCCCCCACCCAGAGCCGCCCCGTCCGCGTTCTGGTCTCAGAGGACCCTCTCCGAGCCCGTCTCTCGGCCCCCACCTCACCCCCACCCTGTGTCCTGGGCCCGGGGCTCTTCCCCAGCCGTGGCCCGCCACGCTCTCCCTTCCCACCCCCACGCCTTGGGGACCCCCGCCCCCTCTCTTTTTCAGCCGTGTCCCCATGAGGGGCCTGGCCGGCCACCCCCTTCTCCGGCTCACTTTACAGACGAGGAAACTGAGGCAAGCAGGGCCAAGGGACCTGGCCAGGGTCACGCAGCCAGCGCGCATCTCCAGAAGAGGCTCCAGGTCCGGGCCCTGCCGGGCCCTCAGGCCCCAGCCCCCCTCCCCCTCCACGTTCCTGGGCATTTTCTCGGGGTCTGCCCCTTGCCGAGAACTCTTTCCTTGGGGTCTGGGCCTCTGGCTTCCGCCTCCTACAGGAAGTCTTTCCGGATTCCCTTCCTGTAGCCGGGCAGGCTTGTTTGTCCAGGGTTATTTATGAGCTGCTCCCGTAGCCTTCTCTTGCCTTGCTTTATGTGTCTAACAGCATGTGCCGGGCACACAGTAGGCGCTTAATAAATGTTTGTTGACCGGCTGACCGCTCTTGGGCTGATCTGGGTTTCCCAACTCCCTGGGCGGGAGCAGCTGGGCTTGGGCACTCCTGGGGGGGGGGGGTCTCTGTGAGTTCCCGGGCCAGAGACTTTCCTTTTTAGTCCATTTTGGTTCCTTCTGTTCCTCTCCCTCTGGCCCCGGGCCAGGGCCGGGCAGAAGGAGGAGCAGGCGGAGCCACGGGCGCTGCCATCCCGGCTCCCCCTCGGCTGCTCGGCGGCACTTGGGCATCGAGGCTCTGGGAGGCCGCATTTGGAGCCGGGGGCGGCGCGGGGCCCCCCTCCTCACAATTATCTGAAACTCAGCTGTGAGGGAGCCCGGGGTCCTGGGGAATGGGGCTGCAGGACAGAGGGGGCGCCTGGCGAGTGCCCCCGGCCTCCGTCACCGGGCCCGGGCATTAGAGAGGCACCTTTGGGTGCCCAGGCTCCTCCAGACCAGGGCAGGAGGACAAGGGGGAAGGGACGGAGATGGAGGCGAGAGGCCGGAGCCCGGCGGGAGGAGGTGGAAGCTTACCTGGCAGTTCGGAGGCCGCAGCCTAGATATGCCAAGCGTCCCTGCCCTCCGGCTCCCGGCGCCCCTTCCCCATCCAGCCCCTCGTCTCTGCTGCGGACGGGCCTGCCCCTGGGTCTCCCCCAGACCTGCCCGGGGTCCCCTCCATCTGGAAGCTTCTCGAGGCAAGAACTCCCCTCTGGGTGTTTGAGGCCCGGCCGCCAGCGCAGGGACTCGCGGATCGAGCGTCCGCTGCAGAATCAGGGGGTCCGAGGTCGGAGCCGGCCAGGGGAGGCCCTCGTCCGCCTCGGTTTCCCGCTCTGTAAAATGAGCCGGAGAAGGCAACGGCCGAGCCCTGCAGCGCCTCCGCCTGGGAGCCCCCCGTGGGGCAGAGTCGGGCGATGGCCCGGAACGGAGGGTTCTGGGTCCCGGCCCCGCCGCGCGCTCCGGGAGCTGCCGGGGACAGCTGGCGGGGCCTCGGGGGTCTCGGGACACGGTGCTTGTGCTTGTTTAAGTAGGTCTGTGTTCATGTTAGATAAGCACATTTATGCGTGTTATATGTTATATTCATTAATGTTTATGCATAGAAACATATTTACGTTTAGGAGAGGGGGAACCGAGGCAGCCCTGGGCGGGATTAGAACTCAGGGCTCTGGCCCTGGCCGCTGTGTCTCTCGGAGCAGGATGGAGGCCGGGTCCCTGTTCTCCTCCCTGGCACCACCCGGCCACGCTGGGACCCCGGCCTCCTGCAGTTCCTGGGGGGAGGGGGCGGCCTGGGCACCCCAAGAGGCGGGTCTAGAGCTCAGTGGTCTCCAGCCCCCCCCACCCCCCACGGCCCCCCTCTCTCAGCCCATTCAGGGGGGAGCTCAGACTGTGCTAGGGTCAGCAGCAGTGGTGGCGGCAGTCGGTGCGTCCCTTGGGCGGTGGGAGCGCCGCCCCCGTTTCACAGATGGAGCCATGAGGAATGGTTCGGAGGCAGGGCCTGCTGACCCCTGACCCTGCACCCCCAGCCCCTCAAGAATCACATAGGGAGACTGGAGTTGGGCCTTTGGGGGCCACAGCTGCCAGTGGGGAATGGGGCGCCGGCCCCCCGAGGCTCTCCTGGGGTCCCCGACTGCTTTTGGACCCCCCACAGGGGCAGGGCCTGGGGACCCAGGGCCAGGGGACCCCCCTGCCCAGCCCCGAGGGCCGGCCTTCGGCTTTCCAAGTAAGGAAGAATCCTTCAGCCCCCAGGAGGGCAACACATGCATGAGCATGGATTAGGCACCTGCTGCTGCTGCCGCCGGCCCGGAGAAGGGCAGGGAACAGCTTCTGCCCTAATGGGAGCCACATGTTCCCACAATCCCACAGGGGAAGGCCCTGGGTGGGGAGGGTACCCAGGAGGGGGCTCTGAACTTCTGCTCTTTTGTTCCCGGGACCCCGGCCGCCCTCCCTGCCCCTGTTCCCTGGTTGCCCACGGTTTAGTGCCCAGGACCCCCGGCCGCCCTCCCTGCCCCTGTTCCCTGGTTGCCCATGGTTTGATGCCCGGGACCCCGACCTCCCCCTCCTGCCCCTGTTCCCCGGCTGCCCACAGTTCGATGACCTCTAGAGGCAGGCAGGGGCTTGGGAAAGGTGGGCAGGGCCAGGGAGCCTCTGGGACGGACCCTCCCGATCTCTGCAGCCCCGCTCCTGTTCTTACAAAAGACTCTTGGGAAGTTGGGACGCGGTCCCTGGGTCTCTCTGGCCTTCCCAGCATGCTCATCGTTCCCTGGACCCCATGTTTGGCGGGAAGGCTTGAGGGGCCCGTCTTCCTCCCTAACCCAGCCCGTTGCTAAGCCTGGCCTCCGTTGCAGGCCCCGGGATTCAGGGTCTCTCTCCGGCTGGGGGGGCCGGTGCCAGGGGGGGCCCCAGCTGTGGCCACTGCTATTGGCTTGGGGAGCCGGGCTCCAGACATCAGGGCTGAGTGGGAAGGACTCCCGGAAATGGGCTGCAGCCCCAAGCAGGGAGACTGATGATCCCAGCAGCCAAAGGTCCGGTTTCCAAGAAAGGGAGGGAACCCACTGACCGTGGGCCACGGACTTGGCTGCTCTCCCGGCCCAGACCCGGCAGGGAACGTTCCTGCGGCTTGGAACATCCGAGACCCCCCCTTAGAGGGCAAAGGTCAGAGCAGCTTGCAGCCCCACGCCCCTCGTGGCCAGGCGGCTGATGGGTTTGTGGGAGGCCTGGGGGCACCGTGTTCTCAGCTCGTGCTTTGGGAGCCCCCCCAGAGCCCAAGAAGCGAGTCCGCTTGGCCAGGCCTCCGGGCTCCCTGGCAGCTGCTGGCATCTGCCTGGCGAGGGGCGCCCGGCCCAGACTGCCCAGTCCCCAGTGGGGTGGAGCCCCTTTCCCCTCGCATGGGGCAACCGTGGCCGATCTCTGTGTGGAACAAAGCCCCGGCACCGTGGGCTCCGGGCTGGCAGCGGCCCCAGAGGGCATCCCGTGCCAGCTGTGCCCTGGTACTCTGGCCTCGTGTCCTTGGTTTGTGGCATCTGCCTGAGGGTTTCTAGTAAGCGCAGGAGCCCCGGACCTTGGCCCGGCTCTCGGGTGGGATGACAGCCCCCCATTGGTTGCCCCGTCACCCTCTGCCCGCGGGTCCCCAGCCTGGTCCTTCCCAGGGCCCGGCCCCAGGCCTGCCACCGGGGGACATGGGGGGCCCTCCCTTCTTGCTGCCTCCTTCCCAACAAGGTCCTGTTTCTCTTCCGGCTTTTTGTCTCTTAAAACCCTCCAAGCAGAACCGAGCCCAGAGCCTGGCAGCCTCACCTCCCACCAGGGGAGAAGCGCTGACCTCCTTCCACAGCCTCCCTGGAGCCTTAGGGGGTCTCTCCTCAGAGGCAGCTTCTGCTCGGGGTCCAGGCTCCGAAACAGGGAACGCCACAGGCTGCCCTGAAGGGAAGACTTTGTCCTGGGACCCTCCACGGCCCCCTTTGGGGTTTTCTTGTGTCTCCTTCTCCAGCTCATTTGACAGATGAGGAAACTGAGGCAGACGGGATTCAGTGACCTGCCTGGGGTCACTCAGCCGGAGGGTCTGAGGCCGGAGCAGCCCTCGGTCTTGCTGGCTCCGGGCTCCCTGGGACACCGAGCTGCCTTTCAGCAGCTCCCCCCCCCCCCGCCCCCAGGAGGGCCTGAATCCGGGTCCAACCTCGGACACTCGCTGGGTGACTGGGCAAGCCGGCTGGCTGGGGCCTCAGTTCCCTCAGCTGCAAAATGGGCATAATTACAGCCCCTAACTCAGAGTTTCTGGAACTATCAAAGGACATAATATGGAGAGAGAGCCTGGCATGCAGTAGGTGCTTCATAAATGCTTGTTTCTGTCCCTTCTTCCTTCCCAGTCCTGGTCTCCCAGAAATTCTTTGCCTTCACAATAGGATGTTTGGCCTTGAAGGTCAAGCCCCTTCCTGCCAAGGAGAGGGACCCTCCCCCTTCCCAGCGCCAGCCAGCCCCTGGAGCCTCACCCAGAGCTCCCAGAAGCCACACCCAGAGCTCCCGGGAGACAGCTGTCTGCCCCACACCTTCCTGGCATGCCCCCCCCCCAGCAGGACAGGGAGCCCAGGCGGAGGGGGAGGGGGAGAAAGGCCCCCCGGTGAGGGAAGAACGACGGGGGTCATGGTGATCCTCGGAGCAGCTTTTGGCAGCTGCAACATGAAGCCGTCTCCTGTTCTGACATTTCCCAGAGCCTCCCCTTCCCCCCCCCCCAGCCTTTGTTACAACAAAGTTGGGGGGGGGACCTCAGCACCTAAGCAAGACTGACCAAAAGCTAGAGAGGGCTGCAGGGCGTGCCGTGTTCTGCCCCCGTAGCCCCCCACCTCGGCGTGAATCGGGCCACGCCAGTCCCGAGCGGTGCCCAGCATTGGTCTGGGACCCTCTTCCTCGTCCTCTCCCCTGCCCTGGCCTGTGTCTGCGGGGACGCCCTCATTCAGCCTCCGAGGGTCACTGGGGCTCCTTCCCCCCGCCACGAAATAGAGAAAAGCAGGAGCGGGCCTTGTCTCCGAGGCCTCCTGCCTAAGCTCCCCGGAGCCACACTGGGAGGTGGCAGTGATAATAACAGGTGAATGAGGCACTTATTAAGCACTCGCTGTATGCAGAGCACTGTGCTAAGCTGGGGGAGTTAATACAAAAGTCAGCGCGTTCTTGCTTTCCTGGGGCGCCCTCTGTAATGTCTGGGCCTTTTAGCCATGAGCATTTATTAAGCACCTGCTGAATGTGGGGCCGTGCTAGGAGCGGAACGCACAAAGGCAAGGAAGGCAATCGCGAAGGAGAAGCAACGTCAAAGCTCCCGTTAAAGCTGCCTTGGGTTTCCCACTCTGGGATCTGGAGCGAAGTTGGAAAATTGAAGCGTCCGGGCTTTAGGGAGTTTTCCGGAACCATGTGGACGGTCCCTTCTGGAGGCTGGGTCTCTCCCTCCTCCCCCATGGATCATTGAAGGACTTAGGAAGACGTCCCGGCAGCCACCTTCCCTTTTTTAAGGTCATTTTGACTTTGGCCATTCAGCGAATCGTAATCCAGACGCCTTTTCGCCCGTCTCCTTGCGTGAAGGACATGGGTGGGCCGGGTGGGAGGCGCCATAGTGGAGTCAGAAGAACTGAGTTCAAATCTAGCCTCAGACACTTCCTAGCTGTGTGACCCTGAGCAAGTCCCTTCACCCTGTGTGCCTCGGTTTCTCCATCTGTAAAGTGAATGGCAAACTGCTCCAGGACCTTTGGCAAGAAACCCCTAAATCGGAACGAGTCGGACAGGACCGAGAGCACAGGGACGCGAAGCTGCTTGGCCGGTCTCCCCTCGGACGCTGGCCCGTGACCCCCTCGAGCATCTGACCTCTCAGAGCTCCAGAACCCCTCGAGGCTCTTGTTTGGTGGAGGAAGTTCCTGATAAAAGCACAAGTTCAGTAAAAAAAAAAAAAAAACACCAGAGTCCCAAGTTACCACATGTTTCCTCACTGCAAATCCTGGTGGCCCGAGGAGAGAGCAGAGTCGGCCGCCCCGGGTCCAAATTCCTTCTTGGTTCTTTCCAGCTGGGGATCCCGGGCAAGGCGGTGACCGTCCCGCAGCCTCCGTTCCCTCGTCTCACCTGCAGGGAGCGGCAGCGTCTCCCTTCCGGGAGCCACGAGGGGAACGTGAGGGGCCGGGTCTGGACTTTGAGGCAGAAGCCAGATATTAGCCGGCACCCTTCTGGAAGAACCGCCGAGGACATCTCTTTCTCCTCCTCCACCCGGGAGCCGGTCCTTGGAACAACATCCCCTTCACTCCCCCCCAAAAGAAAGGGGCTTCTTGCTCTGGCATGTTCTTAGTGTGGACCTAGACAGGAAGTTGGTGGCCAAAAAATCCCACTCACAAAGCAAGTGGGAGGCGCGGACCCCGCAAAGTGCTGGCTCGCCGAGACCATTGCCTTCCTCTCCCGAGGGATTCTGGGTAGAGAGTAAAGACAAATTTCTTGACAATGCAGAAAGAAAGGTTGGCAAGAGAGAGACAGACGAGAGACCAGAGGTGGGGGAGACAGAGACGGGGAAGGAGAGACAGAGACAGAGACAGGGAAGCAGAGATACACAGACAGCCAAACAGAGACAGAAAGAGAGGAAGAGGAAGACAGAGAGAGCCAGAGAAACAGAGAGAGGAAAAGAGAGCACAGAGAGACAGAGACAGAGAGAGAGAGAGAAACAGATGAGAGACCAGAGGTGGGGGAGACAGAGACAGGGAAGGAAAGAGAGACAGAGACAAACAGAGACAGACAGACACTGGCCACAAGTGCTGAGCAGGACCGTTAGGGCTCTGCGCCTGCTGCCCCATGATCCGTCTTCTCAGTTCCCAGGCCCTGTCTGCTGTGATGACCTTGTCCTGGGAGAGTTTGACCTTTGCACCCCTGCTTCTCTTTCCCCCAGGAGGATGGCGGCAGCCACCTTTGCCCCCTGAACCCTCGTGGGCAGGGGGCGAGTCCCAGGCTGTGGGCCAGGATCCTGGCTCTCCCTTGCTCCCCGCCTGATCACGGACAGTCCACGTGCCGTCCCTCCGCTGCTGTGGCCGGGGCCTGCCCTCCTCTGCCTGTCTTTGGCCAGCCCCTGCCCGGACAGCACAGAGCCAGCTTGGGCTGAAGTAGCTTCCTGAGGCATCTCCCCGCACCTGGAAGCCCGTTAGTGGGCAGAGCCCCCACTGAGAGCCCTGGGGACAGTGTGTCCAGGGCCGGCCCTGGTGGGCTTCCTTTGCACACAGCCTTTCAAGGCAGACCTTCGGCTGGGAGCGACTTTGGGGGTCTGAGTTAGAGCTAAATTAACCCCCGAAAATCCCCATAATCAGGAGAGGAAACGCCAGCACCTCGTTGGCACGGGTGACCCGCCTGCAGTTGGCACTTTGGGGGGCGCTGGTCCCCTTCGTGGCACCCTCACAGCTCTGATCATTTAGTGAGCTTCCCCATATCCACAAATAGCAGCCCCCACGGGCACCTTTCCATGGCAGGCCCTTTCCCTATGGGCTCTGGTTGCATTTCTCTTCCCAAGGCCCAGTGGGAGGGAGTCAAGGCAACAAACATATCGTGAGCACCCGCTGCTGCCAGTCAGTGGCCAAGGGCTGGGCCATAAGCAGAAAGGCAGCCCCCAGCCTTGAGGAGCTTCTCTTCTAAGGGGGAAAGCAAAGGAAGCTGAGAAAAAGTGGGCAGAGGAGACCTCCCCTCCCCCAGGGAGAGTCAGAAGTGGGCCCAGAGCCACAAAGCTGGGCTGGAGTCCCGGGAGGAGCCGGCCAGTCAGGACAAGGGAACACGGGGCAGAGCCAACTCCCAGGAGGAAGCGGGGGCTGCCGAGGCCCAGCCAGAGAGCGGGTTGGCTTTCAGTGGGAGCAGAGATTGGTGAGAACCTCAGAGGGCCGATGCAGCCAGTTTAAGCGGGGCAGGAGTAAAACTCACGAAAAATAGTTTTAAGTCTCCCGAGTTTGGCTCCTGTCAGCTCTTTCTCGGAGGTGGAGAGCCTTTTTCCTCCCAAGACCCTTGGGATGGGCTTGTATTGCTGAGAAGAGCCAAAGCTGTCCCTGCGATGCTCTGTGCGGGTCCTCCTGGTTCTGCCGGCTTCCCTTCGTATCCTGCCCATCCAAGGAAGATTTCTTCACTCCCCTCTCAAAGTCAAGAACCAAACTCAAGGATTCCTTGGGGGAATCACCAGTTACAGCCGCGTTATCACTGAACACAAGACAACACCCCAAGGCAAAGGCAGACTCCATTAACTTTTCCCTAACGGGGTCCCCACCTCCTAGCCCAGAGAAGATTTTGGGGGGTTGGGGCAAACATGGTCTCAGCCACATCTCTGCGGAAGAAACTCTCCTAAGAGAGTTTGGGGAACCAGGCTCCTCCCTGATCTTGGTGATCAAGATCTCCAAAATTATCTCCAAATTATCACAAGTCACTTCAATATATACTGAGGTACATACTCAGACCAAGAGCTGTTTAACAGTGATGCCTAAAACCGATAACAAAGCTTGTCAGGCTGGCCACCTCACTAAGGCCAGTGACCCCACTGAGAAGGGGGGAACATGCAGGAAAGGAAGGGTCGGAGAGATGGGAAACATTACAATTGGCTATATTGAGAAAAGTGGGACACCCTTCTCTGACAATTAAGGAACGGCCATTGTTTTGTGGGACTCGCCGGTCTCTTGTATCTTCTTTAGGGGATCAGTACCACCTGTCTTCCTGTCCCCTTGGAAGAGATCATATCTCCCCCTGCATAAGGCCAGAGACTTATCTTTTGGGCATTGGCACCTGCTTAAGCTCTTCTGGACTTGGTGACTGTGAGCCGATGTCCCAAGGGTGAATGTTTCCACACTTTGAGGGAAATTTTCTTAAGAATTGAGAAATGCAGCTTGACAAAATGGGGCAATACTATAGGATAGGGGAAATCATCTTGCTATATTTTATTTTTTTATATTTTATTTTCCCACAATTACATGTCGAAACAATTCTTAAACATTTGTTTGAATTTTGAGTTTGAAATTCTCTTTTTCCCTCCTTTCTTGCCTCCCTGATGTGGCGAGCAATCCAGGATAGGGTCTACAACATGTAATAATGTAAAGCATTTCCACATTTGTCATTTTGTACAAGATGTGAAATTTTAAAAAGAAAGAAAGTGAAAACCCATCATGCTTCAGTCTGTATTCAGACAATATCGGTTCTTCCCCTGGTGGCAGATAGTCTGCTTTATCTTAAGTCCTTTGAGATTCTCTTGGCTCATTGTTTTGCTGGGAACAGCCAAGTCATTTACAGTTCTTCATTGTAGGATGTTGCTGTCGGCTGTGCCCAACTTTCTCCTGTTTCGGTTCCCTTTACTCTGTATCAGTTCACAGAAGTCTTTCCAGGTTGTTCTGAGAGCATCCTGCTTGTCATTTCTTACAGCACAGCAATATTCCATCATCATCATGTACCACGACTTTGTTCGGTCACTCCCCACCTGAAGGGCCTCCCCTCAGTTTCCAATCCTGTGCCATCACAAAAAGAGCCGCTCTCAATATTTTTGTGCATGTGGGTCCTTTTCCTTTTTGGGGTGCCTTTGGGATATAGACCCAGTAGCGGTGTCGCTGAGCCAAAGGGCCTGAACAATATTATGGCAATAGTTCTAAATTACTCTCCAGAATGGTTGAATCAGGTCACAACTCCACCAAAAGGGCATTAATGCCTGTTTTCCCAGATTCCCCTCCAACATTTGCTATTTTCCTTCTTTTGTAATATCAGGCAATCTGCCAGGGGGAAGGTGGAACCTCAGAGTTGCTTAATGTGTGTTTCTCTAATCAGGAGTGAGAATACAACCTCTTGTTAAATGACACAAAATACTTTGATTTCCTCAGTAAGTAGATGGGCAGTCAGCTGGAAAGTAGGTAAGCAGTTAGGCAAATAAGGAGGGAGGAAGGTGAGTAGAGAGGTGATGTTAGAGATACACTCTTGACACTGAAAATCAGATATCAAGGAAAAGTTATTAAAGACGAATTTTAAGGAATCAACGTTTCTGGCCAGAAGCGGGCCCAGGGGCCCTGAGCAGGGAAGCGGCAGAAATTTTGTACCCGCTGGTTTGGCGCAGCCCTCCCCTCAGAGCATGGATTGGTCTGTTCCCGTCTAGGTTACAGTCTTACATGTTTCCCCCTAAATACTATAAATCTGTTCCCCTTCTCGTCATACATCCCATGGTCAAAAATGGCGGAAAACTCCTCCTCGGAGGTATCTTGTTACGTGTTCAGTTAGCCGATTAAGCAGGCCAAGTAGTGATCTGGTCAAGTCCGGTCACTGACCCCGACTAGTTTGGGCCGGATCACCTCGGATCAAGTGTGTGGTGTTCTGAAAACCACAAGAGCCTTTCTGATTGGCTGAATCCACCTGTGCCTTCGAGCCTCCCAATTCCTTGTTTGCTCAAGGCTTCCATTGATCCCCTAATTGTTCCATGGAGTCTTAACCTTCCTTAATTCTCACATTCTGAAAAGCTCTTGGTCCCCGGGACCCGCTGTCCCACAATCCCACCCTGCCTCAAAGCTCGCAACACTCTGGAAGCCCAACTTCTCAGGATTTAGGGAGGGGAGAGAACTAAGAAGGTTGGTAGGTTGGTTGGTTAGTAGGTTGGTAGGTTGATAGGTAAATAGTTTGGTAACTAGGTAGGTTGGTTAATAGCTTGGTAGGCTGGTAAGAAGGTAGGTGGGTAGGGCAAGCACGTGTCTTTGTAGATGAAGGCCCCGAAGTTTTTGCAGCTCGCCAGTGGCTTCAGCTGGGAAGTGCCAGAGCTTGACCAATGGCAGAAAAGTTCGGGGGGGGGGGGGAGAAACCTTCATTCTTCAGTGCCCCTTTTTCCAAAAGTTGACTGGATGAGGCTGAGGAAGAGAAGGTTCCTTAGGAGCTGGAATTACTTCAGCAGATGAAAATCCCTTTGCTTCTGAGCGCCTTGGCAGGAGTGGTCCCGGGGACTCGGGGGTTTTAGGGAAATGACTCAGCGAGGGTGTGCGGAGCTGCAGCCCAACTGACTGAAACCAGCTGTTGCCCGCCGTGAACCCTCGCTGGGGCCAGAAGATGCCGTGAGCTACCGAGCGCAGCACAGAAAGGCCTTGGGATTTCCAAGGCTGAGGGGGCCTTGGCTGAATCAAATGCCTCTCTCCGAACAGAAAAACACTCGGGCTAAAATAATCTCAATTGATAAACAGTGTTTCTGGCAGAGGACAGACTTTTCCTTCCCCCAGATTTCTGATGCAATTGCAGGATCTGAGATGCACCAAAGCCAGACCCAGAATTCCTGGGAAGGACTCATCAAGCCTCCTGGGAGGGTCTGGAGGAAGGGGAGCCGGGAGCCACTGAGGCAGCTCCTTCTCCCTCTGGACAGCTCTGGTTGTTAGACTCTCTCTGCCCTCAATCTCCTCTCCGGACCCTCCCCCCCCACCTCTGGCCGAACCTTTAGGGCCAAGCAGAGCCAGGCTAAAGTGTTTCCTACGTGATGGGCCTTCAGATTCTCCCCCAGGGCAAACTTCCCCAGTTCTTCTGCCTGGTCCCCATGACCTGAACTCAGGACCCGTCTCCATCCCCGCTGCCCCCACTACCCACGTTACTGCTTCCTTCCCTGGGCTACTTCCGGGGTGGGAATCTTACCCAGTGTTCCCACCAGAAGGATCCAGATGAAGGTGGAGGCCCCTGGGAACGGTGTAAACTTCTGTATACACACATTTTGGCCTCTGGTGGTTGTTCCCATCCAAGATCCTGGTTGTTTTCCCATCAGTAAATGGTAGCAGGACTCAGTTGAGTCCGACATGCATTTATTAAGCACCTGTTCTGCTCAGTGCTCGGTATGGGCGACCTCCTGGGGGGCCAAGGATAAGAGGCCAGACTGAAAGTGAAGAGATGTGGGAGGGGCTTTTAGCGGGAAGAGGAGAGCAGGGGGGACAGGGGGGAGGAGGGGAGGGGAATGGGGGGAGCCAGGCCGGGGGAAGGGCCGGAGACTTTGGTATCTCTTAGCCAAGGGCAGCCAGCCTTCGTCCTAGTGCCGAGTCCTTGTGCCAACTGGCTGGGAATTTCCAGGCATAAACACCCGGCAGCTGGGGGAGGCTGCATCGTTCCGGCAAGATGTTGCACAAGGGCTGCGGGTGCTGTGCTCCCCAACGGAGTGCTCCCCCCTCCCCCACACAGTTGTGGGGCTGTGCCAGGCTCTCCCACGGAGACCGTGGCCCTGAAAGCTCATAATCTGGTGAGGAGCCTCCTGGCCAATGACACCCTTCCTGTGGCAGGTCAAAGTTTGAGCCCGGCCCTGGGAGGAAATGGGGTGGGCACCTCTGGCCTTTGTCAGACAGGGAGGCAAAGTTCAGAGAGAGCGGGCTCTCCCACGTGGCTGGTCCGGGCTGGGGGGGGGGGGTCCCAGGAAGTGGCTTGGCTGGTGGTCAGCGTTCCAAGCTGTTGCTGAAGGCCCATCATTTATTAAGCCCCTACTGTGTGCCAGCTCCGTGCCAGGTGCTGGGGATACAAACACAAGGACTAGGGACGAGATGGGAGCAGTTAAAGAAAAGGCAGCTCAGCTTCTGGGAAAAGGGAGAAAATCCCTGGCAAGAGTCACGCTCCCCTTCCTCCTGAGCTCCTACCGGGGCTCGGGCACCGCGGGTTGTTCTGCTCAGCACAGCCCGGGATTTCTGCTGTTTCTGTGGTTTCTCTCGGGCTGTTTGTGTGTCTGTTTGTACTGTGATAGTTGTGGGTTTGTGTGTGTGTGTGTGTGTGCGAGGGACCATGGCAGAGACCCCACCGAGGCCAGCCCCCCTTCTGGGGAAGCCCCTCGCCCACCTGCCCTGCCCACACTTTCCAGCATCGGACCAGGGGCAGCTCAAACTCAGGGCCCCTAAAGTTGCCTCAGTTGCTTCCTCCCGCCCCCCCCCCACCCCCAGACTCTGGGCGCCACAGGCTGCCGAGGCTAACCCTTCCTCCCCCTGGCTGCAGGGCGGGGACTCCACCCCCTGCGCCACAAGCCGCCCCTGACCCTTGCAGCTGCTGTCCTGTGTTCCAGAGCTTTTTCTTCTTCAGGCCCCACACCCCCAGCTCCTGCCAGGGATCCGTTCGTGGGACGGTCTCTCAGCACCTGGAGCTCCAGCTGGGGCCGGGCCCGGATAAAGTGTCCCTCACGTTTCATCCCCAGCCCTCACCCATCAGCACCCAGAAGCGCCTAATTAATGCTGCCTTGGATCATCTCCCAGTGTGTTATCCATCCCTCATAGTCCTGCCCCTGCCAGCTGCAGACTTGGCAAACCCGCCGAGAGGCCTTTATCAAACTCCCAGCCCGGGGTAGCTGCAGGGGGATCAGAGGGTGGGCCGAGAACACTGAATCCGGCCCCCTCAAGGAGCCCAGGGGAGCGCTGAGCCACGGTCCCTGTCCAAGCCATGGTCCCTGTCCGAGCCACGGCCTTCCTGCCCCCTTGTTCCGGTCCCACTCTGTGCCTTGGAGTCCCCCCGAACCTCTGGCTCTTCTTCCGCCTGCTGTCCACTCCATCAGAACGCCGGGACTTTTGCTGCCGCAGTCTCTGACGGGCTCCTTTCCCCTCCCGCAGCCTCCGTGGGAGGCCCCGCCCTCTCTGCTCTCCCCTGGGCCATGGCTCTGGATCGCCAGGGACCCCCAGGGCTGCGATCCAGGGTGTCAGAGATACTGCCGGGAGTCCAGCCCGCCTCTCACAGTGCCTGTCTCTCTGTCTCTCCCTCCTCCCTCTGCCCTCCGCCCTGCCCACCCCCACCCCACCCCCCCTGTCCTCGCCAGGCCCCCACGCTGAGGTGTCCTTTCTGCAGATGCTGGGGAGCCTCGTGCTGGCCGGGGCCCTGCTGCTGCTGCTGCTGGCCTGGAGAAACCGGGACCTGCTGGTCCTGCTCTGGCACGACCGCGTCGCCCTGTGTGTCGCCAACTTCTTCTCGGGCATGAGCAAGGAGGAGAGGATCCTGAACTGGGTCAAGCAGCGGGCGACTGCGGGCGACCCCGAGAGCGTGCTGGGTGCCATCGACCAGTACTGCTACCAGAAGGAGTGGGCCATGAACGTGGGCGATACCAAAGGTGAGTGCCCGGGAGGGGGCTCGCCGGGAGACCCGCTTGGGCTGGCTGGAGCCGGCTCCCCACCGGGGCTCGGAGAGCCCCCATCCTTGGCCTGGAGGTGACCGGTCAAAGGCTCGGGGCGGGACCGTGCCAGTCTGCGCTCAGCCCCTGCCCGCGCTCAGCCCCTGCCCCACGCTCTGCCCCCGCCTTGGGGTCTTGGTCTCTGGCTGGCCCGGGCCGGAGGGGCCTTGTACCCTCTGCCCCTTCCCCAGCACCCGGAAGGCTGGTCCTGGGGCTCCCCCCACTGCCAGCAGGGCCTGGGGCCCTTGCCCCCCCCCCAGGGACAGATCATGCAGGTGGGTGTGGTGAGCGCCAGAACCCGAGCTCCCTGGGCAGGGCCCGACGGGTGCAAACACTGATAAGGTGGTGAAGGGGATCACAGAGCATTGGCTCAGGAAGGGACTAGAGTCTAGAACAGAGCTCGTCTGGGCTGGGAGAGGCCTTAGAACGGGGGATGTGGGGGAACCCTAGAACAGAGAATGTCACCACTGACGTGCCAGGGAACACCTGCCGAGCGCCCAGCACCCCTAAGTTCATGAGAATTAGCAGGATTCTGCCCCTTTCCCAGATGAGGGAGGGGAGGCCCGGAGCGGCCACACGACCACAGGAGCCAGGGTACGACCAATGGAGCCTCGAGCACCACGGTGACTGAGACCACCAAGACTGGGGGTGCATTTGAACCCAGGGCCTGCCCTCCGATTTCATGCTGCTCTTTCTCCCTCACTTGGGTTGGCCCAAGTTCTCTGGTCTAGAAGTCCTGGGCTTTCTGGGGGAGATGTGGGGGGGCGGGGCTCACTACCCCTCGGGGAAGAGTTGGCAGGTCCCCCCTGATAGGCAGAGTCACTGCTGTCCCCTCCTTAGGCCCTGGCTGACTTCCCCCCTCCTTTGCCCTCAGGGCTGATCGTGGACAAGGTGGTGGAGGAAGTGAAGCCCAAGGTCCTGCTGGAGCTGGGAACCTACTGCGGCTACTCGGCCGTGAGGATGGGCCGCCTGCTGCCCCCCGGCGGGCACCTCTTCACCATCGAGTTCAATGAGAGCTTCGCGGCCATCGCCCAGCAGATCATCCAGCTGGCCGGCCTGCAAGAGAAGGTACAGCCCGGGCACGGAAGGGAAGGAGCCCCGCACGGGAAGCCTCGGTTTTCTCATCTGTGAAATGGGTGGGCCAGACTGAAGTGAGGAGATGTAGCTGGGGTCTGTGGCTAGATTTCAGGGACTCCTTGAACTTGGATTACCAAAAAAATCCATCTTTACTTTCACAAACTTCTAACTAAAATTTAGCATCTTCCCTAATTATTTAAAACCGTTCTTTGGAGAAGGGGTCCAAGGTCCTTCCCACCCCACACCTCCCGGCTGCAAACCCAGGTAAGAGCTTCTGCTCTGGAGAAACGGCAGGAGTCTCCATGGGGTGCCACAGGGCCTCCTTCCCGGCGGCTCAGGGTGTTTGGGTCGTGCCCTCCCAGGGGCCGGCACTTGGGAAGTGGGGGCACTTGGCAACTCCATGAACCAGGCTCACCCAGCTAGGGTCTTTGATTGGCAAAGCTCGAACCCACAGCTTTTGTCGTTCAGTCATTTTGAACTCTTTGTGACCCATTTTGGAGTTTTCTTCGCAGAAATACTGGAGCGCTTGGGTATTTCCTTCTCCACCGTGTCCCCGTTTTATAGATGGGGACTTGAGGCAACTTGGTAGGAAGGGTTTGAGACTGGATTTGAACACAGGTCTCTCTGATTCTCCACTGTACCACCGGCTTCTTAGGATTTCAGAGTTCGGAGGGACTTTAGAACATGGAACATCAGAGCTGGAAGAGACCTCAGAGATCAATCAGCCAATCCTTTTTTTAACATAGGGAGAAACTGAGGTCAGCAACAGGCCTTTGTTAAGCTCTGCCTAAGTGGTAGGCCCTGGAGATACAAAGATGGGTCAGAGATAATCTGTCCCTGCCTTCAAGGAGGCCCCCTATAGTGGGAGAGACAGCACACACACACACACACACACACACACACACACACACACAAAATGTACAATCAAACTGTCTTTTGACTTTATTTTATGTCTGATGACATCTCAGGAAGTCATTAGGTTCCACTTGGCCAATTCTAATTTTTAAGGAATTCTTGTCTTCAGTTAGCTTGTGTAGCTCTTTTTCATTTGGCCGGTTCTGATTTTTAAGGAGTTCTTTGCATCAGTGAGGTTCTGTACCTCTTTTTCCAGTTGGCCAGTTCTTTTTTTTAAGGTATACTTTTCTTCAATATTTTTATGTCTCTTTTTCCAAACTATTAACTGTCTTTTCATAATTTTCTTTCTTCACATTCATTTCTTTACCTAATTTTTCTTCTACTGCTCTTATTGACTTTTGAAATTCATTTTTTTTTTTAGCTCTTCCAGGAATTCTTGTTGGATTTGTATCAGATTTACATTTTTCTTTGAGACCTTCATTTGTACTGTTTTGATTTCATTGTCTTCTGAATTTGTGTGTTGATCTTTTCCTGGTACCTTAGTAGTTAGTTTTTTTTTTGTTGTTGTTGTTTTTTTAATGATCAGGTTATTGTTTGCTCATTTTTCATTCCTATTTTTTAGAAATTTACTTAGTGAACTAAATAAAAACTAAGAAAAAAAAAAGAAAAGGAAAATAAACAAAACAAAACAAAAGTGTCATTTTCCCAGAAGAATATCAGGATTCAAAATAACAGTAAATTTCTATTTCAAGAAAGCAAATATTAGAAAAAATTATATTCATGAATACCCATCTTTTCTTTGCTTCATTGTAGGTTATTCTTTTTTTCTCTTCTGCTCGCTTCTTACTTTGCTCTTTTTTTCCCCTTTCCTATCCCTCCTCCCTCAAGAAGGCTACAATTAAGCACAGATATATATGTGTGTGTGTGTGTGTGTATGTATGTACATATACACATATTCACAGACTCACACACATATACATGTATCTATATGCATACATACCCACATATATTCAGACATATATATATATATATACATTTACTCAGATGTAAACTTGCATCTATAACAACATTAATATGGCTGACATATAATGTAGATTCCTCCCTTGATTAAATCTTTGAGTTGGATTTGTCTGAGATCAGTGATTACTAACCCTACTTCTTTTTCTAATAAATTCTACTCCAATCCTCCTTGGAGAGTGTCTGTATATCTCTTATTTCCTATCCCTCTTAATTCTTCTATTTAATTCTGTTCCTTAACTTGCTTTGCTATTACTTAACCTTCCCCTCATGGAATCCTTCCTTACTCTCCACACCCTTCTATACCCCACCTTGCTTTATTCCCTCCAATTTTATTTCTTTATAGATTTTGGAAAGTGCTCTCCCCTTCGTGGTGTGTATGTATGTATGTATATATATGTATATATATATATATATATATATATATATACATATGTAGTGTTCCCCACTTAACTTATTCCCGATGTGAGCAGTTTTCACAACTACGGCCCTCCTCCCCACTCTGATACCTTTGTACCGGTTCTTCCTCTGTACCTCATTTGTATAACATAATTACTATTTTTATATATTTATATACTTTCCTAGATAGTATTGCTTTTTAAAAGCACCATATTGTTGAGGTGTGAGAAGACCCTAACAGCGATGGGGTCCCCGGGTTTTTGCGAAAGAATTCACAGTCTGATCTGCAGGCGAGGTTTGGGGCAAAAAAATGGGCTATTACACTGAGAAACATCTTCCCCAAGGGCCAGTTCCAGATAGGAATTAGCAAAGGTTTGGGGTACAGAGTCGTTTTTTATTAGCCTTCTATGGTTTGGGGCTAGGGAGCAATTACAGGCTAATTTTCAACTCATTAAAGGGTGATGATTGTTTCTGAGACCAAGGTGATTCACAGATTAATTGGAGGTGGGCAAGATTCCAGTGACAAGCCAGGTAGCTTTCCCAAGGGAGATTCAGGTGGGTGGGAATCATTTTTAGGGATTTCCCCAGGCCAGGCGGTCCACTGTCCACAAAGATCAGGGGGACATAGAATCCCATTACACCAATTTTATACTCAACTCTGCCCCAATCTTTCTTTTGAGCTACCCAGCTACTGATGTTCATTTCCAAGCACGACACATAATGTGACATAGTTCTCTTTTATTGTCCTGACTCAGTTTCCCTAATTGTCCGGCCTCGGTTTCCCTGAATTGTTCTGCCTCCGTTCCTAATTGTTCTGTTCAATCCTGCAACACCACCCTTCCCTCTTAATCATCAGAATGTTTGATAGCATACAGATCTTTTATCCGAGAATATGAGGGGCCCTATCCCCATTATGTCATCTCTCTTGTTACTCTATAAAAGAATCTTTGTATCTCACATTCTGTGCTGAATTCTTGGAGATGATAGTTTCATTCAGCCCTGGCACCAAGCCATGGATCCATTTGGTCCCAGTAAATCTCCCCCTTTCAAATAAAACATTAAAAATTCTCTAATCTCTATCTTGCCTCAGTTTTTCCGGCAATAAATGAATTGTCCATATTGAGTTCCTTGAAGTTAATCTTTGATTGGGGTCTTATGTGTTAAAATTTCTGGGTTTAGTTGAAACAAAATCCTGAAAATCTGCAAGTTTGTTGAATGTCTATTTTTTTTCCATTCGATATTACAGATAATTTTGCTGATATGACATTTTTTACTACCGGCCTAGTTCTTTTAATTATTGGAATATATCACTCTAGGACTTGCAGTCTTTTATTGTGGCTACAACTAAGTCCTGTACAATTCTAATTGTAGCTCCAGCAGATTTGAATTTTTTTATTTGTTTCTTGTAAAATGTTCTCTTTGATCTGAGGATTCTGAAATTTGACAATAATATTCCTGTGTGTTTTCCACAAAGGATCTCTTCGCGTTAGTCGTTGGTAGATTTTTTCTATTTCTACCTTCCCCTCCTGTTCTATCACTCCAGGACAAGTTTCTCTGATTATTTTGTGCATTATTATGTCAAGCTTCCTTTTTTTGGTCACAACTTTCAGGTACCCCAATTATTCTTATGTTTTTTCTTCTTGATCTGTTCTCCAGATCTGTTGTTTTTATAAAATGTTTCACATTCTCTTCTATTTTTTCATTTTTTATATTCTGTTTTGTTATTTCTTGGTCTCTCGTGGCTTCACTGGCTTCTCCATGCCCAATTCTAATTTTCAAAGAGTTATTTCCATTCTTCAGACTCTGTATCTCCTTTTCAAGTTGGCTAATTCTTTCCCATGATCATAGATCATGTTTTTCTTGGATAGTTTTTATTTTTATATTTTTAGTTTTTCTCAACCTCTCACTTGAGTTTGAAATTCTTTTTTGAGTTTTTCTATAAATTCTCTCTGGGCTGGGAGCCATTTAATGTTTCTCTTTAGGGCAAAAGAAGTTTTTTTTTTTTTTTTTTTTTTTTTTTAACTTCAATAACCTCTGAAAATGAACCCTGATCTTCCCCATTTCCATAGTAAGTTTCCACGTTTGGGTCCTTCCTTCTTTGCCAGTTCATTTTTTAATGAGAAGTATTAGTGGAAGCAGCTCTAACCCTGGGCAGGGGGCAGGGGGCCTCCAGTTTTGCCTCTTCTTTCTCTGACCCGGAGCTCCGCTCCTGCGAGAGCTGGCAGCCAGCAGCCTCCCCGCTGCTGTTTCTGCATTCCCGGGGTGCTGGTTCCTTCCCTACTGGGCCGTGTGCCTGCAGCATAGCTGGGCCTGGCGTTCTGGTCAGCCGAGGCTCCCCCGATCATCCCGGACCCGGACCCTGACCCCGACCCCGACCCCAACTCCACTGGCGGTCTGGGAGGTGGAAGTTTCTGCGGTTCCTGCAGAGGCTCCCGCCCCTCCCAGCTCACCCCGGGCTCCCCTTGGTGGTTCTGAGGAGCCAGCCTGGCCGTGTTGCCCGTCAGATAGGTCGGTGCCCAGCTGGGAGTCTGGCCTTCTCGGGTTCTGTCAGAAGGAGCCCGGTTCTGCCCCGGTTCTAGATTTTTCACCAGCCTGTGTTTGCCCTGAGGCACAAATTTGTTCTGTTTGCCGGGGAAACCTGGAGAGCTTGAAGTTTACTGACTGGCTCTGCCATCTTCCCAGAATCCTCCCTCGATCCTAGTTTCTAATTTATTTTGAGCTTTTGGTTAAATTTGGGCTGTTTCCATGTGAGGAGGTAACGGGGTGGGGCACTGCCCCCAACTTCAGCTTTTTGGAGATTCTGTTTTCTGAACCAGTCCTGGAGGTGCTTCCGAGGTGGTGGGAGAGTCATCACCCCTGGTCTGCTCTCTGGTCCTTTCCCTGGAGGGGATCCCGCTCCCTTGGATCGTGGCAGGGCCCCTGCTTCCTCTTCACCCTTGACCTGTGATCCCCAAGAGGGCATGGACCTGGGGCTGCCAAGGGTGGTCTGGTCCTTTGTCCAGGCTCACACGGGGGTCCCCGGATTGTCAGACCTCCCCATCGTCGCTGGCCTGAGCATTCCCCAAACTGCTTCTGTTTCCCCCACGGGGGTCCCCTCTGATGCTCCGTCTGGTCTCCTCCATGTGCAAGATCTCTCTTCCTGACCTCCTGAGTTGTGGGGGAAAATTCTCTCTTCCCGACCTTTTGTTGGCTTTGCCCCCGCAAAGATCCATCCGAGGCAGGATTTTGGAGTTGTTTAAAGGGAATGTTGGGAAAACTCAGCTGAGTACTTCCCCTACTCCGCCATCTTGGCTGTACCTGCCCCCTCCCCTATAGTCTCCCTAGTCAAGCACTCAATGGATAAACTAGAACTAATCATAGAGGGAAGTCTGGGAAAGGCAAAGGGACCCACCCCAGGCCCCAGGGCAGAGAGAGGCAGAGACAGGATTGGAACTCAGACCCGCTGGCTGCTGGGCCAGAGTCCAAACCCCTCTCTTCCCCCCTCTCAGAAGAGTCCTGCCCGGTCCCCAGCAGAGCCTTTTCTCCCCTGGGCTGGGAGTCACCCTCTTTCCAGAGAAGTCCACCTGGGATGAATAATGTGGCTCGGGAAGTCCGGGCCCAAGCCCCAGGCCCCTTCTTGGCTGGCTTTGCCACCCAAGACGACCCTGCCCCAGGCCTTAGTTTCCGTCTCTGTAAAATGAGGGGGTTGGGCCAAATGACCCCCAGCTCCTTTGTAGCCGTAAAGGGAGGACCCTCTGCCTTCTGCACACAAGGACTAACAAACAATAAATGTGTCTCCGTGTGCAGATTTCCATCCTGAAAGGGCCCACAGAGGAAATCATCCCCCAGCTCAAAAAGAAGTACGAGATCAATACGGTCGATATGGTCTTCCTGGACCACTGGAAGGACCGTTACCTTCCGGACACCAGGCTGCTGGAGGTGAGTGCGAAAGATGGCAGGGGCGTTACTGATTGTGGCTGCTGAGAAGCTTCTGGGGAGATCCCGCAGAGAGTTCCGCAGCAGGATTCATGCCCCGTGGTGGTCCCGGGCAGGGCTGGAGCAGGGGGCCGGCCGCTCCCCTCCTGATGCCTCCTCCAGGGCTTTCCCACCTGAAAATAACCTGGCGCTTACTCGGAGTAGATTTACATTTTCATTTCTGCACACGGGGGCCCCCAATAAAATGGGAGCTCTCAGGCTCCGTAATCTCTGCCTTGGTCGCTCTGGCACCCGCGCAGGGCTTGGCTCTCCAGGCGCCCGTTGCTTGCTGGTGGGAACACCCCCGAATTTGCGTCAGACTATTCAACGGTCTTTTCTATTTTCTATTTCCTTTCAATGGCCTGCAAGAGCCGGATCATTTAGGCTGATCTCTGGTCACAGAAAGCCTGAGGTCCGCATGGATGGTCTTTCCATATGCTGTAAATTTTATTATAAAAATTATATATTTGTGTGTATATATATAATTATATATATAGTGTATGTATATAAATTATTTATGTGTGTGCATAGAATTATATGTTTATATATGTATATATATTATATATGCATATGTAGATTATATATTACATATACATATATAGGCGTCCACAGAGAAAACTCTTTTCTATTGAAAATACCCCCGACATAGTGAGGTCGAGGATACCTGCTATATGAAACATGGCGTTTTTCAGGGACGTTTGAGCTCATTCTCCTTCTGCCGTTGAGTCTTTCCCGAATAATCAGTAACTGAACATCCCCGGCCCCGGTGACCAGCACATTAAGCAGTTCCTTTATTTCATAAGAGCTTTTTCTTTAATTGTTTGTTTTATTAGAGCTTTTTACTGCCAGAGCATCTGCGGGTCATTTTTCACCCTTGACCCTTGCAAAGCTTTGTTCCAGATTTCCCCTCCCCACCCCCCCAGCCGGCAGGTCGTCCCATCCATGTTTCAGAAGCTCTCTCTCCAGGGAGCTTAAAATAAAACTTGTTCTCTCCGAGCACACAATTATTCACGTGCTTCGAGGACAGAGCCCGATCGAAGGCAGGAAGGCCCGTCATACCCAGCAGGAGCCGAGGCAGTGATGGCGGCCCCGGGGATGATGGCGCCTCTCGGGTCTGGGGGCTTCCAGAGCGAACCACCCCCCATGGGCGCCTGGGGAGCCCCGACGGTCTGGGCCAGGGACGCAGGGAATGGTGACATCGGCCGCAGTAATAGCTCTTGTCCCTGCAGAGCCTGGAAAGGCCCCAGGGGAGGGGTCGGAGCAGGACTCTTCCTCCTTATGGGAAAGGGAGATGTGGGGACCCAGCCTCCCCCCCGCCCCCCCGCCCCAGGCCCCTCCTGGTTACTGAACACCTGCGGGGGAGGGGAGAGATCAGCCGCATTTAGTGCCCAGAAACCTTTGCCTGGATTTTATTTTCAGAGGACAAACTTTTAAAAAGAACGAGGAAAAAGCTCGGTGCGCAGCCCCCACCCTGAAGGGCGCCCACCTGGCGGGTCACCCGATCCGCCCGCAGGTGCCGCCCTGGCCGCCTTCCTGCCTCTCCCGCCTCGGCCACTTAGCTAGAGGTGACCTTGAGCAGGGCCGAGGGCCTCTGGAGAAGGATTTAAAAAGCCGAGCAAACAGTTCTGGGGACCCTCCCAAAGTTTGTGCCTGGGAAGCCCCGGCTGAGCTGCTGGGAAAGGGGCCGGTGGGGAGGGGCCCGGGGTCGCTGGGAGAGTAAGTGGGACCCTGGTCTCGGCCCATGGGGAAAGCGCCCCTCGCCGTAGCCGTGGGGAGTAGATCAATCAACGGGCATTTATTAAGTGCTTTCTGTGTACCAGGTTCCCCGGCCAATACAAACCTAAGCAGAAAGAAGGTGCCGGCCTCCAGGAGGCCCCGTTCTAAAGTCAGCCTGGGGAAGGGAAGGAAGGCCCGGGGCCGGGCCGGGAGGCAATGGCTGGGAAGCTAATCTGGCAGGATCTGAAGGAGGCAGCTGAGGGCGGGGCCTGGAGGCCGAGGGACCCTGGGCCTGCTCCTGGGCCGGCCGGATCCTCCTCCAGAAAAGGAGCTAGGAATAGCCCCGGCCTCCAGAACTGTGTAAGGGTCGGAGGAGTGACTTGGGAAGGGGCTTCGGGAACCTTGGAGTGCCACCGGCAGGTTGGCGGTGGGGGAATGTCTCTGTGTGCGTGTGTGCTTACGTGTCTGTGGGTACGCGTGCAGTGAGTAGTATGTATGTAGCGTGTGCAAGTGTCTGTGTTGTGTGTGGGGGTGTGTGCAGCCCCCCAGAATCCCCCCGGCCCTACCAGCCCCCACTCAGCAGACTCCAGGCTACCATAAGAAATGTCTGAGCTCCCTTTCTCCCTTCATTTTGACGCTTTGCCGCATCTCCGGCAAACAGGCCGGGGGGACGTTTTGGGTGGGGCTCTCACATGGGCCGTTCCCTGGGAGGGAGGAAAGGGGAGGGGGCTGGGGGGGGGCAGAAACATTGACTGATGCAGGGGCCCCTAAACAGGGACAGCCCCTCCCCCCCAGAAGTAACTCAAAGCAGAGCGCCCCAAACCTGGGCCCTGTGGGCGGCGGGTATTCTGCTCTGGGCCCGAGCCTCCGCCAGTCGGCGGCATCTGTCTTTCTGGCCCTGGCAGAGACACGGGCAGCGCGCGCCAGATGGACAGGGGCAGGAGCTGCCCGGGCCAGAGGGAGAGCCCCCCCCCAGCCGCCCTGGTACCCTCAGGCTGGTGAGGTGGGCATCAAACACTATTACATATGTCAACGTTTCAGCCTTTTTTAAATTGTCTAGTCCATACCCTCAGCCCCACCCGCACCCAACAAGGCAAAACAGACCCGTTTGGGACCCCAGCCGGGCCCAGCCCAGCGGCCTTCTGGGCCCTGTGTCCGGCAGCTTCCGGGGGGGAGGGGGCGGAAGCCGCTCATTGTGGGCCTGGGACCGGGGAGCACAATCCCCAAGGCCTTGTTTCTTCTAGTTATTTTCTGGTCCCACGTTGCATTCTGGGTTGTCTCCTCCCTCCCAACCTTATCCAGCATGTACTGGAGGCTGGAGGCGAGAGGCTTCCCAACAGTTCCAGACGGGGCTGGGGAGAATAGGGAGCCCCGGGGGTTCATAGGAGAGCAGAGGAGGATTGGAGGATCTGCAGCTCCCGGCCTGGGAATTCCCCCCACCAATGCAGGGCCGCCTCGGGAGGAGCCTCAGTCTCGAATTCAAGTTTTCATGACACTAAAACCCAACCCGAGGCCTGGGGAACGCGGAACAAAATAAAACTACCATAAACCAGCTTCTATTGTGCCTTAACCCGCAGCCCTGGGGCCCTCGTGCAGGGATGATGGCCCCGGGTCCGACTGACTCCGCTGAGCTAGACCATGGGCCTGTCTGCGCCCACTTTGCAGAGGAAGAAACCGAGGCTGTGGGTCCCCCCGCTCCCACCTGGCTCAGCCACACCGGGCCTGGAGTCGAATCCTGGCGCCACCACAGTGGGTGGGACCTTGGGCTACGTGCCCTTGGGTGCCTTCCCGGCCCCCGAGGCTGCTGCGCTCTCCCCTCACCCCATTCTGGGCACTCACACCGCTGCACTTGGAGCCGCATTCGAACTCGGGTTTTCCTGAGGCTCCATGCCCAGTGCTCACCCCCCTGGGCCACTGAGCTGCCCCCACAAAGAGGAGGGAGCGGAGGCTCTTGGACAGCCAGGAGCCCCCAGCCCCAGCCAGGCCCCCGTGGGGGGGCCCCGACAGCTCAGTCCTGGGCCCTAGTGACTTTGGGGGGCTCCCTGCCCCAGTGGCTATTCCTCTGTGGTCCCATGTGCCTCCTAGGGAGGGCAGCAGAAGAGGAGGTGAGTCTCAGGCCCCCCACCCTGGTCCACCACGGCTGGCTTGGGGCGCGCCTCCTGGCCCCGCCTCCTTGGGCCTCTCAGTCCCCAAAGAGGGCAACATTCCCAGAATCCCACTGTCCCAGGGCCCTCAGAGGGCGGCTGGCTGTTCAATGGGCAGCTCTGAGGCCCAGGGGGACGGGGTGGCTCCCATGGGCCCCAGGGCAGCTGCCACTGCCCATGAGCCCCCAGGGGCTGCCTCCCTTCTCCCACAATTGGCTGGAGTCGGGGCTTTCAGGGAGGGCGCTTCCTGGGGGAGCGGGCTCGACAGCTGGGAAAGACAGCCCCACAGTCTGGGGGACACAGCCTCTTGCTCTGAGCCCCCACAGGGGGAGGTCCATCTCCTCATTTCTCTGAAAGTCTCCAAAGCTGTGGGGGGTTCCCCGCAGCCCCTTCGGGATTCCCGCCCTGGCGGAGCCTCTTAGACCTTGAGCAGGCGTTAGGTCCGGGCGCAGGCCGGGTGGGGAGAGGCGGGGGGAGGTGGGCCTGGCTCTGTGGCTCTGACCCCTGACCTCTGCCCTTGCAGGAGAGCGGCCTGCTTCGGAAGGGCTCGGTGCTCCTGGCCGACAACGTCATCCTCCCCGGGGCGCCCGAATTTCTCCAGTACATCCGGAACCACAAAGGCTTTGAGTGCACCCACTACCCCTCCATGCTGGAGTACCTGCCCATGAAGGACGGATTGGAGAAGGCCGTGTTCCTGGGCTGAAGGAGGGGCCGTCTGGGGCAGGGGGAGGACCCCCCCCCACCTCTGACCTAATGGGGCCCCTGGGGCCTCAGGAGCCTTTTCTATTTTCTTCAAGTAAATAATGCTCCGACCCCCTTGGAAGGCTGTTGTAATGTTGTTTTCCAGAGTTTCTGAGCTCTGTGGGATCCAGGCCTGGGGCTCTCATGTGAGCCTGCGGGGCCCCTGGGGCCGGGTGGGCAGCCCTGGATCGGGCTGTGGAGGCCGGGCAGGGCAAGGACGCATCAGGCACCGAGGTCCCCGCAAACCCTTGGCTCAATGGAGCATCTCTGCCCTGAAGCCTTCCCTGCTTGCCCAGTCTCAGAGCTCCCAGGAGGCCCCGGGGCCCCCATTCAAGGCTCCCCCAGCAGCCCCATCCTGGGGAGGGGGGGGGGCTGCAGCCTCTTCTTCCTTTTGGGGAAACTGAGGTTGCGGGACCGCCAGAGGCCGCCCAGGCTTTCCTGCAGTCAGGATTTGAATTCCATCCCGGGTTCTGGGTTTTTCCCCGGCTGTGGGACTGGCACCCAGGGCCCCGTTCCTTGCAGAGCAGCCTCCGAAACGCCGGCAATCTGCCTTTGGTTCTTAGTCTGCTCTTGGGCCTGGGCTGGTGCTGCCCAGAGGCCTCTGAGGTCACCCCGGCCCAGAGCTGCTGCCCTGGGACTTCCCACTGGGACTCCCCGGGCTGAGGGCCCTCCCCTGCCCCCACCCCAGCCCTTCCCCCTTCTCTGGCCCAGCCTTTGCTCCTGTCTCCCATGGGCTGCAGGACAGGTATCCCTCCGTCTGCCACCACCAGAGGGCGCTCCAACCTCAGACTCAGACCACGGAGCTGGCCGGGCTCGGTCTCCATGCCTGCATCTCCCAGCGCTCTGACTTAACTGCGCTTCTGTGGAGCCCTCGGGATGGGGAAGGAAAGAGGGAGGAGAGAGACAGCTAGTGAGATGGAGAACTTTCCACTCAAGGCTGAAGGGATTTGCTTGAGAGAAAAGACCCGAATCTTCCTTTTTCCAAAGCTGGCTCAATGTACTGTGAAAGGGGAAAAAACGAATGAAAAAAAAAACCATTTATTGAGCACTTACTGTATGCCAGTGTTGAGCTGCGCCCTGTGGAGAAGGGAGCTGATTTCTGAATTTGGAAAAAAAGGAATAAAAAAGTCGTGGCCTTCCCTGAGCTAAGACCAGGGGCCGACTGGAGAGGAGGAAATGTGGCTCAGGGAGGGCTTTTCCTGCACCATTCCGCGCCACAGCAGCTCCCGATTATATTATTAGGAATACTGATGGTCCCCAAACCTCAGTGTCTGCAGAGCCCTCTGCTCACCTGAGAGAGAATCACCTCTGCCTCCACCAGTCCCAGCCTCCACTTGAATAGCTCCCGTGATGGGGAGGTCACTACCTCCCAAGGCAGCCTGTCGCAGTCCCAGCTCCGATCTTACACCCCTAAGTCTGCCTCTGCAATACAGACCCCCAGCTCCCCTTCCTGCCTCTGGGTGGCAAAAGGGGCTACGAGGGGGGGGGATGGTGGGCCTTGGCCCTTTCCCAGTGCAGAGATCCCAGGAAGAGCTCACAGTGAGAGACAGGGCCTGCAGGGGTAGAGAGGATCCACAGGGAGCTGACCGCTGATGGGGTGGGAAGGCCCCAGGAACAGAGAGGGGTCTCCAGGGCGAGACGGCGCATACAGCTTGGAGAGGGACGAGGACCCTTCGCTTCCGTGCCCACTTCTCCCTCAAACCTTCTCGCAGCCAAGGGATAGACCCAAGTTCCTTCAACAGAGGCGGCCTGACCCGCTTTCCAGGCCGTCCTTCCTCTTGCTCATCCCCAGATGTCATCGATCGTCTGTGAAATGGAGGAAGGATAAAACTTTGACTCTCTGACTCCCAGGCTGCTGTGAGGAGAGGTCTTTGTCAACCTGAAATGCTATAAAATACCAACAGTTGCCCTTCATTAGCATAAGATGCATTTGGGCAGTGCCCAGTCCGAGTACTTCTTCAAAATGAAATTCTAACACCTGTTGATATAGACGAGATCGATAAACAATCTTACAGATAAAGGACTGACTGTACAATCAGACCGTCGCCTGGTCAGAGAAAAGATTAAAATTAATACGAAATTAGCAGATTAAAAATGAGAGGGGATACAGTTAAAACAACCCCTCCCTGACCTATTTGAACAAGCTAGTGATGGAGGAAATGGATAAAGGAAAGGACATCGACACCGATTCTAACCATTTGTGTCCAGAAATTTAACTGGTATAAATCAACTCCGGCAATGATGAGATCCCAAAGAACAAAGCCTTCCGGCGTGAACTAGTCGATCGATTTGCAGACGGAGAGAGATACGTCAGCTCCGTGTTGCAGAAAGGAATGGTGGGAGATTGTGAACCTCCTCAATTGCCTCATAAAACAAAGAACAAAGCTTGACGAGATCCCCCGACTTACCTGCGGCATCTCTGCGGGCATTTGAGATGAAATTGGAAGGAGGACAACAAATAGGGCGAAGGTGACAAATCATATAAAGATTTGTGACTTGTCAGCCATGAATGGGTTTCTCAGAAAAGCCCATTTTCTGAAGCAGCTGGTGGATTCGGTCCTGGCGCTTGAAGTCAAGAGAGGTCAAATTCGGCCTCACTTAATACTTGTGTGACCTTCATGTATACTTATTGTGTATCTAATTTATATTTTAATATATTTAACATCTACTGGTCATCCTGCCATCTAGGGGAGGGGGTGGGGGGGTAAGAAGTGAAAAATTGGAACAAGAGGTTTGCCAATTGTTAATGCTGTAAAGTTACCCGTGCATATATCCTGTAAATAAAAGGCTATTAAATTTAAAAAAAAAAAAAAAGGAAGAACTAAATGGGAAAAAAAAAAAATAGTTGTGTGACCTTGGTCAAGTCTTCACATCTGTCTGCTTCAGTTTCCTCAACAGTAAAATGGAAATAATAATGCACCTACCTCTCAAGCTGGAATGAGATCAGATGAGATGTCTGTAAAGCACTTAGCACAGTGCCTGGCATACAGTAGGCATTTAATAAATGTTGATTGCCTTTCTTGCTTCCTTCCCAAGTGTGGCGTCCACCTGGCAGTTGTTGCTGCTTATGTATCCCAAACCTGCTGCACTGTACTGCTGGGCTTCTTCCCGGCTGGAGGTTTCCTGAGTATCCAGCCACTGGACAGTCCCGGGTTTGAAACCTACCACTCAAGGCTTGTAGACAAGAGGGGAGACTCAGCAGGGGAGACTCAGAATAATCTGCAGGGACTGGGGGGGGGGCTTAGAAATTTAAAGGAATTGGAAACGGGAGCCTAAAGCCCACCACAGTGATGATCACAACTCCCCTTTATATGGCGTTTGCTGCTCCCCAGGGTTGCACGGTGAGGGGGTGTGAGCCCGGGGCTTGCTGACCAAGGGTCCGTTCACGAGCTCCAGCCAGCAGCGCCCTGACCCCTCATGGCCGGTCAGCCCCGGGGGCCGGTGGGGGGGCTCATGGGCCGAGGGGTAGCTATCCTTGCAGTGGGCTGGGGCGCTCTCCACTCCCCCGCAAAGGCCCTGTGCACCACGCCCTGCTCCCCAGACAAAAGTCCCATCTCCCACCACCAGGCCTTTGCAAAGGCGGTGCACCCCCGGTACCCCATCCCTCACTCAGAGTAGCTGCCTTTGAGCTTATTCCGGGAAGCCTTTTTGTATCCCCTCCATTACTAGAGCCTCAGCAGCCATGTCCTTGTGTGTGCAGCCATGTACGTGCCCCCCGATGTGTGGGTACGCCCACGTGTGTAGACATACACACATATACATAAAACCATTTTAGAGGCATATTTTTATTAAAAATACTCCCCTGGCCGCCACCCCCCCGGCTTTGGACTCACACAGTCCTGTCCATGGTGGGTCCCCCCCACGCCTTGTAGGTGTGAGCTCCTGACAGTAAGTATCCTGGGTCCCCAGTGCAATAAATGTCAGTTGCCTGTGAGTGACCGTGTGCAGGGGCTCCGGCCTGGACTCTGGGTGGCCATATAATGAGAGAGAATCCCACCTCTCCCATCTCTTCCTCCCTTGGGGCTGGGGGCGCCCAGCCAAAGTAGGTGAGCCAACCTCTCCTCCAAGGTCCCACTCCTTTTGAAGGCAATAAACACTTATTAAGTGCTTACTGTATACAATGTGTTAGGTGCTGAAAATAAAACTGTGTCGGGAAGGGCCAGCCCTGCCAGCCCCCACAGCCCCCACCCTCAAGGGCCTGGTGTCCTGGGAGCATCAAAAGAAAGGCTGCAAGGTGGCTGGTGTGCAGCCCGGAGAGGAATGAAGGCAACAATCTCAGCACTGGGGCATTTTGCCCCTCACAAAGGGTAGAGGGTTCTTCTTTATAGTCTCTGCTGCACATAGTGGGTGCTCAATAATTGCCCATTGGCCGATTTGGTCTTTACCTCAATGCAAGCATCATCTGCCTAATTTTTCAGGGAAGAAAGGATGGAGGAGAGGGGCCGGGACTCAGGGCCCCCCTCCCCCCCCTGGGGCACATGATGGCCCCACCCCAGGAGCCCCAGGGCGGGGCCCCGGTGGCCCAGCTCCCTGCCCGTCCCAGGGGTCCCCTCTGGGCCCCGGCTCCCCCATCTGCCGGCCATGTCCCCTCCCGGGCCGCTCTGGGTCACGACGCCTGGCAAAGCGCCGGTGCCCAGGGTGGGCACAGCCCCGCCCCTGGCCCTTCCGCTCCTTCCTCCCCTCCAGCTTTACAGGAGTTTGGGCTGGGGCCCGGCCTCACTCGATCCCCTTTTGATGGGCTGGTGGGGCAGAATTCACCGCACCAAATCGGGACCCCGGATGTCCCCCAGCTCGCCCGGCCAGTGGGGAGGGGCCCGAGGCCCCCAAGGCCGCTCAGGGGTTCTTGGTCCTCTTGGAAAGAGACTGGGGTCCTGGGGCGGGCAGCGGCGGGAGCCCCCGCGGGGGGCATCCGGATCGGGCCCGGTCACTGTGGAAGGGCAGCCTCGCCCGAGGGGGCCCCGGGGACGGGACAGAGCCACAGGAGCCTCAGAGGAGCCCCGGGCAGGAGGAGCCCCGGGCAGGAGGAGCCCCGGGCAGGAGGAGCCCGCAAGGAGCCAGTGCACTTGCCACCACCGTGACCGCAGCCTCGGTCTTCCCGGGGTCTTACCCCGACCTTCCACCCAACCTGCCTCTGGCCACTTACAGGGCCCAGGCCAGAGGCTGGGAAAGGGGGCAGGACACGTGGGTGCCCTGAGTTCAGCCCTGGCCGGCCCCGTGGTCAGCGCCTCTGCCAAGGTTTGGGCCTCCAGAACCCGGCGCACAGCGGGGCAGATTCTCTCCAAGTGCCTCCTGGGGAGGTCGGGAGCCTTCAAGCCAGGGCTGGCCATTGGCCGGGGGACGGCGGGGGAGCATTTCTGTTGACAAAACAGAATGAGGAGTCCCAACCCCCATCCAAAGAAAGATCCACGCCCATTTTCCTCTGGGGAAACTGAGGCACAGAAAATCCCCCCCCCCCCCCCCCTTGCCTCAGGCTGGGGGAATGAGGTGGTTCCCGGGAGTCCTCCCTTGCCGCCTCCCTCCTCCTTCCCGAGAAATAAGCGTGGATCCGGGTCAGAGCAGTCGGAACAACAGGTCCTACTTCGATATCGCTTTAAGGTTTACACTTTCCTCACAACACCCCTGTGAGGTAGGGAGTGTAATTATGATGATCCCCATTTTACAGATGGGGAAACTGAGGCTTGGGGCAGTGAAGGGACTCGTCCAGCTCAGATCCTCCCGCGTTCTTTCCCCGCGACAAGAAAGGAGACCGAGTGTCTGAAGATCTTCTCATCCGGAAAAGGGGGTCACGGACCAGTCAAGAAAAGAAGGCGCCAGGGAAAGGACGTCCAGTGTAAAGAGCCGGGGTCCAGGGGCCGGCGAGCGGGAGTCCCGGGGGCTCGCGGGGAGGGCCGCCTCCCCGGACCCGGACCGGGTGTCCTTGCGCGCGCTGCCGGACGGACGCGGGGCCAGATGCGCGCGCTCGTTCCGTCCGCGGAGCCGCGTTCCCGTCTTACTCGCAAGAAGATACCGCGTCCTCCGGGCGCTTTTTTTCTCTTTTTAATCTTTTTAACAAAACGTCCACGTTCGCTCACACGCCGTGTGGTGGGTTTTCAGGTTCGTTTTTCACCCTGCAAACGGCGGGCGCCGCAAGGCCCGGGCCCGGTGGCTGCTCTCCCGGGTCCCGGTCTCCGTCTGGGGGCGGGGCCCCGGAAGCTCCCCGTCCTCCCCTGCCCGGGGCCGGCGCGCGCTGCTCGCGCCCGTGGCTCCCCCTCGGGGAGGGCCCAGACCCCCGCTCCGCCTCCCGCTGCCCGTGCCCTCCGCGGCTGCGCCCCCTGGCGGGCCGGGCCGGGCCTCTCGGCGGCAGCCGCCTCCCCACCCACGCCCAGCCCCGCCTCGCTCCTGCCCGTGACGCGCCACCAGCCCCAAGCGCGTCCTGGCCCGGCCGCCACTACCCCGCGACCTCAGTGTTAGTCCAAAAGCTAAATAAACTCTTCATTTTAAAGGAAAAAATATTAAATTCACAGTTCAGAGGCAAAGCAAAGTGCTATCTGTGACTAACGCTAGGCCCGCCCCGGGCCCCGGGCCCCGCCCCCAGCCCCGGGCAGGGGAACGCTTAAGGAAGGGCCGGGGCCGGGGGAGGGGTCCGGAGGGGACCCGACGGGGAGGGGCTCGGGCCGGGGAAGGGGACTCCTGGGGGATGAGGCTGGGGGCTCTGGGGGAGGGGCGCCGAAGGCGGGTCCTCCGCCCCCTCCCGAGCCCCCCCCCCCCGCCCAATCCAGATGTGGGGCTGGTCCCGAGTCCTCCAAAGGTGATGGCAGTGGCGATAAATGAAATCCTCGGGGTGATCGATGCTCTTCGGATTTAAAAACAATTGGGAAACCCCCAAACAAGTGGCGGACTCTAGCCCTGAGGGAAAAAAGGAGAGAGTCAGAGAGGGGCACAAAGCCCGGCTCGCTCCCGGCCCCGAATCCTCGGCGGGAACGCGGGGAACCCCATTCCCCCAACCCGCCTCCCTTCTGGGGGAACGGGACAAGAGGGCTCGGGGCAGGAATGGGCTGGGGGGCAGTGTGTGAAACTCTGGGCGGGGACCCCTTGCCAAGGGGCCCCTTGGGAAATCCAAACTATTAGGCTCCCCAAAAGCTTAGGGGGCACCTATGATAGCAAAGGGCTCTCGGGGAGAGGGGAGGGGAGGAAAAGAGAGAATAAAAAAAAATTCAAAAACATTTACCGTACTTGGAAAAATTTAATGAAATAAATAAAAATCGTATTTTGGGGGGGAAAAAAAAGGCAGCGAGGCTTCTGGGGAAGAGTTTGGGGCCGGGGAGACCAAAGGCTCCTTAGCTCGCACTTCCTGGCCATTACTCTGGGGGAGACGAAAGCCTGGGAGCTTGGGGGCGCTCCTCTGCCCCAGCGGGGGCCTGCCCTCCCTTTGGAGCCTCATGGGACTGTCAGGCAGGCTCGGGAACTCCTGAGTCGCCCGGGAGTTCTGGGACACAGGGGGTGACTGCAGGATGCGGGGCTCTGGAGGGAGGTCACAAAGAGGCTAGTTGGGGTAGATTGTGGGGGGCTCAGCGGCTCCTCGCCAGCAGGGGGGACACGGGGGTCCCTGAGCATGGGCACCAGGAGTCGAAGGGGCTCCAAGGGGCTCCGGCCCACACGAAGCAGACACCCCTAAAGGCCCCAGAGGGCCCCCTTCCAGTGATGGTGGCAGAGGGCCAAGAACCGTAGGTTTTAGGGGAGACAGTGGGGCTCAGCCGGGGCTCGAACGGGACCCGGGACCGGGGAGAGCTGAATCCCAATCCTTCCTTGGACACTGGCAGCTGTGGGACCCTGAAGAAGTCACTCTCTAAGGCTTGCCTCGGTTCCCTCATCTGTAAAATGGGGATAACGGTGACACTCCTCTGCCCTAGGGGCTGCTGGGAGGAGGAAAAGGGACAACCCTGAGGAACCTGGAAGCGCTGAAGAAAGGCTCCCCACGCTGCGGGGGCAGAATTCAAACTCAGACCTTGATGCAAAGCCAATGGATGGAGGGTCAGCTGTGGGAAAGGTTGGTGCAGAATGGGGGCTGTGACCCCCCCACAGGGACCCCGGAGGGCCCGCAGCAAGGCTAGCCGGTCACAGGCCTCTGACTGCCGAGCCACAATCAGCCAGGGGCTGACCAGGGAGGACTGGGCCTGAACTGCCGCCCCATCCTGCAGACGTGGCTGGGCCTCCTCTCTGCCGGGGGAATGTCCCAGCCCTGGACTCCCATGACATCCCTCGGGCCCTTTCTGGCCTCAGCAACAGCCAGTGCCCACTTGGCCCCATGGCCCTCCCTCCCACCCCCCATTTTCCTTCCGACCCCCCACAATCCTTACTCTCGGGTTCTGGAGATTTATAACCATGTGACATCATTTGTGGGATGTTGGGTTAAAAGGAAGGGTTTTCACATCCAGGAGGAGCTCAGGATCACTGACAGCGCCATCGGGCTCCTCCCTGAGCTCTGACACCACCCGGTGTCTATCCTGGGGGTCAGACCCACAGTCTCAGAGCCTCCTCACGGCAACGCCCTCCCTCTCGCCTCCCAGGCCCCAGAACTTAGAGGGGCGTCCACAGAGACTTCCTCCACAGCCTTGGCCACTAAAAGCCCGCCTTGGGGCCGGCCAGGCCGCTGCAGCTGCTCTCCAGAGGTCACGGTGCTCTCCGGCCTGAGCAGGGGCTCCTTGCATTAGCCTGCCTTCTTGGGGGCTGACCGGCCCTGGCCTCCCAGACTCTGCTGCCTCGCTGCTCCCCTGGACCGTCCTCCCTTAGAACATCCTCCTCCTCCTGCTCCTCCTCCTCCGTCCTCAGCATGGATGGCTCTTTCTGGTCACTCTCCACTGGTTCTCCCTCCCCCCCAACCAGCCCCCTGTTCTGCTTTGTGCTCCATCCCCTCCTCCAGAGCCATGGCCGGGGCCTCCCAACTCTGTCCTCGGTCCTCCTCTCTCGCCCTCGGTGACCGCAGGGCTCTTGTGGTTGGTGGCTCACAGCTCTCTCTAGCCCCGGCCCCCAGATCCTCCTCATCACCCCTGGATCCCCGCAACTGCCCTAGGCAGGTTTTGCCCTCTCTGCCCCCGGCCTCCCCTTCCTCCTGGCCTCCTGATGTCCAGCTTCGCCCAAGTGGCCCGGGCCACAAATCTCCACATTTTAGTTGAGAGCGCTTCCTTCCATGGCCCCTCTGCCGCCATCCACAGGCCTGCCCACAGCTCTCACCTCTTGCCCCCAGCCCTTCCTCTCTCCGTTGTGGAGGCCCCTCTCCGAGCCTCACATCCAGCTCTTCAGCCTCCACAAGGGCGGCCTCCATCCCAGTGGCGAACAACAGCTGCCTCCCAGCTGGCACTGGTCATCAGGGGGCGGCTGGACATGGCTGACAGGTCCCACCCATGCTTGGGAGGCCCAAACTTTCCAAGCCAGAGGCAACAGACCCCCCCAAACCTTGTCTCCTCGGAACGTCCATGGGGGCTACGAAGACATGGAGGAAGGGCGGGCTCTCAGGTGCGGTTTGCCTGTAAGTCCTTGGTCGATTTTCTTTAATGGAGGATGTCACAGGACTGAGGATTTGAAGGGGCTTTAGAGAACAGCTGGGGAAACTGAGGCCTAATTAAGTTAGAGACCTTGCCCAAAGGGACAGAGGCAGTAAGTACTGGAAGAGGGGTTTGAACCCATGTCCTCAAACTTCAAATAACGGTTGTACCGATGGGGCCGAGCACTGTGCCTGACGCATAGTAGGAACTTCAAAAATGCTCGGGGACCAATTTCTGGTGAAGTTTCCATCTGTGATTTTTCTCTTTCAGCGTCTTCTCAAAAAAATCACTTCCTTTTAGTTAATTGTTCAGGAATTAATTAATTCCTTTGAAGGGCATGACCCCCAGCATGGATTTTGGGCGAGGGGATTCGATCAGGGTCAGCCCATCTTCCCAATGGGAAGCCCGTTCTCACTTCCTCTTCAGCCCGTGGACAGAGACTGTCACAGAGAGCAGGCGTCAGAGCTCTTCCTGCCCGTCCCAGGTGCCCCTTAGCTTGGTCGCATCGCACGCCAAGTTTCCCACAATCCCACTTTCTCCTCCATGAATCTCCCCTGTGTGGTGAGGGGACGTTATTCATAACCTCTGGCAGCCATCGTCACAGATCTGCGTGTCCCCTCCTTCTGGACTGGGGGCTGAGGAAACAAAGAAAAATCCACGAAGCGGCCCGGCCCTCGAGGAGCTGGCGCCGGCCCTTCTCCGTCCTAGAGAGAAGCATTTAGACAAGCGCTGCCCCTGGCAAGGATGTAGGGCCCAGGGGCTCTCCTGGGCCCCTCTTGGGGGCGACCGCTCCCGAGACAACAGTGGGGAGTCCTCGTTGTTCCTCGTATCCCTTTCCCATTGTTCCAGCAGGTTGTTCAGAGAGGCCGGGAAGGGAGCGCCACCTTCTGGCCTTTGACCTTCTCACTGGGCTTTCATTTTTACCGGCGCTCTAAGCAGCGCTAAGATGCCATTCGATGCATTGTTAGCCAGCGATGGGGACGCCCCGAAGCCGCCCCGTTCAGAAATGACCTTTCCTGAGCCCACCGGCCCACGGAGTTGGGGAGCCAAGGGTCTCCCTAAAACAGCGTGAGCTTCTGCCGTGGCTTTTTTGCATTTGGCCCATTGATTTTTCAGGACCCACCTTCCGTTCCCGAGCCGCTGACTCTGTCTTGGATACCCTGCGTTTCCTTACTCATTTCTGCTTCTCTGATTTTGGGCGCTTCCCAGAAGCCTCTCTGGGCCCGAGCCCAGTCTATCTCACTCCAGGGTTTCCTCGCAGACTTCCTGTCTGAGTTTTTGGTCTGCCCCGTCCCCATAGCGGCTCTGTGGCTCTTTTCTGTTTCTTGTTCCTTTTCTTTCCTCTTTTGGTATTTCCTCCTCTGTGACTTTTATGCCGAGCTCCGCTCCTGGGGTGTGTGGGGGGGGTGCCATCCCAAGCTTCCTGCGCAACTCTGGGTCCCTTGTGTCAGCGGGGGGGCTTTGTCTGCTCTTTCCCAGGAGCACCTGCTTTCTCAGGTTTGCCTTCGAGTAGGGACTGGGGTCCGAGCCAGGGCCGGGGGTCTCAGCTGCTGATCTGCTAAGAGCTGCTGATCTGCCCAGAGCTGGGCTGGGCTGAACCCCATTTGACCTCGGGGAGACTGACCTTTCACCCCAGGGAGACTGACTTTTCTCAAAGTCCTTCCAATGGCCTGAGCTGGGAGCGGTTTCATTCCGTCAGTCTCTGTTCAATCTTGGTTTCCTGTGGTTTTCAAGGGACACTGGGAGCGATGGAGCTGCTCCCTGACTGTTCCACCATCTTGGCTCCACCCCCAAAGCCCCCAGAATGGAAGCTTCCTGAGGGCTGGGCCAGAGAAATTTTTCTGATGCTCAGCAAATTCTGACTTTCCTCTTGAAGCTGGTGCGGTGCTGGAGCCTGACGCTTGGGGCTTAGGTCCAGAAAGGACCCTGGTCCGGCACTTTGTCCTGCCCGGGCTCTCAGGACCTCCCTGAGACGGTTCAGATGGAAGCGGTTCTGTTCCCACCCTGGCACTGGTGATCGTCCAGGAGGAACCATGGGGTCGGGACAGCGGCTCCGTGACCTTCAGCCTGGTCAGTCCCAAGCCCCCGTGACTGCCGGTCGGGTCCACGCCATTTCCAGATTTTGTGGCAAGGGGAGGTCGTGCCCCAGGACTCGAGGGGGTCTCTGTTGTCCATCTTTGTCCAGGGACGGTCCCAGGGATCTCTCCCTTTGGCCTTGCTGCCATGCTCTTGCCAGAGTTCTCCTCGATTGGCTGACCCCACACCTGGAAAAGGTCACCCATCTGAAAGCCGGCACGGCTTCGGAAGGGCAAGGAACAGTCGAGAGGGCGACTCCGGAGAACGGCCAGGAGTGGGCCTGAAGCCCATGGACTTGTGGCGCTCTGACCGAGGCCTTGAGCCGTCTGACCCGGTGCTTCCCGGCCCGCTTCCCCCTCAGGATCGTCACCTCCCGCCGCCTCACTTCGGACCGACAGCGCCTCCTCCCGGGTGACTGCCGCCCGGCACCTCCGGGTCGAGCTCTCCTTCCTCAGTCTGCCGCACGCGCTGCTGCCCAAGTGCATTTCCTCTGACCCTGCAGATCCCCCTCTGAACAAATGGCCTCCTGTGGCCTCCGGGACAAAATCCACTTCTGCTCCGTTCCAAAATCCTGACACTGCATGGCCCCAACCAGCCTTTGCAGCCTCCCTGGGCAGAGGGCGGGCACCAAACCGACCTTCCTTCCTCACGAGACCCCCACCGCCCGTGCCCGGGACACGTGCCCTGCCTGCCTCCAGCTCCCACACCCATCCCCTGTTCCTCCCAGGGCACAGAGCCTTCCTGCCATCCCACCCCACCCCCCGCCATATCTGACTTATTGATTCTGTTCTGGGACTTGCGCTGTCTCTCCTGCTTGAATGTGGGTTCTCTGAGGGCAGGAACACTTTGGCCTCTATGTGCCCTGGGACCTGGCACCATGCCCAGCACACAGTAGGTGCTTAATAAATACTGATCGATGGATAGATGCCAACTGGACTGGGAAGGGCTCGTCCCCTTTAGAAATGTCCTCACTTCCCCATCCCCCTCAACAGACACGGGCAGTTTAGTCCCCTCTGTGCGGAGGTCGGGACTACGGGGGTAGAGCACGGCCCTCAGAGGGCATGGGGGAGCCCGTTTGGTTTTTTCTCTGACATTCTTAGTTACGAGAGAAAGCTCTGGGGGGGGAGGGGGGAGAAGGAGGAAGGAAATCATGGGAAATGGAGATGATGGAGCAGCCAAAGAGCAACAATAAAAATGAAAAAACAAAACAAAACCTGACCGGAGAGGGATGGATGGGGAAGCTGCCATTATTGTCACTATGGTCATAAGCATGAGAAGCGGCAGCCGGGTTGCCCAGTGGTCAGAGCACCGGGCCTGGAGACCGAGTTGAATCTGGCTTCAGACCCTTCTAGCTCTGTGACCCTAGGTGAGTCGATTACCTTTGGCTGCCTCAGTTTCTCCAACTGTAAAATGAAGAAAATAATGGCATCTACCTCACTGGGTCGTCGGGAGGATCTAATAGGGGAGTGCTGTAAAAAATCAAAGCACTCAGCCCACAGTAGGTGCTCCCCTAGGCAGGGGAGAGGCCAGCCCTGTTTCAGCACACAGTAGGTACTTGTTTCTTTTTTCCTCTGGCCAGGGCCGGCTCTGCCAGCCCGTTTCCTGCCTCTCCAGGGGAGTTCTGGGTTTCATCTTCCTATTGGGGTTTCACCTGCAGGAGATCCCAGCATCCTTCAATGTCCTACAATGTCCCCTCATTGGCCACTGGGTACAGATGCCCTGTCCAGCGCTCCAGCGGCTAAATGGCGTTCCTCACGGGACTCGCTAAGAGAGCTGGAGCCGAGGGGCCCCAGAGGCCGGCCCGTCGTCTTCCCTATTGATTTCTCAAGGGAGGGGATGGGGGCTAAGAGTGGAGGCCGTGGCCTCCATGTAGAAAGCAGAAGGGCCTCGAGAGGGGCTGCCCCCTGCTCCAGGGTTGGGCCCTGCGCCTGCTTTCCTCCGGCTTTGGGACCCTCTGCCACAGTCACTGCGGGGAAGGACGGCAGGCCGCCCCCAGGGGCCCCCTCACTCAGAGGCTCATCAATGGGGCAGGCACTTGGAAGTGGGCACAGGGGCCGGGCCTGGGCTCCTGGGAGCCTGGGGAGAAACCGGGGAGGATGCAGATCCTGATTTTGGTTATTCAGGAAGCTGGGGGGCGGGGGCCCTGGGTCCTGAGGTTCCGAAGAGGATGAGGGGAGTCTTGTCGGTGCCCCCTGCAGGGCCCTGTGAGGGGCTGCCTGGGGACCTTTGGTGCTCACAAGTGCTGGAGGTGCCAGAGAAGGGGTGTCTTGCTTCGGGGGGGCCTGGATGCCTTGGAGCCCCCCCTCAGCTCAGAGGCTCTGGGCCACATGGGGGGTCGGGCCCTGTCTCTGCCAGGGCAGGCAGGGTTGGGGGGTGGGGTCGTCTCCACTGTCTGCTAAGAGGCTCTGCCCCGAGCAGGGAGGAGGGCTGGGTCTGGCGGGGGGGAATGAGAGGGTTCACCCCCCTCAGAGGGCTGGGAGGTGATCCCTCCAGAGCCCCCCCTGTCCCGGGGCCCACAGAGGGCACCCTGACCCCCCCTGCACATGGCCCGGGCCCGGCTTCACCCAGGGAGGGGGGACGAGGGGGTCAGTCACGAGCCCGGCCCCCCCGCGGAGCGGAGCAGAACCAAACCTACCAGGCATGCAAGCTAGACCCAGGAGTCAACGGGCGGTGGCTTGGGGTCCCGGCTGTCCACCAGATTCACCGAGGCCCGGTTACTCCTGTGGGGGGGCTTTCTAGCCGGGTCTGTCTGCAGTGGGCGGGGGAGGGGAGGCAGTAAAAGCAAAACAGAGGAGGTTAATCAGACGCTGACGAGAGGCCGAGGCGGACGCGGACGGACGGACAGAGGGAGGCTATGGGGCGGGATTAGTGACCGAGAGGCAGACGGGGATGGGAGACCAGGACAGGGGGGACCCGGACAGGAGGGACCCGCTGGGGAGGCCTGGGGGCGGGAGCTCTGGACTCCGAATCCTGGCTCTCTCCTAACCCGCGGGATGAGCTGGGGAGGCGCTTTCTCTCTGCTTTTCCCCCAAAAAACAAAGGGGTCAGACATGGGCACTCGGGCCGTTCCGGAGTCTCCGGGCTTCCATTTTCCCATGTGTGAAATGGGGAGCCTGCAGGCCCCGGACTTTGGTGACCGAGGCCTGGAGGCCACAAGGGTGGAGGCCGAGCTGTTCCGGAACATCTGGGGCCACGCCCGGAGTGGGCAGGCAGGGCAGCTTGGGGGCCACGGGGAGAGAGCGAGCAGTGCCCAGTGCGGGGGGCGAGAGGGCCCGGGGGCCCCCATCTGCTGCAGTCCCTGCCCGCAGCGCCGCCCCACCTCCCTCTGTATCTCTGACTGTCTCTCCCTCTCTTTTCCCACCTTTCTCTCTGAATCTCTCTCTGTCTCTGTCTCTCACAGACACACAGACACAGGGACCCACAGACAGACACATGCAAATGCTGGAGCTCCAGAGCCAGAAGCCAGACGGGAAACAGCGGAGGCAGCGGGAAGGGTGGGGGAGGGCAGCGGGGGCTGAGGGGCTGACTGTCTCCTGGGCAGCGTGAGGGGCTGCTCCCTGGGCTGGGGGAGGGGAGAGCTGTCCTGATGTGTGCATGCCCCCCCCCCGGGGCCTGTGCCCCCCATATGCCCACAATCAACCCTCTCCTGGGAGGCTGCATTTTTGAGCAGAGGATTCTGGGAGGCTGAAAGGACGGGGATCCCCCCAAACGAATTTCAGGTTTGCGTCACCCCCATAATCCACCCCCAGGTCTGCACTTTGTGAAATCCCCAGCACAGTGTGGAGCTCCTCCCACAGCAGCACGTTGGGATCCCCGTCTGTCTGTCTCCTCTCTGTCTTTCTCTGTGACTTTCCTTTTTTTGTCTCTATCTCTTTCCTTTTATGTTTCTGTCTCCATTTTTCTGTGTCTCTGTCTCTCTGTATCTCTCTCCTGTCTCCCTCTTTGTCTCTGGGTTTCTGTTTGTCTCTCTCTGTGTGTCTCTGAGTCTCTTCTCTCTCTCCGTGTTTCTGTCTGTTTCTCTCAATCTCTCTCTCTCATCTCTCTTGTCTCTGTCTCTCTGTGTTTCTCTTTTGTCTGTTTCTGTCTCTCTCTCTCTCTCTCTGTCTCTGTCTCTCTCTGTGTGTATCTCTTTCTTTCTGTCTCTTTCTCTGTCTCTGTCTCCCTGTTTCTGTCTCTGTCTCCCTCTGTCTCTGTCTCTTTCTCTCTGTCTCTGTCTCTTCACCCTGAGCTTACTTTACATTCAAGGCCCCTAGAAGGGCTCTGCACCACTCCCCCATCCACGGCACCAGGCACATAGTTGGTGCTCAGTCCCCTTGCCCAGCCCGGCTGGGGGCACCTGCTTGTTCTCCCTCAGACTTTGCCCCTCCTGGATGCCCCCCCCCAGCCTCCCCAGGTCCCTCAGGATGGGCCCGAGGCTCTCTGGCTCCTCTGTCCCCCGGCCCGGAAGCCCATGGAGGGCAGAGCAGGGCAGGGCAGGGCTCGGGCCCCACGTTGCTCCCCGTCTCTGGCCCGGGACCCTGCGTCTGGCCCAGAGTGGGTGCAGCTGGCCGCTTCCTCTGCTCCCGCCTCCCCTTCTGCCCCCTCACCCTTAGCCAGACCCTCAGAGCTCCTCCCACCTTGGGGGGGCCGACTGATAGATTCTTCCCGGCCCCGACCAGCTCTCCCCCCACACTGAGCACACCCTCCCCCCACTCTGCACCATCTGGCAGCTCCCACTGGTGAGGCAGGTTCTCGCCCCTTACTCGCTCTCTCTAACGCACGCTTGGCTCCCGCTATTTTGTGGGCCCCACGCGGAGACTGCTGGGGCACAGGGGGCTCGTCTGGCCCGCTTCGCCCGGTGGGCACGGGGCCCCCCAGGCCTTGACTCCCCGGCCGGCTCCCGGAGCACAGGGGCACCCCTGCCCAGAGTTGGGCACACAGTCAGTCTTCAACAAGACAGAAAGCCCTCCCTCCGCTCTGGCCTGGGGCCGGGGGCCGCCACCCAAGAGTCCACACAGGCCCTGTGCTGTTCTATCCCCCAGCTGGCTGCCCCCCCCCAGACTCCGCCCCTTGGGCTGGGAGAGGCTCAGGGCCGAATGGCTCAGCCTGCAGGGAGGAGACCCTTTGGGGACCCCTGAGGGGGGTCTGTGCCTGAACGGGGCAAAAGGAAGTGGGGATTGGGGTGAGACCCCCTTCATCCTGGTGGGGCGCTGCTTTCACAGATTCTGAGACAGAGGGTCTAGGAGGACCCCTGCCCTGCCGGATCTCAGGGAAGGCTTCCCCAGCAGCCACTTACTTTCAAAGGCTCCTTCTCAGAGGCGTCGCCCGCAGGGTCCCCAGCGCGGTACTTCCGCTCCCGATGGTCGATGGTGGAGTAGCCATCTGAGGAGGACAAGAGACCTCACGTTTCTTGGGGTCCTTTAGGGCTCAGGGCCTCCTTCTCACAATCCCATGGGGAGGCGGTTAGAGGGTCAGCACCCCCACTTTACAGAAGGGAAAATGCCCACCTGCCCGCCAAGGCAGACAGAGCCCACCCATGGTCAGCAGGGCCCTCTCCATCACTGCCCGCCATGGCCTCTGACCCTTCCGCCCCGACATCAGCCCCTCCCCCCAGCCTCTCTGGCCTCCCTGGTCGGCTGCCTGCAGCCCCTGCCTTCTCCCCCTGCTAGAAACCGGCGGCCTTCGCTTACCCGCGCCAGCCCCCAAGCCACCTCCCCGGCCTTCTGCTTGTTTCTTTTATTTCTAATTTTTTTTCTTTTAAAATTTCATGTTTGGAGAGAAAAATCAGAGCAAAGGGAAAAACCATGAGAGGGGGGGAAAAGCCCAGAAAAAAGAGGTGAGCAGAGCATGTGCTGGGCTATAGGCGACCTCCCCAGGTCTCTGTCGGGGTGCCGAGGGCGCCTGCTTTGTCTTTTCTTTCTTCTTTTCCTGCTGAGGCACTTGGGGTTAAGTGACTTGCCCAGGGCCACCCAGCCAGGAAGTGGTCGGGGTCGGATTTGAACTCGGGCCTTTAGGATTCCAGCCCCAGAGCTCTAAGCACTGTGCCTTCCATCTACCCAGAAGGAATGGGGGGCTGGCAACGGATGACAAGAAAGTGGGTCTTCTTCTTTTGGGAGATGGCAAGGAACAGAGGGATCAAGGAAGGCTGCTCAGGGTGGACCCGTTGGCACACAGTAGGAGCTTAATAAATGTTCATTGTTGGCTGATGACTTAATCTGGTGAGAAGACAGAACTTGTCTTGTATTTTGCACGTTTTATCTTCCAAGGAGAACGGATATTGGGCCCAGGGGCCCGAAAAAGGGCCTGCCAAGGAACGGAGGCTCCGGCCAAGGAAGGAGATGCCAGGCCCGGTGGCATTAGTGAGCTCAGGGTGCCCAGCTTGGACGGTCCCGACTGAGAGAGCGGGCAGGCGGGGGCGGGGGCCCCTGAAGGCCCCGGGCAAACATCGGGCTTTCAGAGTGGGAGGCAGGGCGGAGCGATGAGCTATGGCCCGTGAGACGGCCCCAAGACCCAGAGCAAGAAGGGTGGGTTGTGGGGCCAGGAGGGGAAAGGTCGGCACCGAGCTAAGGACAGTCGCCGGGCAAGAGGATCTTCCGACTGGCTCGGATGGGCTGGAGGCTCTGGACCCTGTGTCTGTGGAAAGGCGTCCGGAGGCTTTCGTTCTCCCCTCCTGGACCGTCTTTGAGACCCACCTCTTGTGAAACAGGCCTTTTCCAGTCCCACGCACAGCTAGCGCCCCCCCCCCCCCGTCCCCTCCCCGATCATGCCCCATTTCCATTGTTCATTGTGACATGAGTATGTGGTGGTCCATAAGATGTCCCTCCTCCTCAGGGAGGGGTGGGCTTCACTGCCCCTGCCTTCGCTGCAGGTCACTTCCGCCTAGGTTAGCCTGTCTGGCGGCTGTACCGGCGTGTAGCGGCTGCTGGGGCCACGGGTGAGGAGGGGGCAGGCGGACGCCTCGGCGGCCCTCCTCCAGGTGCACCGTGCTCCCCGAGCACCCCACGTCCCGCGTCAGTCCCCAAAAGGGCAGCTGCCCAAGTGCAGGCTGGGAGAAAGCGTGGCCGGTCACCGGCTTGGACAAAAACGGGTCCTATTAACGCACATTGGTGGAGCCGGGAACTGGTCCGACCCTTGTGGAGAGCGATCTGGAACTGCCCAAAGGGCGATGAAAGCGAGCCCCTGCTGGGCCCGTGTCGCCCAGAGAGCTTGGAGGAGGGAAGGGGGCCCACGTGGGCACAAATGTCTGTGGTGGCGAGAAACGAGACTGAGAGGCTGCCCATCGGGGGAGAAGGGCTCAGTAAATTGTGGTATATGAAGGTGATGGAATATTATTGTTCAGTAAGAAACGATCAGCAGGAGGATTTCAGAGAGGCCGGAGAGACTGACAGGAACCGATGCTGAGGGAAGGGAGCAGGACCGGAGATCGTTGTACCCGGCAACAAGACTATGTGATGATCTGAGGGCCGTGGCTCTGTCCAACAATGAGAGGATTCAAACCAGTTCTACTTGTTCCGTGAGGGAGAGAGGCCTGTGGGAGCTGAGTGAGGACCACGACAGACACAGCATCTCACTCTTCCTGCTGTTTGACGGCTGTTTTTTCTTTCTCATTTTCCCCCTTTTGATCTGATTTTTCGTGTCCAGCACGATAATTGTGGGCATACGTACAGAAGAACTGCACGTGTTTAACCCATGTTGGAGCACTGGCTGCTGGGGGAGGGGCAGGGGAAGGGAGGGAGAAAACAGTTTTGGGACACAAGGTTTTGCCGGAAATGCTGAAAATTATCCCTGTGCGTGTTTTGAAAATAAAAAGCTTTAAAACTTAAATAAAAGTCCTGGGTCCTGGGGGGGGGGGGGGATCAAAGGGAGGAGCTTCCGCTCTCAGGGCTGCACCGCCAGGTGGGGGCCTAGGCCAATGGGGGTCGCACTTGGGGTTACAGACACTCCTCCCTGGCCAGACCAGCTCCGGGCTTCGCTCTCGGGAGAATCCTCGGGCAGCCGGAACAGGCCACAAAAGGCTTGAGGAGGATGCAGCCTGAGCCGCTGTCTCTGGGTCCAGATGGCAGCTTTGGAGTTGGAAGACGTCCCAACAATCCCTTAGGCTCCAACTTGCACCTTGTACAGATGGGGAAACTGAGGCCCAAAGAGCTGACCTTGGTCCCTAAGGTGATTTGAAGTCAAGGACTTCCAACATATCGGCTCTTCAGAAAAGAACATCCTGTGTTCAGGCTGAGGAAGAAGAGAGACTCCTTGGCCGTCTTGAGGTATCTGAAGGGCCGACAGCAGGAAAAGGGTTAATCGGCCCCCGGGGGCCGACCCAATGTGCCCCAGAACCTCTCCAGGCCTCTGGTGCTGACCAGGCCGTTTCTGGAGGATCATCGGCCTTGGAGAAGGGGATGCTCATTCCCGCTGGCCCCAGAGGGGCTGGATGTGTCGGCCATCATGGGGCCTTCTCTGGGGACAGCCTGGGATGGCCTCTGCTTACTGAGACAGGACTCTGGAGAAGGCTGGGCCATCTTCCCCCTTCTCTGGGATGGCGTTTCTCCCCCATTATGGGGGGCCCACTCCCAGAAAGCAGCTGGCCACCCCCTTCTCAGCCTCGGTGAAGAACTGGCCACTTTGTCACTGTGTGTCAGCCGCGCCCCTGGGATGGTGGGCAGCGGGCACTGCCCAGGAGCTTCCCCGACCAACAGGATAAAACCGCCTCCAGAGAGGTGTGAGGCTGAGAAAAGCCTTCACTGGAAGACGTGCCTCCAGGCACCAGCTGCTTCCTGGAGCTCGGATCAGAGCGAGCCCCGGTCAGAGCGAGCCCCGGTCAGAGCGAGCCCCGGTCGGAGCGAGCCCCCGACTACGGGCCCGTCCGGGCCAGCATTTTGGACGTCCGTGCTTGCTCTGGCCGGCCTTGGCGGCTGGATCTGCCTTGGGATCCCACTGAGAGCCCGATCCTGTCCTTGGGAGCCCGTGGGAGCAAGACCCTCCTTGGGCCTCAGTCTCCTCATTGGAAAGAGGTGGACGATGATGTTTCTGCAAAGCTTTCCCACCTACCTCACCAGGCGCTGGGGAGCCGAGCCTGAGCCTCCCAGGGCCTGGATTTCCTGCTCCGGGAGGAGGTTCCGGAGCGCCAAAGGACCTTTCATTTCCCTGAGTGGGGAGGGTCTTCCCACCATGACATCTGGCCCAGAAGGGGAGCCCGAGACCAGCTTAGATGGGGGCCAGGGGACAAGAGGAGATGTCGGAGCGTCCCCTCGGACACCGCACTGGGCAGTGGCCGGGCAGCGGCACGAGGGGAGCGGGAGGACCGCGCGGCAATTACCTGGGCCGAGTTCATCCATGGGGATCATATCGCGGCTCCCACACCTCTCATCTACAAGACAAGAAGGAGTCGTTCCATTGGAAGGGGGCGTCTCCACCTCCCCCAGGGTGAGGACAGTGAGGAGGGGCTCGGGCCCTCGGGGGCGGAGATGGGGGAAGGGAGAAGGTGAGAGCTGAGGAAGAAGAGTGGGACAAGGAGGGAGAAAGGCTTCTGGAGAAGCAGGAGGAGGAGGAAGGAGGAAGCTGGAAAGGAAGGAGACTTGGGGTGGCTTCCCTGGCCCCAGCCACATCGACTCCTGACCCAGACAGAGGAGGAATGTCCACTGGAAAAGCTGTGGGACGGACAGGGCGGCCAAGGGGACGGCTGGGTCCCTGCTGCCCAAGCTGGGCCCGACACTGCCTCAGGGCTAAACAGGCGGGTTCTCCCTCACTGCTGGGGAGGGGTCTGGCCCAGGCCCGCGGGGCCCAGTCTGGAGGCTGCCCTGTGAGGACGATGGGTCCCAGGGGATCGGGGGCAAGCTGGGCCCTTGCCGTGGGCCCTGCCGCCTTGCTCTGAGGAGGCACGGAGTCTGAGCGGAGGCCCTGGGACCGGCTATGGCGCTGGGGAAGTGACTGGGCCCGGGGACGGAGCCACAATGGGACCAAGCGCAGCCGTAACTGCTGACGACCACAAGGCAGCTGTGTTTGCAGTCGGGGGCTCCCTGCCTCTGCTGGGACTTTCCCTTCTACAAAAGCGTAACTGAGGGAAGGTCTGCTCCCAGGGGAAGCCTGGTGGGCGGCGCCATCCAGCAGGCAGTGCCACAGTTGCCCGCGGGCCGGGTAGGCCGAGCTCTCGGCCGGGGACCGTGGCTCCGAGGCGCTGCTTCCCCGGCTGTGCGGCCTTGAGGGGCGGCGGGAGTAGAGGAAAGCCCCCCGGCCCGGCCCCGCACTCACCGTGGGTCTTTTCCACTAGAGGCAGCGTGCTGTCGTCGTAGCTGGGCTTGCCCGAAGTCCCTTTGGAGCCCTTGGGGGGGGTGGAAGCCGCCGACTAGACACAGAAAGCCACGGCTCCTCAGTGAGGGCCCGGGGCCCGCGTCCACCCCAGCCTCTCTCCTGAGTCAGACCCACCGACCTCTGAACCCTCCAGACCGGTGCCAAAGGCCCCAGGCTGACCTCACAGCCCTCCCCCAAGCTCCCCCTTCTGTGCCCCCCGCTCCGGAGCCCCTCCATCTGTTCTGTGTCTGACTGTCGTCCCCCCCGCACAGGGGGCCGGCCTGTTTGCAGGGTCCTTCGCCCCATTGTTTGGGCATGCCAAGAAGGGGGGAGTGGTTGGGAGGGTTCCCATCCAGACGGGGGGACCAGGGCCGGGTGAGGGAAGTCCAAAACCCCGGAAAGGGAGAAGTGAGGAGAGATGGGGGTTTTGGTTTTGGTTTTAAGTCCTACCGAGCCCCAGGGGTGTAACGGGCGGATTTTGCCGGGGGGATGTTTGGTCAGACGTTGGGGTTTTCCCTTTTTTTGATTAGGGGCGAGGGATTTCCCGGGTTGATTAAATGAGAGCTGGGGATAAGTTTTTGGGAGTTTGCTTTTGTGGGGTACGGGAATTGTGGGGTTTTGGGAATAAATAAATAAATAAACCAAAAACAAAGAAATAATGAAAATAAGAATAAAATGAAAGTAAAAAAAGGGAAAAAATAATAAATAAAATAATAAAAAAAATAATAAGGAAAATAAATAGAAAATATAAAAATAAGATGAAAAAAATAAAATAAAAAATTTAAATAAAGAATTGAAATAATAATTAATTAGGGGGCTATTGATAAATAGGAAAGGGGAGGGGGTTGTTCTGGGGTTTCCCGGGTTTTGTTTTTGTTTTTGTAGAGGGAGTGGGGAGGGAAGGGGGGCCAAGAAAGGGGGGAGGGGGATGGGGAGGGAATGAGATGAGTTGAGAAGGGCCCGGGTTTTAGGTGGGATGGGAGGGGAGGTTTCCCCGGCCCCCGGGTTGGTGGGGGCGGGGGTTTGGCCCCCAGGGGGCCCGGGGTTCTGGTGGGGGCCCGGTGAAAACCGGGAGGGGGGTTTCCTTTAGATTTTTTTTCTAGCCCCGCCCCTGGGGAGAAAGTCGGAGGCCCTCGGGGGGAAATGCTTTCCTAGGGCCCTTGATTTCTTTTCCCTCCCGGGGCGTTGATCCGAAAGGGAAGTGGTGACCACGGGAACAGAAAATTTTTGCCCTGGGAGTTGGGGGGGGACGCTTTAGGTCCCGGAGAGGAAGTGCCCAGGCCAGATGGATTGGGGCCGGGCCCCACCGCCCCAGATTTTTCGATTTTGGGGGGGTTTGAGGGTTTCCGGGTGACCGGGAGAACTTGGGAAATGGTTTTTCCCCTTCCCGATGAGGTCCCGGGGCGCCCTGCTGTTGGGTTTCACGGCCACTTCCCGGTTCTGGGGGCGTGGCCCTTCCCTCGCCACGCCCCCGGAAGCTCCCGAGGACGAGGGCGGGCTCTGCCGCCGCCAATGGGATGGGCGCTCCCTAAGCCTGGCCAGACGGGGACGCAGGGCAGGGGCTCTGGTGCGGCGGACGCCGGGAGCCCCTCCCGCCAGCGCTGACCTGGAAGTGGGCCTTGTTCCAGCCGTCCTTCTGCAGGGCCCCCCGCAGCTCCTTGTAGCTCCAGACCATCTGCAGGACGTGGGACGCCGCCTTCGTCTCCCGCATGGACGGGCTGGGGAGAGACGGGCCCTCAGAGCTCAGGGCGGGGGGAGGGGCCGGGGCCCTCCTGCCGGAGCCTCCTCCCCCTTTGCTTCGGGGCCCCCAGGAGGGCCCCAGGGACCGCCTTGTCCGCCCGCTCTTTCCCAGCCGAGGGCCCCGGGCACCCACCTCGACTTGCCGATGCCCACCAGCTTCTGGATGCCCTGCGTCTGCACCAGCGAGCGGGCGTTCTCGGCGCTGTCCGTGATGATCTCGTGGATGGTGTTCAGCACGGCGACCACCGTGTCCTCCTCGAGGTTTTTGGCCGTGCGCTGCTGCCGGCTCGGCAGGTTCCGCACCAGCTCGGCCATGGCGTAGCTCCCTGCGGGGGCCCGCGCCGTTAACCCCTTCCACGGGCTCCGGGTCAGGGAGGGGCGGGGGCGGGGGGGGCGAAGGGGGCCCTCCCGGGAGCCCCCGAAAGCTGCCCCTGCCCCGGCGCCGACGGCAACGTCGCACTCCTGGCTGCAGAGCCGGGGGCGGGCCGGGGGAGGCGCAGACCCCCCCCACGGGGCCACACACGGAGCCCACGTGGGGCCCGCCCCCTGGGAGTGGCCCCGCCCACACGCAGCCGGACCGGGCCTGCCCCACCCACCGCGCCCAGCTGGAGGTCACCCCCCCGCGTGGCCAGGAGAGGGCGTCGTGCACCCAGGGCTGTGGCCCCGCCCACACGCAGCCGGACCGGGCCTGCCCCACCCACCGCGCCCAGCTGAGGGCCACCCCGCCGGGGGGGAAGGGGCCGTGGCACCCGGGCTGTGGCCCGCCCACACACAGCCGGGACGGGCCTGCCCCACACCGCGCCAGTTGGGGTCACCCTTCAATGGAGGGAGAGGGCTTGGGCCCAGGGTGTGGCCCCGCCCCGGGCGGGAGGGCCACCACCGGCCCAGTTGGAGGTCCTCGGTGGGGGGAGAGGGGGGTTGCCCCAGGGTGGGTAGAGGGAAACGGGAGTGGGCCCGGTGGGGAGAAGTTTGCCAGGGGACGGGAGGGGGATGGGGAGTTTACTGAAAGTTTTATAGGGGAAAAGAGAGGGATTATTGGGAGGGGAGTTTTCTCCCGAGTTTTACTTTTTATGAGGTTTTGTTGGCGGGTTTTGGAGAGGGGGGAGGGTGTGGTTTGCAACTTGTTCGAGTTCGGTGGAGTTTACAGTTTGCAGTTTCGGGTTTTTGGGAGTGTGGGAATTGGGGGGAGGGAGTTTGTGGGATGCGAGGAAGGTTTTCTGCCCCACGGTTTTCTCGCTTAGGGAGCCCTTGGGAAGGAGGTTTTGGGAGGGGGGGTTGGGTTCTTTGGGCCTGGGAATTTTGCCAGGTTTCCCTTTGGGCTTTTCAGGGGAGGGGCAGGGAGGGGGAAGTGTTTGGCCTTGGGGCCTAGGAAGTTGCCTGGCTCCCTTTGTTAAAAGGGGCCCCAGCCCCACTCCGCTTACAGTGGAAGCTTCTCCAGGGCAGGGAGGAGGAGGAGAAGAGGAGGAGGAAGGGAAGAAAGGGAAAAGGAAGAGAAATGGGAGAAGAAAGAGGATGAAGAGGAGGAGGAAGAAGGTTGGAGGAGAAGAAAAAGAAGAGGAGGAAGAGGAGAAACAGAGAGGGGGCTTGGAGGTCGGGGAAGAACTTCAGGGGTTCTCTGAGATCACCTCAAAGGAGGACACTGAGGGTCACAGCGGGGCCCTCTCAGCTCTCGTGGCTGCTCAGCAGCAGAGCTCCCCCCAGCGCCAGTGCCCCTTGCCCATGCCCCCAGGGCCTCGCTCTCCCTGCCCCCTTCTCCCTAGCTCTGGCCCCCCCACTCACCATCCAGGTGCCCGCGCTCAGGTTCTGCAGCGCCCCCGCCGCGGCCTCCAGGGTGTTGAAGTTCTGGCTCTCGGTGAGGATGGACAGGTAGAGACGGACCACCTCCGGCTGGTAGAGCAGCTCGAAGCCTTTGGGAGACAGGGGGCGTCAGGGAGCCCCCCCGGGACTCCCTCCGGCCCTGCTAACCTGCCCGGGCTAAGGGGATGGCGGCTGCCCCTGGGGAGGGGAGCCCGGGGTCCCAATGGCCCTCTGAGGGGAGGGCATGGAGCCAGAGGTCAGGGCGAGCCCAGTGCTCAACCCAGGCTGGAGTGGGGGGAAGACAAAGGAGAAAGATGGAGGCAGGTGGGGGTGGGGTGGGACAGAAGCTGGGAGAGAACCTGGCAAATAGAGGGAGGGCCTGGGATCCAATCCAACCCCCCTGCTGCTTGCCTCAGTTTTTCCATCTGTAAAATGGGCATAATTCTGGCTCTGAGAGGGAGGGGCCCCACTGAAGAGTTGGATTAGGGGAACATGGCATTCCCCCAAACCCAATGGGCTTCTCTGCCTTTGGGAGAGGGCCGTGTCTGTTCTCCCATCTCCCCCCACAAGGCCTAGCCCAGAGCAAGGGGGCAGTGACCCTCACAGCATCCACCATGATCTTTATGTCACTGCGGAAGAACCCGAAGTCTGGCGAGGGGGAGGGTCTTCCCTACCCAGCATCCCCACACTAAATCCCCTTTCCTCCCATGGGATGCTGGGAACACAATCAGGTGGCCAGCGTCAGGACAGAGACCAGACCCCTCCCCTGTCCCACTGCGTCTCCCACTCCCAGGCTGATGCAGAGAAAATGAGGGGGCTTGTGAAGGGGAGCCCCCCCGCCCCAAAGTGTCAACTGGGAGACAAGAGGGACCTCTGGGGAGGCAATGGGGCTTCAGGAAGGTTTCTTGTGGGAGCCCCTCAGAGCCAAGAGGGTCCTGGGCTTCCCAAGCCCCCAAACCCTAAGCCGCGAGGGGGCTCAGTGAGGGACAAAGCCCTCCTTGTCGTCCCCCCCATTTTCTATTCCAGGATCTAAATTTCCCATGATCCTCTCTCCTTTGGGCTAATGAGGTTAAAAAAAAAAAAAGCACCTGGGAGAACACAGCAGCCATGATTGGCGGTTTGTCCCCCTTAGCGAGGATGGAGCGGCCCAAGCCTGGCCCCAAAGAAGGGAAAACTCTCCATTTCTCCCCTTTTTTGCAAGGTCTTTGTACGCCTTTGGACCCGGTCGCTGCATCACTTAATTTTGCCGAATTGATTTTTGCCACTAAAAGGAACCTTCGTAACCAGGGAAGCTCTGGCTAGAAGGGGGTGGGGGGTGGGGGGGTGGAGACAAGGGGGAAGGACTCGCACAAGGTCGGAGGATCATCCCATCAGTGGATCAGTGGGTCCACCAATAAACACCTCTTAGTGCTCACCACCAGGGGTCAGGCGTCCGCTAAGCTCTGGGATACGAGGAGCCCCCAGTCTAACAGGCCGGGTTGGGGAGGGGGGGCAAGGGAGACATGTCCGACTTTTTGTACTCCCAGCACCATACAGTAGGTGCTTAATAAATGCTGATTTATGTAAATAACTAGATATGTTGATACGGGCAGCAGGTGGGGGATAGGGAACGGACCCCAGCAGAAGCTGGGCTTGGGGTCAAACTGGAAGGCCTTCAGGGAGGTCTCAGAACCTCGGGGACAACGGATGCTGGGTCCGCAGATGGACCGCTGTATGTAAGGGGGGGGGGGAAGCCCGAGTGCCCCAGGTAGGGAGAACCCTGGGGGCTGGCCAGAGAAGTATTTGGGGAGAAAACTGCCGTTCTCCAAATGTGCCCAGGCAAGCCCTGGCTGCAATCTCATCTGGGGAGAGCCCTCAGCTTTTGTCCTCTGATACCTCCCAGGAGGCCTGGGGTCGGGAGGGGGAAGGCTGAGGAACTCCCTTTGTGACCCCAATCCCAGCATCCTCCCTGCTCCCCACATGAGGAGACACAGCAAGAAATGGGAAACCTCTCAGAAGCCTTTATCTAGAAACCCGAGCACCTTGCAGTTTCCAGTATCCAGTAGGTGCTTAATAAATGCATGCTGTTTGAAAGGCCTAGTAGACAAAGCATTGAACTTAGAGCCAGAAAGCTCCAAGTTCAAATTCAGTCAAAGGCTCCAGCAGCAACATCCTGGTGGAGTCTCTTAGGCACTTTGTGCCTCAGTTTCCTCATCTGTCAAATGGGGTTAGACTTAATGGCCTCCAAGGTCTCTTTCTACTCTAGATCTATAATCCTATGATTAATAATTTTATTATTATTAATAATAATGCTGATGAAAAATAAATATATATTTATATAAATATATCAAATATAACTATAATAAAATAAAAATAATTTTATTAATGATTAATAAAATTATTAATTTTTACTATCTCTATCAACACATTAATTCCATGTTAACATCTTAGTCATTCATAACAACATCTAGCATTTATATAGCTTTATATATATTATATGGACAGCTAGCTTATGTACACACACAAACATCCTCCCCCACCAAGGCCCAGGCCGGGCGCAGTCGGTCTAAGGCCCACAGAGCTCGGCTCTCCCTCCCCTCTGGCTCCCACCGGCTGTTCCTGGGGCCCAGGGGATGCTGGGATCCCCATTGAGGGTCACTCCTCTGCCCCTCCCCAGGGGGCAGCAGAGACAGCAGCCGGCCGAGAAAAGCCCCTGGAGCTGCCCCCGGCAGGAGCCCCGTCCCAGGAGCCCCGAGGAGCCCCAGCTGTCAGGGAATGGCCCCGGTGGCTTTGCCACCCACCCTGGCCGGCCCCTCCCTGCTGCCCCTCCCTGCTGCTCTCTCAGCAGGGGCAGGGTACCCCCTGCCTGGGATGCTCCCCGCCCGCTGCCCAGTCCCGTCACCTCCTTGTCCCCTGACGTTCTCCCGGAATCGAGCCTGGGCCATTTCTGACTTTATGAGGGTAACTCAGCTTTCTGCTCATATGGGTCAATAGAGTCAGTACGATGAGCACACATTAAGCACCGAATGTGTGCCGGGCATCACTCAGGCACAGGCGGGAGGGCTCTGCCCCTTTCCTCAGAGAACTCACAGTCCCGCTGGGGAGATGCCGGGTGCCCTATGGGCAGCTACAAACTAGGCCCAGGGGGGTTGGGCGGGCAGGAGGGGCCCCCACTCGGGGAATCAGCAAAAGGCCTGAAGGCAAAGACAGCGACGGGGAGCAGGCGAAGTCCCGGAGACCGGGATGCAAACCCCTTTGATTTAGGATGCCCTTAGCGGTGGAACTCCGGGGAAGCCGCTTGACCCTTCGGGACTCAGTTTGCTCATCCCCCAAATGGGGCTAGTGTCTCCCAGCCCTCCCTCCCAGGGCCATACGCATAAGTGACCTTTATGGGAACGGACCGTGATGCTCCCTGGGGCTCCACAAGCCCTGACTCCAGAGCCCTAGGGTCCTAGAAAGCCATCCTCGGGTAGAGATGGCCCAGCCCCGGCCCCCACCCTCAGGGCCAGCACGACCCTTGGCCGAACCCGCATCCCCTCTGCTCCCCCGCCCCACCTCCGACGCTCTGCGCGGCAGATGGCCGGCTTGGTCCAGGAAGACTGTCCCCATGGCAACAGCAGCATCCTTCCCATTCTGAGCCCCGCCTCCACCTGTCAGTATTGACCTGCTTTCTGAAGCCCAAGGAGAGGGCCCAGAGCCGCCCTCCAAGGCCCTCATTTCCACAGCGACAACAGCCCCCTGGCTCCATTTCTCGGGCCCCTGGAGCCCCCAGATCATCTCCCCTAATGAGCGGAGGAGAGAGTGGTCCTGGGCCCACAGTGGAGCCGAGCACCTAGAGTCGCACCAGCCGCAGGCTCAGCTTGGCACCGGGACCGGATCTCTCCCGTGTGTGCCCAGGACTCTCCCCTCTGTCCCACTCCTGGGGGGAATCCCCCACTCTCCGCCCCCTCGGGCAGCCGGTCTGGCCCCTGCTCCGGATCAGCCTTTTACAGGCACCGAACCAAGCTCGAAGCGAGTACTTTGAAATAGCTCAATCAATAGTTAACAAAGGCCCCCGGGAGACGCCCCATCCGCAGAGCGCGGCCACAATGAGACAAGCGGGTGGCCCTGTGGGGAGTGCAAGAGGACCCGAGTTCCAATTCTCCCTCGGACACTGACTAGACGTGTGGCCTGACTTCCAGCCTCGGTTTCCTCGCTGGGAAAACCCGCCTCCCCATCGAAAGTGCCAGGGCCTCCCGAGAGCTGCGGCTCACAGCGCCCGCCGGCCTCCGGCTCGGCTTCTCCTTTCTCCCGCTTTTCCCTCTTGTCCTCATTCTGTCACCACGCGACCAAGACAGAAACCTGCTTCCGGCCATCACACGTTTCAGACTCCGGCCCCTGCGTCTGCCCGGGGATGGGGGGGAGGGAGGTTGGAGCTCAAGAGCTTACAAAAACGGACGCCGAGAAGCGTCTTGCCGAGGGTCTGGGAAGATAAAATCCTCCTGCAAACTGTGGAAATCCCCCTCCCAGGGCTGGCGCGGGAGCCAGGGAGAGCTTTGTGAAGCCCCTGGCAAAGCTCGGAGCCCCAGAGAAGCGCCGGCAACGTGGACGGGAGCTGGTCTCCCGGTCACAGGTCTCGCCTCTGATCCTCCCCGCGTCTGTTTTCCCCTCTGTAAAATGGGCACGGGCCCAAGCCCTGCCTCTGCTGTGTGACCAGAGGTGGGTGACTCGGGCAAAACAAAGCCACCCAATGGGCCCATCTGCCAATATCTGCCTCTCAGATCTCTGGGGGGGAGTTGTGATAATAATTATAAATATAATTACTTACAATATGACTATGAAAGTAAATATGATAATTATAATAATATAATTATAAGTATAATTCTTTATAACGTGAATATGAAAATAAGTATAATACTATAATTACAAATGTAATTATTTACAATATGACTATGAAAGTAAATATGATAATTATAATAATATAATTATAAGTATAATTCTTTATAACGTGAATATGAAAATAAGTATAATACTATAATTATACATGTAATTATTTACAATATGATTATGAAAGAAAATATTATAATAATCATATAATTATAAATATGAAAATAAATATAGAGTAATCACATAAATATAATTATTTGTCATATGACTATGAAAAAATATATAATAATTATAATTATGTAATTATAACTATTTACAATAAGAATATGAAAATAAATAAAATAATTATATAATTATAATATGACTATGAAAATAAATACAAATATAACAACAGCAATAACAATGAGAGGCAGCCTTTAGGAAGTGCTCACTGTCACGGCTGTTCTAAGTACTTTGCAAACCGATTCTCCCAACAGCCCTTGGAAGGTGCTGTTATGATCTCTATTTACATTTGAGGAAACTGAGGCAAACAGAAAGGTGGGGGCCCCGCCCCTTCATCAGTGACTGGGGATAGGGTTGGAACACCGTCCCTGACTCAGCCCTCCCCTGTCCCCCGAGCCACCGCCTGCCCTCCACAGTACCCATGGCGGCCCTTGGCGTGGAAGACCTGCCGCCCTCTCCTTCTCCCCACCCTGACCAGTAACCTCGTGCTGGGGGCGTCGCTTGGACGGGTTAGACGAGACCCGGCTCACGTGGGATTTAAGGGTTCCCTATTCCTGAGGGGCGGGTCCTCGGTCGTTTTCAGAATTTGAATTTCTAGGTTCCGGATTCTAATCTTCCACATTTCTAAGGGTCTGAGCGTCTGCTTCAGCCGGATCCTAAGGTTCTAAGGGTCCGATCTGTGCTGCTGAAGTTCTAGGTCCCAGCACTTACAGTCACCGTCTCCCGTCTTTGAAATCGCTGATCCTGGGCACGCCGAGGCCGCCATTACTGGGGGGCGGCACCCAGGGGACCTCACACTTGCTCTCCCCACCAGCTCTGGAAGTGGGCACTACGACCGTGCCCATTTTACAGAGGAGGAGACTGAGGGTATCCAGGGTCGGCGGCTAAGAGGTCTAAGGCGGGCCCCGGCTTACCTTTAGCAGACTCCGATCTCTTGGGCAAGTCGAGGGTGTCGAAGTTCCTGTCCACGCCTCCGTTCTTTTTTCCTAGAAGACACAGGAGAGGGGGCTGGGAAGGTCCCTCCCGGGCCCAGAGCAGCCGTTCTCATAGTCTGGGGGACAGGGCCCGATGGACCCGGCGGAGGGGAGCCTTCCTGGGCTCAGGGCCAGGCAGGACGAGAACGCCTCCACCCACGGACCACGAGGGACGCCAGAGGGACTCGTGTCTGCTCGCACTGACTCCGGGGGAGGGCGCTCCTGGGGACGGGACAGGGTCGCCCCGAAGCGGGGAGGAGGGAAAGCCCGGGACGGACACAGGAGGGGGCTCCCCTCCGTGGCCAGAGAGCCCCGGGCCTGGCAGGCAGCAGGGAGGCAAAGGAGGCTCCCTCTTCCAGAGGGACAGGGCAGGGTGCCAGAAGACAAGGCTAGACCCTGTCAGAGAGCTGGAGGGCTATCACCGGACTCCTGGGGTGGGTCCTGACTTCCAGGATCGCCGGCGCCCAAGGGGGACGAGGCATTCCCAATGGCTTGGGGGGGCTGAGTGGGCAGGGCTGGAAGGTCCCCCAGCCCAGGACAATCCCCCTGCACAGTCTGGGAGGAGGAGTTCTCCCTCAGCTTGGAGTCCCAGAGCAGACCCTCAAGGAGGAGCAGGGATGGGCCGCAGCTGGAGGGCGCGTCTGAGAGAGGCCCCGCTACCGGCGCACAGTAGGTGCTTAATGCTTGTGGACCCACTGAAGGACAAAAGAGATGCTGTAGCCCTGGGGCGGGGTGCTGGGGGTGTGCAGGAGGGAAGGGAAGAACTGGCTGCAGCTGCTTCCAGTCTTTGCTCCTTCTAAAGGCAACCGTTTCCCCCCCCCCCACTGTCCAGTACCACAAGGGTACCCACTGCCCGGATGACAAGACTGAGGCTCAGGAAGGCCTGAAATGACCATCTCGTGGACTGTTAGGGCTGGAAAGGAGCTTAGAACAGGGGGTGTCAGGGCTGGGAGGAAGCTCAGAACACAGAACATCAAATGCCGTAACACAGAACACAGAAGACCAGAGCAGGAGCCTAAGACACAGACTAGAGCCTGAGTCGGGAGGGGACCCCCAGAGGGTCAGGGGCCACATTCCCCATAGGCTCCCACAGCCTTTGCCCACAGATGCCCCCAGGACGCAGGAAGGTCCCTCTGGGGGGGGGGTCTCTCCCTGACTTTACCCTTCACTCCCTAGAACAAGCTCAGCCCTCAAGCTTGACCCGGTCCCTGAACTCGTCCATCCTCCTCTCCCAGCTGAGAGCTCCTGGCTCCTTGGACTTTCCTGGTGGGGCGTGAACTCGGGGCCTTTCCCCACCCCCTTCCTATCTTTAGTTCTAGTGAACTCCTCCCTTTTATAGTTGGGTAAACTGAGGCCCAGAGAGAGGAAGGCTGGTGTCCAGAGCCAGGAACAGGAGGCGGGCACCCTTGCCCCCTCCGGTGGGTCAGAAGGGCCCTCTCTGCAAAGCCCCGGCCCCTCCCCGCCCCCGCCCTGCGGCGCTGTATGTTTTTGATCAAATCCATGAGAAAAGGAACCCACGGAGTATTGTTGAGTAGACCGAACTCCCAGGGTTGATGGGGAAACTGAAGCAGAGAAAAGTTAAAGGATTTGTCCAGAATCTTACAGTTAATACCAAAGGGGGATTTGAACTCAGGCTGCCCGGGATCACTGCAGACCGCCTGCTGCGTGGGCGTATGACCCTGCCACCTGCCCTGTCTCCGCCCTGTGAGGAGGACCCCTGTTTCTCTTCTAACCCCAGAGAGCCCCTGTGGGTCTCAGCCGGGCCGAGACGCCCCGATAAGAGGCCGAGCCAAACTTCCCATGAGCCCTCCGTGCCCCCTCCCAGCAGCCCCAGCCTGGCCCCCGCGGGCCCCTTGCTTCCTGCCTGCCACCCTGTGGCCCCACTTACTTTCCCGTGACATTGGCTACCTCTCCTGAGCTCTCTGAGACATTCCCCAAGGCCTGATTCTTAACCAGGCCCCCATATTATAGTCGGTGTCCTTGTAGCCCTATGGATTTTGCCTTATGCTCCCCTCTGTGGAGCTCTGCCAGGCTGACTGCCCTGGGGCCCGGGGCACTCGCCTTCCACAAGTAAATAGTCTCAGTTCTGTCTCTATCTCCAGAGATGAGCACAGAGCTCTGCACACAGTCGGTGCCTAATAAATGCTTGCTCATTAATTTGGTCTTTTTGACTTCTGAATCCCAAGATGTAAAGCCATGAAGGCATATGGCCTTAGGGGGAACCTGCCTTGGAGTGTTTGAGTCCTGCCTCTGACACCTACCTGTCCTGGACCGAGTGACCCTCGGGGGACTCTTTCTCTCAGCCCGCCATCGGCACCAGCAAAGAGACATTCCACCCCTGAAAGTCCCCAACTAATGCAGTGGTGGATCCAAGCTTCTTCAACCTCCCCGGGCAGGTCCTGGCTCTCTGGAAAGCCAGCAAAGCCTAGAGCGTCCCTATGTCCCTGGGCAGGGGACAAGGCTTGGTTTGAAATGTCTAAGCTCCACAGGCACTTTCCCCATAAGATCCGGAAAGGATCTTGGAGTCCGACCCCATTTTACAGATGGGGAAACTGAGGCTCGGAGGGAGCCGCCCAGGGGCACCCGGATGAGAAGGGTCCGAGGCAGGGCGCCTGCAGCTTCCTGGCAACCCAATGGCCCCAGTGGTCCCTGCTGGAGAGTCTGGTCTCCCAGGGACGACCTCTCCGTGGTGCTGACTTCCACAAAGAGCAGCCCAAGGGGACACAGCCATGTTGGCTTTCTCTGGGTGGCCACGGAGCACGACCCTCCCGGGAAGGAGCAGAGGAGTTTCCAGGAGCCGCCCCGGGTGAAGGGACTTCCTGTAGGTCTGGCTTCCCGCCTCCTCAGTGGGCCGAGCCCCACCGCCTCTCAGCCCCGTCCTACACCTGAGGAGACCAGGCTGATGGGACTTGATTCCAGGCCTTCCTGCCTCGAGGCCGGCCGGGGCCCAGGGGCTCCTCCCTAACCTTACATGGGAGAGAGCTAGGTCTGAAAGGGCTAAACAACCCCCAGGTCCTCCAGCAAGGGAGCACCTGAAACGAAGGCAGGCGCAGGCCCAAAGGCGCCACTGAGGCTCCAGATATTCCCAAATACGGGAGCGTGGCGTTTGCAAGTTCTGCACCCAGTTATCTGAATGCCTCACTTTCTCTTTTCTTAATTTTATTTTTAATTTATGGAATCAATTGAGCTTTGTCATGACACAGTGCGATAAAAAAAGATTTTACATGAAACTGCAAATCTTTTGGGCAGGACTCGCAACTCCTTTCAGACAAGACAACAAAGCTAGCGATTAAGCTCAAGTTTTTCCCTCCCCAGACACAAATATTCATTATATATGTATATATGTATAGATACACATACACATACACATACACATATATGAAATGTATTTGATATTTATTACTTATATGTTATAGATAGATATATTATCTATATCTATTCTCTATATGTGAAATAATTCTCTATATTTCTCTCTATATCTATTCTCTATATAATATAAATTTATTCTTTATACATTTTAGTTCTTTCTATATCTATATATAATGCAATATTATTCTCTATATTCAGTTCTTCCTATATCTATTCTCTATATAATGTAAAATAATTCTCTACATTTCAGTTTTTATATCTATTCTATATATAATGTAAAATTATTCTCTATATATTTTAGTTCTTTCTATATTGTATATATAATGTACAATTCTTTATTCTGTACTTCAGTTCTTTCTATAGCTCTTCTACATATAATGCAAAATTATTCTCTATATTTCAATTTTCTATATCTATTCTCTATATATTTTAGTTCTTTGTATATTCTATATATAATGTACAATTCTTTTTTCTATACTTCAGTTCCTTCTATAGCTCTTCTATATATGATGCAAAATTATTCTCTATATTTCAGTGCTTTCTATATCCATTCTATATATAATGTAAATTTATTCTCTCTGTATTTTAGCTCTTTCTATATTCTATATATAACGTACAATTCTTTTTTCCATACTTCAGCTCCTTCTATAGCTCTTCTATATATAATATAAAATTCTTCTCTCCACTTCAGTTCTTTCTCTGGGCACAGAATTTGTTCCTTAGCACGACTTCCTGCCTTTGGGAGGGCCTGAATTGAAGCCAGAACAGAACGCTCAGTCAATATAAGCCGCCGTGTTGATGCACGGGGACCGAGGCCCAAAGAGCATCTGCCAAACGGGCTCCTGATGGGCATTGGGTTTGGTAGCCCCACCCCCGCCCCGCTGCGGTTTCCTTTCCTTTAGAAGTGACGCTGGTGCTCAGAACAGGAGGAACAGGAGGGAGATTCAGAAGGTCCCAGCTCCTTCCAATATGCCATGCGGTTTGTTGACCACCCCCTCCATCTCTCCTCCCCCACGTAGATGAGACCCCCAGACTGACCTAGAGCCCCAGCGGCCGTGGACGTCCCTTCCCATGGTCTGGCTCCCTACAGCCCAATCCCTGCTCTGGGGGCAGCTGAAGGGAGGCTCTGGCCTACAGATCCAGGCCCCAGGGCTGCCAGCGGCCCCTCTGCTGGATCCCGGTTCTCCCAGATGTCCCGCTCTCCTTCTGGGAGTCTCTGTGCCAGGGGCTGGGCCCAAGGGCTGACCGGCAAGGCTGGCAGGGCCTGTTATACCCCTGGGAGCTGCACGGGCTGGGCTCCTCTCCTCTGGGCGACTCAGGGCAGAGAGGGTTGCTGCCTTTCCCCAACCTGCCTCATTGTGGGTGCCCACAAACAAGGGTACCCCCGACTGATGGCTCTGTCAGCTTCTGGGGCCAACAATCTCCCCTGCACCCACTCCCTGCGGCCAACCCGCGAGGGACTGGCCTTTCCCTTGGCCGCTAGTCCCTGAGAGCTAATGAAATGAATTGGGCAGAAGGGGGCCCGCCTCCTCCTCCAGGAAGCCCTCCTGTTTCCTCCAGGCCTTGCTGCTGCTCTGCCTTCCTCCGGTTCACTTCCTCTCACTCTCCTATCCACCCCCCCAGGGCACAAAGCTGGCCCTGGGCTCAGGAGGACCAGGATTCAAGTCCAGTCTCTGACAAATACAGGCAAATTGCCCCAACCACTCAGGGCTCTCCAAGATGAAGTTGGGGAACAGGTGAGACCTGCGTCGGCGGAGGGAGTTTTCTCTCCTTGGAGTTCTGGGCCAAAGAGATCACAGACCGGGCCCCTTCTCTACCAGAGGGCAGGGCCCGCACCTCCATCCCAGAGCCCTGTGGCCACGGGGCACATGGTTAGGGAGCCGGAGCTTTGAGGATCCGCCTGGGGCTGGAGTCTATTCTGCCGATGAGCTCCCCATGGGGCCATCCTGACCCTCAGGTCTCCAGGCGAGGAAGCCGCTCTGCAGAGAGGGAAGGGGCCGGGCCGGGGTCTCACAGCAGCTCGGCGAGGCCCAGAACTCGGACCGTCCCAGCTCTGCCCAGGCCTGCTTGATGAAACCTGCTGCGCTCCCCACTCTGACACGGGGGGATGAGGTCGGCCTGCACTGACACCGGCTCTGGGTGCAAATCTCCCCCTGTGGAACCCTGGGAGTTGCTAGCTGGGGGCCGGGAGCGCAGCCCCATGCCAAGGTCCCCGGGCCCTCAATAAGCCCCCACAAAGAGAGGCCCCGGCCTGCCGGAGAACACAGCGGGAGCCCCGGGAATGAGCTGAGAGGAAGGACAGCGGGTGGCCTGTGGGGGCTGCAGTCCCTGCCAGGTAAAGGGCGAGTCCTTCTCCTGGGCGCCCCGAGCTCCGACGGGGCCTCCCGCCTGCCCGGGAGCTGGGCATGCACAGGGAGGGCTCGTGGGAAGCCCAGAGGCAGCCAGACCTTTCACAAACCCCGACGCTCTGGCTGGGTTCGAATCCTGCTCAGGAACAATCAGATATCGCTGCCCAGCCCGCCAGAGACTGTCCCACAGCAGCAGCGCGCTCCCCTCCCTGTCTGGGCCCCCAGCTCCCCAGCCTCCTCCTCAGGCCTCAGAGCTCAGCTGCAGCCCAGGAAAGGGGCCGGCCCTCCCGAGAGGGACGCTTCCCCTGGCCGTGGTGCTGAACTCCACTGCAGCCTGGCCCAGGGCTGGCTCCCAATCAGAAGTCTCAGCCCTTCTGGAGGCTGTGCTGGCCCTTCACAAGGCTGCCCATAGGATCTGAGCCAACAAAGTGTCGCCAGGCCCTGCACTCACAAAGGTGCTGTGAGTGACTTAAAAACCAGTTATCGATCTGAACGATAATAGCTTGTATTGGAGAGAGCATCCTGAGACTCGCCCTCCTCCCCTCAATGCCCTGCAGGGTGCCATTATTCACTCATTTCAGTTAAGTTGCTTCCTTGGGCCCACATTTGGGGTTCACTAGGCAACGAGACTAGAGCCGCTGGCCATTTCCTTCTCCAGCTCACTTTACAGATGAGGAAACTGAGGCAGACAGGTTAAGGTGGCTTGCTCAGAGCCCCACAGCTAGGAAGTGTCAGATGTGAAGTCAGGAAGAGGAGGTTCCATCCACCGTACCCCCTGAAAGCGTCTGGCCTGACTTCCCTGGGCTGCAGTCTGTCAGCACGCCCACTTTACAGATGAGGAAATAGAAATACAGGAGATTCAATAAGCTTTTGGCAATTAAGCAATAGTTAATGCTGGAGCCGGGGGACAAACCCGGGCTGCCCTGTAAGGCCCACGCTCTTGTCGGCGTGCCTGGGTCAGAGTGGCCCGAGCCCACCGAGGTGGGAAAAATCCCTTGAGAACAAGGGTGGAAACGTAGGGAGGCAGAGGGCAATCCATCTGCCGGGCCCAGAGGGGCCAGACTCCTCAGCCCAGCCGGCTCCAAGGGAGCCGAGAACAGAAGCCACGGGCGAGAGTGAGGGAGCCTCCCGCTTGGAACTACGTGGGCAAACAAGAGCCGATCAGCAGGGTGCCGGCGAACCGCCCGCCAGGGCGCGCTGACAGAACGGCCTCCTGGGGCCTTGGCGCCAGAACCAGGAGGCTTCACAGGATGCCCCTTAGGGAGCGGGAGGCTCGGGCTCTTCTAAAATGGGAAGGGGGCAAGAGAGACCATGATTCTCCATGTGGGGGCAACAATAAGCCGTTTAGTCCCCTTGTTCTAGATCCTAACAGTGCTTCTAAAAGTGCCACCCAAGATTAAGGGTCTGGACCTTCTATGTTTTCTCACTGACTCACACTGAGATTACAGTTGACTGTAAGACTACTAGATCCTTTTCCACGGAGTGGTTTATTAAGTGACCTCTCCCCCATTTCTTGACTTTTTGGACCCAAGGGCAGAACTTTGCATTGATCACTACAGAACTTCATCTTCTCCCTGCAGTTGCTCTCATCATGACACGGGGGTCGCGCTGGGTTCTCAGGCCTCACTAAACCAGAAATGCTTCGGGAACGGCCGGCGACAGAGCGCTCACCTGAGGAAGGCCAAGCTAACCACGAGGGCCTCGACCCCACAAACACGTTCTGGTAACTACCAGAATCTGCTTCGGAGAAGGGCAGGGAGCTGGGGGCCGGGGGCCGGCCTCATCCCGACCTTCTGTCCAGGGGCCCCGGACAGTGAAGGAAGGAGAAAGAACAGAGAGAAAAGGACACAGGAACTCACCTTGACTGAACCAATCCTCTTAGGACCAGAAAAGCAGCAGAGAAGGAAACAAGAGTCACAGAAAGGAGAAATAGAGGCACTGATGAGAGGCGTAGTCCACGGGCCTGGCTTCCCCACCCCCACCCCGGGGCCGGGCCTGCTCTCCACCTGGGGCCCCGGAGACGCCCTCCCCCAGCGCCCAACTCCTGGCTCTCTCGTGCCCACCTGGGCCGGGAGACCCCCTCTCGGCACCTTCGCCAACAGAGGCGGCTGAGGATTCTGCCCTTGGCCCTGAGTCCCTGCAGAGCCCCAAGGAGGGAGCACGGAGGCAGGGCAGGTGCCCCCCGCTGGGCAGGCTCCGAGATACAAGGGGGGAGCCCGGGGGCCGAATCCTGGGGTGGTGGGGACGTCATCAGCCCAAGGAACTCCCGGGGGAGGAGCTCCCTCCACTGGTGCAGGCCGCCACCCGCGCGGACCAGTCTGGGAAGAGCCAAGGATTTGTTTTTTTCCCTTTTTGTGACTGATTTCCCCCTGCTCAGTGCTCTGGCTCCTCTGGGTCCCGTGGGTAGGATTCACCTAAAAACTGATGCCCCGACCAGGGCTCCAGGGCCTCCCCAGCCTGGGGGCTCCCGGCCCACGGCCCTCCTGTTTCAGAAGTCGAGTCACGAAGCCTCGGGGAGCAGAGGCAGGGGCGGGGCGCTCTCTCCCGGGAGGCCGAGCTCCGTTCCTCGAGTCACAGGAAGGAACTCGGGGTTTCTCCCTCTTCCCTTTGGGAGCTGAGGGGAAGCGGGAGGGCTCTAGTCTTCCCCAGTGGCCGAGGACCTGCGCTATCGGATCCCAGTGGTCACCCAGCACCTTTACCCAGAAGCCTCTGTGCCAGGAGCGCCTTAGCGCCCCCAGAGGCAGATTGGGGAGATCTTCCTGACACTAAGCCTTCCTTCCAGCTGGCTAAGAGTTTCCCCTGCACAGATCATGGCCAGGAAGGAGTGGGGGCGGAGGACGGACTGAAGGGGGCGGAGGGCGGGCGGCCCCCGCCTGTTTGGGAGGGTCTGCCTGGCAGCAAAGGGCTCCTCTGAGCCGGCAGGAGGAGGGGGCCGACACTCGGGCCCAGGGAGGGGGACCTGAGGCCAAGGGAAGGGGCTCTGCAGTGCGGCCTCAGAAGCCTCAATCCTGATACTCTTTTTCTAGGGGGCAGCCCGGTGGTGCAGTGGTTAGGGCGCCAGGCCTGGAGTCGGGAAAACTTGTGCTCAAATCCCAGTCTCAGACACGCCCGGCTGTGGGATCCCGGGCTTCAACGCTGCCTGCCTCAGTTTCCTTGACTGTAAATGGGGCTCATACGGGTGCTAATCTCCCCGGTCTGACTGAGGTGGAGTTTGTCTAGTGCTCAGCACACTGAGGAAGCCCTGGGGAAGTGCTCTTTGTCATTTTGATCATTCCCTGTGAATGAGCAGCCAGATATGCAGGGGCTAGAGCACAGCCCTGAAGGCAGGAGGACCTCAGAACTTAACACTTCCTATGGACTCTGGGCAAGTCACTTAACCCCAGCTGCCTCAGCCAAAAATAAAAATAAAGAAAAAAATTATTTCCTGCAAATTAACTCGGAAAATCCACCCTCAGACCTGGAGCACGATGAGATGCCGTGAGAGGGTGGGAGGGGGGTCAGCTCAAAGAGGGGGTGCAAAGGGCAGCGCCCACCGAGGGGGCAGGGGAGGCAGCAGAGCCCTGGGGAGGCCGGGCCCCAAACCAGAGAGGCCCCGAGAAGGCCCTGGGCTCCACCTGGAGGGGGCATGAGGAGGCCCGAGGACTCGGGCTGGCCCGGTGAGCAGAGGGGGCCCTGGGGGCCTGCGGGGGGAGCCTTCAGCAGCTCCTGCCATGCACAAAGCTGCCCTCCCGCCAAGGCAGGGGACACATGCCCCGCCCAGGACCCCACCCCTTCCCTGCTTGTCCATTAGTGGCCCAAGGCCCCAAGCTCTGGGCACGGGGGGCCCAAGATCTGAGATGGAGAAGCCGGCTCGGCTGAAACGGCTGCCCCCAAAGCACCTGCTTCCGGCACAGAGGCCACTGGGACGGCGTCTTCCCATGAAGAGCTCAGGGGCCGCACTCTCTCCCATCTGAGGTCAGGGGCCCCTTGGGTTTACTGCCTGAGGTCAGAAGTCATGTTCTCTCCCATCTGAGGTCAGGGACCCTTCGGGGTCACTGCCTGAGGTCAGGGCCCTCACTCTCTCCCATCTGAGGTCAGGGACCCCTTGGGGTCGCTGCCTAAGGTCAAAGGTCATGTTCTCTCCCACCTGAAGTTATCTGCCCAGGGGCCCTTGAGGGAGCAGACGAACCTCCAAAACCCTCCCTCAGCTTCTGACCAAACAACCCCCTGCTTCTGTCCCGCCTGGATGTGCTGAGGGAGACGTCCCTTCTAAACCTCAAAGCCCGGGCCCTTCTCTCCAGCAGAAGCAGCCCCGGGAGGGGCGACATCAGAGCCCGGCCGACCCCACCTCTGTGCTGATGGGGAGACGGCAGCCCCCATCTGAGAGCGGGCAGAGTCGAGGTGGGGCACAGGGACCATCCTAGGAAAGACGCCCCTGACTCGGCCTCAGTTTCCTTATCTGCCAAATGGGAGCAAGGGCACCGATTACCACCTTGCATGGCTGAGGTCAGGCCCTGGGAGAAACCCTGAGGAGGAGGGGGTTAACTCTGGGCCAGAGGTCGGGGCTCTGAGCCAAGCAGGGTCCGGCTAGTGAGGAGAACAAGGCGGCCGGGCCTGCAGCTCGGGGAGGAGCCGGGCCGGGGGAGCCAGCCAGCCCCAGCCCGCCCGGGGCCCAACGGGCCCCCAAGGCTCCCCCGGGCTCCGGGCCCAGCTCAGCACCCACCTTTGGCTTTCTTGCTCCCGAAACAGCTGGCGTCGTCCTTCTTCCTGGGGCGCCCCGGCTGGCGGCCGGCCGGGCCCTGGGTACTTGTCAGGCCCCGGAACCTCCTTAAGTTGGGACAAGTTCCATGATGCCGGTTTCCAATGGGGCGGAAAGGGGAAAGAAGGAAGCAACCCTGTTCCCTCAAGAACCCCCGGCCCCGACACCCCCTGTCCTAGGCCCCTCCCACCCTGACACCCCCTGTCCTAGGCCCCTCCCAGCCCCGACACCCCCTGTCCTAGGCCCCTCCCAGCCCCAACACCCCTGCCCGGGCCCTCCCAGCCCCGCCCCCTGTCCAGGCCCTCCCACCCACCCCCTGTCCTGGGCCTCCCAGCACTGACACCCCTGTCCTGGGCCCTCCCACCCGGCACCCCTGTCCTGGGCCCCTCCCAGCCCACACCCCGTCCTGGGCCTCCCACCCTGACACCCCTGTCCCGGGCCCCCCCTGACACCCCTGTTCGGGCCTCCCACCCCTGCCCCCTGTCCTGGGCCCTCCCACCCTGCCCCCTGTCCTGGGCCCCTCCACCCTGACCCCTGTCCGGGCCCTCCCAGCCCCGACACCCCCTGTCCTAGGCCCCTCCCACCCTGACACCCCCTGTCCTAGGCCCCTCCCAGCCCCGACACCCCCTGTCCTAGGCCCCTCCCACCCTGACACCCCTGTCCTAGGCCCCTCCCCCTGACACCCCGTTCTGGCCCCTCCTCTTTCAGGACTCTAGCTCCCAGAAAGGGGCCTCCACCAGCACACCCAGTTGGAAGCCCGCACCTCGCTGGGCCCAGCCTTCATCCCCTTCGGGTCCCTTTCCGCCAAAGTCCGGCCCCTCCCCCGCCGACCAGACAAGCCCGGCCAGGAACTTAGACCGTTAGAGCAGCCTGGTGCCCCGGTCCTGCCCGGGGCCCGGCCCCTGACAATGGCCACCGGGCTCAAAGACCTCGGAGCCAGAACCCATGACCTCCCATCGCCCCTTGGGGCAGCGTCCGGTGTTCTGGACGTCGGGTCCAGAGCGACCTCCCAACGTTCCCCTTTCGCTCTTGGTTCTGCTGAATCCCGTACAGGAATACAAGAACCCTGCTCTCAGGACCAAGGCGGATGCCTAGGGGAGGCTCAAGGCCATCAGTCCCACCCCTTCCCTATGGATGACAACGGTCCCAAGGGAAGGCGCCCAAAGGGGCCCACGGTGAGGTGGGATTCAAACACAGCCCTCTCCTAGGAGGTCACCAGCTATACTTTTTCCTCCTATTCAGGCCTAACTATTTACGCCCCCTCCCCCATTGGACTGGGAACTCCTGGAGGCTGGGGGCGACGATTTTGGTTTACTTGGTCCCCCCAGTGTTGGCACACAGTAGGTGTTTAATAAATGCTTGTTTCCGTCTCACCTTCAGGTGTTACCACTCATTTACACTCTGCCTCATCCATCTGTCTAGCAGTCCATCTCTAATTTTTATATATTTCCCCCATCAGACCGGGTACCTCTGGAGGCCAGGGGTGACAGTTTTGCCTTTTTTGGTTTCCCTGATGCTTGCACACAGTAGGTGCTTAATAAATGGATGGCGACTGATCGACTGATCTCTACTGGATTTCCTGTCCTCTTCCCTGTAGAGACCCCTGACCCAAAGGAGCCCTGCGGTCGGGCGGTCACCCTGGCCCCCCACGAGCCCCAAGTTGCATGGCATCATCACCTTGTTGTCGGTATCTTTCTTGCCGATGGCGGACTGCAGGGCGTGAAGAAGAGCATCCACCAGCCCGTCACACTCCCGAGGCCCCTTTTGGGCCCCCCATCTGAGCCAGCCCTGGGGAGAGCAAGGGATTCTGGTCACCCCACCGGGCCTCTGGGAAGCCGACGGCTGTCTGGCTTTAATCCACTCCAAGGCCTGGGAATCGGGAGACCCGGGTCAGGTTAGGGAAGGAGGCAGTGTGGGCCAGTGGTGAGACCCCTGGGGGGTCAGAGACCTGGGCTCCAATCCCAGATCGGTCTGGCCCGGGCAAATCTGTCCTCTGAGCTTCAGCTTCCCCTATAAAGTGAGGGGATTGGCTCTGGACTTGGGTCCCAGTTGGTCTTAGGAACAAGCCGGCCTCGGGAGGGGGCACCAAGGGAACATGGAAACCGGCCTGGGCCTGGGCCGGCCTTGGGGTCCCAAATCCTCAGAAATCCTAGGAATCCAGGCCTTGATTAATTTTGGGCCAGTGTCAGATAAGGAGGGAGGGGCTCACGAGGTTCCCTGGGCCAGGGAAGGGTACGGCCCCTGTGCCCGACTGCCCATTCCAAGGACCCGAGTGCCCCGAGCACCAGGCTGTGGCCCTGGGCAGTTCCCCAGGGCCCCCGGGCAGCAGTGAGGGGACATTGCCCTTTTCCCTCAGGTCTCGTGACAAGGTATTTTCTGACCCTGATGCTCCAAAGGGCTGGGCCGGCCTTAAATCCTGTCCTTGCAGCACCGCAGCAGCACCAGCTCCCTCTGCCCAAGAGCTTGGGCAGCAGGGCCCAGCACGAGGCCACGCTCGAAGGCCAGCCCGGCTCTTTCCATCGCACATGCTCCCTCTTTTCTCAGATCACAGTCAAGCGTGGAGATGACACAGCCTTGAAGGCAGGGGCCCTGGATTCAAATCCAGCCCTTACTTTTGGGAGCTTGGGCCAGTAATTCACTTCACCTCAGCTGCCTCCTCTGCAAAACAGGGGGAGAGGAGACACTAACGGCCTCTCGAGACCCCGGCCAGCTCTAGATTTCTGAGCGGAGTCCGGGTTAAGGAATACATTTGCTCTGATCTGAGTCTGTGTCTAGACAGGGCCACCTGCACCCTCCCTCTTCCTGAGCACTGAATGTTTAAGATTCACTTTCTTACCCGTGATCCTTCTGAGGGCAGCTGGGCAAGGGTCATGGTGCTTACTTTGCAAGCGGGGAAACTGAGGCCCAGGAGGCCCAGGGCCAGAAGAGACCACAGAGCACTCAGTCCAAATGGTCACAGAAGGGGAAACTGAGGCCTGAGTATCAGAGAACTCACAGCTGGAAGCTCCGAGGCCCCCCCAGAAGGGAGTTGTCAGCGTCCTTGGACACCACATCTCCTCATCTTTCCATGGGAGCAGCCCAAGGACTTGGCTGTGGAAGCCTTAGGAGATCGCGGGACCATGGACATGTCTGGGAGGCAGCTCAGGTCTAACAGGTAGAGAAACTGAGGCCCAGAGGGGACCAGGGCCTTAGCCAAGCTCACAGAGAGACAGATCTGGGCCAGGTCTGCACGTTCCCCCGTCCCTGCCGCGTCTCCCCTGGAAGGGACTCGGCAGAGCACCCAGGGGTCCGGGCTCCCAGCCCGCGGCCCTCCCTCTTGGCCATCAGGCCTGACCCTCCCTCCCTGCGCCTCCTCCCAGCTTTGCTCTGTTCCTGACCGGCACTCGGTGTTCCCTTCCCTTCCCCAGAACATTCCAGGGGAGGAGGCGGTGACCCCACGTCCCTGAGCCAGGGGAGGGGCAGGCCCAGCTGGTGCTCTGACCCTCGGAGGCCCGGCCAGGGTGGGCCCAGGGGCAGGGGCCGCCCTCGGGAGGCTGAGAGGAACATCCCGCTCACCACCCGGAAACCTGGCCCTCGCCCCAAGGCATGAGGTGCCTGCTGGGTAAGGTCTGACGGAGGGAACAGGGAAGGGCCTGAGGGCCGCCCCTCCTGCTCAGCCGCTCCTCCGTGCTGATGGGCAGGGCCCGGGACAGGGCCAAGGAAAGGGCGCGCCCGTTATCCCAGGAGGGAGGCAAATGCCAGTGAAGACCCAGGCCTGGCCTGGAACCTCCCCGAGAGGAGCGGGGGCCAAGGGCCTGAGTCTGTCGCCTGACTGACTGATTCCACAACGATTACAATGATCATTATTCTGCGCAACCGCGTTATGCTGCCTGTCATTCAGTCACGTCCGATTCTGTGTGACCCCATTCGGGGTTTTCTCGGCAGAGAGGCTGGAAGCGTTGGCCACGTCTTTCTTCAGCTCGTTTTACAGATGGGGAAACCGAGGCAGGCAGGCTGAAGTGACCCGCCCAGGATCACACATCTAGGACGTGTCCAAGGCTGAACTGGAGCCCCTAACCCTCTTGCTGCTCCCGGCCCAGTGCTCTGCGCATTATGGCACCCCCTTAGCCCTCATGTTGTCTTAGCAGGAAGAAAAAAAAAAATATATATATATATATATATATATATATCTCCCTGCTAGAAATGATCTCATTCAACCCTCTCACATTACACTTGGGGAAACTGAGACCCCGACCAGTCAGGGGACACAACCCCTGGGACAGCTGGGGCCTTATTCTGATGCCCCCAGAAGGAGAGCGTTGCATGAGGGCGGGGACTGTTAGCTGAGCCTTGCATCTCTAACACCAGGTACACAGTAGGTGCTTACTAAATGTTAAAGCAACCGAAATAGAGTATTTCGGTATGGCTGCTCTGAAGGCCCAAGGCTCTGGAGACCCAGCCCTTTTGTCAGGTCAAGTCAGCAAGCATTTATGAAGCACCTACTGTGTATGAGTAGTGAGAACACATAAAACAGAGCCGAGGATCTTAGGATAACAGATTTGGAGCCTGAGGAGGACAAGCCCTTAAAGACCATCGGGTGAGAAGCCAGAGGCCCAGAAAAGATTTATTCGGGGTCAGTGGTGTCAAAGGCAGAATCTGAACTCAGATCCTCCCGGGAGCCACTTTAGCAGGCTGCTGCTACCTTTCCCGTCCATCAAAGTCCTAGAAAATACTGCAGGGGCCTCTGAGAATACCAGGCACTTGCTTCACGTGTCATACACACTAGGTGCCAACTTCACACGGCATCACACACACTAGGTGCCAAATTGTACACACTACACACTATCTTTACATGGCATTGTACACACTAGGCGCTGACTTCATGCAGCGTCACACACACTAGGCACCGACTTCATGCGGCATTGCACACACTAGGCGCCAACTTCATGCAGCATTGGGCATACTAAGTGTTCCCATAAATGCTGGCTGCTCTATGGATCATTCCCATTTACAGAGGATCAGACTCCTCCCTCAGCTCCTGGGAATCTGAGGTGGGACTTGAACTCGAGCTTCCTTCCAATCTAATTAGAATACCCTCTCCATAAATATTATCCCCATTTCATAGATGGGAAAACTGAGGCTCAGCGAGTTACTTGTCTGAGGTCACCCAGACGGCCGGGGTCGCCTCTCGCACTCAGGTCCTTACAAAGCAGGAGCAGCCTTCCTTTCCGTTCCTTCACAATACCACCTCCCTGCAGGCAAACAAGGGGATGCCAAGCCCCTCCGCCACTCCCATCTCCTTGGGGTCTCCCCCAGGGGAGTTCTCCCCGGGTTGGCGCCCCTCGGTGCCCTGCATGCCGGGATCCCTAGCCCCGGGCACCCCCGCGGCGGGCACAGGCCGAGATGAATGAAGGCCTGGGAGTGGATGATGGCTGGGGAGCCATGACGGCCAACGATGCCAAAGACACGGTGGGTTCGGGGTATGACCCTCAGGCCGGGGGAGGAAGTGGGGGCCGCGGGGGTGGAAGGCGGCACACGCAGGCTGTGCTGGAGGAGGGGCCAGCAAATCGGCAAATTAGAAAGCTGGACGTGGGGCAGCCCCTGGAGGGATCAGAGGTCACTTCCCCTCTACAACCTGGTCTAGAAACGTGACTCCCAGAATCCCAGAGCTCAAAGAGCCCAGACCTGAACAAGGGTGATCTCGGGACCCCCGACACACCACCTCCGGCCTCTCTGAAGACTCCCGGGGGGGTCACCGCCTGCCACCGTAGCCCCCTAGAGATGAATGGGGGGGAGGGTCCTGCCGCCTCCTCCTCCTTTGGGCCTTGCCCTTTATACTGATGCTGGGTCATCAAACAGTGAAATCAAGGAGCAGCCGCCCTGGGCGAGAAGGAGGCTTGTCCTGGAGCCCCTCCCAACAGAGCTCTAAGCCCCGCCTCCAGCTGTCAGAGCCCCTCAGGACCTTGGTCAGCGCCTCTCCCCAGGCCTAACTGCTTTAGGAGGGCGAGGGCTTTGTCTGCCCACAGCACCCCCTGCTCTGCCTGGCAGAGTGGAAGCTTCTTGAGGACAGGCCTCAGCCACGCTGGCGTTGGCTGCCCGGGGCCCAGCCCCCAGGGGGCAGCGGCTTTCTGCCTGTCATTCAGGCTGTTCCGGCGGACTCTCCGCGACGCTGGACTTTTCTTGGCAAAGGCACTGGAGCGCTTTGCTCTTTCCTTCCCCTGGCCATTTTACAGATGAGGAAACTGAGGCAAATAGGGTGGAGTGACTTGGTCAGAGTCATATGGCTAGGAAAAAGTTTATGGCCACACTTTGAACTCAAGGAGATGAGTCGAGAAGACTATCCACTGAACCACCCCACTGCCCCTAGGCTGGGATACAGTAGGGGCTTAATAAATGCATGTTGACTGACCCCAGAGGCTCCAGATGATGAGGACTATGGCCAGGGGAAACATTCACCACCCTTTTAATGGCCTATGCTTAATGTTCCTCCAGGTCTGACGTCCCCTGTTCTTAGGCCCCTCCCAGTCCTGACATCCCCTGTTCCTTTAATCTGTCTGGCAAACTGATTCCACCAACAGCTGACAGGGCATTTGTGTAGAAGCGCCAGATCACGCCCCGCACCATTTGCCCGCTGGGGAGACAAGCTTGTCTATGGAACGAGTCGGCCCATTTCCCATCTAGCACCAGAGGCTCTGTCTGCACCCGACCCTTCACCTCGTGGAGCAGAGGCTGTCTCCTGTCCAGGCCCAGGGAGGCCCATCAGACTGACCCATGCACTGGCCCCCACAGGCACAGAGAGGAGAAGAAGAGGCATCTGGGCAGTAGATCCCGGCCTGGCCCAGGGTATGCCCTGGCAGAGGGGCACAACTTCACCTTCTGAATGTCTGCCAGAATTTTTCCTCATTTACAAATGAGGTACCACTGGCAAAGCACTTGCCACAGTTCTCAGAATATAGTAGGCACTTAATAAATGCTGGTTCCCTTCCCCTCTTTCTTTCCCTCTGTCCCACACAAATGGGCTAATCTTCTTGCCTTAATGCTAATGTCGGGGGCAGCTGGGTGGCGCAGTGGGCAGAGCCCCAGCCCTGAGGTCAGGAGGACCTGAGTTCAAATCTGGCCTCAGACACTTAACACTTTCTAGCTGTGTGAGCCTGGGCAAGTCACTTAACCCCAATTATCTCAGCAATAAATAAATAAATAAAAAATTTAAAAATAAAATAAAATAACTTAAAAAATACTAATGTCATCCTTGGAACTATCAAGGAATCAGAGAGAGGAATCTGTACTTTAGAGAAGAAGAAGGGGCTAGAGAATAGCTCTCAGTGCCCCAGACATCCAAGTCTCCTCTGGCCCAGATGAATCATGTGCTGGGGTCCTAAAGGAACTGCTGTGATTATTGAGTGACGCTCAGTGATACCCAAAAGACCAGAAAGTTAAAGGCCTAGTGACAGCCAAGTGTGGTCCCTAAGGATAGGCCTGGGGCCTTGACTAGAATTCCTGGGAAAACCCTAGAAGGAAGCCTTAGAGACGAGAGAAGGAAGCAACGGTGGCTAAGAGCCAGCCTGGCCCCACGCAGAACGGGTCACCCTCGTTTCTAGAAAAGGACGAGAGCTGTGGGCCGGACAATGCTACAGTGAGGTGGGATCTGGAGGACTCCCACCGGGAGGAGTCAGCAGGGGCCCAATGTCACCCTGGCATTTAACCTTTCCTCCTCCCGCCCCTCTCATCAATTTTGTAACCGTGAACCAAGATCAGATCGTTTGCCGCTGCTCCTGGACGGGCTGTGTCCATTTGCTCCCTACTCACGATAAGCTAACTTTCCAGACCAAGCGCCCTGCCCCCCCCCCTCAGAATGGAGGCTATTCGAGGGCGACATCATCTGTGCTCTCCCATCTGTACGGCTCTATCTTCTGGCTCTGCTCCGGTGCAAGCTGATGTGGGGATGATTCCATTGGTCAGTGTCTGTATGCCCTGGCTGCTGGTGATTACACTGAGGGCTCGTAGGAGCTTAGCACAGTGCATACAGAAAATGCTTAATAAATGCTTTTTCTCACGTTCAAACAACCTCCTTTTGTCTCAGTTTCCTCATCTGTAAAATGATAGAGCTGAACTTGAGTTTTTATAAAGCACTAATTATATGCATTGGTGCTTAATAAATGCTCATGGACTAACATTGGGCCAAGCACAGAGAAGGCAAGTTCCTGCCCTCAAGGAGCTGACGCTCTAATGAGACAAGCAACATGCAAACCACTCGAAGGTCCCTTTGAGCTTTAAGCCTCCGATGCTGGGAAGCTCAGTTTCTTCATTTGTTAAACGGTAATAGCGCCTGCCTCTCAGGAGGCCGCAAGGCCCCAGTGAGAGTGTTGGTAAATGCTCTGTAAATCCCCCAGCGCTGCAGAATGAGAGGCATTGTTGATCCATTCGGCAGATGAGAAAACTGAGGCCATCAGAGAAGGGATCCGGCACATGACCAGCCCTATATGAACGAGTAGCAGCTTGTGGGCTCTCCTTTTTCTCTCTCTCTCTCTGTGTGTGTGTGTGTGTGTGTGTGTGTGTGTGTGTGTGTGTGTGTTTCCCTATCCCAGTCTCTGTCTCTGTCTCTCTCTCTATTTCTGTCTGTCTCTCTCTATTTCTGCCTCTGACGCTGTCTCTCTGTCTCTGTCTCTGTCTCTCTGTCTCTGTGTCTCTCTCCCTCCTCCCCACCCCGTCTCTCCGTCTATCTCTCCGGGGTCAGCAGTCCTCTCCCGGCCACGTCCAGTACCCGGAGGGGCCCCCTCCGGCCTTACCTGAGGCACCCTGAAGTGTTCTTGAAGACCGTGGTCCACTCGGCATCTCTGGGCTTGGAGTCCTCGTTGGGCTCGCTCTCCCAGCCTGAGTGGGGGACGATCACCTCGTTGGTCAGGGTCTGCAGGCCATGGTTGATGATGACCATTTTGAGGGGCTCGTAGGAAGACAAGTTCCACAGGGTCCCTGAAAGACAGGAGGTGGCAACAGTTTGGCGCACTCCGGGGAGCTCCACTGTCGCTCCGGGGTGAGAACGGGAGCAATCAGGAGAAACTGAGGGGCCCACTTAGGCTGGTCGAGGACTTCTCCAAGGGGAACTGGCTGCCCAGGAGGGAGCAAGCTCTCCGTCCTTGAAGGTCTCCAAGCAAAGGCCAGATGACCTTGAGGAGAGTTGTCTTCCTGAGGTCCCTTCCTGCACTCACATTCTGTGACTCTCTACACGTGGCAAGTGCCCAAGGTCACGTGCTTGTGGGTGGCATCAAGGGGCACGGGAATTGCCCAAGGTCACATGCAAGCAGGTGGCACCAGTGGGCACAGGAATGATATATCAGAAAACTTGGTGGTGAATCCCAGCTTGGGCACATACCAGTTTAACTGTGTGAAGGGATTTGGGCAAATCCCATTCCTTCTCTGGGTCTCAGTCACCTGATCTGTAAAATGGGGTCACACAGCACACACTACAGATCTCACAGGGGTCCTGAGAAGATTGAGATGACTGACTTATCAAACCCAGCATATACTCTGGGACAGAGGGTGCCTTGCCCTGCCATTCCACTTGGCCAATGCTGTTTCTCCCAAAAGAACAGACGTTCCTTCAAGTGGGGAACTATCTCATTTTTTCGGTCTATCTTAGGGATCTGAAGTCAGGAAGACCAGGATTCAAATCCTGCCTCTGACAGGCTCATGAGTCACCTGACTTATTAGGGGGTCTCAGGTTCTTCAACTATGAAATGAGGGAGTATAAAAAAGCCTCACAAGGTTGTTGTGGGTCTGAAATCAGATCCTGAGCAGAAGGAGTTCAAATACAACTAAAGAAATGGCCGTTTAAAATGAAAGCTTTAAAACTTCCAATTAAACACCAAAATCGAAAGCTTGAAAGTCAAAGGAGAGGTTAAAAATTTGAAAGTTAAAAAAATCTCATTGCACTAAAAAGTTAAACTAGAGATTGATTGTTTTTCTTTTTAAAGAAATATCAACTATTATCATCAGTGTTCTAATAATTCCCTTGATAATTTAAGGGAAAGTTGGCTGGAAAATCAATTCCCGGATATAAAGGATTCAAATGTAACTAAAGAAATGGCCATTTAAAACAAAAGCTTCAAAACTTCCAATTAAACACCAAAATCGAAAGCTTGAAAGTCAAAGGAGAGGTTAAAAATTTGAAAGTTAAAAAAATTTCATTGCACTAAAACGTTAAACTAGGGATTGACTGTTTTCTTTTTAAAGAAATGAATCTTAATTCATTGTTTTTCTTTTTAAAGAAATATCAATTATTATCATCATTGTTCTATATGAACTTTGTTGTTATTTTTTTCTAGGTCATTAAAATAGTTTTTTGGGAGTCTGATTGGTATAGCGCTAAATAAATAGATTAGTTTAGGTAATATTGTCATCTTTATTATATTTGCTCGCCCTATCCAAGAGCATTTAATATTTTTCCAATTGGTTAGATCAGACTTAATTTGTGTGAAAAGTGGTCTGTAATTTTGCTCATAAAGTTTCTGATTTTCCCTTGGCAGATAGATTCCTAAATATTTTATATTATCAGTAATTACTTTAAATGGAATTTCTCTTTGTAACTCTGACTGTTGGATTTTGTTAGTGATATATAAGAATGCTGATGACTTATGTGGGTTTATTTTATAACCAGCAACTTTGCTAAAGTTGTGGATTATTTCTAATAACTTTTTAGCAGAATCTCTGGGGTTCTCTAAGTATACCATCATGTCATCGGCAAAGAGTGATAATTTGGTTTCCTCATTGCCTATTCTTATTCCTTTAATCTCTTTCTCAGCTCTTATTGCTATAGCTAGCGTTTCTAATACAATATTAAATAGTAACGGTGATAGTGAGTAACCTTGTTTCACTCCAGATCTTATTGGGAATGGTTGCAGTTTGTCTCCATTACATATGATGCTTACTGATGGTTTTAAATAGATGCTGCTGATTATTTTAAGGAAAAGTCCATTTATTCCTATACTCTCAAGTGTTTTTAATAGGAATATCATCATTGTTCTAATGATTCCCTTGACAATTTAAGGGAAAGCTGGCTGGAAAATCAGATCCTGGACAGAAAGGATTCAAATGTAACTAAAGAAATGGTCGTTTAAAATGAAAGCTTCAAAACTTCCAATTAAACACCAAAATCGAAAGCTTGAAAGTCAAAGGAGAGGTTCAGAAAACTGAAAGTTAAAAATAATCTCATCGCACTAATAAGTTAAACTAGCGATTGTTTTTCTTTTTAAAGAAATGTCCATTATTATCATCATTATTCTAATGGTTTCCCTGGCAAGCTAACGGAAAGCTGGCTGGAAAAAGGCCAGAGACCTGGATGCCAGCTGATGATAATTAGGTGGGTGCCCACAGATAAAACCACTCAACTTTCTGAGCCTCCGTGCTATCTTCTGGAAAATGGGGGAAATAATCTGCACGGTCCCTCCTTCCCTCCTCCCCAGGGCTGTTCCAAGTAGAACAAGTCGTTCTAGGAACCTGGAAGCATTCTGGAATCACAAGCAGCCACTGGACCGTGAAAACCAGGTGGGATTAGACAGACAAGTCGGGCAAAATGTTCCCTTAACCTCGCCAGTCCCCCGGTCGCTGGACGTTCAGGGGCCATGGGGGCAAACCCAGTGCCTGCCTGACGGGGCCAACACAGGTTCTGGTCCATCCCACCAAGAAGCTTCCCTAGGCCCTGGTGTAAAAGTCCAGTTCCACCCCCTGGTCTTAGTGGCTATTGTGATGGCAACAGGGATACAGAGGAAAACGGCTGCTTCTCTACAACGTCCAGGCTGCGCGGGCCTCCTTGGTGCGGTTCCCTCCAGAGACGGGGAACTCACTCTATATACTTCCAATATCATAGATAGTAACTGTTGGAGAGCGCTGCCCCCCCCTCTCTCCCTCCCCCCGCTTCCCTTGCCTACCCTTCCACACCGATCTCTGGCTGAGACCAGAATGGAACCAAATCTTTACTGGGAATGGACAGAGAAGCAGCGCACTCTGCTCTGGTCCGACTTCCCAGCCTTGGAGCCGGCCAGGTCACCATGCCCACAAGTGGCGTAGAATGGATACTCTGGGGGGGGGAGGGCAGGGGGGGCAAAGGCTTTTATTTTTATCTCAACTGCTTAACCCACTAAAACTTAATGAGTAAAATAGGAAACGCTGCCTTTTTGTTCATTCCTTCATCCATTCAGTGCCATCTGAAAAGCTCTGGGCTTCCGGAAAGTGCTTAAGATCCCAGTGACCACTGCTGCGGGCCACAGGGTCGGGCTCGTGGCTAAGGGCCAGCACTGAAACCGAGCGGGAGTCAGGGCAGGGGCAGATGTGAGGGAACAGCGGGAACAGGGACAAGGCTCGGGAATGGAATGGCTAGGATAGGGAATAAAAGCTGGGGGTGCAGAGGAAAATCTGGGGATGATGGGGATGCAAATGAACATGGGAATGGGTCGGGGGCTGGGATGGGGAGAAAGGAAAGAGACGTGACTGGGGACAGAGTTGAGGGAAAGGGTGAGAGTTTGAGTGGAAATGGGGTGAGGGCCAGAAGGCGGGAGAAGGAGCTAAATGCAGGATGGAAAAAGGGCTGAGAATGAACATGGGGCAAACTTGGACTTCCGAAAGGAAACGTGGGATGGGGATGAAGCCCCGGGATGGCAGTGCGGAAAATTGGGAATGGACTGGGGCCGAAATGAGGATGGAGAAGAAAGGGATGAGACGAGGAACGGGGAAGGGCGGAAAAGGAAAGGCCGAGAAAGGCAGGGGAATGGGGAGTGCGCGGATGGAGGATGAGCATGGGTGGGAATTGGGCAAGAAGAAGGGATGGGCTGGGCCAGGGGCTGGAAGGAAGGGGGGCTGGGCATGGAGAGAGCGCTCCGGCCACTCAGGGAGCCTCCTTCCCACTCACCGGTGATGAGCTCCCGCACCTCCATGTCGTTGGTCTTGCGCAGGAGGCGGATGAGGGCGGGGATGCCGTCGCAGCCTTTGATGGCCACCTTGTTCTCGTGGTCGCGGCCGTAGGAGATGTTGCGCAGGGCGCCGCAGGCGCGCCGGTGCACCTCGGCCTTGGGGTGGTCCAGCAGCCCCACCAGGATGGCGATGCCCTTCAGGTGGCGCACGTCCTTCTTGATCTTGTCGTTCTCGTAGCACAGGTGCTGCAGGTAGGCGGCCGCGTTGGACTTGACGGGGTCGATGGGGTGGCTGAGCATGGCGATCACCTCCGGCAGGTCCGGGTCCCGCCACCGAGGGTCCTTGCGGATGCTGTCGATGGAGGGGGAACGCTTGCCCAGGCGGTCGATGCTGGCCATGCTGCCCCTCTCGGGCTGCGCCAGTGGGGCGGCGTAGCCGCCGTGGACGTAGGGGATCCGCTCGTCGATCATCTCGCTTTCGGATGGCTCCTCGTAGGCTCTGAGGAGGCGAGGGAACAAAAGGCCATGAGGAACCTCTGCCCTGTCTGCCTGGGCCTGGAAGGGGGAGGCAGAGCTCAGGGCCAAGAGCGTGCACCTGCCACGTCCTGTGGGACCCTCACAGAATACGGTCATGTCACGGGTTCCTCACCCCGGGAGTCCCACCGCCCTAGGGGCCAGTCCCACCCAGAACCTCCTGACATCTCTCCTCTCAGAACCCCCTTGCAGACCTTTCTGAATATCCCTGCGATGCCCCCAGGAGTCCTTTCAGCTCCCTGCCTGGTCTCCCGAGACCACGCGCCTCTTGGGAACAGAGACTTTTTTGTCTTCCATTCTATCTCCACACAGAGCCCAGAACACAGTAAGCACTTAATAAATGCTTAAAAATGTTAGATTTGGCAGGAGGGGCAGAAGACCTGGGCTCAAACACCAGCTCTGGGATGTGACCCCTTGGACAAGTCTACTCCCGCCCCCGAGCCTCAATCAGAGCCGGAGGGGTGGGCTAAGATAGACGCCATGATCATCCCTCATGTTTATGTCGTGCCGGGAGGTCCATGGAGAGCTTCACGTACATGAACTCATCTGACTCTCGTGATGCCAGGAAAGACGCTTTCTCGCCATTCCACAGCCAGGGAAACTGAGGCAGGCCGGATTTATGTGACATAAGGCCCAGCACTCCCTATGGCCTTGCTAGCTTCAGAATGAGCAGAGCTGAAGGGACGGCTACATGATGCTCAGGATAGCGTCTGGAGTGAGAAAGACCCGAACTCAGATCTGGACCAACCCAGTGAACCCTGTGACCCTGGAAAAGTCCCTTGGATTATGTCTGCCTCGGTTTCCTCATCTGTAAAATGGGGCTCTGGAAATAATCATTATAAAGTGCTTTACAAATTTTAAAGTGTTATATCGATGTTGTTATTATTGCTTTACAGATTTTAAAGCGCTCTATCGATGTTGTTGCTATTATTGTAATTATTCTATTCCTCCTGCCCCCCATCCGGGTAGGAATGCGTCAGTGCTGCAGAGGCCTGACGCCCGGGGGACGTTCTCAGCCTCCCTTCTCCTGGCCTGGATCGCACAGGTGGGATGGGCAGCACAGAGGAGGAGGCGCCCGCTCCGGCCCTCGGGGGGGGGGCCCATCTCTCCCCTTCAGATATGGAAGCAGAATGCAGGAACGGCCCGGCGGGGGCACTCTCCCCGGGGCAGACCCTGCCATGAATACTTCATGGCCTCCTTCCGGGACTCCCCGAAGCTCATCTGCAGAGAGCGCCCCCTAGAAACCAGCCTGGATCCCCTCAGCTTGCGAGCATGAGCCCCTCATTTCTTCTCAGGTGGCACAGGGGACAGAGCCTGGAGTCGGCAAGTCCCGAATTCACTTAACACTTCCTAGCTGTGTGACCTTGGGCAAGTCACTTAACCCCAATTGCCTCAGGGAAAAATAAAAAATAACATTTTGACATCTATGTTCACCAGAACTGGTTTCCATCATCATTCTCTGCATTTTCTTTTATGCACTTAAAATGACTGGGAGAAAGGATCGCCCAAAGGCTTTTTCACCAGACCACCAAAGGGGTCCAGGACACCCCAAAGGGGAAGGGCCCTGTTCTAGTCAAATACTCTTAGGAAACTGAGGACCGGCAGTTTCACCCGGATGGACCAATAGAAGGAATATAGCTGTAAAATTAAGAGGAATTGATAAAACTTGAAAAACCAAAAACAAATGGAGCCCAGAGAGGGGCAGGTTTTGCCCAAGATCACACAGCAAGTCAGTAGCAGAGCTCGAATTTGGCCCATCATCTCCTGGCACAGCCCTGGGCAGTTTTGCTGCAGCTGGGGACCTGGGGACCTGGGGACCCTGCCAGCTCACGCGGGCCCTCCTCTCCCACCCACTCTCAAAATTCACCTCACATCTGTTCCATCCACATTGTCCCTCCACGTGGAAGGGAAACTTCTCAAGGGGAGGGTCTGTTAGCTTTGTGTCTTTGTATTCCCAGTGAATGGTATCCAGTAAGTACTTAATAAATGCTTAAAGAACTAAAGTGAACACGACAGAGCCATTTCCTTTCCTCCTATAAAGGAGAGGTTTGGACATGTTCCATCAAACAGCACCTACTATGTGCTGGGCCAGATGCCCACTTGGCAGACGGGACTCAGGCGCTTCTGGGTAGGCCTGTATGGCTTCTGAGGTCCCTGCCAGCTCTCCAACCCTGGACACAAATGCTCCGCAGCAACGCTGAGAGCGGGGCCCTGGTGTGCCCAATTTGAGGAGAAAGAGGGCCAGGAGAGATGTGCAACGGGCTTGGGATCGGGAAGCCTCGAGTTCAAATCTGGCCCTAGACACCAACTAGTCACTTAGTAGCATTGTTTGCCTCAGTTTCCTTGATCTGTAAAATGGGAGCAATCACAGTGCCTATTTCCCAGACTTGTTGAAAGGATCAAATGAGGTAATGACTGTAAAGCACTCGGCACAGCATCTGGCACACAGTAGGTGTTGTAGAATTGTCGGCTATTATTATCGTTGTTATCCGTGGGCGCCACAGTGTGCAGAGCGTCGGGCCTGCAGTCGGAACACTCCGCCCTGAGTTCAAATCTGGCCTCAGACACTTCCTAGCTGGGTGACCCCGGGTCCATCTCACCTTGTGTGCCTCAGTTTCCTCTTCTATAAAATGAGCAGGAGAAGCTAATGGCATACCCAAGAAAACCGCCAATGGGGTCAGGGAGCATTGGACAATATTGGCCTAATCATGGTACTCTTATTCAATAAATTCCTGGGGCTCCCTATGGCCCCAAGATCCCATCCACAGAGCTCGGTTTGGCCTTCAAAGCCCTCCATCGACTGCCCCTCCTCCCTTTCCTTCTTCTCACACCTCCCTCCCCATCACGTCCTCTTCTGGCCAGGGCCCTCCCGGCCGTTGCATCTCTCGGCTCTGGGCGGCCTCCCTGGCCATCCCCTGTGCCCGGACTGCTCTGACCACTGAACCTCCCCGGCTTCCTGTGTGATGCAACTAAAACTCCTCCTCCTGCTTAATTCTGATGCCTCCTCTCGGGCTTTCCTATTTATCCTGCTATGATTTTTATATATATACATATATTTATTTATTTACACAGAACACAGTCGGTGCTTAATAATTGCTCTCTGACCAGCTGCCGTTCAGGAAGCTGGGAAGAAGAGCAGGGTGCCGCGGAGCCTCTGAGGAACGGGAGGATTTTCCCCCGAGCCCCGAAGGGGGCGGTTACCTGCCCTTGTGCGGCCGGCCTCTCTCGGGGACCCCCACGGGCAGCCGCCGGTTCACAGTGGAGTAGTCCGGGTCCAGCTCGTAGCCCTCGTCGTCCACGCCCAGGCTCCTGTTGTCGTCCTCCAGCCCGTAGGGCTCGGGCTGGAACCTCTCGGGCTGGGAGCGGCCGCCCCCGGCGAGGTCGGGGCCGCTGCCCACGGGGGGCGCCTGGGGCTGGGCCCCGGGCGGCCCGTAGGCCTCCCTGCGGCCGGGCAGGGTGTAGCTCCCCTCCTCGGGCCGGTAGCCGCCCCCGGGGACGTAGGCGTAGCGGGGCCGGTAGCCCACCCCGCGGGACAGGCTGCCGTAGCCGTCGGGCAGCTCGGCGCCCCCGTAGCCGGCGCTGGCGTCGTGGGCGTGGAAGGGGCGGTAGGGCCCGTCGGGGCCCTCGCCGTAGCTGTTGTAGGAGCGGGTCAGGGTGGAGGAGGCCTGGGGCGGGAGGAAGCGCTCGCCGTTCTTCAGGTACCGCCGGTCGATGGAGTCGGTGTAGCTGCCCAGGGGGGGCGAGCCGTCCAGGAGCGGGAGCCCGTCGGGGCCCAGCGGAACCTGGCGCACCGTCCTCGTGGTCACCGTCTTCACCATCTTGGTGACCTGCGGGACAGAAGAGAGGGTTCAGCGGCCGGATTGGGACCCGTCGGACCGAGCGCCTCCAGCCCCCCACCCCCCGCCACACGCTTTCACGGCATCTTTCCTTGCTGCCCCACGGCTCTTCCCAGAGATCCCGGCACCCGGGGGGCCTCCTCGGCGAGAAATGGTGCTCCAAGGGACCGTTGTGGAGGGAGGGAGGGAGGCTGGGCCTCTCCCCCACCCCCACACTTCTCTGGGCTGGTCTGCAGCAGAGGCAGCAAAAGGCCGGGGCCAAGGGGGGTCATTGATAACCACTGGATGACCCCGACCGGCCTTCAAATGTCCCAGCCTCCCTCGGGGGGAAGGAGGGAGAGGCCCCAGACTCTCCCAGATTTCACAGCATCACCAAATCTCAAACCCCAAAAGGTGGAGCACCCCACCAGATCTCCTGCTTCTCACTGCACTGGGTCCTTAATAAAGCAACAAGCATTTATTAAGCACCTACTGTGTCCTTAAGGAGCCCAGATTCTAATGGGGGAGACTTACTCGTGCACACAACGCCTTTATACCCATTCTCCAGCTGGACTCTACACTGTAAGGTCAGCCTGGGCGAGCACCCCCACATCCCACCTCCAGCTTCCTTTTCTCTTATGAGAAAACTCGTCCGCTGCAGCCACCAGGCCTTTGCCCAGGCTGTTCCCTCTGCCAGGTGAGCTATCCCATCTCCGTTATACAAATGCCAGCAGCCGCGCAGCGGGACCTCCCGGCAGATTCCTCCGGGGATGCCCTTCCCCCACCCTCGGGCACCTTAGCGACCACCTCCTCAACAACGTCCCTGACCAGGGAGTGTCGGCCGCGGGCGGCCCGGCCAAAAGTCCCAGGCCCCGCGTTCAAATCCAGCTTCCGTCACTTAGTACCTGGCAGCTGGTGATGGAAGGAGAGAGACCCAGCCTGGAGGCAGGAAAACCCGCGTTCCGCCCAAACCCGGACACTTCCTAGCGGCAGGACCCCGGAGAGTCACGTGACCTGCCCGGCCCCGTGTCCTCAGCCACAAGACGAGGAGCAGGAGGACAGCGACGGCCCTGCCGGCAGCTTGTGAGGATGCCACGCACTCGGCCCGGGGCCCGGCATACAGTAAGCACTTAATAAATGCTTGATTCTTATCACCTGCTATTTTCCCAAGTCACAAATGGGATTGTGTTAAACTCAAAAGAGGCTGAAGATGAAAGGGAAGAGAAAGGAGGTCCAGGCGCATCTCCCCCCTTGCCCGGCAGGGGGCAGCAAGCCCCTGTCCGGGGCCCTTAGCTCAGCCATCGTCAGTGCTGCCCGCACCGTGGCCGCCGTGTGTGTTGGCCTGGCTCAGCTCAGGCCTCGCCGGCCTCCCCAGCCCTCCCGGGGCTCCGCCCGGGGCCTGACTCAGCGGCCACAATGGGCTCGCCAGCCTGGCCTCCCGGTTCCGACGGTCGGCAGCTGCGCAGTCAAGCTTGGGCAAATCAGGAGTCCGCTTCCTTAACTAACTGTATGACAAAGGAAAGTCACTTAATCTCTCTGAGCCTCAGTTTCTCGATCTGTAAAATGGGGGTGGCGGCACATGGAATCAGTAGGGGCAAGGTATATGGAACACGGGGCCTAAGGTGAGGAAGGCCTGAATTCAAACCCAGCCTAGACATTTCCTAGCTGTGTGATCCTGAGCAAGTCATTTAATGTCTCCCTGCCTCAGTTTCCTCATCTGAAAAATGAGCTGGAGAAGCAAGTGGCAAACCAGTCCAAACTCTGCCAAAAAAAAAAAAAATCCCCAGAGTCGAGCACAACAAACAAATGAACAAAAGTCCTTGGGCTACCTTGTTAATAGGGGAACGGTCTTTGTGCACCTTAAAGCGGAAAAAGCCCAAAACACAGCAGGCGCTTAATAAATGTTTGAGTAATTATTTATTTGGAGCCAGAGGCCACGGGAAGTTCCCGGGACCATCCGTCTCGAGCTGGAATCGTCCCGAGACATCCTCTAGTCCAACTTTACAGAGGAGGAAACCGAGGCTCAAGTAGGGAAGTGACTTGGGGAGGATCACACAAAGAAACAAAACCAGGAATCCAATCTCGGGCCCGGGACTCTGCAGTCAGGGCCCTTTACTCGATACTGCTCAGATTTCAGTCTGAATCGCGGCTTTGCAACTGACTGACTGCATGACCTCCGGCAATTCTCTTCTCTGGGACTTGATTTACTCATGTGTAAGTTGAAAAGGATGGCACGAGGTGGTCTCTGAAGTACCTTTCAACTCGAGATCTACAAAATGACCCGGGCCGTGAGTTCCAGTCTCCTATCAGACGCTTCCTAGCTGTGTGACCCTGGGTAAGTCACCTGCCTGCCTTAATTTCCTCATAGATAAAAAAAGGAAAATAGCGCCCGTTCCCCAGAGTGCTTTTTAATAAAAGCACGATTAAAAAAAAGGAAAATAATAGCGCCCGCTCCCCAGAGTCGGGACACTGGGTGCTTAATAAAAGCACGATAAAAAAGGAAAATAATAGTGTCTGCTTCCCAGAGTCGGGACACTGGGTGCTTAATAAAAGCACGATAAAAAAGGAAAATAATAGTGTCTGCTCCCCAGAGTCGGGACACTGGGTGCTTAATAAAAGCACGATAAAAAAGAAAAATAATAGTGTCTGCTTCCCAGAGTCAGGACACTGGGTGCTTAATAAAAGCACGATTTAAAAAAAAGGAAAATAATAGTGTCTGCTTCCCAGAGTCGGGACACTGGGTGCTTAATAAAAGCACGATTTAAAAAAAAAAGAAAATAATAGCGCCCGCTCCCCAGAGTCGGGACACTGGGTGCTTAATAAAAGCACGATTTAAAAAAAGGAAAATAATAGTGTCTGCTTCCCAGAGTCGGGACACTGGGTGCTTAATAAAAGCACGATTTAAAAAAAAGGAAAATAATAGTGTCTGCTTCCCAGAGTCAGGACACTGGGTGCTTAATAAAAGCACGATTTAAAAAAAAGGAAAATAATAGTGTCTGCTTCCCAGAGTCAGGACACTGGGTGCTTAATAAAAGCACGATTTAAAAAAAAGGAAAATAATAGTGTCTGCTTCCCAGAGTCGGGACACTGGGTGCTTAATAAAAGCACGATTTAAAAAAAAGGAAAATAATAGTGTCTGCTTCCCAGAGTCGGGACACTGGGTGCTTAATAAAAGCACGATAAAAAAGAAAAATAATAGCGCCCACTCCCCAGAGTCGGGACACTGGGTGCTTAATAAAAGCACGATAAAAAAGAAAAATAATAGCGCCACTCCCCAGAGTCGGGACACTGGGTGCTTAATAAAAGCACGATAAAAAAGAAAAATAATAGTGTCTGCTTCCCAGAGTCAGGACACTGGGTGCTTAATAAAAGCACGATAAAAAAGGAAAATAATAGTGTCTGCTTCCCAGAGTCGGGACACTGGGTGCTTAATAAAAGCACGATTTAAAAAAAAAGAAAATAATAGCGCCCGCTCCCCAGAGTCGGGACACTGGGTGCTTAATAAAAGCGTGGTTTAAAAACTCATTCACAAGCAAATCCTTTTTCTCTTCCTCTGCCTCAATTTCCACTTCCCTAAAGCGTGGAAGCTTACAGCGTCTCTGCCCCTCCTTCCCATCGGACCTCCTCATTCTGCGCGAGCTCCCCTCCCCGCCCGCTGATTCTCTGGGCTGGAGCGGCCGATTCCTGGGCCCGAGTGTCGTTATCTAAGGGCCTCCACTCCCTGCCACATGCGTGAGGTTGGCAGGCTTCCGGCCCTCAGCTTCCGGCTCTTGTCTAAAGGTCTTTGAAGCTGCCTCCGACGGATCCCGCCCGAGGAACGAGTGGGTGCTGGGGAGCGAGGAGCCCGCACGGGCTTGGTCTGAGAACTGGCTTGACCCCTGCCTTTCAGACAACCTTACCGAGCCTCAGTTTCCCCATCTTTAAAAACAGCTTGGTTTTTCTCCACACTGCTGACAGAGATATTCCTTCGAAGCCTTCCTGCAGCTTCCATTGCCGACAAGCGGGCCTCCTGTGCCCTGCCCCCTCGTCTCCCCCCCATGCTGGACTCACACTCCTCTCCTTGGCCTCCGAATCCCTGCTTTCCGAAAAAGCCACCCTTGACAAGGGCCTCCCCCGCCTCCTTCATCACTCTCTCCCATTTGAAAGGATCTTTTTATACTCCAGTATTTATGTTTACCTGTATGCACGAGATTCTAGTTCTAGAGCCAGAAGGGACATCTAAGCAGTCAGCCAAAGAGCATTTATTAAGCACCTACTGTATGTCAGGTGTTGGAAATACAAAGAAAGGCTTAAAAAAAAAAATCGCAGATCTTTAAGAGATTACATCCTTGGGCAGCTTGATGGTGCAGGGAATAGAGCACCAGCCCTGCTGGTTCAAATCTGGCCTCAGACATTTAACACTTCCTGGCTGTGTGACCCTGGGCAAGTCACTTAACCCCAAATGCCTCAGGAAAAAAAAAAAAAATCAAAGAGGTCACATCCTTCCTATCCTTTCACTGAGCATGTGCTTCAAGAGGAGAATGCAAATTTGAGAAGGAAATAAGTCCTGCCCTCAGGAAGCTTCTTTCTACTCCAGAGAAACATGAATCAATAAGCATTTATTATGCCCTTCTGTGTACTGAACCCTGAGCCAAATGAGGGGGACAGAAAAAAAAACAGAAGCAGCATTTTCCGCACCTGTTCTCAGGCAGTTTAGATTTCGTGGGGAAAGAGAAAACAAAATATAAATGGAATCAATACCAAAGGGATTCTGGGAAATGAGAGAGGGTGCCCGCGATGGGGGATGTAAGAGGTGGCGCTTGAGCTAGATCTTGAAGGACTATTGGGTTCTAAGAGGTCAGAGGTGAAGAGGGAGGGCGTCCCAGAAGCACAAAGGCCTGGAGACGGGAGACGGACGCCAAAGTTGGAGCCCGGAGAGACGGCCAGTTTGGCCGTAAAGTAGAACGAGGCAAGGAGGGCCAACCACGTGCAAATGGTCTGGAAAAGGTATCGGGGTGGGGCAGAGCATCATGGGATTCAGTGCACTCAGTGCCCGGTTGGTGCTCATTAAATGCTCACAGAATGAGTGAAAGGCAAAGGGAAGGCCGGAGGGAGAGAATGGAAGAGCGGGAGCCGGAAGCCGTGGGCCCGGCCGCCATCTTGATCCGTGAGGCCTCTCGGTATTACAGACAGCTCTGCTGCTTTACACAGAGCAAGGGCTGGCCCAGGATGATCAGGGCGTAGACATTAACCGGAGGGTCCTTAGGAGGCCATTTGGTTCAATTCCCCCATTTACAAAGAGGGAAACCGAGGCCTGGAGATTAAGTGACTCCATAGTGTCGCCCAGGGTCTGACGATAAGCATTTGGGGCGGGATTTGAATCCGGGCCTTCTTGTCTCCGAATCCTGTGCCTCCGGTGGAGCCAGGAAGGAGGCTCGAGCCTCCCGAGGGGTGGGGGGGACCCGCTGGGCCTCATCTCACCTTGGTCTCCGTCCTCCTGGTGGTCCCATCCTCGGACGTGACGATGGACACGTGCGACGTGGGCGTGCCGGGATCTTCCTCCACGGTCACCGTCTCCTCCACCATCTCCTGGGGCTCCTGCATCATTGCCAGGGACGTCTGGTTGCCTGGACTTTGTTCCTAGGATGCAGAGGAGATGGGACTGAGAGGTTGCCCGGCCCCCATGTCACGGAGCCCTGGATCCCCTCATCCCCTCAGCCATGACCCCTGACCCCCCTATACCTTCAGCCGCGGCCCCCGACCCCCACCACACCCTCAGCCAATCATCTGAGAGTCCTCCCCCCAGGAGAACGGGAGCCCTCCCAGGCCAGGGACCGTCCATTTGTGTCTTTCTGCCCCCTACCCCTTGCACAATAGCTAGCATACAATAGGCGCCTAATAACGTGCCTCCTCCTATCTCTCAGGTCTTCTCCCACATTAATCCCCTCCCTGCTCCCATCGTCAGCAAGACAGACAACAAGAATTCAGGGCCTCCGGTGTGCCTGGCTCTGCGCGTCCAGCGGCCTCGTTGCCCCCCAGGCTCCTGGAAGTGACCGGAAGGCCCCGGCCGCCCCGCGGGGAGTCACCTCCTCCCACCAGCCCCCCGCCCCCACTGCGTGTGCCCCCCAAGGGCGGCCCCGGACCTTCACTCAGGGCTCCCCGCCCCGCCCCCCCGGGAATCTGGACGCCAAGCCAGCGTTCACAGCTCGGTCTCCACCTCAGAGGCCGGGAAGGGGCTGGTGCTCCCACAGTCCCCCCCCCCCCCCCCGGAGTCAGCGCCCCAGGGCCGGTGAGCGAGCGCTCTGTGGTGCTTCCTATTTTCCTGCCCCCCTCCCATCGTGCTCTAGGTTTCCAACGTCCTTCATAGACTGGGTCCTTGGGAGGCCACAAAACCCCAGCTGAGCCGGGACCGAGCCCGGAGGCCGCCGGGACCTCCTGCCCTCCTCCCGGCGCCTTGCCCGGCCTTGCCCGCCACACTGCCTGCCCCCGAGCCCGCGGTCCCGGGCCTGCCGCTACTGACCAACCACTCCACTTATCGGGCCTCAGTTTCCTCATCTGTAAAATGGGGGAGGCTGCGGTCAGTGGCCTCCCGAGCCCCTCCCAGCTGCAAATTTCTGATCTTATTTCTGAAAATATTCTGCCCATCACCCAGCCCAGAGCAGGGACTTGGTAAACGCTGGCGGACGGGCCTCCTCTCCGGTTACCGGCCCAGCCCCCCCGGGGGAAGCTTCGTCCCCACTCAGGCCTCAGAGGCTGCAGGGAGCTCGGGGACCTCAAAGCCCAGCCCGGGTCTGAGCCGGAACCCTCAGACCCCCCCAAGTGCCCCCCAGCAACAGGAACGATCCTGAGCCCGGGAAAGGCGCTAGAGGTACCTGATGGGGGGGGGGGGCTCCTGGTGCCTCTGCAAATCCTGCCTTTACTCTCTTTTCTTTTTTAATTCTTTGCTTTTTTTGCTGAGACAATCAGGGCCCCGTGACTTGCCCAGGGTCCCACAGCCGGGAAGCTGCTAGCCCTGAGGCCAGATTTAAGGCGGGGCCCCTGATGTCGGGGCTGGCCCACTGCCTCCCCCTTCCTTCCTCCCCCCCTTCTCCCCGCCGCCCCCTTCCCAGGGTCGGCGTATTTCTCGGTGTGTGCCCGCCCCCCAATGCCCCTGAATAAGGCCCTTGCCTCGGCCCCCGCACTCCAGCCCTTGGGCCTCCTGAGCACAAGGAAGAACAAAGCCTCCTGCTTAACCAAGGCCACGAAAGGCCATCTTTCTGTTAAAAGGGCTGGAGCCAGATGGGATTTATTCCTCCCTCCAGCCTCACCTCCCATTTCCTGGCCTGCAGGCGCGCAGTCTTTTCCTGTACTTTACCACCTCCACGCCTTTGCCCCCGCCGTTCCACCCTCCCGACGCGCCGTCCCCCTCTCTGCCCGCTGAGATCGGGGACCCTCCGGCCCGGAGGGGGGTGTTTGGTCCCCCCTCCCTCCCCTCCCCAGCAGGCAGCTCGTTCCCCTCCCCCCTCCTGGGCCGAGGCCGGGAACCACAGGTCTCCCTAATCAAAGGCAGATGTCTCCTCCCCCCGGCCCCCCACACCCCGCGCAGTTAATCTCTAAGACAAATAGCGAGGGCTCGGTGGGTTTGTCTTGGCGGGCGCCCACGCGGCAGGGCCTGGCACCGGGGCCCGGGAGGGGAGGAGGGCGCCGAGGAGACAGAGAGGGGCCAGGAGGGGCCGGCCCCGGGGAAGGGGAGGGGAACAGCCTGGGAGGACTGCGGCCGGCCAAAGGTCAGCCCGGGCCCCCCGAAGCCCCGCGGGATGCCGGGGTGACAAAGCCCTGGCGAGGGGCCGGAGCCCTCCTCCCGCCCGGGGCTCGGGGTCCACCCGAGGGCCTCGGACCCAAGCCGCCCCGTCGGGGGGGCCCGCATGGGAGCCGGCCCCGGCTTTACCCCTAGTCCGCGGGGAAGGAAACCGAGTCTCGGCGTGATCTGCGGCTACAGAGAATCCCGGAGCCGAAGCTGGGTGGGACACGGCGGCCCTGAGCGGACGTGGGGCCGGAGGGAACCGAGGGGACGTCCAGCCTGGACTCCCATTTTATAGACGGGTAAACCGAGGAGCAGCCGGGAACTACTGGTGCACAGGCCACGGGCAAGAGTCGGAATCCAGCCCGACGACCGGCCTCTGCCCGGCCCGGCCTCCGGGCGTCCCCAGCGCCATCGGCCCAGAGCCGTCAGTAGCTGCCAGGGTCCGTCGGGGGCGGCCGGGCTGGGCCCCGGCGCAGAACCAAGAGGCTTCGGCTCTCGGGCCCGGCCTCGTCCTACGGGGGGAACCGAGTCCCGGCGGGGCGGCGGGGCTTTCCCAGGTGGCGGAGCGGATGCCGGCCCCTCCTCAGCAGCACACCCACTAGAGGAAGCTCCGGCTGCCCCGGGCTCGCGCCCACACCAGCCCTCCCCACGATGAGCCACGAGATCCGCCCGGCGGTGGCCGAGGCTGCCAGAGACCCCGAGGCCAGGGGGCCCTGCTTTTCTGATGGGGAAACTGAGGCTCACAGATCATTCAAGAAGCAATGCGCAGAGGCAGGATTAGAACTCGGATCTCCTGGCCGCTTTTTCACACGCCCGACTGGAGGAGGACCGGGAGGCAGCCAAGCCTCCCTCTGTGGGGCCGTGGGCGGTGCTTGGGACAGCCCGGGCTCCCCACCCCCATCCTCTGGGTCTCGGCTTCCCCATCCCTAACATGGGGGCCGATCTTTAGGGACCCCCAGCTCCCCAGCCCCGGCCTTCCTGCCTCCGGTCTATCCTGTTCCCCGTCCCTGCCGGGCCTCCAGCTCCTCTTCTCAGCAACTCATTCTTGGACTGAAAATGAGCCTGGGGAGGAGGGGGCGGGAAAGGGGGGCAGGCCCGGCCCAGTGCTGGGGGAGCAGGGCTCCAGGGCCGGGTCAGAGCCTCCAGGACCGGGGCAGAACCGCCAGGGCCGGGTCAGAACCACCAGCACTGGGTCAGAACCACCAGGACCAGGGCAGAACCGCCAGGACCGGGTCAGAACCACCAGGGCCGGGTCAGAACCGCCAGGACCGGGGCAGAACCACCAGCACCGGGGCAGAACCGCCAGGGACCCAAGAACCCGCCAGATCAAGAATCCAAGCCGGGAGAACCGGCCAGCACCGGGGCAGAACCGCCAGGACCGGGGCAGAACCGCCAGGACCGGGGCAGAACCGCCAGGACCGGGGCAGAACCGCCAGGACCGGGGCAGAACCGCCAGCACCGGGGCAGAACCGCCAGGACCGGGGCAGAACCGCCAGGACCGGGGCAGAACCGCCAGGACCGGGGCAGAACCACCAGGGCCGGGGCAGAACCACCAGGGCCGGGGCAGAACCACCAGGGCCGGGGCAGAACCACCAGGACCAGGTCAGAACCACCAGCACCGGGGCAGAACCGCCAGGGCCGCCTCCCCCCAAGCCGGGGCTCACAGTTTAAGTCCTAACTCCCCGTGACCTCGGAGCCAAAGCCAGGAGGGGCCTCGGCCGGGCCCCCGAGGGCCCTCGGTCATTAACCGGGAGCCCCCCGGAGCCTCCCCAGCGGGGGGTTGCCCCTTCCCGCCAGGTGCCCACAGAGGCCGGAGGGGTGTGTCCCCGGTCCCTCTTTGTTCTGCGGCTCAGCCCCGCCACTTGCCTCCCCTCGGCCTCAGTCTTCCCGCCAGTAAAATGGAGAAGGGTATGACCCCTAAGGCCCCGGGACCTAGGGGCCGCCGCCCGCCTCCCCCACTCCCAGACGCCTCCGGGAGGCGGCAGAACACCCGGGATTGGGCCAGTGGGGGGCCAGGGCCTCACTGGGTGCCCGAGGGCCTCAGTTTACCCTTCTGTGACATGGGGCAAACAGGCCAGGGCCGCCCCAGGAGGTGCCGGGGGGAGGCCTCGCGGGGCCGGTGCGGCAAGAGCCCGAGGGGGGTGCGGGGCAAACGGGCCGGGCAAGGCGCCCATGGGGGAAACCGAGGCCGGGAGGAGGGGGCTTTCCGCCGCGCCCCGCCCCCACGCCTGAGTCCCAGCGGCCCTCTGGGCCTCGGACCAGGGTCCTTCTGCCCCCGGAGGCGGCCCCGGGACAACCTGGGGAGGGGCCGGGGCCCCAACAAGGGCACCTGCCCCAGCCCGGCACCCGGAGGTCACCGGGTCTACCTGGGGCCTCGGGGGCGCAGACAGCCGGGATTGTGGGGAAGGTTCCACGGCTCCCGACAGAAATGCGCCTGAGCGGCTCCCACATCCGGGGCCCGGCGCTCTGCCCGCTGGGATCCGGCCCGGGCCGGCCCCTCCCCCCTCCCCAGGCCCCTGAGGGCCCGGCCAGGGCACGTTCATCACCGGCCCGGCCCCGGGCCTGGGCCCCAGGCCAGGCTTCAGGAGGCGGCCTGGAGGGGCGGGAGCCAACGGTCCGAGGTTGGACCAAACCGGAGGCAGAGGAAGGTTCCCCCGGGGCTGCCCCAAGTGCAGAGCGGCCTGAGCGGACCGAGGTCCCCAAAGGGGCGGGGCCGGGCAGAGAGGGCGGGGCGGGGGGCGGGGCCCCTTCTGGGCCCGCTGCCTCCTGGGAAAATCCGGGAGGGGAAGGGGCCGATTTGCCCCCCCCCATCTTCCGGGAGGGGGGCTGAGGCCCGGGGGGGGGGCCCGGCAGGCGTGGGCCCGGCCTGGGAGGCGACCGGTCCCTTTCCCGCCAGCCTGGTGGGACGCCGAGGGGAGGGGCGCCGGCCGGGGGGCGCTGTGGGCGCCGGTGGCGGGCCCGACTGGCACGTGCGGGCGGGCAGGGGCTGCGGCCCGGCCGGGGGCCCCTGCCTGCCGGTGCCTGAGGCCGGGTCCCGCGGTCTCCCTGCCCGGCCTCGCCTCCCTCCCCCCGGGCTCCTCGAAAGCCCCTCCCAGAGGCCGCCTTTGCCCCGGCCCCCCGGGGAGGCCGGGGTGGGCCCGGGAGGCTGCCGACGAGGCTCAGAACAAGCGGCTCAAATGGCAGGTTTGGCAAAGAGGCGGGGTGGGTTCCGAGCCCCCTAAACCCAGGGTTTCCGGAGGCCCCGCGGCCTGCCCAGGGTCACAGGGAAGGTCGGCAGAGGAGCCGGGCTGGGACTCGCTGCCTCCCGGAGCCCGCAGGCCCACGGTGGGGGAGGGGCCCTGGCCCTGGAGCCCCCAAGGCCAGGGCTCCTGCACACCCAATGGGGGGGGCCGGGAATCCCCTCCCCCAGGGAGCTGCCCCCGGGCACCGGGCCTCGCGGGCCCCTGGCCCCCAGCCCCGGCCCGCGCCCCGGCACCTTCCCTGGGGGAGGGGGGCTGACCCAGATAGCGCCAAGTTGCTAAGGACACCTCGCCAAAGGAATTTGGGTTCCGCCTCCGCATACATTAGCATATATTTGCATACATTAAAACCGGGGCCTTTCCGAATGGGCCGCCTGGGGCCCAAGGTCAGCCGGCGCCTAACAAAAGGGGCGCCTCCGACAAGAGTGGGGGTGGGGTGGGAGAGCCCGGCTGCCCGAGGTCCCAAGTTGGGCCGGAGCCGGCCCGCCGCGCTCTCCGTGTGGGAGCAAGGTCCCACCCTCCTCGGCGGCCAGCCCTAGTCCGCCGAGCCTCAGTTTCCCCAGCTGGCAAACCTCTCCTGCCCCTCCCTCTAGGGGTCCAGGCAGCGCCAAGGGTCGCGCCGCGGCCTCCGCAGCCCTGAGTTGAGGAAGATGCTCCCAGGCTTCCCACGGCGCGGGGGGGGAGGGGGAGGGGGGGGAGGGGAGGGGCAGGGAAGGGGAGGCCTCCCTGCCCGCGGCCACTTCCCCAGGGGCCCCTGGGACTTCCCTTTGGGCCACAAGCCCCGGGAGGAGGGGAGAGAGAAGGGCTCCCCGGCCCGTTACCCACCGGGGCAGGGGCCTGACCCCCCACCCCCACCCCGGCCGGGCCCGGGTTCCCTCCCCTCCCCCCAAGGCCCGGGCCCGGGCCAGAGGCCGCGGTTGCCCGAGAGGCCGGAGAAGGCCCGAGAAGGCCAGGAGTGACCAAAGCCGCTGGGCTCCGCCCCCACCCTCACCTCACCTCGGGCAGTGTGGGCAGCCAGAAAGGCGGGGCCGCGGCTTCCCCTCCTCCATCTCTCCCCACCCCCCATATGCCCCCCACAGGCAGAAAGCCCCCCTCCCTCCTAATCACTTCTTCCCTGAGTTCCTGGGGTTTACAGCGCCTGCCCCCAACACCACCAAGGCCTTGGGATTCCTTTTTCCTGAGGCAGTTGTTTGGGACTGCCCGGTCCCACAGCCAGGGAGTCAAGCCTCGATGGGATCGGGCCCCTTCCAAGACCACCCTGACCACCCCTGTTCCTTGGGCCCCTCCCCACCCCGACACCCTCCTTGTTCCCAGGGCCTCCCTCCCCACCCCGGACACCTCCTGTTCCCAGGCCCCCCATCCCGACACCTGTTCTAGGCTCCTCCCACCTGCCACCCCCTGTTCTAGGCTCCTCCCACCCTGACACCTCCTGTTCTAGGCTCCTCCCACCCTGACACCTCCTGTTCTAGGCCCCTCCCACCCTGACACCCCTGCTCCAAGCCCCCTCCCACCTGACGCCCCCTGTTCTAGGCCCCCATCCCCGGCCACCCGCCCGGCCCTCCCCACCTGCCACCCCCTGCCCTGGCCCTCCCCACCTGACACCTGTTCCCTGGCCCCTCCCCACCCCGGCCATCCCCTGTTCAGGCCCCCTCCCCACCCCGAACCCCCTGCCCAAAGCCCCCTCCCCACCTGACCCCTTTCCCAGGCCCCTCCCCATCCTGACACCCGCCCAGGCCCTTCCACCCGCCACCCCCTGCCCAGGCTCCCTCCCACCCCTGACACCCGCCCAGGCCCTCCCACCTTGACATCCCCTTGTTCCTAGGGCTCCTCCCACTCTGACATCCCCTGTTCTAGGCCCCTCCCACCCTGACATCCCCTGTTCTAGGCCCCTCCCCCCACCCCTGACACCCTCCCTGTTCAGGCTCCTCCCACCCCGACACCCTCCTGCCCAGGCTCCTCCCCACCTTGGACACCTGTTCCTGGCCCCCCTCCCACCGGACATCCCCGTTCCCAGGCCCCTCCCACCCCTGACACCCGTTCCCAGGGCCCTCCCACCCCGGACACCCGTTCTAGGCCCCTCCCCATCCTGACACCCTGCCCAGGCCCTCCCCACCCTGACAAATCCCCGTTCCCAGGCCCCCCTGGACACCCTTGACCCGCCCTGTTCTAAGTCCCTCCCAGCTCTAAATCCCAAGCTGTCAGCCCTGGGCAGGAGCCCTGAAGCCTGGGCCACAAGGGTCTAACCCCAGGGGCCGGGGACCTCCCAGAATCCTGCGGGTTTGGCCCAGCAGCGCCAGGGGGCCCGAGGGGCCGCCCTCACCTGGAGCCTGGGGCCACGGAGGGTGTCCCGGTGACTTCTCTCTAAAATTGGGCAGTGACTTCCCTGGAGCCGATCCCCCAAGGGGGGGGGGGGAGCTGCCCCATATCCAGTGTCGGCCTCCGGGCCCAGGACAAGGCTGGAGAAGCTTGGCAGGGACAGCCGAGAAGGGAAAAGCCAGCCCCCGGCTCTGGGTTCAAAAGCCGCTTTGTAACCCCAGGGCTATCACCGACTACTCTGATCCTCAGTTTCCCCGCCTGTAAAATGGGGAGAATCGCTCTTGTCCTCACTGTGCCCCAAAAGGCTCTTCAGGAACCCCCCCAAGGGGGCCCACCCTCATCAACGAGAGAGCGAACCCAGCCCAAAGCTGCCCCGCCGGGCCGACCAGGCCAGCGGGACTCCGGACCGGGTCCGGGCCCGGGCTTTTTCTCCGGGTCCCAGGGGGAGAGGATGGTGGCCCCCGGAGCCCGGTGGGGGTTGGGGCAAGGAGGGCCCAAAGGGAGACTGGCCGCCTGCGGGCAACCCCACCTCCCAGCTGGGCGCTCCCCGAATTTAGAAACGGAGCCTGGGCTTCCGGGTGAGGAAGGGGATCCACCAGAGTCCAGCCCCAGGTCCCCCAGACAGGGGGGGGGGTTGGGCCTCGAAGGTCCCCACAAAACAGACACCAGCAGCCTCTGTCTGACGGCCCCAGGGACGGGGAGCTCACTCCTGCGCTGGGCGGCCTGGGGGACATCCAGCCCAGACCATCTTCTCTTACATCTTACATGCAGTTACATGCAGTTCCCCGCATCTCCCCGCTCCGGGCCTTTGCCCCGGCTCTTGCCCCTGCCTGGCTTCCCGGAAGGCTTCCCCCGCAGCACCTCCTCCAGGAAGCCTCTCCTGATTTCCCCTCGTTCCCGGTGCTTGGTCCTGCCGGCCTTTGTGAGTCTCCTCAGCGGGTCTTCATGGCAATCACTCAGCACGAGGTTGTTCAGCCCGGGCCGGGACTGGTCCATCCCTCTCCTCACCCGCGGCACGGCCGCTGGCGTCCACGCCCAAGCACCGCTCCGGAAGGGCCTGAGCCCGAGTCTTGGGCCCGGACACTTCAGTGACTGTTGGGATTCCCGAAAAGCCTTACCTTTAGCCTCTGTTTGCCTCAGTTTCCCCCTCTGTAAAATGGGGAGAATAAGAGCATTTCCCTGCCAGGGCGCTGTGAGATGAAACGAGATCAAATCTGCAGAAGTGCTGGGTAGAATGCCTGGTATATAGTAGGCGCTCCATAAATGCTTCTTCCCCCGCTTCCTCCAGCAGCAGGGCGGCCTTTGGGGAGGAGATAGTGCCCAAGTTTGGCCTTGAAGGAAGGGAGGGAGGGACTTCAGGAGGAGGAGAGAAGCCCCCTCCAGGGGCAGAGGAGGCCAGGGCGAAGGCAGGAAGTGGGGAGGGAGGCTGAAAACCCAGGAAAGTCCCCGGTGACTAGAGAGTGAGGGCAGAGGGAGACTGCCAGCGGAGGCCCGGGCCTCCATGCTCCCTTCAGAGACCGGCAGTGGGAGCCCAGTTCTCCACACCGCCCTTAGAGGCTGTCAGTGGAGGCCCTCGGAGATTGCTAGCGGAGGCCCGGTCCTCCCTATCATTCTTGGAGGCTGTCAGTGAAGGTCTTTGGAGGTTGCCAGTGGAGGCAGGTCTTCCATACCTCCCTGGGAACCTCTAGCAGGAGCCCAGTCCTCCCCATGGCCCTTGGAGGCTGTCAGTGGAGGCCCTCGGAGGTCGCCAGGAGAGGCCCAGTCCCAACACCCACCGCGTAGCACAGGCCCCCGCCTGCCTGGGATCCAGCAGCCGCCATTAGGCCACAGGACCTCGGAGCCCGTCCAGGCCGGGCCCTTGGCCCCCGGCTTTGGCCGTCACCGCCAGCCCTGCCGGGGGTCTGGAACCTTCTGCGGGGGGGGCCCCCCGGGGGGGGGGGGGGGGGGGGGACTGCCTGTGGCACCAGGGAGGGGCCGCTGTTGCGGGGGCTTGAGACCAGCTGTGCTCCACTGCCCAGGTTTTCTTGCTCTCTGGACCTGAGTCTTCTCTGTAAAATGGGACCAGCTCTAAAGCTCGGGATGGTCCTAGAACAAGGAGCTTGGGATGGTCCTAGAACTCCAAGGTCACGCCCTCGCTGGTGCTTCGGGCCGGTTCTCTGCAGTGGGACCCAAGGCCCAGCGGGGGCCGGGTTGGGGGAGGGGGCCGCCCAGGGTGGGCACGAGCTTTCCGGGAACCCGGCGGCCCCCCGGCTTCCCCGCCCGGGCGAGCCCCTGCTGCAGCCTGCCCGCTGGCCCGGCCCCAGAGCCCGCTGGGATGGGCAGAGCTCAGCCTGGCAAGCCGGGGCCTTTCTGACAATGGAGGGTTTCAGCCGGCTCCCCGCCCCCCCACTGCTTGCACAACACCTTGGGGAAGGGGGGGCGGGGCAGGAAGACAGCCAGAGCTCCCAGCCCTGGGGGGGGGGTGCTGGTGGGAGAAGTTCCTGCCAGGCCCTCGGCCCAACCCCCTCATCACCGAGTGGTAAACTGAGGCACAAGAGCCCACCTGAGGGCCCGGGGCCCAGAGCAGCTTGTTTGTTAAAAGTAGCACACGAAGGCCTCGAGGGAGGTCAGGGCTTGTCCCAGGTCCCACGGCACACGCGGGGCCTCCTGGAGACGCCGGGTCCCTGGCCGAGGACGGCAGCGGGCACCCCCGGCCCCCTCGCCGGCAGGAGGGCCTTCCTGGTCAGGTAGAACCAGAGGGGGGCTCCTGAGAAACGTCCCGGGAGCCAAGGACTTGAACTCCACCGTGGCCCCAAATGACTGTGACCTTGGACGAGTCACTTCAGCTTGGCAGTTTTCCTCATCTGGAAAATGGGCAGGTGGAGTAGGTTGCCTCCCAGCTCTGACCCCATCCCCGGGAGGCTCGGCCGCAGCCCCAGGAGAGCAACCACAAGGCATTTTAGAGGCCCCTGGAGGAGCCGGGGCCTTTGGCCCCAAGGCTGCCTTTAGAAAACCCTAGGACCCTTCCCTTTTTTCCTTCGGCGTCTGTTCCCTCCCTTCTTCTTGTCTTCCTCCCTTTGTCCAAGGTTTCTCCTGGTTCCTTCTTTCCTCCACTTTGGTTTCACTTCACCAGACTGGCCCCGGCCGGATGAAGGCAGGTAGGACCCTCCGGTTCCCGCCTGCCTGGCGGGGGGGCGGCAGCCCTTTGGCCCGGGCCTGGAAGGCCTCGGGTCCCGGGGCCGGAAAGTTTCGGTGGGGCGGGCCCGGGGCCCGGGGGGCCTCGGGGGCCCCCGGGGCCTGCCCCCGGAAGCCGAGGAGGGCTTCCCAGGGAGGGGATGGCCCCTCAAGGATTGGGGAGGGGGAAAAACCCGGTGGAGCCCAGGGAGGGGAAGGGGCCGGGCCCCAGGAAGGTGAGCCCCCGGGGAAGGGATGGCCCTTTCTTCCGGGAAGGCCCGCCCAAAGGAGGGGTTTCTAGGGAAGCTCTCCCATCCAAGGGCTTTTATCCCTGGAAAGGGGAAGGCCTAACATTTCCCACCGCAAACTCAGCGGGCGGGAGGGGAGGGGAAGGGGGGCCCTGGACGCCCCCACCCCCCATGGCCCGGAGGGAAGCTAAAGGTTTTCCCTGCCCGGGGCCCCCCAAACCCCAGGGAACCTGGCCTCCAGCCCCTTAAATTGGCCCAGGAAAGGGATTGCCCTGGTCCCACCCAAGGGTTTAAATTGGGAGGGGAAACAGGAAAAGCAAGCCCCCACCGCAAAGGCTGGTTCCCTGGGTTTTGGCCCCAAAAAAGCCTTTCCAAGGGTCCTGGAATTGGCCTCCCCCCCAACAAGGCCCCGGAGGAAAGCTCCCCCAGGCCCTTGGCCCGACCGGCCCCCGGGCTTTCCCAACCCTAACCGGCCCAATGGGCCTGGGAACGGCCGGAGGGGAGGGTTAAGCAAGGGCCTGCCCCCGGGTTTTGGGGGGTCCCAATGCCAGGGCCGCCCCGGGGCCGGGGGGCTTTCCGGCCCTCCCCCCCCCCCTCCCCTGGCCTCCTGGTCCTGAGGGTCCTGGAAGGTGGGCCCCGGAAACAAGGTGGGGAAAGTGGGCCCCGGACCCCTGCCTGGCAGGGCTCGGCCCGGGGCCCCGGGCCCCCCCTCCTCCCCAATGGGCCTTGGGCGAGTGGGCTGGGGTCCTCCCCGCCGGGCGGGCCCCGGGGAATTTCTGGGGGTCCTGCCGCCAGGGCCCCCTGGGGGCCCCTTTGGGTGCCCGGCTTTTTCCGGCCCCCACGGGCCCCCCCGGCCGGGGCCGGCCCATTCCGGCCTGGAGGGCCCCGGGCAGGGGGGGCAGGGGGCCCAGGAACCTGGGCTCCCCTTCGGGCAGGGCCTTTTGTTTCACCCGTTGCCAAGGGCCCTGCCTGGGAAGGGCCTTTGGGCCCGGGTGCCTGGGTTCCTGGCCCCCCGGCAGCCAAGGCCCTGGCCCCCCCAAACCGGGGGAAGTCAGGGGGCCGGTTTCCAGCCCCTCCCTCCCCGGCGGGGCCCCTTCCTCCTTCCCGGCCCGGCCCCAACGCTGGGCCCGGGGGCCGCCCCCCGGCCCGGGGCCGGCGGCCCGGGGCTGGGGGAGCCCGGGCCCCCCCGGGCCAGTGGGGGCCCGGGGCCGGGCGCCAACCCCTTTCCCCGGTTTCCCCGGAAGGGAGCCCCGGCGCGGGGGCCCCGGGGCCCGGGGCCGGGCCCCGGGCCTTCCGGGGGGTGGGGCCGGCCCGGGGCCCGGGCCCAGGAGGCGGCGGGGGGGCGGGCCCGAGGGCCGGGGCCGGCCCCCAAAGGGCGGGAGGGGAATCCCACCCTTCCTGGGGCCGGCCCAGGGCCCCCCCCTGGGGGCGGGCCCTCCCCCCGGGGCCCGGGCCCCCGGGATCCCGGGTGGGCCCAGGCCCGGGGCCGGGCCGGGCTGGGGGCGGCCGGCCCGGCCCCCTCCCCTCCCGGCCCCGGAGGAGGGCCCCGGGGCCTCCCGCCTGGCCCCGGGGCCGCTCCTGGGTTGGGGCCCCCGGCGGCAAACCGGGGCCCTGGGAACGGGGCCCCGGCTGGGAGGGCCGCGGCTGGCTGGGGGCCCCAGCGGGGAGAGGGGCGGGGCGGGGGGGGGGGAGGGGGGGCGGGGGGGGGGGGGGGGGAAGGAGCCCGGGAAGGGAAAGGGGGGAGGGGGGGAATGGAGAAAAAGGGGGAGGGGGGAGGGGGGGGCGGGACTGGGGGAGACCTGGGGCCGAAAGGGGAGGGGAGAAGGGGGGGGGGTGGGCCCGTGGTGGTCCTGGGAGGGCCCAAGGCCGGGGCGGGGGCCCCTGGCCGCCCCGGCCGGGGGGCCTCCGGCTTGGCAAGGGGTTTTGGGGGGGAAATAACCAGGGAAGGACAAATCGGCTCTTTCCCACCCAAAGCAAACTTGGGGGCGGGGCGGGGAAGGGGAAGGGGTGGGAGGAAGGGAGGGGGGAAGGAGGGGGGGGGGCCCTGGGAGAAGGGGAGGAAGGAGGGAGGGGGTGGAAAAACGGGAAAGGGGGGGGGGAAAGGACAGGGCCTGGGGGAGCCCTTGGGCCGGGGAAACCCAGAGGGAAGATAAAGGGGCCCTGACTTTTCCCTCTTCCCCCCCCCTGGGTCTTCAGGAAAGGCTAGGCCGCCCTCCCCACCCACTTTGGGGTCAGTTTTTTCCCTTTTCCCCCATCTCCTCCAGGGGCCATTTAAAAGCTGGGTTCCAACCTGCCCCGGCGTTCCTTCCCGGGCACCCTCCGGATAAATGGCCTTCCCCAGAAATTTGGCTCCCTTTCCCCCCAAATCCCCATTTTCCAAATTCAAAGAATAATAACTTTTCACCCAGCAAGGGCTTTGTGAATAAATGAAAATGGGAAAACGGGTAAAGGAGGGAAGGTGGGAATCCAGCCCCAGGGGCCCCCGGGCCCGGCCCCCTGGCCCTTAGCCCTTTCAGGCAGGGCCCCGGGCCGGGCACCCCCCCAAACCCCAAAGGTTGCCCCCTGGGGGGGGTAAAGGCAGCTCCGGCCAGTTTTTGCCCTTCCAAGCCCCGCCTCCCTTTTCAGAGGCGAGGGTTCCCACCTTCCCCAAAGCCCTTTGGGATTTCTTCCCTTCCTCCCACCTTTCCCCGGTCCTTCCCTTGCCCACCTTGGACCTAACCCTCCCCCCCAACTGCCCGGGGCCCTCTGGTTCTTGGGCTTTTCCCTTCCCCCCCCTCAAACCTCTTGGCCTTCAAGACCCAACCAACCCGCTCCAAAGTCCTTTGGGTCCCTAGGGCCAAGCCCTTGGGGGCCCTGGTTCCCCATGGTGGACTCTTCCGCCCTGTCCAGGGCCTCCAGATCTCCCCCATCAGATGGGGGCTTTTTGAGGGCAGGAAGCAATTGGACCAGATCTTACCCCGTGCTTGGGGCAGAGAAAGCCTTTAATCAAAAAGCTGGCAAAGCTGGCCACTCCTGACCCTGCCGCCCACACGGGGCCGGGGGAGGGAAGGCTCTGGAAAGCTCGGGAACCTCACCCGGCCACTGAGGCCCCCAGAGGTCCCCAGAGGTCAGAGCTCTCTCCCTGACCCCAACGATCCGGCCATAGGCCCTCGGACCCCACTCACCGGCTAAGCCGGGAGCCTGGGGCAGAGAAGTCTCCTGTCCAGCTCCCGGAGGATGCCCGGGGGCGACAGAAAAGAGGCCCGAGGAGGAGAGGGAGCCCCAGATCCTGCCCGGAACGCCTGGGAAGTAAGGGTGGAGGGGAGAGGGACCTTAGGGTGTCAGAGCAGGGAAGAAAGGCCCCTAAAACGGGCTGTCAGGGTCGGGAGGAAACTTAGAACAGGGGAGGTCAGAGCTGGGTGGGTTGGAGCAGACCCCCCCCCCAATGCCAGTTTGTTATTTTCCTTTCAGGACAAACTCTGCCCCCACTCCCGGGGGTCCTCAGGGAGGTGCTGATACATCCTCTGGACAAGGTCAATTGGAGGCGGCCAAATGTGACATTGCCCAGAAAAGCTGGCGGGTTGGGGGCGGGGAGGCAGCAGGAAGCCGGGACCACCACTAAACGGCTCCTCGGTGTGCCCGCCCTCCAGTCAAGGTCCCTCCGCTCCTTCCCCTGCCCCTTGTGCTCCGAGTCCCAGCCACCTGGGCCTCGCCAGGGGGTGGGGGGGGGCGTCTCCAGGGCCCAGCCTGACCACCCGGCTCCTGGGCCTCCGGCCAACAACCGAGGGCCCCACGGGACCTTGGGTCTGTGCCTTCACCTTTGTCATTCTAAAGCTCCAAGCAGGGCTCCCCGACCCTCCAGGGATGGCTGCCAGAACACTCTCCCACAGGGATACTCTGGAGGGGGCTGGGGGCCTCTCCTCCCGCTCTCACACTTACAACCCTGGAGGCCCCTCGGCGGAGCCCCCCCCCCACCCCGGAACCCTGGGCCCCTGGGAATCTAACACCCTTCTCATGCCTCTAAGTCGAGAGCCAGGCCCAGAGAAGGCCCTTGTGGCCTCCTCCAGCCAGAGATCGGGGGCCTGGGGCGGGGGGCTGATTCCTACCGGGCTTTATCCCTAATGGGCATCTCAGCTGGTACCAAGGGAGGAGACGGTGTCTAGAGTGGCCTGCCCTGAGGCAAGCCAAGAAAGGGATCCCCCCATATCACAGATTAGAAAACTGAGGCCTGTGGCACAGAGAATGAGCTGCCCTGAGTGACAGGACCCAGAGGTTTCATCACGGAGGGCCTGACCTTAGGGGTGGCCCAGACTCCGGGACCATACCAGGTGAACAGGCCTGTGGTCCTGGGGGCTGTGGGGATCCTGGCCTCAGAGACCCCCCAAGCCCAGCCTTCTCCCTCAGCTTCCTTCTCTCTCCCTTTTCCTTCTGTCTCTCTACCCGTGACAGGACACCTGGGTTGGGGGGGAAGGGGAGGAGTGACTGAGTGTGATTGTGAGTGATTTTATGTGTGATTGTGAATATCTGTCTCTGTGAGTGTAATTGTGAGTCATTTTGTGTGCGACTGTATGATTGTGAGTGATTTTGTGTGTGATTGTGAGCGTCTGTCTCTGTGAGTGTAATTGTGAGTGATTTTTGTGTGTGATTGTGTCTGTGTCTCTGTGAGTGTGTGTGTGAATGAGTGTGATTGTGATTTTGTGTGTATGATTGTGAGTGATTTTGTGTATGATTGTGAGTGTCTGTGTCTCTGTGAGTGTGATGGAAGAGGCAGGGAGGAAATAAGGGGGGGGGCACATGTGTGGTGAGCTTTCCCTCCAGGCTCTTCCCACCGCCCCCCGCAGTGGCCGGCCACACTGGAGTAGGAGCTGTTGTCCACCCCCCCGGAACATCCCAGGCTCCCCCCTCCCATTTTCGGGGGGGCCCCCGCTGCTCCCCTCTCCGGTCGCTAGGATCCGCCCCCCCTCCCCATCCCTTGCTGGGCCCCGAAGCACACATTTCCATGAGTGAATAGAGGTTTAATAAGGAGCAGGGGAGAAGGGGTGGCTGGAACGGCCCCAGACGCGGAGTTCAAGGCTTGGCCCGGCCCCACCTTGAGCATTTTTCCATTAATTAGCCCTCCCCGAAGCCCTCTGCTGGGACTTGAACTTGGAGCAGTGTCCAGGGGGTGCCCCTGGGCCGCGGCCCCCCCAGCCGGCTTCATTATTTCAGCTGCTTCTGGTCCTTTCCCCACACGCCAGCGAGTCAGGCCAGCTGGCCCCGGATTACCCGCTTGCTGAGTTTCACTTTTTCAAATGACCTGGTTTGGGGCCCGGCAGCGGCTGCCAAACGGGAGTCTGACACAGCTCTCCGGCCGGCCAGGGCCCGGGGCCAGGGGGCAAAACACAGCAAGGGCCGAGCCCTCGCTCCCCTCGGGGGCAGAGGCCCCGCTTCCCTCTGTCTCCCCGGCTGTGGACCGGGGCCCCCCAGTCCTGCCTCCAAGCTCCCAGAGCCACGTTCCTCCCTCAGGCCACGGACCCAGGCTTCTGCCTCCCAGGCCACTGGCCCCTGGCTTTGTCTCCCAGGTCAGTCACCTCGGTTCTGTCTCCCTCATCCTGGACCCACGGCTCCGTCTCCCAGGTCACAGACCACACGCTCCGCCCCCAAGCCATGGGCTATCTGCTTCCCAGCTTACGAGTCGACCCCCCCCCCGGGCTCTGCCCTCCCAGCACGGACCCCGAGGTCCTGACTCCCACTCCCAGAGTAGCAGCCAGACGTGGATCCTCACCGTGAGAACCGGGACCAAGAATGGGGAGTTTCTGGAAAACTGATTTCAGCTCAACATGGGAGAAAATTCCCTAATTATTAGGGGAGGACATTAGTAGAGAGGTGGTGAGCCCCTCAGGGGCTTTATGCCCTAATGGGGGTGGGGAGGTGGGGGAGGTGAGAGAGGACCCCGACTGGAGGGGCCTAAAACTTGGAAGTCCTTGACCTCGCCACAGATCCCAGGGAGATGTCACCCACTGCCCCTAAGCATGGCCCAGGGGAGTTGGATGGTCTGGTGGAGGTTGTCCCTGCTGGCAAGGGCTGGGAGCCCACGGGACCCCAGATGGAGGGTTGGAAGGAATTTAGAGGTCCCGCAGGCCGGTCTGAAATGGAGACCCGGGGAGGGGGAGAGGCTTTGGATTCATGGGAGGATAAATTTAGAATTGCAGGACTTCAGTGATCATTTTACTGATGGGGAATCTGAGGTCCAGGGTGACGGGGTGACTGAAAGGGCACGGTGGTCATCAGAGGCCGGAAGCAGATTTGAACTCAGTTCCCCATGAACTCATCCAGAACTATGTAGGATGAATGGTTAGTGCAGAATGACTTCTGCAAGACCACCAAGGTCACTTCCGGGAGATTCGGACTCTAGACCAACCGCCTCACTTTATAGGCAAAGAAGATGAAGGCAGGGGGGTGACGGGACCTGTCTACAGTCACCCAGGTAGCTAAAAGTGAATAGCTAACATTTATAAAGTGCCTACTATGTGCCAGACACCATACAAATATTATCTCCTTTGATCTTGAGAGGTAGGTGCCATTATTATCTCCGTTTTACAGATGAGGAAACTGAGGCAAACAATGACTTGTTCAGAGCTTAGATTTGAACTCAGGTCTCCCTGACCCCAGACCTGGTGCTCTATCCACTGCACCACCTCGCTGCCCCAAGTCTCTCACTCCAGAACAAGCGCTGGGTTGGAGTCTTTGCTTTGACCTTCACCGTCTCTGGGGCTTTGGCTAAACATCTCCAAATGCACCCAAATTGTGCATTTAATATCAGCCTGAGGAAAGAAAAAACACTTGGCAGAGCGAGAAAGATTAAGCCACCTACTAACAACCGCAGGAGATTATGCAAAAGTCCTAAGAAAGAAGAAGCTGGAACAAGTCTGATATGTCAGCAAACTGGCAAGGATGGCAGAGGAGGAGGAGAGTCCGAGCTGGGAGGGGGCATGGCAAGAGGGACCACCGTGACACTGTGGTAACCTCTGGATTGGCTCGAATGTTCTTAGCAATTTGGAACAATGCTAAGCAAGTCGTTAACCATTTGACCAAAAGATCCCACATCCAGGGACCCCCAATTGCATCAAGTCCAGAAGACAGAATCCACGAGAGCTTTTGTTGTTGCGAGGCTGTCGCCCGCAGAGTGAGAACGGCACTGTGAGAAGCGACGAGCAGGGAGGGGGTCAGGGAAGCCGGGAAGGATCTCCATGAACTGGGAGAGCAATGTGGGCAGGACCAGGGAGGGATGTGTACGGTGACTACAGCAACAGCAGCCCCAAAGTGAAGCACTCTGTAAATGCACTGGTTAAGCTTGGCTCTGGGGAAGGATGGGAAAATGCACTTTGCTCTTTCCTTGTCGAGGTGGGGGACTGCGGGGCCAGACTAGTGTGTACGTGTGTTGTGTGCTCCTTGGTTTTGCTGAATGCCTTTCTTTCTTTAATGTTTTGTAGTAAGGGAAGGCTCTGGGTTCAGGAAGTGGGAGGATGTAACTGGAAACGAACCCAATGATCCTGGTTCCAGAGGCTTCCCAGTGAAGCCCGTTAGCCCCCCCCCCCCCCAACGGGTGAGGGAGACCCGATTGTCTTAGATGTGGCCAATGCAAGATTTGGTTTTGCTTGACTCCGGATGTTTGTCATGTGGCCTTTGTTTTTCTTGCTTTCTCCATTTGTGGAGGGGTGAGGAGGTGAGAGGAGGTGAAAGACATCTGTTATTGGGGGGGGGGGGAGGGACTTTTAAAAGAAAAGTTGTAAAAACAAATGATTTTTAAGGGCCTTAAGTAGCAAGTTGTGAAAGAAAGCACACTAGGTCTGGAGGCAGAGCTCCGGCCTTGAACTTGGCTTGAGCACCATGGGAGTTGTGTGACCTTGGCTAAGCCACACCCCTTTTCTTTCCCTCCTTCAACATCACTGATAACGGAGAGTCTCCAGGGCCTTTCCTCCCTTTCATGTTCTGTTCTCAGCACCTTGTCTAAGGCACCCGGTTCAAACGATTTCCAGAGGCCTGTAACGAGGGTAGGTCAAAGGAGCTTTGTCCCAGGACATCACAGAAGGTTTAGCCCTTTTAGCATCTCAGCTGAGCCCCATCCCTGACCTTCCTGCCGTTCTCCTCTCTCGACCCCCAACTAAAGGCACAGCTTCCTGTGGTCCCTTGTCCCGGGTGCCCCAAATAGAAGGGGAGGCCCAGGGCATCCTCAGAGAGAAGCCCTTGGTGGCTCAGGAAGAAATAGAACCCCAGAGCTTCGGTATGGCCCTGGCTTTCCTCGTCCTCCCCCGGCAGGTGGGGCAGAATGGGCCGGGGAGGCCAAGGGCTCTGCAGATGCTTTGGGTCTCTCCCAAGGGGGAAGGACACTCATGGTGGGAGGGACCAAAGGCAAGGGGGGGGGCTGGGATGGGGCTGTCGGGCCCTTGTCCAGGGACTAATGCTGATCTCTCCCCCCCAAAGTCTCTTAAAGGATGCTTTGTTTCCTCTGGACATCAAAGGGCCCCGCCCAGCACACAGGGTCCATCTGTGGCTAGAACCAGGGGCCCCCTTGGAGACACAAGGTGTCCACAAAGCCCTCTGTGAACTAAGCTGCAGTGACACATGAGGAAGGAGGGTGGGCAGGAGGGGCCTGAAGGGCCCTGCTCTCAAACCCCAATGTACTGAATAGTGCCTGGAGCATAGTAGGTGCTCTAACGTAGGCTTCCTGAAGTCAGGAAGACCCAAGTTCAAATCCAGCCTCATATGCTTGCTTGTCGAGTCATTCAGCTTGGTGTGCCTCAGTTTACTCATCTGTAAATGGGGTAATAACAGCACCCACCTCCCAGGGTTTTTGTGAGGATCTAATAAGATAATACTGTAAAGGAGCTCCATGGCTCCTGGCACAGAGTCTGCACTATATAAATATTTGCTGCTGCTGCTGCTGACAATTCTTATGTCTCCTGAGAGTAAATATGGTTTATCCTGTCTTTGTGTCTCTCAAGCTTATCCTGGCTCCTGGCACACAGTAGGAGCTTAACAGAGACTGACCGGGACGGACAGAGCATTGACCTTCAGAGTCGGGAGACCCGAGTCAGGACCACAGGATCCAGAGCTAGAGGGGCCTCAAGCTTGTCCAACTCTGTCATTTAACAGATAAAGAAACTGAGACCCCGGGGGGCGAACGGTCACAAGGCAGTCAAGGAGGGCCTGGCTCTGAATACAGCACTCTTTCTATTTTTGTAGTTAAAGAAGGTGAATTTTAACGGTCAGTGAAAATTATCCTTGCATATGTTTTGAGTAAAAAAAAAACTTACAAAAGAAGTAAGAAATGAGAAAAACCAAAAAGATAAAAATAAAAAAAATAAAGGTGAAAGGTGAGGAGGAAGAAGAGCATGCATTCTGTCTATCTATCTGTCTATGTCTGTATTCATTGATCTATTATCTGTCCATCTATCTATCTACCCACTTATCTACTTGTCTATTTAGCCATCTCTCTCTCTGTCTATTCATCTGTTTATCTGTCTACTTATTTGTGTCCATCTACTTATCTATCTTTCTGCCTGTCTGTCGGCCTGTATTTGTTGATCTCTTTATCTGTCCATATATGTATCTACCTACTTACCTGTCTATTTTTCCATCTGTCTGTCTGTCTGTATTCGTCTGTCTGTCTATCTACTCATCTATATTTCTACTTATTTATCTCTCTGCCTGTCTACCTACTCATCTATCTTTCTGCTTATCTGCCTGGCTCTCTTTGTACCCCCATATCTACATTATCTGTCCCTTGGGGCGCTGGGAAGGTTCTGGGGGAGGGCCCCAGAAATAGCTTCCCCAGAAGTCCCTGGAGGCCGTTAAGCTAAGGAGGAAGGGGGGGAGGGGTCGATGCTTTTCTTCCCATCCCATTATCCCCAAGCTCATCAGCCTCCTAAGGCAGGGAGGGGTCAGTGGACGAAGCTCCCCCCCCCACCCCCAATGGACTCTGCCTTGAAGTCCTGGGTCCTGAGAAGCTGGAGGGTCCAGGGGAGGGTGACGGGAGCCAGGGTCCGGGGGAGGAGGGATGGGGAGGAGGGACATGGCTTGAAACCCGGTCACGTCCGGAGGATTCTAGTCAGTCAGAGCCTCCTCTCAGGAAGGACGCTGATAAAAACCTGGGAGCACGTCAGGGACAAGGTGACCGGGAGGCGGGCCCTTAACGAGGAATTTTAGCACCTGGAACAAGGGGAGGGAGCGGAGCTGCAGAAGTTCACCCCGAGTGCAGCCGTTAAGTGAAAGTCAGCCCCCCCCTTCCCCCAGGAGACTTCCTGCGCCTCAAGTCTCGGGCCTGGCCGTCCCCAGAAGCAGCTCGGGCTCGCTAGGGTGTCTAAGTGCCCCCAGCGAGGAGGCTGGGAGTTATTGTGGGCATTCTCGGATTCCACCGCCTTGGGACACAGTCCCCATTGCCCCACCCTGGTTTCAGCCTTCACCTGGGGCTCAGAGGGAAGAGCTCCAGGGGGCTTAGCCAGGAAGAGCAAAGCCTGGAGGAGTTCCATCACTCGTCACAAATATTTGAGGAGCCCTCAAGTGGAAGAGGGATTAGTCTGGTTCTATGGGGGGAAGGGGGGGAGGGGGGCGGGACAGGAGGATGCACGAGCACATCTCAGCAACCGGAAAAAACTCCCGCCCTGCCCTGGCGCTGGCTCAGAAGCTGGTGGCGGCTCCTCAGGGAATCTCAGAAGGGAATTCCAACTCGGGGAGAGCCGGGGCTCCCTGCCCCAGCTGAGAGTTCCCCAGCAGAACGTGGAGGCACAAGGGCTGGGTTCAAATCCCCTCAGTGACCACGGGGGGGGGGGTCTCAGTTTTCTCAAAATTAAAATGAGGGGGTTGGAGTTCCTGGGCTCCAGGGGCCCTCCAGCAAGCTCTGGAATAGGCTTATAGACCGGAGTCCGGAGCCCTGAGGACCCTCCCCACTTCTTTCCCCCACCCACCCACAGGCAGGGCCCAGAGGAGCCAAGACCACGGTCCAAATAGTGGACAGAAGGAAGCTCAGGCCCGCTCTCCTTGGGCCTGGAGCTGTGGGAGAGGGGACACGGAGCCCAATGGGGGCTGGGTGTCAGGCTTGCAGGTGGTGAACCTCCCCTCCCTGGGTGTATCCAAGCAGGGACCGGCTGAGCCTTGGGGGGGCTCGTTCCCGATTCAGGCCCGGGCCCTCCCCTCCAGGTCTGAGGCCCCCTGGGAGCCCAGGATGCCAGCCCGCCAGCAACCGGCCCACAATGGGGAGAGGGAGCGGGGCTCCAGCTGGTGGGCAGTGATGTCATGGCCGTTCCCTGCTGTTGTTTACTCTGTTCTGCCCATTGCCAAGTCCTATCTCTTCCCGCCACCTTGGGGCCCCTCCCAGCTGCAATCGGGGCCAGATCCGGTCCCCAGCACCCAGCCGGCAGAAAGCCCTTCCCCCACAGGCCGAGCCGGGAAGCAGCCAGGCACCGGGGCCGCGCACGGAGCATGTGAGCTCTCCTCCCTGCTTCCGGCCGGGCCCCGGACCCTCCGGGCCAAGGGGAGCAGCAAGGAAGGGCAGACGGAGAGGGCGGGATTCCCAGCTGAAGCGGCAACAGAACGGGGGCTAGTGCAAGCCCCCATGGACGGAGCAGCGGTCCCAGGCTCTGGATTCAAATCCTACGTCTGACCTTGCACCATTAGACTGTAAGCTCCTTGGGGGCAGGGATTGATTTTGCCTTTCTTTGTATCCCCAGTCATTAGCACAGCGCCTTGCACACAGAAGGTGCTTAATAAATGCTTGTGGACCTGACTTAACTTGGTTATGTGATCCCGAGGACTCTGTTTCTTCATTTGTGTAAAAAAAAAAAAAAAAAAAAAAAAAAACAAAAAAACCTAGGTTAGACAAAAGAACCTTGGAGGATCTATTGGAACTGTAGGATCCTTTGGACCAATCAAACTGCAGCACAGAGAGGGGAAGAAAACAAGCATTTATTAAATGCCTACTGTGTGCCAGGTACAGTGCCTTTAAGCACTTTACAAATAGCAACCCGTAGATGATTTGATCCCTATTTTACAGATGCAGAAACTGAGGCTGTCGCACAGTAAGCGTCTGAGGCAGGACTGGAACTCAGTTTCCCCAGGCTGGGCTCTCTCTCCATGTGCTACCTGACTGCCCCAAGGTCACAGAGATGGCACCTGGAGGGACGGTGACTTGAATCTGGGTCCTCTGGGTCCCTCACTACATCACAGCAGCTCTGCATCCACTGGAGGCCATTCTCCAATATTCCCCGCAGGATCTTGGGTCTTTGGACTTATCAACCAACCCCTCTGGGTCTCAGTTTCCTCAATTGGAAAATAGAGATAATCATCCTCCTTCCTAAGTCAGGAGGATGCAGGGGGGTAACGTCCACGGAATGAGACTAACGGTAGCGATCATTCTCATCGCTCTTCAGCTCTCGGCCTTTGACCGGCCCTCAAACCCAAGTCACTGTCGAGGACATAGTAGGTGCTTAATAAATGTTAACTGAGTGAAAAACTGCTCTTCCTATTGTTTCTTTAAATTTAATGCCCTGACATCTATTGCACAGGTGATCACAACTACTTTAGTGACTGAATAAACGTCCTGGGATAACGGCTCGGCAGCCGCACGCACCCTGCCACCCCAGAGCATCCTGGGAGCACTCCAGGAGCACAGGGATGCTGTCCCCCTCCCCCTTCCCCATCTGGTTTTCAGGCCTTGCTCTGAGTCTCCATATTATCCAAAGGGGCCAAAGAGTCTGGAAAACTAACAAGCAGCACGAAGCTACTGACCTGGAAATAGTCACCAGAGTGCCGGGTATCAGTCAATCAATCAACAAGCATTTATTAAGTGCTTACTGTGTGCCAGGAACTATGCTAAGCACTGGAAATTAAGTTGTATTAGCCATTTAAAAAAAAATAAGATGTCTCTTTCCTGGCCTCCCTGCCTCCACTTTCTCCCTTCTCCAGTCTGTCCTTCATATGTTGTTGGGTTAGCCTCCCTAAAGCACAGGGCTGGCCACATCACCTTCCATGGGTTCCCACTGCCCATAGGATTAAATGCTATTCCAATGTCGGTCATCAAGGCCTTCTCTCGCCTGTCTCCATCCTCCTTATCTCCGAGACCTCTCCTCACACTATCCCCCTTCGGATAATCAATGCTCCACCAAGCTGGATGTTTCATGGCCTGCACTCAGTAGGCACTTAATACATGCTTAGCTGACTTGACATGACCCTGCTATCTCTTGGCTTTTTCTTACTTTGTCCCTCATCCAGGATAGCCTTCTTTCCTCGTCTGGAAGCAGCCACCCTTCCTCCAACTCCTCATTATGTTTTGTTCAGTCCTTTGCTCTGCACTGACTACAGAATTATGGGAATCTCAGGAAAAGTTGTGTTTTTTAAGAGTTGGGAACTCCCAGTGTGGCCATTTCATCCACCGACAGATAGCAGCCTACTTGTACCTAGCAGGAAGGATGTTTGGTCGTACATAACAAAAGTCCTTTCTGTCTAGAGCAGGAGTTCTTAACCTGAGACTCTTGTTTTGTTTTTTTCCCTTTAGTTCAAGAACTGTATCCAATACAGTAGGTTTCCTTTGTAATTCGATGTACTTTATTTTGTGCATTTAAAAACAAGAATTGGAGAAGGATTCCCCAGACTATAATAATCAAAGAGGCTTCTGGTCCCCAAAAATCCCAAACGTCCAACCCTGGATCCAGAGGAGCTGGTGAGAAGGAACTCAGTATCGATTATTTGGGTTTATTTTTACTTTGATCGTAGAATGAAGCTCCCTTCTTTAGGAAAAGGTGGCCAGATGAACCCCGATATTCTCTTAAATCTAGGTCACCTAGAGATGGAACGAACGGACAGATGGATAAGACTTTATCATTTAGTAGCAGATAATTTAGAGTAAGACAAGATGTTTGCAGGAATAAAATAATCCTAAGATTATAAGACTCTTTTTAAGGCTAAGTTTCTGGCAGCTGGAGAAAGGGGGGGTCGACTAAGGTCTTAGGGGAGAAGTGCCCTCTTTTTCTTGAGCTAACGATGAAACTGAATAATAGAATTCTCTCAGCTTGGCAGCTGAAAGATGGCGGGTGACTGCTCACTACAGACCCCAGGTTCCTCTTTCCCAGGAAGCTTTCTGGTTACAAAAGGCATCACTTGCAGAGCAAAGACTTCTGGGTTAGTCTCACCTCGACAGCTTCATGTCCCTGTTGGGTTAAGAAAGCCTGGGAGAAGCCCACTGTCAGATGGCCTGTCCTGTCCAATAGAACGATGTGCAAAGCAAGTTTCCTATTTGGGATTCCCCTTTTCCGTAATAAAAATAAGCCCATAAATCATTCCTTTGTCATTAGTTGACCTCATTTAATGGTAACTCGCTGGCTTTGCTATTAAAGCATTATTTATTTGCTCAGCAATTTTGTATCTCAGTTTCTTTTTATTTCAGACATTAATTTTAAGACTGCACAGGGCAGGGTGGATGAGATGGGAGTTCAGAGAAGTCCCCTTGGGACAGAAGCCGTGGAGGCAACTCCTTCCTGCTGGGAACTGTTTGAGGCCCACAAAGACCGTGTCGGAACCAGGTTTGGACCTGGTCTTTCTGTCTCCAAGACCAGCTTCCCACCCAAGAGGCCGTGTTATAGGGAGCTGTGCACGTGTCCTCCCTACCACGTCCCCAGGAGGGTGGAATGTAGTGGGCTAATTGTAGCTAAGGGAGAGGATCTGGATTGACTGAGTAGGGGATCCTCACTTGTCTTGATCGAGGCTGCAGCTATTGGACAATGAATGGGTACCCCATGAGCACCTCTGGAAGCGCTGCCGCCCCATCTCCGGCCACTGCCCCAGCCACGCTGCTGCCCCCGTTCCAGCCCTACTTTATCAATTTATTAGAATTGACCCTCAATTGACTATCTCCTTGGAGGTTTGACCAGTCAGTCAAACAGAATTTCTCCAGCATTTCCTATGTGCCAGGGACCGTGCTAAGCCCTGAGGATAGAAAGGGAGGCAAAAACAAAAATTCCCAGTCTAATGAGGGAGACAAGTCACGGCTGGGAAAATTGGGGCTTCTCAGTGGCGGGAAGCCACTGGAATTAAGGAAGGCTGGATGAGGTTTCTTGGGGGAGGCAGAACTTTGGTTGAGACTTGGAAGAAGCCAGGGAAGGCGAGAGCCTGAGCCAACTGAGCTGGCCCCTCGCCCCTGTTCTCATCAGTGGATCCCAGTTAAGTCAGCTTGCTCCCCTGCGCCCCTGCCGGGTGCCCGGCTGGGGGGCCAGTCTTGGAGGGCTAAGGGATGGGTCCCTGCTCTCGCCAGGCAGTCTGAATGCAGCTCGGCCTTCAAGGGAAAGGACATGGGTTAGAGGGGAGGGGGTCCCTGGCTCAGAGTGTGCAAGGAGCTGGCGACCGACTTCCAGAAGCCCTTGGCTTTGTGTGCACTCATACAGACCCTCTGAATCTTGGCTTCTTTCCTTTTTTCTCTTCTTTAGGAAACAAAAAACAGAATATCCTTAAAAAAACACCAAAGAAGCCCAGCGTGGTAACACACAGCTGCCCAGCGGGGACCAGGGGAGCCCCGCCAGTCCCAGGGAATCATAAAAAGCTAGTTTATTTTGGGTAAGCTGCAATAAAGCACCAACCAAAAATGTGGCCAAACCCTGGCCGGGAGGGGCTGAGGCCGGCCGAGTGACCAATAGGAAGTCTGGCCTCTCTGGGCAGGGGCACAGCCTGGCCCACGTCTGCTTGCTTTCTTTGTTCAAGATGCCCCTTCCCCGGTGAGCCTGAGAGTCCTGAGAGCAGGGCTGGGCACAGAACAGGGCCATGCCTTAGCAGCACCCAGGAATGACCCCTGAGCACTGAAGCGCGTGGCTGGGGTGCCTGTGAGACAGATGGGCGGCATTCCAGGAGAGCTGGATCCCAGTTCCTATGACACCCCCGACCTGGGGCTGCAGAACATGTTGCTGCCATCCATCAATCAATCAAGAGGACATTATTAGGCACTTAATATGTGCCAGGCCCAGTCCAAGGTGCCAACAGAATGTCCCCAATCTCATCTGACATTGGATTTAATCAGGACTGGCTTGTTCTTATTTGGGAGGCGATCGGGAGCCAAGAGGGTGGCAAGGGTGGCAAGGGTCTGTGAGGGAAAGGTACTGACATAGACCATGTAAACTCTCGGGGTAGCCTCTGTCCGCTCTCATTCCCACGGACAAGTCAGTTCTCCGATTCCCCACCCCGGTTCTAGAGGTGCGCCTGAGGAGTTGGGAGTAATTCTCTAATGCCATGGGCTTAGCCCCCACCGGTGCGCTTCCCTGAGATTATCAATTGTGAATCGTGTTCATCTCTAATGTCATCAACTTGAGCCCCCACCGGTGAGCTCCCCGCTGAGATTATCAATCGAGAACCACTTTAATCTCTAATACCATCAGTCTGAGGCTTGCTCCACGTTTCCCCCTAAGATAATCAGCTAAGAATTATTTTAATATTTAATTCCATCAATTTAAGCCCCCACTAGTGTGCTTCCTCCCCCAGATTATCAACTATCAATCATGTTCATCTCTACTGTCATCAACTTGAGCCCCCACCGCTGTGCTTCCCCCTGAGATTATCAAGTGATGGGGGGAAGGAGGGGAAAAACTGGAACAAAAGGTTTGGCCATTGTCAATGCTGTAAAATTACCCACGCAGATAACCTATAAATATAGGTTGTAAATAAAAAGCTATATAAAAAATTATAAAATAAAATAAAATACCCCCTCAAAAAGATTATCAATTGAGAATAACTTTAATCTCTAATACCATCAGTCCGAGGTTCACTTGCATGTTTCCCCCTAAAACCCTCAGCTGAGAATCATTTGAATCTTTGATTCCATGAGCTTGCGCTTCCCCCTGAGATTCTCCGTTACAAATCACCCCACCTTTCAGAGCAGAGTATTCACTACCATGAACACTAGGAACCCAGAGTCCCAGGGACTGGAGGACAAACACCCACCGTCACTCCCTCTGGGACCATGGATGGACTTTGAGGTTCAGGTTCCTCACCTGGGAAATGAGGAAGCAGAACTGGATGAACCCAAACTTCCCCTGAGCCTCAGATCTCCGACCCGGCGCCCACGGCAGGCTGTCAAGCTCTCGATCTTTGCTCCCTTACGCCAGGTTTCTCCATGGCTTTTGTGTCACGGACCCCATGGGTCCCTTCTCAAAACCATGCTTTTAAATGAATAATATAAAGACCCAAAATAGCTACGGGAATCCTTCTACTAAAATGCCGTTATCGGGACGGGACCAAAGCTAGTGGGGAAGAGACGCTGCCGCGGGCCCTCTCCAGGACCAGAGCGGTTCCCAGCGGCCTCCCCGGCACAGTCCGGTCCTCGGTGACGCGGACCATCGCCAGGTGAGTCACACGCTCCCCCCAGACCCGTCTGTGGTCAAGCGCAGGCCCCGCTCCCGGCCAGAATAACGCAGGCCCCAGAAGGCTTCGCAGGCCCCACGGAGGAGAGCCGCGCGGCCCCGTGGGAAAGGGCCCGGACTTCGGATGAAGACGAGCTGACAGGCCTAGGAACCCCCAGAGCCTGAGCTGCGCTTTGGCCCGGCCCTCCTGGGCAGCCCCTCCCCCCCACCTGCCCAGTCCCGTCCCAGACACGGCGACCCCGGGCTTTGGCCCCCTCCAGCCTCGCGCCCCCAAACACACGGCGCCCCCTGCTCAGAGGGGGCTCCTGACCTCCATGACGCACATCCTCGGGACGACCCTCCCAAAGCCCAAGGCTCCCCGGGCCGCGCCCCCTCCCGCCCGCAGGCTCCCCACACGGGAGCCGCACAGGTACCGGAGGGGAGCATCCCCGCACTCTCCCGCATGCAGACGTGCAGGAGAAAGCCCCGCCCAGCCCCCAGCCCCGGGCGGCCTCGGGCACATGCAGGGAGGGTTACCTGCAGCACCAGCTGCTGCCAGGCCGTCGCCAGCGGCTGCCCGTTGCCAATGGCGCACGTGCTGGCCCGAGGCTGCTCGCAGGGCTGGTGCGCCCGCTCCAGCTGCAGGGACACGTTCCGCCGCTCCTCCTCCAGGGCCCGCGTCAGGCGCTCAAAGCGCGCCTCCTGCTCCTTGACCGAGGCCAGGATGCTGGCGGCCGATCGGATGTCGTAGTCGTCCATGGCGCTGGGACGCGGCTGCCCGGGGCAAAGGAGAGGTTAGGGAGGGGCCAGGCCAGCGCGGTGCACCGGGGAGCGGCTCGGTGTCTGGGGAAGCAGGCCGCAGCCCGGGGGAGAGGCCTGGAGCCTGGGGGGAGCAGGCCGCAGCCCGGGGGAGGGCCGGGAGGCCGGGGGAGCGGCTCGGTGTCCGGGGGGAGCAGCCGGAGCCCGGGGAGCGGCTCAGTGTGCGCTGGCCCGAGCCCAGAGCCGGCCCTCCCCGAGCTCCGGCTGCTTAGAGCCCGAGAGCGGCTCTAAGTTTAAAGTAACTGATCCCCCTGATGGAAAAGAGGCTCCCGTGGCCGCCTTCGGGTCCTCGCGGGAGCAAAGCCTCTGGGGGCCGGCCTTGGAGCCGCCCCCTGCACTGAGCGCCGGCCTAAAGGGGACCGGCCGGCCTGGGAGAATCGGGGAGGGCGGCCGGGTCAGAAAAGCCGGGGGAAGAGGGGAGGCGGGTTTCCTACCGATATTATAAAAGTGCAGCGGCCTTCGCAGCCCCCGCGGCCCTCGGAGCCTGATTTTACAGAGGAGGAAAGGAAGCTTCCGAATAATCTGCTCAAGGTCGCACGGCTACCAGAGAAAACGGACATGTGAAAAGGAGCTGGGCTGTCTCAGTGGACCGCAAGCTTAAGCTGAGTCTGCAGAATGGTTTGGCAGCTAAAAAAAACTAGCGATCCGGGCTCCCCTGGCCCGTCAGAGCCCAGAGTCCAGGCCGGAGGCGCGGACCAGATCCAAGTGGGGAGGGGGCGCCTTCAGAAGCGGCTCCAGAATGGGGAGGGCACGGAAGCCCCCCTGGGCCTGGGGAGGAGGTCAGGAGGAGCCCCTCGGAGGTAGCTGAGTGACACAGGGACAGAGCATCAGGTTGAGAGGAGAAGCCCCCAGCTCGAATGCTGGGCCATTTACTAAGGTCTGGGCGATTCATTTAGTCTGTCTCAGGGCCAATTTCTCCCTCTGTAAAATGGAACTAAAACAGGACCTCTCCTAGGGAGGGGCCAGAGAACAGGGATGTCAGAGCTGGGGGGGGGGGCTGAGAACAGAGGGGGGTCAGCACTCAAAGCCCCTCAGTGCTCGTCCAGTCACTTTTCACATGAAGACACTGGCCTCAGAGGGCAGCCGCCCCCTCACAGTCAGTGCCATCGTCCACCCGCTGCCCGGGCACCCCCGCTTCCTGCTGCCCCGCCCCCAAAGGCTGGCACAGACACCAGGCAGGTGCCCGCCCCACAGGTGCCCACCCTGCAGGTGCCCGCCCCGGCGGCCGGTCGGCTGACATGCAGAGAGAAGACATGCAGAGAGAAGGAAGCCATACCCACCTAAGAAGGAGGCGAGAGAGGACAGAGGGCTAGCCCTGGCAGACCATGGCCCGCCGGGCTAGAGAGAGCAGGACAGCGGCTAGAAAGAGAGGGAGAGAGAGAGAGAAGTCAGTGCAGAGTTAGCAGGAAAAGCCCCAGGCTCCCCCCAGGCCCCGGGCCCCCTCCACATCCATGGGGGCCCCGTGTCAGAGGGCCCGCAACTGGGGCTTGTCCGTCTTACCCAGAACCCCCCAAGGAAGCAGCGAGAAGAGAGAAGAATCATCCGGAAATGAACTCCATTAAAGGGCCTAAAACTCTTCCCCATGCATTTATTTTTTTTTTTTCTTCCCCATGCATTTAAACCCTGCCCCTGCAACCTTGTTCATGCCCTCCACTGCTTGGCCCTTTTCCAAGGGCCAGACTTTGGGGGAGGAGGTGTAGACGGGACAGGAGGAGGTGAAGACGGGATGGGGAAGGTGTAGATGGGATGGGGAAGGTCATGGTTCCAGGGAAGGCACCGGGAGATGGAGGATGGCTCCCCATACAAGGAAGGGCTTAGGGGAACACCTTCAGTGTCCAGTGTAATGAGCTTTTTTCCTGACTGGAAGAGAGCTTAGGGACGTTCTCCTGGCACTGCTAATACAGAAAGAAGTGGGGCAGAAGCCGGCCCTCAGTTACTGGTGACAGAATGGGTGGAAACCGGAAAAGCATGAGAAAAGTCATGGCCGTGAGCGGGGGTGTGCAGCTGCTGGGGAGCCCGCGGATTTCTGGGGGAAGGTGGAAGAGAATGGGCCCTGGGGCTGGAGGGGAGCTGGAGGGCTGAGACACTGAGTGGGGATCCCAATGGAGAAATCCCTAAGGGTTCGCTTCTGGCAGAAGGGGCCATGAATAGCTCAGAGCCCCCACTCGGCTCTACAGCAGGGAACAAGTGCAGGGAGAGACGCCCAAAGCCCCAGACCTTGACCCGTTGGCCAGCGGTGGAGCCCTGATGGCCGCGTGTGTGTCTGAATTAATGAATTTGTTAGGTGTGGATTAACTTGATTTTCTTGTACCCCCAGAGGAATAAACGCTCCCTCTCCAGCGGGTCCGTTGCCAGGGCATTATCACCACTGTCTCCAGGCCCGGCTCCCGAGTGACTGGAGAACACCCACTTTAACGACCTGGAAGGTGACATCCAGGGCCATCACTACCTAGAGCCTTGCTCCCCTGGCAGACCCTGGGACCCAGGATAAACTGCCTTCTCCTCCAGTGGTTATATTATTATGAATATTATGCTCAGTCAATTTTCTGTCGTGTCTGACTCCCCCATTTGGAGTTTTCTTGACAAAGATTCAAAAGTGGTTTCTTCAGTTCATTTTACAGATGAGGAAACTGAGGCAAGCAGGGGGAAGTGACTTGCCCAGAGTCATACCACTAGTAAGTGCCCGAGGCTAAATCTGAACTCATTTCTTCCAGACTCCAAGCTCTGATTATTGGTCCAGCAGCCACCCGAAAGTGGGCGTGGCCAAAAATCGACATTCCCCCCCCCCCCCCCAAACCTCTGGCCTGATTGTAAAATAGGAACAATGATAGCTCCTACCTCCGGCGTTATTGTGGGGATCAAATGAGATCATAATTATAGCTACATGTAATAATTACAAAATGTACCCAGCACATAGTAGGCGTCTTCCCTCCCAAAACAGACCTCCCTGGGGATGATCTTGCCTTCTGGGTCCCCCCTCCTGGGGGTATTTATGAGGAGCATGGATAGCCATTTCAGGGCTGTTTTAGGGAGGGGTTGGACCAGGTACACCCTGGGACTCCTTCCATTCCCAATAGTCACGGCTCTCAGTGACATCTGGCTCTCTTCACCGTTCTCTGCCTGGAGATTATTTGTGATTTTTTGTGTCTTGCCCCCCTGCACCACAGCTTTGGCAGGACGGTCGAGGCCGGAACGGCGAGCGGAGGCGGTTTTGGGCACAGGGTCTCCAGCCTTCGCCGACTTCCCGAGGGAGCCCTGGATCTCCCCCCTCTGCCCATCGGTGGATCCCAAACCCCGCCTCGGCCCCAGGTGGACGGCAGGCCTAGATTCAGACCAATGGGCTGCCTCCTTTTTCTGTCTCCCTTCTTTTCTTAGCTGGGATTTCACACTCTCCTCTCCCTGATGTTAACACCCCCACACCTCATATTCTGGTCTCCCTGCGGCCCCCTTCATTAACATGCTGCTCACCTCCTTCCCTCAAATGGGGCGGAAGATCTGACGTCAGCCATGAGCCGCCACCGTTCTCACAGAGGAAGCTCCTGCTCTCTGAGGAGCCAGTTAGAAATCCAATGCCCCCCCCACCCCATCCCCATCAAGCCTGGAGCCCAGAGAGGGCCCCGAGCCTTTCCGGCCTATCCAGCCTATCCACCTATCCACTTCCAAAGCCCTGTGGCTTCGGTTTCTGTGCCCATCTTTTTATTAGGGATTGAGTGAAATTTCCCAGATCCAAACCAACCCCCAAACCTCACTCTCTATGAGATTAGCGATTTAAGGCGATTTAGACATATCAATTCTCCTCTCGCTTTCACACGTACAGGGGAGGCTTTCGGAGAGGAGGCGAACGAGCAGAAAGGCCAACTCCTCGGCAGGTGGGCCGGGCCCGGGTCGGCCGCTTCCTGCCGCCTGTGCTGGGGAAAATGCTTTCCCTACCTGGGAGATGAGGGGGGGTGGGGAGGTGGAATAGCGGATCTCTAAGGCTCCTCCAGCTTCAGGTCTAGAAGGTCTAGAAGGGGCCTGAGAGGTCCGAGCCGGACTCTCAAGCCGGTCAGCTAATTCCCACTCTGGAGCGGGGAGGGGACAGGTGTTGATTAAGCACTTCCTGAGCCAGCCACGGTGTTACATGTTTTACAAATATTATCTCACTTGATCTTTACAACAACCCTGCAAGGTAGGTGCTATTATTATCTTCGTTTTACAAGAGGGGAAACTGAAGAAGACAGGTGAAGAGGCTTTCCCAGTGTCACAAATCCCACTGGATTTGAACCCAGATTTTCCTGATTCCAAAGCTAGCACCTCGGCATTTTCAGGTCACACTGGACACCCGATGCGTTTGGGCACGAACTAGGCTTAAGGGATACAACCAAAAAACAAAAAAAAGGTCAACTAGTCCCTGCCCTCAGAGGGCTTATGGTCTACCGGCTGCCTAAAGCTTGGGCGGGCAGTCCCTCTTCCTGCCCCCTTTCTGTGCCCATTGATTTTGCTGCATCGTCCCCCCGAGTGCTAACACCTGCACCGTTATGTTTCATTGTGTCTACACCTGGAGTTTCAAATGCAGCCCCCCTCCCCTCCACTTCTACCTGGAGACCTTTTGCATTTGTTCTGTTTTGTCCTTCTGCAGGACGGAAAGAAGGTCTTGGAATGGCAACATTTTCTGTTCCTCCCCCCCATACATGTTAGAGCAGAGTATTTTTACATGCATAAAATACATATGATTACAAAAGAAGCCAATTAGTGGGAAATACGGTCGTCAATATATATACTAAGGCCCCACCCAGGTTCGTGGGGCTGCAGTTGAGTCTGCAGGGAGGCAGATGGACAAAGGATGGGCCAGACGACCTTGCCAGCCAGAGCCCCTTTTCCACAAGGCCGTGGCAGAGGCCGCCAAACCGCCGGCATCTCCACCTCCTGTCCCTGCGACCCGGGCAAGGCAGCCTCCTCAGTGTCCGGCCCGGGCCCTCAGAGAGCTCCGATCGCCCCTTCCTGCTGGCGACTCGAACCAGAGAGCTTTTTATTATCTGAATCAATGCGGCTGCCACTGAGAATTAAACTCGGAGGTGCTGGGGGCCGGGATGGAGAACGATGTCGCTGTAGGCAATTAAAACAAATTTGGATCAATTACATCAGTGGTTGATCCGAACCTTCCTCCAACCCAGCACTGGAGTCACATCAATTGTATTGGGGGGGGGGGGAGCCGAGGGAGGACTATTTAAAAACAACATCATTATTATCACAGCCTGAGGCTGGTTCTAAACTGTGAGAAAATGTTCGCAGTAAATCACCATGTCTGGCCCCGGCCTCCATCTGGGAGGCTGGGCCGAGGGAGAGCTCCCGGCCGCCCTGCTCGAGTCGACTCCCTTCCCCTACATCTGCCCACTGAGAAAGTGCCCGCCGGAGCCCACGCCGTCCCACAGCCCGAGCTCCGAGTGTTGCGTGCCCAAGCTGGGTCATCCAGGCCCAAGCTGGGTCATTGAGGCCGGTGGGCAAACCCTGGCTGGCGAGGAAAGGTTAGCGCCCAGAGCAGAGCAGACCAGGCTCTAGAACCAGCTGGATGACGTGGGGAGGTATCAGTTATTGTGGGGAAAGACAGGCTGACCACTGGCAAGGAGTCGTCACCCAGAGGGAGTCGAGTGTCCCAAGACAAGCAGCTGCTCCTTCCCGGGTGATGGCCCACAGTGTGGGCAGGTGAGGGTCCGGGTCTTCCAGGCCCCCGCCACCCCAGGAGTGCTGCCTAAACAGCTCCCCATCACTCCTCCCCCCTCCTGCAACCTCCCAAGCTTGCTTCTGCCTGACTGACGCCCCTGCCCAGGCACCTCTGATTCTGAAGGCTCACGTGCCTCATTTTGGGCGCCAGGACTGTTGGGGTAGCGGGCGGGCACATGGGAGGGGGCATAAGCTGGTGGGTGGGGGCCATCAGCATATGGAGAGCCCCCCGGGGGCACCACCCAGCAGAGCTCAGTGAGCCCATTAAGTCGCTGGAGCCAATAACAAACCCTAAAACCATGCTGGAAATGCCCCAGCGTCCAAAGCATGGAGCTGGAGATGGGGAAGAGACTGGTGTCACTCTCACACTTCCCTTGGAGCAACGAGCACATGGGAAGTACCTGATCTCCACAGATGCGTCAAATGACTTCTCCTAATGCTGAGAAGGTAATTGGGACTAAATATAGAAATCGCACCCAAGGAGACAGAGCTCCGGAATCTGCATCATCCACGCTCCGGTCCGGCTCCGACAACCCTTGGTGAAACCCTCAGGACTCCAGCCCGAGGGAGGGAAGGTCAGGGGGCCGAGGCTTCACTGGGGATCTTTCCTAATCCCCGGCCACAGGGTGCTGGGAAATCTTACTGGCCGGGGAGGTGTCCACCTGTCCTCCCGAGGATGGGAGAGACTGATTTAACTATTAGCTGAGGCCCAGGGAATTTGAAGGTGAGTTACGGCAGAAAGGGCAAGGGTCTGGAGTCAGAGGTCAGATTCCACTTGTGGTCGAGTCCCTCCCTTCCTCAGAAGCTCAGTTTCCTTCTCTGTCAATTGAGGGGGTGAGACTGGACGGCTTCCAAGGCCCTTTCCGGCTCTAAATCCAGGATTCATGAAACCACAGCTCCTTGAGAATTCAAGGAAGAACATTCAGAGACTAAATGCCCTTGGAGGCCGACATGGCCCCCTCTCCTCAGGGTTTCAGAACCATGACTCGTAGCTGAATGATGGGATCGTGAGACTGATCTACGGGAGGATGAGAGCAGGGCTCTGTGGAGACCCCAGTGATGCAGCTCCTGGGGAAACGTCTTCATGGTCGTTCCTCTGGGGAGAGGGCGTTAATGCTGGCCCTGTCTGGCCCCGACACTGGGCTGCCCCAGAACGGTCCTGATGGAAGCTCTCGGAGGAAGCCGGGAGGGGAAAGGACTTCGTGGGCTCCAGCTCTCAGTGAGCCCTGATAACCCAGCCAGCATCAGAGGAGAGATTCGAACTCAGTTCCTTTGGCTCTGGAGCTGAAACCCCCCATTTTGGGGGCCTTAATTTCATAGTTAAGCCTAGAGGGGAGACTCGGGCTACAGTCTCCAATCTGAGAAACACCCCCTCCCTGAAACAGTCCCTCATTAGTTAGCAGTTAGGGGCCCAGGGGCTGGGCAGGCAAGGGGGTCAGGGCCACCCGGGGAGCGAGGCTGGGGCCGAGCGATGGCCCATGGGAACACGGCGGGGGCTGGGCTCCTAGCAAGTCAGCTCAGGAAAGGGCACAGGGCTGAGCGCCAAGCCCCGCTTCCTGCAAAGGAAAAAATAGCTCTATAAGTGCTACCTGAAATAGGGGACACAGGGCAAAGAAGCACCGGCTCTCCCAGTTGGACGGGACTAAGGAAACACCCAGGCCGCGCCAAACCTTGTGCAGGGGGCGCGGCTCGCTCTTAGGGGAATTCCTCACTCTGACCTCAGACACTCCCTAGGCTGGGCAACTCAATTCAACCTCTGTTTGCCTCGGTTTCCTCATCTGTAAAATAGAGACTGTAACAGCACCTGCCTCCCACAGCTGTGAAGATGAAATGAAATGTATTTATAAAGCATTTGGGGCCTAGCACATAGTAGGTACTTCAAAAATGCTCTCCTCCTCCTGGGAGCTACAACTAAAAAGATCAATATTCTCATTCTCTCTCTCTCATTCTGTCTCTGTTTCCCTGTCTCTCTCTCTCTCTCTCTCTCTCTCTCTCTCTCTCTCTCTCTCTCTCTCTCTGTTTCTCCCTGTTTCTCTCTGTCTCTGTCTCTCTGTCTCTCCCTGTCCATCTGTCTGTCTCTCCCTGTCTCTCTCTGTCTCTTCTTTCTTTGGCTAGTCGCTCCCAGCTGAAATCTGTCCTAAGCTGTACTGTAAGTGTGTACAAGGGGCCCTTGACTCCTCTCCAAGCCCTGCAGGTAGTGAAGCTGCCCTGGGCAGGATGGGCCATCTCCAGGGAGAAGGGGGGTCTGGGGGCAAGCAGCCAAGACACCACACACACACACCAAAATGTGGCTCCGGGGACACCGACCACTATGGAGCTCCTCCCCTGCACCAACAATCCGCTTTTGCAGAAAACCCATCAGTCCCTCGCTCTCTGAGCCGCAGAAGCCGTTGTCCGAGCTCTGAAGAGGCTCTTCGGACAAACCTGGGACTCCCCACAAGCTTCCGCCTGAGCCACCATCCCGACTCCCGCCGCCGAAACCCTGAGAGAGGTCAGGTGACTGAATAAGTCGCCAGGGTCTCGGCTCCTTTTTCTAAAAGGAGGGACTGGACTGGCTGCGGCTCCTTCTGGCTTCAAGGAGCTGCGAGTTGGGGTACGTGCCCCGAGGAGCAGCAAAGCTAGAGGATTCAGGACCTGCCTGCTGCGACCTCGTGCTCTTTGGGGCCCTGAGAAATCCTCCGGCCCAGATTTTGGGGATCACTTGGTCTAACCCCCCTTACTTTAGAGGAAGAAGTAGATTCAGAGAGGGGACGGTGACACAAGGCCCTAGGAAGGGGTGGGATCCAGTCGGGTTTCCACTATCATCCATCGCCTATCACACACTCGCATACGGAACAGTCAAGGAAACTCGAGGCTGGATCCTGCCTCGGACCCCTGACCAGTTGGGTGAGCCTAAGGAGTTCACTCAATCTCTGGCTGGCTGCCTCAGTTTCCCCATCTGTCAAATGGGGATAACAACAGTCCCAGCCTCACTGGGTCATTGTGAGGGTCTAAAGAGACAATATTCATAAAGCGTTTTGTGACCTTAAAACACTATATGGGGACAGCTAGGTGGTGCAGTGGGTAGAGCATCAGACTTGAAGTCAGGAGGACCTGAATTCAAAGCCTGCCTCAGACACTCAATACTTCCTGGCTGTGTGACCCTGGGCAAGTCACTTAACTCCAATTGCCTCGGCAAAAAAAAACAACCACAAAACCCCCATCATATAAATGCAGCTGTGGTCACATTGTGGTCATCACTGTCCCTGAGAAGGTTTGGTCCAGATCTCACGCAGGCTGACGTCGGGCTCACAGGACGTCCTTGATCGATGCTTTATGGCTCATTTTTCCCGGGGGCCGCTAGGACTGGACTAAGACATTTTTAGGGACACCGCCTGATCCCCAATTCTGGAAACCGGGCCGGCCACGAGACGCAGTTCTGGGGCCTCCAAGCCCCGGGTCCCCTGCGGGCTCTCTTCTCACAGGGGCCAGTCCTGGGCAGGGGTTGGCCTGGTTCCCCCATAGGCCACGATTCACATAAGCTCCCTCCAAAAAGTACGACTGTGCTGGGCCCAGGTACCCAGAGTCAAAAGCCCAACAGACCCCGCCCTCGAAAAGCAACGAACACCCGGGGAAAATAATCCCAGACAATCTAGGGGCTAGGGGTTGGTGGTGGTGGTGGGGACTGGGAGTCCAGGCCGGCTTCTTGTAGGAGGCAGCCCTGGGCTGTGAAGAAAGTGGGGACGCAGAGGGAGGATGTGTAAAGATTGGAGGAGAAGAGCACAGAAGGTCGAGTGCAGGGAATGGCGGCAGGTCAGCCGGAGGAGATGTAGGGCGGGGGGAGACAGCCAGGCGGAATAGTAGAAGGTGGCTGAGTCTCCTCCCAAAGAAAACTCCAGACACACCAAGAAAACCTGCCAGACTAAATCCAGATGGGAAACCTGAGGAAAAGTCGCACTGTGAGTCATTTCCCTTGCCGGGCTGGGAATGAAGACAAACTGAAAGGCTGTGACGCTGGGGATGGCCAGGAGATCACCCCTCCAGGTGACCAGGGAGAGCCGTGTCCAGCAGCAGCAGGAGGTCCCAATCCACACCGGGGCCCGCTCGGACCCACACCGGGGCCCCGAGAAGGATGCTGGAACCGGGGCCCGCTGGCAGCTTTGTCCCTAGCTGCCCAGTGCCAGGTCGGATCCAGGGCGGTGCTGACCCAAGGGGGGGAGTGCTCCTGGTGAGGAAGTGGCCACCGGCCCTGGGGTGTGGGAGGAAAGAGTGAGTTGGGAGTAAGTAAAAGCTACAGGACTGAGACCATCTCCCTTCCAGCCTCCAATTCAGGCTGAAGAGTCCACAGAATCCCAGACCAAAGGGCAGCTGGCAGTCCTGTCCTTCTGAACCAGCCGGCTCCCAGCAGCTGGGCCCAGCGTCAGCCCGCTCCAACTCAGACTCAAGCCTGCGTCAGGAACCCTCAAAGTTCAGATCTGGGGAGCAGGGAGCAGGCTCTCATCTTGACCCAACAAGCCTCCAGCCTGGCTTTGAGAGCCTGCACTAACACCATACTTGCAACTGCAAGAAAGCAGCAGCAGGATCAGCACAGACCTTTCCCTTCAGAAGGCATGGAACCCCGGCCTAACGTCACTTCCAAAGTCAGGAAGTAAGCTGGTCCCCGCATATGATTGGAAAATAAAAAGCTTTAATAAAATAAATAAAAAGAAAAGATAAAAAAAAAAAAAAAGAAACATACTGGTCATCACCTCCATTAGAGTCCTGTCACTATGCCAAGAGACAGCAACGTTAGCAGAATACAAACTCTAGCAGGTACTATCAAACTGGAAAGGCTTCTAGTAGAGCCCAGCAACGGTGTGTGTAGTAGTTGTTGTAGTCGTAGTAATAACAACAACAAATAACAATAAACTTTTACTCTACTTAAAAAAAAAAAGAAGTCTTGTCACTCTATCATTGTTGTATTTCTATACCGTGGTAGCTCAAAATAGATCTGCTGCTATTAATTGTCCAGTGGAGGAGGGATGAAGAAGTAAACTGGAAGAATGAGCAAACACAAAAAACAATCCCCTGATGAAAAACTATTATGGTGACGGGGATACTCAAAATACAAATCTGGAAGAGAATGACTCCAAAACATCAATAAGCAAAGCCTCAAGGAAAAATTCAGATTGGGCACAGATTCAATCAGAATTCCAGGAAGAAATGAAGCAAGAGTTTTAAAAAGCTGAGAATGTTTTATAAATAAAATGAGAATGCTTAAGGGGAAAAAAAACTGGGAAATAAATGAGAACTATGAAAGAGAGAATTTAGAACAAGAAGTACAAACTCTTGGCTAAGCAGCAAACTCCCTAAAAATTAAAATGGAACAAACAGAAACTAATAACTTCATAAGGCAAAACAAGATATTAAAACAAAATTAGACGAAAATAGCTACTCTGATCAAGACAAAGATCCGTGGCAATTCCAAAGGACTCATGATGAAAAATGATCTCCATCTCCAGAGAGAGAACTTTCAATTCTAAATGCAGATTGTAGCCTATGGTTTTCACTTTCTTTGTTTCTTGTTTCTATGTTTTATGTTTTCTTTTGCTACAAAACTAATATGGAAATATGTTTGTATGACTTTGTATTTATAGTTGATATCATGCCTATTCTGCCTATTCCCAGAGTGGTCTGGGAAGGAGAGAATTTAGTACTCAAAATTTTTTAAAATAAATATTAACATTTCTTTAATGTAATTGGGAATTTTTAATGAAATAAAAATATATTTCAGAAAAATCAAGTCAGAAGATAAGAAAAAATGAAAAGAAAATGTAACCTTGTTTTAAAAACAAAAACAAAAACATGATTGACCTGAAAACAGATTTCAGGAAAAAATTTTGTTTTAAAGAATCATTACATTACCTGAATGCTATGACAGATAAAAAAGAGCCTAGAAATAACATTCCCAGAAAACTTAAAAGAAAACTGCTCAGATCTTTTCGAGCCAGAAGGCAAAGAGGAAATTGAAAGAATCCACTGGTCACCTCCTGAAAGAAACCCCAGTGTGTGTAGGTGAGAAATACAATTGTGAAGGAGGTTAGGATGAAAAAACAAGCCCCACCAATCTATCCCTCCTCTGGGAGATGTCAGACACAGGGAAATAAGCCCGTTTCCTAACCATCCCCTCACCCCTGAGGAAAAGCTTCATGAAATAATGAAGCTTTCTGGGCCATCCCCAAATTCCATTAAGTTGACTCTGGAAACTTGGCTGAATCAGACAGGCTGCTTCTTGGACACAGGCCCCCGGGCAAGATTACCCAGACCTTGAACAATGACACCAGAAGGCCGGAGAGTGGGTTTATTAGTGGCGATGCAGTATGCTACTTGCCTATATGAGCCAACATTATGGCTCTTGGCATCAGCTGAGCGGTAATGTCCCCACAGCGGAAAGCGTCATTAAATCTCTACAACCCCATAAACCGAAAACGAGGAGACTCTCTCCCCGATGGGCTATTTGGCCTTTTTATGTTGCACCAAGAAAACCTAAAAGCTTTTTCCTGGGCCCTGACCTCGGCCCCCGAGAACCTCAGCACTGATTCTCATAACATTTTTCAGGCTTTGCTCACGCGGTGACCTTGGCCCCCGAGAGCCATTGTCAGCACCTGCTGATCCTCCGAGCATTTTTTAGGCTACAGTGGAGAAAGATAAAGCCTTTCCCCAGCCCTGACCTTGGCCCCTCCTCAATGGCCATTGAGACGTATCAATGACTCAGCTCAAAGGAGGCGAGGACAATGGGAGAGCCAGGAGCTCACATGGCTAGGGAGGAGTCTGAGGGGGCCGGATACCCGAGCTCTGCATTTTTCTGGCTCATTGAAAGTCTCTCTCTGCACTTCCACCCCCTGGGCTGACTCACCCCTTGTCTGCCTCGCAGTGCTCCCACATTCCTACGAACTGATGCCGTGGCTCCCGTCTGGGAGCGAAAGTTGGTGACCGACACTTCCTGCCCAGAATCTGCCCCCCCCCATCCCATCCCTCACCGCCCCCTGCCCCCGGCCTGCAGCCTCGGCTCCGGCCACTCGGCCACTATCCACGAGGTACCGGACAGCGAAGACCAAAAAATGGTCCCTGTCTGCAGAGAGCTCACGTCCTATTGAAGGACAAGGTGGTAGATACATGACAAATGCAGAAGTGCCAAACAATGGCAAGAGGGAGGCATCCCTGACGCTGGGAAGGGGGGTCAGGCAAGACTTCCGGGGCACCGAGCTGAGCCTTGAAGGAAGCTGGGGATTGGAAATAATCGTTTGTGAAGCACCTACTATGTGCCAGGCGCTGGGCTAAGAACAACTATTATCTCATTTGGTTCTCACAATACTGAGAGATCAGCGCAGTTATTATCCCTGTTTTACAGTTGAGGTAACTGAGGCCAATAGAGGTAGGATCTGAACTTGAGTTCCAGGTCCAGAGCTCTGTCTCCTGCATTATCTTGGCTGCTTCTATGGTTAGAATTATGCCCACGGGGATCTCTCCCTTCCTCTGGAGATTATCTCCCTTTCATTCTGTCTCTGTGCTCGATTGTACATAATTATTTGCAGGTTGTCTCCCGATTAGGCCGAGTTCTTTGAGGGCACGGCCTGGCTTTGACCTTTTCTTGTATTTCCAGTCCTTAGCACAGTGCATGGCATCTAGTAGGTGCTTAATAAATGCTCGTTGACTTGACAATCACCCACATGGACTTCTTCTAGACCCCCCTCCTCCCTCCGTCTTCCCTCCTCTCCTGCCAACCCTACATCAGGAAACCCGTCTTTGAGTTGGCTTCTAATTCCAGGCTGCGGGGGTGTTCCACGGAAGCTCACTCCCCGAGGGTGTCCACACCCTGTGATTTTCTTCAGGCCTCCCGGCCTCCCACAAAGCTCTTCTCCTCCTGCTTTTCATCTCTCAAGCTTCTAAGGAGCACATGATCTGGCAAAGGGTGGATGACATAACTTAGGGAACGGCCATCTTCTGTTCTGGACAGTTCTGAACCCTCCAGAGAGATGATGGTCAGTGGGTGAGGGGGAGGCCAGGGCAGGGAGACCAGATTCACCACCAAGTATTTATTAAATACCTACTGTGTACCAGGCACTGTGCACAGAAGCAAGGTTATAAAACTAAGAATAGCATGTATACGGTGCTTTTCAAATAATTTGTTTTATCCTCATAATATTGGGAAGTAGGTGTCCCTATTAGGACCATTTTGCAGGTAAGGAAACTGAGGTAGAGAGAAGTTAAGTGTGTCTTTGTCCGTGACTAAGGAAATTTAGCATCATATAACTTTTCAGTTCCAAGGGCAGTTGTGATACATGAAAAGGGCAAAGGGGAGGAGTGGAAGGGGGGCAGGTTAAGTGACTTGGCCAGAGCCCCACAAATGGTGGGCGAGCGCCAAACACCAGATTTTCAGTTTGGTCTCCCGGCCTCCAGGTGCCATGTTCTATCCCCAGGATCGCCTAGTTGTCTTTGACCCCAAAGCGACAATCCTTCCCCTCAGGAAGCTTCTGTTCCATGACTGCACACGCACAAGCTTTATCACACTGATGTCTTGGGGAGAGAGAAGGAGGAAAAAATGGAACTAAGAATCGTACAAAAATGGATGTGAAGATTATCTTTACATGTAATTGGAGAAAATAAAATACCTTTAAGTGAAAAAAAAAAAAAGCAACTTCCCTTCTATTTGAAAAGCAAATCTTTAAACTATGGTCATGTAAAGAGTGCTCGAAAGAACTGGCAACGTTGATCCTAGGGAAGGGAAATTTGAATGGAGGGGACAGACCCGAGAGGGGCCTTCGGATATCGGAAGGGCCGTTCTGTCGCAAGGATTAGGGCTGTTCTGATTGGACCCAAATGGAACCAATGGGGAGAAGTTTCAGGGAGATAGATTTGGGAAGAAATGGTTAATACAGAGAATTATTTAAAAATAGAGAGGGTGCTTTGAGAGTAAGGAGCTCCCCATCACCGGAAATGTTCCAGCAGAGGCCAGATAGCCTGGCTATCGTGGATGCTTGAGAAGGGAGGCCTGCCGGTCAGGCCCAATTCCTACGTCAGGTGGGTTTCATCAGTTGGTTCTCTTCCCACTGCTATAAAACTTTAGCTTCGTGAGTTTCTGTGGCCAAAAAACTTCTCCTGTGACGGTTGGTGCCCTCGTGCTGAGCCCTCCGGACTGAGCTGAGCTTAGCTTCTAACCACTGGCACTAAAGCCACCTCTGGGCCCATCTTCCACAGGTCTGCCTCTCTCACCTCCCACTCAACCCAACTCAATAACCTGCACTGGCTCCCTATTACCTTCAAGATCAGTGAAAACTCCTTTGTTTGGTTCGGAAAAGCCTTTATTTACCACCTGGCCCCTTTCTACTTTCCCTCTTACTCCCCCCACAAAGCAGTGACCACAGCCTCCGCTGCTCCTCACACAAGAGACTCCGTCTCTCCTCTACAGGCAGTCTCCCTGGCTGCCCCCAAAGGAGGCCTGCCAAGCCTCGCTCGGAGCTGTCCGCCCTGTTTCAGACCACAGCTGGTGGGGGGGGGGGGAGGAGGGGTCCTGTGCTAGAGAATGAGAAAACGGCAGCCTTGACTACCAAGGACAGTGATCCACGGAGACGGGGAAGAAGGGCCCCACAGCCCAAGCCAAACGGCAGGGATTAAGCCCCTCCTCTCCACGAGGCTCTGAGGCAGCCCGCCATGGGGAGGAGGGCACGGGACTTCAAGTCAAAGGTCACCCCCCCCCTGCCATATATACTGACTTAGGGACCCTCGGCAAGTGACAGCTTCTCAAGGTCCCTAAGGACACTCCCCCCCAAAAAAATCTGCAGAACAAGCATGACCTGAATGGGAAGGGGGGGGGGAGCTTCCACACTGGAGGTTCTCTAAACTAATGAAATCATGGGACCAGACAAAAAAAAGGGGGGGGACAGGGGATGCGGAGCTAAAATGAAACAAAACAGAACCAAAAGATAGAAGTCGCCCTCAAGAAGCTTACACTCTACCGGAGGGACACAACATGTCAACAGATTAGTGGATAAAGGGAGGACTTAGGAAGCGACAGAGAATCTGAGGAAGCTACTAATTATGAGGAAGAGGGAAAGTTGCCCTGGTACCATTTCCCGCTTCCTTATTCCTCGATGGGGCCGCCCTTAATGGGACAACCCGGATTCTCCACCTGACCTTGATCAGAACAGAGAGCACTGCACCCGAAGGAGCTTTAGAGCTCATTTACTCCGATGCCTCATGTTATAAATAGGGAAACCGAGGGCAAGTCACTTAGATAGGGTCACAAACTGGCAGAGGCAGATTCGGAAGCCGGCTTCTCTGACCACATGGCGCAGATACCGCGTTGCTTCTTTTTAAAATCCAAGGTCAGACGGGGAAGCAGGATTCAGACCTGGGGCCACAGAAGTTCAGGATTCTGGCCACTGGCACAAGCCGCCTTTTCTTGAGCTCAGTGATTCACAGGGAAAAGAAAATGACACAAAAGGTTTCTCCCATCCCCCACAAGGGAGGGTCGCCATTCCCAGCATTCATCACACTCTGTCGTCTTCAGAGAATTCAGTACAAAGGGTGACGTTGGGAGACGGGAGCCCCTGGAGCGGCTGCTGGAGGTCTAACTGAGCACGTGAGCGGATGATGACGATACAAGGAGACTGAGGCCCGTGTGTTCTCTGACCTCCCTCCTCCTCCCTCTGCCACCAATTTATCTCATCCCCAGTCCCCCACACCTGGGTCAGCCAAGGCTGCCCCGCGGCTCCCTCAGACGCTGTGATCCACAGCAGGGGAGGCTCTGGGAGACCTGACCTGCCCCTTCCCCCAGGCGTGCTCCTTAACAGGTGATGTGGGTCCCCACGTCCTGGAATGGTCTCTCCCCGACCCCCCCTTTAGACTCCCCAGTCCCTTCCCCACGGGGGCTCGGCGGCCCTTTCTCCCCGCCAGCTGCCGGCCGGCCGACATCCTGCCCACGCACAGTCGGGCCCCCAGCAGAATGTGGGCGCCCTGAGGGAGGCCCTGCCACGCCACCTCTTACGTCCCGAGGACGCTAACCTGAAACAGCGGGCGTGTCTAATGGAGGTTTCTCGGAGTGGACGGCGCCTCTTTCTTGCCTCCATTCTTGGCGCTTGGCCGGTGAAGGCCCCAGTTAAAAGGGAGTCTCTCCAGCAGGCTTTAGGTATCACGGGGCCCACCCTCCAAGGCAGTAGCATGGCCCCGTTCTCGCCAGAATGGAAGATACACTTTTATCAAGTCAGCTGGTTCTGTCCCCACCCCCAGCCCTTGAGTGCATTTTCCTCAAACACTTTAACCTGGATTTCTCTCCATTGCCCCATATGCTCCCCACTGACATACACGGCAAACATCTAGAACCCGAGGCCTGTAAGGAGGCCCTGGCCCTTTCCCCACGCCTCCCGTCTGGTCTGGCCTCCAACCGTTGGCCCCCACCCCCAGCAGCAGAGGACGGCGGCCTCCGCAGCCTAATGCCCGATGGACAGCTCCCCTACCCCGGCACCTCATCCCCGGGTCAGAGAGGGCCTGCTGCTCCTGGAGTGAGAACAGGATGGACCTGGGTGAACATTCACCGGCGCTCCTGGGACCTCAGACTAATGGGTCCCAGGGGAGCCGTTTTCTGGAGCCCAGGGCGGCCCGGGAGGGGAAAGAGTGGCCACGGTGCCAGGGCCCGGAGCCGCAGGAAGGGAGGGCCACCTGGCCCGGGACCACACCGGGTAATTAAGCCGAGGCAGACAATACCTTCCCAATTTACTTTCCCCTCCTAGGGGACGCTGGAGAATCAACGATTTCCCTCCGCCGGCCTTCAGTCCAGGGAACTTCTGGCTGGGCACTAGAAGGCTCTGTCAAAGAAAAGGGAAAGGAAAAAAACCACATTCAGTCAGGAAAAGGGAAGCAGACATGTTTACTTAAGAGAAGAAATCGCAGGAGAAGAGAAACCGCAGGCTCCAAAAGCGGCCTCGTCTCATCCGCCCAGGGAGCCGTCCTGAATCCCCCAGAAAGTAAATAATGTTGGGATTTGCAGACAGACAAAGGGCTGGAGGGTCAGGGCTGCAGTGCGGACAGTAAGGAGAGGAAAGAAACCAGGGAACAGGGGGAGGGACTTCAGAATAGGGAAATGGGGGGGCTACAAGAACAGGGAAATGGGGGGGCTACAAGAACAGGGAAATGGGGGGGCTACAAGAACAGGGAAATGGGGGCGCTACAAGAACAGGGATGTCAGGGCTGGGAGAGGGCTTAGAACAGGGAATATCAGAGGAAGAGGGGTCAGTTGGGCTATATAGAACAGAGCTGGTCATGACTAGGAGGGGCCTTAGAACAGGAAATATGGGGGGAGGAGGCTACATAAAACAGGAAAGGTCAGGGCTGGAAGAGGCTTTTAAAATCATTTAGCCAGTAGTTCTCAATTTTTTTTCTTTTATATTGGTTTTATAATTTAAAAAATTATTTATTAAAAGCCATCAATTAAAAAGAATTTAATTAACTAAAATCAGTTGAATTAATTGATCAACTTGTATTCTTAAATTTTGGCTTATATTCTTAAAATTATTCATTAGTAGCAATTAAAATTAAATTAATGGAAAATTTAAAAATGATTGATGATCCCAAAGAACTTTCATTTATGAGTTATCCCTATGGAGATTTGCTGTCTCAGAAATTAAAACTGATAAAACTTAAAATCAATATTTTTAGTTTTTAAAAAGTCTGTATTTTATCCATTTCTTTTAGAACAATCAGAACCCATTACACGTTCACATAAATGATACATTTTAGGGAAAAGAAGTACCTTTTCCAACACCCCCAAAACCAGAGAGAAGAGAGCCACTGTCTGCAGAACTCTTGAATGTCTGATAAGAGAAGGCTGCTGGGTTCTCCTATTCCTAGCTGGGTTCTCCTATTCCTAGCTGGGTTCTCCTAGCTGCTCCTACTTCTTTCAGTCTGTTACAATCTATTATTCTGATTGAAGTGTATGAAGAAAACCCAGTGATGGGCAGATCCGTAGCTCAAAAAGAGAGGAGGGTTTTAGTAGGAAAATAAGCTCGAAAAGGAGGAGGGTTTTAGTAGTCAAAGAACAAGTTAGTATTATTATGAAAATTGTTTTGATCTCTCAGATTGCGATAAAACCTCAAACCACACTTCTGAGAAGCACTGCTCTAAATCAACCTCCTCCTTTGCTTGGGGGTGACCCCAAAACTAGGACCCCGGGCCTCCATGACTTTATCCACCAAAATCTGTTGATCTCAAAAGGTACTGGCTGAACTGATTGATTCCAGGGACAAGGCTGTTCCCTGAAGGGGCCGTGGGTCAGGACGAGCCGACCTGGTCCAGCTCTCCAATCCGGGCCATTTCTAGCCTGGCCCTTGCAATCAGTCTCGGAGGAGAGGGGGGTCTCCGCTCTCGGCCCCCGCTCAGGTGCGGGGATATCCGGCAAGACAAAGGGGAAGCTTCTGGGTATTGTCTGGTGAAGGAACCTCCCCATCTCTGCATCCTACGCTCAGAACTCAAGGCTTTGTACACAGTGGTTAAGTCAACAACTCAACAAGCATTGATTAAATACCTGCTGTTTGCCAAGCACTAAGCTAAGTTCTCAGGATGGAAAGAAGGATGAAACATGGTTCCTGCTTCCCAGGAGCTCACCTTCTAACAGGGGAGCCTAAGAGCGCCCAAAAAAATCCCAGCTGTGGGCCTGGGGTATGGCAGGGCAGGAACCGTGGGGAGCAGAATGAAATTGGATAAGGATAGTAAGGAAGAACCACACATGGGCTACTTGGAACCGCCATCTTGGCTTCTTGTCAATCAACAAGCATTTATTAAGTGCCTATAGTTTACTGATGATGAAGATGGCCGCCTCTAAGGTCCCTTTCACCTTGGAAGCTACAAGCCTCCCTGTTTGAATCCAAGGATCCATTCACACCCCGGAGTGAAAAGGATTCTGGGAAAGGGCAGCCACTGCAGTCCCCTTATTTTCTAACTGGGTTCCCTCCTCAGCCCACTCTCTAACGCCTCCTCTTCATGTTGGGGATCAGGCAGCCCCCTCACCATGCAGCCTTCCTGGGTCCCCCCAATCTCCCAAACCACTTGGGAATCGCCAACTTTATGCGCATTTATTTTTATTCTTTCTGCCTCAACGGCTTGTTACCTGTATATGTGTATCAGCCGTTTTTCCCTTAAGAAGCGATGAGTAGGGATTGTTTCATTCTTTGTATTCCCAGAGCCCAGGATGGGACCTGACACATAGTAGGTGCTTAATATGATGGGCTGATTTAAGTCACTCCTCTTCATGCCTCAGTTTCTTCTTCTGTAAAATGTACGCCAAATACGCCCTGTGCTTCCCAGGGCCGGTGTGAAGGCCTAAAGATGGGGACTCATCCTATGATTTTCTTGGTAAGCAAGCACCTTCCTTCCCCGCAGTTTAGTCCCAGAGAGCTGCCTGGCGGCACACGGGGCTTATGGGATTGGCTTTCATGCCCCAGAGAAACGGGGGCTGGTCCTGCTGTTACCTTGGGAAAGGGGCGTAACAAACAGGATATACAGGAGCGAGAAAGCCTCGCCTCGATACCCACCTACTGCACGCTGGGATCTACATGCTGCGTGTTGGGAATACAAAGCGCCCCTGCCCCCCAGAATGAGTCCGCCTCGATGGGAAAGCCCTTCGCAAACGCTAACGCTCTGAGGATGCGGGGAATGGAGGCTATGACGTCATTCGCATGGCAAGTCCCGGGGCCTAAAGTACTTGCACTGGTGTAGACGGCACTGGATCCACACTCTGCCTTGGGAGTCGTTGGGGTCCTTTTGCTCCCAGCTGTGAAATGTCAGATACAGCACCTGCTGCCTCCACTCTCTAACCATTACACTGCCCTGCCCAATGCTCATCCTCTACGTCCATCTGTCTACTCATCCAATCCCTGTCTGTAACCCCCTGGGCCGCTCTCTCTCCTGCCCTTCTCTGGCCATTCACTGGTGCATCTAATCACCTCCGCCCAAAACCAACCATCCATCCTTTCCTCCACCCCCCCATCACCCACCCACGGTCCACACAACTTTGGGGGTTCTGGGAGGCAGGAGTGAGGAGGGGCTCGTGGGCCCTAAGGGGGTGTGTGGCCACATGCCCCAAAGCCTTCACCAGACGTATGGGGAAACCGAGGACCAAGGGGGGAACGAGGGGAGCCAACCCCGCTTGATTTGCTCCCACAAACGTCTGTTAATGCTGCCTCCTTCATGCCCAGGCTCTGGGTCGGTGCCAGGGTCAGAAAAAGTAGAAGCAAACATCCCAGCCCTTACAGAGCCGGCATCCTGCTGTGAGGACGCACCTGGAAAACCTGCGGGGAGAGGGAGCTGGGGAGCCGGGCCCAGGAGGGTCAGGGAGGACCGCTCCGATCTCTCCAGGGCAGGGCCCTCAGACCCCCCCCCCCACGCCAGCCAGCCAAACACAAGCGGGGGAGAGAAAGCGGGCGGGCCGGGAGCCGGGGCGGAGGGAGGCTTCCTAGCGTCTCTCTGAGCGGCTCCTCCCCCTCCCTCCTCCCCGGCCTTGGGAGCGCAGACAGGTCTGTTCATCAACCGACGCGGCGGCCGAGGAGTCGGTGCCAGGAAAGTGAACATCAATATTACATGAGGGGAAGTAGAGACGTCCGGATGCACTCGGACACACTGTCTACCACAGGCAGCTTTCGAGGTGTCACCCCTGGGCCCAGAGGGCTTGCGTTCTTCCAGGAGTCCCCGTTGCTGGCCCCGGAGGGCCCGCCCCTCCCCCGGCAGCCCCGGCTCTGTGGGATACGTCTCCCCATAACCCTGGGGGTCGGGCTCTGATTATCCCCATTTTGATGGACGAGGAAACTGAGGCAGAGCACCTCAGGCTCGCAGGGTTTCCGAGGGGAAGATGGTTTCCGCCATGATCCAGCTGCCTCTGCTTTCCTCATTTAGTTTTGTTTCCCGGGGATCCCGTTTCCCGGCATAGCCCTCCACCTTCCCTTTCCCAGGGGGCCGTCCCCACGGGAGGACAGAGCCCAGCAGCATTTGTCTAAAGTCCCTATTATGTGCAGGCGCCAAGAAGCGCGTCCTACAGTGATAGGTCCCCAGGCCATCCGGGCGCCCTCCCTTCCGTGTGCGAGGCTCAGAGGGTGGGCAGTCTCTCGCAGCCTCTCCCTGTGGGACCCGTGCAGCCCCTTAGGCTGGAGATGAGGGGACTAAGCCACTCTGAGAGCGAGGTAGGGCCCACATCCGGGCCCCTCCCAGGCCCCCAAGGCTCCGGGAGTCCCCAGCAGGCGGACCTGCAGGTCGCCCGCAGGCCGGGCCGGATTCACGGGCTCCCCTCGGCAAATGGCCCCTGGCGGCCGCTCGTGAGAGCTGGGGAGGGGAGACTCCTGCTCCCCCGAGGGGGGGGGCTCCTCCCAGGGATCTTAGGGCGGGATGATGGCGTTTGTGGGTGGGGGTCGCTCAAGGAAAGGGCTGGGGGGGGGAATCCAGCGGGGGCTTGTTCCGGACTAAAGAACGCGAGAGGAACCCTGACCTCGTCAGTCCCGGAGCGGGGGACGCCCAAGAGCCCTCTTGCACCCGGGGGGAGGCTATCAGCATGGTGGGGGGACCCCACGGGAAGGCGCGCTGGGAGAGCTAAGGCTGGGGGGGGGGTCGAGTCCAACCCTCATCCTGGCCATGAGAAAACGGAGGCGGGAGCTTTCCAAGGTCAAGCAGCTCAGCTGACCAAAGGTCACAGCGACCCTGGAAAGGGTCCGCGAGAGGTTGGAGGAGGGCCAGGCCCAGACTGGAAGGGACCCCAGAGGCCATGACCCCTGGCGGCTTCCTCAGCCGGGGTCATGCAGCGAGGGTTGGAGGCGGAACTTGAACCTGGGACCCCTGCCCATAACTGTGCCACCTGCCCGCCTCAAGTTTTGCCCGTGGCATTAAGGTTCAAAGACGGGGAGGGTGAAGGATGCGGATGGGCCGCAATCTGCATCCCGGAGGGAGGGCGCCCCACGGGAGCTCCTCTGGCACCCAGAGTTCCTGAGTGTGACGGGGGTGGGGTGGGCAGAGGATTCCCTGGGACTGAAGAACGGCTGGGGCGCTCCCGCTGGTCACTGGCCCGAGCCACACGGGCACCGGGCCCTGGGACAAAACGGAATCCCTGCGGAACAGACCCTCCCCAGGCTTGTCGAGGTCGCACCCTCCGGGGTCCCCGCGGACCGAGAGCACCGAGGGCTCCGGGCCGATCCTCCCGTTCCACAGGTGGGGAAACTGAGGCAGGAGCGGCCGGGGGGCTCGTCGGGGCCACGCGGAGCATTGCTCCAAACCCGGACCCTCTGACTCAAGGGAGAAGGCGCCTTCCTCTGCCCCAGGCTGGCAGAGGGTCCTGCTGGTCCTGACGGGCATCCTGGAAGTCCTTGGACCCAGTGATTCCCCCCCCCCCCCAGCTCAGGAAGCCGGGTCCTAGAACAATGAGGCGGGGACCCATCAGCTGGAACCTGGAGGGGGCAGGGGCGGGGGGGGGGGGGGAGGGGAAGCGGACAGATCCCGCCCGGCCAGAGGGGGCGCTCTGGGGAAGGGCCCTGCTGTGGGGAGGGGGGGGCGGCGGGAGGGGGAGGGAAGGACCCTGGCCAGGGGTCCCAGGCCGCCCCCGGGGGAGGCTCCGAGGCATAAAGTGGAGATTTACGCCTTAATTTGCTAAAACCTGGAGCTGAGCCCCTTGGGGTCCCGGGACAGAACTGCCCTCGGCCACAGATGGATGGTTCACATTAAGCTTGTGTGTGGCCGGGAGCGCGGGGGTGCGGGGAGCGTGGGTGGGCGCAGAGAACACAGGCGGGCTCCCGGGCGGGCACAGGGAGTGTGGGCAGGTGCCCAGAGAGAGTGGGCAGGAGCAGGGAGCATGAGGGGGCACAGGGAGCACGGGCAGGCCCAGACCCGGCCCTCAGCAGCCAGGGATGGGGGCACCCAGGGGTCTCGGGCAGAGGGGAATGCTCCTTCAGACGCCGAGGTCTCAGCCCGTCCCTTCGGTTCCCCAACGTGCCTCACTCCTCGGGCGGGGGGGGGGGGTCCTCGGGACCCTTCCTGTCCGGGAGGAAAGCGCCCCAGGCCCGATGATGGGGCCCAATCAGCAGGAGCCTTGGCGGCCTTCCTGTGGCCCACGGGGCCCCAGCTCCTTTCTTACACACAGTAGGTCCTTAAGAGAAGTCCAGTGAAACCGAATCGATTCCACCAGCATTTCTATAGCACCTACTGTGCACCAGGCACCGAGTGGGGATCCGCGTGGGCAGATGGATGCATCCCAGGAGGCCCAGATGTGGGGGTGGAGTCGGGCTTCTTGCCGCTCTGGGCCGGTGGCCAACGCCCTTCTGCCCAGTGCCGGCACACAGTAGGAGCTCTGTCGCTGATTTGGGGGTTTTCTCTCTCAGAGCAGCTGAGCTCAAATTTTCTTCCTCAACATCTTGAAGCCCAGTTTAAAGACGAGACAATTGAGAGCCACAGGGGCTGGGGGTTCGCTCAGGGCCTCTCACTCAGGGCTTCCGACTCCCCCAGCCCGGGCTGCTCGTCCGGATGAACCACGCCGGGACTGGGGGGAGCTGCGGGAGGCCCGGGCTCAGCCCGGGTGCAGGCCCCGGGCCTCCAGGGGAGGCAGCCGGGCGGGATGTGGCTCCCACAGGCCTCCGGCCCGCTCCCCTCTGCCCCGCTTCCCCCTCGTTGCCCCCCCGGCCTGGGCTTCCTGCACAGAACAATAAGCACTGATTACCCAGGATCCCACATCCGCAGGACACCCAAGGGGCAAGGGCAGCTTCCCCCCAGCAGACTAAACAAGCTGACCACTGCCCCCCCACGAGGACAGAGGCCGCAGAGGGGGTAGGAGAGCGCGGGGGCCGCAGGGGCAGTGACGGGGGGGGCACAGGGGCGGGGGCCGCAGGGGCAGTGATGGGGGAGCTGCAGGGGCAGTGACAGGGGGGCACAGGGGTGGGGGCCGCATCTCAGCCCTGCAATGATGCAACTGCTTTAGTCACTGCCCTTCTAAGCACTGCAGCACAAATACAGAATGACGAGGGTCAGACACGGCCTTTCAGGCCCCCCCCCAGCCCTGCCATCCCCTGTTCTAGCCCCCTCCCAGCCCTCCCTCACCCTCAGTTGTGCCCCCCAAGCCCACTCCCCTCCCCCGCCGGCTGCAGGAGCCCGGCCCGGCCCTCGGACACTGTGGGTCCCGGCGCTGCTGCAGCTGCTCCAAGTCTCTGAGACCCCATCCCAGCTCTAACTCCAGAATCCAATGCCCCCCCCCACTTCCTTCTCATTTCTCTCCTGTCACTCACTCCCCGGGAGCTGCTCTCAGCCCCCCCCCCCACTGTCCTGCAGCTGCCTGAGTCTTCCTGAGCCCCTCTGGGGCTCCCTCGGCACAGACTGGGCCGGTCGACCACGTCCTCCAGAACACGACAGATGAGGAAACTGAGGTAAACCAGGCAAAGTTTCCTTCTCAGCTCTGACGCAGCCCCCTCCCCTCACAAGCCCCCATGTAGCCCAGTGGGATTTGGGCCGCGTATCTGTCCTCCCCACCCACAAGCTCCTCGAGGGCGGCCGTTCCTGCCCCCCCCCACGCCCAGCCTGGCACAGGTCCCTGCCATGTATCCAGCCCCTGGGGGCCCCTCCGGACTCTGCTTCTCTGAGCCCTGAGGCTGCAGATGGACCGAAGGTGCCTGGGAGCTTCCTGGGGCTCAGTCGGCCTCCGGGGGTCCTGACCCAGCCTTCCTGAGAAGCCCCCAGGTGAGGGACTAGAGGCTGGGGATGGGCTGACCCCGAATGCGTCCCGCCACCTCCCCGGGCCTCAGCTCCTGCCCCAAGCCGATGGTGGCTGAGGCCCGACGGCCCTGGAGCCGATCCGGGAGCCCCAGGCCGGAGTGAGGCCCCATGCCAGCCGGGTGGGGGGCGAGGGGCGGGGGCGCTGGGCCGCCTCAGGCCCCTTCTGGACAGCGAGTCCCCAGTGTGGCAGCAGGAGCTCACAAGGCCCGAGTTGTAAACACCAGGGAGGCCGCGGGCCCCAAGCCCCCAAGCTCAGCTCATGCCCACGGAGCCGCTTTGATCCCGGGCTCAGGAGAAGTATGTGGGGAGCTGCCAACGGGGCCGGCCGTGGCCTTGTGTGCCCGCTGTAATCTCCTGGGCGGGCGGGGGGCGTCCCTTTGCCCAGGGCCCCTGCTGCTGCCCACAAGGAGCCGGCTCTGGGCACCTTCCGGGGGGGGCACGGGAACCCAGACCCAACGTGGGGCGGCCCGGCCCCTCTCGGGACCCCCTGCCATGGGCCACCTGGTCCCTCAGCCTGGGAAAGCTGCTCGGCCCCACTCACAGCTGCGGCCCCGAGGGGGAAATGGGGGGGGGGTGCCAGGAGAAACGAGGGAGGGTGAGGGGCTTGGAGGGAGGAGCTGAAAGGGCTGGGCTGGCTTGGGGGATGGGATGGGGGGGCTGGGCTAGGGGGAGTGGGCTTCTGGACACCCTCTCATCTGGGATGTGTTCAGGTCCGGCCAGATCAGTGGCTCTCACAGCCCCAGCCTGGCCTCCCTGGGTCACTGATGCTGTGACTTAGCCAAGGTCTTGCAGATGCTGCCCAGCCCCTCTAACTCCATTGTACCCCCCCCCCGGAGTCAGACTCCTCCCCAGACGTCAGGACTTCCCCTACCAGGGTCCCCCAGGTTCACAAGGGACCGCCCTTCCCTTCCCCCCCCCCCGCTCAGAAGTGATTCCTGGGCCCCGGCCGGCCCCCAGAAAGCCACAGTCATGGCTGCTCCTGCCCGATGTTCCATTCTCCTCACACCCGAGGCTTCTCTGCTCCAGGCCTAGCTGCTGAGCCGGCTCCCGGGGGGCTTGGGAGGGGCGGGAGCCGGAGCTCTCCCAGGCAGCTCTGCAGCAGGCGGTGGGAGCGGGGCCATCTTGGAGCCCCGGCCGGGCAGCTCGGGCGGCTGATGGGGCCCGGCCACGGGCAGGCAGGGAAGGCGGCCCCGGGGCAACGTCAGCCCGTCCCAGGGAAGGCCGGGCCCAGGGAGCAGAGCTGGGGCGCAGGGGCCAGTCGGTATTTTGGAAAACGAGCATGAACGTTAACCTGGACCGGCTCGCTCGCCACCTCGGGGAGGGCGGGGAAGGTTTTGCAAGGGTCAGCGCAGAAAATGATCCATGGGTGCGTTTTGAAAATAAAAAGCTTTAATAAAAAAGAATATGATCGGAGGGGAAATAAAATAGTGTTTAAAATTTTAAAAACTTTATTATCGGCGCCTCGCTCAGTGCCAGGGCCACAAAGATCAGCAAACCAAGCATCGGCCGCCAGGGAGGAGTGAGGAGTTTGATGAAGAGAATGGTCTGGGGCCACCCGGAATACTGGGCAACGAGAAGGGCCTGGGGCGAGGAGGCTGCTGGCCGGGGGGTGGGGAAAGCTGGGGAGGGCGGCTTCCAGCTGGGAGAGAGTCGCACGGAATGTTCTCAAAGGTCCCTTTCAGCTCTCAGTCTACGACCTTGCGTGACCTCCCTACCCCCGGCCCACATAAGAATCATGGGATCCAACCCGTGCAAGTCACTTCGCAAATCGGGGAGGTGGTAGTGGGGCACCTGTGGTTTCGGCGGCCCAGAAACCTCTCGGCGTGGGAAATTCTCTCCACTGACGCAACACTTCGGTACGATCAGTGACAGCTGCCCTGGAGTCAAAGGTTCTCCCAGTTGTGCGACCCCGGGCGAGCCGCCGAACTGCATCTGCCTCAGTTTCCTCACCTGTAAAACAAACCCAGCTTTCCCCCCTTATTGGGTTCTCGGCTTCTACAGGCATGGCTGGGTGCCATTTTCTCATCTTCAAACCCCTCCGTGTCCCTTGCCCCGGCCAGAGAGCCTTGCTTATTAGTAGGCACTTTAAAACCCCCGAATTAATTTAAACACGAGACCAACTGAGGCATCAGCGATTGGATAGTAATCTCCGAAAGTGATCGCGAATCCTGAACGATTACTCGTGTGGTGCAGATGTGACCGATCCGGGATCTATTTAATACATGATCTTTCGGAAAAGTATTTATTTACATTTACACGCATCTCTAATGTGTCCCTCCCACGGCTCCCCCAAACTCAATCAACAAATGCAAATTAAAAATTAAAAACCAAAACCCGGATCACAAGCCCAGAGCAAACCATAACCGGTTCCCTGGGGACCGGGCCTGGATAGGGAGATGGCTCTGCATTTTAATTGACGACATGATTTTCTGAAATCCTTCTCTCCCCATTTTCCTTAGAAGGTCGGCCGGGAGACTTCGGATGCTCTGCCAACAGACAGCAGACCCCTCCCCCCCAGCATTCCCCGGACCCAGCAGAGCAGTAATCCTCCCCAGAACGGAAGTCGGGTTAGGCTGGCGTGACCCTTCGGAGGGCTACTTCCCTCCTCCAAAGTTGGCCAACCTTCCCTTAAATAATAGAGGCCAGGACTTGGCCCGAGCTCTCTTGAGACTGCAGTCGCCGCTCTTTTCTCTTCCTTCTCTGCCAGTTTGGCCCCTTTGCCCTACTCTGTAGCTGGCGGATCCCTCCCATTCTCCCTGGTCTCTCGGAAGTCACGAACTGCCGGCTTCTTCCAATTTTCTCAGTGCCCGAGCATGTCACTCATCCGGGCTTGGGGACATGAACTCATCGGGAGAAGCTAGAAGCTCCCCTTCCGTCTCCGTCTCCATCAAATCTCCATTAGCCCTTTTCCGCCTCTCCCTTCCAGTTCCCAGATCATTTTCCTTTGCAGAGAAAATAGGAGCGGAGAGAATCGAGCTACTCAGCTTCTTTCCATTTCTGATGATCCTCGTGCTCACCTCCCCAAGCAGCTGCCCTATTTCTTCGAGCCTTCTCTTTTTGCTCAAGGGAGCTCAAAAAAGAGGGGGTGTCCTTTTGTCAGTGTCGGAAACGTTCTCTCCAGCCTCGGCTCGTTCAACGCCGGCACCCCAGCGCTCAACACAATCCTCACGGGACTGCGCCGCCGAGTAACTTTCTGTCACCAGGTCTCACTTCCATCTCCTGGGAATGCTGCTGCTTCTTCTTTTTTTTTTTTTTTGCTGAGGCAATTGAGGTTCAGTGACTTGTCCAGGGTCACATAGCCGGGAAGTGTTAAGTGTCTGAGGCCAGATTTGCACTCAGGTCCTCCTGACTTCGGGGCTGGTGCTGTACCCACTGCGCCCCCTCGCCGCCCCGATTTCTCTTCCTTTCAAAGGATAAAATGACTCTTAAGGCAAGTCAGGAAGTTCTTAGCTCTCTTGCTTTGGGTGCAGAAAAGAGCTCCCCAGATGTCTGGGTCACTGAAGTCCCCATCGCCATCATAGCATACAAGCAAGTGATGCGTCTTCATCCGTCGTCCCCTCCTGCCCAGGCCATCTGTGGTCTGCTCAGAGGACGTCATGCCCTAAGTCCTGTATGTGATGGACACAGGCTGGACCAACTACAGGCCAAGTGCCCCCACCTGAGCACTTTCCCCTCTGGGAGAACTGTGCGGAGCCACAAAACCGAGCCAGTAAGACTCCAAGAGGGGCTGCCACGGGACACGGCTTACGGTCAGGCCGGCCCGCACCCATTCCCCAGTCCTCGGAGCCTCAGTTCTAAGTTGTGTGCAAAGGACCGAGGAGGGACTTTCCCAAGAGGGTAGAACCTCCTCTGCTTCAGGCTCAATGGCATGCTCATGTGGCAAGCCGCCCGCCAGTGCTCCCCACCCCGTGTACCGTATTTCTCACCGTTTCTCCCAACTGCTGGCTGGTTTTCAGACTGGGGGTCCAGGCCGCTCCGGCCACCCCTCCTGGACAACCAGAGCCCGAGGAATGGTCCTTCCTCTGCTCCCTGACCTCGAGGAGCGATCCCCGTCACAGGCGGCCGGAAGGGGACGGTCTCCACAGCTGGGCCCGAGCTGCACCAGAACCCTCCATGTCTCTCTCTCTCTCTCTCTCTCTCTCTCACACACACACACACACACATACACACCCACACATACACACTCACACCATCTTCAATGTCTTCCCCCCACCCAAGGCCACAATCCCCATCACAGCCGTATCATTTCCCATCTGGACGTCTGTCTAAAGGGCTTCATCAGCCTCCCTCTGTTCTTGTCTCTCTCACCATCCTCCCGAACGAGTCTCCAAGGCTGACTGTGGTGCTCCCCCAGTCAAGTTCCTTAGAACTACAGGACCTCCACAGACCACCTCCAGCTGATTGTGTCACTCTCCTGGTCAGTAAACATCAGTGGCTCCCTACTGCCTCAGGGACCCAAGGGAAATTCTTCCCTTCAGTTTTAACATCCCACACCACCCGGCCGATCTCTCCGGACTTCCTGTTCACTATTATTCCTCTGCACGCTACGAGTTGGCCAGACTAGAACTTGCCACATGACGTGTGTTTGTTGACTGAGTCCCAGCTCCTTCCCTCCTTCCATCTCCGGGCCTTCCCCGGGCACTTCCTCCTGACCCCCACGTTCTCCAGGAAGTCGCCCCCAATCCCCTGACTGCTGGCATCCTGCCCCCCCGATGACTCCACATCTAGTTTTCTCCTTGTCTCCCCCATCCGAATACCCGCCTCCTGAGGCGGGGTCCCCCACTTTTCTCGCTGGATCTCCAGGTCCCAGCTCAGCACCCAGGACTGAATAAATCTGGGAGATCGGCCGTTCATTTGTTTCTATTTTGATCTTTCCCCTGGTGCTCGCTGTACTCGGCTCTGGCCTGGTAGCCTTGCTCTCCCACCCCCAGCCCAGTCCTTTAAAGCTGCCCGCAAGCCCAGAATTTACTCCCTCTCACGATGTCTTCCTTTGAGCCCGGGGACCACCTCCCCTGAGAAGCCTTCCCTGATTCTGCCGAGTCTTCATTCTGTCTCGGCTTCTCTCGGTGTGTTTTATGTTTCACCTGTTCCTCCCCCAGAATATAAACTCCCGGAGAACAGGGACTTTGCCATTTCTGCTTCCATACCCTAGCACTGCACCTTGCATACAGCAGGCACTTAATAAATGCATGCTGGAGGATATGAACAGACAATTCTCAGATGAAGAAATTGAAACTATTTCTAGTCATATGAAAAGATGCTCCAAGTCATTATTAATCAGAGAAATGCAAATTAAGACAACTCTAAGATCCCACTACACACCTGTCAGATTGGCTAAGATGACAGGAAAAAATAATGATGATTGTTGGAGGGGATGTGGGAAAACTGGGACATTGATTCATTGTTGGTGGAGTTGTGAACAAATCCAACCATTCTGGAGAGTAGTTTGGAACTATGCTCAAAAAGTTATCAAACTGTGCATACCCTTTGATCCAGCAGTGTTACTACTGGGCTTATATCCCAAAGAGATTATAAAGAAGGGAAAGGGACCTGTATGTGCACGAATGTCTGTGGCAGCCCTTTTTGTAGTGGCTAGAAACTGGAAACTGAATAGATGTCCATCAGTTGGAGGATGGCTGAATAAATTGTGGTATATGAAAATTATGGAATATTACTGTTCTGTAAGAAATGACCAACAGGATGATTTCAGAAAGGCCTGGAGAGACTTACACGAACTGATGCTGAGTGAAATGAGCAGGACCAGGAGATCATTATATACTTCAACAACAATACTATATGATGACCAGTTCTGATGGACCAGGCCATCCTCAGCAACGAGATCAACCAAATCATTTCCAATGGAGCAGTAATGAACTGAACCAGCTATGCCCAGAGAAAGAACTCTGGGAGATGACTAAAAACCATTACATTGAATTCCCAATCCCTATATTTATGCACACCTGCATTTTTGATTTCCTTCACAAGCTAATTGTACAATATTTCAGAGTCTGATTCTTTTTGTACAGCAAAATAACGTTTTGGTCATGTATACTTATTGTGTATCTAATTTATATTTTAATATATTTAACATCTACTGGTCATCCTGCCATCTGGGGGGGTGGGGGGGGTAAGAGGTGAAAAATTGGAACAAGAGGTTTGGCAATTGTTAATGCTGTAAAGTTACCCATGTATATATCCTGTAAATAAAAGGCTATTAAATAAAAAATAAATAAATAAATAAATAAATGCTGGATTTGGCTTTCTTTAAGTCAATGATTCTAAGTGAGGGATCCCTCAAATCCAGTAGAGAAGGACCAGGCAGTTCTGAACAGAGTGGTCTTCTAGGATAACGAGTTCCCAAAATAAAAAAAGATAATGAGCTCCCTGTGTAAAGTTCTGCCAGAAGAAACGGGTCAGCCCTGGATTCTGTCTGGTTCGGAGCAGCAGCCCAGTTAAAAAGCAGATGTGAGAAGAGGAGGAGAAGGCAGGAGAGAAAGCCCCCCCACCCCCGTGGGTGCCAGGCCCTCAGGGGCGGAGAGCTGAATGTTCTGAGCACAACCCCCCCCCCACCTGCCCAATGGACAATGTCGGCAATTGTGGGCAGCTGAGAGGGAGGAACTTTCTCACACACGAGGCAACCCCGAGGTCACCGAGGGAAAAGGTCAGGGCTCAGGAAAGTCACACGGAGCCCAGTCCCACAGCCCCGATCTGTTCCCTACTCTTTGCCGTCCAGGGGGACATTCACCCCCGGCACGTCCCTCAGTGAGGACTTGGCCGGTGCCCAGGGCCCGGGCATCTGGGCCTGGCGGGAGCAGGAGCTGGAGTCTAAGCTCCCACAATCAGGTCCCACGCCCAGGATGATGGGGGCTGGCCAGACCTCCCCTCTCCCTCCCTAATCTCACCACCACAAGCTCCAGTCCTGCTGACTCTTCTCTGCCTCCCGTCCCCTCTGCCCAGAGCGGGGAGTGCGAAACTCCTCCCAGAGCCTTCCTTTATGGAGGCGTCTCTGCTGGCCGCGGAAGGAGAGACCCCTGGGCTGCCTGCTGCCCCCTCCTCTGTACTGCCTCCACTGGCTACTTCCCTCCATTAGATTGTAAGCTCCAAATTTCAAATACAGGCTGTGCAAGGAGCGGTGGTGAAAAATCATCCGTGTGTATGTTTTGAAAATAAAAAGCTTTAATTTAAAAAAAAGGAAAACAAGATTGTAAGCTCCTTGAGAGAAGACTGTCTTTCTTTGTCACTGTATTCTCAATTATATATATGTATATATATATGTATATATCATATATATTATATATATACACATACATATATATTTAAAATATATAAATATATATGCTATAATTGTGGATTGGATTGGCTCAGCCCCCTCCGCCAGATTCCGTCAGTCACCAAGCCCATCTCTCCTTCATGACGACTCCCAGGGACAGATCTGTCACTCCTCTCTCTGCCCCCTCCCTATCCTAAGGATGACAATCTGACAATGAACCCCCCCCACACACACACACACACATAATTCCACTTATTTTGCCCCTTGCTGAGAAGAATACACTTAGCACATAAGCTTATAGAGTCCAGGGATCAACACCATCTTATTAAGGACATCCCAGAGGTGCAGACGCGGGAGAGGTGAGGGCGCGCCAATCTGGGACTCGGGGAGTAGAGGAGGCCTCACAGGCCCAAGGTACCACGGCGTTCTCCTCGGAGCCCGGAAGCCTCCTGCCACCTCCCAGTCACAAAGGGCCAGGGAAGAGCCTTGATGGGGACCCAACGAGGAAGCTCGGTGCACAGCCAGATCCTTGGGCTCTCAGAGCACTGGCGCCAGAAACGAGGTTGGATACTGTGACCTATGGCTGAGCCAGAATCTCTCCCTCTGCCATGATGATGATAGTGATGACCTTGGGGATGATGATGATGGTGATAATGATGATGATCTTAGTGATGATGATGATGGTGACAATATGTAGTTATATAATTTATAAAAACGATCTCATTGGATCCCCACAAGAACCATGGGAGGGAGGTACTATTCTAATCACCATTTTATAATTGGGGCAGATTGAGGCTAAGTGACTTCCCAAGATCATATTGCTCGGGAGTAAGGCTAGATTTGAACTCGGATTCCAAACGCTGCCCTCTAGTCATCGGGCCATTTAGCTTTAACAAAGGAAGAAGCTCAGGCTCAGAGAGGGAAGGTGACATGTCCACAGCCACACAGCTGTCCCCTCCAGCCTAGGGCTTGCCCTCTTCTGGAGTGGCCGCCCCCCAGTGCAGGATGCCCAGGTGCTCTCACAAAGAGGCTCTCAAGGCCTCTATCCCAAGCAGCAGCGTCCCCTCACACCCCCACCCCGTCCTAAGTGGGGACTACTGGCAGGGGGTTTCACGTCTCTGAGCCTCGTTCCTCATTACTGAAGTAGGAGATTACAAAGCGAGAGTAAGGAAGGGCCCATCAAGCAAGTCCAAACCTCTCATTGTGCAGATAAGGAAACTGAGGCACAGTGAGATGAGATGACTTGCCCAGCTCCTACAGTCACCTCCTGAGTGGTTTGGGGATCAGCTGAGCTAATAATGCACATCAAGGTGCTTTGCAAACCAGAAAGTGGCTTTAGGTCAGCCGTGACTCCTCACCCCGGCCCCGGGTCAGCCGCGACTCCTCACCCCGGCCTCGGGTCAGACGTGACTCCTCACCCCGGCCCCAGGTCAGACGTGACTCCTCACCCCGGCCCTGGGTCAGGTTCATCATTTCGGCGGTCCCCTAACAGCGTGGGCTCCTAGTGAATTTGTAGGTCGCCGTTAGCCAGCCAGAGGTCCGGCCGTGACCGAGGGTTTCATTTGCATATTAATTTTTAAAAGCATCTTCATCGGCTTTCTTCACACTGTGGGGGAGGGGAGCATTCCTGGCTTCCGGGGGTTGAGAGCAGGAGTCTGGGAAAGCCGCCCTCTGTCCACTTCCATTAGCGAAGGCTTCTTGAAGAAGGGGGCGTCCCAGGGGCAAGCGGGCGGGGCGACAGGGCCCGTTGCAGAGGCCAGGGCCGAGAGCAGGGACGGGGAGAGCGGACAGGCGGCTCACACGGACACCCTCGGTCAAGGCCTGGCTTTGAAATGGTCTGTGCAGAGAAATGGATGGGAAGGCGAGGAGGGGGGGGGGGGCACAATCTGGACCAGAAAGTCTGCCTTTTTCCCTCTTCCCCAAAGCATTTCAATCACATTGGAAATCAACAAAGGTACTCCTAGGCCTCGTGTTCCCTATTCTAAGGGCCCTCCTGGTCCTGCTTTCCCGGTTCTAAGCCCCCTCCCAGCCCTGACACCCCCTGTTCTAGGCCCTTCCCAGCCCTAACACTCTTTTCCGCACCAGGGGCTCTCCCAGTGCTGCCATTTGGTGGTTTTCTGCTGCTGTTTTTTTCCAGCTCTGCCCTAGAATCCGCGGCCTCTCCTAATTTTTGCCGTGTTTATCTGTGTCTCCGCGTCAGGCCTCCTCACCATATGGCCGTGAGTCACGGGACGGAGATCCGAAGCCGAGGATCGCCCGGAGGGGGACGCAGGGGCCCGGCGGCGGGGGGGCAGGCTGCGGCACAGCCCCTCCAAGGAACACCACAAAATGGGGGAGGGACAAGGAGCCACGGCCCCAAGAACTGTCTACAGAAGAGGGGCTGGTCCCCACTGAGTTTGGGTGGCTCTTGTGCACAGCAGGGACCTCCTCAGGTGAAGAGGAGGCAGGAAGCCCTCCCCAAACACACGGGATAAGCCCCTTGTGGTGAACTAACGGGGCCACAGGAGGAGGGTCCTCCAGGACGGGGCAGTTGGCTGGCACGCGGGCCTGCGGTGCCAGGAGTTGGCGCCCACCTCAGACACTCCATGACCTCAGTCCAATGACATTTCCCTCAGTTTCCCCTTCTGCAGTCCCAGGTGCCCCTTCCCACCCTGGATCTAGAATCCGAGGACCCCAGGGGGCCGAACCCAATGGCTCCCGGGGCTCTCAGGCCACCAGGCTTGGAGCACCACATCCCCTCTGAGCCTGGGACCGGGTCCTGGTAATGGGGCGGGGGGGAGGGGCTGTTCACCAACCTGAGTCTGAGTTTGTGTCCCCAGTGGGCCACTGACTGATTTCACCTGGAGATGGGCGTGAGGTTTCTCTTAGCATTGGAGCTGAAATCCACAGCTCCTGGTTTCCTCCTCTGGGACCAGGTAGAATCCAGCTAACCCCTCGTCCCTGGAGCGGCCCCTCTGCTACCGAGCCCAGCTCTCATGGCCCCCCCACCAGGGAAACCGCCCCCTTCTCTTCCCCGACCCTCCAGATGGCCCGGTTCACTCTAGCTGGGCAATGCCCTCCTAATATGTGGCCCCCGAACCTGCCATCAGGCCCCAGGGAAGAGGTAAGTGCGACAGGAGAGAACTGTCTCCCCGTGCTTGGGACTAAGGCCCCGAGCCTGAACGAGCCCTGTCTGGCTCTGAGGGGGCCCCCTACGGAGCTTACTCACAGGCTGGGAAGAGCCCTGGCCCTTTGACACTCGGACCTGCCACCGAAGCAGATCCTGCTCCTGAGACACTGACTTTTTGAACCCGGGTGCGGGACTTTACATTTACACCTCCTCAGTTATGCTCACCGGGGGCCAATTTCCTGACCCGGAGACCGAAATCCTTGGGTAGGTCGAGCTGGGCCCGTGGGGCCCTCCCAGTTTGGCCCCGGACGGCGGGCAGACATGTACGTGCTGGCGTGTGCCCCGAGAGCAGACACTGACTACCCACGTCATTGTCTCCTTTTAGCCACATGACAGACAGGGGGACGCCAGGGCCCAAACATGGAACCGGAATCCCGGGTGCGAATCCTCCCTCGGCCATATGGAAGGTGTGGGACCTTGGGCAGACAGTCCCTCACAGCCAAAACATTCTACAAAATGGGCATTCTGGAACCCATTATACAGATGATGAAATCAAGGCTCCTAGTGCGGGATGATTCGCTCCTGTTTTTAACCCCAGATTTCTTTCTGCTGCAGCAGCCGCTTCCTGTGCACTGGCACAAAGCCCTCTGCGCCCAATGGCCCTCAGTTTCTTGATCTGCGGGGAGGGGGTTGGTGGAGACGCCGCTAAGGCCCCTTCCAGCTTGAGGCTCCGCTCACTCGGCAGGCCGTCTGGCCCTCGGTTCCTCCGTCCGTTCAGAGCCTCGGCTAAATCCGCACCAGGAGGCACTGGGGCTTGGCCACCTGATGCTTTTATCTGGGGGTGGGGGGGATGGAGCATCGAATTCTTTCCTCCCTCAGAAGAAGGAAGGAGGGTCCCTTAGATGGTGCAAGGAGTCCAAGGGCGTGGTTTCAAATCCTGCCCCTGACGCCCATTACCGGGGTGATCATGGGAAAATCCTGCTTCATTCTTAAGACAAGACATCAGCCCACAATCCTCCTGGGAAATGATAAGCACTGACCTTAGGAAAGCTACAAAGTCCCTAATTAGAGAAAGGAGGGGGCTGGACTCCAGGATCTCCAATCTCCTGGTCAGTTTTCCGTGTCTGATCACAAACGTGTCCACCCATTTTACAGATGGAGAAACTGAGGTCCAGAAGACACAAAACATGGGAAACAAGGACAGAAATCTAGCGTCCCCCTGAGCTGCCCCAGATGGCTTTGGCACAGGGACACCTCCCCCCATGGGTACTCACCTGGGCTGGGAGTACCCCCTCCCCGCCAGAGGCCTCCTCCCTCCCCAAGGGCAGAGGCCGGCCCTCAGATACAATGGCTCTAAGAGCTGCTTCGGCGGAACATCCCAGCCTCCCAAACAGCTGTGACCCGCCGTTCCCAGAAGGCCCGGCACTGGCCACCCCGAAACCTCCGCTTCCCACAGAGCCAGGAGCAAAATCAATTTTCTCGGCAAAATCGAATTGTCTCAAGGAACAGACGTCACCGGAGCTCGGCTCCTGGGCCGGCTCCAAAGCTGCTCTGGGGCCCGGAGGAGGCTGTTTTCCCTCATTATGGAGAGGGCAAAAAGTCCCTCAAGTTCACACGCTTTCCAAAGGCCTCCTCTGGGCTCCAGAACAGGCTGGGCTGTGTTCCTGCTCCAGCCGCCAGCTTCCCCCCATCTGCCCAGGTCAAGGGCCGGCCGGGGGCCCGGGGCCCACCCTGTGGGGCAGAGAACGGGGCCAACTCAGACCCGGGAAGGGCCTGGGAGAAACGGGGGGGCAGCAAACAGGAGGAGCCGGCTGTCGGTCCTGAGAAGTGAGGGCACAATACATACGGGCAGGGGGGAGGGGCAGAGGTCAGCCTCTCCCTGGTACAGAGGAGGAAACTGAGCCCGGAGGCTATTCCAGGCTCTACGAACCTGGCCAATAATCCCCTGCTCTGGGGACAGCCGCCATGGCCCAAGTCCCCCTCCCTCCATCGGCGGTCCTCCCCTCCCGGGCCACTCAGAACATGTGGGCGAGGCGTCCCCGGGCCCTGGAGTGAGTGCACAGCCAGGCTACGCCTGCTGGGGGTGTGTGGGAACCATGGAGTCGTCCCACTGCGTGTGCCCCCGGGATGGCGGGTAAGCGGCTGCTCCTCCTCTGCCCTCTGCTCCATCCCATCGCCAGCACCGTTACCCACCAAACTTCCCCTGGGATCTAACCATTCTTATAAACTCCCACAAGCACTTATTAGGCGCCGGCTGTGTGCTGGGTCCTGGGCAAGTGTGAAGTGTCTGAGGCCAGATTTGAACTCAGGTCCTCCTGACTTCAGGCTGTGCTCTATCCACTGCGCCCCCCGACTCCCCTTTTGAGTTGAACTGGGTGCAGGTGGTTAGAGAAGAAAGTACTTCCTAGTTTCCTATTTTAATGAATCATTCTTATTAACTTGGTGCCGAGACCAGTTATATCGAAGATGTTTGTGGGGAGCCATCTGAGCATTCTAAATGTCGGCACCCAATGGCAAAGGCCTGATGGCCCAGCCCTTGTTGCGTCCGTCGCCCGTGTATCTCAGCCCCTGGAGACAACCCACGGTGAGCGCCCATTCAGCCGAGGCCGTAGCTCCCGGGCTCTGCAGGGCCACGAGGAGAAGCCGGCCCGGTGATGGCTGTCCCGGATTACCTCAGCTCCCCGCCAGGCTCTGCTAATTCTAGATTAATTGTACAATCAAGCGCAAGTGGAGACGGCCCCAAAGCTCCCAGCCAGCCCGGCACAGCACGACCTCAGAAAGGCCAGAGGCTGGCTCGGCAATGGGGGGGGGCCCCCCTGGCAGCCAGAGCTCAGGGGGTCTCCATCCAATCCCTCTGCTGCTCGGAGGTTTACAGACTTCACTCCAAACAACCAGGAAGTGAGGAGGCCCAGGACGGTTACTGTGGAGGCAGAAGGATGGTGGAACCCCTGATGGAAATGGGGGGCTGGGGGCAGGGGCAGATGGGGGCTGCCGGTAAAAGGGGGAGAAGCAAGAGCTCAGGAATCTGGGTTCAGTTCCTGCCCCCAACACTCAGGATCTATAGGAAAAGGGCAAACTACTTAGCCTCGCCGGGCCTCAGTTTCCCCGGGTGTTAAATGAGGGAGTGAGCCTCAGTGGCCCTTTCCTGCTCTGAGCTGATGGTCTCCACTTTATAAGAGAGAACATCTGGAAGGCAGAAATGAGGTCAGAGGGTCTTAAAGCAGGAGGGGAGCAGGAGGATGAATCCAATCCTGCACTTTGCAGAAAAGGAAACTGAGGCTCAGGAGCAAGTTACATGCCCAAGGTCACAAGTAGCAGATGAAAGAGGAGGATCCAAAGTGGGATACAATGTATCCAGCATGGGTCTTGAAGACCCAGATTCCAATGTTGCCCTGGGTACTTAGTAGCCATGTCTGTGGCTAAGGCGGGTGGGATGGGGAGAAGTGGCCGTATTGGAGTCGGAGAACGTAGATCTGAATCCCACTGTCCTCCTGCCCAGCTTGGGAACCCATGCTAACTATTCACCTGTAAAATGGGGATAATTCTAAGCACATCCTCTCTCTGTCTCTTTCTCTCTGTCTCCCTCCCTCCTTCCCTCTGTTTCTCACTCACTTTCTCTCTCTCTATCCGAGGGCCACACGGTGTCCCCAGCAGCCCCTCACTGGACACCTGCTCTTCAAAGGGCCTAGGAACTGTGAGCCCATCACCATGACTGACTTTGGTCGGAGAGAGACGGTCGTCAGATGGCCGTCCTTTTGTTATTAATCCGCTGGGCTGATGGGTAAAATGATTAAATTACTCAGAAACCATCTCTTGAACCTTTTAAATCTTCACATTCTAAGGCCCCTCCAACCCTGCCATCCCCTGTTCTAAGCTCCCTCCCAGCTCTGACATCCCCTGTTCTAAGCTCCCTCCCAGCTCTGACATCCCCTGTTCCAAGCTCCCTCCAGCCCTGATCTTTCCTATTCTAAAGCCCTTCAAAGCCCTAACATCCCTGCTCTCCCAGTTCTGACTTTCCCTGTTCTCGTCCTTTCCAGCTCTCACGTTTTACCTTGACCGTCTCTGTTCTAAGGCCTCGTCCATTTCTGACATCCTACGTTCTCCGTTCCCACCCGGCTCTGACCCTGCCGGATTCTCTCCGGCTCTAAGGGCCAAGGGACAGGAAGGCAGGAAGGGGATTGGCTTAGGCCGGCAGTTCCTGATGAGCCCCGCCGTGCTCGCCCTTCCCAGGGACCTCGCGCTCTCAAACAGTTTGCCCACCGACAGCGACCGGGCCCGGTTACTGACACAGAGACGGGTGATGAGCTTTGTCAGAGACCACAGTGTTCTGGGACTCCGTCATTTCTGAAAGCGCACGTTCTCAGAGACAAGGAATGCCTTCTGCTCCCCTCGAGCAGAAAATGAACAGACGAAGCCTCAATGGGAACTAAAGGAGCCTCGCCCCCGCTCCCTCTCGGTCAGAAAGCGCGTCTGACCAGAAGCTGCCCGAAGGCGAGGATCATCCCTTACCCCGCCCTCCCTTGCCAAGCTCGGGGTCACTGAAAGTGGTTAATAGATGCTCGCTGAAAACCAGCACTGAGAGGAATGTAAAGCAGCCTCCGGGTACCGTCCGGATCCATCGTCTCTCCCTGTTTCCATCAAGAACGTTGCGCTCTTTTGGTCTCCGAGGTTTCCAGAAAGCCTCCGAGAGATTTTTCAGTCTTTCCGCTCCCTCACAATGCATCGGGATCAGTTGCCAAGTCTTGTCACTTCCACCTCCCTGACAGCTTCGCATCCATGTCCTCCTCTCGACCTGGCCCACAACACCCCGGCTCAGGCTCTGTCATCCTCCATGTACCACTGCACAGCTTCTGGAGGACACAGCCCTGGGAGAGGGGGTGACCCCCGGGAACCCCGGGAGCAGGAGTGGGAGCGTCCTCCAGATGCTCTAGGCCTGCAGCTAGCCCTTATGGCGACCACCGGGAGAAATGGCCATTCCTCCCTCCTAACTGCAGGTACCTCCCACGCCCGGGTCGGGCCGGTGGCCAAGCAGAAGCGGCCGGGCCCCCTGGGGAGATGGTGGAGGTGGTGGGGGCTGCCCGGCAGCTCAAACCACCACCACGACCTGGACCGCAGCTTCCTCTCAGACACTGAGAGAAACAGCCCAGGACTTGACCCAGGAGTGCTGGGGGCAGCCACGCTTACAGCCCGGCACCCACTGCCGTTATTCTGGGAGGCGGCCCCCACGCAGAGGCAACCTGGCCCCGCAGACTCAGAAAAGAGAGCTCCCTCCTCCCAAGCACCTGGCCCTGTCATGTGGCTCAGCGCCACAAATCGATCCAATTTTATCAGGGAAAATGTCAGTCAGGAAGGAGCCCGACCAGCTGCTTTGCTGATACCCCCTGGGGAGCAGGAGACCTTTCCATCTGCCCCGCGGCCGAAACCCCCTAGATGTGTTGTCTCTCCCTAAGGAACGGGAGCTCCCCAAAGCAGGATTTCTCAAAGCATACAGTAAGCACTCAACAAACGCGCTTTTGATTCATAAAGGAGAGCTGAAATGGGGACTATGACATATGATCCAGGAGAATGGGCCAGCCCAGGGCCAAGCTTCCAGTTCACAGGGAGCCCAGTGAGTGCCGTCCCTCGTCTGGCTCCGGGGCCTCTTGCTGGCTCCTTTCCTGGACCGCTCTCTGAATCTCCGGTCCGGGCCACAGTTCCGTCTCTTGCACGTCTGGCAGTTCCGCGCTCCTTGCAGCCCGCTGAGCCGGCCGTTGAGTCTCTGCTGTTGGCCCTGGGCACGGGCCCCAGAATTCCATCTGCACGGGGACTCCGTCCTCGCTCCCCAGTGGGGGAGGCTGGAACACAGATTGGGAGCACTGCCCGGCCCGATCCTCAGCCAGCCCCAGCTCACAGCCACGAGAAGGACTTTCCTGGGTTCGAGCAAAGCTTTGGACAAAGTATTCTCACGGAAAAGCTGGAGGACATGGATTAGGAGACAAATACAACCAGACAGATCTGGGGCGCTTCGGACGGTCAGTGCCCAAGAGGAGCCGCTAACGGTCCGGCGTCGCCAGGCCAGGGGTCCTCGGGGAGAGTCCCAGGGATGGGGGCCGTCAAGGACTTCGCCGCTCTGCCCAGCATGAGCGCCGGTGACGCAGATCTGGGCAGGTGGAGAGCTGGCCCACTGGGTGAGTCAGGCTCCAGACCTATCTCGACAGGAAGGATCTGAAAAGATGGAATCCAACAGAGATGAACGTGAAACCGCTCTTGGGTACAAAAAAGGCAGTTCCGCCAGTACAAGATGATGGAGGCTGGGAGAGAGCAGTTGTGAAAAAGATCTGGGGATGTCAGTGGGCCTCAAGATCCTTGTGATCTTGGCCGTGACAAGCCAGATGACGACGTCTTCGGCTTCACGGAGAGGGACTGAGCTTAAAGGCATCGGGAAGTGGTAATCCCACAGTCCTTTCTCCTTGTGACAGACTCGTCTGGAATTGAGGGGGTGCAGGGGAGGCTACCAGATTGAGGGAGGGTCTTGGATTCATGAGACGTGGGGATGGCGCAAAAGTAATGGGACTTCTCGGCTGGGCTGGGGGAACTGCCCTCCTTCTGCTTGGCCAGGGAAGCAGGGGCGGTGGGGGAAAGGAGGTGGGTCTAAAAACAACTTCCCAACAAGGAGCCCTGTTACAAAGTGGAACGCTCTACCTTGAGAGGTGGGGAGGGAAAAAAAAATTAATTAATTAGCATAAATCAATAAAATGAGAGGTGGTGAGTTCTCCAAGCAGGGGCCGGATGAGCCCCCGTTGGTTCCATTATAATGAGAATTACTTCTCCCCCCTGACTCTCAAAGTCTCGATTCGGTGACTCGATGGGCCACTTCTGGGGCCCCTCCCATAAGGCAGTGGGGCGGGGTCTTGCCACTCCAACTTGCTACCCCCCCACCAAACCCCAATGGCCTGCGTCTCTTCAGTATTGTTCCAATGGGTCGGCGCCCCCACCCCCACTCCCAGGAAATGGAGGAACTTTCCCCCGTGGAAGCTCTTGGGCCTTCATTTGGGATCCTCACAGTGCTCCACTGTAGGATCCCCCAAATGTTAATCACCGGCCTGCAAATTAATGGCCAATCAAGAGGCGTTCAGCATGAACGATGGGCTGGGGAGGGAGGGGAGGGCCGGCTCCGGGCCCCGGGGAGGGTTTTCGCCGGAAGGAGGGCACCCGCAGCTCACCCCCATAGACCACCAATGGAAACTGACAGAAACCAGCCTCCTTCCCAGGCTCCAGCGCCTCTTGGGGGATCAAAGACTCCCCATCGCTGCCTTCTGGCGGCCTGGACAAAGCCGCTCTCTGGCCCTGGCTGCTCAGGACAGGGGCCCCGCGGGGGGGCTGCTCATCCTTCTGGGCTCGGCCGGTACCAGCCGAGCTTCCTTGTCCCGATCCACATCCCTCCAGCCCGGTGAGCAGAGATACCCCCCCCTTCAAACTCTCACCGGGGCTCTGTCTCCGACCGGCCCTATTTTGTACCCTGCCGCTAATGGAGCGGGGATGGGGACCGGCCTTGGGATGGTGACGCCATAGCCGAGCCTCCTTCCCGCCCGTGCAGAACCCCCGCCTTCGGTGCAAAACAGCCCGAGACTGCCTGGCGTTTAAGGACCCACTCAGGGGCACATGGGCCTAGTTGTCTGATGCAAGATTCTTCCTGGCTCCCAGACTAGCTTCTTCACTAATCTGGACAATAATGATTTATTATTATTATTGTTTTCTGAGGCAGTTGGGGGTAAGTGACCTGCCCAGGGTCCCACAGCCTGAAAGTGTTGAGACCAGATTTGCCCTCGGGTCCTCCTGACTTCAGGGCCGGTGCTCTGCCCACTGCAGCCCCTGGCTGCCCCTCTCAGGTCTTTTCTGTCCGAAATCCACCCCCCTCAAAAAAAATGAAAACGAAATGACCATGAAAACAAGGACGACACTTCTGCAGCCTCTTGGGGCTTGTGAGAGACCTTTAACCGCATTATCTCACCTGCCCCCACACAAGCCAGCGGGGGAGTCGATGCTACGACGTGGGCATTCCCCAGTGACTCTGAGGCATCCTGGGATCAGGTTGCAAAGCTGCCTTCAGAGCCCGAAGACCCAAGTTCGGGGCCCACCTGGACACCAACGGCTGCAGGACCGCAGACGTCACTTTGACTCTTGGGGTTCTGGGCACATGGCAAAGGGCTCACCTGCCTGGTAGGGGGCGTTTCCCCCCCCCCCCGGGAAGCCCGGGGGTAGTCCGGCTTCCCATGAGGCAACGGGGGAGGGAGGGCCCAAGCCGAGCTGGCCACGGGGCCTGGAAAAGTCTGGGTCCAAACCCCACGGCCCGTCACGTGCCGACTGGGATCCCAAACAAGTCCCCTTCGGACAGTTCCTAGGCCCGCAGACCCCAAGGAGGTGGGAGCTTGCTGGGAGACATTTCTGCACCAGGAATGGCCTCTCCTAACCAAAGGCCCCACAAACCGGGCCCCAAAGGAAGGAAGTCGTCTGGGACCGGTCCAAGGTCACGGGTCTGGTAGGCGTCTGGGGCAGGATTCCCCGCGGGATGGATTCAGAGCGAGAAGGGACCTCAGAGGCCCGCACGCCCCCCCCCCCCCCCCCCCCCCCCCCCCCCCCCCCCCCCGCTCTCGTCTCACAGATGAAGAAACTGAGATACCAACAATGTTAATTTGTGCGGGGTGGCCCTGCTAGAGGGGGTCTGAGGCAGAATTTGCATCCAGGCCTTATCAGTATATGTGAAATCTCACACACAGACACACACTCACACACAGTGTGACAGCAGGAACCAGGAGAACGGTGAACGGTGGCTACGGACGCTTCTTGACTGATCACTCAGTGTGAAGGGCTGAAACTCTGAGTCCCCGCACTGGGGTCGGACAACGGAGCACCGAAGGCTAATTACCGACTGGACAATGCTCTATGGGCAGACGTCTGCTTGGGGAATGGCCCTTCCCACTGTCCTGTGCTGGCTCGAAGATGGGTGTAGGCAGAGGATTGTGGGAAGGGTTAGGGGCTGGTGTGAGACAAGCCAGAGTCACTTCTGGGCGGGAGACAAGAAGGAAGATCACGGGGATCCTGCATCCGTCCCCTTCACTTCTCCCCCTAAAGACCAAGAATAAAGACCGAGGACTCTTGCTTATCCCGACTCCGGCTGATTCTAAGGTGTCCAGGGTCCTAGCTCGGCCTTCACAACTTATGTCTACACGGTCTCCCCCTCCCCACCGCGCAGCCCAAGCTCCCAGAAACCACTGCACTTTCAGCTGCTGACACCCAGACTCGGCCCAGGGCTCGGCACCTAGTCCACCTTCTGCAAACCGAAGCCTTCCCTGGCACCTCTGATCTGCACCGAGGAGAGCACTGCCTGCATTCACCCCGCCCTCCATCGGGGAGCTGCTCCCCAACTTTCCACTGGACCTGAGAGTCCCCGCCAAGAGGAATAATCCTCTCAGAGACCCACACAATCCTCCGTGATCCCGTCCCTCCCCTGCCCGGCTGCTTCTGAGGGCCGAAGCGCCTTCACTTCACCGCTCGGGGATGAGGGTGACCAGGCGGAGCCTTACCTGCCTCAGGGATTCAGTCCCGGCCCATCCTCGGGAGGCTGCGGCCTCACTGGGCGGGTGGCCACGCTCAGGCCCGGGTCCCCTCCTGGCTGTTATGAGCACCAAGACCTAGAAAGCAATGAGAAGGCATAGGCCCAGTCAGTCCTGGGAGGATGGGGAGCTCGGGCCGGCTGCGCCTTGCTCTGGGCTCAGGACCGCACTGAGGGATCGAGGCGGCCGGGGGGGGGGGGGGGGGGGGGGGCCGGGGAGGCAGTCCTGGGCCGAGCCAGGCAGGCAGGGCTGACAACGTGTTTGCACAGCTGCCTACAATCGTCAACAACCCCCCCTTCCCCCCGGGCCACTCAAAGGCGGTCAGCGTGTTCCCTCCGTGCTGGGGATCCGTGGCTGGCCTGGAGGTCTGGGCGGAAGGTCCGGCCCGGAGGGCGGCTTGGCGACTGGTCCACAAGGTGTCTCCGTGTGAAGGCGCTTGGGGGGTTCCTGGGGTGGGAGCCTCTGATGGCACAAAGGGGGCAGGAGTGAGTGAGGACACGGGGATGGGGAGGCCGGGGCTGGAGGTGCAGGCCCTGGGAGGAAGCTGGTTTCTCTCTCCCTAAGGACTCAGGGGACATTGGAGAAGGAGGCTGGGCCCAGAAGGAAGTGCCCCGAGGCCCAAGATCTGAGATCTAGTGTCCATCTTGTTGAATGTTCTCTTTTACAAATGGGGAAACAGAGGCCCAGGAAGTTTAGTTTGCTTGCTTGCGATCCCAAGGGCACTAAGCACCCAGGGTGGGATCAGAGCCCAGACACCAGCCCCAGAAACAGCCTTTTTGTTGTGCTACCTCGAGTCCTAGTTCTGTGGCCGAGGGAGTCCTTAGGGGGTCACCACGGATGGGGTGGTTCTGGGGTCTTTACTAGGGCTTAGGAGGATATGGGGAAGACAGCAGGGGGACCAGGGGGTCCCTGGCGAGGAGCTGGCCCACCATCAAAGGCTCCAGAGCACCACCGGCAGGATTTTAATGTCACGGGGTCACGGATTTACCGAGATTTAGAGCTGGAAAGGAGATCCGAGGTCACCGAGTATTTACAGAAGAGGAAATGGAGACTTTGGGACTAACATGGTGTGTCTGCCCTGGTCCACCTTGGGCTGAGAGATGGGGTAGAACGGCCAGCCTGCCAGGAGTCAACATTTGAATGGGGAAGATGACATAGAAAATAGTATTGCGGAAACTAGGCAGAAGCCCACATCTCCCCCCTATCCCAAGGTAAGGTCGAAATGGGTTCCTGATTTAGACACAGACACTAGAAGCGAATTAGGAGACCAGGAAGAGTCCACTTGTCAGATCTATGGAGAAGGAAGGGATTTATGGCCAAAGAAGAACACTACAAAATGCAAAATGAATCATTTTGTTTACATGAAATCAGGAAGGTTTTGCACAAACAAAAGCAATGCAGCCAAGATTAGAAGGGAGGCTGAAAGCTGGAAAACAATTTTTACAGCCAATGTTTCTGATAAAAGTCTCGTTTCTGAGATTTCTAGAGAACGGACTCAAATCTATGAGAACACAAGCCATTTCCCCACCGATAGATGGTCAAAGGACATGGAGACAATTTCAGATGAAGGAATTAAAGCCAGCTATACTCATATGGAGAAAATGCTCTAAATCACTATTGATTAGAGAAAGGCAAATTAAGACAATCTGAGGTCCCGACCCACACCTCCCAGATTGGCTAACATGACAGGAAATGTTGGAGGGGATGTGGGAAAACTGGGACCCTGATACATTGTTGGTGGAGTTGTGAACGGATCCAGTCATTCTGCAGAGCAATTTGGAATTCTATCCCAAGGGCTATCAGACTGTGCACGCCCTTTGACCCAGCAGTGTCTCTCCCGAGTCTGAATCCCAAGGAGATCACAAAGGAGGGAAAAGGACCCACAAATGCAAAAATGTCACAGCTCAGCAAAGAATTGGAAAATGAGGGGATGCCCATCAACTGGGGACTGACTGAATAAGTGGAGATAAGTGGGCCCAGGACAAGTTCTAAGGGGCATCTATGGTGAGAAGGATGATGGGGGGGGATCCGGCAAAGGAGGCAGAGGAGGGGGAGCAAAGGGATGAAGGAATTAAAGAGCCCAAGGAGAGTGCTCCCAGGGATTAGGAGAAAGGCCAATGGGTGTTCAAGGCCCCGACCCACAACCTAAGGTAACCTTGGGAAGGAAAAATGTTGGGGGGGTGGGGGAAAAGGGCCCGAAAGTTGGGGAGGGGCGGTAGCCCCGGAGAGGGCTTTGGGCTAAAGGGGCTTCACTGGGATCCTAAGGGCTTTTGGGGTCAAAGGGAGGAAAAGGCCCGGTACCAAAAGGGTCAACGCCGAAGGGGTGAGGGGATCCCCAAGGGGACGGACGGAATGGTGGGGAAAATTTAAAGGGGCCCCAGGACCCAAGGTTCAGGGGCATCCTTTGGTGGGTGTGGGGGATCCCCAAAGGGGCGGGGAGGAAAGGGGGGAAGCCCCAAGGGCCCGGAGGCCCTTCCTGGTAGGGAAATTTAAGGCCGGCCCGAAATTGAAGGGAGGAAATTTCTGGAAAATAGAGGAGGGGCGGAGGGAAGGAAGGGGAGCGGGGGCCAGGCCCTGGAGAAGGGCCACGGTTGGGGGTTTGGGGGGGGGCGGCAAAGGCCTTGGGTGGAAAAATCAACCAAACCTGCCATGGGGCTCCTGGGCCCAATGGCTGGGCCCAGGATTTGAACCCGGCCCCAAGGCAGGCACCTTTGGGCCCCACCCCAAGCCCTGGGGCTCCTGGGAGGACAACCCTGGGAGGGCCTCCCGGGGGCCCCAGGAAAGGGGCCAGCCCGAAATGTGGGAAAGGGGGGGGGAGAGGAAACGGAGGGAGGGAGAGGAGGAGAAGACCAGAGACCCCGGAGAAGGGACAGGGGGGGGGGAGTTTAAGGGGACCGAACGAGGGGAAAAACAGGCCAGGGAAGAAAGGTAAGTGGGAACAGAGGTTTAAGGACAAACCGAGAACAACCCAGAGGAAACCGGAGACAGATGGGAGGCCCCAGGAGAGAACAGGAGAACAAGGAATAAGGAAAGGGGGGAGGGAAGAGACGAGAGAGAGAAGAAGACAAGAGAAGAAGAGACAGAGAAGAGAAAAGAGAAAGACAGAAGAGACAAGAAGAGACAAGAGAGAACAAGACAGAAGAAGAGAACAAGGAGAAGACCGAAGAAGGAAAGACAAGACCAGAAAAGACCAGAAGAAAGAACAAAGACGGGAGGGTAAAGACAAAGAAGAACAAGGAAAGAAGAAAGAAAAGAAGAAAGACAAAGACAAGATGGGAAAAGGAACAAAGGAAGAAAGAGAAGACAAAGAAAGAAAAGACAAAGAAGAACAAGAAGAAAGAAAGGAAAAAGACAAGACAAAGAAGACAAAGACAAAGGAAGAATAGAACAAAGACAAGAAAAGACAAAGAAAAGGAAAGACCGAAGAAGAGAAGAAAGACAAAGAGAACAAGACCAAGAAGACAGAAGACAAGAAGACAAGACCAGAAAGAAAGAGAGAAAGACAGAAGACAAGGCCAGAAGAAGAAAGACCAAGACAAGACAAGAAAAGACAAAGAGAAGACAGAGGTTTAGACAAGAAAAGACAAGAAAAGACAGGAAACAAGGAGGAAACAAAGGGCCGAGAGGGGCCAGCCAAGACAAGAAAGAAAGAAGAAAGAAAAAGGCCAGGACCGAAGAAGAAAAGAAAAGACCGAACCGAAAGAAGAAGAAAGGGGAAAGACCGAGGAACCAAGGGTCCATTTGGCAAGGAGCAGGCGCCAGGCTGGGGGGCCTCCCTCTGTGCCACAGCTGGAATAGAAGATCTCCAGGACACCCCCCCCCCCAGTGCTACAGCCCCATGACTTCCCAGCTTCCTTGTCTCCATCTGGGAAATGGGGACATTGCCTCGGGTCATCCTCAGTCCCTTCTGTGCTCTGGGGTCCGAGGCACTTCACTGCCCCAGTGTAGACACCCTTAGTCAATGGGCCTTTATGAAGCACCCCCGTGTGCCAGGCACGGTGACACCCTAGGGGCCAGTTCAACGGTCCCGCCCGCTCCTTCTCACTGGGGGGGGGGGGGGGCCTGGATCGGGTCAGAACCCTGAGCTCAAGGCCGCCTTCCCCCGTGGCACCTCCTGGCCTCAGTGAGAGCGGTGCCGGACTCAGGGCCCCGGGTCCCCTTCAGCCCCGCGTCCCGGCCCTCTGAGATGTCCCCGGAGCTGCCCTGGGGCTGGGGGGCGGGGCTGGAGTCAGGAGGACCCGAGCTCAAATCTGGCCTCAGACCCTCCTGCCTTGGGGCAGGCCTTGTAAAGCCCCTCCCGGTTTCTCCCATCTGTAAAAAAGGCTGGAAGGAAGGCCCTTGAGTGCCCAGAAAACCCAAAAGAAGGGCCCAAAAGGTGATGGGTGACGGAGGAAAGGAAGAAAACAATGAGGTTTAGAAAGTGTACAAAGCACTTTTTCAGGGGCGCCGTGAGCGGCGGGGCCAGGAGAGGCCTCAGCCCGCAGAGGGGCTTCCCAGGAGACCGGGAGAGCGACCTTAGAGGGGAGGGGGGAGGGGAGGGGAGAGGGAGGGGGAAGGGGAGGGGGGAGGGGAGGGAGGAGGAGGAGGGGAAGGGGAGGGAGGGAGGAGGGGAGGGGGAGGGGAGGAGGGAGGGGGGGGGGGGGGGGGAGGAGGCCATGGCTCCTGCTCCCCAAGCCTCCAGCATCCTCCAGGCCCCCCGGGAGTCTGTCACTAAGCGGTGCACAGACAAACAAAGTCATCCCTCTCCCAGGGGCCCCCGGGGCAGGGGAGTCTCCAAGCCCTTTCAGAAGGTTTCTGGCGGAGGCGGGGCCTGTCCCGTTCTCCTTCCGTGCCCGCACCTGGCTAAGCCCGGCCCCCAGAGCCAGAGCGCGCATTTCGCGGCCTGCGGGGGCCCCCCCCAGCCTGCCTCAGTTTCCCCGCCGGCGATCTGGGCTGGGCCGGGGAGGGGCGGAGTCCCGGGGCGCCCCAAACAAAAGGCGGTCAGGCCCCGCCCCCGGCCCCGCCCCCCGCGGGTCCGAGTCAAGTTCCCGCCGCTTGGTTTCCCACCTTCCCTCCGAGCATCCGCCATTAGCATAACTTTGAAACGCCGACTGCTTCTGCCTGCTGGGCAGTAACTATGGCAACGGGACCGCGAGGCCCCAAGAAACGGGCGGTGTCAATTACCCTCCTCCTTTTATATGCAAATGAGGGGCGCGAGGGGGGAGGGGACCGCCCCCCCGCGGCGTGGGAGAGGGGGAGGGGGAGCCGCCCCCCGCGGCGCGGAGACCGGACCCCCGCCGGCCCGAGTGCGGCGAGTGAGGCTGGCGGGCCGGGCCCCGCGGCGGGGGCCTTCTGGGGAAACTGAGGCCCAGGAAAAGGGGTGGGCTCGGGGGGATTCCGGAAACCCGGCCCCGAAGGGCCTTCCTCGGCCCCTCCGGGGGGGTGCCCGCCGGGCCCCGGGGCGTCCCGCATGGGGGGGGGGGGCCTCCTGGGGGACCGGCGGCACCTCGGAAAGGGACGCCCTGCGAGGGGGAGGGGCTTGTCCGGGCGGGTTCGAACTCGGGGCTTCCCGCTCTGGGGTCTCCTCTCCAGCCTCCGCCTCCCGCGGCCCAGACACGCGCCAAGGGAGCTTACGGGCCAGGGGGGCGCCGGCGGAGGGCGGGGGAGCCGGGAAGGGGGAGGGCCTGCGGGGCGGGAGGGACGGCGCAGGCAAAGGCCCGGAGGGGAGAGATGCTGCGCAACGGGTGCAATGGGGTCGGGCCTCCCGGGTGGCCTGGGGGGGGGGGGGGGGGACCCCCCTGTGTTTCCCCCTTCCTTCCTGGCCCCCTCCGTGTTTTCCCTCCCAAGGTGGCCCCCTTAGCCTTTTGTTTGCCCCTCCGGTGTTGGCCCCTCCGTTGGGCCTTTCCCTCCTTGCCCTCCGTTGTTGCCCCCTCCGGTGTTTTTTCCCCTCCGTGTTGCCCTTTTCCTGTGTTCCCCTCCGGTTGGCCCCCCAAAGGTTGCCTTTGGGGCCCTGGTGTTCCTCCGTGGTGTTCCCTCCGGTGTGCCCTCCGTGTGCCCCCTCCGTTGGTGCCCCCGTGGGGCCCCTCCGTTGTGTTCCCTCCTCCGGTGTTGCCCTTTCCGGGTGTGCCTTTCCGGTGTTGCCCTTTCCGGTGCCCTTTCCGTTGTTTCCGTTGTTTTCCGTTGTTGCCCTTTCCGTTGTTTCCGTTGTTGCCTTTTGGTTGCCCTTTCCGTTTTGCCCTTTCCGTTGGATTTTTCCGGTGTTTCCGGGTGCCCTTTCCTCCGGTGGTTTCCCCTCCGGTTTATTTTCCGGTGGTTGCCCTTTCCGTTGTTGCCCTTTACCCCTTGTTTTCCCCTTTTCCGGTGGTGGCCTTCCGGTGGGCCCTCCTGTTGCCCTTTCCGTTGCCCCTTTGTTAAGGTTTTCCGTTGTTTTTTCCGGGTGTTGCCCTTTCCGTTGCCCCCTTTCCGGTGGTGGCCCCCCGGGTGGTGCCCCTTTGGTGAGTTTCCGGGTGGCCCTCTGGGTGTTTTTCCGGGGTTTTTCCGTTGTTTTTCCGTTGGCCCCGTGAGCCCCCTGTGCCCCTCCGTGTGCCCCCCCTGGGTGCCCCCCCCCCTGGGTCGGCAGGACTTTGCTCTCCCGGTCCTCCTCCCTGCGGGCTCCTCCTCCTCCTCGGGCTCCGGTCAGGCTCCCGGCCCTCGGCCCCCCCCCTGGCTTTAACGACCGCCCCTGGGCGGGTGAGCCCCGGCCCCGCCCCTCCGGCCTCAGCCTCTGCCGAGCTCCGTCCCCCGCCCGGTCCGGACTTCGGGCCTCCTCTGCGGGCGGGATGGCCGCGGTCCTTCCAGGAACATTTCCGCTGAAATCCACGGGCCGCGGTTCCCCCGGGAGGCCCCGGCCCGCGCCAGAGGGTTCGGGTTTGGGAGACCCCGAGGCTGGCGGGGGGGGGGGGGGCTCCCTGGGGAGTCGTGCTGGGGGTCTGAGCCTGGATGAAGGAGAGGGGGGAGGGGACCGGGCCAGAATCCAGCAGAGGAAACTGGCCCCAGAGTCAGGGGAAGGGGCCTGGAGCCCACGGGCGTTCCCGGGGCTCACCCACAAGCCCCCGGGGCAACGACGCAGTTCCAAGTCAGAGGCGTCGGGCAATGCTCGCTCCTCCTCCCTCACACTGGGTGTTAATGAGCCCAAACCACCTCCGAGGGCGAATGCGTCCCGGCCCCAGGCCGACAGCCCCCCCCCCCAGAAGGGCAGCAGCCCCTTTCCTTCCCCATGGCCCCCCGGCCAGCCCCGCCCTCCCGCCCTCTGCTGGTGCCCGGCCCAGGGGGCTCTTCTCCAGGCCCGCTGATCCCCTCCCTGAGCTCGCCAAAGATGGAGAAGAGTGACATGAGGGATTTGGGTTCAGGGAATCGCTGATCCCGAGCTGGAGGAGACCTGGGGCACCCGCGGTCCCAGGAGGCTGGCACGTTCCCAAGGTTACACAGGAGGTCGTGGGCAGGATTCCCACTCAGATCTTGTGCTCCCCCCCCCCAACAAACTCTCACCTTCAGAGAGAGGGGAAGAAAGGGCAGGGAAGGGCTCCATCCTAAGGGGCAAATTTCTCCAGAAAAGTGGGAAGTCCCTTCCCGGCCCTTCTTCCCCGGCATTTTTCTCTCTTTCTCCTCTTGCCTCTCCTGCTTTCTCTTCCTCCTCCTTTCTATTCTCTCGTTCCTTCTCCCCTTCTCTATTTCTCTTCTGCCTCTCTCTGTGTCCCTGTCTCTGCCTGTGTGTGTGTGCTGGATATCTATCCGTCTCTGTCTGTTGGTCTCTATCTATCCCTGTCTGTTTCTGTCTCTGAGTCTGTCTCTTTGTCTGTCTCTCAGTCTCTGTGTCTCTGCCTCTGTGTCTCTGGTCTGTCTCTCCCCTCTCTCTCATCCTCTCATCTCCTGCCCTCGTTCCAGAATCCAGCCCATCCCTCTGCCCATCAATGACTTCGCACGGCCCTACTGTTAAAATAAAAAAAGAAACCTTCAGGCCGGCGGAGCTGCCGAGGAGCCTCCCTGGGCCTCTGTGCATGACCGGCTCTCGGGCCAAGGCAGGCCAGAGATTGGCTCATTAATCACCTCCTCCATCACTCAGGCTGCAGCTAAAAATAGGAGCGCCCAGAATACCTTGCTGATTTTATGAGGCTACAGACAGATAATGCCCCACCACGGTTCTGGGCTGCCTGCCCCAGCCCTGGGCTGCCTGACCACACCCCGTGGTCCTGGGCTGTGTGACCCTCCCCGGGGTGGTCCCAGGCTGCCTGACCCGCAATACCCAAGCCACTCTGAGGGGAACCAGGCATTTCCCAGGCAGGGATTCTCAGGATCACACACTCCCGGTGGGGAGGGGACCCACGGGCCATTCACACCCTTGCAGAAATCCCCTCCGGCCTCTCCGCAGAGATCCACAGAAGGGGAAACCCTGGGCAGCCCTCCCCCTGGCCAGGGCCCTCTGGCCCCCTCCCCACAGAGCTGCCGGTTCTGTGGCTCAAATCCCAGACTCCTCTGGGGCAGCACCTCAGGGCGTCTCCAGGAAAGCCTTTCAGGGCTCCTCGGGTAAAGAGATTTTCCTGGGAAGACATTTTGCTTCCAAATACAGGGAATATCAACAGATTTGCCCCAGATAAGTAGGAGCTCTCCGGAAGGCCGGCAGTGGCTCTTCGGGCTGCAGAGTGAGCCTGATCCCAAGAGGTAACAAAAGTCCCAGGTGGCCCCTCCCCCTGTGTGCCCCCTCCCCATCCCCACTGGTCTCTGTCTTCCCAGTGTAACTTATGTAGCGCTCCCCAACATGCGCAGGCTTTACATTAATGTCTCCTTCGATCCTCACAACGGCCACGCAGTTATCATCTACATTTTACACAGGAGGAAACCGAGGCTGGCGGGCCTAGGGCCTAGGACTGTGCAGCCAGTAGCTGTCTGAGGCAAGATTTGAACTCAGTTCCTCGGGTCCTTCCAATCCAACACCGTCCACCTTGCTCCTGGGACCCAGTGAGCTCATGCTTGCCTTGTTGCCTTGGTATCTGGCCCGCAGAAAAGCTCTGCTGATCGACCAATAGTGTCTCTGAGCTCAGGGTGCCCCGGAGGAGCAGTGGAGGGGGGAGATACTACAGCTGGGAGGGGAGTGGGGTTGGGGGGCCCAGGCGGAGGCCACAGGAAAAGCCATTAAGTTCTGCCTCCTCCTTCCCTCCTCCCCATCACCTCCCCTTCTCTCCTCACTGCATCCCTCCCACCTTCCCCTAGTGCTCCTCCTTCCCTCCTCTCCATCACTTCCCCTTCTCTCCTCCCTCCCTCCATCCCTCCCATCTCCCCCTAGTATTTTTCCATCCTCTCCTCTCCATCACCTCCCTATCTCTCCTCCCTCCCTGCATCCCTCCCACCTTCCCCCGGCATTCCCTCCCCCCCTTCCTCCTCTCCCTTCCCTTCTCCCCTCCCTCCTTCTGCAGCCTTTACTGAAAGGGAGCCAGGCTTTCTGGGGTCACCGGTGGCGGGGCTTTTGAGCTGCTGTCCAGAGAACCTCTGAAACGCTCTCCGGGCCGCGAAGGCTTCCCCGAGCTGGGGTCAATGTGAGTCACGTTATTTATGAGTGTGAGGGTGTCGAGGCAGGCTTAAGAAGGCTTCTGGGAAAATCAACAAGAGGATCAAGTCTTTTCATTACCGAATGAGCCCTCACCCGGGCCGGGAGAAGGCAGATCTTATCTAAGAACCAGGGGACAAAAATAGGAAACGAACGCCTTCTGCGATGGATCATGAACAGGCGGGGGGGAGAAGGCCATGTCAGGGACCTGGACACCGCCACCCTCATGTGACTAAACAGCCACAGGTAAATGCATTCAGCTTAAAGGCCTCAGCCACAGCGCCTAACAAAGGATCCCCTGTGGTTTCCAGTGCCCCTTCTCTTCCTCCCTCTCTGCCCCCTCCCCTCACCTTGGGCCACACAATAAGCCCCTCCACCCCGGTAACATTATTTCATCCTGTCCTTCTCTAAGAAAATTATTTGGGGAGAACCACAGGATGATACATTCAGAGCCAGAAGGCCCTGGAAGGCTCCTGACCAACCTCTTCAGGGTTACTCAGATCCTGGCTGAGGCAGGATTCGATTTCAGGGCTTCCTGCCCAGCTGCAGGGTCTGACACCATGAATCAGGGAAGTCCCAGGCCTGGTCCTGTCCCATGTTGACCCTTCCAGCCATGGGAATGGCAGCAAATCATAGAATTTGACAGTATCCAAAGGATGGGAGTTAAGGCTCTCCCGTGGGGCAATGGAGAGGCGCATAGTAGGTATACATAAGCTGCAACCCAGCCAAGGAACTCGAGAGGAGAAACAGCATAAATAACGTCACCAAAGCTACACACAAATGGAAAAAAAGCCAACAGACCAGACCAAGGGAAAAATGATGAATAGCTGCCTTTCCTCCCCCTTCCCTTCTTCCCCCACCTGCACCCCGCCTCATGTTCCAAGAGAACTTGGGAGAGGCCGCCAGTATTAGGGAGTGGACTCTTCCCATGCAGTAATGGGAAGACATGCCCCCAATCCAGAGGGGGATTAGGCAAAGATGGGGGAAGGCCGCGCCAATGACATCATGGATCGATGGACATACGTCGGAGCGTGGCTACAAAGATTTGGTACTGTTTGACCGAGGCAAATCCCAGACCGCCAATCCGTGGGAAAGGTCCAGGATACACATCCAGGAGCCAGCCAGGGGATGAAATCATGGGTCATCGGAATATCGATTGAGATGTCCAGTTATTCCGTAATGTAGTTAGGAGATCGGAATACCATAAATCATCAAATTAGAGAATTCTAAAGCAGAAAGGGACGTGAGGGGCCGTCTAACCCAAGCCCTTCACTTTACGGGGAGGAGAGACTGAGGCCCAGAAAGGGGAAGAGGTTTGCCTAGAGCCACACAGCTCGAACCAGGATCTAGAGCTCATGAAAGAATCCCAGGACTGCAGAGTTGGACGTGGGCCTATCTTCCAGCCTACAGCTCCTTCCTCCTCGGCCCTCTCTACAGTGGTTCTCCCTAAGAGAAAGCTATTCCCATAGATGGTGGAAGTGATAAACAAAATGGAGCACATGGGTGTGACAGAATCTTATTGAAGCTAATAGGCCTGGAATCAGGAAGACCTGGATTCAAATCAGATACATTCTAGCCAGGCAAGTCACTTAACCCAACTTGCCTAACTTTTTCCTTCTCTGAAAAATGGGACCGCGACATCCCCTATGGCCCAGGGCTGTAGTGAGGACCAAAGGAAATCAATTTGCAAAGAGCTTTGCCAACATTAAAACCCTATACAGACACCGGCTGTTATTATCACTGCTCTGTTATAAACAATATGACCAATTCAGAGATGCCTGGAGAAACCCACAAGAACTGAGACCAACTGAGCCAGGAGAACAACATACAGTAGCAAAAACCGAGAAAATGGGAAGGACAAAGACTAAACCAGAAACGGGAAGGACAAAGACTAAGCCCCATACAATAGCAAAAACAAAGGAAATGGGAAGGACAAAGACTTCCTAAAGTCCAGGGGCTGTTGGCTCATGGGGAGGCCTCTCAGTGGGGCTCTGGTCCATGTCCTTCCAGTGCCCTCGGGCAGTGTGAAGTGGGGGAAGCGCTGTCTTGGGTCTTTTCCTCCTCTCTCTGCTCTACCTCTAATAGTCACCTCAGCAGCCACATCATGATGCCCAGAGCCTCCCGAGCTTCAGGCCCGCAGCAGCAACTGCCCCTTTGCCACCCAAGACGGCCAAAGGTGATGCATCCACAGCTGGACTCAGCAGCTCCTGGCTTGCTTCTGTCAAACGTCCTAACATCCCTCCCCACATCCAGTCAGCGTCCAAGTCTTCCCAAGTTCACTCTGGTCACCCTGATCCCAGCAGTCTTCCACACCACTGCCAAGTGAATAATAAGATATGAGACTGACCAGCGAGCAGTGCCTGGCACACAGCAGGAGCTTAATAAATGCTTACTGAGTGTATCCCTCCATTGTCCCAGTGGTTCCATCTGTGGATCTCTACTGCCTCAGGACAAAGGATGAGTGATTCCATCTGGCATTTCATGCCCTCCCCAAGCCAGCTCCTACTTTCAGGAGTTTCTCTTCCAACTAAGTTAGACTACAAGCAATTCTGGGAATACCCTTTGATGTCCCAGTTCTGTATAGGGTGTGTGTGTGTGTGTAGAGGAGAATAAACACACCTACTATGTGCCAGGCACTGTACTGTGTGTCAGGGAAGAGGAGGATAAACATACCTAACTATGTACCAAGCACTATGCTTTGTGTGTCAGAGAAAGAAAGGAAAAACACACCTACTATGTTCCAGGCACTCTGCTGTGTATGTTAGGGGAGTTTAAACACACCTATTGTGTGCCAGATACTGTGCTGTGTGTGTTAGGGGAGGGGAGAATAAACACACCTACTAGGTTCCGGGCACTGTGTTGTGATTTTGTTGTTTAAAAAACAACAAATATTATCTCATTTGACTCTCATAAGAGTCCTGACAGGTAAGTGCTATAACTTAATAGCTAAAGAAAGTTCAGCAAACAGTAGTTAAGTGACTCACCCAGAGTCTCATCGTTAGTAAGTATCCGGGGTCAGGTTTGGATTCAGGTCTCCCTGACTGCAGGCCCTGTGTGCTACCTGCTGAGCCACCGCCCCCTCTGTGCCAGTGACACCTTTTCAGAATCCTTCTGTTGCTTTAAGGCTTAGCACAGGGCTCTCAAGCCTCTTCCCAAAGTTTTTCCCATGGCCCCAGGGATCATGGGTCTCTCCGCCCCCCCCCCCCAAGTGACTCAATCCTGATTTTTCTGTTTGCACATGCTGCAGGCCCCCTGACCCGGAAATACCACAGCTAGGTCTGTATCCCAGGGATCAAAGATAAGGGGAAAGGAGACATTTGAACTGAAACATTTGGAGCTGCTCTTTGCACGGTGACAAGGAGCTGAACATTGAGGGGATGCCCATCAATTGGGGAATGGCTGAATAAGTGGTGCTGTACAAATGTAATAGGTATCCCTGTGCTGTGGGAAACGATAAAGCGGGGGGTACATTCTAAGCCCCTTAAAGGCGGGCAATTTTGTTTGGGCCTGTACTTCCCCTGACCCTCCTGCAGTGTCTGGCACATAGTAGGTGTTTCATAAAGGTCTGGTGAGTGCATTGCCTAGCTGAAGCACTAGGGGAAAGTAATCTGTCTGAGGAGATGGACTTCCTTTCATTACAATATTTATTTTTTGGGCCGCCCTTTTTGTAGTGGCAAGAAACTGGAAACCGAGTAGATGCCCATCATTTGGAGAATGGCTGAATAAATCATGGGATAATGAATGTTATGGAATATTATTGTTCTGTAAGAAATGACCAGCAGGATGATTTCAGAAAGGCCTGGAGAGACTGACAGGAACCGATGCTGAGGGAAATGAGCAGGACCAGGAGATCATTGTACCCGGCAACAACAAGACTATAAGATGATCAATCCTGATGGACGTGGCTCTCTTCAACAATGAGATGATTCAAACCAGTTACTTTGCAGAGTTATGCTGCCCTGTCCCTGAGCCCTCGGATTGTTCTCCAATTTCCAGGCTTCAAGCCGAGAGGTTGTAGACCTGAGAGAAAGGAAACCCAAAGATGCCAGGCCTTTCAGCTGCCCTCGTGGCTTGGAGGACTCACTAACTTGGCAGTCAGCTTCAAGTGAAAATCCCAGGGGGCTCAAACTTAAAAGGCGAAGGCCAGCCAGCCAGAGACATATGGTCCTCGAACCCAAACATCCCTATCTACGATCTGCAAGCCATAAAATTGCTTTATAATTATTTGACTTTCAAGCAAAGCAAGACTAATTTACTCATTTAAGGATAGAACACATCTGGGTCCCGCTGTGGCTCACATGCTGATCTCTGTCAGGACTCAAAAGCTTTCCTCTCTATTTCATTTTAAGAATTAGAGCAAGAAAGACAATGGAACCAAGAAGAACTGAGTTCAAATCCTTCCTGCCTCAACACATATGGGTTATACAACGCTAGGCCAAGCACTTCTCTCTAGACTTTAGTTACTTTTTGTGTAACGTAAGAAGGCTCTAAAGGTACTAAGTTCTATTTTGGAAGGGAACAATGGACACAGAAACAAGTTTGGTCCCAGTTGGTGCCTGGTAGTGCTCCTACGAAGGCCCCTGCCTTCTCTATCCCATGCTTGCCACACCCGGGTAGGACGGGCAGCTCGGCCACATCCCAAATTTGAGCCGGGCTCCTTTCTGCACAGACCCACCGTGTGTGGGGGAGACCCCCGGGCTTAGTAATTACTTTTGTGAAAGTTTCTCCCACGAAAGGCAAGACTCATTTTAAACTGTGAATTTTATAAGCCGAATAAATCATCATTTCACTTGCTGTGAATCCAAGTAATTAAGTACTTAGATCTAATTATCATCCTCGATACTTCTCTGCTGCCGAAATCTGTCTTTAATAATTCAGAGTTTGATTACCCAAACCAGACATTAGGAAGCCACCACACACCATTAAGATTTGGGTTTACAAAAGAAATTAGCCATGTAAGCCCCTTCCAATTACCTGTCTTAAAAGACAATGGACACCAAAAGGAGAGAAACAAATAATAAGAGGAAACTACAGGGAGAAAACTCGATTAGAGATACAGGACTGCAGCTTTATACCCATATCATCTTATAACAGTCAATTTATTCATAAGATTAAAAAGTGGAAGGATTTCCCAGATCACCTTGTCTAATTCTTGCATTTAGAGGTAATCTTAAATAAAGAAAGGTTTAAAATTGTACAGATAGGGAAACTGAGGCTCCAAGAAATTAAAATTCATAGATAGTAATAAGTGATAGAACTGGGAATAAATCCAGATTCTCTGCCCCTGGATCCATTATTCTTTTCAAACGAACCCTAACTGCCATCATCCCATATTGCCTCCTTGACACAATTCAATATTGAGCAATGATTAAGCCAGGAAAATATATCATGCTAAGCACAGGGGTTGCAGATATATATATGTGTGTGTGTGTGTGTGTGAAGAGGAGGATATATATATATATATATATATATATATATATATATAATTTTTTTTTCCCCTACCTTCAAGCAGCTTGCATTCTTCTGTGGAATAAAAAATGTGATCTGAGTGAAGAATATAAACTCTCTGGGCCTCAGTTTCCTCATTTGTAAAAATGAGAGGACTGGACTGTTCATCTAGCAGTAAATCCTATAATCCTATAGGTTCCTCAGCTCTAAACTCTTTTGCCTGGCATTCAAGGTTCTCTCTGATTCCACTGACCCAACTTTCCACCCTTATCTCCCACTAGTCTCCAAGCAACTAGCCTTCCATTTGGGTTCAAGATCTCAACCTCCCTAGGGCAAGACCATGAGACTGGAGCCGAGCAGTACTCTGTCTTCCTTCAAGGCTGTGCTACCAGAAGCCTTCTTCTGGGATCACTCAATAGATCTTGCCTGGATCTTGTTTGTCCATAGTGGTTCACATGTCGTCTTTCCCATTAGAGTGGAAGCTTCCTGAGAGCAGGGGCTGCCTTTTACCTTTCTTTGGGTCCTCCGGGCTCCGCAAGGCACCTGACACATAGTAGGTACTTGTCGACTTGACTTGATGTTGGAAAAACGCCCGGAAGTTCAAATGGGTTGAGGCTCAATGTAGGCCATGTGTGTCATGGCGGCCGGGAGAGATTACAGGAGCTCCGGCAAGATATATATAAGCACATAAATATGCATATTATGCAGACACATAATTGCTCAGAGTTCTGGCTAATTAATACTCAATTTATTCATTAGACTAGCTGGTCATCAATAAATTGATGGGCAGTGGTTTCTCTCAGGAACCGTAAACCCCAACCAAGGGAGACCCTGAAATGCTTGAAGTACTTTCTGAAAGGGAATGCTCCTGACAAGGGAAAATCAATCCTGATTGGTGGACATTAAATGAGGAAAAAACCTAAGTGTCTTCAGCTCCTCCTGCTGAGAGCTGGCAAACTGCAAGGGGGACTCCCTCGCCCTCCAGCCCTCTGGCTGGCTGGTTCCTCCTTCAGGAGCTGGGTCATGCTGAACTGTAGAGGAGGGGACCAAGGTCGGGGGCTGCTTCCCTCAGGGAAAGGACTTGCCCAGATCGGATTCTGTTTATAATCTAAACAGAAATTCGGTCTTCTAGTTGGGCGGGGTCCCACCAAAATGGGTAAGCACGTTCCTCAAGCATTAGCCAGCCCTGCCCTCCAGAGACTGACAGACTTTCAAAGAAGTTGGGCCTTTACAGAAATGGAAGAGAAAAAGGTAGATCAAAATGAAGACTAGAACAGCATAATAGTAATTCTCTTAGGAGGGAAGGAAAGGAAGCACTTATTAACCACCTACTATATGCCAAGCAGTGTGCAAAGTGCTTTATAAATGTCTCATTTGATCTTCCCAACAACCTCGTGAGGGAGGTGCTATTCCTATCCCATTTTATAGTTGAGCTAACAGGTAAAATGACAACTCCAAAGTATCCAAGGTGGTTTTCAAGTCAGTTCTTTTTGACTCTAGGCCAGCACCCTATTCACTCTGCTCTCTCCACTTCTCTAAACAGAAGGTTATAATGTCCGGGCTGGCTCCCGGAGGGCCTCAGGATTGGTCAGAGTCAGGATCAGTCAAAGTCCTTGGTCTTTAGGAGAAGTGAAGGAGGCAGGCGAGCCGCCACGTGGCTCATCAAACATGGATCCTGGACTCTGGAGTCCGGAGCCTCAAGTCTTCTCAGCGTGCTGCGGCAGAGAGACCCTGATCTCTCTCCCTCCGCCCTCCAATCCTTGCCTCCGATTACCTCACCACAACACATTCAGCAGGCGCCAAACATGAGGCGTACACCTCACGATTCAAGTGCACCTTTTCAGAGCTCCAGCCCTCTACCGAAGGTCACTTCAGAGTAAAGCGTTTGGGGAAGGCTTCCTGGGCCGGTGGGATTGTAGATGGCACCAAAAGGAAGCCAGAGGGGTCAGTGGGTGGGGCAGAGGAGGGAGAGCATCCTGGGCACGGGACAGTCAGAGGAAATGCTTGGAGCTAAAAGACCAACCTGGAGGTCAGTGCCATTGGATGGAAGAGTATATGGTGGGGAGGGAGGTGTGAAAAGGCTGGGAAGGAAGGAGGGGGCTGCCAAACAGAGCTCTCTGCCTTTGCTCCTGGAGGCAATAGGGAGCTATTTGAGTTTATTGAGTGGGGGGATGTCGGGATCAGACCTGAGCTGCCAGAAAATTCCTTTGGTGGCTGAATGAGAAATGGGCTGGAGGAAAATGAAGTTTTCTTGAGGCGGGCAGACCCCGCAGTCGCTCTTACAATAGTCTAGATGTGAGATGATAAGGTCGGCACCAGACTGCCAATGACAGAAGGGAGAGGAGGCGTGTCTGAGAGATGCCGGCAAGGTGAGAGATACAAAGGCCTTGGCAACAGCAGGCCGAGAGGCAGGGAGGCGTCCAGAATGAGCGGGGGGCCGGGGGACTGGGCGGGCGGTGGCGCCCGTGCCAGGAGCAAGAAGGAAGGGCCTGCGCCAAAAACACCGGGTTTGGTTTTGGACACATTGAGCTTAAGATACCTACTGGCCGCCCAGTCTGAGATTCCTAATAGGCAGATGGGGAAGTGAGACTGTAGCCCAGGAGAGAGGTACAGGATGAATAAACAGGGTTGAGAATCGTTGAGATTGATAACCACATCCATGGGAAGCCATGAGCTGCCAAGAGCGAGAAGCAGCAGAGGGTCCAGGACAAAGCCCTGGGGGGTGTGGATGGAAATCCCACAGAGGACAGTGGCAAAGCAAGTGGAGGGCCGGAGAAGAGGAGAAACAGAACCAAAAGAGTGGCCCGGTAACCTGGAGGGGACAGCGCTCAGAGGAGGGGGATCGTGGGTGCCAGGGCTTTGGAGAGGTCCAGAAGCACGGGAGCCGAGGAGAGGCCGTTAGATGTGGCGATTAAGAGATCAGGGCTAGCTTTGGACAGAGCCGTTCAGTTGAGTGATGGGGTCAGAAGCCAGACTGCGCGGAGCTAAGGAGGGAGTGGGAGGAAAGGAAATGGAGCTATCGATTGTGGGCAGCCCGCTCCGAGGCTTAGCTGTGAAAGGAGAAGAGACGGAGGGCGGCGGCCCCCAGAGACAGGCAGACCAAGGGAGGGAAGATGGCAAAGGCAGGGGGCATGTTTATAGGCGGGGGGAGAGCCGGGACACGGGGGAGACCGAGGATGAAGGAGGGTGGGGATGAGCTGGGGCAGACTCGAGGGGCCAGTTTGGGCACAGAGAAGGGCCCCCTCCTCATGTGGGATGATGGAGGAGGGTGTGGAGCAAGATGCCTGACGGATGTAAGAAGGGGAGAAGGGGCTCCTGGGGAAGAGCCTCCCAAGGACAAATCCAGGTCTTCACTGGGAGGGCGGGGCAAGGGTGGCTCCTGTGGAGAGTGGGAAAGCAGATCCCTCAGGAAAGTGGGAAAGGATGTCGGTGTGGGGAGGGATGAGGGGGGAGCAGCTGAGATTAGGTAACATAAATCTGAAGTGGGCGGGGCTTTGGCTTCCTGATTTCCTCCAGCCCCATTGAGCAAAGCGTGTGAATAGGAACAAAAAGCAGCAGAGGATGGGAGCAATCTGAGAGGGGCTCGGCAGGACCAAGGGCGTAGAGCCAGAGCTGGACTGGCCTGCCCAGGGGCCGAGACGGGGAAGGGAAGACAGACTTAGCCAGATCAGAGGTGACGGCCTGGGGGCAACCCGGGGAGAGAGGTCACCAGGACCAGAGGGAGAGGGGGCATTACAGCAGGTCCCTTAGGAGCAGAAGGCCTGGGGGTGATGGCCCTGCCTCACAGCCCCGCCTGGCTCAGGTCCTACAAGGGCTTCTGGGAGCTCGATGGGAGGGAGGGGCTGCAGAGCTTTCAGACAAAAGAAATGACCATCCCAAAGGGCTCAGACACGAGGCCTAATGGACGGGAGATTTCTTTCTGAGCTGAGAGGAAGATTCCGACACTCCGCGGCACCATTGCAGGCCCCTGACAAGCTGTCACCGGGAAAGGGATTAGACACAGTCAGCTGGGCCCCAGAGGACAGCACAGGAGCGCTGAGAAGATTAGGCTTCTTGTAAAGAAAAACGTCCTTTCTGGTGATCGGGAATATATCGGGACAGCTTTGGGCATGGAGGGGACGGCCAGCTACATATAGGGATGGGGAAGAAGCAGCTCCGGCCAGCCCTTCTGGGCTTCTCCCCGTGCTTTGTTCCAGCCAACTTTCCGTTCTTCCCCAAGCACTCCATCACTCCCCCATCACCTCCCCACTTGTGCAAAGACCCCCATTCCTGGAATGGCCTGCCTTCTCTCAGTGCCTCCAGTGCCCTTCAGCTCCTTTCCATGGCCTGCCCAGAGCCCCCTCCATCACCAGTTCCATTAAGAGAGCTCAAAGAGGAGATGCTGCTCTTATTGACCATCCAGTTCTGGTGCCATATTCTAGGAAGGACATGAAGAGATGGAGAATATCTGGAAAGGGAAGGCAGCGGGGCTGATGAAGGTCTAGGGGCCAGGACATAGGAGAAATGGCTGAAGCAGGGGATGTTTAGCTTGGAGGAGAGAAGGTTGGGGGGGCCGGGCTCGCCGTCTGAAAGGGAGGTGAGAGCCGGCCGCAAAGCCTCCAGGGAACTGCAAATCTAGGTTAGAGACTGACTTCTTCAGGACCCGAGGGCCCACTCTTCAAGACCACCATCATCGATCACCAAGAACTGAAAATGAATATCTCAGAGATAGAGACAGGGACAGGGACAGGGATAGGGGTGGGTGGGAGCAGGAGGCAATGTGGAGGCCACTGGGGACTCTAGAGAGGAGAGGACAGGACATTCTCAGGGACATTCCCTCTAGAAAGAGGGAGGAGCTGGCCAGGGGGCTAAGGCAGGGGGGCAAGTCAAGACCACAAGAAGTAAGGAAGCCTTCACCTGGCTCATGGAGTGGCTTCCCTATGCTGAACCCACAGGAGGGTGTAGCCAAGAGCCCAGGGACACAGGGATGGAAAACCTATGTGTGGGTCATTGGAGGAAAGGTCCCAGTGGCTGAAGGCGCAGGTCACCCTGAGCACACAGAAAAGGCCTTAGCCTTGCTCTTCTGGGCCCCAGGCGGCAGCACCGGGATAATAAATACCAGAGAGGCAGACTGAGGCTCAGCAGTATCAAACAACCTGAGCTGTCCCGAAGTGGATAAACTGAGCCCCTGAAAGAGAAGGGAAGCTGGGAGCTCTTGAGACAGGGGCTAGACACCACGGACTTTATAGAGGGCACTGGGATCGAGTGGATTCAAGGGCCTGTACCTCCCGTCAATGAAACTCCAGATCTAATCCACCAACGTACCAGAGGCCCCCTCCAGAGATAGCAGGCCTGTGGCTTAACTCTAGGTACCCTTTAATAAGATGTAGTTTCCTTTGTTATCTCTTTTAATTAGATCTATTTTTACTTTTGCTTTATCTGAGATCAGAATTACGACCCCTTCTTTTTTTTTTGTTTTGTTTTGACTGAAGCATAATAAATTCTGCTCCAGCCTTTTACCTTTATTCTGTATGTATCTCTCTATTTCAAATGTGTTTCTTGTAAACAACATATTGTAAGATTCTGATTTTTAATCCACTATTATTATTATTATTATTATTATTCTCTTCCATTTTATGGGAGAGTTCATTCCATTCACATTCACAGGTATAATTACCAACTCTATATTTCCCTCCATCCTATTTTCTCCCTTGTATATACTTTTATTCCCTCTTTCCACCCTGTCCCTCCTTAGTAGTGTTTTATTTCTAACCTCCCTTGCCCTCTACCTGCCTTTCCTTCTATCATCCCTCCTCCGTTCTCTAGGAGAAACTTTTCTCTTTTCTCCTAGAGTTTCTGCGCCTTTTTTATGTCCAGTCCACCCCACCCCCCCTTTTCTTTCCCTTTCCTCTCCTATTTCCTGATTGGGTAAGATAAATTATGTTATTCCCTCTTTGAGCGAATGAAGTAGGGTCAATACTAAATATATATGCACCAAGTGGTAAAGCATCCAAACTCTTAGAGAAGTTAAGGAGGAAATAGCAAAACTATGTTAGTGGGGAGCTTCAAATTGCCCCTCTCAGAATTAGATAAATCTAACCACAACATAAAGAAAAAAAACTAGGGCAGTTAATAGAATCCAAGAAAACTTAGATGTGATAGAGTTCTGGAGAAAATTGAACAGAGACAGAAAACATCATTTTCTCAGCAGTACATGCCTACACAAAAACTGACCATGCATTAGGGCATCAAAATCTCACAATTATTTACAGAAAGTCAGAAATAGTAAATGCTTCCTTTTCAGACCATAATGCAATAAAAATTATATTCAATAAAGGACCAGGGAAAGATGGACTAAAAACCAATTAAAAATTAAATAATCTAATTCTAAAGAATGAGTGGGCTAAACAACAAATCACATTAAAGAGTATCATGCCCTTGAGCAGCCCTGACTGGGGACTAGTCCTGGGCCTAAAACAAGGTGCTCTGGTAGGAATAAAGGTTTTGAACAGAGGGTGATATGAAAACAATTAACCAGTCCTCTTCTATTCAGGTCTGGCCCCTCAAATATTACCAAAAAGATCTCAAATCTCACCATCTTTTCTACAAGAACAGTAAAGTCATAGAGCTGGACAGAATAACATTCACATATGAACCTGTACAAAATGCATGCGTGATAAATAAACACTAGATCATCCCACAGAGGGGCAAGGAGGGAAGAAATTAAGAAGGGCCTCCCGGAGGAGGTGGTCTTTATGCCGATCCTTGATGGAAAAGGCCTAAGAGTGATGGGAGGGAGAGCAAAGGCTTGACTTTGGTCACATCCATCATGGGTATCAGGACAGAGATTGGAACCTCATTTTCCTTTTGTCATGTCCGGCCCCCTTTTCACCATTCCAAGAGGCTTGTCTCTGATGTCTGCCCGAAGCCATAGCTTGGAATCTCTTCTGTTCTGTTTAAACATCTGAGGCCCTTCCATCAACACTTAGTATCCCGGGCACTCCCACCAGAGAGAAGTCCCATAAATCTGTTGCAAGGACAGAAGAGACAGCCACTCCGATGGAATCGGCTCCACCCATCCAAGTTCCATGCCAGGGCCTCTCTGAAGACTGCCAAGAGCTGTAACGCTCCTGGGCCCAGGCCTAAGGAGAGGGTCCAAAGCATCCCTAGGGCTTGGCATTTTTCCAAATTGGAGGTAGTAATCCATCAAGGATTAACTCATTATATACAGTCACTGATATAGAGCTACAACTCAAGTCCTTGGACTTAACCCCCCCCCCCTTTCCCTTTCTTTTTTTTAGCCCAAGTTATGGGCTAGAGTTATGGGCACAAGTTATAGATTCGGAATTCTTAAGGAGCCTCAGCCGCAGCTACCGAAGACCTCGAACAGAAAGGTCTGGCCACCAGAGTCCTTGGCCCTGTCAAACAACTCAACAACAGAGACAGACATCCCCGGATCACCAGCTGGCTCTACCCTAAAGACCACGAGAGCGTTCCTTCTGACTTGCATCTGAAACCTTCCCGATGGGCTGTCTCCCCTAGCAGGATGTGAGTTGCTTTGCACATAGATTAAGGTTTTATTCATTTATAGAATATTAAAGCAGAGAGAGGCAGGGGGAGGGGGGACAGAACACTAGTAGAAACAGTGTGGCTCAGTGGCTAGAACACCAGTCTCAGGGCAAGGGGCCAAATCACTCAACCACCCTTTCCCCATTTCTTTGGAAAGAGAAACATGTCCTGCAGCTCCCTCATAGGACTGTTAGGAAGCTCAAATGAGATAAAGGATGGAGAAAACCATATAAATACTCATTATTTTGATGCAGTCTGACTTGATTTTATAAAGGAGAAAACTCAAGAGGGGAAAAATGACTTTTACAAAAACAATCAGAGGCTGACTATGTCTCATTTTTGTATCTCCTGTATCTGTACCTAGTAGGCACTTATAAATAAATTGATTTAACAAATTAGTTAATTAGCAAATGAGTGAGTGGTTGATGGACTAATTGATTTGTTTTTCCCTAGACCAAGATCTTATCTTTGGCTATCGAAATACAACCTAACTTTATTTAAAGTTCCTTGCTGTTAGGATCGAGAAGGAGAAAGAAAAGCAGACAGCTGTGTGGGGAGGAAAACTCATCCCCTGAGCTTAGAGAAAAGTCATCAAGTTATTCTCTTGACTGTTGTCTGGCATGGTGCCGTGAGATCTGGCCCCCGGGTGTTTGGGATCAGGGTGTGAACAGTTGTCAAGCAAGTGAGACAGAATGGGGAGCTTAGAGAGAGAGACAGAGGAAAAAGATCTCCAAAGAAAATGGCAACCAAAATATCAGAGAGGAGCACGGGGGGATGATTAGAGAGCTGGCCTTAAAATCGGGGATATCTAGGTCCAAGGTCTGCTTCTGACACATGCTGACTTGTGGGACTCTGGACAAGCCATTTAAACTTTCTCTACTGAAGGGAAATCTCTCAAGATTCTAAGTTTGCAAAGAAAGCATCGACCTGTATTATTACGGAAGTTCCCCCTGCCGATGAGATCATGGAATCATCCCCACCCCAGCCAAAACATACAGGAAACTGACAAAAATATCTAAGATCAAGAACAAGAGATAAATAATCAAAGGATACGGACAAATCATTTTCAAAAGAATGTCAGGCTATCAATTTCCACTTAAAAACATGCTCCACCTCATTGGCAGGAAGAGAAATGGAAATTAAACCAACCGAGGTTTCACTATTGAAAAACGTGACAAAAGCGTTTTAGAGGGTCCATGGAAACAGGCACGCTGATGCATTGTTGATGGAGCTGAGAAGACGCCTGATCATTCTGAACATCATTATGCAATGATAAAACACAAAACAAAATCGTTCCTAGCCTCTGACCCAGTGATTTTAGCACTGGGCGTCCAGCCAAAGGAAATTATAGAACACAAAGGTCCTACATACCAAAGATTCGTGACCTTTAAAAAGGTTTTGTTTTTTTTTAAACTTTTTGCTTTTTTTTTTAACTGAGCTCAGTAAAATGTCTAGAACATAGTAAGCCCTGATAAATGTTCACTGGTCCATTAATATCAGCACTCAGAAAGAAGATGTCATCAACTGACAAATGGTTTAAAAAACCTAGAATATGAATAAAACAGAATATTATGATGTAATAAGCTGGATAGTTTAAGGTTTATAAAGTGCTTTACGGAGATTATTTTATTGGAGTCTCACCACTCTGTGTAGATACCATTATCATCAACCTCATTTTACAGGACAGCTAGGGACGCCATAGTGCACAGAGCTTCCAGCCTGGAATTAGGAAGCCTCATCTTCCTGAGTTCAAATCCAGCCTCAGACACTTACTAATCGTGTGGCCTGGATAAGTCACTTAACCCTTTCTTGCCTCAGTTTCCTCATCTGTAAAATGAACTACTGAAGGAAATGGCCAGCCCCTCCAGTATCTCTCCCAAATGGGGTCATGACTGAAACAACAGAACAACATTTTACAAATGAGAAAACTTTGTGTAAAGAGATGACTTGCCCAGGATCCCACATCTAGGAAATACCACCCAGCTGCCTAAGAAATGATGGAGTAATTCAGAGAAACCCGAGGAAAATGGTACAAGCTGATGGCAAAGAAAAGAGTCAAAAGGAGGAAAGCAAGGATCATTCTGGCAGGCCCCCTAGCAAGAAGAAGTCAGCATGGACCAAGAGAATAAATAATATGGATGGTGGCTACGGCAACATAACTGGTGAGCTCGCTAAAATCAAGGTCCCCAAGGGCAGAGAGCAAAGGGCGTAGTGAGCCAAGAGGACGGGAGCTTATATACGTTGTCACATGAAGTCACTCTCTTAGATGCTTTTTACTCAAGTGTTTTTCTTGGTCCCAATGAGGATTCAGTGGAAGGACAACTGAACATCTCGAAAAGGAAGCCAGCCCAGCTACAACCTCAACAGGAAATGTCCAATTAACCTCAACACCTTTTTAGACCAAGAACATGGGAATGTTACAGATGTTCCCTTACAGATCCTTACAGGTCCAGATGTAGGTCTTTGCAGAGTGTTTAGAACAGTCTTCCACACTATATTTATGACAAAATGCCAGTGTGGGCTAGATGGTAATAAAGCTTCCTTGAATTCCAAAAGATCTGGCTTGGCAATCAAACACGATGCAGTCCGATGGGGCATAAATGTAAAGTTTTAGACTCCGGATCAAAAAATCAATTGGAGTAATCAATTGCTAGGCAGTGATTGATCTGAAAGAGATTTTATTGAAGCCCATGGACAGCATGAATCACTAACTGGAAAGGCTGATATGAAGAGAGAAGGACAGGGGAGGCCTTGATGCTACGCTTTCCACCTGTAGAAGGGCTGAAACTCTGAAAAGGTGTACTTAAATCAGACAGCAGAGCACTTAAGGCTAATTACCTATTCTATGTGAGATAATGGCTCTATATACATACATTTAGATGAGATGATGATGTGATGGCTCCTCACCATTGGTGCTTGCTGAATGTGTGGTGGTGAGGTAATCACAGGCAAGGATTGGGGGGGGGGGCGGGAGTGAGAGGCACTTGGCGGCAGGAGGAGGAGGAGAAAGGCTGGAGATTCCGGACTCCAGAGTCCAGGATTCATCTTTGGCAAGCCACGTGGCCCCCTAACGACCAAGGACTTTGATCCTGACTCTGACTGATCCTGAGGCCCTCCAGGGAGCCAGCCCGGACATTGTATCCGCCCTCCTCAGAACACCGTGTAAAATTCCAGTCCTGGATGCCACATTTTAGAAAGGTTTTCACTAAGCCAGTGAATACAGAACTGAATTCATATCATCCTAAAGGAATCAATGAAAGGAAGGGGCATGATTAACTTGGGGAGCGCTCCCTTCAGTAATATGAAAGGCTGCCACACGGGAGAGAGATCGAACCGCTCTTTGTGGCCCGCGTGGCCAGCGGCAGCTGAGAAGAAGCAGGTTTTGACTTCTAAAGAAGGAGGGACTTCCAAGGGCTCCTCATAAGTGGAATGGAGCTCCTGACAAGGAAATCGATTCTCCTTCTCTGGTGGCCTTCAGTTAAAAAATGATCACTTTGGGTGTATGTTGGAGACAGAATTAATTGAGGAGAGGCTGGACTTCTAAGGTCCCTCCCAACTCTGGCGCCCGGGACTGAGCCCAGCGTTGGCCAGTAGCCGAGAACACCATCTAACCTGGCTACCCATTGGTTTCTGTCACCCTATAGAATCCGACTTGATTGGCAGCTGGGGCTGAGAAGGGGCCTTTAGACAGCCGTGTCTGGGACAGCACCCTCTTCTCCCAGGAGGCTTTCTCCATGACCCGTCCCGCAGGGCTGGGAAGCCCCCAGAGTCCGGAGGTCACCATCGGCAGCTCCGTCCAGACCCCGGGGCCACCGGCTGAGTTTTCTGCCTCCGAGTCAGCTGTTTAGGAGCCCCTGAGATGCACCGGTGACTGGGCCATCCCTGCGCCATCCATCATGCTGGATATAAGACGCAGCCAGTGCCCGTTCATGCGATAAACAGCCTCCACTACATCTGTTCCCCTTGACCTTCCACAGAGTTGGCCGTTGGGTTGACGGGCGGTCACAGAATTGTGCAGATCATTCTTTCTCTCAGCATTGGGCAGGACGAGCTCCAGCTGCTGCCCCCCTCCCTCCCCAGAGCCCACGGGGAGTTTGTCATGAGTGCCGGGAGATGGGGCGCAGCTCACCTGGCAGGGAGGGGGTGGCAGCAGCTCCCCAGGGCTGTCCGGGAGCTCCCAGAGGGGTGAGTGGGACCAGCCCCGGCACAGAGAACCCACAGGGGTAGGAGAACAAGCTTCACGGGGAGGTTCCTTGGAGGGCCAAGGCCATGTGAGGGGGAGGACGTTCGGTGCCTTTGGAGCTGACAACGGCCACCGAGGACCCAGTTTGCTCCAGCAGGATTTGATCAGCTGAGCAGACTTCCCCTCCCCAAGGGGCAAGGGAGGGGGGTCAGGGGGCACCAGGATCACAAGAAACAGGGAGTGCCCTGGAGGTAGCTGCCCATGTGGCCGTGGTCAGGTGACTGGTAAGTGGCAAAGCTGAAATTTGTTCCCAGGTCCTGACTCAGTGGGTAGGGCACCAGGCCCGGAGTCAGGGAGACCCGAGTTCGAATTCAGCCTCAGACACTTGTTAATTTTGCAAGCCTGGGCAAGATTCTTTCTCTCTGCTTTAACTGCAAATGGGGAAAATAACATCTCCTCCCAAGGCTGGGGCGCAAAGGAGATGATACCTGTAAGGTGCTTAGCACAAAGTCTGGCACTTAATGAATGCTTCTTTCCCTCCCTTCCTCCTCTCACACTCTGTCTCTCTTCTCTTCCACCTTTCTCTCCTCCCTCCTTTCTCCCTCCTTTCCTTCCCTCCTCTCTTCCATCTTTACTTCCTCACTATTTTCCTTCCCTCTTCCTTCCCACTGTTCTTTTCTCCTCCATTCCTCGTATATTCTTTCCTTCTTCTCGTATTCCTTCCTTTTTTCCTCCCTTACTCTCTGTTTTCCTTTTCTTTTCCCTCCATTTTTCTTTCTTCTCTCCTTCCTCTTTCTCCCCTTCTCCCTTTCACTTTTCTTTCTTCCCTCCTCCCTTCCACATTTCTTTCTTTTCTCGTCCCTCCCTTTTTCCTTCCTTCCTCCTCACATTCCTCCATTTTCCTCCCTTCCTCTTTTTGCCTTTTCTCTTCCCTCTCACTTTTCTTTCTTCCCTCCTCCCTCCCTTCTCTCCTTCCTTCCCTCTCTACTCTGCCTCTTGATTCTGCCATTGTATACAAGACACTGTGGCTCTAACAGGGAGTGAGCAGCTTCCCCATCCATCTGTGTGACAGGATTACATCGGAGCTTGTCTCCGTCCCATCGATCACTCCAGAATCGCGGGTTTTATTTGACCACCTAGGATTGTCTCTCCCCCCCCAAGCAGGGGCTTTGCCCAGGCCCGGGCCTGCCCAGAGGGCCCCGGCACGGCAGCACCGACACCCCTAGCTGGGCTCTCCCGCCCTGCCTTCCACACTGACTCTCCCGACTTCTCCGAACGGACGGACGGGTATCCTCGAGGGGGCTTTCAGGGTCCACTCAGCAGCCAGGCAGCAGATTACTTTCTACACCCCTTTGAGGAGCCCATCATTTCCCATTTGGCTTCCCAAGGGAATGAGCTGATTAATGTTTCCTAAAGTCGACAGCTACAAATTGGGCCCATTTTCTCACCACAGGGAACTCTGATGGCTGTGCCTCTGGGAGGGGCCCTGCCTTCCCCCTCAGAGCCAGATCTGGGCCCACCAAAAGACAAAGTGAAAGAGCCTCCCAACCCATTGATGTTTCAGGATGTAATCATCCTGACACCTTTGGGGGACTGAATCCCCACAGAAATAAATTCAAGGACCGCTCCCCATCACCATGAGCACAGCACACATTTATGAAGCGCCCACTGTATGCAGAGTACCAACTTAGGCACTAGAAAAGACAATGACTCCAAACTCCCTGTAGCATCTGACTCCCCGACCCAACACCACAAACACATAGTAAACATTGTTCAATACAACAAACACTGACTGCACCTGATGCTACAAAAATCTACAGAGAGCAGTTTTCCACCTGCGAAAAGCTGAGCACTGGACAGAGTAAAGTGAGACAAAAACGAGACCGACACGCTGATCTCGCCTCGCCCTGGGCTCTGGTTTTCTGACCAATTCACCTGTGAGTTAAACCAGGGATAATCTGGGGAGTTTCTCCTCCAAAATCGCCTGGGAAAGAAGAACGCCGGGTCCGGAGTGAAGAAGAAAAGACTCTTTGTAGCCCAGGAGTCTCTCCCCGCCTTTGCCTGGTTGATGCAGTGGCTAAGGAGGCCTGCTTGCCAGGAGCAGGAAGAGGCTTCCAGTCATCACCTTCTGGCCGACTGGAGCTGGCGGCTCCAGCTGTGAACCCAGAAGCTTGGGCACGCGGTCCCGCTCTCGGGCACAGGTCCTGCCCTTGGGCACACGGTCCCATCCTCAGGCTCATGGTCCCATCCTTGGGCATGTGGTCCAGTGCAAGGTCAGGAGCGTCCCGCCGACATCAGCGGGGCACTCTAAGCACCTCATGTCCTTGGGTACGATTACTCCCGGCAGCCCCCTTCCCACAGCCCTGTATTTGTGGGAAAGTGTCCCAAGTTTATGGTTTTTAAATCAGTTTTATGGCTGCTGTTCCATTAAATGCACCTGCTCTGAATGACGATCTGACAGCTGCCTACAGAAAAACCAGCAGAGGCAAGGGGAGGAGGCCCAGCGCTGGCAGAGCCCCTCCTCCGTCCCGGGCGCTACAAGTCTCACCTCCTCCGTTCCTCACAAGAACCTTATTGCTACTGTGCCCATTTTATAGTTGAGGATGCTTATTTGGGATCGGATATTAAGTGATGGAGGCAGAGGAACCTCGGGTGCCTCCAAAGGTTGGTGTGAAGGCCAGATGAAATAATGTAAAAGATGATAGAAATGTTGATTATAGGAAGGCGGAAAGAAATTCACACAGCCAGTATGGGACACAGGTGGTGGGACTTGAACCCGGATCATGGCTTTAAAGTGCTTTGCTCCTTTTTATTCTGATTTTCCCTGAGCCCCCCTGCATTCCTGCTCTGTCTGGACCTAGAGCTCCAGTCGAGTCAAGCTAGGATGGGAGCCGGCTAGTGTGGCAAGAGCACAGAGAGCTAAGTCACCTTGAGGAGATCTGAACCCAGATCCCGGGCTCAAGTCTTGCCACGGCCTTCCCTCCTTTCAGGAGGACGCCCAGTCTGTTCTGTGTGTTGGTGTGGGCTCCTTCCCTGGATCGAGGGCAGACGCTGTTCCTGGCCCAGATGCTCTCCTCCAGACTGCTCAGGCCGCCCCCCTGCCCGCCCTAGCTGGTTGCAGGCCGGCCATTCGCCCATAAATCAGCCCTAACTGGGGAGGCAGAGGCGGCCGCACCGGGAGGCACCCTGTGGCAAACGGCTCCACCGCAGCATCACGAGCCTTGTTCTCCGGCTTGCAGGACTGGGTTCCTGCCATCTCCTGCAGGGCCGCAGGCCTGCACCCGCTCCAAGCTCTTCCCCTCCCCCTCCCTCCCTTCTCCTCCCCTTCCCCAGCTTTCCGTCCAGTCCAAGGGCTGCCCGCTGCTCCGAGGGCAGGACAGCCCAGCTCCTACCTCAGGACCCAGGCACGAGTGGCCTGGAACGCCCACCCTTCTCGCCTCCAGCTCATAGCTTCCCTCAAAGCACAGGCCGGGTCATCCCCAAACTCTAAGTCATTAAGGCCCCTTGGATGGGGCAGGGGAGGGAGTACCAAGTTCAAATCTGGCTTCAGATGCTGTGGGCAAGACACGCAGCCCCTCTGCCTGACTCAGTTTCTCCGTGAGAAACAGGGATAACAATAGGACTTCCAGGGTCGCTTGTTATAATATATATGTAATTATCATTATCAGCAGCCTCTACCTCCTGAAATTATTCTGTATTTTACTTGTCTGACCCCGCTGCCCCCTCTACAGCAGGACCCAGCCGCCTCGAGGACCGGGATCTTCCCGTTGTCAGCCCCCAGTATTTAGCACCGGGCCCGATACACAGAAGACGCTCTAAAAGTCAGGAGTTTCTGTAAAGCACAAAAGTGCAAATACATGCCGATACGCATCATTATTGCAGTTGTTGCCGAGTCGTTTCTGCTGTGACCCCATCTGGGGTTTCCTTCTCCGGCCCATTTTACAGATGAGGAAATGGAGGCACACAGGATAAAGTGACTTGTCCAGGGTCACCCAGCTGGTAAATGTCAGAGGCTAGATCTGAACTCAGGAGAATAAGTCCTTGGTTCCAAGCCAGGCGCTCCATCCACTGCACCATCTAGCTGCCCCATATTGTTATTATTATTAGACACTCCAAAAACCCTTAATAGAGCCGGATTGAGGAATCCAATGTGGATCGATTTATTTTTCGGCGACTCCTTCGGCTGACAATCACTTCTCCCCTTTCCAAGGAGAGGGAAACCGAGGCAAGCCCCCCCCCCCCGAGACCCCACACTGCTCTGGCCACGAGCCCTCAGCCTCTGACTCCCACATGTCAGGTTGATGATTCTTTCCTGGGAGATCAAGGTCTGCCGGGAGCTCTTTGTGTTTCCAGCGCGGTTGAACTCTTCCCTTTCAAAATATTTTCCCTTCTTCCTGAGATCCTAATTAGGGCATTCATCCCTCCTGAATGTAATTGCGGCACTTTGCATTTTATGGAGATAATGAAAGTGCTGGCAGAGCGAGTTGGGTGCTGGCTCCTGGGCGACACCACCGGGCTGGCGCTCCGGGTCCCAGCCCAAGGAGAATTCGGACGGGGACCAGAAGTCCTGGGAGGGGCCGGGGGTGAGAAGTGGCAGCCCCAGGGTCCCGGGTGTGTAAGACATGGTGGGACTCCCGTGCAGGTGAGGAGGGATAGCCGGGAGAACGGCCTGGCCCCGGAAGGGATGCGCGGGTGCTCCAGGGAGGCCCAGAACCCCCTCGGTGCTGGTGTGCAGGGTGATTGCCCATCAGCGCTCGTGCAGTGGGAGACTGAGAGCCACGGGCGCCTCCAAGCAGCAAGCGGCCCTCCGTGGGGGGGCATGGGCAGGGCCTGGAGAAATCGAGGTCAGCTCCTGGGGGCCCAACAACGTGCTCGTGATGGGGGCCCCCACCCGGGTCTGGTGGAGAACTGCCGGGAGCCTGGGGAGTCCTGGGACCCCAAATTTGCCCTAAAAACTGAGGCAGGGACAGTTTGCAGCAGCAGCCGCTCCTTCCAAAGGAAACTGTGGCAGGTCCAGGCCCAGCACACAAGCAGGACAATAGTCACGGGGCGGGGGCAGGGATCCTGCTCACAGACGCTGGTCTGCGGGCCTCTGAGGCCCCGGGATCCGGTCACTGAGAACCAGAGAGCTTCGTGCCGTGACTGGTGCCCGAGAACGGCCAGTGTGGGGATTTCCACTCCTGCTTGCGGCTGCAGGAAAAACTAGGGAGTGACATGTCTGGGAGACGGGGGAGCAGGGGTTCCGGGCTTTAGACACTGACAAGCTGTAAGATGTTAAAAGGGCTGGGCTCTGATACCCCTTCTTCTAAGCCCCCTCCCAGCCCTGACACCCCCTGTTCTAAGCCCCCTCCCAGCCCTGACACCCCCTGTTCTAAGGCCCCCCCAGGCCTAACATTTCCCATTCTAAGGCCCTTTCTCTTCTGACCCCACGGCTCCATTAAACTTGAGCCCTCAGCATCTTCCCTTTCTCCCCTGCTCAAGCTGAAGGAGCGGAGACCCAAGACCCTCCCCATCCCTTCCCAGGGTCCTCCAGCCTTTGGGCCACCCTCCCAGCTCCCAGGGGCCTCCATGACCCCAGCACCGGGCACAAAAGCCCCTGTGGGGCAGGACATCCGGGCCCCTGCCCCCCCCCATCTCACACCCCCTTCTTGGGCTAATTGCTCTGCATCTGGCAGGAACCTCTCCAAGAGCTCCCATCCCTTGTAAATCACCATGGAGCCGGGAGAGTGGGGAGCCTGGAGATTAATGGGAAGATGGAGTGAGCTGAACTCACCAGCAATTTATGGAGATGAAAAGGTTGCAGCAAAGACTAAGGACTTCCTGAGGCTTCCGCTAATTAGCTAATGGAGGCCCAATCAAATAATGATTGTGTGCACCTGTGTGGGGGAGTGGGGCAGAAGTGGTTTCCTAAGATGGGTTCTGGTTCTAATTGCCACTTCTAACTTTAGGCAGGAAAACCACCCCGAAGACCTCGGCTGGGTCTCTGGCAGAGGGCCGGAGGGCCCGAAAAAAACTTTAAGGGAGGCCCAGGGCTGGGCCGGCCCACTGAGCATGCTGGGGCTCAATGCCAGGGTTGGACACTGAAGGCCCCGGCTGGCGGAGGGCCGGGGGTCTGGAGAAAGGCTTCAAGGGCAGACCCAGGGCCGGGCCGGCCCGCTGAGCATGCTGGGGCTCAATGCCACGGTCAGACACCGAGGGAGGCTTCCACTCTCCTGACTCAAGGCTCCCCATTCCTTCCAGGATAATACAAAAACTCTTCTGCTTGGCCCCTCCACGTCCTTCTCAGCCTAGGGAAAACCGCCCGTTCCAGGCCTGGCATGTACGACTCCTTGCTGTCCCCCCAGATCACATTTCATCTCCTGCCTCTGCCTGTGATCAGGCCGGCCCCCCACGCCTGGATGCTCTCCCCCTGGCCTCTGCCTCTTGAAACTCCAATTTCCCGAGTCAGGCTCCCTACTCGTCCCATTCATCTCCTCTTAGTTTGAGAAATGCTTGTTTCTCTGATCTTCCGGTGACTTCTGGAAGACAGAGCCGGCCCCACCCACCTACTAAAGATGCACCTGGGGGATTCACATCCACGCTCACGGCTGACCCCGGGCCCTCTGTTCACCCTTTGGCTGAGTCCGGTTCCAGTTCAGAGCCCCGCCACAACCCAGACTGGCCAGCACTTTATGAAGATGAAAAGGTTGCAGCAACCTGTTAGGTTTTAAGTCCAGCTCCCAGGGAAACTACCTGCGGAGGGAAGGAGTCAGAAAATGAACAACAGGGGAAAATGAAGAGCAAAGATGGAACTCGTCTCAGGAGGAGGAAGATTCAGCACAAGCCAAAGATCAAGGGGGAAGAGATTATGAATATGGGGCTTTCCCAACACGGTTACAGGTGCCTATGAATAGCTATTGCAAGCAAAGGAAAATGAATCGATGTTAATGAGACTGAGGATCCTTTGGTTCCCAAGAAAGCATGGGATCGCAGCGTGAAGCTCCAGGATTGTGTCAAAGAGAAGTAGAATTCTGAAAGCAGAATTTCTGACCCAAGTTGACAACGTCCCTGGCAGAACAGAAAACCATGAACCCCTGACAGTGAGACTCACAAAGAAACAAGAGAACCAGGGGCTGAGAATGCAAATACCCAGAAGTGGAGGGAAATCTGGAAGAAAAACCGGTTCTGTTCCAGTAGTCTTTCCTGTTCCAAGTGTCTCCCAGAATCACTTGGGGCTTATGGTGTATCCTAGAGCCCTGAACCTAGAACCCAGCTTCAGACACTATCAGTGGCTCTTGAGGAAATCATTTCACTTATGTTTGTCTCGTTTCTTTAAACGCAAACCAGGATAACGATAACACTTTCCTCCCAGAGTTCATGTGAGGAGCAATAATTCTATATATATATATATATATAATCTATAAAGTATGTATGTATGTATATATGTAGATATATTATATATAATGTATAAATTAGATAAATAATTATAATCTACATAAATATATCAATAAATATATTATATATATATAATTATGAGGAGGTAATAATTATAAAGGGCTTAGCATAAGTGCCTTATAGTAAGCACCCTATAAATCTTACCTATTATCTTTAATTCTGAACATGCTGTATCAGCCCCATCCAATAAGCTCCTCGAAGATGGGGATTGTTGTTTTTGTTTCTGCATCTCTAGCAGTCAACAGTCAGTGCTCAACACAAAGTAGGTGCTTTGTATGTGTTTGTTAATTTATTGGCAGGTGTACCTGGAGGAATTAAAATTCAATTTTTTCTTTCTTTGAAGTACTAAAGACTTGGTTGGTTTTTTATTCTTTTAAAATTCTTTTTGTGAAGCAATTGGGGCTAAGTGACTTGTCCAGGGTCACCCAGCTAGGAAATATTAAAGTGAGGGCAGATTTGAACTCAGGTCCTCCTGACTCCAGGGCCGATGTGCCATGGAGACTTTGTGACATAGAAGAGATGATATATTGAATTTGGGATCAAAAGTCCTGCTCCTAGGTTTGTCTCTGTAACTTATGAGATGTATGACATTAGTCAAGAAATTTCAGCTCTCTGTGCCTTGGTTTCCTTATTTGTAAAATGAGGTGTTGAAGAGCAAAAATTACATAATCTCTAAGGTCCATAACACTGGCATTATTCTGTTATTCCAGTGTTTAGCACAGTGCCTGGCATACAGTAGGCACTTAGCAAATGTTTATTAACAAACAAACTCACAAAGCCCGTGTTCCTTTCTCAGGAGGACCTACTATGTGCCAGTGACTGATGGGGCAAATAAAGGGTGGAGAAAATTCCCTTCTGGAGAAAAGGGGACCCCAGAATCATGCAGTCTCAGGGCTAGAAAGTACCCTGGTGGTCACCAGTCCAACACACACATGCGCACACACACACACACACACACACACACACACACCCTCCCATTGCGGATAAGGGGTCACCTCAGCTTTCGGGGATGGAAGAACGAGGTCGGCCGGAGGATTTGTCAGGATGTGGTTTAGTGAGCCACCAGCGGGTCCTGCTTCTGAATGAAAGAGCTAATCATCCCTGAGCAAGTCATTTAATCCCTCTGAACCTCAGTTTCTCCCATGTGTAAATAGGGGATAATAATCTTCTTATCACTGCAGGTCTTCCAGCAGATGCTGGATGAGTCCTTTGGGGAGATAAGCACGCTGGGGATTAGTGGCTGGGCAGAAGCTGGGCCGAACGCCCTCCAAGGCTCCTTCGGCCTCGGACAAGCCGGGACTGTCACTCAATTGCCGAGCTATTATCAGGAACCGTCTCTGCGTCAGGTTCCAGGTCCCTCACGGAGGTGCCGCGGTTTATCCGTCCTTGCTGAGGAAGCTGCCGAGCCGCTATCCATCTTCCCTCGTGGAACACTGTGCGCCATAGCTCATTTCCCACCCCCTCCTTTCCTCCTTCCTCCTTCCTCCTCCCCAAGGCCGGAGTGGCCAGAGGGGAGATGTCTGTGGTTATGGGACACACAAGACATCCCTTAAGTGCTACCGAGCGGACACATTCTCAGCCAGGGCGTAGCCACGAAACCCCGACCCAGAGGCTGCCAAGGTGGGGGTCCTCCCTGGGCAACCTCTGGCCGTGCTCGAGAAACGAGCTATCAAAAGTCGAGACCCCCCCCCGCGCCCGCTCCCAAGCAGCCCCTCCATAGGAGAGCAGGCCCACAGCCCCCCCTTCCCCACCGCCTTCAGCCTGACATCCCCTCTCTCTTGGCTCGGAGGGGGGTGATTCCTGGAGTGATCTTATTGATCCCGACATCGAATCTGTCTGCCAGCGGAGGCCGACTCCCAGGACGCGTCCCAAATATAGCCTGCGTTTTCTCAGAGCTAAATAGCCAGAAGGCTTCCAAGGGGGAGAGGGAAAGAAATCGGGGTGATTTAAGGGAGTTCAAAGACAGCCGGTGGGAGGCAGCTAGCTGTTTCTATCAAAGGCAGCCCTGAGCTCCCGGCCCCGGGTCTCGGCCTGGCTCCCGGGAGGAACCAGATCTCGGGAGGAATCTCTGGGTCGTCCCCCAGCCCGCTGCCCAACGCCCCAAAAGGAAACGCTGAGATTCACTGGGGGAAGGGGAAAAAGGAGAGAATCTCCGAGCTGGAGGAGACTTTGGGGCTTTGATCCGTGAGCCCCTAAGGAGGTTCAAGAAAGTCACAATCCTCCGCTTCCATGCTTCCAACAGGGAATGAGGACCTCCCCACCTCCAAAAACGGGTCACTCCGACTCCGTGAGGCTTTAACCTGTGAGAACTAAAAATCTGCCCTCTGGTAATGGTTATCTTAGAGAGAAACAGCTTCCCTCTGAGCTTCTGGAGGTGGAGCTGTCACCCAGACAGCCCTCGCAAGGCTGCATCCAGATGTCAAGTTCTTCCTGCACATCTGGAGGTCCTGGAAGAAGTGGGAGACCCCTTGAGACTGAATACAGGTACATGTTCTTGATTCCAGGAAAAGGGGCCATAGTATCTGAATGTGATGGAGTATTCTTGTTCTGCAAGAAACGACCGGCAGGAGGTTCTCAGAGAGGCCTCGAGAGACTGACAGGAACCGATGCTGAGGGAAAGGAGCAGAACCAGGAGATCACGGTACGGCAACAACAGGATTATATGATGATCAATCAATTCTGATGGATGTGGCTCTCTTTGACAATGAAGTGATTCAGGCCAGTTCCAGTGATCTTGTGATGGAGAGAGCCATTGACACTCAGAGAGGATTATGGGAATAGAATGTGGTTCACAACACAGCATTCTCACTCTCGCTGTTGTTATTTGTTGCATTTTGTTTTCTTTCCCATTTTTTTTCCTTCTTAATCCAATTTTTCTTGTGCCACAAGATAACTATACATATGTCTATATATATTGGATTTAACATATACTTTAACACATTTAACATGTATTGAGTTACCTGCCATCTGGGAGAGGGGGTGGGGGGAAGGAGGGGATAGTTTGGAACAAGAGGTTTTGCAAGGGTCAATGCTGAAAAATTACCCATGTGTATAATTTGTAAATAAAAAGCTTTAATAAAACAAAGAAAAATAAAAAATAAAAGATATTCTACTCAAAAAAAAGGGGGGGCCAGGATGGAGTCTGGATCATTAAAGGGACGGGCGCTGAAAACCTAGAAAGGGGAGGAACGATTCCCGGGAGTCCGCCTGACTTCAGGAAGCTCGGGCGATGCGGGGAGAGCATCATTTTGCTTTGTTTGACAGGATTACTCATCTGAGGGGATGAAGAGGATGCCACGGAGAGAGTTTCTCTGGCTTTTTAGCAAAGCTTTCGATAAATCACCTCATGCTATTGTTTAGTCCCTCAACTCTAAATCTAAAAGGGGGAAAGAACCTGAAAATATATCCGTCTACACAAGATTCACACAGGATAAATAAAAGGCGACCTAAGAGGCGATGTAATAATAATAATCAGAATTAATAGCATTTCCATAGAGCCTACTACGTGCCAGGCGCTGTGCTAAAGGCTTTACAAATGTCATCTCATTTGATCATCACGATAACCCGGCGAGACAAATGCTATTATCATCCCCGTTTGACAGTTGGGGAAACTGAGGCAGATCTGGTTTGCAACTGAATTTGAACGGAAGTCGTCCTAACTCTAGGCCCAATGCTCCATCCACTGTGCAACCTACCTGCCTCGATTTGGCAGGAGGGATACTCCAAGGATCTGTATTGGGCTCTGTGCTTTTTAATATTTTTATCAATGACTTGGAGAAGGTGATATGCTCATCAAATTTGCAAAATGAGATAAAGTTTAGGACACAAAGGTAACAAACTGGACAGCCGATTTGGGAATCCAAACTTTGACAAGCTACAGCATGGCACTGATCCTTTAAAAATCCAATCCAATGAGGAGGGCCTGAGTTCAAATCTGACCTCAGACACTTAACACTTCCTGGCTGTGTGACCCTGGGCAAGTCACTTAACCCCAATTGCCTCAGTAAAAAACAATCTAATTCAATGAGGATAAATGTAAAATCTTAAGCTTAGGTACAAAAATTTAACATCAGAAGTACAAAATGGGTAAAGAGTTGGGGTTTTTCTGAGAAAGATCAAAGGGATCTTAGTGGACTACAAGCTAAAAATATAAACGTGATGTGTCAGACAAAAACGTAAATGAGATCTCGGGCTGCATTAACTAAGACTGGCTTCCAGAAGGAGGAGGGGACATTGTCCATTGTCCTCTGCCCTTTTCGGATCCCATCTAGCATTCTGAGTTGAGATCTGCAAGTCGCAGTTTAGTAACAGCTTTAATATGTCGTAGATGTCCAGAGGTAGCGAAGGACCTCCAGTTCCTGTCATACAAGGACGAGAGAAGGATCTGGGGATTTTCAACCTCTGGTCATCTTTGAGGGGGAAGTGGCAGCTGTCTGACGACTTGGAAGGACTGTCCTACGCGTGGGGGATTAGACTTGGGCCACTGGGTCCAAAATGCGGAGAACCACGAACAAATAGTATTTGTTATTAGTTCTATCAAGTATCCCCTGGGCGATTCACATGGTGTAACACAAAATCTACAGAATTATTTTAGTAATTCCATCATTTTGCTATATTTTTGGCAAGGCCTAACAATGAGCATGGACTTCGTTTACTAGGGAGAAAATTGGTTTGTAATTGTATTTGTATTGCCATAAGACCTTTTCTCCATGTTCTTCACATACGTTATTATCTAACTATGCTTCTCTCACCTCATTATGATAGGGCTTATTTATTATTGTTATTATTTTTTGCTGAGGCAATTGGAGTTAAGTGACTTGCCCAGGGTCACATAGCTAGGAAACGTTAAGTATCTGAGACCACATTTGAACTCGGGTCCTTCTGAATTCAGGACCGGTGCTCTAACTACTGCACCACCTGGCTGCCCCTAGGGCTTTTTTTTTTTTTTTAAACCCAACTGGATAATATAATTTGGAAAAGAGAAAATCAGACAGGAGACAATGATTGCTCACTTCAAATATCCGAAAGGCCCGGGGAGCCGAGAAGCTTAGAGTTTGTGGTTTGATCATTATTATTCACTGATAATCATCATTACCTTTTTGAAAATAAGTATTTGGGTGCAGCAGATGCAGTGCTGGACTGAGGCTCAGGAACAGCTGAGGTCACCTTTGACCTCAGATGCTTACTAGCTGTGTGACTCTGGGCAAGCTGTGTCACCCTGTCTGCCTCAGTTTCCTCAACTGTAAAATGAGCCGGAGAAGGAAATGGCGAACCACTCTGGTATCTCTCCCCAGCAAATCCCAGACAAGGTCAAGGACGAATGAAACAACTGAATAACCACAAATGGGATCCCTTTGGAAATATGCATCGATCGCCATATAAATCCCCGGGGATCTAGTTCTAGGCTTGTTGCCTATGGTCAGAACAAGGTGGTGGAGGCCCCAAGGGGATGTGGTGAGTAGAAGCTGGAGGCAGGAAAGCCGAAGCTCAGATCCGACCTCAGGTGCCTATGGGCTGGGTAGGTCACTTGCTCTCTGAGCTCCCTCAAGCTAACCCATCTGGAAAATGGGATCATCGCAGCATCTGCCTGGCAGGTAGTCGGGAAGCCCCAAGGGGAGCGTGTGTATAAAGCGGGAAAGGCCGACGGGAGGATATAAATCCCGGCAACTCTGACTTGGGTTTTTCACGTCCAAGTGCATTTAACAAAGGAGCTTAGCTTTCAAGAAGCTTTCAGATTTTGGAGATTTAGAAAATAAAGGCAGCTCTTAGCTCTAAGGCAGGGGGCTCCCCCGGGCCTTCGATTCAAAGGAGGCGGCTTTCTGCCTCCTTCTCCCACTTCTGCCATCTGTCCTCTTGCTGTGAGATCACGGGGCACCCGGCTTGGACAGCCTGATTCAGAGGAGGGGGTGGGGGGGACGGCCTACATCCCGACCAATGTGGAGCGGGGTTTGATCACCATTCTTCGTATTCTTCTTAAACAGGGGCAAGCTGAGCGCGGCTCCGACTCCTATCTCCTCCCGCCCCCGTCAGCACCCGGGACAGAGCCCTGACACATCCGGTGCTTGGGAAAGGGGGAAGTCTTGCCTTCTTGGCCCAACCCAGTGCAGAGTACACAAGAGGGGCTTAATAAATGCTTGTGGGCTGACCCTGAGAAGTATCAGGGAGGTGAGCCCATGACATGCGAGGGAGCTGGATTTAAGTGAGGGGGGAGCTGGGCAAAGTCACCTGCCTCACTTTCTCCTCCAGAGCCATCTCTAAGTTAAATAAATGGAAAATCCCCTGCACCATGACTCTCTGGGTTAAGTCCAACCTCCTTCCGGCAGGTGGAAGAGGGGGGGCTCTGCCTCTGGCCTCCTCATCTAGGAAGGTGTAGACAGCAGGCAGGTGGGAGTCTGGCAGCAGCGCCGCCCCCTCCCGCACTCCACACTGTGTAAGTGCCCGGCTGGAAACAATCCAGGAGGCGTTCCCTTCCTGGAGATTAACAGAACTCGGAGGGATAATGCCGGCTCGCCTGGCAGGAGACGCCGAAGGTGACATTTCTGGGGGCTGCTGTCAGGAGCCTCTCCCCCCCCCCCCCCCGCTCCTCAGGGAGACCAGAAAAGGGCACCTGGAACCTGCCTCTGGGAGCTTCTCCCTCACACACACTCACAATCAAACACTCTTACACACACTCACTCACACGCATGCACACTCCCACACACACATTATCACACACTCACTCACAATCACTCTTACACACTCACACACATGCACACTCATGCATATACACATTATCACACACACTCACAATCAAACACTCTTACACACATGCACACTCGCGCACACACTATCACACACTCACAATCACTCTTACACACACTCACACACGCATGCACACACATTATCACACACACACTCACAATAGTCACACACTCACAATCAAACACTCTTACACACACTCACACTCACACACACTCACACACACTCACACACACACATACACTCAGTCTCCAGTATTCAAATTTAGACAGTTGCATATTAATTAAGGAGGACTTCTGAGACCCAGTTGGCCCAGCTCCGATTCTATAGCAGAAAGGGCACCTCGTGCTCACAACTGCTTCCACCTCTCATAGAAGTCAAAGTTCCAAGTGGAACCCAGATCTCTAGTTTTCAGAAGATCACTAAACCTGACATAAGCTCACTGCGGGAGATGAGGGGGGTGTAGACTTAGGAAACAAGCATTTATTAAGCACCTACTATATACCAGGCACAAAACATGTGGTATGCTTTTTATAAACATCATTTCATTTGATCCTCACAACATCCCTGGGAAGTGGGAAATCCCATATTACATATGAGAAAATTGAGTCAGACCCTTGCCCAGGGCCACAGAGCTAGTAAGTGCCTGAGGGAGGATTTCAATTCAGATCTTACTGATTCTACTACCCTTAAGATACTGGGAACTCTTCATCAGATCACAGATCTTGAGCTCAAGGGATCTCAGAGGCCAGTCCAGCCCTTGTATTTACAGATGGGGAAACTGAGGCAAACAGGTTACGAGAATTGCCAAAGTTGTGCAGACAGAACTGCAATTCGGACTCGGGCTCTCTGACTCCAGATACAGTTCTTTTTAGAGAAAGCACAGGGACAGAGGATGGGGTGCTGGCCTTGGAATCAGGCAAACTTGACTTGATCTAGCCTTATTCTTATCCATATATTTCTGAGTTACGGACCTTTCTCTCTGCTTTAGTTTCCCCACCTGTAATATGGGGATAATAATGTCCCTGAGCTCACAGGGTTACTGTGAGGATCGAATAACTGAAGCCCAGAATGACCAGCACTTACCCAACACTCAAAGGGACACTCAAAGGGTTCCTGACATGTTCCTCAATGTTTCCACATTGTGGGAGGGGCAAGTGTAATATCATCCTAGAAACTCAGCGTTTTAAAAACTAGGCCCTGAGGGGACCCATTTAGGCAATAAGCATTTATTAAGTGCCTTCTATATACTAAGTGCTGGGGATGCAAAGAAATGCTTTCAAAAAACAAACATATTTAACCTATCTTGGATTACTTGCTGTCTTATTCAGTTTCAGAGACAAACTGTTCCACCCTATAGGGAAATAGGAGGGCAAAGAGGAAAGGAAAGATGGAGATTAATAGAAAGGAGAACAGAAGTAGAAGGGGGAAGGCACAAGAAAGGGGGAGAAACTGTAAAAGAGAAGGACTGTTTGAGAGAGGTGGTTGGTGGTCAAAAGTAAAACACTGGGGAGGGGGAAAGGGGGGAAAGGAAAGAGAAAAGTATAACTTGGGGAAAATAAGATGGTGAGAAATACAGAGTTAATAATTTTAACTGTGAATGTGAATGGGATGAACTCTCCCATAAAATGGAAGTGGATGGCAAACTGAATTAAAAGTCAGAATTCTACAATTTGTGGTTTACAAGCATTACTTGCTGCCTAGGGGAGGAGGTGTGGGGAAAGGAGGGAGAAAATTTGGAACACAAGATTTTGTAGGGGCGAATGTTGAAAACTACCTGTGTGTGTATTTTGAAAATAAAATGAGAGAAGATGTGGGGAGATGGCTGAGTGAAGTAGCAGCAGAACCTTTCTGTGCCTTTCAGAACCACAGGATCTGGAGCCAGAAGATCTCCCCTGGAAGACCTCTGGTGACAGAGTTTACTATCTCTTGGGCAGCCCACCCCTCTTTGGGCCAGCCCTTTACAGGAAGAACTTTTGCTCCTATTTCAGTCTGAACTAGCCTCCTATCACCTCCAGTTCCACCGTCAAGGCCCAAGCTGAGCAAGATGGCACCTTCCTGCCTATGACAACCCTTCAGATATTTGAGAATATCTTTCCAGGGTGTCCTCTTCCAGGCTAAACACCCCGAATGGTCCCATCCATGAAGCCCAGGTACCGCCCAGTTTCCATTCCCTTCCAGACAGAGTCAGTCTAGAAAGGTGAGGGGGTGGTGGTGAAGGCCTAGTTTCTAGACTGGGATTTCCTAATGACCTAATAAAAGAACTACTTTCTGAGCCCACAACCCAAGGGCAGAGTTGACTGGGGCATCCAGTCTCTGACCAGGCCCAGAACTCTTACCACCTTCCCAAGAAGTAGGTCAGACAGAGCAAAGCCAGATAGTAAACGATCATGGATCATGGAGAAATAAGAGCCATTCCTCAAGTGATAAATGGTCAAAGGATACGAAGAGGTAGTTTTCAGACAAAGTATAAGGGGGGAAATTTTCTAAAACACTACTGGTGAGAGAGACGCAAATAAAAACCACTCTGAGCGACTATCTCACACCTGTCAGATTGGATAATATGACATAAAAGGGAAAATGACAATGGTGGAGGGGTCATGGGAAAATGAAAACACTAATGGACTGCTGGTGAAGTTGTATACTGATTCAACCATTTTGGAGAGCAATCTGGAACGATGCTAAAGGGCTATAAAACCGTATCTACCTTTTGACCAAGCAATAGCTCCACTACGTATATATTCCAAAGAGATAAAAAACAAAAAGGAAAAGGATCTATCTGTACAAAAATCTTTATGGTAACTCTTTTAGTGGTGGCAAAGAATGGGAAATTCAGGAGATATTCATCCAGTGGGCAACAGGTGGAACATTGTTGGGCTATAAGAAATGAGAGCAGAATTCTCTCAGAAAAACATGGGAGACTCGCATGCATTATTAATGCAAAGTTAAATGAGCAGAACCAGGAGAACATCATATACAGAATCAGCAAGATTGCGTGATGATCTATTATGAATAACTTAGCTATTCTCAGCAATACCACAATCCAAGGCAATTCTTAGGATTTAAGATGAAAGACATTGTCCTTCGCCAGAGGAAGAACTAGTAGAGTCCAAATGCAGATCGAAGATACTTTTTCTGTATTTTCTTCATTTTTCTTGGAGTTTATTTTTTTGTCTGTGTTTCTTTCACAGAATGACCTACATAGAGGTTTTGCAAGACTCTATATGCATAACCAATGTTGAATTGCTTGCCTTCTCAATATGGGGAAAGTGGAGGGAAGAAGAGAATTTAGAACTCAGAATTTGAAGGAAAAAAAGAATTTTAAAATTATTTTATATGTAATTAGAGAAAAAATATTAAAAAATTAAAGAAGTCAAACCATCTTAAAGACTCTAAAAATTAAAAAAAAATGAGCAGATAAGACATTTTCCTGGAGGAGAGCTGGCCGTTTCCGAATAGGATCTTAACCCTTTTCCATTCAGAGAAGATGTCTGTCTTTTCTGGGAATCTGGTCTCGTATCACTCTAGGGTTCCTTCAATCTCCAAGGGGCTCCAAGGCACCGCCATGGGAGGCTGACAGCTGAAGCTCTTAGACTCTCACAGGGGATGTAATCATCTCGTCTAACATTTACAAAGAGCTCTAAGGTTTCCAAAGCATCTACGTATAACAGCTTGACTGAGTCACAACAACCCCGGGAGGTAGATGCTATGATTAGCCCTGTTTTTACAGAAGAGGAAACCGAGGCAGGCAGGAGTTAAGTGTCTTTCTAGAAATCACAAAATTGGGATCCGAAGGGAGAGTTTCCTGACTGTGACCAAGGGCCCCATCTCCTGCACCGAGCCCCCTCTGGGGAGGCAGCCTGGCTCCGCAGCCATCAGACCCACAAAGGGTCACGTTGATCAGATAATGAACTAGAGGAAGAATCCTTCAGTGCGCTAATTATCGATTCCCAATGCAGGGCAGGCTTCTGATGGTGGGGAGAGGACAGTCATTTATTTAGTCCTAAATGAAATAAAGAGCAGGGAAGGCTTGAGCACAAAGACATTAGGCAAAGCTGAGAAGGGGGTAATCGCAGCGTCTGGAAGGACTTCACCTGTGTCTGGCACTTGGGAGCCCTTAATAAATGTTCCATGACTCTTGCAGGTCTCTCTGTGCTCCTGACTCTAGGTAAAGCCTGTCATCATCAGGCTACTTCTCCATCTACTGGTCAATCAGTCAATAAACATGCAGGACCCACTATGTGCTACCTGCTGGAGATACAGAGACAAAAGTGCCAGAGTCCCATCCTCAGGAAGCTTCCATTCTACCCTTGACCAATACCAGGGAAGAGCGTGGCTGCCCCACTGGGTATATTCCCAGGGGAAAGAACCTAAAGACCAGTTCCCCACAAATCCTTGCCCCATCAGCTGCTAGGAAAGGCTTTTGCCTGCATCGGCTGCTTAGGCAGCAGCCAGGAGCTGTCCACTGCTGAATCACCTTTGTTTGGCTAACCAGCTGCTCTCTCCTGGTTCTCACCTGCTGGGTGCCAGGCACTGTGCTAAACACCGGAGAGAGGAGGAAAAGCAGAAGCCCCACCTTCTAGGAGGTCACATCTAATGGGGGAAACAGCAGGTGACTAATAGGTGCACGGACTCCATGAGAGGTAATATTGGAGGGTAAGAGATCAGAGGCCAGAGACCTGCAGATGGGGTGGGAGATCTGCCAGCCAAGTCTTAAAGGAGCTAAGGAGGGAGAGTAATCTAAGCAAAGGCAGAGAAATGGAGGTTGTAGGGTAGGCGGCTAGATCATAAGTTCATGGAGAGACATAAAGTTTAGACTGGAGGAGGTTGTGAAGGGCTTGAAAATCAGAGGACTTTATATTGGATCCTGGCGGTAAGAAGGAAGGAAGCGGGAGCTTAGAGAGCAGGGAAATGACAGTCAGATCATTTAAAAATCATTCTGACAATGGAATGTAGGATAGCCTGGGGTGGAGAAGACCCTCAAGGCAAGGGGCCTAATAGGAGAAGACTGTTGAGACGATGAAGGGTCCAAACCAAGATGGTGGAGAGAAGGGACTGTGGTAGAGGGGGAAAAGATAGGCCAGTGAGGAGTCTAAGAGCCACCGGCCCAGGGACCTTCCTCCCCTAACGCCGCCCATTCTACGAAACTGAGGAGACTTACATGAACTGATGCAAAGTGAAGTGAGCAGAACCAGGAGAACAGGGTACACAGCAGCAGAAACACCCTGCAGGGATCAGCTGTGGATGACTTAGCTCTTCTCCGCAATACTATGATCTAAGACGATTCCGAAGGACTTCTGGCGAAGATGCCCTCCACCCTCCGAGAAAGAACTGATGGAGTTGGAGTGTGGACTGAAATGGGGTGTTTTCTTTCCCAACATGGCAAATATGGAGATATGTTGTATGTAATGGCGCATGTATAATCTAGATCGGATTCCTTGTCTCCTCAAGGACAAGGTACGGAAAGAATTTGGAACTCTAAGTTTTGAAAGACGAATGCTCAAAATTATTCCATGTGATTGGGAAAAATTCAACTTAAAAGTTTTAACAGTTGCTCTTGACCTTAAACCTAAATGTTGTGGCAACTTCCCCTCCCCTCACCGTCCCCTTACTTCTGCCCTTTGAGATCAAGCAGAACAAAGCTCGTCTGTCTTTCATGTGATGTTTCAGTGTCTTTGTCCACATCATCCCCCATGCTTCTTCATGTCTCCCTAATACCTTGACTTTGTATTTACAAGAAAAGAATCATCTGGAAAATAGCTCGAGCCCAGAGAGCAGATCAGAGAATGGACCAGCAGACTTCGAACATGGCAGGAGCAGCCTGGACCAATGACCGGAGTCCTGGATCGCCCATCAAGTCTTACCTCCAAAATACAACATAAGCCTTGAGGGTTTAATTTTCCCCCATCAGAATTCTGCTTGAAATAGAGAAAATGACTGGCTGACGCTCAAGCCAGACACCCACTAAAGGAAGCCAGAAAGGAATAGACGCTATTTACCCAGCTCGGCTAATATTGAACTTGGGCTGACAGACCGACATATTTAGTCTCCCAAGGAAACGGAAATATTTATCCTTCCAGAGGCTTTCTGAGCCAGCTCCAAGACTGAATCCTTGTGAGGAAAGAGGACAAGCTGATCCCTTTCCCCCATTATCTGGTCCCTGTACTTTCCCCGTGCTTCTACAATGTCTCCCCAGAGAGTGATGGAGGAACACGCCAGAAATAGACGTGCTATTCGCTTTCTGGTCATTTTGGGTTCTGCCTGCATATTTTTCAAAAATAATAGCTAAAAGGCGTCTTACGATCTATGCCAACTTCCTCATTTGCCTGAAGGGGAAGCTGGATGGATGACCCAAGGTTAAACCACCAAGCAGTGGCTCCCTTGAGCTCTGGCCACCATACAACTGTAGTTGCTTTCCTGAAGGCCTAAAACCAGACTTGTTTTTCCTCTAAATTCGACAGACCTAAATATGGAAATAAATAACATAAAATTATAAAATGCCCGAGTGGAAGGGAATCAGAGACTCGGAACCCAAACCAGAATGGAAAATTCCCTCTCTCATATGCCAGACAAGTCCCAAGAAGGGGGAAATCTACTACTTTGGGGCGCGGTCCATTCTTTGGGACAACTCTCATTGTTGCAAAGTTTCTCCTGAAGGCGAATCTAAATGATCCTATTGGAAACCTGAACCCACTGGGCCCGGCTCTATCTCTAGGGCCAAGCAGAATAAAGCTAATCCCTCTCCATGTGTCTGTTCTTCAAATAGCTGAACTCAGTTTTCACATCCGCCCTACGTCTTTTCACCAAGCTAAACACGTCCAATCCTTCACTTTGATCCTCACATACAACTGATTCTCTTGTGGCATGTGCTCAAGACCGTTGGCCATTACAGTAATTGTCTTTTGTACAGATGTGCCTCTTAAAATCACACAATTCAGGGCAGCATGGTGGTCCAGTGGAAGTCAGGAGGAGCTGAGTTCAAATCTGGATTCAAACACTTAACATTTCCTGGCTGTGTGATCCTGGGCAAGTCACTTAACCCCAATTGCCTCAGCAAAAAAAATAAATAAATAATAAATCGCACAAAATAGTGAAGCCTCTATTTAGACAATAACTTTGAGGGAGTTGAGGGCAATGTCTTATAATTCAACATTAGATCAGATCTTTGTCTAAAAGACTGGGTGCACAGTAGGCTTGAAACCAATGTCAAATGAATGAAAATAGAACACTACTGAAATGGCAGCATAATGGGATAATCCCCTAAGTCTTCAGAGGTCACAACCTGATCCTCCCCACAAATGCTTTCTAACTTCCCATCGTGTGTCCTTATGAGCTCAAGAAACTCGCTTGATGCTGGGATCAAGGATCTGGTTCAACAAGCCTGGAATCCTGGTGCTCAGTCCCAGCCACGCTGAAGCTGAGACAAAGGCCTTCCTAACCTTAGCGGGTACAGAACGTCGATTCCCTCCTCGGGAGACTAAGGAGCTCGATCCCCAATCCCGAGATCCGCTCATCCTCAGCAAGCCTGGGAGCTCAGCAGGGATCTGAGGTGCCTCGTCCATGAGCACGACGCGCTCCCTGCTGCTCTTTTTGGCTGCCATGCTTATGTGGACAGAGCTGGTCCCACCTCTGCCATTTGCAGCTGATTTTTTGGCCCTCAAGGCAAAACTTTACATTTATCTCAATGACCTTTATATCAGGTTCAATCTATTAAATCCTTTTGGATCAGAGGTTCTTCACTTTTTCTATGTCATGGACCCCTATGGGAGGCGGCCATAAAGCCACAAGGCCCTTTTTCTGAATAATGGTTTTAAATAATTGAATTTCAGTTAGAGGTTAATGAAAATAAATTATTCTTCTCAGCTAAGTTCATGGATCCCCTGAGACAGAGTCGCAGACCACTTGGGGAGCCTGGGGATTCTGGGCTAAGAATATCAATTAAAAAAGATTTTTTTTAACAGGAGAGCCAGTTGAGGCGGGGGAGAACGCCCCTGGGTTCCTTTCTTCCCTTTGTCCTGGCCCTGTCAGGCCCACCAGACCACAAGGGATTTTAATGAGGTCAAACTCGACACCAGATCTGTCTCCCCTGGATCCTGGGATCAAAAAGAAAGCTTCTACGCTGGCCTGGGGCTCCTGGAGGTGGCCTGGCTCCTGCTAGCGGGGGGTGGTGCCTCTGGCTGAAGGGAGCCCAGAGTCCTGATTGGGAAAGGTTCTGGCCAGCTGAGCCCAGATAAGCTGAAATAATTGGGGTGGCCCAGAGGAAACTGGCCTGGAGGCTGACGGAGGCCAGTGTAGACCACACCTCAGAGATCAGTGCTGGACGATGGGGGCCATAACCCCTGGCATGAGATCTCAGGCCTAGAACTCTGCTAGCAGCCACTATGACCTTATAGATTTCACTCACTCATTTCTTTCTTCCTTTTCTCTTTCTTTCTTTCTCTCTTTTTTCCTTCCTTCCTTCCTTCCTTCCTTCCTTCCTTCCTTCCTTCCTTCCTTCCTTCCTTCCTTCCTTCCTTCCTTCCTCCCTCCCTCCCTCCCACATATCCTTGTTCTGCCCATAACTATTTTCTACACATATCTCTGAGTGTGATCCTAAGGAAGCACACGGTCACTAACAAGAGTGAGCAGGTACTCGTGGGAGAGATCCCCCTTTGCAGACAATGTGTACACCTGCTCCCCTACACACCAGCCACCTTGCCGCTTCCCACACACAACGGGCTGTCTCTGAGCATCCACAGCCTGGGATCATTTGGTGGAACGCAGGTCAGCGCCCGAGATCAAAGCAAAGAAAAACTTCCTGAGGGAGAGGGGGCCGCAATGAATGTCTCCAAAGGCAGGAGCCCCCCCTCCCCTGGCAAAGTCCCCAGCAGAAGCTAGGTGTCCCCTCGATGTGGGCACTGGAGAGAGAGTCCTGAGTCAGGTCTGATACAATCAGATACAAAGAAAGGTGGAATCGGAAGGAGTGCGATTCTAACGAGGAGGGACTCACTGTGCCCGAGACAACTTCTCCGGGACAGACGGGTGAGGATCTCAGAGAAAGCTTGAGGGGAGAGACCAAAGCAGGAAGGCCCCTCTGCAGAAGGGGCTCTAAGCTTAGTCCTGAAGGAAGCGGCGGGGGGAGAAGAGGAAGCAGAGTGGACAGGTGTGGGGGACGGCCAGAGCGGGGAGATGGAGGGAGGGCCTTGTCCATGGGGCCGCGCTGGGGCACCAAACAGGAGTCCAGCGGGGACCGAGACGTGAGGGCAGGAAAGGGAGGGCTTTGAATGCCAACAAGAGCATTTTGTATTTGCTCCTGGAGGCAACAGAGAGCCACGGGGATTCAGAAGGGAAGAAGGGAGAATGCGGCACCCAGTCATCCTTGTACCTCACAGAAAACCCCTTGGCAGCTCAGGGAAGGGGGGAAGGAAGGAGGGGAGCAAATCGATGGCTGTTATACTAATAAAGCATTTATCTAGTGCTTTAAGGTTTGTAAAGGATTTTCCAAAGTCATCTCATGACAACTCTGGGAAGACTTATCCCCATGTTTCAGATGGGGAAACTGAGGCTGTGAATGCTACCTCCTCCCTACTAATAACAGTTAGCATTTACTGAGTGCTTTAAGGCAGCTGGGCGATGCAGTGAATAGAGTTCAAATCTGCCTTCAGATACTTCCTGGCTGTATGAACCTCGGTAAGTCAGTTAACCCTGCTTGCCTCGGTTTCCTCATCTAGAAAAAGAGCTGGAGAAGGCAACGCGAACCAGTGTCTCTGCCAAGAAAACCCCAATGAGGTCCCGGGACGCGAGTGAAATGATCGGACAACAAAATGAGTGCTTCGAGGTGTCACAAATATTATCTCGTTTGATCCTCACAACAAGTCTAGGAAGTGGGGGCTGGAAAATGATCGCAAAAGAAGCCCAGAACTAGTGTGTCTGAGCTGGATCGGAACCCAGGTCTCCTGACGCTTTATCCGGTGCGCCACCTAACCAGGAGGTCCACGTCCGAGTCCTCGGGTTCTCCACTCGGCCACACCGGCATTCTTTCAAAGCATCAAAATATTATTCCAACTCTTACTGTGATCGTTATCCTCATGCAGTCTACAATGGCAGCTTCCCAAGGCCCTCTCGGAGGAGATCCGATTCCCGGCCGTTCCAGGAAACCTCTCCCCCCGGGCTCTGGCAGCGGGCTCTTCCGGTCCGCTCACCGGCCGATCTGTTTGCTTTTGCTATCGGCCCATCGGGCCTGGAAGACGCGGAGCCCGGGTGAACTACACGCATTCTTGGGATTAAAAAAAAAGAGCCCAGCGGAAGAAAACACGAGGCCGTGCCCCGAGACGGGCCCTCTCCTCAGACGCGCCTCCAAATTGGATGCAGAACCGGCTCAGCTCCCGCGGGTCAAGCTGCAAAACTGATTATCTCCCGGGCTAGCATGGGAGAGGTGGGAGGAAGTGGGGAAAGAATCACAATCACAATAATAGCTGGTATTCACATTACGCTTTTATGTTCACCAAAATCTTTGTGCGGATTTTCTCATTTGACGCTCAAAATGACCTTGAAAGAGAAGTACTACTATTATCCCCATTCTACAGATGAGAAGACTGAGTCTACTAAGAACGCTTCTAAGAATAATTATAACTACAGATAGCATTTATCCAGTGCTTTAAGAACCTGTGTGTTTCTCACAACAGCTCTGGGAGAGAGGTATTATCTTCATGTTACAGATGAGGAAACTGAGGCTATGAGGATGCTGCTGCTCCTCCTAATAACAGCCAGCATTTATATAGTTATTGAAGATCTGTAAAGGATTTGACAAAGATCATCTCATTTGATCCTCACAACATCTCTGGGAGATAGGGAGTATCCCCAGGTTACAGATGAGGAAACTGAGGACAGCTGGGCGGTGCAGCGGATAGTGCACTGACCCTGGCATCAGGATGGCTCGAGTTCAATCTGGACTCACACATTTATTAGCTGGGTGACCCTGAGCAGGACCCTTAACCCCAAGAGCCTCACAAACAGGTGCCCTGAAAGGGTTAAAATCAACGTTTTATTTCAAGAAAATAGGGTAGATACCGTTTATAGATGGAAAGTTTAAATGAAAGGGCGGGGCAGCAGGGATAAAGCATCCGGCTTGGAATCAGCTCCTACTAGCTGTGTGATGCTGGGCAGGCTGATTTGCCTCAGTTTCCTCATCTGTAAAATGAGCTGGAGGAGGAAATGGCGAACCATCTCTGCCAAGAAAACCCCAAATGGGGTCAGGAAGAGTCGGACATGAATAAAACAAGTCGGCCACAAAAATTAAAAGGTTCGGAATTGCTCACTGCCATTAAGGACTCGACTTGGGGTTGGAAGCTCTACAGCGGCGTGCCCCAGGGAGCTGCGTTTGGCCCTGGGCTGGTAAACGTTTTTATCGGTGATTTGGACTCTGATTCTATGAAACAGAAACTATCCCTGTATGATAATGGCTCACATCTCGAGGATATTCACTATGTGCTCAACACTTTGCAATTATCATCTCGCTTGTTCCTCAAAAAAAAAAAGATTTTATGAAAATCATCTATTTGATCCTCAAGACAACCCCAGGAGGTACATGCTATTATTGTCCCCATTTTACAATCAAACAAGCTGAGGCAAATAGGGTCACCCAGCTCGGAAAAGTCTCAGATCAATTTTGAACTCAGGAGGACTTCCTGTCTCCAGACCCAGGTTCTTGCACTGTGGGTGCCCCTAGCTACGGTAACTAAGCACTGAAGGTGAAAGGCCCGACCCTGCTAACCTTACCATCATCCGCCATCTTTACTTTACCAAAGGATGAGATTCTACAAGATGTAGAGACTTGAGCAACTTCCTAGAGGTAGCAAGTGCTAGGACCAGGATTTGCACATCTGCAGGGCTCTCCCTCCAAGCCCAGGCTCCATTCTCTCCATAAGGTCACGTGTAGGAAGTTTTCTCATAAAAAGAAAATATGGGATCCCATTGGGATCATTTGTTTCCCTTTGCCCGATATTTAGCGATTCAGGATGCCCTCAGCTGGGGAAGGGCTGAATGGGTTATGGCACATAATGTCATGGAATATGATTGTTCTGTAAGAAACGACCAGCAGGAGGATTTCAGAGAGGCCTGGGGAGACTGACAGGAACTGCTGCTGAGGGAAAGGAGTGCAACCAGGAGATCAGTGTACACGGCAACAAGATTACAGCATGATCAGTTCTGATGGACAGGGCTCTTTTTAACAATGGCATGAGTCAGGCCAGTTCCAATAGATGAGATGGAGAGAGACGTCTGCACCCAGAGAGGACTGTGGGACTGAATGTGGAGCAAAGCCTGGCATTTTCATTTTTTGTTTGTTTGCTTTTCTTTTCTCCTGGCTTTCCCCACTTTGGTCTGATTTTTCTTGCATAACATTACAAATATGGAAATGTGGTTAATATTTAACATATATTGGATCGCTTGCCATGTAGGGGAGGGGATGGGGGAAAGGAAGAGAAAATTTGGAACACAAGGCTATGCAAAGGTCAACGTTGAAAAATTAGATCCATGCATATGTTTTGAAAACAAAAAGCTTTGTTTCCTAGGTATGTGACTCTGGGCAACCCCAATTGCCTTGGAAGGAAGGAAGGAAGGAAGGAGGGAGGGAGGGAGGGAGGGAAGGAAGGAAGGAAGGAAGGAAGGAAGGAAGGAAGGAAGGAAGGAAGGAAGGAAGGAAGGAAGGAAGGAAGGAGAGAGAGAAAGAGAGAAAAAGAGAAAGAAAGAGAGAGAGAAAGAGAGAAAAAGAGAAAGAGAGAGAGAAAGAGAGAAAGAGAGGAAGGGAGAAAGGGAGAAAGAGAGGAAGGGACAAAGGGAAGAAGGGAAAGAAAGGGAAAGGAAAAGCTTTAGTAAAAAAAAAGAAATGTGTTTAGAAAAATTGCACTTGTTTAACTTATATTGGATGGGGAGGAAGTGGGGAAGAGAGGGAGAAAAATTTCAAACACAAATTTTTGCAAAGGTGAATGTTGAAAACTATCTCTGCCTGTATTTGGAAAAATAAAATACTATTAATAATAATAATAATAATACTTCGATTCAATTTACCCAGCCCCTACTAAGTGCTGGGGATACAAAAAGAAGCAGAAAGGAAGCCTTCAAGGAGCTTTCAATCTAACAGAGGAAACAACAGTATCAGTGAACAACAGTGGGAAGTGCCCTGTACTTAGAAACAGAACATCTAAGGTCAAAATCCAGTCCAGTCAATTTACTGCTGTGCGCCTTAGGGTAACCTGTCTGGGTGTCATTTCCTCATCTCTACAATAAGAAAAAAGATCAATTCTAAGGCGTGTTTCAGGATGAGATTGCCTCTCAGGCGCTACTTAGAAGGAGATGGACTCTCAGGTGCTCCTTGGGACGAGGTCGACTCTAAGGCGCCCGTTGGTTCCGGATGGCAATCGGCCAGTGCCTGGCATGCAGCAGGTGCTTAGGGAATGTTTACTGACGGGTGTCTGGTCAGGAGCTTTCAACATTTCTTTATTTCTTATTCTGAACTTAAGAAATATATTTTTATTTATTAAATATATTTATATTTGATTATAAATTAATTATAGTTATTTAATATGATTTACATAACATTTATATATATAATTAAATAAATTTTTATATTACATTATATTTATATATTATATATAATATATAAATATAATGTAATATAAAAATTTATTTAATTATAAATATATAATAAATATATTAAATATATTTTAAAATATAATACAGCATTTCTATATCTAGAGTATAAAGGCCCGTCGGATGTGCAGGAAATGGTGAATCGCACTTACTGGTGCCTTGCTTTTCCTATCCTGTAGATGCTAACTCCTACATGTAGCTTTCAAAGCAAGGCAGGGCCTTTAGGCCAACAAAGGACTTGTAACTGTAGCCCACCCGCCTGCTAGAATGCCGACAAAGAGAGCGGCAAGTCCCAGTTGAGCTTTGGGACTCGGTTTCCTTCTCTGAAAAATAAGATCCAGTTCCTGAGGCCCCTCCAGTCCTCTGAGTTTGGGCAACATTTGGCTCAGACCTGGAAGTCTGGGGGATTCCCAGGGCTGTTTTCACCTGGGGGGAGGGAAGGGGAACGGCTGGTCTCCCCCAAGCTGGAGAGACCCGCTCCCGCACCTCGGCTGTCAGCACCACGGCCAGAGACAGCAGCAGCAGCTGGTTCAGATATGAGTGAGGAAAGCAGGTAAGGGGCGGCTTTGTGACCCCGAGGGAGGGCAAGGGCAGCACGTGCTCAGAAGCTGTGAGGAGCCGGAGCCCACGGGCCGTTGCCTGTGAAGGTCAGAACAGCCACAGCTCTGCGTGGTAAAACGTGAGCTGTGGGAGGCAGGGCCCCTGGGCCCAAGCAGTGCGTTGGCCCCAGCGGGAGCCTAAGAAGCAGGAGCCGGGACCAGTGGACGAAGCCTGGGCTCGGAGGCCGATGTGGACACTCGGAGAGATCAGTTCCGATCTCGGGAGCTCCTGGGGACACAGACACAACCGGCGGCACGTCTGTGAGCTCCTGAAGCCTTCCCTCTCGGGGCGGGCCAGTCAGCAGGCAGGGACTGAGCCCCCGCTCTGTGTCTCTCTGAATCCATTCTCCCGGCCTGCTCTGCCCGGGTGTCCAGAGCCCCAGGGGTGTCTCCTGTGGAGGGTAAGTTCTCAGGGGGCAGAAGCTGTTCTGCCCTTTGTCTCGGGCCTCGCGCGCTGCCTGCGCCACAGAAGTGCTAGTGAGTGACAGCCAGCAGGAGGGGGGCCAGGTGGGGGTGGTGGTGATGGCCACAGTAATAGTAGTAGTGGTGGTGGTAGTAGTACTAGTAGTAATGGGGGGTAGTAGTGATAGGAGGAGGAGTTGGTGATGGAGCTGCCAGGTAAGTTCTCGCTGACTGGTTTCGATGGACACAATGGTTCTAAGCCCGGAGGATGACAGGCTGGGACAGGCCCTGCCCTCGGGGAGCTCACGTTCTATCCGAGGAAACAGCATGACAAGCCCCCGCCCCAGGCCCCATGGGGGGCCTCTCCCACTAAGCCCCGGGGAGGGCGCCCCCAAAGGCTCATCCAGCTCCAGTGTTTTCCTTCCCCCAGACAAGAGAACGAGCCGAATTTTTGTGGCCATGGAATGGAACGGTCCGAAGTCCTTCTCTGGCGGCTGAGGGGGCTTGGGGACGTGCCCGAGGTTGCCCGGACGGTGAGCGGCAGAGCAGAGACTCGGGCAGGCCCGTCTGGGGGCTGTGCTCCTCTCCCCTCCCTGGGCAGACAAGGCCCTCCTGGGGCAGCTCTTGGAGCCGAGCCGAGGCCCCTCCAGCCACCCCGGGCCACGTCGGGGAGCCACGGACACCACCCCGACCGCTGGGCCCCATGGACGCTGGCTCCGGCTCTCCAGGCTCTCCTTGCCCCCCTGCTGCCCCCCCAGTTATTTATCTTCCTTTTCCACCAAAGAGACAAAGCCAGCGACAACCCCCCTCTGCTTCCCAAGCCCCGCGGCCTCTGCCCTTCAGAACGCTAAAAGCCGCGGCTCATTCAGCTTCCTGCGCTGCTCAGCGGGGCGTCCAAAGGCCCATCTCCTGCTGGCGGGGGGCGGGGGGGGCGGGGGCTCCCTTCTGGGCCTTCCTCATCCGTTCCGGCCTCTGGGCAGAGAGCGGCCCACCTGCAGCTAAACGTTCCTCAGCTTTAGGGACCTCTGGGGCGGGGTCAGGCAGGGCTGGCCTGTGGAAAGGGCCAGGATGGATGCTGGGAACCTGTCAGCTCCATTTATCATGAAGCCATTAGCACTGGAGGGAGAACAGGCCTGTTAAGCCCACAGGGCCCTAAATGAGGCTTTGTCTGAGGCTTTGGCTGAAGGGGGGGCGGAACCGGAGAGACTGACAGAGGAGGCTGGGGGAGGGGGCCTGTGTCCCCTCCAGGGCCTCCTAACAGACACCGGACTGTGACTCCCTCCTCACCCTAAGATGCCTCTGGGCCTTCCTGGTCACCCCGATGAGGAGCCAGAGAGCGAGACCCCCGGCGGGGGGACGGGGGGGAAGGTCTGAGTGGTGGCCGAGCTTCCGAGGGCCACAGCGGGGCAGACATTCATCCCCACTCCAGAGCTGAGGAAACCGAGAGGAGGATGCCCCCGCAGGGGAGAAAGCCGGGCAGGGGGCGCAGTCGCAGCCCAGACAATCCTACAGCGGCTTCACACTGACCCAGCAGGGCCCTGAATGTGGCCCTGACATTACTATTATTGTTGTTATTTGTGGCCTTCTTCCAGAACAAAGAACAAATGACAGTCAGTATGTGGAGGAGCTGCCCCCTGGGGCCGGTCGCACTTGGCCGCAGTTCCTTCCTTCTCCTTCCCTCTGTCTTTTGGGGGTGTCGCACCCTTACCTGTGGCTGCTCTGCCCGAGGGAATGTAAAATGTCACCTCGAAAACCCCAAAAGGCAGATTTTGTAAGGAGCCTCCTCAACCCCAAGTCACCCCGCTTCTCACTGACAACAGCAGGTCTCAGCCCAACCACTGGCTCACCCTTTGGGCCCCGTGCTGCTCACTCTGCACATAAACTCTGAATGGAAATAAGAACTGTTTGTATTTTAGCTAGAAACCCCAAGGGTCTTCCCCTCCCAGACTGTTACTTTTATAAAGGAGTCCCTTCCTCCCTCCTTCCCTCCCTTCCTTCCTTCCTTCCTTCCTCCCTCCCTTCCTCACTCCTTTCTTTCTTTCTCTCTTTCTCTTTTTCTTTCTTTTGCTGAGGCAATTGGGGTTAAGTGAGTTGCCCAGGGTCACACAGCCAGGAAGTGTTAAGTGTCTGCGGTCAGATTTGAACTCAGGTCCTCCTGCCTTCAGGGTCGGTGCGCTATCCTCTATGTCACCTACTGCTCCTTTTGCCTCTTTCTTACTTAGCCTTAATCAGGCAATGGGCACAACCTCAGACAAAATGAGACCTATTGAAGAACTTAGGTCCCAGGACCCAGCTGGCTCTGGAGGGGACAGTGAGGGAGGGGATGTGAGGCTGGCGACTCTGCCCAGCCCTCCCTCACTCCAATCAATCGTCCTGGCACCACCTCCCCATGTCCCCGTCCCCTTGGAGATCGAAGGACAAACAACAATTACAGGCCCTCGGGGGCTCCAGGGATACCCCAGAGGGCTTGGGGAGTGTCTTTCTAGAACTCTTTACTGCTCAAGCTCCCAGCGGGGAGGGCCTGCTTCCCAGGGGTTGGCTGATGGCCTATGGGCTCCCTCCAGTTTGTGACTCTGTCTCTTCAACCACTGCAAACACTCTCGTGGTCCCGAGCAGCCCTGAGCATCACACTGATCCCACACCTTTGGGTCATCGGTGGATGGAGACTTGATTCACCTGGTTGTTATCAGCCATCTCACCGGGAGCGGGTGGGGGGGAGGGGCAGCGGCTCTGTCAATTAATCCCACCAGTGCCTCCATCGCCCAAAGAAAGGCAGACAGAGGCCCTGCCCGGAGAGACACAAGAGACCAGAGAATAGCGAGGTCCAAACTGGTACCAGAGGAGACAAGGAAGTAGTTAGCCAGGAGGGAGGGAACTAGCAAAGGCTTCCTGTAGAAGGCGGTGGCCGAGGCTGGTTTAGCAGGAATCCATGGATGCTTGGAGGCAAAGGTGGGAAGCAGGGGAGAGCCGGCACAAAGTCGGAGGGGGGACTCAGGGAGCCCACAGAGGGAGGACTCAGGGAGCCCACAGAGGGAGGACTCAGGGAGCCCACAGAGGGAGGACTCAGGGAGCCCACAGAGGGAGGACTCAGGGAGCCCACAGAGCTGGACTGAAGGTCTAGGGCAGGGACTGGTAGATAAGAAGCATTCATTAGGTGTTTTCTCTCTGGCAAGCACAGAGCTAAGGGCTGGGGATAGAAAACCTAACCACAAGCCACTGGGGCTGCCCCTCAAGGTACTCACATTCTAAGGGAGATATCACCTGAAAGGGAGTGGAAAAGCAGGGCCTGGGGGTAGGAGGCAGCCTCCGCCCCCCCCCCCAGGAAGGGTTCCTCAGAGAGTTTCCAGAGAGTGCAGAAGGGGAGGAGGCAGAGCCCGCCCTCCTCAGAAGGTGCCTGACTGTCAGCACCCGGAGGGATGGGGGCTCTTCTGAGGAAGACAGGATCCCTGAGCTATTTTGGGAAACTCTTAATTGCAAGTAAAGACAAACTCCTGGCAGCTCTCCCGGCCACTTCTGGGCCCCTTGAGGTCTGTTTGCTTTGATGATTTGCCATGAATAAGCTGCAGTGCTCCATTCGCTACTTTCTCCATCAAGACCAGGAGAGAATGCACGGGGCTGCCCAGAGACCCCATGTGGCAGAGTGAAGACAGAACTGCTCTGCCTCTTCACCAGTTAACTTTGGGACTCTGGGTGACAAGGGCTCTCTGGGCCTCCGTTTCTGCTACTCATAATCTCAGCTAGAGGTCATCTAGTCCACTGAAACGCTATCTGCCTCAGTTTCCTCATCTGTAAACTGGGGATAATAAGAGCACCAACCTGCCAATATAGCTGTGGGGATAAAATGGAATACCATCTTGAAGCACTTTGCAAACCTTAAGGTGCTGTATAAATGCACTTATTAGTAATATTTTATCCTGTCAGGAATCCCCTTTTCACAATATCCCCAACAAGGGGTCCTCCCCTTGAAGTCTTTCACTGATGAGGAACTCACTCCTTCCCGAAATAGTCCATTCCGCTTTGAGACAGCTCTAATTGTCTCTTTCTGTTGCTGCTGTTTTAAATTTATTTTCATTCTGAATTGGACAAGCACAGAATTAAATAAGCATTTCCAAAAACAAAGGCAAACAGGAGAGGGTGAGTCTGCAGGTCTCGCTTATACACCACTTTCTTTTCCTCAAACCTGCCCTTCATTTGAACTTCCCTGGTTCTACCGAGGATACCACAATGGTGGGATCGTGGGCAAGTGACTTAACATCTCTTTGTCTCAGTTTCTTCACCTACGAAATAAGGAGAGGAGCTGAACCTGCAAGATCCCTTCCTGTTCCACAATCTTATTATCTAACAATCGATAAGCATTTATACCTATTATGTGTCAAGTATTTCATTAAGCACCAGGGATACAGAGAGAGAACAGTCAGTCCTTGCCCTGGAGGAGCTCACAGTCTAATGGGACATACAACATGGACACAGCTAAATAAACAAATAAATAATAGTATAGATGGAAAGCAATCTCGGTAGGAAAGGCACAAGGAGGTAGAGAAATAGGAAAGGCCTCCTACGGAAGGTGGTATGGAGCTTGGTTTTGAAGCAAACTAAGGATTCTAAAAAGTAGAGATGAGGGAGTGCATCCCAATCACTGGGGACAGACTATTAGAGAAACTGCAAGGGGGCCAGCAGAGCTGGGCTGTCAAGGGAATAGTGAGAGAATAAAGGGTAAGAATACCAGAGCCTGAGCCAGGTAATGAGGGGCTGTGAATGCCAAAGAGAAGACTTAATATTTGATCCTGGAGGCAATAGGAAGCTGCTGAAATTTACTGAATAGAGGGTGACATGGTCCTATTGTGCTTTAGGAAAATCGCTTTGGTGGCTGAGTGGAGGATGGTCTGGGATGGAGAGAATGAAGGCAGGCAGACCCACCAGCAGGCTATGGCAGTAGTCCAGGGATGAAGTGATGAAGGCCTACGGTGTAGGTCATAGTGGGGACTATGTCAGAGGAGAGAAGAGGACGTAGTAGAGCTGAAGTTGATGAGAGACACTGCACAGGTGAAATCTATTAGAGGTGCTGTACAGATACAATCTGAGATGTTGCACAGGTGAAATCCACAAGAGATGCTGCAGGTGACATCTACAAGAGATGTTTGCATGGCTGAAATCTACAAAAGATGCTGCTCAAGTGAAATCTAGGTATTACACAGGTGAACCCTCCTAGAGATGCTAGACAGATAAAATCTATGAGATGTGCACAGGTGAAATCCACAAGAGATGCTGCATGGGTGAAATGTACAAGAAATATTGCACAGGCAAAATCTACTAGAGGTGCTACACATAAAAATCTGAGGTGTTGCACAGGTGAAATCCACAAGAGATACTGCACAGTTGAAATCTACAAAAGATGCTGCACAGGTGAACTCTACTAGAGATGTTGCACAGGTGAAATCTACTAAAGATACTGTAAAGGTGAAATCTACTAGAGATGGTACACAGATAAAATCTATAAGATTGCACAAGTGAAATCTGCAAGAGATGCTGCACAGGTGAAATCTACTAGAGAAGCTGTACAAGTGAAATCTACAAGGTGAAACTGACAGAGCTTGACAATAGCTTGGAGAGGTGATGGTGGTTGGGAGTGAGGAGTCCGGGATGACTCCTAGGTTGGGGGTCTAAGGATCTAGGAAGATGGTGGTGTTCTCCTTAGTAACAGGGAAAGGAGGAGGGTGTCTGGGGAAAAGAGAATGAATTCAGTTTGGGACACGATTTGAATGATTCTCTTGACAGTCAGATGCTGCTGGTCACTGAGTGAGAAAATCCAAGAGCTGAGGAATGGAGAGAAAGCAGGGAAGAGAAGAAAGAACATGGGCTCCGAGGTGTGAAATCAAGGGAGAGAGGGATTCTTGTCCTTCTTAGCCCTGGAGCAAGGGGGCAGTGCAGACAGCCTGAGGCTCCATGCCAAGAACTCCCTCACAGGGAGAGCAGACCTAAAGGGGGAGAGGGGAGGGCGTACATCCTCTCACAGGGGGTCTGCCCACAGAAACCCACATGACCAGTGGTCGGATGCACAATACGGGGATGCTGACGAGGCAAGATGTGTTCCCCTATTACACCTGAGGAACCTGGTGACCCCACGATCCAGCTCTGCCCCACAAACCATTGTGGAATGGGGAGAGCACTGGCCTTGCAAGTGTTCAGAAATCCTGGCTTCAAGCCCCGTCTCTGACCCCGTCAGCCTGTGCGACCCCAGCCAATTCACAACCTCTCCGTTCCCTTACCCACAGTAAACACTCCAGCAGTCCCTGCCTCGTCTATATCTTGAGTCTTTCCAAAGCAATGGGATCTTCTCGTGGGATCTCAGCTTTGGAGCTAAAATGGGCTCTGAGAGGCCCCTGTTTCCAGCTTCCACATGAAGAATTGAGGCCCTTAGAGGGGAAGGGACTGGCCCAGCTACACGAATAGTAGAGCTCACATGTGAACCTGGGTCTGGAGCTTTGTCCAGAGCACGCTTCTTCCTGTGAATAACAACACAAGGAAGATACACATCTACCAGGCCTGTGTCTGGGCTGGAGACCGGGAGAGGCCCTCCGGGGTCCAGGGCTGGTGCGGTCTCTAACCTTGCAGGAATCTCCGGCAGCTGCCAAGTTCCACATCCAGCAGGTTGGGTTTCTCGGGCCTTTGTGATCAAAGTGGAGCGTGAAGGAGGTTCTGCCAAGCATAAGAAACCCAACTTCCTTTGGCAGCAGAAGAGAGGATTCTGGGAGGAGAGCAGCCATTGCCTCGCCTCTGCTCTGGGTCACAAGCCAGACCTTGGCCGGCTGCAGCCCCTCCCCAGGAGGCAAGTGTGGGGGCAGGTGGGAGGCTCCTCCCAACTACAGGCTGACTTTTCAGGGAGCGGTCAAGTGGTGCTACAAAAGAAGATGCCCCGCGTGGTGGAGAGCCACCAGTCAGTCAACAAGCATTTGTGAAGAGCCTACTGTGCGCTGGGTACTGTGTTAAGTTAGGTGATGGACAAGAATTTATGAAGTGCCTACTATGTACCAGATAACTCTGCTAAGCCAGCCAGTCGATAAGCACTTGTGAAGGGCCTACTGTGTGCTGGGCACTGTGCTAAACTAGTCTGTTGGTAAGGATTTGTGAAAAGCTTACTGTGCTGGGCACTAAGCCAGTCAGTCAATAAGCATTTAGGAAGAGCCTTCTGTGTCCAGGCCCAGTGCTGGATGCTGAAGCTCCAGAGAAAGATGCAGCCGTCCCTGCTCTTCAGAAGTTCCCATGCCATCGAGGGGAACAGCATGCACTCAATCAACGAGCATTTATTAAGCGCCTCTCTGCTCTAGGCTTGTGTCAGTACTGGGGACACAAGAGTAACAGCCCCCGTCCTGAAGGTGTTCACACCCATTTGGCACTAGTGGCCCCGGGGTCCCATGGCCTCCTCCCGTCTCCCTGCTTGCTGGCTCCTTGCCCTGGTTTCTTCATTTCCAAAGTGGGGTTAAGCATGAAAGAAGAATGGGGGTTGCTATGAGTCTCTGAGCTAAGAGCTGTGGTTCTGGGGAGCACCACGGCCGGTGCTCCCTCTTTCCCCTTCTGTGCGACTAGAGAGTCCCTCGGGCAATAAGAAGTGACTAGACAATTCTGGGCAAGCCTTGAACCCAGAGCTTCCTCACTCTCCCCTGAGTCCTGTAGCTTCTGCAATGTGTGGAAATGAGAAGCTACAAGACATTCATCATGTGACAAATCCCCACTGGAGAGAAAGGCTCTGGCAGCCCGAGAGGCTCCCCGGGAAGAGGGGGTGGAGAAGAGTCTTAGAGGAACGAGGGAAGGTGGGAGGCGGAGGTGGGGAGGAAGGGCATGTCGGGGATGGGGGAACGGGGTCTGGGGTGGAAGCATCTCCCAGAGAGGGCACGGAGGACAATCAGGGGCCATGCTCCGTAACCACAACTGTCCCCTCCCTCGCCCAGGACCCCCAGGCAGGATTGATCAGAGCCTGGCGCTATACCCACCATACCAGTGCATCTCCAAGGGACCCCGGAGCACCCTGGGAGACACTGTTTGATATCAAGCATAAAAAACAATCATTGTAAAAGAAGTGACTATAAGCGCCTGCCCAAGTTTGTTCAGATTGCCGACACATTAACGACTAACACATTCTCTTCTGCTTCTCTAAAAATTTCTTATTATTTACATCTTTTATATAATAATTATACATAATTTATACTCTGTCTACATCCCTTATATAATAATCATACATAATTTAGGGAATAATATTTATAGAATTTATATGAGAATCACTTACATAATTTCTATAACAGGCAGTGTGGCTCAGTGGATAGAAAGCGGCACTGGAAGCCAGCCAGACGTGGATTCAGGTGCTGCTTCTTACCAACAATGGCCTCTCTGGACCCCAGGCGGCGCCATCACCGCAAGGTAGTGACAACGTCACTGCAAACTTCAAAGTGCCGGTGACACGTGACCAGCAGAATGAGAGGAGGGGGGACCTCGTGGACGTCACGAGCCTGCTACTGAATACTGTCAGCCCAGCCTGTCCCAGGAAGACACAGGAAGGAATCGTGGGAACCCTTCCCCGGGCCTCCCGTGTTCTCTGCCCCGGCTAAGGCCCAGGCTGGCCCCTCCCTCCGGCCGGCTGTGTCCCCAGTGCCAGGGACCCCAGGGATCCTTGGTTCAGTTCCCCACGGCCCAGGACCCTGCAGCTTGCCTAATACCTCGATGGAACCAAAGGGGCAAAGATCCCAGGAGAGCCACCATGTTTCTGCCCAGGAAGGCGCAGCTGAACACGACCTCTGCCCCCAGGCAGCTTGAAGGGCCCTGGGGGTCCCTGGGGGTCCCTGTCCCTGAGCAATGACACCTCAGAGGAAGGGCAGGATGGCAGCCTTATGAAACGACGGCTCTCCAAGGCTGGGAGCACCTCTCCATGAAAGAGGAGGAAGAGAAGGAGGAGGCGGCGGCCAGGACTGCCCCATCCTCTCTGAGTGGCGCGGGAACCTCTCCTATATCAGAAGCACAACCAGAACGGCGCCTGCTGAGAGATCTCCCAGCTTCCTGTCAGAAATAGCCAGAAAATTAAAAACAAAACCCAAGTCTGGAGGATGCCAAATTCAGAGGGACCGCAGGGCTTCCTGCCAAGGAAACTGAGACCCAGGCAGGAAGAAGTTAGACTCTCCGTCCCCCGCACACAACAGCCCGGCTCCCCTCCATGCCTTTGCATAAGCTGTGCCGGATGCCTGGGATGCCATTCCTCCTCACATCTGCCCTTAGTGCAGCCCGAGCAGCGCCTCCTACAGGAAGGCTTCCCGGATTCGCCCCGTTTCTAGTGGCTCTGCCCCAATGACTTTGGATTTGCTTCATCTGATTTTTAATTGAGATCAAGGAAGCCGCTCTCTCTGGCCCTGGAGAGAGGCCCTGGAGGCTTCAGAACTGCCCCGTGTCCGGCCCCGCCGAGCCCTCGGCAGCCAGTGATTACAAATAACCAGTCTCCGCCCCCCCCCCCCCCCCCCACTATGACTCCTCCTGACAGTGTCATTGGGCCCGAATTCAGATCCCGCCCTGAGACACTGACTAGCCACGGGCGCCTCTGAGCCCGTCTGGGCCCCCCCTCCTTGTCTCTAAAATGAAGGAACTGGTTTTGCTGCCTCCGAGACACAGGGAGCGGGGTTCCACCCACCGCACCACCCGGTCCCCAGTCACGGATCGCTCCGGCCGCAGCCAGCCGATGAGTGACTGTGCCAGGGCTGCCGGCCCCTCGAAGCCAGCCCGGCGCCCACCCGCGCCAGCGCCCGTCGTGGCCGTCGGCCGAGACAACGGGCCGCTGGGCACCTCCAGGACAAAACCTTCCACGTGCGCCCCTGGGGGAGCCCTCCCATGGACACCTCCCAGCAAGCCCTCCCAGAGGGCCCCCAGGGCTTGGAGACTCCAGCCCTGCTGCCCCTGCAGGAGGGCACGGGCCCTCGGGTGGGGGTGGAGCCCCCGCCAAGCCTTTCAGACTGGAGGCACCTACCCTGTCACTGGGCTCCGGGCCACCGCCGGCTCCTTCAGGGACCAAGGCCTGAGCTGCTCCTGCAGGAGAAAGAAGAGAACCGGGATAAGGGGAGGACCCAAGGACCAGGGGGAGATTGAGGAGGGTGAGAATAAGGTCACAGGGACGGGCTGGCCCCCTCTCCCCAGGCCTGCAGGGCTGAGGCTGCCCGTGTGCAGGGACCTGCTGGAGGCAGGAACGTCCTCCCAGCCGATGAGTTGGGCCAACCCTTTGAGCCTCAGTTTACACCACTGAAAACAGGCACAAATCCAAGGATGCCAAACCTAGAGCCGAGGGGGACCCTTGGGGACCTGACACCCTCACGTTATAGAGAGGGAAACCAGGCCAAGGGCAGAGTGACTGCCTGAGGTCCCGGGACGGCGCACAGCAAGCCAGGAGGGGCCTCGGAGGCTCGGGGCCCATGCCCCCATGTTATAAATGCAGAACCCAAGTCTGAGGGTCCCAGTCGGGAAGCGCCTGGATCCTTCCTGACTGCGGCTTGGCCCCCAACCAGGCCTCTAGAGCAATGTCAAACGCACCGCCATGGAGAGCCCGGGCTCTGCTCAGAGGCCCTGGGTTCAGGTTCTGCCTCTGAGGTTTGCCCCCTTTGCGACTTTGAGGGCTTAAGCCCCCCAGCCTCAGTTTATTCATCTGTACCAGGAGGGAATTTGGGCAAGATGGACTCTGCAGTTCTTCCCAATCTGCACCTTGAACCTTTACCACCCGCCTCAAGAATGGCGCATTTTCTCAGCGAGTCCATTTGTGGCCCCATTTGGGGTTCTCTTGACAGAGATACCGGAGCAACTTCCCCTTTCCTTCCCCAGCTCATTTTACAGATGAGGAAACTGAGGCAGTCAGAGTGGAGGGACTTCCCCAGGGTCCCACAGCTAGGACGTATCTGAGGCTGGATTTTTAATTTGGGAAGAGGAGCCTCTCATGAGGAAATTGAGGCAGTAATTTAACAAGTGTCACGCTGCACCGAGTGAACAGAGCGCCGGGTCTGGAGTCAGGGAATCCTAGCTGGGGGGCACTGGGCAAGTCCCCTGACCTCATCTGAGTCGGGGACTTGATCTCTATTTGCCTCGCCCACCGGAAACTGGACTAGCGAACCATGGCCCCATGAGACTTTTTCTTCCTATGAGCCACCTCTGGTCGAACTGGACGCTCATCATTCCCAAAGTACCTGACGCTCTTTCACTTCCGTGACTTTGTTTACCCGGGAGAGGAAATAAAGAAGAGGGGGAGACACACAAGTGAATACAGCACCAGTCATCTCCCTGAGGCTGACCGCACAGCAGACTCTCCTATCGAGAAGGAGCAATTGCAGTCAGTGATTCCTTTCATCCACAAAGGGAGACCTCATTTTCCTGCAAAGGTCAAACCCCGCTCTGGAGATGGTTTTCTTTTCAAAGCAAAGGGCAGTGGGAGGCCCAGGGGCCCGAGAGGGCCACAACTCGTCACAAACAAGAGTTTATGTGAGAAAAGTAGGATCAAGGAGGACCTCCAAAAATGAAGGACAGAAGACAATGTCGGGGGATGAGGGGGTGACCCCCGGGCCAAGGGCGACCAGTGGGTCAGGCCAACAGAGCTGGCCATCACTGCCGCCCTCCTCATGGACGTCAGGAGAAAATGGGCACATGGGGTGCTGGAAAGACATGGACAAGATACAGGACAGGCTGCAATCTGCACCTCTAGAGAGATGAAGTCACAGAGGCATCGCAGGACTGGGATCAGCATTCGAGTCCTCCACACTGTTATACGAGCCCTAGTTCTGGGACAGAGGGAGAGGGGAGATCTCAGGCAGGTGAGCTGAGCTGGGCAGAAAGCGAGGGCTCCAGAGCCGGAGGTGAGGAGACAGTGTGGATCCCCCCACGAGCTCTCCAGTCCCAGCTGACCTGGAAATAGGAGATGAAGCACAGGGGCCGGGCCAGGCAGAGATGAGGGACGGGGGAGGGCCAGGCAAGAGGAAGCACAGGGGCCGGGCCGGGCAGAGATGAGGGACAGGGTCAGTTGACAGCAGAAGGAAGGAGAAATCAGAGATGGGAGAACCTGAGGAAGGGAACCTGAGGAGCTCAGAAGAGACTAGTGACCGATTCTGCAGAGGCCCAAGGTCAGAGCCACAGCCCCAGCCTTCAGTCACCAATGGTGTCACCGTCACTGCTTAGTCCTCTGCTTAGTCGTGACCCCTCCGGCTCATCCCTCCCCCTCAACCCTCACATCCCACAACTCCCATGTCCTTGCCCCCTCTGGTCCCTTTCTACCACCCTGGTAGAGACCCAAGGCCTCCCCGCCCAGATACGTGATCCCTTCCCCTCAGTCTCCTCGGGGTCTCCGAGCCCTCCTGAGCCCAGCTGCCTCCTAGCTGTCCGGAGAGATCCTCAGGTTCCTCCTCTGCTTCAGAATCTCCCATGCTCCCTTCTGCCCAAAGGAGAACTGCAGACTCGGGTTCGAGGCTGGGCGCTGACCCTTCCTAGCCTTGTGACTCCGGGGAAGTCACTTAAGCTCTGCCTGCCTCAGCTTCCTCTTGTGTAAAACGGGAGCCTGAAGCCTGTAGTTCCCACTTCCCAAGGTGACTGTGAGCAGAGCAGATGAGATCATGTCTGGAAAGCACTTTGCCGACCTCAGAGGCCGGTGGAAACCCTGCCCACTTTCTCCTGGGAAAATCACTTCCTGGGCTCCTTTTGTTTGGATGCCGCCTGCATTTACCACGAGTCCCTCCTCCCATCCCCCCAGGAGCCGCCTTCGAAAAGCAAATGGGAAAAAGGAGAAAGAGAAAATTCCACAGAAGCAGCCGGTCTGACACGGAAAAGTTGGGAATAGTCAGTATTCCACAGCCATGCTGCTGCTACTCGTAGGGACTGAACTGGAGGGGACATGTGGGTGGGCAGGCTCCCTGCGCCCCAGGACCTTGGAGAGCTCCTGGAGGCCCCAAGAGGGGGCGGCCCAGGGCTTACCCAGAGTCAAACAGTAAGCCAGAGGCCAGGCTCGAACCCAACTCTTCTCAGCTTCAGTCAGCTCTCGATCAACTACCCTTGCTGCTTCCTATCATCACCATGCTCCTCCTCCTCCTCACCAGCACCATCATTGTCATGACCATCATCGCCAAGCATCATCATCATCATCACAATCATTGACATCCCTATCATCACCATCAGCGTCATCACTACCACCATCATCATCATCACCGTCATCACCATCATAATCACCATCATCATATTCATCATCTCCATCCATCATCATCATCATCACAATCATTGCCATCCCTATCATCACCATCAGCGTCACCACCACCACCACCATCATCATCATCCATCAACATCACCATTATCATCATCACCATCATCACCATCATAATCACCACCATCTTCATCATCATCACCATCATCTTCATCATCCATCATCATCATCCTCACCAGCAGCAGCAGAAGCATCCCCATCATCCGCATCCCCATCATCCTCATCCCCATTGCCGTCATCAGCATCACTGAATAAAGTTCATACTCTTCTGCATCATCCTCCCTTCCTTCCATCCTCATTTAAGGATACTCCCCTCCATATTCCAGCTAATCAATAAGCACTTATTAAGCCCCTTCTACATGCAGGGCACTGTGCTAAGTGTTGGAGATACAAAGAAAGGCAAAGGACACTCCCTGCTTATGAGGAGCTCACCATCTAATGGGGGTGACTTTTTCTAAACACCTCAGGAAAGGCAGCACTGAAACAAATCACAACAGCCCTTTTTATGGCGGCGAGAAATGGAAACTGAGGCTGCCCATCAGTGAGGAATGGCTGAATGAGTTATGGTACATGAAGGTTATATGGAATATTATTGTTCTGTAAGAAACAATCAGGAGGATGATTTCAGAGAGATCTGGAGAGACTCACATGAACTGAGGCTGAGGGAAGTGAGCAGAACCAGCCATTATACACAGCAATAACAAGATTATATGAGGATCAACTCTGACGGACGTGGCTCCTTTCAACAATGAGACAGTTCAGGCTAATTCCAATGATCTCGTGATGGAGAGAGCCATCTGCACCCAGAGAGGATTATGGGAATAGAATGTGGTTCACAACGTAGCATTTCCACTCTTTTTGTTGTGGTTTGCTGGAATTTTATTTTCTTTCTCATTTTTTCCTTTTTGATCTGATTTTTCTTGTGCAGCAAGAGAATTGTATGAATATGTTTACATATATTTGATTTTAACACATTTAACATGCATTGGACTACCTGCCACTTAGGGGAAGGGGTGGAGGGAAGGAGGGGAAAAGTTGGAACAGAAAGTTTTGCAAGGGTCAGTATTGAAAAATTACCCATGTATATATCTTGTAAATAAAAAGCTTTAATAAAAAAAAAGAAACAAGCCACAACTGGAGAGAAGAGGGAGAGGGACCCTATGGGTGATGGTAGCAAGCTCCTGGATGTCCATCAATAGCAGGAAAATCACAGAGTGAAGAACCAAGGCAGCCAGAACACTCGGTTACAGTAGGAAGCTCCAGGTGGCACATGGAAGGGGGCCCTGCCCTGCCCTTTACCCTCCACCAAGTGACCTCACAACAAGAGTCTTGGAGTCTCTGTCTCCTCTCCCTGGGGTGGTACCTAACCTCAACCTCAGTAAGCTCCATCCTGCTTACTCAGCGCGGTTTGTGGCACCTGCCCATGGTACCAAAATTGCTAGCTGCAGCTCTGGATGGGGAATAGGAGAAACGATCTCCTCCCAAATTGGATTCTCTGCAGAAGCTAGGGGAAGCCTTGTCTGCGAGCTGCAGTGACTAACATCGGCTTGCAAATCCACACCCGGTTCTCTCCGCCTCCCCCAGTGTCCTTCCCCGATCATCAAAGTCACAGTGACAGCCCATGGAGGGGCCAAGCCATCTGTCACTTCGGAGACGTACAGTTTCAGAGCAGAGAGACACGGTTTTAGTTTGGGGAGAAATTCTTCTTGGACAGCTTCCTAATTTCATTTGGGAACACGGGCTATTCTAATCCAACCCTCTCATTTTACAGAAGAGGGAAAGGGACTTGGACTTGGCCAGATTCCCTTCAGAGCCCAGGCCAAGAGGCCTGGGAGAATTAGCATACTTGAAAAGCACAGAATTATGCACATAAAAGCTACAAAAAGGGGCAGCTAGGTGGTGCAGTGGATAGAGCACTAGCCCTGAAGTCAGTTTAAATCTAGTCTTGCACACTTAACACTTCCTAGCTGTGTGACCCTGGGCAAGTCACTTAACTCCAATTGCTTCAGGGGGAAAAACTACAAAAGAGAGATTAAGGTATGAAGCATCTTCCTACTTTCCAGATAATGAGGTGATAAACTTAAAAACTGCAGAATGAGATGTATCAATTTAGATACAAATTATAAAAAGGTCCCATCCCCTCCCCTCAAAAGGCTTATGTTCTACAAGTTGATAGGAGCATTACTTTCCACCGAGGCTGATGCAGAAATTTGTTCTGCTAGATTGTGTATAATGCATTTTCTTTTTCTCACAGTGGGGCAGTGGAGGTAGGGATGCATTTATCACAATGAAAAAAGGAAAGATTCAAAGTAAGAAAAGAGGGCCAATGAAGCACTCTAAATGTGGAGAAGAGAACAGAAGGGAGGCAGGCGAGGAGAAAGCAGACAGCGGGGACATATTGAAACTCTTTCCAACTTAGAGGGAAGAGCATAATGTTCGGAGTTGCAGAACTAAGGACGCTTGGGTACAATCCTTTATTTCCGTTCTAACTAGGTTATTCTTGGTATTTAGATTCAGATTAAAACAAAGTATGTTTTTTAAAAAAGAAATAACTAATGAAAAAAAAACAAAGAAAAAAAGTAGTATTTCAAATTTGATGTTGGTGGGGCTGGGAAGAAGCAGGCTCTCCGTGTGTACACTATGGGTGATGGCACGGATTGGTGGAAGATTTTTGGAGAACAAACCGGCAACCTAGAAAAGAGGAGAAATGCAAAATTGACTGCCTCCTTCGGTCCATCATTATTCCTGCCCGGCACCAATTTCCTGATGGTGTGATTAAAAGCAGGAGAAGAAAAGCATCTGCCCCTAAAATATTCATCGCTGCTTTTTTTGTAATAGTGAAAAAACTAAAAGAAAAAACCCCCTATGTTCAATAACTGGGAAATGGATGAATAAATTAAGGGACATTAGTGTAATGGAATACTACTGCACTATAAAAATGACAAGCATGAAGAACACAAAGAGATATGGAAAGACATACAGGAGTAAATGCCAAGAGAGGTCGGCAGAAGAAGAATTCTCGGACCAGCTCCAGCCACATTCAAAACACAATTCAACAAACAGTGAGGAAGTGCTGAGGGGGGGAGTACTGAAGGTGCTGGGGAATTCAAAGATAAAAATAACTCAGTCCTTGTCCCCCAGGAAGTCTATGCTGGGAATGCACATTAGATAAGGAGAAATGTAGGCAAAGGAGAGACCAGACAAAGTGACCTAGGAACAAGAGAAGAGAGAGAAAATGATTTCAGCCGTGAGGAAGGAAGGGGGGGGGGGGTTATCAGGGAGGGCTACTTGGAGGAGGCGGCGCCTGGAATCAGCCTCCAAGGAAGAAAAAGGAAGAGATGATCCGGTAGTGCATTTCACTCAGAGAAGCACGAGATGGATTTGAATGTGGTCTTCAGGGGGCAGCTCCATGTCTAGGCTGGCTGGTGTCTGAAGGGCGGGAAGGAAAGAGATGGGGAATTATTAGGTAGGAGACACAGGTGGGGTCAGATGGTAGAGAGTTCAAGTCTTCCCCTATCCAAGTGAGACAGTAGAGTTGGCCAGCTCAGCTTTCTCAAACCAAGTGGGACAGTCTACCACAGCGCCCCTAGTGGCCAATAGAGGTAGCGAGCTCAGCTCTTTCTCAAGTGGGCAGTCTACCACAGCGCCCCTGGCGGTCTATAGAAATAGTGCACGCTAGCGGACGACACAGGTATCGAGTTCAGCTTTTCCCCAATTCAAGTGGGCCAGTCTATCCACTGCGCCCTCGAGCGGCCAATAAAGGTACAGATAAAGCTAAAGTAAAGATTAGGGTGGGGGAGCACTTGCAATGTTACCAAAAAGTTATGTGAGCAGAGAAGTCGGGCTAGTCCTGTATACCCCAAGGGGTGTACCCCCATAGGGGCCCCACTGCTGTTCACGCAGTACAATCAGCTTCCTCTGGGAAGTGGATACATGGGAAGGCGTGGATAAGAATCAAAAAGGATAAGACCCGGCAGCGGGAGTTGTTATTACCAGGGGACTGGAGGATATATACTTCACGTGGACCTAAGCTCCTTGAAGGGTACACACAGGAAGGTTTTTCGAGAACAAACCAGCAACCTAGAAAAGAGGAGAAATGCAAAATTGACTGCCCTTCTCGGTCCATCATTATTCCTGCCCGGCACCAATTTCCTGATGGTATTTGTAAGCCCAGAGTTGAGCATAGTGCCTAGCAAACAGTGAGCATTTAATAAATGCACATTTCCTGCCTCTCTCACAGGGTTAAGTGAGAAAAGACACGCACACTCTTTGTGAATCTACAAGTGCCAGATACATGCAAATTATTACTTATCAGCTGAGTTTTGCTAACCATTATCTCTGGTACATAGGATAACTCATTTCCCTGGCTGGGCCTGTTTCCTCCTTCATAAATTAAGGAGGTCAGGTTAGAAGGCCTAATCTCCTTTGGGTTCAGGATACATGCTTTTTCCACAGCCTGATAGTCTCCAGGAAATGCAGAGCACAAAAGCTGAATAACTCCAGGGGCAGATGGGTGCTGAGCCTCTAAAACTTAGCACCAAGCGTTTCCTGACACATACAAGACATATCCCACCATCAGACCCATGCTCCGAGACCATATGGCCCTCCAACATGGCAAAACCCTCAGCATCCCAGAATCCTTTCCATGTTTTTAGGGAGATGCTAAGTTCAGAGATTGTGAAATGTCTGGGGTTTTTGTTTTGTTTTGTTTTTTAAAAAAAGCAACATTTCACAAAATCTAAACTTTTTGGCCGGGGTCACTTGGATTTTCTATCATCAATCATCAACTCAATAAACAAACAAATAAGCAAACCCAGAGGGAAACCTTCCACAAAGGCCCCACCTCTGACAAAACCCCAAACGACAACATGACCTTTGTTCCAATGGACCTTCACGGTCTCCCACAAACCCTGTGACCTTTCACCCTGCCTGCCTGCCTACTTTCTCCCCTTAATTTCCCCCTTTTTAGGAGAGTGGCAGGCAGGGTGCCCACAGCTCTGGTTTCCATGGATTCTTCCCTGCAGCATCTCTGCAGAGATGTTTCCATATTTCCTTGAATGATTCTTGTCATTTTTATGACACTATAACATTCCATTCCATTAATACACCATAATTGATCCAGCTGTTGGAAGGAGAGGCTACTTCCAGGCTTATTGTCAATTTAAGGCAACATGGCTCAGCTAAAAAAAAAGGCGGGGTACAGGATCGGGAGTCAAAGAGCTTAGGTTCAGATTCTAGCTCTGTATTGTTCCATTTTTCTGGCCCATTATCGTTCCTGTTCAGTGGTTTCATTGTTGTAACAACTCTTCATGACACCATTTAGGGTGTCACTTTGGCAAAAACACTGCAGTAGTTTGCCGTTTCTTTCTCTGGCTCATTTTACAGATGAGGAAACTAAGGCAAGCAGCATTAAATGGCTTGCCCAAAATCACCCAGCTAGTAGGGATCTGAGGCTAGATTTGAACTGAAGAAGATGAGTCTGCCTGACTCTAGGTTTGATGCTCTTTGCACTATAGTGCCATCTAGCTGCCATAGACAAATACCAATTATTATTACTGTTGTTATTAAATCTATAGTGAAGCAGCTATAAATTATTTCCATAGAGATGGGTCCTTTTAAAAAATATTCTGGGATGAAATCCTAATGAACGTGAATTCTAGATCAAAAATTATGATCTTTTTTTTTTTTGTTCTTCCCGACTACTGCCATATTATATTGCAAAATATCCGCACCAGACAAATTTCACTAATAATGTTCCTCCCTCCCCCAATCTTCTCCTGTCCACACAGGATTTCACCAGTTTTTTTCCACTTTTTGCATTCTAGTGGGTAGAAGATAGCAGCCCAAAGTTACCATGATTTACTTTTTTTTTTCCTTTGTGCATTTTTTTATGTTTATTTATTTTTATTTTTTATTATTATAGCTTTTTATTTACAAATTATGTGCATGGGTAATTTTACAGCATTGACAGTAGCCAAACCTTTTGTTCCAATTTTTCCCCTCCTTCCCCCCATTCCCTCCCCGAGATGGCAGGTTGACCAATATATGTTAAATATGTTAAAGTATAAATTAAATACAATATAAGTATACATGTATGATTTACTTTCTTTAAGAATTAGGGAGGTTGAGCATATAGGAACTTTTTTTTTTAACTGAGAATTGGAGCAATGGGTCAAAGATCATGGGGAGAAAAGATTGAGGATGGAGAAAAGAATTACAGAACTGGAGAAGAGCAAATCATCTGATTTTCCAAAAAAGGGCAGAGAATGTAGTCAGCAAACTCTAGGCCAGTGACCTTGACTTCAGTTCCTGGCAAAATTCTAAAACATCTAATTAAAGGAAGGGTTAGTTAATAGCAGAAAGCGGAAATGTTGACCACAAAAAGTCAGGGTGGTTTTATCAAAGAAGAGGTCATTCCAGATGAACCTTGCTTTCCTTTTAAAAAAAAAAAAACCGAACTGATGGTTTACACAGAATTTACCCAGATTTTAGCCAAGTATTTAAAGAGCAGACCTCAATTGTTCAATGCCAATGTACGAAGGTGTCCAGCTGAACCTCTCCTTGGGCCTGTGCGGTCTGACATTTTGATTCCTGATTAAATGGAAGTTGCAGAAGATCCCAAGCTGGGAGGATAACAGTCAGGATTCAAAAAGATCTTGACAGACTAGAACTCAAGGCTGAACCTAATGAGACTCAATTTAATGCAAGTAAAGGTCAAGTTTCCATGCTTTGGTTTTAAAAAATGAATTTCCTATGTGGAAAATAAAGGTATTATAGGAAAAAGGTGTTCAATTGAGAATGATCTGGGGGTTTTAGAAGTTTGCAATCTTGAGCTGCAGTGAAAAAATTCTGCTTTTGCTTCTTTCTCCTTTCTCCTCTTCCTGTTAATCTTCTTCCTCCTTCTTGACCTGCCTCCTTTTTTATCTTTGGATCTATAACATCTATAAAAAATTTCCAGAGAGAAAGCTTCCTTTATAAGTGCAGACAGGCCTTTCCTCTGAAACTCAGAATCTGAGAGCATCAACCGAGGCACTGGGGGATAAGTGACCTGCCCAAGGTGACACAGCCAGTATGTATCCCAGGCAGGACTTCCATGTTTGCTTCTGTGTTTTCACCACTTGTTTTCCACAATCCCAGGCATCTGTCTTTGAATGGTCTCCGAAATGCAGGGCTAAAATTCCTTAATTTTTCTTTTTTGCTGAGGCAATTGGGGTTAAGTGACTTGCCCAGGGTCACACCACTAGGAAGTGTTAAGTATCTGAAGCCAAATTTGAACTCAGATCCTCCTGACTTCAGGGCTGGCGCTCTAGCCACTACACCAAATTTCTTTCATTTTTCTTAGCTTTCTGGGACATTAGTGATCCCGAGATTGCCGCATCACAATTTAAATTCCAGGTATGTTGCCTGAATTTGCTTGTTTGCTAACAGTTCTGACAATTCACAGGTATTCGCTGTTTCTATTTGCATCTGGCTTGCTTGTCCGCATTCTGTGATGCTCCATTTTCCACTGCAGAAATTCTGCTGTTTGTTTATTGCTTCTCTGAATTTCTTTCTTTTAAGTTTCCTACTGTATTTTTCATTTTATTCATTTTTGTCAATGTCAGTATCCATTTATTAAGCACTTATAATATGCTAAGCACAATGCTGGGCAAAGTTGTGGGGATACAAAGAAAGGTAAAAACATGGCCTTCAAGGAGTCCATGTTCAATAGGAGAAATGACCTACAAAAGATTGTATTTATAAAATCTATACAGAATACATGGAAGGTAATCTCAGGAGAAGGTATATAGCGAGGTGGAGTAGTTTATAGAGCAGTAGCTCTAAAGGCATGAGGACCTGAGTTCAAATATAGCCTCAGACACTCCCTAAATTCAGTCTGCTCTCAGACACTTAATAGCTATGTGATCCTGGGTAAGTCATTTCACCCTGTTTGCCTCAGTTTCCTCATCTGTCAAATAAGCCAGAGAAAGAAAGGGTAAACCATTTCAGCATCTTTGCCAAGAAAACCCCCAAAAGGGTCACAAAGAATCAGATAGAAATGAAAAAATGATCGAACAAATAAAAGCGAAACATAAGAGTTGAAAAATTTTCCTAGCAGCAATAGGCAATCACTAGAGTTTAATAAGTATATATTTATGTATTAGGTCTATATACCGGTGTGTTTATATGTTTCAAGTTTATAACTTGATACATATTAATATATTTAATGCATGTTATAAATAATTATCTATCTACATATATATATATATACAGATATAGATTATATAGATATATAAACATATCCAGACAAATTTCTATCCTTAACAGTTTTGTATCTGAACTCCTATATGAGGTACTTAAAGGTGACTATCTTAAGAAATGTCAGGTTAGAAGAGACTTTATCATTGGAACTCAGGTCCTCCTGACTTCAGTCAGTGCTCAATCCACTATGGTGCCACCTAGTGGCCCCAAGAGGATGGATTCTTGTCAGAAAAACCACCTTTCTCCATGGCCTAAAAAAGAGGGCTGACAGAGCAGCTCTCTCCTCTCTCTCTGAGAGTTCTTTTTTATGTTTGTGGCCCTTTTTGTAGTGGCCAGAAACTGGAAACTGAATGGCTGCCCATCAGTTGGGGAATGGCTGAACAAGTTATGGGATATGAATATTATGAAATATTTATTGTTCTATAAGAAATGAACAGCATGATGATCTCAGAGAGGCCTGGAGAGACTGACAGGATCTGATGTTGAGGGAAGTGAGCAGGACCAGGACATCATTATATATTTCAACAACGATACTATATGAGGATCAAATCTGATGGGCGTGACTCTTTCCAACAATGAGATGATTCAGGCCAGTTCCAATGATCTTGTGACGGAGAGCACCCTCTGCACCCAGAGAGAGACTGTGGGAACTGAGTGTGGACCACAACATAACATTCTCACTCTTTTTGTCGTTGTTCGCTTGCATTTTGTTTTCTTATTCATTTACTTTCTCTTTTTGATCTGATTTTTCTTGTGCAGCAAGAGAATTGTATAAATAGGTTTATTCATATTGGATTTAACATCTATTTTAACATGTTTAACATATACTGGATTGCTTGCCATCTAGAAAAGGGGGTGGAGGGAAGGAGAAAATCTGAAACACACGTCTATGCAAGGGTCCATGTTGAAAAATTATCCGTGCAAATCTTTTGAAAATAAAAGCTTAAAAAAGATTTCTTTTTTCACCCTTGGATGACAGAGCTGCATCCTCAGTCTAGGGTATGGTGAAGGTGGGCATGGGGAGGGGGTGCCTGTATCCGTGCACAGTTTTCTTCCCCCTGGAGCGGTTAATGACAATTTGAAGCAAAATCATAAAGCCCAGTAGAACACATGCTCGCGCCTGTCCAAAAGGGCACCAGCAGCTCTCCACGTGGCAAGGGAAGTGTTTTGAATGACTGCACGTGTATAACCTATAACAAACTTCTCAGTGGGGGGAAGGGGATAGAAGGAAGAAGAGAATTATAATTCAATAAATTTTTAAACGAATGTGAAAAATTGTTTCTACATGTAATTAGGGGGGATATTAAGCTAAGAAAGAAGCACAGCAGAAGGAGATATTTATATGTCCCCCCAGCCTGAGGTCAACAGTTCTCAAAGTCATAATTTCAGGCACTGATCATCAAAAGAGAGATTTTCCCATAATGTAACTTGGAGAAAGAAGAGGGTTGCCATCGTGACTCAGAGCCGAAGGGGGGGGCAAGAAATGTAGACCTTGCCATCGCCCCCTCTCCACTCCCATGAGCTGCTCTGACACTGAAGGTCCTTGTTCAGCAGCAGCCTTCTGGGGAGATTACCCCACAGTGGGGATGATGAATCTTGGGAAGTGCCCTGTGGGAAAGACGAACTTGTGAGCCTGTCAAAGGGCTGCCTTCATAGGAACCTCAAAGGTCAGTTCCTTTTCACGAAAAGTGGGAAGTGCTCCTTGAGGGCTCTGGGTGTTTCTATACGTGCTGAGTAGTTCCTGCAGCCCTTGGTTTCTTCCTTGTTTTATGTGCATGAAATAAACGCTGTCCCATGCCTAACTGACACTTCCAAGCGATAGCACAAGGACCCAGGCCTCCTTTTCCCCCCCATTGCAAACTAGACTCTTTTTGCCTGCCCTGTGAAGCTATTGTGATGTGGACGAGGAAGCTCCCCTGCACCCACATGGCCTGGTGCTGTTCCACGAGAAAGTCTTCAAGAGTTGCCCCAGTTAACTAAGAGATGAAATAATTTGCCCAGAGTCACCCAGCCAGCAGAGAAAGGTGTTCTGGACTCTGATGTTGCCTCCTTAGCATGAGGAGCTGAGCTTTTCCTGGAGAGACCAGATAAGGACAATAAGCCAGAGAGAGAAAATGCTGGATTCAAGTCCCCTGGCCCAACCAGACTGCATCCTGGGTCCTGAAAGAACTGCCAGAGGTGATTGATCCCTGAGTCATCCTCGGCGATATCTGAAATATCATTGAAGATGGAGAGGCAGGAGAAAACTGGAGAAGGACATACACTAGCCGGATTTTTTTTTCCCCTGAAGCAATTGGGGTTAAGTGACTTGCCCAGGGTCACACAGCTAGGAAGTTCTGATTTTCAAAAAGGGGAAGAAAATATACTGGGAAGTCTAAGCCAAAGGAGCTTGATGGTGATTTACAGGAAAATTCTTTCTCAGATCATTAAAGGGATAGTTGGTGGCTGTCTAGAAAGAGAAGTGGTGATTACAAAGAACTATGGTCAAATAGTGATGGAGAGTTTACCCAGATTTAACTAAGATTTTGATGTAGTATCTCATACTCTCTCTGCAGAGAAGAGATGTAGGTTAAATATCAGATAAATGACTAGATTCAAAGAAGATATCAATGGACATGGATGGGCAGGCTCAACAAATATTCACGAGACCCAGAGCTGAGAGAGACAGCTAACATATTGGATCATGAAGTTAAGTCCAAAAGGCCCTTGATGGGTTAGAACCCCAGATGAAATTCAGAGAGGCAAACGTCAAGTCTTCCATGGGCACAAAAAATCAATGTCACAAGTGCAAGCTGGGAAAGGCACGGAATTTAGGGAATTAGGAGCTCGATGTGAACCAGTAGTTTGATGTGGAAGTCAAAATAGCCACTGGGCTGCATGGAGCAGGGTAAATACTTGTGGGAATAGGCAAGGGGATCATCATCCCCTCATCAGACCTCACCTGGAGTCTCATGTTCAGTTCTCGGCATGAGAATTTAAGAAGGGAATTGATAAAATGGAGGACAACTGCCAGGACAGTGAAGCGTCCTGCGTCCATTTCATATTTCTTCTTTCTCCCATTCCTTCCCTTTTTCTTCTCTCTCCCTTTCTTTTTTCTTCCTTCCTTCCCTCCCTTTCTTATTCTGCCCTCCTTTTTTCTCTCCCTCTTTCCCTTTCCTCCCTCCTTCCAGGAGCCAGCCCACAAGACTGGATTCAATCTGGGTAAGCCCAGGTCACTTTCCTTGTTTTTGAATTTCCTTTTTCATTGTGATCTTAGTCATCAATAAACACCAACTTTTCTCCATAAATATTTGTATGCGAGTGAGCTGTACGTTTACACCAAAGGCACCCTTGATGAAAACGGGAGAAGGAAAAAGCCGACTTCCCCAGGCAGCTTTCCACGCCCGTCCTCGCAGCCACAGAGCTGACTGGGTGCAGAACACAAGGTTTTAGCTTCGGTGTCATTCGCTTGAATGACAAAAAAGTCCTTCAAGTATATGTCGTCATACACGATGATTCCTTGACAGACGTGACCATGAGGAAAACTATCCAACAACCTTCAACTGTCAAAATCAAGCAAGTCCCTCTAGAGAGGAAGATGTGCTCCCCAAAAGTGTTGGCTGCCATCATGGAAGACATTGGTGGGGTCCTCCCAAGGCATCTGTTTGCAGATCACAGGACTATAAATGCAGAGGGATGTGAGAGGGATAAATGGAAGGGACCTCAGAGATTATCTAGTCCAACTCCATTGCCTGTTGCCCAAGGTCACAAAGGTCATCATCATCGTCATCATCCCTAACATTTACAGAGCACCTACTATGTGCCAAACACTGTGCTAAGCCCCCCCCCCACTGGCCAAGGTCACAAAGGTCATCATCATTCCCAATATTTACAGAGTACCTACTATGTGCAGAACACTGTGCTAAGTCCCCTCTATTGCCCAAGGTCACAAAGGTCATCATTATCATGATCACTAACAATAACATAGCACCTACTATATGCCAAACAACGTGCTAAGTGCCCCCCCACTGTCCAAGGTCACAAAGGTCATCATCATCAATCCTAACATTTACAGAGCACCTACTATGTGTCAAACACTGTGCTAAGTGCCCCCTACTGCCCAAGGTCACAAAGGTCATCATTGTTCCACAAAGGTCAGCAGCAGCAGCATCCTAACATTTATAGAGCATCTACTATGTATCAAACACTGTGCTAAGTGCCCCCTACTGCCCAAGGTCACAAAGGTCATCATTGTTCCTAATATTTACAGAGCACCTACTATGTGCCAAACACTGTGCTAAATACCTCCTACTGCCCAAGGTCACAAAGGTCCATCATCAATCCTAACATTTACAGAGCACCTACTACGTGCTAGGCACTGTGCTCAGTGCCTTACAAATATTAGTACATTTTATTTTATCCTTACAACAACCTTAGGATGTCAGGGCTATTATTATCCCCATTTTATAGTAGAGGAAACTGAAGCAAAATGAGGTTGGATGACTTCCCCATGATCACACACTGCTTGTAGGTGTCCTCGACTGGATTTGAACTCGTATCCTGGAACCCAGTTCCAGCATTCTGAGCACCAGGGTGGCCCCTGTTAGCGGAGTCCCTTACAAGAATATCTCTCAGTGCACAGAAAGACAGGACAAGGAAACCGTCCCCCATCCCCCATCCCCTCTCGGCAAGTGTCTTGGGCCAGGCTAGAGATCAGGGAAGCCTCTTGGATGGCTCTGGCTCCATCAGGATTCTCCCAGAATTTCTAAATCTGGAGACTCCTGGGCTCCATGTATTCTCGCCCCACCTCCTGCTTCAATTACAGACCAGATCTCTCTGAGAGTCAACACAGCCCAAGAACTCCCCAAGCCTCCCAGAACGAGGCCATGGATTTAGATTCCGTTTCGAATGCTGACCTTTGGCACCGTGTGATGTTGGGCAATTTGCTAAGCATTCTGGGCTTTTCTTTCTTCATCTGCAAAACGGAGGGGGTGGGCAAGGCCCCTCCGATCCCACAAGCCCCTGACTTCAGTTAGTCGGACGTTGGAATTCTCTCTCAGACAAAAACTATTTTTTGGTCCATCTCTTGGATTTAGACAGAAAGTATGGTCATACTGACTTTGGAGCCAGAGGACCTGAGTTTGAATTCCAGCTCCGTCACTTTATACCTATGTTATCTTGGATAAGTTACTTAATTTCTCAATGACTCAGTTTCCTCTGAATTTCCAATTCTCTACCTAAAATATAGTATTCCATGAGTGACCGCTTCATTCTTCAATAAGTAGGAAAGTCAATCAGAGGAGCTTCTGTCTGGTCATTACCCCATTTCTTTAAAGCAGGGACGGCCCATTTTCATATCTATATTCCTAGGACCCAGAATACAGTAGGTGTTTAATAAATGCTTTTTTGGTTGACTATATTTTTATGTACTCGATAGGTACATACATAGAATGTAAACTCCCTGAGGGCAAGAACTGGCTCATTTTTGTATATGTATCCTGAGTGCTTTGCGCAGAGTAGGAGCTTACAAATGAGAATGATTGACTCTAAATATTTTGAATATGCCTATAGAGGTACAATATCACTACCGGAAATAGATCATAGAAGACACAGGTCACCTCGGTTTTGTTTTTGCCTTCCCAGAGCCCAGCACAATGTTTCACATATAGTAGGTACTTAATAAATGCTTGATAATTGATTGGACCTATTTTGAATATATCTATATCAGTATGTTTTCTCTCAGAGAAACGCTAGGTGAACTGCTAAACTTTTGCCTTGGTGTCTTTAGTGACTAACACATAGTAGGTGCAAGTAAATGATTCTTGACTCCTTGAAGGTAGGGACTGTTTCATCTCTGCCTCTGCATCTCCAGTGTCTGACACATAGTAGGTGCTTAATAAATGTTTCTTGATTAATTGAATATATTTGCTCTATACCTATATAAGTTCAGACTAGTTCCTCAATAGGGACTATTTCATCTCTGCCTCTGCATCTCCATTGCCTGACACATAGTAGGTACTTAACAAATGTTTCTTGATTAATTGACTATAATTGCTCTATACCTATATATAGGTCAAGATTGGCTCCCCAACAGAACTGTTTCATCTCTGCCTTTGCACCTCAGTGCCTGACACATAGTAGGTGCTTAATAATTCATTGATTAATTTGTTGTTTCCCACAAAGAGGCACTGATAGGACGAATAAAAGCAGGGGGAAGCTTGGGAGGAAGTTACTTCTCTGTTTCCAGATTTACGTTGGAGAATGAGAAGAAGGCCAGACACAGTCCTCCACGCAGCTGGATTTGGGGAAGAGCCGATTTCCGGGCTCTCGGAGAAAGGAGATGGAGGCTGCCGTGGCCTGGAGCTCCACAGAGGAAATAGCCCAGGCTGGGGATGGGGAGGGGGCCGGGAAGCTCCTGGCAATGAAATTCTGAAGACACAAGGGGAAATTGTTCCAAGGAGCAATCTAAAGGGAAGCCATCCAAAGAGACAGATGCAGATGCCTGAAGAACTTACAGGCAGATTGAGGCTTCAAAAAGGCATTCACAGGGGGTGGGGACAGGGGAAGGAGACAGAATGAATGGGAAAGCACGGCGTAGCCCTCCAAGGAAAGAGTTGGGAACGCTAAAGCTAGGAGTGTGTCATCCATGGGAACGATCATATCTGGCAGAAGAGCGGCTGACTGGCAGTGACAGAGGGAATTTCCTCCCCCGGGAGGTCCCCAAGCCAACGAAATCCCAGAACTGGACCAGATTTTAAAATTTTTCCACCAGATATAGAGCCGGAAAACCTTAAAACTATCCTCATTTACAAGGAGGGAAGCTGAGGCTGAGGTCTTTCTCCTCCCAGTCCTATACAGGCAGATCTTGCTCTTTCCCTCTGATCGGTAGCTCAGCTGCTGGTCTTTCCCCTCCTGTGCTGCCCATGGCCTCTGTCCCCCAATCCAAAGCCGCCGCCTCCTCCATGAAGCCTGCAGGCATTAAACTATGATCTTTTGTAATAAACTGGATGACTCAACAAAGTAATCCATCAACCCACATGTGCAAAAATGTCTGTGGCAGCTCTTTGTGTCGTGGCAAGGAACTGGAAATTGAGTGGATGCCTGTCAGCTAGGAAATGGCTGAGTAAGTTATGGGATATGGGATCTGATGCTATGGAATATTATTCTTCCATAAGAAATCACCAGCAGGAGGATTTCAGAGAGGCCGGGAGAGACTGACAGGAACTGACGCTGAGGGAAGTGAGCAGGACCAGAGATCGTTGTACACCGAACAACAATACTATATGATGATCAATTCTGAGGGCTGTGGCTCTTCAACAATGAGATGAACCAAATCAGTTCCATTTATTCAATACACCCAGAGAGGACTGTGGGAAATGACTGTGGAGCACAACAGAGCATTCATTCTCACTCTTTCTGTTATCGTTTGCTTGCATTTTTGTTTTCTTTCTCAGGTTTTTTTCTTCCTTCCTAGATCCGATTTTTCTTGTGCAGCACTGTATAAATATGTATACACATGATGGATTTAACATACATTTTAACATATTTAACATGTATTGGACTACCTGTCATCTAGAGGAGAGGGTGGGGAAGGAGGGGAAAAGTTGGAGCAGAAGGCTTTGCAAGGGTCAGTGTTGGAAAAATTACCCGTGCACAAGCTCTGTAAATAAAAAGCTTTAATTTAAAATTAAAATTAAAAAAAAAAAAAAACCAAAGTAATGTGTCAACTAGCACACCAGGGGCCAGAGATACCTGGTGTGGGGGAGAGAGAGAGAAGGGGGGTTCTGTCCTCGGGAAGCCTCCAGTCTATAGGGGGGACAACACAGGCAAGAGAAATACAATGGAAACATGGGAGCCACTAAGTGACGCCAGAGGGTCAGTCAGGAAGTTCAGATGCAGCCTCGGGTAGTTCCCAGCTGTGTGACCCAGGGCGTAACACCTACCTCCATTTGCCTCAGTTTCCTCATCTGTACAAACAAGCTAGAATAGGAAATGGCAAATCACTCCGGGTTCTTTGCTAACAAAACCCAGAACTGGACACAATTGAAATATGGAAGGAGTGGGGGGGGGGGGGGGGGAGGAAGGACTTTTAATTCAGCATCTGGTTCCTAAAGTGATTTTCTAACATTTCCCTGTGTGATTTTGCTCTCCCAGGATCAGGAGGGGAGGGCCTTTATCATGTCTCACTGGGACCATTTCTCCAACCTCCTAACAAGGCTCCTGGCCCCTCTCTCTGCTCTCTAACTTATCCACCCAGAGGAAGCTCTGGCCCAACCACAGCATGCCCCTGCTCATGAACCCTCAATGGCTCCCTCCTTCCTTTGGGATGAAACACAAGTTCCTACATCTACAGCTCACCTCCTTCTGGTCTAGCTTTCCAGGCTAATTACCTGGTATGCTATTGTTCCCATTCTCACTCATCCACCCAAGACCTAGGTTCAGCTGAGGCTCTGCTGCCTAGAGGAAACCTCTTCTGATGCCCCATTGTTCTCCAATTACTGGGTGTACAATTACTTGTCCACAGTCATATCTCCAGGTCAAATGTACGCTCTCTTTGGACAGGGACTGGCCTGGGCTTTGTTGGTCTATCATTTTGTTACACCTTGTAAATGGGGGCCTCCCTAGTGCCCGGCACCTATTACACATTATGGATAGTTCTTGCTGGTCCACGGCGGCTGCTTCCAACCCACTCTGAAGGAGGAGGGACCCAAGGGAGAACAGTCTGATCTCTCCAGAAGGGAGCATCGCCCAGGACTCTGAAGTCAGTGAGCCGGCTTCCCAGCCACGGCACGTTGGGCCAAGAACGGGATCTTGGAGGGGCATTTTGCAGTCCCAAAAAGAACACATACAAAGGTATCCCTCGAGATTATGAACAGGAGGAACTGACTTAGGAGTCAGAGGCCCTAGGTTCAAATCCAATCCCTATTTGCCGGTCCCTAAACCTCAGTTTCCCTCTCTGTAACATGAGGGCACTGGACGCAATGGCCTCTTAGGCCCCTTCAGCCCTCTCTAGGATCCTGTGCCCTCAAAACCCCAAGTCTGAATAAAACTAAATTACACCCAGCGTGTTCTCCTTAAGGAGGCAGGGAAGCAAGCGCGGACGCCATCATCCCCTCCCAATGTAGGGCTCTCGCCCTCAAATTTGGACAATCTCAAGGTTACGTTTCACTTCCCGGGAAAATGCCTTTGTCAGGGAGGCCGATTCTCCCACGAGGGCTGATGAATTACAGGCGCCAACGCTTCCCTGGAAGTGACAGCGATTTTTATTTATCCAAAGAGTCCCGAAACACAGGGGAAAGTGGTTTGTTTATGCACGGAGCGCCTTGTACAGCTGTCACTGAAATCAGAAGCCCCGCGTCTCTGCGAGGGCAGGGGTGGGGAGGCTGCGCATGAACAGCATGAGAGGATGAGAGGAAGCCCCTTCCCCGAGCGGCCCGTGGCCGGAGCGGGCGTCGCGGGAGCCCGGGAGCCCCGGCCAGCTCCCCTGGGAATTTACGGGAAATAACGAAGGATGATGGATGGAACGGCCTTCTCTGTCCCCGGGGAGTCTGCGGCAGGGGGGTTCCGCAGCTCAGGCCGGGGGGGCAAGAGCCGCCATTTTTCATAATTTAGCCAATTACTTGGGAACAAAGACAGACCAGGCATTGTCGGAGCCAGGATTGAGCCAGAGCTTAGAACAAAGAGCACTGAGTGTCACACCTGAGAAGGGCCTTAGAATTTCAGAGCTGGAAGGGAACCTGCAGCATGAATGGCAGAGCTAGGATGGAACCCCACGGGCCCGCTGGAAAGAAGGCTGAACCTGGAGTGTCACTTCTTCCCCCTGTGACACGGGGACCTCAACTGCCCTTATCAGTCAAATGAGGGAGATGAAGCCCAGCACTAAAACAATGATCCTAGGGCCCCATCAGACTATTGGGAACCCTAAAATGAAGGTCAGAGCTGGGAGGGGCCTTAGAACAGGGGATGTTAGAGCTAGGAGGGGTCTTAGAACAGGAGATGGCAGATGTGGGAGGGGCCTCAGAACAAATAAGGTCAGGGCTAGGAGGGGCCTTAGAACAGGGCATGTCAGAGTTGGGAGGGCCTTAGAACAGTGAAGGTCAGGGCTAGGAGGGCCTCCAGAGGATCTCTAATCCTACTTTCTCATTTCACAGACATGGAAACTGAGCCTCAGGGATGAGAAGTCTCTCCCCCAAAGAGAAGGGAGCTCAGAACCTGGCCTTCCACATCCTCCGTCTGAGGCTCAGCCTCCTGCCTCCCCTGTCAAACTCTCACCTGCTTCCTTTCCCCTGAAATCTGCCATCCGTTCCAGGTTGGAGCCGTCGGCCTCGGACAAGACAGCCCGGCCGCAACGGCCGTATCCCGGCGCATCCGATCAGTTCCGGGACTATAAATCTAAAGCCGAGCTGTCTATCATCAAGCATCAAATATCCAGATGTTCAACAGAATTGGGAACAGATGTGCCCGGCTGCTTAGGTGCCTCGTGGACCTGACCACAGCCCATATCAATTCAATAAACAATAAACATTTAAAAACAATAAAAAGCAACAACCAGCATTTATTAAATGGCTCAGCCCATTCGGGAAAGCAATTTGGAGCTCTGCCCAAAAAGCTATTAAACTGGGCTTACCTTTGACCCAGCGACGCCGCCAGCAGCGCTGCACTGCCAGGAGATCAAAGAATGAGGGAAGGCACCAGCGGGCAAGAGCCGCTCTTTCTGTGGAGGCGGAGAACTGGAGGCGAGGGCCGGCCGCCATCCACTGGGGAACGGCCCGACGAGTCACGGCCTAGAAATGGGCCGCCATGTTGGCCTGCTGATGGAATGAGGAAGGAGATGGTTTTGGGGGATTCCTGGGAAGAGCCCTGAGAACTAATGCACAGGGAAGTGACCACAGCGGGAGGGCAGCTCAGCCATGAATCAAACAAAGAATTAACTGGGATTGGGGCAGCTGGGTAATGCAGTGGTTAGAGCACCAGCCCTCAAGTCAGGAGGACCTGAGTTCAAATCTGGTCTCAGACACTTCACACTTCCTGGCTGTGTGACCCTGGGCAAGTCACTTCACCCCAATTGCCTCAGCAAAAAAAAAAAGAAGAAGAAGAATTAACTGGGACTTCCCCTCTGCACAATGACAGCCCCCCAAGCCCAAAGGACCTGTGATGAAGCAAGCTGCCCCCTGCTAGGGAGGGAGCTGATGGACTGCAGGAAAGAGGGGAACAGACTCTCTTAACTTTCTTTTTCTCCCATGTTTCTTGCAAGAAATGGGGGAGGAAGACATGGCTACCGTGGGAACTTGCTCTGTATGAGTGAGGAAGGAGAGAGAGGGAAAGATCGGAGAACTGAAGTTAAAATCAAACTCAACTTTTAAAATCATTTCCTGGACACCCAGTAGGGGAGCGCTGAGCCAGCACAACAGCCTCCATGTCAGACCTGGGCTCGAGTACAGCCGTGAGCAGCCCTGGCTTCTGAGGGATCAAACTCAAATAGAAAAACCCCGAAATCTCCCAGAAGGCTCCCCGCTGCAGAGGAAGCTGCTGCCCTATGCTGCGCAAGGGAGCCCCCTACACAGAGCTGCCCATCTATACACGGGCCTGACCTGTAGCCTCACTGTGTGCAAGACAGAATCACACGATCCCAGAGCAGCATGGGAGCGGCCAGAAGAAAGTGCACTTCACAGAAAACCCCCCCCCCCCCCCCCCCGCAGCAAGGGCTCGCCAGTCTTTGTCGGTGCAGGGGCCACTCCCCCCCCCCCCCCCCCCCGCCATGGTTCCCTATCCGGCCTCCTGGGGCCCAGCTGACCGAGGCTGGCTCCCCTCTTCCAGAGGTAAAGATGGCTCCTTCTCGCCTCGAGGATAAACACCCCCAGCTGGCAGCGGCACTGAAGTGCTCCATGTCATTCCCAGGGTGCTGCTCCTGGAGGCAGACGCCCAGGCAGCCCCAGCTGAGACGTGCTCCATGCCGGCCTCATAGCTCGTACTTCAAGGGATGCTCGAGGTTATCGTGTGCAGTGACACAGCCCCTTCACCCCCATCCTGCAGATTAAAACTGAGGGTGAGAGCAGAAAAGACCGAGGTCACGCAGCTAACGAGTGACCGAGGCTGGATTTCAGACCAGAACTTCCTGGTTCCAAAGTTAGAGAGTCTCATTCTGAGATGAGAAAATTGGGGATCAGAGCTCCCTAATCCTCCAGGAGCCAGTATGAGTCACAGCACCCCGGGGTCGGGAGGGAGCTCGGGGGATTCTATCCCAACCAAAATTGCATCCCCAGCAGAGTGGCCCCCGGCTCCAGCCCCATGGGAGAAGAACTCCCAGCCTTCCAAGGAAGCCTGTCTTGTCTTCTACCTCCAACGGCCGGGCCTTCTTCCCAACACTGAGCCAAAATCGGGTTTCCTTTCCCCTCCTTCCACCACCTCTGGCCAGACCAAACCAATTTACTCCTCCCGCTGCAAGTCACCTCTCGGGCTCCCCCAGTTTTCTGCACTCTGGGCCGGCCATGGCCTCACAAGCATGGCACCCGTGGTGCGGAGGAAGGAGGGATTCTGGGAGCTCCTGGTCCCCAGCCCCCGCTCCTCAGCCAGGGACTCCTCTTTGATGGAACTCACCAGACGGGAGGGTTAAACGCCAGGTAAGAGGCCTCCGGCGCCAATCCAAGACGCTTCCATTCCCTCCCCAGCCTCCGGCTCATCGCAATCCCTTGGAAAGCAGAAGGCTGGCCCCAGACACACCTTTCCAGATCCGATCTCCCAGAGCAGGGGCAAGGGGGACGCTCGCATCCCTCTTCTCAGACACCAGACGTCTCTTCCTGAATGTGAAAATAACAGGCCCAGACCGGCGCTGTCGGCAGGAGACAATATATGGGCATCCTCCGCCCCCGCTCGGAGACACCTCGTCCAGAGAACCGAATGAAATAGAGTTCCAGACGCCGGCTGACCGGCGGGAGGCCCCTGGGATGGGCCGACTGCAGGGAAATGGTTCCAGTTGTGAAAAAGATGAAATAGAAGAAAAAGAGCATCAGGAGATGGGGTCGTGCTCCAGTCAGGGAGGAGGTCGGCTCCCCGGCCCTGGGTGGAGGCAAAGGAGAGAATAACAATGATACCGACGATAATTCACATTTAAATGATGTTTGCAAACTGGCCGGCTCAGTACCAGGCCGAGGGAGAGCCGCCAGGAGGCCAAGAGTGGCGAGTCAGGTGCCTTCCTGGGGTCCTCACCCATTGCTTGGCATTCGAGGCCCTTCTCCCTCCGGCTTCTGCCTCTCTGTCCAGTCTCGTAACACACGAGTCTCCCCCACGCTCGCTGGCCCCACGACTCAGGCCCATTTGCTGCTCCTCCCATGACGCGCTGTCCGACTCCAGGCTTTGTCTACCTGCGCTCACCATACCTTCCCTCGGATTCCGCCTCTGAGCTCTCCTTCAAGGCTAAGCCTCTGCAGGAGGTCCTTCCCAACCCCTGTGGCTGCCAGAGCCTTCCTCTCCCAGCTTCCCTCGTCAAACCCCAGAGACATATTGTAGGAGCAGAGTCGTTCGCATGTCATCGCCCTCCGCTAGACCATAAGCTCCTGGAGGACAGGCACTACACTGGCCTTTTGTTGGATCCTCGGCACTGGGCCTGGCACGTGGCGTTTAATAAATGCTTCTTGCCCGACTCGTTAATTGACAGTTAGTCCCGGGAGAATTTCTGGAGCAGGAAGAAACATAAGGGTCTCTGACAAGGCTTTCTCTCTCTTTCTTCCTCATTGTAAGAAGGAACAAGTAATAATAATGACCCAATAACAGCTCATCTTAAGCACCAGAGAGTTTGCAAAGAGCTAGATTATATTGTCAGGTCTGTATCTTCAGCAGTTAGCATAGTGCTTTGCATACAGGAGGCACTTAATAATTGCTTGCTGACTATCACACTCAAACCGCACAAGAACTCTGATAATGGCTATCCTTATCAGTCGCATTACACATAGAACTATTACTGGCAGGGGCCGGATTTGCATCCAGCCCCTCGGGAGAACCCCGGAGACCATCTTTTCTCTTTCCCCTGCACCTGGGTCTCCCCTAACAATGCATCTGTACCATGGTGCACACAGCCTCCGCCTTGGCTTTCCTCAGAAAAGACTCCTCCATTAGGGTGAAAAGTGCAGCCTCTGAAGAGCAAAGGATTTTCTTTGTCCTCTGGGAGAGCAGCTTTCACAAAGGCTGTTCCCCGGACAACCACGTCCTGACAGTCACACGACTGACCGAGTTGCATAGAGAGCACCAGATCCCACTGTGCGTTTCAGCGTCCTGACTTGGAAGCAGCCTCAACTCAAAAGCAAAAAACACCGCCTCCAGGGCTGCCTTCCAGCCTCCATCGGGCCAACTCCTTAAGCCAGAGAAGGCTCCTTGCTCTAACCCTCTGAAGGCTAATACATTAGTGACGTCTAGAATACAGAAAGACCCTTCTGCAGCAGAGGTGATTATTCTGGGTCTAGATCCCTAGATCAGGCTCTCTTAGACAGAGTTAAATCCCATCCTTTTCTCTGATGTGGATGGCATCACACTGATGTCATTAAGCTCTGGAACAATATGCAAACAGCCACAAAATCAAATCCATAATCATTCCTAAGAGCTCAGTCTAACCATCCACACAGGAAAAACCAAATGGATGAAGACTTGCAACTAATGACAATAACAAATTAGAGTAACTAGAATTTCTTTTTATAGCATTCTAAAGCTTACAAAGTACTTGACAAATATCTCACTTTACCCTCACAAGCGCTTTAGGGGGTAGTCACTGTTGGAAGTACTGGAGAGACCTGGAACCCAAAAAGAGATGACCCGGGCAGGGTAAGGGTCAAATGGCATCCCCGGGGACTCCATGCCATCCACTCAGTGTCAAGAGGTTGGCGTTGGGTGGACAAGAGTCACAAGGATGCATCCAAACAAGTGTTCATAGATCAGAGAGTGGTTCACGGGCATTTATTAAACACCTACTATGTCCTGGGCACAATAGTCCCTGGCCTCAAGGGGCTTACATTTGGATGCATTACAATGCAAACTAAATAATAGTAATAAAAGCAGTTAAATATAAACACAAGAAAGGCCAGGCCTGGAAGTTGGGGGCCAGGGAGATAGGTAAGGGTTGGCTTCATGTAGGCGGTGATGGTAAATCTTGGAGAGAAGGTTCCTAAGAGGCGGAGGTAAGAAAGGAACATATCGGGCTGGATCCCTGGCTCTGAGATTCTGGGATTAACGATCATTATCATCAGGAAACACAAATAAGGCTTCCACAGTCTAAAAAGCAGTGTCAGACCCAGAATTCTCCTATCACCGCTCAAAGAGGGGAGGGCTATACCAGAGCCTCAACTCCCATCTTGTTCCCCTGGGCTAATAATGCCAAGCCTGCCCCCCTCCCAACTCCCCTTCCCCCACATCTTCCCTTTTTCTTACAGGGTCATTTTCTTCCTAACAATAACTTAATCTAATAAACTCACAAGCTCATGGAGAAAGACTTCCAGGGCTCCCCCTGCCCACTCTCCCTCCAGCTCCAACACACTGGGACAAAGAGCCTTCTGCAGGGAGGAAAATGTAGTCAACAACAGCCTTTCTGTGCTGCTGGGCTAATCAGCAAAAGGGAAAATCATTGAAAATGAAGCATCTGGGGCAGCTAGGTGGTACAGTCGGATGGAGCACCAGCCGTGAAGTCAGGAAGTCAGGAAAACCCGAGTTCAAATCTGGCCTCAGACACTTAACACTTCCTAGCTGTGTGACCCTGGGCAAGTCGCTTTACCCTAATTGCCTCAGCAAAAAAAGGAAGGAAGGAAGAGAGGGAGGAAGAGAAAGAAAGAAAGACAGAAAGAAAGACAGAAAGAAAGACAGAAAGAAAGACAGAAAGAAAGACAGAAAGAAAGAAAGAAAGAAAGAAAGAAAGAAAGAAAGAAAGAAAGAAAGAAAGAAAGAAAGAAAGAAAGAAAGAAAACATTTAGGATTAGTGCAAAATCTCTAGCATCAATTGAAAAAAATAGCCATGTGCCCTCTTCAGTGGATCCCAAGGAAAATGGTGTTACCCTCCTCAAAGAGCCCCTGCTCCTTCTGCTTTCTCTCCTCCTCCCTCCTACCATAAATACATGTGGGTTTGTAAGCTTTCATCTTACTGGACAGTAAGCTCCTTGAGGATGGGAATCTATAATTATGTATGTGAAGAGTGAATTCTAGCACCAAGGACAGAACTCTGCACACACCAGGTACTTAGCAAAGGTTTGGTGAATTCTGTTAAATTAAGTCTATCCCAGAGGTCTGCTGGTAAATATTTAACAACCATCTCTCCAAAAGGCCTAATACCCTTTTCAATTTATTTTCCATTATTAACACTTTCTCTATGTTTTTTTAAGTCTAGACAATCAACAAAACAATAAACCAAACCTCATTTGGTGTTGTGTCTGACTCTGTGTTACCCCATTTGGGAATTTTTAGATGAAGATATTGGAGGGGCTTGCCATTTTCTTCTTTACAGATGAGGAAACTGAGGCAAATAGGGTTAAGTGACTTGTTCAGGGTCACACAGCTAGTAAGTGTCTAAGGCTGGATTTGAACTCAGGAAGAAGAGCTTCCTGACTCCAGACCTAGCCCCCGAGGCCCCATAAAATTCTAAAATCCTGACTTCCTCTAGAAGGAGGAGGTCAGTAGTCACAATGGATGAAGAAGTAAGAGTGGTTTCAGCACAGGGGACAAGTCAGAAAAAATGCCCAGAGCCAGAGAAGGAGGGTCTTGTTCTGGGAAAAAATAGGAGTCCGGTGTCCTTGAACTGAAGAGGACGTGTCAGGGTGTCAAACGCCACAGAGCAGTCAGGAAATCGCTGGTCATGTGGGAGGGAGCAGTTTCAGGGGAGAAGTCATAGTGCAGAGGACTGAGAAGAAGGGAGAGGACAGGACTGGAGAGATCCCGGTGCTGAGAGCCTTCTCAAGGAGCAGAGCTACCTAAGGAAGGAGAGAGATAGAATACTGGCTAGCCATGAGCCCACAAGCATGGCAATGCCCTCAACGGCTAACAGGGATGGATGGGGAGACCCAGGGATGGGAAGATTTGGGGGGGGTCAGCAGGGAAAGAGCAGGGGACAAGGAGAGAGTAAAGAATGATGGATGGCCCAATATACTGGAGAAGGTGGGGAAGGATGAAAGTAAGGGATGGCTTTGGCCAAGAGGAGGGCAACCTTTTATGGATGGTGAAGGTCAGAAGGATAGAGAGGAAGAGAATGGAAGGGGAAGGAGATCTCAGCGAATAGTCCCCATTTTCTGAGTCCAGGAAGAAGACTCAGGGTCACCTCTGCTGATAGAATAGGAAGAAATGAAGGAAGAGGAGGTATGAGGAGAAAAGAGAAGATCTGGAGCAACCTCGGTGAGGAAGGGGACGGAGAATCAGTTAGGGACAAGAAGCTCTGCCTTGTTTCAGTGACAGCCAAATACCATGAATCTCTAGTGATCCCAGTGGGGACAGGTTCCCAAGCAGAGCAGTAAGATGGGGGAGCACTCTGGGATTGGGGCTTAGCGAGGTGTACGCAAGTCGTGAGGAAAGAAGTGAGTGTCCAAGAGAGGTGGGAGAAGGGAGGGAAGAGAAGACTCAGGGACATGATAACCATCAGCAAGCTCATGGAAGCTGTCACCAGGAATCAATCAATCAACAAGCATTTATTAAGCACCTACTGTTTGCCAAGCACTGTTCTAGGTGCTAGTTCGGGAAGAAGGATTAGACTGTTCCCTTTGGCCCCACAGGGCAGAATCCAGAACAACTGGCAGGCAGGGTTTGGATAGTAAGTCTGGCACCTACAGCCTGGGTGCCTCTGGGCAATCTTCTAGTGCTCTAGTTGGCAATCTAGGAGTAACAGAGAAGGGACCAGCGAGGGAATCTGCTCCTCTGGGAGTGCTTTACATCAAGAAGGTGCATTTCTTAAATTTTCAAACACTTTGATTTTGCTGTTCAATCATTTGAGAGTCATGTCCAACTCTCTGTGACCCCTTTTACGGATATTTTTAAGCAGAGACACTGGAGGAGTTTGCCATTTCCTTCTGCAGCTCTCATGTTAAAGATGAGGAAACTGAGGCAAACAGGATGAAGTGATTTGCCCAAGGTCATACAGCTAGAAAGCGTCTGAGGCTGGACTTGAACTTGGAAATATGATATGGAAATATGATTATCCCTGTTCTCTAACCACTGTACCACCTGCCTGCCCTCTCGAATAATTAGGGCTGAACCAAAAAAAGAAAAATACAGAGTAGAGGATCATCCAATCTCCTGCATCAACACATACGTCAAGAAAGCCTGAGAAACGTCAACTAAACAATCACATCAACTCGGCTGAACCGAGTGCGTTTGAGAAGGGTTGGGCTGCCATGATGGAGGGGATGTAAGAATGGACTGGATCATCCTTGGATCCCCCTGCTGTGGAGTCTGTCACAGAACTACTTGCTTTGGCAGAGTGTTTCCCACCAAGGAAGCTTGCAGAATCTGAGACAGATGCGGCTGGCTGACTGGGATGGATCCCCAGGAACCTCCCCTGGCTGCGGGAGTCATAGGCTTTTGTCTCCTCCCTCTCCAGGCTTCTCTGCTGCTGCTTTGCTTGTGGTCTGCAGGGTCAGGGTTCTGGTATCAGGAGGATCGGAGGAGAAGACCTTCCACTAGCCTCCGGCACTACTTCTGATGTGTCTTTGCTTGAGGAACCACTGATGAGCTACATGGATCTCAAGGGTAGCCAGAGAGCCCCCGACATAATAAAATGACGCCTTCCTCTCATTCTAGCACTTCCAAGGAGCTGAGCCCAAAGTCCCTAAGAATTGGACCCTGCTGCTCGAGGCAGACGAGCCAAGAGCTTTGCAGAATCGGGCACCGACGAGACGGGATGAAATGAGGCAGCCCCGTGTTTGAGTGACTGCCGATGAACCGGGGCACGTAGGCCAGGGCGAAGTCTTCAACAGTCCCCGAGTATCTCCTAACAGCCACTGTGTTTGGCAAAGAACAGGAGTGGCTTCAGGATACACCGGGCAAGGCAGCCCCACAGCGTGCAGGGGCTGAAAGCCCAGGCTCATGTTCTGTGTTTGAAGTGTAAGCCATTAACCTCAGGCACATTAGCAGTGCTTGTACTGCCAAGGTTCAAATCTTGCCCCGATACTTAATAGCAACCCGGCCATGAGCTAATTGCCAGCCTCCCCATCTAGGTAACTCACAAGGATGTTCTCCTGATACTGAGTAACAACAGGACCATGAGCTAACTGCCAGCTTCCCTTGGCTTCCCCATTTAGGTAACTTCACGGGGATGTCCTCCTAATACTGAGTAACAACACGGCCATGAGCTAAGGGCCAACCTCCCTTGGCTTCCCCATCTAGGTAACTCCCAGGGAGGTCCTCCTGATACTATATAACAACAGGGCCTCTAAATACTAAATAACAGCCAGCCTCCCTTGGCTTCCTCATCTACATAACTCACAGGGATGTTGTCAGATTCAAATTAGATAATACAGGCAAAATACTCTGTAATCTTGAAGCAATTCATCATATACGTCCCCAAAGAATCTCATCCATCATCGTGTTATTGTCATTCACACTGTTGTTATTGTTACCGGTATTATACTAATAATAGCTAACATTTCTATAGAACTTACCAGGTGCCAGACACTGTGCCAAGCCCTTTCCACTTATTATCACATTTGATCCTCATAACAAACCTGAGAGGTAGGTGCTAATATTATCCCCATTTTTTAAGGAAACTGAAGCAGACCAGTTAACTGTCTTGCCCAGGAGCACACATCTAGGAAGTGTCTGAAACTGGATTTACACTTGGGTCTTCTTGACCCCAAATGTATTATCTCTATCCATTGCTGTGCATAGTCCAAGGTAACATGGGTAGCCTCTTCACACTCTTCCTTCGGTCTACTCTTTCTTCATTCTGTCTCTATAGTTCAGCTGTGCTGCTTTCCAAACTGTGTTAACACTAAGAATAATACTAATTCTTTATATCCATCCAGTAACCTAGACTTTTGAACTCCGTCACAGACATTTTCTTATTTCATTTTAATTTTTTTCTTCAACTGAAGCCAATGAGGAGCCATTTCTTATTTCTACTTGGAGAGCAGGCTAGAAATGGAGTTAAGAAGGCCTGACTTCCGATTGGGCCTTTGATATTTATTAGTCATGTAAGTGTGGGCCTCTAAAGCTCTTCCTAACTCTACTATGCTACAAAGAAGGAAGGGAAGCTTACAGCCTCCTAACAATAGAAAAGCTCTTTCTATTTCCTGACTTCATTGTCATCAATAATACTCCAGGATCCACAACAGGCCCGATGATCCCAGAACACATCCCAGGGCAGGGATTCTTCATCTTTAGTGTGCTGCCCGGCACACAGTTGGCACCTAACGGATGTTTATTGATTATTGATTGGTTGAACATGGCCTCCTTTGACAGCCTGGGAAAGCCTAAGGCCCATTTCTGAATCATGCTTCTTAATGCATAAAGTAAAATATACAAACTCCAAAGGAAACAACTCTCCCGAAATAGTGCTATCAAAATAGTCAACCAAAAAAACAGCATGTGCACCCCTGGTTGGAGACCCCTGGACATCAGCCTCAGCAGAGGCCTCGAAGGGCCTAGCTTGTGATCCTCTGAGTTCTTTCCTAGGAGCAACCCCAGCTGACTGGGAGTGACTCTCAATCAATGACACCGATTTCCCTAACAACAGAGGATCCGGAAGAGTTAAGTCAGTGTCTGGGATCCCTTATTGATCTACGAGTTCTGTGATTCTGTAATTCCTCGGTCTTCATCTTGCAGCCTGGGTTTAAGTTTCAGGAGAAGCAAAAAGCCACAGGAAGCTACAACATCTGGTGAATAAGGAAACAAAGCTGGGTAATATCATTTTGCTGCAAAAACAAGATTTGACTTTGAAATACAGAAACTAGGGACAAAAAGAAGAAATAAAGTGGGGGTCCTGTCTGGCTCTTCAAAGCTCACCGTGGGGGAACTGGAGGCGGCTGCTACCATCAACAGGCCAGTCAATCACAGGCACTTCTGTCCCATTCAGAAGCAGGGAAAGCCCAGGCCAGTGGGCAGGGGCTCCAAAGATGACCCTTAGCTCCTGGATGTCTCCTGAGCTGAGGGTGGTGGGAGGAAGTTGGCAAGAGAGCCAGGTGTTACCCTTGTGGCAGGACCGACTCTGGGGAGTCTGGTTACCAGGCTCGCTTTCCCCTTGGGTCTATGGGCGTGTTTTCCTCTCTCGGATGGTCCCAAAGGAGCCGAGGGCACACTGGCCGAGCGTACTGGGACCCAGGCTGGAAATCAGAGCGGGGAGGGGACTCCAGAGGCCATCACACCAAAGGGCCGGGTGCCGGTAATTCTGCATCAGCCCCCGCCACATCCTTAAACAACAGCCCGGAGCCTCCCTAACACTCCTGCCAGAAGTCGGGGGACCCTTGTGTTCAACATCCAGCCTCATGACTTGACAGTCATGCCTTGTATGAAAGCGTAACACCCCGCCACAAGCTGACAGCGAGAGCACTCTCAGGAGAAGCCCTAATTCTCTCTGCAATGCCCCCCGCCAGGGCATAAAGAAGCCTTTTCTACCACCCCCATGAACAGGGAAATCCTAGTGTTCTCTGGGAGCTGGCTTCAGGAGCGCTTGCTCTCCTGGCCCAGTTCTAATGCCCCTCGCCTCCAGGAAGTCACTTGCTGCGTGTGCATCTGCATCCTGTTACAGTGGAGGCAGAAACTCCCAGCCCCGCCACTGAGTAGCCATGTGCCCAAGGCCAGCTATTGCACAGCAACGAGCAAAATGGCAGCTGGGATCGAATGGTCCCTCCCCCGCACATTGCTCTAATACCTGAACACAAGGATCAGAACAGTGTGTTGTGTACCACACCCCCCAGGCCCTGCCCACAGCGGGGCACACGGGAGTCCTCAGGGATGCAGGGAATAAACATGTAGTGAACGTTACCTCCCCGACCTCTTTCTAAAGAAACACGGGCCACCATCTGAATGGCACGGGCCACTGGGAAGACTCTGGAGAAGCAGGAAACATAACTGACACGGTAATAGAGGGGGACACGGATGGAGTCAAGAACTGAAGAAACTTTCAGAGGCAGCTCTATGGCGGTGCCTGGAGCTGAGGAGCCAGGGAGAGGCTGAGCGAGGAGGAGGAACAGGGGGCGCAACTTGGACCGGAGGCATCCCAGGGACATTCACCTTGGACAACAGATGCTAGTGCACAGGAAGGTTAATGGGTGCTTCGGTCTGAAGGTCAATGGCCATCAGAGTCATCAAAGCAGGCCTCAATGGTGGCAGGTGTACTTCAGGTTTGACTTTTTCAGAATTTTTCCAAGCTGGACAGGGCAGGGGAGGGACAAGGTGTCTGGCACATAGTAGGTACTTTATAAACATTCACTGACTTTCCTCTGCAGAGAACTCCCACACTATTGCGTCTCTTTTCCTGAAAGGGACAGGATCCTTGGGAAGAGGATCGGGGACCTCCTTCGGCTCAACACTGGGACAAAACCCAATGATTCTCTGGCACTTCTGATTTCTGTGTGCATCATGTGCCCCGGGGTAGGGGTACAAGCATGTGCATGTTACTGTATATGCATGTTGTATATATGTACATATGCACATGTTTTTCAGGGCCTGGAAGCCCTGGGCAATCAAAAAACGGTTTATTACATCCCCTTCATCATAACCAGAAGCATCTCTGCAGTATTTTAAAGTCTGCAATGTGCTTCACGTATATTATCTAACAAAGGTTTCATGTCTTGCCCCCGGTCTCACAACTAGTAGGCATCAAGGCACGTCAATTGGTCAGCCAACCCCACCCATAGCCCCCTGCCAATCCTACCCAGAGTCCTCGGCAATTCTCATCCATAGCCCCAAGCCAGCCCCACCCAAAGCCCCATGTTAACCTCATCCATGTCCACCTGCTAATCTTACCCAAAACTCCCTGCCAACCTCAGCTAATCTTACCCATAACCTCCTGCAACCCTACCCATAGTCCCTTGCCAACCCAACCGGGAAGTCCCATGCTAACCTCATCCATGGCCACCTGCTAATCTTACCCAAAACTCCCTGCTAACCTCAGTTAATCTTACCCATAACCTCCTGCAATCCCACTCATAGACCCCTGCCAACTTCATCCAAAGCCCCATGCTAACCTCATCCATGGCCACCTGCTAATCTTACCCAAAACTCCCTGCCAACCTCAGCTAATCTTACCCATAACCTCCTGCAACCCCACCCATACTCCCTTGACAACCCCACCCAAAGCTTCATGCTAACCTCATCCATAACTCCTGCAATCCCACCCATAGCCCCCTGACAACCTCATCCAAGCACTCCCTATTGCCAGGGACCATGCTAAGCGCTTGGGACACAGAGAACAGCCAGCTCCTCCTCTCCCAATCCAACTCTTTTCCCACTATTCATTCCACATAGTGATTGCAACCCTAGAGCTGGAATCGGGAAAATCTGAGTTCAAATCCAGCCTCAGACAATTACTACTTGTCCAATGCCAGGCAAGTCACTTTACCTCTCTCGTCCTCAGTTTCCTCATCTGTAAAATGCAGATAACAATAGCATCTCTCAGAGTTATTGTGAGGAGGAGCTAATATTTGTAAACCATTCTATAAACTTGGCTAGTATTAATAATATTATTGTTATTTTGAAAAATCTCACGTGTGATCCCCTGCAGACCTCACCCTGCTCTCTCGACTCCCCGAACACCCCTAGTTTTTGACTCAGCCCCCCACAGCTCCCTCTCTTCCAGGTCTCTGGACCACCTGCCAATGGGAAGCGCCGGTTCAGGGCTCTGACAAAAACCGTGGCGCTCTTATACATCAACATCGTCATCAGAATCACATCCATTGATAATCAGATTTTGTAAAACCAGAAGTGCAGTTTCTTCAGAGTTCCACAGGAAGTCAGTTAGATTGAAATGTAATTATAAAAAAAAAATTTTTAAACAAATTCACAGATTCCAGGTCTACAGATTAATCTAATCTCATCCATGGCCCTCTGCTGACTTTGCCTCTGGTCTCCTGCTAACTTTACTCATGGTCCCCTGCCAACTTCACTCCTAGACCCCTACCAACCTCATCCAGAGCTCCTTCCTCCTAACCTCATCCACGGCCTCCTACCAACTTCACCCATAGCTCCCTGCCAGCCTCACCCGAAGTCCCATGCTAACCTCATCCATGGCCACCTGCCAACCTCATCCATGGCCACCTGTCAACCTCACCCAAAGCCCCCTGCTAATCTCACTCAAAACCCCCTACCAACCTCACTCAAAGCCCCCTGCCACCCTCACCCAAAGCCCCCTACCAACCTCACCCAAAGCCTCTGCTAACCTCATCCATGGCCCCTGCCAACTTCTCCCAAAGTCCCATGCTAACTTCATCCATGGCCACCTGCCAATCTCACCCACAACCTTCTGCCAACCTCACCCAAAGCTCCCTGCCAATCTCACTCAAAGCCCCCTACCAACCTCAAAGTCCTCTGCCAACCTCAAACAAAACCCTCTGCCAACCTCCCCCGAAACCCCATGCTAACCTCACCCATGGCCCCTGCCAACCTCCCCCAAAACCCCCTGCCAACCTCACCCAAAGCCCCCTGCCAACCTCACCCAAAGCTCTCTGACAACCTCAAATATCGCCCCTTGCCAACCTCACCCAGAGTTCCCAGCAAACCTCCTCCCATACTCCCTGCTAACCTGGTCCACAGAGACTGCCAACCTCACCCTTTCATTAAACTGTAAGTTACTTCAGAGAAAGGATTGTTTAGATCTTTATATTCATAGCACGTAGCACAGTACCTGGCCCACAGTACTAATAATTACTATAATAATAATAATTAATAATTACTATTAATAAAAATGAACAAATGCTTACGGATTGGCTGCCTGATGCTAGGAAACATGAGACAGGCTGATGAATGTAGCTCAGCCCAGCAGGTTTTCCGCAGACCGTTCCCCAGCTGAACTGGCTTCGGGGAGTCCTTTTGATGTGTTTCCGGGGTAGACGCAGTCCTGGACCAGATCTTAGCAACCCCAAACATCCCACCGGCATTCATCTAAGATGGAGGCCTGGGCCAGGGAGACAATGGAACCGGGGGGAGGGGAGGGGTGGGGCATCCCACACAGGCCTTGAAAAGTTTCCCTGAGCCACAGACACAACTACGTGCAACATGGGACTATGTCAGGACATGCTTTAAGAGCAGTGTAGACGAAAGCATAAAGGTCACTTCTGGCTGCCATCATCAGGAAGGGCTTCGTGGAAGAGGAGGCAAGGGGAGGGGATGTAAAGAATGATAAGAGATTCCAAGAATAGGAGCCATCAAGGACCCCTTCCTTTTACAGATGGAGAAATTGAGGTTCAGAGTTATCACGTGGCTAATTTGTCACATGACTGAAATCCTAACTAGAGAACAGGAAGGGGCCTGGAGTCCCACCCAGGGATTTTTTTAAAAGGAGAAATTCAGCCAAAGCAGCTATATAACTCCTCTGAGGTCATACAGATAACTATGGGGGGTTAGTTAGTATGGCGGGTAGGATTTGAACCCAAGACCAGTGACTCACGGGCTCTTTCCCACTGTACCACACTGCCTCTGGTACAGGCAAAGGCATGGAGGCAGGAAAAATAAGGGATGTGCTTCATGAATGAGAGGGTGAGGTGGCTGGAATACAGAACCCGTGGGGAGGGGGAGCCACAATTATACTAATGAGAATGAGAAGAGCTAGCATTTCTATAGCCCTATGAGGAGAGGGAGCCATAATAATGTTGAAGGTAGTGGCTGGTACTTCTACAGTTCCTACTATGTGCTAAACACTTTGCTATTATTATCTCATTTGATTCTCACAACCATTCTAGGGGACAAGTGTTATTATTCCCATGTCACAGATGTGAAAACTAAGAGGTAAAGTCACTTGCCCAAGGTCACACAGCTAGCATGTATCTAAAGACAGACTTGGACTGAGTCTTCTTGATTCTAGACCCAGCACTCCACGCCCTAAACCACCTGGCTACCTTTGTAGTCTATAGCTACGGCTTGGAGAAGTGGCTCAAAGCCAGACTGGAAAGACCTTGAATGCCAAGGAGTTTAAGCTTTTCTGAACAGACAATAGGGAGTCATTATACATTGTGGAACTCCAGAAGGACCCAAGACAGCAACGTACAATGGACATAAGTTGAATCAGGAAGTAGAGGACTTGTTCTACCAGGAATACCAAGTTCCCCATGTTACCTTCTTGGATTCCCTGCTAAGTATCATTGCTCCCTTTCTCCTCAGATTTCCTTCTAATATCCACATCGGTACAAACCATGGCCCCACAGGAGAATGTGGCCAAGGACGGTTTCATTTTTGTCCTTTGATCCCAGCACTGAGCCTCGGACATAAAGTCTGACAAATGTTTGAATTTAGGGCAGAATTTGGAATTACAAATAGTCAGATTTGGGCTTGATGTCAGGAAACTTCCTAACAGTGAAGTAATTGAAGTAAGGCAAGTGGACTTTTGTGCCTGTAGAGACTCTTGGCAGGAGTGTTGCTTGCTCCCCATAATTACTGTTATGTCCTTACTTTAAGGTCTTCCACCACTCTCAGGGCAGGAACATTTATAGAACCTCTTGTTTGTGGGAACAAAGAACTGGAAATTCCATTGGACAACGGCTGAACAAATTATGTTATATTATTGTGCTGGAATACTATTGTGTTATAAATAAGATTTTGTGGGTTTTAGGAATATAGTTCAATGAATTTGACAAAATGACTTGTCTTCAACTCAATCTTTCCTCTTCTTCCAGAGGCATTCTTTCCTAATTGGCCAACAAATAATCAAGAGGCATTTATTTGTTTGTTTGTTGGAGACAACCAGAGTTAAGCGACATGCCCGGGTCACACACCTAGTAAGTATCCAGAACTCAGGTCGTCCTTACTCCGGGGCTGGTGCTTTATGCTTTGTGCCACCTAGCTGCCCCACCTTTTTTTCCACAGTGAAAAAGTAGTTTACTTTTTTCCAAGTTATCATTTCAAATATCTGAGTTTGACAAACAAGTACAGTTTCTGAAATATGGATGTAAAAGAAACCATTTTGACAAATATTAGGACAAGTGTTTTGAAGAAAAGCCCTAAGGATCAATCCAAGTTCCAGGGACAAATCGCAGCATCCAAAGTGCAAAGAAAAAAATAGCCAGTGCCTTCTCTGTCATATGAAGCTACGCTAATACCCATTTTAAATTCTGCTCTCTTGACCATCAAGTAAAATACCCGACAGAAAGTTTATCAATCTGCAGAAATAAGGTTCTTCTATCCAAGGTGAAAAAATAGAAATTGCTTTTTAAAACAAACTGGCTTTAACCCTTTTCCCAATTAATGGAAACTTTCGTTCATATACCAGACATAAATATAAGCTTTATATTTACAATACCAACCTCGTAATTTCTTACAGCACAATTTCTTTTCAGAAAAACCTTGGAAGACTTACATGAACTGATGCAAGGAGAAGTGATCAGAACAGAAGAATCTCATACATAATGACCGCTATTCAAGGAACAGCTATGAATTGTTTAGCTATTCTCAGCAATACAGTGACCCAAAATAGTTCCAAAGGTTCCAAGATGAATAATGGCAGTCATCTCCAGAAGAAGAACTAATGGAGTCTGAATGCAGATTGAAGCATATAACAGGACTAATATATGTTTTGAATAATTACACATGTGTAATATATCAAATTGATAGCCTTTTTGTTTGTTTTGCTGTGGCAATTGGGGTTAAGTGACTTGCCCAGGATCACACAGCCAGGAAGTGTTAAGGGTCTGAGACCAAATTTGAATTCAGGACCTCCTGATTTCAGGATTGGTGCTCTATCCACTGCACCACTTAGCTACTCCTATTGCTAGACTTTTTAAGGAGAGGAAAGAAAAGGAAAGAAGAGAGAAAATTTGGAACTCAACAATTTTTAAAATATAAAAATGTTTTGTTCACATATAACAGAAAAAGTATTTTAAAGAGAATTAAAAAAAAAAAAAAAGCATGGTTCTATCCAATAAGTTTCCAAAGGTCTGACACTCAGAGTAATTTAATGAATAAAGTGAAGGACAACCAATGGTATCTTTTTCCCATTAGAATGCAATTTCCCTGAAGCCAAGCTACTCCCTTGCTTACATCTCTGTCTCTAGCACTTAGCTCAGTGTCTAGAACATGTTAAGGGCTTAATGTTCATCTATTTAGCTTGCACAGGGATGTATCATTTCCCCTAATAAAATTTAAGCTCACTGAGGTCAGGAACTTATTCATTTTTATCCTCAGCGCTTGGCATACAGTAGCATTTAATAAATGCTCACTAAGTGACCGTCTGAAGACAAAGTTATTCCATTCTTACGTTCCTTTCCCCACCAAGCAGAATGACCTTTGCACTAGAAATGGCAAATCAAAAATGGCCAACGGGGGATTGATATTCCAGCTAAGCAAGCCCAGCTGCCCTAGAAGAATTCGAGTCCCCTGGCCCTGATGAGTTGAATCCACTGGCCTTTAAAGAACTCTTGGATGGCAATTTTGAGCCCCCATCGGTGGATTCCAGTATCGGGGACACTGGAAAAGAACACAGTATTACAGAACTGAACAAGAGAAGATGTTGCCCTGATGAGAATGGCATCAGCAAACCCTAGGCCAGTCAGCTTGACTTTTGACTCCTGGGAAAATTTTAGAGAGGTTCATTAAAGAGAGGGTTGATGGACATCTAGAAGAGGAAGCAGCAATTCCCTTTCCCCAAAGAGCCAGCCTGGCTTCAGCAAGTACGAGTCACACTAGACTAACTTTATTTTCTTTGTTTGACAGAGTTATTAAACTGATCAATTGGGGAAATTCTCCAGATCCTTTTGCTTGGGTTTTATGGAAGCCATTGATTAAGTTTCCCCATTCTCCTTAAGGAAAAGATGAGGAGATGTGTATTCCCAATAATGCAATTAGACATTTGGAAGTGTTTGTGTGACCTCATCGTTAATGGTTCAAAGTCAACTTGGCAGAAGGTTCCCCGGGGATACGTACTTGGTCCTGTGCTGTTTAACGTTTTCTATCATTGACTTGGAAAAAGACAGAGATGGCCCAATCCTCAGATCTGCAGATGATGCAAAGCTGAGTTGGGCTACCACCCTGAATGATCGTTAAGGATCCAAAATGTTCTTGGCAGGCTCGAGCACCAAGCTGAATCCAATAAGTTCATATTCAGAATAAATATAAAGAATTACACAGAGTCAAAAAAATCACTTCACAAGTAGAAAAGGAGTAAATAATGACGGGACAAAATGGATCTGAAAAAGATCTTGAGAAGTCAGTGGACCCTAAATCCAATATGAGTCAGCAGGGTGATGTCACGGCAGGAAAAAAAATCGGATGTGAACTTGGGATACCTTAAAAGGAGCATCACTTCCAGAAATAGGGAAATAAAGAGGCCCCACTGCCCTCTATCTTAGTCAGACCTCATCTGAAGTGTGGTATTTCATTCTGCACATCACAATTTAGCACAGAAATTTTCTGGAACACTGGGGTCAGATTTAAATGGGAAAGGGGGGCATTAATCTGGAGCTGCATACTGACTTACTTTAAAACTATAATATTATCTAAGTAAATTATAAGAACATGAACCATATTGCCTATCAGATTTATAGCTAAGGGAATTCATGAATAAACAAGAAATAAGAGAGCCTTGTAAGATATAAAAATAGATATTTTGTTTAAATTATTAATGTTTTGCACAACTAAAGCCAATGTAGCCAAGATTAGAAGGAAAGCAGAAAATTGGGGAGGGGTTTATAGACAGTTTCTCAGATAAAGATCTCATATTTCAAATATATAGAAAACACCATCAAATTTATAAGAATGAGTCATTCCCCAATTGATAAATGGTCAAAGAATATGAAGTTTTTATGAAGAAATCAAAACTATACATAGTTATATGAAAAAATGTTCTAAATCATTATTGATTAGGGAAATGCAAATTAAAACGACTTTGAGATACCATTTCACATCTCTCAGATTGGCTAAAACGATAGGAGAAATTGACACATTAGAAAGGATGTGGAAAAATTGGGACGCTAATACACTATTGATAAAACTGAACTGATCCAACCATTTTGGAAAGTAATCTGGAATTATGGCCAAAGAGTTATTTGACCCTTTGACCCAGCAATACCACTATCAGGTCTGCTTCTCAAGGAAAAAGGAAAATGTACCAAAATAATCATGGCAGCTCTGTTTGCAGTGGCAAAGAACTGGAAATTGAAGAGATACTCATCAATTGGGGAATGACTGAATAAGGTGCAGTATGTAATGGTGATGCAGTGTTACTGTGCTATAAGAATTAAGGAGCAAATTGATTTTAGGAAAACATGGAAATATTTCTATGAGATAATGAAGAGTGAAATGAGCAGAAGCAAGATAATGTTGTATAGAATAAACTGAAGAATAACAGTGAGCAACTAAGTTATTCTGTACATTATAAATACTCAAATCAACTACAAAGGACCCATGAACGATGGTGTTAGGTATCTGCCTCCGGAAAAACTGATGTGTAGAACTACACATTGTAAGGTCCCACATATACGTCCATATCAAATATTGGCTTTCTCTAGTGGAGGGTTGGGAAGGAGGAAGACAAACAATTCTGAACTCAAATGTGACCAAAAAAATGTAATGTAATGTTATCGATGTTTTCCTGTATTTTGATTAATTGTATTAACTATTTTCCAAATACATTTATTTAATCTGGTATCTGCTGCCCAATGTTTGTCACCTTTAGAAGAAAGCAATCAAGATGGTGAATGAAGGGTTTACAATCCCATGTCATAGGAGGATCCGTTGAAAACACTGGGTTGAAAAAAATTTTAAAGAAAAAAGAAAAAAAAATCACTGGGGTGGGAGGTAATAAGGCAGAAAGAATGAAGTAGCTGGGCCAAAGATGAAAGAAAGCTCAACTGCAGGAGCACCTGGTGACAAGAGGAAAGCTCAATGCTGTAAAAGTCAATATTATCGCATAGGAACCAGGAACATAACCAAGGTAAGCTGGGTGTGGCCAACATGGAAAGATTCAACATTGTCAGTGGATTTAAATGGATAGGAATAAGTGAATTTCACTCAGGTGATCACTACATGTAATACTGTAGGCAAAAATCCCTTAGAAGAAATGAAATAGGGGCAACTAGGTAGTGCAGTGGATAGAGCACCAGTCCTGAAGTCAGGAGGACCTGAGTTCAAATATGATCACAGACACTTAACACCTCCTAGCTGTGTGACCCTGGGCAAGTCACTTAACCCCAATTGTCTCAGCAAAAAAAAATAATAATAATAATAGTCCTTATAATGAATAAAAGGGTGAGAAAAGCAATCCAGAAGAATAACCTCCAAAATGACAGCATTTCTGTTCAAATCCAAAGCAAATCATTCAACACCACAATAATACAAGTCTGTTCTCCAACCACTGATGCCAAAGAGGCCAAAGTTGTTCAATTCTATGAAAACCTACAACATGTTCTAGGAACAACATCTAATAAAAAAGGCGTCACGTTCATCAGAGGAGGAAAACAAAAGATAATTAGAGTAACAGACAGGTTTGGCTCCCAAATAAAGTCATTTTGCCCAGATAATTCACTGGGCACAGCAAACAGACTTTTTCAACAACCCAAAAATGACTCTGAACAGAGCTGCTGGAGAAATCATACTGATTACATACTCTATATACTTTGCAGCCAGAAGTGGAAAAACTCTAGTTAGTTAAAACAAAAGCTGCAGCTGACTGTGGCTCAGATCAGGGGATCAGGAACTTCTTATTGCAAAATTCACACTTACATTAAAGAAAGCAAGGCAAACCATCAGATCTTATACATACAACCTAAATAATATCCCTTATGAATAAGAAGTGGAGGTGATTTAGGGATTTAAAGGATTAGATCAGGTAGATAGAGTACCTGAAAAACTATGGGTGAGATTCCTGCTATTGTCTTGGAGGTGACAGTAACAACAGCAAAAGAAGTCCAAAAAAATGAAAAAGCAAGAAAGTATGGCTTCTGGTGAAGCTTTCCAAGTAGCTGAAGAAGAAAAATGAAGGGAAAGATATAACTAAATTAATGCAGAATTCCAGAAAACAGCAAGGCCATATAAAAAGGTTTTCTTAAATGAGCAATGCAAAGAAATCCAAGAAAACAATAGAATGAGAAAGACCAGAGAGCTTGGCAAGAAATTCAGAAATGTCAAAGGAATGTTTAATGCGAAAATTCATGATAAAAGACAAAATTGGTAAAGACTTAACAGAAGAAGAAGAAGAGATTAAGAAGAGGCGGCAAGAATTCATCAAAGAACCATTCAAGAAATATCTCAATAGCACTGATAACCACAATTGTATCGTTACTGACCTAGAGCCAGAATTCCTGCAGAATGACATCAAGTGGGCTACAATAAGGCTAATAGAGGTGACAATTCCAGCTGAGCTATTTAAAACCCTAAAAGATGATGCTATTAATGTGTTACACAGCAAATCTGGAAAACTCAAGAGCGCCCACTGGATTGCAAGAGATCAGCTTAGGTCCCAATCCTAAAGAAAGCCAATGGCTTAAAATGCTCAAATGACCAGTTAAGCTTATTTTGCACACAAGCAAGGTTATGGTTAAGATTCTACAAGCCAGGGTTCAGCAATACGGTGAACCAAGAATTCCCAGAGGAGCGGGCTGCTTTTTGTAGAGGCAGAGGAACTAGAGACCAAATTGCCAATACTCATTAGATTATGAAAAAAGCCATAAAGGGCTGAAACTCTGAGTTGATGCACTGGGGTCAGACAGCCGAGCACTTAAGGCTAATTAGCGATTGGACAATACTCTGTTAGCATATGCTTGGAAAATGGTTCTTCCCACTATTTTGTCTTTTTTTTTTTATTTAATAGCCTTTTATTTACAGGATATATACATGGGTAACTTTACAGCATTAACAATTGCCAAACCTCTTGTTCCAATTTTTCACCTCTTACCACCCCCACCCCCTCCCCTAGATGGCAGGATGACCAGTAGATGTTAAATATATTAAAATATAACTTAGATACACAATAAGTATACCCGACCAAAACATTATTTTGCTGTACAAAAAGAATCAGACTCTGAATTATTGTACAATTAGCTTGTGAAGGAAATCAAAAATGCATGTGTGCATAAATATAGGGATTGGGAATTTAATGTAATGGTTTTTAGTCATCTCCCAGAGTTCTTTTTCTGGGCATAGCTAGTTCAGTTCATTACTGCTCCATTAGAAATGATTTGGTTGATCTCGTTGCTGAGGATGGCCTGGTCCATCAGAACTGGTCATCATCTAGTATTGTTGTTGAAGTATATAATGATCTCCTGGTCCTGCTCATTTCACTCAGCATCAGTCCGTGTAAGTCTCTCCAGGCCTTTCTGAAATCATCCTGTTGGTCATTTCTTACAGAACAGTAATATTCCATAATTTTCATATACCACAATTTATTCAGCCATTCTCCAACTGATGGACATCCATTCAGTTTCCAGTTTCTAGCCACTACAAAAAGGGCTGCCACAAACATTCGTGCACATACAGGTCCCTTTCCCTTCTTTATAATCTCTTTGGGATATAATCCCAGTAGTAACACTGCTGGATCAAAGGGTATGCACAGTTTGATAACTTTTTGAGCATAGTTCCAAACTACTCTCCAAAATGGTTGGATTCGTTCACAACTCCACCAACAATGCATCAATGTCCCAGTTTTCCCGCATCCCCTCCAACAATCATCATTATTTTTTCCTGTCATCTTAGCCAATCTGACAGGTGTGTAGCTTCCCACTATTTTGTACTGGTTCAATCTTTTGATGTGTACAGAGAATTGTGGGAGGGATTAGGGAGTGAAGAAAGACAAGCCAGAGTCATTTTTAGCAGTAGAGGAGGAGAAGGAAGGTCATGGAGATCCTGTGTCCATTCCCTTCACTTCTACCCCTAAAGACCAAGAATAAAAACCAAGGACTTTTGCTTCTCCTGACTCCAGCTGATTCTAAGGTATCCAGGGGGCTAACTCGGTTTTCACAGAAAGCAAGAAAATTCCAGAAAAATATCTATTTCAGCTTCCTTGATCATACTAAGCCTCTGGCTGTGTGGATCACAACAAAATGTGGCAAGTCCTCAAAGAGATCTCATTTGTTTATTGAGGAACCTAGATGAGGGCCAAGAACAGTTAGAAACCGATTGGTCTACTATCAGAAAAGGAGTACAACGAGGCTGTATAGTATCACCTTATTTATTTAACTTCCATGTGGAATACATCATGTAAAATACCAGGCTGAATGAATCTAAAGCTAGAATTAACAACACCGGGGAAAATATCAATAATCTTTGACATGTAGATGATGCTACTCTAACAGCAGAAAATGGAGAGGAATTAAGAAGCCTCTTGATGAAGGTGAAAGAGGAGATTGTTAAAGTTGTTCGAAGCTTAATGTTAAAAAAATAGCTAATATAAAAATATAAAATGTTTTATATTATATATATATAATAGCTAAAATAAAACTATAAAAAAATTAAAATTAAAATTAAAATAGTAAACTAAAGCTAAAACTAAAATCCTGGCAACTGGACCCATCCCTTCTTGGCAAAGAGAGGAAGAAAAAATGGAAGCAGGGTCACATTTTCTATTCCTGGGCTAAAGATCACTGTAGATAGGGACTGCAACCATGAAATTAAAAGACATTTGCTCCTTGGAAGAAAAGCTAGGGGCCAATCTGGACAGCATACTAAAAAGCAGAGACATCATCTTGCCCAAAAACATCTGCAGAGTCAAAGCTCTTTTTTTTGGCTTTCTCCAGTAGTGACGTATGCTGTTTGAACCGGACTATAAGGAAAGCTGACAAATCAACACTTTTGAATTATGATGCTGGGGAAGACGGCTGAGAGTCCCTTGGATAGCATCAGTCGATACTACAAGAAATTAATTCAGGCCAGGCACTGGAAAGTTAAATACTGAAGCTGACACAGGACTCGTTGGAAAAGAGCCTGATATTGAGAAAGATTTAAGGCAAAAGGGAAAGGGGAAGGCAGACGAAAAGATGGGCAGAACGTCGCAGGAAATAACAGAGAACAGAATGACCTGACATGCCATGACCCATGAGGTCACAAAGACTTAGATATAACTCAACACTGGAACAATGTGAAGAAAAGGAATGAAAACTTCTTTGTTTGGCCCCAAAGGTAAAAGCAGAAGCCGTGGGCAAAGGGACAAAGTGAGGCCAGATTAACAGGAAAACTTCCATCCAATTAGAGCTGTTGCAAGGTGGAATGGGCTCTCCCCCCAATACCCCCCACACTGGCTCTTCTGAGGTCTTCAAGCAGAGGCTGGAGCATGACTTAGCTATGTCACAGCCAGAATTCCTTTGAAGCTGATGAGATTCTTTTCTATCCCAAATTCTAGGATCCCATGGTCCAGGGATGCAGCATTGAGGGGGAGGGCTGATTTGGCCCTTGCCCAATGGTGGGGGAACTCCTGGGGGAAAGCGGTCACAACTATCCTTCAACCTCAGAAGGAGTAATGACCAATCTACTCCCTCTCCCAGCAGCACTATTCCCCAGGCTGAACTGTCTAGATGAAGTAAAAAAACAAACAAAAAACAACAACAAAAACCTTACTCCCATTGTTCCACCCCACCCTCTCCAGTTTTTGTCTGGTGAATATAGAAGACCTAGGATGGCCCCGGTGGATGGGAATAAGGGAAAGGGGAAAACTGGTTCTCATCGATGGAGATCTCCAAGCAAAGTCTACAAGGTTCCTTCTAAATCCTCAGTGGAAAGGATTCTCGACTTCAGGTCAGACTAGGAGATCGGAAGGAGTGTCCCTTAGCTGTCCCAACTCTGGTACTCCAGGATCTAACCGAAAACTCGCTTAGTTGATGCTCAATAAATATATGAAGAACTGAATTATTAAAGGAGTGAAATTACAGCTGAGCCGGCTCTCTGGCTTTGGAGACTGGGGCCTGTCAACAGATTTCAGAAAGTACAGGCACTAAGATGGGGCAGGGGTGGGGAGAGAAGTGTCTCTATTTTATCTAATGTTTAACTGAAAATTAGCATTTCCTTCTCTCAACCTCATTTTTTAGAGTCTTGTAGTAATAACAGATACAGTGCTAGAAGACCTTTCCCTTGAAATCCCAAGTTCAAGGTTGAATTTGTCACCTCTTCTACATCTGTTTCTAAGACCCACAATCCTTGGTGCTCTCCTTAAAATGACTCTAGATTTCCTCTGGTTTTGCTTATCTGTGAACATGTTGCATCTTGGCTTCTTGACTATAGCAACTTGTTTTGGTTGGGCCTATGTATCCCTAGCACCCTAGCACAAAGCTCAGCATACAGTAGGTACTTAATAAATGCTGGTCAAGTTTTTAAAGCTTTTTTAAAGCTCCTACTGGGTATACAAGGGCAATGATTTTTTTTAAATCTCTAGTTGAAGCCTACATTTGATTGAGATAATGATACAGATAAGAATAGATAGAATAACTATAAGGAGGAGAAATATAGATAGAAAGTAATCAAATATAAATTCACTTGGGAGGGAAGACACAGTGTGCTTGGAGAAAACAGGGAAGATTGCTCTCAGGAGGAGGAGTCTGAGTTGGGACTGGCAGGAAAAGAGGGATTCTGGGAGCTGGACAGGAGGAGTGAGCGCATTCCAGGTGCCTTCTTCAGCCCATTTTACAGATGAGGAAACTGACACAAATGGTAACTTGACCAGGATCACTCAACCAGTAAGGCCAGATTGGGTGACTCTTCCTGACTCCAGATCTTCCTGACTCCTAGCTACTGTGGAATTGCTGGGTGATGATGAAGCCCTTGGAAAGAGATAAAAGGATCCCAAACTAGAGCTTGGAAACCCCCTCTCCCCACCAGTTAGGCAATTTGATCTGTATGTTGAGCCAGCAAAGAGAAGTAAAAAGAAATGATCTGTCAGGTAGGAAGAGGGCCAGGAAAGAGGAAAGTTGTTAAAGTGCCAGAGAAGCTCCAGGGGAGGGATCCAGGCCAAAGGCAGCAGGGGGTCCAGAAGAACGGGCATTGGGCCAAGAGTGTTCTCTCTGGTCACCTGGAGGCCAGCAGTAACTTTGGAAGGAGCATCCGTTGGAATGATGAAGCCGAAAGCAAAAGTTTGGGCTGTGGGTGCGAGGACAGGAGACATACGCTGCCCGTGTAAACAGCTCCCTAATAATTTAGCTGGGAAAGGGAAGAGAGAGCCATAGCCAATAGCTTGAGGGGATGGCAGGGCCTAATAAAATGGCAGGAATGGAGGAGACCCAGCGATACAATGATCCAAGACAATTCCTGATGAAAGGCTCTCTACCTCCAGAGAAAGAACTGATGGAATCTGAACAAGGATGGAAGAGAAAGCACCATTTTTTACCTTCTTTTTCTCATGAGTTTTTTAATCTGCAATTTCTTTCACAAAATGACTAATATGGAAATCTGTTGTGTATGACTGCTCATGTATAACCCATATCAGATTGCTTACCGTCTCAGAGAAGGGAAAGGGAGAAAAGAAAGAATTTGGAATTCTTTTTTTTTTTAAGATTGTTAAAAATTGTTTTGCGTGCAATTAGGGGGAAATAAATATCGTTTTTAAAAAAGACAGAAGAGATTTAAGTCAGTTTGAAATCAGTAAAAAAAAAAAACTGATAAGAGAAGGAGAAATTGAAGATGTCAAGAGGTGATGTTTGGAGTTACAATGTGCTTGAAAAGATGGGAAGGGACGAGTGGATGTGAAGGACAACCGCCATGAGAAGGGCCGCTTCGTTGTTGGAGGCTAGATGAGAATTTCACAGTGGGACAAAAACTGTCTGCTTGGGTCAGGGAAATGATGGCCACAGAATGAGATGGCACCTGGGGGAGAGGCTCGATGGGTAGAAAGGCAAAAAGAGCCCCCCTTGCCTGCTCCAAGCTGACTTCGTGTAGAGGCCATGGTAAGTCCAATGTCAGTAATCAAGATTCGGCACTTTTGTGTGCCCTTCACCATCCCCAAATGAAATATGGTGCCCAGGGCTTAGATCTGCCCAGTATGTACATGAACAACAAAGAAGTGCGGCTTTTTTAGCCTGACTTGGGACACAGGCTGTGAAACACCCAGGCCAGCAGACATTACAAAGACCAATAGCAGTGGGCCCCCTGGTCTTTGTCCTCTTTCATAAAATATAGTGAGAGGGGAAAAAATCCTGGAATTTATCCTGATAATCACAGAGGTGTGGGAGCAGCTGGGGGACGCAGTGGAACTATGCTCAACAAGTTATCAAACTGTGCATACCCTCTGAACCAGCAGTGTTTCTACTGGGCTTATATCCCAAAGAGATCTTAAAGGGAAAGGGACCTGTATGTGCAAGAATGTTCATGGCAGCCCTTTTTGTAGAGGCCAGAAACTGGAAAATGAATGGATGCCCATCAGTTGGAGAATGGCTGAATAAATTGTGGTATATGAATATTATGGAATATTATTGTTCTTTAAGAAATGACCAGCAGGAGGATTTCAGAGAGGCCTGGAGAGACTGACACGAACTGATGCTGAGTGAAATAAAAGTAGAACCAAGAGAACATTGTACACAGCAACAAGATTATGCAATGATCAATTCTGATGGACATGACTCTTTTCAACAGTGAGGTGATTCAGTCCAGTTCCAATGATTTTGTGCAGAAGAGAGTCATCTGCACCTAGAGAGAGGATGGTGGGAATTGAATGTGGAAGGAAGGAAGAAAGGAAGGGAGGGAGGGAAGGAGGGAGAGAGGGAAGAAGGAAGGGAGGGAGGGAGGGAGGAAGGAAGGAAGGGAGGAGGGGAGGGAGGGGGGAAGGGAGGGAGGAAAGATGCAGTGCTCTAGCCACTGCACCTATAGTCAAGAAGATCTGAATTCAAATCCAGCCTCTGACACCAACTAGTATCAGTGTCAGAATGTCTGACCTTGTTCATCACTTAATCTCTTTTAGTCTACATTTTCTTTCTTTTTTTTTTTGCAATTCATTTTATTTTTTAAAAATTTTATTTTATTAAAGCTTTTTATTTATAGATCATATGCATGGGCAATTTTTCAACATTGACCCTTGTAAAACCTTCTGTTCCAAATTATCCCCTTCTCCTAGCTGGCAGATAGTCCAATATATGTTAAATATATTAAAATATATGTTAAATCTAATACACATACACATATATACATATTTATACAGTTTTCTTGCTGCACAAGAAAAATCCGATCAAGAAGGAAAAAAAAAACTGAGAAAGAAAATAAAATGCAAGCAAACATCAGTAGAGAGAGTGAGAATGCTCTGGTTCACACTCAGTTCCCACGGGTGTAGATGGTTCTCTCCATCACTGAACAATTGGAACTGGTCCGAATCATCTCATCATGGAAGAGCCACGTCCCTCAGAACTGACCATCGTATAGTTTTGTTGTTGCCGTGTATAAAGGTTCTACTCATTTCACTTGGCACAATCCACATTTTCTCATTTGCAAATAGGAACAATAAAGACAGCTCCTTCCTAGGGTTGTTCCAGAGCTCAAATGAGAGAATGTTTCATTTACAAGTGCTTTGCAAACCTTAAAATTCTCTATAAAATCCTGTTATTGATCAGTTATCTATGACTCTCCATGACTCCTTTGGAGTTTTCCATTTCTATTTCCTGCTCCAGTAGATTAAGGCACAGGTTAAGTGCCTAACCCAGGATCGGGCAACTAGGAAAAGGCCAGATTTTAACTCAGTTGGTGGCGCAGCGGATAGAGCAATAGGCTTGAAATCAGGAATACTCATCTTCCTGAGCTCAAATCCAGTCACAGATACCTACTGGCTGTGGGACTCTGGACTAGTCACTTAAACCTGTCTGCCTTATTCGTCTGTAAAATGTAGGAAATGACACATCATTCCAGTATCTTTGCCAAGAAAACCCCAAATGGAGTCGTGGAGAGTCAGAAGCTCAACAATAACCTACCCAACTCCAGACCCAGAGGTCTGTCCACCGTGCCATCTACCTGCCGTACAAACCCTGGCTGCTATTATTATTATTCCTTCCTGAGACAGCCTGATTCATTTGGTAGCAGCATAAATTGTTTCTCCTGACATCGAGCTTAAATACATCCCTCGGTAATTTCCACACAACTGCTGACATTATTTTCCTTAAACACAGATCTGACCTTGTCAATCAATCCCACGGGTTTCCCCATCGCCTTGAAAATAAAACATGAACTACTCCATCGAGCTTTGAAGCCCTTCACAATGCGGCTTTCTCCTGGCTTTTAAGCTTTTTAGAAAATTCTCCCTTCCTATAGCTTAAGATCCCACCTAATTGTCCGACGTCTTCCCTCAAGCTGGTCCAGTTCCCATCTTGGAATCTCATAGGCCGTTCCCCAAACCTAGCCTGCATTTCCTCCACCTACTGCCTGAGAACCCCCTTCTTCCTTCAAGTTGCAGCTGAAACATCACCTGACACAGGAATGAGTACATATTGTTTCCCCTAAATGCCATCCCTAACTCCCCAGTATTTAGCCTGTATTTATGAGTATATATATATATATACTTATTCTCCATGCACTTATAACACATAATGCTCCTTGAGAATAGGAATTCTTACTTTTTTGTCTTTTTATTTTGTGTACGATGTCTGGTATGCTGTAGGTGCTCAATAAATGAATGTTCCCAGTTCTGCCCTCCAGAGGCAAACAGAGCAGGCTTTCTCCTACCTCCCCACAAAACCATTTGCTGACAGACATCTCCTCAGCCCTCCCCCATTGCCCAAAGGTGATCCCAGGTTTTTCAGGGGAGGGCCACCGGCCTTGGCAAATCTTCCCGGGTAGCCCCATCTGTCAGCCGTCTGAGAACCGGCTTAGCTAACGTCAGCCCAAGGCAGCTGGCCACCAGAGAGGAATCGTTTGGGCCCGAACAGCTACCAAAGACCAGCCAGCAGGGCATGGATGGGGCTGACCTACATTGAGCTCCTGCTCCAATCTTTCTGGCCCTGGTGGAAGCCATTCTGTCACCCGGAAGAGGAATTCAAATTTTATCTTTGTCTCTATCATCCCCCTGAAACGTCCCGGTCTTTTAGGGTTCAGAAGCACCGTCAGCAGCCGTCCAGTGCAGCTTCCAACAAAATGAGCATCTCCCTCCCCACCCCCAGACTCAACAAGTAGGGGCTCCACCTGAAGGCCCACTGGGTGCCTGACCTGCATCTGGACATCTCACAGAAGGTTTCCCGGACATCAACCCAAATCCCTCACTTACACCTTCCATCCTTGGTTTCTCTGGGGGAGAAGAGACAAGGCTGATCCCGTGTCTCTGTGGCCTTCAGATGCGCAGTCATCCACCATGCTCTCTTCTCCCCCCCAGCTTTCTCTTCTCCTCTAGAAACCCTCCCTGCTCCTTTAACCAGTTCTCATGGAGTAGCTTACCACTCTAGTTTATCAATAACCTTCCTAAACAATGATGCCCAGAACTGGACAAATACTCCAGATGTGGTCTGACCAAAGCAGAGCAAGCCACCGGCATTTATTAGGCACCTACTATGCGTTAGGGCAACTAGCTGGTGCAATGGTCAGAGCTCTGGGGAAGATCTGACTTCAAATCTGGCCTCAGACAGCTGTGTGACTCTAGCCAAGTCATTTTGACCTTCTGCCTCAGTTTCCTTATCTATAAAATGGATGGAAGGAAATGGCAAACTACTCCAGTATCTTGGCCAAGAGGTCGGGAAATGACATGTCAGGAGCTGTATTAACCTCCAGGGATACAAAGAAAAGCAAAAAACAGCCCCCTGACCTCAAGGAGCTTCCAGTCTAATGAAGGAGACTACAGGCAAACAACTCTGAACAGGCAAGATACAGAGAGGATCAACAGACAGAAGGAAGGCCCTAGAATTATAGGGGCAAGACCCAGGAAGCCAGAGAAGCATCATTTCCCCATTTCTAGAAGTTACCTCTCAAAGCGGCTGAGGATCGGGTTGGCTGATTTGGCTGCTTCATACTGACTCCAATGTTCTAGCCCATGGAAACAATTGTTTAGTTAATTACATAGGACACAGGTTTATTATTTGTGTATTCTATATCCTGATGAATAACTGATCACAATGATAATATGATCATTAAAACACTGTATTGGATAATTGCTAGTTAAAATTGGTCCCTGGCCACAACACAGCATTTCCACTCCCTCTGCTTTTGTCCGTCTCCATTTTTGATTTCCTTCTCAGGTTAATTTTACCTTATGTCTAAGTCTGAATTTTCTTGTGCAGCAAAATAACTGTATGGACATGTCTACATATATTGTATTTAACATATATTTTAACATATTTAACGTGTATTGGACTATCTGCCATCTGGGGGAGGGGAGGGGAGGAGGGGAAAAGTTAGAACAGAAGGTTTTGCAAGGATCAATGCTGAAAAATTACCCATGCAAATGTTTTGTAAATAAAAAGCTATAAAAAAAATAATGAAATAAAATAAAATAGGTTCATGGTTAGTATTGATGGAGCTTTAGAGTTTGCAAAGCACTTAATAGCTTTGATCTTTGCAACAGCCTCGAGGAGTCTGGGCTCCTGACTCAGGCAGGTGTGAGTGGGCCCTCCAAGCTTTTTTCACTTCTGCCATCGTCCCCTCCCCTTCTCACTGTCACACAGTAGCATGGCTCTCCATACCAGCCACTGGAACCGTTGCGGGCCCTTCCTAACACACCTTCCCCTATTCGCACCCAATCCATCTTTCACACACATACACACACACACACACACACACACACACACACACGCAGAATAATTGTTGCTCAGCAAAGATCTACTTCGGTGACACTGCCCAGAGTCTCCTATGGGGTCTCAATAACCTAGGAAGAAAAATTCAAGTATTCCCCAGGCCCTCAAGGCCCTTCCCACGAGCCCCTCCCTTATTTCTACCCCGTACTCTGTGCAGCATCCAAGGTAAATGCTGGTCTCTGAAAACTTTCACTTACCCCTTTGCTCTGTCACATCCTTCCCTCTGCCTAGAATAGTCTTCCTCTCCTCCTTTCTTTAGTCAGTTCTTTAGAACTCACCTCCCATAAGAGATCACAGTTCATTTAACAACTTCCAGCCCTCTGCGTCGCCCTTTCCCAACCCCCTTCCTGTGAACGGTCACTTTGTATTATTCTGTTTTTAAATACTTGGTATAACGTTCTTTCACTCTAGTGCCCATCAGCACACGAGGCTCTGAATTCGAACTGAACTGAATTGGGAGGCAGCCCGGCGGCACAATGGCTACAGTATTGGTTGGGAAAACTTGAGTTCAAATTCTGCCTTTGAGGGGCAGCTAGATGGTGCTGTGGATAAAGTACCAACCCTTAAGTCAGGTGGAGCCAAGTTCAAATCCAACCTCAGATAATTAATACTTACAAGCTGTGTGGCAAGTCACTTAACCCCAATTGCCCTGCCAACAACAACGACAAAAAAAAAAAAAAAAAAAAAATCCACCATAGATACTTACTAGCTGTGTGATGTTAACCAAGTCATTCAGCCTCTATCTAGATTCAGCTTCCTCATCTCTAAAATGGGGAGAATACTAGCATCCACCTCCCAGTGCTTACTTAGCACAATCCCTGGCACACAGTAGGTGCTATATAAATGCTAGCTATTACTATTATTGAATCAGACTTTATGCTTTGTGCTCCTAATAGAGCTCTGGAATGATAATAATTGGCAACGAGCCTTAGCTCTGGAGTCACTGGACCTGGGGACCTATCCAGTTTCTAAAATATACTGTGTGACCTTGGATAAGCCATTTAGCTTTTATGAGCCTCAGTTTCCTCCTCTGTGTTTGGCAAGGCTAGGATTCCATTGCCTCTGAGCTCCCTTCCCACTCTGGGTGTGGGATCCCAGATAGGATACTCTATCTTGGTTCCATCAGCATCTCACTTGAACCCTGAGGTCAGGAGGCCCAGAGGTCTGACCACGGTGGGAGCACCGGAGAGGACTGGCCACTGGGGCCAATGGACACTTGGGGAGGGAGCGTCCTCCCCAGGAAGGGCCACTCTCAGAAGTATCGATGCTTCAGGTTTATTGAGCAAAGGGAAGAAAACTCCAGACAAAGGAAGAGAAAGCAGCTTGTTGTCGGCAGAATCCCACCGGGAACCCCACGTTGCCCTGAAAGTGAGTTCGGGAAAAGGGCCGCTGGGCTGGGAGGCCAGGCCTTCGGGACAATGTGGGGGCCCAAAGGCAGAAAAGGCCGAGCCCTGAATTCCTCCCGGCCCCCAGCCTCACCCACACACACATTCCTCGGTGCCCAGACAACAGAAATGGGCTGCCTTGGATCAGAGCAGGCCGGGGTCCAGGAGCCTGGGCTCCCATGATGCAATGCCATCTCCCACTTTACAGGTTTGACACCTGAAATCCCGAAAGGGAGGGGGACAAAGTCACCCCCCAACGGGAGGCAGGGCAGGGGCCTGGATCTCAGCAATGCAAATGCGATGATATTGTTTTCATTTTGACTTCTTTTTTCCCCCTAATGCTCCCCCTTCCCTCACCCAGAGTGGCTCAAAGCAAAGCTATGGAGCCTCTGCGAAGCTGCTTCGGGGCCCTGTTATTTCCCTGGCTACCTCGTGGGTCACAGCTCGCCATCCTTCCCACTTTCCCGGCAAGCTCCTTTCTCCCACTAATTTCCATAAAATCCGGGCTTTCTGGAACCAGTCATCATCAGGAGGAGGAAGGCCGGGTTTAGCAGGGAAAAAGCCATCACGGCCCCCCCCCCCCAGAAGTCACCGCCCACGGAGCTCCAGCTCCCACCCCGGCGTCGCCCCCCGCAGCCCCATAACTTCCCGGACCCCGAAATCCCGAGTCTTTGGATGTTGTCTCCAGGCCTGGAACTTCCATCTCCTCCATCAAAGTTTGCAGCTGGCGCTACACCGAATGCAGACTGCAGCATTTCAGCCGCGGGGGGGAGGGGGGAGCCGGTGGAAGGAGAGAGGGGGCAGAGGGAGAGGGAGAAGGGGGGACGGAGGGGGGAGAGCGCGTCCGCGTGTGGGGGGAGGGGGGCTCCCGGGGCGGAAAGAAAGGCTCCCCTCACCGAATCAGGCTCCCAAAGTTCTGGGATTTGGGCGAGGAGAAAGCCCTGGGGAAGGGGGTGGGGGGGCGGGGAGATGCCAAAATGCCGCTAACGGCCGTGGTCTCTCCCACCGTCCAGAAGGGAAGGACCTGACACACCTGCCAGTCAAGTGTACTTCAAGTAAACAATGGGGGAGGGGGCCCGCGGGGGGAGGGGCAGAGCCGGGCCCGGAGGTGCCGGGCGGGAGCGCCCCGCAGGCTCGGCGCCCCCGGGGGAGAGGGAGAGGGAAGGCAGAGCCGGGAAACTTGGGCTGCCCACGGTGGCGCTGCGGAAGCAGCCCGCTGCCCCCGGCCCGGGGCAGCTCTCGCTCGCGGGGGAAGCCGCCAACTCCGCTCCCAGCTCGGCGGGCGGGCGGGCGGCCGAGGCTCGCCGAGAATCCCCGGCGCGAGCTCCCTCCTTCCTGGCCTCTCCCCCACCTCCCTCCCGCCGGGCAGCGCCGGGATTATCACACAATGTCGGCCGCTTGAGGTCGGGAGATTTTCCCACCCAGACAAGGGGAGGAGGAGGAGGATCCTCGAGGAGCCCGGAGCTCGCAACTGCCCCCCCCCCCGCCAGGCTTCGCGCCCGGTCCCTCGGGGACCGGGCATCTGGAAGCCCCCCGCCGTCACCCTGGCAAGACAAAGGAAAACCGGCTTCGCGGGCAGCCCTGGCGCTGCGGCGGATGAGACGCCCTCTTCTCCTCGGCCGGGCCGGCCAGCATCCCCCCGCACCCCCTTCGGCCCCAGCTCCCCAGCGAAAGCCCGACGCTCCCCGGCTCCCCAGGCGCCTTCCCCGCCCCGCCTAGCAGGAGCACGGAGCAAGAGGATGCCCCCGCCCCCACCTCCCGCAACTCTTCCGCCAGCAGCCCTCCCGCCCCGGCCCCTCCGCCGGCCCCTCCCGGTTCCCGGTGTCCCCGCACCCGCGGCTGCCGCGGTGCCCCCCGCCTCCGGCCCCTCTCCGAGCGCAGTCTCCCTTCCACAAAGGGCACCCCCCCTCCCCCGCAAGCCTCAGCCGGCCGGCTGGCATCCTCGGGGAGGATGGGCAGGGCGGGGGGCAGGACGGGGGCTTCCCCCCTCGCCCGCGGGCGCCGCGATTACCTGCTCCGCGCAGCCCGGGCGCGCTCCGTCCCTCCGGGCTTTATTATTAAACAGGTCTCGCCGAAGGATGGCCGGCGCTGGGTGCGCGGGAGTCCGCCTGTGTCCGAGCCGCCGCGAGCGCGGGTGCGGGCGTGTTTACCGCCTCCTCCGCACGCCCCTGGGCGCCAGCAGCGCCGTTCTTCAGCGCCCGAGCCGCGCCGCCTGCCCCCCGCCGGCTGCCCCGGCCCGCCCTCCACCTTCGCCCTCTCCCGGATAATGGGGGGGAAACGGGGCAAAGAATCAAGTGCGCTCGTCTTCGGAGCGGGTCCGGGCCCGGCCCCCGAGCGGTCCTTCCCGTCTAAAAGTTGGACGCCGCGGCCGGGGCCCCGCGGCGGCGGCCGGGATCCCGAGGAGGGTCCCCCCGGCTTTCGGGGGGTGTCCGAGCCGGCGCCGGCTGGCGGGGCCGGGGATGGGGGGCCGCGGCACGGGCCGGCTTAGCTCGCCCCATTCATCAAACTTTCCATGGGGCCCGCGAGATCGGGTCCTGGGCGCGGGCGGTGGCGTCCCCGGGTCCCCGGGTCCCGAACCCCGGACTCCCCAGCCCCGCGCCGCCCGAGCTGCAGGAACGCCAGGCGCAGACAACAAAACGACGCAGTCCTCCTGCCGCTGCTGCTGCCGCGGCTGCTGCTCCCGCTCCTCCTGCTCCTCCCCGCTCTTCCTCCTCCTCCTTCTACTCCTCCTCCTCCTCCTCCTCGGTCCGGCCTCCCCAGGCCCTTCTCAGAGCCCCCAGCCCGGCGGAGCACGAATTTTCCCATTGGCCGGGCGGGGAGGGAGACGCCCAGCAACCGGCCCCGATTGGCGCATCCTCCGGCGAATCTGGCTCGCCATTGGGCGACGGCAACGTCTATCTGCCGCGCCTCGACCTCCCGTCAGGTATTCGGGGGCTAGGAGAGCGAGCTGCGGGTCGAACGGCCAGTTCCCAACGAGGCGGCGGCGGACGAGGGCCGTGGAAGGGGAGCTCCGCGTGCCTGTCCTTGGCGCGGCGCCACCCCCGGTCACGGCCCGAGAGCCGGCGGCGAGCAGGTGGCTCCGCTCCCCGGCCCTCCCGCCCACGCCGAGGCTCTCCTCGGCCCCAAGGGGGTGGGGAAGCCGGGCTGGGGAGGCCGGCCCCCGGTGCCGGGCTGGGGAGGGAGCCCAAGGGTCCGGCCAGACAAAGAAGTCCCCCCTCGGCCCTTGGCTCCCCTTTTTCTCGCCGGCGGATTTGGGCCAGTTGCCATGGCAGCGGTCAGGCAAGCCGGCGATTCGGGGCCGCTTCGAAGCCCGCAGTTGGTGGGTTCGTTACAACCGGTCAACGAATCTCGGGGGAGAACGCCGAAGTCGGTTAGGGCTGCGTGAGCGGGCGGCCTGCAGCGGGGGTCGGAAGGGCCCGGCCCGGCGCCCCCCCCCCCAGCCTTTTCAAGGTGCCGTGGGCAAAAGCCGCTACCAGCCTTCTCGTGGTAGACTTCAGAGCCCCCAGTAGACGGGGCGCAGGGAGATCTGGCCTGTACTGGCCCTGGGGAAGGAAGAGAGAGGGGAGGTGGCCCCAGCGGGAAGGACTCGGGCCTGACCTAAAACCTGACTTCTGCATGGTGATAGCCGGAGACCGGACTGGCCCAACCGGCTCGGGCCAGCGACCTCGGGAAAGCTGGTACACCTTGCTGCAGTGGGAAGCTGGGAGCCATGACTTCCAGAGCCCTGATCCCTAGGAGACAACTTCCTGGGGGAGGCCTTCAGTTTCTCGTCTCCCCATAGAATAGAAGCTCCCAAGGGCAGGGATAGTTTTCTTTTCTTTTCTTTTTTTAAATATCTCGACTTTTTATTACGTCTAGCCCTAACACAACGTCTAACGTCTAGCTGTAGATACTTAATAACTTCGTGGGATCAGAGAATGAGCCTCAGAGGAGACCTTAAAGAGGGATCAGAATTGGGAGTCAGAGGACATGTTAGGCATCAGAAATTGAGAATCAAAAGAGACCTTAGACAGGGATCAGAGATTTGAGAATCAGAGGAGACCTAGAGAGGGAGCAGAGATTGAGAAAAAAGACCTTAGGGGTCAAAGATTGAGAGAGGAGACCTTAAAGAAAGGGATCAGAAATTGAGAATTAGGATGTTAAGGATCAGAAATTGAGAATTAAAGGAGACCTTAGACAGGGATCAGAGATTGAAAATCAGAAGAGACTTAGAGAGGAATCAGAGATTGAGAGTCAGAAGAGACCTTAAGAGAGGGATCAAAGGCTGAGAATCAGAGGGCATTTTAGGGAGCAGAAATTGAGAATTAGAGGAGACCTTAGAGAGGAATCATATTGAGAGTCAGAGGACATGTTAAGGATCAGAAAATGAGAAGCAGAGACCTAAAGAGGGATCAGAGATTGAGAATCAGGAGACCTTAGAAGGGATCAAGAGATTGAGAGAGGAGACCCTAAAGAGGGATCAGAGATTGAGAATTGGAGGAGCCCTAGAGAGGGATCAGAGATTGAGAATCAGAGGACATTTTAGGGATCAGAGATTGAGAGAGACCTTAGAGAGGGATCAGAGATTGAGAGAACCACTTTACAGAGGGATCAGATTGAGAAAAAGACCTTAACAGAGGAACCTTTTCATTTTTATAGATAAGGAACTAAACGTTAGAGAAAGGTAACATAACCTTTCCAAGGTCACATGGCACTAAACTACAGAGCTGCCTTTCAAACTGATGATTGGAGTGGACAGATGAGTGGAGGCCCTACAAGTAGGTGTGCCCTTAGGAAGTCTCCCTAATTACAGGACTCTTTCCCCATTGGTCCAAGATACCTTGGCCCAAATGAAAAGAGATAATCTAGCAAAGTAACAATCCCAAATCCCATGGATCTACATGAAAAGTCAAAATCACCCTTCCCTTAGCTAAGAATTTCAGAATAACACTTTGTAAACATCTGCTGTACGCTCAACCTGACAGAAGTGATTCTATCAAACTATCTTGACACTCTCTCCTAGGATCTCACACTACAGACAGAAAAGGATCGAACAGACCAACAGAACATGCCAAGACATTTCAGCAAATGCCGCTCTTCTGTATGATGAGTTAACGGGAGAAGATCGGTGGTGAGTTATGAACGAGGGTGCCGGGGACAGCAGTGAAGTACCTTTTTGCTATCAGGTTTATAGTTCTCATTTATGCACTTCTATTTGTGAAGCACTTTGCAATCTCACTAATGTGTACTATATTCCCATGAAAATAGAACAGCATAATCAAAGAGTAGCAGACCTGCATTCAAACACCACTATACCCCAAGCCAGGGTTTCCTTGGGGAGTGGCAGGATTTGGCTTGTGTCTAGAGCTCCTTGAGAAGGAAGAGATCTCAATTCAAATAGAAACACTCAGACTAATATGATCTTAAATAGAGAATTTTGTATATTTAATTAAACAGGTAATCTCTAGGATTCTCGAGCCCATAAACAAAATAGCTCCTCTTTACTTTGCAGTGGACCTTTGACTTCCCCTGGGACCTATACAGTCCTCCACATTATAAGTCCTACCTTGCGTGGAGCCATTTCCACAAGGGAGAAGAATGAGATTGCTTAAGAAGTTAAATAGTATGTCCCTCTAGTAAGGCTTGGCTTTTCCAGAGACTTAAAAGTCGTCCTTGTATTTCTAATTTGAGGAACCTACAAGAAAAACTAAAATTCTTGGAGTCTGACTTGTCAGTTCCCTTGGACCTGCACAGACCGAATGACTGACAGCAGTACCGGTCAAGACAATGGACTAAGGATGCTCTTCCTCATCATGACTTTGTGCTGTTATATCTCAGCTTCAATTTTCTTGATCCTAGCTTGACTCAGGTCTTTACCTTGGTTCAGAATCTTCTCTGGTACTTTGTATCTCCATCTGGCACCCTTTCCTTCTAATCTGGGCAAAATTGTATGGTTTCCTGTGAGAGGGAAGCGATCCTTACCAATATACAATCCACAAAGCCAGATTCCTATCTGTGTTTAGTCCCTTTGCTCTTTATAAAAGAAAAACTAATTTTTTGCCAGCTGATAATTTATTTTATTAATGCCCTTTGTTGGTGTTTCCTAGTCTCCAACTTCCCTTTGTAACAAAGAAAAAGTTAAATAAAATCAACAGCCACATATGACAACATATGCAACATTCTCTACCTTTGGCGTGATTAGAGAGTAATTCTTCCCACTTCTTTACTCAGAGGAAGATACGTTTCATATTCTGTGCTCTGGGCCAGTACTGAGCATTGCCTTTCATGTGAGCTGAACTGATCTTCAGTATTTTCATTGACATTCTTGTGATCATTATGTTTACCATTCTCCTTGTTCTTTTTTCATCACCCAGTATCAGTTTGTACAAGGTTTCCCATGTTTCTATTAATTCTTCATGATCTTCGTTTCTTTTGTTTATTTTTTCTGGTTATACATGTACATCCATTTTTTAAAAACCTTTCTTTATGAAGCATGTTGGGAGAGAAAAATCAGAGAAAAACCATGAGAGGAAAAAAAGAACAGAAGAAAGAGAGGAGAAAGTGAATATATAACATGTGTTGATTTACATTCAGTCTCCATAGTTCTCTTCTCTGGATGCAGACAGCATTTTCTATCAAGTTTATTGGAATTGTGTTGGATCACTGAACTGCTGAGAACCAAGTTTTTCATAGTTGATCAGCATACATTTTGCTGTGCTATGTAGAATGTATTCCTGGTTCTGCTTGTTTCACTCGGCATTAGTTTGTGCAAATCCTCCCAAGCCTTTCTAAAATCCAGCTCGTTCATCATTAATAGAATAATAGTCCATTACTTTCATATACTGTAACTTATTTAGCTTTTGGGTATAGTTCCAAATTGCTCTCCAGAATGGTTGGATCAGTTCACAACTTCACCAAAATTCATTAAATGTGTCTGTTTTTTCATATCCCCTTTTAACATTTAGCATTATCTTTTCCTGTCATTTTAGCCAATCTGAGAGGGGTAAAGTGGTGCCTCAAGAGTTGATTTAATTTGTATTTCTCTAATCATGATTTAGAGCTTTTTTGTTTTTCATACAACCATAGATAGCTTTAAATTTCTTCATCTGCAAATTGTATCCTTTGATATCGTCTTCATTTTTTATGGTACAATAATATCCCTTTACATCAAAGGACCATGATTTGTTCAGCCATTCAACACGGATACTTGGTTTCAAAAATGATAAATGGTTTGATCTCTATGGGAAATTTCTGGTTTTGATCTCCTTGGGATACATGCCCACTAGTGCAATTACAGAGTCCAAGAGTATAAACAATTCAATAACTTTTCTTGCATAGTTCCAAATTGTTTTCCAGTATGTTTAAATCAATTCACAAATCCACCAAAAGTGCATTAGAATCCAATTGATAAATGGGCAAAGGATATGAATAGACAGTTTTAAGAGGAATAAATCCAAGTTATCAATAGCCATATTTTAAAAATAATCTAAAATCACTAATAGAGAAATACAACCCTAAATGCCTCCTGACTCTTAACTCTTGAAGTACCACCTCACTGTACTCATCAAATTGGTAAATTTGACAAAAAGGGAAAATGACAAATGCCAAGAAGGCTGTGGGAAAAGTACATTGATGCATTGTTTGGTGGAGCTGTCAACTGGTCCAGTTATTCTAGAAAGTAATTTCAAGCAATATCCCAAAAGCTATTAAATTGTGCATATCCTTTGACCCAGTGATACCACTAGTAGGTCCTTTGCTATCTGTACAAAAATATTTATAGTAGCTATACAAAAGAATTAGAAACTAAGGGAGTGCCTGTCAGTTGGGAATGTCATATGTATGTCAGTAAGTCAAACACTTAGTACCTGCTAGATGCCAGGCACTGTGAATGGATATAAAGAAGTGAAGGGATGATTTTGGAAAAACTGAGAACAATTGTATGAACTGGAACAATTGTACGAACTATTACAAAATTTGAAACAGCAAGAGTTAGTTACCCTTCATTCTTGAAGGGGACCAAAATGACATCACTAAGTCAGTCAAACTAATACGTCTGATTATGGCTGATCAAATCAGTAAGAGCTTGGAATGCTGTGCTGTAGGTTGGACCCAGATCTCCATGAACATGGGGGGGGGGGGGGCTTCTCTAACTTTGCTTATCTCCCATTTTTTCTGATCTACTTCAATTCTGCTTTGCTTACAGCAGCTTCTCTGATGAGGGCCCACCATGCTGGGTCTCCCATGTCATACAATCAGTTCTAAGATTCTTGAGAGATTTTGAGAGTGTTCTTGTATAACTTTTTCTGCCCGCCTTGTGAGCACCGGCCCCGTGTGAGTTCTCCATAAAATAAGCTTTTTGGCAAACGTACATCTGGTATTTGAACAACACGGCCAGCCCAGCATGGTTGTGCTCTCTGCAGTAGTTTGAACGCAGAGGTCTGTGTACGACATTTGTCCATCTGACCGAGGTCTTTGATCCCAGCAGCCATGGGGGCCTATGAAAAAACGTCGAAATTTGCTTCCCCAGAGAAGTTTATTGGTATAGTACACCAGCCCGGTTCTGGACAATGAGCAGTGCTCTCAAGCTTTCAAAGTCACCCATGAAACAAGGCCATATGCTTGCTTCCCAGGCTTTTTAGTATGACGTTTTCAGCCATGTTGTCAAGTGCCTTCAATGAGGAAACATGGCATCCAAGTCAGCTACTGCACTCTGATGGTAATATTTTTTTTTTAATTGGGGGTGCCTTCTCTGATGGTAAATTCAACTTGAAAAGACTACAAGCCAAAACTAAAGTGGAGGGGAGTGTTGTTCACAGATGATTGTGCGCTCAATGCAGCCCCCAAAGCAGAGATGCAACAAAGTAGGGATTAATTCCCTGCCATTTTTGCTCATTTTGGCCTAATGATTAACACAAGAAAACCAGTCAATATCACATCATCTGTATGTGGAACCATCGTTTACAGCAAATGGAGAAGTTTTGAATGCTGTGGATCAGTTTCCAGGGATGTCCACACTGATGTCGAGGCACTCATTGCCAGAGCTAGCTCAGTGTTTGGGAGGCTCTGAAGAGAGAAAAGGTATTAGTGACTAGCAAACTGAGAGTCTCCAGAATCCTTGTCCCGACCTCATGGTTGTATGCCTGTGAAATCTGAACAGTTGACCAGCGCCATGCCAAGAAACCGAATGGCTTCCATTTGAATTGTCTTAGGAAGATTCTGGAGATCCCTGGCAAGATGAGGTACTGGACACTGAGGTTCTTGGTCGAATTAAACCACCAAGCATCAAGCTCTACTGCAGAGAGCACACAAGAGTACTGAAAAGACAAATCAGTTTGAAAGGCTTAGAAACTCTGAACCAATCACAGTCCCACAGGATCCATGAAGAAGCATGTTGCTCACTTCCAGATAGACAGGGGATGAACTCGGGTGCAGATGAAGGTAAAGAGACACATTTGACATAGAGATGGGTAGATAACATACATAAAGATGTATAATATGGCTATTTGGGAATTTGTTTTGCTCAACTTAGACTGGGTTTTGTCTTCTCTGTTTTAATGATTTAGGGAAGAAGATATGAGAGGGAGAGAATTTGGAACTAAAAATAAAATGAAATTCAATTTTGTAAGAAAGTGCATTAGCACACCTGCCTTCTTCCTATAGTCCCCGTAACACCATTGCTCTCTACCATCACTTCCAATTTGCTAAATATGAAGTGAAACATCAACATTGTTTTAATTCTCATTTCTCCTCTTATTGGCAATTTGGGGCTTTTTTCCTATGGTTATCCATGGTTTGTGTAATTCTTCTTTTGAAAACTGTTCATTTCTATTCTTAGAACACAGTAGGAAAAGTCCTAGCACAGCCACATAACCGTGTCTGTGACATCGGATGTCACTGCTCTTCTCCGGGCCTCAGTTTTTGTCATCTGTAAAATGAGAGGATTGGAACTGATGGCCTCAAGTCTTTTCTAGATTAAGATTAAGGATTTTGGTTGGGAGGGAATGCCAGATGAGAGTTGACTTGGCTGCTATTCACTTGGAATATCAGGAACTTTTCTGATAAGCTCCTACCAGATTTTGTCATCTGGCCTTCCTAAACAAGATGGCCACACGGCAAGCTTTCAACCCTGAGGAATGGGCAATTCTTCTACATACCATGCGTGCTCCCTCCGTGACCTGGAAGGACAATAGTACAGGGACTTGTCCTGGGAACTAAAAATTGGTCCTGAAAAGAAAGCCAGCTGTAGGTAGCAAGCAATTCTTGGCTCCGAGTATTCCCAGACCCAGCAGGCAGTGCCTATTGTCTCAGAGCTCAATGTTAGGTCTAACTTTGACTATTCATGATTGCCTAAATGTACAGTATTTAATAACCTTTAAATAATCATGCTGGCCCTAGGGGGTACCTGCCTTTCTGAATAACTTCCTCTCCTTTCTATTCTCCAACCTCAAAATAACATCATTCCGGTCTGCTGTTTCTGTCTTGCAAAGCCACAGTTAATCAGTGTCCAGCTATGCTTAACTGTGCAGATCAGATCAGAGAACTCGCAGCGTTCTCTCCCACTCTGACTGCCAGCACTAAGCGACACGATGGCATCGCATGTTTGTCAAAATCACGCCGTACTCGAGCTGGCAGGAATCGCACGACAACCACAAACGGCAGCTGCAGATAGAACTCTTCCATCCACCTGCTGTTCTCCTACTGCCAAGACGCTACTCTTTTGTCTGCTGTATTTAGAACCTATCGGACCGTGTTTGCAGAACCAGGCTACCGGCAGCAGTTATTTTCATCAGCAAACTTCTTTGCTGTGAACCTCCCATCTGTCGTCCTCCATCTCAACCCTCCATATTCTACTCGGACTCGATCGGTGTCACGGCTTGGCCGTGCTGTTGGATGTCTAACTTAATGGAGATATTTAAATAAGTCGAGGACTTCAGAATCAAGCGGCAAATAGGTTCTGATGACGGAGAGCACCTTTGAGACATACCTTTTGTCCAGTGTTCGTGATAAGAATGATAATTGAGTTCATTGAAAAGGCATTGTATTTCAAGGAGAATTGGAATATCTTGCGAAGTAAATTTAACTCGGGAAACCCACAGAAGAATAAATTTAGAGCTGAAAGCTGAACATTTGAGTCCACACCCTTCTTTTTTACAGACTGGGGAAACTGAAGGTCGAGCCTGATTATCCTTTTCAGGATTGTACAGCTAGTAAAATCCAAGCATAATTCGAACTCGGGTCTCCCTCATTCCAAGCCTTAACACACTATCCAACTACACCTCCATTTTCCTCTTTGAACCTATTACATATCTAATTTTATTTAATGTGATCGTTTTGATTCCGTTCTAGTAATCTAATGCTAGAACTCATGAAATTATAAAGCTTGCCGAGTCAGATTGTTTTCTTGGTGTACAGAATGGAAAGACATAGGACATTCTGGGATCGATGGTAAGACTGAGAGTAATAATACTGAAATAACTTCCTTACTGGCAAAGGGAGAAACACAATCTGTTTTTACGACAATGGTTAAGTAATAAAAATGTGGCACTGGGATATTATCTAGGAATCACGACCTCCCATGTGCCCCCTTTACCTGCCTGCCCCTTAAAAAAAGAAGCCAGTTGGCAGGCAATATTCAATACAACTGGAAAAACTTCAGAATCAGGCCTGGTGGTAATATGATAATAGATGAAAGGAGGGGATTAATTTTTCAAAAAGAGAAAAAAAATTGAAATGTTAAAAAGGGGGGCGGGGTTGGGATGCCAAGATTACTAAACAAAACCCATAAGATTTAATGCTGTTTGATAGGCCTAATAAAGGCAAAACTGGAGAACAAAGGCTCTCCTGCTAGGCCCAAAACCCAGCTGATTTCAACTGGTCCTTTTGTTCTTATCCCCAAGTTTATTTGTATGAAAACCTGGAGTATTAAGGGCAGTTGAGGAGATTCTAGATTTCCCAGCCCTCTACAGTTTCTTTGAAGCTTTGTTGGACAGTCTACAAGATGGTTTTAGGGGATACAGATTGATGATCCAGACTTTGATGGAAGTAAAAGAGATTTTCTAAACCTAATCCAGCCAAATATCTGTGGCCACAAAGGATTTGTAGGCAGCAGGAGAAAAACAGCCGGGTGGCCCAGTGAACAGCTTGCTGCCAGACCTAGAGTTGGGAGGACTCATCTTTCTGAGTTCAGATCTAGCCTCAGACACTTAATTGCGTGACCCTGGGCAAGTCACTTAAGGCTGTTTACTCAGTTAACCTTGTCTGTAAAATGATCTGGAGAAATAGCAAACCATTCCAGTATTTTTGCCGAGAACACCCCAAATAATCACAAAGAATCAGACGTGACTGAAAAACAACTGAATAGCAATATTTATAAAGTACTTTGCTAACTAAACAATATCATTGTTATTTTGACAGGCTAGGACATTGGGCTCACCTGTAAAATTAGCTGAAGGAGGAAATGGCAAATCACTCCAGTATCTTTGCCAACAAAATTCTGAATAGGGTCATGAAGAGTCAGACACAATTGAAAACAACAAAAACAGGAGAAAAGCGGTCAGAAGAACAGCCAATTCTCTCCTGTGGACTTCTGCTGGATCCTTCTGGTTGTATATTTAGCAAACATTTAGGTTCTAAGAGAGTGGTAGCTCTTCCTGATAAGGAAGAGGCTTGATAACCACCACCTCCCAGCAGACGGTAGTGGAGGGAGCAGATGGCCTGAAGGGGCCAATCGCCAGCAGGTGGTAGCAGAGAGTAATGGTTCAGTTGAGAGGCAGCTAAAGAACCACAAGAGGCGACTTGATGATACCCAGCAGAAGAAAACATGGCAGCATCTCTACAATGCATCAGTGACTTTGAAGCTGTAGTTGTAGATGGTTGTGGCCACCTGGACGCTCCAGCGTGTTCTCTGGGTACCGAGAAGCGGAGCCGTGACCTTGGCGACAAAGGTCCTTGTAGACAAAGCTATGTTTTTTGTTTTTTTCCATTAGCAATGTATAGCTGTAAGACTTAGATTATAAGGAAAGCTGAGTTCTGCAGAATTGATGCTTTTGAATTGTGGTGCTGGAGAAGACTTATTAGAATCCCTTCGACAGAAGAGTATCAAATCTGAAGAAGGTAATTCGGGCTATTCATTTGAAAGCTAAAACTAATTGAAACTCATTACTTTGGCCACATAATTAAGAGGTGGGACTCAATTGGAAAAAAAATAAAACCCCGATTTGGGGAAAGTTTGAAGGCAAAAGGAGAAGACGATGCCCAAAGATGAGATGGAGAGAGAGTGTCATGGAAGCAACAAACATGACCTTGGACAGACTTGAGGAGCTAGTGGAGGATAGAAGAGCACCGGGTGCTATGATCCAGGAGTCGAGAAGACTCAGACGCACCTGAATGACTGAATAGCAACAATCTGTGTCCCCTGACCACATGTGTTCTCATTGTAAGTGTCCTCTCTACGAAGGGGTCCTGAGGACCACATGCATAGATTTGATGCATGGGTGTGCTCCCCGCCTTGGTGACATATGCCTTTTTCTAGGGAGTTTCTAGTATGACATATGCCCTTCTAGGACACATGGTATTTTGGCACTAAATTTGTTATGTTACTTCTGTAAAATGGCTCTTGCTTTGAACTAAAATGTCCTTTTCAGTTGACTTAGTAAAATTCCTCATGAGACTTTGGGAGGTGTCATTTTGAAGGGTGCTGACCCACAGAGGACCTCAAAACTAGGGTGCCTTCAAAGAATTCATAGATAAAGGGAATTTCAGAGGCTAAAGGAAAACTGGAGATTAAAAACAGGCATTTGAATGGACAACCCATAGAATTACTCCACCATTATATCTTGCCCAAGTAGTATTAGAGAGGGATGGTGAACTTGGCAGCAAGGAAGCACAATGTAAGAGCACTGGACCTAGGAACAGTGTATAGAGAGCACTGGACCTGGAATGAATGTAAAATTCAAATCCGGCCTGAGAGATTACTACTCTCTTAAGCCTCAGGTTCCTCATCTGTAAAATGGGGATTATAATAGCATCTAATTCTCAAGATTGTTGTGAGGATAAGATGAGATAATTGGAAAATGCTTTTCAAAACTGCAAATTTGGTAGAAAGACTAGCAACTACTACTACTATTGATAGCCTAGATCTAAAGAGGGGTTCTTGGTGAACGACAGTTCAGAAATTACCCAATTATTGAAATGATCCTCAACGGCTTTCTATAAGACGATGTTTTCCTGCGTCAACAAGCATTAACGGCTTACTCTGTGCTAAGCACTAAGGATATAAATGCAAGCAAAAAGAAAATCCAGTTATTTCAGAAAAGTCTGGATTCAACATGAACTGACACGAAGTGAACCAAGAGAATATTGTGCACGGAAACAGCAAGATTATGTCATCGACTGTGATGGACGTACCTCCTTTCAACAATGAGATGATTGAAGGCAATTCCAATAGACTTGGGACAGAAAAAGCCATCTGCATCCAGAGAGAGAAGCATGGAGACTAAATGTGGATCAAAGTGTATTTTCACCTTTTTGTTGTTTGCTTGGAGGGGGGAGGGTTTGTGTGATTTTTTTCTCTTTTGATCTGATTTTTCTTGCTCAGCATAATGAGTATGGAAATAGGCTTAGAATTGCATCTGTTTAACCTATATCAGATTGATTGCTGTCATGGGGAGGGGAAAGGGGGAAAATTTGGAACACAAGCTTTTGCAAAAATGTTTACATGTATTTGGAAAAATTAAATGCTATAATAAAATAAAAGCCAGAGCCTGACCTTGTTTGTTCATTCTAACAGAAGGAACATGAAAAAAGGAGAGAGAAAATTGTAGAGCATGGTGGGAAAAGTCTGCAGGCTCTAGATCAGGACCCACAGAAAGTGAAGGCCTGAGCATGGCTAGCCTGGGGGTCCCCAGAGGAAAGACCGATTAGAAAGTGCTCCAGGTATGGAGGGATCATGAGACAGCTTCTGGAGCAAGGCAGCAAAGGTAGTTTTCAGGGGAGAAGGCATTGTGGTTAGAATACTGAACTTAAAAGCTAGAAAGACCCCCGCTTCAAGTGTGGTCATGGCACATTCTAATTGATGGTCTCAAGGCCCAAAGGAACTCCCAAGAAGTGTGGTTGGTTGTAATCTGTACTGATGAGGTGTTCCCCTCAATAGAACCACAGATCTTTGGTGTCATCCCCCAATGGCATTGCCATTTTTCAGACCTGTTTTAAACACTTTGTGAACTCATTTGGGTTTTCTTAGCAGAGATATTGAAGTGGTTTATATTTCCTACCCTAACTCATTTTTCAGATGGAGAAACTGAGGACAATGGAGTAAAAGGACTTGCTCAGGGTCACACAGCTAGTAAATATCTTTGACGAGATTTGAACTCGGGGTGCAAGGGGGAGGGATGAGTCTTCCTGATTCCAGGTCTAATGATGACTGATAATGATAAAGAAAACCCTTTTTTTCAAAGTCTTAAAAATATTTCACTAAAAGCTCACCAAAACTCTTACACTGAAACTCAAGGCAAAAACCAGAGAAGAGACCATAGCCATGTAATCATATCGTGTCAGAGGTGAAATTGAATCCCAGAGGCACTTGAACTGTAGTTCAGCAATATGAGCACTAATGTCCCCTTGGCTCTGCAAGTTGTGGAATAGTTCAAATTTAGAAGGGATGTTGTTAAAAATCATGGAGCACTTCCATATATTTCAATCTATGACCAAATTTGATCTTCACAAGTCCAGGAAAGAGGAGCAGAGAGAACTGGACCTGTTGATTTAGGGAATTCTTGAATCAAATATTGTAGCTGGGTACTTTCTTCAAAACTATAGTCTCAAAAGTTGCTGAGAGGTTAAGTGACTTATCCAGGCTCTCAAAATCTACAGGTCAGCAAGTTCTCGATAACATGTTGCCTGTCAGGGCCAAGGCTAAAATTAGAATATGTTGGTGCTATTCTCATTTTATGGATTAAGAAGCTTGAAGGCAAGAGAACACGGGCCACTTGCAGGTTCATATGGAAGTATTTGAATGATATTCTAATTGACACAAATCCTGGCTTTGTCTTTTCCCTCCTCCCCTCCTTTTTCTGACCTCCCAACTTTTTATGTCCCAACCAAAACCCCACCTTCTGCAGGAAGCCCTCTCCTACCCTTCTGAATTCTAGTAGAGAGCTTGCTTTGTGCTTTCTCTGCATGTTGTCCCCCATTAGATTGTGAGCTCCTTGAGGGCAGGGGCTCTTTTCTCTAGAAAGGTCATTCCAATCCCATTTTGCAGCAGGGGAAACTGAGTCCCAAAGAGACTGGCCAGAGTTGTATAATGAGTCATCACCAGATGTGTGATGAATGAATGAATGAAAAAGCATGTGTAAGTGTCTGTTATATGCCAGGTATTGCGCTTTAGATCAGAATTGCAGGGCATGTAAAAGACAACAGTGAGCCCAGAGTTAAGTAGGGAGCAATAGAATACTAACAATGACTTGCATGGAAAAAGCAATATTTAGAATATTAAGGACAGGTGCGAACAGTAAAGGATGTGGGCCAGTCAAGCAGTCAGATTCATAAAATATTAAGACCCAGGAAAGCCTCTGGCACAGCAGCAGATCAGCAGCAAGGGTTTTGTCTTTGTTTAAACAAGACATTGTTTTCTAAAAATCCCCAACCGTGCAAACTCTGTGCAGAGACACAGGAAGGGAAGGCAAAAGGGCAGGAAACTACTCCCACACACGGCATTATGGGTTAGCCTGAAAAAAGTAGATTAAGTCAGAGAAGAGGGATAGGGGCATTTACTGAGCACCTAGTATGTGCCAAGCACTGTGCTAAGCATTTTGCATGGTATTTCACTTGATCCTCATAACAAATTGGGGAGATGGATGCTATTGATTTTACAGTGGAAGAAACCAAGGCAGGGAATTTAAGTGATTTGCCCATGATCAGTCAACTAGTAGTTGTGGGGTGGCCACAACAATTCCACTCGGGGCATAATGATTCAGGGAAACTGAGGCATTACATTAGGATCACCATGGTAGTCCCATTTTCATGAGAGTTGGAGATGGAATGGAGAGATCAATCACACAGGAGAACTTGGTACTTAACTTTGAAAAAGGACAGGGTTAAAATTCAGTCCCACTACCAAATAAGGGGTCAACTCTTATCATTGCCACGGGAATAGGGAAGATCTTTGTCATGCTGTTATCCTGAGAGAATAGTTGGAACTCTTGAGTAGCATCTCTATAGCTCTGTTATCCAAGGGAGACATCTAGAAGCCTGTCCTTCCAATGGAAGCAGCAGGAAAGTCAAGAAAGGAGATGGGGAATCAACCTCAAGACTGTCATTCAAATTAGGGAATTAGGAAAAAAAACCATCTCAGATCTGCTAGGAGTCACCCATGGCTCCATTTTCTTAGTAGAAAGCCTGAGAATAGGGTCTCTCCCACCTCAGCTAGACCATTTCTCCCTCCCTCCTTCCAGATTCATACCCCTTGCTTGGTTTAGGTGATCAGAAGCTGAAAGGCCTTTGAAGAAGGTTAGAAACAGGGTATGGATGCCCCTTGGGCTGCCTGAGAGCCAAATGCAGGACAGAAATCCCCCAACTAGCTAACTGTAGACTTAACTAGCCCAAGTATAGGGAGAGCCCCTGCTCCTATTTCTGAGTTTCAGCCATCTGGGATTACAGAAATCCTGGAAGATCAATGGGCAGCCTTTCATACAGCGATTGATGCTAGAACTGTTGAAGCAGGAAAGAACTTCAGTGTGAGCCCAAGCCAAATTTTTGATTCCTTCTCCACATATATGGCATGCCGGGACCCATCGAGGTAGATCAGTGGGCCCAGTGGTACCACAAGCAAAGAACAAGGAAGATTGTATTTGTTCATCAGTCTTGCTGTAGAACCAGAAAGGAATTAGACTTTTCAATACAGCTTATCACTTCTCTGCACTGCCCAGAACACCCACAGATCTTTCCACTCCACCCAGGCCACCACAATGCAAGGGCCAGTGAAGGCTATGACCTCCTGCGGGGGCAAGGGACAGGGTGCTCCATTTTCCACTCTAGGATCATTGTCGGGATCTGGACACAAATGGAGGCCATGGGCCTAGGCTTGGAGAAGTCTTGCCTTGGACAGAAATGGATGCAGCCAGAGAGCAGAAGCAGAGTATCTCCATGGAAGATTTGCAGAAAGGGGAGAGCAGGAATTACATGGCCAAGTCAACAAACATTTGTTGCTAAAAAGAGAGTCCCTGTCCTCAAAGAGCTTGTAGTCTAGTGGATCAGAGGAGTCTTGGGAGGGGGTGCTGTCTATAGTGGTAGAAAGAGTGTTCTCACCAATAAGAACCTGTACCTATTGAAATAAGGGATAGATTTTCCCATTAAGACTATTCCTTAGTAATGGGATTTTTTTTAAGGAAGGTAAGGAAATACCCGGGAATAGGAAATGCTAGAGTCCACAAGAAAAATAAATAATGACTCAATCTTAATAAGTGAGCAGAAAATAATGCAGGAAAAAATTGTGAGTGAGCCATAATAATTAGTACAACATTTATTTGTTCATATCCTACTCTGTTGTCAGTATGTGAGCTCTGATCCACTGAACAGCACTAAGTATCCGGCATCAGATTCATTCATACCTAATTCATTCACTCAACAAATATTTATTGAGTGCCTACTATGGTATAAGCCATTGTGTTAGGCAACAGGGACTGCCAAGATTAAAAAAAGGCTTGAACAGAGCAGCATACAGCCTACTAAATGAAATCAAACATGTACAAAATGGAAGGTGCAAGGTTTAACAGCCTCATCTCAGTCAATCAGCTATATAGGAAGAAATTTTCATTACAACACATGAACAAATCATTAGCTTGGGACTTTGGGCTGTAGGACACAAGATTACACCAGATAGGAAAAATCAAGTGACCACTTTTGGGCTACATATAAAAACGCAAGTCCAGTTAAGTGAGGAACCGATCCGTTCTAAATTCTGGAGCTGAGTATTTTAGGCCACTAAGAGGAGATTGCTCTGGAGGGGGTGGGGGAATGGAAGACAGTTTCTCTCTCTTCCCCACTTCGACTGAAATCCCCAGAAAAAAAGGGCCAGTGGGTTAAAGGACATCCACATGAGAGCAGAGGCCTACCAAGAATGGATGAAAAAACAATCCCAGATATGGTTGGGTTTTGATTGGTTAGTAGTTGTCCTTCATTCTCAAAAGAGCACCAAAATGACATCGCTATGTTAGAGTTGAGTTAGTGTGTCCGACTGGCTGTTCGGAGCTCAGACACAAACACTCCCTAGGAACATTTGGGGTAGATTCTCCAACTTCACGCATCCCCCATTTCTTCTGAGCTAATTCAATTTTGCTTTGCTCGTACCTTCTCTGAGGAGGGCACGCCATGCTGGGCCGTTCTGTGCCAACGTCTCCATACAATCAATTCTAAGGTTCTTGGGAGAGACCTTGAGAGCATCCTCGTATCGTTTTTTCTGACCATTTTGAGTGCTTGCCCTGTGTGAGTTCCCCATAAAATAGTCTTTGGCAAGCGTACATTTGGCATTCTAACAATGCTCTCTGCATCAGAGTTGGAATACTCGGCTGTTTAGTCCAAGAAAGGACCTCAGTGTCCAGAAGCTCATCCTGCCAGGGATCTTCCTAAGACAATTCAAATGGAAGCGATTCTGTTCCTTTTATAGTGTTAGTATACTGTCCAGGTTTCACAAACATAACAGCAGGATGACCTTCATTTGGAAGTCTAACACCTCTCCTCTCCCACGCTTTCCCTCAGAGCCTCCCCTACACTCCCATCCATTGGCCACGTGTGTGTCAATCTCATAATCAGCGTGGACATCCCTGGAAAGGCTGCTGCCACAGTAAGTGAATGACAGGCTCATGATAAGGTGATTGCCACTTGCAGGAAAATATGGGTATGGATGGATAGAGAAGGATAGTCCTGCTGCTCCAGAGAGAATATGGCTTGAAGAAGCGAGATACTTTGGACCAGATGATATAGTCTAGAATTCACAAATGGATCAACTCTTGGATATCAGGGAGACTTCATGGGGACTCTGCAAAAGGAGAATGGACCCCTAGCAATCAGAAACTATGGACTGTCTCATTGAGAGTGGGTCTCTCAGGAGATCATCATAGACAGCAACAAGATTATACGATGATCAGTTCTGATGGACATGGCCTTTTTCAACAATGAGGTGATTCAGGCCAGTTCTAATAACCTTGTGATGACAAGAGCCATCTCATCCAGAGAGAGGACTGTGAAGTGAGGGTGGATCACAACACAGCATTTTATGGTTTTTGTTGTCATTTGATTGAATTTTATTTTCTTTTTCATTTTTTTTTTTACTTTTTTGTTCTGATCTTTCTTGTGCCACAAGATAACTGTATAAATATGTATGCCTATTTTGGATTTAACATTTTTTTTTTACCATGTTTAACATACATTGAATTACTTGCCATCTAGGGGAAGGAATGAGGAGAAGAGGGGGAAATTGGAACACAAGGTTTTTCAAGTGTCAATGTTGAAAAAATTATTCTCACATATGTTTTGAAAATAAAAAACTTCAGGGCAGCTAGGTGGTACAGTGGATAGAGCATCAGTCCTGAAGTCAGGAGGATCCGAGTTCAAATGTGATCTCAAATACTTAAAACTTCCTAGCTGACCCTGAGCAAGTCACTTAACCCCAATTGCAGAAAGAAAGAAGGAAAGAAATACCCCCCAAAAAAATTTGAAAGACAACCCCCATCAGAAGAGAGTAGGTTCTCTATGTATTTGCCTTACCACCTTTATACAATAAATTTCAGCTTCAACTTCCTAGAGATCTTCAGTGTATGAGGGAAGAGCTCACCTCAGTTTGGGGAAAATGGGAAAAAAAAAAAAAGGTTTTATAATATCTATTACAATTATACCAGCTTAAATGAGATCAACCAAATCATTTCCAATGGAGCAGTAATGAACTGAACCAGCTACACCCAGAGAAAGAACGCTAGGAGATGACTAAAAACCATTACATTGAATTCCCAATCCCTATATTTATGCCCACCTGCATTTTTGATTTCCTTCACAAGCTAATTGTACAATATTTCAGAGTCTGATTCTTTTTGTACAACAAAATAACGGTTTAGTCATGTATACTTATTGTGTATCTAATTTATATTTTAATATATTTAATATCTACTGGTCATCCTGCCATCTGGGGGAGGGGGTGGGGGGTAAGAGGTGAAAAATTGGAACAAGAGGTTTGGCCATTGTTAATGCTGTAAAGTTACCCATGCATATAACCTGTAAATAAAAGGCTATTAAATTAAAAAAAAATTTATACCAGCTTAGTAAATACCTTTTAATCAAGAGTTATTTTTAATTTAGCATTTTCTTTTTCCCCAATTACATGTAAAAACAATTTTCAAAAGTCATTCTTCCAAATGACTTCTAAATTCTCTTTCTCCCCATCCCCTCAGGGAGAAGGCAAGAAAATTGACATAGGTTATTTAGTAAATACCTTTGATAAAAGCTAATTAAGCCTGGTTACTTGTCAATAATAAATACAACAATGGGGCTCATGAGTGACAGGACTAGAAAGTGAACACCTCAGGGCTACCTCTAGAACTTGAGAGTCAGAATCAATCACAGTCTGGGAACTTAATGTGCCATCATAAGTGGGATTGGAGAAGGAGCCCAGGAGGGGCTGCTACATAAAAAAATCCACAGAATCTGAAAGTTTGAATGTAGCTGAAGGATTATAATCCCTCATTACCAAAGAGAAGTAATTTTTCTAAGGCTCCAAGGAGTAAGAGAATCATAAATAATCATGGCTGAGAAAGTGCCTTTTAATTTTAATTCAATCTCTTTATTTATAGGGAAAAAAGATTGAAAGGAGAAATGGATTGACCAAGGTCATGGACATACTGATAGAGCTGGAATCAAATTAACTCCCGGATCATTGCCTTTTTTATCATAACACCACTGTCCCGTAAGGTCCCGGTCTGGGCCTTTTTTTCCCTCCACACACTCTCTCTCAGTGATCTCAGTAGCTCCCACAGGTTCAGTTTTTATCTCTTCTATTAAGATGCTTCCAGATCTACATAGATCTTGTCTTAGTCTCTCTCCTGAGTTCCAACACCACATTTCCAACTGTCCCTATACATTTAGAACTGGATTCCCTGTAGGCAACTCAAAATCAGCATCTCTAAAACAATATTCGTCATATTCTCCCCAAATCTTCCCATCCCTGTTGTAATCAAGGGCGCTACCATCTTCCCAATCATGCCAGTTTATAATGTCGATGGGATCAATTCCTTTCTCTTCCCTTTCATATCCAAACAGTCCCAAATGTTGTCATTTCTACATTCACTACTATTCATGCCCTTCTCTCCATTCTCTCAGCCAGCCCCCCCCCCTCAACCATCATCACCTCTTAACTTTGATTATTTTTTTTGTTTATTTTAAATACAAATACAAATTAGGAAAATGGAAAAATCATTGCCAAAAGCACAGCAGAATATGAGGAGATTCAAAATACAGAACCATCCATTTCCATTTCAAGAAAACTTAGATAATAAATATTACACATCGTGTTCCTAACTGTCCATCTTTTCTTTGATTCCTTGGAGGTTTTCTTTTGACCCAGACTATTGCAATAACCTTCTAATTGACCTCAGTGCCACAATGGGTGCTTAATAAATGCTCGATTCATTGGCTGATTGCCTCAAGTTTTTCTCTTCTTCTAACTTTCCTCCTCATAGCTTCCAACCATGTCCTTCCCCCTTCCCAATGAATTCTAGTGCCCTCCATCACCTCTCAAGTTGTATATAAAGCTCTCCATGTGACATTTCAGAGTTTTCACAACCCAGTCCCTTCCTATCTTTCCAGTCTTCTCACACCTTACTCTTTCCTTTCTACCACACAATGTTCCAAACATTTCTTTGTCTTCAGCTCTGTGTCTTTTTTGCCCCTGGCCATTTAAGCTTTATTCTCTAATGTTGCTCTTTTTCTTCTGTCTATATCATATGCACATGTGTTAACTTACATATTGTCTCTCTCGGTGATATGTAATCTCCTTGAGGGCAGGCGCCATTTTATGCTTTTACTTTCTTGGAATCCCCAGTGTATACTTATCATGCACTACATGATTAATAAATGCTTGGTGATGGATGGACAGATAGATACAAAAAGAAGTAAATGCAAGAAATAAGTGTTGAGTGCTTTAAGCCTGTAGAAACAAACCAGAAAGGCATCCAAGTTTAGAAATAGGAGTGATGGCAAAATGAAATCATTGGTTAGGAAAAAACATTAAAAAATTGAAAAAGTCAGTAACCTAAAGAAAAATGGGGGAAGGGATGGAGGACTTATTTATTTGTTCCTTTATTTAAAAAAAAAAAAAAGATTTATTGATAGGCTTTGTTTTTATAGTCTGAAGATTTTCACTTTCCTTATGAATAAGTCCCTTTGTAGGACAAAGAAAAATAAATTCTACCAAGCCAGTGAGCCATTCTGATAGTGTCAGCAAAATCCCATATCCATGAGTAAGATTGAGGACGTGAGAAGTTAGGGTATTTGAGGGTGTGTGTGTGTGTGCACGCACGTGTGCAAATCCACTAACATGAGGATGGGAGTTGGGGAAGAAAGAACTATGAGCCAGACACTGAACCCACTGAAGAAGAAGGGAGAATATCTGTAGGTGTAGCCAACAGTCCCCAGGATCTGGACTAGATGATAAATGTGAATGCTGGGAACCTCCAAGGAAGAATTTACAGAATGATGACAGTAGAGGGCGAGTCTGGGAGTGGCAGTGGGGGGCAAGGGGAACCGTTGAATTGAGGGCTACAAGTGAGTATGCTGGCTAAGGAAACAGTGTCTTCCAGAGGAAGGTTAGATCTAAATCAACACTAAAAGATGGAAGAAGTTAGAAAATACAAGGTTTAAAGAAAAATCCAATTTATTATCCATGGGAGAACAGAGGAAGGGATGAGTAGATCTGGGGCGGGATATTTGATGGGCAAAGGGGGATAGGAATAAGGGAGTGGGCACTTGGGAGTGGGAAATAGGGTCTGGACTAATTTCACCCAGAATTCCTGGGAAGGGGAGAGAATGAGGAGAGAACTGAGCAGTAAGTCTGGGTAGATAGAACATCAGTGGCTAGAAAGAGGTCAGAGAAGGTGATTAGTGTTCAAGGCTTTCCCCCAAGGTCCAACTCAGCAGCAGGAGGTGATGCTTTATCTTGCAGAGGTCAGGAGGTCATCTCCCAATATGTAGGACCTGGCAGTTCAAGGCCAGTGTGAGAAAATGGATGAAATCTCAGGAGCAAAAAGGCCCCAGGCAGATGGACTATATCTAGGCTGACCCAGAGAAGGCCCTGGGGCAGAGATAGAGGCTGGGAGGCAGGTGACCTAGATAGGGACCGAAGCAGGCAGAGATGTACTGGTGAATGTTTAACAACTGGCTCTCCAAACAGAAGACACATTTTAAAGTTTAATCAGCGCTGTTCATATTCTCCACCACTCAAATCCAGACAATTAACAAATCAATAAACCAATCCCGACTTGTTGCTGAATTTCCGTATAAATGCAACAACCCCTCTTGGGAGGGTTTGAGCTGGCTCCGGCAGACCCATAGAAACAGCACTCTCCAGGAAGGCATGGGACGAGGCAATGGCCCGAGTCCTCCCAGAAGCCTGAAGGATGTACAAATTTATACCAAGCAATGAAAGTGCTCCTTTATATAATGGGCTGTAAACTTATGGACCTCATTACTGTAAGCAGGAGTCGGAGCTTGAAATATAAATGGAGATTTAAAAAATTTGCAGAAATTCAATGATTTAAGAACCATAGCGAGTTACTAATGGAAACTAGGCCACTTGAGATTAATTGTATAATTCTAATGGATAGTGCCGTGGAGAATGGAATTGGCCCCCTGGTACTGGGCCCCTTGTGTTCCTTCCTCCCCTCTGGAATAGGGTAGAGCTGAAGCCTTTCCAAACTCATCCATATGTAGAAGAGGGGAAGTTCTGTCATCACCTCTCTTCCCTGCCCCGCTCTTCTCTGGAAATTTAACCAGCCCCACCTTGGTACAACTAGCCAATGTGTAGCCGAGGGCCGATATCATGCCCTTCACATCCATGTAGACTAATTTCCAGCTTTTTAGGAGTGTCCCACTGCATCCAGGGCCATCTCCTCCATTCATCTCGATCTCTATCTTGCCATCGGACCCAGATGGTTCTGGGGGTCCCGAACTTGCTTGGACTCCTCCTGATGTCATGGACCCCTTCGAGAACAAAGGGCAAACCACAGCAAGGAGTTTGTGCCAGACAAAGAGAGAGTAATGCAATCACAATAGCTCAGGGCATTCAGTTAGGCCCTAGAATTTGGATGGGGAGGGAGGTTGACTTTGTTTTGATTTTTGTGTTTTTTCCACCTAATTCTCGTCTTCCTCTCTTCCCCTTTTTCTAGGCAAAGATTAAGGATATAAATACAAAGCTTCACGGCCAAGGCCGAGATTCTTAATATAGAAAGAAGCAAATCAAACAGAAGAAACACTCAGATGAAAGAAAGTCAGAGATTATAGGCTGGGTACTGGGAGGAGAAATCAGAGAAAGAATCAGCCATTCGGAGCTTCCCTAAGTCCTTAAAGAGGCAGGTAAAACTAGCAGTGCTAGTCCGAGTTCTTTGATCCAAGATGCTTATGAGTTTGACAGCCCCTCTTGATCTCTCCCTTGGGTACCATCGTCGGGCTCGTTCTCTAACTTGGCTTCTCAAGGGTCCCCCCCCCCCAGTTGTCTCCCCTACTGCCATTGTTGCTCCGTTCATGGAGTACTAGAATCTACTTGTCTGTATATTCTTTAGGAGTCATTGGGCATCTTTTTCAAAACTCCTGGGTCTAATTCAAGATCAGCTTTGTGTGGAGAGCCTGTGACTAGAGAGGATACTTAGGATACTTGTCTCTCGGAAACCAGAATCCCACAATGCCCTTCAGTTCTCATCGCTTGGTTTGATTATCTAACATTTAGGATTGACATCAGGGAAGGCAGTCATATCCTCCTATGATGTATCCCTTGGGGCCTTTCTCGGAGCACAAATACTGGGTTGCACGAAAGCACATGGAACTTTTTATTATCTTGGACGATTTGGAAATTTTAAGTCCAATTGGGAATTGACCAAGCGATGTTATTAACTCTCCTTTGTCACCAAGATTTTTCCAAGGAACTCTTTCCTGTCATCACTGGGAATTGGGTAATCATCCTTGTTCTTTTACTATTGCACTTTTTAAAAAAAAAAAAAACTATGACATGATTGGTCCAATATTGGGAAAGATCTGGAATCTCACCCAGAGATAACCTCCTCCACCAGTGAGCAGCGCAAGACATCCAGGCCTCTTCCCCGTTCTGTTCATGTCTTTGTCCAAACCTTCCAAACCTACCTCTCACTGATAATAATGATGTCATTGGTATAGGAGGGGCCAAGAAGGGAATACGCATTTACACAGCAGCTACTGTGTGCGGGACACTGTACTCGGTACTTTGTTTTACCTATGCTATCTTATTTGACCCTCACAATAAATCTGTACATTTTATAATTGGGGAAACCGAGGCAAGTAGAAATTAAGTGACTTGCCCAGGATCATCTAACTAGAGGCTAGATTTGTATTTATGCCTTCCTAACTCCATGCTGTCCACGATATCACCAGCTTTCTGTCAGTCAAGAAGCATTTATTAAGCACCTGCTTTGTCCCAGGTGCTGTGCTAGAAAACAAAGACAATGATCCCTGCCTTCAAGGAGCTTAAAGTCTAATGGGGGAAAAAAACACATTAAAAAGAAGGGTGGGAGGTACCCAATGGACACTATGATGAAGACCTGTAATGGGGTGGGAAGGGATGAGAGCCTGACTGCCCCTCAAGGAGATGATCTGGGAAGAGCTCTCCCCCTACCCTTTCAAATTAGAGCCTCAAGGCAGAAGGAGGGACCCTCCACAACCCCCCAGGGCAGAATGTAGGGAGGAAGGGGGACAGTTCAGAAGAGGTATCAAATTGCAAGAAAATGAATTCCTGGAGCCCGAGATAAAGTCCTGGAGAACTGCCAGGTGGAGAGTGCCACGGGGAGGTTTGCACAGTGTTAACCTTAGAATCTACTAAGAATTAACAGAAGAGGGCCAGTGGATAGAGCACCAGCCCTGAAATCAGGAGGACCAGAGTTCAAATGTGAGTTCAGACTTAATACTTCTTAGCTGTGTGACCCTGGGTAAGTCACTTAACCCCAATTGCCCTTGGGGGGGGGGAGGGGAAGAGAAGAAGAATCAGCAGAGAAGCAGTTAAGTGGTACAGTGGCTAGAATGGTGGAGCCAGGAGGACCCGAGTTCAAATCTGCCCTCAGATATTGGTAGCTGTGGCCCATGGCAAGCAACTTAACTCCTATTGCCTCCTCCCTGCCTCAAAAAAACAAACAAAAAAACAAAACAAAATAAAAACCCACAGGTGACTTCTGTTTTACAACAACCCATTTTGTAGATGAGGAAACTGTGGAGGAGTTTGAGTGTCTGAGTTAGTATCTAAACTCGGGTGTTCCCCATTCCAGGTCCAGCTTCCTACCCACTGAGCCAGCCAGTGACTTCAGTACGTGACCGACTCCCTCTTTTTTCTAGCTGTGACAACTGAGCCCTAGAGCCATTGGAGAGGACATCTTCATTTGGTTAGAATCAGTATCCTCAGTATCAAGTGGGAGGAGGTTCTACAATCCAGGCACTGTTACAGATGAGATCTGCCCCACGGTGCCGAGCAAGGCACAGAACATTTGAGTCAGAACCTGTGTTCAAGTCCTGCTCCATCCTATCCAGGCAGACTCCAGCAAGTCTCTTCCATTCAGTTGGACATGAATGTCACATGGACTTGGTATGGCCTATATCAGGCCCTTGACTGACATGGTACAGTACTGGAGACACTGTGGGACATGGAATTCTACGGGGATTTCCTAAGGGGAATCCCCGAAGGGGAGACCCGAGTTCAAATCTTACTGCAAATACTTACTAGCTGTGGATGGCCCCAAGAGAGTCACTTAATTTCTGTGCCTCAGTTTCCTCATTTGTAAAATAAGATTGTCATGAGGATTAAATGAGTTAATATGGAGTGGAGGGTAGGGGTATGTCACCGTATAATGGGTGTGATATGCACAGACGAATTCTGCCTGGATATCCTAAGAGACATCACCCACACCCAAAGGGTCCATGTTCATACTCATGAGCTCCATTGTTTTTGGTATTTATTATTTTTATTTTAATTTATTATTTTCCCATTCCATCTCTCCCTGTGTCTTAGAACCTCCAGCCCTGTTCTTGGTCCTTACTATGACCTCTGATCCCTCTGTCCTTGAATACATCCTTAGGCTGTCACCCCTGCACCAGCTGAACTCTTCTCCCTTCCCCCACTGGACCTCTTAGAAAACCTGTTCCATGCCACACTGTGCTCTGCTCTCAAGCCCCTGGCTGCCTTGGTCTGTAGTTGATCATGCTTTGGAAGACTGCCACCATCGTGGATTGAAAAGACCTGGGCAAGGTGAATAATTATGTCAACTGTCGTCCACTACAAATCGCTTACAAGATCTCAGCTGGGCTCTCTCTGCAGCAAGGCAATCCTTTTGTCATCTCCATTAATTCCCTGAGGCAGGCAGGTGGTGCTGTAGTGCACAGAGCACTGGGCTTCAACTCAAAAAGAAGCATCTTTGTGATCAAATCCGACCTCAGATACTTCTTAGCTGAGTAAATCTGGCTCAGATGGTTCTTAGCTATGTGACCCTGGACTTAACCCTGTTTGCCTCAGTTTCTTATCTGTTAAATGATCTAGAGAAACATAATATAGTAAATCACTCCCATATCTTTGCCAAGAAAGCCCCGAGTGGGGTCATGAAGCATTAGACACAACTGAGCAACAATCAATTCGCTCTCTCAGTCACTGCAGCAAATCTTCCACCCTTCTCTTCCCTCTCCAATGTATGTCTCTTTCCCTCCCCTTCCTCTCAGCTGAGAGTATAGCCTCATACTTTAATGAAAAAAGGGGGCAGCTGGAAAGACGTGCATGAACTGATGTTGAGCGAAGATTTACATGAACCGATGCTGAAGAGAACATTCTACACAATGACAAAAAGATGATGTGATGAGCAGCTGTGGCGGAGTTGGCGCTTTTCAACAATGGGGTGATTCAAGGCAGTTCCAATAGACTTGTGCCATCCACATCCAGAGAGAGAAAACCAGGGAGACTGAATGTGCATTGAAGCACAGGATTTTTAGGCTTTTTGTTGCTTGTTTTTTCTCTTTTGATCTGATTTTTCTTGTACAACATGACAAACATGGAAACGTTGAAAAGATTTGCATGTATTTAACCTATATCAGATTGCTGGCTGTCTTGGGGAGGGGAAAAGTAAGGAAGGATACAGAGAAAAACTTGGAACACAAAATTTTGCAGAAATGAAATGTTGAAAATCATCCGGTCTTCTCCTCCGCTTGTCTCTTCTATCATCCCTATTCTCATTTATCTGCGGTCCCTCCCCGTCTACCAGCTGCTTCTCTAATGCCTACAAATATGTCTGTTTCCCCATCCTCAAAAAAATCCCTCCCCCATTCATCCATCTCTTAATCCATCCCACCTATCTCATGCCTTTTGGGATTAAATTCCTTGAAAAAGCCGTCTCCTTCCCTGCCTCTGATTTTCTCCCGAGTTCCCTACAATCTGGCTTCCAGTGCCATCCTTCAATTAAAATTGCTCTCTCCGGAGTTATTAGGGACCTCCAAATGGCCTAGTCTAATGGCCTTTTCTCTATCCTCATCATTATTCTCTACAGCCTTTGACACTGTATCTCACCCTTTTTTCCTGGATCTTCTCACCTCTCCTGGTTCTCCTACCTTTCTGCTTCTCCTCAGTCTCAATTGCCGGATTTTCATTAATGTCACACCTACTAACTCTGGGTATCCCCTCAAGGTTTTATTTGGGGTTCTCTTCTCCATCTCTGCTAACTCATTGACCCCCATGGACTCAATTACCGCTAGAGTGTCACCCTCCCCTCTCCTCTATTAACCAGAGACAAAGGCCTTCATTCTGTTCCTCACTCGCGACTCTACAATCCCCATGTAGTTTCACTGGCTTTCACCCAAATTCTCTTGTAATACGAGAGTCACCTGGCAGTGGCTTCTGGAGATCCAACCCAGACCTGAAGAATGGATCTCTTCATGTGAAAGGATGACACAAGGAGACCAAGAGGCCGTTGCTGTTCTCTGACCGAGAGCTGTTGCATGTCTGACGACTCTCCTCTTCCCTCTGCCTCCAATTTATCTCATTCCCAGTCCACAAGCAACACCTGTGTCAGAAAAACTACCTTATAATTCCTTCAGATCTTATGAGCCACAGCTGTGGAGGCTCTTGGACAATTAACCTGCCCCTTTAACAAAATTCCACCTTCTCCAAGAGGCTTTTCCCAGTCCCCTACACTGTTGATGCCTTCCTTCTTGCATTAACTACAGTTTACTTATCTAACATTCAATAAATGCTTATTGTATCTCATTTGAGGCATAACGGGGATGGGAATGTAGTAAAGAGACCTAATTCATGTCTCCTTTAAGACTACAGAAGGAAATATATCTCAATGAGGGAGTGCCCAAAGAGGGAGGAGAGTATCTGAATTGTCTGCCACAGGGTACTTTTTTTTTAAAAAATGCAAATAGTATTTTATTTTTCCAATCACATGTAAAGATAATTTTCAACATTCATTTTTAATAAGATTTCAAGTTTCAAATTTTTCTCCTTCCTCAAGATGGCAAGCAAGCAATCTGATATAGGTTATTAGTATATGAACAATCATGTAAAATTTATTTCCTCATTAGTCATGTGGTACAAAACAAACAGAACAAAACAAAACAAAAACAAACTGAAAGAAAGTGAAACTTGTGTGCTTCAGTCTGCATTCAGACTCCATGGTTCTTCCTGTGGATGTGGACGACATTTTCCATCCTGAGTCTTTTGGAATTGTTTTGGATCACTGAATTGCTGCACAGAACTAAGTATGTCATCCTTGATCATTGTACACTGTTGCTGTTACTGTATACAGTGTTCTCCTGGTTCTGCTCACTTTACTTTGTATCAGTTCCTATCAGTCTTCCCAAGAATCTTCCTGCTCATAATTTCTTATTGCACAACAGTGCTACTCCATGACAATCATGTACCACAACTTGTTCAGCCATTCGCCAATCGATGGGCAGCCTCTAAATTTCCAATTCTTTACTAAACAAAAATTGCAGCTATAAATAATTTTTTTACATGTAGGTCCTTTTCTACAGGGTAATTTCCTTGAGCGACTAGCTCAGTTCTTCTCTGGTGATTTATGGTATAACCTGCCAAAAGGCTGCCAATTTAGCCCTTTAAGAAGCCAAACAACTTGCTAAAACCTTTTGTAAAAAGTCTCCTAGAGCTGTGTGACCTTGGGCAAGTCACTTAACCCTAATTTCCAAAGGGAAAAAAAAGTCTCCTAACCTCTACCCAGTTGCAGTGTTGGGGAAGTCTAAAATGAAAGCTGGGGGATGAAATATGATTCAAGAATATTTCTAAAAATAGAAAAGATATACCTCTTTCAATAAATTACTAAATATTTATTAAGGGTGTCCTATGTTCTGGGCACTGTGCTAAGCATGGGGATACAAAAAGACAGTCCCCTCTCCTCGAGGAGCTGACAGTCTAGCACTACTTCCTATCTGGAGTTTCTCCTTTCCGAGAAACAGTCGCCAACATTCACAGGAGAGTGAATCAGCATACTGTGATGACATAGTTTATTATATTATATTGCATCATATATTATGTATTATATTATTATCGTAGAGAAAGTGAGAAGAAAAATTTAATGAGTCCTAAACGAAACTCTCCTCCTCCAAATGAATTCTGAAATTTCTCCCATTTATCTTCCCAGACGCATCCATTATCATGAAGAGCAGTCCCATCGCCCGGTTCTTACAAGTCATGGAAACAATTAAAGATTGGGTTGTATATGTGCATTCCCTCAAGGGTCAGGAACAAAGGAAAGGCAAGGGAGGAGAAGTGGGAGGGAGATGGCTTCCCTCCTTCTTGCCAGCTGATGGCATTTTGGGGGGACTGAATCTCCCCCCTCCGCCCCTTGCTTAATAGTATTTTTCCAATTACATGTTTTAAACATTTATTTTCATAAGATTTTTTTAACTTTTTATTTTCAAAATATATGCATTGTTTTCTTTTTTTTTTCTTTTGTTTTTTTTGCTGAGGAAATTGGGATTAAGTGACTTGCCCAGGGTCACACAACAGCTAGGAAGTGTTAAGTGTCTGGGGTCACATTTGAACTCAGATCCTTCTTCCTTCAGGGCTGGTGCTCTATCCACTGCGCCACCTAGCTGCCCCTATATGTACAATTTTCAACATTTACCTTATGTTCCAAATTGTTTCCCTCCCCCTTTCCCCCATCCCCTCCCTTAGACAGCAAGTAATCTAATATATGCTAAATGTGCAGTTCTTCTATACACATTTCCACATTTATCTTGCTGCTTAAGAAAGAACAGATCAAGAAGGAAAAAATGAGAAAGAAAACAAAAAGCAAGCAAACAGCAACAGACAAGGCAAAAATACTGTGCTGTGATCCACATTCAGTCCCATAGTCCTCTCTCTGGGTGCAGACGGCTCTCTCCATCCCAAGACTATTAGAACTGGCCTGAATCACCTCATTGGTGAAAAGAGCCCCGTCCATCACCTTTGTTCATTACATAATTTTATCGTTGCCGTGTGCAATGATCTGGTTCTGCTCACTTCCCTCGGCAGCAGTTTATGTCAGTCTCTCCAGGCCTTCCTCCTCTTCCTGATCATTTCTTACAGAACAATAATATTCCATAACCTTCCTAGACCATAATTTATTCAGCCATTGCCCAGCTGATGGGCAGCCACTCAGTTTCCAGGTCCTCACCACCACAAAAAGGGCTGCCACAAACATTTTGGCCCACGTGCGTCCTTTCCCCTTTTTTAACTTTCATAAGATTGTGATTTCCAATTTGTTTCTCTCTTTCTCCCTTTCCTCCCCCCTCTCCAAGGCAGCAAACAACCTGATAGAGGTTATTTTTGTACAATCACATTAAACACATCTCCACATTAGTCATGTTGTAAAAGAAGAATCATAACAAAAGGGAAAACCCACGAGAAAAAAAACAACAAAAAATGGTGAACAGTCTGCTCTGCTCTGTGTTCAGACGCCATTGTTCTTTCTCAGGAGGCGGGTGCCATTTTCCGTCTTTCATTTTTTGGAATTGTCTTAAATTACGGTATTGCTGAGAAGAGCTCGGTGGCATTTTTAATAATTGTCGGTCCCTGGAACTTGCATCTTCCCTAAGCTAAATGGACTTTTCCAGACTTGGTCTCCAGATGCATCAAAGAAGAACCGGTCTGGGTCTCAACTCATCCTCCTTTATGGATTCAGGCATTTCTTTTCTTTTTTTGCTGAGGCAATTGCAGTTAAGTGACTTGCTCAAGGTCACATGGCTTGGAAGTATTAAGGGTCTGAGGTCAGATTTGAATTCTTGTCCTCCTGGCTCTAGGGCCGGTGCTCTGTCCTGTGCTTCCTTTATTGAACATAGGGAAAATAGAAGAAATGGGAAAACGTTATTGTCCCAACTGTCAATGGGAACTCTGCTCATTGCCCTCACAGCTCCTTCAATCCCAAGTCATCCACTACAGAGTCTCGGGCTTTGGGTCTCCTGGGTTTGGCTGGTGGATCTCAGGGTAAGTGGATGCTTGTCTTCTAGCACTGGTTCCAAGGACAACCTGCTGAGTGCCCCCATGCTAGATGTGGCAAGTGGGGGGTCCTGAAGCTCAAGGAAGGGCTTAGCCTGTTTGAAATGGTTCCCTGGGCTCCACATGGCAAATGGAGAATCTCAGGTGAAGGTAGGTATATTAGTCCCATTTTACATAGGGGTAAACTGAGGCAGGGAGCAGTTAAATGAAGTGCCCAAGATCTCATACCTTGTAAAGGGTGAAACCTGTATTCAGACTGACTGGAGTCCAAATCTAAGGCTTTCTCCATTACATCACACTGTTTCCCCTACCTATTTATTGACAAATAACAAAGGATATCCCACAATGCATCCTCTCTGCAAATAGAAATTACTATTGCCTGTCTAAAATTGTTTTACATACTCAGATCAATGAATCTATGATCCCTATGGAAAGGGGAACCATCTGTGGACAGATCTCATCGCTCCCTCCACAGGCCGGCTAAAATCTACAGGAAGCTTTCCTGATAATCCCAGTGTCTTCCCTGTGACGCTGACTTCCCAATTTTCCAGATTCCCCAAAATCTAGCTTTTTTGCATGTTGTTTCCCCCATTAGATTGAGAGCTCCTCAGAGACAGGGCTGCCTTTCTATCTCCAGCTCTTGGTGGGGGAAAAGATGAAGGGAAAGGCATAAGCATTTATTAAATGCTTACTGTGTGCCAGGTATTACACTAAAGGCTTTACAATTATTATCTCATTTGATCCTTACAACCACCCCGATTGAGAAGAGAGAAAATATTATTCCCATTTAACAGAGAGGAAATTTACAAAGAAACACTTTAAGTGACTTGTCCAAGCTCACACAACCAACCCATATCTGAGGAAAGACTTCATTCTATCCACTGCCCCACTTAGTTGCTGCATACTGCATGTGCCTGGTACACAGTAGACCTTTAATAAATGCTTATTGACCGAATTCCCCGTCTTCTAGGGGAGGAGGCAGCTTTCCTTTTCTTTTTCCTCCCTAGTAAATTCTGGTTCACCAGAGAGATGAAATGGCATTTTAGAACCATTTACTATATAAGCAGAGTAGAAAGTGGGGAATAATTGGGGCAAAGGAGAAGTTATCTTCAGCGTGGGCTCAGAATAACTGAGGGAGCAGAGGCTACTATTACCTGGCATTGGGGGCCATCATTTCATGCTTATTAAGAACGTAGAAATAGATTATAATATGGGTAATAAATACCCCATGAGCTCTTGATTAAAGAGTCCATAAGGCATGGCGTTATTTTATAACTAAGTTATGGCACCATTAAAACACACACACACACACACACACACACACACACAGGTAACCTGCATAAATCAGCTAAAGGAAGCATTGGTATGGATCCGAGGGCCCAGTGGCAATGTTCCCGCTTAACTGGTCCCGTGGGCAGCTCTACAGCACACAAATAGCTCTGAGGAATTCATTTCTCTTTGCTCCTTCCCAGGTGAAAACAAACAGAGCCAGCCTGGGGCACGGTGGGGAGCAGGCCAAGTCTATCCAAGGTGACTTTTTGGCTACCCAGAATCCTCTTGGTCTTTATACCCAACCTTCCCCTACTTTCCCTGGAGGAGAAGAGGAAAGACTCTGGCTCCAGCCATTTTTGCTTGATTTGCATGCGGACTGAATGAAAAAATGTCCCTCAACGTACCACCCTCAAACAGGCATTTTTCGAACACAAGACTTCCCTCCTGTGATGAGTATTTTCACAATAATGTAACTCTTTAAAGTCTACAGAGCACTTTACATACATCATTGCCCCTGTAATAAAGTGAAGGTAGGTATATTAGCCCCATTTTACATAGGGGGAAACTGAGGCAAGGAGCGATTAAATGAAGTGCCCAAGATCTCATACCTTGTAAAGGGTGAAACCTGTATTCAGACTGGTTGAAGTCCAAATCTAGGGCTTTCTCCTTTTCATCACAACTGTTTCCCCTACCTATTTATTGACAAATAATAAAGGATATCCCACAATGCATCCTTTCTGCAAATAGAAATTATTATTGCCCTGTTTAAAATTGTTTTTAAATACCCAGATAGATCAATGAATCTATGATTTTACCGACTGTGATCACTTCCTCTAATCCCTGACAAGATGCCTTCTCATTCATAAATTTCCATGAGACGCTTGAGTCCTTGCACTGGTTCCTTTAACATTCAGTCCTCAATTTGTCCTTTTCTTTTCTTTATCTTTTTTTCGTTCCTTTCTTTTATTCTTCCTTCCTTTTCTCTTCCTTTCTTTCTTTTTTGCTGAGGCAATTGGTGTTAAGTGACTTGCCCAGGGTTACACAGCTAAGAAGCATTAAGTGGCTGAGACCAGATTTGAGTTCAGGTTCTCCTGACTTTAGGGCTGGTGCTCTATTCACTCTCCCAGTATAGCACCATTAAAACACACACACACAAGTAACCTCCGTAAATCTGGTAAAGATGACGTTGGTATGGATGTTCCTGCCTCAGTCCCATGCACACTCTGTAGCACACAAATACCCTCCACTCACGTCTTTTCCAATCATGAATTTCCCCGATAAGTTTACATATTTATAAAATTATTGTCCTTTCAATTCCAAGATAGCACCACTGATCACGGTGTTTCTCTGTGTCCTGACCTATGACCCCAGTCACTCTTTGCAAATCTGCCCCCGACTTGTGGCCAATGGGTAACCCAGCTTCTTCGCTGCCTGCTGCTGTTCTTCAGGTTGGAGTTTTCACTTCTACTGTTTCCTGATGGCTCCTGGACATGAGAATATCAATCAGAAGTCTCAGAATGGGGATGAGAAGGCCTGCAGATATCCCAGAGAGGGCCAAGTCCATAGTCACTAGATTTGTGATGTCTTGGTAATAAATAATGATAAAACTAACAATACTAATGAGCTGTGGACGCTCCGTCCAGGGAAGGGATTGTCACCTCGCCAGTGTAATAGATGATTTTTGTGAGCTGCTGTAGACAAATCTTCTGGTGCTTCTATATTTGCCTATTCTAGTCTTTCAACAGATGAATTGCCCATTGCTGGTCCCATACCAGAAGCCTACCAGCTTTGTGGGTTACTGAAAGATCCCTTCCTAACTCCCATAGCCCTTTGCAGTTAACAAAGTGTTTTCTTCCCAGCTTCCCTCTGGGGCATGGAATAGTTGTATCGCTTGTGACACTACTAGTAAAGGGCAGAACCTGGCTCAAACCCATCTTGACTGGATCCAGGAAGTCTTTTTCACTAGAACCCGAAGCCAACCTTTCCTCATCTCCATCTCTCTTCCCCTAGAACTTGGACCCTATAAACTTCTTAAGGACATGGTCTGTCTTATTTTGTTTGTGTTCATATTCTGAGTTCTTGGCACAGTGCTCTGTTTCATTCTCTCTTTCTTCACTCATCTATCCCTCTATCCATCCACTTACCCATTCATTTATCCACTCATCTGTGCATCCATTTATCTTTCTATCTGTCCACTTATTCATCCATCCATTCATTCTTCCATCTATGTATCTATGTTTCTATCTATCTGTCTATCTATCCATCTAGCCATGTATCTGCCTAGTAATCTGTCCATCCACATTGCAATCTATACATTCCCTCATCAATCCATCTGTCTATCCATCCATCCATCGATCTCTCCATCCATCCATCCATCCAGAGGTGCATATTAAAAAGCTTTGAAAGACATAATTTCTCAGCAATTTAATAATTTCATTAATATTACCAACATTTTCATAAAAGGATGGTCAGTTGGTCTCTTAGACTAAAGACAATCATGGAGTTGCTCACAGTTTATGTACCCTTGAAGAGTAGATGTTCCCTAGGGTGGGAATCAACCTTGGCTGGTTAACAATTAATGAGAGAATGAATGTTACAGCTAAGGACTGGACCTGACCTTTGATTAAGTCATTTATTTTTTAAATTAGTCCCAGACTTGAGTGATCTACTTAAAGAATTTGTGCCCCACTCAAGGCTGAGCAAAACACAATACTTACACCATCCCTTGGTCCGGACAAGAAAGTTAGTTCAACCTCATTATCAGCAATGTTCTTCAAGAGACTGAACTTTTAAAATCATCACTTTAGAAAAAAAAAAGGGGGGGGAGACTCTGTATCTTCCCAAATCATTGGTTATTAACAATAACTTCTTTCATACTTGTCTTTCTATTCATCTATCTATTTTTATCTACCTATCCATCCATTCACTCATCTGTCCATTCTTCTACTGGTATATTTAATCTACATATCCCCTCACCATTCCATCAATCTAACCATCTTCCAGTCAACCTATCCATCTATCTATCTCTATCTACCCACTCATCTGTCAATTCTTCTACTGATTTATTTATCTATATATCTCAAATATCTAATCATCCTCCTATCAACCTATCTATCCATCCATCCATCTATCTATCTATCCATCCACTTATCTATCGACTCAATCATGCACTCGTCCATCCACCTATCCATCTACATTGCTATCCATCTGTCCATCCACTTGTCTGTCTGTTGAGAGAATAAAAGAAGCATTGGACCAGAAACAGGAAACTTCTTTTCTACTCCCGACCTTCTGAATGGCCTTGCCAGATAAATCTTCTTTCTTCTCTGAATCTTGGTGCCATCATCTATAAAATGAGGGAGGGAGTTTGGACAATCTATACGTCTTCCTTTACAATCACACATTAGACTCAAGAAGTCCCTAATCTGCATGAACCATGGAGGAGAAGTGAATTGTTCAAGATCAAACAACAAGTTCACTCAAACTGCAGATTTTGAAGTTAACAAATTTTTGTTTTAAACTCAGCACTCAAACTTCCACCTCTCATGCACAGGGACAACACAGCAATTGAGACTGACTCTCAGGATATCCTGGTTTTGTTTTTTCCAATTTACTTTGTTCTGTCATAGAAGGGATATTAGCATGTACTTGACATGATTTACCATATGGGATTTATCACCAAATGATGGCAGGCTGTAATGTCCAGACTGGTTCTCTAGAAGATCTCGGTACCAGTCTGAGTCCTTGATCTTGGGAGAGAAGTGAAGAGGTGGGACCCATGTGGATGGTCAAACATGGAGTCTGTTTATTCCAAAGTTTCTCACCTTACATACTCTAATTCCCTTCCATAACTGTAGCACACTGTGCATAGGGGACCACATAAACAACTTGCTATTATGTGTAGATGTCTCTTTGCCACTTCGTATTACTCTGCTTTAATTATAACATATGCTGTCACACTCACCCCACTTCTCAGGAAGGCTGAGAGCCCTTGGGAGGAGATAGGGAGCCAAACCAGACACTGTCAGCAGGATTCCTTTTACTGGACTAAAGGATCTTATACATTGCCCAGGTTCCCCACTATCCGTGGCCCTCTACAGCAGGCACCAAAAGTTGGGGTTCAGTCATGTGAGGAATTCCATTGGCCATTTTCTTTGGCAGAAGGTAGATTTGTTTAGGGAAGAAGTCACAGACAAAATGAAGGGAACCAAGAGAGACCGGGAAGGGTAAATATGAAGTAGAGTGGGAGAGCATATGAAAGACAAGTTCCTCACTGGAACTCCTAAATTACCCAGTAGGAAGGGAGCACCCCACGAGGTTGGGGCATGTCCTCAGCTGGCAGGCTAAATCCTGAGAGGGACTCGGCACCCTAAAAGTGTTAGGGGTAAAGAGGAGAAGTGGGGTTGGGAAGCAGATGGAGTTAGGGGAGATGCCACGTGAGAAAGGGGTTGGGGAAAGACAGCAAGGCAGAGCGCTAAGAAGGCAGCAACAAATCCATTGGCCATGGGCCTACTTTCTGCTTGCCTAAAGAATTATTTTTGATCAATTCTGCTAAGCACCCCTAATAGATTGGAGTGTCATCCCTTGTCAGAGGTGTATTTTGGCTCCTGCTCCTGGTCCCATATATAGGGGTGTGACTGTCAGTGATACACACGGGAAAGCTTGTTGCCAACTACAGATACATAATAATGGCTGAAATTTGAAACAAAAGATTGAGGGGACTTGAGGTGGAGGCGAGGAAGGGAACCCTAGGTGGCGCCATAGTGCACAGGGAGACCAGCCGAGTTCAAATCTGGCCTCAGGCACTTACTGTGTGCTCCTGGACCAGTCACTTCATCGTGTTTGCCTCAATTTCCAGGGTTCTAGAGAGAGCCTGAGTGCTGGAGGCAGATTCTCCACCTGGAGAGAGAAGTTGCCAGAGGCTAAGAAACTCTCCCAGGTAAATCTTGTTCTCTTTATGAGGAGAAAGCAGCTCTGAGCTTCTCCCTAGTCTGATTCACTCCTCCCAAACTCACATTAGTACCTGGCCACCTTTGGTTCTGCTCTTCCCCAGCCCGGAACTCTGTTTCCCTCTGTGAGGAACGGATGGGCTTTATTTGGTTTGCACGGTTATGAAAATTAAATTGGAGAAATGAAACAAATTAGAGAATTGAAACCCACAAGGACATCAAAGAGTGAGCCAGAGTGGAGGTTAGTTATCTTCCCCGTGAAGAACGCAAACTCCTTGGGGGCAGGGGCTGATTTGTAATCTTGGGGACCCACCTAAGATTGGAAAAGAAACTCGAGTTCTTTGCCCTTGGCCCTCCCTTGTTATCTTCCTCATCCTGGAATGTTAGCTACCCAAGGAGCTCCTTGGGGACAGGGACTGGCTGTATAATGAAGGGTAGAAATTCAGGTTGTGTAACATAATTATTGGGGAATGGGGCAGGGACTTGGATGTCAAGATAAGAAATAAAATCCTGCCTTTGGAGTTTCTAAAGTTGTCTACTAAGCTAGCATCCATTCTTAGAAGAATATAAAATAAATCTTTCCGGCATTCATCAGTGAGTCGCTGGAGTTGTTGGTGAGATAGTTTGTTTCTCCCACCTCCGATCCACCTGCCAAGAAGCATCGATATCCTTCCAGATCCTCCCTTAAAGACCCCTCAGTAAAACACACCCTAATCCCTGAGATAGGGGGCAGAAGGAGAACTCCCTAAGTGAAGCTTCCCCTTAGGATAAGGGTCAGGGTCCTCAGACACCGACTCGGCGTGTTCCAGAGATGGTCTGTTCCTCATTTCCGAAGCTCATTCGGAGGTTTCCTCAGAAGTGGGGCAGGGAGATAGGGGCTGCCTAGGAGAGGGACTACCCATCCTGGACCCTCACAAATGAGACGAGGCATGCGCACTTCAGAGTGGAGTTGTCTCACGGATAGAACATCTTCAGGGATGGGTTTTAGGGAGGGTGGATCCCTCAGAGACAAGTCTCTATCTGGGATTCCCTCAAGGTCTGGAGGTCCCTTTAGAGATAGGAAGTTCCTCAGAAATAGGGCCTGGGTTATTCCTCCAGGGATGGAGGCTGTCTCTTTGCAGACAGAATGTGCCCCTAGGGATTAAGAGCCCAAGTGTTTATTTACCTAAATTTACCTAAATTCAGAATTTCTTTACTTACCCCTGGGTCAAGGTTCCCTCATACACTGGGAACTCTCCCAGATGCTAGATGGTGCATTTCTTTGAATCAAGGACAAGCCCGCTGATTTAGCTACTTCCTCCCGGTAAGAGGCAGCCCTCACAGACCCGTGGTCTCTCACTCGTGGAGAGTGGGTTTATTTCCCTCCTAGCCGGGATTTCTGAACAGAATCACAGATCAGTCCCTCCAGAGGCAGCACTCTCCCAAGCACCCTCGGAGATGGCGTTCTTGGGCTCACAGGTGGTTTTCCTCCTGAATGGGGCCGTTTCCCCCATAAAGTTTCGATTCCTTTATGGCTCAGTTTGCCTCAAGGACAAGGAAGCCCTTTACCCCACTCCTCATCATAGGGTTTCTTTCTCTCCCGGAGGAATGACTCCCTTTATTTCCCCCCTACCCCACAGCTGAGTTCTTCAGACTCCTTCCTTTCCTCACAAATGGTTCTCCCCCGCCCAGATGATCCTTTAGAGATGGTTCACTCCTCCCCTGGTCAGGGTTATTTACCTCAGACACGGTGCATTCCCTCCAAGCCGGCTTTCTTTCCCTCCCTGGGACTCCTTTTCCCCATGACTGGGTTTTCCCCCCCAGGGTCTGGTCCCCCCTTGTCCAAGTTGATTTCTTCTCATTTGGCCTTATTTTCCCCACAGACTTTATTTCCCTGGTTGGGTCTCGCTTTCCCCGAAGCCGGGGGGCTTGACCTCCTTCGGGGATGGAGCCTCACGTGGGGTCCATCCCCCCAGGCGCCCCCAGCCCGCACAGCCGGGGGTAAGCGCCCAGGGACCTCGCGCAGCCCCCGGGCTTGGGGGTGTTCCCCTCGATCGTCCCGGGACAAGTTTATTGTTCTCCTGGAGGGTTTATTTCCGCACAGCGGGGTGGAATCTCCTCCCCCCAACAAGGTCTGAGAGATTCCCCTCAAAGGTGGTAGATTTCACCCACAGCTAGTCTGTTTCCTTTCTTCCTCCCCGCCCCTCACCTTGCAGCCCCGCCCTTTGCTCCCGCCCCTCACCACGCCACGCCCCTTTCAAGCTCCCAGGGTCAACCGCCGGCGCGAGGCTCTGTACGGAGGGCAGGGGGGGCGGGGCCCGAGGCTGTTGAACGGCGGAAGCTCCGACCAATAAACATCTGACTTCGACGCATGACCCCGCCTTCTCCTCAGTCTCGCCAATAGAGCGCCCGGGGGCGGGGCCAATGAACGGTCCCGGGAGGGGCGGACTCCGGGAGAAGGCGGCCGGAAGTCAGAGCGGTTTTGACAGCAGGGGACTGCGCGGAGGCGGCAGCGGAGGTGAGTGTGTGCGGCTCGGGGCCGGGGAGGTGACCCGGAGCGCCCGGGAAAGCCTTCGCCCGATTCCTGGGGTTTCCGTGGCGCTTTGGGACCTCCTGGCGCAGGCGGGGAGCGCAGCGCTCGTTCGTCCTCCTCGTCCTAATAATAGCGGCGGCGACGTCTGTCCTCCCGCCGCGAGGGGGGCCGGGGGCGGGGGCGGTGCTCCCGTTTTACAGGCGGGGAAACTGAGGCTGGGCCAAGGGACTGCCCCCGGGTCACGCAGCCGGAGCGGGTCCGAACCCGGCTCCGAACCCGGCCCCTCCCGCTTCCAGCCCCCGGGTCACGCAGCCGCTGCGGGTCCGAGGCTGGCTCCGAGGCTGGCTCCGAACCCGGCTCCGAACCCGGCCCCTCCCGCTTCCAGCCCCCGGGTCACGCAGCCGCTGCGGGTCCGCACCCGGGTCCGAACCCGGCTCCGAACCCGGCCCCTCCCGCTTCCAGCCCCCGGGTCACGCAGCCGGTGGGTCCGAGGCTGGCTCCGAACCCGGCTCCGAACGCGGCCCCTCCCGCTTCCAGCCCCAGGACTGCCGCCGAGCTGCCCACATATCCTGTGATTCTGTATACACGGTTACATTTTACATGCGTGTGTGTGTGTGGTTATTGTGAAAGGGGTGCACAGCGCTGGAGTTTTCCTCCTTTTTCCTATTGGAGGTAACCGCGGTACGGCCTCGTGGAGCAGGAGCTCGCGGTACCGGCTACAGGTTATCTTATGTTACACTGTCCTACTCTGTCATAATGACATGACCTAATACTGCGTTATAGTCCCGTAGTACAGATGAAAAAGCTGAGCCCAGAGAAGGACGGGGAGGGGTCCGCCCCTGCGGGTGCCTCATTGGAGGGTTCTCTTCCTCTTGGGTGTCTCCCTCAGACCCCCCCCCCCCCAGCACAACGTGGCTCCCAATGATGTGTGTGTGTGTGTGTCGGAGCCCGGGGCCTTCCACAGGCCCAGCTCTGCACTCTTTCCACTGGCCTTTGTGCCATACAGATGATAACATCACCTGCCCAGACCAGGTCTCTTTCCCACTTGGGCCGCACAAATCGCCATCTGTAACATTAGGGGAATAAGGCAGCGTCTTTGACCACAGAAATGGATTTTGGGTCACTTAACGGCGCCATCTTGTATTAGTCTCACGACAGCCTGGCAGGGTCCGTTTATGTCTCTTTACAGATAAGGAAACTGAGGTTCAGGGAGAGGAGAGAGAGATTATGAGGTTCAGGGAATAATAATGGATTATTATTCAAACTGACTTTTTTCTGAATTGTGTTGTTGTCCTTCGAGTGAGAGACACCTATAGTACGCACCTGCTGGGGGTTTTGTGAGATTCAGATAGCTCAGAAAAGAAAGAACACATTAGCAGAATGTGTCTTTTACAGATGGAGAAAACGAGACTCAGGAGAGGGAACCACCATAATAACAGATGTTGACACAGCCCAAACCTTGGAATGGCCCCGTGAGGGAGGTGTTCCCGGTGTCTTCTCGTTTTAATGATGAAGAAATCAAGTCGGAGGCATCCGATGACTTGCCCATGATCATTAGGGCAATTAGAATCTGGTGTGAGATCTGAACCCGGGCCTTCCTCGATGAGTAAGTTGTGGTCGGAGAGGCCAGGCATCCAGCATCATCACCCTTTAACCTTGGGAAGACCTTTGAGATCAACTCATTCCTGAACAAAAAAATTCCCAGTACGTCATCAGCCAGCTTTTGCCTGGAGGCTGCTGCAGGGAGCCCAGTCTTGACCCATCCCTCACAGCAAGCCCACGTGTCTCCTTACAACTCTGCCTCACACTCAATTTACTTCATTTAAACAGTTTTTAAAAGTACCTGCTATGAATAAGATGCTGATATTAGGCCCTGGATTATTTCTAGGGTTTAGCAAAGTCAGCCTTCACCTTTTTTCCCTGCTTCATAGCCCAGCACCTATTTGAAGAGAACTCTTCCCTCTTTTTCTCTCCCTTCTACCTCCTCCCTTTCCCTTTCCCTCTCTCCATCTTTCTCTCCTTCCTGTGTCATAACTTCTCCCAATTCAACATCTCTAGTCCATGTTCTTCTTAGATGTCTTCCTTTGGATGTTGTCCAGCTTAGTGATGTTTTTTTCTAACCTGTGGTACCCAGCTATGAGTCTTCCACTCTGTGTATGCTATAACCAGGGCAGAGGGCAGTGGGATTTTTACCTTCTCTTCCTCACCCTCCCCACTCTCAAGCAGCTGAGGGTCCTTGATGGATAGAAAGCTGGGCTTGGAATCAGGAGATCCAAGTTCAAATGCAGCTTCAGACATTTACTGTGTGACCCTGGGCAGGTCATCTGTTTGCCTCAGTTCCATCAGCTATAAAAAGGGAAGAATAATAATAGCACCTGCCTCCTAAAGCTCTGAGGGGCAAGTGGAATATTTGTTTAAAAAAAAAAAAAAAAAAAAAAAAAGTGTGACTCTGGACAAGTCACTTTACCCCAATTGCCTTGGGGGAAAAAAAGGAAAAAACAAAAAGGCATAATATTAGTAAAAACAAAAAAAAAACCATTATTAGCTAATAGTAGATGCCTAATAAGTGCTTATTTCTCCCCTTTCTCCCTACCCTCCAGCTCTGGACATAATGCTTCTTACTCTAACTGAAGGTATAAGTAGGTTGATTTTTTGGCTGTCCAGCCTGCCTTGAGTTTGTAAGCCATGAAAGGCTTCTTTGGATGATCTGTTCTCTCTAGCCAGACCTTCCTCATTGGTTCTTGTAAAGACCCAAGTCTGACTTTCTTATTCCTTTTAAAGATCACCGCCTTCTCTTCAGCTCAGGGTTCTAGGCCGCCAAGATCTTTCTGGATCCTGACTCTGTCATGACCTGTGCCGGCCTCCCCCTGCAGCTCTGGGCATCTGCCCAGGTGACAAGCAGACTCTCTAGGCCTTTGCCCAAGTCATTCAGAAAAAGGTCAGGTGGCTTAGAGCCAATCCCTGCTGGCTGCGGGGGCCCAGCACCTCCCCCCTCCCCCAACTCCCTCGAATGGCCACTCCTTCCCCCTCCTTGTGTTTGGATGTGGCTCTGGTCTCTCTCTTATCCATTAGAGTAGCGTGGCAGACTTATCAGCTGCTTGGCTGGGGGATGGAAAAGCATTTAAGCTCTTACTAGGACAAAGTCCTCTTACAAATGACTCTGGACCCACAAACTTGCCACGAACTGGATGGAAGGCTCTTGGCTTCTTTAGGGCTGGATGGGAAGCCATCTTCTCTGGTATCATTCCCACCAAAAACCCCTTTCAGTTCTGATGTTGGACTAGTTAATGAGACTTTTTTTGGGGTCCTCAGTCTCAGGGGCTGGAGCTCACCCAAGGGCTGCTTCCTCCTTCCCTCCACCCAGCAGGCTGGGCAGGAAGCAGGGTTTGGGACCTTGGATGCCTGTCCAGTTCCGTGACAACAGTAGGGCTGGTTTATTAGACCCTTCTCCACGTGACTCTTTGCTGAGTGGAAAAAGATGGGAGTGGGGAGAGGTGGGGAGACAGCCATCATGGGTGCTTGGGGATGGTGCCCATGATGGGCCAGGATCTGAGGGCGGCAGGGGCGGTTTGACTGGCCCGATTTCTCTCCCTCGGGGCCTCTTGGCTGGCTGGACCGCCCAGGTCTGCCATTTGGTCTTGGTTTGAAAAAAGAATGAACAAAATCAAGAATGATCAGAATAAAGGTCAGGCTCACAAACCTGTAGTTTGCAGGCTTGATCCTTGGCCTTTTTCGTGAGTACTGGGCTGACCTTTGCCCTTTTCAAATCCTCTGGCACAGCCACAATTCTCCGTGATCTTTCTAAGTTCAGTGACTGGTTTAGTGCCGTTTACTTCTATTTCTCCAGGCTGGGGCTGGGGCTGTCCAATTCAGAAAGCGGGGGGGAAAGAGTAACTTTGACTTAAAATGTGATGTTTTTTACATTTTATTGTATTTCTTTTTATTTTGTTACATATTTTCCATTTCCTTTGAATTTGGTTTGGATCACCCTGAGGAATGGTGGTGATGGTGGTGGGGGAAACCACTTGTTTGACACAGCTCTTCTACGGCCCTTGAACTCATCCAAGGCAACCTTCCTATTTCCTAATTTATCGGGGTTATGCTTGTAACACCCTGTTTGCTATTTTTGTCCTGCCCTTTCCTGTCCAAAGATGTTTCCCTTGGCAGAGAAAACAGAAGCAATAGAAGGGCCAGCAGCCCTTTGTTCTCTGTCTTCCCATTTGCCTCAAATAATAATCTGGCCTTTTCTTTAATTCTCTTTGTCTCCCCTCCCCCCCCCCCCCCCCAGCATAAAGCAACGAACTTTTTTTATATATATTCCTCAGCCTTCTCCACCGGCCTTCACTTATTTTGAGCTTAAGCACATCTCCTTACGTGCCACGCTTCTGTATTAATGCTCCATTATCTGCCCTGTAATGTATACGTAACTTTGTCTTCTATCTCTTTCAAATTGAAGTTATTGGAGAGTACCCTGTGCAACCACATCACTTTCTTTAGATTAGTTGGTTTCCAAATGGGAAGGTGCAAAATCCTCCATTGAGATGGAGGAAAAATGTTAGCCTTTGTGTTTTATAATTTTTAATTTAAGATCTAAAACACTTAAATCTTATTAATATTTTGTACATGTTTTGGCATCGGCTTGGTGTTTCCTGTAGGAAAAGTGGAGATTTGACAAGGGTACCCACTCATTTGTTTGCTTTCATCATATTGTAGTATTCCCCGTAAGCAGATTTACCAATTATTTCTCCAGTTTGAATGAAAGTAGCCGTCACAAAATAAATAGATGGTTTAAAAAGACTCTTACAAAGAAACCGGGAACAGAAAATGATACTAATAATTCAAACACAAACAAACAATGGCAGAGCTAATGAATCTATTCCTAGTACAAGCTCTGAGCCATTTTGTGAGATAAAAATATCCTATCAGATAAGAAATTGGATAAAAACAATCAAACGATCAAGATTATTTGAAATATGGATTTACATATATTTTCATTAACAATGTCTCTCACTCTTTATACCTTGAATTATTAGCTAATGGTAGCATGAAGTGATCACAATGAGCACATTTAAAAACGAAGCTTTTGTTCCAGAAAATGATCTTAGTCCTTTCTGTTCGTTTGCCACCCAAAACAGGATTTCCCAACCCTATTGTCCTGAATAAGTGTTAGTTCATTTTGAACCATTTGGAAAGACCATCAAAAAGCAACATCTTCCCATTTCTTTGCAATAACAACTAGATGACTAACATCAGGGAAGATGGAAATTTACTAGCTGAATTTCTACAAAAATCGTTTTGTAGATGTTTATGATTATGATGGGGTTGGAAAAAGGATCCTCATGATTAATTTGGCACCTTTTCTCTTTGGAACCAGATCTTCGCCACATCTTTTTCAGCAGTGATAACCACTCAAACCAAGTATATAAATAAATTCATTTGAAAACTAGGCTTTTCAATTAATTTTTTATAGGAACGGCACAATCTTGCTAAGCCAAGATTTAAAAAAAGATATAAAAATTATTGCCAATAATTTTAAGTAAATAAAAATATTTTTGCTCTATTATAAATAAAAAAGTGCTTAAAATATTGCTTATTTCCTCTTTATTTCCTCCTTTCATTTCTCCTTTTGGGAATTTTTAGAATTCTCCATAATATGTTCACACTTTAGTACATGCTTATAATTTGCAACAAAGATAGCTTTTAGGAGTACTTACTCAAAAAATCTGCCACAGACGCAGGAACTGCGACTTCTCCCTGTGTAACCTAGAACTGTTTGGCCTTCCTTACAAAATCTGTTGGCCTCCCCAACTCCCCAGCCTTATCTGATGTTGCCTGATTGCCTTAACTGAGTATTACCTTCAGCTGCTCAAAAGTCCTGAGCCGGAGACATCCCTTCGCCTTAACTACCTTCTGAGGAGGAGCCAGGTTTCCAGACATTATTTCTACTTTGCTTGGATTTTTGTGCCTTCAGAATTTCATGCTTGAAAACTTCCCATCTCTCCCTAGATGATTTCTCTGTAGAATTTTATGCCATGCAATCCTGTCTATTCTTTTCTTGAACTCTTTGAAATCTGCTCTCCCAAAATTTTCAAGGCACGTCAGACTGTTTTGGTCTTTTGTCTACTTCTCACAAGTTATATATTTAGAGTGGTACTTTCCCAAAGGGTTCCCATTATTTCCAGTCAAATCCTCCTCTTAGTGAGAATCAGATCCAGAATATAAAATTCCCATTTGTGGTCCCCTTCACCTTTTGAAGGAAGAAATTCGAATTAAAGCAAATCAAAAAATTATTAGCTGGTCTACTTTGGGTAGGATTCTAGCAGATGTTGGGGTCATCAAAGAGTACCCATCAGCAGGTGCTGTAGCTCCTCTGGGCCAGCTTTGGGAAGTCTCCAGATTTCTGCCTCCTTCTGTTTTTCTTCAGGTATTCTGGTGTTTTCTGATAACAATATGGTCTCCTTTTCTGCCTCTCTTACTATTCCCCAAAATGGATGCTACCATGCATTCCCCTGTACTGCCTGAATTTCTGAATCACCAGAGTTTATTTTCTTAACATATAATGGTTCTTCACACTTGCCTTTGCTATTCCTCCCTACCCCCCATTTCTTTTGAATAGCATAAACCATTCCAGAACCACAATCTTTTTTAAAAATTTAAAATTTTATTTTTTTAGATTATACATGTACATTCATTTTTTTTAAAAAAAACATTTCTACTTGAGTCATGTTAGGAGAGAAAAAGCAGAACAATAGGGGAAAAACTGCAAGAAAGGAAAAAAAAGGTGACAACAATATGCTTTGATTTTAATTGAGTCTCCCTAGTTCTTTTTCTGGGTGTGGGTAACATTTTCCATTCAAAGTTTATTGGAATTGCCTTGGATCACTGAATTGCTGAGAAGAGCCAAGTTTATCATTGTTGACCATCATATGATCTTGTTGTTGCCTTGTACAATGATATCCTGGTCCTGCCCATTTTCCTCAGCATCAGTTCCTGTCAGTCTCTCCAGGCCTTTCTGAAATCCTCCTGCTGGTCATTTCTTACCGAACAATAATATTCCATAACATTCACATACCACAACTCACTCGGCCATTCCCCAGCTGATGGGCAGCCACTCGCTTTCCATTTTCTTGTCACTACAAACATTTTTGCCCGTGTGGGTCTTTTCCCCTTATTTATGTTCTCTTTTGGTTACAGGCCTAGTAGAGATACTGCTGGATCCAGTGGTATACACACTTATGCCCTTTGGGCAGAGTTCTAGATTGTTTTCCAGAATCCAGAACCATATTTTAATATGACTCTCATCTCACCAAGTCTCACTGACCCCTCTGAGGTCAAATTGGCCTCTTTGCATTAGTATTTCCACTTCATTTAGCTTTTTTCTCTTATTTTGTACTTTTGTGTATGGACATCTAAGGTCATGCTTTTTTTTTTTTTTTTTTTTTTTTTTTTAAATCATCTCCTTGCCCGGATTTTGTCTCCTATAAACTCCTTGGGTCTCTTAATCAACCAGGCAGTCAACAAGCACTTATTAAAGGACTATCTCCCTGCTAGTCACTGAATTTTGCCTTGGCAGTCACAAATATAGTGAATGAAACAATATCAACCAGTCAGTCAACAAGCAGTTATTAAGGACTAACTCCCTGCTAGACACTGCATTTTGCACCGGCAATCACAAATATAATGAATGAAACAATATCTACTTACAAACAGTATCCACCTTCTCCTGCTACATCTCTCTCTACGTTCTAATAGCTATAATATTTAGCTTCATGGCTATTTTCAGCACCGGATAGAATGCTGGGCTTGGAGTGAGGAAGTCCCGAGTTCAAATGTGGTCTCAGACACTTCCTAGCTGTGTGATCCTGAGCAAGTCTCAGTCACTCTGTGTGCCTCAGTTTCCTTGTCTTTAAAATGGGGATAATAAGAGCATCTCTCTCCCAGGATGGTTTTGAGGCTCAAATGAGATCATAATTGTAAAGCATTTAACATGGTATCTAGCATATAACAAACGTTACAAAAGTGTTGACTGTAATTCTAAAGTACTTTGGGCTGGATTAGTCAGCAAGGCAAACACCTTCTTCTGGGCTCTTTGCTTGGTTCACCTCATCCCTGGCTACTTTGCTGTCATTCCTGAATTCTAAGCCTTGCTCTAGAAATCCAAATCCCATTCTCAGATGTCATCCTCTCACCCAGCTGTTTGTTCACTTCCAAAATAGGCCTTTGTGAGTCTCTTCAGAGGACGACGGGGACGAAATCCTGTCCCGTTCCCCCGCGGCCCTCGGTTTCTCATCCAAGATTTTGTAAACTTTCAGCCTGCTTCCTCGGTCCCTGCTGCCAGAATCTGCGCGCCCATGTAGTGTGCTGTGTGCTAGAAGTGGGGAGTAGTCTTTCATTTTGACAAGTCTTGGGGGATTCTGCCTTAATCTGGCTGCATGCCCCAAGAAAACAGCAGGGCTCTCTTATTGTTCTGAAGTTAAAAAAAAAAAAAAATAGCTACTGCAGTAGCCTTCAAAGCCAGGGCTTTTCTGGCCTCTTCCTCTGATGCGGATAGCCCCATACCCAGCTCCTTCTTGGGCATGGACAACTCCTCCTGGCTTTCTTAGTGCTAAGGATTCTAAGGACCTTCCTCTTCATTCTCATCTCTGTGCCAGCTTCCCGGCCTCCAGCCTCCTGCCTCACAGAGGTCAAGGAGCCCCTCTCGGCCACTTCAGGGCCGTTGTCCTCCCTGGCTTCACATCAAGCCCCTTATTCCATTTTTTCAAGGAGTATTTCGTTCTCCACAATAACCTGGAGAATGGAAAGGGTTCCCGTTTATTTTCAAGGTGGAGAAAGAGTCCTAGGTGGAAGCCATTTGCTTATTCTATGGACTGAAGAGGTTTGCATTGTGTACTCTGTGCTGCCTGTGCAATCTAGTGAGACCCATCCTTCTTTTTTATTTTTAAAATTAAAAAAAAAATTTCCCCCATCCTTCTTATGAGAAGCTCCCCTGAGATCTGCTCTGGCTTCTGCTTTTGGGTACCAGCAGCTCTGCAGTTACTGCCCATTCACCTTTGTCAGTCACACTTGCCCTCCCTTACTAACCATTCACCTCTTCCACGCCTTCCTTCTAGAGGCCCTCCCTGCTTCCTTCTCCAGCTCTTCCTTCTTTCAGCTGGAGCCCCCTTTTTTCCCCTTCCTCCTCCTCTTGGAGCTCAAGCTCTCTTTCTGGGTCTTCTCTTCCTGCTCTTCCATATTTGTTTCTTCCTGAGGCCTTCTGCTCGGGTCTGCCTTTTCTTCCTCACTTCCTTCTGTTAGAGTCTTTTTTCTGCCTAATTATCCATTTGCGGCTTCTGTTCGTATCATCCAAATTTAGCCTGTCCTTCTTCACAGCCTTTTCCCCCAGAAACTGAAGTGGAAGTATCCTGAAATGCTCTTGGGATGATCTGGGTTAATCATGAATGAATGAATGAGACATTTCTTACTCTACAAAGTACTGGGTGAAGTGCTGTGAATATGAAGAGTCAGGGAGTCCCTTCTCTCACAATCTAATGGGGGAAGATAACACATGGCAGATTTTAATCTCCCCCTCAGACCGAAAGGCCCCACGATCCTTAGGGTGAAGCAGTAAAGCAAATGGGAATGCCTGTCTGGGAATGCCATTTCTGCTGACAAATCCATATCAGTTTCTGATGTTAAGTCATTTGACTGTGCCATGGACCTTAATGGTAAAAACTTGTGTTTTGGGACTTCATCTGATGTGGCTGCATCTCCCCAGGTGGGGTGAGCCAGGACGAGGGCTGTGGCCACTGGGCTTTTTGGTTGAGGATCTGTGGCTCTTTCCACAGCATCCAAGGGGCAAGAACAATGAAGGTGGTGGAGAAATACTACTTTAGCTTCACCATTTCTTGCTATTTCTAAGACAGTCCTGACCATGGTAGTCCAACATCCTCTCTTGTCAAGTTTTATAAATGAGTTTATGTTCTAAGCTGGTATTGTCCTTGGCTTCCATAACTCTTGGAAGGCAAAGAAGAGGAGCTATTTGTGACCTAAGACGGTTTTCAGGTTCTTTTGTTCTCCCTTATTATGGCAACTAATTTGTATCATTAAACTTGTTTAGGAAATGATGTTAGTTTGAGTAAGCATCTGTTCTTTCGTTCAGTTCCCATTTTTCAGCACCAGTCTCCTTGCTTATGTAGGTCTGGTTGGAGGTGTGTGTCTTATCTCAGTATCCATCTTTGTTCCAACAAGTTAATGGTATGGCTGCATACTGACAACTGACTGGTAAGGCCAGTTGTTTCCTGTTTATTAAGAGACCAGTTTCATTTTTGCAATGTTATTGAGAGCTTGTCATCATGTGGGAGATGTCCAACATCTATTCCATTTTATGGAATCGTGAGGCTTTTGTGTAATGTCCTCTTTCATTTATTACTCCTGACCAATATTTAAACAAAAAGTTTTGAAAAAAACAAAAAAACCCAAAAAGTTTTGGCTGACAGGCCTGGCATTTAAGTCACCAAGAAGACGTTGATTCAGTTTCAGGGTCTTCTAAAGAAAGCTTCTTGTAGAATGTCTCTGGCATACTATCGATGTCAATGGCTACAATGCACCTCTCTGTACTTAATTATGCTAAGATGCTGATGTGCCCTAGAGAGTGGATACCTTCAGTCTTTAATCCTTTAAAAGTAGAATGACTGTAGAATGTCCTTTGTACTCTGTTGGAATAATCTTAAAAAAAAAAATCTAGGTTCACCATAATGCCATGTTGTAGGACTTTATGGATTCAATTCAATTAAACAGTTAGGTCTAACAGATTCTGTTTGTATCTTCTGCTATACATATATACATATATATATTTATCTTTCTGTTTGACACCTTGATGTAAATGTTATATATCCCTGAATTTCTAATTTAGTACTATGCATGTAACACTGAATATTTGATACATATTGATAAATAATACAGTACTGGTACCTCATAATCATTGGTGGCCCAGTTAACCTCAGAGAGCTTTGGGGAGCACAGATTCTCCCAAAGGAGACAAAAGGTAAGAATGATAAGGGCAAGGGAGCTGCCAGGGACCTGAAACAGCTCTCAGAACAGCAAAGGAAACTGAGAGGGAAGAGAGGAGGGGAATCTGAGCTTGTTCATGGATGAGGCCTCCCTGACCCTCAGGGACAGTAGAATAGAGGGAAGGAGCAGAGAATTCAGCTCTCAGGGCTATGATGGGGACTGAGTGTGTGGGGAAGAGCTGGACTGAAGACTTTGTAATCAAATCAACCTTCAGTCCACAAGGATCTAGTAGGCACTGATAATATGCCCAGTATTGGTCAAGCACTAGAGACAGAACCCTAAAAATGAACCAATCCTTGCCCTCAGAGAACTTGCATTTTCTCTGGAGAAACAACTGGGACATAAATATGCATAAATCATATTTTTGAGGGAGAGCTGAAGGAGCAACCGGGGGTGGGGGAGGAAGTCAGAAAAGGCCACGCGTAGAAGAAGGGGGCACATGATCAGAACTTTGAGAGGTACAAAGAATCATAAAAGGCAGAGATGGGAATTAGCCCAACCAGTATACAGGTATTGACCAGGGAGATGGAGCAACCTGAGTGGGGGGGGGGGGGGGGGGGGGAAGGGGGAGGAACAGCAGGAAGAGCAGCTTTTTTGGACGATGTTGTGAGGGAAGGGTATGTGTCTGTGCATATGTGTTCATGTGTTTGTATATGTGTGCTGTGTTGATGTGTAGTTGTATATGTGTGTATAATAAGCTTCCAAAAACAGATTGGGGCTTCAAAAGTTAGATAAAGATGGCAATCTGGGAGCCAACAGAATGTGGGGGTGATATGGTCAGACCTTCCCTCTGGTAGCTATTTGGGGAATGGATTGGACAGGGGAGCAACTCAAAGCAGAATGAGAAGAGGAAGGAACATTCTCAAAGAGAGCCAGTTCAGATGATTGCTTGTGTATATGATAGCGTGAGTTTCTATGTTCTGCTCTTAATGAATATTGCTTTTATTGCTTGGAGGAGGTCCTCTTTGCCATGGGCTAAGCTTTTGGGATCCTTTTCATTGAATGCCTCTCTGACGTTCCTGGGATTTTGAGAATCTGCCTCCATTGTTCAAGACGCCATTCAAAAGCCCTGCTGCATTTGGGGAGCAGTTGGGAGTGACATGATATGTGTTCTGGATTCCCTTCTAGTGCCCAACTGCTCCCTGCTCTCTACCCCCTTTAGGGTTTACAGATTCCTTACCCCAAAGTTCTGGGCGAGAGGGGATACAAGTGTGAGTATACTCATTTCAGAAAGTTAAATGAGTCTTGGGACTTTGAGCCAGAGATCAGTTAGTCCAACGCCCTCATTTTACAAAAGAGAAAATTGATGTCCGGAGGGGATTGGACTCGACAGCGGGACACTAGAGAAAAGCAGATCCGGAATTTGAGTCTCGGGTTTCTCGTAGGCTGGCTTGTCCAGGATCCCATGACTAGGCTCCTGGAATGGAATGCCTTCTGACTCCAAGCCCCCACCAACTGATTGTATCGATTCCGGCTTGTTAAAATCCACTTTCTTCCTCTTAATTGCATGTGCTCACCCGTCATGTGATCATCCCAGGTGAGGATAAGGAGCAGGTACAGATATTCTTGGAGAAACAGTCTTCAGAGATTCCTCTGGTCATCAGCCATTCCCAGGAATTAGGTGGAATGTAAGGAGGGTTTGGAAGGTGTGAAATAGTTTCCACCCATCACTGGAGTCTATTCCCAAAACCCCACATGCGATTTATCCGAGTTAAAGCTTAAAGTTGGCCCTGAAAAATATAGCTGAGGTATTAACCCCACGGGCGAACGAAACAGTTTTCAGGTAGAATACATCAAATCATATGATCTCAGAAACTCTTTCAAAATAAGAACTACTAACTTTGAAATTGCTTTTACCCTTAAAAATGGGAAAAATGGAAACGTTTCCCTTTTTAAAAATCAAGGAGGAAAAATGAATGCTTTTTTCTCTTTGTTCTGTGTCGGGATAACTCCAGTCCTGCACTAAGATGTGCTTGCCTCCCCTTCTGGGGTGGAAAGGCTTGTTCTCTAGCTTCGAGGCTCTTGAAGTGCAGACACACATGCCAGATTTTTAATAGGCTGTGCACCAATATGAATGCTTATTGCAGTCCTTATTTATGCTATTCCCTTCGGATCCAGTAACACCTCCCAGTGGCAGTCAGGCCTGATCAATGTTTCTAAAGCACGTTGAAGGAATTAGGACACAGAAATTCTCTAGCTGCAGAATCAGTCCCAGATTCCCAGACCTCCGGTGTCAGAACGGCCCACAGAGGCCGTCTAGGCCAGCCCACGCCACCTTTGTCGTGGTAAAAATGACCGTTTGGTATCCCAAACGTTCCCAAATGACTATATTTTGCAAATCAGGAGGTGGAGGCTGGTTTAGGGCATTAAAATGTTCCTGGCGCTCCTAGCAGATCTCTCTTTCCTGGCCAAGTCAGGAGTTGTCACATTGTGTTCCCAAGTATATTTACCTCTTCTGGAAGAGCAGCCAAATCTAAACTGATTTCACTTAATGAAATGGGACAGCTTTCTGAGTTCTGAACAGCATATCATCATCACAATGATACTTCAACAATCGAATGCACAGCTAATGATCAGAACAATAATGTCATCTACGCAACATGGCGGACGGAGGGAGGAGTTGGATTATTGATTCTTCATTGTCTTTGCCAGTGGTTCATGTTTGCTTTATGTATTATAGGAAGGCTTAAAAGTCACACCCAATCTGTTAGTTAATTGGAAATCAAGATGTTGATGTGTGTGCCTTCCTACCATCTGATGATTCCAGCAAACATTGAGCTTTTATTAGTACTGTAATCTACTTATGTATAATTGGCATTAAATATTTTACATGCAATTCAAGTTTGTGGAAATTCTGCAGTAAATTTGCCAGTCTGTTTTTATGTTAGAACTCTCTGCAGAATTCGGTATTTAGACATTTGCGGTTATATTTGGGATCAGATGATTTAGGCCCCTTGAATATCATTCAAATTTCTCTTTGTTTTATGTGTGAAGTAATGGAGGCCCAAAGATTGGAAGGTACTTGCCCAGGATCACACTGGTGACCTGGATTTAAAGCCAGTTCTTCTGACTGCTTGCTAAGGCCTTTTCCTCTAGCTCACGCTGCCTCCTCCTAGAATACTTCAAGGACCTGTGATTTTGATTAATATATGGTTACGTCTGCACTAAAGCAGATCGCCATCCTGTCTTGTGTTGATAGATAGTACATGTGAGTTCTGATCTAAAAGACTCCAGTCCATTCCAGTAGTAAATCACCTCTCAGATGCAGATGAGCAGTCTGTTGTTGGGCCTCTACTTGAAGCCTTTCTCTCTTTGGACCTGCCTTACTTTCTTCTCCATTAGTATAGCTGTTGAGAGTGTAGTCATTTCCATGTAATCCCTTATTCCTAAATTAAAAAAAAAAAAAACCCAAACACCTTCATTTGATGCCAGTACTATTGAATTATTGCTGTATTTCTTCTCCCTTTCTCAGGGTTGACACACTGGTTATGATTCCATTTTCCCATTTCCATTCATTTCTTATTCTCTTATAGTCCACCTTCCCAACTCTCCACTCGACTAAAACGATTTTCCCCAAGATTGCCAGCCTGCCAAATCATGGGCCAGTTTTCATGCTGCCTCTGTCTTCCACAGCCTGGGAGGCTGCTGACCACATTGCCTCCTGAAGGTTCCTTCCTTTCCTTGTGTGGCCCTGCCCTCTCTCGGATCTCCTGGCTAACTCTTTCATCTCATTTCTTTTTCTGGGCCATCATTTTATTTTATTTTTGCTCACTAAATTCCAAGTATTCTTCAAGGCTTTGTGTTGGACAGAGAGCCCCAGCTAGGAAGGAAGGTCCCTGGGGCAAATGCGTTGCCCTGGTTAAGGGAGGTGAGGAGATGGAGGTCATACCTTTGCCATCTAGTCCTGGGAAGAGCTGAGGTAATTGGGAACTGGTGGGAATTGAGATGCTGGAAGCACCAGGAAACCATCATTTTTGAAGAGACATGAAGAAGACTTTGAGTCAGCTTGTAAACTTGAGGAAAAGAAAGTGATCTGAAGGTCTCTAGATGTCGGCTCCTTTTCGGGGCGGGTTGGATTTCACTTTAAAAAATGAGCGATGGGTGGAAGAGAGGTTCCAAAAGGGGCAGGAAAAGCCAGGAGGGTAACAGCTACTCCTTCTGCTCTTCCTATATTAGGAACGGGAGAGCAGGAGCCTTCAGCCTCGAGAGGATGAGCAGGGAAGAAAACAAGGCTTTGGTGGGTGTTGGAAGATGGGAGAAATGGGAGAGGAAGAGTTTTGGAGCATTCTAGCTTTAGATCCAGAAGGATTCCTAGAGATAATTTATTACAAACTTCTCATTTTTCAGATGGGGAAATCAAGACCCCAAGAGGTTAAGTACAGAACTGGCTTTTGCATTGAGATCCTCCTCCTCTAAATCAGGTGGACTTTCTACATCATCCCAACAGAAGAAGGTTTCAGAGAGGTAGAGAAGAGATCAGTGATTGTGCAACAGTCAACAGAGAGTGGCCTTTACTTCTGATCCCTGGACCCTGGTCCAAGAGGCTCTCTGCTCCATCCCAGGGGGTGGAATCCTGGGAGAGAAGCCTAATGGCTACAGGACCTTAGATGGAATCCAGGGGCAGAGGAAGCATTGTGTGTAGTGGGCTGTGGGAGCTGAAAGAAGATCAGAAGATGGGGCATGGGGAGGGAAGAGCACCCTCGGCTAGTGGATCTCGTCTCTGAGGATCTCGGTCTGTCTGGGGCATAACTCTGTTGACCCCGTGGTAGTTCCAGCATTGGTCCTGGAGCGCTCCCTCCCTTACAGTTCCATCACCCCCAGTGGGCTCTGTAGTTGTTCATCCTCCTCGAAGGGCACTATGACATCAGGAAGGTCACGTCAGGAATTGCAAGTGAATTGGATTTGAGTGTGGGAGGGCTGTGAATAGTCACCAGCCTTACCTTCTCCTCTGGGTCTGGTGTAGTTTAGGAGCATTTGAGACGGGGCCAGATACAGTGGGAGATCTCGGCCTTTTTAAGCTACGGTCTTTCCCAGGTCTCCCTTGGAGACCGATGCCCATTCCGTGATTAAGGCTGGGTAAGAAATGAGGCAAAGCATGGCCTCTTCTACCTAGTCCAAAAAAGTCAGTCTGGGAAGCAAAGGCCTTTAGAATTTCTGACCCAAACCAGAAACTGGTTGTCATTTGCATTCCCTCTGAGCCGCCTGGGCTCACACAGTGACCGGATGGGGCGTGGACTGGGACATCCTGTTGGTCCCTCTGTCAGCTCTGTTCAGGTGTATTAATTCCAAATCCCCTTCACCATCTAGTCCTGGGAAGAGTTGAGGTAATTGGGAACTGATGGGAATTGCCAAATTCCCACCTCTAGCTCAGTGCTGCTGAACTACGGTTCCACGTTAATCAGCTTCCGCAGCACAGCTCCACCCGAAGGAAAGTCTCCTGCATCTTAATGTCCAAAATGGAACACCATTTTCCCTAAAACATTTTTACTGATATCTTTTGGTTTTCTCCTGGTAATCTTCCCTATTCCCCTTCCTAGAGAGCCGTCCTATGTAACAATGTTTGGTAATCAAAAAAGGAAGAAGGAAAACTGAACAATATGTGGAAAAAAGCCAAAAAATGCAGGGTTCTGAGAATTCATTGTGTTTATTCCCAGTCCTGTCCTTCCAAACTTCCTTAATTCTTCTTAAAATATCACCATCCTGGGGGCAACTAGGTGGTACAGTGGATAGAGCCCCAGCCCTAAAGTCAGGAGGACCCAAGTTCAAATCTGGCCTCAAGACACTTAACACTTCCTGTGTGACCCTGGGCAAGTCACTTAACCCCGATTGCCTTTAAAAAAAAAAAAAAAAAAAAGATATCACCTTTACAACTGCTTCATTTCAAAGCCTTAGAACTGTCTTCTCCCTCATCCCCCATAACTCTTGGTGGGTCTATCTCCACAGCATGTGTCCCCCCTATTCAGCATCTGGACAAGTCACTTCTCTGTCAGGCTCAGTTTCTCTTAACTTTAAAATAAGGATAACAATTGTCCCTCCCTTCCAAGGTTGTTGTGAGGATCAGAGGAGAGAACATGTGGAGTGCTTAGCACAAGGTCCCTGGCACAGAGGAGGGGGGTGATCAGTAAAGTCTTGTTCCCTCCTTCCTTTCTCTCTGTTTTCCCTTTAGAGAAGAGTGGGGGTTTAGACCCTCAGCACCTCTTTCCTGGACTATTGTAGAAACCTGCTTATTAGGCTTTTTCCCTCTGATTTCTTTTCTTCTTCAATCAAAATCCATCCAAATGGATGCTCCTAAGATGTGTAGACCCTTCCCTCCCCCTGAACAAGGTTTAGTGCTCCCTAGTACCTCTCTTATAAACAAGGAGATCATCGGTCTGGTTTTCAGAGCCTCCCCATGCTAACTCCTGCCCACCTCCAGTCTTCTTCCCTATAACATGACATGATATGGCATAATGGCCCTTCTTGACCTCTCAGCTCCATGTAGTTCCATTGCTCCCCCTTTAGGACCTTCCATTTTCTGGCCTGGGTCCTTTATTCCTAGGGTTCCCTTGTATCTGCAATGGGCTTTTTCATTCGCCCCTCAAAATCCTTTCCTTTCTTCAAAGCCAAGCTCCAGTATCCTGCCTTTTCCCATCTCCCAAGTTCTCTGCATCGTCTCCCTCTGGAAATTGCTTTGCATATCCCGTCAATTCTGCTATAATCCCATATAAAGTGTTCTTTAAAATCTTGGGGAATTTATGAGAAAAATGGAGTCAGGGGTCCAACTCTCAACAGATTTCTTAGTGACATATACAAAGGTTAAGAAATGCATAAATGCTACAGTAAATAGTTACCGCGTCCATAGTCTGGGGCTGCTGATTGGCCAGGCCTTCGGTTCCCAAGGGAGTCTGGGTGCAGAAGTCCAGTCTATGTGATTCTGCAATCTCCATGAAGGAGGTGGGGGCTGAGCTGGCCAAGGTGGGAGCTGGAGGAGGGGAGAGTTAGTCTTTTTTACAGATGAAGGGAAAACAAAATTTACATTATGCTCAAATCTTTCCCTAAAATATCGACTGTGTTGGAACAAATAACCAGTCTTCAAAACTGGTTTCACAGCTGGGCTGACTGTACTTTGTCTTTGCTTTCTGCCATACATGGTATCCCCCTAGCAGAAGGGAAGATCCTTGAAGGCAGGGACTGTTACCTTTCTGTATCTCTGGGCAGTTTCCCTGGAGATTCCCTTGACAGAATTTCCTGCTCTCCTGGGCTGTGCTTTGCACTCAATGGGATCCAATTGCTTTATTTACTGTTAGGTTTGTTCCATATGCTGCCTCGTTTATTTCATTGCTGCCTTTGGAATTGAAGATCATTTGTCTTTAGGGCAGATGTTTCCCCTCATTGCAGCTTCCATAGTTAGGAAACAGCATCAGCAGTGGCCCAAGGCTGCCATGTTCACCTACTGGCTGATGGCCTTTCAGCCTGTTGCTTTGGGGACTTTTTAACTGCTCGTTTGCCTTTAAAAAACATAGTATTTTTCCAAATACATGCAAAGAGAGTGTTCAACATTCATCTCTGCAAAATCTTATGTTCTAAATTATTCTCCCTCTCTCCTCTCCCCAAGACAGCAAGTGGTCTGATAAAGGTTAAACATGTGCAGTTCTTCTAAAAAATGTCCATATTTGTCAGGCTGCACCAAAAAAATGAGATCAAAATGAAAAAGAAAAAAAAACAAACAAGCAAACAAACAACTACTACAACAAAAAAGATGAAAATACTATGCTTTCATCTATACTCGGTCTACATTCTCTGGGTACAGATGGCTCTCTCCATCCCAAGTCTTTTGGAATTGCCTTAAATCACCTCATTGTTGAGAAGAGTCACGTCCATCACTATTGATCATCACATAATCTTGTTGCTGTGTACAATGATCTCCTGGTTTTGCTCACTTTCCTCAGCATCAATTCATGTAAGGCCAGGCTTTCCTAAAGTCAGCCTGCTGATCGTTTCTTCCAGAACAATAATTTTCCATTACATCCATAACTTATTCATTCAGCCATTCACCAACTGATGGGCAGCCACTCAATTTTCAGTTCCTTGCCAGGTTGAAAAGGGCCTAAAGTAGTTTGTACGTGTATTTCCCCCCCCCCTTTTTTTTTAACATCTTTTTGGGATACAGACACTGCTGGATCAAAGGGTGTGCAGAGTTTGATAGCCCACTGGGCATGGTTCCAAACTGCTCTCCAGAATGGTTGAATCATTTCACAGCTCCACCTACAATGTATGAGCCTCCCAGTTTTCCCACATCCCCTCCAACATTTCCTGTCATTTTAGCCAATCTTGAGAGGTGTGAAGTGGTACCTCAGAGTTGTCTTGATTTGCATTTCTCTAATCAGTACCACTTTTTTGTCTTAAGAGCTCCCAAGTATGGCAGGAGCCTCAGAGGCGGCCAAAGTACTCTTCTTTCGCATTTGGTGATTTATTTGGACTTGTAGAGATGATCTTATCACAAATTATCCTGTCTTTAAAATCAGAAAGCTTGACTGCTCTGTTTGTGAGGGGAAAAAATACCTCGGGGCCATTTTTTTTCTCTAAAGATAAAGCTTTTATTGTGAAATTAGATTTTATTTATGGACTTTTGCTCTCCAGGCAGCTTTTTAAAATACCATTGTTCTCGGGGACTAATGCAGTCAGCTGGTGCTAAGGGGCCAACCACAGGGTTGTTCTTTCTGCTTCTTCACAAACTCCTCTCTGTTTGGGGTCACGAAGGTGGCTTGGTGGGGGGCACTGGCAAAGCAGAGACCCAGAGAAAACTTCCCCTGCCTGGCCAGGGGTGGTTTCCTGTTTACAAAAACAATGCAAATAGGGAGCCCTAGTGAGACCAGAAATCTCTCTGCCCTAATCCTGGCGATGATGGGGTGGTGGGAGAATTCTGCCTAGGATTTATGAGGCTACCGGGTAGCCAGCCATCATCATATTTAGCCACTTTTTGTATCGCTGAGAAGTAACGTCCCAGAAGCCCGGGCCACGTGACACAAGACCCTCCCTTGATTTAGTTGAGGTTGACTTGGCAGAGACCCCTGGACTCTGAAAGTCTGCCAGAGAGGCCATTGCAAGTGGGCCAGGTTGGGTGGAAGTATACCTGGCTGCTGATCCATAGTTATTTTAACTAGCAGTTCTCACCAACTCGGTGCTGATTGCAGTTCTTTCTGGGCTACTGAGGGACTGAAAGTGTCGGCCTCTCTCTAAATTGTGGCATCCAGAGGCGCCCCCTCCTAGTTATAACCTTCGGGATCCCTTCTGTTCTTCTTAGCTGTGGGTAAAGCAGGTCTCCCCAACAGGTTAATGATGCTAAATGAGTGAAACTGTAAGCTCTTATCTCTAGGTGCCATTTAGCAGACATTGATCGGGTGCCTGCTGTGTCCGGGTTAGCCCGCAAGGCAAGTTCTGGGCTCAAATGAGGGAAAATTCATACTGCCAAGACTGTGAGGTCCCGAGGGAGACAAATGCCTCCCTCAGGAGAGTACGAGGGGAGCAGGTCATTGGGGACGGTGTCCACCCACAGACAGAGAACTCTGCGCGCTGTCTCCCTGCCTGCCCGACCCAGAACCCAGCTGTTCTGGACTGTTTTTAAAAGGCGACAGGAGGAGGTTCTCCATCTTCATCCCAAAGAAAGCTGAGAACTGGAATCTTGTCTGCCGCAGGTAGTGGCGGTCTGACCTCCCCCAGCCCTGCAAACTGAGCTGCCAAGCCACCTCAGTGCATCTGAAAGGAGAAGGCAGCTCGATGCCCATCTCTGACAAGAGGCCTCAGCCTCGGATTGTAGAACTCAGGTGAGGGGAGCCCACCTCTCCCAAGGCAGCCTTTCCTCATTCAGCAAACTTTCCTTCCACAGGGTGATCCTGGAGATACTTGAACGAGGCTGTCATGGCCCCCTCTGACTTCTCCTAGTATCCCCAGGCTGTTGTCATCTTCCTCGAGCTCAAGGCCTCTTTCCTTTTTGCCCCAGATTGCCCTTCTGTGGATACTCTCCAGGGAAACTGGGACTCCAGACATGATGGTCTGACTAGGGCAGAGCCCAGAAGGATCACCTTCCCTGATTCCCAGAAGCTTTCTCCTCGGTTCAGCTCCATAGCACACTAGCAGTTTTATGACCTCTGACCTCCTCTAAGCTTGCAAGCCATTCAAACCCAGAGTTTTTTGGTTTGACTCTTTGTTTTTCCGGAAAGACTGCCCCTTACCTTGCCATCTCCATCATCCAAAGCTGACTTTTGAAATGAGATGTTAATATCGAGTTTCATCCATTGGATCCCACCCAATGATGTCGCCTGGCAAGATCTTTTAGATCTTGACTCAGTCCTCTGATATATCAGTAGCCCTTCCCTCTGTGGTGTCACTGGCAGCTGTGAGAAGCCTGGCAGCCACGCTGCCTCCAAGACCTTAATAGAAATGGCAAGGAGCACAGGGCCCGGCATAGGTGCCCAAGGCACACCTCTGGAGACCTTCAGCCCAATAATAATCCCTTTGAGTCCTTTGACCAGCTCTTAAAAAAAAAAAAAAAGTCATTTTTATTTTCAGGCCCACATTCTCTTCCTCCCTTTCTCCAGAGAAAGCCAGGAAAAAAAATAAAACAAACAAACAAAAATAAAAACCTGTTAGGAAAACGTGGAATCAAGCAAAACACTTTCCAGCATTGGCCGGGTCCCAACAAAACACCTCTCTCTGCGTTCTGAGTCCTTCTCTACTCTGCCTGAGGGAGCACCAGGTTCCATCTTCCATCCTCTGGGTCTGAGCTTAGTCACTGTCATTCAAACAGTTCTTAACGCAACTAATTTCGCTATTGAAAGTCTACAGTGCTCCATCTTTTCTGCAATGAATAGCACGATATAGTTTATTGGATATTCCCCGAAATTGAGACCACATCGACAGCATTCCTGTCATCTGCTCATTTAACAACTCTGTCCAAAAGTGAGAGAAGATTAAGGATCTGGTCAGGCCCAACTGCACCACTCAGCTCCTCTCCCTCATCCCTCTAAATGGATTCTACAGCGCCCTGCTGCCCCAAGATCAACTATAACTGTTCCACTCGGCATTCAAGACTCTTTGCGGCATGGTCTGGTTTGTCTTTCCAATCTTTTTACATTCTGCAGCCTATTTGTACTCTGTGTTTGTGCTGCCATGTCCCATCTGTAGTCTCAGGACTTTTGCACTGACTGATCCCCATGCCCAGAATGCACTCTCTTCTCTTCAGTCTCTCAGAATCATTAATTTCCTTTAAAACTCAGCTTAAATTACCTTTTATATTTTTGTATTTTTAAATATATTAGTTTTCCTCTCAATTATATGATAAAACAATTTTTAAACATTTTTTTTCAATTTTGAGTTCCAAATTCTATGCCTCTCTACTCTTCTCCATCCCCGAGATGGTAAATAATCTTAAATTATACATGTGCAGTCATATAAAACATTTCCACATTACTCATTTTGCACAAGAAGACTTGAAAAAAAGAAAAAAGGAAAGAAAGAGTGAAAACTAGCATGCTTCAACCTATATTCAGATAGTATCAGTTCTTTCTCTCAAGGCAGATAGTATGTTTCATCATTATTCCTTTGGAATTTTCTTGGGTCATTGTATTGCCGAGAACAGCAACATCATTCACAGCTTTTCATTGAGCAATAATGCTGTTACTCTGGATCATGTTCTCCCGGTTCTGTTTGTGTGACTTTGAATCGTGTCAGTCTTCCAGGTTTTTCTGAAATCATCCTGCTTGTTATTTCTCACAGCACAATAATATTGGATTACAATCATGTATCACAGCTTGTTTAGCCATTTCCCCAGTTGATGGGCATCCCTTTGATTTATAATTCTTAGTTACCACAAAAGAACTGCTATAAATATTTTTGTACAGACATGTCCTGCCCGCCCCTCACTTTTGGGGGGATATCTTTGGGATACAGACCCAGTCGTAGATTGCTGGATCAAAGGGTATGTTCGGTTTTACAGGCCTTTGGGCATACTTCCAAATTGCTGTCCAGAATGGGTGAATCACTCACAACTCCACCACCAATAATGCATTAGGGTCCCAATTTTCCCAAGTGTCCTCCAACATCTATCCTTTTCCCTTTATTTTCATATTATCAATCGGATAGATGTAAGGTGGTATCTCAGAGTTGTTTAATTTGCATTTCTTTAATCAGTAATAGTGATTTAAAACATTTTTCATATGACTCTAGGTAGTTTTGATTCCTTTTCTACCTTTTTCAATAAAGGTCCCACCAGCTTCTAGGGCACCAATCTCCCAAAATGCCATCCGACTACTTTGGTATACATTTTCTACTTACTCTCTGCAAATTATAAGCTCCTTTTATTTTTGCCTTGTATCCTTAATACTTAATCTCGTCCTTGCAAAGCGTAGGCACTCAATAAATGCCTGATTGAATAACCTTTTCTGGATCAAGCTCTTCATAGCCATGGCTTTTCTCGGTACCTGTTGGCAACTCTAATAACCTGCTGGAGAATTTGCCCAGGAAGAGTTAAGCTACTGAACTACCACCCACATTTTTTCCTTTTTGGGAAAAAATGCCTTTTTTGAGGTAAAGATATTTGTCCTTTCCTCCATGATGTGCCATGTCCCAACGGTGTCATTCATCAGACCCGAGAAGGGCAGACTCTTCAAGGAGGCACTGGGAATGCTTTCTCGCCGCTCTTTATTTGTCTGGGTTACCTTTGTGCCTTCCTAAGTAGTTTTCTTTTTTATTTTGCCCATTTGCCTTCTCACTGTTGCCAATTATCATCATCCCTTCCTTTCTTTGATGCAGATCCTTCCCTCAATCAACTCTTCACTGAAAGACTCTTACTCAAAACTAACTTGCTCCTAGCCAGGAGCCCATCATCTTGAAAGCAGAAACCATGGGTAGCTTTGGGCCTTCCCAGAGATCTGGTTGCTAACGGCCCCTCCACCCCACCATGGGAATAAGGGAGTCAGTTCTATTTCAGGCAATTAATTGAGTTGCAAAGGTTTTTTTCTCTTTTTTTTGGTGATGTTGCCGGATTTTATTTTGTTCTTGTTTTCCTGGAGCTGCTTTTTTTTTCAAACCGCAGGAGAAAATCACTTTTTATTTAACTCCTCTGCTCAAAAAACTGAAGGGTTTTTTTTTTTTTTTTTTGGTGGCAATTAAGCATTTCAAAAAGTTTTTTCTTCCCATGCCTAGTCTCTTGTCTTATTTGCATAATGCTGTTAAATATAGATTTTCCCTAGTAATTGGTGCCCCTAACTTACCAATGAGTTGAGTCCCAGAAATTAATTTGTAAAGTAGCTGTATGGAGCTTGGAAAGCGTTTCTGCTTAGAAACAGGATTTTAAATGGGGATTCACTTCCCAACTGGTCCCCAGAGGCACGGTTTAGGATTCTGGGGAATTTCCTTGCCTTTTCCTGGCTTCATGACCGACCCTGCAGGTGAGTCTGACTCGGGTGCCCTCCTGGCTCCCTTGCTGTGGGTGGTCTTCCCTTCCTCCCTTCTCCTCAAGGCCTTCTGGGTTCAGGGATACCCTGTCTCCCAACCTTTGCTTTGGCTGCCCCGCCCCTTCCTTCTGCTTTCTCCATAGATCATATACAAACCACTGCAGCCCCTTTCTGGGCCACTGTAGCAGGCTGGCCTGGAGTCAGGAAGAGAAGACCTGAATTCAAATTCCGCCTCAGACACTTCCTAGCTGAGTGATCCTGGGCAAGCCCCTTGGCCCTTTTTTGCCTCAGTTTCTTCATCTGTAAAATAAGTTGGAGGAGGAAATGGCAAACTAATTTGCTGTCCTTAGCAAGAAAACCCAAAGAGGGGCAGCTAGATGGCTCAGTGGATAGAGCTCCGGCCCTGAAGTCAGGAGGACCCAAGTTCAAATCTGGCCTTAGACACTTAACACTTCTTATCTATGTGACCCTGGGCAAGTCACTTAACAAACAAACAAAAAAAACCAATAAGGTCATGGAGAGTCAGACACAACTTTTTGCCCTTTGCACTCCTGTTGCTGTTGGGGAGTCTGGCCTCTGTATGGGGAGGAAGCCGATTCTTGAGGAGTCCCCTGTGGGATTCTGGCATTCCTGGATGACTTCCTGTGGATCTCTGTTCTGTGAAGTCACAGATGAAAGGGACCTCAGGGACCTGCTGGTTTCAGACTGAAGGACTTCCAAGGACAGGGAACTCACTCCCTAAGTCTCTTTGTGCTCCCTTATGCCAGGAGTGCCTGTATGTAAGTAAGGAGTGTTCACACGCACATATACACACACTCACACACACACACCCCACTTGTGTCTGTAACTAAGTCCTTTTCTTTCCTTCCACCTCATTCATAGTAAAATGATGAGAAGCTTCTTGAGCTGCCCCAGCTTGAAAGCTTCCCAGCACTTGGGTCTGGGCAAGTGTCAGGGCAACTAGAGCTGGGCCGTGGAGGGCGGATCCTCGTCAGCCTGGGACGAGTCTCACTGAATGCTCAGCATTTAGGCTTAAACTTTCCTGGGAGACCAGACGGGTTCCTCCGTTCCCCAGAGAAGGCACGGCGCTCAGTGGAGAGCCAAGGACCCCATAGTCCGGGCCCTTGGCTCTTCAGCCTGCTGTCCCTACCATCTGCTGCCGTGGCCCCACGGACATCCTTGTCTTTAGGAAGGTGGATTTGGGCAAGTGCCGTGACAAGCGGGGAGTTCATGGTTCCAGATTTCAGAAGGGATGGCAAGGTCTAAAATGGCTCCATTCTCATTGTCTCCCAGCAAACAATAGCAGTGAGGGACAAAGAGGGAGGACTCTAATGGAACGGCGCCCTTTGTGACAAGCGTGCTTTTATGGAGGTCTTCAGAGGATGAGGGGAGGGGGATGTAGTTAAGGACAAAGAAAGCAAAACTAGTCGGACCTCCTGGAGCAGCGTCAGGAAGGCCCGAGCCTGCTGAGGCCGGAGAGACGGTAAAGACCCCACTGTGTGTGAGCCGGAGGGGAGAGGCCCATTTGTCTCCTTTGGAGTTCTCTCAGCCGAGGAGAAAAGGCTTAGAACCAAGCAGCTAAGAGGAGTTCCAGGAGGGAGCGTGGGCCAGCTCCGACTTTGGGCTTGGGTCTCACACCAGAGTCAGTGCTTGGCAGCAGCTCCAGGGTTCAGGTCCAGTGCTCTCTTCCCCATAGCCGCTCTCCTGGATTCAGTATCCAGGTCCAAACAAATGGTGGGCCAGGACAGTGACACTGCAGCTGTGATTGTGGAGCAGGAGATGGAGGTCATTGAGAAGGGAGCAGGCTCGTTTGTCCCAAGAAGGTTCTGGGCTTGAGGAATCCTTGGGGTCACTAGTGTGAGTCTGGTCCCGGGGAAATCCAGGCTTTGGGCAGGGCGTGCTGTGCTCCCCCTTCCTTTCCAATGGGCTTCCTTGCTTTTTAGCTCAAGCTCTGAAGACATTTGCTCAGCTTGCCCTCCCTGTAGCCACGGTGTTATAAAGGACAGCCTTCCCCCGGGCCTTGTGTGCCAGAAGCCCAGCTGCAGTTTGCAGCCCCATTGCAGGACTCATCTTCCCAATGGTGCAGATGTTGGGTTCCCAGAACAAGGCTGAGAGTCCGGGGAACTTGGGGGAGTTCATTCTCACTCTGTGGGATTTCATTTTGAAGGGGCAGGTCACAAAATGAAGAGTTTGGATGTCTAAGAGCCAGGGTGGCGTGCTGGGGAGACGGAGGCCTTGAATTCTGGTTCTGCTATTGACCACCTGCAGAACCTTGGGAAAACCCGGATCTCAGAATGTTACGTCTACAAAGCAGCCATTCTCTCCACCCTCTCCCCCACCTTCCCTCCTCCCCACTTTGGTTTTTCCACTGCTTCCTGGCACACAGGAGGTGCTTAATAATTGTCTGAACTGAATTGAGGTGATTGTACAGCCATTTCCACTTCTCAGTCCCTCGATCCTGTGTCATAGCCGATCTCAAGGAGCTTAGAACCCAAAGCAGGGAAAAGATTGTTGATCGAATGATGGTTAGTGGTGGTAGGAATGACTCTCCAGAAAGCCAGATCACTCCTGATAAGTCAGTTAAAGACGGTCCTTTCATCTGTGATCTCTGAGATCCCTTTTGTCCCTTCCTTCTACGATCTTAGTCACCCCCTGATCTTAGTTCCCCGTCTGAAGTTGGTGTGCTGTGCTGGGAGATGTGGCGATGGGAATGGCCATGGGAAGCTTCGATCACTTTAAAGCCGTTTAAATTTCCTGAGTTTCAATCCTACTGACAATATGGATAATACAACATGGTAGTCAAATGCTCATTGACTGACTGATTAACTCCCTCTCAGGATCATTGAAGGAAAGTGCTTTCTAGCCCTCCTGGTGCTAGAGAAACACGAGCTGTTTCAATGGAGAATGCAATTCTCCTGGGAGGGAATGAGGGCTCACCCCGAGTCTTTGGCCCCTTTTTGGTCATCCTCCTTCCACCGCGGTCTGGAAAGGGGATCCCAGCGCCTCTCTCTGAGGGAGTCCAAATGAGGTGATGGGCTGCTTGTCTGCATCACGGAATCGATAAATAACCTTCTGTCTTGTGGCGAAAGGTTTCATTTTTCACTCAAGTTTTCAGAGGGAAAGTCAGCACATTTTTTAGCGTGTCGTCCATTTGTTTTCATTGTGACATGTTAAATGTTGGCTGAATGGATGGTCTTGGTACCTTTTAGGAGCAGCCCCAATTGCTCTGCTGATGGACACGCGTTGGTCATAAGACGGGGGAACCAAAGGGAATTTTTCTGAATTTCTTCCTAGCCCCCCTGAAAGGCTTTGAGGTGACTTCCTATGTTTCGGTGACTTGTTCCCCACCAGTGGCACCCTGCCCAAGCCCACTTAGAACAGAGGGTTCCCTTGTGCATTTGTTTGCCTTCTGAGTCCCATGGACCCCTTTGCGCGCTAAATACAGAAGCTGTATTTTAATAGTCCCATCATAATTAAGAAAGCGGGGCCTGAAGTTGGCAGCTTCAGTTTTGTGCACGAATTAGCATCTGGATGTTAGTTATCTGCATTGTTGCCCTGGCGCCCAGCCAGTCTCCTTGGTTTGTGTAGACTGACTGGACTTCCTTCCTTCCTTCCTTCCTCTCTTCCTCCTCCTTCCTTCCTTCCTTCTTTCCTTCCCTCCCTCCCTTCCTCCTCACTTCCTTCCTTCTTTTTTTCCTTCCTTCCTTCCTTCCCAAAAAGATCAGTTCAAGTAACTTGCAGTGAAGGCTTAGGGGAGAAACGATACCTGTCTTCAAGCAGCTGAAGGGCTCAGGGGAGATGGCAGGAGGATGGGACTTACTCTGCTTGGCCCCCAAGAATAGAACAAAACATGACATGGAAACTGTCAGCAGCCCAAGGCTTAATGTAAATATAACTTGTGTGTGTGTGTGTGTGTGTGTGTGTGTGTGTGTGTGTGTGAGAGAGAGAGAGAGAGAGGGGGGGGGGGGGGGGGAAAGGCAGAAACCTTTGCAGAAGCAGCACCAATAACTCCCTTTAAAGCCAAGTCTCTGAAGGCTTGGGGAGAGCAAGGGAACAAAAGGATGAGCAGTCAGCACATGGCAAGCCTTTCTGGTGAGAGCTCCCTTTCCCCTTTTATCCGTTATCCTCAGTAGAACCAAGAGGAACAAAAACTTGGACAAATGGCCCTCTCTGTTGATTAGCGGCTGAATGTTCAAAGAGTCCACACTGGGGCGGCTGGCAAGGTTCATCAGAATTTCAAAGGGCCCCCACAGCTGTGTGAAATTGCCTTGAATCTCAGTCTGTGGCCAGGCCAGAACGGTTCGACACCTAAAATTGCTATGAGGAAGGTGCACATATTGAATCATCCTCTCTAAAGTCTCTCCCCTAAGTTCCTTCTGTCCCTGTCACTGTCCCCGGGACCGGGCTCTGGCCCTCCTCACCTCACACCTGGACCGTTGCACCAGCTTCCTGGGGTGTCTCCCTGTCTCTCCTACATCCAGGCCTTCTTATTTCCTTACCGGAAACGGAGATGATAATCCGGGGCCTAGTGGGCCAGCTGGTAAAGCCCACCCAGGTGTCTTCTGTTGTGGAATGCTTCAGTGGGGTCTGACCCTTGTGACCCATTTGGGGGTTTCTTGGCAGTGATACGGGAGGGCTGTCAGCTCAGGGAACCGCTTCGCTCAAAAGCCGGATTCACCGTCCTGGTCCATGATTCACAAGTCTCCTTATCCAGCCCTCCCTTCTCTCTTCCTCCAAGGTTTGCATTTCCAGCTGCCGCTGGACATCTTGACTTTCATATCCCAAGGCCCACTCACACTCGGTGGATCTAAAATTGACCTTGTCTTTCCCTTTCCTTTTAACCCCTCTGCTTTTACAAGCTCCTTCATTACTCTCGAGGGCACCCCTGTCCTCCCGGGATCTCCACTCAGGTGTTCTTCTCAACTCCTTATTCTCTCTGTTACCGAGTCCTTCATTTCACCTTCAGAACATCCCTCCAGTCCTCCCCTCCCCTCTCTCCCTCCTAAATCACAGGCTTGTTCTGGCAGCTCTGTGCAGGCGAGCTTGGAGTGAGGGGAGGCTGGGGACAGTTAGGAGGCTGCTGAAGGGGTCCAGGCAGGAAGTGATGAGGGCATGACCAAGGGGGGGAAGGGGGTTGTGTGAGCAGAGAGAAAGGGATGGATGTGAAAGGCGCCTGAAGGTGGAGGCATGCTTATCTCCAGGTTTGTGGCCCAGGGTGAGCAGAAGGCTGGAAAAAGACCAGGCCTGTGGCCTGTGACCTTGAGGAGTCCTAGAAGGAAGCGGAGGGTTCTGGTTTGGTGGCCAGTGGTGAAACTGAAGGCAGCTGATGGAAGGGCAAATCTTGGGAGCCTCCAATTCTTCCTCTGTAAGATGAGAGCTGGGAGTGACTGAGCTTTAAGGTGAGCTAGTGAGAAGATCAGAGTAATAGAGATGATGCTGGTAGAAAGCATTCTGGGCTAAGCTGAGCCTCTGCAGGAAGAAAGGCTGAGGGAGGAATTCAGAAAAAGGAGAAATCTGGGGGAAAAGGAGGTCGGGATGGAAGGTCACTAAAATCAAATATAGATCTGGAAAAAATATATTTTGCGTTCCAAATTCTCTCCATTCCTTCCTGCTCTCATTCCTCTCTGATATGGTGAGCAAATTAATTTGCGTTCTACATCAACAATCTATTTGCATATTAGTCATGTTGGGATAGAAGATCCAGACCCCACTCCTGAAATTAAAAAAAATTAGTGAAAAATAGTACGCTTTGATCAGCATGCAGATTTATCAGTGATTTTTCTGAAGGTGGAGAGCATTCCTCATCGGGAGTCCTTGGGAATTATCTAGGATCCATGTATTGATGAAAATAGCGAAGTGAATCAGAGCTGACCGTCACACTATCTTGCTGTTACTGTGTACAATGATCTTCTGATTCTGCTCACTTCACTTTGTACCAATTCATGTAAATCTTTCCAAGTTTTTCTGAAAATTTTCTGAAATCTTATAGCACGATAAGAGAATTGTGTCACAATCATATAGCACAACTTGTTAAGCCATTCCCTAATTGACGGGTCTCCTGAATGAGGAGCTTCACAAATAGAACACAAGCCTGATACACCGGGGACAGACTGGCGAGCTCCTTCTCTGCCAAATGCATAGTCCTTAGTGATGCCTTGGTATGTATATATATACATATATGTATGTATTTATATAGTTACTAATATATATGTTTTATATGTATCTGTAATATATAGTAATAATACCATAACTACTAATATATAGTTAATAATAACATCGATAGGACCTATTCCATAATGTTGTTGGGATGCTCTAAAGCATTTGTGTATATAGAATGTTTTGGAAACCTTAAAACACTATATAAATGGCGGTTCTTGTTACCATTTTTATTAGTACCATAAAGGGAGTGGAGATTAAATGAGACAGTAGATGTAGAGTGTTTTGTAATCCTTAAAGTACCATCTCAGTGCTGCCATTATTGTGATCAGGGTCTGACTGAGGCTGCCGGTCGTGTGTGGAGTAGAGATACATGACATTGTGGAAGAAGCATCAGCAAGATGTGTTCAGTGATTGGCTGCAGAGGCTGTAGAGAGTCAAGTCTGTTATCATAATGTATGTAGCTTGGAGGAGGATGGGTTTAGGCTGAGAGTCACCAGCAGCATGTGAGGAACAGCAAAGTTTAGGGTTGACCAGGAACCTAACACTGAATTCCCTGAGCACAGAGAGATGGCAGAGGCCAGTGGGCAGCAGAAAGGATCTAACCAAGGGCACGGAAGCAGTGGTTTGGGAAGTTAGCCACAAGCTACACAAGACCACACGTGACGAGGAGGACTTACCATGTGTAAAGGGGGAATCCTGGGTCTTTGGAAATATTGCTCTGGACATCTCATTGGGTTTTTACTAAGTACCAGCTTCTAAAATTGTATAGTACGGGTGTTAGCCCATTTACTTCTGATGTTCCAGTGATAGGATATTTCCAATATCTCTGCTTTGAAAGGGACCTCAAAGGGCATCTGGTTCCACTTGTACCTATACCACTCCCCCACCCCCCAATAAGTAGTTAGCTCTTGCTTGCAGACTTACAGTGGGAAGACCCAGCACCCATAGGCAGCTCTAGGGCAGTTTTGATTATGAAGCAGTTCTCTCTTACACTGAACCCAAACCTACCCCGCAATCTGTGTTTGTGCCTTGAGGCCCAAGCTGGACAGAGCTAATGTTTTCCAGATGAGAATTCCCCGCATCCTTGTGGGTGCCACTGACTCGTTACCCTTTCTCTCACCAACCTTCTGCTTCCCTATTTCCTCCCAGCATCCCTCCTATGTCAGAGGGTCCTGTCTATCTCAGCCACTCTCTTCTGAATCCACTCAGGTTGTTCAGTGCGCTCACTAACTCGTTCCTCTTATAGGAGAGCTGCCTCAATTCCCATTGAGTTTTTTTTTTTTTTTTTTTTAGCTGCTTAGTCACATCGTGGACTCATAATGTTCTTGTTTTCATCAAAACCACCAGATCAGGCCTTTTTCCCATGAGCTGTCACCCAGTCGTGGCTCCTCCCGACCTTGTACAGTTAAGTTTTTGAATTTTAGACATTGATCCTTAATAAATTTCATCCTATTAGATAGGACATCCTTCTGCCATTTCTGTTTGTGACCCTTGTGACCCCATGTGTAGCTTTAGCCCCCTCCCTTTCCAAAATCATGGTCTAGAGGTAGAAGGGATCTTTGAGTTGCTAATAATTGGCAAGTCTCATGCACTTAAATCTTATTTTGTAGTGTAGTTATTTGTGGATGAGTTATAACCCCTTGTTAAAATCAATCAATAGATATTTAATAAATATTAACACTTTCTTTTGGTTGTGAACTTCTTTAGAACCAGTGCTGTTTTTGCCTTTCTTTGTGTCCTTAGTACAGTGCCTAGCACAGGGAAGACTTAATCAGTCTTTACTGCATTGAGTATATGCGTGTTGACTTTACAGTATCTGTAATTTTATTGGTAAAACTCACAGTCCTTCCATAGTTTAAGTGGAGAATTTTCCTTGATTGTTGTGGTTAAAACCAACCCCTAGTGATGAGTTTCTATTTAGGGAGGCCTGTTCTGGGAGAAAGGACCCACCTTTGCTTGACTGGACTGTCCCAGAAGTCTTGCCCATTAGGAACTCCCCAATATCCAAGATATGTGAGCATTGCCAGCTCTCAGCCCTTACGGAGAATTGTGTACCAGGCCTACGGGCCTGATGCTTGCATAGTTCCTGCTCCAGGCTAACGTTTGAGCTGGAACGTGTCTCAGGTGACAGATGAGGCCCACCATCGGTTTTCCATCCCTGGTTCCGTTCTGGTGCCCCCTGACTTGCTACATTGCCTCTTCATCAAGGAGTTTGGGTGTTGCCTCTTTCTGCCGCCTCAGCAAGTGCATCTCTCCTGCATTAGCTCATCTTTTCTGAGCTCACCGAGGAAAGGATTGCCATTCTCTTTATAAAAGACCTCTTTTCCTTATGCATGAATAGAAAACCAGAAGGCTCCCCCTTTCCTTCCCAGCAAAATTCTTTCCCATCATTTCTTTTACAGAAGTCTCAAGTTAGTGACACTTTTCACCAAAGGCTACAACTGTCAGTTCCCTCCAGACCCTGCCACATTCGTCACATTCTCATATTTTTTACTAGAAAAAAGTGGCGAAAGCCCATTGGGGCGAAAGCCTCTTGTTTTCCTTGGGACGAGGGCTTTTTGGCCGCCATGCTTAGTGTTCACAGATCAATCACGTAGCAGGGATGCGGGACAAAGAAGAGCAGCCCAGATTCAGCCATGTGCAAAGGGGACCGTATTCCCAGTGTCAGCTCTAATGGAGTCATCATTTGTTGATTGGTATCTCACTCTCTTTGTCTCTATCCAGGAAGCTACATTAAAAATAACTTCAGGGCTTTGCAGCAATCATGCTTGTTTTCAAAGGCAAATGAAATGCTTCCAAGTGAAATAGTCAGAAGAATAGCTTTTCTTTTGGAAGGGAAGCCAATTGTCTCTGGGTGAGCCATGCTGTCCCCTCCGCTTTTTTGTGCATGGCGGACGAAACCGGTGGAGAAGTCAATTGGGTAGTTTTTGGGGTCATCTGTTACTTCTGGACCTTGATGTTTTATGTAAGCTCATCAGAGGGGTCGGGAGGTTTTAGAGCCGTTAAGGGCGTTGGGGGTCATATCGTCCAAGCCTTTGCTTTCTATATGAGAAAAGTGAATGGACTCATTGGAAAGCCCCTGGCCTCCTAACACCAGAGCCTCCACCAGCCCCTCTCCTCATTCTCACGGGGTCACAAGCCTTCACTCCGAGGGCCTTTTTTTATGAGAATCATACAGCTAGAACAAGGTGAGACCTTATGGCACATTTTGCCCAAATCCCTTAGTTTTACAAATGAGGGAACCGAGTCCCCAAAAGATTCATTAGCTGCTTAAGGTCAAACAGAAAGTGGCTCCACTAAGACGAGAAGCCACATTCGGCACGCTTTGTCTCATTGCACATTGGACCATTTATAGGCGGGTGTGGACAGCGTTCTTGTTAATGTCCCTCTCATGGTTGTGGGTCGTACTTGGCTCTGAAGCGCTTGCTTCATTAGCCACTGCCCTTAGGTTTCTCCTTGGTCATTGAGGGGAAGAAGCGACAGAGTAAAGAGAAGATACTTTTGTTGTGGATCAGTCCAATTCTTCATCATCCCATAGGGGTTTTCTTGGCAAAGATGCTGGAGGGGTTCCCCATTTCCTTCTCCAGCTCATTTTGCAGATGAGCAAACTGAGGCACCCAGGGTGAAGTGACCCGCTCAGGACCACACAGTTATTGAATTCTGGAAGATGAGTCCTCCTGACTCTAGGCCTGAGCACTACCCACTGCAGCACCCCCTACCTGCGCCGAAGATACTCACTAAGCCTCCATTAGTGGCCATTTCTGGCCAGCAGCAATCTTCCTATTAGGGCCGGGCAGGGAGGATGGGAAGCTCCTTTCCAGGGCTGCCGTCCTGTTCAAAATGAAAGTGTCAAAATTGCTTACATTTGCACGTTATATTTCTATATAAAATTCAAAAAGCCTTAACTTCTGGAATGTCTTAAAGATGAAAGTTCGCTCTGTTGGGATTGCGTTCTATGCCTTGAATACTAAGTTAGAATATATAATTGATAAAACTAATTTTAGCCTGGCTCAGGGGAGGAGAGAGGAGGGAGGCCCGTGTCTTACTGTGCATTTGTTTCCCCGGGGGGAGCATTTGCCTTGTATGTAGCGGGCACCTAGTCAACATTTTATAAATTAGGTGATGACCAGAGGTGGAAGAGGGAGCAAGGTTCAGAGGGCCGGCGACCAGAACAGTCCCAGTGAAAGGTCTGCCCTTCTCCGTTCCAGCCAATGGAGGAGCTGTGACTGCTGTGGATAAGTTCCCTGACCCGGGCAGTGAACTTTCCAGGGAGCCCACATTGATAATGAGATAGACGCCTGCATTGCCTCAGCTAGCTCCCACTTTGGGAGGCTCTGAGGGAAAGTGTGGGACGGGGGACGTACGAGACAGACTATGGGACTGAAGGTCTGCAGGACTGATGTGCTGACCTCTGGTCGTGGGCTTGTGAAACCTGGACGGACTATCAGCGCCAGGCCAGGAAATCACTTCCCTTTGAATCATCTTAGAAAGATCCCTGGCGGGAGGAGGTACCTCCTGCCACTGGGGTCCTTTCTTCAACTAAACTGCCAGGTGTTCCAACTCACCTGCAGAGAGCACGGCTCTGGCCACATTGTTCGAAGGCCAAATGTATGCTTGCTGAAAAGCCCATTTTATGGAGAACTCACACATGGCAAGCGTTCACAAGGTAGTCAGAAAAAGCAGTACAAGGACTCTCTCAAGGTCTCTCTCTGAAGAACTTTAGAGTCAATTGTATGACATGGGAGACACTGGCTAGGATCACCCAGCATGGCGTGCCCTCGTCGAGCAGGTGCTCTATGAGCAAAGTGGAACCGAAGTAGCTCAGAAGGAACGTAAGATGCCCAGGGTGAGAATTCCCCCTCCCATTGTTCATATGGACTCTGTGTCTGACCCCTGGTCGAGCAGTCTGAGTCCGCATTGGTCTGATCGGCCTCAGCTGGACTCTAACATCGTGATGTCATTTTGATCATCTTCGAGCAGGAAATACAACAGCCAGCCGGTCTTCCTCCCCACTCTGCTCATTGTAAATGATTCAAACTGGTGGCTCTTGACTTTGACAACCCAAAAGTGCAAATCTTACTGCAATGGACAATTTCCATTTTTCTAGAAAGTATTTTAAAAGAATAACCTGGGTTTCATGGAGTGTGCCCTCTAAAATAAAAAGGGAAAAAGGAAGGAAGTTGGGCTGTGACCTCTGCGCTTTTCCCAGCTCTGTTTTCTGATTCTGTTGAAGAGGACAGAGAGCCTCCATTCAGGTTTCATCCAGTCCACGCTTTCTGCTCCTCAAGGGCCTCATCCCTCTGCTTCCATCATGGCTCTTCCTTCCATCTTCTGAATCTAGTTTCCTGCTTCGCGGCGCCCTATTCTCTGAGCCCAAGCAATTTACAAGCCCAGTTTTCTCATCTGGTTTTTCTCTGCTGTTGGACACCAGTGTGCCATTCGCATGGTAAAACCCTAGACTAACCCTCACTCCAGCCTTATCCTTGATTCCCTGTGGCTCTTAATCTTTGTTTAATTGAATCGAACACTTAGTTCTGGGAACTTAATTCTGGGGAAAATTCTTCTCAGATGGGAGTGCTCCAAGTGGATACCGTTTCTCTACTTTTTAATGTCATAGAAACTAGATATAGTGATTGCAATCAAGACAGATATTTTTATTTTGAAGCTTTTGGAGCGCAAAAAGTAGGCAGTGCACAGCAGCCAGTTCTTTTCCATCACAATCTCACATGCTAACCTGAAAATGTGCCGCTTACAATATATTTTTCATATTCTCTTGACTTCTTGACTAAAGCCCTTCTCCCATGTGTCCCTGGTCACAGAATGCCCAGTGGCCAGAGCAACAGATCCTTCCAAGTCAGAAGAGTGTCCAGTAGAGGCTCAGCAGTGGGCTATGTGTCTGTCACTCTTGGGCCAGGGAGGGTAAATGTAGACACTTGTCACCATAAGGCTGACTACCTAATAATGGATTTTTTTGGCCTTAATGGCTTCTGAAATGTAGAATTTACATGTGTATATGCATACATATGCACATCTACACACACATACATAGACACAGACACACACACACAAGATGAGAGAGATTATAAATGTGGAAAGATTGCCTTCTGGGGAAGAAAGGGAATACCCCCATTCATGAAATAATAAATCTTTCATAGTGTTAGACTATAAATAGGAAGTCTTGTTGTGGAATTGTTTTTTCAGTCTTGTCTGGCCCTTTGTGGTTTGGGGGTTTTCTTAGCTGAGATAATAGAGCGATTTGCTATTTCCTTTTCCAGCTCATTTAACGGATAAGGAAACTGAGGCACACAGAGTGAAGTTACTTGCCTACGATTACACACCTAGGAAGTCTTAAAGAATGGGTTTGAATTCAGGAAGATGAGTGTTTCTGATTTCTGACCTAGCATTCTAATTACAACGGTGCCATCTTGTTGCCCCAAATAAGAGATTTAGTTTAATCCTAAAATGAATTTTTAGTGTGAGAATACATTTTAGCTGATTGCAGTACTTCTGGGTATATTTTTTTCTAGTTTTTGATTTTCAAAATATATGCATAGTTCTCAGCATTCACCCTTGCTAAACCTTGTATTCCAGATTTTTCCTCCCTCCCCACCCTTTCCCTTAGTTAGCAAGTAATCCAATAGGTTAAATGTGTACAAGTCTTTTACTTATTTCCACAATTATCGTGCTTCACAAGAAAAATAAGAAGGAAAACAAAATGCAAACAAACAACAAAACAAAACAAAAATGAATATGCTATATTGTGAACCACATTCAGTCCCCACAGTCCGCTCTCTAGGCTCTCCATCACAAGACCATTGGAACTGCTCTGAATTATCTAATGGCCAAAAAGAGTCATGTCTGTTTACCTTTTTAATGTCCATGTTGTTTGTAATTCATTTAATCCACTCTGAGACTGGGGCAGGTAGTTTACAAGATGATCTAGTCCAACCTTTTAATTTTGTACATGAGGAAAGTGGGACCAGATCACCCCGACAAAGGAGAGGTTCTTCATGTACTTCATGAGATCATAGAAGCCACATTTGAGTTCAGTCTTTGTTTCATGTTAATAATGGCAGAATGGCGCTTTCCTATTGACAGCATCTCAAAGAGCCTAGAGAAGGCTGAGATCCATAGACCTGCCTTATCTTGACTCAGGGTGATTTTCCTAGCTGGTTACTAATTATAAAGTATATTAGAAGATTTTACTTGCCCATATTTAAGTAGTGTGTTGAATTAATTAAGGTATCGATTTGTTTTGCCTAATTAAACACTTCTCTACAGACAAGATCCACAACTTAGCTTGGTCATAATCCTTCCGTAGCCTGTGATCCTTTGCCTAAAAATGATCCTGCTGTTATGGTAGAGGATCTTAGAGTTTGCAGCTGGAAACAACCTCAATTCCTACAGTTCCCCCCCTCCTTCCTCCCATCTTAGAGGTGAGAAAACTGAGGGAGGTCTGGCCAGATAAATGACCAAGCTGATGGTGTAGCTCCAAATCTATTGCTTTCTCCTATACTATATGGAAACAAAGTTGTTCCTTTTGTTTTCCGGAGAAATGGTTGTTACCCAACCCATTTACCCAAAGAATTAGAATCACAGAGTTCTTGAGATGACTTTGAGATGGTTTGGTTTGAGCCCCCTGATTTTACAAAGGAAGAACTCAGCCCAGAGAGAAGTCATGTGGTTGCCCAAGAGCCTAGGTCTTTAAGTCCGGGGTTATTTTGGTGATAGCACCAAAATGATACAGCCTCACCTCTTCCCACCATACTGTATTGGGGAAATGTTCTAGTCTACTTGAATAATGATGGGGAATAAAATAAACCAATATTCCTCCTCTTTCCCTTTATTAATGAATTAGGATACACAAAATCTCAATAAAACAGCCTATAAAAGGCTCCTGAGCATCCTTCAAATCTTCTTTACGGCTCCCTTTCATTTGCCAAAACTGGCATTTCTATTAAAATAGCATCCCATATAAATGGGCCTTTCCTGTAATGACTTCCAGTGATGTGCATTAAAGTACCAGACTTTGCAAAGACGCCCCGTCTTCCCTTGCTCCGCCATTCTGCAGGAATTTCATTAGCACTCTTAACTAGCCCCTGGCTCCTCTCTCAAACATTCCCAGGAAGGAAGGCTCTCGTTGGAGGAGGTCTGGACTTTGGTCTCCCCTTGTTTCTCTGAAGTGAGTCCCTGGACCATGACAGGATGTTTGGGGAAGGAATGGAGAGCCACTTGAAGACCGGGGAAGCCCCATATGATGCCGAGACTGTTCCAACTGAGCTCGAGAGCAGGTTCCATTCCACAGTGTTTAGTTCAATCTCTAAAACTCCTCTTGTCTCAAATTTGTACCAGAACGAGCAGTAATCTTACTGAAGAGAGCTGGCTCTTGGGTCCAGCTTCAGGACGTAAGGCCTGAAGCATCGAGTTTACATCTGCATCCCTGCATCTTATTTACGACCTGGGATGAATCACCTCATTTCTCAGCCCTAAGTTTCCTCATTTGTAAAACAGAGTGGTTAGGCCAGACTATCCTTACGCTTGCTTCCCCTTTAATAGCAATCAGTATGGTGTTTGGTATGCAGTAGGAGCTTAGCAAATGCAGGTTTCCTTTCCCCTTTCTTCTTCCATCCGAAGGCAGGCAGGAAGCTTTGCCCACAAGACGCCAGGGGCTGATTCGTGATTAGAGTTGCAGGAGATCCCACTTTGTCTAAGCAAGTGACGGATGAGAGATGTGGGGCGAGTTCTGGAGCACCAGCCTTCTGGACTTCTGGTCCCATTCAGTTCTTCGACATGAGCATGTTCTCGGTCCACAGCTAGATCTGTGGGCTCCTTAATCTCAAGTTCCCACCAATGAGGCAGGTGGCAGCCAGTTCACATCAACCCACCTTCTGCCGCTCATCCGGGGTGGGGGTGATTCCTATGTGGTGTGTTATGTCCTTGCTGTCTCCCAGTAGATTGTCATCTGGATTCTTCATAGCAGATCTGCATATGTGTATATGTACATTTGTGCATTTATTAAGTACCCAGTGTGTCCCAGGCATACAGAGAAAGGCATCCCTTCTCCCTTAAGAGCTCCAAGTCTGCTGGGGGAGACAAGAAGCAACTAGTGTGTACAAACAAGCTACATCCAGGGACCAATGCAGATAATCGACATGAGCATTAAGGAGTTACCATTTTCACTGGGACTGGAAGGAAGCCAGGCCAGCCAGAAGATGGAGGTGAGCTGGGGAGCCTCCCGGGTGTGAGAGCCGCCATATCAATGCCTAGGATAGAGAGATGGAGGGTCTTGTTCCTGGAACGTCTAAGGAGGCTGTGTAGATCAGCAAGCGTGGGGGAGGAGGTAAGAAGTAAGAAGACAGAAATGGGGGGAGGCTGCTTGTGAAGGGTTTGAATGCTGAGCAGAGCATTTTGTATTTGCTTCTGGAGGCAATAGAGAGCCACTGGAGTCGCTATAGGAAGATTGCTTCTGTGGATGAATGGAGGCTGTGTTAGAGAGTGGAGACACTAGGGCAGGCAGACCCCCCCTCCCCCCCAGCATCTGTGCTAATGAGATCTTGTCAGGGGCCTTTTTTCATCCACTTGCACTCTCTGTGTAGATGATCTTGGGAACCATCACAGCCAACGCAATCGGAGCATCTAGAGGACCTCGTTATACAGCAGGAATCCCTTTCGCTTGTTCTGAACTAGATCTCCTCCAGTGGAAACGGCAATAGAAATTTTTTTTAAAAATTGGTGAGCACATTGGGCCTGTCTCTTCCCCCAGTCTTATGCGTCACTTCATGTTTCTGCTCAGAGAATTGTTGTTCTATCTCTCAAGCTATATTGAACAATTCTAATGTAGGGATAGAGGCAGCATGTGGCATAATGGTTAGAGCTGTGAATATCATTGAGTTCAAATCCAGCCATAGTCACTGACTAGCTGGGTGACTCTGGACAACTCATTTAATCTCTGTCTGCCTTCATTTATTAATTTCTACAATGGAAACAGCTTGGTGGCTTAGTGGATGGAGTTGGGAAGCCCTGAATTCAAAGTTGACCTCAGACAGTAGCTGTGTAACCCTGGGCTTAATCCCTGTTTGCCTTAATCCACTGTGGAACTCCTCCAGTGTCTTTGCTCGTGGACCTCTTGGCGTGCTGTGGTTCACGCAGTCAAGCACAGGCAGATGAATCTAAAGGACTCGGCCACAACAGAACCTTCCTCCCAGGGTTGTTTGGAGGATAAAAGGAGCTAATGTTTGTAAAGCTCTCTGCAAACCTTCTGTCATTTTGTAAAAGCTAGCTAGGGGGAAGAAGAATTTTGACAAAAGCTGGTAGAGCAGCATTTGCCTTGAGCAGATCAGGTGCTTTTTTCATAATCCACATGTAGCAAGCACAGTTAAGATCCTGAATGCTCTATATTGACCCCGGGTATTTCTAAGAAAGCTGCTCCGCTCCCCTCACCTTGTTACCTCCCCCAGCCCTCACTCGGTCCTCCCAGCACCATCTCCGTGGCTGCGTCCCTCTGCCATTCTCGTCCAAGGTATCCTGGGATATTTCCAGCCTTTCAAATACTGGGTCATACGTGATACGGAACAATTTAGCTCTAGGAAGTCATCCAGCGTTGTAGCTGTTTTATGGTGAACTGAAGGAGAGTGGGCAGGACAGGCACATAAAAGGGAAATAAAATTTGAAACCGATATGGGATAATGGGATTTGATTGAGAGTGGTGGGCTTTCCAGGAAGCTAAAATATGAAAGAGTCATAAACACATCAGCTTCCCTGTTGGAAGCCGAGCAAGCGAAGGCGGTGAATGGCGCAGTCGGGCTCGGCCCTCGTCGGAAACCCTGCAAGTCCTGGAAACGCTGTGCGACGTCCATTTGTGGAATGGACTCTCACAAAGGTGGCAATCAAGGGAATCTATTTTCTGATAGTTCTAATATAAAACTCGAAGTAACCTCTCCTTCGGAAGGAGGTCTGAACGGACTACACGGCCAGCTTTGGATGGAGGGATTGAGATGTCTTACAGAAAGATCCCCAAATGGAATGAACTGCCTCAGGGAAAGAGGGAGGTTCTGTACTAAATAAAGTGAGATGACCCCTGAGGTCCCTTCCAGCTCTGAGATTTTGTAAACTACGATAGATAGAAATTTAAAAAAAAATCTTCACAGGCTGAAAGGGTCGGCTGAAGCTTCAGGGTTGACAGTTAGCGGTGATAAATGTAAAGTGCTACACTTGGGTTCAAAATGTCAGTGTTACAGATACAAGATGGGAGAGATGGGGCCAGACAACAGTTTTTGTGGAAAAGAAATGAGGGCGGGGGGGGGGAAGGAACTAGTGCTTTTGGTGGAACTGGGGTCTTTTGGTTTCTTTGTTTTAGTGCCTACAGTATATCGGTACTGTGATGTGGTAACCAAAAGAACTAATTTGTTCTGTCAGTCAGTCAACAGTTAAGCTCTGGGGTTACAGAGAAATGCAAAAGGCAACCCTCAAAGAACTCAGGATTTAATGGGGAGACAAAATGCAAACAATTACACACAAAGAAAATCGTTATTGTCTTTTGTGGCAACTCCATTTGGGGTTTCCTTGGCAAAGATGCCATTTCCTACTCCAGCTCGTTTTACAGAGGAGGAAACTGAGGCAGATGGGGGAAGTGACTTGTCCAAGGTCACACAGCTAGGAAGCTGAGTCTTCCCCCAAACTGCCCACCCACAAAATACTTACAGGGTAAAATGGAGAAAATCTTGGAAGGCTCTCATTCTGTGCTTATCCCTTCTACATCACTGGGGTTAAGGGTACCTCATCCCCATAGCCTGGAAAATCCTTGCAAAAACTTTTGGCCCACTTTTTGTACACAAGAAGAAATCTGATTTTTTCCCCCTTTTTCTCTTCTAGGGTGTTTATAGTAGTTTATTGTGGAATTTGAGTTAAGTATTTGGTTGTAGGCTCTGTGTCGCAAAACTTCCCCCAAGTTCCTATTTAATTTCCCATTTTTCTTTTTCTTTTTTTGCTGAGGCAATTAGGGTTAAGTGACTTGCCCAGGGTCACACAGCCAGGAAGTGTTAAGTGGTGTGAGGCCAGATTTGAACTGAGGTCCTCCTGACTTAAGGGCTGGTGCTCTATTCACAGCCTCCTGGCTGCCCCCTATTTAATTTCTTACACCAACCTGGGATATATCAAAAACCACCATGGGTAAAGTTAGGATACAGAAGGCCCAGAGCATCTTCCTGATGGTAAAATCCTTAGAAAACCTAAAGATGAGAGGTGGAGAGAGCAGCCAGGAAGTAGAAGGCTGCCTGCTTCATACTGGGAATCTGGATAGAAAAGAAATTCAGAAGCAAGAACAGGATGGAGACCACAGCTGGGCCAAACCTTGGGAGACTTCCAGGGAGGGGGAAGGGTGGGTGAGAGGCCGGGATTGGTGCTGAACTGAAGGTGTGTGTCCAGCTGGAGGCACATTAGGAGTTCTCAGCCTGCCTCCTGCATGGTGTCTAAACCTCAGAGCCTCAGTTTCCCCATTTGTAAAAAGGAAATAATGATATTTCAGCACGAACACACACACCTAGTGAATATTTGGGAGGAAAGTGATTTTTACACCTAAAAGTCGTCGTAGAAATACGCTGTCATTAACATTGCCTGAGAGACCCCCTTCTGGGGTGATCAGTGATCTTGCTTAACTGGTGGCCCTGAAGCAGCTCGTGATGTGGTTGAGCTTCGCCTGGCTGGCTTTGGGATTATCAAGTTATGGATTTCTTTTGAGTATTTTGAAATCTCCTAGTGAAAGGAAATTTAGTTTATAAAACAATATAAGGTGCCATCGTGTTTCAGAGCCAGCAAGAGTGTGATCTAAAGACAATGGCGAGAAGTTCTTGGGGGCCATGCTCGAACGTTGCCAAATCAGGGGAAAGTCCACTGCCGATGAAGGCCGTCTCCACAAACCTCCCGGTGTCCGGCTCCCTGCGGCCCTCTTTCCCCTTCCCCAGTCTGCCACTCTGTGTGTCATAGTTTCTGCCATCCCAGTCACCCAGTAATGAGAGTATCTTCATCTGGATGGAAATGGCCAAAGTGCAGATTTTGATTCGGTCGCTTGTTATTTTGGCAAACCTTTGCTCAGTGCTTTCTGTGTGCCCGGCACCGTGCTGAGTGCTGGGAATATGAATAAAGATAGAAGGGTTGTCTCAAGGAGGTTACATTCTAATGGGGGAAGACAGCACAGGAAGGGAGCTGGAAAGGGGAGGGAATAAAGGGACCCAGGGATGGGGCATGGTGAATCCTGGGGATGAATGAAGGGCAGATGGCCTGGGTGCCCTCCTTGAATGGAGGTTCTGAAAGGAGCTGAAGGCTGCAGGGATGGAGAGTTGCCAACCTATGAAGTAGAGCTTCAGTGTAACCCCACCCCCTGGTCACCTGTGGAGAGAGGAAGCTCCTTACCCAGAGGCCCAGGGAGAAGCTTGATGCTGGCAGCAGAGATCTCCTTCCTCTTCAACTCTACTGTAGATATGGGGGATCTCTCAGGCTCCTTTGAGACAGGGAGTTCAGGGATTCCCAAAACGCTGCTTCTTCTGGGATCCTGGTTCTCTCCAGCTGCCCCACTCAGCTCTCCAAGGACATAAGCGGAGGGATAACAGCCTTTGAGGATCAGCGACTCAGATCTTGCCTAAGGTGTGACATCAGATCCCCTCTTAAGCACACTTCTTAGTGTGTGCACAGCTTGCAGCTCCAGGTTCCCTGCAAACAGGCCACAGGAGCTCCTGGCTTCTTTCCCAACGGGCCCACCCCCAGAGCAGTACGGGGGCAGCGCCCAGGCCCTGACAGCCAACCGTTCAAACCTCCCCTAGATCTTCCACCCCATACACTCTCTTCAGTTAGGGGAAACCTCCCACAAAGGACCAGCTGACAGCGGTGTGCAAGTCCTGAAGGAGAAGTGCAAAACCAGTGCAAGTACCTGCCCCTCTCAGGCAAGGGCAGACGGGCAGGGGCCTGGGGGTCCTGTTCTTGGGTTATCCCCACCCTATTTCTAACAGGCTGGAGGAGTCCCCTGCAACTTAAGAGAGATGAGACAATTGCATGGTGGTCCTTACCAGCGAGAAAGGTGAAATAGAGAAATAACATCCAACTGGTCCCTGGATAAGGGTTAAGATGCCTGGACGTGACTCTTTAGTCCACAAAACATTCATTATCCTCTGTTGGACTAAAGTCCTTGCTTCAGTTTCCCCCTTATAGGGGGGACCTGCGCAATTGAGGGAGACTCAGGACTAGGAAAGTTTATTTATGTCCCCTATACTTATACATCTATAAGTGGCTTTTACAAAATATATTTTGGCTTTATCTTCATTTCTTTTTGTAGCCTTTTCCCTCTCAGCAAATCATCTCATATACAAAGAATTTTTTTCTTTCTTTTTTTTTATTAAAGCTTTTTATTTTTCAAAACATATGCATGGAGAATATTTTTTAAAAGAAAAAAACAATCCATATGTTGAAAAAAATTTAAATATAGATAATGTTTTTTAGTCGCATGTTTCCCATTTCTGCAAAGGAGTGAGAGGAAGTGTCTTCTCCTGTTTCTTCTCCGGGGCCTGCTCAATCTGTGTAGTCTTTCCCCATTTACTTGTGATTATTTGGAGGCTGGGACTGTGACTGTCTGTTATGTCATCAGGGTCATCGTGTTTTCTTTGTGGCTTTGATTTGTATCAGTTCACGTAACTCTTCCCGGGCTTCTCTGTGCTCATCAGCTTCACGTGTGATTTCTTATAGCACAGTAGTAATCCATTACATCCACGCGCTTGTCAGGCCATTGGAATGATTTTGTATGCAGTTCCTAAGTCAGCGTGAAGGACAGGAATAGGAACGGGATGTGAGCAGCTGCCCCTGTCGTGCACCGGCCAAGCCCCTCTGGCTAGGACTGAGGGAGGAGAGGACAAGAAATCCAGGAGTCTGGGGGTCTGGCTTATTCCCTAGGAGAAAGCTGTACAGCTGAGCCAGGGACCCCTTGGGCCGAGGAGAACCCGTTAGAATCTAGTGGTGCTGGTCTGATCAGTGAGTGGGGAGATGTGACCTGCAAGATCTTGGGATTCTTTCCAACTTTGGACTAACTCTCAGAGATTAGCGAGATCTTCAAAAAGTTATCCTGTGGCAGTTTCCAGATTTCAGGCCCTACTTGATAAAGTGGGGACAATCTTGTTAGGTTTGGGCCCCTGTGCTAGCTAGTTAAGGGATCTGATTCTGCTCGCTGTCCGTCCCAGAACGGTTCCAGATAGGCCGGGACCTCAACTTAGAGCCTGTTAGGGACTGCAAAGAAAGGGCCTTTCCCCTCGGGGGTGTCTCTGTCACACTCAGCTTCTGCAGCAATTTTATTGCTGTAAAAAAATTTTGTTCAATACAGCAAGAAACAGTGCTGCTTTATGAAGAAGTGCTAGTGTTTGTCAGGCCAGTGGCATTGTGGGTACATGGACGGCTGGCTAGATGGACAAATAGACAAATCAATGGAAAGATGAACAAAAGATGAACAAAGCATTTTTAAGTGCTTGCTGTATGCCAGGTGCCAGGCTAAGCTAAACTTGGGAGAGACGCAGTCCGGTCCCTGCCCTGCAGGGCATTCTAATGAGAGAGACAACATATGAGGAAGGTTTTGTTTGCAAGTCTGGTGGGGACATCCCAAGGTTCTTAAGGTACGGTGGCAGTTGCGATTTCCAGTGATAAAATCCTCCCAGTCTCTGGTTCTGAACAGGCCAAGGTCTTTGTAGCAAGCACATCCTGTTCAGGAAAGCAGTTGCCAGGCTGCGTCCCCATGGAGATTGTTTCCCAGGGCGATGGCGGAGGGCACTCTCCCTCCAGGTGCCGGGGAGATGCCGATCCCTTTCTTTCCCTCGAGGTGCCTTCCGCTTAGGGATGGCCCTGCAGAGGCCAATGGAGGAATGATCCCATGGGCTGGAGACCTAGAGAAGATCAAAGTATCCAGAAGTAGACAGGTCACAAAGGAGGAGGATTAGGGGCAGCCAGGGGGCGCTACAGGGGATAGGAGGACCCCTCAGACACTTAATACCTCCTAGTTGTGTGACCCTGGGCAAGTCACTTAACCCTGATTGCCTGGTGAAAAAAAAAAAACACGATGAGAATGGGGTGGGGGGAGGGGGGAAGAGAAAGCAGCAGTTTGGGCAAAATCCTTGGTGACTTTGGAGAGAGCCATTTCAGGGAAGTGATGAGGTTGGAAGCAAGGTTACAGAGGGCTGGGGAGACATAGCAAGTGTGGACAGACTTTTTCTGGGATGTTTGGCTGAGAAAGAGGAGAAACATAGGCCGTAGCTTGGAGATGAAGGCCATTTGGGCCCATGGGAAGGGAATAGGAAGGATGGAGGTTCCAGACGAGAACTGCAGAGAGAGCTCACCGCATGCAGTGGAGGTGCGTGTGCTGGGCGACTGGCCTTGGCAAGGAGAAGGGCTGCCTCGCTGTCCAAGCCAGGGAGAGCTGGGGCCGAGGGTTCTGGAGAGGAGAGCGGGGGGAGCCCAAGAAGCGCGCATTTCATAGCCTCAATTTTCTCCCTCTCACACCTTTTCCACCTGCAGCCTCAGAGAATGACTTTGTCTGGCATTAACGTCTCGGAGCCAAAATTGGGGCCCAGTGGCGGCGCACTCTGATGCTGATCCGGGGCTTGACAGAGCAAGTAGCCGGTGGCGGGATGTTCATTTGAAATCTGTGCAAATGTGGCACTTGCGGCTCCAGATTTGATGGTGGGAACAAAATAGTGTTAAATGTGGTGGGAAATGTCTGCATTCTCTTGGAACACAGACACAGAAAATCCTGAAAGGCTCATTTAGGTTCTAAAATAAGTGGCGGCTCAGAACTCTGGCGAACTGGAGGCGCTGCCTGCATTTGTGTAACTGCTTGGAGAAGGAAAGCCACGAGTCTCCTGGGCCACATTGCGCCCTGCAGATGTGCCTGTCGCCCTCAGTCTGTCCGCTCATCTGTCGTCAGAGTGGCGAGTGCTGGCGCCAGGGCGGGCAGCTGTTGGATCAGAACAGTGCTGGTGTTCCCACGGGCCCGAGGGCTCTGGGCATCTTCCAGGGAAAGCCAGGCAGCCGGTTTGGGGGGAGATGTGTTGGGCGGACCCTGCCAGGCCTGCCCCTTGGGCTCAAGCGAAACCGCTGAGGCCAAACTTTGGGACCCGGGAGGAAGGGTGGATTGAATACTTTTGAAGGTGGGAGGCCCAAAACCGGCCCAGTGGTTTTTTTGGCCCCGGCCCATCTTATTAGGCAGGGGGCCCGTGAAAGGTCCTTTAGCCCTGGTGGGGGAAAAGGGACCAATCCTTTCCGCCCCACTCCTGGGCCCCTAAATTAAACCCCCCACCCCCGCTTCCTTAGATTTGGCCCTCCAAGGGTTTGGGAGCCTTTCGGAGAAAAATTTCACTTGGAGGTAGGCCCATTTTCCCAATTTTGTTTTACCGGCTAATCTTACCAAAGGAGGGTCCCACACCCTTGACTGGGGGTTGAATTCACGCCCTCCCAGTTAGAAGCCCTTGCTTTCTTGGGCAGGCCGACCCGGTGCGGGCTAAAATCCCTGGGGAGAGGGGGGTAAAGGAAATTTAAAGTAGGATTCCAAAGGGATTGCCCCTTTTAAAGGGGGCCCCAGGGAAAAGAAAAGGAATTTGGGTAATGAAAATGGTACCCTTCCCTTTCTCCATTGGATGATTATCCCTTTTCTGCTCATTATTAACTCACTTCAGGTCCCCGTGCAAAAGCAGTACTGGTCTATTAGGGAATTCGCGCCCACTTGGTGGATGGGGTAACGGCAGCTAATGAGGATTAGGACGTCTAGTCATTGGGACTCCACTTGTAGTTCTTTTGAGGAGCCTGATTGGCTTTTAGCTTGGAACTCCTCCCTGAAGAAGACAATTAAAACAGTGAATGACTAGTTCCCAGATGAACGATGGTGTGATTCATACATGTGGCTTTTTTCTTTCTGACAGGCAATAAAAGCCCTAAGAGAAAGCAAAACAGGGTTAGATGAGGACGAGAAGGAACGGGGCAGTTGGTATACAAGGCCCGAGATCAGTTCTTACCTGTGACACTTTACATATGGCAAATGGAGTGGGTGGGTGTGCTCACACGTGTGCGTATGTGTCTGTGTACAAGGATGTGTACGTGTGTGTACACGCGTGTGTATGCAGGCATTTGTGTGTCTATGTGAGCATTGGGGGTGGGGGATACTAACCCCCTCCTCCCTTTCCAGTCCTCTCACACATTCCTCCTTCTTCTTCCAGCCAGTGACTGTGGCCTCCTGGCTGTTCCATAAACAAGACTCTCCATCTCTCCCCTCTTAGTATTCTCTGTGGCTGCCCCCATCCCTGAAATGCTCCTCTGTTATGACTGCCATCCTCCCCACTTGGGGTTTTCTTGGCAGAGATACCACAGTGGCTGGCCATTTCCTTCTCCAGCTCATTTTATAGATGGGGAAACTGAGGCAGACAGGATGACGTGACTTGCCCAGTCTCAGTCCTGGCTAGTAAGTGCCCAAGGCCCGATTTGGCCCAGGCTCTATCCACTTCACTTTCTAGCTGCCCTCTAGGACTCAGGCAAATGGGCTGCTATGGTGGAAGGAGTTCCTTAATGGGTAAGTTCTCTGCATCAGCAAAATCTCGGATCCAGCCCCAAAACAAATGTGTATTTTCTTATAGAGAGGTTTAAAGCTGGAAGGGGGGTGGGCAGTTAGGTGGTGCAGTGGATAGAGCACCAGCCCTGAAGTCAGGAGGACCTGAGTTCAAATCTGGTCTCAAGGCACTTAACACTTTCTGGCTGTGTGATCACGGGCAAGTCACTTAACCCTAATTGCCTCAGGCAAAAAAAAAAATTTAGAAGGCTGGAAGGGCTCTAGAGTTCCCCTTGTTTCTCCTGCCAGAACAGAAGCTGTTTCCATGTAGTGCACATGTGTACTCTCACATAGAAGGCATTTGATAACATATCGGTTGCATGATTTCACACAGTAAAATTGTGCCGGGCTCCTGGAGCACGTCATGCTCCGGCCCCATAACTTTGGGAGTTCCGATCGTTTGCTGAATTACTGCTTGCTGAAAGGATCCCTGGCGGCCGAACGTGGCAGGGCTCCCGGAGCGCTTACTGACCTGACGTGCTTTCCTAAGTCACTGGATGACCGAGCCCTTTTTGTTCCTCTGCCCACAGACTGAACTGTCCGGGTCTGCAAGAAGCAGCTGCCTCAGGGACACTTCCCCATGTGCATCATCTTCTTTAAGTTTGACCCTCGTCCTGTTTCCAAAAATGCATACAGGTAATCCCCACGGCTGGGCGGGCTCTGCTTTCTCTTCTCTGAGTGTCCTTCTGGAGGCTAAGGTCTCAGTCCTCTGTCTCCCCAGCATCCAAAAGGTAAAGCGATTTGGTACTTGTCAGTCAGACCGATAATAGATGTTAGACATCAGAGCTCCGAAGGAAGCGCAAGCGTAGCTCCCCTTTTACAGGTACAGAAACGGAAACCGGAGAGCTCCCGTAGCGGTCACTAACCCGCTTCCTGCTTCTTAATCCCGTGCAATTTTGGACAAAAGGAGAACTTGGATCAACTGATCTCCAAGGCTTCTCCTAAGGTCGTCCTAGAGCTCAAACCAGATTTTTCGGTAATGGCCACTGGGAGGTAGAGTAGGTCAAATCGATTCTTGACAGAAATAATTATCAATGATAAACATGGTGATAAGCAGTATATTTATATAACTGCCCTCATTCGAGCGTCACAACAATCCATTGGAATAGTTACTACAAGTATTCTTATCCCCATTCTCAGATGAGCAAATTGAGGCTAAAAGACTTCCTCATGATCACATTGTATCAGAGACCAGATTTTAACTCTTCAGCAGGTAAGTTCTCAAGACTTTTTCTCTGAGGTTATGGGAGTCTGCCGTTCTAATCCATCCTATTGTAAGAACCTTCCTAGTATTTTGTTTTCATCGGTTACCATGGTTTTGTGGTGTATAATACCGTGGATGTGAGAAAAGTACATTAAAATATTCTATTTGTAAGAGTAATTTCTTGGAGACACAGCTCACGGTACTTCCTTGGTGTGAGTACTCCCTCCATCCATGCGATGAAACTGAGAATCGCCAAAGCTTCCTCATCCAGGGAAATTATGACCCAAGTTTTCCCAGAAAACCTCCATAAAAGGAGATTCCAGAGTCCCTTGGCTGGTACCACCGGCATCACCCTTACTTGGATCTGGGTGGCAGTCCCAGAGCGAGGAGGAGCACTAGCATACACGGAGCCAGGGGAGCTGGGACCCTGGTCACAGAAAACAGTGCTTGTGGTCACTCACAGACCAAGCATAAACCAGGAGGGTAGTAAACACACCTCTTCTTGGATCACCTTGGAAAACCATGGCAGATCAGACTGATACGAACCCAGAGTGCTTGACCAAAAGGCGGCCACAAGTAGTTCCCATGAACATCTGGACTTTGCACATCTCACGTTTCTTCTGAGCTAATTCCATTCTCCTTTGCCCCTAGAGTGCGGCCCCTTCTCCAATGAGGGCCTGTCATGCTGGGTGGTCCTGGGCCCGTGTGTCCCATGTCAGTCTGTCCTAGTCAGTTCTGATGTTAATATTAATGGCTCTTTGAATGAAATTCCTTATCATTTCATGTCTCGGGAAGTTTTGTCTGATTTTTATGTAGACACTGGGGAGTCTGGCTGAAGAGAATCTAACAGCTAATACCTAAAATTACAACTTTCAGAACTGATGGCAGCATTTCCTGCCTGCACTGGGTTTGGTGACTTCCCAGAGGGCCTTGGGCTGCCTTCTCTGATCCTTGGTATTCTCTCCCGAAAATTGCGGGAATAAAATGATTCCTACGACACCACTCTTAAGTGCTTGGGACCCGTGAATATCCCATTTATGAGGGTGTTTAACTTGTAGCAGGGGGAGCCATCCCAGTTATTAAGGCCATTGGCCGTTCCCTGGTCTGTCCCTCATGCTTCTATTTTCATCCTAGAGTCTCTGCTTTTGTCTTCCCGGTTTAGGCCCTTGGGCTGTTTTGCCCCTGATGGCTTGAATGCCACAGCTGAGCATAACTTTTAATGAAAATGAAATTCTTGGGCCTTCGGCCTAGATTCGAGAGGCAGAGAGTTGTGGATTGGGAATGCTCGTCACGGGCCTGACGCTGTTGAGGGAATCTGATGTTGTCTGCGCCTGGAGCGCCTGTCGGTTGGTTTTTGCTGATATTGAACCACCGAGTTCCTATCTATTGTACACTTGAGGGAGAAAGCTCATAAAGAAACACAGAAATGAGGGCAGAGTCAAGAGGGGAGCGTGAGAGGGAGGATTTTTGCCTTAGAGCCTTCCCAATCTCCTCTACTACAACCTAGAAAACACACCAGACCAAATTCGGACTAGGAAAGCCAAGAAAATTCCCAGTGAGTCTTTGTTCTAGGCCTGAGAAGCTGGGAATGATAGGAGAGGGTTGTGGATGCTGGGGCGTGGACTGGCACCGCCTCATGGAGGAACATTCCAGTGCCCAGGGACAATAAAGGGCCTGAACCCCAGGTGGGTGTAACTGGCCTGAACCACTGGCTGTGGAAATGGGAGCCCTCTTTTTGCCCATTACCCATTCCAAAATCCCAATTTCAGGGTGGAGAAGAGTGTTTGTGAGGAAGCCGGGGTCCTTCTGTGTAAGGAGCAAGGAACAGTTGCAGAAACTTAGCTTTGTGGTTTTGAACTCCAGAGCAGAGGCAGTAACTTGTTTCTGCCTTTTGGCCCCCTACGTAAGCCTGCAGTGCAATGACCAGGTCAGGAGATCCAGACCAAAGGGGAGCTAGCAGTCCAGCCACTCGAAACTGGCAGAGCCTCACAGTAGGCTCATGGTGACTGCACCCTGTAACAGTCTGTGGAACTGAATGAATACACAAGTCAGCAGACCCAAATCTGGGTCAGTCACTCAGAGAGCTCAGATCAGGAGGGCGGTAAACAAGAGCTCCACTGGAGCGCGCCACTTGGAAGCAGATTGAGTTATGAAAACATCAGGAGAACATAAAAGACAGAGGCTCAAGCCAGACTTTGCCCTCCTTAGTGACCAGAGCACAACGCTAACAAAGCCAGGGGTCAAGAAGTAGACTAGGAAAATGAGCAAATGAAAAAGAACTGATCATAAAGAGCTGCTCTGATAACAGGGAAGCTCAAGACACGAACTCAGAAAAAAATAACATCTACAAACAAAACTTCAAAGGAAATTGCAGAGAAGACACAAGGTCAATAACCATTCCTAGAAAAGCTAAAGAAAGATTTTTAAAAGAGCATAGAAAGAGTTTAAAAATTAAATTAGAGTGATAGAGGAAAATGGAAAAAGAGTTGAGAGCTATGCAAGAAAGTTATATTAAAAAAAGAATTAATAGCTTTATAAAAGAAGTACCAAAAATACCAAAGAAAATAATGCCTTAAAAATCAGAATTAGCTAGAGGAAGCTCATGACTTAATGAGACATCAAAAAACAAACAAATGAAAAGACTGAAAAAGAAGAAAATGAGAAGACTCTCATAGGATAAACTACTGGCCTGGAAAATAGATCAGGGAGAGATAGTTTTAAGTCATTGGACAACCTGAAAAAGAGCCTAGAAATCATATTTCAAGAAATTACCAAAGAAAACTGCCCAGATAACCTTAAAATCAGAGGGCAAAGTAGAAATTGAAAGCATCCATCGGTCACCTCCTAAAAGAAACTCCAAAATGAAAACTCCCAAGAATATCGTAGCTAAAATCCAGAGATCCTGGGTCAAGAAGAAAATCCTGAAAGGAGTCCGAACGAATCCAATGGTACAGGAATGGAGGACTCGGAAAATAATGATTCAGAAGGCAAGGCATCCAAAGTGGATATTTAATGAAACAGGACTTTCAGACATTCCTGATACTAGATCTTACAAGGGGATAGAGAAAAGTTAAGCATAAGTAAGAAAACAAATGATTAAATAAGACTAAACTCTTTACATTCTTATATAGGAAAATGATACATGTAATCCCTCAAAATTGCATCAACAGGGGTCTTAGAATAATTTTAAAAGAGAGAGTCTGTGAATGATTCTGTTATGTTGGGACCATCTCAAAGAATTGGGGGATTAGAAAGGGGGATGAACTGAAGAAAAGGGTGAAAGGAAAAGAAGAGTGAGGGAAATTGTCTTATATAAATGGAGCATACAACATAAGGGAGAATGGGGGAATTTGGGAAAACTTGAAGCTCACTCTCATCTGAACTGGTTCGAGTAGGAAGGAATACACATAAACCACCCAATAGGGGAGAGCAATTCATCTTTTAATCCATACAGAATTTGGAGGAAAAGAAAAAGGGAAGTGGAGGAAAGGAGAGAAGATTAAGGAGAGACAGTAGTCAGAAACCAAACACTCTTGAGGAGGGGACAGAGTAAAAAGAGAAAGATAAATGTAAGAGAATAGGATGGAGAAAAACAAATTTAGTAGCAATTACTGTGAATGTGAACAGGATGAGCTCATTCATAAAATGGAAGATGATAGCAGAATGGATTAGAAACCAGAATCCTGCAACAATATGTTGTTTATAAGAAACATATTTGAAACAGAAAGATATACATGGAATTAGAATAAGGTGCTGGAACAGAATTTATTTTACTTCAGTGCAAGTAAAATAAAAAAAAAAGGCAAGAGTGGCAATGGTGATTTCCGACAAAGTACAAGTCAAAATAAACCTAATTAAAAAGACACAAACAGAGAAACAGGAAATTTTGCTAAAAGGTACCATATCAGTACTCTATACCAAATGGCACAGCATCCTCATTCTTGAAAGAAAAGTTAAATGAATTGCAGGAGTAAATAGTAAAATTGTAATAGTGGGGGACCTTAGTTTGCCCCTTTTTGAGGCCTTGATACATCTAACCATAAAATAAGAAGTTAAGGAAATCGATAGGATTTTAGAAAATTACATATGATAGTTCTTAAGAACATTGAATGGAAACAGGAAGGAGTATACATTTCTCGGCTGTATGTGACACCTTCACAATGTATCCCAGCATGAAAACTTCACAAACAAATCTAGAAAAGCAGAATATTTTCCATCACCATAATAAAATAAAAATGACTTCAGTAAAGGGCCTTTGAGACATAAATTAAAAATCAATTGAAAACTAAGGAACCTAATCCTGAGGAATGAGTGGGTCAAAGAATGAATCACAGAAACAATTATTTCCTGAACTATAATAACATTGAAATGACATCCCCAAAATTTCTAGGATGCTGTCGAAGCAGTATTTGAAGAAACAATTATATCACTAAATTAATTAAATTTATTATCATTGTTACGATATGATTATATATTAATGCTTGTTAATTAAATAAATTACATCAATAAAAATCACTAATTAAAACTTCAAATTGAATGAATTCTGAGGTACCATCTCACACCTTTGTTGGCCAAGGTGACAGAAAAGCAAAGTGACAAGTGCTGAAGGGGATGTGGAAAAATAGGTACAGTTAATGGAGCTGTAAACTAACTCAACAATCTGGGAAATGATTTAGAACCATATCCCCTCTCTAAACCTATTAAACTATGACTATTAAGCTTTGACCCAGCAATTCTTGTAGGTTTATATCTGAAAGAAATTAAAGAAAGAAGAAAAGAACCCATGTCTACAAGATTATGTACAGTTTTCTTTGTGGTGGCAAAGGGTGCCCATCCATTGGGGAATGGCTGAACAGATTGTGGTATATGAATGTCATAGAATACTATTGTACTGTAATGTTATGGGCCAGAACTCTGAACTTGAAACAAGGATTCTTACAAAGTGCTAAGTCAGTGGAATTGAGAGAGATAATGTTTGTTTAGCATGGTGCTTAACGGTTCTCTAGTTGAGTACACATGTACTTAGTACTTAATATAGTTCCACAAGATTCACACCTATGATAATGGAGTATATAACAGCCAGCAAACACTGAGACACATTCATTCCACCTTTGTGATGGCTGGAGGCTGAAGCACAAACCTTTGGATTCGGGAGAGATTCAGAGGGCAGAGAAGGAGGCAGGAGCTCAAGCTCTTGGAACCAAGGAGAGAGGAAGGCCTACAGAAAACTAGCTGAACCCCAAGTGAAGGAGATAGGACTTTGAAGGAAACAATAAAGGATTTGGACTTTAACCCCTAACTACTCATGTGGTGATTACTGAACTGAAAGGAAGGCTGCCCAGAGACCCCAAGAAAAACAAAACAAGAGAACATTACACTGTAAGAAATGACAGAAGGAATGCTTTTAGAAAAACCTGGGAAGATTTATATTAACTGATGCAAAGTGAAGTCAGTAGAACGAGGAGGACAGTTTATACAGTCACAACAGTACTGTAAAGATATAATTAACTGTGAAAGATTTAGTAACTCTGATCAATGCAATGACCCACCACAGTTCCCAAGGACTCATGATGAAAGACCCACCTTCAGACAGAAAGCTGGGGACTTAAGAGAAAGACTGAAGCATTTTTTTACTTGCTTCTTCCTTTTCCTGAAAATGACTAACACATAAATTTGCTTCGTGTGACTTTATGTTTGTAATGGGGTTTCTATTTCTTGCCTTCTCAGTGGAGACGAGTGAGGGGAGTAAGAGAATTTGAAACTAAAAATAAAATAAAATTGATTAAAAAAAAAGTGGATCTGGATATCTTAGTTCCAAATAAATCCAAATGAGATAATTAAAAAACCTTCACAGAAATGAAATGAAGTGGGTCAGCTAGGTGGTACAGTGGATAGCACTGGCCCTGAAGTCTGGAGGATCTGAGTTCAAATCTGGTCTCAGACACTTAACACTTCCTGGCTGTGTGACCCTGGGCAAGTGACCTGATCCCAATTGCCTCAGCAAAAAAAAAAAAAGAAAAGAAAAAAGAAATGAAATGAAGTCTGAAACTTTTTCTGATGGTCTCCTGTTGCTTGGACATTGAACAGTGAATAATGTAGCAATAACTGGAGTAGCTTCTGCAAAAGGGTCCAGACACATAGAAGTGAGCCAGAAAAATGATATATGCAAGGACTACAATGTTGAGAGGAAGAATAACTACTACTGAACAATGGAAAATAAATGTTGTGAAATTACAAAGAATAATCTTTGGTTCCAAAGAACTTCCTCCCTTGTGGGGGTGAGGAGGGGTGAAGGAGCTCACAAACCAGGTGTTAGGATTTCCCATCTTCCCATCTGGCATCCCAGAGTCACCCCCAGTACATTGTCCCACATTCCTGCATCCGCTGGTAGTTGGGATTTGATCCGAAACTTCGAACAGATGAGATACAAGGCAAGAAGGCAGAGTCACCGCTCCATGAGGAGCTCAGAGAATAATTCTGAGGCTGTATCATGCCTAAGGGGACTTCTCGAACCCCTTTGCAGAGGAGAAAAGACCTTTCAGTAATCAGAAATTGTGTGTGTTGGCCTTTTGACACAAGTAATCTCCAAACATGAACCCACTTTCCTTTAGACTGTTAAGTGGCACAGACTTTTGGGAGAATATTGTGCCTTAGTAAATAACCTCACCTAAAAACCAACTTATTCTTGTTGACTGAATGATAATCATATTATAGCTCACTGGTGGGGACTTATAAGCTCTATCGCATCAGATGAGCTCTAGAGCCCCAGCCAAAGACACAGACATGGTCTGGGACCTGACTTAGGGGAGTCAGCTCCAGTGTGGGGAGTCGCCTCACAGGGTATGCTGCCTGTTTCCTATCTTTGTGCAGCTCATTTTTTGGACCCGAGCATAAAAGTTTTCATTTATCCTCTACGAACTTCATCTCATTGTTCTAGCCAGTTAAGGTCCTTCTGTTCTGCATCCATCTGCCACAACTCCATGGCATCTGCAGATGTGACAAGTGTCCAAGCCTTCACCGGGATGGAAAGTGCTGAGTGTTACGTTTGATTCTTTCCCAGAAGTGTGGCTGCAGGGATCGCAGAGTAACTCGGACGTTTATGCCGTTAAAACCATCATCATCATCGTTATGCCCTTTACAGACACAGTGACTGCACTGACATAATGGGGGGTAGAGGGGGGTAGTGCCATGGTGTGTTTATAGTAACCAAGCTTGCCCTGGAAAAAGATGAGAAAATATGTCTCCCACTATACCTTGCAGTGGTGGGGGACCGTGCGTAGGGGGAAATGCATGTGCTGTCAGATTAAGTGATTTGGTTTTTCTGAACTGTTTTTTTCCCTTTTTTTTTTTTTGTTACAAGAAGTGATTCTCAGAGTAAGAAAAGGAAAAGGAATGTTTTTGGAAATAAATAAGATGTCAAAATAAGATATCGATAAGACTTGAAAAAAAAATCTCATGTGCGCCTACAATGATGCAATCCTGCCCAATACGAGACAGAAAACTCCCTTTAGGTTAGCAATGATTAACAAATATGAAATCCTGTGTTAGGCTTTTAAAGTCCTTCATGACCTGATCCCCTCCTACCTTTTGATCTTCTTACACCTTCCTCCCTTCCACATACTCTTTGAGCCAGGGACATTGGCTCCTGGCTCTCCCTCCAGTGGGACATGCCATCCCTTGATTCCAGCCTTTGTCTCTGGCTGACCCTAAGCCTGGATTTCTCTTCTTCTTCATATCTGCCCCCACTCCTCTGGCTTCCTTCAAGTGTGTGGGGGAGACTTTGAGACTGATCTCTGTTCCCTTCTCAGCATTAGGATTCCTGATAACCTCTCCTCTCCCAGTGAGACCTGATTTCCTTTTCTGGGTAACTTTTGGCCTACTTGTGGCTTCTGGGGTCAAGGAACAGGGAAATCTCAATGGAATTTGATTTTTTTAAAAGCTTTTTATTTTCAAAATATATGCATAAATGATTTTTTGCATTCCCCCCTGCAAAACCTTGTGTTCCAGTTTTGTTTTTTTTTCTCCCTCTCTTCCTCCCCTAGGTAGCAAGTGATCCAATATAGGTTAAACATGTGCAATTCTTCCATACATATTTTCACAGTTATCACGCTGCACAAGAAAAATCAGACCAAAAAGGGAAAAAAAAAGAGCTAAAACAAAAAGCAAGCAAACAACAAAAATAGTAAAAATACTATGTTGTGATCTATCCTCAGTCCCCACAGTTTCTCTCTGGGTGCAGACGGCTCTCTCCATCAGAAGACCATTGAAATTAGCCTGAATCACCTCATTGTTGAAAAGCGCCACGTCCATCAGAATTGATCGTTGTATAGTCTTCTTGTAGCCGGGTACAATGATCTCCTGGTCCTGCTCACTTCCTCAGCATCAGTTCCTGTCAGTCTCTCCGGCCTCTCTGAAATTACCCTGCTGGTTGTTTCTTATAGAACAGAATTGTTCCATCACATTCATATACCAGAACTTATACAGTTACGGGCATCCACTCAGTTGCAATTTGATTTATGTACTTTCTGGGCTTTAGCAGACTGGGTCCTTGCTGGTAGGAAGGGATTGAACCTTTGGTGACTTTTCCCTTTGGGTCATTATAGCCACTGACCCATACTTCTGCTTCCACGGCTGGGTATGTGGCATTTGTATGGCCCTCTCCCCCTTGACTTTACTTACATTAATCTAATGTTTTCAGTTGGGTAGCTTGATACAAGGCCCCAAGTAAATGAAACTTAATCTTTTCCTTGGGCAGAGGTGGGGAAGCGGGGTGATAAGGGAGCAGTGGCATTTGGCAAAGGGCACGGTGCTCAGTGAGGGTTCATTCAACAAAGTTTATTAGTATGTACATGTGCCAAGGCAAGAGTTAGAGACACAAATACAAAATGAGACCTCTCCTTGCAGTGAAAAAAGCCAGGCTTGGATCTAAAGAATCTGAATTTTAATCTCTGGGTCTTTACTTTTCTGTATGAGCTCAGACAAGGGTCTCATTCGATCCTCACTTTCCTTATCTGCAAAATGGTCAGAGTAGATGCTCTCTCTTTTTAAAAATTATTTAACAATTTTTTGAAGAAAAATCTGGGTTCTATATTTTTCTCTTTTCTGCTTACCCTTCTCCTGCTCACTGACAAGGCAAGGAATATATCAGTGTGAAATATATCATGTGAAATCATGCAAAACATATTTCCATATTAGTCATGTTGCAAAAAATGTAAGAAAAATAAAGTTGAAAAATTATACTTCATTTTGCATTCGGAGCTCGGGAGATGAGCTCTTAAATTTCTTTCCGGCTCTGAATCCTAGAATTCTTGTTCTCCAAGGAACTTAACCAATAGACAGATGAAAACACACCCAAATAACTAAAATCTGGAATTAGAAGAGAAATACATAGGAGAGATTCAGCCAGAGTGACACGAGAGATTGGAATAATCATTGCATCTGATTCCTGCTTAATAAGTGTTTGATGAATTTGATTCAGTTCAATTCAGTTAATATCTGTGAATATCTTGGAACAGGATTATCATACTCTCCCAGAAACTCTTGCTCTTAAAAAAAAAAAAATAGGTGAAAAGACTCTTGCCGGATGATTTGGGTTCTGGGCTCCACTGGAAGCTGTATGACCTTGGTTAAGTCATGTAACTGCTGGCTAATTGCTCTTGGCTAAGTTTCTTGTCCACAAAATTAGGCTTGTTCACATCAGATGACATATCTGGGGAAGTACTTTGTAATATACGTCTCTAAAGTGAGAACTTTACCCAAATAAGAATATCGCCTTTGAAACTATCTCTGTAAATCAAGCCATTCTCCAATTGATAAATGGTCAAAGGATATGAACAATTTTCAGATGATGAAATTGAAATTATTTCTACTCATATGAAAGAGTGTTCCAAATCACTATTGATCAGAGAAATGCAAATTACGATGACTCTGAGATAACCACTACACACCTCTCATGTTGGTCAAAATGACAGGAAAAGATAATGTGGAATGTTGGAGGGATGTGGGAAAACTGGGACACTGATGCATTGTTGGTGGAGTTGTGAACGAATCCAACATTCTGGAGAGCAATCTGGAATTATGCCCCAAAAGTTATCAAACTGTGCATACCCTTTGATCCAGCAGTACTACTATTTGGCTTGTATCCCAAAGAGATATTAAAGAAGGGAAAGGGACCTATATGTGCCAAAATGTTTGTGGCAGCTCTCTTTGTAGTGGCCAGAAACTGGAAACTGAGTGGATGCCCATCAGTTGGGGAATGGCTGAATAAATTGTGTATATGAATGTTATGGAATATTATTGTTCTGTAAGTAACGACCAGCAGGATGAATACAGAGAGGCTTGGAGAGACTTATGTGAACTGATGCTAAGTGAAATGAGCAGAACCAGGAGATCATTATATACCTCAACAACAATACTGTGTGAGGATGTATTCTGATGAAAGTGGATTTCTTCGACAAAGAGAAGATCTAACTCAGTTTCAACGGTTCAATGATGGACAGAAACAGCTACACCCAGAGAAGGAACACTGGGAAATGAGTGTAAACTGTTTTCATTTTTGTTTTTCTTCCCGGGTTATTTTTACCTTCTGAATCCAATTCTTCCTGTGCAACAAGAGAACTGTTGGGTTCTGCACACAGATATTGTACCTAGGATATACTGGGACATATTTAACATGTATAGGACTGCTTGCCATCTGGGGGAGGGGGTGGAGGGAGGAAAGGGAAAAGTTGGAACTGAAGTAACGGACCATGTTGAAAAATTACTCATGCACATACCCATGCATACCCATACATAGCAAAAAAGCTATAATTAAAAAAAAGAAACTATGGCTATACATACATTTCCCAAAAACTATCATAAATAATAGTTGCCATATCTTTTCACTAAACTTAGCCTGTCCTAATTGGAAATATTTTTGGCTTGCCCATCTGTTGGGCTAGTGTGCAGAGGACTTCCTTTGTGAATGCCTTCAGGATAACGGGATGCCGCAGGGTTTCTAGGGAGAGCCTGTTCGCTTGTTAGGCTGTCGGAGAGGGAAAAGTGCCCTGACGCTAGGTAATCCTGTGGAAGCAGCGCCCTATTATTTCAGAGTGAGTGATGAGGAGAGGTCAGATTGAACCAGGAGGCTCAGTGGATAGAGTGCTGCGCCTGGAGCCAGGAGAAACCTGAATTCATGTACATCTTTGGTTTCTTCATCTCTCAAATGGGAATGATAATAGCACCTGCTTTCCGTGATTCTTGTCAGAATAACATGAGATAATATGGGTAAAACACTTTGTAAACCTTAAAGCACTATTCATGTGATGATGATGGTGATGGTGATGATGATGATGATGATGTTGGTGATGAAGATGAAAAAGATGGTTATGGTAGTGATGATGTCATTTGTGATGAAGATGAAAATTATGGTTGTGATGATGATGAAAATATAGTCAAACCAGGAGGAAACTGCTCTAGATAGAAGAAGCATCAGAAGTATGACCTTTACCAAGTTCAATTCTATCTGAGCTTGGAATCCCAGGTTACTGTCCCTTCCCTACCTTTCAAGGTTTCTCAACAAAAACACTTTCCTCCTCCCCCCCCCCCTTTTTTTTTTGAACTGCTGAGGTGACACAGTGGGCGGACTGCTGGGCCTAACGTCAAGAAGATCTGAATTTAAATCCAATTTCAGATATTTCCTAGCTGTGGGACGCTGGACTAATCACTTAACCTCTGCCTCAGTACTTTCATCTGTTAAATGGGAATAATAATAGGACTTGCATCCCAGCATTGTAGTAAGGATTAAATGAGATAATAATTGTAAAGTGCTCAGCATAATGTTTGGGTCAGAGTAAGTACTCTAGAAATGTTAATTATTATTATTTTTCTCACTGTTCTGCTTAGGGTCTTATTTCTTTATAGATTATCTTTGGCACTCCCAGTCCAGGAAGTGCATTTTTTACTTCTGTTATACCAAGAGCATCTAGCGAGCTCCCCCAGTCATTAAAATACAAACAGTCTGAAAAGAATGGTCCCAAACTACAACAAGCTTTCTCAGGACTGGGAAACAAAGGAGTGTTTCAAGTGATGTCAAACACAGATAACAATGGGAGCCCCTAAAGCCTACATAAGGATTCCTTCAGGCTGCGAGTTGAGTTAGAAAACCAATATTAACATTACCCATGTTCTACTATATTTGTATTCATTTCATCAAATATTTTTCAATTCCATTTTAATCCGATTTGGGCTTTAGTCAGGCTGACAACAGCTGCTTTTGATGCCTCTGGGCTAGATGATTCCTTGTTAACTTATTCCTTTGGAGTAAAGATGAGTTCCCTTCCCATCTAAAATTTGACGAAATCTGTAAAATGTAATTCCTTCTGATGATAAATTTAGGATTTCATAGGCAAACTAGCTGAAGAACCTGAAATTTATAAAAGTGGCTTAAATCACCTTTACAAGTCGTACATAGAAGCATAGCTAAGATAGCACTTCATCCTTTAAAAGGTCTGCAAATTTTAGCTCAATATGACCGGTGATATGGCTGCCAACAAAACTAGGGATTATATTAGGCTTGTTAAGAAAGGCGTAGTGTCCAGGAATAGGGAGGCTACTCTCCTACCTAGGTCTTCCCTCTCAGACCTGATTGAGACTGTTGTGTTCAGTTCTGGGTGGACTTTTAGAAAAGACATTGGTAAATTAAAGAATATCCAAAGGAGGTCAGCAGAATGGTGAGAGTCCTTGAGTTCTGGTCATGTAGGAATTGGTTTAAAAAGATGTAGAAAAAATTGAAGGGAACTTAATAGCTGTCTTTTATTTATTTTTATTTTTTAATAGTATTTTTTTAAAATACGTGTAAAAGCAGCATTCATTTTTGTAAGACTTTGTTTTCTTCTGAGGTATTACCTCATATCTCTCAGATTGACTAAGATGACAGAAAAAAATGATGGATGTTAGAAGGGATGTGAGAAAACTGGGACACTAATGCATTATTAGTGGAATTGTGAAATGATCCAACCATTCTGGAGAGCAATTTGGAGCTATGCCCAAAGGGCTATCAAACTGTGCATACCCTTTGGCCCGGCACTGTTGAATCCCAAGGAAATGATAAAGGAGGAAAAAGGATCCACGGGTGCAAAAATATTTGTAGCAGCTCTTTTTTGTGGTAGCATAGAATTGAAAAAATGAGTAGACGCCTATTAATTGGGAAATGACTGAATAAGTTGTGGTATATGAAGTAATGGAATATTATCATTCTATAAAAAATCATGAACAAGCTGATTTTAGAAAGGCTTGGAAAGATTTACAGGAACTGATTGCTGAGCGAAACAAGCAGAACCAGGAATACATCGTATACAGTAACAGCAAGACTGTGTAATGATCACTTAGGAAAGACTTAGTTCTTCTCAGTAGTTCAGTGATCCAATGGGTTCCTAATAAACTTTGGGTAGAAAATGCCATCTGCATCCAGAGAGAGAACTATGGAGATTGAATGTAAATCACATACTGTATGCACTTCTTTTTTCTGTTTTTTTTTTTCCTCTCATGGTTTTTCCCTTTTGTTCTAATTTTTCTCTCCCAACATGATTTATAAAGAAATGTATATTTTTAAAAGTTAATATACAGGAAAAAACAATTAAAAAAAAAAAGACTTTATGTTCTAAATTTTTCTCCCTCCTGCCCAAGACAGAAAGCAATGTAATATAGGGTAAGTATGTGCAATCCTTTTAAACATATCCATTTTTTGTTGTTATTAAAAAAAAAAAATTAGACCAAAAGGGGGAAAAAAACATCAAGAAAGAAAAAAATAAACAAATAGCTGTCTTTCAATATTTAAAGACCTATTGAGGAGGGATTAAATATGTTATTTAGCATCAGAGGGCAGAATCAATGGCTCAGAATTGAAAAATGCACAAGGAATCAGCTGGTCCAACCCTGAAATTCTATTGTTCTCTGATGATGGGATGGAGTAAACTTCACAAAAGCCCCAGGAGTGTAAACGCTCTTCCATGACATTGAAGATGAGTAGGCTTTGGGTTATATGAAAAATCTGGACTTGAGAAACATCTGTGTGATTCTGATGGTGTGGCTCTTTTCAACAATGAGGTGATTTGGACCAGTTCCAATGGTTTTGTGATGGGGAGAGCCATCTGCCTCCAGAGAAAGGACTGTGGGGACTGAATGGAAATCACAACATAGCATTTTCACTTTTTTTAGTTGTTTGCTTGCTTTTTTATTCTTTCTCATTTTTTTCCTTTTTGATCTGATTTTTCTTGTGCTGCATGATAAAAGTGGAAATATATATAGAAAAATTGCACATGTTTAACATATATTGGATTACTTGATATCTGGGGGAGAGGGTGGAGGGGAAGGGAGGAAGCAAAATTTGGAGCACGTGGTTTTGCAAGGGTGAAGGCTGAAAACTATTTTCACATGTATTTTGAAAATAAAAGGCTGTATTTAAAAAAAAAGAAAAGAAAGAAAGAAAGGAAGAAAGAAAAAAAATATCTGTTTGACTTAGAAGAGGACGAGACTGCTCAGGAGAGGACAGAAAAAGCAAAGGGAAAGCAAGCCGCTTTACAGTGTTATCCTTGTCACTTTGATTTAGTTTTAGAAAGTTTGAGGATTCTTGGTTTCATTTTCAGATTTCATTTTATACTTTATCTGAAAGTAAGGAAGTACTGAATTGCTGGAGATATTTGGCGCCTGAGGTGGAAACACTATTAATTTACAAGATACTGTTACTCTGTTACTACAAGAGATCTTGCTTTCAATTCTCATCTCCAAAAACTCATCCCTTCTGAAGGTAGAAGCATTGCCTTTATTCTCTATTCTCTGCATGAAGATTATTTATCTTGATTCCAGAAATCAGAACCAGTGGATACAAATTGAAGGAGCATATTCAATTTAATATAAGGAGGGTCATTAAAAGCTTAATTGTTGGAATACACGAGAGAGCTGTTGGAATACACGGGAGCCACCTGACAGTGGCTGCTGGAGATCCAACCCAGAATGAATCTTCTTATATGAGAGGATGATACAAGGAGACTGAGAAGAAGTTGCTTTTCTCTGACCTCTCCAACTGAGAGACCGTTGTGTTGTCTGACCTCCCTCTTCTTCTCTCTGCCTCCAATTTATCTCATTCCCAGTCCGCAACACCTGTGTCAGCAAAGGCTGCCCTGCAACGCTTTCAAATGTTATGATCCAGTTGTGGAGGCTCTCGGAGAATTGACCTGTCCCTTAACACTTAATATTGAGCAGAAATAATACAAACTCAACTTGCTTAGTTGCGACTTACATTTAAATTAATTTCAATTCAAAAAACAGCAATTAAAAAAAATCCCTCTTAAGTTGATGGTTAGCTACTGATGGGATCTAATCCCAGAGTTCCAGAGGATTTCTCTTTTCTCTACGGCACATATAGCTCAAGCTGTTGCAGTTATAGGTAGGGTGTCCTGGTTGAGAGACTGGTAGGTTTCCATTTTTACCACTCATTGGGAAAGCACCTTAATTTCTACTGCTTTCAGATAGTGTTCCAATCCTCACATGGTGCTAGGGATTACATAAAGCTCATGTAAAATAAGGTCCCTGCCTTCTTATAACTTATATGTTCTCTTATCTATCAGTTGTATCTTTTTCTCTGTTTTTCCCACAAAAAAATGGGAATGATGCTTTTGTTGTTGGTATTTACTCTTTACCCAAAAGAAAGAAGGGGAAGAAAGATAGAAAAACTCCTAGAGGAGGAAAGAAGGAGAGTATAAGGAAGTAATAGAAGAGATACCAAGTTTCACTTTGTTTTATTCATTCAGTCTGTACACATTCCCTGAAGACACAGTATTTAGTAGGTACTTAGCCCTTATCCTTGTACACACAATTACAAATGTTTTCCAGTTGCTAGTGTGGTGTTTCTATGAGTTGATACAAAAGGTCATTATTTCAGTCCCATTCCCAGAGGTCTTCCCAAAGATACTTGTATGTTCTGTTTCATCTCGGTCCTCTTTCAAATCCAGTCTTAAGCCTGTGGCATTGGTTAAGCTGTTTGCTGCCTTGGCAAAAGAAAGCATGGACTAATACTTGACTTCTTCCTTTCTTTGGTCTGTTAATAAGATAATTCCATTTTTCAGAGGAGAATGGCGAATCCCTGTAATGATCTGTCCCCATTGCTGTCTAGGCTTTTTAATAGAAGAAAGACTAAGAGCACCAGCCCTAAAGTCAGGAGGACCTGAGTTCAAATCTGAGCTCAGACACTTAACACTACCTAGCTGTATGATCCTGGGCAAGTCATTTAACCCTACTTGCCTCAACAACAACAACAACAACAAAATTAAATTAAATTAAAATTTTAAAAGGAAAAATAAATAAATAAAAGAAAAACTTGATGGTAGTCAATCTTTTCTAGTCCACAATTTACTTGTGGACTTACTTGTCCAATGACATATAGGTAGGTTCCTCTTTCCCTTCCTTCTTCTTACAGCTGTCCTAACTATCCACTTTCCCAACCTTTTTTCCATATACTGCTAGAAAAATAAAATACACAAACACGCACACACACACACACACACACACACACATCTCAGACATCTTTTTTCTGTTGTCTTCCATTGTTTGGGCCCCGATGGCTCAGTGAGAGTAAATAGCCAGAAATGAGGATCTTTCGCTCAGATTGATTTTTTTAACTGGATAAAAGAGGCCATTCTTTGCCTCATTTCTCACCTTGAATGGATGTTGCCTCAGATAAATAGGTCTGGGAAAGACCTTGGCTTAAAAAGCCCAAATTCTGCCATCTAACCCAAGGCTATCTCCAGGCATTCTGAGCTCCCTAGCAGAAAGCGAGCCCTCTCTCACTTAACTCTGGGTCACTTGCAAGTCCTCTTCCAGAACCAAGGACAAAACAACTACAGGAAGTCTTGTAAAGGTCCTTCCCTCCTGAATCTTAGTTCCTTCCTCAGAGATTATCTCTAATTTACATCTGTATCTTGTATGGACTTGGTATTTGCATGTTGTGTTCCTTTTCACTGTGAGCTTTTACAAAAGTAGTTGTTTTTGGCCTTTCCTATACCCCAGCACTTAGTCTGGCACGTAGTAGGTGCTTCCCAAATGCTTCTTGACTGACTAATTCCTTTAGGAACCACTTTTTGGATTCAGGTGTTTGATCAGTCCCAAATCCTCTTCAGTGTCTTATCCTTCAGCCCACATCTCTCCATCTTCTCTGAAAGGACAGAATCCAAGATTTAGTATCGATAGCGTCACAACAGTGGAAATCTACCCACACGTTTTTCCCCATGTCTGCTCTGTGGGATCCAGTTGATCTTGTTCATAGACTGAGATAGGGAGACTTGGGACCTCTGGTGGAAGAGCTAGCCTGAAATCACTCCCAGGGCTCATTATATAACAGAAGGCTTGTTTTGTGCTCATTCCTCTGCAACCAGCTAGGCTTAAGGGGCCTCAGTTAAGGCCAAGAAGATGGGCTCTATTGATGGATTTGTCTTCCACCCTCTAGGACTCCAGATTGCATCCCCAGAGGATTGACTAGCTGTGATGATGACTTAGTGACTTAGTTGATTGAAGAGCCCTCTCCCAAGTGACTTTCCTAACTGTCTTTCACTCTGGTGAGCCAGGGGCCCCGGCCTCGGGGTGGCCAACTACTGCTTCAAGGATTCTCCCCCTTGGGGGCTGGGTTTCCAGCATTGTCTCACTAGTCCCTCCTGGTGTGCTCCCCGAACAGGGAGCCAGTGGATGCAGTTCTTAGCAACGGTGTTTATTTGATCAAATGGCTCAGCCAGAGCAGTCACTACAAAGCGTCCCTCTAAAAAAACCTGGAGTGCATTTTCCCATTAACACACTCCAGATTCATCATGGTGGGAGAGTGAGCCCAGATGGGAAGCACAGGAATAGTGAGGTACACAGCTAGAGGATGAGTGGGGTGAAGGGAACCACTGCTACTGGCCCTGGGAGTCCTTTTCCTCTCATGTGGTTCTCTGGTGGACTCCAAGGGCTGTTGTCTTCCTGGAGTGAACGGTCCCCACTTCTCCCCAGGCAGAGGCGTCTCGAGCCATTCCCACTCATCCTGAGGCCCTTCGTCTCTGCTGCTGATGGAGTTCCCTGGACCCTCCCAACTCAACACTCTCATTCCTCTAAGGTCAGGAAAGACTAAGCACAAAGAAACAATGAGCAGCTACATGATCACAACGTGAGGCCATGGCCTTATTACAGTCAGTGGCCACCTTCACTGACCCCACGTCAAGACCAGCATGTCACCTTGAAAGGAAAAGAGTGAGTGACATGGGACAGGCCGCCCTTTTTGTGTGCCCACTGAGTGCCCACTCGAGTCATCAGTTCTTCAGGCTTCAGCTACTTGAAATATCTATTTTTTAATTTACAGTTGTAGCCCCCAGTTGCTTATGGCTGGAAATTGTTTCCTCCCTTTTGCCCTCCCCAGCCAGTTTCCACATGGTTGTTTGGACTGGAACCAGCCACCTGTCCCAATGGCGAGTCCCATCTCCCCCAGACTTTCGAGCTCTCATGCTTCCACCTCCTTAGGGAGCATTCTGACCTGACTGTGGCCAATCAGGAAAAACTGAAGAATGTCTTCTGTGCCCTGAACTTGGCTCAGACACCCCAATCCTCCAAGCTTTCTCTTTGGAGCTTTCTCCAGCCTCTCCCAGTGAAAATCATCTTTTTCCCACTTCCAAGCCCTTACCTTTCATGTGACCTCAGGGCAAGTGCACCACTTCCTTCAGAGAACTGTGTGGTTAATGGTGAAAGCCCCCGATGCTGGAAAAATGGCAGGGCCTGTCTTCAAAATGCTTACAATGTAATGGAGGAAGACATCCTACAAAAGGGGGCTGAAACGGAGGGGGTGAGGGGAGGTACAGGCTCCAGGCCTGATGGACAAGTCTGAAGGAGTGGAGCCGGGTGAGAGATGAAGAGGGACAGAGGGGACTTAAAAGGGAGCTGGTATGATCTTACAGGGTGACAGGGTTCCAGCACCAAAGAACTCTTCCATCGTTAAGATGCTATTGTTGTAAAGCACAATATTATCTCCTGTGAGATATCCGTGGCAGAATTACTTTGTGAATAAAGTTAACAGGGTTGCTGCTACTGAGATGGCTCCTTCATGAGATGGGCCTAGTGACCCACTGACCCCACTTTGCGCTTGATTGATGGGGTCCTGGTTAGTCAGTTGGCCTTTGAAAGGAAAAGGAGACGAGAGAGCCAAAGAAACATCTGCAGACCTTGATTTCCTGGAGGGAAGCCTCCATAGCTTGGTGGCCCAGAAGCCACTCTAGGGAACCACTCAGCAGAAGCATCAGGGAATAGGAGGGTGTCAAGTTCCTGAACTCTGATATGTGTCTCTGGGCCAGGCCCCAGAACCAGGATATGAAGGAGCAAGCCAAGATGGCTCTTTCCTGGGTAGCTGAGTGATATCACCTCTGCACTTCTAGCTAGGGAGTGAGGCCAACGCTTGCTGAGGGGGCCCACATTCCCAGGGTCCACCATGATTTGGGGACAATGGTTAATTCCCTAGAGGAATCTCAGGCTCACTGGAGAGAAGGGAGAGTTAGTTGTTTTTAATGTTTTTAATTTTTAAAATCCTTGGTCTTTTCTGTCAAATCGAATAAAACTTGGGCTGGATTTGATGTCTTTGGGCTGAGTGCTTGGATGGGATTTAGGGATGTAAGGGATAAGTGTTCTCAAAGGAAGCCTGGGTGGACATAGAAGTTAAAAATAATAATAATAATTAGTGAGAGAGCTTCGAGACCAAACTCTATTCAAGTAAATGGCGAGCCCTGAACCACCGTCATTCTGTGAATTTTGGGCACTGGCAGCAACTGGTACAGGAACTGTTTTGGGGACAGGGAGATTCCCCTACTTCCCCCCAGCAAGTCACGGCATAGAAATGATGGTTCCTCCCCCTCTGCAGAGTGTGGCTTGATCCAAGGGATTGCTTTCCATTCATTGCCAGCTACTGTCTCTGCTCTAGACCACGTGATAGTCCAAGTGGCAAAAAGACTCTGAGCTAAAAATAGTTTCATCACATCCAATGATGACTTGGTTTTAAGTCAATATAATGGAAAAGGGCACTTAAAGGTCCTGGATCTGCTCAGTATTCCGCTCAGGGTTTGCTACTGCATCTGCTCTATGTCTTCCCCTCCTGCTCTTGGCCAAAGTCAAATCTGTCAGGTTGATAGGGCCCTGAAAGGAAGGTGCCGGCCCCGTGTCGTATTCCCATTTGTTTGGAAGTGCATTTGCTAAGTGAACTTTTTCTGCAATCAATAGCACATATTTCAAGTCATCTGTCTCGTGATTTACTTCCTCCCTAAGAGCCACCCTGGGTTTGGAACTCTTGAGTGCTGCCACAAAGGAACTCCAAAGCGGAAGGGAACGGTTGCTCCTTGACTATAAAAGCTGATAGAGACGTCATAGGATCCTGGAACCTGAGAACTGGAAAGGCCCCTCCAGGTCCTGGCTGCCCCGGAAGCTGGAGCCCCAGCAGCCTAGGGTCCAGGATTCCTAAGTGACCCAAGGCCATTGTGGGATGGCTCTATTTGGTGAGAAGCTTCTCCTTGGATTCAGCCTGGCTCCTGCATTTTGTGGGCAGGGAAGCTAAAGGGGTTCCAAAGATGTCCCTCTACTGGGAGGGCAAAACTGACTCCCAGGCACTCTCCTACTCATGGAGAGAATGGAGCACAGAAAAGAAAAGACTGTGGGGTAGTGGGCAGAAGCAGAGGAACTGGGGTGGAAAAATTGCTTCTGCCCCTGCCCATGGGCATCCCGCAGAGTCCCGGAGTCTTGGAGGTGGCAGGGACCAACCTGGAGGTGAACAAGAAGTCTATGATACCCAGAGCATCTCCTTTCTCTTCTTAGAGAAAGCTTCACTTTGCCTTTTGGGAACTTGCCCTTATTCCTCCCAGGGCCCTGTGGGTCTAAGCAGAAGGGACTTGGTCCCTTTGCCACCTGACAACCCTCCGGGCACTTGCAGGCTGGTGTCAGGGCAGAACTTCCCTAAGCCTTCTCTTCTCCGACAAACATCCCCAGCTCCTTTAGTAGTTCTGGCGAGCACCCACTAGGTGGATCACATGCTGGGTCTGAAATCAGGAAGACCTGAGTTTAAATCCTGCCTCAAAGACGTAATCCTTGGGTGCCCCTGGGCAAGTCATGCACCTCTCCAGCTTCAATTTCCTCATCTGTAAAATAGAAATAATAATAGTGCCATTTTCCAAGATTAGTTGTAAGAAAAAATGGGGGGATGCAGGTGAAGTGCTTTGACTACCTCAAAGTGTTCTAGAAATGCTCCCTGGCTTGGTCTTGAGCTCACCCCCTCACACACTTTTGTTTTGCTGCAGGCGGCTTTGACTTTGTTCTCCATTCAGCCTCAGGAGCCATTACTTCCTTTCCCACAGCCAGACTCCTGAGGAGGAAGTCCCTCTACAAGCAGCCCTGGGTCTGTCCTGGCCCGGTTCACAGAGCCAGGAGGGGTGTTTAGAGGCCATCAGGTCTGACCCAGAAGTCACACAGCCAGTATCTGAGGTCTTTCTTTCGGTCACCTTGTCACCAAAGTTGTTCCTCCATCACTTCAGCATCGTCCTGCCTTGGGACATTGGCTCCCCGTAGATTGGAAATTCCTCCCGTCTACCAAAACCCCCAGATCTTTGTCGTAGAAACACTTGTACAAGCACATCTCCCCCACTTTATACTTGTAAAGGTGATTTTTTGGGAGGAAAGTGTAGGATTTTACGTTGACCTCCGCTTCATCTCATCCCTTTGATTTGGTCTGGGGTTTTCTAGCCCGTTGAGAGCATTTTAGATCTTGACTGTCCTTTAGTTTGATAAAACCGTTGAACAGAGCAGCACCAAGGACAAAGCGTTGGAACGCTCCGCGCTTTAGCCAGTGACTGAGTGCTCCTGAGGTGGCAAATAACTGTTCTTCAGGTGGATAGCACTTACTGTCCCTCCGGCCTTGGTGCTGGCCCATCCCTTACATGCTCACTGTTGGGCTATTAACAAAATGACCTAACGGGACTGTCTGGCCACCTGCCCATTCTCCACTGAATCCCAAGCCTAGCTTGGGAGATTTTTGTTGAAGAATTCCACACAATCTTGATGTACATTAAGCTACAGCAGCACCTGATCTCCCGGCCTAATCACTGCCAGAGAAGGAAATCAAGGTGTACTGGGGTGACCAACTGGCCTTTGGAAGAGCACTGGCCACCACTTCTCCTAGTGGAGAAGATGTTCCAGAGGGCCTAGAATGATGGAGCTTCACCTCGCAGGTTCTGTTCTCTCCCCTTCCCAGGAGATTGAGATGACATTTACTCTTTTCCGTTGCTAAATCATCGGATGTGGAGTTGAAAGGAACTCTTGGAATCATACAGCCCAACCCTTCACGTTAGACCCGAGGAGACGGGCCAGAGAGCGAGAGTCCTTTGTCTGAAGTCACACAGGCAGCTAGGGCCTTCCCTTCGGAGGCGTCCTTCTACTGACACTGTGTGTATGGAGTCATTCACTTGTAGGTGCTCATGGCTGTTGATTCACATCCTGCCTCTTTAGGGGAGTCATTGCTTAGTACCAGAGCCTGCATTCAAAACCAGGGCTCTGGCTCAAAATGCTTCCCACTTCCCACTGCCTTGTCAAGCACTTAAATGAGAAACGTAAATAAATGAGTAAGGGTCATATGTTAGACGTGGTTGCCAATCCTGTCTGGCTGCCAGAAGACCGAGGCTTTTGGTCCCTCGTTTTCCGTTTCAGACTTCAATGTTGTGTTGTCCTCTGTCCAAAGCCAAGGGCCTAGCCACCTCAGATGGGATTAGAAAAGCCCTATTTACAGCAGCCCCACCAACAGGTACCAGAGCTGCTTCCTTCTACAAGAGCTGGGGAAGGCAGAATACCCTCCAGGCCATTCTCCAAGGAAGCTGCTCCTGCAGAGAAAGGGTCAGCCTGTGACTGGCTGCCCGCGGGGAAGGTGGGCCAGCCCAGCTAAACCAGCAGTGGGAGAGGGGCTAGAACACTCCCACTCCTGATCCCTGTCTCTCTTCAGACCCACATGGAGAAAGCCCAGGACCCTGAACCCAAGACCTTTAAGGAGGGTACTTGAGCCCAGCACCCTCCTCCATCATCCTGGGAGACAATCTCTCCTATGGCAGCCACAGCCATGGCTCCTGAAGACCCAGATCAGAGAGATCTGGCCACTAAAGACCTTGTCTTTGCCAAGATGGTCAAGGCCACCAAAGCTTGGCCTTATCAGATGGGAGGACACGGAGGCCTGAGCATCTGCTTTGCTGGCAGCCTTTCCATGGGCCCTGCTGCTGGACCTTCCCCATATGTTAGCATGGGGGGTCCTGGAAGGCAGGGACTTGGGCTAAGCCCAGAGTGAGCGCTTTCCTTGCTCTTTCCCAGCTTCCTCCCTTAGACTTCATTGTCCACAAACCCACATCATGAGCAGAGTAACGGCCTCTGCCACGCCAGCACTGAGGCTGCACGGAGGCCAGCACGACCTGCCCCCGAGCCCTTCGGGGACGCCTCCATGCCAGTTTTCCTCCTCACTTTCACCTTACTCAGCTCCTGTGAGTCCCACGCCAGTCAGGTCGGACAGTGGAGAGAGCCCAGAAGCCAGGGCACCAAGGCCTGAGCTTAAATCCAGCCACAGAGTCTGGCTAAACCTCCATTTCCTCACCTGTAAAGCATAGGTGATAATAATAGCGGCTTCCTCCTGGGATTGGGAAGGTCAGGGAGAAAATTATTGGAAAGCACTTGGTCCAGGGCTTGAAACGCAGTAGGCACCTTATACAAGCTGGGAGCTCTGCCCTGTCCCTATGTCAGCGTGCTGCTGCCGAAAGAGAAGCCTGATTTGGAACCGTAGGACCCAGCTGTGCATCTCAGAGACCCTGGGCCAGTCCTGGACCTCTCAGAGGAGTGGGTTGTATGAGCTGATCTCTGGGCTCTAGGTCTGGGAGTCTCTGACCCTCTGTCCCCTCCCAACAGTGCCTGGAGTGCCCTGAGATTCAAGGTAACATGGGGATTTCCATAACAAACCATGGTTAACTTCCATGTGAAAGAATGAGGATTGACCCAAATTGTACCAGTGACCTTTCACAATTAAAACTCTGCAGTTTAGCAGCTCCCAGGGAAAGGGAAAACAACTTGGAAATGTTTCCAGGATATCTTTGGAAATTTTAGCTTCCCAGAGGTGGTATCTGGGAAAGCAAACCCATCATACTTTGCTTCTCTCTCCCCACTCCAATCTACATTTTCTAGAAACTTCTCTGCCTTCCCTTCCAGCTCCGGCCTCATCCTTGAGCTATGGCCACAGCACCCAACCAAATGCACCTCTCCTCTCCTCTGAGAGACCAGATGGGAATAAAGAAATAGGATTATTCTTCAGAGGAACATTAACCCTCTCCTTGAGTGGTTTCTGAGGGATGTTCTCTCCTTTCCTTAGGACATAGCTAACTAAATAGCTAACTATTTAACAAAACAATAGAATATTGCTATTTAAAAGAAGGGCCTTTGTTTTGGGGTGGGGGGGATCTGTAAAAAAATTTTGTGATTTCTTGTAGGCAATCCAGCTTGTTCCCTTTCCCTTGTTTAAATCTGGCCTTATTTTTTTGCCCTTATGTATTATCTGTCTAGAGATGGACAAGCTCTATAAATTGCCTGTTCAACTGCGTATCATAATGGGGCTTCATCCACTTGGTCTTCCATGTGTAGATGATCAAACCAAACTCCTTTAACTCTTTAACTCTTCTAGGGTTCTCTGTAATGTTCCAAGGTTTGATTCCTGGAGAACCTCACTATCTAACCTCAATCATAATTCCTTTCCAACTTGGACTTAATATATACGTGTGCATTTATGTTCTATGATTTTCAAAATAATCTTTATCTCAACTCTTTGAAGGAGCAAATTCCTAAGCCTCATCTCTCTGTTTTCCATCTCATCTCCTTAATAAACCAACTCATTTATTATCCATCTCACAAGACTTAACCCATTCCATAGCTTGCTAGTGGCTTTTCTCATGCTGTGATCTTCTTTACCTCCCAATCTAGAATTGTCTTCCTTTCTTCTCCCCCAATAATGGGGAAGAAGGAAGGAAAGAAAGATAGAAACATTGATTAAGTCACCACTATGTGCCAGACACTATGCTAAGTGCTTTTCAAATATGATTTCTTTTAATTAAAGATAATACACATCCTGGCTCTTTTCAACAATGAAATAATTCAGGCCAGTTCCAATGGTCTTGTGTTGGAGAGCGCCATCTGCACCCAGAGAGAGGATTATGGGGACTGAGTGTGGATCACAACATAGTATTTTCATCTTTTTTATTGTTGTTTGTTTGCTTTTTGCTTTTTTTCCTCTTTTTTCCTTTTTGATCTGATTTTTCTTGCGTGTCATGGTAATTATAGAAATATGTATAGAAGAATTGCACATGTTTATTAACACATTGGATTGCTTACTTAGAGGAGGGAGTAAGGGTAGGAAAGGAAAAAAATTTGGAACACGAGGTTTTGCAGGGGTAGATGTTGAAAATTATCAATCCATATGTTTTGAAAATAAAAAGCTTTAAAAATAAAAAATAAAACAACAAAAAGAAAGAGAAAAAAAGGAAAAAAAGATAATACACACCCATTCTCAACTTTCTGTACCAATTCAAGTATGGAATAGTTAGGAAAGGACTTGATTGAAACTGGAGTTGGGAGGAGGAGAGTATATGTTTTTTTTTTTCCCCACATGATAAATATGGAAATATGTTTAAAAGAATTGCATATGTTTAACCTGTATTGGTTAACCTGTATTGGATTATCTGGGGAGAGGGGAGAAGAAAGGAAGGAAAATTTGGAATACCAAGTTTTGCAAGGGTGATGTTGAAAACTATCTTTGCATGGATTTTGAAAATAAAAAGCTATTGTTTTAAAAAAAAAAAAATTGAGAAAGGCTTGTGGAAAATTAGGGATAGTAATACCCTGTTGGTGGAGTTGCATACTGAGCCAACTTTTCTAGAGAGCAATTTGACAGTAAGCCCAAAGAACTGTTAAAACTGTATACCCTTTGATCTAGCAATATCAGCACTAGGTCTGTATCCCAAAGAGATCAAAGAAAAAGGATATATTTGTACAAAAATATTTATAGTAGCTCTTTTTATGGTGGCAAAAAATTTGAAACTGATGAGATGTTCATCAATTAGGGAATGACTGGACAAGCTGCGGTAAATGATGGTGACAAGCAGGAGGGTTTAAGAAAAACCAAAAAGACTCATATGAACTGATGCAAAGTGAAGGGACAGAACCAGGAAAGTATTGTACAGAGTAACTGCAACATTGTAAGGTTGTTCAACCGTGAAAGAATTAACTATTCTGAACAAAACAATGATCCAAGACAGTTCCAAAAGATTCATGATGAAAAATACATCTCCCTTCAGCGAGACAATTGATGAATTGAGTGAAGGTTGAAATGTAATTTTTTTTTAACTTTGTTTATTTTCCTTGGGGATTTTTATGTATTTTCTTTTGCAGCATAGCTAATGTGGCAATATATTTTGCAAGACTTGACATGTCTAAATGGTATCATATTATTGCTTGCCTCTCAGTGGATAGAAGAGAGGGTGGGAGGGAAGGAAAGAATTTGGAACTCAAAATTTTACGAAATGAATGTTAAAATTGTTTTATATGTGATTGGGAAATATTTAATGAAATATAAATAAAGCTAACTTTATTAAAAGAAGCCTTCAAGGATACAATCTGTTCACAGCCTCCCTCAGGCCCTGGTCCTTCCTAAATGTGAAATGAACACCGAATTACAGATGTTGTTATGGTGCCAGGGCAGAATCCTGGGGCACTTTGGCCTTGTTTCCCTGACTATCCTAGCTCCATGCTTATTTCACCTTCTTTGTTTCTTTGTTTTTCTCTTTCCTCCCTTCCCCCCCTCTCTTTCTCCCTCTCTGTATCTCTTTCTTTTCTTTCTTTATCTCTCTTCCTTCTTTCCTTCTCTCCTTCACTCTTTCCTTCCTTCCTTCTTTCTTATCTTCCTTTCCTTTCTTTTGTGTGGGATGGATGCTAGACCCTTCCAATTAACTTTCCCATATTAACTAATCTGAGACATCTTCAGGTATAAAGAGAAAGTATTTATTTAGTCCCTGCAGGAAGAGGCCCAGGCAAGCACACCTGGGAGCCATCCCAGCTGCTACCGTGTGCTGTGGAACCTGAGAAGCTTCCAGCTTGTCAGCATTTAAATAGCAAAAAACCCAAGCCTTTCCATTGGATACACTAAAAGGAAGTAACCAGCCTTGGCCAATGGTCACCAATGTTGTCTGCTTCCTGTGGGTCACATCACTTCCTGTAACTTCCTATCACTGGCTTAGGGTCTGACCTTCTGACTCTGGGAATAGGGATCACATGTAAAAGAGGCCTAGATTCAGACTGAGAAAACTTCATCATCAATCCCATTCATTTCCTTCCTTCCTTCCTTCCCTTCTCTCCTCCATCTCTCTTCCCTTCCTCCCCATCTCTCTCTCTTTCTATCTTGTTTGTGGCTCACCCTTCATATATCTAAAATCCTCTTGAATAAATGCATGTCCTTGGATTGTTTCACATGTTTTCTTGCTGCTGTGTACAGTCACTTCCTGGAAGGGGAGTGGCCTTCTCAGTTTGTCTCCGTCCCCTTCCCTTGGGGGTGGCCAAGCAGATCATCCATGTGGGCTTACCTTCACCTTAAAAAAATGTATGTACACACACATATATACAATTTTTTTAGTTTTTAATTTTTTGTTACATGTAAAAAGAATTTTTACCATTTAAAAAAATGTTTTGAGTTCCAAATTATCTTCCTTCCCCCTTCAGATGGTAAGTTGATATTGGTTATGTATGTGCGATCATGCAAAACATATTTCTCTATTAGTTGTATTGTAAAAAGAAAAAGAAAAGAAAAAAGAAACAGGTGAAAAGAAAAGAACAACCAAAAAAAAAAAATATATATATATATATATATATATATATATATATATATATATATATATATATATATTATAAAAAGTGCAAACAGTGGGCTTCCCTGTGAAGTGCTCGCTTCTTTTCCAGCTCGAAGAGCACCTTGGCATTCTGTTTGGCAGCATCCTTAACAAGAAAATGTGTTGATTAACTGCTGAGCCATTTCAACACTTGGAATGAAAAGAGAATAATTGTTTTTATTTATGTTCAAACCGTTAAGCTAATCTTTTCAGTCAATATTACACCACAGATCAAATGGATTTAGATGAGAAGCGTTGTTGTTTTAATAGCCAGAGAGATGGCATTATTTCCCATATTTATAAATGTTGATTTAAACAAGTAATTTCTGTTCTTTGGAAGGGAGATTGAGATGTTGTTAATTTTAATGCCCTCCCTCCTCCTGGTGCCGCGTCTGCTCATAATTCAACAATTTCCAGACTCCTCTTTTTTGTCTGTCTGTCTGAAGAAAGTTGGAAGCTTCTGAGAAATGGGGGCTTAAAACTTTGTCATTCTCTTTCTGTTTTTGATTAATCCATGTCTGGTAACACACAATGACTTGCAGTTATATGGAAAAGTCATTGGGTGGCGATTGTGGTTGTGGCTGCCAATGGTCACAAAGATAACTCCCACAAAAGAACCGGACTCAGAAGCAACTTGAGCTGGTGGCGGCCCATGGGCAGGATGCTGGAGGGGAGCTGTAAACAGGTGCCCTGACGCCTCACCGACACTTAGGGGTCAGAGACATCCCGAAGGGCGCAGACGCAGAATAAGAACCCAGAGCCTACCCAGAGGCACACTGCCAGAGAGGTGCAGACCCCCACATTTTCTCTTAGCCCACAACGGCACAGAGAACGCCCACTGTTGGGAGCTCCTCCACGACCCTCATGGCCTGAGGTGGGCCCTCCCTAATGACTCCTTGACTGTTGCTGATGCCACCATCTTTCCCAGAGCAACCGTCTTTGCCTTTTCTCTTCTCTGCCCTCCACGTGTTCTTTATCCCTTAGCAAGTCCTGCTGATTTGTGCTCTCAGCTGCTTCCCTGAGTATTTCATGATATTTATCATCATCTAAGTGCTGGTGATGTAGGCGCTCCTCATATTCCTTTTTTTCTTAGTGTTATCTGGGAATTGTGCCTTATCTCCTCTGCCAAGGATTTACATCTTCCTCTTCCTGAATACTTTGTCTCTCCTAATGAAGCCTCATAGAAGATTAACTTTTCTAAGCAATGTCTCCATTTGGCCTGTAAAACCCTCCGTGATGGTGCTTCTGTCTACCTTTCCAGACTGATGTCCTACTGGTTCCTGACATTTTATATTCCAGTCAAATTAGCCTCCTGGCTGCTGTTCAGGTGCAACATTTCTTCTTCCACCTCCTTACCTTTGCAGTGACCACTTGCCCCGCCCCCCCCTCCCCAGTAGCAGGTGTTCTCCCTATTCCCTTGCACCACTTGAAATCTTGGCTCCCTCCTAACCCTTTCTACATGAAGTCTTTCAGCTCTAGATGTTCTTCTATCCCCACCCCCTCCAAAAAAAGGTACTGTATTTGTAGATAGTTTTTAATTTACTTATCAATGTATGTAGAGGGCTGAAACTCTTGAGTCGATGCACTGAAGTCGGGACTGCCGAGCACTTGAGGCTAACTACCGATTGGACAATACTCTATGGGCATATGGTTGGAAAATGGCCCTTCCCACTGTCCTGTGCTGGCTCGATGATTGGTGTATTCAGAGGATTGTAGGAGGGATTGGGGGGTGGAGTAAGACTAGCCAGGGTCACTTTGATGGAAGAAGAGGAAGAAGGAGGTTGTGGATGATCCCCTTCACTTCTACCCCTAAAGACCAAGAATAAAGACTAAAGACTTTTGCTTATCCTGACTCCAGCTGATTCTAAGGTATTCTGGGTGCTAACGCAGTCGTCACAAATGTATACATCTCTCTCTCCTCCTTCAGTTGCAAGCTCTTTGAGAACAGGGACTGTTTTCATTTGGGACTTTGGATCCCTGGCACACAACACAATACCCAACACATAGTCTGTGAGTCTTAATTCATCACACCTGGATTCCATCTCAAAAGACCTTGATTCCGAGACTCCAATTCTAGTAGTTTTCCCACTAAGTAGGACTTCTCGGAGAGCAGGAGTTCTTAACTTGGAATCATGAACTTTGATGGGGAAACAAATTCTATCTTTATTCCAATAGAATTAGTTTCTTTTGCAATTTTATGTATTTAAAAGCATTATTTTGTGAAGGGTCCTCTACATGAACACACACACACATACACACACACACACGCGCCTACTCCTGAAACTAGTGTTAATAAAATGGGTAGGAACACCCCAGACAGGGGGAAATTGGTTGGAGAGGAGAAAGGCCCGTTTAAATTTTGGTGACAATAATATCGTAGATTATAAGAAAAATATGATTTGTTAATGTTGGGATAACAAGGCTAAATTAGAAGTCAGTGCAAAGACTAATTATTGCTGTGAAATGCTGTTGGAGACAAATAAAATTTGATTTGTTCCGCCCAGCAGAGGTGCGCGTTGGAGCCACTACGTCTCACTCAATGACTTGCTTTTGTTAACCAGGAACGTATTGAATAGCTTACCCAGGAGCTGGGCTATGAAATAACAACATTTGGGCCTGACATCGTCAAATGTTTGGATGTCTGCAAAACCCTCCCCATCCAGGCTTTCAGCCCATTCTCTTGTGCTCTATGTTGGGAAGCTGGTGCTGCTGATATTTTTGTTAATCATTTTTTAATTGTGTCCCACTCTCTATGACCCCATTTAGGGTTTTCTTGGCAGACACTAGAACCATTTCCTTCTCCATTTCATATTACCTTTGAGGAAACAGAGGCAAGCAGGGTGAAGGGACTTGCCCAGGGTCACAAAGCTAATAAATGTCTGATGTCACATATGGATTCAGGTCTTCCCGATTCCAGGCTCAGTGCTCTATCCACTGCAGCGCCACCTACTGGCCTTCAGCTACTGATATGGTTTGCCCCATTTTATGGAAGAGGGAACTGAAGCTTGGAATCCTGAAATGACTTGCTTAGTGATACTTATTGCACAATTAGCAACTGTCAGTCTTCCCGATTCCAAGTTCACCACTCTGTTCCCTGTTCTTCCTCACTGCTTTTCAGATGTCATGCTGCACCAACGTGTTAGCATGATGTGTATGTGAGAGTGTGTGTGTGTGTGTGTGTGTGTGAGAGAGAGAGAGATTAACCAGGATATTTAATACGGAGGAAGGGGTGCTTTTAATTGCTGGGGGATTATCTGGGCTAATTTCTTGTGCCTTTAGGTTTGGATTGTCTGCATTGGGAGTCAGCCTCCAGAATGCCTCAGGAGTGCAAGAAGGGCAAACTTGCATTGTCTCAGCTTCCCAAGGAGAACTTTCCTCCTTTGTGGATTTCTGTGTCGCTTCAGCAATTCCTTGACTTTGAAGAAGGCAGCTAGGAAAGTTGTGTCTCCTTGTCCCAGGTGTGGTGGCGAGAGTACTGGCTCTTGAGTCATTAAATCTGAGGTGAAATCCCATTTATGTTACCTCGATGACCTTGGGCAAATAATCTGCTTCCTGGGTCTCAATTTCTTTTTGTATAATGGCTAGCATTTATGAAGCTCCTTTTGTGTGTATGTGTGTGACTCCCCAGCAGCAGCATTCTTTATTTTTCTAATTTATTACTTATTCATTTTTTTTCATCCTTTTAAAATGTTGAGTTCCATGTTCTCTCCCTTCCTCACCCATTGAGAAGGCAAGTGATATGATATCAATTATACATGGGAAATCCTGCAAAGCATATTTCTGTATTAGCCATAATTTTTTTAAAAGCAAGAACAATAAAGTGAGAAAACTATAATTCAATTCGCATTCAGAGTTCATCAGTTTTCTCTCTCCAGAGGGGGGGATAGCATTTTTTCACCATGTGTCCTTTGAAATTGTGTTGGATCATTGTCTTAATCTGAATAACCAAGTCTTTCACAATTGATCATCATTACAACATCGCTGTTTATCAGGCACAATGATCTCTCTCGGTTTGCCTCACCTCATTTTACATCAGTTCATATAAGTCTTGCCATGTTTTTTCTGAAATCAACTTCCCCCCACTCTCTGGCCTACTCATTTCTTATAGCACAATAAGGATTCCATCACAATCATACACCACAACTTCTTTAGGCATTCCTTAATTGATGACTATCCCCTTGATTTCCAACCTTTTGTCCCCACAAAAGAGCTGACATCATTTTTTTTTTTTTTTTTTACATCTAGGTCCTTTTCTTTGTTCTTTGATACAAGCATAGAATGCTTGGACAGTTTACTTACTACTCTCTACAACAATTCATTAGTGTTCCTATTTTCCTTCATTCCTTTCAGTATTTGTTGTTTCTGATCAGTATAAAGTGGTATCTCAAAGCTGTTTTAATTTGCATTTTCCTAATTAATAGTCATTTAGGTTTTTCCATATTTTTGTGGGTTTTTTCCCCAAACTGTTCGTTCTCTTTTATATTTTTCTTGCATCATTCTTATTTCTTTTCCCAATTTTTCCTCTCTCATCCATCTTTTAAGTTCCGAGTATTCTTCTTGTGCTTGGGTCCAATTAGAATTTTTCTTTGAGGCTTTGCTTATGCTTGTTTTCACATTGTTGTCATCTTCTGAGTTTATGTCTTGGTCTTCCCTGCCCCGTAGTAGCTTTTTATGGTCAAATTCTTGTTGTTGTTGTTTGCTCATTTTTTCATCCTGTTTCTTGACTTTGAATTTAATGTTAAAGTTGGGTTTTGGGGGGAAACTGTCCCAAGCTTTAGGCTTTTTCATGCTACTGTTTTCAGAGTTAGTTCTGGAGGGTCTGCATATTTCTGGTACTTCTAAAATGGTGTGATCCTGAGAAAAGTATGATCACTGTTCTCCTGATCTATACTCCAGTCCTTATCTAGGAAAGGCCCCTGTTCCTTTGGACTGACCACAGATATTCTTCTTTACCCTAGAGCTACAATCCAGAACTATATATAGGTAATAGAGTTGCCAATTAGTGCCAGCAAAGGATCTTCTGTAATCTTTTTCTGACCAATTATCTAGTCTCCTAACTGTCTCTGGACTGAGAGCTCTTGAAGTTGCTGTTGCTGTTGCTTCTACTGTCACAGCCACTGCTGGTGCTCTCTCCCTGTGCACTCCAGGCCAGTACCCATCCAAGTATTATAGATCTCTCCAGCTGACCTCCTAAGATTTTTTTTAATTTTAATAATAGCTGTTTATTTTCAAAATACATACATAGTTTTTCAACATTTGCCTTTGCAAATCCTTGTGTTTCAAATTTTTCTCCCTCCTCTCCCCTCACTTCCTCCCCTAGACAGCAAGTAATACAATGTATGTTAAAACATGTGCAATTGCAAAATAACTGTTTGGACATAATATACATATATTGTATTTAACATAGACTTTAACATATTTAACATGTATTGGTCTACCTGCCATCTGGGAGAGGGGGTGGGTGAGAGAAAGGAGGGGAAAAATTGGAACAAAAGGTTTTGCAATTGTCAATGCTGAAAAATTACCCATGTATATATCTTATTAAAAAAAAAAAGTAATGAGGGCCTGAACTAGGATAATTGTTATGGGGGCAGAAAGAAGGGGATGGCCTTTTAACAGAGAAGTTGATGGATTAATACATTAATACAATGAGACATATATGTTTGGACTTAAAACCATAGGAATGGGTCTTGCTTGATTAGGTCTTTTTGTTATGAGTTTGGGTGTAGGGGTTTTTCTAGGGGTGGAGATGGAAGAAAATAAATGTTTAATAATTTAAAAATAAATTTCAATTTAAAACAAACAAAAAAATAAAAACATGTGCAATTCTATGCATACTTCCACATTTATCATGTTGCACAAGAAAAATCAGGTCAAAAAAGGAAAAAAAAAAAAATGAGAAAGGAAAAAAAAAAAAAAAACACCACCACAGAAAAAAGGGTGAAAATGCTGTGTTGTGATTCAGTCCCCACAATTCTGTCTCTAAGTGAAGATGAGTCTCTCCATCCTAACTCTATTGGAATTGGCCTGAATCATCTGTCTCATTGTTGAAAAGAGCCACATTTGTTCACAGTTCATCACCTCATAGTCTTGCTGTTCTTGTGTATAATGTTCTCCTGGTTCTACTCACTTCACTTCACTTCAATTTAGGCTTCTCCAAAATCATGTTGCTGATGGTTTCTTACAGAAGAACAGTATTCCATAACATTCACATACCATAATTTATTCAGCTATCCCCAACTGATGGGCATCCACTCAGTTCCCAGTTTCTTGCCACTACAAAAAGGGCTGCCACATGTCCCTTTCCCTCTTTTGTGATCTCTTTGAGATACTAGATCAGTAGAGAGTCTGCTGTTCTATAAGAAACGATCAGTGGGAATTAATCGTCCTATAATCTTGCCATTGCCATGTACACGGATCTCCTAGTTCTGCTCGTTTCACTTAGCATCAGTTCACGTAAGTCTCTCCAGGCCTTTCTAAAATCATCCCACTGATCGTTTCTTACCAAACAATAATGTTCCATAACATTCATATATCATAACTTATTCAGCCATTCTCCAATTGATGGGCATCCACTCAGTTTCCAGTTTCTTGCCACTACGAAAGGGGCTGCCATAAACATTCTTGCACATGTATAGGTCCCTTTCCTTCCTTTAAGATCTCTTTGGGATATAAGCCCAATAGAAACAGTGTTGGGTCAAAGGATAGGCACAGTTTGATAACTTTTTGAACATAGTTTCAAATTGCTCTCCATAATGGCTAGATTCACTCACAGTTCCACCATCAATGTATCAGTGTCCCACATCCCTTCCAACATTCGTCATTATTTTTTCCTATCATCTTAGCCAATCTGACAGGTGTGTAGTAGCACCTTAGAATTGTCTTTGCAAGATGATATGATAATTTGGTTTCCTCATGACTTACTCTGATTCCTTTAATCTCTTTTTCTTCTCTTATTGCCAAAACTAACATTTCTAATACAGTATTGAATAGTAATTAGTGATGGGGGCAACCTTGTTTCATGCTTGATCTTATTGGAAATGGTTCTAATGTGTCCCCGTTACATATGATGCTTGCTGATGGTTTTAAATAGATGCTACTGATTATTTTAAGGAAAACTCCATTTATTTCTGTTCTCTAGAGTTTTTAATAGGAATGGATATTGGATCTTATCAAATGCTTTTTCTGCACCTATTGAGATAATCATATGATTTTTGTTAGTTTGATTATTGATATAATCAATTATGCTAATAGTTTTCCTAATATTGAACCAGCCCTGCATTCCTGGTATAAATCCCACTTGGTCATGGCATCCTTATCTTTTGTTGACTGCCTCTCCAAAACTTGATTTGAGGTTTATTTTAAGGTTGGAGGAGAATTTGGAGAGAATTCAGCTGGATGGATAGCTTCCTTTAATCTGAGATCTTCTGGATAACTCTTTAAGATTCACAGAGCACTTTACCCATATTATCCCATTATCTTCACAACAACCCTGGGAGGAGCCATTACTATCCTCATTTTATGGAAGCTGATGTAGTTAAGTAATTTTCTTTGTTGTCACGTCATCACAGCAAACAAGGACAAAGTACTTACTCTGTGAATGGCCCCGGATTACACAATACACAACAATTCTGGGAGGGAGGTGCTGTTCTTATCTCCATTTTACAGAGGAGGAAGCTGAGTCAGGCAGAGGTCATGTGGAATCCCCAAGGTCAATTTCTTCAGACTCTTGGCCCAGCATTATCTCCAGCTCACTACTTAATGCCCCAGATGTAAAAATAACAATAACACGAGGGTGACCTTTGTGACCCCTCCCAAGTTTAGATCAATGATGTGAACTCTCTTGGTGTCTTCCTTAGTGTCTGCCCTAGTCATCCCCTCCCTGCCCTCCCCACCTGAACATAGGGCTCTGCCCTTGGAACCACACTGGCCTTTTGAAGTCCTGCTTTGACCTTGTCCCAAGCCTGCAAAGCACATCGTGGACGGCTCTGCCCATCGCAAGGCAGGCCAGAACCCCAGCCCATCTCCACGCTGTCCCCTCCTAAGGCTCCATTTTGTGTGTTTTCTTCCCTCCCGTTTGATTATAAGCTCCTCGAGGGAGCTGCCTGTCATGCTTGCTTTTATTCGTCTCCCAGGGCTAACTGGATATCTAGCACACAGTAGGTACTTCCCACGTTCCGTCCACCCTTGTGTCCATCCATTTAGCTCTCTAGTCTGTCCCTGCTGATCCGGGTGATGCTCTCGCTCCTGCAGCTCTCAGCAGGAGTCGCTAGTGTGCTCAGGGCTGTTGAGTCAGTCCTACCACCTCACCCCAAGGTCACCGCGGGCCCTTAGGGAGTAGCTGCTGTATTTCCAGGGAATGACTTTATGCTGGACTCATTATTTAAATAATTAAAATTAATTGCAGCAAGCAAAAATCTCCATATCTCCTTTTCCCATCACTTAATTTCTGGGTGTGCGCCGAGTGTCCACAAATCCTTCTTGGGCATTTTCCCAGTCATAATCATTGCACTTTGTGGTTTGCAAAGGTACTTTGGCTGAAATGGGAACAAAACAAGAGTCTACATTTGGAGAGAAGCGACTTGTCTTGTGTTTACTTCACTGGTCTCTCAATTGCCACTTTAACAAAACCACTGGTTAACACAAAATCATTTATCCAGGTCATGACTTCTAGTTTTGGACTCCTTTGCAAACTAACTCTCCAAAATAACTCGGAAATGAAGGTTCCTGAATTATTCAGCAATGCCCAACCCACTTTACACAGACGCTGAATTTATTGTGACGTGCCTTCATTTCACTAATTCTCACTTTTTTCCTTACTGCCTTTCCCCCTCTTATCACCCAATCTGGCCCTTTCTGCTTTCTCAGCTGAAGACGGAGGTCAGGGGTCTCCCTGGATTTAGTTGTGGGGGGAGCCTGAGCAGTTCGGGCTCCTTACTCTCTCCTTACGCTCAAGACCGTGCAACCCCAGGGGGGAAGTGATTTAAAGCACAGGTTTGGCTGCTAACTAGGGTCCTCCTCCAAGCAAGAGGGGTAGAAAGGGCTTCAAAATCCAGTCATTCACATGAAACAGAAATCAGATATGGAACTGCTTATTCATAAAATAAATGGTAAGCACGAAAGTTGTCACAAGTATAAGTAAAGAGAAGGTTTATTGTATTGGGATACGATAGCATTAGTACTATTAAAATTCTTAAGCATTATCCCGACTGCTGAACAGACACTATAGTTCATCTGGGCTCTGCACTGACCAGACCGCCCCCAAATCTCCTGGCAAACCGGCATTTTCAGTCATCATCATGGTCATTTCCTTTAAAGATCCATTAAACCCTCAGTGCTTCCCACTCAGTAGCCAGGAAGGCAAACTCTGGGAATCCAAACGTCCCGGCTCCCCTTCTGTCCTAAATGGGATTATTTCAAGTCATGTCAGTTTTTCCACATTTCTTTTCATTAAATTACACACAAAGCAGGTCATGTTGTTGTTGGAGGAATCGGAACCTTTTGAGCATTTGAAAAAGAAATTTTAGACTGAACTGAATTTAAGATTCCCCTTCTCTCCACTGGTACCACTGCCGACATTATTGGGCCCTCCTCATTTCTCACCTGCCAGGGACTTCCTCTTGTCCATCCTCCACACTCCTACCCTATTGATTTTCCTAAAAGTCAGGTGCCACTTCCCTGACCAAGAAGCATCGGTGACTTCCCATTGCTTTTACCATCAAATGAAAGGTGCTCCATCTGGCACTTCAAGCTGACTGATTGATGACACATTTTCCCATCATGCCCTCTACCCTCCAGTCAAAGAGCTCACTCTGTTTCCTGCTGTGTAGACATTTCAGATTTTCCCTTGGCTTGGCACTGCCTTGTCTCATGTGCCCACGATGCTCTTCTTCCTCAGGTCTCCTCTTAGAACCCTCCAGCTCCCTTCTTCAGGAAGCCTTTCCTGTTTCTTCCAGCTTTTAGTGTCCTCTTCCCCAGTCTCCATGTATTATTTTGTGTGTATCCTCCATTTTCTCTTCTATGATAAATAAAATAGAGGTTCCCTGAGGTCAGGGGCAATCTCACTTTGTCTTTGTATCCCCGTTGCTTGGCACTTAGGTGCCTAATAAATGCTGATTGATTAAAGATCCAGATTTGGAACTTGTTGTCAGGACTTTAGCAGCCCCTGAATGGTCACTGGGGAAATGGCCTGACCCGTTGGACTGTCCACAAGGTAAATGAGAAGCCATTGTATTCTCTTTCAACTGATTCTTACACTCAGGGACTCTCCGAATCATCTCTTGTCTGTGCCCCCCTGAAAATCTTCTGCGGAAAACCGACCTCACGGGCCCTGGCTCCTTCTCATTCCCTTACTGGACCCCATCTTTTCCCATCATGCCCCTCTCTGCAGCACCTTGGAGGACCCGCTCCCTGAATTCTCTGTAGATCGCAGTGCCCTGTAACATGCAGCCAGACAACATCATTAGAAAAACATTGATGTCAAGAAGCTGGGCCTTTGTGGGGCACTACAAGCCCCAACGCCTTTCCAGGGGCTATCCAGGTTGGCCCCCACTTTGGGGGATCTATTTTCTGCCCCTGGAAATCGGCAATTGCTGTAGAATCTCACTTGGCCAAGCTCGCCTGTTCCATTGGGGGATGCTCCTCCAGAGGCCCCTGCAGCTCCTGGGGCCCCCACACTGTGCAGCCTCCATAGGTTCTTCCCTATCTCCTCCTTTGGGATGTGCTCCAGGAGTCTGGCGTGAGAGGGGCTGAAAGCAATGGCGGAAAGATGTGTGCTCTGAAAGGAGTTCATGGGGCATGATGGATAGACTGCTGGGAAGCCTGGGTTAGATGGTCTCTCATCTGTGGCCATGAGGTGGCGCCATAGTGAACAGTGCTGCACCTGGAGTCGGAAGAATTGGATTCTAATCCAATCTGAGGCACACGTTAGCTGTGTGACTCCTGGGCAAACCCTTCATTTCTGTCTGCCTCAGTTTCCTCATCTTAAAATGGGGATCATACTAGCCCCCTGCCTCCCAGGAGTGTTATGACAAACAGTTCCTTTCCTTCCTTTCCCTTCCCCCCATAAAACGAGGGAGTGGAACAAGCTGCCCTCCTTGTCTTTTGATGCAGTAAAGGCATATATTCCCAGACGCAGCCACTTCCCAATGCAATCGCATTTAAGAAGTGCAAAAGTTTGGATGTAAATCAGAGGTTCTTTTTTTTTTCCTCCAGACTCATCCTAGCGGCGAATAGAGATGAATTCTACCATCGACCATCCAAACTGGCTGACTTTTGGGGCAGCAACAATGAGATCCTTAGCGGTAAGTTCTTAGAAAGTGTGATTGGGCTTGACTGTACCGGGATCGCAAGGAAAGGGGCCTGTCCCCATGACGGTCACTCCTGGGTCGGGCTCTGACACAGAATGTTCTTAAATCACCTACCTCCCAATGAGCCATTTGGGGCTCTTGCTGCTGGTCGGTCCATCTTCGTGGGCCTCTTTCTGGTTTCTTGCACCTTTCCCACCAAGGCCTCGATGTCCAGTGGCTACCGTGGCATTGTGGTCCTCTCTGGCTCTGACTTTCTGGAATTCTTACTCTGGTTCTGAGGTTCTCTCCCATCATTCACATCCACACACCTGCCCACAACTCATTATTTTTCTTCATTGATTCCTGCTTTAGGAACACTGCGGTATTGGCCTACAGACTCTTCCCTGATCACATAATACTGTTACAAAGGTAGCTTTGTGCCTCTGTTCATAAGTTTGCCTTCTACCCACAATCATAAATGCTTAGAGTTAAGTGGGATCTCGGGCTGTCCCGTCTCTGTCCCAGAGAAGCGGCTGTCTCCTTCTTAAGGATGTGCTGGCGTCAGCTGGGAGCCCTTTGGTTAATTTTCAGCATGATTTATGACTTAGAAATCGGTAAACACACATATTGGATTTAAGATATATTTTAACATGTTTAACATCTATTGAATTGCTTGCCCTCTAAGGGAGGGGGTGGGGGAAGGAGGGGAAAATCTGAAACCCCAGATTATGCAGGGGTCAATGATAAATTATCCGTGCATACGTCTCAAAAATAAAATCTTTAAAAATAAAAATAAAAAATAGTTTGTGACCCTGAGCAAGTCACTTAACTCCAATTGTGTCAGCAAAAAAATAAATAAAATAAAAAATAAAAACAAAATAAAGGTAAAAATAATAAAACTACTACTACTAAAAAAAAAAAAAAAAAAAAAAAAGAAAGAAAGACTACAAATCAGGACTTGATTTATTTGGCAATTATTTCCTTAACTGCCTAGGTTTAAGAAAATGATGGAGAAAATGTTAATAATACAAATTCAACTGGAAAGTGTGAAACAGCTGGTTGTTAAATGTTCACCAGTACAAGCCTCTACTTGAGGATCTTCCGGGCCCCATCTAGGCAGTCCATTCCACTTTGTGACTGTTTTCATTGTTCCTGCCTCATCTTTGGCTGGCAAAATCCTCTCCTTCCTTTAACAGTCATGTAATCCCTTTTCTAATTCCGCAGCCAGAAGGGATTCTCCCTTCCTGGTACTTCAAGGGCTCTCGCCTTGTGCCTACCTCTTAAAAGCACCTGTACTTGTTTCATTTCCCATTATATCATCTTTATTTGGGCATGTGTGGGATGGAGTTATGTTAAATCCCTCTTATCCAGTTTGAGTACTTGGAGGCGTCTCTAGGTACAACAGAAAGTTTTAATTCAGCTCGTGCAAGAAGAGGGCCAACATCGTGTCTGAGCAGTTCAGAATAGAGTGGGAGCGTGTTGAGGGTGGAAGGGTATCTAAAGCACCAAGATGGAAGTACACTCCCCCCTAAAAATGAATTTTTAGATTCATTGAATGAAATGGAAAGGAAGCAGCTATTGACCAATGGTCAGCGCTGTGGTCTGTTTCCTGGGGCACGTGACTTCCTGAGGCTCAGGCCTAAGGTTTGACTTTTCTGCCCTAGAGTCCTCTGAGAGTGTAACTTAGGCCTCGGGTCTGATCCGCTCCATCTCACAGTGTTTTTGAGAAATATTCATTCATTTCATCCAAGTGCAGGGTTTTTCTCCCTCCCCTCCCACCAGATGGTAAGCTCTTTGAGGGCAGAAACCTGTTTATGCCCAGGACCTTGCATACTACATGGGCTCAATAGATCCTTTTGAGTGTGGATGAACGTTTTAAAGTAAAAAAGTGGGGGAGCCTGGAGAGCTCTAGCCAGGGTCAGTCTTCTCCATGAATGGGGCTGGCGCTACCTGGACGAACAGTGAGAAATGAAGGGCGGAGCGGCCTAGACCTTGGGAAGGAAATCTCCATCCTGAGCCTGCATGGAAAAGACAGAGATTTTTAGCTGGGTTCTTCCTCTTCTTCCATAAGATTCGTGGCAGTTGTAACTAGTGTGAGAACCTGTTGGCTGTATCTAAATGTGACCGACTCCATCCGAGCAAGATTTGAAGTCGAAATGGGGCCTGAGCATTAGGCTTTGAGGGATCGGCAAACCATTGTTTAGGAACAGGGGCTGTGGCCAGTCGTGGCTGGCTGGCTGTCCCGTGCCAGCAGAATCCAAAGCTGTACCGATCAGCTTAGGCCAACATTTCTCTAGGTCATCCAGTAACCTCTCCCCCTCCCCCATTCTCTTCTTTTGGGACATGTTCTTTGGGGGCCCGGGTGCTAATGGGAATGTTCCAGATGGGCCCGTTCCCTTGGTGTGGGTCCCACACCTTCTGGCTTCAGAGATGGCGTCACTGTCGGCACCCCTATTTGCAAGTTGACATATGTGGGAGAGGAGAGATATTAGACTGACTCCCAAACCGAAGGTCTGCATGATCTCATGGTTGTGTGTCTGTGAAACCTGGACAATGTGCTGCCTGCACCAGGCCAGGAAACTGAACCATTTCCATTTGAATTGTCTTAGAAAGATCCTGAAGATCCCCTGGCAGGATGAGGTACCAGACACTGAGGTTCTTTTCTGAACTGAACTGCCGGGCGTTCCAACTCTACTACAGAGGGCACAACTCCACTGGGCCGGCCTCATTGTTTGCCAAACACACGCTTGCCAAAAAGATTGTTTTATGGAAAACTCACACGGAGCCGGCGCTCACGAGGGGTCAGAAAAAGCAATACGAGAACACTCTTGAGGTCCCTCTGAAGTACTTTAGAATCGATAGCATGACATGGGAGACACAGGCACGGGACCACTCAGCATGGCAGGCCCTCATCGGAGAAAGTGCTGCGCTCTGAAGTATCGCAGAAGTCGCTCCAGATGTGCAAGGGGACTCCTTGTACCAGCCCTGTGGCAGAGCGTTCTGAGCTCACGTGGACCAGCTGCTATAACTCTGCTCTAACATAGTGTCGCCACGTTGGCCCTCTTCAAGAACGAAGGACAACTTTCCCCCACCCTCGGGTGGCGGCAGATGCCCTTTGATATGCTAGACTTGTGCTTATGTCTGTTCTGTGGGCAGCCAGCTCCTCTCAGCATCCAGCTCTTAATGCTTTCCAGCTTGGTGGGACTGGCCACAGTTCACTGGAACCAGATTAAGAACCTGTGGTCACTTGTGTTAAGGAAGAGCCGTTGAGTAAAGGAAATTGGGAAGATCATAATGGCTCCCTTAGTGTCGTGTTTGTAGTATCCAGAGTGCTTTTATATCCATCTTCTCATTTCATAAAGATCTAGACACCTGGATTTGAAGGAAACATTGAGCTCATGTAGCCCAACTCACCCCTGAGTTTTGAATCCTCTTAGCAAAGTGGAAGGTAATTTTGTGGTAAGTAAAAGAAAGTCCTGGTTTATATAGCAAATAGTAAACTTAGCGGTGGTACAGATTGAAAATAAAAACAGCTGTTCAGTTGTTTTCAGTCATGTTCGACTTTTTGTAACCCCTTTTTTGGGTTTTCTTGGCAAAGACACTGGAGTAGTTTGCCATTTCTTTTTCTGGCTCATTTTGCCATTTCTTTTTCTGGCTTATTTTACATGTGAAGAAACTGAGGCAAACAGGATTAAGTGACTAGCCCAGGGCCATACAGTGTCTGGGGTCAGATTTGAAGTCTTAAGTCTTCCAACTCTAGCCTCAGCCCTCTGTCCACTGCGCCACCTTGCTGCCACAAAATGTAAATAGGCCTATAGTCTAAAGAAGAATGTGGTCAGATTAGTGGACAGGAAGTCTGTGGTACAACCTGGACTTGTCCGGAGCATGTTGATTCATTTTTGAGGGTGGATTCATGAAAAAGAAACCGCCCCTTCCATTAGCTCTCGTTTTATAGGCTGTCGGGCCCTGGTGGATGGGAGCCAGTGTGCCAAAGCCAGGGGGCTCGGGATGCTGCTCTAGCCGCAAGCTTGAGTCTGGCCCTGCCCCCTTTCTCCAGTGAAGAAAACCCTAAGTTCTTCAAGAAGTTGGAGCCATTGGAATGGAAGCTTCTGGCTGCAGTGACTTTCTGTTACTGCTCTGCTCTTCCCTGTGGTGAGAAAGCTGGTGCAGAGAAGGTGCTCCCCCTGCTACACCTCCTCCCCCAGCTCCCTTCATTTCCGAGGTCCTGACTGTCTCTGAATCCCTGCCAGATGCCAGGCAAACAGCCTCTTCCTCTTCTGAAGCTACGACTCAAGTGGCCCTTTGATGAGACAAATCTGAATTTTAATCAGCCAGTCGCCCAAAGCAAGGTGGCAAAACATTAAAATCGATCTTTGATGTTGTGGGGGAGAGAGGGGGCTCAGAGCCTTTTTTTCTTTTCCTGTTTGAAGCTGGGGAGAGGAACAGGAGCTTTTCTGGCTCATGAATGCAGCTTTTTCTCATTAAATGGGACTGGGATAAAATGGAATCTTCTTTGCCTTTGGGAAGTGACCCTCGGGTATGTGACCACAGACTCACGGATGTGACCGCTTGGCTTTTGCCACGAGATCATCCCTTTGACTTTCACGTCTTTGTTCTTCGTTACCGTCTTCAAGATGGGCCGGAATCGCACACGGTTCGGTGGTGATCGTCCCCTTTCAGCTCTTCCTCTAGCGGCCTGGTGGATGCAAGGTCACGGCAAGAACGCCGTCCTCTGTTGTCAAGAAAAGGCTTCTAGCCCGTGATTAACTTCTGCCATGGATACGAGACAAGGAGTGTGAGCAAGAGAACGAAAATGGCCTCCTCTCACATGAGCACCGGGGAGCTTTACCCACTTCCTCTCTTTAAACAGACCCTATCTTGAGAATCCCCCTACCTGCCACCTAGAGGAGGGGGTGAGGGGAGGGAGGGAAAATTTAGAACAGAAGGCTTTGCAAGGGTCAATGTTGGAAAATTACCCATGCATATGCTTTGTAAATAAAAAGCTTTAATAAGAAAAAAAGATTAATTTTTAAAAAGAGAGAATCTCCTCAATGGAAGCAGTGTTATATGGAGTCTCCCGCCCTTTATCTATACACCACCCAGGAGCGCATCCCATCAAGGCCACGTCTTTACCAGTGTTTTCTCCTGTCGGAGAGGGCCGGATCCACGAGTTTATGTCATATTTGCTGTAAGAGGCTTCCTTCCAGTTGCAGATTTATAAGAATTGATTATGGATCCGCTTCCCAGAGGTCAGCACTGGGAAGGCAAGGACCAATATGGAAAAGGCCCTCTTCCTCTCAAGGGGCTTATCTTCTTTTAGGGGAAATATAGCCTGGTCAGAGATAGGGAAATTCAGTGAGGGCGGGAGCACTGGCACCCAAAGGGATGGAAGATACAGTCGTGGGGCTGAGGAAGAAGGGAGGGCCTTCCAGGAAACAGAACAGAGGCCAGTCCGTGTGGAACATGAGAGTCGTTTGTGGGAGGCAAAATGGGAAAAGCCCAGAAAGCGGATGAAGGCCAGATGGAAAGGGCTTTCAATGCCAAGCGTAATTTTTTTTTTTAACTCACAAGACAAAAAGAAGTTACTGGAGCAGAGGAGTGACATGGTCCGATGTGGAGCTGGGGTCCTGGGTTCAAATCCCATCTCCGTCACTTTGTGGCTTGTGCTGTCATAAAACAAACAGTTCTCAATTTCTTTATTGGGAAAATTAGCAGTTTGTACTAGAGGACTTCTGTGGTTCATTTCAGCTTTTAATCTGTGACCCTGCAATCTGTCTTTCAGGAATGTAAATGTTATAACGAGGCAAATAGAGACTTAATGCAAAAAAAAAAAAAAAAAAGAATTCCTGACAAAGAGAACAATCCCTGAGTTTGTGCACAGGTCAGGACGTCACCTGGGACACCATCAGTCCTCTCCAAAATGAAGGAGGACTTGTCTTCAGCACCTGGAACTTCATCCACGCACTTGCTCATCTTGGTGCATCGTCCCTGATACAGCACAAGATCAGCACAGCTGCAGCATCAGCTCACTCCATGGAGCCAGAGACCTTCATGTGGCCGTTTGTGGTCCGGTGGGACCCACACTGAACCGTCCTTACCAAGGCACCCTCCCATGTTGCTTCAGGTGACAAAGCTCAGCAGGTCTCCACAGAGCCCTTCCCACGTCCCGCGTCCCACAGGCGCTCCTGTGGTGCCTTGGTGCCACAGGGACGGGGCGGCCGGCTGCCTGCGGCGCACACACATGGCTGCTGTGCAGCAATAGCTGGGAAGACTTGCAAGGAAATGAATGGAACACCATGCAGCCTATTTATGTCCTTGAGTGGAATAGGCTCTCTGAAAAGCTCCCCTCCTTGGAAACCTTCAAGCAGAGGATCCCCAGCGTGGCCTAACGGGGATTCTTTTGTAGTTTGGGTTGGATTGGGTCGTTGCTGAGTTGAGGTACCTCCCATTAGGGAATTCTGTGATTCCGTAATATCTATTCAGTGGCCATGGGAAAGAAGGATGGAGAAGGGGCGGTCCGGAAAGCAAGCGAATGAATTAGAAGGTGATGGCAATAAATCCAGGGGAGAAGTCGTGAGGACTCAAACCAAAGTGGTTACAGTATAAGAGAGAGAAGGAACCAGATGCTAGAGATGTCATCCAGGGAGAGTCAATAAAATTCGCTCCCTTCATTAGATCTGGAAATTGAGAGAGAGAAGGAAAAATCAAGGATGACTCCAAGACCATAAATCTGGGAGGCTGAAAGTGATATCCAAATGAGGAAGATGAAATCATTTCCTAACAGAGAAGTCGTCATAAGGATAATGTGCTCAGTTCTGAAAAAGAAAAGGAATCGCAATCGACTGAAAGAACGCTCAAGTAATAATAACCAATAATAGAAGAAATGCCCATAAAAACCACTTCAGGAAATTGGCAGAAATGACAAAAGACAGGAAGACTCCACAGCAAACTGGTTGGGAGACAGGTAGGATTTAGTTTGCAATTCCAGGCTGCTTTCCAGAATAGTTGCCACAATTCACACCTCTAAGAATAGCTGTTAGAACTGTGCTGAGATGGTTCTAGAAAGCCAGGTGGGATTCTGCAAAGAAAATGACTGAAACCCCCTTGCCCTTTGACCCAGAGAATTCATACATTAGGTATGTATCTCAAGGAAGTCATTGACAAAAAGAAAAACTCCATGTCTCCTGAATATTTATAGTCTTGCTTTTGTGGCAGCAAAGAACTAGCAGGAAAGTAGATGCCCATTGATTGGGGGATGACGGCGCAAGTTATGGGACACGAATGTAACGGACCAAGAAATGATGAGAGTGATGGGCTCTTTTTCTCCTTTTTAAAAAATTCTGTTATTTGTAAAGGATGGTTCTCTAGGAGGGGAAAGAGGAAAGCTGTAGATAGAGATATGTAGCTACATGTCTCTCTATATAATATGTTATATGTGGAATATATATTTCATAGATAACTATAGATATAGGGAATTCCTGTTTAGACATGAAAGCACCAGATAGCAATCAAAATCCGTTTTTAAAAAGAAAATGAGAGTTAGGAGGGGGGGCTTACAGGGAGATAGGGGAGCAGAATGGAACTGGAATCCACAAGAGATGCAGTGCATAGGGAGTCCCTTTGTTGCCCAGGATGCTTTTCTTAACAACAGTCAGGCCTCAGGGTCAGCACTACCCACCGTCAAGTGGCTGCTTAACAAACTTCTGTACATCCAAGTCCTTCTTGCCCTGGATTCCCATTTTATCCTGGAATGTGGATACTCAGTCTGATCTAAGAAGCAAATGGAAACGGGGCCTCCTTGCTCCTCGGCAGAGCCTTCAGAAGGCCACTTCCCGGCTTTCCTGCAGTAACCGTGCCTCAGAGAGGGGGCCCGCCATTGTGGCTCCATCTTGTTCGGTGGATTGGTGTGGGGATCTTGGGGAGGACTGACGCCTCCAGTGTGAGTGCGGCTTGAGCCTTTTCAGGGCTGCTGATCCACGGCTGGTGTCCCCTGTCACTCAGCTCTCACCTGTGGCTCCAAGAAGCTCTGTGGCCACACATGCAAAAACCCGCTCGGTGGTGGGCTAAACAGACCTCGGACACGTGGGTGGGCTGGGGCGTCTGACCCAAGCATGTGAAGACTTCACCTGGTGGGAAGGGGGGGCAAGAATGGTTTGTCCCAACAGCGGTGAAAGCAGCTGACGTCGGGGCTGTGGCACTCGGTCAGCATCGGAGACGCCAGGGTCACCCGCTGCATCCTGGCCATCGCCTCTCGTCCCGACCTGTCTCCTCATTTGACTTAGACGGCTGGAGGAGAGGATGCAGCCGCGACCTGGGGCAGCTCTGCCTCGCTTAGATCCAAATCACGCACAAGTCAGGACGTCACCTGGGATGCCATCGGTCCTCTCCAAAATGAAGGAGGACTTGTCTTCAGCACCTGGAACTTCATCCACACATCGCTCATCCTGGTGCATCCTCCCTGATACAGCACAAGATCAGCTCAGCTGCACCATCAGCTCACTCCACAGAGCCAGAGACCTTCATGGGGCCATTTGTGGTCTGGTGGGATCCACACTGAAGATTTTGTGTGTGGCCCTTTATGATCTGGTGGGATCTACATTGTAGACCTTGCGTGTGGCCATTTGTGGTCCGGTGGGACCCACACTGAGCCGTCTTTACCCTCCCATGTTGCTTTGGGTGACAAAGCCACAGCAGGCTTCCACAGAACTCCTCCCACGTCCCGCATCCCGCAGGAGCTCCTGATCCTTGGTGCTGCAGGGACGGAGCGGCCAGCTGCCTGTGCACACACACACAACCGTTCTGTAGCAATAGCTGGGAAGGCTCGCAAGGAAATGAAAGGGGTAGCACACGGCCTACTTCTAGGCCCCCTTGGAGGTAATGGGACTGCCCTGGGATCAGAAGCACTGTCTGATTGGAGGCTGTGCATCCACTTAAGTCTTCTTCTGACACTTCTGACACTCCCTTGCAGATGTTGGGAGGTTCCAGGCAGGGAGAACGCTCACACTGGCACCTCAAGATCCACAAGAGCCGCAAGGAGGGACCCCGCACTGGACGGCAATTCTCTCAGCAGAGGGCCAGACCCACCAGGGAGGGAGCGTTTGTCCAAGTTCCTTCAGAGCGCTGGAGAAGCAGATGTTTTGGCTCCTAGTCCATTCAACATTTATCTAGCGCGGCTCCCTCACCTTTCCAGGGTAACTCAATTACCAGAGGTAGCCCAGAGTTTGGGGCTCCAGAGGAAAGTGTGGAACAGAAGAGTATATCAAGCAGCCTGGCAACCTGAAGGTCCCAGAGCCCTTGTGTTTCCTCATGGCGTGCGCCTCTGAAACCTGGACAGCATCCAGTGCCAGGCCAGGAAACCGAATCGCTTCTGTCCGGACTGTCTCGGGAAGATCCCGAAGATCCCGAAGATCCCCGGGCGGGACCCCAGACCCCGAGGGCCTTTCTCGGACTGAGCTGCCAAGCGTTCCCACTCTGCCACAGAGGGCATGGCCCCAATGGGCCAGCACGTGGTCTGAGTGCACAGACCTAGAGACATCTCCATTCCAAGTGCTCACAAGGACTCTTTGGCAACCTGTGGGAGAACCTGCTGAGCTTGCTCTCATCAGCCACAGTTGTCTCTCCCCCCCCCCCCGCCTCCCCTGAGGCAATTGGGGTTAAGTGACTTGCCCAGGGTCACACAGCCAGGAAGTGTGAAGTGTCTGAGGCCAGATTTGAACTCGGGTCCTCCTGACTTCAGGGCTGGTGCTTTAGCCACTGCACCACCGAGCTGGCCCTCAAGCTATCTCTTAACCCTTACATACTGGTGCCATTTTGGTGGTCTTGAAACACAAAATAAACAAGCAGTAAGCACCCACTGGGTACAAAAAACTATCGCAATACTTTGGAGCTTCAGCATAAATTAGAGCCATGTGTAGTCCTGGTGAAGGTCCTTGGTGTGTTCCTTTTACAAAACACATTTTAATTTTTAAAACTTATCAGTCATTTTTATTCACCATATTTCTTACACGAAACCTCTAGTTGTTTGCTGACTTGGACCATCCTGGTGACTGAGTCACCGGCTTCCTCAGGACTCACCTAGCAATTCTCCCCCATGAAGGAGGCGGGAGAGGGAGATAAAAGACCTGGAGGGAGCAGAGAGGGACCTTGAAGACCATTGAGGTCGATTCCATTACTTCAGCAACGAGAAAAGCAGCCGCTTGGCTCGGGAGGGAGAGCTGCCCTCTCTCGCCCGTGCCCGTGGCTGATGTTCGGCGCAGGGTGTCAGGCCGGGCAGAGGCGGAGTCAGGACCGTGGGAAGCAGCCTCCCAGGCTTGATCGCCTGGCAGTTGTGCGCAGAATAGCAAGTGCATAGGTCAGGGCGGCCGAGCCCGGGGGAGCGGCGGCCGTTGGCGGGAGAGCCTCTGGGCAGCGGGCCGAGAGCTGATGCTTTTTCCTCCTTTTATCATTTGACACAGGTCTCGATATGGAAGAAGGTAAAGAAGGAGGGTCATGGCTTGGAATCAGCAAGAAAGGGAAGCTAGCAGCCCTGACAAATTACATGCAGCCAAAGCTTGATAAAGGTGCCAAAGGCAGAGGTACGATGTGGAGGGGGTACGGGATGGCGCTGGGTATCGTCCGGGGGAGGGGGGTTCTAATAATAGCTGGCACAGAGAGGCTGTTTTATATTGTTCCCTGTGAGGTGCTTCCTGAAAGTGCTCTTAGATCCTCATGGACAGCTGGGGAAACTGAGGCACACGGCCACACATTTAGCCTTAGTCAGAATGAAGGTAGGAATCACCATTCTCTCTGGAACCCGAGTCTGGTGCCTTTTTTTTTTTTTTAAACCCAACTCTTTTCCGTATGCGGCACTGGCGGGGGCCTGCTCTGGGGCAGGGAGATAGGCTCATGCAATGCAAACCTAGAGCTGGAAGATACATTGGGGGTCATTGAGCCCCAGCCCCTCCTTCTATTGACAGATGAGGAAACTGAGGCAGCCAGTGAGCTGCTCCCCCAGCTAATAATGCCTGAGTTCTCTGGCCCAGTTCTCTGCCCGATGCATCGCCCTATATTTTGGAGGAAGGATGCTGGAAGCTCCATCGCGGCTCCCTTCCTACAGATCCCCACAGGATGGCAGCACGGGGGCAGCCAAAGCCATTGGTCAGACCAAGGCCAGCTGATGACAACGTCACTCCAAGAGCAGACTGAGCCTGGGGCCCGCCCCGTGCCTTGCAGCCTGGGGTCCCCCCTTCTGACCCTTCAGGGATACGTCTGCTCCACTCACCACAGTGCCAGGTGTCCCCGCCTGCGGCCATTACACCTCGGGCCCCTTCTGGGTGCCGTCCGGCCAGGAGGAGGCTTCACATCATCCTCCAGGCCCCTCCTGACCACGATCTGGTGCCTATACTGGCTCCCATCCAAAGGCCTTGGTGCCCTGCGGGAGCCCTTACAAACCTTGGAGTCACGTACTCTTAGTGACTGTTCTACTGAGAAAGAGCAGGGGCGTCCATGCCGGGAGAAGGCAAAGGGGGAGGGAGAGGGGAAGCTCTGGCCCCTGGGCAGTTCCCTTTTCTGAGTCAGAGCCACCAAGTTGAGAAACAGTTGGTTTGAAGTGGTCTAGAGGGGCTGCTGTAGGATGAGCTGAAGGCCGGCTTGGGAGACGGGCTCTGTCACTCAGGCAGTGGGCAACCCCCTGACCCGTTGCCTCAGCTACAAAATGGGAACTTCCTCCCCCAACATCCAGGGCGTTGTGGTTAGGAAAAGACAGGTCAGAGCATGTTGGAAAGCATCAAGAACCAGATAAACACAAGAGCCTGCTGGCACGGAAATGGCCGTTCTGTTCCTTGGGAACTTCCCGGGGCCTTTCGGACCCTCGTTCTGGGGTCTCGCTGGCCCTGTTAGGGCCCCGGCTTGTCTGGGTGATTTTTTTTTTTTTGTCTTTTTTAAGCTTTTTTTTTTTTTTTTTTTTTGAGTTTTCTGCCTTTTTTTTTAAATTTAATACCTTTTATTTACAGGATATATACATGGGTAACTTTAACATTAACAATTCCAAACCTCTTGTTCCAATTTTTTCTTACCCCCCCACCCCTCCCTAGATGGCAGGATGACCAGTAATGTTAAATATATTAAAATATAAATTAGATACACAATAAGTATACTGAAAACATTATTTTTGCTGACAAAAGAATCAGACTCTGAAATATTGTACAATTAAACTGAAGGAAATCAAAAATCGGGGACATAAATATAGGGATTGGGAATTCAATGTAATGGTTTTAGTCATCCCCAGAGTTCTTTTTTCTGGGGCTGGTTCAGTTCATTACTGCTCCATTAGAAATGATTTGGTTGATCTCGTTGCTGAGGAAGGCCTGGTCCATCAGAACTGGTCATCATATAGTATTGTTGTTGAAGTATATACTGATCTCCTGGTCCTGCTCATTTCACTCAGCTCGTCTGGGTGATTGGGATGAGCAGGAGGGTCTTAGAGCTGCTGGTTCATTCCGATCTTCCTTTTTCTGCAGGTGAGCTCGTCACCCACTTCCCGACCCGGAGTGGACGGCTCTCCTTGAAAAAATCTCCTCCGGCGCACCTGCCGGCTTTAACATACGCGTTAAAGTAAGTTGATGCCGTGAGCAAGCTCAGAAATGGGAAGGGGAAGATTGGAACAGTGGGGAGGGGCCACACTGGGTCTCCATGCTCTGCTTGAGGCCCGTGCTTTTCCCCTAGTCTGACAAAATGCCCGAGGATGGGGCACCGAGACCAAGCCGAGGAAAACCTCAAGATCTCTGCATCCTCAGGGACTCTTCCCCTGACACACTGGGCAACCAGCCGGCTCAGGGAAAAGCTCTACTTGTGAGGAAGATTTTCTCATCATTAAATTTGCCCCTCCCCTGGCCAGAGCTCTCTCTCCTGTGTCCAGAGGTGCTCTATCTCTGGACACAGTCCAGCACATGCTCACTTTTTCCTCCAGCCCTGTCCCAATATGGCCCATTCATTTCTCCTTCAGAAAGGCTTTTTAAAGTTTTTCTGTTTGCATCTTAAAGTCTGACTTCTTTTCCAATTAACATGCTCAAGAGCTTTTCTAGATCTGCTCTTCGATTACTTCTTCACCTTCATTGATTTCTGGGGTGCCAGGGGAGCCATAGGATTAAAGAGAAACACAAGTCAGCACAAGGAAAACTCAAAAACTCTCCATGGCTGTAACAGCCACAGAACGAGCTCGGTAGGACTGGCTGTGGTTCCGAGGAAACCTTGGGCCGGGCACTCCCAGGGCTGGGGCCAAGCAGCCACCGGCCCTGCCCTCAGGAAGGCCATGGTCACCAAGGGGTTGGCTCCACTTCTAGGGGGCGAGTGCCGGCCACGCAGGAGCGAGGGCCAGGCCACAGCCACCGACCCAATGCCCCCAGATAAGCTGGAAAGGTGCCAGATCAGTCCAGATGTGACCTTGGCCCTCATTTGGCTCGCAGCCTACTAAAGCAGGCACAGAAACACAGACGCCCAGCGCCCTCCGCATCTCCCCTGGGGGTGGGAAAGGCAGACCCCACCCAGGACAGGCCCCAGAACAAAGGGGTGCTTCCCTTGGCTCCCACACCACCGTGGGCAAGGAGCACCAGCCACAGGCCATCCACATCACTGAGCAGTCCTGCAGGCTCCTGCCGGGCCGGCCCACTCCACTTTCCTTTGGGCTCAAGGAGCCAGCCTGAGCTGCAGCCAGGGGAAAAATAATGGCAATGGCCGAGCCTGAATGTCCCCCCAAGCTGAGGCAGGAGGGAAGCAGCTCTTCTCTTGGGGCTGTGGAGGGAGAGCTCTTTCACTCCCCGCTCTGGGCTTCAGGGGAGGCTGAGGCAGGCAGGAGGGGCCTCCCCTTCCCCTCGGATGGGCTGCCTGGGTGACCTGGGGCCATCTTCTCTGTAGAGACGCTTCCAAGTTAGCGACGTCGCTTTATCCCATGATGGCCACTGCCTCCCCCCCCACTTGTGGCCTTGACCCCGGGAGTTGTCCCCACTGCTGCCCCCTCTCTGAAGTTTCCGGTCTCTCCTACTTCCTAGCCTTTCCCTGCTAATGAAACTTTATCTAGCCTCCTGCTCTCTTGGCCCCCAGTCCGAGGGACCAGGGTAGGGAGAATGACTTTCGGGGAGATCTCAGGGCCTCAGCATTGAGGCATTCCCCCACATGATCGACAGGTGAGGCTCCTGCACGCCCTGGGCCGCGCCACTCTGGGGGCTCCCCGTCCTCCTTCGGTGTCTCCTGGCGCTCAGCCGTGGCCTCGAGTCCTTGCACTGTGGGTGGCGGAGCTGGGCCAGGGCTGACCGAGGGGCATCAGACCCGTCACAGTGAGTTAGCCGGGGGCGCCCAGCCCTCGCACAGGAGGGCAGCTCGTTTCTGTGGTCCCGGAGGAGGCGAGCGCCCCACTGTGGTGGGCGAGAGCTTGGTGCAGCATCCCAGAGACCAGGCTGCCCACCCCAGCCCGGCCATTGCCGGTCCTGCCGCCAGCTACGCCCCTGCTCCGGTGACCCTGGGGGCCGGTGACATTGGGCAGCTCTTCCTAGTTGAGATCCGATTCAGGCGTGATCTAGACGGAATCCCTGCTGGTGGCCCCACCCCCTCCAAAGGAGCAGCAGTGGTGCCTCCTTACAAGACCCTCCCTCCCTTTTGCCATCATCCCTCACTGGGCACGCTCGGTCAGCACCAGGCACCTCCTCTTGGCCCAGTGCTCCCTCCACTGCCCGCTGCCTCCTCCTAGAACTCTCCTGCAGGCCTCTGCCCTTGGCTACATCTCCATCTGGACCGCTCACCCAGTGGGAGGCGTTTCTGTTCCAGACCCGCGTCTGTTCGCTCACTGGTCACCTCGCCAGCTTGGCTCCCTCAGTTTTATTCTCTCGAGAATCTGGGAAGGATCCCATCCTCCCTTTTGTGTACACTCCTGGTCCCCGCTGTCTTTCCCTATGGAGAGGAAGCTCTTCCAAGGTCCGGATGCCTCCTCTGGGTCGTTTGGCCAGCTCAGACTTCTCAGAGACCCCTTTGGATGGAGTGATCCCAGGTTCCTGTCAGAGCCTGGTCCCCAAAACCCTTCTCATACCAGGGGCTTTAGCCGCAGGAGGCACAACGATTCTCCTCCCTCTTTCACAGGGGAGGAAACTGAGGTTCCCAGAGGCCCCCTGACTTCACTGGTGCCCCCGCTGAGCCGGAGTCTTCTGACCTGAAGGTCGGTTTGCTTTCTGGGCTCCCGGCTGCCTTGAGGATAAGACTTAATTGGAAGATCTGCCCAGGGTTAGCTATGAGAACATGGGTGATGTAGAGAAAGGCTGAGACCAAGTGCTGTGGATTGCTCGGGAGCGAGGGCTCTGCGACTGCAGCGATCCGAGCTCCCCCCCCCCCACCCCGGAGCCAGAGACGGTTGGGCTCCAGGTCAGGGCGATGTCTGAGGGTCTCTGGGAGGTCAGAAATTCATGGCTCTAGAAGTGGAAGACTCAGTGAGTGAGGCTCCTCCTGTGATAGAGGACGATGCCGGGGCTGGGAGATCATGGGACTGACCAGAGGCCCATGGCTGGGAAGGTCCGAGATAGGACGTGAATGGGGGCTTCCTGGCCCCAGATCCCACAGAGTCAGGCAGGGACAGCCCGGACATACAACCTGAGCAATGAGAGAAATGAGATGAACCAGAAAACATTGAGCTGAAAAGGAGGAAGCTCTGGTTCTCCTCGGCTGGTCCCACGGTTGGTCATGAGTGCTTCCCTTGGCCACATCTCCGTTCCTAAAATGGCAGGTGTGCCCGTGATACCTCCCGAGGTCGTTCCGACGCCGGCGCTCTGCGGCTGCGTGTTTTCTTGCTAAAACTCGGCATCCTCGATCAGAAGAGATGACCAGAGGAAACGGTTCCCGTGGTGGGAATAGCAGTGGAGCGTTGGAAGATGTGACTAATTAAACAACAGACGTGCCGGCGGCTTTTGTGGAGGGGCTCCTGGGAGTGACGGACCTAGGACCCCGGACAGGAGATTATAGAACTGCTGCCAATTTTCAAATTACAAGAGAAAAGTGAACCTAGAGTGAGCGAGATGAAAGGAAGATCAATGGAGAGTGAGCACAATGGTAATTGAAGGAACTGATAGTACTCTTCCTTGGCAAGTGAAACAAGGCAGGCTGCAAGTCCCAGCACTCCCTGGGTCAGGCAAGCGAGGAGCCCCCAAGTGAGCCAAGATTAGGGTGGTTCAGGGGAGGACTGATGACTTTTGGAGTCTCTCGTGAATAGGGAACTATTTAAGGATGATCATAAAAATGAGACATCAAAGGAACCAAATGACGACTGGCCTGGATCAAAGGCGGCTTGGAGCTGGGTAGCGGTTGGGGGCCCCTCCAGCAGGGGCCTAGAACAAACAAGGACTGAAATTTCTTGAGCGCTCTCATCTCAGTGAATGGCTGACAGGCAGCCCCAGCAGTCCCATCAGTCCCATGTGATAATGGGCTCCGGCACGTCACTAGAATTACAACGATCCCATCGATAAGGTGCTTGAGTCGAGTGGTCAAACCAAAAGTGGCTCCGTTTCTGTGGCCAGTCCTTTGTGTGTTTGCATGGACAGTTCTGGAGAATTCACCTGCTGTGGGATGTGACATCCGTTCCCACATGGCGTGACCGGGGTTTGGCCCCACACGCGCCATATTCACATATCACAGCTCCCCCTTGCAGACCCTTAGCTACTCTGTGAGCGGCAGACACCCTAGCGCACCAGACCGTGTGCCCTGAATGAGACGCAGCCGTCCAATGGCGAGCCGAGCTTCGCTGCTGCTGAGCTCGGGTGTGGTTCAGTCCGACAGGTGGTCAGACAGCAGCCGGGCCCTGGTGAGTGCTTGGGAGGAGCCGGGCTCTGCTAAGGTTTGGGGATAAAAGAGGGACATAAGGTGTGCACATGCTCATGGGCAATGTCTCCCTTCTCTAGACTGGAAGCTCCTTGAAGCCAGGGTGTGGCTTTCTCTTAATTCTGTCCTGGAAGACCCTTAGAAAGACTGGATTGGACTCTATGTACAAACAAGCTGCAGCTATTGTAAATGGCAGATAATCAGATAACGGGGCTAACCGCAGAGGGGACCAGATGGCCTTCAGGGGAACCACAGGAGGAGGAGGAGGAGGAAGAAGAGGAAGAGGAGGAACCTTTCGGTCATTGGGAGAGGGGGCAGATGGCCAGAGAAAAGGCTCCGTGTCCTGAGGAGGAGTGAGGTCCTGGAGCTGGATCACAGAGGAGAGAAGGCAGAAAGGCTTTGAATGTCAGACCAGGGGTTTTCTCTTTGTCCCAGATGAAGTCAGCACTGTTCCAGCCTCCTCAGACCAGCGGACGCAGCTGGCCGTGCTCTAGAGACGCCGTGGGCGACGGAACAGAGCAGGGAAGGACCAAAGACAGGAAGGAGAAGGATTAGAAAGGGTCGTTCCAGGCTGGGTGAAAGTGAGCGGTTTTGGCCCGGCCGAAGAATCTGCCAAGGATCCCAGGAAGCGGTGGGCTATGGGCTGCAGAAGAACCAGGAGGGCCGCAGGTGGGGTGGGGGGGAACTCCATCACCAAAACCCAGCATGTCCAGCAGGAGAAAGTGGGCAACCCTTTGGCAAGCTGTTGGGTTTGGCCGGTGAGAGACGGCGGCTGCCTGTCGGGGGAGCCAGTCAGTGGTGACCTGGGAAGCCGGATTGCAGACGCTTTGGAAGAGAAATGAGAAAAGGGGACGTATTTTTGCTGAGGCATTTGGAGTTAAGTGACTTAAGACACAATAAGTGTCTGAGGTCAGATTTGAACTCGGGTCCTCCTGACTTCAGGGCTGGCGCTCTCTCCACTGCACCACTTTTATTTTTTTTATTCTTGATGCGGCTTTGACGCCATTTCTCATTTCCCACAATGACTGTCATTCTCCTCCCTCTCCCCACCAGGTATTACTGTCCCTCGCCTTTCACTTCAAAGCTTGTGAGCAGAGCGGCTGCTGCGGCTGCTCCTGCTGCCCACCCTCTCCTCACCACCCTCCAGCCCCAGCGCCCTCCCGAAGCTGCTTTCTCACGCCGCCAGTGCCCACCTCAGCGGCTGGTGTCAGGCCACGTCTCGCCCGGCCTCCCGCTAGCATTTCTTTGTCCCCATCCCTCCCTGCTGTTTGCTTCCTTTTCTCTGATTTTCAGAATTACCGCCCTCATCCCTTCCTCAACTTCTCTGGTTCTTTCCCTAGAACTTCTTGTTCTAAATGTGTCCTGACCACAGCTCTCTCCCCGCCCCTTTACTCTTGCCTCCACATTGTCCGCTGTGACAGTCCAATTCCCTCCCAGTGCCAGCCCCTGAGCCCCATCTCCAGCTGTTTACAGGAAGTCTCCCGCTGGTCATGTCACGCGCATCTTAGACTCAGGCAGGACCCGATTGATTAAATCTCCCTCCAGCCTTGGGTCCATGGCGCCCCTGCTCATCCACGTTCATCCAGGCTTCCAGGCTTGGAGCTTGCAGTCATGACCTCGGACTCCTCTATCATCCCCTGCTGATCCCACCACTGGGATTGTTTTATCCTTCCCGCTGCCAGCCCCTTCCACAGGTGCCTGGACCGTCGAAGCGGCCTTTGGCGGGCCCACATAATCCCCCTTGGAGTCGTCCTTGCCCGTGTTCTGATCAGTGCCCGGGTGAGGACACAGGCATCCTCCTCAGGTGCACAGAGGGCACAGCCATGCTCCGGCGGTATAAGAAGGACGCGGGCATCCGGACTCAGAAAGGCTGTCAACAGCCTAGAGCCATGGGCTGAAGCGTCAGAAAAAGCGGGCGGCTGACAAATGGATAGTAGTGGGGGGCCAGTTACCTGCCAAAGAATCAAGGGAAAGACCCCACCTGAAAATCCTTCTTAGGAAAAGGCCTGGGACTCGTAGGAATCACAAAGCTGCCCATGAGGCAGAGGTCCCAACCCCATCTGCTCCTGCCCTCCCATGGGCTCCTCTCTGCTCAGAACCCGGCGTCCCTGCCTTGGGATCATCTGCTGAGGAAACAAACACCTCTCCTTGTTTGATTTCCTGTCAAATGACAGGATGTTAGAGTTGAGGGGAGCTTAGAATGTCAGGACTGGGAGGGCCCCTAGAAACCAGAAGCCAGAACTGAGTGCATTAGAGCTTGGAGCTCGGAGTGCATCCATAGGAGAGTAATGAGGATGGGGGCGGGGGGGGGGGGAGGGAATAGAACTCTGGAGCTGGGGGGGGGGGGGGAATAGAACTCTGGAGCTGGAGTCAGGAAGATCTGAGTTCAAATACAGCTTCAGACACTTTCTAGCTGTATGACATGGGGCAAGTTACTTAACTTCTGTCTGCCTCAGTTTCCTCATCTGTAAAATAGAGATAAGGATAGCAACCACTTCCCAAGATTGTTATGAGTCAAATAAAATAATGTTTATAGAGCCCTTAGCACAGTGATCGGCACATAGTAAGTATTTTATATATGCTTGTTTTTATTATTATTATTATTTTTTTTTTTGCCTTCCCTTCCTCTGGGAGGATTAATGAAAGGAATTGCATGTGTCATCTTGGGAAAGAGAAGGCTTCCGGGTTGGGGGGGCAGGGATGCAATCATGGCCATGTGGAAGGATTAGACGTCTTCTGCTTAGCCCCAAGTAATGATGGGTGATGGAGTCCAGAGAGCCTGGTTTAGACTTGATGGAGGAAGAATTTCCTGAAATGTAAAGCTGTCCAGACATGGAAGGGCCTTGCCCTCTTGAAGACCTTTGGGGGGACAGCAATGGCACTGGGGAGGTCCTTGGTGTGGACAGTATTGGACCAGCCCTTTCGTAGCTAAACACGACACCAGTAGCAGGAGCCCTTGCCTGTCCCCTCTGCACTAGTGTGTGTCTGTGTCTGTGTCTGTGTACATGTCCGTGTATATGTGTGTGCATGTGTGCAGTCAGTTTGCTTCCCCTCCACTTTCTCGTCTTCCCTTTGTCTCTTTCATCGCCTTCATCCCTCACTTTCTCCATCTCCTTGTTCCCACCGCCCTTGTGATTCCTCCCATAACTAACCAGAATCCGGCAATGCAATATATTTTAAATTATTTAGTGTGCATATTAAGCAGAATTATCCACGCTATTCCCTGGCCTAATGGAAGGCTCAAAAAACACTTCCAGATTTCTCAAACAAACACTTAACTAAATTGAGTCGCTTCTGTTTTGCCGGAGCTTTGGTCGGCCTCCAAGAGAAGTCTCCTCGCCTCCGTTACGGAACGGTCTGGAAGCTCCATCACCCGACAGCATTTGTCACCACACTGTGCCTGGCACCATGCCTGGTCCCAGGGATGGAAAAGAGCAAAGTGAGCGTCTCTGCCTGTAGCTTATGTTCTAGCAGCAGCCCGAAATCGCTCTTTCACGTCCAAGTAAAAGCAAAATAAATCCAAGGCGGGGGGAGGAGCTGAGCAGCAGGGGGAGCCTTTCGTAGGAAGAGCCGAACTCTGCAGAGGAAGTTGGTGAAAGGCATGTCCAGCCCGCACTGGAGCCCTCCCAGAGGCTTCCCATGGTGTGGCTCCCACAGGGAACGTGGGTCCATCGACATTGTGAGGAGATGTGGCGAAATGAAGAAGATCTGAGGTTTTCAGGGGACTGCAAGCTCCCCATAATCTCCAGGGTGACAGACATCAACCAACAACCTGAGGGAGCCCAGTCTGAAGCTACAAGGATTCGCACCCAGAACCGTGACATGACCCACCATCCTCTGCCTCAGACATCGCCTACAATAGGACTGGCGGAAGGACATTGGGAGCTCTTCGAGAGGACGGCAGCTAGAATGTGGAGGAGACATACACTCCATCGTGCGAAGGCTTGTGGAAGGACGTGGTAAGACCTTGGTGACCGCCCTCAGATACTCGAAGGGATTTCAGGCGGAGAAGGGTGAGGTGTACAGAAGCAACAGCCGGCGCTCGAACGCGCCCGAGTGACTGAGCAACGGGTGGGAGAGGGAGCAGACGAGCGGCCCGGTGGGTCCCACGAGAGAGTGGGCTTGGAAACGGAGTCCTACCAGGCCTCCCTCATGAGAGCTATAAGCAAGATGGCGGCAGCGATTCCTTGTTCACGGCCACAAGTTCTCTTCAAACTCTGGGGTCGTTGGAGGAGGGGGACCAAGTGTCAGCTGCTGGCTTCCCAATCAGCTTTTCTTCTGGGGACCCCGCTTCCTTCTCCCCCTCTTTGTCCGCAGTGGGACCCCCTAGGTTCATTTAGCTGGAAGAAAGCCCCATTAGTTTTAGTTTAGATCATGGAAATCAGGAGAGAAGCCAACGGGTCATGAGATAGAAGCGTGTTTAATTTTACAGCTAGCGTGTTCCTTCCCTCAGTCCTCCCCTTGCTAAGGCGCGCCAGGCAGAGGAGCCGCCGTTCTCTGGATTCCCTCTCGCCTCGGCCTCTGTGGCTGGACCCTGTCATTTCTCTTTTTCTCTGCCATTCTCGTGTGCCCTTACCCCCCGCTGCACTTCCCTTGCCTAGGCCTCACCTTTCTTGCCTCAGTGATTTCTAATTATCATCCAGTCTTCTTGCCTTAAGTCTGCATTTTTAATCTGTTCCCAGCTTTGCTGCCTGAGCGTCTTCCCTGTGAGACGCCACCCTGACATGTCCTTCCTCCATTCAGAAGCTTTCAGCTGCTTCCCCCTGCCTATGAGAGAGAGTAGCCTGGCATTCAGGGGCCCACAGCCCCGCTCCTCCACTTTTATTTTGTATTCTAGCTAAATTGGACTATCCTTTGTGTCCTGTTCTCAATTCTGCATTTACTTAAACCATCCCCCACCACCCCATTTTAATCCATGGAAGTATCTTCCCCCAAGCTGCCTCCTCCTCCAGGAGGCCTTGGCTGCCCTGCCCAGATGGAAGGGAATCCTCCATCCTCGTATTTCTCCTTGAGCTTCACTGGGGCTTCTCCTAACTCTGGGACTTGGCTCACTAACTCTCTTGTGCGGGGCCGTTTGGATGGGCCCGTCCCAGCTAGTAGATTGTAATTGCCTCCAGATCTCAGCTTAGGGGCCATGTCTTTCCTGTTGTGTCCAGTTATTCATGTTCTCTTCTGGAAATTACCTCGGTATAAACCCCCACCCCTAATGGTAGCCCCTTTCAGACTCTGTACCCTCCATCCAGCCTGGCCTGCTCCCTGTCCCCCTCCACAGCTTCCATGTTTAGGACATTGACTCAGCCCTGCCTGCCGTTCTCTGCAGCAAAGCAGTATTGCTAAATCCATCCAAAGCTCCATCCAGGAGCTACCTCTCTTGGGCACCCAACTGGATCCTCCTCATTACTAGCATGGACTCCTGTCGTTGCCTTGTGTTTTTTTTTTTTTTTCTTTAATATTCTGTGCCGGATTGCCAATCCCCATGTTCCCCTTTGCTGATTCAAGTTCCTTGAGGTCAGGGACCATTGCTTGACCTTTCCACACAGTTGGCATTCAATAATAAATGCAGGAATTGGAGAAGGGAGAGTTAGGGAATCAAAGACCCTCCGAGTTGGAAGTGACCTCAGAGGTCATCTTGAACCCGACCCAACCCAGGAAGTGTCTGTCATTCACCCAACAGGTGACCAGTCAGATCCAATTATTCCAGAAGTAGCTCATTTCATTGGGTTAGACTTCTAATTGTAAGGAAGCTCGTCCTTCACACTTATAAACATATATATCAAAAGATCAGTGATCAAGAAAGGCACAAACCACCTGCATTATTCAGGCTAGTAGGAGAAAGTTCATGAGGACCACAGGTAATCGGAGGTGGCTTCATGGAAGAAGCGGCGTTTGATTTGGACTTTACTGGGTGGTTAAGAATTCAAAAAGCAATAAGAGGATAGGAGGAGCCGTACTCGAGGCCCTGAAGAAAGTGAGCAAAGAAAAAAATCATGGGAAAGAACAGAACAAAGAATGATCGACAGCAGAGAGTCTGTGGCACTAGAAAGATAGCGCCAAACTGAGACTCAGATTGGACACATTTTTGGTAGGTTAATAGGAAGTCATGGAGGGTTGAGAGCAGAGGGAATTCTACCGAAATGAGACTGAGGCTTCACCCAAAGAATCACCCCTCTGGTCATGGTCTTTCCTCATCCAACATGGCGACAACGTGCAACTCTCTTTGAACAACCAGCCAAATAACCAGGAGAAGGAAAGCCGGCTGCTCACTCCCACAAGGGAAAAGATCAGAACCTGCTTTTTACCTAACAAGATAAGTTACCCCAGAACACACGAGCTGCTTTCTCCCCAAGGCCTGGGTCGCCAACGTGTCCCTCTGAGGGAGCGAGGAGGGAAGGTAAAGGAAATCAGAGCTGCCCCGTGGTTGGGGACCCTCTCATCCCTTTGGCTGAGCTCTCATGTCAATATTCTCTGACACTCAGACACCTCCCAGCAGGGACAAGGCCATAACTCAGCAGGCAGGCTGACGATGCTTAGCTGCGCCTTAAAGCTGTGTTTCGAGACAGCCTCTTCTGTAGTTTTTCTCCCAAGACTCCTGGGGGCTTTGCCTGTTTCTGCCACCGACAGAATGAATGGCTTTTCTGCCTGCCACCTCCCCAGCCACAATTCACTCTGAAGGCCCGGAGGCCACCACTGTTTATTAGTACAAGAAGCACTGGCAGTGAGGCACCCATGACTTAACTATTTTTTAGGCCCATAAGACTGTAGATTGGAAAGGAGGCTCAAAGATCATCTGAGACATGAGATCCAGGCCAGGGTAGCATAATGCAGGACATCAGGAGACAATCCCAGATTTGGCAGAGCCCCCACAGGCCACTGCGTCTTCCCTGCAACATCCTTCTATTGCTCCCTGGCCTGGAAGACGGCCAGCCCAACCCAGCCGGGCAGGAAGCATTCCCAATGTCCCTCTCTTGTATCCCTGCCTCACCGCTCCTGGCTTTAGAGGACCAAGGGGACCGGGTCCAATCCATCCTCTGAGCTTGACAGGAAGCCTATACATCACATCCTAGCTGAGTAAACAAGCAGAGGCTTTCTGGATGCCACTGCCTCCCCTGAAAAGTCACCCCCAAATTGTGGGGAATTATGGGAAAAGAATCTTTGAAAGTCAAGACAGCAAGCATTTAGGAAATGCCTACTGTATGCCAGGTGCTGTGCTTATACTTAGGAAGGCAGTCGACAGCCCTCAAAGAGTTCCCAGGCCAATCCGGGAAAACACATGTAAACAGCTCTGGACAAGTGAGTTATAAACTCCAGAGCATCACAGAGGGAAGGTGCCGGCAAGTGTAGAGTGGCCTCCTTTGTCCCAATCAATGCCCATGCTCTGTAGGAAGCCTTTCCCAGTCTTCCTTAGTCTTGTCTAAGCCTTCCTCCGGGGGGAGTCCCGGCTAGATCTGCTTTGCTCCTGGTTGTCTGCGTGGTGCCTCTTCCATTGGAGCAGGAGCTCCTGGAGGTGGGCAGGCTGTTTTGAGCCTTTTTGTGTCCCTAGCTTTTATTGCAGTGCTTGGTACCCAGTTAATAAAAGCTTATTGACTGACTGCCTCTGGGTCTGTGAGCTGCCACTATCACCTAGCATGGCCCCCAGTGCCTTAGAGGATACATCTGAGCATCGCAAAGCAGGTGGCCCCGGGGGGCTGGGGAGACACATAACTCCTGAGCACCAGGCCGAGGATTTGAATGCATATGCCAAAGCCAGGCCTGCTACCGCCATGGCGTGCACCCTACTGCGGACAGGCCTCGCCTTCCTCAGACACCAGCTCCAGAAAGGAGCATCCCACAAAGGCAGAAGGAGCTTTCCTCCTAGGGAACATACGTGCCCAAGGCCATCCCGTGGCCAGAACTACTCCAGAGCCAATGCTGCCTGCACAGCACTGTGCTGCCCCCAGGATTAGAGCTAGCAAAGACCAGCTGGAGCGGCCCTCTCATTTTATAATAATTAAGGTGCCAGAAGGTGCAGTGGCTTGCCCAGACTCATAGAGGCAGCTAATAGCAGAGTCAGGATTTGAACTCAAGTCTTATGGTTCCCTACCCAGTGACAGCTTTCCCTCCAATGATTTCCTCAGAGGAAAAATGGCACAGAGATTCTAGAACCCGCCAACGATTCTTCCAAGAGATCACAGCACAGAGATTCCAGAACCTTTCAACGATTCCTCAGAAGAATCAAAACACAGAGATTCTAGAACTTTTCGATTATTCCTCACAGGGGGCACAGCACAGAAATTCTAGAACCCTCCAATGATTCCTCCAAGAGATCACAACACTGAGGCTCCAGAACCTTTTAAGGATTCAGCAAAAGAATCGAAACACAAAGATTCTAGAATTTTTCAATTATCCCTCACGGGGGGGGGGGGGGGGAACAGCACAAATTCCAGAACCCTCCGACAATTCCCAGGAATAAAGTTCCACTCTTGTCTCCCTGGCATTTTATTGGCAGGAATAGCTGCTATCGTGTGTACATTTTTGTCTGAATAAATAACCAGAGAAGTCACACAATGAGCAACGTGTTGTCTATAACCCATTTGGGTTTTTTCTTCCATTTTTGTTTTATTGCTGCATCTGTCACACCGAAGATAGCTGTGATGCAGAAAAGAAAGGGATAAATCAGAAGGCCTGGGCTTGTGGCTCACTCCAATTTCTTGGCTGCGAGAGTTGCTGTAGCTGCTCTTGGTGTCAGCCATGACACTGCCATCATTTAGTGGCAAAATTGTTCCATCCATCCTCGCTCCATCACTTGCGCCTCAGCTCTCTCCGGGTGATCTGTGAAGCCTGACAAGAGAGGCAAAGGTCCCCAGTTTAGGGAGACAAACAAGAGAAAACAAGGATGTTGACGTGTTTTATGGATCTGACTTTTCGAGAAATAATTTTGCTTAAGGGGAAGTTTGACTCTTTTACTCGACTAAGGAGAAAATCGTGCTTTTTGAATAAATGTACAGAGAGGCTGGCTGCTTTCCTCTGGCTACTTTTCAGCTTACCAATGTCCTTCCTAAATGCAGCATTCTCGGGATGGTCAGGGGACTGTCACCTCCTTTTTTCTGAACATTCTTTTTCTTGTAAATCAGCCTGAGATCCTTTTGGCTTTCTTGGCTGCCTTATAAACATAAACCAAACTCCCTGCTGCTTCATATTGAGCCTTAATCCTCCAAAGCCTTCGGGTCTTTTTTTTTCAAACTATTTACTGTGCCTCCTCCATCTTGTACCTGTGAGGTGGATTTTTCTAAATCCGAATATAAGATTTTGAGTATCTGTATTGACTTTCATCTTATCAGATTCGGCCCAGTTCTCTGGCCTGCTGAGATTTCTGGGGCTCCTAACTGTCATCTAGCATGTTAGCTGTCCTTCCTAGCTTTGTGTCCTCTGAAAATCTGATGAGAAAACCATCTTTGCCTTTATGTAAGTCATTGGTCACAAACATTTCCCAGCCAGAACCACGTGTGCATCCCTGTGGCACTCAACAAAAGCTCTCTTAAACTGGCATAAAACCATTGGAGATTACTCTTTGAAGTCTGGCCATCCAACTAATCCCAGATCCCCCTGACTGTACTCTCTTCAAGCCTGCATTTCTCTATCTTGTCTACAAGAGAGATTTTGTTAAATGCTTTTCTAAAATCGAGGCGAACCACGTCTCCCGCATTTCCCTCCTCTCCCAGTTTGATCATCCTGTCCAAAAGCAAATGAGCAGAGTCTGAGCTGACCTCTTGCGTTTATTCCTTCCACTGCTCTTTTTCTATAATAATGCAGTCTAGGATTTTTCCAGGAATCAGACTCACTGCAGATTTTGCTCATTCTCCTTTTTAAATAATTGAGCTGGGGACCTTTCCCGAGTCCACTCTCCACAGATTTTCAGAGATCACACGAAGAAACCTACTACCAAATTGCCACTCCTGCCAGCTCTCTTGAGACTCTGGCTTCTAGGTCATTTGGTCCTGTCATTGTTGGCAGCTGGGGGAAGCAAGCCATTTATTAAGTACCTAACACAGCAGACACTGTGCTAAGCACTTTACAAATTTCTCTCATTTGATCCTCACAAGATCCTGAGAGGAAGATGCTATTATAAGCCCCCTTTCAAAGGGTGACCTCAATCATACAGAATTAAGTGGCTTGTCCGGTGTCACATCAGATTTGAATTCAGGACCAACACTCTATATCCACTGTACCACCAAATTGCCTCTAGCTTGGCAGGCACTTTCTTATTATTTTCCTATTTATTTTGGCTTTCATCTTCCTGTGAGCCATTTTTGTTCTTTCCTTTCAAGTCCAAAGAAAGATAATTGAATAATACTCTTCTCTCGGTATCATTCATTATCCCACCCCACCCCCAAAATATGGATTTGCGCCTTCGTTAATACTATTTCCCCCAATATGGCTTTAAAAAATACAAAGAAACACTTCTCCCTTTTTTTGTACCTATAAAGAATCCTTGGAGCAGCTTGATAGGTGCAGTGAATAGAGCACCAGCTCTGGAGAAGGAAGACCTGAGTTGAAATTTGCTGACACTTAACACTTGCTGTCACCTAACACCAATTGCCTCCCAAAAAAATCCTTTCCAAGCCTCAACTCATTCTGAACTTTAATACTCTGGTACAATTCCTCAAAGACTAAGCCATGCATGATTCCCTGCTCTTATATGTCTATTTAGAAATCTGGGTTTGTTCATGAGTTCCCTGTTTAACTCCATTTGCCTTTTTGGATAATTTTCCCTTTTTGTCCTAATAATTGTTTCTCTTTGTGTCTAAACAGTTTTACTTCTGAGAGCTTCCCATCCCTCCTGGGCTAACTTTCCCTTTAGAAGTTGGGAACCATGGGATCTTCCTCCTTGTATTTGCTCCTCTCTGGAGTGCCCGGGTAACCTTTGACTCTCTTATCAGCTCCCCCAAAGTTCTCATCACTTCTACCTTAGTGACCAAAAGAGAACTTCCCCTCTTTGCTTCGGATGTAATTGTTCACATGGGCAAAGCAGTTGATGTGTGTGAAACTGAAGTCAGTAGTCACTTCACTCTGACTTGTGATCCTTTTCCTGAAATTTCAATTCTTCCTTATACCCAAGTGGGCCACAGTGCTCTCCGTTGCCAATCCCTGTTCTCTTTATGCCTCCGTGAATTATCAATCAATTGCCCTTTACTGTGATTCCTTCCTATTTTCTAGATTTCTGCTCCCAAGTTTATTTTCTTAATATGAAATGCTACTAGTCCTTCAGAGGGTCTGAAATATCACTGGTGTAGAAGCTTTGGTTAGTAGAGTAGATTACAATTTCTCCTTGATTTTTCATTGCTGCTCATGTGGACTAGAAGTTCAGTTTCATCAAGAAATTTTGCTACTTCCTACAGGTTTGCACCTGAAGAAGAATGATGCTAAAAATATAGGGTTTTGTTCAAGCGGAGAAATTAGTAAAAGGAAAGAAGGAAAAGGGAAGGAAGGAGAGAGAAAGAAGGAGGGAAAGAGAGGAGAGGAGAGGAAAGGAATGGTTTTGAATTGCCGTCCATCTGAGTCTTCTCCTCGGTTCTAGACCTGGTCCCTCCATCAGCATTTGTCCAAGATGCATACAATGATGGATCAAGTCAATGTGGCAGAGTCTGGACAGGAATCATTCCTTGTCACTTGATACCGTGTGGATTATTAAGTCATACTCTCTTAAGGGACCTGGGAGCTTTATCATGCTATAGTAATACTTACCGCAAAGGCTTTTTAAATTTGTTCAATTAATCCATAAGCATTTGTTAACCTCCTAATTCATGCTAAGGACATAGTCAAAACTTAAATCATTCCTGCTCTCAAGGGGCTTACATTCTAAAAGAGCAGGAAGCTTGTACTCTCATCCATAAATGAATAGAAGGGGATTTCATGAGTGGGGGAGACACGTATCGAAATATCCTCATCCTTTTTGTCATCATTGCTCTTTTCTTCTTGAAGATGATAAAAATAAATAACAAAATAGTATCTAAGACATGCTTTGATTTTACAGAGATAAGATTCAGTGGCTGACAGCCCCATATGGTTCATGTAACTGTAACTATTTAGCAAATTCTGCTGATTTGTAGAAGAGATCATAAATAAATATAATGAATTGCTGATTTTGAGAGGTACAGTTTAATTTTCTATCAATGATGTACTATCCCTCTAACTTAGAAAATAAGAAGTGTTAGAAAAACTGTCCGGAAATTGTCAGTTGACCAAATTACAGTTATTCATTAAGTGAATATTCTAAGAGCTGGGGAAGGTGCCAAGTTTAGAGAAGTTACATTCCCTGGCATCATGGAGCTTACCGTTTAATAGGATGAGAAGATAGACAGCTAACTACAATATTATATAAGCTCATGGGGTGAGGGGGATGCAAAAAACCCCAAAGGACTACGATTAACTTGATATAAGAAACAATCTTCTATCAGAGCTCTCCCGAAGGACAATGGCTGTCATGGGTGGTAGTGGGCTCCCCCCACTGGTGGTGTCCAAACAAATGCAGGATCATAACTCTGGTGGGGGGGATTTTTTGGTACTAGATGGATGTCTTGTAAAGGAACTTTCAGCTCAAGATTCCATGGGGTTAGAAGGTTATTTATGAAAAGAGGATGTAGCCTTTGAATTGAACTGAATTGAAATCAAGAGACAAAAAGGAGTGTGGGGATTCTAGGTGAAGAGAACAGCGTGTGACAGAAAGACGGGCTAGAGGAGGGGGCATTCAGCTGGCTTGGAGGAAACCATCGGTGAGAGGTGAAAATCTGACCCGGACCTACTTTAAATTAGAAGCACTAAGCCTTCTTTCCAGGCTCTGTTATTCCAAAGAGTTTGGGACCTCTACGTTCTGGAGCTTTTGAAAAGCTCCGAAATCTTCACAGAGCTGTTTCCACCAGCCGACGTGCTTCCTGGGCTTTTTGCAGCCGGACTCTGTGCTCCGGGGACTTGGACCTCGATTTTGGTGCCTGCTCTACAGGGGCCATGTCCTGGGAAAAGAATCGGCCAGTTTGGGAAGAGATGACCACACCCCATTCACCCAGACCCTGGAGCTCTGCCCCCTGCAGGTCACCCTAACCCTTGTAAGACCCTTCATCCGGGAAGAGGCTCAGTTGGCCTTAAGAGTAATTCTCCTTATCCTTTGTGGCAGAGCTTTGTCCTTGCTTCTTTCTGATGATTTTTTGATTTTGATTTTTCAATGACCAAATCTTTTTAACTAACCTGTCCTTCCTGCCCTACCCCCCACCCATTAAACACACATTTTAAGACCCGAAAAACAAATCCCTCGACATATTATCTGTATGATCCAGTAAAGCAGCCTCCCGCGGTCGCTGAGCCTAAAGATGAATGCTGTTCGGGGCGCCCGGTGACAGGAGGCGGCTACGGGTTTCAGCTTTATCCTTTTGGCCTCCTGATTTATCGTCGCATTGTCCAGAGTTCCGGAGTCTATCTGAGTTGTTTTTCTCTGCGATACTGCTGCATCGCATAAATTGTTCTCATTTTGCTTGGCATCGATTCATAATTGTCTTCCTGGTTTCCTCTGAAATTCGTCATTTTTATCCTTTCTTATGGCACGATCCTACTGTCAGACCACAGACATAATTGGTGTAGCCCTTCCCCAATGGAACGCTCCCTTAGTTTCCAATTTGGGACTTCCACAAAAAGAATCGCTCTAAGGATTTTTGTCCGGATGAGTCTCTTGCTTCTTTCTTTGCTTTCATTGGAGGGGAGACGTATAAATTTAAATCAAGTCCATTTCTTATATATCTTGGACATGAGCCCTTTATCAGGGAGACTTTTTGCAAAGATTTTTTTTTCTCAGTTACTTGTTTCTCTTCTAATGGGGTTGGGGGAAGGGAGAGGGACTAGTGTGGCTGGCATGCTGATGCAGCGCCATGGGATGTCAGCCACTGCCCATGGCAAGGGAGGAGACAGGGAGACCCAAGGACTCCAGCCCGGCAGCTGAGGGAGTTTGGGCATCAGGGATGGGGTCAAGAAGGAACTGGGTACAAGCCCCACCTCTGACACTCATTGTATGAATAAAGTCAAGTCACGAAATCTGAGCCCTTTGTCATAAAATGGGGGGGGGGGCTGAGCCCTTCCCCCACAGCGTCGTTATAAAAGTCAAGTGCAATGATGGAAGGAAAGCATTTTGCCAACTTTCAAAGCTGCCCTGACGCTGTGACTTCGAGGACGTCCCTGAGTTCCAGGACTTTAAAATCCTCCAAGGCTCAGCAGGATGTACCGAGGCCTTGGCCAAATGCTCCCATTTCTGCTCTGGTGCCTGGAGGTTTCCAAAGCTTCTCCCCAGGTCATGAAGCAGATCGTCGGGCTCTGTTGGAGATGTCCTGGAGCCAGGGCCTAAATTTGGAAAGGTTCCCACTGAAATGGGCTGGGAGAAAAGTGTCATCCCCAAGAGGGTGACCCGGACCGTGGGCTTCTTCCTGGGTGCTTTCTCACGTGCTGGTGCTCGGGGTGTTTGGGTGGGAAACCAGAGCTGAGGGTGCCCTTGGGTGGAATGGACAGGAAGGATGAGGGCAGGGTGGGGGCGGCGGGGATGGCGCCGCTGCCTTTGTCAGCTCTCTGGGAGGGAAGAGGATGGCCGGCTCCACGGACCCCCTTTGAGGTGTTGGTAAGAGGGAAAGAAGGAAGGAAGGAAGGAAGGAAGGAAGGAAGGAAGGAAGGAAGGAAGGAAGGAAGGAAGGAAGGAAGGAAGGAAGGAAGGAAGGAAAGAAGGAAGGGAAAGAGAGGGGGAAAGAAGAAAGGAAGGAGGGAGAGAAGGAAAGAAAGAAGGAAGGAGTGAGAGAGAGAGAAGGAAAAAAGGGAAGGAAGGGAGCGAAAGAAAGGAAAAGAAGGAGGGAAAAAGAAAGAAGGATGCAGAATACATTTTGTAGCCAGTGTTGAATAAATATCTGCTCAAGTTTGAATATGTGAACCAAGATACTGATACTTGTTCCAAAACAAGTAAAGAAGAACACTGGGAGGACTGGGGAGCTCGGGGTGGATCCTGCCGTCCAGGGCAGGGGCTCCTGTTTTGATAAATCACCTGGGTGAGCTCCCGGCCTGGGTTCTGCGGGCGAGGCCTTCGCTTTCCTGTCAGAAAGCAGGCCAAGCGTGTTGAGAGCGAGCCCTCTATTGGCAGTTCCCAATTCCTGCACCGAGAATAATAAAAAGCAAGGAACTGGAGCGGCCTGACTGCGGAGCCGGCAGCATGAAGTTGCTCCTCAGAAACTCTGTCCTTCCTGGCTAGGGCCCCGCTGCGGCCGCCCTGGCCATGTCCATTCTATGACTGCTCTGGCATTGCCCCCCCAGCTGCCCAGGAGGATGAGTGACCCTCGGGCAGCCCAATGGCTCTTCTCCCTCCTCCTCGGGACACTTTCAATTTACTTAATATTTTTCCTCGGTTACATTCAAAACAATTATTTTTAAATTTTTTGAGTTCTAGCTTCTCTCCCTTCTCCCCACCCACAATTAAGAGAACGCAAGGGAAGTCTGTAAAACATTTCACAGGACACTTTTAAACAGTCTCTCGCTGTTGCTACAAACTTCCCCTCCTCATTTCCTTCTCAAGTCAATGGCCATCTGACAACCTGGAAAATTTAATGGACTCTGGGGAAAGTGCGCACTGTGAGGCAGCCGAGGGAATGGGGGATCGGCCAAGCGGCCTCGGGTAGGGGTCTCGAGCGCACAAAGGGGTCGCCTACAGAGCCGGGCCCAGGGCCAGCCGGCAGTGACTCCCTCTTCCCTGGCATTCTAAGGGGCCAGACGGAGACAGATGGAGGGCAGGGCTCCAGCCTCAGCGGTTCTGAAAACCATCTGAAATTGCTTGCAATTGAAACCAGGGGCCACATGTTGACTGACCTTTTTCCTTTGTTCCTCCTTCCCTCCATCCCTCTTCTCTCCCCTCCTTCTCCTCTCTCTCTCCAGCACCACCAAGGGAGACATATTTTGCTACTATGGAAACCGAGGTGAGCAAGAGCCTATCGTATTAACGCCGGGTAAGTTCTCTTCATGAAATGAATGTTATGAATGTTGTGCTTAATTTCACACCTGTTTTATTTCTGGAACGACGGCTCGATGGCGCCATCGAAAAAAAGGGTTAACTTCCCCTTTCATTCTTGTCTTCTCTTGTCATTTAATTTCTTTCTAGTGACGATCATAGTTCTTGTTTATGTGAACACTTACATTAAAACAAAGTGCCTTCCTAGAAACAGATCCGAGAACCCAGCAGCCAAGGGTCGGTATCCCCATTGTACAGATGAGGAAATTAAGGCTCATTGAGGGGAGGGGCCTGTAAATGCCAGGGCAGCTCCCCTTCCCCATCCTGGGTGACCTCTCTGACAGTCCCCCAGAGAAGGCCTTCCCAGAAATGGCCTCCAAGTTGGCTGTTCCTACCTGCTTGTATTTCGGCACATGTAGATACTCCTTTCGCAGTCGATTACTCAGTCACAGACTTAGTCCTTCAGGAGGGACTGGTTGACAAACCTTTTTGAAGATCTCATCGAAGAAAGAAAGGTGTGATTGGAAAAGCCCATGGCTGGGTCATATGGTGAGAGCCCATGCCCCTCAGTGGTTTGGGGAGACCCCCTGTGGTGAACTTGGGGGAGGGACCACTCGGATGGACAGGATGGAAGGACCCACGTCCTGGAGCCATCCTTCCCCTTCCCCTGAGCTCTCCTGCCTTTCCCTCCCCTGATCATTTCTCAGTCTTTTCTGGACACCCCACGGAAGGCTTGCTCCTTTGGAGCCTCCCAAGGCTCGACCAAGAACCACGGTGCAGCTTTGCGCAGGGGGCGGGTGAGCCCCCCTGCTCTGCCCAGTCCCCTTCCCATGGTTCAGCTCGGCACCACAATCCCAGGGCAGCCAATGGGCACTGGGGGGAATCTAAGCTTGTTCAGGCCAAAGGACTCAGGGCTTGGGAGCCATAGCTACCTTGACGCTTTCTGTCACAGAAAAAAAGCTTCATCCTGCTCTGGCAGGGCTTGAGCGCAGGACCAGCAGGGGGTGGACTCAGGCTTGAGGACAGGAAAGTCACCGGACAAGGTCAGTGTCGTGGATGGTTGTTTTACAATTGGTTTAACTTAGTGGCTGTTTTTATTGTTGTTCAGTCATTTGTTCATTCATGCCCACCTCTTGGTGATCCGTGGCCTGCGGACCGTGGTCTGCCAGGCCCTCCTGCCCACCTGTCTCTTCATCTGTCCAGACTTGTGGTCATCGCTTCTGTGACTGTCCATCCCGTCCTCTGCCGGCCCTTTCTCCTTTTGCCTTTGATCCTTTCAAACATAAAATTATCAGCCAGAATAGAACCTGTCAAAATAAAAAGTGCTTCAGCCTAGTTTCAAAACCTCGAACCTCTACAACTTATTCCTCTAAATCACCCCCGATGTAGGTGGGCCCCTTGATTTCAAACTTAAGGGGGGCCACAGATGACATGGGGTACAGGGTGGACAGACCTGGATGAGGCACAATCATAGTTGGAGGGAACTTTCAAATCCACGAGATCCCAGTTGCATTTGAGGGCCATTTCTGCAGAGAGGCAGCCATGCCAGGTAATAGAGCACAGAGCCCGGAGCAAGGCACGATCCTGCAATACTGGGAGCAGAAACGTGAGAGCCCAGAGTGGGCAGAGGATGCAGGGGGAGGCTGCTGTTCACAGGGTACAGAGGAGGGGAGGAGCACTGTTTTGTTTTGCCAGAGAATCAGTTGGGCCTCACAAGGGATACAACAAATGGCCGATGGGGAGATCAAGTCCAAGATGAGTAGGGAAAGAGTAAGAGAGCCCCTGGTCATTTTCAATGAGACCACATGACCCGGCCCAACAAACATAACCCATGGCAGTGAAAGAACCAGCAGCTGTAAGAGGAAAGACTGCTAGGTCTTGTACAAACCCGGCAGCCTTAGGGTCAGGAGACAGTGGTTTGAATCCTGCCTCAGATCCTCCCTCATTTGCAGTCACAATCACTTTAGCTCTTAGACCTCAGTTTCTTCAATTGTAAAATTGAATCCACTTGTATATTGCTTACTGCACAAGTCTGCTTTGAAAAAGAGCTTTTCAAACCTGAAAGCATCATTGGAAGTTATTAAAAAATGATGCTACAATCATTTAAATTTTAATAATATTTTAATAAAATATGATTGTAGTATCACCATATCGATGTTTGAAAGGACATCAGAACTCCCTCTTTTTGAGAGCGAGGTGGATAACTATGGATGCCTGATGTTGCATGCACAGTCAGACGCGGTCGTGGCCACTGGCTCGGCTTTCCTGTGGACAGCTGATTAGAATTATCAGAACAAGGAGCAGAGTAGGAATATTATCAAGGTACAAATTCAAAGGAAACCTAGAAAATTCTTTGTTAACAGTTGAAGACATCCAGGAGTCAGCGATGCTTTCTTCCTAGAGACCTTCAGGACTAAGCTGAATGACTTCCAGAGGGATGATGTCAGGAGGATTCTAATGCAGGGAGGCGGGAGGTGGGAGGCAGGAGGTTAAGGGTTAGAGTCAGGAGGCATATAGGATTAGGGTTAGGGTTGGAGTTGGGTTGGGGTTAGAGTCGGGAGGCTGGGTGGTCCCAGAAGTCCCTTCCAAATCCAAATTTGGTGTTTCTGTGACAAGATGGGACAGTGTAGGCTAGACCAAAGCACTGTTAAGTGGTTTCAGAAAATGACCCAAAGACTCTATCTCAAAGAAGAGAGAACATTCTCATCTGTATGTCCATTTAGAAAAAGGTCTCCAGGAGGGTGCCCCAGGCATCTGGGCCATTTATCCCTGTCCTCAGTTACTTTCTCTAAGTCCCAGCTTTGTGTCACATGCAAAGTTCAGCTCCCATACTAGAAGACGTGTCTGAAGGGAATTCAGTGAATCAGAATTCTTTTTGCCAGGCAATCTGGGTTCAGAAGCCTCACATCTTACACCAGGGAACTAGCCTCAGTTAATGCTTTCATTTCTTAAGGGCAATAATTCAAAGCATAAAACTTTGTTTAATGATTAACTTTTAAAATGTACGTGGAAATGTAGGCCTGAATTATGGATCTGCTAATTATTCTTCTTTGAAGCCAATATTAAAGAGGTTTTGATTAATCTTCATGTATTACAGGTACTTATGGCATTGGCCCTCATTAGCCAGTGTACTTAAGATACAAGAAAGACAAAAACCAGTTCAGGGCCAGACCTAACTCAAGCCCCCTGGCATTTCAGACCCAGCTTTAGAAGTCTATTTAACAGTGGCTTGGGAAAGATAGTCAGCAAAGAGACAGCACTGATTGCAGGGGATACAGCTCCTTTCATCCCCTTAAAGAAACATGTCTAGTCAACTTTCTTTTTTTTTTTTTTTAATTATTTAACATTTTTCCTCGGCTGTATTTAAAAGCTTTTTTTTACATTTGTTTTTAAAAGTTTTGAGTTAGACCATATATGAAGTTATGCAAAATATTTTCATGTTGTGAAAGAAAATATAGATTTCCCACCCTAATGGGGGAAAACCCCTCAAGAATAATAAAGGGGGAAGGGAAGGGGAAGAGGGAGTAAGGGAAAGAAGTTGGGTGGATGGATAGGGAAAAGAATGCTTCAATCTGTATTCAAACACAATCAGATCTTTGGGTATTGTTAGGCTTTTCCATCATAAATCCTTCAGAGTAGTTGTGGATCATTGTACTGCTGAAAACAGCAAAGTCACTTATAGCTGGTCACTCCAGAACATTGCTACTACTTTGTATACAATACATTTCACTTTGCGTGAATTGACAAAGGCCCTTCCAGGTTATTTTTTTTCCTGAGAGCATCCTGCTCGTCATTTCCCACAGAATAATAATATTCCATTACAAACATATCCACAATTTATTCAGCCTTTTCCCAGTTGATGAGCATCCCTTCAATTTCCAGTTTTTCGCCCTGAAAAGAGATCAGCTCCAAATATTTTTAATAAATATTTATTAAATATTTAATACATTCTAGGTCCTTTTCCTTTTTTTTTTTTTCCAATTTCTGTTTTGGTATTCATGCCTAATAGTAGTATTGTTAGGTTAAAGGATATGAATGAATATATAGTCCTTTGGGAATAGATCATATTATTGATTATTTATCCATTTGGGCATGGCTCGTAATTTTTATAAATTTGTCTAAGTTCCCCCTCTGTTTGAGGAATGAGGCCTTATCAGAAAAACTTTCTTCAAAATGCTTTCTACAATTATTATTCCTAACTGTATTTCTCCATATTTATTCTGTCTCTCTTTTCACTCTGTCCCTCCTCAAGTATTTTGCTACTGATCACTCCCTCCCCCAATGTGCTCTCTCTTTTATCACCCTCCCCCTTTCTTCCCATATCCCATTCCTCTTCAATTTTCCTGAAGGGTAAGATAGATATCTATACCCCTAGTGAGTAGATATGTTATTTCCTGTTTAAGCCAATTCTGATGAGAGTAAGGTTCACTCACTCCTCCTCTCTCCCTTTCTTCTCCTCCTCTGTAAAAAATTTTTCTTACCTCTTTTATTAGTCTACTTCTCCCTTTCTTTTTCTCACCCCTTATATTCTCATCCTTTTATTTTCAACTCACTCCTGTGTCCTCTGTCTATATATACTCCTTCTAACTACCATATAATAAGAAAGTTCTAATGAGTTATAAGTATTCTCCCATGTAGGAATGTAAACAGATAAATCGTTTTGTGTCCCTTATATCATTTTCTTGATTACCTCCTCATGTGATTCTCCAGAGTAATGTATTTGAAAATCAGATTCTCCATTCAGCTCTCATCTTTTCATTACAAATTCTTGAAAATTCTCTATTTCACTAAATGACCACCTTTTCCCCTGAAAGATTATACTCAGTTTTGCTGGATAGATGATTCTTGGCTGCAATCCTCGCTCCATTGCTCTCCAGAATATCATATTCCAAACCTCCAGTCCTTTAGTGTAGAAGCTGCTAAATCTTTGTGTATCCTGACTGTGGTTCCATTATACTTGAATTGTTTCTTTCTGTATGCTTGCAGTATTTTCTCCTTAACCTATAAGTTTCAGAATTTGGCTATAATATTCCTGGGAATTTTCATTTTGGGTCTCATTGTAATAGTGCATTTGTGAAATAGGTGGATTCTTTGAATTTTGGTTTTACCCTCTGATTCTAGAGTATCAGGACAGTTTTCCTTGCTAATTTCTTGAAAGGTGATGTCCAGGCTCTTTTTTTTTTTTGTGATCATGACTTTCAGGGAGACCAAACCTTTACAAATTCTCTCTCCTGGATCTATTTTCCAGGTCAGTTCTTTTTCCTGTGAGATATTTCACTTTTTTCTTTTTTTTTTTTTTTTTCATTTGTGGGAGTTTTGTTTTATTGTATCTTGATTTCTCTTAAAGTCATTAAATGGATTTCTTCCATTTGCTGAATTCTAATTTTTAAGGAATTATTTTTCTCAGTTAGCTTTTGAACCTCCTTTTCCAACTGGCCAATTTTGCTTTTTAAGGCATTCTTCTCAGCTTTTTGTATTTCCTTTTGCACCACTCTCAATTCTTTTCCTATTTTTTCCTCTATCTCTTTTCCTTGATTTTCAAGACTTTTGAGCTCTTTCATGTCCTAAGACCAATTCTTCTTTTTCTTGGAGGCTTTGGATCAACAACTTTGACTTTGTTATCCTCTTTTGAGTATGTGTTTTGATCTTCCTTGTCATCATGGTAACTTTCTATGGTCAGAAACTTTTTCTGTTGTCTGCTCATTTTCCTAGCCTATTACTCAACTTTTAACTCTTTGTTAAAGTGTAGGGCTCTGTTTGGTGCTTTGTCCTAAGCTCCTGCTCTTTTCAGAGATCCTTCTAAGGACCTGACCATAAATCTTCTTTTCTGCCCTGGAGCTGTTAGGTATGTTCCCAGCCCACTTTAACTGTAAAATCTAGTGTGCTGAAGCCACAGAATCCTGCTTTGCTGGTGCTGGGACCAGGGCTGGGTCTCTGCTGGTGCAGTCTGGGATTGCACACTGGGCTCCCACCCTGGTTCCACAGACCTTTCTGCTGACCTTCCAAGTCCTCTTTGATATCTCTGGGTTAAGAAGTCTAGAAATTGCCAATATGATGTTGATTCAAAGGTTCCTAGACCCATTCCTACTTTACAGGTGTGAGGCTGGGATCAGGACCAAGGCTGCACTGGGACTATCCACTGGGTTCCTGTCCTGGCTTCACAGATCTTTTCTTCTGACTTTCTAAGTGGTATTCAGCTGGAAAATGTTCTGCTCCATCTTTTGGGATGTTCTAATGCTCTAAAACTTATTTATTTAAAGGAATTTGGAACGACTTGGGAGAGGGCCTGGATGAGTTTCTGCCTTTGGCTCTACCCTCTGGTCTGGTTTCTTGAGGGAGGAAGTATTCCAAAACCTGAGCAGCCCTTACTCCTCCTGGTCTGGCCATTTTATGCCTCTGATGACTGGAAATTTCCACCCCTTCTCAAGTCTGGAGACATTTACAGCCTCGGTGGAGGGTAGGACACCAGTCTAGCCTAAAAGGCTAGAAAGGCTAAAAGAAAGTCTACCTCATTATCAGAGACTGGAATAAAGGGAGACATAACAGAAGATGATGTCAGCAGTAAGTGAAGTAAAAAGGAGAGAAAAGGAGAACTTTTAAAAAAATGGCCTTGAATTTTTAAAGTGCAGTATGAGTAAAGGTTCTCACTATTAAAAAGGAAGGCAAGTTAGTGGAAAATTAAAATATTTGTGTTTTATGGTAATGAATTCTAAAAAGCACTAAATTAATATTGTCTCATACTTTCTTAATAAAAAATTAATTATAATTAATAATTAATAAAAACTTAATAAAAAACTCCATACTCCATACTAACTAACTCCATATTCCTATTACAGAAGTAAATTGTGTCACTCAGTAGAGCTGAAGAGAATATAGGATGGCAAAGAGTCCCAAGGTTTTGTATGTCTCCCTTTTCACAGTTGCCGTTCTCGAGATGTCAGGGGGTCTCTGGGGGAATTCTTAGTAGCCCGGCTCATACAAGTCCTCCACACCTTCTCATCTGCTCAGTTCTTACCCCATTTACCTCAGAATCCTTCCAATAGGCCCCAATGGAGTGAAACCTCTCCTTTGCTTCTTTAAGGTCCCAAGGTGGGCTCCCAAGATGATGCTTCTCTTAATCACAACAGCTGGTCTAGTTGTTCTTCTAGAAACATCTTTGACATCTTTTCCTCCACGTCCAAGTTATGGTGACAGGAAGTCTGCTTATTTTCCAAGGCCCGTTGGAGTTGGGAGAGTTTTGCATTTTTACTTAAACATCTATAATTGAAAAAACCACAAAAACAATTAAATCATTTCATATTACATACCGTGAGAAAAAAAAAAAAAAACTTTATCAAAAGAGTGTCAGAGACAATACCTAGTACTAGGATATGAGTTTTATAGTGTTTCTAATGATAAAAAGAAAATAACACAAATTAGCTGAGGAATTGTTTGAAGAGGTGAAAAGGGATGAAATCTATACTTGACAACTGCAAATCACAAGCAGCCAGTTTCTCAAAAGCCTGTTCTCCTGAAAATACATTAACAGGAATATGGATTTAACACAGCCGGGAGCAGTCCAGGGAGGATTCTGGGAACGTGCGAGATGGTTATTTTAATATAAACTACTGCTATTGTACAATCTCCCCATAATAATCTGATATTCCACTTAATGGATAGAAGCAAATGTTAGGAACATTGTTAGTTTTATTTTTGTGAGACAGCTGTGGTATCTCAGGAAGACAGGAATGAAATAAACATTGGCTTAACGTTTTTGGTTACAAACTCTGCAAGGGAAATCCTAGTGGGTAACAGGTAGCTGATTTTTAAATTTTATTCTTTTCTTTAAATGTGGAGGAAGAAATAATTAGGTTCATGTGGGTTACTGCATAGTGGCTAGAGTACCAGGCCGGGAGTCAGCCTGAGTTCAAATCCAATCTCAGACACTTATAACTGTGTGACCCACCTAACCTTGTCTGCCTCAGTTTCCCCATATGTAAAATGAGCTGGAGAAAGAAGTGGCAAACCACTGCAGTGTCTTGCCAAGAAAACCCAAATGTGGTCACAAAGAATCAGAAATGATCAGAACTGACACACAACCACAAAAGTGGGACTTTTGCCCTTCAGTAAATATGCTGGAAGCCAATTGGTCCCCAAAACAAACTCCCAGCCTCTGAGTCACCCCCACAATCTTATAGCGAGAGAAGTGGGCCTCGGCCAGCCCTCTGCCATAGGAGTTTGGAAGGCTCTTTGGTTCGGTGGAAAGAACACTCAGATTTGGAATCCCGGCCACTTTCTGGATGTGACTTTGGGATCATCCTCCTCAACACTCGCATTTCTTAAATACCTATTAGGTCCCGGCACTATCCTAATCACTTAAAAAAGAAATTTCCTTTCTCCCCCACCATCCTGAGAGGGAGGAGCTACTATTCTCCCCATTTTACAGGGAAAGAAACTGAGGCAGACCACACCAAGCGACATGCCCTGATGGCAGCCCTGGCGCTCTCGGCTGCACCACTTCTGGGCCCTTGCACTAGATGACCTTGGATCCCACGACCTCTGGGAGGCTCTCTCTGTGAAACTGCTCCCTTGAGCTCTCCCTCTGCTCTTCCTCGTGTGTTCTACCTCCTCCTCCTCCTCCACAGGATGGTCGTGGCCTCCACCGGCTCAAGTGGCACCTTTCCATCCCCAGTCTCTCCCTTCTGCAAACGTGCCCCTGTCCTGCTCCTTCTGCCCCCAAGTCTCTTGTGCCCTTTGTGGTAAATTTCCTGGAGAAGGTGGGGACATCAGTGCTCCCTTCCCTCCTTCCCCCGCCACAATTCAGCTTCCAACCATGATTCCCTGGAACAGTGACCAGTGAGCCCTTAGCTGCCCAGCCCCACGGCCTTTTCCTTAATCTTCACTTACCCTGGCCCTCAGTCTCTCACATGCCGTCACTCCTGGATCCTTTCTGGATCTCTCCCGGCTCTCCTCCTCCCTCTGTGACTGCTCCTTCTCTTCCTCCTCCTTCTGTGACTGCTCCTTCTCCTCCTCCCTCTGTGACTGCTCCTTCTCTTCCTCCTCCCTCTGTGACTGCTCCCAGATCCCACCCTCGGGCCACAGAGATCCTCCTCTTCTCCCCCACTCTGCTTTTAGCAGCTCCAGGAGCTCAGTTGCCATCTCCATGCTCAGGATTCTCCAATCCATCCTCCCCAAGATTTCCAGCCTCCACTTGTTTTCTCTCACTTTGTCAACCCTAGAACTTCTCCAAGATAACATCTCTTGGAGCTGAGGTCTCCCTGTAGCTTTCTTAAAAGCTGTGGACTCAGTCTGTTACCTTGGTTTCTCTTAGTGTTAGAAACTAAGACAGTGTCAGAGAGCAGATAATGACATTCCTTGTTCTCAGGCCCCTCCCACCTCTCACATCCCCTGTTCTAAGCCCCCTCCTAGCCCTGACATCCCCTTCATCTCAGCCCTGACCTCCTCTATTCTAAGAACTCCTCCCAGTCCTGCCATCCCCTGTTCTAAGACGTCCTCCCAACCCTGACATTCTCTGCTTTTGTTTTATCACCAACTTGAAAGCCTCAGTTTTCTGATCTGTAAAATGAGTTGGAGAAGGAAGCGGCATATTCCTCCAATATCTTTTATCAAGAAAACTCCAAATTGGATCACAAAGAGTCGAACACAACTAAAAAGACTGAAAAACAAATAAAATTTGTTTAGCAAATAAGTTTGTTAAATAAATTTAACAGCTGGGACAAACACTGCCCTGCGTGGCTTCCTGAGCTTCCTGCCATTGCCCTCCCTTCGGAGTTTTTGGGAGCTGTTTCATGAATCCCGTTTCTTCTTTTCTTTGGACATCATCTTCCCCCCCCCCCCCCCCCCCCAGACCACCCTCCCCTGTGCCAAATAAGTAGAGTCGAGCCAAAGCAGTACAGGATGTGCCGTGCTCAGCAAAGCCCGAGTCCGTCCCTTCCCGCCATGAGGTGGCAGACGGAATTCATCTTACGGAGCCGTCATTTGTCACTGCATCGATCAGGGCTCTTGAGCCTTTAAATGCCGCTTTTCTTCACTCCGGGGTAATTATTCTGTCAATTGTTCTCCCATTCCCGCACACTTCATCTTGCTTTCATGGGCCTTTTATCATTTCTTGTGGCGTAATAATAATAGCTAATGTTTCTATAACAGTTTTTAGTTTGCAAAATACCTTATGGATCCTCATGTGCTTTTCTTTTTAACAACCTTCGGAGGACGATGCTCTTCTTAGTGTCCCCATTTTGCAGATGAAGAGGGATTTGGGACGGGAACTGAGACCTCCTTAATCCCAAGCCCAGTGTTTCAGCCACTAGGCAAAGTTGTGTCTCCTTAGTCCCAAGCCCGGTGTTTCAGCCATTAGGCAAAGTTGTGGCTAATTAATATTCTATTGTGTGTACGCACTATGATTTTTCCACCATCCCCTGGCCGAGGTCACCCCTTCTTTATTTCTAGTTCTTTGCAACAACAAAGTGTATTTTTGTGCCTCCCAGCTCTTCCTTGCTTTCTGCAATGCCATTGGTGTATCACTGAGTCCGCCATATATACAAAGGGAGGTGAAAGGAAGTGACCGGAAGCTCTCCTCCCACTCTCTGTTTCAAGGTTCCTGTTTGTTTGCTTGTTTTTTGTAGCTTTTACCTGTATTGTCATCAATATAGGTTAACCATGTACAGTTCTTCCAAATATATTTCCACATTCGTCACGCTGCCAAAGAAAAATCAGATTAAAAAGGGAAAAAGTGGAAAAAACAAAAAGGAAGCAAACCTTTCCAACAAAGAGTGAAAATCCTGTGTTGTGAACCACACTCAGTCTCCACAGCCTCTCTGGGGAGACTCCATCACAAGGGGCTACCCTGAATCATCTCATTGTTGAAAAGAGCCACATCCGTCAGAACTGATCATCAAATAATTGTGTTGTGATTGTGTTCTGTGTACAACGATCTCCTGGTTCTGCTCACTTCCTCAGCATCAGTTCATATAAATCTCTCCGGGCTTTTCTGAAGTCATTCTCCTGATTGTTTCTTACAGAACAGAACAGAATATTCCATAACATTCATATGTCAGAACTTATTCAGTCATTCCCCAACTGTTGGGCATCCACTCAATTTTCAGTTCCTTGCTCACTACAAAAAGAGCTGCTACAAGCATATGGTCCTCTCCCCTTTTTTGTGCTCTCTTTGGGATATAGTCTGAATCAAAGGGAAGCACAGTCTGACAGCCCTTTGGGCACAGTTCCAAACTGCTCTCCCAAATGATTGGATCCGTTCTCAGTTCCACCAACAATGTATCAGTGTCCCAGTTTTCCCACATCCCCTCCAATATTCACATTATCTTTTCCTGTCCCATAATCTTAGCCCATCTGAGAGGTGTGTCGTGGTATCTCAGAATTGTCTTAATTTGCTTTTCTTTGTTCAATAGTGATTTGAAACATTTTTTCATATGACTAGAAATAGCCTTAATTTCTTCGTCTGAAAATTGTCTGTTCGTATCTAAAGGCTCCTGTTTGTTCCGACAATCTGGGCCCCGACTCCAACAGCCAGTGGTGTCAGCTCCATTCCGGCTCTGACTCTTACTCTAAAGGCTCTTCCAACTTCTACTTTCTGTCATCCAAGGACTCTTCCTGCCCTGATACTCTTTGTTCTAGGATCCTCCCGTTTCGTTCTAATGTTCCATGTTCTAAGAGCCTCCCAGTCTGGCCGTTCTCTGTCCCACGCTCTAAGTCACGTTCAGTCACGTTCAAGCCTGATATTTGTGCCCACACACAACTGAGCTTGCTTAGCTTAGGACAGAACACTTCTGGAGAATTTTTAAATCTTATTTTCAGCAGAAATCAATGAGTGAGGCAAGTATTTCACATAAGTGCTGAGCACCCAGTGAGAATGAGAAGGGTTTTCTTGTGTGACTTTGTCTTTTTTGTTTATGTCTGTTGCCCATGACAAGCCTCAGGGAAGGGAACGGAAAAATCCCTTTATGGTACAGAGGCCCCAGACCAGGAAGCCAGCAAGGAGAAGGCTTGGCTAGTGGATAGGAAGGCCCTTCAGTATAGATATTAACTGTCTGTGAACTCCACAGAGCCTTGGTTTCCTCATCTGTAAAATGGGAATAAGGAAGCTTGTAGTTTCCCTACAAAGAGGCAGATGGGCAGCTTGAGAAGGAAAAAGACCCCAGGGCTAGTCCTGTCTCACTCCCTGTGTGCTTCTGCCCAAGTCACCTAACCTTTGTCCCGGCAGCGCTCCGGGACCCCAGGACTCTCTCTTCCCACTGCCCATTCTGCCATGGCCTCTCAGCCTCCCCTCTGGGCTCCTGTGAGGCTAGATTCTGGAGCAGGAGAGTTTCCATACTTGCAAAAGGCCAGGAGAGAGCTCAACACAGAGATCCCCGTAGTTCTCCTTGTCGAATTTGCCCCCAATAGGGAGGTGCAGGAGGAGCCTGTGAGTGAGGGCAGTGATTTGAGAGCTTGTAAATGCTGAAATCCTAGATATTCCCTCTTTTTGCTGCTCCCAAGAGGGCTCTGGGTAAGCCAGGCTGCTCCACGGGGTGGGGACCGGCCGAGCGTTCCTGAATCTCCTTCTAAAACGCACTTTCAAACCCCTAGGTGTGTACGGACTGAGCAACTCCCTTCTGGAGACTCCATGGAAGAAGCTTCAGTATGGGAAGCAGCTCTTTGTGGACGTCATCGACCAAAGCCAGGACCTCAGCCGGGAAGACCTGATCGGTGAGCTGCTCAAAGTGATGAATAATGAGGAATGGTAAGAGCTCATCTGCAGCGAACGCCCTTCCCGTCTCCATGCGCCTCCCTGACTTACGGTGAGGGTAGGAGAGGCAGCAATCAGAGGCCGGGGCACAGCTCAAGGCCCGAGGCTCCAAAACATGCCCGTTAGCCGAGGGCCGGGTCAGCACATGCCAGGTGAAGTGCCTGTGCCTCAGCTATAGGGTAGTAAGGGATTCTCCCAATAAAGCGTGAGACATGGCTGCCACTAGTGCAGTTTGGGCCGGGCTGCTGAGAGCATCTGGGCCAGGAGAAGTGAGGTGACAGACAAGGAAGTTCCCTTTGTTCAACAGTCATCAGGCAGCCGCTGTTTTCACTCCACGGTACTTGACGCTAGAACTACAGAGACGAGATGAGAAATTGTCCCTGTCCTTCAAGGCGCTTCCATTTCTGTGAAGAAATGCTTCTGCCGGGCCTTTCATCCCTAGTGAGAAATAGGAGAAATCGGTTTCACCAGCACAGGGACTCCCTGATGGGAAACACACACACCTACATGGGTGCGCACATGCACACATACACATGCACACACAACGCATGCACATACACACACACATGCGAATACACACACGCCAAAAGATCCAGATTCCTTTTCAGGCCCAAGCCTTCTGAGTTACTTGCCTGGTAGGGTCACGTGTCCTGCCCGGGGTTATTCAGGAACCACACATCAGACACGGGACTTAGGTAGGTCTTTCGGACCCTGAGATGGCCAATTCTTTCCCCTTCTACCAGATTGCTTTTCTAACCATGGGACGTAGTGCTGTGAGCAGGGACTAAGTAAATACACCCAGAGGTGAGGAGAGGTGGTACAAGGCCTCAGAGGCTCCCCCGAGAAGTAGCTCCTGAGCTAAGGAAGAGAATGCCCAGAGGGACACATGTGGGAAAGCCCATGTATGGGCACCGAGGTGGGGGGGGGATGTTCAGGGAATAGCCACGGGGCCATTTGGCATCTAAGAACCTCTGAAGTGAGAGAAGGCAGACAGGATGAAGCAGCTTTTGAAGGGCTTTGGGTGCTGGGCTAAGGACTGTGGATTTTGGTTTAGAGACACAAGGAACCACAGTTGATTTTTGAGAAGGCCCATGGTCAGGCCCACACCTTGTGGGCGGGAAGCTGAGATTCAAGAAGTGCTAGAGGGAGACCAATTACAGCTTGTTTCCATAGGCCGGAGAAGCAACGATAGGGGCCTGAGCTAAGGTGATGGTCGGGTGAGGAGAGACATGAGAGCTGGAATATGGAAGAGAGAAAAGTAAAGGAGGATTCCAGGTTTGTGGCCTCCATAGTGGGAGGAGCCTCAGAGGGGAAGCTGAGTTTCATTTGTTCCCACCGAGATGTACGCGCCACATCCGAGAGGAGGGTCCAGCGGGACTTGGTGACGTGGTTCAGGAGGGAGATAGAGCAGAATGAAAAGTCACTGGGTGTCACATGCAGAGGGAGGATGACCGAACCGCTGAGAGATCGGCCATTAAGAAGAGTAGAAGTTTCTCATCAACCAGGGAAATGGTTAATTGTGGCCAGCCAATGCAACCGACTATAACCGGGCCCTAAGGAGTGACATGTGTGATGAGTACGGAGAAGCGAAGAAAGAGTTCTATGAACCCATGCAGAGGGAAGTGGGCAGAGCCCTGGAGGTCAACAGTGCAAGTGGGACCGCTCCATCCCTCCTTGAGTTTGTGATTCAGAAGTCTGGGACAGGTCTAAACGGCAGCTCCTGTGAGGGGTTCTAAACTCAGGAGGAAGCAGGGAGTGCTCTGCCAGCCCGGGCTGCATAATCAGAAACACGGCGCCCACAAGCAAAAACGGGGAGTCACTCACCTACCAGAGCCGTGGCACTGGGCTGGGCTCTGTGTGCAAAGGCAAGGAGCAAAGGGAACCCTCCCCTTCTGATGGAGAGACAGCATGAGGGTAGATGAGAGGTCACCCAGAGAAAAGCATTGAGTCGGGCACCGAGGAAAGTTCCCCAAACACCAGCTTCCTTCCCAACGTCCCTTGCCCCCTTGGCCAGCGCGAGGTACCGCGATATGTTCTGCCTGTTTCTTCACCCTAACTGATCTTGCCTCAGTTATAAAAGGCCTCGGACTTTGCTGGGGAGAAACCCGAATTTTAATTGGGCCAGAGAGCCAAAGCTCTCTCCGAATCCTAGGGATGTTCTTTCCCAGCACCTCCGGGACACTGGGATTATGTTGCTAACTTTTTGTCCGATAGAAACTTCACAGAATGGTCGGACCCCGAGGGTCCCTCGTATGGCATTTAGTCTTTATAAAAGGCCTTTTATCCTTTGGGATAAAAAAAGCAGGAAACTGTTTTAGCAGAATGGGTCTGACTCAAAGTCCAGAAGGAGAGAGGGCAGAGGATCTGAGGAACAGATCCCCCCCCCCTGTCCCCCATCCAGGGCAGCTGGTGACCCCCAGCGCATCCCTAACAGCAGTCACACAGAGGGAGGAATCTTGCGGGCTGAGACACAGCCGAGGGCCTCGGGAACGGCCTCCATGAGTCGAGCTCCAGGGACTGGAGCTATTCCAAGGGGCCCTGAGGAGGAGGCAGGACGGCCGAGCCAAGACTGAGGAAGCTCTGGTTTCTTCGGAGCAGTGTCTGTGGAAGTCAGGGAGGCTGGTCCTGCAGAGAGGCTGAATGGGGGCCTGACAGCTGCCCGGGCATCGGAAGGGGTCGGATGGAGGCAGGATTAGGGCAGGGTTGCCCATCCTTGGGAACCTGATGACCCATTTCTAGTCCTCGTTCTGACAAGCTGCATTGGACAACGACTGCCTTTATGATGTGATTTCCAGTCATTGCTCAGAGACCTCCGAGGGAGAACACACTGCACCTCTGGGGCAATCCCTCCACCCAGGAGGTCAGCTTAGGAGGGCCACCGGGGTGCCGCAGACCACACAGCGCTGCACCGGGACTCGGGTAAATGCGTGTTCTGAGTTCAAATCTAGCCTCAGACCCTTACTAGCTGGGTGATCCTGGACAGGTCACTTCACCCCGTCTGCCTCAGTTTCCTCATCTGAGCTGGAGAAGGACATGCCAAGAAAACCCCAAATGGGCTCACAAAGAGGCAGCCCCGACGGGAACGAGCGAACAGCAACAAGTGTTAGGAAGGTTTTCTGGAAGCCCAAATGTGCCTCCTTGCAGCTTGCACACGCAAGTCAAAACCCCACCTGTGGCATCACTGGTCCTCTTGGAGGCAAAGGACAAATAGCACCATAGTAAAAACTACTGTTAGGAGGCAGCTGGTGGCGCAGTAAAGAGAACACCAGCCCTGAAGTCAGGTGGACCTGAGTTCAAATCTGGCCTCAGACACTTAATACTTCCTGGCTGTGTGACCCTGGGCAAGTCACTTAACCCCAACTGCCTCAGCAAGAAAAAAAAATGTTAGAAAGCATTCTCTGCCCCTCCCACCTCTCACAAGGACCTGCAGAAACTCCCAGCTCCCAACTGCAGCAGGACCAGAGGAGGCTTCCGTCTTGAGGGTTCAAGACGAAAGGCCCCGGATGTGTACAGGGTGGTACAAACTGGTGACTCAGTTACTCGCTGAGTCAGGGCAGACTGAGAGGCCCTGAGCTGGGGGCAGCATCCCACGATGGGGAGAAGTTGCAGGCCCTAAACCACGGACTAAGCAAGGAGCAAGGCCAGAAGAGCTGACTGACCCGGCTGCCGGGAGTCAAGAGGCCCCAAGCTCTGACCTCCAGCTGTCCCAGGGCAGGAGTCCCAGTCCTGAGAGGAGCCTTTGTCACCGCGTTTCGTCATTGCCTTTGCACCATTGTGAGCCAGCAGAGCTTCCGGCTGGCTGATAGTGGCCGAGCCCGGCAGCAGTCATCTGGTCAGCACCCGATTCAGTGCCTGTGGCAGCGGGGGCCAGGCTTGAGTGAACAGAAGAAAAGGGCACTGACTGATGGGACCAGCAGCTCTAAGTAGGAGGCCGCCCCCATTCCAGTGGAAGGCCAGAGTGGAGACAGCCGCCTCCCCAGTCTGTAGCATCTGGCCCCTTTTAGACCACAGAGAGAGAGAACCAACGTCCTTTGAGAAAAGAGTGCCTGATGTCATGGAAACATGGTCCAGCAAAACCCCAGTTTGTGACCGGCTTCACGCCCAGAGATGAGGAAGCTTCTCCCAGTCCAGGTCAAGAGGACGGATCAGAGCAGCTCCAGCATCACCAGGGCATTCGAGGAGTCATAACGTGCAGGGGTTTTTACCAGCACTGATCCACAGCTGACCGTAGGAAACCAAGAATTTGGTGGGAACTTTCTCTTACTTTCATTTAGTCTTTGTTCCTACTAAATAAACTGGAGGTTTCAGCAGTTTGGGGCCGAACTCAAACCTGTTAGGATCTAATTGGGACGATTTATTAGGCCCAAACGTCTTTTTTTTTCTCCTTAGAAAAATACTGGTTATTCAGTTTTGATGTGTATGGCATTCAGTTTTTAACATATTTTCTTGAATTCCCCCAGAAAATTGTCTCTTCTCTCATTGCTTTCATAGAAACACTCTTTGGATATAGTAGGTGACATTTATTTTGGTAGGAACTTTGTCCTACTTTTGTCCTGGAGACTGATTTTCTCTGCTTAGACCTTTACTCAAAGCAGTGAAACTCTTATCGAGGTAGGTCTAGTCATTTACATGCAACTTTTAAGTCGTTTGGCAGGTCCACAAAAGGTCTTGTTTCATATTTTTCTGCAAGATTTTCACAAGTGCCAAGTAGCTAAACTTCTCGCAGCCTCAGAGAATTAATTTACATTCATAGCAACATACTTAGCTGAAGTGTCGGATTGAAATCGGTATCTGGCCGAAATGGAAACAACATTGGGCTCCCATGTGCGTAAATAGCAGTTGTTTCTGTTTGGCCAAAAACCTCGACATCTTCCCCTCCCAGATTTCTTTTTTTTTTTTTTTTGACCACATAAAAAAGGCCATTTTTTGCCTCAATTCTTACCCAGCCTTAGTCACTGAATGGGTGTTGCCTCCACAAACCCAGACCAGTTAAAGACTTTAGCTCAAAAAAGCTAAACTCTTCCACTGCTTCCAAGGCCTTCTCCACTTGTCCTGATCTGTATCTTGCCGTCGGACCCAGCTGCCTCTGGGGAAGAGAGTGCAGTCCTCCCTCACCTAATCCAGTTCATCTGCAGGTCGTGACCTCACCTGCCTAATGTCATCATTCTCCGTGAGAACTAAGTAACAAACAACAATCTTTACTAGCTGCCCCACTGGGGACCCAGTTGACCAGTTCCACTTGGACAACATAGCTCTCTCTTTCCTCCCACTCTCTCCTCCTTCATCTTTCCTTCCTCTCTTTCCTCCCCTCCTTCCTTCCCATTTTCCCTCCCTTCTTCTTTCCTTCTCTTCTCTCCTTCTTTCCTTCCCTTCTCTCCCTCCATCCACATGTCCACACTGTCATACCCTTCCTTGCAGGTGCTCGCCCCAAGGAATATAAATTTTGATTGTTGAAACCTTGCAGAATTTCTTGGTGTTTACGGCTTAGACTACCTTTGTGTGGCCCGTGCCTTAACCTCAAATCACTCTGGCTCTCACTGATTGACTCACATCCCATAGAGATGTATGGATGTCCTCTTTATATTTTATCATCATCAGGAGTCAGAGAGGGAATTTAATTAATTAGAAGGCCTGGCAGTCGTTCTGTTATGTCTTGATGTTCTTAAAAGGAGAATGGAAAGATAGGGGAAGAGGAATGCACCAGGAAGGGAAATAAAGGAAGAACAGGGCATATTATCTCACAGGAGAAATCTGTACAAGCCACAACAACCACAAGGTTATACGACGACCAATTCTGACGGATGTGGCTCTTTTCAGCAGCGAGGCGATTCGGGCCAGTTCCAGTGATCTTGTAACCTTCTCTACCCATGTGGGGCTGAGTGTGGAGCACAATAGAGCATTTCCACTATTTGTTATTGTTGCTTGCATTTTCTTTTCTTTGTCATTTTTTTCCCTTTTGATCTGACATATAGAAGACTTGCATATGTTTAACGTATATTGGATTACTTGCCGGTTAAGGGATTAAGGGGAAAAGAAGGGGAAAAAAAATGGAAAACAAAGTTTTGTAAGGGTGAATGTTGAAAACTATTTATGTGTATATTTTCAAAATAAAAAGCTTTTTTTTTTTTTAAAAAATTGCAACAATGAAACAATATAATATATCAAAGTTCCTGGGGTGTGATCAAAGGAGTGCTTAGGGGGATAGGTGTGTATATATATCTGTGTGTGTGTTATAATGTTTCATGTATATGTGTACATGCATTTACACATACATTTACATCAATAAAAAATTAGTGCTGTAAACAACCAAAACACCTGTACAAGCGAGAAGGAAGGAGCCGGGGGCACAGGTGACATCTGAACCCCATTCTCATCTGATGTGGTCAGAGGAAGGAAGAAAACCCACACACAGCTGGGCACAGAAACACATCTCACCTAACAGAGAAACAAGTGGGAAAGAGAATGGAGAGGAGGGAATAAGAGCCAGGGCAGATTGGGGGAGGAGGGAGTTCTAAACCAAACAAGCTAAAGACACACAAAGACACGCATATAGCAGCTTTTTTTGCAGAGGCAAAAAAAAAAAAGGGGGGCGATTGAAGGGTGCCCAATAGTTGTAGAAGGACTAGATAATTGATGGTCTATAAATGTGGTGGAATATGATTGTAAAGGTGGGATACAGATTTTTGCTGAATAAAAAAATGAATAAAATTTAATCTTAAAAAGAAAATATTTTAAAGCCCTATGTAAATATTACAAAATATTGTTACATGAGATCTGAGGGGGGACAATGGTTGCTACCAAGGAAAGCTCACAGGAGTTGATGGTTCCTGCCCCCATACCAGCCAGGGAGCCACTGGCAGAGAGAAGGAAGGACACCATAGACAGACAGAATGCTGAGTAAGGAAGGAGAGGTGGGAAAATAGAGAGCGGGTTTCCAGCCGGTTTGGCTGGAAGCCAGAGACTTCGAAGGTGGATGGTGGAGGGCCTTGAATAGGTGGGATCAACATCAGAAAGTTGTCAGGGAGAAAACTGGAGCTTTTGTCCACAGAAGAGTGACTCTTTAGCTTGAAAAATGAGGAAGGTGACTCTGACCTCTGACCTTAGGTCAAAAGAGGAATTAGAAGGGGGAGGGGTTGTGCAAGAGCAGGTGCTGGGCTCACTGGTTAGAGCATGAGTAGTGACATCTCCCTGTCTTCACAGCCAATTGCCAGACCCTGCCATAGAGGACCAGGGCAAGGACTACATCCTGCCCATCCTAAATAAGTACGCGGCTGTGTGTGTGCGCTGCCCGGGCTACGGCACGAGGTAAGAGCTTTAAGGCCGTGGGGAAAGCGAATGGATGACTTTGGCTTAGGGGTCGGGGGACATTCATCACTTGATTCCACATGAGCTCCTTGCCTGCTCCTGGGCCGGGTTGGGTGCCAGAAGGCAGCGAGAAGGATCCTGGGCACACCATAGTGGGCGGGGGGGACCGAAGAGGCGAGGGGGGTGACCAAGGAGGAAACGTGGGCCCAGGGGGGCTGAGTGATGGCCAGTTGGAGTCTGGGAGCGGGCTCAGACTCACAGCCTCCGAGGCCATGTCTGTGGCTCGCTGCGCCGGGTCCTCCTTGTAGAGCGCAAGCTCTGCCCAAAGGGCCCAGGACTTGGGCCGAGGTGAGCCCCACCCGGGCCTCCCGCACCAGGATGCCCCAGGAAGCCTCAGGTGTAAGCAGCCTGCGGCTGGGGTCTAGTGACCAGGAGGCTGCAGCCATGTGTGGGTGGCTCCCCAGAGGGTCCTCCCCTTGCCAGGAGGAAGCCCGAGACTCTTGTCACCCAGGCTCCTAATTGGGCTTTCCTAAGGGCATGAGGGGGTACCTCAGAGGGAGAAAGAGATGGAGACAAGCACAAAGTCGGGCGTGGTTCACTTGATTTATCCTCAGCTAATTGCCCCCCGAGCTCCACTCTCTCTCTGAGGTTCATTGCCTCCGCTCATCGATAGGAAAACATTCTCATCAAGTCTTTCCCCGTCCATCCTGCTCTTTCTCACCTTGGGGGGAGCAGGGACGGATGTGTGAAGTTGGGGCAGAACCCAAGTAACGCTGATCGGGCCCTGCCCGCTCCCCCTCTCCCTCTGTCCGTGACCGGGCCCTGGCCTGACTCCCCAAGACCCGGGAGGAGATCCCACTGTCCTTGAACGCGGAGGGGTAACCGGCCTTCTCCCGTTGCCTCTTTCAGAACAAACACCATTGTTCTCATCGACGCTGAAGGGAACGTCACTTTCACGGAGCGCAGCATGATTGATGAGGACATCAACCAATGGAAGACCAACACCTACCACTTCCAGCTGCAGAGTGAATAACTTTGCACTTGACTGGGCGCCAATGAAAGGAACGAGAGAGAGCCCAGGCCGGGGAAGCTGTTCGAGCGCCACCCCGCCCTTTGCACAGCCCCCAAGAGAAAATCCCCAGCCAGATTTGCCCTGCCTTTCCAAAATGTATTTATTGCCTCCTTAGTATTCCCTGTGAGTGTCCAGTGCTGAGCCGGCCTAGAGTTGCTGCTGATGGCGACAGAAATCAGCCGCTTGGTGCCTCCTTGGCCGGTCCCTCGTGCTAGCCAAGGCGCATATGGATGGAGTCTTAGCTTTCCCCAAGGATCTGGCCCGTGACCCCCTAACCCCTCTCCTCCCCCCCTTCCTCACCCCTCAGGGTCTCTGAGCATGGAGAAGGGAGGAGCAGTGGAGGGGGCCACCAGGTTTTCCAGGCCCAACTTTCCCTCCCAAGTACAGTTTCCCCCTTGGCTCTCCTGCCGGCTTACCCTGATCTTTTTTTAATTAAGTCAAAACTGTAGGGAACCTTTGGGTGAACCCCACACGACTTGGCTCATCTGGTTCGCACAGGCCCCTTGGTATCCCTCAATCACGGACGATAAACTTCCAATGAAGTTAAGGAGAGAGCCCGAGGAGAGCCGGCTCCGAAAACTCCTCCAAAGCCAGGTCGAGCAACCCCTGGCAGCCAGCGGGGGGCTGGCAGAGGCCTGGGGAGAGGCGGCTTCCTGCGTGGCCCTTCCCGTCCGAAGCGTCCAGGCCGGTTCGGAGCTCCCGCTGGGACGCTGCCCTCTCGGGCCGGGTTGCTCGGCCACTGGTGGCCTGATCCTCGGGGGACCGCTGCCAGCCAGGGCCCGCGGGCCTCCGGGAGGCAGGAAGTCGTCCATAGCAGTATGGCTGGGGATCTGACAATAAAATACATGTTCTGAACGGACCAGTGACCCGTATGTAAGCGAGCTCGCACTCCCTTTCTAAATGGTGGAGGGGGGTGAGCGATGGCGAGATATGGGGGGCGGTCGATGGCGAGATTCAGGGGGCATAGATGCCCCGGGCGGCAGGGGAGCAACAGCAGCCCTCGGTTAACTAGAGGCAACCCCTCTCCTGAGGGCTCCTGGGAGTCCCGACGGGGCTGCTCAGAGAAAAGGGTCCAGGAAATGGTGAAACTCAGGCGACCACCTCAGAACCGCCTGGGCCCGGCAGCCCCTGGGGGTGGGGCTAAAGGAGGATTCTCCCATGCAGCCTGCCCGCTCTGTGGGTGAAGCCTGGCACATGCCCACGCGCTCCGCTGGGCCGAACCTAAGCCCTCTTCCTTTGTGGTTCTTCATCATGTCTGACTCTGCTGACACTTTCTGGGGTTTTCTTGGCAGAGATGTCAGAGGGGTTTGCCTTTTCCTTCTCCAGTTCATTTTACAGCTGAGAAAACTGAGGCAGGCAGGGTTAAGTGACCTGCTCAAGGTCCCACAATGTCTGAAGCCAGATTGGTCTTCCTGGCTCCAGAGCCAGAGCTCAGTTAAAGGGTAGGACAGCAGGAGATCCACGTCCCTGGGTCTCACATAGCCTAGAACTGGCTCTCCCAGCGTCCGGGTCACACTAATGAGTGATTGGGCTCTCGTCCCACCGAATTCCCCGCTGTTTTTTTCGAGTGCCCTACCTTATGAAGTGGATTTTTTTAGCCCAAGTGTAAGACTTTACTTTGATCTCTATTTGATTCAACTTCTAAAGACCTTTATTTATTTATTTATTTATTTTTTGCTGAGGCAATCGGGGTTAAGTGACTTGCCCAGAGTCACACAGCTAGGGAGTGTTAAGTGTCTGAGGCCACATTTGAACTCAGGTCCACCTGACTTCAGGGCTAGTACTCTAACTACTGCACCACCCAGCTGCCCCCTAAAGACCTTTTTTGTTTCCTATCATTCTGAAATGGTAGTAAAGGCACCATAAATGATAAATAGATTTGGGAGAGCACGTTGCAAAACGACATTATAGAAATAGTGCAATAGAGATTCAGTTGCAGTTCAGTCAATTTGAAGAAATCGAGTCAGGACATCTGTCACAGGTTACAGAGGGATGCTATTTTATCACATGAATGGCACATGGGAGTTAGCGAGGAAAAAGGATTTTTTTTTTAATAGCCTTTTATTTACAGGATATATACATGGGTAACTTTACAGCATTAACAATTGCCAAACCTCTTGTTCCAATTTTTCACCTCTTACCCCCCCCACCCCCTCCCCTAAATGGCAGGATGACCAGTAGATGTTAAATATATTAAAATATAACTTAGATACACAATAAGTATACATGACCAAAACATTATTTTGCTGTACAAAAAGAATCAGACTCTGAATTAGGAAAAAGGATTTTTAACAACAAGGGGAAAGGCAGATTCCCTAGAGGAACTCACAGTGAACCAGGAGGAAGAAGCCATTAAAGAGAAGACACCACAAGGTGGGACTGGCAGCTAAGTCCGTAAATTCAGCAGTCCAGCCCCCAAAGGGGTTAACAAGGGAAGGGGGATGACACCATTGCCTGGTGGGCTAACCCTAAAAGGATTGAGTGCCCTAAAGGAGGGTAGCTACCACAAGGAGAAAGGCCCTGAGGCAGGAGTACAGCTCACCACTCCAGTGGGGCTCTGGGGTGTCTGTTAGGGGTCTTTTTTGACAGTTAGTTGGTGCCCCAGTACAAAGAGCCCCAGGCCTGGAATTAAGATCTGAATTCAAATCCAACCTCAGATGCTTAGTAGTTGTGTGATCCTGAGCAAATCATTTAATCCTCATGCCTCAATTCCCTCATCTGTAAAATGGGCTGGAGAAGGAAATGGCCAATCACTCCGGTATCTTTGCCAGGAAAACCCCAAGTGGGGTTATGAGTCAGATAACTGGACAGCAATGTGAAATGGGGAGGAAAAGGGAGGCAGGTGCCAGAATAAGGAGGGTGACCCCAGAGGCAATCAAGAGCTGAAGATGTGGGAGCAAGAAAGGACTTGAAGATTTTTGGGGCAACCTTGTTTTCCATAAAATTGCTGTTGAGCTACTATTTCCTGGCTCAGTTCAGTGCCAGTGCTGCCGCGGGGATTGCCCACAATCCAACCCAGAAGCGATTTTGGCCCCTCTACCTCGGTCAGGTCTCATCTCCAGTGCTGTGGCTGGTTCTGGACTCCACCTTCTAAGAGAAATGTTGAGACACCAGAGAGTGTCCACAAGAGGGCAGGTGGGGTGGGGAGAAGGCTGAATGGGGCCACGTGGGGATCTGTGGAAGGAAGGGACAGTGTGATACCTGCCATCAGAGTCTGACTGGAGCCGGATGGGAGCCTCGTGGCTGCTCCTCCAACAGGACACCTCCCTTGTCATCTCTACCTCCCGGCTCCCAAGTCCCAGCTAAACTCCCACCTTGTGCAAGAAGCCTTTCCGGGGCTCCTTACTGCCAGCACCTTCCCTCTGGGACTACCCCCCATTTAGCCTGGGCACAAGGGCTTGCTTCTCCCTCCCATTTGTCCACTCACTCCTTGAGAACCGAGACTCTCTTGCCTTTCTTCAGATCCCCAGAACAAAGGCCATACGGGCTTCTTGCCGGACTCATGGTCCCAGGTGAAAACCAGCTTTCTCTATTTGACTCCAGAGGTCTGAACTAGCAGCAGAGAGAAGTAATTTCAGCTTGATATAAGGAAAAAATCTTTAGTTCAACTCAGGAAATTGGGCAACGAGTGTCCAAAAAAAAAAAAAAAATCACTGGAATGGGCTCCCTGTGAAGGTTCTAGGTCTTTTTTCCAAGAGGTCTTCACGCAAAGATTAAGTGACCGCTTGTAGGGTTTAAAGAGGGGGTTCTTATTCAATATGTCTCAGACTAGGGCTTATGAGGCAGCCAGGTCAGTCCATAAATATCAAGTGCCTGCTATGTGCTAGTCATCGTGCTAAAGCTGGATACCCAGACACAGAGCTGGGAAGGGGAGAAGGGAAGAGAAGGTACCTGGGAAGGAGGAGTGTGTGGAGGGAGAAGTAAGACTCTGAATTGGGGACTCCTTAAGCAGAGGTTTGGAGTTATGGCCCCACCTCCAATTGGAGAGGCAGAGGTTGGTTGGTTGGTTCATTATTTAATTCGTTGAGTGGTTCGTTGTTTAGTTTGTTTGGTCGGTTGTTGTTCTTCGTTAGGAAAGAAGGTCAAAATGACATCATTATGTTAGAGTCAAGTTAGCGTGGCCGATCAGACCCATATGAGCGCAAAATGCTCTGCCACGGGTTGGACATGAATCATCTAAATGAACATTTGGGGAGGATTCTCTTTGTACATCTCATGTTTCTTCTTGGCTCAGTTCCATGTGTATGAATGGATATATAGCAATGTAGACATAGGGGGCCAAGGGGTGTACATGGAGACACACACACACACATAGAGGCAGACACACAGAGAAGACCCCAAGGATGAGAGGACTGGAGCGTAGCACAGTAAGCCAAAGCCCGAGCTCCCCAGGACCTGGACAGAGCCATCTGTCTGGATGGGGTGAATCTCCAGGGATAAAGGGTCCCTGTGTGATGTCAGGAGGGGGAGGCTGAGGTTTTGCAGGGCAAGGCGATCATATGCCCACTTGTCCTGGCCCAGTCAGAGACCACAAAAGAAGGCACATCCAGGGCTGAAGGGGAGTGGCCAAAGATGTCTTGTCTCCTGAGGGAGCCAGGTTTCTGTCATCGCAAGGAGATGGAGCATGGGAGGACCTTGAGGTGGCAGTGGGGGCAAGGTCAGGGGAGAGAAGTAAGAGTGATGGTCGGGGGGCTGGGACATCAAGGGACAAAAAATTGTCACCTCCTTTATAGGGTTTAGCTCTGACAGAACTAATGAGACCATCGTCCTCTGAGGGAAAGGTAGAAGTGATAAGGGGAGGAAGGAGCAAGTTTCTGGTTCTGAGCCAGGCCCAGTGGACAGTACCAAAGGACTTCCTTCAAAGACAAGATGGCGAGAAGACCTTGACTCCTCAAGGGAAGTCAGTGTCCTCTATGTTGTGTCCAAAACTCTACCTACCATTTATTTATCTTCTCTCCTTCCCAGCCCAAAGGACACAGAGATCACAAACCTTTGACTTTTCACAGGAAACAGGCCCAGAATGCTTAAGTGACTATAGGACCATAAGTTTAGTGCTAGAAGGGATCTAAGAAGCCCCTAGTCCAAACCCTCACTGGGCACTTCCTAGCTGTGAGACTATTGGCAAGTCACTTCATTCGGTCTGCCTTGGTTTCCTCATCTGTCAAATGAGCTAGAGAAGGAAATGACAAACCAGCCCGGTATCTTTGCAAAGTCCAAAAGGGGTCATCAAGAGTCAAACAGGTCTAAAAAAATGGCTAGTACTCGTTGAATGAATGATTGATCATTGTTTAGAAATCTCCAGGACCTGCTGAGTGTCATGTTTCCTCACCATGTTTCTCTTCCTTCTCAGCCCCCCTGAGCTGAATTCCCCTCCAGCACAGATCAGATGCTCCAGTCCAACCGCCTCTTTTTACAATGGAAGAAACAGACTTGGAGGGGAGAGGGGGCTTGCCCAGGATCCCTTAGGGACACCAAGTGCCCCTGGGCTATTGTTTAGACTGAGAAAGAAGATGCTGTGGGTGCCTTTCAGATGAGAGTCATAGATGTTCTGGGTGTGGCTTTCTGTGGCCGCCCGCACTCTGGATGGAGCCCCCGAGCTGTCTGCCCCCTGTCCATGTATGACTTCCGAGATGGTGGCTTGCTCTGGGGACATGGCGTCTGACCCGGAGGAGGTCCCTACCATGTCACCTCTATTGCTGGAGGGCGTCTCGGTCGCCGGGGCCTCTGAGTGTGAATTAGTAGCAGACTCGGTGTCTCTAGGGCCAATTTCTGTGCACCCAAAGACCCACTGCAGGCTCCCTCTGTGCTTGTTGGGCTGGCTCTGCCCTCCCCCACATCACTGTGGGACAGCCGGCCCAACCGATGATCCACCTGCTCCATTACCCCCACGTTCTCATCTACCGGGAGCCCCGACCTGCACTGTACCCTTCCAGGCTCCTGGGTGGGAGGGACCCTCCTCTCCAAGACCAGGATTTGCTCATACAGGTGAAATTGAGCCTCTTGGATGGAAACCAGATGTCATAACAATGAGATCACGGCTCGGTCTAAGTGGTGGAAATCTGGGAACAATAAACACGCAGGAGCGTCCAAAACCAAAACTCAGACTTCTGAGTGTCCCGGGAGGTAGTGAGCTCTCCGCCCTTGGGGATGGAGTCTTCATATGGGGATTTGGGGAGGGGAGGGCCTCTCTTCAGCACCGGCAGAGTGGGGCTTGCTTCCCTGCTGTGAGTCTGGTTACATGCCCTGTGGGGGTCCCTTCTAGGTTTGGGAGCCTCTCGTTCCCGTGATCTAGGGCGTGGTGACAGTGGAAAGTGGGGAGAAGAGGCCAGGAGAGGGAGCGTGCACCAGGCCGACCTCCAGCTGTCCCTGTCCCTTTGGTGAGCCCTGGGCTGGGGAGCCTGGCAGTCTCCTTGTCACGTCCAGAACTGTCCCCCACCTGTCAGGGCAACATTCCCCATAACTCTCAGTGGCTTTATTTTTACTTTTCCCCATTGACCTTCACACACGCACACACACACACACACACACACACACACACAGGAAACTTTGGGGAGAAAGAAAATTGGCTGCAGACCAAAGTCCAGGGAAACGAGATCCCTGAAGATCTGGAGGTCAGAGCTTGATAGGAGAGCGGGGCCTGGAGGGGAGAAGGGGAGAAGCAGCCCCCAGGGAGCCCCATGTGGAAAAGGGCCCAGGCAACTTGGATCCCTCAGGATAGGGAGGTGCCCTGGACAGGCCAAGCAGGAGGATGGGGAGAAGTGGAGGAGTCCCTGAAGCTCTAACCCTGGAAGGGGCCCAGGAGGCCTTCCCATTCAACCCTCTTGCTCTTCACCTGGGAAAACTGAGGCCCTCAGACTTTCCCAAGTCACGCACATTGTGTCCAAGTCAGGATTTGAACGCTGCTCCCCCGCCAGCTAAAGAAGTCCTGGCTCCAGAGAGCCCAGGCTCACATTCCACCCTAACATTTACTACTCATGTAAATTGAAGCAAATCAATTAACTTCCTGCCTTCCCTTGCCTTCCCTGTAAAATGATTCTGGCCAGACTAGATGCTTCCCAGCTTTAGTCTTTCAGCGACTAAGCCCAGGTCTTAATACTGAAAGGAAAGGCAGGTCGGACCTAGTCCTAACTTAATCTACCTCAGCCCCATCTTGGTGTTCAATACCACTAGCAATGTACCTGGTTAGATATCCTGGTAACAAAAACCTCCCTGACACAGTTATGTTTGTTTTCATATCTTCCTCTCTTCCAGGTTTTTTTTCCATCAGGGACAATTCAGCAAAGCTCTGAGTCAATAGGAAGGATTTCCATGTCAAGCTGTTCACCTGAGAATCGCCCCTCTTGTCTCCGTTCTTGTCTCCAGCGTGCCCGTGGTCTAGGGCTTAGCAGTTTTTTTAAAACAGATGTCACGGGGTCCCACACAATGAGTGAGGGCTCTAGGACTTACATTTATTTGGTTTTCTGCCCTTCAGAAAGCTCTGGTCCCCTTCTTACTGTTGAATGTGTTTTCTGTCTCACATGACAAAGTTTGCAGCCCACGGTACTTGCCCTGGATCCAAGTGGACCCAAGTAAATCCAAGAATCCCGGGAGCAGGCAGGCCTAGGGAGAAATACGGAGAAGTTGAGCATCCCTGATGGAGAGCTGGAAGAGCTTCCCATCCATGTGGCCGTCCAATCCAGCTTCTTGTTTTACACATGAAGAAACTAAGGTACCGAAAGGTCAAATTTGCAAAGCCAGTTTTGAATTCAGATCTTCCTGACTCCAAAGCCAGAGCTCTGTCCACTTGCCATATTGCCTAAAACATGGTAGACTTGGGAAAGAAATGAGCCACGTCCAATGTGAGACTGACCCTACAAAACATTAAGGGCTGAAGGAAGACCACTAAGGAATCCCTTCAGAAGAACTGAAGGGAAGGAAAGGCTCACAAAGAGTGGAGTGGAGACCTGTGATGGGGAAGGGAATGCCCATATCCAGAAGCCACAAGTCAACAGACCCAATAAAAGATGGTAGGCTTGTCCCCAATAGGAGATATCAACATTAACTCCAAACCTTCACCTCCCAGTTTCTCAGCCCACCCGTCTCCCATGACCCACTCAAAAGAGCTGATCTCAGCAGCTCCCAGGGATCCAAAAATTCCTGTCTCTATGCTGAGGATTCTCAGGGCTTCCTATCCCACCCTACTCTCTCTTGACCTCCAGACCCTCCTCCCACTGCCTGTTCAGCATCTCCAAATGGCCATCTCATAAACGTATTGAACTCTACGTGTCCAAAACTGAGCTCAGTCAGCTCCTCCACTTTTGGACTCCTCCATTATTGTCAAGGGCCCCCCGCCTCCTCAGAAGCTCCAGACCCCGCCATCATCCTCCACTCCGCTCTGTTGCCACATCCTTTCACAGCATCTCTAACAGACTCTCGCATCTCCTCTGACACTTCCTTCCTCTGGTGCAGAGGCTTATCAGCTCCCATTTGAACTGTTGCAGTAGCTGCTGGAGGGGTGGGGAGGGTCTGCCTGCCTCAAGTCTCTCCCCACTTCAATCCATCCTCATCTCTGCCATCAAAGGGATTCTTCTAAAGTATATATGAGCATGGGTGGAGTTGGGGTGAGAAAGAATATTAAGTATCTACAGTATTAACCCACAATAACAACACAGTAACAGTAACAACCCACACTCTGGTACCAGTCTCATGCTTCCTTTCTGGGCTGCTTCATTTACTCTATCCCATTTCTACACTGGAAGTCTAGTTTCCCCGAGAAAGACCACCCATCATGCATTGCTTTCAAGGTTCTAAAAATAATCTTGCGAGGGAATACAGTTTCCCTCCTTGGCACTTCAGCTCTCAAGCCTTCACGGATATGTTTCCATTTACACAAAAACTGTCGTTCACAGTGGTAACACTTTTATATCCTAACCATAAGCATTTACTTAGCAATAAGACAAAAGAGGAATATCTCGAGAATTCATCTCTTACTGAAAATACAAAAATAATAAATCAAAGTTCACTTACAAACCCGAGTTAAAATCTCCACTAATGCACTCCCTCTCTGGGGAAAGAGTAACAAGCACACACTTACCGAAACCTGGCAAGATCATGTGCGAGAAAAACTCTTGCTGAGTCTCACAACTCGGAAACGATAAACTTTGACATTCCTTTTCTGTCTTGGGAGCCGTCATTCACTTTCTGTCTCAGGAGTCGTCTCTAAAACTGGCATTCACTTTTTGACTCGAGAGCTGTCCCTAAAAGAGACATTCACTTTCTGTCTCAGGAGTCGTCTCTCTGACTCGGGAGCCGTCTCTCCTAATAGCGACATTCACTTTCTGTCTCAGGAGCTGTCCCTAAAAGTTCCTCACTGACCATAAATTCTGGGTTAAACGGGCACTTTCACTGATTGATCCCCACAGTGCTTGACTAACACCTCAGTGAGTAGAGGTCTCTGCCAGACTCCTCAATCTACTGAGCAACTTCTCCAGTTCCAAACTCTTCCTCTGCTCCTTTAGACTTAAACCTCAGCAACATCTCTAGTGTCCATTTATTTCCAGCTTCAAACTTAATCTGTGCAATTTGGAAATTCGCCTCTCAGTTTTCTTGTTTGAGATTCTGGGTCCTTTCAGCAAATGTCCTCGTCGTAGTTTATGGCTAGTAATCAAATGTCCTCTTCTGTCTGTGACCAAATTACATTTGTCTCATAAGCCATCCATATCATTGTACTATACTGCCATCTGTCATGTAGAAAACAATTGTCTCAGAATCAGAATAGCCGTCTTAGAACTCTGAGCAGACTTAACCTAGCTCCGAACAACTCCATAATTAAAAGGCAATATTTTAAAGAGCCAGTAGCTTACATAAAAATGGAAGCTTTGGCATTCTATACTATTTTATTTATTTATTATATATAATATATTTTATTATAAATATTTATATTTTTATTTATTATATTTATATATTTATTTAGTCAGCCTGGATTTCCAGAATTTGAGAAGTCCCCATGATTTGAAAAGAATTTCAAGGGAAGGGGCAGCTGGGTGGTGCAGTGGATAGAGCCCCAGCCCTGAAATCAGGAGGACCTGGGTTCAAATCTGGTCTCAGACACTTAATACTTTCTAGTATTTTCTAGCTGTATGACCCTGGGCAAGCCACTTAACCCCAATTGCTTCAGCAAATAATAATAAAAATTTCAAGGGAAAAGTGCCAGAGTTATAAGCCACATGGGGCATTAGCAGGGCTTGGTCAACAAGTAGCTAGAGCAGAAAGGTTTCTGTTCCATGTAGAATGGAAAGCAAAGCCCTGATTCAAGCTTAGTTCCTGATCCCCAAGATCAGAGGAGGGAAAATGAGACAGACACCCTCCCTCTCCCCCTGCCCCCCATCTCCACTCAGGACTGGCTTCATTTGCTGTCAAAAGTATTATCTTCAGAGAGGAAATGGGAGAGAAGGGAGAATTTGAGCACACACCTGATGGTGAACTCGTGATAATTCCCATGATTCTCCAGCCCTGGGAGTGGTTGGGAAATGAGATGTTCTCGGTGCCTCTATGAATGTTCAGCACTGAATGGGAAACCCAGGGGCCACGCCTGTATCTGAGTACCCAAGGCAGCTGGTGGCACAGTGGATAGAGCACTGAATCTGGAGTCAGGAAAACCTGAATTCGAATCAGCCCTGACTTCTGTCTGCCTCAGTCTGTTCAGCTACAAAATGGGGATAGTAATAGAACCTACCTAGTAGGGCTGCCATGAAAATCAAATGAGATCATATTTGTCAAGGGCTTAGCACCAGGCCTGGCACATAGTAGGCACTTATTCCCCTTTCCTACTTTAGGTTGCCTCTAGTCATATGCACATAGTGCTGCTGGAGCAGGCAGGCCAGGAACATTGTGGGGCCAAGGGATTCACCCAGAGGAACTTTCCTAGGGGGCGAGTTTGCCCTCAGACTTGGTGGTCTGCTGTGTCAGGCCAGGCTCCTTCTTTCCCTGCCCGCTTTGGCAGCAGCTGGAGCGATCCAAGCCCCTGAGCAACGGCAGCAGGGAGAGAACCTGTGGTCCCCTCCCCCCTCCTCCACATTTCTCCTCCACCTGCCCTGGTGTCCCTGGACAATGGCTCCCAGGGGAGCTGCCGGGCCGTGTTCTTCTGTGGGGTTTGTTAAAATGGCGACGGAAGCATCCTGAGCGTGGAAGGAAAATGCCGGCTCAGCATTCGGCCGCCCTGTTTGTCTCCGGTTTTTTCGGCCTGGGAACAGACACACCTTGGTCTTCTCTGGCCCCAGCTGCCACTCAGGTAACCTGTTCCCTCAGGTGGGCCGCTTCCCAGAAGCCTGCAGGATGTGGGAGGATGCTAATAGGCCCAGAGGGAGCTGGGGGCGCAGGTGATTGCAGGTAGGAGCTGCTTCCCTGCTTCCTTCCTTTACCTCCTCACATCCCATGCACGGCTTCAGTCATTTCCCAAATCCTCTCAATTTCTTTTTGAATTATCTCTCATATCCAGTCCCTCCTTCGTCACTGCCCCCTCCCAACAAGAACACCTGAACGTCCACTTGCTGCCTCTGCTCCTGTCAATGAGACAGATCTTCTCCAAACCGAACTGTCTAACCTCCGAATTGGAGGAGTCTGGTCCAGTAGAGCGGCAGCTCAGTAGCACAGCTTGGAGTCAAGGAGACTCATCTTCATGAGTTCAAATCCTGCATCAGCACTTCCTAGTTGTGTGACCCTGAGTAAGTCATTTAGCCACATTTGCTTCAGTTTCCTCATGTACAAAAAGAGCTACAAAAGGAAATGTCAAACCATTCCAGTATTTCTACCAAGAAAACTCCAGGTGTCGTGAAGGGTCATGAAGGTCCAATCTAGCTGGGTGAGACAGTGCACAGCGTGTTTGACTTGGAGTAAGAAAGCCCTGAGTTCAAATTCTGATTCCTGAGGGACCCTGGGTAAGTCACAATCTCTCAGGCTCAGCCATAATATGGGATTTGGAGAAGGATCAAATGAGATAACGTGTAAAAGTTCTTGTAAGATGACAGAGCACTATCCATACATGCCCTCCACTGCAGATTCCCTCAGGACTGAACCTGGCCCTTGGCTCTCCAAGGCTGGAAAGGACTTGTGAGAGAGCTTGTCCCTGGGGTGATGGGGGAAGGGCTAGTAATTAGGAAAGACCCCCAGTAAGTAGGTGGTGGGAATTAAGTAAGTGGAAGGGAATCAAGGCTTTCTAAATACAGAGAAGAGAAGAGGTATCCACTGTCTGAAGACCAGAGGTGTTACATCTGGCCCCTTCCCTAAGGTTCCTAGCACCTTTAGGTGATTTTGGAAGTATCCAAGTTTTCTGCCATTGGCTCAAGTCCCCATCTATGGGGTTCTCTGAAATAAAGGCTCTCCTGTACCCCAATTCTTATTTTTCCCCTGAGGCAATTGGGGTTAAGTGACTTGCCCAGGGTCACACAGCCAGGAAGTGTTAAGTGTCTGAGGCCAAATTTGAACGCAGGTCCTCCTGACTTCAGGACTGGTGCTCTCTTCACTTCCCCAACTAACTGTCTGCACCCCAATTCTATTTACCATTTAATATTCAGACGATGATTTTATGAATGTTTACTTCAAAGACATAGTAAGACCAAACGTTCCTCGACACCTGAGGGTGTTCGGTGCCCTTCGAGCCCCTCGGTCTCTGGAAGAGGAGGAGAGTTAGTTAAATTCACAGCTTGTTTTGTTTCTTTTGTGAAACTGAGGCATCTAATGATTTTTACTGCCCACCTTGATTTCTCCGACTCCCCTAAGAGGAGGCCAGACTGAGCAAGGAATCAGCAGCAGCTGAGCAGGAAGCTGACGGAGTATTCCTTAAGCTGGACATGTCAGAAACTCCTTGTGGTCTTCACACACCAGAAATTGCTGGCAATATTCGCATGCTGAACCTGGAACTCCCCCGGCTAAGCTCCAGAACCAACTCAGACTGGCTCACGTCCGTTCTCAGTGACCAGACCTGATCTGGCCACCATCCACCTTTGGAAAAACAGTCCAGTTCAGGGATAACCTGTAAGCCCATCCCTTCCCTTTGTGACTTGTCTTTATTATGTTTTTATTTGTGTTATTCTATTATTATTTATTTTGAATTTCTTTTTCTCTGCTGCCTGAGCCCATCCTGAGTTCACCTCTAACTGTGCTCCCACATATACATGTCCACCCTCTCAGGAGGCATAAACTCACAGACGCAACCTAACTCTCCATCTTTCTTTCACCAAGACTGACAACAAACGGTGCCATGACTCAGGGAAGCCAGTTTACGGAGGACGACTTCTCCCCCAGCAGCGCCGTAGAACTTATTTTCCTGAAAATCCCACAGTGAGTCAGTCCCTCCTCCAGATCCCATCGGCCGCTCTCCGCTTTCTTAAAGTAGGCACCAGGGGCAGAGACCACCCCGTATTGTGCGGCCCTTCTCTGAAGGCAAAGATATGCTCTGTAATGTGGGCACAGGTCAGGCAGAACCTAAATTAGCCAGACTGCTGGCCGGAAGTATTGCCAGGGGTGGGTTTTGCCAACTAAAGACAGCCCTGAATTCTGCCGGTCCAAATTTGTCTTAAAAATCAATTGAATTTAACATGTATTTCAACATATTTAACATGTATTGGACTACCTGCCAGCTAGGAGAGAGGGGGGAGGGGAAGAAGGGTAAAAATTTGCAAGGGTCAGTATTGGAAAAATTATCCATGCATATGCTTTGTAAATTAATTAATTTTTTTAAAAGATGCCAAAAAACAAAATAAAATAAAATAGAGTTGGGGTAGCTAGGTGGTACAATGAATAGAGCACCAGCCCTGAAGTCAGGAGAACCTGAGTTCAGATCTGGCCTCAGACACTTAATACTTCTTAGCTGTGTGACCTTGGGCAAGTCACTTAACCCCAATTGCCTCAGCAAAAAATAAAATCAATAAAATAAAATAAATTGAGTCAAAAAGCCATCTAAATCAGAGTAGGAGTGTTTCCACTGGTTTGCTGAAAGAAGCTTCCTCCCTTAAGAGTCAAGAAGCCTCCTCCGCTGGTACTTCTAAAAGCAGCCCCATCCTACCCACAAACCACATCCATGGACCCCACTTCTCTGTACCGCAGGGACATTATGTCCCAACCCCTTCCTGTTATGAGATCAAAATAATATGATTGTACGTGCTTAACACAGTGACTAACCTATGCTAAGCACACATTATTATTTATATAATTGAATATAATTGCCCCATGCCTGAAAATTCAAAAGTAGTTTTTAAATGCCAAAGGTAAGATCCATGGTTTTTATATGTGTATGTTTGGAAATACAATTGGTGACGTCTGAAATTTATTGTTCATACTATTATTGTATTTCTAAATCTACACTGTAAAATTTCAGAGACATTGCTGACTTACAACACGATCAGACAAAAGTTTCCCCTTTAATCTGGATGTGGTTCCACTTAAATTAGGCTTTTAAAAGGATGTGATAAAAACATTGGGGAGGGGGGGTATTTGAAAACCATTAGATATTTAATGAGGTTTATATAGAGATACTACTAATCTAGCCCTTCTTTGATGTATGTCTAAAGCCTGAGAGTATGGGTAATTATAATTTGTAAATGAAGAGTTAATAAAAGTTAATGGTTTTTTATTATCTCTTTTTATTGAATGTAACTACTTCATACATGATAACTTTATATGGATTTCTAGATGTGATCAATATATGATGTCATTGTGGAGATAAATGATTTGCTGGGTCATACATAACTGTTGGTGTTGTTATATTTCTAAATTTTCCTATATTGTGTAATTTGGTAAATAATTATACCAGCTATATTGTTAGAATTCTCTTATTTAGAATTTGTTAGCTTAAGAATTATGCTGTTTCCACTGCACACTTCTTGGATTGGCTAAGATGACAGGAAAAGATAATGATGAATGTTGGAGAGGATGCTAATACATTGTTGGTGGAGTTGTAAAGTGAGCCAATCATTCAGGAGAGCAATTTGGAACTATGCCCAAAAGACTATCGCACTGTGCATGTCCTTTGATCCAGCAGTGTCTCAACTGGGTCTGTATCCAAGAGATCATAAAGAAGGAGAAAGGACCCACATGTGCACAAATGTTTGTGGCAGGTTTTTTTGTGGTGTCAAGGAACTGGAAAATGAGTGGATGTCCATCAGTTGGAGAATGGCTGGATAAGTTCTGATATATGAATTATGGAATAGGATTGTTCTATAAGAAATGATCAACAGGATGATTTCAGAGAGGCCTGGAGAGATTTATGTGAACTGATGCTGAATGAAGTGAGTAGAACCAGGAGATCATTGTACACAGCAACAGCAAGACAATACGATGGACACAGCTCTTTTCAACAATGAGGTGATTTAGACCTAGACTTGGGATGGAGGGAGCCATCTGCACCCAGAGAGAGGATTGTGGGAACTGATTGTGGATCACAACATAGTATTTTCACTTTTTTGTGTGTGGTTGTTTGCTTGCTTTTTTTTTCTTACTCATTTTTTTTTCCTTTTTGATCTGATTTTTCTTGTGCAGCATGAAGAATTGCACATGTTAATCTCTCTTGGATTACTTTCTGTCTAAGAGAGGGGTGGGGTGAATATTGAACACTATATATGTGTCTATTTTGAAAATAAAAAGCTATTATTAAAAAAAAGAATTGTATTTTTATTTAAAGCAAAAGGATGGATTAGGATTATTAAATCAGTCCTGCTGACCATGTGCTGTAATATTCTGAAACACTGTAGAGAAGAACTTATAAGCTTCCAAATTTGCTTATATCTAACAGGAAGTTTCACTTATAACCATTTGGCCCTCACTTTTGAAAATAATGAGATTGGTTTTCATCGAGTATTTACAGAAGTATTTTAAAAGGGAAAAATTGGTAATTGTAGAAAGAAAAGACCTTGCAAAATCTCCTTTGTGAACCTACAAGAATCATCTAGTTATAATTCTTATCAGTCCTATAGAAGAGCTCTCCATGTTGTGGAATTCCTGCTGAGAAAATGGGATACAAAATGAGAATCCTCGCACAAAATGGAAGTGAACTTTTCAAGCCTGCTTATAATGTGGAGTGGGTTTCCTCTAAGGTTATTTGTCTATCACATGTGGAAGTTATATACAATTTGAAGCAATTTAGTCTTAATAAACTCCACTCTTAGAGATTAATTTTGCTTTAAGGGATGAATACAAAATATCTTTAGAAAGGAATATCTGTATATATGTTCATTTAGTTTGTTTTCCCCATAAGGGTTTAACTAAACTATCACATATTCTCTATTAGGTTTCAGAATGTATTTTTCTCTATTTCTAGTGATATTTTTAAAGAGAAAGAGAAGAGAAAGATAATGATTTTTAAAGACCTGCTAAACTTGGTTATTGTGAAAAGGCTAATTTAATTGGTTGTAGTTTTTATTTTCATTTATAAAAACAATCTCCTCTTCATTGTAAACACTTTTTGACTAAAGAAAGATTCTAACTAGGAATGATTTGTAATGATCAGGAATTTAGTTTGTTATAATACTTTGGAGATTTCTTTGTGTTACTTAGAGAAATTTTATACCAATTTATTTTTGATAAGTTCTAATTTTATTTTATTTTATTTTTGCTATGTTTAGCTTTTTAAAAAATACTTATTCTCAAAAGTATTCTATCTTAACCATATATATATATATATATATATATATATATATTGTGTTTAACACATACTTTAACATATTTAACATGTATTGGACTATCTGGCATCTAGGGGAGGGAGTGAGGGGAAAGAGGGGAAAATTTGGAACAGAAGGTTTTGCAAAGGTCAATGTTGAAAAATTACCCATGCATATCTTTTGTAAATAAAAAGCTATAATAAAAAAAAAGTATCCTATCTTTCCAAATACATGTAAAGATAGTTTTCTTTTTTTCTCAATAATATTTAATTTTTCTAAATACATATAAAGATAAATTTTTTTCTCAATAGGATTTTGTCTTTCCAAATACATGTAAAGATAGTTTTCAGAATTCATTTCTGTAAGATCTTGTGTTCCAAATTTTTTCTACCTCCTGTATTCACTTGCCTCCTACCCAAGATAACATGTTATCTTGTTATACGTGTACAATATTTTAAAACATATTTTCACATTTGTCATGTCATTACTGTAACAAGCTTTAAAAGCAGACCAAAAGAGAGAAAAAACAAGAAAAAGCAAACAAAAAAAAATGATAATACTATTCTCTGATCCACGTTCGGTCTTCATAGTTCTCTCTTTGGATGCGAGTAGCATTTTCCATCCCGAGTCTATTGGACATGCCTTGAATTACCTCTTCTAAAATCAGCTTGCTTATTATTTCTTATAGAACAGTAATATTCCATTTCATTCATAATCCATAACTTATTCAATCATCCCCCAATTGACACTCAAGTTCAGTTCTTTGCCACCACAAAAATAGCTGCTACAAACATTTTTGCACACGTAGGTCCTTTTCCCTCGTTTATAATCTATTTGGGATACAGACCCAGTAATGACACAGTTGGATCAAAGGGTATGCGGTTTTATAGTACTTTGGACAATTACTTAAAAGTCATCTTAAAACAATGTTCTTATTGTTTAAAAGGATTCTAGGAACCATAGCCTATGTCTGTGCTCCTTTGAACATGGTTAATAAACTGGATGTTTTACTATAGACATTTCATAAGCTCTATCCTCTATATACTCTATCGTTATTAAACATCTTAAAGCAAAATCACTTGTGTTATGTTGAACTTGAAAACATCTACTTAGCATGAGTACCATCTATAGCTAGATAAGTTGTGAATTCTCCGGGACAAATTTCTTAATGTTACAAGTATAATCAATACCAATTATTTGGGGTATGTGATGGTTGATAACTGAACCCTCTTGAGGCTCTGATTACTGGAACTTGCTATTTAGGATTGATATTATTCTGAATCTGACTCCAGATATGATCATCAAGGAACATTACTGAGCCAAGATGCCAGCAGCCACTCGGTGGGGTTTTACATGCAAAAAGGATAAGTGAAGTTGTCATGGCAAAGGCCGGGAGGATGACAGTTCAAATAAAGCTGAGGTAGGATTTTCCTGAATCGATTCCCCCAACATGACCTTTAACATCTGGCCAACTGACACCTGGATCAATGCCACTGGTCATCTAGCTACATAACTTTTGCCCAGAATTAACGTCAAATCAAGGGAAGACTTTCCTTATATCCCTACTCTTTTATAGCAAATTTCTATAATTAAGTTTTGTAAGTATAACACTAAAATCTATTAGATAACAGATAGATACTGGAATATCTCTGAGTTATTATAACAGGATACAAATATGAACACCTTACAATTTTAAGCTGTTTATGATCAAATTATAAGGTAAGGCTTAGATCCTCTAACATGAAGGAGAATGATTAGACAAAGTTTTTTTAATTAAATGGAGTAGTAAGTGTTTAGAAAGGCAACGGGATGCGACTGTTGTTCTCTAAGAACTATATACAGAGGGAGCTAGGTGGCTCAGTGGATAAAGCACCAGTCTTGAAGTAAGGTGGACCTGCGTTCAAATGTGACACTTTCTAGCTGTGGGACCCTGGGCAAGTCACTTAACTCCAATTGCCTCGGGGGGAAAAAAGGATTTGTGGGCTTAGATCACCTCTAAATCAAAAGGCAAAGTTATTATTATAATGCTGTTGTCAGTGGGTTAAGTTCCAAAATGGAACTGGCCCCCCAAAAAGGAGGGGAGGGATTTTTATAGTTAAGTGAGAGAAAACAAGGATCCTTATGTCACTGGTTCAAGGTGGAATTGGGGGTGGTTAGGTTGGGTATCTCACTTCAGGCGCCCCATTACGGCGGCCCATAAAACGAAAGACCCTAAGCCCACTTGTTCTATCTCTTGGTTGCTCTTGAAGTGCTGTTGGTTTGCTTTAATTACTTGATTTCTTCTATCGGGTTTCATATTGTCATTTCTTGGCCTTTGGGGACCTCTGATCCCTTTGGCCCAAAAAGAACTGTCAAACTGAGGCAGTTAATGATTTTCCCTCCCCCCCTCTCCAGAGGAGGCCAGAGCGACCTGGGAATCAGAAGCAGAGAATCAGGAGACAAAAGGGAGCATTCCTTAAGCCAGGCCTGTCAGAAATTCCTGGCAGTGTTCACACTTCGGAAATTCCTGGCAGTGTTCACACTTCGGAAATTCCTGGCAGTGTTCACACGCTGAACTTGAAACTCCCCCTGCTATCCTGCAGAAGGAATTCCAACTGCTTCATGTCAACCCCCCATCCAGGGACCAAACCTGACCCGACTTCTGAAAAAGCAGCCCAGCCCAGGGATAGCCTGATGGGGCCATCGTGTGCTTACACCCTTCCCCCTCTGCCTCCGCCCACCCTGAGCTCAGTTATAACCATGCTCCCATATATGCATGTCTGTCTTAGGAGGAATCAATCCACGAATGTCCCCTAACTCTGCTTGTCTTACTTAGACTGAACTCTGAAAGAGGTCTGATCCCACCGAGTTCCTCCCCGGCTCCTTGGGATTTCCTCCTGGACAGCCTAAATCTGACCTTCAAGGTCACCGTGGCTCAAGGGACTCCACCCCCTACTCCAGAACAGAAAAAAGACAAAAGAAACAGATCCAGATCCCAAACTGAAGGTTAAAGGGAGGGGAGAGAAGGAGCTCTTCATTCACCCAGTTTAATGTAAGGCATTTGTGCTGTGGGTGAACAAGAACCAGCCCTCTTGGTCACGAAGGGAATGAGGCTTTCCTGGTCTAGAAGGCTCCAAGACCCGACCCTTTTGGGCTATGTAGCCCATGGGAAATAGCTCCTACCCACGTGGCAGAGGAATACAGAAGGTCTTCTCCCAAGACTCAGATCCTCCACCTGGGGCCTTCATCTTGGATGACCTGAGCCAGGTTATATAAGCACAGGAGAAAGCGTCTGTTCTATTAAAAACGTATTAGCTCCTTTGGCCATTCCATGTGGAGACTGTTCTAATTGTTAGGAAACATTTCTCATCCTGTGGCTGAATGGGATGGTCAAGAACAAGGGGCATCGGTCGGGTGAGGGCTGCCCGTCCACCTTTGGCGCCCACCTGACTCACCTCCATGTCGCCCATGGCTCCGAGAAGCCGTAGTGGCCACAGTGGCCACAACCTGGAAAACTTTTGCAGTCAGGATAAACCAGGTTGAGGATGATGGAGGGCACTCAAACCCACTGGCGAGTTAGGGGGATGTTTACTCCAAACATCCCTGGTGGAACCGGCGAATGGGAGCATTTGTTCCGATGGCCATGAAAACGCCAAGCAGACACTGCCGTGTGCTTAGAACTCGGCCGCATATTGAAGACGACAAAGTCTCCCACTGCATTCTGGGCCACTGTCCTGAGGGTTTTCTCCTGCCTGGACTGTGAGGACTCAGGAAAAGAGAGACTAATGCTTTATGCAGCCCCATCCTTCCCTCTTAAATCTGATTCACAAACAAGACTATGAAGTCACTTTGAGAAACATTTCCCTCGAGCTTCGCCTCCACGCCATTCCTTTACACCCTTGGTTTTGCCATGGCACACACATGCACCACCTCGATGGTCATGGACCACGAAAACCCTTATCTGACCACAAATGAAACTAACTAAACAAAATAATATAAAAATATTAATAAAATATTATTTTAATAACATTTTATTTATATTTTGTTTAATTTATTAATATATTTAATAATATAATAATAACTAAATAAAAATAGTATTATTTCCCCATAAAGGGAATCCCATACCCTATTCTTTGTCTTCATTGCAACTTCCAATACCATGTTCCCTCAATTCTTTCCCAGGCCATCAACCTTGACCTGGGTACTCCCTCTTCCCTTGACCCCTTCATTCAATAGAAAGAGTGATGAATCAGGAAGACCCATGTTTAAACGTGGCCTGGCAAATAGTAAGCATTATATAAATGTTAGTTAGTTCTTGTAATTAACTTTCTTTTTTTTTTTTTTGCTGAGGCAATTGGGGTTAAGTAACTTGCCCGGGGTCACACAGCTAGGAAATATTAAGTGTCTGAGGCCAGATTTGAACTCAGGTCTTCCTGACATCAGGGATGCTCCTCTATCCACTCTACCATTGAGCTGCCCCTGATTTATATTATTACTAACCTCTCTGCATTCTCCTGGATGCTCTCCTTAGGCTTTTAGGACACTGATCTCCCTCTGAGCATTCCCCTTTCTACTTTGCTTGATCTGCATTCAGGTCACTCCCAGTAAGTGGTGAATGTCCTTCTCTGGCTCCCTCCATATCACTTCCCTGGGTAATCTCATCAGCTTCCACACATTCAAATATCCTCTTTATATGGTAATTCTCAAGTCTCCTTATCCAGCTCCAACCTTTCTGTTAACCTCCCATTTCCTCTTACCTACTGCTGTGGACATCTGAGGTCAGTGAGGTGACATGGTGGAAAGAGAGCCTACCCTGGAGCCAATTCAAACTCAGCCTCAGGTTCTTACTGGCTGGGTGACTCTAGACAAGTCACTTCACCCAGTTTGCTTCCGTTCCTCATCTGTAACATGAGCTAGAGAAGCAAATGGCAGTCCAATATTTTTGCCAAGAAAACCTCAGCTGGGGTCAGACATGACTAATCAACTAATTAACCAAAAATTGGACTTCTCAAACTAGATTTTTTTTTTACGGACATCTTAAATTCGCTATGTCTAACTCTGAACTCGTTATCTTTCCCCCAAATAAATCCCACTTCCAATTTCCCAATAGTGTGGGATGGGTGCTAGACCCCTTTCCCCAAATTACCTAATCAGAGATACTTTCAGGTATAGAGAGAAAGCATTTCTTTAGTCCCTGCAGGGAGAGACCCAGACACACCCAGGAGCCTTCCCAACTGTGGTCATGGAACCTGGTCAGCTTCTGGCTTGTCCAAGACTTAAAAGCAAAAGAGCCTTCTCATTGGATAGACTAAAAGGATGTAACCTTCCTTGACCAATGGTCACTAATGTTGTCTGCCTCCCACAGGTCACATTACTTCCTGCAACTTCACTAACTTCCTTCATCCTGGGGTTCAAGGCCGGGAATAGGGATCATGTAACTTCCTGAAACCCAAGGCTCACCTGGGTATAGGGATCATGGGACTTAGGCCCCGTCTCATAAATTTGAGAAGACTTCATCCGGTCAGTTCCATTCCCTCCCATTGTTGAGATTATCACCAACCTCTCTGTCCTCCAAGCTTATAATTTCGGTTTTATTCTCAATTCCTGACTCCTTCTCACCATCCCTCCATCCCCCCTCTCCACCTGTCAACTTTACCCTTATAACGTCTCCAATGCACCCTCTTTTCCCCTCTGACACTGCATCCTCCTCGTCTCACCTCACGCTGGGGCTCTTGCTATAGCCTGCTCCCCACAAATGTCTACTTCAGCCTCCCTCTCTCCCCCAGCTCTCTAAGTGATCTTCCTAACTGCAATTCTAATCATATCACACCCCTCCTCAACAAACTCCTATGGCTCCCCATCACCTTCAGGATCAAATGTAAAATCCTGTTTGGAATTCCTCCTCTCCTCCCCCCCTCATCTTTCAGTTTGGGGTTGTTTTTCTTTACAATTTCTGTCAAAAGCATCTGACTGAAGCTGGCTGAATTGCGTGAAGCTGACCAGATATTGTCACTTGGGCTATTTTGTAAGAGTCCTGAACTCTCTCCTCCAGGGGGGAAGCTTTCTCTATGCACTTTCAGTTCTTAGACCAAATAACTTTCCTTGGGAGACCATAGGATGTCCCAAGGACCCTGCACCTGCAGCCCCTCTCCCACTGCCCAAGTACCTTGTAAGAACCCCATGTCCGGCCCTTCTTTGGACTCTGGGGCACCAGCTGCTAGGTGAAACCCCAGTGAAAACTCCTTGCCCTGACTTAAGCTCCTAGGTTTGAATGACTTCTGGGTAATCCAGGCGACAATGTGTCCCAAGATATAGCTTGGCTCGGGTCTCCTTCCTTTTCTACGAACAAGGTAATCCCCATCTCCCAAATCAGAAACGAGATGCTTCTCTACTTAATGATTGTTCAGTCACACAGGAAATCAGTGGAAAAGCCTAAAATTCAAGTTCAGGAGCCAATGTAGTGACAATCGTCACAATAATAGCGTGGGGCATCTAGATGAAACAATGGATTGAGCACTGGCAGAGTAAGGAGGCTCTGAGTTCACATTTGACTTCAGCCACTTACCAGCTGTATGATCTTGGGCGGGTCATTTGATCTTGATTGCCTTCAAATAATAATAATAATAATAATAGCACACAGAGAGCACTTGAAGGTTTGCAAAGAGCTTTATGACAGAAGGGATCCTTGTTGTGAGGGTCAAATGAAATAGCATATGCAGGGTTATTATTCTTATTACCCACAATTTATATCTGGATGTGGACCCCAGGATGATGCTGGTGCTGGTTCTGCCCACCTAGGAAGAGTTTTGGAGGAAAAGCTCATTGTAAACCTTTAAGTGGCAGCCGGTGAAATAGAATGTTGAAAGCGGATTTGGGGGAGGATGGAACTGACTCCGTTTTATGCTATTTTTGTCTTTTTTGGGTGACATTGAAAATTCTGAATGTCGCCTCCCTTTTCCTCTCCTTCACATCTCTTTATATTTATAAAAGAAAACTATTAGAACTTTTAAATAATTCCAGAAACTCTTGCCATTCTCTTTATCCTATCCAATCACACACCTCAGAGGAGCTTAACAAACAGTAATTCACTAAAAGAGAAGTTAATTCACTAACTGACTAATAAAGAAAATAATTCGCTTTGGGGGGCACCAGGAGTGTGTTGTGGAATTGTCTGAAATAATTCAGGACTTGGTCCACCTCCAAATCAAGTACGGGTATTTAGTAAGATTTGCTCAGTCAATAGGCTAACTTCCATAAAGTAGTTAGCAGAATAGCAAAGCAAGATTAGGATTTTTATAGAGTAAATGATGCTGATTACAATGCAAGATAGATTGATTTTGAGGTTAGAGGAGGGGGAGGTTCTCAACATAGGGAGGGTCTAAAGCCTTGATAGATTTGTGCATGCAGTTACCCAGAATGCATACAGAAAAACCCATGGAGGGTATTAAAATATGATAATGATATTATAATGTCATATAACTGTCATAAATTCACCCAAAGAGCAGTAAAGAAGGATAATACTCAGGTGTCAAGTTGGGGAAGGTCCTTCTATGGTCTATGGTATAAAACCTGCTCTGCATCCTGTTGATGCTACTTTGCTCTTGGATGATTTCTGTGTTATGTCTAAACCAGCTGGTGTGGTCACAGGGCATGCTGACCTGCTTGTTGCTATGGTGAAGTTCATGATTAAGGATTTCTGTGGGGTTTGGGGCTGGGGAAAACAATTAATTGAATAATAAAGAAGATTCATTTCCTTGGGTCTGGTATAAATTACTATTTTGTAATAGTTTAAGCAGCTTCCTCCTTTTCCTAAAACTATACCTTCTAACTCACCTGATTTAACTGAAAACTGCTTTGTAAGACCTTCTATGGACCCCCTTGAGTTTCTCCAAACTCACTGGATCCTGGAAGTCAGAGGGGAAACAATAGAACTGTCATCTGTGGAAGTGGGAGATGTATATCCATCACCTCCTTGTGGGATGTGCCATAACTTGAATGGATAAATAAAACTTAGTGTACCTGTCTATATTCTGTGACAGTATCTAGACACACATATATATGTATATTATATATATATATATATATATATATATGTAGACATGTGAAAGTGTATATTTGCATACACATACAAATATATCTATATATTTATTTATTTATATATTTATACATATTTATATGTATTTATATTTATACATATTTATACATATATTCCCACAGTTTTCAGTAATTTTTCCTTTGTGGTTGATCCTTGGTGAACTCATTTGAGGTTTTCTTTGTGAATTCATTTGAGGTTTTCTTGTCAGAAGTACTGGGAAAACAGGAAGGTCCAGTCACCTGCAACTTTTAGCTATAACTCTGTTTGTTATTATAAAGTCTCAAGTCACAATTATAGTTTAAGGCTATATTCCCATGATTGTATCTTTGATGAGGTTTGGGGTTGTGTCCCCAAAGGATGAGGTTCGGAGCAAGGCAAGGAGTTGTGGGAATCTCTTTGGTCAGTGCAGAGGTCATTGGTAAAGGAATTTATGGACCTGAAAAGCGAGGCTGGCCAAAAAAAAAAAAAAAAAAGTTTATTATTGGCATTGGGAAGTCAGCCTTTGTTATGTATGAATAGAAAGACTGAGTTCCTTGGTGGCAAGGTCCCGACAGAGAAGTAAAGTTTCTAGCAGAGAAATCCCACCGGAGAGGTGAATAAGGTCTTGTAAGGGAAATAGATGAGAAAGAGATAAAGAAGGAGTAATGCTGAAAGAGAATATCATTTCAGCAGGCAGAGGGTTGCAGCTTATGCCAAGGGGAGAGAGAGGTTCCTTGGCATGGCATGTTAGGTCGTCTGCAAGAAGTAGGTTGAAGGAAACTTGTTTTAGGAGCAGCTCTTGGTGGAGACTGGGAGCAGTTTGAGCTGGAATCAGAACAGAAAATTTTGGAATTGAATGAGTGTCTCTGGGCTAATCTCCAACTCAATAGAGTTGGAATCTCCCCTGGGGCTAAGTAGGAGTGGTCCTGGACTCAATCCAGTCCCACCCAGATAACAGAATGAAACCACTTTATCTTGATTCCCTGGGGTGGGTCTCTCAGGGGAGAGCTTAGCATTCTCCCCAAAGTCAGAAAGAGAAAGAGTTTTAGAGTTCCCCTCATCATCTTTATTCAGTTCCACACACAAATAAAATATTATCTCTGTTTTATTGTATTTTTATTTTATTAAATATTTCCAAAGTACATCTCAATCTGGTTCAAGTCTCACTGGGTAGTGTTGCGGGTTGTATTTGACATCTCTGATGAAACATCATAAAGAAACGGGCAAAATCACAATCATCTTCAAGTACAAAGCTTTTCCAGACTCTACAAAACAAACAAAAAATGTTTCACACAGTTTATCAAGTATTTGGCTTAAAAAGTGCCTCACAGGGCCTTTCTCAACCCCCAAACAAACAAATAAAAAAGTCAAAGGCCAAGAACACTTCGTCCACCCTGAGCTTTCCCTCCTACATGGAACTCTTCCCCTAGGGATTTGAGACTGGGGGTGACCTAGACATCCTCTTTCTCTGAGGAGAACAGTGTCCTGGATGAAAGCTCTTCCATGATTCCCTCCTTGCATACACAACTATGTCCAAATGTAGTCTCATCAAAAAGTGTCCCTTTATACACAAGACACCCCAAAATTCTCTAGTGATCTTTGGGCAATTCCCATAGAAATCGTAGACGAAATGGATAAAATCTGTGCTGTGAGTTTGGGGGAAACATCTTTTCCTCAGAAAAAAATAACCTTCAACATCAAAGAAAAGGAGCTAGAGGTTTGTGTAACTAGAGACTGACCCCCCCCCCCACACACACTTTTGTATTTTATTTAACAACAGGATAAGCCCACTCATTATAAGTGAAAGGAAGCCTTCACTGCCTTGGAGAGCTGAATAAATTTGATCTTTGGCAACTCTGGAAAACAACCAAATTAACCAATTCCAACCCAAGAATTAAAACACTTCCTCCCTCCCCCAATCACCCGACATTCAGTCCCTACCATGCAATCTTCCAAATAAGGAAATTGGCTGAGCCTCATGGGAAAGGCTCTTTTGCCCCATGATGCCCTAAGGCTGTGTAATGCGTATGGTACATCTCCCTTTGTTCTATGGAATTGCTAGTCACCTGGCAACTGCCCATTAGCCAGTGCTAATTAAGCATTTTATCTTGTAACCATGACTCTTGGTTTATTAACCTCTGTTTAAATGGACCAAAGCAGGAAAGAATTACTCTCTTGGAGGATTCCAGGATCTCTTGGTAGAAAAATTGCCCAAGAAGGTCTAGGCAAATTTCTTTTAGGTCCTTAATCCAAAGAAATTCTCCCATGGATCCTTGCCACCGCCAGAGTACACCCAATAGAATTGCAAACTCACCCATCAGAAAAGAACAGCAGCAGCCATTGGAGAAATCGCAAAGAACCATGACTACCTGTGGGTTTCAGGGAAGAACTTTCTTACTCTAAGAAGCACAAAGAATAAAGCTGTCACAGAGAAACAAGAGTCCGGTTTTGTGCAAAAAGACTCATATGGAGTTTCACGAGCCCACTAGTGATGAAAACATCAGGTTTCTCACATGAAACTTAATACTGATACTTATGTAGGATCCAATCATGCAGAAAGTGGTGCAATACAGCTTTGAGGGGAAATGTTGCAGTAGTCCCGAGGCCACCAGACCTTGGCAGGGCCCAGTTCTGATGGGGTAACTTATAGCAGTGATGGGGTCCCCTGAACTTAAGGTGCTTTTGTTAACAATCTGTCTGATTTAAAAGTCTTCTTTTAAAGTCTTTTGGCCTTAGCATAGTCCTACCAACATGCCAGCTGTCAAATAGATAATCTGGTGATCAGTGATAACCAAATTCCTGAGACAATAGTGACTAGACCATTTCTCAAGTCTACTGCTGGGCCATAAAATTGGCATATAGGGGCTGCTAGGTGGCGCAGTGAGTAGAGCACCAGCCCTGAAGTCAGGAGGACCTGAGTTCAAATCTGGTCTCAGACACTTAACACTTCCTAGATAGTGATGGATTCAAACTTGCAAATTCTTTTGAGACAGCTGATAACATCAGTCTATGCCCCCCAACCTTTTGGAATCCCTTTTGAACTTCAACATTTGGTGGCCCTGGATAGGGAGATTCTGATCTCCCCTAGCTTGATTCCCTCCTTGTCAAGATAAGTCTCCCATTTTCTTCTCCCTCAATCCTATAATTGGGACATCCCAAGCAACTGAGAGAAGGCTTATCTGGGTCGTCTTGAGCTCCCGCTCGGCAAGTTTTCCTTGACTGGGGATACCCAGACTTGGAAATTCTTGCAATTTTTGGCAAAGTTCTTACGGAATTTTTGCCACCTTTCCACCTCCTCTGGGACGCCACGGGAGACGGTGTGCTATAAGATGGCTTTTGGCAAAGATGGGACAGTCCGCTTCCATGTCATTTTTGTCTGTGTCTGTGTCTCTGTGCAGAATGTCTGTGTCATGTTTATTCTGTGAGCTAGATTGTGTTCCTTGAAAAGATTTAAAACACAAGCAGCAAGAAAATGGTATGTTTACTTAGAATGCTGGGAAGGATTTCTTAACGTCCTTGACTCCCACCTTAAAAAGGGAAAAAGCCGAACTTTTTCCTGTTGACCTCAGCTCTGGCAAAGCTGGGCACTGCAGAAATAAAAATAGCTAATTAAAATGAAAATAACATCTTAGCGGATTCTCGAAGTTTGAGAGCCATGACTACGAAGTTTGGCAATTAGTCATTTTAAGATGGCAAAAATAATCCCTGAAACATTGGGGATAATCCCAGGAATTTACCCCATTCTGAAAGGAAAGAAAAAGGAAAAATGAACGAGATAAATAGCAACTTTTTACTAACTCTTCCTTGACTCCTATCTTGTCCAGAATCCCCTTCTGCTCCTTTGGAAAAGCACCCCAGAAGATATTAAGGGACTCTCTCTATTCCCCGGAGTCCTGAGTGCATCTCTATTCCAGGCCCTGACACAATTCCCCTCGAATGGGATCCTGATCCTTCAAGGCTTTTAAGACCCTGAAAGCTAAAGCCATCTCTCCCCCCAACCTTAACTTTTGTATGTTGTTGACAGGTCCTAGGGATCTTGCCTCAGTCCTTGGGACCCTATCCCAGACCCCTTGCTTACTTCTTAAAGAAACTCAGGGGTTTCCCTCCTGCCTTCTAGCAGTGACTGCCATAGCCCTTCTAACTGAGGAAGCCTCTATGCTGACCCTCCATGGCTAGAGGTTCTAACCCTCTTTCAGGTTCAGAGCATTTTTGCCTCACAGAACTTTAGAGTTGGGAAAGGGACAGAGAGTGAACAGCTCTGCTGACTCAAATGTGCCTTTCATGTTTTCCATGCTCATGGGGCTATATGGAAAGAAAATAGGACTTTTGACAGGAAAAACAAACAAACAAACAAATGGATAAAGAGATAAACAAACAAATAAATAAGTAAATAGATTTCCCCAGTAAGTGTACAGGGGAAATTCTATAATTATTGCAAGCAGTCCACGTCCATGTCCAAGAGAGAGGTAAAGGACACTAGAAGGGGGATTCATTTCAGGCCAAGGGAACCAGGCTTGCAGATTCAGCTGCCCGTGTGCTGCCTGTTTGCCTGACCAGGGCACCCCTTTGGTTCCCCAGCTCCCCAACTCCTATACCCTTCCATAGGGCTCCCAATAACAAGCCCTGGCAAAAGAAGAGGGGTACACCCTTTTTCCTTCTGGGTGCTTTCAAACACCTTCAGGCCAACTTCTAATCCTGAAGCCAGCCAGTGGAAACTTTTCTCTGGCCTACACTGAGCTACTCAACTTGGAAAAAAAATGCTCTCCAGTCCCTTGTGTAATTTATTTTCATTGGTCACAAGCTCGGAGAAATAATTAAACAGCTCTGTCAGCCTACCCAGTTTGTAACCAAATAGATCCTGAAAGAGCTTTTAGGCCTCCTCCCCCACCTAGTCCTGGAGCCCATTGGAAGGAGAGGTCCATACCAGGGACTGAGTGATAGATTTTATACACAAGCTCCCTTGAAGGGGCTTCAAACTGCTTTTGTTTTTTGTTGATACCTTTACTAATTGGGTAAAAGCCTTCCCTTGTAAGACTGAAAAGGCTCAGAGGTTTTTGCTAAAGGACATCAAATCCATTTTAGATTAATTGTTGCCTCCACTCTGCACGTCATCCTCTCTACTCGGTACTTAATGCCTGTTAAACACCCTAGGCCACCCAAAAAGCCAGCCCCCATGCTAACTCCACTTTTGTTTATTCGTTTTTTGCTCTATCTATTATTCTTTTTTTTTGCTCTATCTACTTATGAGAATTGTTTCCTCCAGATTCCAAGCTATGAGCTTCCAACTACTTGTTCAATCTGAATACCACCAGCTAACTGATTCTGACCCTCATCACCCCTGGGTGCTGCCTCTGCCTCCCCTCTTCAGTCTGGACCCCACTAGGCAGGGCCAGCTCTACACCCCTTATCAGCATGAAGCAGCTCCAGAAGATGAGATTTCCGTCCCTTTGTCCCAAATTAATTTGGGTTCAAACTGCCTGAGAGGGGAAATGATAGGCTACAGCTCCTAGGGGAACCATAGCAGTGATGGGGCCCCCTGAATTTGGGGTGCTTTTGTTCTAACAATCCGTCTGATTCTAAAGTCTCCTGGCCTTAGGATAGTCCTGCCAACATTGCTGACTGTCAAACAGAAAATCTGCTGGCCAGTGATAACCAGATTTCTGAGACAACAGTGAATAGACCACTCCTCAGTTCTACCTCTGAGCCATAAAATTAGCCTATCAGTCACTTGAAGACCTGGATCACTTTGCCTCCTTGTTCTTGGTTCTTTGCTAAATCCTTTTAGAACTTAGCCCGCCTCAATTGGCGTGACAATTATCATAAACTTTGCCCTTTGACTTGGAGATGGGGTCAAGCCTGCAAATTCTTTTGAGACATTTCACACACCAGTCTGCAATCCCAGCCTCTTAGAATCTCTTGAATCTCCACAAAAGTATCAGCATTTAAATGTTCAAGCAATGAAAAATGAAGAGATTGCAAAATTCCCTCAATGGAGCTACGACTTGGGAGGGAACACAAACTGAGGGGGAAGAGTTGAAATATTGGAAATACTTCATTTTTGTCTTGAAATCTGGAGTATGAGGGCGGCTAGGTGGCGCAGTGGAGTGGACCTGAGTTCAAATCTGTTCTCAGACACTTTAACATGTTCTGGGCAAGTCACTTAACACCAATAGCCTCACACATTTAAAAAAAGAAAAGAAAGAAAGAAAGAAAGAAAGAAAGAAAGAAAGAAAGAAAGAAAGAAAGAAAGAAAGAAAGAAAGAAAGAAAGAAAGAAAGAAAGAAAGAAAGAAATCTGGAATATGCAAAATGTACAGTTCAGACAAAGAATCTCACTGGGAAAATCTGCAAATGTGAAGGACCCAATTTTATCCCAGACAAGGATCCACATGTAACAGGGGCTACCCTGACCGCCATGTTAAATGATTTGGGCCTGCACAAAAACCATTACGTAAAAAATACACGTACAGCTGAGTGATGATGGATTTTACAGAGCCTCCGCCTAATCATTTGTACAGTGGAATTGATAATAATTTATTCTCTTCCCCTCATGGAGTTATGATGATGAAAGCACTTGACAAAAAAAAAAGAAAGAAAGCACTTGACAAAATTTAAAACACTCCCATAGAATCAGGAGATGGTGTTATTAGGATGGCTGAGAATAATGTGCTTGTGGGAAAGCTTTTACTCTTAAGAATATCCAGAAAAGTGCCACAGCTGGAGTTTTTCCATATGGGACAAGGAGGACACAGAAAGGTCAGAGAGATCTCGCAAGCTGGCCCCTCTCATTGGATACAAATTTCTTTATCTGGCATTTAAATGAACAAAAAATTAGACAATTAAATTGGAATCAATACAAATACTTTATCTGGCATTTGAAGACTTTTACCACATAGCTCCCTGCCAATACTTCCAGGCTTATTATACATTATTCCTATTCATGCGTGCTTCAGTCTAGCTGTTCCTTTCCCATGACATCATATCTCCTAAATCCACACTTTTGCACAGGCCATGTGTCATGTTCACAATGCATCCTCTCCTCATTTTGTTGTACCACAATTCCCTTTTACTGCCTTGCCTCAATTTCCCTGAATTTTCCTGCCTCAGTTTTCCTTGAATTGTCCTGCCTCAGTTTCCCTAAATTGTCCTGCCTCGGTTTCCCTAAATTGTTCTGCCTCAGTTCCATGTGTCATTTCCACAATGCATCCTCTCCTTATTTTGTTGTGCCATGGTTCCTTTTTATTGTCCTGCCTCAGTTTCCCTAAATTGTTTTGCCTCAGTTTCCCTAACTTGTTCTGCCTCAGTTCCTTGAATTGTTCTGCCTCAATTCCCCTGGTTGCAACCCCCCTTTTCTGCTCATTAGAATTGAGATAATTAGGGCTGTGGAGATCTGACATTTCAGAAGATAAGACTCCAGGTGTTCTATCTCAGATACCTGATTAGTATCTCTAAGCTTCAGACTTCCTGGCTCTAGTTGGACATCTCATTTACTCCCAATTAATAAGAATTTATGGTCCTACCCCCAACCTGTCAGAACCAGATTGATTATTCCCTGCCTGGAGATTCTGGCTCAGAGTTTGGACTCCACAACCCGCTGCCTTTGTCTATCTACTTGAGCTTAGAGCCATATATATGCCATTGAGAACTTAATGTTTACCTGATTTTCTCCCACTAGAATGTAAGCTCCCTGAGGACAAGGATTGCTTCATTTTTGTCTTTTAATCTCCAGCACCAAGCACAGTATCTGGCACGTTATAAGTGCTTCTAAATGCCTCTTGAACAAATGAATCAATAAACGAATGTCTAAAACAGCAAAAGGGAACTCAATCATTAAGCCCCTTCTATGTGCCAGGGACCTTGCTAAATACTGGGAATAAAAAAAAAAAGGCAAAAACCAATCCCTCTTAAAAAGGGATTACAATCTAATAGGGGGACAATTAAAATTAACAGAGGAAAGGCACTTGAATTAAAAATAGGGAAAGGCTCTCAGTAAAAGAAAGAAGGGACCAAAGATCCTTCTAATGGCAAAATTTTCTATCCGAAAGTGGGTGCGTATGCACATGGATAATTCCCAAAATGCAGAAGGAGTAGGTAATATGCTGCACACTGCAGGAACCAATAGTTGCCTTTCCTAAAAGCCTGTGTTCAGAGCCCCCTGGACATTCCAGTGTGTTTAGGGACACAGTGACTCACGCTTAGGTCTTTTGAGAGCAATGAGTCCCTAGGTTGTTTCTGGCTACATAATGGACTAGCACCGAAAGGACTGGAAAACCTTGGCTGCTCCTTTGATGTTCCCTTGTTCTATAAGAATGCCAGGTACCCGGGGTGCTGTTAAAAGTCGAGGCTGCTCCCAAGTGGGCTTCTTTTTCCCTCTATCATCCAATTGGTGTCATGTGACCTCAGAGAAGGCTAGAGAAATATGGATCCTTCCCAACCACAGAGATCATGGCAATCTTGCCCAAATGAGATAGCAGTGGCCCCAAATAAGTAACTTGCATTGGGCCCCACCTATCTTTACCTCTTTGTGCTTTCCTGATCTTAAGAACTCTAACGTTAAAAAAAAAAAAAAAAAAAAGTGAACATAGCATGTGATTTATATTCAGTCTTCATTGTTCTCTTTCTGGATGCAGAAGGTGTTTTCTGTCCACAATCTATTGGGATTGCTTTGGATCACTGAACTGCTGAGAAAAAGCAAGTCTTTCAGAGTTGATCATCTCACAATCTTGCTGTTACTGTATACAGTGTATTCCTGGTTCTGCTTATTTCACTAAGGGTCATGTAACCGAATGTGGGGTTTGCAAAATGATGATTTATTTTCAGTAAATATTTGATTTACATACCTATCATATACCTAGGGTCGTAGAAAAATATATTGGATAAAAAAAGGGTCATGAGTGGAAATAGTTTTGTTTTTTTTTTTTTTAATAACTTTTTATTGCCAGAACCCATGCCAGGGTAGTTTTTTACAACATTATCCCTTGCACTCACTTCTGTTTCGATTTTTCCCCTCCCTCCCTCCACCCCCTCCCCCAGATGGCAAGTAGTCCTATACATGTTAAATAGGTTACAGTAGATCTTGGCTACAATCTATGTGTGCAGAACCGAACAGTTCTATTGTTGCTCAGGGAGAATTGGATTTAGAAGGTATAAATAACCCGGGAAAAAGAACAAAAATGCAAGCAGTTTACATTCATTTCCTAGCTGCTTGTCTATCCTTGATCAATTGAAACTAAGTTAGATCTTCTCTTTGTCGAAGAAATCCACTTGAGTGGAAATAGTTTAAGAAGTCCTAGTTTAGAGGAGGTCACAGAGTGCTAAATAAAGTTGCGCCAAATGTTAACATCACAAAATGTCTTCAAGGAGGTGGCCACTGGGGCTACTGGAAAGGAGACTGGGGCACCCCTTCAGTTGTGCCACATCTGCCTACCTACCCTACTGTCCTGGAAAACTCTCATGTAGAAGAGAAAAATAGCCTCTGAAAAAATTACAATGGCACAGAGCTAGCTATTGTTACTTTAATCAACCTCTGCTACAGCCTATTAATATTGGCAAAGCTAAGATAGAAAATGAGTTCTTTTTTTTTTCTATTCTTTTTAAAGAGCAATTTTATTAATGTCCTGCAGCAAAGTACATTAGTAATTTGTAACCAAGTATTAACATTCTCCTCCCGTGTCCTAAAGAGAGTAATCAGTTTTCTTCATGATGCATTACATTTTACTGAAATTTTTATACATTATCATTTTGCAGACATACACGAAATCCCTTATCAAGGGGCTAATCACAATCTTGGTGAACACTTAGCTCCCCAGAATGCCTGAGTGGGCAGGCCCAGGTGCTTGTAGTCACTTTTAAATTTTCTAACACCCTGTTTATATGCTCAAATTCTGAAAACAGCCTTCTCCACAGCTGAATGGATCCAAGTATTCTTTTGCAGATACAAAAGCTTTGATTTAGAAAGTTGTATAATATGGCATATTTTTTTTTTTAAACTATTCCTCCTCCTGAATAGGAAGAGTAAGATTTCGCTGATAACACAAACTTCTCAATCACAATGCAAAGCTTCGATCATTGAGACAGACGTGTCAAGATAAATGGCATTACATGCATATCTCCTATATCAGATTGCTTACCACCTCAGAATTTGGGATTTGGAACTCAAAACTTTTTTTAAAAAAAGTTTAAAAATTGTTTTTAACAGGTAATTGGGGGGAAACTACTATTAAAAATCTGATAACTTAAAAAAGTGTTATGTAGTATTAGCAATCTCTGATTATCATGTGTTTTAACTCAAGCTTATATTTTTTTAAAAATGAAAATAGAACTGCCTCTAGAATCTACAACTGAAATATAAGCTTATTCTCATGTTGATATCCTATGGTCAGGTTTTTTAAAAATGTGCATTCCCAAGCATCTAATATAACATTATATAAGTAAATACATTTGAATAAACAGGAAATGTCTATGATTTGCACAAGTCATTGGAAGGAAAATTAGTTTAGAGAAGATGGTGGTGGGTGGTGGAGGTAGCAGAGGCTACTCTAGGTACTGCCCATGAACTCTCTGAGGGCTGCACAAGATTTAAATGCTTCTTCTGAAATGCCAGCTTGATTTTTATTTCATCGTGCTTTTCTTTCTTCACCAAAGGCTTCTTTTATGAGGGCTTCATCTTCCTAACACAGCAGGAGGGTGAGGGAAGCCATTACCTGTGATTTCTGTGACTTGCTGGAGGTCGCATAGGGAGACCTTCACAATCTGGTCCACAGCATTCACCAGGTTCTTGGCTTTTTGATTAAGGGATGTTGCACTGTCCACCCTACTATAAACAATAAGCTCCCCACCAAAGTTCTGAACGCCTGCTTTAACTTTCCTGCAGATTTTAAGCCGATGGTAGTGCAGACCAATGTGTTGGAGATATACAAGGAGATCTGGAGAGTGGTCTGCAATGGTTCTTCCCAATCCCCCTTTGATCCTGAGTCAGCAATTTTTTAGCTGCATGAATTACATCTAATGTATTTTTAGGTGGTTCTTTATCTCTGGTGAAGTCCATCTCCTCCATCCTGATCATGCATATCTGTCTGCTCAGGGAAATAAATCATTGTCACTATTGTCCCATTTAGATACTTTGACATCCCCTATTCTCTACCTAAAAACTGGCCAATGTTCTTGGAGAAACTCAGGCCTAATAGCTCATGCTCCTTGAATATCATGCACGCCATCACGGACCAATTGAGAGGTATCTAAGAATTCTAAATATTAATTATTCTAAATATAATTATTCTAAAATAAAATTTTCATCATTGGTTGGCAAGGATTGAAACTGAGCACTCCATTAGTTCAGTAACTATAGAAAAACTGTAATAAGAAAGCATTTCAAGAACCTTTTCAGTCTAGATTCCAGGTTTACAGTTATCCATCTCTGAAATGATAACATGAATGATTGGCTGCCCAGCCCCAAATGGCACCAGCAGGATGGTCTCCATCATTAACAGCTTGTTCTTAGAGAACAGTTACATACTTGTTTACATCTTCCAAAATGGGATTCTCTGACACAGCCAGAAAATTATCAATGGAAGTTATGTTATCAATGACATCTGTTAGAACAGGACTTGCTTTTCCCACTGTTCTTTAAAAAGATGCACGTTCTCCTTCGTGGTTTTGCAGCCAGAGCCGATGCAGCATTAATAAATGGAGGAGAAAGGGTTTCCAGTCAGCTTGTTGACATGGGAACCGGTTTCACACCTTCTTCATTGTTTGAAATAGAACAGGCTAAGTTAGAAATCTCAATTAGTTTGTTAGCAGTTCGTGGAAAACTTGAGCATACCCAATAACTTCTCATTTCCATTCTTTGCAGCCTCCATCAATTATACCCAAGTGGCACATTAGTTTCCAAGAATGAATCTGAAACACTGTCCGTGACAGCTTTGCAGACCTGTCTGTGTCACTCTAAGGTCTTTTGTTGTCATTTTGTCTACTGCAGAGTTAAGGGCATCATTTATGTTCAGCATTTCCCTTGTATTTGGAGTAGATCCCATATGGCCTGTCACACATCCCCATGAGTGTTAGATGAATCCACCACTGGGTCTGTTCCATTGATAACTCTCTCAGGGGCTCCCAAAGAGAAGGCCTGAAATGCTCTTCACTGAAGCTCAGAGGGTTAGCAATTACTTGTCTATCAAAGTTATTAAGTGCACAAAAGAGTAGCACCTGCTACCGGGAAGCATCAGAACCATGGCCTGGGCTGCATTAGAGACCCCAGGTACAGCTTTCATGCAACTGTCTGCCTATCAAATCCCTACTGACTTTATAAGCAGTTTCATCAGGACAGCCCTGGGCAGCTCTATGTAGCAGTGTAATTTGGGTTGAAGTCCACTTGATTCTAATGGCCCGCGTCTTTCAGTTCCTGTTGTCTTTTGGCTGCCATAGTGTACAACTTATACACTTCAGGTTCTAGGAATTTTTACTGTGTACCCTGTGCCCATATCTCCAAGTTTCAAGATACCATCTTTTGCAACTTTCAGCTGAACAAGTAATTTGTAAACACGGGCCATGTTCACCAAGGTAAACCAGCAGGTAGCCGCTGAGAGCCAGGAGCGAGCGACTTAGCCACGCTTCTCCACACAACAGGAGTCCTCTACAGTTTCTCCAGAGACTGTCACCATGTTTCCAAACATCTTTTACAATCCTTGAGAAATGGACTCTCTTTGGCAATTTTATTTCCCTTCTCCTAGAAATCCACAGTTGTTCTCAAATCTTAGTTTGATCTGCCTAATGGGTTGGGGCCCCATAGTTCCAGAATGTGGATAGGACCACTTGAGAGTTAGAGGATTCTTGTTGAACAAGACTAGGAGAGGGGCTGACACAGTCCCCCAATGATAGCCAATAAATGGTCCTCTTTATAGAGAAATCTTTTCTTTTTTTTTATTCTAATTTTTTAAGCTTTTCTTTTCTTTTTTAAAATGTATTATAATAACTTTTTATTGACAAAACCCATGCCAGGGAGGTTTTTACAACATTATCCCTTGCACTCACTTCTGTTCTGATTTTTCTCCTCTCCCCCTCCACTCCTCCCCTAGATGGCAAGCAGTCCTATATATGCTGAATATGTCGCAGTATATCCTAGATACAATATACATGTGCAGAACCAAACAGTTCTCTTGTTGCACAGGGAGAATTGGATTCAGAAGGTAAAAATAACCCGGGAAGAAAAACAAAAATGCAAACAGTTTACATTCATTTCCCAGTGTTCTTTCTTTGGGTGTAGCTGCTTCTGTCCATCATTGATCAATTAACTGAATTAGGTCTCTTTGTCAAAGAAATCCACTTCCATCAGAATACATCCTCATACAGTATCGTTGTTGAAGTATATAATGATCTCCTGGTTCTGCTCATTTTCACTTAGCATCAGTTCATGTAAGTCTCTCCAAGCCTCTCTGTCTGTATTTGTCCTGCTGGTCATTTCTTACAGAACAATAATATTCCATAACATTCATATACCACAATTTACCCAACCATTCTCCAATTGATGAGCATCCATTCATTTTCCAGTTTCCAGCCACTACAAACAGGGCCGCCACAAACATTTTGGCACATACAGGTCCCTTTCCCTTCTTTAGTATCTCCTACTATAAGCCCAGTAGTAGCACTGCTGGGTCAAAGGGTATGCACAGTTTGATAACTTTTTGGGCATAATTCCAGATTGTAAAGCTTTTATTTTCAAAACAGCATGCTCTCTCTGTCACAAAACCATTGGAACTGGTCTGAATCACCTCATTATTGAAGACAGCCACGTCCGTCAGAATTGATCATCATATAATCTTGTTGCCATGTACAATGATCTCTTGGTTCTGTTCGTTTCACTTAGCATCATTTCATGTAAGTCTTAGATCTCTTTTCTTGTCAATACTATAACCTGAATAACCAGAATCTCCAAGTTTTTCAATTACCGGTGTCTTTATCTCCAGGCTTTTGGAGTCCCATATGAAGTTTTTATTGCCTGCATGTACATCAATGTCTTTATCTCCAGACTTTTGGAGTCCCATATGAATTTTTATTGCCTGCATGTACATCAATCATTTCTGCCATGAAGGGGGTACAAGCAGAAGAGAAGGAAGAGGATCCCACGGCTCCAAAACCAGGTGCCCCTGTGATCCTTGGTATCCTGTTCTGATTGTTTACATAATCCTTGTATTTAAGGATGCACATAAAAATCCCTTTAGAGCTATCTGTAAGATTTCAAATCATAAGGAAAATCTTTTCTTTTGTTCATCAATAAAAGAACCCAGCTGCAATTAGAGAAGTGATTCAGGATGACTAATGGGCAAGGGGCAGTAGGATTCTGTCTCTGAAGGAATTATTAGTAAGTAGAATAATAGTGGAAGATTTGGTGACATAGTGAAGATTACATGGACTGGAGGGTTCCACAGCTGTTAGGTGGTAAAAGAGTTTTGCCTTGTGTAGCCCCTGAACCTTAAATAACACCACTTAGAGGGACAGCATAGGAAAGGTGATTTTGGAGAGTGATTAGATATTGGGTGATGGGTCCAAGCTTTCAGTTCAGGAAAATCATGTTGAAAGCTGTGTGAAGGATAGATTGAAAGGGGAAGATATTAGAGGCAAGGAGACCACCCGTAAGGCAGGCGATCAGAAGACCTTCAGTTGGTTTGGCTTTCAGAAGGGTATTAGGTGGCCTTTGTTTCTCTGTCTCTCTCTCTCAAACTCAGTTTGACTCTGTCTAACGTGCCTGATGCAAAGTCTTACTATAAGTTTCTGGAAGGCCATCAAGTGGCGCCTTAAAATGGACCTTGGTGGTTTCCTTGACTCAGTTTTCGTTATTTCATTAAGGAGTCCAGAAGTCGTGTGTACCAGGTTTGGCAAGCGGACAGACGTCAATGTCCCAAGGAGTCAAGAGTGACCTTTGGGATCCTTACCAGCTCACAGACTAGGTGAGATCAATGCTGAATTGTAATATTCTCTTCTAAAAGGTAATGTTCTCTCGGAGCAGGTTTCTTGGGGGGCTTCTGGAGGCAAGCCAGTAATCACCCCAAGTGCAGCCTTTATTTTCTCCTTCAGTCTTGTCTCTTTTCCTGGGGCCCAGTTAGCTTTAATAGAGGCCTATCTCTCTCCTTGGTTCCGAGAGCTTAAGCTGCCTTCTCTGGTTTGTGAATCTCCTTGACTAAATCCTGGCTGAGGCCCCTTCTAGTGGGCTTCTGTCTGGCCCTGAGAGCTTCTCGCTTATATGCTGCACACTGAGTATACTCCAATCATTACATCACTAGGAAACCATTATTTGTTGTAGGATTAAATCAATGCTAAACTAGATTTAACCACTATCTCCTCAATTCCACTTACTTAGCACCTTGTAAGAATCCTAACACTAAATAAACACTGGGTTAATCCCGAACCCACTCTCCCTAGAAAGGTACCCTCAAGGTGTTAGAAAGATTTGTACTTTTGTTCCTGCTAGATCTTAGAAGTGAATGCCCCTGCTTAAAAACTAATTGATTAAAATGTTAATAGGTTAAATTGACTTGGAGCCCTGATCATTGGTGGCTAAGAGAGACACAACTAGAATGGAGACTTGAGCTGTTGACATCAGAGAAAAGATACCTATAACTCTGAGGGGAAACTATAACAGCCTAATTTTGATATAATGAGCCAGAGTTCTTGCTACCCAAAATACATCCAGAGTATTTTAAAAGGATGACAAAATCATAGATCTGAAGTTTGAAAGTGTTGAGGTTGAGAAGGGGGGGACCCCAAAAGTCCCAGACTGGTGTCTCAACTTGTCTCAAAAGAATCTGCAGGCTTGAACCCATCTCCAAGGGGCAAAATTTATTAAAAGCAATGTGATGCCATTACTGAGCGGACTGAATTCTAAGAATCCAGTAGAGAGACTGAAGCAAGGAGATTCACTTATAGAGTTTGCAATCATAGATATGTTAATTCTATGGCCCAAGGTTAACTGCTCCCTAGAGTCTAATGATGGAGACCCAGTACAAATACCTATGTACAAACAAGAGATAGCCAGGATACTGGGTCATCGCCAGTTGTCTGACCTCTTATCCTCTTGCCTTTGGACTCCCAAATGACCCTGGAGGAGAGAGAAGGGCTGGTGATAGTACAACTCTGCCTCATGCAAATCCAATTCACTTGCAAATCAAGACCTCCCCCTCCCGATGTCATTGGTCCTAAAGCACTGATGGTTCTCCACATGTTCATCCTCACCATATATTCTCTCTCTATTCCCGGGTTTGACTTGGTCTTTCTTGGGTTTGTTCTCCACATGTCCCTCTGCCATCAGCTTCTTCTCTCGGTGACCCTTTCTCTCCAGCATGGGGCTGAGAAGCAGATGGGGAAGAGAAAAAGAGAGAAACTAGCTCTTTTCCCCTCTCCCCTGTTCATTCCCTAGCACGTAAACCTGAATTTCTTGTCTTCTGGGCTTGCCGGCAATTTTTATATCCAGTGGAAGAGTGGATTGACCAATCTCGATAGCCCATTGTCCTGTGGTCCTTTCAGAGAGCCGAATGGCTCACCCATAGATTTTGAAGAGATGCGAAAAATAAAATAATTTAATATCTGATTTATTCAATTAATAGATTGTGGTATCTGCACCTCCTGTGACATTAATTAGGATGGGACCAAAATCCTCATCATTACATTTTACGCCAAGCCCAAATCTCCAACTTCTCCCAATTTCTCCCAGTTCTATCTAAAAATCTCTTTCTTATAGAACCACCCATCCAATACTTGAAGATAGCAGGAATGTCTCCTTTAGTCTTTTTTCTATAAAATAGGAAATTCGGTGGGTAGCAAATTGGACTAAAAATCAGGAAAATTTGAGTTCAAACCCATTTTAGACATTTACCAGCCGTGTAACCCTGGGCATTAATTATGAATCTTCTTTATATCTCAATCATTATTCATCTTTTCTATACTCAATTCCCTTATCTGTAAAATGGGGATAAACTCTCACAGTTGTTGTGAGGATCAAACAAAATAATATTTATAAAGCATTTTGCAAACTGTAAGGGATTATATTATTGCCTGTTATTATTATCATTATTGTATAGGGACCATCTCCAGATCATCTGGTCATCCATAAGGATATGGTCTCCAAATCCTTCAGCAATCTGGACCTGCCCTTCTCTGGACCTGCTAGAACTCATCAACCTCACACCAAAATGGTGACCTCTTCATCTCGGACAAATCGCCATCCGGTTTCTCCTTAAAAACAGCCAGTTTGGGGGATCTCGCTTCTTCCTGCAGGAAGACACTTTAGGTTGGACATTGAGAAGTTTTCCCTTCACAGTGTCCTGACCAGCGGACTCCAGGTAGAAATCTGATCCCTTCCCCTCCTCCTGGTGAACTTGCCCCTGAGTAACACCCGGCCTCCAGGATATTGTCTCGCCCATCCAAGAGTAACCTCAAGGGCAGGGCAAGGATTTGTTTCCTCAATACTTAGCACAGAGATATGCTTCCTATACCTGATTTATTTGGGGGAATTCCTCAACCCAGGGGTCCTAAGATCCTTCCAGAAAGTAATTATTCCTTTCTAGGTCCCAAGAGTGGAGGGAAGAAGGAAGAGAGGAGGCCAGAAAATTTAGAAAGTTTAATTAGCATCAGCTGATGGGCGGTTCCCAGGACCAGCCATTCCCAGGAACAAAGGGGGATGCACACCCCCAGCCTTCCAAGGACATTATTAGGGACAAAAGGAGTCTTTCAGATGAGGCTGCTCTGGACTGCTTTCCTTATGGGGGAAACTGAGTAACAGGTGATTTGGGGGAGAATGCATTTTCTTGGGCCCTCAGATTGGCTTTGGGAAGTTTGCTCTGAAGTTAATCCCATCAGTGCAGTTAGACTTTATAGCCTATTTCTTTGACTACTTTTTCTTCTGGGGGATGTTTTCCCCCAACAAACTCACAGCCCATGGGTCTTACCCATTTCCTCCACCCTGGAATGACATGATGAAAATTTCCATCTGAAAGAGGATAAACACTTATTAAGCCCTTACTGTATACAAAGCTCCTTATAACCCTTCCTCACCTTCCAGGGAGTGGATTGGAGGCAGGTATTTGGTGTGGAAAGTCCCTTTGCCTCCGACCTCAGCTGCATGGCCCCCCACAAGTATCTCCCAGGGAAGGCTCAGAGTATCTCCAGACTCACAGCTTTCCCAGGGAGGGCCTCGGAGGAGTTTCTCCCCACTCCTCTCCCTCCCCTGTGAGGTGTCTGGCAGCAGGAATGCCAAGGGCTAGTCCCGGCCCAGCATCCCCCCTCTCCTGCTGCAGACAGGGAGAGGAGGAGGGGGCCATGGCTCGGCCCAGGCTGGATATCTCCAAGTTTCGTTCCTGCTCTGAGATTGGGATCTGGGGCCCCCGCTGTGGCCTCTCTCTCCCCCTCCCAGCCCACAGCTCAGAGCCCAGCCAACGTTCCCTCCTTGTTGTGCGGGTGACCACAAGCTGTTAGTGCGCCAGCGCCCTGGCTTTACGCCACCCCCTCCCCCGCCGGGCCCTGCCCTGGTCCCCAGCACCCCTGGAGCTCCCAACACCGTGCCCCCCTCAGCTTTGGAACCCTCCTCCCCTACCTTTCCCAGGCAGGAACCTGCCCAGGCCCATTCTGCCGGCCAGCCCCGACCCTGAGCCAGGCTCCACATCCCACATGACCTCACAGAGCTGACCCAGCCTTTTTGAAGATGCTCGTTGTTCCCATTCCTCCCAATGACCCGGGGCCAGAACCAGCTCCCACCTGGTCCCAGGGTCTCTGACGCTCGGGAAGTAGCCCTGGCTTATTTCTCTAACCCAGGTCACCTCCAAAGATCAGAGGGACACAGTCCTATCACCTACTGAAGTTGAGGCCTTCACCTACGAGACCCTCCCTTGCACCGTCGTCCATGGCCGCGGATGCACCCGTGAGGCTGTCCTGGATCCTTGGGAGCTAAGAGCCAGCGCTCCCCCAGTCCCCAGGCAAGGGCCCTGCTATTGTAGGAAAGCCAGCCAAGAGACGGAGGTGAAGGGAGTCCGGGCATGAGGGATGGCCCTTACGTAGCTCTCCCGGAGGCAGGAGATGGAGCCCGCTTTCAGGAACATAAGTATAGGAAGCTGGAAGAGTAGCCAGGGGCCTTCCTGGTGAAAGGCTTTAACCAGGGAGAGGAGCTTATCCTTAGTCAAAAATGACCAAATTGATTGGGTGCCTTGAATCAGCTCCTCTCCCTGTCCGTGGCCCACCTCAGCTGTCCCATAAAACTTCTGGTCCTTGGGTGGCTGCCTGGAATTTTAATGGGCATCCTGCCCCTCCCTCTGGGTTCCCGTCTCTCTGGGCGCTTTGGGATCCCCCCTTTGCTCTGCCCTCCAGCTTCTGCGTAGATGTTTCCTCCTTGATGAGATCCTGGGATGGGATGGGATACTGCTTGCCCTCAGCGGGCCCAGCTCTCCCTGGTCCCCTACCCCCCTCTCCCCCCACTCCCAGAGTTATGGCTCTGACATCAGCTGAGCATTGGAAATACAATTCCCCTCAAAAACCATTTGCCTTTTTCTGATAAAGGCCTCATTTCCAAAATATATAAAGAATTAACTCTAATTTATAAAAATCCAAGCCATTCTCCAATTGAAAAATGGTCAAAGGATATGAACAGACAATTCTCAGATGAAGAAATTGAAACTATTTCTAGTCATATGAAAAAATGCTCCAAGTCATTATTAATCAGAGAAAATGCAAATTAAGACAACTCTAAGATACCACTACACACCTGTCAGATTGGCTAAGATGACAGGAAAAAATAATGATGATTGTTGGAGGGGATGCGGGAAAACTGGGACATTGATGCATTGTTGGTGGAGTTGTGAACGAATCCAACCATTCTGGAGAGTAGTTTGGAACTATGCTCAAAAAGTTATCAAACTGTGCATCCCCTTTGATCCAGCAGTGTTACTACTGGGCTTATATCCCAAAGAGATCATAAAGAAGGGAAAGGGACCTGTATGTGCACGCATGTTTGTGGCAGCCCTCTTTGTAGTGGCTAGAAACTGGAAACTGAATGGATGTCCATCAGTTGGAGAATGGCTGAATAAATTGTGGTATATGAATATTATGGAATATTACTGTTCTGTAAGAAATGACCAACAGGATGATTTCAGAAAGGCCTGGAGAGACTTACACGAACTGATGCTGAGTGAAATGAGCAGGACCAGGAGATCATTATATACTTCAACAACAATACTATATGATGACCAGTTCTGATGGACCAGGCCATCCTCAGCAACGAGATCAACCAAATCATTTCTAATGGAGCAGTAATGAACTGAACTAGCTATGCCCAGAAAAAGAACTCTGGGAGATGACTAAGAACCATTACATTGAATTCCCAATCCCTATATTTATGCACACCTGCATTTTTGATTTCCTTCACAAGCCAATTGTACAATATTTCAGAGTCTGATTCTTTTTGTACAGCAAAATAACGGTTTGGTCATGTAGACTTATTGTGTATCTAATTTATATTTTAATGTACTTAACATCTACTGGTCATCCTGCCATCTGGGGGAGGGGGTGGGGGGTAAGAGGTGAAAAATTGGAACAAGAGGTTTGGCAATTGTTAATCCTGTAAAGTTACCCATACATATAACCTGCAAATAAAAGGCTATTAAATTAAAAAAAAAAAAAAAATTTGCCTTCACAATACCATTGTATTGGAACTCAGTGGGGAAGCCCACAGGGGACTTGCCCCCCCCACCCCGCCACCAATGCCCATCTATAAAAGGACAGGGCTGGCCGAGATTGCCTCTAGTCTTTTCTAGCTCTGACACTCTGCGGTTCTTTGAAGGGTCTTGTCCAGCCCCAGTGTCCCCAGTCGGGGGCAGGATGAGAGGAGCTGCAAGGCTCCATCAGCTTTGATGACCCAACTTGGGGGGTCTAGAATTCTGCTGGCATGAAGTGAAAGGTGGTAAAGGGGAAAGAGCCTTTTAAAAACCAATTACCCAGCAGCCACTTTGTGGTGAGCTCCTCTAAGTTAGCTGGGCCGGTTCTTGCACAAGACACACACAGTCCTTGCCTGGGCCCTTCCTCTTCATGCTGTGGGGCCCCGTCTCCCCAGAGCTGTCCAGGGGCTGAAAGGGCAGCCCTGGCCCATGCAGGCTGGGCTTCTGGGACCCCTTCCTCCCTGGAGATTCTGGCCGGCACCCATGTATCTCCCCCTCACCCCGCCCAGTCCTGTGACTCCAGGCCTGAGCACTCCCTCCATTAATGCAGATGGAGGCTCCTCTATAATTTACCTTCTTAAGAGACTGCCTGTTGCAGTTTGTTTTCTCTCCTTCCCTTTCTGATCTGATTTCTCTTGTGCACCATGATACGGGGAGAAATAAGTTTGGAAGAACGCACACGTTTAACCTGTATTGGATTACTTGCCATCTAGGGGAGGAAACGGGGAGAAGGGAGGGAGAATATTGGAACCCAAGGCTCTGCAGGGGTGAATGGTGAAAACTATGGATGTGGTTTTTTTTTTTTTTTTGGGAAGAGGAGCCAGAGGCCTTGGAGAGGGATGGACTCCCTCCAGACCAGGTCATCCTTGGTACTTCCATGGACCATTTGGCCGCTCCGCTCGTGGTTCTCCCAGGATCATAGGATTCTGAGCTGGAAGTCGCCTCAGGAAGCATCTAGTCGAGGGGATCTTGACCTGTGGGTCTCAGTACTGATGTTAGAGAGGAACCCAGTCCAGCTCCCACACCTTCCCCTGAAGACTTGGGCGGTATAGGGGAAAGGTGTGTCCCCGAGGAGGTGGGGACGTGACTGCTCTGTCTCTGAAGTAAATATCCCTTTCCCCCGGCTCACTGGCACCTAAAGTGGAAGGAAGACTTCCAGCGGGGCCGGAGCCAAGGGCTTTGGAGAATAACCCTCCGCATTACTCCAGACTCCTGAAAGATGGAGCAGATTTGGGCCGGCTGATACGTACAAAATGAAATAAATAAAAGATAACTGGGGGTGGGGGTGGGGAGTACTAGCCACTGGGGATGCTTCAAGAAAGGTGTCAACCCCGGTCAGATGCTAAGGAGTAACCCCCCAAAGCAGCCACTTCAGGGCTGCTTTTCTCAGTTGTCAAATGTAATAAAAGGCGGCTGTTTGCGAGGCTTGACTGAGAAGGGGCAGAGAAGGTGCTCTTTTTGGAGCAGGAGTCCAGGCAGCCGTGGGAGGACACGGGAGGAGGAGGAAGAAATGAATAGGGAGCAATGGGAACAACGGTGGGAGAGAGGGGAGACTGGAGGCGGGGAGGCTAAGGAGGAGACCCTGAAGCAGAGAAAGCCATGAAAGCTTGCAGGGAACCACTCCCCTTGGCCCATCCCATCAGGAAAGCCAGGGCCAGATCCTTGTTCTGCTCAGGGACGGCCCACACAGTGTTCAGAGCCTTGTTTCAAAAGGCATCTGCTCCAAAGCCCTCATTCTGCAGATAAGGAAACCGAGGCCTGAGACAGGCCTGTAAGGGAGCTGACTCCACATCCAGTGTTCTTCCCACTGTCTCTGCTGCCCTTCCATAAGTCCTCCGTGGAAGGCCTGCCCAGTACCGCAGGTGCCTTCCTCTAGGGAAGGTTGACCTGCGGTCCTCAGAAGGGAGCCCATTTCCTGGAAACTGGTTTCCTTTGCAAGCCTGGGGGTTGCATTTTATTCATTTAAAGATGTTCAGAGAAATGGTCACCAGCAGCTTTAGCAGAGGTGGGCGAGTTAAGGAGGGGTCTGCCCCAAGCACGCCAAGGCTTTCTTGGGTGGAACGGGTGGGTGGGAAGAGCTTGTTTCAACTGTGGGTCCCTCAGACACAGCAGCCCCCAAGGTCACCGGCTGCACCCCAGGCCATCGCCCGCCAGCTTGGCACATCCCAAGCCATCGCCCGCCAGCTTGGCTTCTGCCTAGGACGAGGGAGGCTGACAAAGGGCCGGGGATCCAAGACTGGGGGCACCGGGGGTCTCTGCAATCCCCTTCCAGGGCCGGAGGCCGAGGCTGAAGGTCCGCCCTCCCACTCGCCTGGGCTTTCTCCAGTGGCCGAGTTCCCGGCTCCCCTCACACTTCCCAGCAATGCAGGAAAACGCCCCCACTTTCCCTTTTCCTCAGATGGAAGCCCGGCAAGGCTTCTCATAGCCCATCCATGGGGGAAACTCTGGCCTAAGGGCGCTGACTTGCCAGGGCCACAAGGATGGCCACAGCCGGCAAGCTGGAAGCCCCTGCCCTGGCCCTCCAGGGCTGTTTGAAACATGGGGGGGAGCAGGGATGGGGAAGGGGAAGGAGGGTGAGAGGAGGCTGGCGGGAGAGCGGGATGGGAAGGGGTTTCCCGACCCCGGATAGTCAGGGCTCCAGGCAGGCAGCAGGGGCCATTCCCAGCCTGCGTGTGGACTGTTTCACAGCCTGACGGGGCCACCCTTGGCTGTTGGGCCCGACTGGGCACGAGGGGCTCAAACACCGCCCAGCCTCCTATGGGGGGGAGGGGCAGAGAAGGGGAAGGGAATGTGCACCGGATGCTGCCGCCTGTTTTACAGAAGGGGAAACCGAGGCACAAGACTTCAGAGCCACGATGGGGAGCGACCAGGACCTCCACAAGCATCAACTGGGGGCTGGAAGGACCTGGCAGGGGTCATCTAGTCTAACCCCGCCCCTTTACAGAAGGGGAAACCGAGGCACAAGATTTCAGAGCCACTACGGGGAGCAGTTGGGACCTCCACAAGCGCCGACTGGGAGCTGGAAGGACCTGGCAGGGGACATCTAGTCTAACCCCCCCCTTTACAGAAGGGGAAACTGAGGCACAAGATTTCCGAACCACCATGGGGAGCGGCCGGGACCTCCACAAGCGCCGACTGGGGGCTGGAAGGACCTGGCAGGGGTCATCTAGTCTAACCCTGCCTTTTACAGAAGGGGAAACCGAGGCACAAGATTTCAGAGCCACTACGGGGAGCAGCCGGGACCTCCACAAGCACCGACTGGGGGCTGGAAGGACCTGGCAGGGGTCATCTAGTCTAACCCCTCCCCCCTTTTACAGAAGGGGAAACTGAGGCACAAGATTTTAGAGCCACGATGGGGAGCGGCCAGGACCTCCACAAGCGCCGACTGGGGGCTGGAAGGACCTGGCAGGGGTCATCTAGTCTAACCCCCCCTTTACAGAAGGGGAAACTGAGGCACAAGATTTCCGAGCCACCATGGGGAGCGGCCGGGACCTCCACAAGCGCCGACTGGGGGCTGGAAGGACCTGGCAGGGGACATCTAGTCTAACCCCTCCTTTTACAGAAGGGGAAACTGAGGCCCGGAGAGTCCAGTGACTTGTTCTGCTCGCCTAGAGAGCGCGCATTTGAACTCAGGTCTTCCCTCCCTCTCCCGCACGATCTATTCTTTTCATCCTTCCCCTTCCTTTCCCGCCCTCTCCCTTCCCTCCTTCCCTTTCCTTGTCACTTTTCTCCCCTTCTCTTCCCTTTTCCCTCCCTTTCTCCCATCTTTTCCGCCCATCCCCCTCCGTCTCCACGCGTCCTCCTCCCTCCCTCTCTCCAACCTCTCCTCCTCCCGCCCAACGGTTCTCCAGCCCCCCCCATCTCCAGCGCCGGCTCCGCCCCCTCTGCAGCAAACCCGCGCCCGGCTCCTTCGCAGCCCCATTGGCTACCCGGCCTGCCACGTCTCCGAAGGGACCAATAAGGGGCCCCGGCGTTGGACGGCGGCCTGCGATTGGCGGGCTCGGCCCTGGGGGCCCGGTGCGTCTCCCCGGAGGCTCGAGCGCGCTCCGCCTTAGCCTGGCTGGCGGTTTAAAGATGGCGGCGGCAGGGCTCGTGCCCCGCGGCCCCTGACGGACGGACGGACGGAACGACGGGAGGACGGGCCGACGAGAGGAGGGAGCGAGGCTGCGGCGTGAGGGGCGGCGGAGCGGCTCGGGTTCAGGTGGGCGGTGAGAGCGGCGGGAACGGGGCCCGAGGCCGGGGCGGGGAGGGGCGGGAGCGCGAGCGCCGGGGGGCCGAAGGGGGAGCCGGGGAGGGGGAGGGGCGGCCGCGCGCCCCAGCGGAGGAGGAGGGGCGGCCGCGCGCCCCAGCGGAGGAGGAGGGGCGGCCGCGCCCCGGGGCCCGCGTCCCTCCCCCACTGCGGGAGCCCGGGGTCCATGAATGGTGGCTGTGCCGGGGGGGAGGGGAGGGGCGTCCTCCGAGCCGCTTCGGGGCCTCTTTGTGCATCCCCCAACTTGCCCGGGCCCTCGAACCCCGTCTTTTTCCTTCCAGGCCCCCATCACCTCCTCTTCTCCGGGGCCTCCTTTCCGCCCTCCCTTCCTTGCCCCCACATACTCTGTGGTGCCCCCTCCCTTCCCGGCCGGCCTTCAAGACCCTCCCCTTTGATCCCAGCTGCTCCTTTTGGGAGCCCCTCCCCTCTGCCCTTCCTCCCTGAGTCCCCTCCCCCTCGAAGCAGCCCCTCGGACTCCTCCTCTCCCCCTTTCCAGGCCCCTTTTTCTTCCCCTGCTCGGTCTGCCCCGCCCCCGCCGGCCCCTCCCCTCTGGGGGTGCCTCCCCCCCCCTTCCTTGCCTCTGCCAGGAGCTACTGGTTTGGATTTAAAGTCCTTTCTGCGGCCCGTTTCTGACCCAGCCTGGGGGGGGAGGGGGGAGGGGGGGGAGAGGGGGGGGCGGGGGTCGGGGCTTCCCTCGGCCTCCCGGGACGGAGAGCGCTTGGTGGCTCGGGTGGATCCCGGGACCGGTTGGGGGTGACCCGCCCCCGCTGCTGCTTCTGGGGGAGCCTCTGCCTCTTTGTTCGCCCTCCGCCTCCTGGCGCGGCCCCTCCCGCGGGACCGGGCTTTGCCGCCGCCGTCTGCCCCGCGGGCCGCCTCCAGCCTCGGTCCTGGCCTCGCTCTCCTTCCCCGTTGCCGGGACCCCTGCCCTGGGAGCCCCGGCGTGAGCAGGGGCCCCGGGCGGCCTGGGGCCCCGCTGTGGAGTGGCGGGCTTTCTCCCGGCAGCCCCGCACGCAGGTGGCTGCCGGCGGGCAAATGGGAAGAGCTTGGATCCTGGGTCAGCACTTATTAAGCTCCCAGTCTGGCAGGGCAAGAACGCGGACGGGCGCGCCAGATGCCCCAGGAAATAAGTGAAGGGCCCGACGTGGGGAGGCTTCCTGGGAAAGGCGGCGCGGCGGCGAGGTGGGCTACCTCACGGGAGCGGGGAGAGGTGGAGGGTCCTGTTCGGGAGAGCCAGGAGGTAAGGGGGGGTCAGAGAAACCGGAAAAACGGAGGGGCTGGATCAGGACGGACCTGAAGGCCCACCGGCGTTTGGTTCCGCTCCGCAGGCGGAGGGAGACACGGGAGTCGGGCCTGACCTGGTCCGAGCTGCACTTTAGGAAAGTCACTGCGAAAGTGGCTGCGAGGAGGAGTGACTCCCACTGACGGAGCGAGGGGTCAGCCTGTACCAGGGTGGGGGCTGTGTCGGGAGAGAAGGGGGCGGCGCCATATTGGATATGGGAGTAAGATTGAAGGAGAAATTCAGGAGGCTCCTGGGGACAGAGAAGTGGAAGAGGAGGTGGTCAAGGACAGAATCCTGGGGGACTTGGAGGCTGGAGAGGCTCCAGCAGCGGGGACAGGAGGCGGCTTCAGAAATGTAGAGCCACCGGGAGAGGGGGCGGGATGTCCCAAAAACCTAGAGAGAAGAGTATCCAAGAGGGCTCCACATGCCCAGGCTGCCTCAGAGAGGTCAAGGAGAAGGAGGATGGAGGAGAGGCCACCGGGAGGTCATTAGTCATTTTGGAGAGAGCGGTTTCAGTGCAATGATAAAAGTTAGAAGCTGGCCCGGAGGAGGGTTAAGAAGGGAATGAACGGGGCCAGCCTCTTGGAGGAGTTGAGTTACAAAGGGCAGAAGAGAGATGGGAGCAGAGCCCGGGACTGCTGATTGTTAAAGCCAGTGTTCTTTCAATAGAAAGTACATGCTACTTCTGCAAGGGCTCTTTCAGTATTGATATCTAAAATTGCAGTGCCAATGCTAATTGGTAACACTGGGTTTGTTTAACGAAGTTTCCGGTATTCTGCTCTATACACATAAAAGTGAAGGCACCACATCTTTGGTCATTCCAGCTTTTATAAAAGAAAAAAGCTTTTTTCCTTTTTTTTTTTCTGAGCACTTTTGATAAAAGCTGCTTCTGACTAATAGGGGAAGGCCTGCTGTTGAGACCATTTAGAACCATTCAAAAGAATTAAGATCTTTGGTCCTCACTAGAGCAGGCTAAGCTCAATAAAAATCCCCTTTGCCCTAATGAGACACACTAGTAATACTTAATTTTAAAGTCAGCGAAACAGGCTCTCAGAGGCTTACGGACAGGATACTTTCACATAGATTTGATATTTGTGCCTTTTGGCTTTTGTGTTAAGCTGCTGCTTGGTTTGGATTGGTCCTGCATCATTGAATAAACAAGGACCCATTTGGCCATTCCCCCATAGATACCTACCTGTATTACGTGGTAAAAGGTGTGTATAAGCTAATTTTCCTTATATCTGTCTTGATGGGGAAAAAACACCATGGGTTTCTAAAAGCTTATGTGTTGGCTAAATTATTGAGTCTAGCAGTTTGTATGTCAAGGCTTAAAGAAGACGATATGTGGTCACTGAAAAAAATGGTAGAGGCTGTAAGCAAGAGTCAAGTGATCTGTTCATCTGTGGGAAGTATTCGGAAGGGCATTTCTCATTTAGAATAACAATTTTCAAATTACTGATATGAATGGGGGGTACCATCTCCCTCTGACCTCATTCACAGAAATAGTCTTTTTGAGTTGTTTATGGGGAAAGGTAGTCTTTGCCTGCCTGATGGCTAACCTGGCAACACACTTACTTGGGGTGGGTTGTGAAGTACTTGGTACAAGCAATAATTTTGATGGCTTCATTTTGTGTCAGCAATGAGCTTGTCCCTACCACTTCTGACACTAGGCTGATTCAGAAAGGCTGGTCTTGATGAGATGAAACTGGATTGAGCTGGTTTTACACTGAGTTAGTTCTGTCAGTTGAGTGCTATATTTCATGCCATACACATGTTTTTCATTTCTTTCTCGTGTAAAATATTCTGTGGCCTTTAAGAAAGGATGTTATTCTGGAAACATGCAACATTTGTAACTCTTAAAGAATACACTTCTGTGACTGTAAGAGATATTGTAGCAGCTCTTGTGAGAAAGGCAAACATTTGAAGAATTGTTCAAACCGACAATCAGATGGGATGATTCACCTAGCATAGTCAAAAACCAAAAAAAAATGCTAAAAACTGACAGTGATAAAACAATTTAATTCTCAGAGAACAAGCAAAGAACCTTTCTAGGGACCGAGATAGATATTTATATGCCTCTATAGTGTGGCTGTGGCACAGGTTTCCTTAAGTTGGAAGAACATCAAACACCAGTATAAATGTCTGCTAACCAAAGGGAAAACTTTGTCTTAGGAAAGACAATACAAAGACTGCAGTATTGATGACTAGAAAGAAGGTAATGTTAACCAGCAACTGTGAAAAAGCACATTTCACACTGTGATAAAACTCACTTTTTCGTTCAGGGTTGTAATCAAAAGCCGTTGTCGAAAGAAGTCCAGGTGAGACTATAAGATCTAGTCATTTTCATTGATTGTATTATATCCACTGATTATTATTATTTTTTTTTTTTTTTTGCTCCCAGAAAGCCTAGAGATCTTGTCCCCATGGAAGGAATGATAATCTCAAATACATATATCAATATACTTCCTGAGAAGCTGATTGTATCCAGGATATTCTGAAATGGAATTCAACATGACCTTGAACCAGGCTATGTATTACATTTATATAGCACTATGTGTTACATTTATAGATGTCTTCCAGGAACTGTGCTAAGCACTTTTTACAAATATTATCTCATTTGATCCTCAGGTACAATCATGATTCCCATTTTACAGAAGGATATACTAAGACAAGTTAAATGACTTGTCCTGGGTCACATAGGAAGTGTGGGCTGGATTTGAACTCTGCTCATCCTGATTCCAGTCCCAGAACTGTATCCTGTGGCCCCTGGCCATCTGGTTAAGAAACATATCCAGGAGATAGAGGCAAATGTGTTTCTTTGGCCCAGAAACTCACCTGATTCAAATCCCATTGAATATAGGCAACATTTAGGGGGAAAATGTACTTTGGCTGAATGCCTCCTGTGCTTCAGAAGCAAAGCTAAGCATTGGAAAGACAAAGAAGGCAGTGCAGGGTTCCCGCCCTCAAGGAGCTCCCCGGTCTAGTGGAGAAGGCAGCAGGAGAACTATGGAGAAGATCCACAGAGGGAAGGCCCTAATATTAAAGGGAACTGGGAAAGGCTTCTAGAAGATGGGGTTTTAGTTGGGGCTCAAAGGAAGTCCGGATTTGGGTGAACATGCTAGAGGTTCACAGTCAGAAGATTGCAAAGATAAGAGAGGGCCGGAGATCCTGCAGTTGTTAGGGAACCACTGAAAAAGAAGAACCTGACAGGCGAGAGCCATGTGGTGGGCGTGAGGACCCGTCCCAGGGTGGGCCCAGGGTCCGAGCAGAGCAGGGGCCAAATTGGGGAGATGTTGGGAAGGTGAAAACCACAGGTCAGGTGATGAATTGGGGAGGAGGGAGCATGAGGATTCCAGGATGAGGAGGAGTAACTGAGAAGTTAGCAGGAGGAAAGACGAATGAGTCTGCTTTGGGATGTGTTGAGAGATCTGTTACATGTCTAGTTTGAAACAGGCAATTGGAGAAAGGAGTCAGGAGGTTAGGGAGATAAAGAACAGTTGGAGAATCCCCAGCATGGAGAAAAACTGATGCTCCAAGTGAGGATTTCAAGGGAGAGAATGGGGCCCACAGTGGAGCCTTGGAGGACAGCCTGAGTGCTATGGCTAAGACCTGAGTGAAGGACAAGCAGTCAGCTGGGTGGGAGGAGAACCAGGAGGGTGTGGAGGGTGCTGGACTGTGAGCAGTGTAGCAGCTTTGCAGAGAGCAGTTTCAGTTTTAAGATGATTCTAGGATATCCGTTTTGAGACATTCAGTAGGCTTTTGGAGGTGAGAACTGAATAAGTACATCTGAGAATCATCAGAGCAAAGCCAGGATATTGCTATTGAGTTTTTGTTGATGTGAAAACGTCAAGTTTGTATTTACCACACAAAAGACATTACATTCAATTAGTGTACTTCATCCCAGTCTCTATTTGAAGCTTCTCCAGGGGGACCTGCCAGTGTCTTTGCTGGATAGTCTTTAAGACCCTGCGGTCATTTTTCATGCCATGGTTTTTTCTGGGTCATTAGACGATGAGGTCGTGAGTTACCCAGGCTTCCTTGACCTGCCCTCTCTTCTCTTCCTTGTCTTATCCACATTCCTAGCCTTGGCTTCTGGCTCTCCTCTCCTTTAGCTCTTGGCAGTATGGCTTGCCATCTGATCACTGGGATAAAACTTTCCACAGTTACCGGAATTGTCTTTAACAGTTTCTACAGAGGATCATAGATTTAGAGCTGGAATCTTATGGCTGTTTTTATCTGTATCCTTTTTCTCCTGACCACTTCTTTCTGGACACTAGTGGGTTTTCATGAGACTGATCCTCTCTGATTGTTATCTTCATCCTTGTCAAGTCCCCTAATTGAGGGTCCCCCAGAGTTCTCCTTGGCCTTTTCTTTTTTATGCTTTCTGGCTTAGCGATCTCTTCAACTCCCATGGATTCATTTATCTCTTTACCATGGCCCCTAGATTTGCATACCTTGTGCCTCCCCTAAGATCTGGCCTCGTCACCATTTGCCTATTGACATTTCCCTTTAGATGACTGTAGCCTTCTCCTGTTCACCATCTCTAAAACAAAACTCATCTGTCCAAACTCCTCTTCTGAGCTTCCTTGTCTCTGTGGAGGCTTCCCCAGATATCTGGAGCCAGGCTGGGAATCCCATGCTAGCCTCTTAAGCCACCTTTTGGGAAGCAACAGCCCCTGTGCTGACACAGCTTGGAAGCTTCCACCACCTGCCTCCTTAGCAGCCACCAGGACTGGGAAAGAAGGTTCTTGGCCCCAGCATGGGATTGGAACGGCCACCAGGACAGTGGAGCCGCTTTCCCCGGGACTGTTGGGCCTTTCCTTCTAACTTGGAGCCGAAGCCTGTGGCCTCCCTAAATTGGTGAGCCCTTTGAGAGTAGGGACTCTCTTCTCCCTGGGTGTTCTCAGCCCCAAGGGAAGCACTTTGTGCTTGTTCAGTGCATTCCTTCTAAGCTCAGGGTCATTCTGAACTCCACCTTCTGTCCAATCTGTAGCCAATTTTTCTTGCTTCTTCCTCCCAGATCCTAGTTCATGCTTTCAGCTTCTCCTCCTCCTAATTGGTTTCCCTGCCTTAAGTCTGTCTTCTGCTGCCCTCCTTTCATACCAGTTTCCTAAAGCCCGAGTCTGGTGTCTCTCTGCCTCCAGTTCCCCCTGGCCTCTGGAATGGAAGATCAACTCCCCTTTGGCATTCATGGCCCTCCAGGCTAGTTTAAGCTCTGCTCTCCATGCTTATCACTTCCCCAAGTGCACAAGGTCCAGCCCACTTTCTTCTCACCAGGGGTGTTGTGGGCCTGTAATAGGCTCTGGTTCCTTCTCTCAGGACCTCTAGTGTCCTTGGAGAGTTGGCTGAAAGTGCCCCGTCCTCCATGAGCAGAGGTACCCCAAATTCCCCGGTAGCTGAGTGAGAGTGGGCCCGGAGCAGCTGCATTGCCCTTCTGGCTCTTTCGAGGAAAGTGCTACCAGATGAGTCAGTGGCGTGTCTTTCACGTGGCTTTTCAGGACTTTGTGGAACACAGTGATACAAATGAGGAAATGCAAGAGCTGCACCACCTGCTCTGGAGGAACTCCCTTTGAAACCACAAACCATTTCACACTTCTGTTCATGACCCTTTGTGGAAGGGCTTCTTTAACCCTTAGAAGTAACCTTACAGTTCTGTCAGGTGGATCACATTTACTTAATTGCCACTACAGGCCCACTCCTTGGTAGGCATTGCTGGAAAATATGAAGGCTTTTGTAGTGATCCAGATGTAAGCCTAGACTCTGGCTCAGATAAAACTTAAGTTTGGTGTGCGTCTGTGGCTCTTTTTCTATCTGAGTATTTGGTTTTGTGTTTGAGAGTGTAGCCTATCCGCAGATCAGCTTGGTGAATGTGTCTCCTGCCCTCAAGAAGCCTGAGGTCTGGCCAGGGAGAAAGGTGATCAGTTAAATTTTAGTTTAAGACAGCAACACAAGCAATGGGATTAAATGCCTGGGTGGGGGTTGGGGGGGTTCCAATATAGTCATGAAATGGTAATCGGGCTCATTTTTAAGTCCTCCTGGTGACTTTAGTTTCATAACTAACCTCTTGCTGAGTCAAGAAAGAGTTAATAGGCCTGTCAATGTATTGCTTAAACCAAAGGTTTGGTTAGTCAATAATATGAACCCAGAATTTTTGTCTTAACCTGGAAAGAATGAATTTTACCTCAAAAACTTAATTTGTAGTGTTATCCTAAGGAAATGTGAATTATAATTTGAAACTGTTCTACTATCTGCAGCAAACTATGGGAGTGTTTTAATAATTTATTTTCTCTTTCTCTAAAGTATTCTTAGGTGTTTTACAGTAAATCAATTCTGTGCCTTGTGAGTAAGAACAAAGTAATTGTAACTTTGAATTTTGGCTGTAATCTTGTGTTCTGTAGAATTGGGGGGGAGGGGGCGTGCGTGCAGTTGCTAAAAATGCTGAACTAACACCAAGTGCTGTGATCATGTCCATGTGCCCAGAAGAATGGTAGAAGAGCCGCTTAGAGGAAGCTGTGAATGAGGGAATCTGTTGGTTCTCTCCTTGAGAGAATAGCTTATACAGGGAAGAGGTTAAAATAAAAACCACCGTCATCAGCAAACAGCATGTTCCTGTTGCAATTATTGGCTGTGTGGCAATCCTTTTGTTAAATATTTCAGCAAATTGGTGACATTTTTTAACAATTTCTTTGCAGGTTGGAAGAAGAAAAGGCACTTAAGGACTGAAGAACTGCTCCTCCACCTAAGTCTTCAGCTGTTTAAGCTGGATGCATTGTGATTTCCAATAATTGAGACAGTGATTCTAAAAGCTGTCTACATTAATGAAAAGAACAATGTAGTCAGCTTAGCTAAGTCATCAGTGTTGCCTATTGACTAATTTGATGGATTTTTGCATGTTAGGAGAATAGATTGATATAACTTTTAAGTTTTATTCTTTTAAAGTGGTCATTTTAAGAGTATTTAAGATATGGAGACATTGGAAAGCATAGCTCCTCTCCAACAAGAGGTGACAAGAGAATTGATTGTGGAAAACCACCTTTATCTCCCGCCATTGCCTCCTAGCGAAGAGCCTCCACCACCTCCCCTGCAAACGTCCAGTGACGCAGACGTAATGGACGTTGGCTCTGGTGGTGCTGGACAGTCAGATACCCCAGCTGGGGATGTGGACGCCCACTTCGGACCCCAGCTTCTCACCAAAGGATCTGCTCCTTACAAAAGCCGCCTCTGCATAGATCCCGACAACTGCGACTTAAGCCCAAGAACAGCTCGCCATGCCCCTTTAGTTCGAAAATTCATCCCCGATCTTAGGTTGCTTAAGGATGTCAAGATTAGCGTAAGCTTTACAGAAAGCTGCAAAAGCAAAGACAGAAAGGTTCTCTATACTGGAGCTGAGACAGATGATAAGGCCGAGGCAGCTTTTAGTATAAATGATGTCAAAGGAGATTTTCATGTATGTCCTTTTGATGGTAGCCATGGGAACATAGTAGGAGTAGTGGGTGAAAGTGTAGATAAGAGGGATGAGGAGAATGAGATTGATCAGGAAAAGAGAGTGGAGTATGCAGTGCTGGATGAGTTAGAAGATTTTACTGACAATATGGAAATAGAGGAAGAAACAGGAAGGTTCACAGCTAAAGCAATTTCTCAACGAGATAAAGTGGACGAAGACACCTTGAATTTCTCCTATGAGGTATGTAGAATTACTTTTCTGGCCATTAGAGAAATCTGGAAAAAAAAAAAATGCAGTTACCTGTTAGAAGCCATAGTTGTGGAGAAATCAAATTTTCCCTCCTCTGAAGGGTGGAATGATTTTATTTAGATAAAGAGAAGATTAGAGAAAGGATTAAAGTTTCATCAAACAGTTGTCACTAATGTTCCTTTTTTTGGGCCAGTTTAAACAAATAACCACTTTGGAAGGAAGGTACTGCTGTGGACTATGCATCTCTGCTGTGTCATTGATTTGTGCTTGAGTGTGTAGTGAGAGATTTCATTCAGTTTGTTTTTCAGATGATCTTGAACCATTAAATGGAGCTCCTGTGACCATATTTGAAAGCTACCCATTTATTTTTTTCTTATTTTGCTATGGTCTTTTATCGATGATGTTACATTTGCCATTGGGATAGTCATTAGTATCTATTCTTGAGAAAATGGTAGCCCTGGAAAAGAATGTCTGATTGATAGAGTGTTTTGCAGGATGATTTTGACAATGATGTGGATGCGCTCCTAGAAGAGGGTCTTTGTGCCCCCAAAAAGAGGAAAATCGAAGAGAAATATGGAGGAGAGAGTGATCACTTGTCTGATGGAGAGACCACCGTGCAGCCCATGATGACCAAAATAAAGACTGTTCTTAAAAGTAAGCTGCTGTGTGTTGATGGGATAGTGTTTGGGGTGTGCTTTTCTGCATTTAGTCATACAGAGAAGACTTCTTAAAATGGTGCCCCAGTTGGGTTGGAAGGAGGATCACAGGCTCCAAAATTGAGCATTGATGGGCCTCCCCCAAGTCCACCTAGTCCAACTCATTTTACAGATGAGGAAACTGAAGGCCAAGAAGAGGTTGAACAAGCTGTGGCAGAAGAAAGACTTGAACTTCCAAGCACTTTTTCTTGTATGTCCTTTAGTGCAGAGATAGACTGGTGACAGTCCAGCCTCTTTATCTAGGAGAATAAACCCTAGCCTTGGGGAGCTGCTGGAGGCTCCTTAAAGGTCCTTGAGGAAGCAACCAGTCTTTCCTTTACTAACTAGGATGCTGCTGACTCACAGCAAACAGGATCATTCTCTTTTCTTGGCCGTTAAGTAGTCCAGTCTGCTCCAGTCTTGAGCAGCCACCAGAGTCTGAATTGCAGCCCACAGATGGGAAGTGGGTCCAGAAAAAAGATTCCTCACATTCATTTCCTGAAAGGAAGCTAAAGCTGGGGAGGATGCAGTTGTTTGGACTGTCAGCTGATGGCTGTGAGGGTACACTGAAAGGCCAGTTGGAGTGAGAACTGAATCCTGCCCATGGTCTTAGGTTCTAGTCAGATTAACCTCGGTGTCAGCTGCCCAGTCTGCACAGAGCTTCTTTTGGCCATAGTCAGCGGGGGTACCAAGCTAAGTAAAAGTGGCTCTTGTCTTATCCTTCGGCCCCAGTTAAATACTTGAAATAATATTTCTTGAAAGCAAGATTCTTTCCCTTATTGGCCATAGTGAAGCAGGTGATCCTTAAAGTCTCTCACTCATCAGATTCTAGACTTTCTAACCTCATCAGTATCTTCTTGCCCTACATGTGACATCAGGATGAAGAAATGGCAACTCAGGTGTTGCTAACTGCAGGTCTTTTGTATTTCTATGAAACACATTATCCTGGGACTGCATTAGAATGAGCCCCAGTGCAGTGGGCTTTTTTCCCTCCAACTATTTTGTCCTAGTTACAAAAATCATCAGAATGGTACTTTCTTTGGAGGCTTTAAATCTTTTTTTGTGCTTCTGTTCATAGCCTTTGTTATATCAGTAGAATTCAGTTTCCATCGGTCTGGCCAAATTGAAACAGCTTAGATTTGGGGTCCAGATTTTATGTTGTCTGGAGAACCAAGTGATATATTTTAAATCACAGTAGCTCATTTGACTTTCAGCAGAGTTATGAAGAGATGTCATCTGGCTAGTAAGGAATAGGAATAGTTGTTGTTATTCTATTGCAATCACAGGTCTTTAAGAGTAATAAAGGAGTCACTAGTTGCTCCTGCAAACAGCAAATTTTAGGGAAGCCTTGACCTGTTTCATGCTTTACTCAGGAACTGCTTCTACCAGTGCAAAAAGGTGCTGTATGGGAGTTGATCAGCACCTTATTTTTGATATTTATTTTGTCCATAAAAGTGGGCAGAGTCATATAAATGTTTTATTCTAAATTGATCTTTGTAAATCAGAATGTGAAATAAAATTTTCAAAATTGTCGAATGACTAAAAATAGTATCAGTAAAGTAAAATACTGTTTTTATCCTAAACTTAAGGATAAAGAGATGGTGGGTAACAACAGCAGAAACATTTGAATGAAAAGTATTAGGATTTAGAGCAGTAGTGTTAAACATTTCCCAGTTAATCTGGTTAGTGTTTTGCCTGAAGCTGAAGGCCTGACACCTGCTTTCGGAGCTACAGGGCAAACCAAAACAATGTTGAGATTATGGGCAGCAGATTTTGAGTTCCAGGTTTATGTTAGTCACTAGCCGTGTGGCCTTTGTTTACCCCCATCTGTGAAGAAAGTCTTCCTTGGATCACTTATCCCCATTGGGTTGTCAGTTGAGCTCAGAATAGGAAGACCCATTGTCATAAGTATAGGTTTGGAGTTTGGTTAAGAAGGGAGGATTTTGTTGGTTCTCAAAACCAAACTTTTAAAAGTTCTTTTTATTAAATTAATTGAATGAACATTTTCTTTAAATTTAAAAGCTTCAAGTAATTCTAGGATTTTCTTATCTTTTTATAAAGGCCGTGGCCGCCCACCTACAGAACCGTTACCTGATGGATGGATCATGACATTCCATAACTCTGGAATTCCTGTCTATCTGCATAGAGAATCTAGAGTTGTTACCTGGTCCAGACCATACTTCTTAGGAACAGGAAGCATAAGGGTAGGGGGTTTGTTGGTCATTGGTAATGTAAGAATTTAATTTTAACTGTTCAGAAATCACTTTGGTTAGTTTTTAAAATATAAATGCTCAAACTTTGAATTGCATGCCTTGGAAATTTTTCATTTGTACCTAACCCCAGAGTCCAGTAAGAGAAATCAGCTTTTCAGAACTCAGCTTCTGCAGATCCTGTGCTGGAATTCATGAAACATTGCTATTTTACTGTCTGTCCAGAAACATGATCCTCCCCTGAGCAGCATTCCTTGTCTGCATTATAAGAAAATGAAGGACAACGAGGAAAGAGAACTCAGCAATGACATCACCCCGATTGGGGACGCCTCCCCAATCAAGTCCATGGAGAAGTCTTCGGAACTGGACAGCCAGACTGAGGAGCCAGACTCCACGGCAGTGGATTCGGGGTCCCTCGATGAGAAAGAACCTCTCGGGGGGGATACGGCCCAAGGAGCCTTAGGACAAGTGAAGGCCAAAGTGGAAGTGTGTAAAGATGAATCTGTTGGTAAGTATAGATGCTGGGCTCTGGAAAAAGAAGAAAGGGCGATGGCATGTCTACAGATGTCGATATAAAGTTATTTGGGGTGGGGGGGTGGGGAGAGAGGGAAAGGCCCTCACTTAAGTAAGGCTACCAAGAGGCCAGATGGAATGGAGGGGAAGGGTCCCTGAGATGAAAGCCACAGGGAGCATCCTGGGGATAGAGTAAGCTGGCTGGGCTGGGAGGAGCATGACGTACAGAGGTCCTAGGAAGATGAGCTGGAATTAGGTTTTGAATGAGCTTGTTTTTCAAACTAGAAGTAACAGTGAGGGCATGGGATGATATGGTCTGATTTGTACTTTTCCTAAAGAATTTTAACTATATAGAAAGGAGAGAAGACCAGAGCAAGGGAAGAATCTTCCATTAAGAACAGAAGGGCAGCAGTCTAGGAGAGCTGATGAAGCCTACCTGTTGGTAGGGAGTATACATAAGAGATTAAAATTTGGCAACTAGATTAGTTTTGTCTACCTTTTACCCTTTTGCTACAAGGAGTAGCTTTTAGGTTAAGGGGGTGGGGTATAAGTATGATATACTTGGAAATGAAGGCTTTTTTGGATAATGGAATTGGGAGATTTAAAGTTATGAGCCTTGATGGATGACTTGGAAAAATGTTGCTACATTTGACAGAAATTGGGAATATGGCATGAGGTATTTGTTCTGGAAAGGGGAGTCTTGTTAGGGACCATGGTGAGTTTGAGATACCTATTGAACCTGCAGGTTGGTGGTGCCCAACAGATGGCTAGCTGGTAATGCAGGACCGGAGCTCAAAAGAGACTTGAGCGAGATGTAACCCCTGTACTCACAGACATGGTAGTATCCATGAGGGGGAGGCCTCTAAAAGGGTGTTGGAGAACACATACCCACAGATATGAGATGGAGCCCAGGTGGTGGTGATCTTGCAGTGGAGAGTGAGAAAGGTGGAGAATTAAGCTTTATGGGCGGCCTGTTAACCATTGGGAGATGATGGAGTTGGTGCATATAGCTCTACTGAGGTGGAGTTGACAAAAAGCTTCTTTCAAAGTCTCTGAGTTGAGTATGGATTTTATGGAGGCAACCCTGGGTCTGACTTCAGTCATCTTTGTGCTCCTTATCTCCTATGTAACCTAGCACTTGGAAGTATGAGAATATTGACTGGAAAAGATCGTTGTCCTTCCGGACAGAGATTCTTATTGTGATGTAAGGGACGATTTCTGTATTCTTGAATATGGTTCTGGGAGAAGGCAGCTCTCTATCATGCTGGAAAGGTATCAAGCGTGGTCCTGGCAACAGGTAGTGGGTGAGCTTTTTAAAGACCAGCCTACTGATTGTGGGCATCCATGAAATAGAAATAAAATACAGGATGTCCTTGTTCCATCACCCCTTATTGAGACTTAAGCCATCTCAAGATTTGCTATAAATGTGATGTAAGCTTTTGGTATTCTTAATTGTGATGGCCTTGTGTGGAGAGATTGACCTGTCAGCTTGAAATTTTCACTAATTGTTGAAACAAACCAGAAACATGGCTTGTAGATGAAGATAATTGAAGCTTATGTGCCAATGTCATGCTGTAGAGAGGCTGATGAGGTGGGGAAATTCAGTGAATAATTTGCTGAAAGAAAAAGTATCAAACCACAAGAGAGAAGTGAGAGAATGCTGTTGAGAGAACATCAACTCGAGCTGTTTTTAAAAATATAGATCTTGACAAAATGTTCATTTTCTAAGAATTTCAGTAGGTCAATTCAAGCAAGGCCAAATACTTAGCAAAATGAGTGTTCCTGATTTCAGCCCTGGCACATCATCCCCAATGCCAACTAGGTGCTCCCAAAGACAGTTAAGTGTGAAATGGAAATAAACAAACAAACAAAAAAATGGAAATGATCTGCAAGTTCTATCCAAAAAATTAAATTCATTAGCAACAGTGGAGCCACTATTTATGAACAGAAATACAAATGTCTTTTTTTAATAACTGATTTTATTTAATGGTACAAAACATTTCTACTTTAAATAAAGTTAAAATCACTAGTGAAAATTTTCATGAAAGTGGTGTGATCAGAAATGCTTCATATTGGTTTAATAACTTTGCCATAATTTGAAAGTCAGTCTAAGTTCAGTTTATTGCAATACTTTCCTTCTGGCACATTTTTTGAAATTTATTTTTATAATGAACTTAATACATCAACAGACATGAATAAAGTATATATAAAAAAGTATGTGGGAACCTTTACCTTTGTAGTACCAACATTCTCTTTCTGGTATCCCCATCTGACTTGCTATTCTTTATTGTGTATTTTTAATGTTTTATTGATACTTAGAAATGTCATTAAAGAAAAATGGGAAGAGCAGCTGAATTGATTTCAGCAAATATGAAGGAAGAGATCACAGTGATATTAATTTTTCAATGTATCTGAAGGAAGAAAAAGAATAATGTATGCAGTGCTTGGAAAAGATTATATACTGGGACAACTTGATGGTGCAATAGTCTTGGAGTTAGGAGGACCTGAGTTCAAATTTGGCCTTAGATACTTACTACTTCTAGCTGTGAGACCCTGAGCAGGTCACTTGATGCCAGTTGTCTCCAAAAGGGAAGGAAAAAAGCAACCAAGAAAAAATCCTAGTCCATGTGTCTACTTTTTCATTCCTACAAAGTCTTTGATAATAGTCTTCATGTATAGAGTGCACCCTTGATAAAGGCAAAAAGAGGAAAGAAACAGATTTTCACAAGCAATATTCAAAGCAGCCAACCAAAAGGGGCAGAATGCAAGATCCCATTCTGCTTTTTGCTTAATCATGCAAAAGAATTTTTATATAGAACAAGATGTTCCATAAAGGCCCTCATACATAATTCAGAATTATACAGTGTCTTTGGAAGGTATTTTGAGAACTTTGTTTGGTCTGATTCTATCAGTGGAGAGGCCTAAAGATGTTTGTGAGGAAAGTATCTGAAGTATAGTCCACATTCTTGGCCCTTTTCCATCTAATACACATGACTCCACCTGCATCTTTATATTAAAACTTTACATGGATGTTTGTGCCTCTTTAGACACATACCTCTCAGATAACCCTGAGGTTTAGTGACTATGCATTTACAGTGTAATGGAGTCATTATTTTAGGTTTGGTCCCTGACAGATTAGGTCTGGCAAACTTTGAGATGACCTCTTTTTTTTTTTTTTTTTTTTTTAATCATTTAAAAATGGTAAAGAGGGAAAAGTTATTTACTTGAGAGCTATTCTGGGTGTAATATATTTGTTCCAAAGAAACTAATGTTTCCTAATTTCAAATTTTTGTTGGTAATTCTTATATTTATGTAATTTTCATTTCCATATATTTCTCTCCCTTTCCATTACCTAGCAAAACATCCCTTATGACAAAACTGACCTTCATTCACATAACAGAATTAGACAGAATAGTGTCTAACATGCTCTGGCCTCCAACCCTGTTAAAAAGAGGGGAGAGTGGGAAGTGTATTGATTTTTCTCATCTCTTCTGTAGCAAGTAAAGTCATTTTTATTACAGTGTTCCCAGGCTCTTTGCTTCAGTTCATAGAAGGCTCATGGTTCTCTGACTCCTTCATATTCACTTCTTGCAACATAGTAATACTGCATTCACGTACTACAGTTTGTTCAGCTGTTCCCCATTCAGTGGACATCTCCTTTGTTTCCGGTACTTTGCCACAATAAAGCAATGCTAGGTTATCAATCTTTTTAGTATTTATCAGACCTGGTTGTTGTCCTTCTTGGTTGGATAGTCCAAGGGCTTCTTAAAACTTTTTCCATTTGTGACCCCTTTTGCCCAAGAAATTTTTACGTGACCCTCATAAAGAAACTTATTTTAAAACAATTCTTGGGTATGCATATAGTTTTATCCTTTATTAAATAAAGATGAAAGCAAGTTTGCATACTAATGAGGTGTGCTTATTTATTTTTACATAAAGAATTAAAATCTTGATGATGGTCTATTTGATACCTTTTATTGCCAAAATTTTCAAAATCTCCATATCCAGTTATGTGACCCTATATGGGGTCACACTTTAAGAGGTTTTGGTCTAGACTAGCAATGGGATGTGTTATAAAATTGGACCACATGGTCTTGGGACTATTGAATTGGTCTCCCTTTAAAGGAAAGCTATAGCTCATGGAATCTTTTTGTGGGAAACATTGGACCTCATGATCTTGAGGCCATTGTGACAATCTCTCTTAAGGGAACCTAAAAACTTATTAAGACCGACTCATGAGAAAATACTAACAATAATGTGTTGAGTTTAAGATGGCTTGTGTGTCCCAATAATTTTTTTCTTTTTTGGGGGGGGGGGGCAATTGGGGTTAAGTGACTTGCCCAGGGTCACCCAGCTAGGCAGTGTTAAGTGTCAGACCATATTTGAACTCAGGTCCTTCTGACTTCAGGATTGGTGCTCTATCTACTGTGCCACCTAGCTGCCCCCCAAATAATATCTTGCTAGCCACTAGTTTGTCTTTTTCCCCTGTACACACGTATCCCAAAATCACCTATGTTCCCCGAACCTTTACATGTAAATCAGACACTAGGTGGCCACCAAAAGTATCCCATTCTCAAAAAGGGCAGTTGGAAGCACATCTCCTTCCCTGGGAGCACGCAACCCTCAGGACCCAAGGAGACTTCTCTAGCTGAATTGGCCCAGGTGTCTATGCTCCCCAACACAGCACTGCTTTTAGGTTTTACTCTGTATATATCCAAGTTGTCTATCAGATCTCAATCACCCTTTACCTATTTCTCTTTCCCATTGTTGCCTATTATTGCCTTTAAAGCTTTATGTCAGATTAAGCGCTTGTTATTACGTATTATTTTGGCATTTAAACTCATTAAGGAGTTTGTTTTCCCCAGCATCTCTGCCTGGCCCATGGGCCTTTCTTTACACGTGAACAGGGACACTGCTTAATGACACATACCTTTCTTGTAGTCCTAGAAAACAAGGGTCAGTAGGGGAATCCGTGGATTCTCCCAAGGGAGACTCCCTTATTTATGTCAGAGTCTGTCCCCAAAACATTGAGTTACTTTGTTAGCATATTTCCAGATTGCTTTCTAGAATGGAAAGTTCATTGTTTTACCCACAGTCTATGTGAGTGTAATCTGTTTTTCCATAGCTAACATTTACTGTTTCCATCCTTTGTTATCTTCATCCATTTTCTGAGTTGTTTTGATTTGCATTTTCCTAACCATGATTTAGAGCAGTTTTTCATCTAGTAAATACTTTGTGCTTTTTGAACTATTTTTGTTTAGTCTTTGGAGTTAAAGATATGCATTGGTTCCCATAAATCTTGCACATCAGAATTAAGCCAAGAATTTTTCCCAGTTTGTAGCTTTCCTTCTTAACCTAGTGGCACTATTTTTTTATGCACGCAATTATTTTACCTCAGCCTTGATCATCTCTGTCCCTTGTATAATTAAGAATGCTTAATTCTTAATTTAAAACTCTTAACCATGACTTTGAGAAGTCTCTCATCTGGTTCTTCTCTCTCTCTCTCTCTCTCTCTCTTTTTTTTTTTTTTTTGGGTGGTATGATCTTTAACATTCAGCTTATATTTCTATTTTGAGTTTGATGCTGATTTAATCCTAATTTCCAACCTACTGATATCTGCTTTTTCTAGTAATTCTTGTCAAATAGTTTTTCCAAGTACTTTATGTTCTTGGAATTCTTGAATATTTGTTATTGTGTCTAATTGTTTCTGATTCTTTTTTAGGTATTCTGTTCTTGTTATTCAGTTGTTTCAGTCCTATCCAACTCTTTATGATCCCATTTGAGGTTTTCTTATCAAAGATAACTGGAATGGTTTGCCAATTCCTTCTCCGGCTCATTTTAGAGATGAAGAAACTACTTAAGTAAACAGGGTTAAATAACTTGCCCAGGATCACACAGCTAGTAAGTGTCTGTGACCATATTTGAACTCAGGAAGGAGTTTTTCTGGTCTCCTTTGTTGGTCTGCTTTTTTATTTTTTAGCCACTATGAAATTTTTATTTTAACTGTTTTGCTGTCTGCAAGAATTACTTACTCCTTATTCCCTCTTTTTTTTTTTTTTTTTTTTTGGCCCTTGAGATTTAAACCTTTTGTTTAATTTTTCTGAGTATTAAATTTTATAAATTGTATAAACAACAACCACCTTCAAACATCTCTTTGGTAGTTTAATATACCACTAAGTGAAGTCTGTGAGTCAATTTAGGTAGTTTCTTCATAGTATTGATATGACCAGCTAGCTGTTGAAGATCTATCCATTACGGTATTTTATTCCTTTTTGTGCTTTATAAGTAGAGCATTTTGTAAAATTCCCCAGGGTGCATTAGTAGATTGACTCTATTTTATGCATTTTGTAGTTATTTTGAATAGGACTTTGTTCCCTTTTATTTCCTTTTAGATTTTGTTAGTGCTGATGGATATGCTGTTTTATGAGTTTGTTTTGTTTCCTGCTACTTTGAATTGTCCATATTAGTCCCTTTATTGTTTCTCTGGGTTTTTCCTAAGTAACTATTATATTATCAGCAAATGGGCGTATTTTTTTTCTCCTCTTTGCCTCATGTTTTGTAATTTTAACAACTAGAAACAATAGTGTTTATTTGTTAATTCCTGCACAGATCTTGAGGACTTCCGAAACTATCTAGAAAAACGCTTTGATTTTGAGCAAGTTACTGTGAAAAAGTTCAGAACTTGGGCAGAAAGACGCCAGTTCAACCGTGAAATGAAGCGTAAGCAGGCGGAATCTGAAAGGCCTATCTTGCCGGCCAACCAGAAACTCATTACTTTGTCTGTGCATGATGCGCCTACAAAGAAAGGTTAGTCTTATGTTTTTAAATTTTAAAATTTGCAGAATCTAACCAGGCTGACTGGGCTTGGTCATTTTTATGTTGTAAAATGTGCCTTGGAGGTCGGTCTTAGGGGTTCACATGTGAAATAAATAATTTGTGCATGGTACATTTTTGATCTAAGCAGCATAATATTTAGATTACTGAAGCTTTACATTCATATGCTAATTTGTTTCTGTAAGACTACTAGCAGACATTTACATAGCATTTTAAGATTTATAGATGATTTTATGTGCATTTTCATTTGAGCTTTCCAAAGTTCAAAATTTGTATTCCTTATTTGACAGATAGGAAAGTGAAGCCTGGGGATTCACAGTCATTTGTTATAATGGCCATTTGGTTAAGAAGCAGGAGAGCTGGGTTTGAAACCTGGGTCTCCCGAGATGCCACAGCTCTTTACTACTATCCTCTGGCTTCCTAAATGTTGATTTCTCTTGCTTAAATAATGATTATTTATTTGTCCATTTGTGGGGATGAAGGGATTTCAAGTCCCATATTAAATGTTTCTTCTCTGTCGTAGAATTCGTTATTAATCCCAATGGGAAGTCAGAAGTCTGCATCCTACACGAATACATGCAGCGAGTCCTCAAGGTTCGCCCTGTTTACACTTTCTTTGAATGTGGTAAGTTTTGTTCCTTCATTTAGGGACTGTATCTACAGCCCGTTCTTAACGTGGTAGACACAGAGTTTGCATATAATGTGGGACCTAAGGGAGCTGACCTTAGTGCTGTCTCTGCTCTAACATATCCTGTACCCACCACCCCTAGGTAGGATCCTAGGAGTTATAGAGATCCTGTAAAGCTGGACTGGACCTTAGAGATATCTCCTCCAAATACCTGAGACATCATCAAGGTGGGGGCAGGGTGGGGAGTGACATGCCCAAGGTCACACCCCCACCCCCACATGCAAACATACACACACACAAGATCAGTAGTGATATTTGATATTTGAACCGCAGATTCTCTTGTTCCAAATCTGTTTTTTTTTCCCCCACTGAGCCGTGCTACCTCCTCTGTAATCTGGTCAGCCTTTTATCAGTACAAACCTAGTTTGTACTGATCTAATTTGGTGGCTTTTATAATATTTTCTCTTTATGTCTGTCCTCCTTTGCTGGATTCTAAATTCCTTCAGGAAGAAGAATGTTTTTTTCAGTATTTTTTTTCCTAAAGTACTTTATAAGATGCTATACATAGTAGGCACTCATAAATGTTTGATGTATAATTTAGTGAATTTAAACCCTGCATTGTATTAGGGAATTTTTTTTTTTATTTTTTGAGTGGTGTTTCATTCAGGCTATATATTTTAAAGAGAATGTTTTCCATTTTTTAGAGAACCCAAGTGAGCCTTTTGGAGCCTCAGTGACTATTGATGGAGTGACCTATGGGGCTGGAACTGCAAGCAGCAAAAAGCTTGCAAAGAACAAAGCTGGTAACGTGCGCGTTTGTAACTCCCACTGCCCATCTGTTTTACTGTCCCCGCCTCTCTCTGTCTGGGGTTAAGAAAGGCATGAACTCGTAGCCAGTCTTGGGTATGGAGAGAGATTGCTGATACCATTGGATAGCTTATAAATGGTAAAATGCCAGTACACTTTGTTTAAGCATTAGAATCAGTCATCATACTGTATTTTCACATTTCACAGTGGGTTTTTATTGTGTTGTAAACTTTGTTTACATTGTTGAACTTTTTTCATGATGATGGAGGCAGCCACGTTCTTAATGGATAAAATGCTGGTCTTGAACCCTTAAAGACCCAGGCCCTCCTCAAACATCTTGGCTGTGTAACCCTGGCCAAAATCACTTTCCCTCTCTGGTCTGGAAGCAGTGCCTTAAGTCTTTTTAAGTTGCATAAGAGGTTCTGGCCTCTCTCTGTAGTGGGAGTTGCCTTACTCAGGAATTCCTGGTCCCAGTGACATCGCAAGTCAAGCCCCTCTCCCTTTCTCAGTGTTGCCAAATCTGGTTTCTGGAGTACGATTCTGTGGCTCTTCACTTGGAGCAAGTCTCTTTCTGATTGTCCTGTAAAACAGTTGGAAGAGGCTGATTCATAATGCTTAACTGTCCACCACCATTCTAACCACATCCCCATTTCTCATCATGTTTAGCAGTCATTGTTTTACTGAACCCTACCCATCCAGGATGGGGCAGAAAAGGCACCTGAATACACACATGTGCCCTCTGGTACCACTTAAGTGCGCTTGGTCCTTTGGGGAGTCCTGCAGGCTTCTTTCTTGGGAGTCAGTTGAGCCATTTCCAGACCACAGAACTGAAACAGCAGCACATTAACCGAGGAGGAAAGTGGGATCAGGACAGATCCGTCGACAACAGAGACAGAAGCTGAGGGGACAAACAGCCTGGTGGAGGCAGAAAAACAGAAGAGAGAATTGTTAAGATACAACAGACAAAGCAGCCTCATGTGCCTCAGTCACTTTTGCAGAGATCATTTGAAGTTCATGAGACCCTGATGTCATTAACAAAAGGGCTTGATCAGGTCCAGGACCAATTCCACAACATTTAAGTGTCTACTATGTATAGTGCCCTGTGCTGGGTAGGCACTGGAGGGAAGAAGAGGAAAACCAAGACAAGCCCTGAACCCAAGAACTTGACAGTCTGCTCACCAAGCCAGAAAAGTGGGGGGGTCCCACTGAAGGAGAATTCATTCCTGAAGTTTGTCCGCTTTGGAAGGCTGTGAGCTGAAGTTCTGCAGAAAAGGACTGCCTGTGGGGCAGGGAGAGAGCTGAGGGCTTTTTCCTGGCTCAACAGCTGTTTCTCTGGATAGCCTGAGTGGGCCGGCCTAGCTCTTGACTTCCGGAGACTTTGATGGGACCGGTTTTTGTTGTTGTTATTGTTGTTGTTTTAAATTTCAGCATCAAACAAATTTGGACCAATTGAAGTCAGAGTAGCTTGGGGGGAAGGAGAGAAGTGTGGGCCATTAGCTTGATTCACCCACTTCCCACATGACCTTGGGCAGCTCACTCCCCCCTTGTAGGCCGTAGCTTCTCTCTAAAATGGGAGCAGGGGCCTAGATGATCTCTCTGGTCCCATCCACTTCCCAAATTCTGAGAGGATCCCATAATAAATGAATACTAGAAATGTAAAGAGGGGAAGGAATGGGTTTGTAAGCAAATGGGTATCCAGTGAATGGGAGAACAGGGATTATCCCCTTTTCCCTAGATGGACACGTGCTTGTAGAGATGTATACACAGAAGAACAGCCTATTTTCCTGTATTTTCCATTCTTGACTTGTTCATGGGTTAGCCATAAAAGAACTTGTGTCCCAGCATTGAGGCGTTGGCTGCCTCAGTCCTGCAAGCTGATGACTTTCTAGATCTCTTTCCTCTTATGGTAATTGAGAATGAGCGCAAACTAAAATGATTCCTCTTTTAGCCCGAGCCACACTGGAAATTCTCATCCCTGACTTTGTTAAGCAGACCTCTGACGAGAAACCCAAAGACAGCGAGGAACTAGAGGTAAGCGCAGCTCGGCCTCGGGGTGGAGAACCAGAACCAGTCCCTCCTGATGCCAGTTCCCTTTCCCATGATCGCATCTGTGTTTTATGATTTTTCTGTCAGTAATTGGAGAATGGACTGGAGTTAGAGCAGCCAATGAGTGACTGTCATAGTTCAGATGTGAGACTAGGGAAGGAGAAGTAATGGGAAGGAGAAATGGAGAATGATACTGAGTTTGGGTGACTGGAAGGAGGAGGAGGAGGATCCCAACAGAAGTAGGGAATGTGCAGGGTTTGTGGGGAGAGAGAGGAGTTGGGTTTGGGGCTTGTTGACTCTGGATCACCAGGTCTACAATCCAGTGGGCAGTTGTATGAGGCTGGGGAAATTGAGAATCCTTGGCCTCGAGAAAATTGCATCCCTGCTTGCTTTTGAAAGCGCTGAGCAAGAAGGTAGAGTAAAAAACAGTCTAGGGGGGATGCTTTCAGGGTTGGCTTGAGAGCAAGGCTAGCTTCTCAGGAAGGATTGTTCTTTATGAGGCTTCTTGGGCCTAGCGGGTTCTGGACATCCACTGTGGAGGTGTCCCATTAGGTGCCCCAGGATTATGTGATAGCATTAAAAATGCCTAGTTGGATGACCAGATGGGGGCTTCCATGGCCCCTTTTCACCTCCAGGGCAGCTTTGCAGGCTGGTCATTCAGCTCAGGTTCACTTGAGGTCTTTCTGATATTCAGTCCATGTTTCCCAGCCTTCTTTATGGAATTGTTTTTGTTTTCATTTTTCTCCTTTTAGTTCAAGTTGTGCTTTGTGTCAGGTCTTAGGTGCAAATAAATGCTGACTTCCAGTGGAGAAAGTTGTTTGTTCATCATTGTTTAGAATTTCTGTGATCTATACTCCAGTGTATTTGTAACTAGAGGCACTGAATCCATTTCATCAAAGGTTAAGTGAAGACCAGGCTGGGGCTCAACCCCATGTGGACTGTGAGCGCTCACAGTGACTGAGACTGCAGAGAAGGTGCTGATCTGTGAGTCTGGAGTGTCCTCAAACCTCTGGCACCGTGTGTGTGTGTGTGTGTGTACACACACTTTACTGAATACAACTTTCAGGTTTTATGGCTATATTCTCAATTCTCTAAGTCATTAATACAAATATTGCCTCTAATGAGTTCCAGGGGAAGTGTCTGGAGAGTGTTTACCACTGTAGTTAACTGTTCTTGGAATGTGACCTTAAACCCATGTGTCTACCCCACAGGTGTAGAACCACTTCTCCATCTTCTACCCTAGGCCTTGCAGACCTGACCTGAATTTTAGGGCTCGGCCCAAGAGAACTTTTTCTCCCTACAAACAATGTGTACATTTCTGCCTCTGGGAAAGCTGGGAAGGCCATGAACTCTTTTTGCTCCTCTCCTGACCCTTGTTTCGGGGGCCTCCCCCATTCCTTCAAGGCTGAGCTGAAATGGCCCCCTCTGTGAATCTCTGCCACAGGATGTGATTGTTTCCCCCCAGGGCTCCCCACAGGCTGCTCTGTGCTGGCTTTGTTGTTTGGTTCAGGTTTCTTCCCTTTTCCCAGAAGACTGGGGACTCTATCTCAGTATTGCCCTCCAGACCTCCTCACCTTTAGTGTGAGTTGTGTATGGGAGGTGCTTAATAAATGTTTAAATGAATGAGTTTCCTATCCCTACTTACTCAAGGTGACTTGTGGGTGTGCAGAACACAGTCAATTGGCCCAGCCTGATTTCTTCACTAGGCTTTGGCTGCTGCTCACTCCCAACTAATGAATGGAGACTTTAGTGTTCGTCTTGGTGTCTCCTAAATATTAATACGCTCATTTGTAATGACTAGGATCATTCTTGTCCCTCTATTTTTTATTTTAATAATTATTTAAAACTAAGTACAAAATTTAAAAAAAGAAAAGGAAAGAAAAAGGAATTTTTTAAAAATTTGTTATGCCCAGAACATCAGGGAGGATTCAAAATATGTACCTTTAAATTTCCATTTCAAGAAAATATATATAATAGAAGACATTCTATTTATTCATGACTGCCCATTTTTGCTTTCTTGTAGATTCTCTGCTGTGTACTTTTTTACTTTAGTCTTTTTTCCCCTAACCCTAACCCAACCTCTCTAAGCAGATTACAGTTAAGCATCAATATATTTGTGTAATACACATATTCACACACACACACACGTACACTTACATGCATACATAGACATGCATCTAAAACTATGGCTCACATAAATTTGACTTTGTGTGACATCAATGATTACAGATTGTACCATTTTTTTTTTCCTAATAAGTTTGACTCCTCCTTGTCATAGTGTTTGTTTATCTTGTTTTTTTCCTATCCCTGCTAGTTTTTCCATTTTAATTCTGCTGCTTAACTTGTCTTGCTATTATTTAACCTCCCTTCGTTCATGGATCTCTCCCTTGGGCCATGTTTCCATATGGGCACTATCTTTCCTAGTTTCTCCCTCCATCTTCCCTTTTCTTCTTTATCCCATTTCCATTAATCTACACAAATACCCTTCTGTACTTCACTTTATCCTCTTCTCTGATTTCTTTATAGATTTTGGAGGATGCTATACCATACTTCATGGTGGTGCTCCCTATTTAGCCCATTCCTGATGTGAGTGGGTTTCCATTCTTGTTTGTTTATTAAGGATGGTGCTATCTGCCCATTTCCATCCCCAGAGAAGTCTCTAGTTTCCTTTTCTATTTAACCTGTGACTCCCCTCTTCCTCTTCGAAGAGCCTCCATTTGGAGGAAGGCCCAGACCAGCCATCCCACATGCACACTATCTTTCCTAGCTTGTCAGCTCCCCTTTGTGTGATTTTTCCTTTTTAGAATGTGAGCTCTCCTTGAGGACATTTTGCTTATATTTGTGTTCCCAGTACATAGCACAAGATCTGGTACATAGTAAGTGCTTAATAGATGCTTCTTAATGTGATACCTCCCTATCCCCTAATTGGTGATTCTCACAGTGTTACCACTGTGAGGGCTTTAACTGCCTAAAGATGCCGTTCTTGTGCCGGGATTGAAAGACCTCAAGTTGAATTGTGCATCATCATTGTTGTTAATCAGTTCAGGTTTAAAGTTACAGAGTAGACATCCCTGAAAACAATGTGGATTTAAGTGTGTCATTTGAAATGTTGGGAGCTTGTTACAACTTGCTCTAATTTTTTTGTGGTTCTTTTGTTACAGTTGTCAGGGGATTTAAAACACATCATTTTGCCCTGCTTTAACCTCCCTAATTGAGTTTTCCTACCAGATTGTGCTCTGAGTTTTTTGGTACTTATCTTTAGTGGTCTGGCTTCATTTCTGCTTTTGTAGCCTTCTCTTTTGTCCTTCACCTCTGCAGCTGTGGGTTGGCCAGCTTGATCCCATTAGCTTTCTTGATGAGAATAATGAAATCTCTTGTTTTATTAACAAACTTCCCTCCCTCCTTGGATTCCCAAAAGGATCTTTTTGGGAAGGTTTTCTTCCGATCTTCCCTTTCCTCCTTAGTTAAGAAATCATTTGATGGTGTTCATTCCTTACCCACAAAGAGTCCCAGTCTGTCTTTTATTCGTCTGCTTTCTATAGGAAGGAGAGGTTTGTGAAGTTGGGAGACAGAGGACCTGGACTGGACTCTCATGTCAGGGCTTTTACACTTTCCTCCCCTGCAAAACAAAGGATGCTGAGCTAGTTCATTTTCATGGTCCTTTATCCTTTGATAGTCCAGCAGTGTTGCAGTTTGCCAGATTGTTATATCCTTGCTAATTAAAATCTTTAATCCCTACACTGAGCTGGTGAATTCAACAAATTCTCCAGATTTGGAGATTTCTGATGTGGAACTTTTTCTAGCTCTTTTTGACTTTTTCCAGAATCACAAGATTTGAAGGTTGGAAGGGACCTTGGATCCCATCTAGTTCAATCCCTAAACCAGAGGAATCAAGAGAGTGCTTGAGTACCAGCCTTTTCCTTTTACAGCTGAGGATGAGGGCGATGTCCAGATCACAGTGAAAGCCAGATTTGGGCCCAGGTTCTTGGACTCCAGATGTGGGACCCTCAGTCTCCACCAGAACATAATGTTGTATCTGTTATCCAGATGTGCTTTAAGGTCTTCAGCTCCTTTGTAGGCAGGGACTCCCTGCTGACATCTAAACCAAATTGGCTTCTTGGGACCCATTGTTCTGGTTCTTTGCCCTGGGGCTCAGCTCTTCTGCTGCTTAGATACAGCTCTTGGGTCCCTCTCTGGGCCAAGCTAAACAAGCTGCTTCCTTTGTCACTCCAACTCAGGATGCCTTCCACTCTGGTTCTCCTTAGCTTGAAACCAGGGCGCTAGGCCCCTGAAGGGGTCGGGGCACATGCTTTATGTAGTGCTTGAGCAAAGTGGGGGATTCTCCAAGTTTGACATAGAGTGCTCTCCAGACACGGGAGAGCTTTGCAAACAGACAGGAGATGGAGTGAGGAACTGAGAAACCCAGTTGAGCCTGGAATCCAGCGTGCATAAGGGCAGTGATCGGGCTGAAGCTGGAAACAGGTCAGGGCCAGGTTGTAGTAGGCTTGGGGAGAGGAGTGTCAGACCCATACTGCAGAAAAGTATCTAGCCACAGAGGGAAGGATGGGCTGTCCCAGACAGAGACTAGAATCGGGGAGTCCAATTGGAAGCCTCTTGCATAGTCTAGAGGAAAAGATGACTGGAGAGAAAGGATCATATGCAAGAAATGGCAGGAGTCGAGTTGGCAGCTGATGGAATGTGTTCTCAAGAGCGTATCATGTTCAGAGGCAGTGCTCCTTCCCTACCCCCATCCCATGTCCTTTACTTATCCTCTTTCAAGGAAGATGTCTATCCTAAACCACAGTCTAGTTGGAGATTTTATCCCATTAAGTGTCATTGACTTCTGAGCCCAGATTTGCCTCTTTGTGTTAGGATCTCAACACAGATGCTTCATAATGGAAGAAAGGGTTTTGAGGTGAGATTCTAGCAACAGTGCTTGTGATGTCCTGTTCTGCTCAATATTTTATTAAAACCTTGTATGTTTCTAGCTGAAAAGAAGCAGATGTATAATTCCCCTAGGTTCACTGTCCTGGATTGTGGCTTTTAGGTGTAGCTTAGGTGACAAGTGTGTATGTGTGCTTGACTCCAAATTTAAGAAGGTTTTTTTTTTTTTTTTTTTTTTTTTTTTTTTGGTTTTGTTTTGTTTTTGTAGTATTTTAACCATATCAGTATTGAAGATTCACGTGTCTATGAATTGACCAGTAAGGCAGGACTTTTGTCACCATATCAGATTCTCCATGAGTGCCTTAAAAGGTAAGTGGAGGCTTCAGGTGGCTCACATGTGGCCTGGTTGCAGGGGTGGCTGCATCTTTGGTTCTGGAATCTGTCCCTAGGTGACAGAATTTTGTTTTCCCTTAAAGAAACCACGGAATGGGTGACACAACCATCAAGTTTGAAGTAATCCCTGGGAAAAACCAGAAGAGTGAATATGTGATGACTTGTGGGAAGCACACTGTCCGAGGCTGGTGTAAGGATAGCCTATGTCTTTTAGGCATTTTATATTGTCCCTCTTTATGTTCTTCAATTAAATGACTTCCTAATTAAGGAGCTTAACCTCTGCTGGACTTCAGTAGCATATGTGTCTGCTTGTGCTTTGTGTCCCTTAATGTGTCCTTTCCATTTTTCCTTCTCTTTTTTCATAGGTAAAAATAAGAGAGTTGGGAAACAATTAGCCTCTCAGAAAATCCTTCAACTTCTACACCCACACGTCAAAAATTGGGGCTCTTTATTGCGCATGTATGGCCGGGAGAGCAACAAGATGGTGAAACAGGTGATTGGGAACTCTCTGTTCACTTCTGGGTCAGCACAGTTCATTTTTGTGGCCCCCATTGAAAATCTCCTATCCGCTGTCTTTCCTGGTTCTCTTCTAGGCACAGGGCTCTTTTCTCACTTGTGGGACCTTGAGAAGCTGAGTAATTCAAGAGACTTGACTAGGAATTAGTTGAGTGTCTCAGCCCAAATAGACTCATCAGATTTCCAATGTTGAAAAGGAAAGATCTCAGTGGTTCAGTCCAGCCTTTTCTGGCAGCAGGAATCCTTCCTCTCCCAAGGTAGCCATGGAAACGGGAACCCCTGCTAGTACCCCATTCTCTCTGGCCTGAGGACAGCCTTTTTAGGTTTGCCGTCTTCTGTGACCCGTAACCTCCCCTTGGATTAGCCAAAGCAACGCCTTTCTGGACTGGTGATTTCCGACGACAGAAACTTGCCTGGCTTTTTGTAACTGTGAGCTGTCTTTAAATGTTTCTTTGCTTTCCTGGGGAAATCCTCTCATGCTTGACAGACACCAGGGCAGGGAACTGGATGGTCTTCAGGGGAGGAAGGGAGTTAGTAAGCCTGACTCGGGCACACTTTCTCTGCCAAATCTAGGGTTGTAGGGCTCTGCCACAGAGGGTTTTAAATTGGAAAGTATACTTGGGTTTTAGAAATAGGTTCATGGGTCTCTTTTTGATTGCCTTCCTTCTGGGGATGATACCAAGGAGAACTGGCTGAACATGAAGGAAAAGTTGAGAAAAGAAAGAGCACTGGACAATGAGGCAAAGCTTTAACCAAACTGATTAATTTGGGATGGAAGTGGAAGGAGGTTTTCATGAATTAGCAAATAAGTAAGGGTTTCTATATCTCTGCCGAAGATATGGCTGGAACAGATTTTCATTTAAAAGTGAGGATTTGGAATAGGTCCATTGAAGTCCACTCTAGCTCTGTTATATCGAAATGAGCCTTTGGTATTTTAACCTTTAGTGTCTGATCTCGTTAGGCATTTCCTTTATGCTGTGTTTCCAGTTAACCTTGTCTGCTCCTGCTCAAAGGCAAAAATAAAGTTGTGTCCTCGTGTCCCTAGAGTTGGATGAATGAGTTGTCAACTGTAGAATTCTTTCTTCCCTCCTTTATAGGAAGGGAGCTGCCCAGCATTGAGTAGGTATCAAAGCTTTCCTTTTATTTTCTCATTTTCATGTGGGTTCCTGGCTTAGGGTGAGAAGGAAAGAGGAGGGTCATTATCTGCACAGCTGTTGGGAAGTGAGGTTGTGGGAAGATGTCCCACTTCCTTGCAAAAGGAGTTAGATTTAAACCATTTTCAACACTGAGATTCTGGTAGAGTCTACTTGTTCTGACACAGCTTAATTAGGGAGAATCCTTGAACTCTATATCCCCTAAAATCTTCTCCTTGATTTACAGATGAGACCACTTAGACTTAAGGAACAGCTAATAAGGCCTTCTGTCTTTGTGTTCCATGATGTTCTTACCAAGTGCTTTGTCATCTGTTTATCTCTACCATTGCCCATCACCTCCTTGATTGTTCCTTTCTTTGTCTAAACTCAACCTCTTGGCCTTCACCCCCTCCCATATTTGAAATTTCTCTCCCATGAATCTACTGGAAAGTTTGTGCCCGTTCTGCAATGCCTGGGATTTGTCATGGAGCTGGGCAGGACCAGCATTTAAGAAACACCCTGTATTTGCCTTAGGAAGTGGCTTCCGTGTTCCCTTGCTCTATCTTTGCTCTTAGCATTAGCTAGTTTGGTCAAGACCTTCTGGGGCCAACCACTAGGAATTGAGAGGTGGTTTCCTCATCTGCAAACTGGGGATAATCCCTCCAGTAGCCACTGCCCACTAAGGACATCTACAGCTTCCTTTGCCTTAGATTGGGTAAATATGCTTTTCTGAAATCTGTCCTTAAGCCATTTTTCAAGCAGGAAGGGAACGCTGTCTTGCTGTTTAACTGTCCCTATTATCATTGTCTTGTTCAACAGGAAATGTCAGATAAAAGTGTGATTGAACTTCAGCAGTACGCCAAAAAGAACAAGCCAAATCTACACATTCTGAACAAACTGCAGGAAGAGATGAAAAAGCTGGCGCAGGAGAGGGTGAGCTATGGGCCAGGGCTGGGGGGTGGGGGGCGGTGCTGGCAAGTGCTGGAGCCCTCCTTGGTGGGCTTCTGATCCCCTTATTCCCCATATGGCAGCATCATAGACAAGGTACTTGGGTCAACGGAAGCAGCTTCATCATAATGGCCAACCTCAGCCCACTCATCCCCGACTGCCCTGATCTGTTTTTTCCAATTCAGGCACCAGCACCTACAGAGTGACCCCGAAGTCTTAGTCACGAGATCACCTGGGCCGGCTTAAGTCCCCGGGGACAGTGATATGAGTAGAGTTCTCTTGACATCCCTCCTTTCCTCCAAATCTCCTCATTGCATCTGTTGGCCAAAACATGGCCCTTGGCCTTTCCTTCTTGCTTTGTATGAGAGCAAAGTTAAGTAAGAGGTACCCAGAAAAAGAGGAACCCCGAGCCCTGAGTGTGCCAGGTTAGCTAGATCTCTGCCAAGTCTCCACAGACCCCTCGCCTTCCCCAGCCCGCTCTCTTTCTTGGGGCCACCACATTTCTTTGAGAGAGGTTTAGGGTGCTCTGGGAAGGAAGTCGCAAGGGCCTGTCAGGAGCAGGCCTAGCATTCCCAGGTCATGATGGTGCTGCCACGGTTCCCTTTTCTGGGTGATTTTCTTTCCCAGACATTCTGGTCCCCTTCAAAGACAGGTTGACTCCTCAGCTCTGAAGATGTGGCTTCTATCAGACAGCCTGGGAAGGGGCCGGCCTGGCTTTTGTGAGTCTGTGCCTGCAGGCAGTTTTAGGCCCCACCTTTTGACTCAAGCTCTTCTGTACTTGTCTGTGTGTTTGTAGGAGGAAACCCGGAAGAAGCCCAAGATGACCATAGTTGAGTCAGCTCAGCCCGGCAGTGAGCCTCTGTGCACAGTCGATGTGTAACCAACAGCCCGAATGGGGAGCAGTGAGACAAGCGGCCTGTGGCCCCTGGGAGCCGCGCTCAGCAGGCTGCTCTTCAGAGATGCGTCCTTCAGTTTCTGCCCCGTCGGGCCCCTGTCATTCACCCCCAACTTGTTACCTCTTAGGAGTCATGTTTAAATGATTGATCACAAAGGAAAAAAAAAAAGGGCTCTTTGGGGGGCCACCAAGCAGAGTTGCTAACAAACCACCCTTCACTACAGACCATCATCCATAGTGTCTGCATTGGATGGGTGTTTCCGGATCAGATTCAGAGTATGTACAGTTTGGAGCAGATGTATTAGCTCTATGAAGAGATACGGGCTTCTGTGTATGTGCCTCAAACTATTTTTATGGAAGGTTTAGTTGCATTTCAGCTTGTAACAGTTTGCACTGGGAGAGGCCCTTTGGTGCCCAAGAAAAGGACTGAGCAGTTAGGAGCTGTGTTCCAATCTCAGCTTGAGCCCATCCCTGCTGGAGGCCTGACTTGGGGAGCAGGACCAGGTCACGTTTTTAAATTCCCAAACCAAAATGACTCATAGTAGGAGTGAGTGACAGGTTTGATTCTCCCCCACCCCCCACTCTGACCCTTTAAAAAAAAAAAACTTGGGGAACAGCTGTGATGAGTAATTAATTGTAGCGGTGAAACTCCTTGGCCCTTTGGGCACCAAAGCCACTTTTTGGCTCTTGGAGGATAAACTTTTAACTGAAGACGATGATTATTTTAACTGAAATTTTCTGCCAGTGCGTAACAGTTACAAACTGAAGCCGTGATTGGCTGATTTTAATAAGTTTACTGCCTCGAGTGCATTTTTATTTGTTTTTTACCCAACTCTTAAAACCCTTAAAAAGAGACTTTTTTTAAAATACCAAGACTCCCTTCTCTTCCTCTTTTCCTTGGTTGGCACCCAGCAAAACGTTTTTAAGAAATTGATTTTTCTCGGTGTGTGGCTGGCTATGGAGCTGTGCTGTGATGCTTTGATGAGATTTTTGTAGCAGTCTTGAATAGCAGCTTTGGCCTTGATGTGTGTGGTGTGTTAATGATGATGAATTAAGGCATTTGGGGGTGTGGGACTGGTTAAGAGCTAGCCAGAGGTGGTCCGGTACGCTTGGATATCCAGCCAAGAGCACCGAGGTGGACTGCGCCTCTAAAGGTTGTCTGTTGGCTCTTGGGGCCAGCCTCCTGCACCTGCCTTCAGGGGCCCATTGGCTTCTTGTCAAGCAGTGGAGATCGTCCACGAATCCCGCCATCCCCCCATGGTCCCTGGTTGTGGTGCTTGTTTTTCTAAGAGCAAGGGACAGGTGAAGGAGCCTGCCCTCTCCATGTGGGAGAGGTGGGGCTGCCCCAGATGACATGGTGTGAGGATCTTTTCCCTGTAGACATGCAGTGTCCTGGTTCCGAGGGGCTCTGGGGGCCTGCCTCCGTCCTCCAGCGGGGCCTTCTTGGCTGTGGGGCGGACGAGTCCTTCCAGATCTTAGAAGAAAACTTGTGCTCATTCAGTGGTATGGTCAGTGTGAAGTCTGAAGAATTGCTGTCTGTTTTTCCGTGTAGAAAAGGAGAAAGGAAGGTGAGATTCCTCATCCCTCCTCTTAGTAGAGCTTTAATGCAGGGGAAGGCAGCAGGCTCTGGGAGAGACTCCTTGGTGGGTCAGATGGCCAGAGCTCTGGCAAGGGCTGATCTCCTTTGCCTTTGGGCAGCACGTCCATCCCACCACCCCAGGACCGGCCAAGTGCCCGTTAGATTTGTGCCCCCATTCCCTGCCCCTCCTTTATCTCCCACCCACACCTTTGTTTCTGGGTCCCAGAGCAGACTCCGACCTGCCTCAGAAGTCTCGCACCTTGGAAACAGGCAAAAATCACAAACGCCGCCACTTTAGTAGTCATCCCTCGGCCCTGGCTCTGAATCATGTAAAGGTGACTTTTGCCCTTAGCGAGAACAGGCAGAGACTCAGTGACCCAAAGCTCTGTCCATATTTGGCGTTGCTGTCGGCACAGCCTCGGACTCCCCTTGGGGTGGATTCAAGGGTCACAGTTTCCTCCTTAGCAAGGAGGGGGGCTGCTGGGCTGGCGGCTTTTGGCGAAGTCGCTCCCTCAGTCTTTGAGTGTCACCCACGTGATGAGCGCTTGATTGTGGGTGTCTGTGCCAGGACCCATCTGTGGACTCGCCACCTGGAGCAAGCATCCGGAGGAAGCCCTCACCCTCCTCACTTTGGCCTGGGTGCGCATCCTGGGGCGGAGGGTTCTTGAGGTACCATGTCAATAAAGTGGGACCATCCTCTCTGCTTGTTTGCTTCTGTATGCGCCAGCTTGGGGATAAAACAAATCCCTGTCCTCCCAGAGCGTAAAGTCAGTCAGGAAGGAATGGACATTGGCTTTGAAAGTAAGTTCATGGGTTGAAAGTGGGCAAGGGAAAGAGAATCCCCCTAACCTCACCCTTGAACACCTATTAACTTGTCCTTTGAGGGCCTGGGCTTTCAGAAGCAGGGATGGGTGCTGCCTTTCTCTGATTCTGTGGGCTGTGGGCACTCAACATGGGGCCCCTGGGCTTGTCTTAAGATGTTGCCTGCCCCAAACTCCCAGCTCATGTGATTATGAGGCCGCTCTTCTCTGTCAGGGGAACTCCTTGTGCGCCTAGTGTCAGAAGGGTGGCCCAGCCATGGGGCACTGGGCACTTGGGCATTTCCCAAGCACCTCCAAGCTTCTGTGGTAACACGCCCGTTCTTGGGGCCCCTCAGACAGGTCTGAGAGCTGCCAGCTACCTCTGGGGTGAAATGAAGATGAGACCAGGGGGGCAGATTGCCTAGAATTGGGTAGGGGAGAAGTAAGAGCCCTGGTGGGGCACAACCCCCTGGCAGGACTGGGGGCTAAAATGATAAGTGGCATTTGTGCAGGGGAAAAGACCCGGCTGGGCCCTGGGCCAGACCTCTCTGAGCCTCTGTTCCTTCAACCATAAAACTGAAGGGGGTAGAACCCTGTCTGTCCTCTGAGATGGTTCCTCTGAGGCCCCACATGAGCTGGCCCATTGCAGGTTGTTCTTAGAATGCAGGAGCTGCACCGGGTCCTGAGAGACCTGGAGGGTTTTCAAGTTGCTCTATCCCAATGGAAGTGATGGGGACCCCAAAACCGAAAATTCCAATAAAAGCCAGCGCTCTGTCGATGGAACTCCTGGCATTGAGTGCTGTGGGCCTCCCCCTCTCGTCAGGGACCCAAAAGGGTAGCTGCTTTGTTGAAGTGGTCCAGCTCCTGGCCTGGGGCTATGTGAGCTGAGTTGGGCCCAAAGGGGTGGAGGAGCCTTATCTTGATGGCTCCATGTTGTCCTCTGTTGTGTGTAGGGATAGTGCCCGTGCCGGCTTTGAATCCCAACTTCCCACGTGGAGAGCTTGTTGGAAAAGGAAGTAATTTGTACCCTTGAGGGCTAAGCGCGGGCCCTTCATCGTGAATCAGCCCTTCAGGTGAATCAGGACAGAAGGGAAAGTCTCTTGTCTAGTCCGCTTGGCACTTTTTACCCAGGAAGAAGCAAATGCACAGAAGTGAAGGGGGGGGGGGGTCTCAAGATGGGATAGAGCTTTGGACTAATAGTTGGGAAGACCCAAACTCAAAGCCGACCTTAGATACTTCATAGTGTTGGACCCTGAGCAGTCCACTTCCCTGTTGCAGCCTCTGGTCCAAGGCTGCTTTGAGGACCAGGTGTGAGTCACAAGCCTGAACCTTGGGTGTCCCACTTTATTTAATGCTGGCTTTTGTGAAAGGTCCTGTGGCTCTGGAGAGCTCCCCTGTTGCCTCCTGCCTTCAGAGGCATGCTCAGTCCTGGCTGACCTGACACCTCTGATTTAGCAAAGGCCTAGCTGGGATTTAGTCTCCTTTGCTGAGAATTAACATCTGTCACATTCCCCCCATCTCCATGGGTTGTTTTTATGTAGATGGACTTCTTAATTTCTATATCCAGCCTTAGGCTCTCTCCTTGACTTGGGTATTCTACAGCTTCCTTAAATTCATCATTTCCAAAGTGGAGCTCATGGCCCACATCCACCCCTGCTAGTGACCCCACCCCCCTTTAAAATTTGCTCTTACTGGTGTCTCCAGGTTTGAGCCCTCTTCCAGGACATCCAATCCACATCCTCATGATCCTCTCTCTCAGGCGCCCTTCTCCCGGTACATAATTAAGGACCAAATCTAGCAGGTACTATTAGGAAACATTCTGATTGGTCTCCTTGCCTCAGGCTCTCCCTGCTTGAACCTCCACACTTTCCACATGGGGTTCTTAGTACCATTTCTTGGGAAATTTTCCGTTTTTATGGATGCCAAATTCCAAGAAAAATCAGTTGAGAAATTGGGGGAAAGTGTTGTTTTGTGAGAAGTAAAGGATAATGATCAACATTGAGTTAAAAGGCGTCTGTGGACAGTGTTGAAAGCAAGAGCAGGGTGCACTGACATAAGAGGTGAAAGTTAAGATGGATAGGTCCAGGGTAAGAGTTTCGAGAAGAGAGCTCAGTCATAACTGTTGACTTTGTCTGTGCTCATGGCCGTGTCTGCTGGTAACAGTGAATCATTCTTGGAAATCAGTGTTATTAAATTTCTATACATAGTATACTGTATCCAAATCCTTTGAGCGGTGTTCCAAGAAGCAAAAGAAGTCCCTAATTAATGATCTTGGTTCATGCTCTAATGTAGTAGTTTACCTTGTAGGAGAGCTGAATGGTAGCATTTGAATAATAATATTTGCTGGCATTTTTCAATATTTTCCAAATATTTCCATATTTGAATATCTGCTATAGACTAGAATTCTTTGTAAGTACTACTAAATTTAATGTTTATTTATTAAACACAATTTTTTTTACTTCCCTCCCTTTTTATTTTTTCCAATTGCATGCAAAGATAGTTTCCAACATTAACTTTTATAAGATTTTGATTTCCAAATTTTTCCTCTTCCCAAAACAGCAGTCAATCTGAGGTTATATATATGTGCAGTTACATTAAACATATTTACACATTAGTCATGAGGTGAAAGAAGAATCAGTACAAAAGGGAAAAACCACAAGGAAAAAAAAAGTGAAAATAGTATGCTTCAGTCTGCATTCAGATGCTATGTATTTCTTCTCGAATGTGGATAGCATTTTCTATCATGAATCTTTTAGAATTGTCTTAGATCATTGTATTGCTAAGTCATAGCTTCACTTAGTATCAGTTCATATAAGTCCAGGTTGTTCTGAAATCTGCCTGCTCATCATTTCTTATAGAACAGTGATATTCCATTATATTCATATACCATAATATGTTCGCCATTCCCCAATTGATGGGCATCCTCTCAGTTTTCAGTTTGCACAAAAGGAGCTGATAAAAACCTTTTTGTAAATGTGGGACCTTTCCCCCTTTTTATGATGTTTTTAGCATATAGACCTGGTAGTGTTATTTCTGGATCAATAGGGAAGCACTGTTTTTATAGCCTTTGGGCGTAGTTCCAAATTATTCTCCAAAATGGTTCACAACTCCACCAACAGTGCATTAGGTGTTCAAATTTACCCACTTCTCCAACATAATTTTCCTTTATTGTCATATTTGCTAATCTGATAGGTGTGAGGTAGTACCATACAGTTGTTTTAGTTTTCATTTCTCTAATCAATAGTGATTTAGAGCTTTTTACATAATGACTATAGATAGGTTTAATTTCATCTTTGTTCGTATCCTTTTACTACTTTTATCAATTGGGGAATAATTCATATAATAAATATGACTCAGTTTTCTATATATTTAAAAATTAGGCCTTTTTCAGAAATCCGTAGTATAAAAATTATTTCCCAGATTTCTGCTTTCCTTCTAATTTTGGTTGCAGTGGCTTTTTAAAATTTAATGTAATAGAAATTATCCATTTTGCCTTTCTTTCATAATGTTCTCTTGTCTCCCTTCTCTATAGATTTGACGATTAAACTATTCCTTTCTTAATTTGCTCATGGTATCACCCTTTATGTCTAAATCATGTACTCTTTTTGACCTCATCTTGCTATATTGTATGAGATGTTGTATGCCTAATTTCTGCCATACTATTTTCCAGTGTTTCCAGCAGTTTTTGTCAAACAGTTTTTATCCCAGAAGCTGGAATCTTTGTGTTTATCAAACAGTAGATTATTATAATCATTGACAATTAAACACAATTTTTAAGATCCATTAAAAGAATTTGGAATGTTGGAAATATTTTATGAAAAACACAAGAAGTCAGCTCATTTCCAGGTCCTTTAAGTCATTGTTACAATACGTTAGTTCACAAAGTAATAAACTATATGTTTATTACTATATCTTTTTTATTCATATTTACAGAAAGCCTCTTGCCATCCTATCATAGAAAGATGATTCACTTATTATGGTCACTCATTATTTAAAAAATAAAAATTAAACATTGTACACAATATAGGATAACTTACAACTGGGGGAATCCCTAAGAATGCCTGGGAATTTAAGTTTCTAGTTTCCAGTCCCAAAGATTAATATTTATGGGGAATTTGAAGACACCATCCACATACTGTGTAAAAATCTTTTGCTTATTTAATTACAGTGATTCCCTGTTACCTTCAGATTCCAATATGAATTCCTCTGGAATTTTAACCATAGCCTGCCCTTCTTACCTCCCCAGTTTTCTTATACTCAACTCCTGCAGGGTCTAGCACAATTGGCTGACTTGCAAGGTCTTGGAAATAGCCACCCCTTCCCAGCTTTCTGTGGATCTGGCTGTCCCCTACATCTTCAATGCTCTGCTCGCTCACTCGTTCTGATTTCCCCATCACTGATCCTCTTACAGGCCACTTATCTCGCACTCTACATAATTTTTGTGGATTTATTTACATGTTATCTCCACCATTATATAAGCTTCATGAGAAAAGGCATTATTTGTGTTTTTTCATTATAAAGTGCTTGGAACGGAATAGCTTCTCAATGTTTATTTACTAATTTTAAGAAGAAAATAAATTTGTTGGCTATGGAGTCATTTCAGAGAGCACAGAGGAAGGGGTAGGTAACTTTTGGGGATAGGAGGTAGGAATAAGGGAGCAGGAAGAGCAGAAACAACAAAACCATGGATGTAAATGGGATGAACTTGCCCATTAAATGGAGGGAGTTTTAAAATGGATCAGAAAACAGAACTTAACAATTGGTTGTTCAGAAGAAACATACATTTGGGTGGAACAGTGGGTAGAGCACTGGACATGGAGTCAGAAAGACTTGAATGAATTTGACATTTACTGTCGCCCTGGGCAAATCAGTTCACCTCTGTCTTAGCAAAATGGGGACAGTAATAATACCTATTTCAGTACCTGTTGTAAGGATCAAATGAGATAATTTTAAAGGACTTAGTATAGTCCCTGACGGATTGTAGGCATATATAAATGTTATTGATATTATATTCTACAGGGTTAACGTAGGGGAAGAGTCTATCTTAGCCAGATTTAAAAAAAAAAGGGGGGGGGGGGAGATGGCAGTCACAAACACAACATTAAAATACACATGGTTTATGTGAACTGATGCTAAGTGAAGTAACCAGAATCAGAAGACAACAGCAACATTTTGCAGTGATCAACTATAACTGACAGCTCTTCTCAGCAATACAGTGATCCAAGACAATATCAAAAGACTCATGATGAAAAATGTTAATCAGAAAAAGATATGGAGTAAATGCAGATTGAAGCAAACATTTCGCTTTTATTCTTGTTTTCCCCTTTTCTAATTCTTTTATAATATGACTAATGTGGAAATATGGTTAACATGATTGATTACATAGAATCGGTATGAAATTCCTGCCTTGGGAAGGAGAAAAATTTGGAACTTGGAATCTTAAAATCTGAATGTTGAAAAGCGTACTTAAAATACAAATATAAGCAGTGAGAGTACATCATGTGTAAAAACACCATAAAGAATGAAACTATCAGTATTAAATATACAAGAACATTGTACTTAAAGCACAGTAAGCAGAATGGAACACTGGAGAAAGCACTGATTTTGGAATCTGAGAATCTGGCTTCAAGTCTGGCCTCTGAAACTTGGTTCCTGCCTCACTTTAAGCCATGTCATTTACTTTTCTTGAAACCCACTTTCCTTGAGAAATGAGAGCTGGAGCAGCTGGTTTTTGAGGTTTCTTCCAAGCTCTAAAGCAACAAGATCAAATCCAAAAGAAGTAAATGATTATAAGAAGTTAAGGATCTGAATCAAGTCAACAGGATAGATCTTCATTGATTACTGAATGAGAAAAGTTATATACCTAGTTTTCATTTTTCCCATGGCACTGTTGCAAAAGCTGAACTTGTGCAAGGACAAAGACCTCAGGCATATATATTCACATATTCTTGGTAGATGATAATTATCATACAATTATAAAAATAAAAAAGTTATAGCCTAAGATCAATTTTTTTTAAAAGATCCAGAGTGAAATAGAAACCAAATAATGTGATAATTTAGAAGTCGATCAAGAGAACAAATCGGTGAAATAATTCTATTCAAGAACATGATACAATGGATTGCCATACAACTATAAAGAATAGAAAAATCAAATAATCCTGAAATAACACAAAGATCAAGAAAATTTAAGTTGAAAAAATTATGACAAGATTTTCTAATTTCTATTTTCTAATTTGATGTGAGAGAGCAACAAAAGAAAAAATAGCAAAATAAAAGAGAAATCACAATAAAAGAAGAAATAAAGGAATTTCCCCCAAAAATATATTAAAAAATATGTCAACGAGACATAAAGTTTAAAATGACTAAGTATAAAATTTCTAAATGAACAGAACAGAGAATGAGAACTACTTAATTTCAGAAAATAAAAGTATTCAGAGCAACTCCAAAAAGGAAAACCAAAATGAAACCTTATGCCTATATGGAGTTACAAGTGAATTCAAATAAGTATTAAAGAACATTTCACGGCTACATTTATACAAATCATAGAAAGCCCTTCCCATGAGATAAATGTTGCCCAGATAACTAACCAAGCAAGAAAAAGGAAGGGGAAGAAATTATTTAACATCAATAGGAAAAGACAAAACATTAAGAATAGCTAACATGGACATAGCAGTTATATAGTGTCAGGTACTATATGAAGTGCTTAGCAATTATCTCATTTGATCATAGCCATGATAGGTAAGTACCATTATTGTACACACTTTTCAGATGAGGAACCTTTGATTTCTAGGGTCTCATAGTGTTTAAGGCTAGATTTAAACACAGGTCCTTTTGATTCCAGGTCCTATATTCTATTCACTGTGACACCTACATGTCCTTTAAACCAATATCTTAAAAAAATTACTATGATTAGGTTAAATTTATGCCAGGAATGGAGAAAATGCTCAAAATGTTCCATAGTATAAACATAATAGGGCATATTAATAAGTGGCAAAACCATAAGGTAACATGAGAAAACCTTTGACAAAACACATTGATGTTAAAAATACTAAAAAAGGAACAAAATGAGCATTTCACATTATATACATGTATGATGTGTCATTTATAAATAGTATATATTTGTCCAGTCATGTCCAATTCGGTGACCTATTAAGATTTTACCTCAGCAAAGATTTTACGGGTGAAGAAACTGAGGCAAACAGTTAAGTGACTTGCCCAGGGTCATACTAGTGTTTGGAGTTTTTTTTTGAACTCGGATCTTCCTGACTCCAAGCTCTATTTGCTGCTGCCATTTATCTGACTCAACACATACACACAGTGCATGTGTGTGTGTACCGATATGTATACACATATATATATATATATATGTATACACACACACATATATATATATATATATATATATATAGTGATAAACATTAAAAATTAAGAGTTCATCTTATTTATAATGGAAAAAATGCTAGCTTTTCCACTAAGTTTGTACTAATAAGGATATAATTGTCTCCACTATGTTTTAAACATTTCTGAAAATGCCATCTATAGATAGAGGTTGGTTGAATTAATAGCCTCATGCTAATTAAAGTAACAAGATGTTCTAGCCCTATTAGCTTTATTAAGTGAGACTGTCTCTATTAAGTCAATCCATCCATCAAAGAAAGGTATTACACTACCTGTAAAGTCTTTAATCCAGTTTGGAAGGAATAAAATTCAAGATACTCCACAGGAAGTGTGCTGGGATTGGTTGGGCCACTCAGTTGTACCTGGGAGGTGGAGGCCTGGATAAACTAGCAAGCTGGTCTAGAATTGGCAATCCTAACTCAGTTCTGGAGGCAGATATAGCTAATCCCCAAGGGGGAACTGCTTGGAGTAGGAGGAAAGAGCCCGTTTCCTCTTCCCTGTCCTCCCCTTTCCCAAAGGGAGACATTGTTAACTTCAGAAGGTGGAAAGATTTGGATTTCTCCCAAGTTTCCTCCAAATGGTAGCACCCACACAAGAAGCCAAGGATAAACGGGATGTTCTGAGGGAAGATTCTCCAATGAGAACCTCATGAAGATCCCATGAAGAGGAAAAAAAAGAATTTCCAATGTTTGTTGCCCTTTGCCACATGAGCTCACTTTCCCTTAGCTTCTATATGTCCTCATGGCAGATTGTGCTCCCAGTTTTCAGGTAATGCTTTTGTATCAACTGTTCTTAACAAAGCCACCTTAGTACTTTTAAAAGGTAATTAAATCCCTCTTACATGTTATGCACTGTGCTAATCACTGGGGATACCAAAAAAGGGGGGAGGGAAACAGTTTCTTCTCAAGGAACTCTTAGTTATATCTGAATAAGATACGATAAATTGGACATGATCTCAGAGGGAAGGAGCCGAAATTGAGGAGGTCTGGGAAGGGTCCTTGCCGAAGATGACATAGCTGAGAACAGAAAAAAATGAAAAGGGAGAGGTGGAAACAGTGCTCTGGGTGTAAGATACAGCCAGTGGAGTTGGGAGATGAATGGTTGTTAGGAACAATTTGGAAAGGAGGGTAAGATATAAGACTGGAAAGGAAGGGGTCAAGATTGAAGGAATTTTCTGTGTATTTGGAAGGTCACAAGCCACCTGGCTTTCTTGAGGAAGCAAATAATACGATTGGGAAGATCAATTCCATGGCCGACTGGATGATTATTGAAGCAGGGAGATCAACCAGCAGACTATGGCAATAATCAAGGCCTTGCCCCAAGGGCAATATCATGGGAGAAAGGGTAGCACATAAAAGGATATCTGGAAGGATATAGTTGGGGATGGGGGGAGTGCAGAGGACAGTGCAGAGTTCAACAGGGCATCTAAGTTGTAAGCCTGGAATAACTGGGGAGATGGTGATGTCCTCAACAGAAATGGGGACATTTGGAAAGAGGAAGGTTTAGAGGGAACAATGAGTTCAGTTCTGGACATTTTGAGTTTACGATGTCTATAGGACATTCAGTTCAAAATTCCCAATAGAACACGTTTTGCACGATTTAAGTGTTTAATGAGTATCAGCCTTCTCAGCGGGCGAGGGAGAAAATTTTGGACTCTAAATTTTAAAATGTAAAACAAATGTTCTTTAGCTAGAGATGCATCACCGGAGGTCACGAGAAAAGCTAAACCAATATATCTAACCGATTGCCATTTAAAATAATATAGCTGGAGAATAGAAGGAGAAAACCTGAGGAATCATCTACTGTTATCTGGTGAAGATACAACAAAAGAGAATTAGGTTGTAGGGGTAGAACCAAGAGAGAAGTTCATGAAAACCTAGAAATTATCAAAGAAAATTATTGACATTGTCAATGGCTGAAGGACAATTGAGCCCATTAATGTCAAGTGACAGTCATTGAGGGAGTGCACCTATGGGGGTTCATGAGCAATTAAAAAGAAACCTTCATCCTCTCAGAGTTGCGCCTAAAACCTTAAGAGAAATAGATACTCTGAGCACCCAGTCTGCTGGTATGGACAAGGGTTTGGAAAAGTAATTCCAGAGCATGTGCCAACTAGGCATTGTGATAAAATAAAACAATAAAGAATAATCATACTCAGGGGAGGCAAAATTATAATTCATAACTTTCGGGGTTTCTGTGAAGCAATTGGGGTTTAATGACACAGCTAGTGAATGTTAAATGTCTGATTTGAATTCATCCTGACTCCAGGGCTGGTGCTCTATTCACTGTGCCATCTCGCTGCCCAACTTAATAACTACAGTATGGTAACAAATTATAAAAATAAACTCACCAAAAATTACTGCCATTTATATAGTTAACAAAAACCAGGAAGAAATAGAAAAAGAAATTCCATTTGAAAAAAAAATTACAAAATGCATAAAATATCTAGATGTTTATCAGGACACACTCTATATAAATATGACTAAAAATACTCTTTAAAAGTTAGTAAAGTAAAACTTAAAGCAATTGGAGAGATATACATTCTTTATGATTGTGTTGTGTCTATTTAATAAAAAGTATCTAAGTTAATTGCAAAGTAGGTAAGCAAGATTCAGAAGGTACTAAACATAGTAGCCTAATGCTATAAGAAATGATGAAAGAGATGGTTTCAGAAAAACCTGGAAAGACATCAATTGGTGCAAATGGAAATGAGCAGAATCAGGAGAGCATTGTACATAGTAACAGCAAATTGTGCTATGATCACATACACACAAAACAGTCTGAATGAAAATATAAACCTACTTAAAAAAAAAAAAAACTTTTTTTGGGGGGGCGGGTCTGTTTTCTTTCATAATGTGATTAATATTGAAACATGTTGTAACTTAACATAATGCTCACCTCAATATGTGGAGGAAAGAATTTGGAACTCAATTTCTTTTATTATAGCTTTTTATTATTCAAGTTATATTCATGGGTAATTTTTCAGCATTGACAATTGCAAAACATTTTGTTCCAACTTTTCCCCTCCTTCCCCCCACTCTCTCCCCCAGATGGCAGGTAGATCAATACATGTTAAATATGATATATGTATACATGTCCATACAGTATTTTGCTGCACAAGCAGAATCGAATTTTGAAACAGTGTACAATTAGCCTGTGAAGGAAATAAAAAATGCAGGTGGACAAAAATAGAGGGATTGGGAATTCTATGTAGTGGTTCCTAGTCATCTCCCAAAGTTCTTTCGCTGGTGTAGCTGGTTCTCTTCATTATTGGACAAATGGAATTGATTTGGTTCATCTCATTGTTGAAGAGGGCCACGACCATCAGAATTGATCATCCTACAGTATTGTTGTTGAAGTGTATAATGATCTCCTGGTCCTGCTCATTTCACTCAGCATCAGTTCCTGTCAGTCTCTCCAGGCCTCTCTGAAATACTCCTGCTAGTCGTTTCTTACCCAATAACAATATTCCATAACATTCACATACCACAATTTATTCAGTCATTCTCCAATTGATGGGCATCCTCTCAGTTTCCAGTTTCTGGCCACTACAAACAGGGCTGCCACAAACATTCTTGCCCATGTGGGTCCCTTTCCCTTCTTTAGAATCTCTTTGGGATATAAGCCCAGCAGTAACACTGCTGGATGAAAGGGTGTGCACAGTTTGATAACCTTTTGAGCATAGGAACTCGATTATTTTTAAGTGAATGGTCAAAAATTTTTTTACATGTAATTGGGATATATTTAATGAAATAAATAAAAAAACATATTAAACATAATAGCCTAGTGTTCAATGAGTCCAGAAACACAAATGACAGGGGGAAAGATGCTTTGATTGATATAAAAAAAAAACCCAACCTAAGAAAACTGGGAAGTCATTTAACAGAAAATAGGTGTAGACCCACATTTACACTATGTGTCACAATAAGCTCCAAGAAGAGATCAACTCATTTAAAAAAAACAACTAGAAAATGGAGGAAGCTGCATTTCACATCTGTGGTTAGGTGGAACTTATTTAACTAAACAATGGTGCTCATAAAAGATAAAATAGAAACTTTAAAATTTTTCCACTTCATAATACTTAATTTTTTCTTCAATTCCATGTAAAGATAGTTTTCAACATTCATTTCTATAAGATTTCAAGTTCCAGTTTTTCTCCCCCCTTCCCTCACCTTTCCCTTTCTTAAGACAGCAATCTGATGCAGGTTATGCATGTACAATCATGTTAAACATATTTACCCATTAGTCATGTTGTGAAAGAAGAATCATAATAAAAAGGAAAAACCGCAAGAAAAGAAAAAAAAACAACAACAACAAAAGTGAAAATAGTATGCTTTGATCTGCATTCAGGCTTCATAGTTCTTTCTCTGGATGTGAATAGCATTTTCCTTTATGGATCTTCTGGAATTGTCTTGGGTCATTGCACTGCTGAGAAGAGCTAAGTTTGTCAAAGTTGATCATCAAACAGTGTTGCAGTTACTGTGTACAATGTTTTCCTGGTTCTTTTCATTTCATTCACCATCGATTCATGTAAGTCTCCAGGTTTTTTGAAATCTGCATGCTCATCATTTCTTTACTTTTTTTTTTTTTTTTGCTGAGGCAATTGGGGTTAAATGTCTTGCCCAGGGTCACACAGCCAGGAAGTGTTGTGTCTGAGGCCGGATTTGAACTCGGGTCCTCCTGACTTCAAGGCAGGTGCTCTACCCACTGGGCCACCTCACTGCCCCATCTATCACATTCATACACAACTTGTTCAGTCTTTCCCCAATTGATGGGCATCACCACAAAGTCCCATTCTTTGTCACCACAAAAAGAGCTGCCATGAAAAAATTTTGTACATGTGGGTTCCTTTCCTTTTTAGGATCTCTTTAGGTTACAGACCTAGTACTGGTATTGCTGGATCAAAAGGTTTTTAGTACAGCTTTATAATCCTTTGGGTATAGTTCCAAATTGCTCTTCAAAATGGCTGGATCAGTTCACAACTCCACCAACAATGCATTAGTGTTCCAATTTTCCCACATCGTCTCCAAAATTTATCATTTTTCCTTTATTGTCATATTAGCTAATCTGCTAGGTGTGAGGTGGTACTTGAGAGCTGTTTTGATTCGTATTTCTCTAATCGATAGTGATTTGGAGCATTTTTTCATATGACTATAGATGGCTTTAATTTCTTCATCTAAATAACTTCTATTCATAACCTTTGGTCATTTATCAATTGGGGAATGACTTGTTTTCTTATAAATTTGACTCAGTTCTGTACATGGTTGAGAAATGAAGACTTTATCAAGAAACACTGGCTATAAAAATTGTTTCCATCTGTAAAGGAATGAAACCCTTAAAAGGTGTGCTTGAATCAGACAGCCGAGCACTTAAGGTAAATTACCTATTGGACAATAACTCATCAGCATATGTTTGGAATTTCTCTTCTCTCAGTTAATGCTGGCTCAATATTTGGGGTTAAGGGGTTGTAGGTAAGGATTAGGGGGTGAAGTGAGAGAGGTGAGAAAACTTCAATGGGGCCAAAGGACGGAGAGGAGAAAAGTGTGGAAATTCTGGACTGTAGAATCAAGGAAGGATCCTTGGCAAAACTCCTGGCACTTTTGCCCATCTCCTTCACTTCTCTCCCAAAAACCAAGGATTTTTGCTTATCCTGACTCTGGCTGATCCTGAGGCCTCCAGGGAACTAGCCCAGACTTTACACCCATCTTTCTGCTTTCCTTCAAATCTTGATTGCATTTGCTTTGTTTGGGTTTTTTTTGCTGAGGCAGTTGAGGTTAAGTGACCTGCCTAGGGTCACATAGCTAGAAAGTATTAAGTGTCTGAGAGCAGATTTGAGCTCAGGTCCTCCTGACTTCAAGGCTGCTGCTCTATCCACTGCACTATCTAGCTGCCTCATATGCAAAATTTTTAAGTTCAATGTAATCAAAATTATTCTTTTTGCATTTCATAACTTTTCTGTCTCGTTTGGTTGCAAATTATTCCTTTCTCTACAGATCTCACAGGTAGAAATACCATAAGATTGGTTATGGTATCACCCTTTATGTACCCATTTTGATCTGATCTTGGTGTACTGTATGAGATGATGACCTGTGCCTAATTTGTGCCATAGTATTTCTAGTTTTCCTAGAAGTTTTTGTCTTTGGGTTTATCAAATAGTAGACCACTGTGTCTTCAGAACCTAAACTATTCCAATGGAACACCACTTATTTTTAAGCCAAAAAATTTAGTTTAGATGATTGCTGCTTTGTAACATAGTTTTATATCTGGTATGGCCAGATCACTTTCTTTTGCATTTTTTTCCATTAATTCCCTTGATATTCTTGACCTTTTGTTCTTTCAGATAAATTTTGTCCTTTTTTTCTAGATCTATAAAATATTTTCTGGCATTTTTATAAAACATTGAATAAGTAGGTTAATTTAGGCAGAATTGTCATTTTTATTAATTAGCTCAGCCTACTCATGAACAATTGAGATTTTCCAATATTTTAGTTCTGACTTTGGGTGAAAAGTGAGGTGTAATGTGTTCATATAGTTCTTGGATTTGTCTTGACAGGTAGATTCCCACATATCTTATCTTGTCTAGTTATTTTAAATGGAATTTCTCTATCTCTTGCTGCTGGGCTTGCTTGGTAATATCTAGCAATGATGATGATTTATGTGGGTTTATTTTATATCAAGTATCTTTGCTGAGGTTGTTAAATTATTTCAAGCAGTTTTTTAATTGATTCTCTAACTATAGCATCTTATCTGCAAAAAATGATAGTTTTGTTTCTTCATTATCTGTTCTAAGTCCTTCAATTTTTTCTTTGTTTGTGGGAGCGTGTGTGTGTGTGTGTGTGTGTGTGTCTGTGTGTGTGTGGCAATTGAGATTAAATAACTTGCCCAGAGTAACTCACCTAGTAAGGGTTAAGTGTCTGAGATTGGATTTGAAATCAGGTCTTCCAAAACGAGGCATTGACCCACACCTAACACTACATTCCAAGATAAGGTTGAAATGTGGTCATGATTTAGACAAAAAAAGTGATATTATAAGCAAATTAGCAAAACATAGGATAGTTTACCTCTCAGATCTGTAGAAAAAGGAAGGAATTTGTGTCCAAAGAAGAACTGGAACTCATAATAGAACACCAATTAGATAATTTTGATTATATTAAGCTAAAAAGTTTTTGTACAAACAAAACTAATGTAGACAAGATTAGAAAGGAAGCAATAAATTGGGAAATCATTTTTACATTTACCGGTTCTGATAAAAGCCTTATTTCTAAAATATAGAGAGAATTGACTTAAATTTATAAGAATTCAAGCCATTTTCCAAATTGATAAATGGTCAAAGGATATGAACAGAATTTTCAAGTGAAGAAATTAAAACTGTTTTTAGTCATGTGAGAAGGTGCTCTAAATCACTATTAATCAGAGAAATGCAAATTAAGACAACTCTGAGATACCACTATATACTCTCAGATTGGCTAAGGTGACAGGAAAAGTTAATGATGAATGTTGGAAGAGATGTGGGAAAACTGGGACACTGATACATTGTTAGTGGAGTTGTGAATGTATCCAACCATTCTGGAGAGTGATTTAGAACTATGCTCAAATTATCACACTGCATCCCCTTTGGCCCAGCAGTGTTGCTACTGGGCCTGTATCCCCAAGAGATTTTAAAGGAGGAAAAGGGACCTTTATGTGCAATAATGTTTGGGGCAGCCCTTTTTGTAGTGACCAGAAACTGGGAACTGAGTGACTGCCCATCAATTGGAGAATGGCTGAATAAATTGTGGTATATGAATGTTATGGAATGTTATTGTTCTGTAAGAAATGACCAAAAGGAAGATTTCAGAGAGGCCTGGAGAGACTGACATGAACTGATGTGAGTGAAATGAGCAGGACCAGGAGATCATTATATACTTCAACAACAATACTATATGATGATCAATTCTTTTTTTTTTTTTTTTTTTTTCAACAATTTTTTTTTTTTTTTTTTTTTTTTTTTAAATTTAATAGCCTTTTATTTACAGGATATATACATGGGTAACTTTACAGCATTAACAATTGCCAAACCTCTTGTTCCAATTTTTCACCTCTTACCCCCCCACCCCCTCCCCTAAATGGCAGGATGACCAGTAGATGTTAAATATATTAAAATATAACTTAGATACATAATAAGTATACATGACCAAAACATTATTTTGCTGTACAAAAAGAATCAGACTCTGAATTATTGTACAATTAGCTTGTGAAGGAAATCAAAAATGCAGGTGTGCATAAATATAGGGATTGGGAATTCAATGTAATGGTTTTTAGTCATATGATGATCAATTCTGATGGAAGTGGCCATTTTCAACAATGAGATGATTGATGCCAGTTCCAGTGATTTGTGTCGAAGAGAGCCATCTGCAGAGAGAGGATTGTGGGAATCGAATATGGATCACAACATAACATTCTCACTCTTTTTGTTGAGGTTTGCTTTCATTTTGTTTTTTTTACTCATTTTCTTTTCTTTTTTGATCTGATTTTTCTTGTGCAAGAGAATGGTATAAATATGTTTACACATATTGGATTTAACATATTTTAACATGTATAATATATATTGGATTGTTTGCCATCTAGGGGAGGGAGGAGGGGAAGGACGAGAAAATCTGAAACACAAGGCTATGCAAGGGTCAATGTTGAAAAATTATACATATATATGTTTTGAAAATAAAGTTTTCAAAAAAATAAAATTTAAAAATTAAAAAAAAAAAAAAAAAAAGAAATCAGGTCTTCCTAACTTTAGGGCCTATGTTGTATCCAATGCTCTAATTTCTTTTTTTTTTCTCTTATTAAAGCTAACATTTCTAGTACAATGTTAAATAATAGTGGTGATATTGGACATCTTTGCTTCACTCCTAATCTTATGGGAAATGCTTCTTGCTCATCCCTATTACATATAATTCTTGCTGCTGGTTTTAGATAAGTATTGCTTATCATTTTAAGGAAAACTCCATTTATCCCTATGCTGTTTAGGATTTTTTAATAGGGATAGGTGCTATATTTTGTCAAAAGCTTTTTTGCATCTAGAGATATTATCTAGAGATAATATAATTTCTGTTAGTTTTGTTATTGATATGGTCAGTTATGTTGATAATTTTCCTAATATTGAACCAGTCCTGAATTCCTAGTATAAATCCCACTGGTCATAGTGTATTGTCCTTGTGATAAACTGCTGTAATCGCTTTGTTTAATATTTCATTAAATATTTTTTGCAGAAATATCCTTTAGACAAATTGGTCTATAATTTTCTTTCTGTTTCTTGATTTAGGTATTAGCACCATATTTGTGTCGTAAAAGGAATTTGATAGGATTCTTTCTTTGCCTATTTTCCAAATAGTTTATATAGCATTGAGATTAATTGTTCTTTAAATGTGTGGTAGAATTTACTTGTAAATCCATCTGGCCCTGGAGATTTTTTTCCCTTGCAGTTTCTAAGTCCTTTTTAATCCTGACAGTGGCTTCTTACTATTTGAATTGTTTCTTTCTGGGGGATTATAATATTTTCTCCTTGATGTGATAATTCTGGAATTTGGCTACAATATTCCTTGAAGTTTTCATTTTAAGTGTTCTTTCAGGATATGTTCAACAGATTCTTTCAGTTATTATTTTACTTTATGGTTCTAGGGTCTCAGGGAAATTTTCCCTGACAATTTCTTGGAAGATGCTATCCAGGCTTTTATTTTTATAATGGCTTTCAGGTAATCTAAAATTCTTAAATGATCTCTTCTGGATCTATTTTCCAGGTAAGTCGTTTTTCTAGCAATGTATTTTACTTTTTTTTTTTTCTGAGGCAATTGGGGTTAAATAACTTGCCCAGGGTCACACAGATTAGGAAGTTTTAAGTGTCTGAGGCCAGATTTGAACTCAGGTCCTCTTAACTTCAGGGCTGGTGCTCTATCCACTGCATCACCTAGCTGCTCCTACATTTTTTTTTTCCATTCTTTTGAAGTCTTTTGGATTAATTCTTGATGTCTCATAGAATCATTAATGTCCATTTGCCAATTATAATTTTTAGGGAATTATTTTCTTCAGTTAGCTTCCGTATCTCCTTTTCCACTTGGTTAATTCTGCTTTTTTTTTCTTTTTTCCCATTTGGCTAATTGTATTTTTAAGGCATTGTTTTTAGTCACATTTTGTCCTTTTTTCAAGTTGTTGACATTTTTGCATTACCCTCATTTTTTTCCTTAAATTTTTTTTTTTATCTCTTATTTGGTTTTTTAAATTCTTTTTGAGCTCTTCCCAAAGGCTATTTAGAATTGAGACCAATTTTTATCCCCCTTTGAGGTTTTGCAAGTAACCATTTTGACAGTGTTGTTCTCTTCTGAGTTTGTTTTGATCTTTGTTGCCATAGTAACTCTATAGTCAGAGCTTGATTTATATATTTATTGTTAAAGTGGATTTCCTGGCTTTAGAGTTGAGCCCCTCTCCTGGGGCACTGTCCCAGGCTTTTTGGGCTGGGGGTCAGGGGTCGGGTCTCTGGCTTTCTACGCCATGTGCTGGCAGCTTGCCCACTGTGACCCACCCTAGCCATGCCTGTTGTGCCAAGGGTTGGCAGTTTGCCTTCTTTGATGGAGCTAGAAATCCTCGAGCTTCCTGCTGCGTCAGGCCCGAGGGGCCTCCCCTGCTGGTCTGTACTATGGAAAAGGGCCTCCTGCTGGCTTGCCCAGACTGAGCTCTCCTTTTACTCCAGCGATGGAGACTTTCCTGAATTCCTAAGGTTACTATAAGTTGGGAAATTGTCTCTCCCCCCCCCCCCCCACTTTGGTAAGTTCTATTGCTCCAGAATCTGTTCAAAGGCTCAATTTAATGTTGCTTTTAATTAAGGGTGACTGAGGAGAGCTCAGACAACTTCCTGGCTTCTCTCCACCAACTTGGATTCACCTTAAAGTTTCAATGAAACCAATTCATTAAATGTTTTTTCGTGAACAAAACTGGGCAGTTTGTGACATAATTCTGGGTCTGGAGTCAGGAAGACATGCATTCAAGTCCAGCTTCAGTTACTTACTGTGAGATAGATCCTGGGCAAGTTCTTTAACCTCTTCCTGCACCCGTATTTCCTTACTATAAAATGAGGATAATAATAGCATCTACCTATCATGGGGATCAAATGAAATTATTTCTAAAGGAACTTAGCACAGTAAGGCACATAGTAAGGGCTTAATAAATGCTTATTTCCTTCCTCCTTTACCACTCTCCCCTTCAATGTAGCTAGGATAAGAAAAGGAATTCATTAAAGACTGGGAGATTTTTTTTTCCCAATAAACATTCTTAAGGAATTGATCTGCCTTTACCAGATCTCAAACTGTACTATAAAGTTGTAATTATCAAAACAACGTGATACTAGCTAGGAAATAGAGTGGTGGATCAGTGGAATAGATTAGGTACACATTACATTATGGTAAAATAACTATAATAGTAAATTAGTATAGTATAGTATAGTATATATACTATATATATATTATATAATATATAATAATATATATAATACTATACTATATAATAGTATAGTAAAATAACTATAGTAAATAACTATAGCATGATAGCCCCCAAATCCAAGCTTTTGGAACAACAACAACAAAAATCAGTATTTGACAAAGACTGCTGGGAAAACTAGAAAACACTATGGCAGAAGCTAATTTACACACCAACATTTCACACTATGTACCAAGGATAAGATCAAAATGGGTACATGATTTACACGTAAAGGGGAATAGCATAAGCAAATTAGGGAAGCAAAGAATGGTTTTGTGAGATCTATGAATAAGGGAAGAATTTAAGGCCAAAAAAATATAGAGAACATTGCAAGATGTAAAATATATGGTTTCACCTAAAATTAAAGTTTTTGCACAAACAAAACCAATAGAATCAAAATTAGAAGCATAAAATGGGGGAAACATTCTGTTGTTTTAATAGTATTTTGTTTTTCCAAACATCTAAAGATTATTTTCAACATGAATTTTTCTAAAGCTTTTCTGTTCCAAATTTTTATACTTCCCCCCTTACCTCCTCCCCCTCCCCCACCCAAATAGCAAGAATCTGATACAGGTTAAACACGTGCAGTTCTTTTAAACATACTCTCACATTTGCCATATTGCGCAAAAAAAAAATCAATCAATCAATCAAAAGGGGAAAAACATGAGGAAAGGAAAAAAAACTAAGCAAAAAAAATTAAAAAAAAAAAAAAGGTAAAATATTATGCTTTGATCCACATTCAGCATTCCCACTTCTCTGGATACAGATGGCATTCTTCATCCCAAGTGTATCGGAACTGCCTTCATCATCTCACTGTTGAGAAGAGCAACGTCCATCAGAATTAATCACCACGTAATCTTGCGGCTGCCATGTAGCATCGATGATCTCTTGGCTCTACTCAATTTAGCATGAGTTCCTTTAAGTCTCTCCAGGCCTCTGAAATCATCCTGCTGGTCGTCTCTTGTGGAATCATGTTTGCTAACATTCATACGCCATCACTTATTCGGCCATTCTCCAATTGACAGGTGTCCAAAGTTCCAGGTCCTCGCCCCTACAAACATTAGTTTCAATTGCTTTCCACATTGGTTCATTTCAGAAATCCACCAAAAATGCATTCGTGTCCCAGGGGAAAAATTTTTGTAACAAGAATCTCGGAGAAAAGCCTTTATTTCTCAAATCTATAGAAAAGTCAAATTTATAAAGAATACTTTCCATTTGATAAGTGGTCAAATGGTGCCGTTTTCCAATTTTTAGGTGAAGAAATCGGTTATCTATTGTCATGTGAAAAAATACTCTAAAATCACTATTGAGGAAATGCAAATTCAACCTCGATCAGATTGGCTAATAGCAGAAAGAGGAAACATGGTCAGCGGAGGATGGGATGTGGGAAAACGGCACCGTCCATGGTGAACTAGTTCTGGAGGGTTTGGGACTCTGCTGACAGCTCCCCAAATCCGGGTCTATCCTTTGCTCCAGAAATGGCGTGGCCAGGTCTGATTCCCAGAGAAAGACACTTAAACCAAAGACCCAAACGTGCGTGGGGAGAAAGGGCTCGTTTGCCCCAAAATACTGTAAAAACCGATTTGTACAAAAATGGGGTGGCTCTTCTCGTGCGCCTGAGAACCGGGGATGCCGGAAAGGTATTTGGGGATGGCTGAAGAGCCGGGGAGCTCATCGTGCTCCAAGAGGCGACAGGCAGGATGACTTCAGGAAACCCTGCAGACTCGGACGGATCGGGGTTGAGTGGCCAGAACCCAAACCCCGGACCCGGCACAAAGACCAAGAGGGAGGAGCTTCTCAGCGAGACCACGGCGGAGGGCTGACTAAGAGGACGTTGGCCTCGGAGAACGGTCCGATCCAAGCAGGCTTAGGCTCTTTCGTGCAGCTCCTATCATGGTAACCTGCCTGGCCCGTTGTCTTGGGGAGGGAAGGAGACAACTTGGAACACGAAACTTCAAAAAACCTTAAAGTCCTTTTAATATGTCACTGGGCAAACCGAACATATACAGACACATACATCACACGCGTGGATTTGGAGGCGTGCGCGCGCCTGTGGATACATAATAGGAGACACTCCAAAGTTGGCCAAAGGAAGCCGAGGTCCCTTCTGGAAATCCCCAGGACAAAGGCTGTTTGACACGTCGAGGTTGGAGCTCAAGGTGCCTTGGGACGGGAGGTCACATATCGGGGAGTGCTCAGCTGGGCCCTGGGGCCTCTGTGGGAGCCTTTCGGGGTAACCCTGCTCTGTGGCCGGGCTTGGCTCCAGGCAGACCTCTGGGTCCCCCAGCAATAGGACGGCCTCCCGGGGGCCGGGGCCCCTGACCCAGATGGGTGGAAGCCCCTGTCTCAGCTCCCTCCTGGGGAGCACAATGGGGGGATGTGGAAGGGAGCAGGAGCAGGAGGGCCCCGGGATGGACGACCCCTCTGTGAGCAGCCAGCCTGGGGCTGACCTCTGGATGACGGGCCCGGAGAGTGGTCAGAGGGCAAAGCCTGCTCACCCCGGTGCCAGGAGGGCCCCAGAGGTGGCTCAGCCCGGGAGGGCGCAACATTGGGCCCCAGCAGGGAGCTCTGGAGTCGCAGGCACTTGGGCAGGAGGTGCCCCCCCCACGAGGGCTGCATCTGAAAACCGGCTCCAGGGCGGGGCTGCCCTGGCCAGTCACAGGGGTAGGGGGGGAGTGGGTGCCGGCTGCTTTTGGGGGGGCCGAGGAGCCGAACCACACCCGACGGCATTAACTCCAAAACCATTTATTTCAGGGGCTCTGCCGGGTGACTGCCGCGCCCCCCCGGGCAGGAGACTTCTGGGCCCTGGGGGCTGGGGGGGGCCCTGGTGGAGAGTCTGCTAGGAAACTAAAGCTGTTGTGGGGAGGGGGCTTGGGCTTCTGGGCTGGTCGCTGGGGGGAGTCTGCGAAGCGTCCGGATGGTGCTCTGCGTGGGCCCCCCCAGCCGTGGGCGGGGGCGCACTCTCTTGGGAGCAGTCCCCTGCGGCAGCTGACGAGGAGCTATTGGGGGGCTCCCCCTTGGGGTGCTCCACCCTCTCGAACAAAATCAGCATCTCGCAGTGCAGGGTCTGGGGGAACAGGTCCACGGCCACAGCCCGCACCGGGCGGAAGGGGGAACCCCTCACCCTGTTGGAGGGCGCTCGGCAAAGGCTGGGGAGAGGAGAGCGGTGTCAGTCTCCCTGTGCCCACTCGGGAGCCCCTGGCCCCGCCCCGCTCCCTTATAGAGGCCCGGTTGAGCCCCTGATCGCTGAGGGAGGGAGGGGGGATGGGTGGAGAGGCCAAAGGGGCTCAGGCAGTGAGGGGCTCCCCCCACCCCCGGGCCCATCCAAGGTGGCGAGCAGGACTCACTCTACAAAGTTGCCCATGGCCGCCCGCGGGTTGCAGGACACGTAGAGCAGCTTCTTCAGGTGCTCAGCTCTCCGGATGGCCAGGATGACTTTGGAGTCTGTTCAGAGGGGCAGAGTCAGAAGAGGTCCGGGCCGGTCCATGGCCTCCCCCCCCACCCCCCCAGCCCGGTCACTCACGCAGGCCTGCTCGGGGCGGGTCCAGGATGGCCGTCAGCTGCTGGGAGGCCAGGGAGGTGATGAGGGAGGGCACCAGGTCCTCAGCTTTGCCGCAGTGGAACTCAATGTTGTCCAGGGCTGCGGGGGCAGAGCCCACGTCAGGCCCCCTGTCCCGGCCCCCCCGAGGGTCCCCGGCTCTGCGGGCCCTCAGAGGGGGCAGCCCCGGGGCCCCGACCTCCTTCTGGCCGAAGCTGCCTGGGACCTACGACCCTGTGGGCCCCCGCCCCACCCCTGCCCACCCAGGGCCTGCTTTGCCTCCTTCCCCCCCGGGCTCTGGGCCTGACCCACCATTGATCTTGGCATTCACCCGGGCGTCTTCCACAGCTTCCTGGCACAGCTCGATGCCGATCACCTTCTTCACCTTCTGCGAGGGGGACGAGAGGGCTCAGGACCCGCTTCCGGCCGGGGCCCCACAGGCAGCGTGGGCAGAGCCAGGGCTGGAACCACCCCCCCTCGGGCACTCACCCGGGCCAGGGAGAGGCCGATGGTCCCGGTCCCGCAGCACACGTCCAGCACCGTGCTCTCCTTGTCCAGCTGGGCCCAGTCCTGGATGGTGTTGTACAGGACCTCGGCGGCCGGCGTGTTCACCTGCAGCCACAGCAGGGTGAGTCTCCCTGGGGCAGAGCCCGAGACTGTTCCCCCCCCCCGTGGCCCCCGCAGCCTCCATGGGACCCCCCGGAGAGCCGGCCAGGCCGCCCGCAGCCCCCTCGCCGCTGAGGCCCCCAGGGCCGAGATCCAAGACCAAGATCCAAAGCTGCCCTCAATGACTAACCCTAACCCCATTGGCCACAGTCAGGAAGCACTTATTAAGCGCCGGTAGCGCAAAGAGCCGTCCCTGCCCCCCAGAAACTGGCAAAGGACGGGCCAGGACCCCTGGGTTTCAGACTTGGTCCCCCGGCCCGAGGGCGCGCTCCTAAGGAGATCAGCCGGCAGCCGCTCACAGCCCAGACACAGACGGGAACGAGCCTCTCTCTGGCTCCCCCACTTCCGTGGGGGCCCCTCCCCCTCCCCCTCCCCCTCCCCAGGGGTCATCCCAGGCTCCCCACCCTCTCTCACCCCCCTTGCCCACTGTCCCTGAGATCAGCCCCCGATGCAGACCCTCGCCCTCCCTCCCCCAGCCAGACCTTCCCCAAGCTCTGTCCCACCAGGTCTCCCCCCTGCTCCCCCCCCCCCCCTCGCCCGCTCAGTCTGCTGGCCTGACTGGCTCCTTGCTAGGTGAGTGCCCCCTTGTGGCTGCCGGCGGTTCTCCCCCTTTGGCAGGAAGATGCAGCACCAGTCTGACAACCCGGGGGGGGGGGGGGGGGTTCTTCAGGTACGACCCCGGCCTGGCTCTGCTTGGGCTTTGCCCCGTCCTCAGCGCCCTGGGCCGTTCTCTCTCCCGACTCCCTGACACAGGGTCCGACTCCTTTTTCTTCCTGTGGTTTTCAGGCAGTTCATTGACTTAAACACCGTCTCCTGGGTTGTCCCCGGCCGAGGTCCGTGAGTTTCTGTTCCATTTTCGGGCTTTTCACTTGTAATGGGCATTTTTAGTTTCCTCGCGGACCCGTCGTTCTCCGTCTGAGCGACTTTGGTCGGGGGGGACTTGGGGACTGCGCCCCCCCCCTGCCCTTCCCTCACTTGTGCCCTCGCTGCTCCTCGGGACTCGGGCGGGCCTGGCGGGGTCGGTGACCTCCGGGGAGCTGGGTCAGACTCAGTCCGGGGCCGCCCGGTGCAGCCTCAGACTCCCAGCAGGGCCTGAGCTGCGAGTCCCTGAACATCCCCATTCGCCTCCGTTTCCTCCATCACAAAACGGGGACAAAGCAGGGCCCGGGGGCCCCAGGGGGGTCCTGAGTGTTAAGCGGGGAAACCTTCTCCGCGCTCCTGGCCCCGGACCTGGCACGGCGGGCGCTGACGGCCGCGGGCGCTCCTCCTGCCCGCTCCTGCCCCTCCCCCTTTGAAGTTCTGCCCATCCCCCTCCATTAAAAAAAAACCTGGCTCAGGCACCGGCAGGAACAAGAACTTGCACAGACCGAGGAGGACCCGGGGCTCTCCCTGCCCCAAGCCAGGCCTCCTGGGCCGCCGCGTCCCCTAAGCTGGTTCTGGTGCGGGCTGGGAGCCGCAGGGCCTCAGGGGCCCCTCTGGGCCTTACCTCTCCCTGTCTCTCCCCCAGCTCTGCAGGCCGAGGGGGTGACGGGAAGGACCCTCCCCAAAGCCAGCTGCAGGAGGTGACCCACTTCTTGTCCGGCACTCCGAGAGCGGCCCCTGCGTCCCTAACCATCCCTGCCGGAGGTCACGGGGGCAAAGCCATCCCTGCCGGAGGTCATGGGGGTAAAGCCGTCCCTGCCGGAGGTCATGGGGGCAAAGTCGTCCCTGCTGGAGGTCACGGGGGCAAAGGGCAGGCGCAGAGAGTGGGGCCAGAGGCTGGGGTCCCCCAAATCCCTTCCACTCTCCAAGCTACACTTCGCTGCCCCGTCCGCCTCACGGTCTGTCGCGGGGAAAGTCATTGGGAGTCGTTCCTGTTTGGGGCTCCAACCTGAGACGGCAGCGAGGTTACTGGCTCCCAAATGGCGAGTCAGGCGCCCGTGGCTCAGAGCGCCGCCCGCCCTTCTTGGTCACACATGGGGGGACCCCGAGGGCCGTGGTCAGAGCCCCAGACAAACGGGGGCTCCATGCTGGCCGAGCCGGCCTTCAAAGCGGGCTCTGCTCCCAGGGATGCTGATGGCGAAGGCCTCGGGGCCGAAACATCCGAGAAAACCAGGGCTGCCCATGGGCCCGGCTCGGGCCCAGGTGTCCCTATGGACGCCCCCATCCTGGTCACATCAGAAGGGACTCGAGGGTCCTTCCGGCTCTCACCGTTCTGTGTCCCCTACAACCAGGGCCAGGGACCCTCTGTCCCCCCAAGGCCCACGTTCCCGAGGGCTGCACCCCTCCCAGCTTCCCTCAGCCCCAGCACTTTGAGAAGGCTCCCTCGAGGTTCCTCGGAGCCTCCCCCGCCCCGGCCTCCTTCTGTTCCCTCAGCGCGGAGCCCGACACACACAGCAGGCGCTCCATAAATGCGCGCCCACATACCTGGAAAAACGCGTGAGGGGAAATGCGGAACTTGAGCCCCAGCAGCTCCTCGTGGATGTACTTGTCCCCGGCCACGTGCTCTAGGGGCAGGTCCTCCCGGTTGGGGGACTTTCTGAGGGCAGACAAGAGGAAGGCGCCTGCAGCGGGGGCAGGGTGCGGTGGGCCCAGGGGGTGTGTGTGTACCTGAGGGCTCCCCCTCCGCCCCCCCCCCCCCCCCCCCCCCCCGGGCCCAGGGAGCTTACCTCTGCCCCTCCTCCACAAAGTAGAGCGAGGTCACTGCTCCGAGCTGGCCGGGCTCTGCCATGAAGTGCTGACCCAGGGAGGCCTTCAGCTGCGCCAGCTCTTCCTGACTGAGTTTCTACGGGGGCCAAGAGACAAGGAGCCCCTGAGGAGGGACACTCGGGCCCCCGGGGGCACGGAAGCCCTGGGAGGCCGGGGACTGCTGAGCCCGCCCGAGGCCTCGGCCGGGGAAGCAGGCCAGAGTCGGGGGCTGGGCCCATGACCGCCGCTGCCTGAGTTGCAGCTTCCCCCAGCCCTCCCCTCCCCGCGGGGGTCCCGGGGCTCTGCCTGGGCTGGCGGCCATCGGGGCTCCTGGCCCGGGGCCCCCTCTTGGACACGCCCCTTCTCTCCCGACCTTCACCCCTCCGCTCCCTCGGGGCCGCCATGGGAACTCTCCCCTTGTCCTCTTGTCCCTCAGGCCTCCCCGAGCTCCGCTGCCCCTGGGCTCGGCCTTCGAAGCCTCCCTACGCCCCCCCCCTCCCTCCCCACTGCTCGGCTCCGGGCTCCTCCCCCTCCACACTGACCCCTGACCTCCCGGCTCCGGTCAGGCCCCAGCAGCGATCCCAGCGCCCTCAGGAGGCCCTTCCCCCTGTTCTGCTGGTCCCAGAGGGGCCTTGTCTGCCCCAGGCTGCTCGAGGGCAGCCCAGGGCTTGGTCCGGCCCCTGGTCCCAGGGGCACTTAACCAACGGCCAGACGGACAAGCCGGGACCCGACTCCGTGTCCGCAGGACCTTGACGTGCAACGGCCCCCGTGAGAGCCAGGCCCCGGCCCTGGCAGGTGGGCCCCCACCCCCACGTGCTGATCTGGCCCTGAGCCACCACAGAAGGCCCGGCTCTTTGGGCTGAGTCCTCTTGGCTCCCCCCCCTCCCCCAAGCACGCCAGGGGGGCTGGGCCCTTCCCCCTGCCTCCAGTTCTTCCTCCGGGGCCAGACCCAGACCCAGACCCAGAATCCCCCCCCCCCCCCAGATCTGAGGCCTGCCCCTCACACCTCGGGTTCTGCTTCCATCAGGGGAAGGGGGGAAAGGCGGAGGCCTTGGGCCTCCACTCGCCCCGAGAACAAGGGCGGCTCCTGGCAGGACCACAGAACATTCCCCGCCCTGCACAGAGACGGAGCCCCGAGGGGCCCGGGCTGGGGGCCCCGAGGGCGCCTCGGAAGGCGGTGGAACCCCCAGGAGGCTGTGGCTACCTGGGGGTGGAAGTAGATGATCACCATGACCTCGCCGCTCCTGCTGGTGCGCACCGTGAGCTGCCGCCAGTGCCCCTCATACGTCTCTGGGCTGTACACGGAGTACGGGGTCGACCTGCAGAGCGCTGCCCCGTCAGTGTCCCCGCGGACCCGCCCGTCCTGGTAAAGCCCCCCAGCCAGGGGCCACGGACCCCGAGAAAAGCCCAGACCGGCAGCAAAGCCGGGCCCGGGCTGGGGGTGGGCCCAGGTCCCTCGAGGACCCCCCCCGGTTCTCCCTGTCCCCCCAACACGGACCCCCAGCCCCACCCACCGAATGTACTCCTGGAAAGCCCGGACCACGTGCTTGGTGCCTGCCGGGATGTGGACGGTGTCGAAGGGCTCCACCACCGCGCACGTGCCGCCCTTGTACTTGCCCAGGCGGCAGCCCACCGTCTTGTCCTCCTGGTTCACGCCGGTGCCGATCAGAAACTCGCACTTGTTGCGGTACTCCGTCTGTGCAGAGAGGGGGCGCTGGCCACGCTCTGCTTCCCTCGCTGCCTCGGCGGGACCCGCCCCAAGACCCTGAGACCCCCCCTCCCCACCCAGGCCCGTCAGGGGCGTGGGGAGCTTCGGTGGCCAACCAAGCTTCAGGAAAAAGTTACACGTACATGTAAATACACCCCCCTCCCCCTCCGCCCCCAGGAGCCCGCCATCCTGGCGTCCCCGCCCTCTCAGAGGGGACCGGGGAGAGGGAGAAGCCCCCGAGAACATCCCCGGCAGGGCTGAGGGGCCGGCCCGGGCCCCCTCCCCCACCCCGGGCCTCAGGGGGCGCAGGAGCAGAGCAGGCCCGGGGCCTCACCTGCAGTGGGGACGCCTTGATGCCTTCCAGGGGGCAGCAGATCCTGTTGAATTTCTGCTTCTGCACAAAGAGCCAGGGCAGCAGCGTGCGGTTGTTGTTGCCGATCTCCCTGCAAGAGAGCGGCCGAGGGAATGCTCGGGCTGGACGGCACAGGAGGGCAAGGCCCCCGGGCTGGAGGGCACCCAGTCTCTCCTCCCCCGCCCCGGCCCAGCCCGACCCGAGGGAGGAGTAAGCAGAGAAGGGCCCAGAGCTGCCCAGGGCCGGGACCCAGGCCCCTCTCACTGGCCTCGGCAGGAGATGACGGGCCCACCACCCAGAGGCCCTTCCACACAGCCGGAGGCCAGCGCCCTGACTTGGCAACAGATCCTTTGGGGACTGTGTTCAAATCCTGCTTGTAAGCAGGGCCAGGGACCTCAGTGAGCCTCAATTTCCTCATCTGTAAAATGAGACTGACATTGGTCACCGTAGTGACCTTAAAAACACAAGATATTTTACAAACCCACGTGAGTCTGTCCTTATTTTAACTTGCCTACCCAACAATCCCTGACTAGTTCCGCCTCGACCTCCAAGGAGCCAATCCGACGAGCTGGCCCGCTGCCGCTCGCACTCAGCTCCCGCCTCCAGGCCTTTGCAGAGGCTGGGACCTCCCAGAAGCCTTGTTCCTGTTCCCCAAAGTAGTGCAGGCTCTCCCCTCCCCCTCCGGCTAGCATTGCCTGCCAGCGGCTGGGCTGGTGCCCGCTACCACTGGCCATCCCATGGTCCTCTTCTGTCCTGTGACAGCCTCGATTCAGGCCTGAGGCAGGACCAGGGTGGGGACTCTACCTGAACAAAGGTCTGGAGTCACAGGTGCCAGAAAGAGAAGAGACTTGCCTTTCCAATAGGGAAACTGAGGGCCCAGAAAGGGCAGGGACCCCGGCTGACCAGGGGAGCGTCTGAGCGGCTGAAGCACAGGCCCGGGAGCCGCACGCGCGCGCACACACACTCACACTCACACACACGGAGCCAGGCGGCCTCCCTCCAGCCAAGGGCTCACACGGTTGTTGAGTGAGCGGCGGGGAGCTGCCCAAGGTTGTTCTGCCTCCCCTCTGGAGCCCCAGCACTTCCCATCCTGTGGGTCAGTCCTGGAGGAGGGTACTTAGCTATTCCTTTAAAGACTGGGAAATCCTTTCTGGAGTCATTGCTCCTTCCAAGCCCTGAGGGGACTGCTTCTTATTTATCGTGGCCCTTTTACAGATGAGGAAACTGAGGTTTTGTCTAGGGTCCTGCTCAGCAAACGAACAAGGCAGGACCTTGGTGGCCTCCAGATGGTCCCTTCCTGCATCACAGAATTATCTTTGGAAAAGATTTCTGGGCTATATCAGAGGGAGGCTGGGACTGCTGCCCCGGGGACGGTCTGCTGGCCACAGGGACCACCTGGGTGCCCTTCCAGCTTAATGGGGGGCCATAACTGAATGGGAGCCGGGCAGCTGGGACACAATCTGGGGTGAAAGGGAGAGACAAAGAACTCAGGGGGGGGTAGCGAGCCTGTGCTGGGCTTGGCCTGGCCTGGGCAGCTCATCTTCCTGCTGTACCCCCCCCCCCCAAGGACTTACTTGGCCACTCTGTGTAAGACCTGACCCTGAGCAGGGTCCCCCCTTCACTTAGTCAGTTTCTGCAGGACCTGTCCCTCTGCGGTGCCCTTCCCACTCACTTGGTCAGTTTCTACAAGATCTATCCTCTCACTCACTTGGTCAGTTTCTGCAGGACCCACCCCCCAGTCACTTGGTCAGTTTCTGCAGGACCCGCCCCCCAGTCCCTTGGTCAGTTTCTACAAGACCTATCCTCTCACTCACTTGGTCAGTTTCAGCAGGACCCGCCCCCCAGTCACTTGGTCAGTTTCTGCAGGACCCGCCCCCCAGTCCCTTGGTCAGTTTCTACAAGACCTATCCTCTCCTCCTTGGTCAGTTTCTGCAGGACCGCCCCCCAGTCCTTGGTCGGTTTCTGCAGGGACCCCCCCAATCCTTGGTCAGTTTCTACAAGACCTATCCTCTCACTCACTTGGTCAGTTTCTGCAGGACCCGCCCCCCAGTCACTTGGTCAGTTTCTGCAGGACCCGCCCCCCAGTCCCTTGGTCAGTTTCTACAAGACCTATCCTCTCACTCACTTGGTCAGTTTCTGCAGGACCCGCCCCCCAGTCACTTGGTCAGTTTCTGCAGGACCCGCCCCCCAGTCCCTTGGTCAGTTTCTACAAGACCTATCCTCTCACTCACTTGGTCAGTTTCAGCAGGACCTGCTCGCACTCGCGCTGCTTCTGCGCCAGCTGCTCCTCGTAGGGCACGCTCCACAGCGGGGTCACCACGTCAGCGATCTGCTTGGCGCTGGGCGGCTGGGCGGGAGCCCCGGGAGGGGCGTGCGGAGCGCGTTTGGGCTCAGCCGGGCCACCGTCGTCGGCCTCGGCCTCGGCCTCGCGCTTCCTCTTCTTGGCCAGGGGGTCAGCCTTGGGCTTGGCCAGGCGCAGGCTGAGGTTGCGGCCCTTCCAGCGGGCCCCGTGTAGCACCTTGAGGGCCTTGTCGCGCTCCTCCTCGCTCTTAAAGGTCACGAAGGCGAACGTCTGCTTGCCGAAGAGCTTGGTCTTGTGGGGCTGCAGGCCGTACTTGGCCAGGAACTTCTTGACGTCGTTGAAGCCCACGTAGCGCGGCACGTTCTGGATCTCCACCTTGTAGATCTCAGAGGTGAACAGGTCGTCCTTGATGTAGCCATACAGGCCGGCCGCACCCCCCTCCGAGGTGTCCTCGGGGGTCCCCTCAAGAGTGTCTTCGGGAGTCCCCTCGGGGGTGTCCTCCGGGGTCCCCGCGGCCTCCTCCGGCATCTCCTCCCCCGCGGGCTGCCCAGGAGAGTCTAGGCTGGTGGCCCCTGCTGGCTCTGCCATAATCCCCACCTCTGCAGGGAGAAAAGCGGCGGTGTCACGGGGGTGCCCCCAACCCGGCGGCTGTGGTGACAGACCCCGGCCCGCCCTCTCTAGAAGGCCCCTGCAGAGAGCCCAGAGGGGGGCAGATCCCCAGGATGGGACTCCGAGGACCAGGGTGGGGAGTAGGGGAGAGGGGCACCGGGGGCCGCTCAGCTCGCAGAGGGTGATCACGTGGGTAGGATGGGATGCAGAAATAGTCCCTGCGGGGCCTGGGGAACCGAGGAAAGACTAAGGATATGGGGGAGGGGGGATACGGCCCCTCCCCTAGGCAGGACAGCTCTCTCCCTCCCCCTGGCGGGAAATGGGAGGCCCGGACCACGCACCCGCTCCGGCCACCACAGTGGGGCTCGAACCCGTGGCCCAGGAAGGTGGCTTTAGACCCTCACCCTTAAGCCGGAACACGCGGCCCCCAGTGCGATCGGGCTACGCCTCCACCGCACACGCGCGCCAGAGCCCAGGCCCCGCGCAGGCGCGCCACGGCTACCATCGCGCCCGCCGCGGGCCACGCCCTCCCGCAGGCCCCGCCCGCCATCGCCACCCCCCCCTTACCCTCTCTCCTCCCGCCTCTCAAACCATTCCCCCAGCCGCTCCATGACGTCATCACGTCCGCCCCCGACGCACCAACCGCCTCCCTGCAGTCCGGGCCTCTTCCCTCTCTCGTAGTGATTCTCCTGGGAAACGGGCCCTCCTCATTGGTCCTCTCTCTCGACGTATTAAAGCCTCCGGACGCGAAAACGGAAGTGGGCGGCCGCTTTCGGCCCGGCCGGAAGTGGGCGCGGCCGTCGCAGTGAACGTCGGGAAGGCGGGAGCTGCGGCCTGGTGGGGACACAAAGCGCCCGGTGGGGCGGAGCGAGGTGTTTCTCGGCGGTCGGGAGCGCGCCCGCGTGCCCGCATCCCGGCGCGCGGCGCTTTGGGCGGGAAGCCGGAGGGGGGCGGAGAGAGCCGGCGGAAGGAGGGGCGGGGCGGGACAATGGCTTGTCCGCCGCCCGCGGCCCCGGCGCCTCAATAAAGTTGCGCTGGTTTTGAATGCGCGGGGGCGGGGGCGTGTTTCCCGCCGCCGCCGGGGTCAAGGGGCCGGGGTCGCGCGCGCGCGCGGGCGGCGGGGCCAAGCCGGGGCGCGGGGAAAGGCCAGCGGAGGGGACGCGCCGGACCGAGCGCCGCCGCACCGGGACCGTCTCCCCGCCGCGGCATGCCCCGCTGATGGCGGCCGCCGCGGTGGGCTTGCGGGCCGGGAGCGGCGGGGGCGGCTCACAGGCCCAGGCCGGGCCGGCCGCGCGGGGCTCACTCGGGCCTCCGCAGGCCGCGGCCGGCGCCGGGGAGCGGGCGGTGGCGGGGTCGGGCCGGGCCGGGCCTGCCCGGGTCCGGGCGCCGCCTGCGGCCCCGGCGCGGGGGCCCGCGGCCCGACGGCCCCCCCGGGGAAAGGCACGTGGGCGGGAGCGGCGGCGACACGTGAGCCGGAGGCGGCCGGGCCTCCGCGGGAGCCGCGGGGCCTCCGCGGGGCCTGGGCCAAGGTCACGCGGGCGCCCCTTTCGTTGGGACCCCGTGGGCCGCGCCCTGCCCAGGTCCGGGGCCCCTCGCGGCTGGGGAGCAGCGGTGGCCCCCCCAGGCCCGCGGGGCGGGGTCGTGTTTCCTGCGGGGCGGTGGTGCCCCCGGACAGACCCGCGGGCCCCCAGCCGCACCCGGGGGCCCTGCCGAGGCCTGGCCTTTCCCCCAGGCCCGCGGCAGGAGGGGCTTGCGGGCCCCACCCTTGAATCCCCCAGCGGTGGCGGGAGCCGGGGGACCCGGGCCCCGGCCGCCCCTCCCAGGGCCCCCCCCCCCGGGCCCCGGGCCCCCCTGCCGCGCCTCCGGAGCCTGGGGGGGGGGCACCGGGGGCCGGGCTCAGCGAACAGGCGGTTCTTGTCTTCCAGGAAGCCCACGAGGAGCACGACACCTCCACCGAGAACGTGGACGACTCTAACCACGATCCACAGTTCGAGCCCATCGTGTCTCTTCCCGAGCAGGAGATCAAGACCCTGGAGGGAGAGGAGGGCTGTTTAAATTGAGGGGGGGGCTGCCACAGGCTGCCCACATGGTGTCTGCCGGTCACGGCGCAAAAGAACGACCGGAATAACCGGGAAGCAAAGGCCGCAAACCTTGTGATCCCCACTCAGTCCCCGGGGTCCTCTCTGGGCCATGTTCCCTTTATCGCACGGACACTAGAATCGGCCTGAACCTCCTCACTGTCCAAACACAGCCTTGCTCCTTGTGTGAAGGATGTTTTCTTGGCCCTGCTCACTTCCCTCCGCATCGGTTCCCGTGAGTCTCTCCGGGCCGCTCTGAAATCCTCCTGCTGGTCGTTCCTTACAGAACAATGATCTCCCTAACGTTCCTGCGCGATAACTCACTCAGCCGTCTTCCCACCGATGTTGCTCAATTTCCAGTTACAAAAAGGGCCGCCACAGATAGTTGTGCAGATGTGGGTCCCTTTCCCTTTAAGATCTTTTTGGGAAATAAGCACAGGAGAAGCCCTTTTCTGGGTCAAAGGATATGGACAGTTTGATGGCCCCGTGGGCCTAGTTCCAAATTCCTCTCCAGACTGGTTGGATCAGTTCGCTACTACCAACAATGCATATGGGTGTCCCAGCTTTCCCCGTTCTCTCCCAATGTTCATCGTTATCCTTTTTTTCCATCTTAGTCAGTCTGAGGGGTCTCTGATGGTCTTAATTTACATTTTTCTGATCGATTGTGATTTAGATTGTTTTTCAGGGACAAAGGATGGTTGTGATTTGATGTTCTTTGGAATGTTTTCTCACATGAGCCTTCTGATAATCTGAGCCCAAATCAAAAAGTGACTTCAGAGGGAGCAATCGCTGAAAGCCGGGGGTGGGATGGGAGTCACTCTTGGATGGAGGCCCTGAGGACACTGGGAGATTGCACGGGAGTTGAGTACAGTATGTGATAGCTAGAAAGGCTGAAAGAACTTTAGATAACTCGGAACGAGGAGGGGAAAGAGGAGATGGAAGTTGGACAGGAATTGGAAAAGGCCAAATGGAGAGCTCCTGGGGTTGGGGGAGCCTCAAGCTGGTGGGGTTCAGGCCCTTCCCCACTGGCACTATGGGGTGCAGCTCTGATTCCTCTGGCTCGCATGACGGGCGTGTCCTCTCCTCAGCCCACACAGGGTCCCCTGGCAAGAGTGCCAGCCCTACAGCTCTAGCTGCTGATTGAGGCGATCAGAGTCCAGCACCTGGCCTCCCCCGCAGCCGCCCGCCTGGGCTGTGTGGGCAGCACCCACGTGTCGTTTCTGCCTCCACATCAGCTTGTGTTTGGTATCTGGTCTCCCCCGACTGGCCCTTGTTACCTTCTGCAGTTTGGCCTCTGCCTTAAGTCTTTTCCCTTGAGAGGACTCTTCCTGTAGCATGGGTTGGCTCCCCGGCCTTGGCCCAGTCTCCCTTTTCAGCGCTGACTCCCCTCCGGGTCCCGGGTGCTCTGGCCCTGGCCTCCCTCCTGCTGTGCCTCAGTCACTGCCCTCCCCCCCAGCACCAGTAGGTTACCCCCAAAGCTGGTTGCCAATCGCTTTGTGTGTGTGTGGACTCCCAGGAAGGATGCAAGCTCCTTGGGAGGGCTCTGGCCTTGCATCCATCCCCCCAGGCCCGGCACACAGTAGGTGCCTACTTGATTCGTTCCTCCTGTACTCTTCTCTTGTCCCCGCCCTTTGAGCAGATTTCTGCCCCTCCCCCGTCTCTCCCTTGCCTTTGAGATGTCCTGGAAACTTGGATCCTCAAATGATGGGTCTGTGATTCCAGGATGGGATGACCCAGAGCATGACATAGTCCCATAGGCCCTGTTTCAGGGAGAAACACAGTGTCCTTAAAAGTGGGATGCAGCCTCCTTTCCTTGCCTGCCCTGCTCTTGTCTGTGGGCCAAGGAGCCAGTTCCTCAGAGGGCTTCCCCATGAACCCTCCTCCACTGAAAGGGGTCACCTCTGGCTCTGAAGCATTCTGTAACCGTTTGGTAGCATTTTAGCAGCACACACACACACACACACACCCGCTGGGGAGGGTGGTCAGTCAGTATTCTAGTCCTGAATCTCGGGGGTCCTGACTACTTGGCTAGGTTAGGTCTGGGTGGCTGTCCAGATGGTGCCTCAGTTGTCTCATCTGTGAAATGAGCATGATGGTGCTCAATTGTTATTTGGCCAACGTGGCCCATGTCTCCTGTATCAGCCGGGCCGTTTGTCTATTGAGACAAGCAAACAAACCGGCTTTAACCCCCTCAGACACGAGGCGTGGGAGCCAGAGAAGCCTCAGAATTTAAATTGTATCGTGTGTAGTACCAGATGGTGGCGTGACTCTGCACGTCTCTCCACAGGAGGGCCAAGCTGTTCCGGTTTGCATCCGAGAACGACCTTCCCGAGTGGAAAGAGCGAGGGACGGGCGACGTGAAGCTGCTGAAACACAAGGAGAAGGGGACCATCCGCCTGCTCATGAGAAGGGACAAGACACTGAAGATCTGTGCAAATCACTATAGTACGTGCCCCCGTTTTGTTGTGCTGGGACACGGCCCCAGGCCGAGGTTAACATGGGACCTTTAGAGACAGAATCAAGGCTGAGGCTTCTGTGCTTCACTTAAAAAAGAGGAGCCGGTGTTTTTTCTGAGCAGGTCATGTGAGGCTTTGCCCAGTAAGCACCATGCAGAGGTAGTGAGACGCCGGGGGGGGGGGGGGGGGGCTTGGAGAACATTGGGGCCTGGTGGCAGATGGCCCCCCTGGAGGCGGGGGTGAGGCTGATCCTGTGAGAGGTCGCCGCGACAGGACCCCAATGGGGCCCCATTTGATGGCTTTTGGTCCTTGTCCTGCTGGAGGCCCATCTTTGGGCACCCAGACGAGCCACCCCACCTCGATCCCCTTCTCTTTAAGTGGAGAGGTTTGGGATTTGTCTTTAAAGCGAGGACGTTAAAAAGCCCAACCTGCTGAGCAGGGACAACCGATTTCTTCCCGTTGTCAGTGGGCTCGGTCCCTCGACACCCCCCAGGTGGTTTGGTGTGATGCCCCGGCCCCAGAGCAGCGGGAGAGATGCTGCTGGGAGTGCACTTCCAAGGAAGGGCCGCTTGGGGGTGTCGCTTCCATTTTTGAGTGATTGACACCTGGTGGGGGGGGGGAATCTGACAGCGAGCTCTGAGAGAGGGCTTAGGGCACAGCCCTTGCTCTGTCCTGTTACCTGCTGGTTTCTTTCTCTTTTTTTTGCCTGTAAAGTCACATGGGTGGCGCCTGGGCGTGCTGTGGGAGCAGGTGCGTCAGCACTTTCTTGATCAGTTTTAGTCCCTGTCCCCAAAACATTTTCTTGCTCACGGGATGCTCTGCTGGGAAGCAAGACCCAGAGGCAGCGGTCCCTGCTTCAGACCGTGGCCCATAGTCTCAGGGCTGGGCCCCGGGAATCCCCCCTGCTTCTCCCCCCCCATGTAACCAGGCATATGTTTCCGCCAAGCCTTTTTTCAGTGCACCTGAGGTGGCAGGTGGAAGCGGGAGCTAGGAGAGAAGTGGGGGTGGGGGTATAGCATCCCCCTTTTCGGGGAGTTGGGCTCTCAGGGCTGAGCTGTCTTCTCCCCCTTCCCTTCCACCAGTAACACCACTGATGGAGCTGAAGCCCAACGCGGGCAGCGACAGGGCCTGGGTCTGGAACACACACGCCGACTTTGCTGATGAAAGCCCCAAGCCCGAACTGCTGGCGATTCGATTCCTAAATGCAGAAAGTGAGTGAGGGGCCCGGGTGGCAGAGGTGGCGGTCAGTTGGTAGCCATGGGACCCAAGGCCTCATCTAAGCTAGTGGGGAGTCAAGGACAGGAAATGGGGGTCATAAGTAGAATTAGAACCCAGTTCCTCGAGCTCCCAATCCAGGGAACACTCTTTTCTGTTCCTGAGGAGCAGAGCCCTGCTCAGTCCTGATCAGAGGCTGTGGGTCCACCCTGCTGTCGGTCACTGAATAGGGAAGATTCAGCTGAAGGAAGAGAGAGGCTGGGCACTGACTTGGGCTGAGGAGCAGGCCTTTCAGGGGCTGAGAGCCTGGGGCCCAAACAGCCTGGGGTTCGGCTTCCTTATTCCTGTCTCAGCAGCCTTGCCAGGTCAGGGTTTGGTGGCCGAGGTCAGCAGTGGGGGAGGAGTGCAGGCGGAGCGCACCTTAGGGGCCGGGTGGCATGCTGAGCTGAAGTGGGCATGAGGGCAGCACCTCCCTCCCCCGAAGGGTGGCTGTGAGCCCAGTGCCCGTCCCAGAGCAGGGACAGTCGAAATGCTTACTTAGGTCTTGGTGTTGGGGTGTCCTCAAGATTTAGGCAGGCAAGTCCCTGGAGGGGAGATCTTCGTTTTCCTCACCCATAAAACGGGAATCTCTCCCTCTTGGGATTGGGTGCGATTGCCAACGTTAGTGGCGAGAGGTGAGCGAAAGCTTTGCCCCTGGGCCGCGGGCGCTTTGTAGGGTCTCCCATTGCAGTGGGCAGAAGGAGGGAGGACTGGAGGAATGAACTCTCTTTTCCTCTCGTAATAGATGCCCAGAAGTTTAAGGCAAAATTTGAAGAATGCAGGAGTGAATTAGAAGAAAAAGAAAAGAAAGGTAAGTGGTGTCCCCGGGCCGAGTGGCGCCGTCCCCCGCAGACTCACTCTGTACATGACTGCCTTCCTCAGTCTTGCTGCTTTTCCGGTCTGCTAGAGAAGTGACCCCCGGGGTTGCAAACACCTTGCTCTGGTGAAGGGCCGTTGCAACTGCCTGGGAGACATCCCGGAGCCCCGCCGAGACTTGAAGAGTCTCCCGGCAGGTTCTGGAGCCTCGTCGTGGCTGCGTAATTAAGAGGCTTGCGTCCTCTTTCTCTTTTCCTGTGTAGCTCAATCAAAGAAGCTGTAATTATGGGATTGAATGGGCTGGCAGTGATTCTAGGGCTGAGCAGGCTGTTTCTTTGGAGACTCCAGTTTATCTGCCTTCGTGTATAGTGCATTGAAATCATGGGTGACTTAGTAATGCTTACTTCCCGCTGGAGGGAAGAAGGGTTTTAAAAGAAAATGGGTGGGAAGCTATACAAGTTGACTAAACAGCTTGACTTTTGCCTCCAAATCTAGCATTTTAAATGACAAAGTTGCCTCTTTGGAGAATGACTTAGATTATTAGCTTGGAGGATCCAGCTTCTCTGCTGGGCTTCAAGGAACCTCAGGGCCAGCTCGTGTACGGCTCTGGGGGGACCGGGGAGGGGTTAAAGTCGAGGCGGCCTCTCCTCTCCAGTTAGACCGGCTGGCGAGTCTGGGGATCCAGGGCGAGGAGAGGCCCCCCGAGAGGCCCAGCCACACTGCTCTTGGAGGGGGGAGCCTGTAGACCTCGGGCCCACCAGTCCTGGCCATGCCGGTGCCGTAGGGGCTGCTGCTGACTCCCGGTTGATGTTTTAGCAGGAGTAGGCAAGGAAAGCAGAACCGAAAAAGTGGTGGAGAAGTTCTCGGAGCTGTCGGTGAAGGAGGAGAAAGAGGAGGAGAAGGAGAAGGAGGAGAAAGAAGGCGGCCCAGAGCCCGAGAGCTCCGAGGCGCCTGCGAAGGAGACCAAGGACCAGGACGTGTTACTGCAATAAATCATCTCGCGGGCCTCGCCTTCTTTCCTTTTATTTTCTTATTTTTTGTTTCGTTTTTGTTTTTTTTGTTTTTTTTTTTTTACAAGGGACTTTATATCAAGAACTGAATTCCAGCCTCCAGGTTGTTTTCTAAGCTTTTACCCTTTCGAAGATGTCTTCAGCAAACCCATTCCCAGTCACATGTACTGCGCTCATAACATTCTTTTCCATAGTGGAAACACTTATTTATAGTACATCCAAAAGAGTGAATAAAACATTTGAAAGCTGCATCCAAGGACAGGACTGAGTTTTATATGTTTACTTAAACACACTGATGGCTGTAACCCCCGGCATTGGTTGTTGTCGGGTGCCTTTGTCTTTGTGTTGGTGACTTAGGGGCTTTTGGGGGTGCGTCAGTGAGTTTGACGGTGTCGTGGACAGGCTTTGATTGGGAACGCCCCCTTCCCCCCAAGCTAGATGCTTCATTGGTGATGTACCAGCTAACCCAGCCCAGTTGCAGCATTCTGTCGGGGGCACAGTTGGCATAGCTTGAGTCGTGGAGTCTTCCCGGGGGCCCTTGGGCCCGGGAAGCCCCGGGTAAGACGCTGTGCTCTCTGGATACCTTAGTGTCGTGGCCTTGGCCAGCCTGGGAGTCGAGGCGAGATAGGTGGAGACGGCTCTTGTGCGGCCTTGATTGGCGGTTCACGGCCTTGGTTGCCCCCGGTGGGCACGGGGCCAGGCTGGGGTCCCGCTCTTGGTCCCGGCTCTCTAAACCGCCCTTTGTGTTTCACTCCTCTGGCACGAGGCCCTTCCCCCACGGGCGTCCTCCCTGCTCCGGGGACCTTCTCGTCCTTGGGCCATGGAACACTCCTCGTGGGGCGGGTCAGCGCATGAGTCGAGGCGGCACGGGGGCTCCGGTGGTGACACCCGGGAGCCGTGCGCCTCCGGTGGGAGGAAGGATGGCAGAGCAGTAACCGGGGGTCCGGGTCGGGGTCCGCTCCTCTGAGTTGGGCGCATGTCGGGTCTGGTGAGCGGCCTTCCCCCAAGGAGGCGCGGCCCGTCATTCCCCCGCGCCCCCAGAAGCGAAGAACACCTCACCGCCCACGTGCCCTCGGGGATGTCACCAATGGCCATGACCTGGGCCGGGTCCTGTCTCATTTTGCTGTAGTCTGTTCAGTTTTAAGCCGAGAGCCTTCAGCCTCTTAAAATGAAAGGCCTCTCCTAGGGAGGACGGTTTTCCGATTTCAAGGCTGAAGGCTTAGTTTTTTTTAAAGGTTTTATTCTGCCATAAGCTTGAGAAATGTTGACTAGCTGTGTGACCGGTGAGAACCGAGAGCCACCCAGGCTGGCATTTTATCTCCACTATTCACTGTGAGCTTTGGAAAGCAACATAAGCGGTTGAAAAGCATATTAGCCTATAGCGTTTCTCAGTAGTACTAGGTCAAAGGACTCGCTTCAGTTGGATTTTTAATCTTGGCCGGTTCCTTCAATTATTTTCCTCACCACCCACCAAAGGTGCTTTATTTCAAACCAAGAAAGCATGTCGTCTCAGCTGCTGAGAGTCCTTCCTTAGCATCCTCCACGAGGTCACCGTGTTCATTCTGTCCCAGCTATAGATGTTACCGTTCTGACTTGGTGTTCGCCCTGTTTGGGTCTGTGTTTGTCCATTTAAAATTTCCAGCCCCCTGTCCCTTCTCAGTGGAGTGCCCTTCCAAAGGAAGAGGGGGATTGTTTGAAAGAGTCCATGCAGACCGACTCACCGAAAGTTTCCTTCTCCAACTGCTAAACTTTTGTTCTCGTCACCGTCGGGTCTCGTAGAGCATTGTGACTCGGACTGGGCTCGGCCCGTCCGGGAAGGAGGAGGTTGTCAGAGACCCCTTGGGAAATCCGACGGGGAGGGGGAGCGGCACAGGGGCTTAGGCGATCGCGAGATCGAGTGTTCCCTCGGGTTCTCTGGCGTCCGTGCGTTGGAAACACGAAACTGTACTCCATGAAATGTTCTGTTGGCTTTGATTTCCTCCTGTGCTGTCCCCACCAGAGTGATGGTTCTTGGGGAACGGGAGGCTGTTTTTAAATGCTTTCGTTGAAGTTAATGTGTGTAAAAGGGGATGTATGTCCCCGAGATGCTTTCCCCTTGAAACGAGAAGCTAGGGAGGGGTGTGGGGTATAAGCATACCAGGCACTCTCCCCCTTCCAAAAAGAGATCTTGTCTCACTCTGTAATTGTTTTGTGTTCCAATAAAGTGCCACTTAAATGTATCTCCCCGGAGTGTCTGCTTCCTCTTGTCGAAACGGAGAGCTGGCTGGGGGCTTCGGAAAAGTGTGGGGGCGTTAGGGGGCCTTTGGGAAGGCTTCTAAACGTGGGCGCCGGCCAAGAGCCCAGGAGAAATCCGGCGGAGTCCCCAGTTTGGAACCGGGGAGGCAAGGCCAGAACTTTAGCTTAAATTTGCCAGCTACAATATTTACAAGCTACGGGGATCATTTTAAAAGAAACCGAGGCTCAGGGATGTTGTAACTTGGGCAGGATCGCACAGGTAGTTTCTCGAAGCGGCAGGAGTTGTGGTCTTAGAATTCCTACCGGGGCCCAGACACCAAACTGACCCAAAGGCCCGGCCTCTGAATTTCCTTTAGTCAGGCGGTTCTGATCCGCAGAAGCCTCCTGAGTCGCCTCTCCTTGGTTCTCTCAGCTCCAGTGTGTACCAGTGCTTACTGGGACCGAGAGGACCGGGTTTGAGGAATCGGTTGCCATTTAATCACCACAGAAAGCCTGAGAAAGCACCTGAGGCCCAGGAGCTGGCGTCCTCCCCGCCCCCCACTTTTGTAGTTCTGGGGCAGTCCCGGCAGCAAGAGGGAGGAAAGAGAAGGGACAAAAACCTGGAAGCTTGAGGACTAAAAGAAGGAATCGATTAGAGTTTAAGGCATTTTGAAAAAGCTGCTGTGAGTCTTTCCAGGAAGATGCTTGAATATTCATCGGGAAGCCAGCCCTTTGTGCTGTAGGGAGGCTGGGCTGTGGGCTCTGGCTCTGGAGTTCCAAAGTTGGGGGTGGGCCCCAGATTAATGGTGCTTTCCTGGAACCAGGGTGGGCAAGTGGAAGAGGGTGCCCCCATCTGTGGCCCTCCAGGGTTTGTCACACACTGGTTAGATGCCCGGGGTGTGCAGAACGCTGGGGACGAGATGGCCCCTCTGCCCTTAAGGACTGGACTAGCTGGCACCAGGGACCAGTTTTCCATTAGCTCGGGCAGCTTCTGTGATGGAGCATGGGGCACTGTTCTGTTCCACAAGATCCGTAGCTTTTCTCTTGCAAACTGGGCTTAAGATAGGGTTGTCTCCCTCGCTCGGGGGTTGGAAAGAACCGGCTCATGGCCGTTCTGCAGCCAGTGCCCCCCAGGTCGTGTTCCTGGCAGTAACCAGTGAGGAGAGAGAAAACACCCCCATTTTCTGAGGAGCCGCCCGGCATCCTGGAATCCGGGCCGGGCTGTGTGGGCCCAGCTCTAGGATCCTGCCACGGGCCTCCTCGGCCACTTCCCCCCCTCCTCGGGACTAATGTTGGGCCCTTGGAGACTGGATCTTGGTGGTGGGCGTTGGCAGCTCCCATGCACCCATGGGAGGCTCTCCCCCTCCCCATGCCCTCGGCTGCCTCATAACCCCCAGAGGAGGGAAAACCTACTCTCTAGTGGGCAGCTGGGGGGGGGGGGGTGAGGAGGGAAGGGGGCGGCCTGTGCACTGCAAACTGGCTGACAAACCAGGGCGGGCCCTCAGTGTGCCCGGGGCCAATCCTAGCTGAGATTTCCACAGCAGAACCTTGGGGAATGAACGCCTTGTTGGGGCCGTGGAGCTTAGAATGGGCCGGTTCCGGGAGGCCCTCAGCTATAACTGGCCAGTCACAGAATCCCAAGGGCTCAGTTCCCGGGGCCCAGCGAGTGGGGCACCAGGGGGCTGGGCGCAGCCTTGGGGACCGCCCCAATCAGGGGCCCTTTCCGGCAGCAGGCCCGAAGCGGCCCCTCTGACCAGCATCGCTCCAAGCTTTCTCCTCTGGGGGATCTTGGCACAGCTGCCCACAGAGAGCTCGGGCACAGAAGCAGACAGAGGCGCTCGGGGCCTCCATCAGTCCTTTTGCCCAGACTGGAACTCAGGGCTCTTTCCAGTGTCACTGTGGAAAGGTGCAAAGTTAGTCTTTGGGAGGTGGGGATGGGGGACACTGGGTCGGGGCAATGGGGCTGGGAGGGAGAAGTCGATGTTTGGGGGGGGGCATCAGAGTCTCCACCCCAGGCAGTCTCCATGCTGACATTCACCCCATGAGCATTTATTAAGCCCCTACTATGTACCGGACCCCTCACACCTTTGCATGTAACCATCTCACTGGGGTCTGTGACCATGAGCAGCCTCAGTTTCTCCCCCACTTAAGAAGGAGCCGGGCACCCGCCCTGCTTAGCACCAGGTGAGGGCCGGACCTTGTAAATCCGGGGCGTTGTCAGCCTCCCTGAGGAGGGGCAGCAGTGGGCAGGGGAGCCATGTTGGGGCTCAGAGAGACAATGGCCACATTGGCGGAAGGACCCGAGGGGCCTGGGCCGTGTGGGGGAGGGGAAGGGAGTGAGCCTGGGTCCAGAAGGTTTGGGGGCGGGTTGGGGGGGGTTGCATGTGTGTGTCGGGGGGGGGGGCGTGTAGTGAGTTGGTTTGGCCTTGGTGGGGGGCTGGCCCAGAGCCCCTCCTTCGAGCCCTGTCTCCCAGTTGAGGAAACTGAGTCTCAGTCAGGGCCGCCCCCGCCGGCCGGAGCTGGATCCATCCAGCTCCAGGTCTAGGCAGGGTCAGGACTTGAACCTGGGCCTCCAGCCTCCTCTCCCAGGAGCAGAGGTGCCGAGGACGCCCAAGAGACTGAAGGGGGGGGGGGGGGGGGGGGAAGAGAAGGGGCCGAATCCCTCCGCTTCCCACGGGCCCTCCGAGGGCCTCGATCCAGGGTCCCAAGCGTCGGGGGGAAGGTGGGTCCGGCCCAAGCCGCCCGAGCGCCGTCGCTGCCGCCGGTCCCCAAAGGGCTTTCGGGGGATGGAGTCCTCGCCGGGGAGGCCCCGACAGCTGGGACCCACGCCTGGCACCCGCCCCTCCCATGGGGACACAAACGGCTGCATCGGGGCCGCAGCTCGGCCGCGCCTCCCTCACCACAGCCCTGTGCCGGTCATCCCATTTTACAGAGGAGAAAACTGAGGCGCGGCCACGGGAAGTCATTTGCCCAAGATCAGCCGGCTGATACTTTGGAGGCCGCCTCCGTGGGCTCACTGGCCCTCTGTGCCCGCATCCCCCAGGCCGCCGCGGACCGGCAGAATCTGGACCAGTTTGTGTGGGAGGATTCCAGGCCCCAGGAGCTGGGGTAGCTTCCTCCTGTTCTGTCAGGCAGGGTGGAGCCCGGAGCATCATGGGAACATAGCAGTTCCCAGCGAGACCGAGTGCTGGCCAGCGTCCAGTGTGATCGGGAGCCTCAGTCTCCTCCTCTGCTAAATGGGGGTGATCACACCAAATTGGCTTCCCGGGATTGAGGGGAATCAAGGGTTCCCTAGGGCTGTGGCAGGGTGGGAACTGCTCAGATTCCCGCGGCTGCAGTGGAAAAGCCTGAGGCCTGAGTGCGAGTCCTCACCCTGCTGTTTATTGGGGGGGGGGGGGAGGCATTAGAAAGCCTCTTTCCTCATGAGCTTCAGTTTCCTCCTCTGTGAAATGAGCAAATTATGCTGAATTATCTTGAGGCGTCTCTAAAGTCCTTCCCAGCCCAGACACCCCCTGTTCTAAGCTCCCTCCCAGCCCTGATGCCCCCTGTTCTAGGCCCCTCCCAGCCCTGACATTTGTATCCTAAGGGGTCACTCTAGTAGCTGGCCGTGGGACTCAATCCCAGTCCCCTTCCCTGCCCCACTAGGAAGCTGAGGGAGGCTCCTCCCGTCCCGTGGGGAAGGACCCGGGAGCTTGGCCGAGGCTCCGTCCGTTCCACCTTAAAGCCTGGGCCTCCGTGCCGATGGGTGGGATTTCCTGCCTGGCCCGGGGGCTCCCTGACTGCACAGCTGCCTTATAAATGGCCCCGGCAGCCAATGGCAGGCGCACCAGGCTCAGCCAGTCCTTGGCTCCCCATTAAAGCTGGCCGCCCAAGGACGGGGCCGGGAGGGCCCCTCAGCTTTGCAGCCCCGCGGGGAGGGCAGCCCCCGGCTCCGGCTCCTCGGGGCCCTCCACCTCACAGTCCAGCTAATCCAATTTGTCCATTTTACAGAGAAGGAAACTGAGGCCCCACAGAGAGGAGGACATTTGTTATTAGCGTGAGGGCCGACTGGGAGCCAGGTGCTCTGATTTCCCCCATTGCTTTTCCATTATCCCCAAGCTTGGGGAAAATCTGGAAAATCTGGAAAATCACCCAATCGATTTCTCTTAGACAAAGCAAGTCAGGGGATTAACAATGATTGAATTAATATTGATGAATGATTAATGAAATTAAGAGGCCAACCTGGGTCTACTCTGACCTCAGCTTTCTCTTCTGGGGAACATGGGCTAGGAACTGCTTGGTCTTTAAAAGTCACTTGTGGAGAAAAACCAGGGCTCAGTCAGAGAAATCGGAGCCGGAAGCCCCTCTCCCACTTACTATCCCACAAACTTCTCCTTTTCTCTGATTGTAAATGAAAGCAACGACCTAGATCCCCCCTCCTCCCTGGGCCCCTCCTAGGGGAAGTTTTGCAAACTGTCTGGCTCCAAAATAACTTCAGGGACATGGTGGTTATTCCGCCCAGGGCTGGCCTTGTCCCTCCTCTCCTCTGGGAGCTCCGGCATAGTGTTTCCAGGGTGAACACCCCCAGCGTTCTCCTCTGCCATTTTTGTTTTGTATTTTTTTAAATGCAGCGTTAATGTTCACTTCTTCCCCAAGCATGAAACAGGCAGAAAACAACACGACAGAACTAAATACGTGTAGCCATGTCAGACGAATGCCCCACGAGGGTGCAATGCTCGGAGTCCCAGCCGGGGGCAGGAGTGGATGGCACCAACGGGGGCAGAGATTTCCTGTCCCTCTATAGAACATGGGAAACCATCTGGAACAACCTTTTTCTTTTACAAATGAAACTCATTTGCAGAGAACTTAGGCTTTGCCCAAGATCATGAGCTTCGGAGCCAAGCCCCGTATCCCAAATCAAGGAGCTGCCCACCGTGGCCCGGTGCCCTGAGAACATACTCGGGGGCTAAGATACTAATCGCCGCCACCTCCACATCTGGAGACAGCGGCGGGTGTGCTCTTATTTTCCAAAGTCACCCAAGTTAAAAGGGAGCAGTGGTGGAGTCTGAGCCCAGGTCCCACATGCAGCTTTTCCCTTGCTACCACGGGCTGCCTCGTCAGGAACGCATTCCGGCCTCACCGATGGCAAACCTTGTGGCTCAGAGCCCCATCGATCGCCTCATGGAATCATGGGATCTCCTGAGGGGGAGATGGGCGGGTGGGAAGCTCCTGCCCTGCTTAGGGTCTGTTTGAATCCAAGACTGATTCATGGCCCTCAAGGAGAGGGTCTCCCCGGGCAACCAGAGAAAGTCTGCGGCTCAGACATAATGGGGCGGCTTTATCCATTCCCAGCCCACGTCTGAGCCACCGGCCCTGGCACAGCTCTCTATGCAGGGTTCTAAATCAAGTCCCAAGGCGCCTCAGGGACAGCGAGAAACTGTGCTCAAAGACCTGTTTGTGATGCTGAAATACAGGGGGAGCCCGACAACTGCAAAAGCCCTAAATACTGTTGCTTTTCACAGGCCGAGGGTAGACAATCCCAGCTTCCTTTGGCCACCATTTCTGCAGGCGAACCCAGACAACCTGCCTGCCCCTAGGCCTTGGGGAATTTAATCCACTCCTTTAGAAACTTCCACCTCAGGGGGCAGGCAGGGGTGTGCTAGTAAATGTTTAACAACCAGACCTCCGGAAAATAGTACACACGGTATACACGGTTAAGTTTCATCTGTATGGCTGACATTTGGTCTGTCACTTTATCCCATCTGGACAATTAACAATAGCTCAAGCTTTGATGGGTAGCGCTTGTGCTGCACATTGTACACCCTCGGAGGTGTAAAAGCTGGAGTTCTCCCTGGTTCCTTCTGGGTCCAGCTCCCTTCACTGGTAACGAATGGTGCTGGGCGGGCCCACTTGCCCAACCACCAAAGGCCCCCGGCCAGCCCCGCTAACTTTGTTTGCCGCCCCCAGTCATAAATCAACGGGTCCTGTGCCGGTGGGTGTTTAAGTTGGGCCCGGCCTGTTCACTGTCCCACGCAAACTGAAACATCCCCCCAGGACACCACCCCCTGGTGTGGACCATCTTGCCCTATCAGAAAGTAAGCTTAGGGGCGGCTGGGGGGTGCAGTGGATAGAGCACCAGCCCCAAAGCAGGAGGACCTGAGTTCAAATCTGACCTTAGACACTTAACGGTTCCTGATTGTGTGACCCTGGGTAAGTCACTTAATCCCAATTCCCTCCCCAGGAAGGAAGGAAAAAAGAAGAAAGGAGGAAGGAGGGAAAGAAGGAGAGAAGGAAGGAGGGAAGGAAGGAGAGAAGGAAGGAAGGAGGAAGGAGGGAAGGAAGGAGAGAAGGAAGGAAGGAGGAAGGAGGGAAGGAGAGAAGGAAGGAAGGAGGGAAGGAGGGAAGGAAGGAGAGAAGGAAGGAAGGAAAGAAGGAAGGAAGGAGAGAAGGAAGGAGGAAGGAGAGAAGGAAGGAAGGAGGAAGGAGAGAAGGAAGGAGAGAAGGAAGGAGAGAGGGAAGGAAGAAGGGAAGGAAGGAGAGAAGGAAGGAGGAAGGAGAGAAGGAAGGAGAGAAGGAAGGAAGGAGAGAAGGAAGGAGAGAGGGAAGGAAGAAGGGAAGGAAGGAGAGAAGGAAGGGAGAGAAGGAGAGAAGGAAGGAGAGAAGGAAGGAAGGAGAGAAGGAAGGAGAGAGGGAAGGAAGGGGAAGGAAGGAGAGAAGGAAAGGAAGAAACCTTGAACTGTGGGGCCACAATGTGGATTTGCTTTTTCTTTTATTGCCACCTTAAAGCCCGTCATCTTGGGCATTTTCTTCTTCTCCACGTTCCCGGTGTCCTGCCTGCAGGGCTGGAAAGCCACCTTGCCCCGGGACAAGGGGCCCGGGGTCGGGTTGGGCCCCGGATCTCCTGAGGGGGGACAGGGCCGGCCGAGTCCCGGCTCCCACAGCCCCGGCTCTGCGCTCACCCCGGGAGAATGCAGCACATCGCTTCCAGATGCTGCCGGAGCCCGGGGTCCTCCTCTGCAGCAGCTGCAGCTGCTCCTTGCGGAGCCACTTTCCTGGCGAGAGCTCCGGGCATCTGGCCGTCCCTCCAGCCTGGCCCCGCCCCTCGGGCATGGCCCCGCCCCTCTTGCATGGCCCCGCATCTGTCCGGCCCTCTGGCCTGGCCCCGCCCCTCTGGCCTGGCCCCGCCCCCGGCGCTCTGGGCATCTGTCCGTCCCTCCGGCCTGTCCCCGCCCCTCCGGCCTGGCTCCGCCCCTATGGCCTGGCCCCGCCCCCGGCGCGCTGACGATGGGGAGTGAGGAGCGGGGCCCCTCAGCAACAGGAGGAGCAGCAACAGCTGTTCTCGCCGCTGCCGGGTCCTTCCTGCGTGTCTGGTCGCGCTGCCCTCCCCTCCCCCCCTCCCCCTCCTCCCCGGTTCTGGCTTTCCCCGGAGCAGGTTAATCTCGGGCTCTTTTCAAAATCCATTTTCTCCGGCTCCTGTGGCCCAAACCCACACGTTTCTGCCAGAGAGAAGAGCCCGGGTCCGGGCCTTCCCTGTAAGAGACTCTGTTTCTCCTCCAAGCCCCCAGCTCGCTCAACAGGCAAAGAAAAAGAGACGTGTGGGTAAGAAAGACTTACGGGCTTAATATAAAGAAGGCGCTGGCCGGATTGAGGAAAGGAGTAAAGAAAACGCGGGACAGTCCTCCCTCCGCCCCAAAGTTAGCAAGCACAGAAAGAACGCGCAAATTATACTGGAGAGAATTCTTAATTCCGGGGGTCCTCAGCCCCTCCGCTCCCCCCACTCACTCATCCCTTGAAATCTCCCTTCTGTAGAAAGCCTTCTCCAGCAGCTCTTAATTCCAGGACCTTTCTCCTCTTTCTCTCTCTCTCTCTTCTCTCCCTTCTCTTCCTCCCCCTTCTTCTCTGTCCCTCTTGTCTGTCTTCCTTCTCTGTCGTCTTCTCTGTCTGTTCCTTTCCTCTGTCCCTCTCTGCTCTCTCCTTTCTCTGTCTCTCCTTTCTCTCTCTGTCTCTTTCTCTCTCTCTTCCCCTTTTTCTCTTCTCTCTGTCCCTCTATCTCCCCTTTCTGTCTCTGTCCCTCTCTCCTTTGTCTCTCCTTTCTTGTCTCTTGTCTCTGTCTGTCTCTCTTGTCTGTCTCTTTGCTCTCCTTTCTCTTTGTCTCTCTCCCTTTTCTCTCTCTTTCCTTTCTCTCTGTCTCTCCCCTCCTCTCTCTCTGTCTCCTTTCTGTCTGTCTCGTCTGTCTCTTGTCCCTCTGTCTCTCCTTTCTTTCTCCTTTCTCTCTGTCTTTCTTTCCTTCTCTTCTCTTGTCCCTCCCTTCTCTCTCCCTTTCTGTCCTCTGTCTCTGTCTCTGTCTGTCTGTCTCCTCTGTCCTCTCTCTCTGTCTCCTTCTGTCTCTTGTCCCTCTCTTCTTCTCTCCTTTCGTCTCTGTCTCTGTCTGTCTCTCTGTCTCTCCTTTCTCTCTCTGCCTCTTGCCTCTTTCTCTTCCCCTTTCTCTCTGTCTCTCTGCCCCCTCTCTCTGTCTCCTTTCTCTGTCTCGTCTGTCTTGTCTGTCCTTCTGTCTCTTCCCTCTGTCTCTCCTTTTTCTTCCTCCTTTCTCTCTCTGTCTCTTTCTCTCTCTTTCCTTTCTCTCTCTGTCTCTCTGTCCCTCTCTATCTCTCTCCTTTCTCTCTCTGTCTCTGTCTCTGTCTGTCTGTCTCTGTCTCTCTGTCTCCTTTCTCTGTCTCTCTGTCCCTCTCTCTCTCTGTCTCTCTCCTTTCTCTGTCTCTCTGTCTCTGTCTGTCTCTCTGTCTCTCCTTTCTCTCTCTGTCTCTCTCGTCTCTTTCTCTCTCTCTCTTTCCTTTCTCTCTCTGTCTCTCTGCCCCTCTCTCTCTCTCTGTCTCTCTCCTTTCTCTGTCTCTGTCTGTCTCTGTCTGTCTCTCTGTCCCTCTCTGTCTCTCTCCTTTCTCTGTCTCTCCTTTCTCTCTCTGTCTCTTTCTCTCTCTTTCCTTTCTCTCTCTGTCTCTCTGTCCCTCTCTATCTCTCTCCTTTCTCTTTCTCTCTGTCTCTGTCTCTCTGTCTCTGTCTCCTTTCTCTGTCTCTCTGTCCCCTCTCTCTCTGTCTCTCTCCTTTTCTCGTCTCTTTGTCCTGTCTTCTCTCTTCTGTCCTCTGTCTCTCTCCCGAGGACAAGGACGTATTATATAAAAGGCTGATTACTGACTGATTGCTTATTACACAGGCCGGGTGGTCCCTGTTTCAAGAGGCTTGGAGACCAGGGAAAGAGCCAGGGAAGAAAGCTTGGACCCCAGAGATCGGGAGGGAAGCCAGAGTCAGTCCTGGCCTCAGCTTTCCACTAGGATGCCAGTAGCCGTTGGATTGCCAGCCAAGAGATTCCAAGGTACAGAAGACAGATGAGAAGATGTCCGAGGGGGGCTGGCGAGGGCCCTCACGCACCCCTGCTCTGCATCCCTCTCTGCTGTAGTTTGTTTGGCCAGCTGCTTCTTTCACATGTCTGTCTCTCTGCCTGCCTGGTTGTCTATCTGCCTGTCTCTGTCTCTCTGCCTGTCTGCTTACCTCCCTGCCTTCCTGTCTGTCTGCCTGTCTGCCAGCCTGTCTTTCTGTCGGCCATTTGTTTCGTCAGGCCTCACCGGGATGGCTGGCCCACCAAGCCTGACATGAAGGACCACCCTGCCTCTGACACTTTCTTTAAATGTGACCCTGGGCAAGTCATTCCATTTCTCTGGGTCTCCCAGCTGGAAGAGGCTCCAAGTGGCTCATTTTACAAGGAGGTGGGGTGGGCCTTGACACTTGCAGATCCATTTACATTGTTACACATAAGTCACAGGAGGCTCACCATAATTTTACACGTGAGGAAACAGGTTCAGGGAGATGACATGTTTGTGATTACCTGGTGGGGGGTTACCAATTCCTAATGGGAGATCACCCCTTCCCCATCATTGATTCTGTTCAAACCCCATGAGACAGGAACTATGGTTATTAGTAATTTTTTCTTTTTTTCTTTTTTTTTATTATAGCTTTTATTTACAAGATAAATACGGTAATTTTTCAGCATTGACAATTGCAAAACTTTTTGTTCCAACTTTTCCTCTCCCCCAGATGGCAGGGAGGTAATGTTAAATATATTAAAGTATGTTAAATACAAATAATAACATGTCCAAACAATTATTTTGTGCACAAAAAGAATCGGACTTGAAAATATGGAAAGATTCCAAATTGATTCCCAACCCCCAGCTAATGTAAATTGCCCTTGACTAAAACCCGGGTCCTTTGAATTCCAAAGAAGATCCGGACCGTCCCAGCCCCACCGGGATCGAGCCAACTTTTGGGCTACACCCCAAAGCCCTGGTAAGTCTCCGACTTGGACCAATGGGAACTCCTCTTGCAGAGATTCCAAACATGGTTCCATGTGAGACCTCGTCCACGGACCCCTGTCCAGTGCCCTCCTTATCTCTACCTTCACCTATCTCCTACTTCTAAATTAATAATAAACCCTTTTATTAACTAGCCTCTGGGCCAATCAATGCTTTTTATTGGGAATTCATTTTTAGACCCTAATACTGCTATCCTTGAGAACAAATTGAGGGGAACCTGTTTGACTCCCTGTACCCCAAACCTGCCACTAGACCTTAAACCCTAATTTCATTTAGGTCCCCAAATGTAGACCTCAACATGTGGTCTACACCTCAACAAAATGGTGTACAAGTAGCCCATGAAAGAAATCCAAAATGCAGGCGGACAAAAACAGAGGGATTGGGAATTCTATGCAGTGGCTGTGGTTGTTATTATTGTAGGTGAAACAATCAAGATGCAGAGGGCAATGCCCAAGAAGAGAAAACGTAGGTGGTTCCCCGATCCCTCCGATGCGCACGCTTTCCCTCTGTTCGTTACCTGCAACGTGTTCTGTGTGGAGCTTGTGAGTTGTGAGTGACTCTGTGAGAAGGGAGGCTGTCTTTTGCCTCTCTCTGCATCCCCAGAGCTTAGCCCAGTGCCCACCCAACAGCAATCGCTTAGAAATCCTCGGCGATGACGTGACTTGTTCAGCTCTGGGTTGGGCTCCATCATCCCTGAGACCTCCTCCCACCCTGAGACTCTGGGATTCCCGAGATATGACTGAGTCTCCATATTGATCACCAGCCAAAGGATTTTCTGGGCCTGAAAACTGAGAGAGTTGGGAGGAAGCCACAGACCTGCCAAGTAGCCAGTTGGTCCTGCACAGACACAACTACCAAATGGCTGAACCCGGGCAGCTTTCCACTTCTCCCACTTCCTTTTGTATGTTCTAATCAGTGGCCAATCAGAGTACCCACAGGCTTCAGGACAGTCAGTTTGGGGGGACAGGGGTGTACCAGAGATTGAGCCAGAGGTCAGACCACCCCTCCCCCTCACTCTTCATTGGTTTTATGGCTGCAGGTCACTGCAATTCGTTCGTTATTTGAGATTCTGTGATTAGTGGCTTCCTGGGGGGGGGGGGGAGCTTTTCCCACCCACCGCCCCATATTAAGTGCCAATCCTGCCATATTGCCAGGATGGTGGCCAAGCCCTGATGACACAAAGATAGAAAATTAAATCATCGCTGCCCTCATAGAAACTCACACTTTATCGCAGGAGCTTTTGAGTCCCACTGCTCTCACAAGCATAGATCTAGAACAAGAAGAGGCCAGTTGTCCAATCCCTTCCTTCTGCAAATGTGAAAAGTGCATCCAGAGAAATCGCCCAAGGTCATGCAGGCGGTCGGTCTCCGCTTCTCCAACCGAAACTTCCCTCCAATGGTACAGATCGCAGTCCATCAGGGCCTGTCTGTTCCAGGGGACAAGGAGGGGGACCTCCACACTTGCAAATCCATTTACATTCATTCTTATGTCTAAGTCACTGGAGGTGCTGGAGGGATTATCATAATTTTACACAGAAGGAAACTGAGGTTCAGGAAAGTGCCATGTTCCTGATTACACAGCTCGTGGGACTCTTCTGCATTCACTATTGAGGATCTGCTCAATGTTCTGGGAGTCGTCATGGAGCACTTGGACTGTGTATTTGAGAAAAACTCTTATAGCAGGGTGAAAAGGTAAAAGGTTGTCCTTGTCTAACAAGTGAGAGAGAGACAGAGAGAGACAGAGACAGAGACAGACAGAGAGAAAGGGAGGAAGGGAGGCAGGGAGAGAGTGTGTGTGAGTGTGTGTGTGTAGTGAGGCTACTTCTCTTCAGCCTTTGGATTCTAAACTAAAACAGAGAAGGGATTCTTCCTTTAAGGGGAAAAGTTATGACCTTAGCTGAAGACTAGCCCTGCAGCCAGAGGCCTTCCACAACTCTGCACCTCCTGCTGCCATAACTGCTGGTTATTGAATGACTCCGAGCTTCTCCCTTACACAAGGACATGCCTTTATATTGCCGATATTTTTTCTTGGATCTAGTCTGTGTATTTAAGTCACAGAGCATTCGACTTCCCAAAGGCCTGGGAGTGCCAGCCAGAGGGCAACAGAGAGGCACACTGCAGCACTTTACAGACAGGGAATTACACAGAAGGGGCATAAAGGAGGCCATCAAAGAAATGTCTGAATGGCAAAGAAGATGACCGGCTTTCCCTAGAGCCTCGAGTGTGACAGGACTTTCCTCTCTAAAGGGAAACCCTTTTCTCCCAGCAGTCACTTTTTTGGAGCACTGAACATCACTAAGACCTGAAGTCACTCAGTTTATTTTTTAAGCTCAACCTCCTGAGTTCATTTTTTTTTTATTAAGCTTATTTTTAAGCCCAACCTCAAGACAAGGCGTCTATTGCAAGACCATCTGACTTAGAGTTAGAAAGTCTTTGTAATGTGCGATTACCAAACTGCCGCCTTCCAGAAACATATGAGGAGTTTCTTTTTCAACACATCCCTAGGGGTTCTCTCCCCCTCCCCCCCCCCCCCCGGGGTCTGGGTCTCCTAGGCTTTTTTCAATCTCAAGATTTCTTTGGGATTCCTATAAAAAAATTACCGGGGGTGGGCTGAGTCAAAAGGAATAAATAAGCCTAAATAGAAAATCTTAAAAGCGTCACTATGCCTTAATTCTGTTTCCAATTCCTGCCTTTATTGTGTGATCACCCCCAAACCATAGACCGAGTTCTGCTTACTTCCTTCACTCTTTGTGGATTCATATACGTCTTCTCCAGTTTTCTCCAATTCCTCTTCTCTCTCATCCTTCTGGAACAATAATAATTACATTCACTCTACAGCACAGATAATACACGTGCCGCTCTATACTCAGACGTTATCCAGCTTCTGGGTAGCCTCCCTCCATCCCCCCACCTTTGTTGCCAGTTCTTTAGTTGACAAAAGTTCCTGCTAGGAATATAGCATATGAATAGGATCGAGTATCTTCAGATGGCGGGTTGTCGATCTCTCGATCTCTCGGGAGTGGAGGATAAAGGTATTCCTAAAGGTGATGATCTGCTAGAGGAAGTAGCTTTGTTGATCTATGTTCATGGATGTAATGTCGATATATGCCAACATATTATGTATTATGTACTATATGAGATATATTAGATATGCATGTATTATAGCGATATTTATATTAATGTATTTAGTAATGTGGCAGATGTGGGCTACTGAGGAGAAGGCAGTTAGTTGTCTGAGGTGTAGTGTAGTGGGAGAAATAGGCCTGTAAGGATTTGACTAATTAGGCATACTCCTAGTAGAGGTCCAAAGTTTCATCAGGCAGAAATGTTAGAGGGTGCAGGGAAGTCGATGAATGAGTGGTTGATATATGAATGTAATAGAAGTGAATATATGTGAACATATATGAATATAGCATGAATATATGTCCAGACATTATCCAACGTATGGGTAGCCTCCCTCCACCCCCCACCTTTGTTGCCAGTTGTTTAGTTGACAAAAGTTCCTGCTGTGAATATAGCACATGAATATATATAAATATATGTGAATATATTCCATATATAGAATATATTCTGTGATATATGTGTATAATATATTATATGTGAATATATATGAATATAGCATGAATAAGCTATCCAACTTAGGGGTAGCCTCCCTCCATCCCCCCACCTTTGTTGCCAGTTGTTTAGTTGACAAAAGTTCCTGTTATGAATATAGCATATGAATATATGTGAATATATTCTATGTGCATAATATATTCTATGTGAATATATATGAATATAGCATGAATATATGTTCAGACATTATCCAGCTTCTGGGTAGCCTCCCTCCATCCCCCCACCTTTGTTGCCAGTTCTTTAGTTGACAAAAGTTCCTGCTGTGAATATCCCTCGTGGTCTAATGGGGAGATTGGCCGTTGAGATCCCGGTCCTCGGAGCACGAGGCCCTTCCCGATGGATCCTAGAGACAGTGCGTGCCATTCTATGCCCGCTGGCCTTGCGTGGCCAGAGAATACCCGGAGGGGGCTTGGGCCATGATGCCTCCTAGTGATGAGGATGGAAAGTCTGGCCCGCTGCTGAGCCAAGACTGATGGCCAAAGAGAAACTGATCCAGAGAGAACACGCGCCACAAGGGTTCTCCTCCTTTTTTTCTGGGTAGGAGGAAGATTGCTAGGAGCTCCTAGGCTGGGGCAGGCTGCACCCCCCCCCCCACCATGTGTCCCTGTGCCATCTCTGTTTCTTCTTGTTTCTTGCGTTTTTTCCCCCTAGATCTGAGTCGAGTAAAGTGGAGGATTCCCTAGCGGTCTCCTCGCGGGTGCGAGCAGGCTGCCCGGGCTGCAAATGAGGGATGGCACCAGAGAAGGGCCACAAAGAAAAGCACAAATGGGAAAGAAAGTGGGATGGCTTCTCCCAGAGCTTTGTGGGCCATAGACTTTCTTCTTTGAAAAGAGACTGGCCAGCCCGGAGCCAAGCTCTCTGACACAGAAGCGGCCAGTTCCCCCATGAGAATACGGAGCAGGGAATGGGCAGCTTGCTGCCTTGTGAGCTTGAAAAGATCAGACCAGCTGCTGAGTGGGGAAGGAGGCTCCCCCAGGAGCAAGGGCCCCTCATCGGGGAGTCCAGGAGCTGGTGAAGCTCAGGCCATCTTTAGAATGATCTGTCAGGGGCCGCTAGGTGGCGCAGTGGACAGAGCACCAGCCCTGAAGTCAGCAGGACCTGAGTTCAAATCTAATCTCAGACACTTACACGTCCTGGCTGTGTGACCCTGGGCAAGTCACTTAACCCCAATTGCCTCAGGAGGGGAAAAAAAAGAACACGCAAAGTTCCAGAATCACAGATTTACGAGGAGGAAACTTGGAGATCTTATTTTAGAGAGGAGGAAATGGAGGTCGGGGCAGGGGAGGCTCTTCTCCAGAGGCACACAAAGAATGGCCGGGACAGAATTCAAATCCACGCCCCATGCACCTTCACCGATGGCCGGGGACGTTGGATGTTTAAACTGACAGAAGAGGAGACTGAGGTTCAGGGAAGGGAAAGTCTTCTTCAAAGGCGGGAGCGCTGGCGGGAGAGGCAGGACCCGAATCCAAGGCCTTTGGCTCCGAAGCTCCGCACTGGGCGCCCGGGCCCCGCTCCCGCCCGGCGGGGGCCGAGGAGGAGGAGGACCCCCAGAGGGGGCTCGCGAGCCCCGAGGGGCCGTCCCCGTGGGCCGGGCGCAGGCCCGGGAGGTGACCCCCCTCCTTCCCCCGAGGGGTGTCCCGGCCGCAGGGGGCGTTCTCGGGCCTCGGGCGGCGCGCTCGGGAGCGGCGGGTGGAGCTGGGGGCCCGGGAGCCCCGCGAGCAGCCCCGGCGTCGCCGGCACCGGGGCCTCGGCGCTACCTTAAGGGGCGCTGACATCAGCCCGGGCCGGCCCGCCCCCCACCCCCCGTGGGTGGGATTTCCTGCGCTGCCGCCGCCGCCGCCGCCGCCGCCGCGGGTCAGCTGGTCCCAGTCCCTCCCCGCGCCCGCCCCCCGGCCGTCCCCTCCCGCGCCCGCGCCCGCTCCCCCAGCAGGTTCCGCGGCCGCTCCGCTCGCCTCCAGCCCGTCCCGTTCCGGCCCGTCCCGGCCCGGCCGCTCCTGCTCTGCCCTGGCCGGCCCACGTCCAGTCGCCGCCGCAGTCGCCGCCGCCGCCGCCGCCGCCGGGGCCGCCGCCAACCCCACCGGCTCCGGCTCGGGGTCCGAGGCCGCGTCTCAGGCCGAGCGGGCGGCGGGAGCGGGGCCGCGGCCCCCGGCCCTCGGCGCCCGGCCCTGCGGGGCCGCCCCTGCCGTCAGCCGCGCCCGCCGGGGCCCGGAGGGATGTGGAAGCCACAGGATGCCCGGCCTCGGCACCGGAAAGAGGTTTAAGCCCACCAAGTACATCCCGGTCTCCACGGCCGCCGCCCTCCTGGTGGGCGCCTCCACGCTCTTCTTCGTCTTCACGTGAGTGCGCCCGAGGGGCCGGGGGGAGGGGGGCGGAGGGGGGGGGGCCGGAGCTCGGGAGCTGCGGGCGGGGGCTCCGGAGCAGGAGGCCGGAGCTGGGGCACCCGGACAGGGAGGGCGGAAGGCTGGAGGACTCGGCCCGGGGCCGGCGGCTGGGAGACCCGCACCGGGGGCCGGAGGCTCGGGGGAAGCCCGGCCTGGGGGCCGGGGAGCGGGGAGCCGGAGGCGGGGGCCCAGACGAGGAGGCCAGAAGCCGGGGGAGCCGGAACCGGGGGGGGGGGACTTCGGCCGGGAGACCCCGACTAAGGAGGCCGGAGGCTGAGGACCCGGCCGGGGGAGGGGGCTGGAGGCCGGGGGGACCGGGAGTAGAAACTGGGGAACTGGGCAGTGGAGGCGGAGGAGCCGGCCCGGGGGGCGCAGGGATCCGGGAGGCCAGCGGACTCCCACCGGGGGCCGGCCATGGGGAACTCCAAGCAGGGAGTTGGGGAGCTGGAGGCCGGGGGCTCCTTCCCGCCCGTCCCGCAGCCCCCTCCCCCAGCGGCCCCTCTCGGGGCTTCCCCGTCCCTGGGCTCCCGTGCGCGCTGCGGGGGGATGGGGCCGAACTCTGCTCCTTCCCAAGGAAAGGAGGGAAAGATGCCGGAGGTCGGCGGGCCGGGGCCGCGGGGCCCGGGAGCGGGCGCCGGGGCTGCCCCAGAGGGCTCCAGGGCTCGGGACACACAGATGGCCGCCCCCTGCCCTGCCCCTTGTTCTCTGGACGCCGCCCCCCCCTCCCCAGTGCGCACTCTCCCCTCCCCCAGCCTCCTCCTCCGTGTGGCCCCCACTGACCTCTCGCGGCTCCCTCCTCTCCCCATCCAGCCCCTCGGGCTCCCGGGGCCCTTCCCGCCTTCGGCCGAGCCCCGCCGGTATCCCCAGCTTCCCCGCCCCCCTCGGTGCAGGCCGGCCCGGAGGCAGCGGGGTCGCCCCTCCCCCGCGGCCCCTTCCCCCGAGCGGGAGTCCCGGCGAGGTGCCGTGTTGGCAGCGCTGGGAGGGGGCCGGGCCTGGGAGCCGAGGCTCTGCGGGTCTCCCTGGCCTCGGCCGGGGGAGGGGGCTGTGCTGGGGGAGGGGGAGGGCCGGGGCGGGCCTGCCGTCTCCGCTGGGGCTCGGGGAGGCTGGAAGGCTGAGGCGCCGGCGGTCCTGGTGGCTCCCGGGCCTCTGTCTCCCCCAGCCCCGCCGCAGGCAGCCTCCCTTCTTTCCCCAGGCAGGGCTGGGATTAAAACAAATTGCAGCGTTCGGATTTCCTGGGCGATACTTTCCCTCTGCCATTGGCTCCCGCCCCCCAGACGGGCTTGCCAGTCACAGTCGGAGCCCGAGGAGCCTTGGGAGACAGGCTGGGGGATGGGCGGCCCGGAGCCCCAGATTTAGGCTGCACAGACTTGGGGCCAGGCTGCCTCTGTGACCTTGCCCGAGCCCTCTCTCTCCCGGCAGCCTCCCGTGACCTGAACGGGAGGTGAGAGGGCATGTGGCCTTCTCTCCGCTGCCCCAGCTCTGCCATTCTCTGCTCCCAGATCCCTGCCTCCCCGAGGGCCTCCGTTCCCTCGTTGGAGGCCTCCATGCTCTTCCCCTAAGAGGGAACAGCCCCGGGGAGTCTGGGTCTGCCCAGTTTGGGCCCGGAGCAGGGGATGGTGGGAGAGGAGGGAGGGAGCAGAGAGCACCTTTCACCAGAGAACCTCCATCTCCCGGTGGCGCCAAACAGCCCTCGATCCCCTAAGACACAGCCGGGAGACCCGGTGACATCCGGCTTCTGTCTGAGCACTCTGTCCCTTACTAAGTATATGACCTTGGCAGGTCTGGACCTCAGTTTTCCCACCCGTAAAATGGACAAGGAGTGGACACGGGGGCCTCTTTGGTCCCTTCTACCTCGGTTTCTGTAATCCTGTGGGGCTCCCACGTGTTCTTTGCAGAGACGGGCCGGTGCCATCCCGTCACCTGCCCCTGCCCATCGGGAGCCCCTGCAGTGTCCAGACACTGGCTCCAGGAGAGCGAGGGAGATTCGGGTTCACAGTCTGAGGCCACCAAGACTCACTCTGTGATCTCTGGCCAGGTCACTTCCTTCTCCCTCCTGGCCTCAGTTTTCCTTCCTGGAAAATGGCACAAGATGGGCCTCCTCGTCTCTACCTCATCTGGCTGCTGTGTGGAAAGAACTTGCCAACCTTGAGAGTACTAGAGAAATGGCCAGGGGCTCTCTGAGCTTCCCTGGACCTCAGTTTCCCCATGTGTACAATGAAGGGGATGGGCTTCAGCGACTCCCCAAATGCTTATTCTTTGTGTTATTAGCCTGGGCAGGGAGCTTCTGGTAGCTCTGATACCCGTTAGGGTCCCCCAAAAGACCAGGGAGAGGCTCCCAGTGGGCGCGAGCGAGCTGCGGGCCATCGCTGTCCGAGAGTTATACAAGAGGAGTGTTGCAGAGGCTTGTTAGCAGAGATGTGGGCCTGGGAAGGAGGCTGGGAGCGGGGGGGGGGGGGGGGGCTGGCCACGCACCCGGCATTGAGATGCCCGCTTGCCTAATGGCAACACTGAGGGGATTGATGGGAGGGGACGGCACCGGTTGAGGGAGGGGTTGTGCTCCTCTGGGAAAGCCCTGCTTCTGATGGCGGTTCCAAGCTCTGAGTCCAAGGACCCCTTTAAAAACATTTCTTGGCCTTCCCGCCTGACCCCCTGCTTGGAAAAATCCCAGCTACCAACAGTGATTACAAATGAAGACGGAATCGGGTTCTTCCCAATCATGACGAAAATCCCCGGTCCCCAGAGCTGGAGAGATCCCGACTTGTCCCGGCAATCCCCCCCCCCCCCCCCCCCCCCCCCCCCCCCCCCCCCCCGGCTGCTCCCTGAGGGCCGGCTATAAAAGAAAAATAGGAGTTCCGCTAATGATGATGATGGCTAACATTTATTTGGCGCCTAAGGTTTGCAAAGCACTTATTTTGGGTGAGACTGATTTCATATATATCTTGAAAAGAAAAATATTTGAGTTACACTAATGATGATGATGGCTAACATTTATATGGCGCTTAAGGTTTACATAGCACTTATATCATTCACGCCCCATAACAACTCTGGGATGTAGGGGGTTCATAATAACTTCACTTTACAGTTGAGGAAACTGAGGCAGAGAAGTTCATTGACTTGTCCAGATGATATTTGGGTGGGACTGATTTTATATATGTATATGTCTTGAAAAGAAAAATATTTGAGTTATACTAATTATGGTGATGGTTAACATTTATATGGCACTTAAGGTTTACAAAGCACTTATGTCATTTAATCCCCATAACAATCCTGGGAAGGAGGAGTTACCATGATCCTCCCTGTACAGTTGAGGAAACTGAGGCAGAGAAGTTCATTGTCTTACCCAGAAAGCATTTGGGTGAGACTGATTTCAAACTCGGGTATTCCTGACTTTGGCCCCCATACCCCAACTACCTTGGGAACCAGAGGCTTAATCACAAGCGTGGGCCCATTTTACTGCATGACCTCAGAAAAGACCCTTCCTCTCTCTTGGGATCCCAGGACATACAAGGCTTAGTGACCAGCAGGGGTCCAGTCCACAGCCTGTGCTTCCTCAAGGCTGGCTGAGGGGTGTCTGGCCCAAAGGCCCACTCCCAGACTCCTTTGCTCACCTTCCATTTCCTTATCTGCAGATGGAAGGGGTTTCTGCAGCCGGCCCCGGAGGTCCCTTCTAGGAGCAGGATTCATTGTTTTCAAGGCTCTCTATTAAGTACAAAACTCTAGACAGATGTGAGGGTATTAAGCCCCTTGGCAGATGACAGGCTGAACTCTATTCCAGATGTGAGGGGGTGCCAAGCTTCATTGCAGATGGGAGACTTTCAACCCTGTTGCAGATGGGAGGCCATCGAGCCTCGTTATAATGGGAAATGTTAAACCCTCTTATAGAAAGAGAGGAGGGGCATTAAGCCTCTGGTGGAAAGGACCCTAGGCTGGGAATGGGGAGACCCGGGGTCTCTACTGGGGCCTGGGCAAAGCCTTTGGGCCTCAACTTCTCCGTCTGTTAAATGGAGTGAGGAGAGGGCAGTTTCACTGTTTTGAGGGTGGACTCCTTGGAGGTGATTCGGAAGCGATTGGGGATGATTTTGGCACTCGGGGGGGCCTCAGGAAAGCTCTGCGCAGAAGGGCCTCCTGATATGCTTATCCACGTTTGACAGATTGGAAACTGAGGCCAGAAAACTGGCTTTGAGTCCAAAGCCCACCTTTGACCCTTCCTCCTTGGGTGACCTTGGGCAAGCCTCCATCTCCCTGAATGGCAGTTCCCTTCTGTGTAACGGGGAGCCGAATGGCCTCTAAGTTGCCCTCCCAGGGTCCCCAAACTGTTGTGTATCAGAGGTGGGACTGGAGCGCGGGCTTCCTCACCCCAGCTCCTCCCTCTCTCTGGTGACCTTGCCTTGTTCCTGTTGTTCTCCCAGCTTCTTGGAGGAGGGTTTCCCAGGTCTCCCTATGGGCCCTCCGGGGACCTTGGGGCGCCGTCTCCGAGTTCCTTTCCTAACTCAGAGGCTATGGGTGGCCTTGGTCCCAAGCTGAGCCTCCTTCCCCACCCGGAGGCAGCAATCTCTGGCCCGGGGACACCTTCTCTGCTTCCGGCCACCCGGGAACACGGGCTGGGGCCACCTCTCCCAGCTATGGCCGTCACCCCAACGTCTCCCTGAGAGATATTTGCAGGAAACTGAAAAGGGGGGAAGCTCATCATCCAGTGAATAGTAACTGGGACAAGGGGGGGGCCTTTCACAAGTCACACAGCTCGTGAGTAATGGGAGCGAGAGCTAACGTGGTCTGTTTGCCCCCAACCAAGCGGGGCGGGCTCTTCTTGGTCTCCTCTCAACGCTGAGGAAACCGAGACCCGGATAATTTCTTGTCCAAGGTCACATGACTAGTTTGGAGGCTGGTTTCTTTATAGTTAAAGTTGCCCCCAAATGGACCAGGCTCAGCTGCCAAGAAAGGCGAAAGGCCAGGGTCCCCGGTCCTGCCAACATCCGGGTCTGGGTCATCCGGATGCAGCAGAGGTGGGAGGTCACCGGGGGGAGGGGGGCGTCTGTCACGGTGGGGCGATCTTATGCAGGGGGACCCCGATTCTCCATCGGAACGGAAGCTCCAGAGGGCAGGGCTGTCTCACTTCCTTCTGGGCCCCCAGGTCTTCGGCCCTTAGCCCAGGCCCTGGCGCGTTGATGGATGGATTGGTTGGAGCCAGAGCTCTGCCCCTCCTCCACTCCTGCTTGGTGCCCTCCTTGGGAACTATAATAGACAGATCATGAATAGACAATTCACTTCTAGCCGGGTAGGTAGAAATAGCAAGCGAGGACTCTTGGGAGGTCCCAGGAAGGAAGGAAACAAGTTTTCATTAAATGGCTACTGTGTGGCAGGCGCTGGCTGAAGTGGCTCAGGGTAACATTGTTACTGTTGGAAAGGGGAGTCAGAGTGGGCTTCCTGGAGGAGGTGGAGTTCCCCTGGGGCTTTAGATAAGATTAGAAACAGCTGGGAGAGTGGAAGGGGAAATGGATCTGTGCTTTGTTGGCGAAAGTCACTTGCTAATGCGATTGTGGATAAACCCTTTGCCCTCTCTGCCTCAGTTTCCTCATCTGTAGAATGAAGGCTGGAGGCAATTCATGTCAAGGCTTTTTCTGCTCTGTGTGTGTGTGTGTGTGTGTGTGTGTGTGTGTGTGTAGGGGGAGAGAGGCTGCAGGGTCTCCAGGGCCTGGGCCCATGGACCCATTTTAGAGAATTGGGCTAATTTCAGCAGAGGAAGGCCCAGCCCCAACCTTGACCCTGCTGCCTGATCCAGACTTCTGGAATCAGTAACAGCTGCCCCCCCCGCCCCCCCAGCCCCAGGCCCGGGAGATTCTGCATGAGGCGAGTGGCAAGAAAGGAAGCAGAGAGAGCCCGGGGTTCACATCCTTGCCTCGTTACTTGTGTGACCTCAGGCGGGTCCCTTCCTTCCCGCAAGCCTCAGTTTCCCTATCGGTAAAATGAGGGATTGGATTGTTGTCCAACTCCTCTTTGTGACCCCAGAGACACCGATAACTGTCTGTGAGGTTTTCTTGGCAAAGAGATGGAGGGGGTTCCTTCTCCAGCGAATCAAGGCAGAGATTCAGTCACCAGTCTGGTCACATAGCTAACAAGTGCCTGCTGCACGATTTGAATTCAGGTCTTCCTGTTCCAGAGCCAGCCCTCTAGCTGCCTTGGGCCTTAGAGTCAGGGCCCTTCCGGCTTTGAATCAAGAGATCAAGCATTTGTAAGAACATGGCTATAAATCTGGGCTATTGGAGGCTGGAGAGAGAAGTACATAAAAAGTTTGATAAAACCAGCAAAAATTAAGTGCTTACTGTGTGCCAGGCACTGTATTAGGCACTGGGGAAAGCAAAAAGGAGAGGGGGAAATAGATAGGGAGAGAGGAGAGAGAGAGAAGGAGAGAGAAAGAAAGAGATAAAGAGGGAGAAAGGAAAAGAAAAAAGAAATAAAAGAGGGAGAAAAGGAGATTAAAAAGAGAGAGAGAAAGAGAAAAAAAAAAGATTGAGGGAGAAAAAAGAGAGATGAAAAAAAGAGGAAGAGAAAAAGAGAGAAAGAGAAAAAAGAGATAAAGAGGGAGAAAAAGAGATTAAAAAGAGAAAGAGATAAGAGGGAGAATGAGAAAGAAAAAAGGGAGAAAGAGAAAAAAGAGATAAAGAGGGAGAAAAAGAGATTAAAAAGAGAAAGAGATAAGAGGGAGACCGAGAAAGAAAAAAGGGAGAAAGAGAAAAAAGAGATAAAGAGGGAAAAAAGAGATTAAAAAGAGAAAGAGATAAAGAGGGAGAAAGAGAAAAGGGGGAAAGGTGGGAGAAGAAGCCCTGCCCTCTAAGAGCTTACGTTATTCCTGGCATATGACAGACATTTGAGGTGGGAGTGTTAAGTCTGCTGCTTGATTGTGGAGAGATTCTGTTTGTTGAACACATCCAGACAGTGCGTAATGGCACCTCACATCCCCCATAATAATAGCTGCCGTTTCAGTAGCACTTTCTAAATAGGATCCCATTTGATCCTCACAACCACCCCGGGAGGGAGGTGCCGTGATTGTCCCCATTTTACAGATGAGGTTGCCCAAGGTCACATAGTAATTGACAGAGCTTGGATTGGCACTTTCCAGTTGAGGGCTCAGTCTACCATCCTCTAGCTCTCCCATTGTTATTTGATTATTCTCCGAGCAGCTGCTTTTGGGGAGGGGTCCGGCTCAAGGAATGGACTTCTCTGTCTCAGGAGGGAGGAGGCACTGGGGTAGATCCCTTGAAGATCAGTCTGCCTTGGAAATGTGATCTAATGAGCATCTCCTAGCCATCTAAATCATGGCTAACAAATGATCCCGAAGAGACTTTTAGGATCATTAATTTCAAGCTGGAAAGGACTTTAGCAAACATTCTAGTCCAGCCTTTTTCTCTTACTGATGGGGAAACTGAGGCTGAGGGAGTGATTTGCTTAAAGTCGTAAGCTAAAAACAAAGCCAGTTCTGGATTTGGACCCATGTTGCTTGATAATTCATTAATACATTTCCCACTACATCTCAAGGCCAGCCATTCCATAAGTAGGTTCCAGTAGATTCAAATCTTGTCTCTGTTGCTTACTGTGTGTTTGGTGATGGGCAGATCACTCCCCGCTCCGGGCCCCAATCTCCTCTTCCTATAAGAGGAGGGAGTTGGAGTGGAGGATCTGGTACCTCCAAGCTCTTAACCTCTGTCCTGTACCAGAAAGACTCTACTTCCTTGAAGCCTTCCTTCCCTGATCTCCTTTTTTATCTCCTTTTTTCTTTTCTTTTCCTTTCTTCCTCTTTCTCTCCCTCTTTCTTTTTTTCTCTCTTTGTCTCCCTATTTATCTCTTTTTTTCTTTCTCTCTCCTCTCCTCTTTCTCTCTTCTCCTCCCCTCTTCTTGCTTTGCACCGTGCCTGGCACATTAAATTGGGTTCTTTTTCTTGAGGATTTCCTGACTACTGTGTTTTTACTTGTCAGTCAGCCAAACAGAAAGCACTTATTAAGTGCCAATTGTGTACCAGGTGATGGGCATACAAATACTGACTCAATCTCCTCCTTAAGGAGCTTACTGAAGTCTAGAGATACTGTTCTCCGAGTCTAAATATTCTTTTTCTAGCTAGAGTGTGAGCTCTTGTCCTCATGGCACCTGGCTGAGTAGGTGCTTAATAAGTGTTGAAACTGAGTTCTGGCTGTGTCTTGCAGCATCCCTCAGGTCCCCCTTCCGGTTCCTTCAGGTTTCCCGGCCTCTTTGATTCAGGAGAGTAATAAACTTAGACTTGCTGTCAAGTGAATTCCAGCTTGGCCCACTCACGTCTAACGCTCCATAATCTCATTTGGGGTTTTCTTGGCAAAGATATAGGAATGGTTCATTTTGCAGATGAGGAAACTGAGGCAAACAGGTTAAGTGACTTACCCAGGACCACACAGCTAGAAAGTATCTGAGGCTACATTTGAACTTAGATCTAGAGTCCAAACCTGATTCTCTATCCACTGCATTACCCAGCTGCTCAGGTACAAGTCAGACTCAGTGGCCACTGAAGTTTTTCTGTCGAATTTTGTGATTTGAAAGTTTTCTAGGAATGAAAAATTCTACCTGTAGAGTCAGCATGTTGTGCTTTGGCTAGACTCGCTTCCAAGCCCATCTCCTGCAGGGGACTTTTCCTGGTTCTCCTAGGAAAGAAAGAAAGAGGGGGAAAAAGAGAGAGAAGAAAGCAAAAAAAGGGGGAAAGGGAGAGAGTGGGGGAAGAGAGGCCTGCTCTCTAAAATTGCCTCTCATCTCCTGGGATAGAATCTGGGACAGAACAAGGAGGCTTTCAAGCCAAATATTTACCATGTGGAGTCATCCCAGAGTGGCGTGTGAGCCTTTGGAAGGAGATAGGGGGTTCCCTGTCCCTGAGAGGTAGTGAGCTCCCCAGCATTGAGGTTTCCACACAAAAAGCTTTGCTGGGTTTATCCTAGAAGAGCCTGTCCTTTCAGTTGGCTCCATCTCTCCGCTAGCCCCCTTCCAGCCCCAGTGTTGTGTAGGTCTAGGATTTGGTTTAACTGACACTTGAATTGGTGAGGGGTTGTCAACCGAGCCCCACAAATTCTCTGGCACTAAGATCTAGCATGGCTGGCTTTATTACTGTGGTGAGTGGACCCCAATTTGGGGAACAGTTGGGATTTGCTGGCGGGGGAGGAGACCTTACTTATGAGGAGAGATTTCCATTTTCCTCTTTTTTTGAGGCTCGGTCTGCCTTGTGGAAACTTACAGGGAAATGTCTTCTACCCGTGTCCATGTTTCCTGATATTTTAGCAAATGATTCTGAAAAGAAACTTTTAGGATCATCAATTTCAAGCTGGAAAGGACTTTAGTGAACATCTAGTCTGGTTTCTTCTTTTACAGATGGGGAAACTGAGGCTGGGGGGAGTGATTTGCCATTCGTGGATCTGGGCTTTTTTTCAGTTGTAGGAGCTCCAAGTGTGGTCATTCTCCCTAGGGTGGTACAAGCTCAGAAACCCCTTGGGAACTGAAAAGTTTGGAGATGTGCCCAGACCACCCAGCTAGGATGTGGCTAAGATCACAGGCTGAGAATTCCCAGAGACCCTGAGCCAGGGAGTCCCAGCCCCCTCCCTTTAGTCCGGAGGAAAGGGATCAGTGATGTTGCAGGACACAGCAAATGCCTGTGGCAGGAATCGAGTCCAGGTGTTCCCCACCTCCAAGCTATTGGCCACAATATCTTCCATTTTAGCTAAGCCTATTGGATGCTTCAAGCGCTGAAGTTCTAGGCAGTGAGCTCAGTGCTGCAAACATTTGTGAAATGCCTCCTGGGTGCCCGACTCCAAGAACTTACAGTCAGGGAGGCAGGGGGAGATTTGTGACTGGGCCACAGATACTTTAGTACCAAGAGGGGCCCGAGGTGCTCTGGGAAATCTGAAGAGAGAGAAACCATTGTGACCCGAAGGGCATCTGGGAGGGCTTCCCAGAGGACCCGCCCTGAGCCGACTCTAAGGAAGAAGATTCCAATTTTCCAAGAGTTAAGGATGGGGTACCTTACACTGGAAATGTGTTACACCCCCAATATTTGTGGGTTCCATAGAGTTGGATAGTATTGAGTCTACGAGAAGCCAGGAAGAACTCAGGCAAAGGCCTAGCTACTCTCCACCCCTCCCCAACTTCAAGGGAGCAGAAGGAGTGAGTGTAGTCCAGACACCAGGGATTGCTATGTGTAATAATCTGGGAGGAGGGTTCCCTGAGTATGGGGGAAGGGTGCTTTCTGAAGTCCTTGCTTTCTCCCCATATACAGTTTGCCTTGCTGGAGAACAGTTCACATTTGCCTATTGGTTTATGATTCCCAAATTGCTTTACCCACAGGGCCTCAGTTTCCCCCTCTGTGATATCAAGATTAGGATTAGATCAGGAGTCTTTTTAAAAATTTATTATAGCTTTTTATTTACAAGTTATATGCACGGGTAATTTTTCAGCATTGACAATGGCCAAACCTTTTGTTCCAACTTTTCCTCTCCTTCCTCCCACTCCCTCCCCCAGATGGCAGGTTGACCAATACATGTTAAATATGTTAAAGTATAAGTTAAATACAATATATGCATACATGTCCTAACAGTTATTTTGCTGCACAAAAAGAATCGGACTCTGAAATCGTGTACAATTAGCCTGTGAAGGAAATCGAAAATGCAGGCGGACAAAAAGAGGAATTGGGAATTCTATGTAATGGTTCTTAGTCATCTCCCAGAGTCCTTTCGCTGGGCGTAGCTGGTTCAGTTCATTCCTGCTCTATTGGAACTGATCTGGTTCATCTCATTGTTGAAGAGCCACGGCCATCAGGATTGTAGCTCAGGAGTCTTAAACTTTTTGGTGTGTGTCGTGGATCTCTGGTGGTCGGGGGAAACTCCTCAGAATAGTGCTAAAAAATTCATTATTGAAAGAAATGCTGGATTTCAGTTAGAGATCAGTGAATATGAAGTTGTGATTTTTTTTCTCCATCCAAGTACGTGGACCCCCAAGTCCATGAATTTGGATATTCATCTCTCCATATCAACACTCCTTGAGAGCCCTTCCACTCCAGGTTAAGAACCCACTCAATCAGGGCCCTGATTCTGGGATCCATTTGATCCTTGAGGCTTTAAGGTGGCAAAGTATTTTTGTACTTGTCATCTTAGATCCTCTTGGGGATCTATTTCCCTGGGAGGGAAAGGAGACCAAAGCAAGTGAGGTCTGAGGTCCATAGTGTAGCGCGTAGCAGAAAGGAGACTTTGGGGCTAAGTCTCTTGTCTCCAAACCCAGGACGGGGGCTAAAGTCTGGGCCACTTCCTCTCTGCCCCCCTTACTCCTAAGTCCCAAGGACTAGGACGTCCTGGATCGGCAGGTCAGCTCTTCCACCGGGGCGCTTGGGAACACTTGGGATTCCCAGCCTCTGGCTGTAGACAGGGAGGGCATCCCATAGCTGTCCTCAAATATCCAGGGGCTTTCTGGAGAAGAAGGGGGTCAGCCCTGGAGGGCAGGGCTAGGGCAAGTGGGCTGGAACTGGAGAGTGGGGAAAGTTACAGAGGAAGGTTTAGGCTAGAGGTCCAGGAAAACTTCCTTGCAGTTGGAGCTGTCCAGAATGGAAGGGGGTGCACCTCCTTTCACCAGATTCTATCGTCATAGGCTTACAACTGGCCCCTATTTACAGATGAAAACACTGAGTCCTAGGATTCAGTCACACAATGTCACACAAGTAGTAAATGGAAAGGGCAGGATTTGAACCTTCAAGCAGAGGGTGGCTGCCACTTGTTGGGGCATCACAAAAGGGGTTTACACTTGTGCATGGTGTGGCTGGGGGGCAGCTTGGGAGAATATTTTAAGAATAAGGGTGGGGGATGAAATCTCTCATGAAACTTCCTCTTTTCCCTCCCAACTATCCTGTGTGTGTCCTTCTCTTCCAAACTCCCGTGCTCCCCGGCAGCCCTCAGCCTGTCCCATTGGGTTATCAAGTCCAGGTCTGCCTTCCATGGCCAATGATCCCACTCTGCACATCTCTTCTCTCTCTTTCTCTCTCCTCCTCTTCTTCCTCCTCCCCTTTGCTCTCTTTTCCTCCTCCTCCCCCTTCTGTATCTATGTCCACCATTCTCTCCTCCTCTCTTTTCTCCTTTGCCTTTTTTTCACTTCTATCCTCATCCCATTTCCTTTCTTTTCTCTTGATCTCATCTCTTCATTCTCTTTTTTTTCCTTTTCTTCTGATTCTTCCTCTTCCTCTCTTACTCCTTTCTCTTCCGTTTCCTTTTCTTCTTTTCTTTTTTTTATCTCATCTATCTCTTCTTTTCTCTCCCTTCATTCTTTTCTCCTTTCTTTTCTTCTTTTTCTGCCTTTCCCTCATTGCTTCTTCTGTCTCCTCCTCTTCTCCTCTCGTTCTTCTCTCCATTCTTTTGCCCTCTTCCTCTTTGCCAACATGGGCCACTCCCGTCTCTCCTGCTCTCTGGAAGGTCTCTGTTCTCGGCTCACCCTGAGCAATCCCTGCTTGAATATGAATGATTGAGTATGTTCCCATTTTCTAGACTGTTGGCACCTCCCCCCCCCCGCCTCCCCCAGGGTAAGGAGGGCCTTATGGGCACTCGGGGCGAGGCACCCTGACCCAAAGCAGAAGCCAGTCCGTTCTCCAAGAGCCTGAAGCGCCAGCTCCACAAACAGCTTGGAGGGTTAGCCGCCATAACCACAAGATAAGCTATCGCTTACTGGCCGGGGGCTGGGCCACTTCAAGCCGGGCAGCCATCCCGCCGGCTGTGGAAGGTGGTGGAGTGTGAGATCATGGAGAGGAGCCAGGAGGAGAGAGCCTGGGGACGGGGAAAACTGGAAGCCGGCGGGCATGAGAGGCGGGGTGCAAGCTTGGGATGCTCCGGCGTGAGCCGTGGACCCCCTCGGCCTTAGCCAGGCCTCCCAGATCCTGTGCTTGCTGCCGGGGGTAGGACGTGGTCCCAGAGCAGCGGCAGCCCAGGTGAGGGAGGTCCGCTAGAGAATGAAGGGGGCTTCTGCCGGGTCCCTGATGTGCTTTTGGACAGCACTTACGGGCAGCTATGTGGCCCAGTGGACTGAGCATCAGTTCTAGAGTCAGGAGGTGGACCTGAGTTCAAATCCGACCTCAGACATTTAACACTTCTTAGCTGTGTGACCCTGGGCCAGTCACTTAACCCCATTGCTTCACCCCCCAAAAAAGACAGACTTTCCTTACATCAAGACCTTTCTTCTCTGCCTCTCACAGCTCCTGGTTCTGCCCTCCAAGGCCAATCAGAACAAGACTAATAGAACTTGGGCTCACTTTGAATCTTCTTTTTCAAAGGAAAGCGTTGTACTCTGTGCTTCAGAGGGCCCTCACAGCTCAAAGCCGGGACCCTGGGCTCCTCTGGGGAATGTTGGGCCTGCATGGCAAGGGTAGACGCCACGGCCAGGAGTGAGGGACAGGCCTGGGAGGCACAGGGAGGCAGATCTGGCCTCTGTCTTTGTTAGAGCTGGCCCGAAGGGTTACAGGCTGCCTTAGAAGGTGGTGGACTCTTTCCCTCCCTCCAAGTTAGATCATAGATTTTTAGGCCTAGAAAAGGCTTTACAGATCATTGAGTCCTTCTCCCCTTAATTTTACAATGAGGAAACTGAGGCACATAGGTAGAGTGCCAGTATAGATCACCCAGCATAGAGCTAGTGAATATCTGAGATAGATTCACACCTGGATCTTCCAGTGCTTAGAGCACTGAGCCTGGAGTCAGGAAGGACCGAGTTCAAACCCCACCTCTCAGAGAGTTGCTTAGCTATTTGACTGTGGGCTCTGTCTGCCTCAGTTTCCCCAATTGCAAAGCGTGGTTATGATAGCCCCTTCCTCCTAGGATCGTTGTGCAGATCAAATGAGATATTTGTAAAGCACTCAGCGTGGGCTACATCAATGTTAGTTGCTCCTTATTGTTATTATTCCTAGCTCTAAGCCCATGACGCAGCAGGCTGCCTCCGGATGACCACCGGGTTGGCGTTCTCGATTCTTGTTGGGTTTGGCTCAGGTGCCTCCCAGGTCCTTTTGGGCTCTGAGATGCCGTGCAGGCTTTGCCCACCTGCTGGGGGTGGGGACCAAAGGGAACAGGAGCAGTCAGGGAGGGATGGAGGAAGCAGAAAGCCAGCTTCCAGGATGGCACAGTATACTGCGGTGTGTGTTTATAAAAAGGCCTGTGTGGACGGGCTTATTTTTGGCATCGGAGAGACAGAATGTGTCCTTGGCAGCAGCTCTGCTGGGGACTTTTGGAGGCACTGAGGCTGGTGCGGCTTGGGTGGGGAGGGGGAGGGGCTGTGGAGGAGCAGGTCTGAGAGGGAATCTCTAGGAACCTGGTCACTGAGAATCCCTGGTGGTGGCGCAGCTGGAAAGCTGCCTGCCAGGAGTCACCGATCTGATGGGACTTGGCTTTTTAAAAAACCTTTTATCGATGCTCATCCAGTGGCTTTATCCCACCCCCCCACCCCAACCCCCACAAAAAAATCCCACAACTTTTTTTTTGTTACAAAGAATTATACTTAAGGCCACAATTCAGCCCCGGCTGCCAAAGTCCGCCCCATTGTGCCCCTGTGGCCCGCCACCTCTGCTGAGAAGAGGGAGGTTGCTTTTACCACTTGCTCATGCTGGCTCAGATTTTCTCTTAATGGCTGTCCCTGCCGGGTTGTGGAAAGAGCGTGGGTTTTGAAGTCAGAAGACCTGGATTTGAATCTCTTCCCCTACCGGGAGCTTGTGATGTGGCCCGGACAAAATTAATTCTTCTTCCTCTGCCTTTGTTAAGCGGCACATGGGAGACCTCGAAGGACCCTCCCAGAGCTGACATTCTGTGTTCTGATGTTCTGCTTTCCCCCGATGAAATTCTCTGTTCTAAGGTCCCGTCCCTCCTCTGGGCCCAACCGCAACTTTCTGGGTTCTAAGACCCCTCCCTGCTCTGGCATTCTGTTTTCTGTGAATTCACACTGAGCAGTAATGGGGTCACTCCCCTGCTCCACAGTCCAGAGTGACTCCCCATTGTCCACATGACAAGGTCCGGGGCATGGGGCAGTAGGGAGTTTCCAGTGATGTAACCTCCTCCCCATCCTTGTTCAGTAACTGACTGTCTCATCTGGAACAGTCTCGGTACCCAGAGGCTCAGCTTTTCTGGGCTAAAATTGCTGGAAGGGCCCTTTAAGCTGCCCCCTCCCCCAGCCCCCAGCCCACTTCTTGGAGTAAACCTGGAGAGATTGAATGACATCGGGGAGGAGCCAGGGCCGGAGACTTCCCTTTGTATCCCTCGCCTCGCTCTGCTTCCCCACAGGCCCCGCCATAGCCCGAGGCCCCTAATGTAGATTTCTGATGGTGGGTGGAGGGTGCGGTTGGGGGTGGTTTGGACCCAAGTGAGTCATAGCCATGAGATTGGAGAGATGCCTGGAAGGCTTGTGTTTAGGAAATGGAGGCAGCCCAGGAGAGGAAGAGGGCCCAGTTAGAAGTCAATTGTCGGGCCTTGGAGCCGGATCCCTGCCCCTCGAAGGCCTCAGTTTCCCCATCTATAACACAAAGGGGCTGGGGCCTGGTAGAGCGAGAAGTCATGGCAATCTCATGATATCTTCAGACTGGATGAGAGAAGATACTACTCATTTATTAAGCACCTACTGTGTTAAGTGCTGGGTTAGCAGGAGAGTTAACAAGTGACAGAGCTTGGATCCAGTCCCTGGACAGCTGAGCTTCCCGCCCTGTGGGCTTCCTTCTAGCTCTGAGAGCGAGGGAGGCTGAGTAGGGGAGGGGGAAGGATGGGACTTGGGGTAACTGTGCTGGGGGAGCTTGGAGAAGGGGCTTTGTCTGGCTTCCAGCCGGAGATTTCTGGCTCCAAAACCAGACGAAAATCCCCGAACACCATTTGTATCGATCCCTGAAGCTAAAAGGCAGATTCAGGAGGGATTCCTTTAAAGAGGAAGAAAGTGGACTCTCCCAAAGGGGGGGGCTGACTGGGGACCCTCACAGACAGCGGGCGCAGCACGTGCAGCAGGCAAGGGCAGGGCCTTAGGAGGGGACACGGAGGGAGGAGATGGCGTCGGGCACCTGCATGATTCCTACCGGCGGGGGCCAACTTTAGCGTCGAGTTTCCTGGCTCTGAGGAACCAAACCCCGAGCCAGCCAGTCTGCTCGCCCAACAGGACAGAGCAGGCAGACAGACCTGCAGACACCCTTTGTCCTGGCTCCCAGCCCGGGCTGGGGTTGCTCGCGTGGCTTCTTAAAGACCTCGTTACAGACACTGAAATGCTTTGGGGTAAGATGGCCCAGAGCGGGTGTCTGGGCAGGGGCCTGGACAGCCCCTCCCCCACCATCGGAAGGAGGAAGGAGCAGAGGAGGGGGTGAAATTCCCGCCACACAAGCCAACAGTTTGGCTTGAAAAGCATCTTGGGCCTTCCCCAGCTCGCAGAGGGGTCAAGCTCCAGAATCCGGGGTTTAAGCGAATTGTCTCGGTCTGGGACTTGGTGTTTTCCTGGAAAGGCGCTGGTGGGCAGGGCCCGGTCTGGGCTAAGTTAACTCCTCCTGTGCCTGAAACGCTGCTGTGTTTGTGATGAATGGAACAGTCTAGGCAGAGAACCAGGGGAGCCCCAGAGCCGCCTGGGAGCGCCGGGGCTGTCCTGAGATTAAAAACAACAACAACAAAAACAATCCACCTATCCTGAACACAAGGGTGTAGAAGTGTCACCCTCCCATTTGACAATTGGGGAAACTGAGGCTCAGAGATAAATACAGCTTGCCCTAAGGCGCAGTCTCGTAAATGGCAGAGAACCCATGTCCAAACTCTATCTGAACAGGCTTTGTGAGCAAAAGTATAAAAAGACTAGAATGTTGAACATTGGATAATTGATTTATTGCAGGTGCTGGGACTTTGGGGAACATAGAGATTGGTAAAGTAGAAGAAAGTAGAGGGAGAGCTAGATTTTAGGATGGCACAAGACAAAGGTAGAAATAAGTGGGGATCACTGGCTTTTAATTTTTCATTTGTTTATTTTTAAATAATAGCTTTTTGTTTTCCAAATATGTGCAAAGATAATTGTCAACATTCACCCCTGCAACACCTCGTGTTCTGGGATTTTTCCCCTCCTCGCTCCCCATCCCCTCCCTTAGATGGCAAGTAACCCAACAGATGTTGGACACGGGTGACTCTTCCGTACACATTTCCACACTCACCCCGCTGTCCAAGGAACATCAGAGATCACTTCTGATCCACCTTTGCCAGTGACACAAAGCTGGGGAGAAGAGGTCATGCGTTGCGGAAGGCAGCGGGATCGGCAAAGAACACTGGGCCAATGGGGATAAGCTGCGGTGCTGTAGGGCGAGGGACTCACGCTCTAGTTCACCCAAAGAAATTAACTTCATAAATAGGGACAAAAGGATCAGCTGGTCTGTGTGTCTGAAAAAAGATCAGGAGGGCTGAGTGTCGCCCAAGCTGAAAGGATGACTGGGTGGGGAAGGAAGTTAGTGAGCTCTTGGACTGCAGGAGGAGGAGCTTGGGTTCCAGGAGGAGGGCGGAGGGTCCTGCCCTGCAGAGGCCACTGCTGGAATATGGCTCCCGGAAGAGGAGAGTCCCCAGACTCCATCACAGCTGAAGGACCCTGGGCTGTTTATCTTGAAGAAGGAGGGGTTTGGGGAGAGCCAGGGAAGGACGGAGACCATGGGGGAGACTGGGGAATCTGACCCCGGGGAGCCTATCAGTGACAGCTGTGGAGGCCTCCCCCGGGGGTTTTCTGACATGGGCTGGACGCCCCCCCCCCCAGGCGTGTTGTGGAGCGTCCCAAAGGGTGCCATCGCCCCCGGAGTCTAGGCTTTAAGGGGATACTGAGGTATTCTTGGGGCCAGAAAGCAGGCTTGTCTGGGTGGAGCTTGACACCCGGGGCCGGGGAGGATGGGTCCTCACTGGCTCTCACCCCTCCCCGGGAGCCGGAGCCTTGTGCCTGGGCCTGCTGCTGGGAGAGGAGCCCTCATCCCCACCTCCCCCAGGGTTTCCATAACAACCCGCCAGGGCCTGCAGGGGACGTGGGCACAGACAGCTACGCCTCCTCCCAGCCTGGCATTCTGGCCCCGCGTTTGCCCAAACTCACCGCCCACCCAACTTGCCGGGCCCCGACCGTGGGCAGGCAGGGGGGTGTCCGCCAGGGAGCCCCCAGAGCCGGCCTTATCTGTGCCCGGGGAAGGCCCCGCCCCCTGGCAAAGGTCTCAGAAATGCCAGGCAGGCCCCAGGCCTCCAGGGGGGAAGAAAGCCTTTCCCACAGGGAGTGTGGCCCTGTAGCAAGCTCCCTGCTCTTGCGGGTGTCCAAGCAGGAGGGCTGTGGCTGGCTGCCTCACACGTCTGGTTACACGCTGTTTTCCCCCATCGCTAGTGAGCTCCTTGAGGGCAGGAGCGCGTTTGCCTTCTATGTGTCCCCATCACTTAGCATTGGCCTGGTGCACAGTAGGTGCTTAACTAGTAAAGAAGCTGTGAGAAGAGTTTGGAGCACAGTAGGTCCTTAACTATTAATGGAACACAGTAGGTCCTTAACTATTAGGGAAGCTGTGAGAAGGGTTTGGAGCACAGTAGGTGCTTAACTGTTGGGAAGCTGTGAGAAGGGTTTGGAGCCCTGCACGAGAAGGGTGTCTTGGTCCGAGATTCTCTGGTTTGCTGTGTGTTATCACATCTGATGGAGTGTAAGCTTCTGGAGGGCAGCTCCTGGTCCATTTTTGTCTTCACGTTCCTAGCACCTCACTTAGTTCTGGGCCAATAAAGCCTGTTGGATGGATGGATGGATGGATGGGTGGGTGAGTGAATGGGCGGTGATCAGTTTTGCCTGCCCGGAAGGATACGACTCACACAGGGACAACTGTAAAGGGCAGAGGGTCTCAAAATAGTAAGAAGGTTCCATTCCCAGATCAGCCTCTTGGGCAGGTGGCAGTGAAATGCTCCCCAGAGACCTCCCCCTGCAGGGCGCCAGAGCAGGGACTGGGTGTCCCAGTCCTGGGGGTCTTCGAGCAGAGGCTGAATGAAGGGGCGAGCTGGATGGCCTTCCGCTTCTGAGACCCTGCATTCGACATTATGCGAGGTGGAGAGGGGCTTCCTCCAGAGGGGGGACTGGAAGGCTGCGGGGGAAATCAGGGAGCAGAGAAGATGAAAGGGAACGTTCCAGCACGGGGGAGTCCAGAACCTTGTACCTGGAACAGCAAGGGCAAGATCGACATCACTGGGTCCAAGAGGATCTGAGAAGGTAGAAGGTGGACAAAGAAAAGGAGCAGGGCCGGGTTATCAAGGGCTCCCTGTGTCCCCCATTAGATGGTGAGCTATTTTTGCCTCTTTTTTATATCCCAGCCACTAGTCTGGCACACAGTAGGTGCTTAATAATTGCTAATTGTCTAAGGATCTCTTTTAAAAGCCCAGTTCTTGCTTGATTTTACCAAGTGCTTCCCTTCCCCCCCCCCCATTTTCTTACAGTCCTTTCAAAGGCTCCCACCCAACTGGAAGGCCTCTTGCTGATGTCCCTGTCCAGTGGCCTTCTCCCAGTTCCTGTCCTCGGAGCACTTGGCGTGACCTCTCCCTCTGTCCTCCCTCCTCTGGGGCGCCCGTGGCTGTGCTCCTTCCTGGCTCTCCTCCTTCTCGGCTGACCTTGGCTTTGCCAGACTCTGGTCCAGGTCACACCCACATGGCCGTCCCAGGGCTCAGTCCTTGGGCTTTCTCCTTCCCCCAGGACTTCCCTGGTGCCATGGGTTCAGTTCTCACCTCCAGGCAGACACCTTGCCGATGTCTCCGTGGGGTCCGGTTCTCTGCTGAGCCCATCGGGCATCTGCAGGTGCTCACGAGGCGTCTCGCCCCCCCCGTAGCCCGTCTGCATCCCGGACTCGGGAGTCAATACCGTTTAAAAAAAAAAAAAAAAAGTAACACTGGGGACTGGTAGATAGTAGGCACTTAATAAATGCTTGTTCCCTCCCCCAGCATGTCCAGAACAGAACTCATTTTCTTTACCCCCAAATCCCTCTACCCCCGTTCCCTTCTTACTATCAAGGACACACCAGCGTCTTTGACTCCTGCTCTCACTGCCCCTCACCCTCTCAGTGGCCAAATCTTGCTTCCCTGTCCACACTCCCCTCTCCCTGCTGATTCAGCACCGCCTGTGCCCGGGCCATTGCCATTAACTCCTCATGGATCTTCCTTTGTTTCCCTCTCCCTTCCAGCTCCCACACCGACCATAAAGTGGGTTCTCTCCCAGAGACACTATCCACAGTCATCAGTGGCTCCCTATTATCCCCGGGATCAGATTCAGGCTCTTCCGTTTGTCACCTTCACCCCCTGGTCCCTTCCCACCTTTCTGGTCTTGTTTATCGCTCCTAGGTTTAGAGCCCGTTTAGAGCAAACGAGGCTGAAAGTGTTGAAATGACCTGCCAGGGTCGCACAAGTAGCAAGAACCTTGAATAGAATTTGCATTTGGACCTTCCTCTTTCCAAGCCCAGAATGCTGTTCATTGAGCCCTTGGCTCTTCCCCTTTGGGCCAGCCATCCTCCAGCTCTCCCACGCTCCCCCTGTCCTCCATCCTTTCCTTGCTCCCCATGTCCTCCATCCTTTCCTTGCTCCCCATGTCCTCCATCCTTTCCTTGCTCCCCATGTCCTCCATCCCTCCTGTGCTGCCTGTGTCCTCCATCCCTCCTGTGTGTCCTCCAGCTCTCCCGTGCTCCCCGTGTCCTCCATCCCTTTTTCCTGCTGGTCCCTCCTCCCCCCTCCCCTGCTTCCTTCCAGACTCCGCTGCAGCTTCTCCTGATGCAGGAGCCCTCCCCTTCTCCTTCCCACTTTTAGAGCCCTCCTGGCCAACAGGTGAGTGCGTCGACTTGCACGTGTTTTGTTCATGTCTGTGTGTGTCTCTTTCCTCCGTTCAGTGCGAGGCCCTCCAAAGCCGAGCTCTGCCCACTTCTTTGTGTTTGTGTCCTTGGCATACAGTAGACACTCAATAGATGTCTGCTGATAGATCCATTCCTATTCTGGGCCTCGGTGTTCTCCTCTGTAAAATGGACTCGATTGGACTAGAAAGAACAATGGTGTCACATTCTGGAATGGGTCCCCCCAGGTCACGGGGTGACTGGAGCCTCAAATAAACTTTCTTGATGTTTTACTGTATTTTTAAAACTTGGCTAAATAATTGGTGTGTCTGACATGTGGACCTTCCAGCTCAAAGATTGTGTGACCCTACAGCTGGGCTGCAGGAAGCCTGACAGGCTAGGGCAGGGATGCTGGCAGAGGGGGACCGTGGGGGGCAGCTGGGGGAGGGGAGCCAGGCTGGGGGAGGGGCAGCTGCAGGATTTTTATTCATTGAAGAAGAGGGGGAAGCCGGGAGGCACCCCTCCCCCACCCTGTCTTTGCAGTGCTCTCTGTTGACATCCCTGCTATCCCCTGCTGAGCAGAGACAACAATAATTAACATTCAGCTCCGGGAACTGCCAACACATGGAGAGGATGTCAGGGCTGGGAGGGGCCTAGAACAGTGGGTGTCAGGGCTGGGAGGGGCTTAGAACAGGGGATGTCAGGGCTGGGAGGGGCCTAGAACAGGGGGATCAGGGCTGGGAGGGAACTGGGGTGTCGGGGCTGGGAGGGTAGAGAACACAGTTTGCTTTAAGGGCTGGATGGAGACTCTGAGGTCATCCCGTCCGATCCCTCCAGTTTGGGGGTGACGAGGCAGGGCCCAAGCCCAGACCTCGGGGGGAGCAGCCGAGCTGGGCCTTGAGCCCGGGCCCCAGCGCTGACACTCCTTTGATTTCCTCACACCAGGCCCTTCTCTCCCCCGCCCCCCCATCCCCGCTTTCTTAGGAGGGTTTAAGAGAAAACAAGGGAGCAGCCGCTGTCCGGGGAGCCAAAGTTTCAGTAAGAGGGAGCGTTTCCCAGATGTTTCCTCTCCCGGCAGCCTCGGGCCTCAGACTGGGCTGGGCTCCTCTTTCTGTAAATCTCCGTCTGGGGCAGCTCCCCAACCTGGACCCCTCCCCGGGCCCGCCCCGGCTCCCAGGCCCATGATTCCTGCTGGCGGGTCCCCTCTCTGCACATAAGTCAGGGTGGCCGAGTCCCGGCCTCGGAGGTGGGAGGGTTGGGGGCTGGGCCTTGGGGAGCTGGGGGGGTTGGGGGCTGAGGGGGGTGGGGGGCAGGCCCTTGGGGAGCCGGGCGAGTCCCGCCCACTCCCAGGGCCTCCGTTCCCAAGCTGTGAGAGAGGGAAGTCAAATTTGAGGAGTCCGGGTCCTTTTGGCCCTGTCTCCCCCATAGAGCGGAAGCCCCGGGGCCAGGACGGCCTTGCTTTCATTCTTGTGCCCTTGGCCTTGGGGCTGCGCGCATTTATTACGGGCTCCTTAGTCCATGTGGGACAGGTCGGAAGCCGGGCAGAAGCAGGGCCTGCCCCCCGGGAGCTTACAGTCCATGGGGGGGGCATTCTGGTCCGGACGTAGGATCCAGCGTCTGTCGGCGCCTGTGCCAGAGCTACAGAAAATGAGGCGGGGCCTCCCAGGAGCTCACGGGCCAGTGAGGAGACAGCTGCCCCATGGGAGGGGGGGGCGGTCCCTGACTTTGGGAGGGCTGCGGCCTGGCCACACAAGGCAGAGCCCCCGGCCCGGGGACGACCGAGTCACTGGGGGGGGGGGGGGGGGGGGGGGGGGGGGGGGGGGGGGGGGGGGGGGGGGGGGGGAGGCGGGGGGGGGGGGGGGGGGGGATCGAGGGGAGCCCAGTCACGGGACTGATGTGGGTCCCAAAGGCTGGGGTTCGGTCATGTGACCCCAGCGGCCGGTCCTTTCGGCAGGAGGCGGGTTTATGAGGGGAAGAGGTGATGGGGAACTTGGAGGTGAACAGGCAGCGGGAGGGAGACAAGAGGCGGGAGAGCGGGGAAAGGGAGAAGGGGAGCCCCCCCAGGGGGCTGGAGTCTGCCCTGGGCTGGAGGCAGGTTAAAGCCAGAGGGGAGGTCGGCGCCTGGAGGAGTTAGTGAGGGGCTGCAGGGGATGGAGCCCCAGGCCTGAGTCAGGAGGGCCCGAGTGCAAATCTGCCCGCAGACACTTCCCACTTCCCGGCTGTGGGACCCTGGGCAAGTCCCTTACCCCCGACGGCCTCAGGGAAAAAAGGAGTCAGTCAGACCCACGGGCCAGGATGGGGGTCAGGGGAGAGACACCCATGATGTGGGGAAGGGGCCATAGACACTTGTATGGGGGAAATTCAACCTTAGGGGCCCTGAGCCTGGCTCTGGGACAGCAGGACGAGTTCCAGACCTCCCGGAGGGCGGGACTGGGAGGCTGAGCGGGTCCCCATCTGTGCCTGTGGCCGGGGGTACGTTGTAAACGCTTCCGGCCCCGCCCAGCCCAGTTCCTCAGGAGCTTGGGAAGGCTTCCTGCCCAAGGGGGTGAGAGGGATGGAAAGGAAGCCAGGAGGGTCCCTGGGGGAGGCACGGAGGGAGGGGTTCCAGGCAGGGCCCGCAGCAGAGCTAAGGAGAGGGGGACGGGAGGCTGGCGGGGAGAGGGGGAAAGCAGAGCCTGAGTTCCGAAGCCAGGTAGTAACCAGGACTTTATAGAAGTGCAAGGTGTTGGAGCTGGGAGGGACCTGAGGAGGCGAGATCCTTCTTCTCCTACACCCCCCCCCACCCCACCCCCCGCAATTGGGGTTAAGTGACTTGCCCAGGGTCACACAGCCAGGAAGTGTCTGAGGCCAGATTTGCACTTGGGTCCTCCTGACTGCAGGGCTGGGGCTCTATCCCTTGCACCACCCGGTGGCCCCTCAGGAGATGCTTCTTAAGGCTAAAAAGGCTTTGGGATCACAGGTCTAGAGCTGGAAGGAACTTCAGAGGCCATCTAGTCCTCTCTCCCATTTTACAGATGAGGAAACTGAGGCTGGGCAAGGAAAGTGACCCACTCAGAGTTCCTCAGGGAGTAAATGACAGAGCTGGAATTGGAACTCTGATCCTCTCACTCCCAGCTGGGGGTCCTACCGTGACATGATTTAGCAGAGGCAGCTAGTTGGTACAGTGGATAGATCCCTGGGCATGAAGACCTGAATTCAAATCCAGACTCAGATACATAAAAATTGTGGGACCCGGGGAATATCATTTAATTTTTGCCTGCCTCAGTTTCCTCATTTGTAAAATAGGAATAATAGCAGCACCTCCTTCCCAGGTTTGTTATCAGCATTTCTGACACATAGTAGATGCTTTCCTCTCTCCCTCCCTCCCTCCCTCCCTTCCTTCCTTCCTTCCTTCCTTCCTCCCTCCCTCCCTCCCTCCCTCCCTCCCTCCCTTCCTTCCTTCCTTCCTTCCTTCCTTCCTTCCTTCCTTCCCTCCCTCCCTCCCTCCCTCCCTTCCTTCCTTCCTTCCTTCCTTCCTTCCTTCCTTCCTTCCTTCCTTCCTTCCTTCCTTCCTTTTTTCCCTCTTAAAAACCCAGTTAGAAAGTAGCTTCCCAGCGCTGGGAGAGACCTCAGTAGCATTTGGTGCAGCCCAACTTTTCCAAAAGACCCCAGGAGGTGAACTTGCAGACTCCTGGCTTCCTTGTGGTCTTAAGACAGGGGAGGTCAGGGCTGGCAGTGGTAGAAAACAGAATGTACAACTGGCAGGTACCTTGGAAATTGCTGAATGACAAGCAGGAGGCCGGATTCACTCGCTGTGCCTCAGTTTCCCTGATAAAGTAATTCAGGGGATCCTGAGCTCGTCCCTGCCTGTGGGCCCTCCAGGAGGGCAGATTTCATCCCGGACCAGGTCTTCCTAGACTGGGGGATCCCTGCCCGGGTCTTCCCAAGAAATGAACCACGGGGAGGCTGGTGGTGCCCCTGCCCTTCCCCAGGTTGTTTGAGGCTCATTCTGGAGGGGGTGGGGAATGGTCAGAGGCCGATGGAGGAGGGGAGGGGGATGCCGGGAGGGAGGGGATCAAGGCTTCCTTTTGGAAATAAAAGCCGGAGCCGCTGCCTCCATCTCCAGAGGCTCCCGGAGGCTGCTCTTTAATCTGCTTCTGTCAATGGTCACTATTCAGTCGCTGAGGAAATGGGGGAGAGTTGACAGAGTGTTAATCATGGACCAGCTGGCATTTGGGGCCTCTGTACGAGAGGGTGTTTGGGGCACTGAACGTCTAGGTCCGAGTCCAGGATGAGCCGACCTAAGGCCTCCGATGTATGAGCCTCAGTTTCCTCAGCTGGCAAATCAAGGGCTTGTGCTGTTGGACCTCTGGGACACCCCCCAGCTGGGCGGTGTCTGATTTAATGAGCTCTCTGCTTTCTAAGCTGCTCAGCCCGGCCTAGGAAGGAGAGGCCCCTCCCCCACTAGGTGTCTGGGGGCTGGGAGGCCATGGCAGGCATACAAGAACAGGCAGGGGAGGGAAAACTGCTCCGCTCTCCAGCCCCGATGGCTGCCCCGTAGGAGCCTCCATGGGACAGACAAACTCCGTAGGACCAAAGGATTGGGCCCTTAGAGCTGGCCGGGACCCCGGGGGCACCCCCCCCCCCCCCCATTTATGGAGGAGGAAACTAAGTGACTTGCTTGAATTTCTCCGTAGTAAGTGAGAAAGGTGAGATTTGAACCTAAGTCCTGGGCCTGCTGTCCCACCCTAGTGCGGCTTCCCGGAGTGTTCCACGGCAGGGCGGCCGCTGCCCTTTCAGCCGGCCCCTCTTCCAGGGGGCTCCTTGTTCTCTGCTCCTTCACGCATCCTCTGTTATTGTTATCTCTGCCCTTGGGGGGCCCAGAGGAATATGTCAGGCCTTCGTATGTGACCCCCTCAGCCAAGGGGAAGAGAAGGATCATGGGATTCTCTCCCTTGACTTCTTGGGGCTCTGCTCCTTTCAGGCCGAAGCTCTCCAGCCCCTCGAGAGGGAATTTGGAAAGTTTCTCCGAGGCTGTTTTTACTTGGGGAGGGGGGGAGATTCAGTCGCTTTGGGGCTTACATAAAAACTGAGAGCGCCGGGAACATCCCTGTTCTGGAGCCGTGGGCGCGAGGCTGTGCGAGTGTGGGCTTGCTGCGTGGGGAGGGAGCTGAGAGAGCCCAGCTCCAGGCAGCTGGCGCTTGGTGCCCTCCGCCTCCCCGTCTCTGCCCGGCTTCTCCTTGGCACCTCCCGCCGATGCCCTCCCAGAGCCCTGGCATGGAGTCCAGCAGGGCTGCCCATCCAAGGACCCGAGCATGGCCCAACTGGACCGTCAGATCTGTTGGGGATTCTGAGAGTCGAAAAGGACCACAGAATAGAGAAATGTCCGGGCTGGGAGGGGGCTTAGAACAGGGGTGTCAGAGCTGAGAGGGGCCTGAGAACAGAGACCCAGGTTTCCTGCTTCCCTGGAGACTCTGATTCCAATATCTCTAACTGCCTTCACCCCGACTCAGAGAGAGGGTGCCTACAATTAATTCCTGACCTTTTATCCCTAACACCAGCTGACCTGAAGGAGACTAGGGGACTGAACTTGGGTGTTACAAAAAACCAAGGGCACATAAGGGAGGAGCCTTGGGGCCGGCAGGGAGGGGCTAGGAAATATTCCTCAGCCCGATGTTCAAAGGCATCCGCCAGTGCCCCCAAATTCCAGTGCCTTCCCTCTAAGATTATTTTCTGTTTATGTGGGTTTTATATCTTGTGTTTACAATTGTTTTCCCATTATTTCCTCCATTAGACTGGGAGCTCCTTGAAGGCAGGTACTGGGTTTTGGCCTTTCTTTGTATCTCCAGTTTTGAGAGTGCCTGGCAAACAGTAGGTGCTCAATTTGTGCTTCTCCATTGACTAACTGAGAGAGTATGGGGGTCAGTTCCTCCTCTCTTGGCCCCTGACTGCATCTTTGCAGATGACTGGCACTTTGGGGCAGGGATGATATTTTCTACCAAGTGTGGATTTCTTTGGCCAATTCTCTATATTTTGAGAGCTTTTTATCCCACCAGTCTGGGAGTTTATAAGGATCTGGAATGGTGACATCTATTAGAAATGTCCTTAAGTGTACTCAGGTCAGTGGTAGGTGTGGGCAGTTGTGTTGCTAGTATTGATTTGTGTTGATCAAGATTCAGCCGATAAGATCGATTCAGCCGATAAAACTGTGACTCTCCCCAAGAGAAGAGAACATGTGTCACGTCACGTAGCAATTTTGGAGGGCTGTGGGTGAGAGACTTGCATCCCCCTTCATATGCAGTCATGGTGATGCTAAACTTGCTCTTTGGAGCTGAGGTCAAGAAGAGGGAGCGGGTCTGGAAACGAGTGTGATGTAGAAAATAAAAGGCATTAATTAAACTTAATAAAATAAAATGGTCTTAATGTGTGCCCTGCCTGTCTCTCAGGGCTGTTGTAAAGACCAAATGAGAAAATGGATGGGAAAGTGTCTTGGAAATGAAATGCTTGAGGGATTATTTTTATGACTCCAACCCACAGTCCATTCCTTGGGGAGTCACGAAGCACATCTGCTGTCCAGACACGGCCAGGGGCCCGGACCTCTGACCGAGGCGTGCTGGAGGGAATGAGCGAGGGCTCGGAGAGTGGGACCGGGGGTCATCTCTGCCCCCGGGACACGGCTGGAGCTGCCTTCAGTTACACAGCTGGCTTTCCCCAGCATCACACTGTTTAGCTAAGTTACTTCCGATTTGCTAGATCTGAGTAACTTACAAAGGATAATAATGATAATAGTGAACACTTAGAGACCACTTTGAGGTGCGCAAAGCGCTTTATAAATATGACTTTTATGCTGAGAACACTATGGGACCCAGTTGCCTCATGAGCAACAGATCCCAACTCTGCCCACTCAATGGCTTTAGGCAGGTCAGCGCGCCTTTAAGGCCATTGGTTTCCTCTTCTGCCAAGTGAGGGGAATGGACTGGGTGACCCCTGGTCCTGATCTCCGTGTGTTACTGCCACAGCCAGTTGGATACTTAAAGCAAACCAGAGAAACACCCACCAGTACCAGTGCATCCAGAGGGGCCCAGGAAGCCATCCAGAGCAGTGACGGCTCCCCATGGCTTCCCAGCTGGGGCCATTAGAGAGGTCTCCCTCGCTTTCCTTACAGTGTCTCCTTCCCACAGAGACCATTCTTCAGCTGGACAAGGTCTCACAATCCCAGTGTCCCCAGTGGTCTCAGAACAGGAGAGAAACTGGTGTGTTCCTACCCATCCGTCCACGGTCTTGTTGCCACGGCTGTTGTGATACATAGGGTGCTTCCCTGCCCGAGTCCTGGGAGTCTGTGTGGCTCTTGGGGCAGCTGAAAGTGTTCCATCATCTCTCAGTCTCCCTGGTGGGAGTTCCTGTGATGCTGACCCATGTGGGTGAGGTTTAGGGTTCACTTCCTCAGAGCCCTCCCAGCTCTTGTATCTTATGTCTGATGCTCCAAGGTTCCTCTGAGCTCTGCCATTTTGTCCATTCTAATGTTCCTCCTGGTTCTGTCTTACATTCTAAGGTCCCTCCCAGCTCTGACATCTCATGTCTGATGTTCTAAGCTTCCTCCCAATTCTCTCATTCTGTGACTTATGTTCCAAGGTTCTTTCTGTCTCTGACATTCTCTGTTCTCAGGTTCCGTCCCGGCTCTGTCCTTTTCTCTTATGTTCTAAGGTCCGTCCCAGCTCATGTCTGATGTTCTAAGTCTCCTGTTCTCCCATCTTGTGTTGGAGGTTCTAAGATCTCTCCCAGTTCCACATTATGTGTCCCCAGCTCCATTCCTCCGGGAGGTGGAGTGTGTGTTTGCCCCCTCCCATCCCTGCTCCAGCCCTCTCAGAACATTCCCCAGCCTGAGGCAGAGGTGGGCCAGGAGAACAAGAGCAAAGTCTGCAGGGTTGTGAGCCCGAGCTCTGCCAGCTCCCCGCCCCGCCTTGGGGGAAGTGCTGGGCTCTCCTTGGGGACCATCCCACATTCCTTTGGCTGCACAAACATCTGGAGTGGTGCTGATGTGTGCTGGCAGGGAGCCAGTCTGGCTCAGTGACCAGAAGGCCTGCCAAGAATAATGAAGGGGGAATAAAGGGCTGCAGAGTGGCAGGTAGACAGTGGGGCACAGTGGTAAGAGCACTGCTCACAGGTGGACGGGCCTGAGTTCAAATCCTGTCTTTGCCCTTGCTGCTTCTATGATCGTGGGCAGGTTCCAGGCCTCAGTTTCCTCCTCCATAAAATGAGCCTCCCTGGACCTTTAGAGCCGGGATCTCGTGATAAAAAGCTTGACCTCTCTCTTTCGAGATGGATCCAGGCGTCAGTCCTTCCCCGGCGGTGATGTCACTGGAATGAGATTACGTTCTCAGCGGGGGGAGCAATGGCCTGGCAGGACTTCTGGGGCCGCTGGGCAACACGTCTACATCAGCCGCCTCACCCCGCCTGGCTCCCAGTGCTCCACCTTCTAGGGGTGCTTGAAAGAACACTGGACACAAAGTCAGAAGACGCAAGTCATCCCCAGTGCTTCATCTGACTTAGGGCAAGAATCCTTTCCCTTCTCTGGGCCTCGGTTTCCTCACTCACTCCTGAAACAAGGGGGTTGGGTTGGGCGATGCCTCTTCCAGATCCAACAGGCTGTAGTCCTGTGTCTATTAAATGAGAGCAGGTGTTCTGGACTATTCCTAAATCCTCTCAACTCCAAGTTCTTCGCTCCTGTCTTGGGGAGCCCCTTGCCAACCAAGGGAAAACCTGCCCCTGGGGAGCATCTTCCACTCTACTCCCCAGGGGCTTTCTAGAGCCCAGCAGAGAACGTCTGATCCCTCTTGCAGATGACAACAGCCTTCTGTACTAAGACAGTCAGCGTGTGCCTTCAAAGTCTCTTCTCCAAGATTCAGCCTCAGATCCTTTAAGAGGTTCTGAAGCCCCCTCCCCGTCCTGGGTACCTTCCTCTGGATGGTGTCCTCAAGTGGGGCCCCTGAGACTTCAAATATCCCCAGGGTGGAGGACAGCAAAATCACCTCCTTATTCCTCCCCTAATTTGTGGTAACTTTGCCAACCTCCTTGTCATAGTCCTGACTTCTGTTGACCACTTAGCTTTCTAAGACACTTAGATTTTTTTCCAGACAACTTGTTACATAACCACACCTCGTGTACTTGCACTCACCCATTTTGTACTTGAGGTTGATTGTTTGAACCCAAGTGTGCAGTAAACATCTTTTACTCAATATGTCTAGAAGAGAAATCGTTCTTTCTCCCTAATCCCTCCCCGCTCCTGCCTTCCCTGTTATCGTGGAGGCTTCCACCTTCCTTTCAGTCCCTGTTAGGAGTCATTCTGGACTCCTCACTATCTCTCACACCTCATGTCCGAGCTGGTGTGTCAAGGTTTGTCAGTGTCACCTGTGGAACATCTCTCCTAGATTTCATCTCTGCAGAATCTCTTGTAGATTTCACCTCTGCCACATCTCTCATCAATTTCACCTGTGCAGCATCTCTCATCAATTTCACCTATGCAGAAATCTTGTAGATTTCACCTCTGCCACATCTCTCGTCAATTCCACCTGTGCAGCATCTCTCATCAATTTCACCTATGCAGAATCTCTTGTAGATTTCACTTCTGCCACATCTCTCATCAATTTCACCTATGCAGAATCTCTCCTCTTCCACCCCTGCAGCATCTCTTGTCAACTCCACCTGTGCAGCATTTCTCAAACAACCCCCGGGGCCCTTCTCTCTTCTGCCACTGCCTCCATAAGGGTGCAGGCCCTCACTACCTCACACTTAGAATAATTGGTGGGGGTGGAGTGAGAAGATGCTCTGCCTCCAGTCTCTCCCTACTCCTGCCATCCTCCATTTCTCCACTAAAACTCAAGTCTGATCATGTCTGTTCCCTACTCAGCAAACTCCAGTTGTTTCTTATCACCTCCTGCCTCAAGTGCACAATTCTCTTGTTTGTCATTCAAAGCGTTTCAAAATCTATCTCCCTCCTACCTTTCCAGTCTTCTTCCTCCCCATCAAGTACCCTTTGATCCAGAGACAACAGCCTTCTGGTTGTTTCAGGAACAAGATCCCCATCTCTTGGTTCCAGGCACTCTCTCTGAACATTCCCAATGTCTGAAATGCTCTTCCTGTTCCTTTCTAACTACTGACCTTCCAGCTTCCTATAAACATCTCATCTTCTACGGTAGCAGTGGGGAACGTCCAGCCTGCTGGTTGTATAAGACTCTCGAAATCATTTGCTAAGGCAACCGCAGGGGATGATGAGCTGAAAGCTAGGTACAGCAGCCTCCCACTGCTTGAGTTTTATAAGTTGATAATTTTGTATGGCTCACAAATGATATCATAAATATCCAAATGGCCCTCGACAGAAAAAATGTTCTCCACTCCTGTTCTCGAAGAAGCTTTCTCCAACCTGTCTTAATTCTAGTGCCTTCCCTATTTATTTATTTTTATTTTTTGTTCTAGTATTTTTATTATATTATATATCACATTATCATTATGTTTATGTTATTGTTGTATTATATTTATTTTATTTATTATATCATCTTTACATTTTATTGTTTCCTATTTATCCTGTCCATAAGTTTAAGACACTGGAGTGTTTTGCCATGTCCTTCTGCAGTTCATTTAACAGATGGTGAAACTGAGACAAACAGAATTAAGTGACTTGCCCAGGGTCACATAGCTAGAAAATGTCTGAAACTGAATTTGAATTCAGGTTTTCCCGACTCCAGGCTCAGCCCTCTATGTACTGTGCCACTAGCTGCCCTGTCTAAAGTTTGCTTTATACATATTTGCATGACGTTTTTCCTATTAAATTGTAAGCTCCTTGAGGGCAGGGACTGTATTTTTGCCTCTTGTATCCCCAGCTTAATGCATTGCCTGGCATACAGTAAGTGCTTAATAAATGTTTATTGATTGATGGATTGAAGTACAGATCTTCATATTTATTCTTCTCAGGCTCCATTTTCCAGATTGAGTCTAACAATCTAGCCTGTCAAGGTGTTTTTCAATTCTGACTCAGGAAGGTGTGAGGAATAGACTTTGCAAACCTTGGCGCCTAGGATCTGGTATCATTATTTCCTTTCCCTAACACCTTTCTCAGGTCAAACTTGGCTCTAACTTGTCTGCCTTTCTCTGGGACTTCCTGGGCGACTGGCTACATGCTGTTCTCGACGGAACACCAGTGACCTGGTCCTGCAGTTTAGTCGGAATGGGATCCTGGGAAAGTCCCCTCTGTAAAACAGAGGACAATCTCTGTTTTGTGTCTCTCATTGGGACTGTTGTGGAAATTAAGTGAGATAATGAATGGGATGCTGCTTGGATAATAATAATAAGGAGGCCCATGCTACAGTGTGGGTCCTGGCTGACTGTGTTTTCTCTCCTTCCTATGAAACATGTACCCAGTGCATGGGAGCTCCTCCGCCGTTTCAGCCCAAAGGGAGAAGTTGGGAGAGAATTGGCAGGCTCCAGAAAGCCTTAGGTGTGATAGCTGAGCAGGGTGCCTTTCCTGGATGTACCACGCATCATCTCATGTAGGTGGCTGCCTGTTCTGCCAAGTCATAAAGCCAGCTTGCCAGCGAGGGATGTGGGGGTGGACGGGTAGGATTCCTCTGTCACTTTGACATCCTTTGCAACCGCATGATGGTTCTCACCTAGAGGGGAGAGGCTGGACTCTTAGAGTGGTCAGCCCCCAATCTGCCCCTGAGAGGGGGAGCAGGCAGGATGCGTGGCTCAGCAACAAGTGATGCGAAAACCTTCCTGAGGTCTTGGTGGCTTGGAACCTCTATAAAAACCCACAGTGAGAGACCAGCAGCCCCCAGCCCCATGAGATCCACGGAGCCACTGAGAGAGATAGGAAGGGGATGTGACAGTCTCCCTCAGACCCTGATCTGGAGGGCGGGCCCAAAGGCAGGGACCTACCTCCCCAGCCCCGAGATTCTGCCCGCTAGAGACAGCCACCGCCGGTGGTGTTACAGCATCTCGGTGTGTGCGAGGCAGGGCACCTATGGGAGCTCCTTGGGAGCTGACTGCTCTTCCCACGGATAGTGTCCAGATGAGACCAGTCAGAACGGGAGGGGGGGGGTTTGAGGGGGGGCTGCTTCCTCGCCATTGTGGAACCTGGAGAGGGGCTTCCCTGGAGAAGAGCCGTGGGAGCTCTCTTGGCTATTTAAAGGGCCGCAGTCGGCTTTGTTCCCCTTGGCTCCAGGGGCCAGAATCAGGAGGAGGAGTGGGGGGAGGGGCCCAGAGGCTGAGCGAGGCCGGATAGGCAGAAAGCCTTCCTAACAATGGGAGCTGTTCAAAAGGGGAACAGGCTGCCCAGGGAGAGGTAGTGAGTTTCCTGTGGCTGGAGGTCTTTGAACAAAGACTCCGGGACAATGGACCTGGTTTGTTGGAGATGGCCTTTCGTTTTCTTTTTCCTTTTTTATTTCCTTTTTTGAGACAGCTTTTCTTCTCTGGGTTCCCAGATTGTAAACTCTGCCCTGAATTCAATATTTTCCCCATCTCTAAGACAAGTGCCCTGAATTGAATAAGTGCTTAATGCCACATGGGTGGGAGTTTAGACCACACCCTTAAAATAATAGAAGCATTTATTAAACACCTACTGAGTGCAGAGTCCTGGTGACATTAGGGAAGACAGGGAATTCCATATGAACCCTGTCATCCTAGGGGCTTATTCTTTAGGAAAATACTATTCCGAATAGGTCACTAAAATGTACGGCTGTGCCCCCAGAGCTGTCGGGAACCTTAGAAGTCACCAAATCCCCTTCAATTTAGGGAAAAGGAACCTGAAGCTCATATGAATGAGGTTCTTTGTCTGGGTTCACACAATTAAAATATATGAGGCGGGAGTCAAACCCAGATTTTCTTAACTCCAAGTCTCATGATCCAGCAGCGACACTTCCCTGCCTCAGTTACCTTCAGTTCCGATCTCACCCTCTGCGGAAGATTCTCCCAGTCCTAGCTGCTGGGCCTTCCCTCTGGGATTATTCCCCACTGATGCTCGTGTGTCCTGTCCGTACCTTGTCGGTTACACACTGTGTCCCGCTTTGATCATCTTGAGAGTTGGGTCGGTCTTTTGCCGTAATGTGTATCTCCAGCGCTTAGCACAGTGTCTGATATACAGCAGTGGCCTAATAACTGCTTGCCTAATGAACCTTTGATGTGAAACTTTTCCTAATCCCCTCCCCCTAAATTAACCACTGATCATTTTTATCTATTGATCTATCGCTTGTTTTCATCCAGGAGAATGTAGGCTCCTTGAAGGCAGGGATTATCTTGTTTTTTAGTTTTAGTGTAGTTTAGTTTAGTGCCTAGCAAGGTAATTGATGAATGAATGAATGAATGAATGAATTAGAACCCTGGCTTTCAAAATCTGGGCCATTTATTTCCAGGACAGCTCCTGGTGCTCGCTGAGACTCTCAAACCCTGGACAGGACGTCTGCCCTCCCATAGCTTAGTCCGAGGCTTCCCTGAGGCCCTGTGGCCATTGGAGGGCAAGGAGCAGGACGGCAGAGGCCAGGCCGGGGTGGGGGCCGCCATGTTGTACATGCCCGATGTCTATAAGCTCTGCATTCTAAGCCCACTATTGGGGAACCTGGTGGTGGTGGGCAGTCTCTCCTGTCCTTGGGGACGCGCAGAATGTTCCCTCCAACAAGTCTGGGAGCTCTGGAAGGCAAGGACGGGACGGGCCTGCTGAGGGGGGTGGGGGTGGCTGGATGTCTTCTGGTGCCGGGGTCCATTTGGTGGAGGAAGAAGTCAAGCCCCTGAGGAGGAGGGAGTCCCCAGTTATCCAGAGGCTTAATGAGCGGCACCAGGAGCCCAAGCCAGGCTTTAAAGGAAGCGGGAGACTGTGGCCAGTGCTAGGAGAGCTCTCAGAGGCTGATTGCCTTCTTTTTTACTGCTGGGGAAACAGAGGCTCAGAGGGTGCAGTGTTCTTCCCAAGGTTCCGCAGGCAGTGAAAAGTCAGAGATAGGATCTGAATATAGATATTCTTCACTCCAAATGCAGAAATCTCTCCGGTTTTTTTTTTAAAGCCCCTTCCTAGCCATGACCTCCCCTGTTCTAAGCCCCCTCCCACCCTGACATCCCTTGTTCTAAGCCCCCTCCCACCCTGACATCCCCTGTTCTCAGGCCCCTTGTAGCTGCAGCCTTGGGTTGCCGAGTGTGGGATTTGAGGAATAAGAGGCTCCTCCCCGCCTCCCAGGGCTGGAGGGGCCGCCATTGGCTGGCTCCCCCCTCCGGCCAGCAGCATCCCCATCTGGAGTTCAGGTCCAGGCCTGCCGGGCTCCCGCTGCCTCCTGGGCCGCAGCCAAGGTTCCCTCCTGTCCTTGTGGGCGGCTGGGCTCCCAGGCCCTGCAGCTCTGCGGGGGCGAGCTCTCGAGGTACCTGTCCAAGGCTATTGTTAGCTCCTCGGGAGCCTGCCGGCCCCCCCCTCCCCCGGGCCCGCTCCTGCTCCATGAGCAAGAAGGGGAGGCTCAGAGCTGTGCCGAGAAGCCCGAACCAGCAGCCCGCGGTGCCCGCCGTCGGCACCTTAAAATAGTCTCTCACTTCCCGCTAAAAATAACCCCCCAGTGATGGAACCTTCCTATTAATAGCGGCTTCCCTCCCTGGGCCAGACTGGCTGGGCCGGGATTCTCCTCGGGGCCGGCCCGTCCGTTTCAGAGGCCGGGAAGGCTCGGCCGGGGGTCCGGGCTCTGCCACCGGCTCGCTGCGACCTCGGGCATCTGGGTCTCGGTTTCCTCACCGGCAAATTAGTCAATTCTCGGAGACTCTGAGGTCCCACCGAGTCTCTGCCTTGTCCCAATGGAGGGAGTTTCCACACCTGGAATTCCCTCATTGCAACAATCAGCATCCAGACCAGAGGAGGAGAATGCACCCCCCCCTCACCTCCCCCCCCCCCCGCTTTTACTCTGCCAGCCTTAATTTAAGCTGCACAGCAACTGTGTGAGGTAGGCGTGACCTCCTGTTTTCAGAGGAGGAAACTGAGGCACTCAGAGCTTTGTGATGGCCCAAGATGGAAGCAGGATTTGACCCCCAGTCTTTGTTTCAGGAGAGGCTGCATCGCCCCCGGGAGGGCTGGCTCCCTCCAGGTGGCTCATGGCCTGTCCGGCCGGGTAGCCAGGCCTTAGTGGCTGCAAAGAGGGAGTGTAGCACAAGAAGAGGATGGTTGAGGGAGGGGAGGGAGGTGTAGACAGGGTCCATGGTTTCCCTGGCCTGGGGAACTCCCAGGGAGGAGGCAGTTCTGCCTTTTCTGCTCCTCAGGCTTCCAGAGATGAGCACAGGTCAGTGTGGTAAAGGCTCCCCGGTCTTCCCAGCCGCGGAGGCCGGCCCCCTCCCCGCCAGGCGACCCTGCCAGGGCAGGACTCCAAAAGGATCCTTCTTCTGCCCCAACGAACGGCTAAGAGTTAGCAGCCAAACTCGCGGGGCCATCGCTGAGGGCCGCAACTTCACATCGTGGTGGGCGCCCGCCCGCCTCCTCCAAGCCGGCCTCTCCCATTGCCAAAGTTTCCTAAAGGAGGGAGGCTCTGACACTCAATCTAGCATCCAGCGTGTGCTAAGTGCTTACTGTATGTGCTGGGGATAGAAAGCAAAAGCAGGCCAGCTCCACTGGGTTCTGATAACAAGCATTTAGTAAATGCTTACTGTATGATGGGGATAGAGAGGCAACAGGTCCTCAAGGACACAACATGTAAATAACTAGGTTCTGTTAGTGATCTGTAACATTGCCTGTTAGTTAACAAGCATTTATTATGCACTTACTGTATGCTGAGGATAGAAAGGTAAAAACACGTCCAGGTCCTCAGGGACACAACATGTAAATAATTAGGTTCTGTTAGTGACATGTAACATTTTCTGTTAGTTAACCAAGCATTTAATAAGCACTTACTGTATACTGGGGAAAGGCAAAAATACAGTGAAGCTCCTTAAGGACATGACATGTAAATAACTCGGTTCTGTTCGTCAATAAGCATTTATTAAGCACTTACTGTATGCTGGTAATAGAAAGGCAAAAACACAACCCAGGATACCTCATGTAAATAACTCAGTTCTGTTAGTTAACTAGCATTTATTAAGCACTTACTGTGTGAGAGGTACTGTGCTAAGCCTTGAGCACACAAAGAAGGGCCCTGGGGCTCTTTCCGCCACACCATGCTGCCTCCAGTCATAGAGCTCATAGATGGGGGTTCATGAATAGGTAAAAGCTGGAAAGGCACAAAGCCAATGCAAGGGGATGTGGGAGAAACACCCACACTAGAGGGAGGCAGCGCCAAAGGAGGCCTTGGGAAGGAGGTGACCCCGGCGGAGGGTCTGGGCTTGCCAAGTAGGGCACGGACGACCCGAGAGCCTGCCCAGACGTTGACACCAGAGCCCGACTGGGCCCGTTTCCCTTGGGCCAGGAAGGAGTTCAAGTCACGTTCCGGGGAAACACTGCCATCGTCTCCCCTCACCAGCATCCCTTGGACTTGGGCATAACCCTGGCCCTGAATCGCAGTCCGGGCCTTCCTCCTCTGCTCTCACGCTGCTCCTGGGGTGATTCGAACCTGGGACTTCTTGACTCGAGGAGGTCAGGCTGCCCCTGAGGCAGCAAAGGCCAGAACCCAGAGCAGGGCAGAGTGAGAAGGGGTGAAATGGACAGTGAGAGGCCGAGGTTCTCCCCGGGGCAGGGTCTGCCTTTGCCTGGGTTCTCCCGCCAGCCATATTCCAGGGTGCCTCCTCCGGGAAGCCTCCCCTCCGATTGTGTGCCCCGTTCCGGTGTCTGCGTCTCCTGCCTTATTGTGGCTTTTGTCTGGGAGGGGACACAGAAGGGACCCACGGTCCCAAGTGTGACCTCAATGGGGTCATTGTCTGTCCAGCCTTGACTGGAGGCAGCCCGATGTGGCGGGAAGAACCCTGCTTCGGGAGGTAGAGGCCCCGGGTCCAAATGCTGCTTCTGCTGCCGACTCCCTGTGTGTCGTGGGTCCCCTTTACCCTCACGGGGAAATCTTGGGAGTATCTCCTTTGGTTCTGCCGGCTGGCTAGGTGCCTCTAGCACCTCCTGGCAGCCGGGGGAGGGGAGGGCAGTGGCTAGAGCACTGGACCTTTTCCTCCCGATGTCGCGTTGCTGTCCGGTTTTGTCTGACTCTCATGAGCCCACTTGGAGTTTTCTTGGCAGAGATACTGCAGCGATTGGCCATTTACTTCTCTGGCTCATTTTACAGGTGGGGAAACTGAGGCATCGAGCAAGAAGGGCCTTGTCCAGAGAGTCCCCCAGCTAGTAAGTGTCTGAGGCTGGATTTGAACTCAGATTTTGACTCCAGGCCTGGGGCTCTGTCCGTTATGGCGCCACCTAGCTGCCCCTGAGAATTTACGAAACCAATTTATTTCAGGCCTATGTCAGTCCTTGAAGTGCAGGACCAGACTCTGGGAGGTTCTGATGGCTCCTGCCGGGCCTCTGCACTCACAAAGCGGTATTATTGACGTGTGACTCGTCACAAGCCCGGTGCTGGCGGGGCTGCTTGGGCCCGGGGCAGCCGGCGACCCCCCTCTCTCGGGCCCGACTCCAGGCCCCAGCCTTGTTGGCCAGGCTGAAGCTCGGGGGCTTGGCATTTGGTAAAGGTCACGGTCTCCCGGCCTCCCTCGGCCCGCCGGGACACAGGAGCCTTTGTGGGGGCCACAGCCTCGCCCGCCTCGCTGCAAAGGGCACGGAAGGGGTGCGGCCCGGGGGCAACGCGGCTGCCTCCCACTCTCTGCCCTTTACCAGGGGGCCAGGCAGGAGGGGACGGGGGAAAGGGGAGCCAAGGGGCGGCCGGAGGAGCGACTGAGAAAGCCCGAGCGCGGCTGGCACCCGCTGAGCCCAGGGACGGAGGGATCTCGGTGCCGTCTAGAGAGAAACGCTGGGAAATGAGGCCCGGGAAAAGCCAGAGGCAGTGTGGTCTAGTGGCCAGGAGCTAGACGTACGGTCCTGGGTAAAAATCTGGTGCGATCCCATAGCAAGTCCCTCCCTGGATCTCAGTTTACTTATTGATGAAATAGGGGATTAGATCTAGGGGTCAGAGCTTCTTTCAGCTCCAGACTTAGCATCCTAAGAGCTCTTCTCACCAAGTCTGAGAATCTTGAACTTTTTTTTTTTTTTTTGCTGAGGCAATTGATTAAGCGACTTGCCCAGGGTCACACAGCTAGGAAGTGTTACGTGTCTGAGGCTAGATTTGAACTCAGGTCCTCCTGACTTCAAGGCTGGTGCACTACCCACTATGCCACCCAGCTGCCCCCCGAATCTTGGACTTCTCAGCTCCTTTTCATTATTCTACATTATTCCACAGCCAAGATGGGAAGGAAGTATTTTTTCTTATCTCTTGATAAGAGATTAGAGGTAGCCAGGAGCCAAGCCTCAGACGCTTAACTGCATGACCTTGGCCAAGCGACCTAATCTTATCTGCCTCAGTTTTCTCAACTGTAAAATGTGATGACAGTAGCACTAACCAGTGTTGTGAGAATCAAACCAAGTACTGTAAAGGATTTAGCACAGTGCCTTGCACACAGTCAGAGCTTAATAAATGCTCGTTCCCTTCTTTCTTGAGTAAAGCTAAGTTGCTTTTTTTTTTTTTTTTTTTTTTTTTTAATTACAGTGCTCAGTTTTATTGTTTTTTTTCTTTTACGCTGTTGTAGCCCTTTGGGTAGATTGCTTTCTCGACTCGGTTTCCTCTGCATCCGTTTATTACCATCTCCCCACGCTTCTCGGAGTTCTGCGATCCATAAACTCTTTATTAAGCATCTTCTAGGTCCCAAGTACTGTGGCAAGTCCTATGGACACAAAAAGGGCCCGAACCAGCTCCTGCCATCAAAGGACCCGGGATGAGGGATGAGGGCGACCACATGCAAGTAACTGGGTGTGAAGCAAGTTCTAGACTGGATAAAAGGGGGAAAGCAGAAGGAAGGCCCTGGCGTTGGGAGGGGTTCTTGGAGGAGGTGGGATGTTAGTTGGGACTTCAAGGAAGGCAGGGAGGTCAGTGAAGGAGGCTGGGGCCGGGGCCGCCACCTCACTCAGGGACTAGGTCACTGATGCTAGACCATTTCTGAGGGCTTCCGGGGCACTGAGGCATAACCGGCGATCGGTAGAGTTTGGACTCGGCTCTTGCGGCCTCCAGGTTGCTCTCTATCCACCAGTCCGAGCTACCTCTGACAAAGAGGCCGGGAGAGAAAGATTCCCTTTGAGTCACGGGCGGAGGCCCCTTGGGCTGTCCCAGTTCTTTGGAACTTATCCATCTGGCCCGGACCCAAAGCTTGGTTTTTGCTCTAGGAGAAAGCTCACCTGTCTCTTCATAAGAACTTCCATGAGCCTCCCTGCGAGGGAAGGTGGACAATTCTCATCGTCTCTTACGGGCGGGGAAGCTGAGGCACAGAAGCGTGACTTCCATGCAAGTTTCCAGGCCTGGGCTCCGGCTCTGAGCTCCTGGCTCAGGTCCTTCTTGGGCTGAGGAAGATCTCTTTATTTGGTTAATCATTATGAGAGGAGGTGGGTGGAAAGCCTCCTGATTGGCCGGGAGCACACTTGGCATTGTGAAATGGGTGGCTGAGCCGGTACAGGGCATCGTGTACCTAGTGGAGCACCTGGCACCAAAATGGGCACTTAATAAATGCTTGTTGATTGATGGAGTCAGGTGAATCTGAAATCGGGGAGTCCGGTTTGACGGAAGCCTGCCGCACAAGTTCTGGGGACGTTGTTGACTTAGCTAAGGTAAACAGTCCGCTCCTGGGAATCGGGAGACTTGGCAATTCTGCCTCTGACTTGCGTAACCCTTCGCCGCTCTGGGCCTCAGTTTCCCAATCTGTCAAGAGAGGAGGACTGATTTTTCTGCCAGTGAAGCTAGGACATCCACTGAGTCTCTGGGTCAAGATGGTGGTTTTTGTTTGTTTTTTTAGCTCCTGAGCCTTAGAAAAATACAATGAGTGCTTTAACTAGCCATGGGCTAATGTGGCTATGTCCCAGGATGCCCTATGAGGGGAGGGCACGTTTTTCCCCCACGGCCTTGTATCAATTCTCTCCTGTGGAGAATTGCTGCCATCTCTAGGGTCCTGTCACTTTGGCTCCTCTGTGAGACTTACCCCCTTCCTTGGGGCTCCCAGCTGCACCCCAACAGCAGCAAGAGTGGGCTCCCGTCGCTCGGTACAAAATACTTCTTAGCTGCAGCTCAGATCCTGGGAATCACTCATCCCCAGTATGTCAGAAAAGGAAGAGAAGTCTAGGACCTTCCATCCAGCCATTCTCGACCAAGCCTCCTTTGCCAGTGGGCATCCAGCTTTCGATTGAGGGTCCAGGGAGGCGCCCCCGTCCACCCCCTCCTTTCAGCGTTTCTCATTGTTAGGAGCTTTTCCTCGGACCCAAATCTGCCTCTCAGATTCTTCCCCTCTTTGTTGTCGGACAAAACGAGGCGAATCTGTCTCCCCAAGGACGCCCCTGCCGAGTCAAACTTGGGCTATTATACTCCCCACGGACTTCTCCTTTCCAGACTGAACCACCCCAGGTCCATGACCCCAAAGCCCTCCGCCATCTTGGTTGTCCTTCCAGCTTATCAGTCGCTTTGTAAACCATGGCACCCTCCCAATAGGGGCCGATGGGAGCAAAGGACAGCGGGACGGCGGTCAGGAAGCCATGGTCCCCTCTCTGAGTGTATCTCAGAGTATCTTAACTCACTAGGTGCGTTGGCTGCTACGTCACATGGTAAACTTCCAGTCCACCACTACCGAGAGAGGAAGCTTGGTGTAGTGAGTAGGGCCTGGAGACAAATCTTGCTTCAGACCCATACTATCTGTGCTGCCCCGGTCGCTTAACCTCTCTGTGCCTCGGTTTCCTCATCTGTAAAATGGGTGGGGGAGATTCAATGGCCCCTTCTAGCTCTTATGATTTTTGTAAGCCTCCTGTCCCCGGGTGAAATAGCTTCTTCTAGTCCTCTGGCAGTTCTGCAGTCCTGTCACCCTCCTCTTTGTCCCTTTTCTGTCTGACCAGATACATTCACTTTGGGAGCCAATCCCTGCTCTCAGAGCTTTGTCAGGTAGGCCGGGCTCTGGGTTCTTGCTGTGCTTTCTGATGGAAAATGACTTTTCCTTTGCTCCCCCCCCCCCCCCTTCCTCCCCAACCTCTTGGCCACCAACTTAAAAGGATGACTCATCTTTCTCGTACACGCTTCCCGGCCTCCTCAGCCACTGTCTGCCCATCCGTCATCACGTGGAATGGGCACATCGAGTGGCTGGAAAGGCCTCACTCTGGAGAATCCCTTTTGCAGGGAAAGGGGCCATTCAGGAGCCACAGGGCCCTGTCACTTCGTCACCACTCCCTGCTCAGTCTCCCTAACTGTAAAATGGGGATAATAGTATCTACTTGGCAGGAGTGTCACGAGCATCCAACGAGACCACGTGTGACAGACCTTGAGCTGGTGGTCTTTTTATTATTAGTTACTGGAGATTTTCCTCCCAGATGGAAGATTGGAATTGTGGGAAATGGGAAGTGGGTGGGGATGGATGGAGAGGCTAAAACTTCACAGAGGTGGAGCTGCAGAGGATCTCAGAGGTCATCTGAGATCCTGAGAGGAAAGCATGACTTCCTCAAAGTAAAATGACATACCCAAGCTTACTCGGGAGACCTCCAACACCGTCTAAGTCTAGCGTTCTTTCAGCTATATCTTGGTGCATGCCTGATGTACAAGTAAATGGGGGATGGGGAAGGGTGGATGGTAACAAAGGCAGCCCACGGGGGTGATACCATATCCTAAAGCACAGGAGTGACTGTTACTCCCCTGCTCCATGAGCTTCCATAGCTCCCTGTTACCCGTGGCATCCAATGTCACACCTCTCTCTGGATTTTAAAGACTTGAGAGAAGAGGCTGCTGGCATGGTAGGGGCTGCCTTTGGGGGAGGAGGGCAGAGAAGCGCCAGGATCTTGCCGGGTAAGGTTGATCTTGGGAAGGACGAGGTAACAGAATCCAGCCAAGTTCCCAGGGGATGGAGAGGCAGTTTGTCCGAGGAACAAAGCCCTCGGTTTGGAGTCAGGGGACCTTGGTTCGAAGCTGAATGACTTTGGGCAAAGCGTCTCTGGGGTTCAGTCTCAGTTTCCTGCTTTGTAGGACCCTGTGACCTCTGCAGTTCCTCCCGGTTCAAGCTCTCGATCTCCAGATCCCGAATGGGGGGGAAGGATTGGCATCCTGCTGCCGCTCAGCCTTTGGGCGGGTGCTCTCGCCTGCTTTCCTCCCCCACCCTGGTCCAGTCAGTTCTTTGTAATGGGCATGTGATGGCCTGAGGAAGGGCAGGGTGGAGGGGGGGGGGGGCGGCTCTGGGCAGTGCTGGAGCTCCACGAGAAAGTTGGAGGCTGCTTCTGGCCCTGCTCTCCCAGATCGTGGCTGGCGGGCCTGGCAGCCTGCAAAGCGGGACTCTGCCATGGCTTCCTCGGTCCCTCCCGGGGCAGCCTGACCCTGTTCCTTTGTCCCAGAAGGAAACACCAGCTCTCTGACAGCCCCACTCTTAACTGACGTTATCATTTCCTGCGTTCTTTGGGCCAAGGGGCCGGCGATTCTTGGGCTTTCTCCTCTCGGGCCCAGCCGAAAGCCTCGCAGACTGTGCTGGAAGGCCCAGAGACCGGCAGGTTTGACCCCCTGGTTTTCCTGAGAAAAAAGGCCAGCGTCTGAGTATCTTATAGGGAGTCACGCAGACATCCATTTTACAAATAAAGAAACGAAGGCCCAAGGTAAAGCGATTGGCCCCCAGTCACCGAGTTAGCCAAGGCCCAGAACCCTTCACCTGGAGTCTGGGGGCCTCCCTGAGTGACCTCCCTAGGCTTCTGCTTGGCCCGGATGGTGCTGGGGATCCCGCTCACTCGGTCCTGGCGTTCTCATCATCTTCTGCAGCCTGCAGTGGAGCAGGATCTCCTGCCAAGCACCCCTGAGCAGGGGGCACCCGCCTTCGGCTCCTGTGCGGATCTCCCGAGGCGGCCTGTTACTTTGGAACCGTTCGGATTTGGGGGAAGATTCCCTGATTTCTCTTTTCCTCTCCTCGACTTGTGATCACTGCATAAAGGAGCTGATCACACAAATACTGGGAAAAACCAGGATTTGAACCTGGGGCAGAGATCTGAGATCATTCAATCCAATCTTCTTATTTTAGAGAGGGAAACTGAGGACCAGAGAACCCTCAAGAGACAGGGTCCAGGGCCAGATTCTTTGCTTTATATATGAGAACACTTTCTAAGAATGAGCTCGGGCTGTCACCAGATGAAACAGATTACCTTGGGAATGGTGGAGGATCTCTCCGGAGGTCCTCCAGGCACACTGTCTAGAGTGCCCAGTGTAGCCGCTGGAATCTGATACAGCTGTGTGACCGTGGACAAGCTGCTTCGTCTCTGTCTGCCTCAGTTTCCTCACTTGCAAATTGAACGAATAAAGAAAATAGCTCTTCTTAAGTGTTTGCTATGTGCCAAAGTTATATGTTAGTATTTATAAGTGTAGATACATTTTTATTTATAAGTGCATACATTTATATTTATAAGTGTATACATATATATTTATATTTATGAGTATATACATTTAAGTTTGTATTTATAAGTGTATATACATTTATATTTATAAGTGCAGATGCATTTGTATTTATAAGTATATACATATATACATTTGTATTTATAAGTGTATATGTTTATATTTACAAGTGAATATACATTTGTATTTATAAGTGTATACATTTAAGTGTAGATGCATTTGTATTTATAAGTGTATATGTTTATATTTACAAGTGAATATACATTTGTATTTATAAGTGTATACATTTATAAGTGTAGATGCATTTGTATTATAAGTATATACATTTATATTTGTATTTATAAGTTTATACATATACATTTGTATTTATAAGTGCATGTTTATATTTATAAGTGTATATACATTTGTTTATAGATGTATCCATTTATATTTGTATTTATAAGTGTATATACATTTGTGTTTATGTGTATACATTTATATTTGCATTTGTAAGTGTACATGCATTTGTATTTACAAATGTATACATGTATATTTATGCAAGTGGATCACTTCATCTCTGCCTCAGTTTCCTCACCTGCAAATTGAACAAATGAAGAAAACCTTCTTAAGTATTTGCTATGTGCCAAAGCCAGTGCTGAGTGCTGGGAGTGCAAGTGGATGAGTGAGTCAACCCTGCCTCTCACTGCGCTCCCATTTCCGAGGGAAGGCGAAGGTTCGACTCTGGAGCTCCCATTGGGGGGAGGGGGGAGTTCCTCCCCCTCCAAAGAGAGTTATGGAGTTTAAATGGGAATGTCCTCAAAACTCTCTGGAGACTTGATAATACTCGGCAAGAACCAGTTATAAATAATTGAAGAGCGTTTATTAAGTGCTTACTATATACCAGGCAGCTGGAGGAAACAGTGGAGAGAGCCCTGGGACTGAGCCATGTCCAGTCTTTTTTTCCTAGCCGCCTGACCCTAGGCAGGTCAGTTACTCTGCCTCAGTTTCCTCCTCTGTAAAATGGGGATAATAATAGCACCTACCTCCCAGGGATCTTAGGAGGATCAAATGAGATGATAATTGTAAAGTGCTTAGCACAGTGCTTACACGACTTAGGTTTTGTTATTGTTATTATTATTATTACTACCAGCCACCATACCAGGTGCCCCAACCAGAAGCCTGCCTCCAAGGCACTGCCAGTCTGATATGCGCTGACCCGTTTAGGACAAGGAAGGGTGTCTGGGAAGTCCCAAGGGCGGTGAGAAATGTCCCGTGGGGGCCCATGGAGGAAACATCCTTCCTTTTCTGAAGCCCTGATGCAGTGATCTGCTTATATTTCCCAGAGGGGATCGGGAGAGGGAGGCCCAGCAAGGGGAAAATGGCCGCACTTGGGTCTCGGACTGGCTGACCATGGGGAGGTCTCCCCAATCCGGACAGCGGGAGTGGGGTTATTGAGGGGATTCCGCTCTGGGACAGATGAGATCACGTGTTCTCTGGGACCCGTCCATCTCTGGTGCTTGGCCTGAGATGAGCAAGATGAAGAAAAGCAGCCAGATTCTTGCCTGGGGGAGCAACACAAAGCCCCCCAGTGAGGACTGGGGTCCAGAGATTCGGCTTTGGACCCCACTAGCTCCGGGCCTTTGAGGATGAGACTTCCTCCCTGCACCGCCAGGGGGAGTGAGCCTTCGGACCGAGGCCTTGTGGGTCCTTGTTACCCACTCTGTATTAGGCCCCCCCCCCTTTCTGTTTCCTCTGCGCTAAGCCCGTTGGGGGAAGCACCTTTTCTGCTTCTCTCTTGGTCTAACCCTGACAAGCGGCGGGCTTTGGAGCTCCCGCTGACCGCGTGTTCCGTCCCTCTCCAGGTGCCCGTGGTTGACCAGAGCCATCTCTCCGGCCGTCCCTATCTACAATGGGATCGTCTTCCTCTTTGTGCTGGCCAACTTCAGCATGGCTACCTTCATGGACCCCGGTGTCTTCCCTCGAGGTAACAGGAGCGCGTGGGAGGGCCTCAGAGGCACAGCCCGGGGTTCCTGCAGGTTACAGGGTGGCCACTGGCTTAGGCGCCCCTGGGTCCCCCAGGGGAAACAGGAGGGGACCTGATCACCAGCCAGGGGTGAGGAGCCAAGCTGACCGCGGGGAGCATGACTGAGACTCTCCCAGACCCCGCCGAGGAGCCTGTGGGCGCTATCTTCAGGGCGGGAGCTCCGCCTTCTGAATGAACGCTCCTGCTACCAAGCCAAAGAAGTGTGTTTATTGCTAAGGAGAGCTCAGGGCTGAGATTCAGGCGGAGATTCAGGCAGGGCAGAGAGGGAGCCCTGGGTCTCCACAGGGAAAGCGAGGAAGGGCGGGGGCGTTTGGGGGCATCTCCAGTTTTTACCCTGGTCCTCAGTTTCCTTTTCTGTAAAATGAGGGAATTGGCCTGGGTGTAAATCCTGGTTCTACCTGCCATTTATGGGCCATGGGCATGTCCCTCCGCGCCCTTCTGGGGTCACTTTTGGCCCTGGTGAACGCACGAGGAAGTTGGACTCGATGCTCCCCAATGTCCCTCCAGACAATGACGCCTTTGGCCGCCCGTCGCAGTTCTGGGTTGGGTCGGGCTCCCAGGCTGGTGCAAGACTGGACATGGATCTGGCCGCCCGGCCTCTGGGGCCGTGGCCCGGGTTCCGTGGGGCCGTGGCCCGGGTTCCGTGGGGCCGCGGCCCGGGTCCTCTGGGACGTGGCCTGGGAAAGTCGGGCCCTTCCTCGCGGTCAATAACTCTCCTCCGGGGCTTTGCCTTTTGGGGTGTGAGCAGCGGATGAGGACGAGGACAAGGAGGACGACTTTCGGGCTCCGCTCTACAAGAACGTGGAGATCAAGGGGATTCAAGTACGGATGAAATGGTGCGGCACGTGCCACTTCTACCGGCCCCCGCGCTGCTCTCACTGCAGCGTCTGCGACAATTGCGTGGAGGTACCCGTGGGACGGGTGGGAAGGGGTGGGGGAGAGGGCTGGAGGTCCGGGCTACGGCCAGAGGGCCTAGGGCTGCGCCTGAGCTGTGGGCCTTAGAGCCAGAAGGAGGGTGGGAACAGTAGAGACTGACATCGGAGCTGGGGTGGGCTTAAGGTTTGAGAGTGACGTCATAGCCGGGAGGAGTGAGGGATCCAGGAGACCCATATCAGAACTGGGGGGGACTATGAGAGTGTCACATCCGGGAGGAGCGTGGGATCCAGAAAACCAGTATCAGAGCTGGGGGCAGGGACTGAGAGTGACGTCACAGCCGGGAGGAGTCACTGATATCACAGATGGGGAGAGCTATGAAAGTGACATCACAGGTTTGGGATCGAGAAGACCAATATCAAAGCTGGGGGGGGCTATGAGAATGACATCACAGCTAAGAGCTGGGGGGCGGAGCCTATGAGAGTGACGTCACAGCTGGAGGAGCATAGGATAGAAGAGACCAATATCAGAGCTGGGGGCAGGGCTTATGAGAGTGACGTCACAGCTGGGAGGAGCGTGGGATGGAAGGGACCAATATCAGAGTTTGAGGCGAGGCCTATTAGAGTGATGTCACAGCTGGGAGGAGTGTGGGATGGAAGAGACCAATATCAGAGCTGGGGGCGGGGGCCTAGGAGAATGACGTCACAGTGGGAGGAGTGTGGGATATAAGAGACCAATATCAGTTGGGGGCGGGGCCTATTAGAGTGACATCAGCCGGAAGGAGCGTGGGAAAGGATACCGATATCACAGCTGGGGGCGGGGCCTAGGAGAGTGACATCACAGCTGGGAGGAGCGTGGGATGGAACAGATGATAACAGAGCTGGGGGTGGGGCCTATGAGAGTGACGTCACAGCTGGGAGGAGCCTGGGATGGAGGATATTTATATCAGCTGGGGGCGGGGCCTAGGAGAGTGAAGTTACAGGTTGGAAGAGTGTGGGATCAAGGATACTGATATCAGAGTTGGAGGGCAGGGGACTATGAGAGTGACGTCACAGCGGGGAGGAGCGAGCAGAGAGTGGGGACTCTGGCCGGTGGGAGGAGTGGAAGGAGCCCCAGGTTGGTTTCTTGTTAAGACCACTGAATTTTGAATCAAAGGATCTGGTTTCAAATCCAGCCCTGTCCTCTAGATGATGTCCCCTTCTCTGCACGTCAGTTTCCTTTTCTGTAAGATGTACAAAATGACCACTGAACCCCTCTCAGCTCCAACTGTCTCTAAGCTCAAGATATCATGTAGGTCCATTTTATAGGGACGGAATTTAGACTCATCCAAAGAAAAGGTCAAATCTTTAGCTCTGAAATACACTGCTTACTCCAAAGGGCTTTTTTCTTCATTCATTTGTTCATTTGTTCATTGATTCGTTCATTCACTAACAACACTGACACTGGCCCGGGAGTGCCCAGCATGGCGGGCCCTCATCAGAGAAGGTGCTGTGCTCTATAAGCAAAGCAGAATTGAATCAGCCCAGAAGAAGCGGGAGAGGCACAAAATCGGAGAATTCCCCTCCCCCTCCCCCCCAGATAGTCATATGAACTATGTGCCCCATCTATAGCAGAGCACTTGGAGCTCCTATCGGTCCAATCAGCCACAGTCGGACACGCTGGAACCCAAGTCTTACACAGGGAGGTCCTTTTAGACGTCCTCCTGAGCATGAAGGACAACAGGCACTCGATCATTCAACAACAACAAAAATGGAGTCCCTACTTTACAAATATCTTTGGCGATGGACAACAGGCTGGGCCCCAGTGGGTGCTGAGCAGCGGCGCCCTAGAAGGGCTTGGAAACATGGACTCATAGAATGGAAAGCGAGCTCCCCAGAGACCTTGGAGTCCAACCTTTTTTCTTTTGTAGAAATCAGTTCCCTCAACAACACACCCACCTTTTCCTTCTCCCATTAGTCTTGGGGCTCCTTGAAAGCACCCACTGTTGCCCACCCTGCTATCCATTTCTAAAGCAGCTACTGGTGTTGCCCTTTTTTTTTTTTTTGGTATCTTCAGGGCTTAGCACAGTACCTGGTACATAATAGGTGTTTAATAAGTGCTTGTTAGTTGACTGACTAATGGACTAATGGAGCCTCCATTTGAAAACCTCCAGTGATACTCTGTTGCCGTATTTACAAGGTAACTTGTATCATTGGGAACAGGAAACTCTAAATTGTCTCCCTATATATAGCTCAATGATTCTGGGTTCAAATCTTATGACATCTACTTTATACAACCTTGGATGGGGCCCTTTCCCTCACGGGATCTCAATTTCTTCATTTGAGAAATGGAAGAATTGGATTCAAATCATCTCTTAAGTATCCCTTCCAGCTCTTTATTCTAAGACTGCCCTCTCTCCTCATACTCTGACTTTCTCTATTCTAAGCCCCCTCCCAGCCCTGACATTCCCTGTTCTCAGGCCCCTTTTCTGAGGCCTCTCCAAGCTCTGTCACTTTCTGCTTGATCTAAGGTCTTTCCAGTTGCAATATCCTGTGATTCCAGGAGTTCTAGAGTAGTTGACTTGAGGTTCCAGTGTCCTCTGATGGCAGGGACTGCACTCAATAACCTGCCTCTCCTAGGGCTGGAAGGGTCTGAGCCAGCAGGGAGTCCCATGCCAAGGGGCTGGGAAGAGCCCAGCTGGCTCTGTCTGGGATCTCTGGACAATGTTTGTGCCAGAGTTGGCTCAAACCCTGAGGGGTTTGTTACCTTATGTGCTCTTCTGCTGTTCTGCTGATCAGACACTTGAGTTTCTCAAGCTGGGTAGAGTGTGGTCCCTCCACAGAGGGACCTTAATGCCTACTGGACATTTCTGTGGCTATTCCTTAGCCATCCCTAGTCCCAATTAGAGCTTGTAATTGTCCCCTAAACATAGCCTCTCTTCTAGACTTCCCTGTTACTGTTGAAGGTAGTGCCATGTTCCTTGTGACAAGGCTGCTGACCTTGGGACCATCCTTACTCCTGATTCTCTCTCTCACCCTCTCTTCATGACATGAAGTATAGGTCCTCATTGCTTCTTGCTCAGGCTTTTGTTGTTTAGTCAATTTGTCTGACTTTCTATTTTTCACTCTTCCCCCAAAGTCTCTCTGAGCTTCCACAACATCCTCTCTTCTCTACATCTCACCCTCTGCCATCCCAATTTTCCTTTTGCCTTCTATCTTTCCGAGCATCAAGGTCCTCTCCATGGAGTCCTCTTTCTCATCATGTGATCCAAGTATCTGGCTTCAGTACTGGATCTTCCAGCGAATGGCCTGAATAAATGTCCGTAAATGTGAAGTGATTTGGTGTCCTGGTTGTCCAAGAGACTCTCAAAAGTCTTCTCCAGCACTCCAATCCCAGGCCATCATTACTGAGGTACTCGGCTCTCTTTGAGGTCTCACAGCCTCATGCTACTGGAAAAACCAGAGCTTTGACTCTATAGGCTTTGCTGGCAACGTGATGTCTCTGTTTTTTAGTATGCTGTCCAGATTTGCTGTAGCTTTCCTTCCAAGGATGCAATTTCATGGCTGCAGAGATTTTTGAGAAATATAGAAATAGAAAATCTGAAACTCCTTCCATTTCTTCTCCCTCTATTTGCCAGGAAGTGAGGCGACTAGTTGCCAAATCTTTGCTTTTGGGGGTTATGCTTCAAGTCAGCTTTTACACTTTCCTCTTTTACCCTAATCAAAAGGTTTCTTAATGGCTCGCCCCTGCTGCCATTAGAGAGGTAGCCTCTGCACATCTCACAGTGTTGGTATTTCTCCTGGTAATCTTCATTCTAGTTTTTGATTCATACAGCCTGGCATTTCTCAAGATGTTTCCATATAGAAGATAAATAAGGCAACACTATACAGTCTTGTCATACCCATTTCCCAGTCTTAAAACCAATCAGTTGGGGCAGCTCGGTGGCACAGTGGATAGAGCACCAGCCCTGAAGTCAGGAGTTCAAATCTGGTCTCAGACACTTAATATTTCCTAGCTGTGTGACCCTGGGAAAGTCACTTAACCCCAGTTGCCTCAGCAAAACAAAACTACAAAACAAAAAACCAATCAGTTCTTCCAGTTCGGGTTCTAACTTTTTTCTTGGCCTAGCTCAGGCCAAGGTCAGGAGACAAGTGAGATGATCTGGTCCTCCCATTTCTTCAAGGACTTGTCCCATTTTGTTGTGATCCACACAATCAAAGACTTTAGTGGTCAATGAAGCACTGGAACTCCCCTGTTTTCTCAAGAAAATGTTGGCATTTTGGTCGCTAGTTCCTCTGCTTCTTTAAAAACCAGTCTGCTCTTCTGGTAATTCTCAGTGCATACATTGCTGACTCCTGGCTTCTAGAATTACCTTGCTGGTGGGTGAAAGGAGCTTCATTGTTTGCTAATTTGGACATTCTGTGGCATTGTCCAAATCAGGATTGGGACCTTAACTATTTCCAATCCGTGGCCCATTGAGTTTTCCCAGCTGGCCCCGGTTGAGTTTTCCCAGTTGGCCCCGGTTGAGTTTTCCCAGTTGGCCCCGGTTGAGTTTTCCCAGCTGGCCCCGGTTGAGTTTTCCCAGTTGGCCCCGGTTGAGTTTTCCCAGTTGGCCCCGGTTGAGTTTTCCCAGTTGGCCCTGGTTGAGTTTTCCCAGTTGGCCTTGGTTGAGTTTTCTAGTTGGCCGGCATATTGAGTGCAGCCCTTTAACAGCATCATCTTATAGGGTTTTAAAGAGCTCAGCTGGAAATCCGCCACCTCCAGCAGCCTTCTGGTTAGCCAGGCTTCCTTTCTTGCCATTCCCTGGAATTCTGCCTATTTGGGCATCTCTCTCTCTTTCCCTTTCCCTTTTCCTTTCCTTCTTTCCTCAGTTCCATCAGAAAACCATTTTGTTTCCTTCTTTGTTTTTGGTTGCTGACTCCTGTACAATATTGAATCTCTGACTTTGTTCTTCCTTTGAGCTTTTCTCGGCAAAGATACTGGAGTGATTGGCCATGTCCTTCTCCAGTTTATTTTGCAGATGAGGAAACGGAGATAACCAGGGCTAAGTGACCTGCCCAGGGTCACACAGCTGGTAGTTGGGGCATCCGATTTGAACTCAGAATTAGGAGTTTTCCCCAGTCTAGGACCAGTACTCTGTGCACTGAGGCGCCACCTAGCTGTCCACCAGGCTATTGTAGCATGCTCCTAATTGGTTTCTGGTCTTCCCTTTCTCTCATCTCTTCCTTGACCGATCTGGGGTCTCCTCCATTTAGTGGCTCCCGGGATTAAGTTCCCGGGGTCCCGGGTTCCCCGGTGGGAAGTGAACCCACTGACATGTGAAGGGAGGGTTTCACATTCATGTTCCTATTCCCTTCTGCTTAGCACAGTGCTCATAAATGCTTGTGACTGAGCCATTGATTGAATCTCAAGGTCTTTGAGGCCTTCAGAATCTCTCACCAGGGGGCCGAGACCCCCACAGCTTGGAGACCCCCGGGGATGGGGAGTTCTCAGAGAAGAGCACTATGTCTCCAAGGAAACTTTCCAGCTTTTGAACAGCAACAGTTGTGAGGGGCTGTCCCCTTAGAAACAGCCAAAATCTGCCCCTTCTCCCCACTCCTAGTTCTGTTCCCCGGGACCAAACAGAACGGAGCTACTCCCTTTCCGTGTCACAGCTTTCCTGATACTTAAGGAGCCAGCAGCTCTTTCCCTCCAACCTGTCTCAAGCCATTTCTCCTCTTGGTTCAAAGGAAAGAACTCTTGACTCTGGAAATCATGGAAGTGGGAATGGGTGTCCAGGGACTGAGTCTTCCTTTGTTTGGCCACCTAAGCAGGAGAAACCCTGGTTCTAGGCTTTGAGTTCCCACTTGGACCCTTATCACCCTTTGCTGGGTCACTTAAGCTCTCTGGGCCTCAGTTTCTGCAACGACAGTGGATGGACTTTCTCTTAGAGGGCAAAGGACTTAAGAACAGGGACCGCCCTCTCTTCTCTTTTATCCCCAGTGCCTGGCCCATAGTAGGTGCTTTCTATAGCGGATGGTGGATAGTCAGGGCTTCTCCTGCACTCCCCTGCCTTCCCACACGTTCAAGGAATCCAGACTCAGTGACGGCTTCAGGTCCTTCCCAGCTCTGGCTCTGGGACTTTGCTGCTCGTCACATCGCATGACCTCAGTGCACTGTCTACACTCTTCTTGTAGTCCTGGGAGGTAGATCCTGCTCTCATTCCAGTTTTATGGGGATAAGACGGGGACTCTGAGGCTGAGAGAGGCATGGCCAGCCAGCTGGTGAGCAGAAGAGGCAGGATTTGAATCCAGACCTTGATTCCACACTCTCGGCTCCAGCCCTTTCCAGGGCTGCCTTCCAAATCCAGGCCCCTTCAGCCTCCTAGAGTCAGAGGCCTGAAAGAAAGCTGGTGGGCTAGAGGAGGAGTCATGGACCCGTGGTCAGCCATACCTGACCATCTTCTCTCTCTCTCTCTCTCTCTCTCTCTCTCTCTCTCATTTATTTTCTCTCTTTTTTCTGTTCTTTTTTTTCTTTCTTCTTTCTCTTTTTCTCTCTGCCTCTGTCTGTCTCTCTCTTTTCTCCCTCTCATCTATTTTCTCTGTTCTTTTTCTCTTCTCTCTTTTCTCTTTCTGTATCTCTGTTTCTGTCTCTGTTTTCTTCCTTTCTATTTTCTCTTTCTTTTCTCTCTTCCCTTCTGTTCTTCTCCTTGTCTCTTTTCTCTCTGTCTTGTGTCTCTGTTTCTGTCTCTGTCCGTCTGTCTCTCTCTTTCCCCTGCAGGACTTTGACCATCACTGCCCCTGGGTCAACAACTGCATCGGGAGACGCAACTACAGATACTTTTTCCTCTTTTTGCTGTCCCTCAGTGCACACATGGTTGGCGTGTTTGCTTTTGGGATGGTCTTTGTCCTCCACCACCCTGACCAACTAGGGGCAGCCCACACAGCCATCACGTATCCTTGCCTGCCTTCCCTCCCCGCCTGCCTTACTTCTTTCTCCTCTCCCTCCCTTCATTTTCCCTTTCCTCTCCTCCTCCTCTCTCTTTCTCCCTTTGTCATCCTTCTTTCTTCCTCCTTTTTAAGCCTCTCCTTACCCTTTCCATTCTCCTTTTCTCTTCCTTTCCTCCTTCCCTCCTCATCCCTCTTTCTCCCTCCTTTTGCCCTCTTCTTCTTCCTTCCTCCCCTTCCTCCCCACTCCTTCTTTCTCTTCCCCTAGAGGGCGGAAGAGTTGGTCAAGGATAGTCGTGAGCTGGGAGACAATTCTCCCCACGGGTCATTGCATCTGGGGAGTGGGTTCATTGACCTGGCTTCTCTCCCTGGCCCCGATGGGTTTTGGGAAGGCTGGCTCCCAGCCCAGGGACAGCAAGGGGAGCTGCCTATCCAGCTCCTGCTGTCGGGCTCCCCTCCCTCCCACCCGCATTTGCCTTAACGCCTCCCAGGATGGCCGTCATGTGCGTGGCGGGCCTCTTCTTCATCCCCGTCATTGGCCTCACTGGCTTTCACATCGTCCTGGTGGCCCGGGGCCGAACCACCAACGAGCAGGTAGGGACTCGATCTTGCAGGGGCCGGGGAAGAAGAGGGCCCAAAGGCCGGAGCGGGGAGGAGCACGGACCTAGGTCGGGCTCAGGGGGTGGACAGCTTGGGCCAGTGGAAATGATGCTGTATTTGGAGGCTTTGGGGAGCTAGAAGGAGGGTGATTGTGGGCATGTGGGCAAGTTTCCCCCACCCCTACTCCCCCCCCAGCCTATTTTGTAAAATGGGCATAATAATCTTTGCACATTTTCCCTCAAATAGTCATCGTCCTAAAAAAAAGCACTTTGCAGAGCTCTCTATGGCACCAAAGTGTTAGATAAGTGGGTACAGAAGTCCATGTTATGGGTCTCTCCTCTCTGAGTCTCAGCTTCCTCATCTGTAAAGTGGGTATAAATAATCCAGTTGGCCACAAGTTTCCTTAGGGCTGCTCCCCCATTCCAGTTTGCAAACTTGGATCACCAAAAGGCCTCTGGTCCCCCATGTCACTCTTCATTATCAGAAAGACCCCAGATTCTGGAGTCAGAGGAGTGGGTTTCAGATCTCCCCTCTGATGCTCACTTCATGAGGAGCACATTAGCTCATCACCTGCTTATACCTCCTCTTATTTTTTCCTCTGTAAAATGAGGGAGTCCGCCCCATTAAGCTCTGAGCTCTTCTGCCTTGGTCTCTGACCTCCCTCTCATGGCGATGTGTTACTGCTTGCATTTCTAGTTGCCAGAAGCTTTTCATGAATTTCGCCTTTTGATTGTCCCAAAAGCCTTGGGAAGAAGGGGTGTTTTATTCCCATTAAGCTTTTATTATTCCCACTTTACAGATGAGGAAACTGAGTCACAGGGAAATGAAGTGACCCAGACTCAGAGCTAATGGATTGGGGGGGGGTGTGAATCTTTTTACAGGTGACAGGCAAGTTCCGTGGAGGCGTTAACCCCTTCACTCGCGGATGCTATGGGAATGTGGAGCACGTGCTGTGCAGCCCGCTGGCACCCAGGTAAGGGAGAGCGCTCTGTGTGGAGGGTAGGGCACCCAGTAAGGAAATCTGGGGGTCTGTACCCTCTGGACCTAATTCTGTGCCTTCTAAAGAACTCAATTTAGTATCTGGGGACCCACTTTCAAATTCTGGTTCATCCACTTATCATTTGATCTAGGGGAGAAAGCACTGACTCTGAAACTAAGGGACCTGCGCTCAAATCCTATGTGGGACCTGACTCAAACCACTTCATTTCCCTCGGGTTCAGTTTTCTCATCTGTAAAATGGAGGAGTTCGGCAAAGTGCTATAATCCCCTAAATTTTATAATTGTGTGGAAATCTCTTCCCCAGCTGGGCTTTAGTTTCCCACATCTGTAAAATGAATCTGGCCTTTTGGAGCTAGAAGGGATCTCGGTGGCCTTGTTCTCCCCACAACGCACCCAGCACGAGGTTCTCCCCACAGCGCACCCAGCACAGAGTTCTCCCACACTGGCAGACCCCCGGCAAGCCCGCCACCCTCTGGGGTAGCCTGGGGCCCTCACTCTCTGACCCCCGATTTTAGGGAGGTGGTCTGGGGTTCCTCCCAGTGCCGAGTCCTTGCCATCTCTCTGGCTGTGGTCAGTGGTCAGGTGTCCATGGTCTTGGAGGCCCTCAGTCAGTGGCTGGCCAATGCACGGCCGAGGGCGCTGTCTATGGTCAGCGGTCAGCCGTCCTGTTGTCTTGAGGCTTCTGTGGTCACAGACAGATGCAGAGACAGACAGACCACAGCCGTACGGACACGTTTCAGTTGCCCCCATGTGCCAGCGCAGTGGCACTGCACGCAGGCCCACACACTCAGGCTTGCATCTTCCCGCACAACTGCACCTTCCCCTGGGAAATCACACGCCGTGGGCACACCCTGGCCACTGGGACCTTCCTGCACGGGGGCCCCCCGCGTCCTGGCCTCCCTTCCCGGCCATGGCCTTGGCTGGGGATCTCCCTCACAGACAAGTCGGCGCTGATCGATGAGGGGTCCCTGTGCTTGTGGGTGCAGCGCTGGGCCCCCACCTCCAATCACCTTGTCTCCCTCTTTCACCTCAGTGCCCTGGCCCAAGTCATCTCCCATTCAGGGTCAGACTGGGCCGCCAGGTATCCCTCCCTCCCCCAGATCTCCGGAGCCCCCCAGCACCATTCTCCTAGGAAGTGGGGAGGTTTCCTTGCTGTCCATGAGGGCCGTTCTTACAGAGACTGATCCGAAAATCTGAGCCGGCTCCTGCCCATCCCCTCTCTTTTGTCCTATTTCCCCCTCCTGCTTCCCCGTTTCTTGTTATTCTCTTCCCTCCCTTCTTCTTCCTTCTCTTTTATCTCTTCCTTTTCTCAGCCTTTTTCCTCTTTCTCCTCCCTCCTGCTTCTCCCTCCTCCTTTTCCTCTCCATCTTTTCTTTGCTTCTTTTCCTCTTCTTTCCATCCCTTTTCCTCTCCTCTCTCCTCTCTGTCTGTTCCTCTACTTTTATCTTCCAATTTCCTTTCTTTACTCTTTTCTTAAAACAGAAAAAGGTAGAATTAAACAGTATAATTGTCCCACTCTGCCTTCCCGGCTTTGGACAAGGCTGGGATTACTTCCTCTGAAGAGGGAAAGGACACAGAGATCACCCGGGCCAGTCCCTTCTTTTTTAGATAAGAATAACGGAAGCTGCCCGCCGTGCTGAGAAGAACATTGAACTCGCAGGTCATGAGATCTGAGTTCAAATCCTGGCTCTGCTCCTTTCACTTATGTGACCCTGGGCAAGTCCATTAACCCTCCCAGTAAAGTGATGGACTTGCACTAAAAAAGCTCTGATGGTAGCATTCTAGGTTCCGAAGTGCCTTTCGGTTCTAAAAGCTACAACCCCCCCCCCCCCCCCCCCCCCATGCTCTTCCTCTGTGCTTGGGCTCAGTCCTTCTACGCTGAAGGCAGGAGCCGGTGGGCACCCTTCCCACTAGTTCTCTGACAACTCTTCCAGCTCCAAATCCTACAAACCCCCATCCTCTTCCTCCGTCCCTGGGCGCAGCCCTTCTTCAGAGGGGGCCGGTGGGTGCCCTTCCCACCAGTCCTCTGGCAGCTCCAGCTCCAAGTCCTACAACCCCTCCCTATCCTCTCCCTCCGTCCCTGGGCACAGCCCCTCTCCCCGGGGGCCGGCGGGCGCCCCTCCCACCAGTCCCATCCTGCCCCTTCCAGGTACGTGGCAGAGCCCAGGCTGAAGCTGGCCGTGAGCGTGAAGCCCCCCTTCCTGCGGCCCGATCTCTCCGACAGGCAGGTCTCAGTGAAGGTCAGTGACAATGGAATCCAGGCCAGCTTGAGCCGCAGCAAGGTGAGGCAGGGTCCAGGCCTGGCCCCCTTGGCTTGAGTGTGGGGACTCTGGGACAGCTGGTGTGGGAAGGAGCTGAGCTGGGGGCCCAGGACAGGGGCTTGTGTGACTCCGGGCCAGGGCTTTCCCTTCAGCGAAGCTCAGTTGTCACAGCTGTACAATGGGTACAAATGGTTACAGCTTCCTTTGCTCAAAGGGTTGCTGGGAGCATCCCCCGGGATAATGGTGCACACATCTTCTTCTTTTGAGACTAGGATGCAGGGAGGGTCCTGGGGAGTGGAGGCCCGAGACCCGGGGTAGAGGCCAATTAAAGCAAGCCCACCTTGGGGAGGAGAGGGATGGAGGAGGGCAGCATTCACATGCAGCAGGATGTCGGGAGATGGGGGAATGCCCAGGAAGAGGGGCCCTTCCCAGGTGACCCCCAGCCCTTGACCTTTTCACCAGGGAGGGCAAAGGGCAGAACAGACTGGCTACAGCCCTCTGACCACCGTCTCTCTGATTCAGTCCAAGATCAGTCTGGGCGGGCTGGACGAAAAGTCCCTGGATCTGCAGCCTCCCCTGCCCCCCAAGGGAGAGCCCGGCAAGTACACTGAGCTTCAGGGGAGCAGTGACGGTAAGCAGGGCGGGGCCAGCTCTTTGGGGGACCTGATGGGGACTGAGGAAGGAGAAGGAAGAGCAAGGGAGAGGGAGGGAAGGGGTGGAAAAGGAGAAGGGGAAGAAGGGAGGGAAAAGGAAAAGCAGAAGAAGGAAAAGGAAGAGGCTGTGAGGGGCGAGGGAAGCGGGGAGGGGAGGAAAGGAGAGGGGAAGAGGAGGTGGCAGAAGGGAGGGAAAGAGGAAGGAGAGAAGTAGGCAAGGGAGAAGGGAGAGGGAGAAAGGGAGCCTAAAGGGGGAGGGAGCGAAGGAGGGGGTAACTCACCCCCAGAGGGCCTATGGAGCACTTGAGACGCCCTGGGCATGGATGCCCAGTCCCAAATGCCAGTCTCAAGGTGGGCCCACCCACTTGCCAGCCCCCTCTGCCCTGCAGGCTCCTCATGGGGCATCCCCTGCGGGCCTCACCTCCTTGAAGCCCCCCAGCACTCCTGACCTCAGTGGCTGAGTCTATCTGTCTTTTTCCCCAGAGGGGGGCCTGTCTCCCAAGCTGACCAGCCCCCCAACCCCTGCCATGTACAAGTATCGGCCCGGCTTCACCAATAGCTCCAAGATTCATTACCACGCCACGGCTGACCAGGTGAGCGACTGCTCAGGCTCCTGGGGCGAGCAGGTCGGGCTGTGACTCTCCGCGGCCTCCTCGGGGGACTTGTCTGATCTTTCAGAACCATAGAACCTCAGAGCAGGGAGACCTTCAGAACAGGGGATGTCAGGGCTGGGAGGGCCTTAGAACAGAATACAGAATACTAAATTTGAGATGCCCCTCCCAGGCCCAATCCCTTCATCTCCCTGAGGAGTGAGACCATGGGTGCGCCAGCCGGGTCTCCCCACTTTCTGTGGGTTATTTTTTTGAGGCCAGGACTCTCCACGGCCCTCACTTGTTGAACCTTAAAAGCCTGGGGGGAGGGCGGCACTCGGGCCTGAGCGCGCTCTTCCTCTCGCAGATCACCCTTCAGGATGGCAGCCTGGGGGAGGACGATGGTGGGACCCTGGACTACCAGTCGGAGCCCAACCTGGACCTTCCCGACCACCACCGGAGTGCCCTTCACAAGACTTACCGGTCGTCCCCGCTCCACATGGATTCCTACGCTGCCAACTCGCGGTCCCTGAGCCTGAAGTCAGCCGGCAGGCAGGGAACGGACCAGGTCGCCCTCCACCCCCTGAAACCTGAAGGAGCCCCCCCGACCCCCTACAAGACCATCTTTTCTCCCAACTCCCTGTCTAACCGTAACAGCAGCCTCTCGTACGACAGCCTGTTGAACCCCATGTCGCCAGCAGGCCGCAAGTGCCCGGCCCACTCGGTGGTCGGCTCGGCGGGCTACCACTCGCCCTATCTGTCGGCCAAGATGTGCCACCTGCGTGGGGGCGAGCTGCAGCGGCCGGGACCCCGCAGCTTCAGCCCGGTTCTGGGTGGGGGCGCCCCCAGCTCGCACCCCCGGGACCCTTCTCCGGTGCGCTACGACAACCTCTCCAAGACCATCATGGCCTCCATCCAGGAGCGCAAAGAGATGGAGGAGAGGGAGAAGCTGCTGCACTCACACCCGGACTCGGTGTTCGGCGACTCCGGCGTCTACGACACCCCCAGCTCCTACAGCCTCCAGCAGGTCAGCACGCTGTCCTCGGACGACCCTCGCAGCCTGGCGCTTCCCTGTGGCTCCCGCGAGAACCTGACCTTGGCCAGCGGGGGCTTTGGCGCCCGGAGCCCCTTACTGCAGTCTTCTCTGTCCTCCCTCTCGGGGGTCATGGCGCGTGCCCCGAGGACTTCCACCACCTCCCTCCAGGCCGACTTGGCCAACAATAACGTTCAGAGCCACCAGACGCTGCAGGGCCGGGGCCCCGGTGGTCCCTTCATGTCCCCGGGCCACCAGGTCCCGCCTTCCCCCTCTGGGATGCCCAGGTCGCCTTCCTATGGAGGCCCCAAGGCCGTCTCCTTTATTAATACTGTGGAAATCACAGAGCCGCCTCCTCTAGTTCAAAGGTAAGTGCTGGCTGGGGTCTTCCCACAGGACCCTTCTCTTCTGGGCAGCATATCCCCCGCACCTGCCTTTGGCTGGATAGCAGACTGTTCTGCTAGGGCCCTTGGCCCTCTGGGGAAGGGATGAGAGGCAGACCCTCTGGCCCTCTGGCCATTGCCTGCCCAGCGCCTCGCTCAAACGTGCCCCACCTGGCCCAGGACCCTTCTCTTCTGGGCGGCATATCTCCTGCACCTGCCTTTGGCTGGGTAGCGGACCATTCGGCTAGGGCCCTCAGCTCCCTGGGGAAGGGGCAAGAGACAGGCTCTCTGGCCCTCTGGCCATTGGCTGCCCAGCACCTCGCTCCAACATGCCCTGCCTGGCCGAGGACCCTGTGCTCTGGGCCTGCCAGCTATCGGTGCCCATCCTGCTCCATGGCTCCCTTTCTTTTACCCCTGACCACATCAGTGCTGCATCCGGGGTCCCATCAACCCAGAAGTATCCCCCGGAGTGGGGCCAGGGGGATCAGAGAGTGCTTCCCCCAGACCAGGCTCCCCAGCCCCTCCCAAAGTCCCAGGTCTCTGGTCCCATTCCCAGGAATGGGAGAGCCATGAATGCCAGCCCTTTTCTTGCCATCGGTTGCCCCATCTCTTCGGTTATGGAAGCCTTGTAGTCAGGAAGAGCTGTGTTCTAGTCCTGATCTGGCACCCCCTGACCATGTGACCCTGAGCAAGGGATTCCCCGTGTTAGTGTTGCTGGAAACTCCCAAAGGGGTAAGGGTGGAGCTGCAGCCACCTGCCCGGCTCCGGGAGCTTTTCCCAAGAGTTTCCCTATAAATAGCTCTTGAGAGGGGAAGTTCCTGGGAAGGAAATGTCTTTTTCGGTCGAAATCACAAGCTGGTTCCCTGCCTCCACAGAGAGTGATAGCGGCCCCCCGTTGCTCCGGATCTGCCGGATCACAAACAGTTCTGTCTGTGTGTGCGTCTCTCACACACACACATAATACACACGTGCTCTGTCTCACACACACCTATTCACATACATTCACTCACACACACACAATATGTACATGTATTCTGCCTCACACACACACACGTGCACATACATTGACACATATAATACACACACACACACATAATGCACACATATTCTGTCTCTCACATACATGCATACATGTATACATACAATACACTGACACACATATATTCTCTGTCACACACATACACACATATGTGCACACACACTCAATACATTCCCACACACATTCTCATGCGCACAATACATATTCTCACGTGCACATATGCACACTCACTCTCTCACACACTTAAACACACATGTACACACACTCACAGTGTACTCATGCACACACACATTCTCCCATATACAATATACACATTCTCACCCATACACACATGTGTACACACACACACACACACACACACACACACACACACACATTCCCTACTTTTTTCCTTCATTGTTTCCCCCAGGGAGGAAACCTCCCACCCCTTTCAATCCTGGCTCTTTCCATGCCCCACACCAGACCTGGAAAGGCCTCAAGTCTGCTCCAATTCTGCGGGCTGGGCCCAGAAGGGGGGACCTGAGGGTCAGCCTGACACAGCTTTCTGTCTCTCTCCCCTCATTGACCTGACCACCGGACCATCACACCCTTTGGAGAGCACGGCTCTGCTGGAGTGCTAGGATCAGAGGCTGGATGATAGGGGGGCAATGAGGGAGGAGGGAAATGGAGGCAACTCTTGTACCCTTTCAGATGTAGCTGTGTCAGGGAAAAGAGATCTGGGATCCTGTCATTGGGAGCGGACGGACCAAGCAGACTCTGATTTCTGGGTGGTGGAGACATGAGCATGTTTGTCGCCACAAGGGAACGAGCCAGCAGGGAGCCAGGGCAAGCGACAGAGGGAAGGCAGTGTCTCGGAGGCGGGATAGAATGGGATCGCTCAAATGGGAGCTTTGCCAGGCTGATGAAGGGCACACCATGGTCAGGAGCAAGAGTCATTTCATCATGTGACTCGGGGGGGGGGGGGGGGGAGACTGTCAGGAGGGGTCTGAGCAATGGGTGAGGAGGAGGGTTCCAGAACTGATTGAGTGACCCGAGTCCAAAGCTGGAGCCTGTAAAGTCGGACTTGTCCTTGGATAGGAGTTTACCATCTCCTTGACAAGAAGTCCTCCAGCCTCTGCTTGGAGACTCTACTGATGGGGAGCTCATTACCTCCTGAAGAGCCTGTCTCATTTTGGAGCAAGATTCCTTGTCAAGCAGTTTTTATGTTAATCAATCTGTCCCTCCCCTCCCCTCAGTACCATCTTGCTCATAATTCTGCCCTCTGGAGCCAGCAGAAGGAAGTTATTCCTCAGATCACCAGAAGGCCTTGAAGATAGAATCAGCCCGATCTCAGTCTTTTTTCATGGGCAACCACTCACATCTCTAGAGCCTCAGTTTCCCCAACAGTATAAACAGAGGCGATGGACTAGGTGATGTCCATGGGACATGATTCCCTTCTCCAGTCTAACCCTTGCCAGCTCCTCCAGATTAGTCTTGAGGTGATTTATCTCCCCACCTTTCACAAAGGTCATCCTCCATTGGACAGCGCCCAGCACATAGTAGGCACTTTATGAATGCCAGTTGACTCACTGACTCTGGTCACGTCTGGCTCACCAGTGTCCGACCTCTGTAGGAAGGAGGCTCCCCAGTCAGTGATCAGTGGGAAGAGCAGAGAAGGTTGTATCTGATGGGAGTCTGCGGCATCAGAAGGGAAGAATTGTCATGGAGAAGGGAGACCCAACTCACCTACTAGGCTCTGGTGACCGAGACCATTAGTCGGGTAGAGAAGGGCTCTGGACTCGGTCTAAACAAAGCTTCCTGAACCATCCTGGCAGAAACTGGGCAACTGGGTCATACTGGCAGGCAAGGAAGCCTTGAATTCAAATCCCACCGCAGGCAATTACTAGCTCTGTGGAACCAGGAAAGGCAAGCCACTCAACTCTTTCAACCTCAGTTTCTTTTATTTGTCAAATGGGGTTAATAATAGTCTCTACCTCCTGGCAAGACTGTTGTAGGAAATAAGCCACGTAATGTATGTCAAGGGCTAGTCAGAGAATGGCCAGTATAATTAGTAGTCGTTTTTTCCTCACTACTGGTTAAGATTGTAGTCTCAGAGCCGGAAGGGACCTCAGAGCTTCTTCATGGCTGTTGTTCAGTCATATCCGGCCCTCTGTGACCCCATTTGCGGTTTTCCCCTAAAAGACTCTGGGATGGTTTGCCATTTCCTTTTCCACTTCATTTTCCACATGGGGAAATCGAGGCAATTGGAGTTAAGTGGCTTGCCTAGGGTAAAACAGCTAGTAAATGTCTGAGGTAAAATTTGAACTCTGGAAGATCTATCCACCGCATTAGCCAGCTGTCCTGGAGATCCTTAGCCTCTAACCCTAATCCAGCCCCCTGTTTGCAAATGAGTATCTGGGGCCAAATTTCCCCAAATTGCAAAGGCAATAAACATCTGAGGCAGGATTTGAATTCAAGTCCTCAGTGTTCTCTTTTACTGTCCCAGGAAGCCTGTCTTCAAGAAGAGTCCAGTCATTCATTTATTAGAGAGGGGGATCTTGGGGGAAATTGGGGCACCCCGAGCCTTTCCCCACTTTTGGGAGAGGGAAGGGGAGAGAATGTGATTCTGATATCCCTGGGGGATGTTGTCCAGGGTGTATCTGGGGAACTGCTGTTGCCCTTGTGGCTGCTGCTGCCTGAGGCTCGGGCTCACCTGCCTTGCCCAGACTCTGTGGCTGCTGTTGCCTGAGGCTTGGGGCTCACCTCCTTGCCCAGCCCTTGGACTTCCCCGGCAGTGCCCATGGCACCCTCTAGTGTCTGAGGGAAGGAGAGCACTCCTAGGCTTGAAGCAGAGGGAATCGAACTTAGGGGTGGTGGGAATCGTAGTCTGGGGCCTTGGGGCTCCTCGGGAGGCGAGCACAGGAGGGTGCCGAGGCTTTGTTCGAGCCCCTCCCTTCCATTTCACGCTGGGGCAAGGAGACGCTTTCTGGGCCACGGCAGGATAGGACTGGGACTGTGGCTCTAGGAGTGGAGACTCTTGGAGATCCTCCATTGATGGGCCCAGAGAGGGGGCGGAATTCGGAAAGGGCACCCAGCTCCCGGGGAGCAGAGCCAGAATGTGGCCCCGGGCCCCTGGTTCTTCTCCCTCCCCCCAGCTCCCCGGGGTCCCTTCTGGGACATGTCCTCTCGGGACGTCTTTTTGGCCAAGCTCTTCTTCCCTGGCTGCCGGCCAGCTCTGGGGGCCCAAGGGAGACTTCTCCCGCTTCTCCCTGCTCTGGCATCCTGTCTGGGGAAGAAAAGTGCCTCCCGGAGTTCCCTGGGATTCTGGCCCTAGGGGAGGGCAATGGTGCAGGAAGGAGACAGGAGTCTGGGCCAGGGGGCAGGGCTGGGGTCGGCGGGGCAGGACCAGGGCCTTCCCTCCTTTCCCTCGGTGTCGGGCTGGGTCCTGGCAGTGTGGTCCGTGTCCGTCCCCGTCTTGTCCCCCTGTGCTTGTGGCCGCTGAGGCGTCCTGTCCCAGAGCCCGTGGGGAGAGGAAGGGGGGGAGGGCGCCCTTTTGGCCAGGGTCTGTCCCCGTGCCCTGGCTGCTGAAGTGTCGTGTCAGTCCTCCGTGTGTTCACGTGTTTGTGTGTGTGTGTGCGTGTGTGTGCGTGTGTGTGTGTGCGTGTGTGTGCTTCTTTCCCCACAGGGAGCACGTGCTGCTGAAGACCCCTCAGAGTATTCTAAATGGACAGTCTAAAGGCCTTCCCAGACTGGGGCCCGTGGCCAGCACCCAAGGGGGCCCGGGGAGCCCTTCCAGGCACACCAATGTTAAGAAGGTGTCCGGAGTCGGGGGGACCACGTATGAAATTTCAGTGTGAAGAGGGAGCCTCCTCCTGTCCTGCCTTGCGACTTTGGTGCCCCGAAGACGGAACCCAAAGCAGATGCTGCCTGGGGGGGGAGGCTGATTCCCCCATATTTCTCTCTCTTCTTCCCAAGAGCCCGCCTTCTTCAGCCCATCCCCCTCCCGGCGCCCCCAAGGAAGGGGATGGACAGTCTGGCGTGTCAGAAGAGCCGGGTCCGTCCCGGGAGATGCTCGGACTCGGGCGCCATTTTTTGAAACTGGGTCGGCTCGCTCTCGTTTCCCAGGGTGCACGACAGGCCCGGACATCCGGCGTCCATCCCAACCAGGGCCCTCGTGTGCCATGGCGGCCGGCGGGCCCTACCTTTATCGTGCTGCTGTGATGACGGGTCCAAACAGAACCTTCCTCATCTCCAACCCGTCCGTGTGGGTCCCTGTCCCACAGCGCTCTTCCTAGCAGCCCCCTAGGGTGGCTGTGGCCGTGGAGAGTGTAGGACAGACCGCAGGAAGCCCGGTCAGCTGGAGCGGCTTTCCCTCAAGCCCCCGGCTCTCTCCTTGTTCCCCGGTCCGGCTGCCATTGAAGCCGGCGCTGCAGCGAGAAGCGGGAGCCTCAACATCCCATTCCGAGGGACCCCGACTGTGGGACCGGTGGCTCGGGCTGTCCCCGACCGCCCCCGAAGAGCTGACCGTGCTCTCTGGCTGAGGCTCCCCTCTTCCTTCCTCTGGTCACACAGACTTTTTTCCCCACTTTGGACTGAGCTCATCAACTCTGAATTTTTCCAGGCAGAGCACACATACCTCATTAGGCTTGACCACAAAGATGGGGGTGGGTGACTCCATTAAGGATCCAAAGGAAATCTCTTTTGTTCCCACCGATGTTCTTAGAGGGAGAGAGGAGTGAACCCCAAAGGCCCCGGGGCCCAGCTGACCGACATGTGGGGAAGAAGGCGCGTCCCTCACGGAAACTATGCAGAAACTGCTTGCCAGGCATTGCCCGAGCCCCAGCCGAGGGTGCCCCCAGTCCTGCTGGCTCTCCCCAGCTGGCTCTCCGTACCAGGTCATCATGGGCTGGAGCTGATTCTGAGGGGACGGAGACCCAGCCGCCTCCTGCCGAAGACCTGTCCCGTATCTTCCCGAGAACCGCGTCCCTTTGACAATGGGGATGAAGAGTTGAGGATGCAAAGGGTACCATCGGCTGTCTGCTGCTTCATCTCGGGGCCGGGAGATCCCAGAATTCTTTGTGGTCCGACTGGCGCACGGAAGCCCCCGTCTCGCTATTAACAAGTTGCCTTTTCCCTAGCCTTGTTCATGATGATATTTAGCTTCACGAGCTTTCCCTCCTTCCTTCCCCCTTCCTCTCTTTCTCCCTCCAGGACTTCCAAATCCTTGGTTTCTCTCAGCTTTTAGGAAGGAGAGAATAACATTCCCCTCCGTATTTGTGGAATCCTTCTGTGCCCTGTGTGACAAAAAGGGTGTGTGTGGAGTTTTCCAGGATGAGTAGCAATAGTCTGGGTCTTTAGTCCCCCCTGTGTGTGGGTTCCCCATCTGTTCCCCCACCAAGCAAATGATTCTGTCGTCTTTGTTCTCTGGTCTTCTGGAACCCGTCATTTGTCCATATCTCGTATTAATTGTATAACGTGGTGGGGGGGAAATTGTGCTTATGGCCGTGGGGACATGTACTTGAAGCCTTAATTCTCTGTATTTCTATTGCTGGGGTGGGGGTGGGGAGGGTTGATGTAAATGGAAACCATTAGCTAATGAACCGTGGGAATCCTAGAGCCGTGAGGATAAAGTAGGGTGGGCTCATCCCCCGATCTCCACCCGACCTCTCGAGGCCCCCATTAGAAACGATAACTCCAGAGCTCGGTTTCTGCCGTTAAAAAATCGGCCAGATCAGGAGTTGGGGCCAAAGAGGTGCTCAGATTTACCCCGATGAGAAGTGCGTTTTTATCACTTGCTTCTGTGGGGGTTACCCGCTTTATTTTTATTTGATTTGGGGATTTTCTATAATTTTATTTAAAAAAAGAGAGAGAAACCGCATTTAATCCATGCCCTGTCCGAGTGAACCTTTGGGATGCCTCCCTTGAGGCTGGAGGACCAGTGTCCTCTTTTCCCTCGCCAAAGGACCTGCAGTTGCAGTATTTAGAACCCTTGGCCATGGACTATTGGCAGGCACCCGGATGCTCCGGCGAATCCCTGGGCTCGGCACATGAAAATACCCTCAGTTTCCCATCCTTATTAATGAGTTGCCTTTCCCCCAGTCTTGTTCTTTATTATGTTTAGCTTCCATCCCTCCTTCCATTCCTCTCCCCATCTCTCCGGGACCGATGTGTGAAACACCACTTGTGTTTCTATGATAGGGGCTGATAATAGGGAAAACCATCCCTATCCAAGATGGCGACCAGGCCCATGGACTATCCCTTCTCCCACCCATGGAACAGATGGATTTGTGAGTCCCTCTGATTGGTCCCATCCAGTGTGTTAGGGATGTCAAGGATTCAACTCAGAGGGCCAGACCTTAGAGATCAGCTAACCTAATTCTGTGGGCACTTGGCTATATTTGGTCTATTTCTCCTCCCTGGGCCTCAGTTTCCTTCTTTTTCAAATGAAAGTCTGAATTAGGTTATCTCAAAAGTCTCTTCAAATGCTCGATCCTAAAGTCTTTTAAATCCTTCTTACAAATGGAGAAACTGAGGTTAGAGAGGGTGGACTTCCCACAGCTAGTGTCTCTCTAAGAGTCCGGAGGGCCATTGCTGACGTGGATACCAGGGAAGTCTCTCGGGGGCTCCAGGCAGCCCAGAGTGTGCTCTGCCTCCTGTGGTTGCTGGGAGGGCGTCTGCCTGGGGATCCCTGTGGCCTCCTTGGCTCAGCATCACTGAGCCTTTGCCTCTGTGTACAGTCAGAATGGACCTGGAGTCTAGAGAGGAGGAAGACGAACCCCTAGGATTCCTGGGGCTGGGCACTCAGCTGTGGATGGAGCCTGAGGGAGGGAGGAAAGCCCACAGCCAGCGCTGAATCTCCCCGACCTGGACATTTGCCAGCTGGAGCCTTGGCTCCCCTACCTTGGTGGGATCCCAGGAATGGTCCAGATCTAGCCTTCCAGAGCCTAGAACTCAGAGGGACCAGGAGGTGGTGGGATCGGCCCTGGCTTTGGAAGCAGGAGGCAAATGAGGGGACTCTGGCCAAAACCCTCCCTTGGGGAGCCTCAGTTTCCCTAAATCAGCGCATAGGATTAGATCTCATGTTGCTCTCTGGTAATTTTCAAATTCGACAACTCTCGAACTGCCCAGCTGACCTGTTTGTCTTATTCTAGCCCATAACTTTTTAGGAAAGAAATGTTCTCATTTCCTACCCAGGCAGAGGCACTTGGCAAAGGATCAGAACCTGTGCCACGCTCTGTCAAGATGACCCTACTTTTTGTGGTCTTCTTAGGAAAAGAAGACAAAGTGGGACTTCTGAATGCTGATCCCTGAGGGAAGCCTGCCCGGAGGCAGTGGGGGAGGCAGGAGGAAACAGTTACAAAATATGTTCAGATCCTAGATCACAGATTTACTCAGAGGGAAACTGAGGCCCAGAGAAGTGATCCACCCAAAGTCACAGAGCTCAAAAACAGCAGAATTAGAATTTTGAGCCAGATCCTTAGGCTCCCAAGGTAGAAGTGCTCTTTCCATTGCATTGGCTTTATGGGAAAACTGTGGGAAGGGAGGTCTTGATGGAGGCCCCAGTAACAAGGCTCTCTGAGGAATCTTGTAGCATGAGGGAAGGTCAGGACTAAAGGAGGTCTGAAGGGCTCTGTGTGTGTGTGTGTGTGTGTGTGTGTGTGTGTGTGTGAGAGAGAGAGAGAGAGAGAGAGAGAGAAACAGAGAGGAGAGTGTCAGAGAGAGCAGAGTCAGAGAGAGGAGAGAGACAGAGACAGAGAGAGATAATATCCCCAGTGGTCGGCAATTGTCCTCCTAACACCAGAGCTCAATGACCTCCAAAGACCATGGACAGCCAGTAGGAATTTGGTGGATTTGTAGTCCCCACTCAGCGGCGTTTGGACCTTGTGAAGACCCCAGGGTAGAGGGGTGAGTGATCCCATGGAAAGGATTAGCTAGAGGCTCTGGGAGAAGAAAGGTGGATGTGGGGATCCTTCTAGTAACCAAGGAAACAGACTCCTCCCCCCTCCCTCCATCCCAACTAAAATTTCTCCCCAAGGCTTACAGTTCTCCCCGGGACAGGGTCCGCTTGGCAGGTGGGGATGGGTACCTCGGGGAGCTGTGTGGAGGTGGTCATAAGACTCACAGAGGAGAGCCCAGGTTTAGGGCTAGAAGGGCTCTGAGCCATCATCTGCTGTGATAGAGGAGGGGGCACCGAGGGCTTGAAAGGTGAAGGGACGCCCCAGCATCAAAGGTGGAGGGACTTGTCTTTTTCAAGAATGAGACCTCAAAGCCCCGAGGTTGCAGTTGCTACACGGCCCAAACCAGGCCCTTATTGGGGAATGAGACAAGAGGTGTCCCTTTCTGCCAGACGCAAGGGTTCTGGGAGAATGGCCCAGCGCGCATCCAAGGGCTGAGCCTGTGATGAGGGACCAGACAGGCTGGGCAATCAGAGCTAATGGTTTATTGGGATCCAGATATGTTAGGATAAAATGGTGGCATGTCCCCAGAACATAGAACAACAGAGTTGGAATGTAGGGGAACCTGAGAAGAGAGAACGGAGGGACCCTTAGAACAGGACGTCAGGGCTCGAGGTGGGCAGGTGGGACTTAGACCAGAAAGAAGCTCAGGTGTCTGTGTGGAAAAACCTTAAGGATTCCCAACCCTCCTGTATCATGGACCCCTTTGGCAGGCAATGAAGCCCATGGGCCTCTTCTCAGAATAATAGTGGTTACTGACATTCATCATTTTTTAAAAGTTTTTTTTTTTAGCTATTTTGTTAAATATTTCCCAATTATATTTTGCATGTACAAATTTTTAATTCATTTTTTAAAATTCTGAGTTCTAAATTCTGTCCCATTCATCCCCCCTTTTCCTACTTGAAAAGGCAAAACCTATTTCTTTGTTAGTCTTGCCCACACTCCTGATTGAGGGAGATACTCCATTTTATTTAGAAATGAGTGAATATAAAGATGTGTTTTTTCCCTATCCAAGTTCACAGGCCCCTGAAATGCATCCATAGAGCTCATTGCGGGGCCTGCACCTAGGCTGAGAGCCTCAGCTTCTCTTAGAACAGGGAACGTCAGGGCTGGGACTGAAAACAGAATTTCAGGTTTTGAGAGAAGCCTTAGAACAGGGGATGGCAGAACTGGGAGGGACCTTAGAGAATGTCGGGCTGAGAGGAGCCTTAGAACAAGAAGTGATAGAGCTGGGAGGATTTTAGAACAGGGAATGACAGAGTTAGGAGGGATTTTAGAACAGGGGGTGACAGTTGGGAGGGTCTTTAGAATGGGGGGGGTGACAGAGCTGAGAGGGCCTTTAGAACAGAGGGTGACAGCTGGGAGGGACTTTAGAATAGGGGATGTCAGAGTTGGAAGGGATTTTAGAACAGGGGGTGACAGTTGGGAGGGTCTTTAGATTGGGGTGACAGAGCTAGGAGGGATGTTAGAATAGGGGTGACAGCTGGGAGGGCCTTTAGAACAGGGGGTGGCAGAGCTGGGAGGGGCCTCGGAGAGGATCTGGTCCATCCCTTCATTTTCCCGAGACCCGGTGATGGCGAGGACTTGTCGGAAGCGCAGAGACCGGGAGTCGTCGGCAGCCGGGTTTTTAGCTCTCGTTCGGAGCCCTGGCTGCGGCCTTCGGGTGGGGCCAGCCAGCTGCCCAGGGGGGCTCTTGCCTGACTTGCCTCTCCTCCGTTTCTCTTCCTGCTGCGGCCTCCCCCCAGGGGGCGGATTGGAGCCTGCGGCCGAGGATGCGGGAACAGCGGGCGGCTGAACCCCAGGAGCAGCCTCCACCTCTGCCGGTACCACTGCGCTAGCTCGGCCCTCCGCCCCCCGTGGAGCCCCTCGGCCTCCGGCTACTGCCCCCCGGTCGGGGTGCCCCAGCTGGCCGCCGTGTGTCGCTTGCACTCGGCCGCCTCCACACTGTTTCCGAGCCTCTCCTGGCCGGAGCGGGACGCCAAGTAGAGGTCGTCGGGGCCTGGCCCGGAGGCCACCGTCCTTTCCAGGACTCACTCAGGAGTTTGGGGACCAGGAGAAAGAGTTCTGGTTCTAGGCCTCAGGAGTGAGGAGGCAGGTCGGGCAAGGCCGTGAAGAGCCGTCGGGAAGATCTGGCCCCAGCTCGTGCTGCTGGGGCCGTGCTGCCCATCAGACTCGCTGTGTCCTTCCTTGGGCCCCTGCCAGCTGAGGGGAGCTGAGGCTTAGTCTGGACCTCTTGGCGGAGAAGCCCGGCCCCCCAGTGCTGCTCTGAGACCTCCCAGGAGCCCACAGGGGGTGGGGGTGGTGCCGGGGCTAGAAGGGGACTAGCCCCCCTGCCGGGAATAATCCGGAGAAGCCACGGTCCCCTCCCCTCCCACCAAGTCAGCAAGCCATCTTGATCCCGATCGGAGCCCAAGTCATTTCTCCCGTGTCTTGAGAATCTCGTTTCTCCAAGCTTGTCAGTAGCACTAGGGGGAGAAGGTGGGAAGGAGGACGATGGGGGAGAGAGCTGAAGCGGAAGGTTTGTGACCATGTCTAGGGCCCGCTGGGAGCTCCAGGCTCTTGGGTGCCAAATAGCTTTTCTGGAATAACTGGTTGTCCCCAAGAGCTGAGTCCTCCCTCTGAAAGAGACTCGACCGGGTTCTGACCCGGAGAAAGGCCCTCATTAGGAGCTGTGCCCTCCCTCCTCCCTGCTCCTCGGTTCCTAGCTCTTCTTCCCTAATGGTGTTTGTTCTCAGAGGCCATGGTGCTCGGACGTGTCAGCTTGAGGGTTTCCCCAATAAAAGTCAGCGAATCCCCAGCTCCCAGGGTGCACCTGGGGGATGACTAGCCCCTCTCCCCCTCCCCACAAATATCAAACCATAGCACTTTAAATATCCTTTCCCTAATGCTAAGTTTTTTGGCTTCAGGTAATTTAAGAAAAGTCAGGTTGCATGGGGTGGGAGAGGGGTCATCCTGAGCAGGGATTGCCCCGAGGGTCCATCAGCCTGAAGGACGGCTGTGCAAAATAAAAATCCAGGAAGCCTGCTTACCAATGGCTGCTCCCTTGCCCCCCACCCCAACCCCCAACCATGGCTAGTCCCATTTCCCTCCCACCAGGGCGTGCTCGCATGTTGCCTTAACCCCGTCATCCCTGCTGCGTTACTTCCCACTCCGGAGTCTGGCTGTCCGTTTGGCCACCGGCCTGTCTCGTGTCTGTCCGGAGCCAAACCCCAGCAGTCCTTGTAACTACGACAAGCCAATATCTCAGGCCCAGACACTCTGGGCCTGGGGTGGGGAGGCCAGAGTCCTCCCCAGAGCCAGACACAGCCAGGCTGGAGCTCTCCTATCTTTCTTCACAGAGAGCACCACCACACTCCTCCCCTACCCCACCCCCACGCTGCTATGTTTCCACTAAAGGAACGACCCCGACTTTCTTCCTTTCTCATGCTAATTTCAATGTTGTACAAACCATCCCTATAGATGCCTAGAGAAATAAATGTATTTATCTGCTCCCCAGGATCATGGGCACAGCGGGGTTGAAAATTTGCCTCAGTCCTCCCTTAGTTAAGCTATCCTCTCCTGAACCACTGGTCCTGGACCAAGATGGAGGGAGAGGGATGTGGGTCCCAGGTGTTCCCAGAGAGCCTGGAGGGAGGGCCAGTCTCGGGAGCTTCGCACTGTTTGGATGCCCTTTGCCAAGCCTGTGGGTAGTAGGTTTTAGGTTTGGGTTGTTCCCAGAATGCCGAGCAAGGGACCAATCTCAGGAGCGCCAGCAAGTGGGGGCACATTGGATTTGCATGAGTTTATTTAACTGCCTTGAGGAAGAATGAGCAACAAATCTATTTATTTTCAATTGTACTGAAGCACAGAATGACATTTTCAGACCCTATAACCCCCATCTATGGAATATAAAGTATATATTATGGTCGCCTAACTGTATTTCTTCGAGTTTTTGAAAAACAAAACAAAATTATGATAGATTGTTCTACAAGGGTATTTTTTCCATTTAATTCCCTGAATAAATTTTTGGTGTTTTATCTCCATGGCTCCCGTCTTTATCTTGATCCGAACTCCCCAGGCTTGAAGGAGGGAAACCCGGAAATCTAAGACATTTAGGCGGGATTTGTCAGAGTTGTCATTCTGAGTTCCTGGAAGTGGTAGCAGTGCAAGTAACTAAGAGGCCTGAAAGGCTAATCTTTGGAAGAAGGAAGGAAAGAAGAAAAAGGAAGGAAACAAGCACTTATTAATTACCCAGCATGGGCCAAGCACAATGTTTTAGCGATTCATCATTGACAACTCTGCAAGGTAGGTGAGATGATGTTCCCATTTTACAGTTGAAGAAACTGAGGCAGACTTACCTAATTTAAGTGACTTGCGTAGAGTCACATAACTGGTGAGTATCTGGGACTAGATATGAACTGACTGCAGGCCTAGTGGTCTGTCCACTGCACCACCCAGCTGCTCAAGCCAAGGTACTCTGGAACAGCCAGAAATATCACCATTGCAAACCCTGGAAATGCTTTGGTGAGGATGAGGGAACCAGTAATGCGGACTAGCCGTGACGCGGCACGAAATGGATTGAAGCCATCGATGCCTTAATTATACACCAGAATTACAGAATCACCAGACTCAAAATAGATTTTGCCAATTATAGGCAAGGATCTGATGGTGGTTTTTTGTCTGTGATAATAACCTTCTTGCTAGTCATATAACATGTTGGGATTGATGTAGGGCCTTCATAAGAAAGATTTCTTAAAACCAGAAAATAGAAGTAAAGACATGACTTAGATCTGGGGGGGAAAACGATGTGAGAGCACTTGAAAGTCTACACGTAGGAATTGCCATTTTATGATGAAACAGATGGAAAAGTAATGCCATTGTTGCCAATGATTTTAAAAAAGAGATGAGCGTACTTAGAAAGGAATTTTTTAAAGCCCCTTTTTTATTTTGATGGAACAAATTCAACTACTAGGCCAAGAAACCCCAAGCATAGCAATTTTTACAAAAATTGCAATTTTTATAATTATTTTTATATGCTCTGAGAGGTAGTGTTGTCTAGTGGGTAAAAAATCAACCTTCTGCACATACTGGATGCTAGGGCTCTAGGCAAGTTTCTTAGCCTTGCGGTGTTCCAGGAAACTCTCCACAATTATAAATTACAAAGAAAGTATCAACTTACAAGGGCAGAGAGTTTCTTCATGACAATTCTATCAGTGATATCACAGCTTCATTACGTATCCTTGATAGACCCACCATAAATGAATGTATTCTCCAACAATACTAGATATTATAAAAGCTTTCCAGGATTTGCACATGTGTTGCAGCTGGTACTCAAAATAATCATACCAGAGATTCCGATATTCATAATTAATGAGCTTAATTAACAATTAAAAAGTAAAAATAAAATGGTTAAGGGGATACAAGGATTTGATAATTATTGGAATAACCCACTTGAAAGCATGGCAACATTTACACTTTAACTTTGACTCAGTTTTGCACTCTTGACTTTGTCGTATATTGTGAATAACAGAAGACATGCAAGGATTGGTTGTGTTTGTGCAAAAATTTGTGTAGTCAAAGTTATCTGTTTGGTCTTTTGTAATTGCTTCTATTTCTTGTTTGGTTAAAATACAGCTACAAACCTGTGAAAAAGTATATATCTCCTCTCCTGATTTTTTAAAATCATTTTAAACATGATCTTTACTGTTATGTGTGTGTATGAATATATATATATATATATATATATATATATATATATATATATATATATATGTATATACACACACACACATATATATCCTCATGGAAAACTTTTCTTTTTAAAGCATACCCTGTGCATAATACTGTTGAAAACAATTGATAGAAAATAGGACATCTTCCAAGAAGAGGTAAAGAGCTTGCTACAGTTCTGCCTCACCTTAAATCCATCATCACTCTGGAAAAAAACTAAGTTTAAATTTAAAATAAGAAAAGGTATGCTACCCAAGCATCATGTCAATTGCTTGATATATAGGGTATATATATGTATATATATATATATATATAACCAAGTTATTTATATGTCTCCACTCAGAAGAAGAAAACACCAGTCCAAAACACCAGTCCAAATAGCATCTCCATCTCATGGACTTTTTTTCTCTAATGATCAAAATATCTTTTGGATTCAACCCGTATAAAACTTAATGTGTGCCAAAGAAAGACAGATAATAAAAGCTGTGAGCTTGGATTTAAAGGTTGAATTGAACCAGTTAGCAAATATTTTTAAATACTTTGGTTTCTTCCAAGAAAGACATAGTAAAACATCAATCTATCAAGAATCCATGTATGTAAAGAAAACTTGGCAGCATCCTAAAATCACAACTTGCTGAGAAAAATTCATTTAAAACAATTAACACCTGGGCAAAACTCACCTCAAAGCATATTTTCAGAACAGCAAAATGCTCCATAATAATTTTGAAAAGTATTCCCCCAAAAGAAAACACTTACAGTGTTAACAAATTAAAGGACCCTTCACCTAAAGCAACTATGAGAAGACTAATACTTCCTCAGCAAGAAAGAGGAAGAAAATATATAGACATTTGCAAAGAATAGGAAAATGGGGCAAAGACTTTTAGAACAGACATCAGATCACGTGTGACAATGGGATAATTCAGAGTCCTTAGTTGCTATGAAGTCCTTTTTCACCCCTTCATGGGACCTTCTTGAGGCCATCCTATGGAAAAGTATAGTTTTCTGCTAGGTTCCCTTGAAAAAATTCTCCTGCAAACAACCTTACAATAATTTCTCACAACAAATTTTGGAGTGGTGAATCAGCTTACCAGCACAGAAAAACACAGAGACTCAGCAGGAAGGGTCTGTCTAAGTGGGGTGTAAGGGGAGCCTGGTTGGTAAGCAGCAGGAGCACTCTGTACCCCAATCCCAGGACGCCAGTAGCAAGGCCTTCCTCCAGAGCAAAGTCTCACCTCTAGGACGGGCCAGCAATGAGATTCCATGCCCAGGGCAGGCCAGAAGGGAGGCTTTTAGTGTCAGCCAGAAACACTGCTCTGAGCCCTGCCTCAAGAAGCTTGGAACAGAGCTGGAGCAGAGCCCAACTCTTACATAAAAGCACAAAATCATAAAATAGGTAGGAAAAAGTGAGCAAAAAAAGGGGAAAAGAAGCTGACTAGAAAGTTATTATGGTGATAGGGAGAATTGAAGCAAAACTTTGGAAGAAACCAAAATGGTTGCATTAAAGAAAAAATTAACACACAAAGAAAAAGAACTCTTGGAAGAGTTCAAAAAGGGTTTTTTTAAGCAAAGAAGAGAAGTAGAAAAAAATTGGAAAAATAAATAAAAGTAGTGTAAGAGAATCATGAAAAAAGATTCAACAGCTTGGTAAAGGAAGCACAAAAAAATGGAAAAAGATCTAAAAATTTACTAAAGAAAACAACTCCTTGAAAATGAGAATGGGGGACGGGGAGAGAAGAAAAATAGAGTTTGCTAAATGAAAAAGGAGGCATAAAAATTAACTGAAGGAAAGAACTTTATAAAAAGTAGAACTGGTCAAATGGAAAAGGAAGTATAAAGATTCATTGAAGAAACAAATTCCTTAAAAAGCAGAATTGGGCAAGTGGAAGATAATGACTTCAAAAGGTATCAAGAAATGATAAAACAAAATCAAAAGAATGAAAATATAGAAGAAAATATTCAATTTCTTATTGGAAAAACAAGTGACCTAGAAAAAAGATACAGGAAAGATAATTTAAGAATTATTGGAAAATCATGATCAACTTTCCCTCCAAGTTCACCGCAAACTATGTCCACTTAGAGAAGTGCTCTAATTGGTTGACATTAATTCTTCTGGTAGTCTTTTTGTCTTTAGGTTGCCAATTCAATTACATGCAAATATTCAGCTTGGAGAGGCTAAGTCGATGATCAATCCAGCACCCTGCAATATCCATTGCTTTTGTCATATCCTGTCTGTCTCTTCTCCTTACAACCACAAGCTCCAATGTTTATTGTAAGGGTGCATCCATAAAATGTTACTGTGTTTAGGTAAATGGAATACAGTGTTGCTGATGAGAAGGTTATGAGACGCATAATCTTTCATAATAAGCCATTGTTATGGCTGTTTCCAACTCCATTCCTCCCAAGGATTCCCTGCCATGTCTGATAATCTGAGCCTATTCTTTTTTTTTTTTTTTTTTTTGCTGATGCAATTGGGGTTAAGTGACTTGCCCAGGGTCACACAGCTAGGAAGTGTTAAGTGTCTGAGACCAGATTTGAACTCAGGTCCTCCTGACTTCAGGGCTGGTGCTCTATCCACTGCACTACCCAGCTGCCCTTAATCTATTCTAACGTTAAGCTTGCTCTCCTTGGGCCCACTGATGATAAGGGTCTCCAGGCCTTCATACAATTTTTCTTTGAGCTCATCAGGGTTCATCATGGTGGGAGCACGGGCACTGATGATCGAGGGATGCTTTTTTTTTCCTGCAAGTGGCAATTGCATTGTCACGAGCCTATCATTCATTTTTTTTTTTGAAAGGCACATGAACTTGTGGACTAGATTAATTTTGCTTGCAAAACCTATGCCAGATTCATGGTGCCCTTCATCCCTGCAGTCATTCCAGAAAAATGTGTATCCAGCTCCAACTCTGCAGGCTGGCCTTCAGTTGCCAGCCTTGTTTCACTCAGGGCTGCTATTTGGATGGGAGACCTGCAGGTTTCTCTTCCAACAAGAGCTGTGAGTCTTTCAGATCAGCTTTATTTTGGATTGTCTGCAAGTGCACACACGTTCTATGTGCCAATGGTGAACGGAATCATATTTGTAGAAGTATTTGGAGGGTTTTTGGTGTGTGTTTCAACTGCAGAGTGAGCTCACTGCCTACTCTGGTAATCAGGCCAAGGTTGAATAAACAGACAAAATTTTGAGCATTTTCCCCAGTCCTTTCCTCACATCGGGAAGTGAGCTGTGTGATCTATAAAAGGCTGTTCAGATACAAGGCAGGGGCTGCTCAAACCTACTGTGGAATGACCCTCTGATTTGGACCAACTGTATGCAGGATCGTGACTACAGCTACCAGTGCATTAGCACCTGCCTGGAGAGACTTACATGAACTGATGCTGAGAGAAGTGAGCAGAACCAGGAGATCATTGTACATGGCAATACAAGACTATACGATGATCAATTCTGATGGATGTGGCTCTCTTCAACAACGAGTTGATCCAGGTCAGTTCCAATTGTTCAGTAATGAAAAGAGACGTCTACACCCAGGGAGAGGCCTGTGGGAACTGAGTGTGGACCACAACATGGCACTTTCACTCTTTCTGTTGTCCTTTGCTTGCATTTTGTTTTCCTTCTCAGGTTTTTTTTTCTTTCTAGATCTGTTTTTTCTTGTGCAGCAAGATAACTATATGGATATGTATACATATATTGGATTTAACATATATTGGAATACCTGCCATGTAGGGGAGGGGCTGAGGGGAAGGAGAGGAAAATTTGAAACAGAGGGTTTTTCAAGGGTCAGCACTGAAAAATTACCATGCATATGTTTTGTAAATAAAAAGCTATAATGAAAAATAAAATAAAAATAAAAACTAGAATTGAACAAGTGGCAAATAATGACTCCACGAGACATCAAAATATGATTAAATAAAATCAAAAAGTAAAAACAATAAAAGAAGAAAGTGTGAAATTTCTCATTGGCAAAACAACTGACTTAGAAAATAGATCCAGAAGAGATGATATAAGAATTACAGAACTATGTGAAAGCCATGATTAATTAAAAAAATACTCCCGGAAATGTTTTTCAAGAAATTATCAAAGAAAACTTTCCTGATATATTCAAACCAGAAAGCAAAATAGAAAAGGAAAGAATCCAGCATTCATGGCCCAAAAGACATTTGGGAAACTCTTTACAGATGATATGATGGTATGCTTACATCGTATATTAGATATGGTGTTATATTTAGATGGTATAATAGAGAATCAACTAAAAAAAGTAGTTGAAATAATTAGCAACTTAAGCAAAGTTGTGGGATACAAAATAGGCCCCCATAAATCACTGGCATTTCTGTATATTACTAACAAAGCCCAGCAGCAAGAGATAGAATGAAAAACTCCATTTAAAATAACTAAACAATATAAAATATTTGGGGGTTTGTCAGCCAAGATTAACCTAGGAACTGTGTAAATACAATTATAAAATACTTTTCACACAAAGTCATTGCTAAATAATTGGAAAAATATAAATTGTTCGTAGGCAGACCAAGCTAATATAATAAAAATGTCAATTCTACCTAAATTAATTTACTTATTCAGAGCCATAGCAATCAAATTACCAAAACTGTGTTTTATAGAGCTAGAAAAATTAATAACAAATTTTATCTGGAAGAACAAAAGATCTAATTGTACCAGATCTAAAACTATATTATAAAGTAGCAATCATCAAAACTACTTGGTACTGGCTAAGAAATAGAATGATGCAATCATTAAAACTGCTTGGTACTTCCTAAGAAATAGAGTGATGGGGGCTGAGCCAAGATAGTGTAGTAAAGTAGTATCCAAGAAAGTCGATAAAGGAATAAAGGCAACCTCTCCCCAAACCACTCCAAATTCCTTTAAATAATGACTCTAAACAAATTTTTGAGCATCAGAACACCCCAAAATATGGAGTAGGACATTTTTCCAGCTGAGGGCAACTTAGAAGCTCAGCAGAAAAGGTCTGTGATTCCAGGGTGGGAATCTAATGTGCAGTCTCTATGCAGGATGCACCAGTGCAGTTCCAGACTCAGCCCCAGCATTTGCCCGAGCTAACCTCTGAATCAGAGGCAGTACTAATGGTCTCCAGACCTCTCAGCTCAGAAACACCAAAGAGAACCTGGAAGGTAAGCAGAAAAGGTCATAGAATGAGGGTGGGAGCTCAGTGTGCAATCCCAGCACAGCCCTGGCCCTGGCCCCAGCCCCAGCCCTGGCCCAGACCCCAGCATCATTGAGGTGGGGATAAGTAGAAGTGCTAGAGGCTTCTGAGCCTCTCAGCCCAGGGACATCAGGAAGGACTCAGAAGGTCAGTAGAGAGGGTCTGTAGCAATAAGGTGGGTGCAGTTCCTACACAGCTTCAATCAATAGAGCCCCAGCCTAAGTCAGCACACTATATCTTATAGTTACAGTGGGGCAGGGACACACATAACAGCTCCAGGGAAGAAAAGCGTGCTTGTGGTCAGATTCCTAGAAGGATCTCAGAAAAGAGTGTACAAACCCCCTAAAGTTTGGGACAATGTACCCTCCACCCTGGAAACAGCCCTACTTTAACAAAGAGTTAAAAGAAGAGTAATAGGCTAGGGAAATGAGCAAAAATCAAAAAAAGTTTCTGACCATTGATAGCTATTATGGTGACAAGAAAGATCAAAACACACATTCAGAAGATGATAACAAAGTCAAAGCTACTACATCCAAAGCCTCCAAGAAAAATAAAAATTGGGCTCAGGTCATGGAAGAGCTCAAAAAGGACTTTGAAAATCAAATAACAGAGATAGAGGGGAAATTGGGAAAGAATTGAGAGAGATGCAAAAGGAAATACAAAACGCTAATGAGGAGAAGAATGCTCTAAAAAGTAAAACTGGCCAATTGGGAAGGAGGTACAAAAGTTCAAAAGCTTACTGAAGAAAACAATTCCTTAAAAATAGGATTGAGCAAATGGAAACTAATGACTTTATAAGAAATCAAGATACAATTAAGCAAATCCAAGAAAAATGAAAAAATTAGAAAAAATATGAAACATTTCATTGGAAAAAACTGACCTGGAAAATAGATACAGAAGAGAGAATTTAAAAAGGTATTGGTCTACCTGAAAGTCCTGATCAAAAAGAGTCTGGATATCATTTTTCAAGAAATTATCAAAGAAAATTGTCCTGATATTTTAGAACCAGAGGATAAAATAGAAATTGAATGGCTCCACTAATCACCCCCTGAAAGTGATTCCCAAATAAAAATTCCAAAAATATTATAGTCAAATTTTGGAACTCCCACTCAAGGAGAAAATATTGCAAGCATCCAGAAAGAAACAATTCAAATATTGTGGAGCCACAATCAGGATACCACAAGATTTAGCACTAAAGGTCTGGAGGGCTTGGAATATGTTATTCTGGAAAGCACTGGAGCTAGGATTGCAGCCAAGAATAACCTACCCAGCTAAACTGAGTATAACCATCTTTCAGGGGAAAAGGTGGTCATTCAGTGGAATAGAGTATTTTTAAAGCATTCATGATGAAAAGACCAGAGCTGAATGGAAAATTTGATTTTCAAATACAGAACTCAGGAGAAGCATGAGGAAACAATCAGGAAAATGACATCATAGGGGACTTAATAAAGTTTATCTGTTTACATTGCTACATGGGAGGATGATACTTGTAATTCCTTAGAAAGTTCTCATTATTATGGCAGTTAGGAGTGTTGTGTATATATAATTAGAGGGTGAAGGGATAATAACTTTTTTTTTTTTTAATGATGAAATTAAGCGTGAGAGAGGAATGTACTGAGAGAAAAGGAAAGGGAAAAGTGGAATGGTGCAAATTATCTGCCATAAAAAAAGAGGTAAGAAAAAACTTTTACAGTGCAGAGGAAAAGGGAAAGAGAGAGGTTGAATAAATCTTTTCTCTCATTAGAATTGGCTCAAATAGAAAATGACATACATAATCAATAGGAGTAGAGAAATCTATCTTACTCTGCAGAAAAATAGGAGGGGAATGAGATATGGGAAGAGGGGAGGGTAATAAAAGAGAGAGAATATTGGAGGAATTTGTAGTCAGTAGCAAAACATTTTTAAGGAGGGATAGAGTGAAAGGAGAGAGAAAATAAATAGGGGGAAATACAATTAGCAATAGTAATTATAAAAAATAGCAAGTTTCTCTGATAAGGCCTCATTTCTCAAACAGAGGAAACTGAGTCAAATTTATATTAAAAAAAAAAACCCAAAGAGCCATGTCCCAAATGTTAAATGATTAAAAGATATAATCTGTTAATTTATTCATATCCTTTGACCTAACAACACCACTACTAGGCATGAATACCAAAGAGATTTGGGGGAAAAGAGAAAAATGACCTATATGTACCAAAAATATTCATAGCAACTCTCTTCTCAGATAAAAAAAAATTGGAAATTGAGGGGATGCCCATCAATTGGGGAATGGCTCCATAAACTATAGTGTGTGTTTATGATAGAATATGATTGTTCTCGGGAAATTGATAAGCAGATACTCTCAGGAAAACAAATACCAGGTAAGTCCTCCATGAACAAAGTGAAATATCCTATATACAAATGTGCTGGGATGTAAATGATTTTGCCACTCTCAGGAGTATAATCATCTACAACTACTCTGAAGGATTTATGATGAAAAATCTTATCCATACCAAGAGAAGGAACTGATTGTGTTTGAATACATACTGAAGCATTCTCCTTTTCTCTGTCTCTCTCTTTTTTAATTTAATTTTTCTCTAGGGTTTTTATTTTCATTAAGGTAGGAGATCTATGTTTTCTTTAGCAATTTGATTTTTATGGAAATGTTTTGCATAATTTCACATGTGGTTTCTTAATTATGGATGGGGATAAGGGAGAGAACCTGGAACTCAAAAACCTTAAAAATAAATCTTTAAAAAATTGTTTTGAATGTAACTGGGGGAAGATACTACATAAAGAAATAAATAAAAGAAAAAAGAAGTAGAGTGATAAATCATTGGAGTATGTTAGGTACACAAGACACAGTAGTCAATGACAATAATAATCTACTGTTTGATAAACCCAAAGACTCCAGTTGCTGGAATAAGAATTCTTTATTTGACAAAAACTGCTGGGAAAATTGGAAAATAATATTGCAAAATCTAGGCATTGTTCAGTATCTCACATTGTATACTTAAAAAAAAGGTCACAATGGGTATGTGATTTAAACATAAAGGTGATACCATAAGCAAACTTGGAGAGCAAGGAATAGTTTATCTAGGGAAGGGAAGAATTTATGACCAAACAAGAGATAGAGAACATCATGATATCCAAAATGGATAAATTTGATTACATTAAATTTAAAAAAGTTTTTGCCTAAATGAAACCAAGGCAACCAAGATTTGAAGAGGAGAAAGCTGGGAAGCATTTCTGCTCCTGGGCGATTGGGTTTAAGTGACTTGCCCAGGGTCACACAGCTAGGAAGTATTAAGTATCTGAGGTCACATTTGAATTCAGGTACTCCTGACTTCAAGGCTGGTGCTTTATCCACTGTACCATCTAGCTGCACCAGAAGCAATTTTTATAACTGATAAAGCCTTATTTCTAAAATATGTGAACTGATTCAACATTCTGGAGAGCAATTTGGAACTATACCCAAAGTTTATAAAATTGTGGATATGCTTTGATCCAGCAATACCATTACTACCCAAAAAAATCATGAAAAATGGAAAAGGACCAACATGTACAAAAATATTTATAGCTGCTCCTTTTGTGATGGCAAAGAATTGGAAATTAAGGGGATGCTCATCAGCTGGGGAATGGCTGAACAAATTGTGTATTATGAATGAAATGGAATATTATTGTGCTACAAGAAATGACTAACAGGCAGATTTCAGAAAAAAACATGGAAAGACTTACATAAACTGAGGCCAAGTAAAGTGAGCAGAACCAGGAGAATATTGTACACAGTAACAGCAAGATTAACATCAACTATGACAAATTTAGCTCTTTTCAGCAATACGATGATCCAAGATGGTTCCAAAAGTCTCATGATGGAATATGCTGTCCACATTTAGAGAAATAACTGCGATCTGAATGCAGATTGAAGCAGATTATTTTCCCTTTTTTTTTCTCATGGTTTTTCCTTTTTGTTTTCATTCTTCTGCCTCAGCATGACTAATATGGAAATTTGTTTCATCTGATTTTCATGTTTAACCCATATCTGATTGCTTGCTATCTTGGGGAGGGAGGGAAAGGAGAGGAAAAAAATTGGAACTCAATCTTATAATAAGTGAATATTGAAAAATATCTTTACATGTAATTGGAAAAAATAAGTGGGAAAAATTAAAATAAAAATGGAAAAAATAAAGTTAAGCCTTTCCAAATGAATTTTTAGCCAGAATTTAAGCCAGAACAAAAGGGAAATGAAAGACAAAAACCTAATTTCGGTCTTTATGATGCACACTTGTCAGTTTTGTTTTGTTTTTTGTTCAATCAAGTCCAACTCTTGGAGACCCCATGGACTATAATATTGTCAAACCCTTCTATCCTTCAGTATTTCTTGAAGTCTGTCCAGATTCATGTTTTTTTTTCCCCCCATGATACTATCTTCCCATCTCACCCTCAATGTCTAATCAATTGCTTGTATTTTGACCAGTGAAAAACTTGGCTCCAACACTGACAAATTACTATTTTATTTAATCTTATCGCTTCCATATCATAGTTGTGAAAGTGATTTTTTTTTTTAAACCTAGAGAGAGGAATTTTTCTAATCTATCTCTATCACATTTCATCCTACTAGACTCATACCAATATTGTGGGCAGCCAATCAGGGAGCACAGTTGCAGGCAGGTATTCCAAGATGGCACCTGGATTGATGTAAAGGACTTGAACCTGAGATGCTGTTCTTTCCTTATGTATAAACTGAGCTGTTTCAAAAAGAAAAGTGAAGAGGTGGGAGTAGAGCAGGAAGACTAGACTAGGTGAACTCCACGGCCTCCTAAAATTTGAACATTTTGTGAAGTATTTCCCAATAATCCTTCCATATGATCCTATGACTTTGAAGTTAGGGGAAGAATAATTGTATTGAAGAATACAAAACTGTCCTGAACTGGAACACTAATGCATTGTTGGTGGAGTTGCGAACTGATCCAACTATTTTGAAGAACAATATGGAACTATGCCCAAAGGTTATCAAACTGTGCATACCCTTTGATCCAGCAGTATCTCTACTGGGCCTGTATCTCAAAAAGATCATAAAAAAGGGAAAAGGACCCACATGTGCAAAAATGTTTGTGATAGCCCTTTTTGTAGTGGCAAGGAACTGGAAACTGAGTGGATGCCCATCAAAATTAGGGAATGGCTGAATAAGTTATGGCATATAAATATAATGAAATGTTATTGTTCTTTAGGAAATTATGAGCAGGCTGATTTCAGGTCCAAAATGGAATTAGCCTTCTTTTCCCCAAACTCTCTTCTTTTCTGAATTTCCCTGTTACTGTCAAAGTTACCTCTATCCTCCTAGTCATCGAGTCCCACAACCTAGATGTCCATCCTGTACTCCTCACTTTGTCTAAACTGTTTCCAAGCCTATAGTTTTTAATCCTTATAACATATTTAAATACCTCCTTCTCTCTTCTGCCAGCCACTGTCTTGATGAATACTCTTGTCACCTGGAGTATCACAGTACTCTACTGATTGGTCGTTCTGCCTCAAGTCTTTCCCACATGCAATCCATCTTTCGCTACCAAAATGTTCCTCCTAAACTATCGATCTCATCGTGTAGTTTAATAACTCCAGTGGCTTTCTACTACATCCAGGATCAAATAGAAAATCTCCCATTTGTCTTTTGGAGCTTCTCCCTCCCTTTTTAGTGATCTCACAATTTACTTCCTTTCACATGCCCCATGATGCAGGTTCTTGGGCTTCCTCATTGTTCTTTGCATGAGACATTTCACCTCACGACCGCATGAATTTGTGCTGGCTGTCCCCCATGCCAGAATATTCATCTCTACTTTCCCTATCTTTTTTTTTCAAATCTCAGCTAAAACTCCATCTTCCCCAAGAGGCTTTTCCTGTTCTCCTTCACTGCCAATTCCTTCCATCCGGGATGACCTTCCATTTATCTCGTATATATCTCATGTGTACATTCTTGTTGGCATATTGTCTCTCCCATTAACCTCTGAAATCATTTAAGAGTTAGTATCTTTTTGGGGAGAGGGGCAACCCTAGTAGATAGCACAATGAAGGCACTGAATGCTTGTTGATTGTCTGGCAGATAGGAGATGATGTGTTCCATCTCCATTGCTGTGGCTGAGTCATTTCTCAGTGATGTCCCGCTCTTTCTAACCCCATTTGAGTTTCCTTGGCAAAGATTGGAGCGGTTTGCTATTCCCTCTGAGGTTTTCAAGCAAGGGCTGGAGGAAAGTGTCATAACCAGTGGCTATGTTAGATGAAAATGGTTATTCCTTCAGGGTATGGCTAGAAAGTTGCTGTAGTCCCTTCTAGCTCTTGAATTCTGTGATTCTGTGATTAGGAACAGAGTGATGCATGGAGAGATCACAGGACCTGAAAGGAAGAGGACCACACAGGGTCAAACTGGACATCCTATTCTTAGGGCACCACATTTCCTTTCTGAGTCTCAGTTTCCCCAACTGTCAAATGTGTATGATAACATTTGCATTCCCTGCCTCTCAGGATTGTCAGGGGAAAGGCCTTCAGAAACCTAAGTTACAGAAGAATGGGTGATTTCCTTCCTGGATGGCCTGGGAACTCCCATCCAGCTCTGGGCCATCTCTGATTCTCTGCCTAGCATGGTCCATTCATTGTAAACGCACCAGTATTTCAGGCACAGTGGGAGTTAATGCAGCCCAGATTGGGCCCTGCCCACCAGAGTCTCTCCAGAGAAATACACCAAGTTCCTAGTTCAAAACAATTCACATAAAAATGGGATTTGGGAACGTGACCCCGTTGTAAGCTGGAGAAGGCCTGAGTATGTTTTTAATCAGAGTCAATGTGACTTTATAATGTTGTGAGAATTTCACAACCTCCTGTGTTCTTTTCCCCCATCTTTAGCTGATAAGACCCATGCTGGGGGCTTGGACAGATCCCAGCTCTGCCCTTTGTTGGAAAGTCCCACTGCAGCATCTTTCCCCCACAGACTTCCAGAGTCTCTCCTGAGACTCCACTGAACCATCTTGTCTCCTTAGTCATCCAAAATTTTGCACTTGAGGACACATATAAGAAATTCCTGTCTGGGGTGAGATCTAGGGGAAAAAAAAGGCGATTTCTGCAGGTCTGTCTGTTGGCTGCAGAGCTCACCATGATTCCCTTTGGCCTCTGCTTCCTGGAATCTTGGAACCAAACCCAGTGCCCAATAGTGGGCGTCAGTTCCCTCTAGGTGATGGCCGACATTCCTCCTTGTTCTTTTATTTGGATTATGCCCTACCTTTTATTCATTCATTCACTCATTCATCCATTCACTTATTCATTTATTTGTTCATTCATCTAGTTCTTTATTTTGGTAGGCAGGTAATGCAAAATTTGTAGTCAAGAAGCCTGGGTTCCAAGTCTGCCTCTGACACTTTCTATCTGTGTGACTTAGCAATTCACTTAATTTCTCGGTTTTCATTTCCTTATCTGTAAAACGGGCATAAGAACAGCATTTCCTTCCATTGTTGTGGGAGTAGGAGGATCAAATGAGTATTATATATAATATGTTACATATATTGTACATATATAATAAATTATATCTGTAAAGTATTATATAAACCTTAAAGAATTACATAAATTCTAGCTATTATTGTTGTCATTATTACTATCCCGATTGTGTTTTACATGTTATGTTTATGTAGAAGAGGTTGAATTGATCTATAGGAGCCACAAGAGGCTCATGAGCCTAGGGATGCACTGGAAAATGACTTGGCTCACATCAGAAGTGCTGGCTGCTTTCAGTCACATGATAACCCAGCAACAAAAAAAGCTAGAAGGTGCAAACTCTGAGGCTCCCTTGGGCCTCTTCCACTCCATGACCTTGGTAGAAGTGCAGGGTGAGAAAGCAATTAAAAGAGGCAACTTTGTCTGGCTCCTTCCATTCTCCAACTGGCACCAGGTAATGTCAAAAATTCCAGGGAGGGATGTGTGTGGACTGGTCCTTCTCTACTCTGGCATCGTGGGATCCCCACCCTCACAGTGGCTAATGTAGATGGGCTCAAGCAGATAAACTTTCATCAGAGTCTGTCCCTGGCTACCTTTTCCATATTTCTGTTTACTCTTTCAATAAATGATCTTAAGTAAATGGGAAGTGATCTTGAGATGAATTCGAAGTAACTTTGTGAGTTTGAGAGTCCTGAGCTAATTTAGTTGCAGGGGAATTTCTTCATCTGAGAAAATAACTGCCAAAAAGAAAAGAACTGACCTGAATCTGACCTATTTTACTAAAAAATAGATATTGGGAGTTAGGTAGACAGTGCAGAGATGAGGTGAAATGTAAACTAAAAATCTAGCAATCTCACAAACTGCTTTATGCTCTAATAATGTTTAAGTATCTATCTTTTAGCAGATTGTAACAGTTCTAAGCTAAGTTACCCAATCCTGTTTTAAATTTGTTTTTGCCAAATGCAGTCTTGTGAGTATTTTGTAATAAGCATTCCTTTAGCGTGTAAGAATAAAATAACTGTCCTGTCAGATTTATAATTTATATTTGTAGTTTTTATTCCTGACTTTGGCCAAAATACAGACTTGAATTTGAACATCAGCTTTTAAAAATTTGCTTTCAGAGTACCAGCATTGTAGTTTAAGTAGTCAATGAATGTTTAAAAAAAAATAGAAGGAAGATTAGTTTATTCACCCTTCCATAAATGTCTCAGGACTGAACTCAGTCCAAACAGTAAGCCTGAATCCAAAACAGATATGACCCAGATTAGAAAAGGGATTTGGTGCAATGCCCCAACTCTTTTTTTTAAAAGCTTTTTATTTTCAAAACATATGCATAGAGTTTTCAGCATTCGCCCTTGCAAAACCTTGTGTTCCAATTTTTTCCTCCCTCCCTTCCTTTCACATTATCCTCTAGACAGCAAGTAATCCAATATATATTAAATATGCACAATTCTTCTATATATTTTTCCACAATTATCATGCTACACAAGAAAATTGAGACCAAAAAGGGGAAAAAATGAGAAAGAAAACAAAATGCAAATAAACAACAACAAAAAGGTGAAAATACAATGTTGTGAGCCACATTCAGCCCCCACAGTTCAGATGGTTCTCTCTATCACAAATTCTTTAGAACTGGCCTGAATCACCTCGATACTGAAAAGAGTCACATTAATCAGAATTGATCATCGATTAATCTCCTGGTCCTGCTCATTTCCCTTAGCATCAGTTCCTATCATTCTCTCCAGGCCTTTCTGAAATCCTCCTGCTGGTCGTTTCTTACAGAACAATAATATTCTATATAATAATATGGCATATTTCATATGCCATAAGTTATTCAGCCATTCTCCACCTGATGGGCATTCACTCAGTTTCCAGTTCCTCCCCACTACAAAAAAGGAGTGTTACAAACATTCTTGCAGTGCCCCAACACTTTTGATACCTGAGTGTTAGAGTGAAAACAAAATTTGAAGATGGATTCAATGGAGATTCTGTTACTTGCTTGATGTGTGACGTTGGCAAATGGCTTCCTTTCTCTACATCTCAGGGATTGGACTCAATGATTTATTGGGTCCCTTTTCATTTTAGTTTCTTTTAAAGTTATATTATTTTATGGATTTTTTAAAAATATTACATTTATTTCTGATTATATTCTTCCCCTCTGCCCTGGTCACTAAGCCAGTCCTTGTAAGAAATATTTTAAAAGATAGGGGAAAAGCAGCAAAACTAGCCAACTTATTAATAACATCTGACAGCAAATTCAATATTCTACACTCATAGTCCCCACTCCTATAGTGAAGGGGAAGAGATTCAGTATGCATTTAATTCTTTGAAAATAGTGACTTTAATATATTTCGGGGAATCTGGGAATAATGGATAGAGTAGTGAGCCTGGAGTCAGAAAAACCTGAGATCAAACCCAGTCCCAGATATTTAGTAATTTTATGATCCTGGGCAAGTCATTTAACTTCTCTGTTTGCCTTAATTTCCTCAACTGTAAAATGAGAAGCATAATAGCATCCAGAGTTATTGCCCTATCTCACAGGTTTTTTGTGAGGACCAGATGAAATGATATCAATAAAGGGATTAATACAACGTTTGGAACATAGCAGGTGTTGAATAAGCACTTTTCTCCTCTCTCCCTCTTCTCTACTGCTGGGAGGAAAGACAAGAATCCTTCTCCAAAGTCTGCAGAGTCTGTCCTTTGGACAGATGCCCCACCTCCTGCCAAAACTACACTGGCAAATTCCAAAAGTGCCAGAGCTTCCAGAGACTTCAGAGTTCAAATATGAGGCAGCCTTGAGATGGGAATCTTGATTACCTTCTTAAAGGATCTGTTACTGCCTATTTAAATACCTCCAGTGACAGGGAGCCCAGTATGATCCCAGGCAGACCATTCCACTTTGGGATTGCTATATTTCTTCAGAAATTCTTTCTCATATCAAACAAAAATTCTTTCCCTAGTACTTCTACCCAGAAGAAATGGGTAGAAGTTTCTGATTTTACTAGTGAGGGCCAAGGAGAACACTTTTTGCTCTCTTTTTTTTAATAGTCCCTCAAATACCTGAACTGGACATTCATTCCCCTTCCCCCAGTCCTCTTCCTCACCCCCATCCCAAGGTTTTTTGTCCTCCAGGTGAAATATCCCCAGTTCCTTCACATATGGATAGGAAGGATGATCGGAGCCTTGGCCACCTTTTTAAAAATTCACATATTTAAAAATAGATATAGTTTGTTTTACTATTACATTAATTTCCCATTCTCCACCCAGAAGGCTATATACTTCAGGTCAGATATATGTGTGGAGAAAGAAAGAAAGAAAGAAAGAAAGAAAGAAAGAAAGAAAGAAAGAAAGAAAGGGAAAAAGGGGAAAGGGGGGAAAAAAAAGAAAGAAGAAAGAAAGAAAAAGGAAAAAAAAGGGAAGGAAGGAAGGAAGGAAAGGGAAGGAAGGAAGGAAAGGGAAGGAAGGAAGGAAGGAAAGGGAAGGGAAAAGGGAAGAGGAAGGAAGGGAAGGAAGGAAAAGGAAGGAAGGGAAGGAAGGAAGGAAGGAAAAGGAAGGAAGGAAGGAAGGAAGGAAGGAAGGAAGGAAGAAAAGAAAAAAAGAAAAAAAGAAGGAAAAAGGGAAGGAAGGAAGGAAGGAAGGGAAGGAAGGAAGGAAGGAAGGAAGGAAGGAAGGAAGGAAGGAAGGAAAGGAAAAGGAAGGAAAAGAAGAAGAAAGAAAACTTACCCCAGGCTTGGCACTCTATGTCCGCTGCGCCACCTAGTGGTGGTAGCCCTTCCAAAATTCATACCTGAATTGTAAGGATACCTGGCTTAAGCTTGAACATCTGCCCTGGGGCAAAGTTGGAAGATTGTCCTCAAAGATCAGGAAGGCTAAGCAAAAGAAGATCCAAAAACAAGAAGAGAAAAAGAAAGATAGAAAAGGTGAAGAAGCAAAGGAAAAAAATCTCCCAACAGCAAATGGGAATTAGAAACAACTCTCACCACGGGAATTTCTGTGTCCAGGGTAGAGAGAAAATGTGAATTACTATTGTTCTGTTTAAGGAGGATTGGTATTTTGTTTTTGTTTCCCTTTTTTTTTCCCCACACATTCCCCTTCGCTGTAAAAAGTGTCAGGATTATGAGTCACAGGAAGAAGCAGATTTTGTTTGTCTTTGTTTGGGTTTTTATTTTAGTTGAATTAAAAAAAAAACATTTCTCATAAATATAAACCTGTACTATTTAACTATTTTATATAAAATTTTGTCATATATACAATGAGTAACATATAAACCAATCTTAAATATAAAATAATGTAGCAAACATAGAAGCATATATATTAATTAATTAAATTGATTTATAACTTTACTTATATTTATTTATTTGTATATATACATTTATTATTTATATATATTTATCGAAATATATAATATAAAATTATATAAATATATAGTAAATAAATAAATATAAAAATACAATACATAAAAATATATTTATACATTTCTTTATTTGTATATGTATGAATATATAATTTATAACATTAATTAATTAATATTCATGTATTGGATGAGCTCCTTTATTGGTGATATTTCCCAAAATATTTTGTCTTCTTGACACTACTATCCAGTACATTGGAAGCTCCTGGTAAGCCAGAATTCTTTTTGCCATCTTTTGTACACCCAACACTTAGCACAGTGCTTGGCTTAGTAAGCACTTAAGGGACTTTTGATGATTTACCTCTTTTTCCTTTATTAACCTGTCCCTTCCACTCCTCCTTCCCCAGTGAGAAGATTGAAAAACAACAATCACAACACAATTTCCTCAATATACACGTGCATTATCTATCAAAACAATCCCAAATTGGCCGGCTCTGACAGTGATTGTCTCTCTGTGTTTTCGGTTCGTTTTTCTAGCAGGAGGTTAGTATACTGCTTGCATTTCTTTCTTTTGGACTCTTGGATTTTCATTGCGTCTGTCAAGGTCTTTCCAAGTTCTGTTGTCCTGTTGTTGTTAGTGTGGAGATGGTTCTCAGGCCTGCTGCTTTTTGGGCCAGCCTGGCCCTTTTGTGAGAGCCTCCAAGCCCTAGAGCAGCTGCTAATGGATCCTAATTAACAGTTTTTAAAGCCCGAAGATCTTATAGTCAAATAAGTCAGACAATAATACACCACATAGATGGACTTTGCAAATAGTAACTCATCTCATTCTCACAATGAGCCTGTAACATTGGTGTTATTATGATTTCCAATTTACAGATTAGGAAACTGAGGCAGAGAGAGGTCACGTCACTGTGGTCATAGTTAGAGACTGAGGCAGGATTTGAATTCAGAATTTTTTTTTATTTGAATTCAGTTTCCTTAGATTTTTTCTGGATGCAGATGGCATTTTCTGTCCAAAGTCTATTAGGATTGCTTTAGATCATGGAACCATTGAGAAGAACTGAGTCTTTCCTAGTTGATCACTGCACAATTTTGCTGTTACTAGGTATAATGTATTCTTGGTTCTGCTTGTTTCTCTCAGCATCAGTTCATGTAAATCTTTCCAGGCCTTTCTAAAATCAGCTTATTCATCATTTTTTATAGAACAATAATATTCCATCACCTTCATATACCAGAATTCAGGCCTTTCTGACTCCTAATCCAGGCTTAGGTATTTACAACACTCAGGTTGCCTTTTTAGGAGCAGATTATCTGAGCAAATCTCCCTCCCTCCCCCTAGAAATGTATACAACCAGTGGATGTCATCATATGGCAAAGTTTGAGATTTTAAGATGGATGTTTTGATTGGTTGTTGTCCTTTGTTCTCAAAGAGCACCAAAACGACATCACTATGTTAGAGTCGAGTCACAGTGTGTCTGACTGTGTCTAATAGACCAACAGGAACTCAGAATGCTCTGTCACAGATCAGACACAAAATGTCCCTATGAATATTTGGCTTCTTGTGTTTCTCTGGGGCTAATTCAATTGCTCAAAGAGCATGACCCCTTCTCTAATGAAGGTACGCCATGCTAGGTGACTCCCATGTCTCCCATCACACAATCAATTCTAAAGTTCTTAAGAGAGGCCTTGAGGGTGTCCACCTTGTGAGTGCTTGTCCTGTGTGAATTCTCCATAAACGACTTGTGTTCTCTCCTTCCTCCCTTTAGGAATGAGGGCAGAGCAGATTCTGTGCAGATCACCTTTCCGGCCTCCTGCTGGCCAGCTAAAATGGAACAACCTTCCCTTGGTCCCACCCTCTCTCCACTGCCCACCCTCAGACCAGAAGCCTCATGGAGCCTCTTGCTAGTCTTAGTCACTTGAATTGGGCTCACTGAGGACTGCTGATTCATGGTTCTAAGTCATTTCTAAGTCATTTAACTCATCTGCCTTTTCTGCTTGGGTCAGAACTTTAGAACTGAGATGATTAAAGTCTTAAAATCCTCTTCAGTCATATCTGACTCTTCATGACCCCATGTGGGGTTTTCTTGGCAAAGATAGTTTACTATTTCCTTCTTCAGCTCATTCTCTAGTTAAGGAAACTGAGGCAAACTTGTCTAGGGTCACACAGCTAGTAAATGAGTCATTCTTTTCACTGCGCCCTATCTTAGAAATCTAGAAACAGAATATTTTAGAGACAAAGTATCAGCCTCTTAGAGACAAAGTCTCTAAGGTTAGAGATAAAGTTTCCAGTTCTTAGTGCCCAAAGTACTTAGATGGTTACCAAGTAGTCAGAAATTGTGTTTTGTAAGGAAACAATGTTTAGACTCTTAGAAATACTGATTCACTGTTTTGGCAAGATCCAAACTTCTCTGAACTTCAGTGTCTCGATCTGCAAAAAGGGGATAATCATCCTTATAATAATCTTAGATAATTCTTCATAAGGACTTAAAGCTAGAAAACACTTTAGCACTAGTCCAGTTGTCTCATTTTAAAGAGTAGGAAATAGATGTTCAGACCTGAGGTTATATGATTAGGTAGAGACAGAATTTGGAGCCATCTAGACCGGGGGCTCTTTCCAGATCACCCAGTCTCTCAAGAGTTGGGAGAAAAAAGCCTTGGGAGGCAGGTACTAGAAGGGAAATAGAAGTAGCCTTGAAATGAAGAGAACCTGAATAGAAGTCCCACCTTTCACATATACCGGCTGTATGACTGGCCAAGTCATTTATCCTCTTCTATTCATGGGTTTATCCAAAGTAGGCTCTTTAGCCTTGGAGGATCCTTGGTTGTTGAAATCCCAGCTCTGGCTCCATCTGCCCCCATCTCATTGGAGCTCCCTTTTAGGAGCAGAGGGGAGGGGACTTGGGCCATCTTCTACTCTATCTCCTCGATCTAGGGAGGGAAAATGACTTGTTGAAGATTACAGGAGTAAGAATTCAAGCTTCCCAGGTCAGGGCTCTTTCCCTGCAGTCTCTTGGGACCTCTTTGAAGGGGTTCGTAGGAGATTAATTATGTTTATCTCTTCCTAGTAGTTTTCCAAGGGAAAGGACTTATGTTTCAGTATCCATACTTAGCTCTTCTAATCTCTGGGGACAATCCCTATCTTGGAAAGCCCCAAATCCTAGATTTCAGCTCCCTCTTACTCTGTCTGCCACTTCACCTTCTTAGAGTGCTTGGGTTTTCTTTTAGAATAGAGAGAGGAAGGTGTGAAAGGAAGGCACTTATTTTGGAGGGAAGGAGATGCCTCATCTAAAAGGTCACAAAGTGAGAGAGATGGGGGCACCAGAGGGGAAGAGCAACACAATCCCTTTGCCAGAGCAGGGTCCCAGAATCTGGTGCAATGAACAATGCATTCTGAGCATTAAAATTAACATTCCATTTCAGAAAAACATCTTCAAATATCCTAAGTAAAAGTAGTCTCTGGGGTAATTAGGATCAGGCCAGGAAAATAAAATCTACCAGCAAGGCAGTGAAAAACAAGAATGTTCCCTGTTGGATCAGGAGTTCACTGAAACTACTCCCAGGCTCCAGATCATATTTATTGTTGTTTGATCGTTCAATCATATCTGACTCTTCATGATCCCGTGCATAATAGCACACCAAGTTCTTCCAACCTCCACTGTTTCTTAAGGTCTATCCAAGTTCATGTTCACTGCTTCCATGACATTTTCTCTCCGTCTCATCTTCTGCCATCCCCTTCTCCTTTAGCTTTCAATCTTTCCCAACATCAGTCTTTTCCAACGAGTCCCGTCTTTTCATTATGTGACCCAAGTATTTCAGCTTCAGGTTCAGTATTTGACCTGCCAGTGTATAGTCTGAATTAATTTAAATATTGACTGATTTGACCTCCTTACTGTCCAAGAGACTCTCAAAAGTCTTCTTCAGCACTTGACGGCAAAATTAGCTCTTATTGCCTCTTATAACTTGGTTCATAACAGTTCCTGATGGCACTGGAGGAGACTGGGGAGGAAGCTGAGTTTTAATTGGAGCCTGCCCAGTTCCATCGGTCTCCTGGCCACTAACAGGCAGTTTGCTAACTTCCCAAATGAGTCGATTATATTCTGAACCACTTAGAGGTACCCTCCATTGGCTGTATGCCAAAAGCAAAAGTAACAGCCTTCAAGATTTCCGGTTTTTAGGAGATCCTAAGTCTGTCACTCAGGAGTTTCAGAGTCTCATGGACTGAGTTTTTGAGTCTTCATCTAAAGATAGGCCCTGGTTAGATCTATGGATTGAACCCCAGTGGCTTACCTTTGCCATGTTGCCTACAGAACTCCATGATTAAGAGCCAGATTAAGATTATGTAACAAAATCAAATGCAATAAAATATAGAAAATCACATATTAACGTTATCTGTAATAACTATTTATTAACATGATCGAAGTCAGTCTGCAATCCACAGGGATCCATATGTACAGTTTACTGGTCCCTGTTTCTGTTTGTGTTTGCCACCACTGCTCTGCAACTTAACCCTGAGGCCGTTGGGTGGTTCAGTGGATAGACCACTGGGGCTGCAGTGAATAAGACCTGAGAACAACTCTGGCCTCAGACACTCACTAAGTGTGTGATTTGGGGTGAATCATTTAAGCTCACTTTGCCTTAATCCACTGGAGAAGACAAATCACTCCAGGATTCTTGCCCCCAAACCCTCCATGGATGGGATGTCATGATGGAACAACCACCAGTACTGTTATCCATCCTTTGTGCATTTCCACGTTGTGACTTTGGGGATCACCCCATCCAAACTCCATCTTTCCTATATTGCCTGGGTTCAGGGCGGCCTAGATTCTGCCTGAAAACTGCCCAGTTCTGGGAGCGGTTGGAAGGGCAGCGGCTGAGCTGTAGAAGATGGACTATAAATTGTCTGCTGCTTTTATTAATCCAGTGCCAGGAGCAAAGCATCACGTACAGCTTTGTCAATTCCTGTGGAGGAGCTGATACTCTGGGGCCATCGCATGAGATGGGTAAGTTGAGGAAGGAGGTGGTGTTTGGGAAGTAGAATGGGGTTTAGAGAAGAGCTGGTGTGAATCCAGATAGTGAGCTCCTGTGGACACAGCAATCAGAGAGGAGGATGGGAGGAGAGCAAAGAAAGGCTCTTGGAGGGGCCCTTTGGGTTGTGGAGTGACAGGCTGTGACCACTAGGAGGAGCAGCGAATTTAGGGTTAGGGTTAGGGTTAAATTCGCACTGGCCCAGCAACTGAGCGGTACTGATGAATAGGACCAAGTTAGGGATTCTAACGCCACCTGGTGGTGATCTGTAAATTTCTCAACTCCCAAAGCTCTCTAGTCTGGTTCTCACCATGTTTCCAGACCCATTCACAGTCTCTATCCCATCAAACTTGGCCATCCACAGTTCCCACATCTCACATGTCAATGCCCATGCTCGGGGTCTTTGCACCTAATGGCCCCCCGGGAATGTTTCCCTAGGTTCAGCATCAGAAGGGACATTAAAGATCATCCGATTAATCCCAACCATTCAGTTACAGACGGGGAGACTGAGGCTCTGCGTGTGGTGAGGAGGAAATGGGGACGTAGCTGGGTGGGGCTTGGAGGAAGGCAGAACAGACATCTCCAGCCCCTTCCTCTCTTCTCCAAGAGAGACAGTAATTCATGCCAAGGGGTGAGGGGAGGGGGGGGGGGGGGGAAGAGACAGGAATTGGAGCCAAAGGCCACACTGCTCCTCAGACAAAGGGGGCACTAGAATTTAACCTATCAGGTTCAAAATAACTTTTCATCACTGTTTCACTAAATGGGAGAAAGGAGGACTCCAAGATCTTTGTACATGGCAACATCAATATTATACAATGATCAATTATGATGAATGGGACTCTTTCCAACAACAAGATAACTAATGACAATGATTTTGTGATGAAGAGAGCCATCTATACCCAGAGAGAGACCGTGGGAACTGAGTGGGGACCACAACATAGCATTCTCACTCTTTTTGTTGTTCCCTTGCATTTGGTTTTCTTACTCATTTACTTTCCTTTTTGATCTGATTTTTCTCGTGCAGCAAGATAACTGTATAAATATGTTTACACATATTGTGTTTAACATATATTTTAACATGTATAACATATTGGATTGCTTGCCATCTAGGAGAGGGGGTGGGGAAAAAGAAGGTGGGGAAAAAGAGAAGGAGAAAACCTGAAACACAAAGCTATGCAAGGATCAATGTTGAAAAATTATCCATGCATATGTTTTGAAAATAAAAAGGTTTTAAAAAATAAAAAAAAGGAGGACTCCAAGCTTTCTATTCAAGACTTGACCCCTTTCCCATCAAAAACCAGTTTCACAATGAACTTGAGTAGCAAGTAGCAAAGAAACCCATTTATCCAAATCATAACCAAGCAGAAATCAAGGAAACTATCTATAGGTCAGGGATTCTTAAACTTTTTCCATTCATGACTCCTTTTGGCTGAGAAATTTTTATATGACTCTTGGTATATAGATATAACATATGTATATATATATAAGCATATATGTATATATAAAATATATAAGTATATAAAATACATATACAAATCAAAATTTTACTGATAATAAATAATTTAAAATTATTTTAAAATAATTCTTTGATATGCTTATAATTTTACTATATGAAAGCAAATCTGCACACCAATGAAACAGATTATTTATCTTTACATAAAGAATTAAATCTTAGCGGAATATTTGATACCTTTTGCTGGGTCTTTACCCACAGTTTAAGAAGCTTTGTGATAAGAGAATATGTGCTGTAATGTCCGGGCTAGCTTTCTGGAGGACCTTGGGATCAGCCCGAGTCCTTGGTCTTAGTGGAGGAGTGAAGGAGGCAGGAGGGCCACCACGTGGGCTGATCAAATATGGACCAGTCTGGAGCCTGAAGTCTTCTCTGTATCTGTGTCTGAGACTCCCTTAAATACCTCAGTGTGATTACACTCAGTAGGTGCTTAACTACAAGCACCATACTATCCTTGATTCAGAATTCTGGACCTCTACAATGTGCCAGAGGATGCAGAGTGAAGGAGTTTCCTCATTGGAAGTGAGATCATTCTGCTCAATCAAGAGAGAGAATGCTAGATCTTACCCTGAAGCCTCTAGAGCAGGGGTCCTCAGACTTTTTAAAGAGGGGGCCAGTTCACTGTCCCTCAGACTGTTGGAGGGTCGGACTATAGTAAAAACAAAAACTTTGTTTTGTGGGCCTTTAAATAAAGAAACTCCATAGCCCTGGGTGAGGGGGATAAACGTCCTCAGCTGCTGCATCTGGACCAAGGGACGTAGTTTGAGGACCCCTGCTCTAGAGCATCAAGCTGGGGAGAGGGACATGATGGAGACTGAGAGATGGCTGGAAGCCAGGAGAATCAAAAGCAAAAGAGTATCTGCTCTCAAGAAATACTCACTCTAATTTGGGGAGTTGGCCCAGTTGAGAGTTTAGGTGCAAATAAGAAAGATCCAGAAGTTCTAAGTATTTGGCCGAGGGAAACATGGCAAGGCCCTAGGATCTTTAGAATATATTGGTAGGTCAGAGGTAGGTCAGAACTGTTCGGTTCTGCACACATATATTGTATCTAGGATACACTGTGACATATTTAACTTGTATAGGACTGCTTGCCATCTGGGGAAAGGGGTAAAGGGAGGAAAAGAATTACCCAGGCATGGGCTCTGTCAATAAAAAAGTTATAATAAATTTAAAAAAAAAGAATTGGACAGAATGCTTCTTTTGGTACCCTAAACAGAGTTAGGCAACTTCAGCATGGAGAAGGTTGGAAGGAATGAAGAAAAGGAGGAACAGTTTTGCATTCAATTTTCAAATAAAAGCCTGACAACTTACATTTAAAAAAAAAATAATTATAACTTTTTATTGACAGAACCCATGTCTGGGTAATTTTTTACAACATTATCCTTTGCACTCACTTCTGTTCTGATTTTTCCCCTCCCTCCCTCCACCCCCTCCCCCAGATGGCAAGCAGTCCTATAAATGCTAAATAGGTCACAGTATATCCTAGATACAATATCTGTGTACAGAACCGAACAGTTCTCTTGTTGCCCAGGAAGAATTGGATTCAGAAGGTAAAGATAACCTGGGAAGAAAAACAAAAATGCAAACAGTTCATACTCATTTCCTAGTGTTCTTTCTCTGGGTGTAGCTGCTTCGGTCCATCCTTGATCAATTGAAACTGAGTTAGATCTTCTCTTTGTCGAAGAAATCCATTTCCATCAGAATACATCCTCATACAGTATTGTTGTTGAAGTATATAATGATCTCCTGGTTCTGCTCATTTCCCTCAACATCAGTTCCTGTCAGTCTCTCCAAGTCTCTCTGAAATCATCCTGCTGGTCATTTCTTACAGAACAATAATATCCCATAACGTTCATATACCACAATTTACCCAACCATTCTCCAATTGATGGCATGACAACTTGCATTTACAGGAAAGACACAAATATCTACAATTAAGAACCATTTTCAAGTGGACAAGTGGTTGAAAACTATGACAAAAATTTTTCAAAGGAACACATATAAAGTATCAATAACTACCTGAAAAAATATTCAAAATCACCAATAATAAGAAAAATACAAAGTTTAAATCCCTGGGATATCACCTCCTAGGAGTCTAGTGAGCAAAAGATATTGAATACCTCCCAATTATCAGAAATAGTAAATGTTAGAGGGAAAATAGGTACATTAATGAATTATTGGTGGAATAGTAAATTGGTCCAACCATTTTGGTGAACAATCTGGAACTATGTTCAAAAGGCTATAAAAACTGTACAATACCACTGTGAGGTTTATATCCCAAAAAGATGAAAGGAAAAGGACTTATATGTACAAAAATAAATAATATAAAATACAATAGCTTTTCAAAAATAAAATCAATGTATTCAGCATCAAAGGATGAAAAACTGGGATTTTGAATGAATGAATGAAAAACCTTTTGTTATTTACAGCAGTTCTTTCTGTGGTGACAAAGAATTGGAAACTGGGATGCCCATCAATTGGAAAATGGCTGAACAAGCCGTGGTATATGATTGTGATGAAATACTATTGTGGCATAAGAAATGACAAGGCGAGATGACAAGATCTATATGGCATGACAAGACCTATATGAAATGATGCAAAGTGAAGTGAGAAGAACCAGGATATCATCATCATACACAGTAACAGCAATGTTGCAATAATGTTCAATTGTGAAAGACTATGATCAATCCAATAATCCAAGGCAATACCATTGCCTTGGGACTCACAATAGAAAAAAAAAATGGTATCCATCTGAGAGAGAAAGTAATGAACCCTAAGTGAAAATTGAAGTATAATTTTTCTCACCTTTTTTTTTTTTTTTTTTTTTTTTGCTTTTTTATGATATGGCTACTATGAGAACATGCTTTGCATGATTTCACACATATAATTGGCATCATATTATTTTCCTTCTCAGTAGTGAGTGAGTTGGGAGGGATGGAGAGAATCTGAAACTCAAAACCAAAAAAAGAAAAGAATGAGAAAAGGCAATCAGGAATTGTTGTTGATCAATTGACCTCTTGTTTACCAGAATATGACGGTGATTCAAAAGAGATTTGAGATTCTTCAGTGAATGTATTCAAGTCAACAAGTATTTACTATATGTCAATATTGGATAAGCATTATGAACAAGAGCAAAGACTGCTATGAGACACCATCTGCTCTCAAATAATAGTAAGTCTTTTGTAGAAGCCAACATTTTTTAATGAGACATTTATTTATGAAACAAGTTTTTTTTTTTTAAATCAAAAGGTAATATATAAAGCAAAATTAAATCATACAACTAATGCATTAAATGTTGCATGAAACCTTGATCATTGTGGAACCGTGGTATATAAATTAGGGGGTACAAAGGGATGTGACCGAGTTCTATAAAGGCAAAGAAAATATTTAGACAAGCAAAGTTTGTGATGGCCAGATTGGTAATTTAGTTGTTATTCTTCATTGTCAAAGTAGAGCAAAATGCCATTACTATGTTTGGGTACAAGATATGTATGATTCTGGCTGAACAGACCAATGAGAGCTTGGCAGGCTCTACCATAGAATAGGCACAAATAGTCTGATCAGTTGGAGTGGAGATTGCTCTAAATGTGTACATCTCCTGTTTCTTTTGAGCTTCTGCAATCAATGCTGCTTTGTCCATAGAGCACAGCATTTTCTCTGTTGTGGGCACATCATGCGGAGTGGTCCTGCGCCAGAGTCTGTCACGTCTTCCGATTGATTCCAAATGTGTTCAGAGAGACCTTGAGGGTGACCTTGTTTCTGACCTCTACGTGAGCTCTTGCCTTGCATGAATTCTCCAAAAATAGTCTTTTAGGCAAACGTATATTTGGCAAACGGAGTTGCACTGTCCATATCCAATGCATCCCAAAGCATCCAAGGGGATTTAACTTTGTTCTTGCCACTGATCTCTGATGACTGAGAGAACGAAACCAATAAATTCAAGCTCAGACAGCTCTGTCTCACTTAATCTAATTTATGCTCAAGCCAAAAACTATCATTCAAGCCATTTTAGCATTTTTACCTACCTCAAAGTCCTGTGGTGACGGGCAAGTGACAAAGCAGCAGGTGAGGATACACTGGGAACTGTAGTCACATCCCTGCATGGATGGACCACTTCTTACTTTAAGCAGCAGTGGGATTTGGTAGCCCTCTGGGTGTCTGAGTAAGGGGCATCACTGCTCACCTTCTGGTGTGGGGAAGGGGTTAAAAAAGTACCCTATGTGTCTATTCTCTCATGGCTCTCTTTCTGCTTGTTGGTGTGCTGTTCCTTCTCTGTCTTGTTTACAGGATCATCGCCCATATCATGTCCCCTTAATTGTTATTCTGCACAACGCTCTCTTTGGCCATCTTTTCTCTCTCTCTCTCTCCACTTTCTCAGTGATTTCATCAGCTCCTATGCATGCTCAAAACATGCAGCCCAAGTCTCTTTCCTGACCCCCTATTGTACATCACTAACTGGTTGCCTTAATCCATCCAAAACAATCGTTCCAGTCTTAGTACCCTTTACTCCCCTTCACTTAAGGTACAATTCAACCAAACCTATCTTCTTACTCTTCTTCCCAATTGGCAATGTCTTAATTCCAAAGGGCTCATGATGAAAAAATGCTGTCCAGATTTAAAATCTGAATGTCATTTACTGAAATTGATACAATTATAGTTAGGTCAACATTTTATACCTTGTACCACAATAAGCTCACAAAGAGTTTTCACCTACAATTAAAAAAAAAATCATATCGTAAAAAAAATTAGACCAGAATGAGATCAACTATGTTTTACAAGTATGGCTAGAGAGAAATTTCTTATCCAAACAGAGACAGAGAGGATTAAAAAGATAATCAGCTAACATTTATTAAAGGCTTAAGTGTGCCTGGTGCTATGCTAAGAGTGGGGAAGCAAAATCAAAATTTAATACTGGGTCTTCTGGTGCTAAATCTATCTACTATCAATACTAAATTGATTGAAAGAACTGATTTTTAAGATATTCTGACTGTCAGAATATTCTGTCTTGGCACTGAGCTGAAAAGTATTTTCTTGTAGTTCTTGGCAAATGGTCCTAATTCTTCCCTTTAAAATCAATTAGAATAAATATGCCACTGGGTTTGTAGTCAGGAATACTCATCTTTCTGAATTCAAATTCTGTCCTAGATACTAGCGGTGTGATCTTGGGCAAGTCTCTTTAACCTGTTTGCCTCAGTTTTATTATCTGTAAAATGAGCTGGAGAAGGAAGTGGCAAATCATTCCAGTGTCTCTGCCAAAATAATCCCAAATGGGGTCATAAGAGTTGCACACAACTGAACAACAACAAATTATTATTAGCTATTATTGTTATCATTCTGAACCTCTGTTCCTCTTTTTGGAGAATATAATAACTGACTTCACATCACAAGGTCGTTTTAAGGATTAATTTTAAATCTTTTTTTTTTTAAAATGTACTCTGAAAAGGGAATTATAAACATAAGGTTCTGTTATGATTTCTTCTATTATTTAAATTCTGACATTCATTTTTTTCTTTACGAAGGACACAGGATATAGGGATAAGAATTATGCTGGAGAGAATGGGGGTTTATATTTTTTGCCTTGCATGTTGGAAGAAACCTTTTGAAAACAGGGAGTCAGCTCCAAAGCTATGAATTTTTATGGGCCAGTCCTCCCGGGAAACACTGATAAGGATGGTTTTTATGTCTCTAGCTTGTGAGAAATCGGGGATGCAGTGCCAGGGTACAGACGGTGCAGCAGATCAATGAGGAGGAACATTTCAGGCAAATAAAAACCACTGAAAGGAACACTCCCAATCAAATGAGAGGCCATGAACATGATAAATATGGGAGAAGATGCAGCTCAGGGCCAGCACTCTTTCTGAACGGAGAAGTTTAGTAGAAAATTGTTGAATCAAGAAACCCTTCAATTACAGTCAGATCTCATTAAGAATCATAGAATAAGTATGGTGAGAAACTTATGGATGGAAGAATATGGGAAAGCTTGAAGCTAGAAGAGAAATGTTACTAAACATTAAAGAGAAATAATAGTCATAATAGTATTTCTATAAGCATTTTAAAGTTTGCAAAGTACTGTAAAAATATTATCTCATTTGATCTTCTTAACAACTTTGGGAGGTGGGTGCTATTTTACAGTTGGGGAAACTGAGGCAGCCAGATGGTGTTACTTGTCCATGGTTAAACAACTCATAAAGGCCTGAGACTGGATATGAGCTCTTCATGACTTAAGGTCTAATATACTATCTACTGTATCATCTAGTTGCCTCTTGAAACCTTATAAATTTAATGAATAACAAATATATTTCAAGGCCCCATCATCAGAGACTTCATATTGGAGAGACATCAAATCAATGTAAGGAATATGGGAATTATCTTCCTTCCATGTTACCCAACATAAATCAACCAATCAATGAAATCAACTTAAACATTTATTAAGTGCCTATTATCTACCACTGTGCTAAGCTCTCAGAAAAAAGTTCGTACCAGAGAGAGACCTTTTGACTGTAATCACCATGGGAAGGTGTTCTATCTGAGCACAAAATTTATTCGACATCAGAGACCTTATGTCTGCAATGAACATGAGAAAGCCCTTTTGAGGAAGTTTTATTGTTATCATTCAGTCATTTTCAGTCATGTCCAACTCTCTGTAACTCCTTTTGGGATTGTCTTGGCAAAGACAATTGAGGCAAACGGGCTTAAGTGATTTGCCCAGAGTCACCCAGCTAGTAAGTGTCTGAAGGCAGATTTGAACTCAGGAAGAGAAGTCTCCCTGATTCCAGACATCACTCTGTGTATTATGGCGTCTCCTACCTGCTCCTTCTGAGGAAATAAATGTACATTTTAATTTATATGAGAAAAATCTTACAAAGATAATATAATGAATATGGAAAAACCTTGCACCTTAGGACAGTGTTTACTTATGATATAAAGATTCATAAAGGAGAGTGACTTTATGAATATAATAAATACTCATGGGACACATGGGAAGGCCTTCTGCTGGAGTCTTTGTCTTATAAAATACCAGATATTTCTCATTAGAGAGAAACCTTATAAAAGGAATAAACCTGGTTTGGCCTTGTATGGAAGGACACAACTTCTTGTACACAGGAGAATTCAAACTCGCCAAAGAAATTGGTTGGTTGTTCTTCATTCTCGAGGAGGAATAGAGTGACATCACTAGGCTGGAGCCTACTTACAGCGTAGCTCATCAGACCGATACGAGTCCGGAATGCTCTACTACAGGTCAGACACAAATAATCTATATGAACATTTGGGGTGGATTCTCTAACTTTGCTCATTTTGTGTTTCTTCTGAACGAATTCAAATCTGTTTGGCTCAAAGAGAATCGCAACTTCTTTGATGTGGGCACCCAATGCTGGGCAGTCCTGAGACAGGGTCTCTTATGTCATGCAATCAATTTTAAAGCTCTTGAGAGTGTCCTTCAGAGTGTTCTTGTGCCGCTTTTTCTGACCACCTTGTGAGCACCTACCCTGTGGGAAGTGTCCAGAAGTAACCTTTTTGGTATTTGAACAACATGGCCAGCCTAACAGAGTTGCACTCTCTGCAGTAGAGTGGGAATGCTTGGCTGTTTAATTCGAAAAAGGACCTCAGTTGCCAGATGATTTTCAGAATCTTCCTTAGACAATTCAAATGGAAATGATTTGCTTTCCTGGCCTGGTGTTGGTGGACTGTCCAGGTTTCACAGGCACACAGTCATGAAGTCAGTACAACGGCTCTACAGACTTTCAGTTTGGTGGTCAGTCTCTTGTCCCACACTTTCCTTTGGAGCTTCCCAAACACTGAGCTAGCTTTAGTGATGTGTGTGTCACTATCAACGAGGACATCCCTAGAAAGTAAGGGCCCTTATCCACACCATCCAAAACTCCACCATTTACTGTAATCAACAGTTCCACATCTGGATGGTGTGGTGCTGGCTGATGGAGGACCTACGTTTGATTGGATTGATGTTAGTCAAAATTTGCACAAACGGCAATCGATCCATCCTATCTCAGCTTCAGAGGCTGCATTGAGTACACAATCATCTGCAAGCAAAAAATCACACACCAACATTCCCTCCACTTTCTAGCCCCTGCCACATACTGGGAGGGGAGTAGTGTGATACTCAGAAGGCTGTTTAGGCCCCAAAAGGGCTGCCCAATCCCAAGTCTCCATTTGGCAGCCTTGTTTCACTCTGAGCTGCTATTTGAATGTGACACCTGTTTTGTTCACTCACAACAAGGGCTGCTCGTCTTTCAGGTCTACGGGATTTTGTGTTGTCTCTAAGTAGCACATTTCACGTACCGATGATGAGTGGAATCAACTTGGCAGAAGTTTTAATTTTTAAATTTTTTTTTTTTTTTTGCATTTTCACAACAGGGTGGGATCCCTGCCTGTTGCAGTAATAAGACTAGAAGTGGGTAGGTAGAAAGTTTTTAGGATATCCTTTCTCACCCCTTCCTCACACATGGAGGTGAGCAGTGCAATCCTTAAAAGCTTGCTCAGACACTCAGGGGGCTGCCGAATCCCACTGCTGTTTTCAGTGAGATGCCCTGGGCCATCTGTGTCCTTTAAGCTGTGTAGGTATGAATACATTATTTGGTAAAAATTGATGGGAAAACTGGAAGCAGGCTGGCAGAAATGGGCTGTAGATTACTATCTTACACCATTTATCAAGATAACATAGAAATGAATATACAATTTTATACATATAAAGGACATGGAACACCTCTTAACATTTTTTCCATCATTTTCTTAAGCCTAGACAATCAACAAATAATTAATCAAGTTTTGATTTGCAGCATCTGCTGAATTCTGAGGTGTAAATGCTCACACTGGAAACAATCAGTTCTGACTCCACCATGCCCTCACCTAAAAGCAAATAAATAAATGAATGAATGAATAAATGAACACTGTTTCTTGAAAAATCTCAGAATTGAACCCATTAGACTTTGAGCTCTTTGAGTGTGGGGTTTTTTTTTACCTTCCCCCTCTCCATAATCTGGGGGCTTAGTACACTACCTGGAACATAGGAGGAATAAGCAAATGCTTAACTCATACTAGTTAGCCTAAATCCCCGTCCTGTACCTTTGATTTTTTTGGCAGCTGTGTACAGCAAACCATTCCTTACTACAGTATTGATTCCTTCTCTCTCACACATCTTCCATCTATCCCTCTCTATTGGCTGCCTTCTGGTTGCCTTGTTGTTGTTCATTTCAATTGGATCCTGCTCTGTGACCTCATTTGAGGTTTTCTTGGCAGAGATACTAGAGTGGTTTGCTATTTTCTTTTCTGGTTCATTTTACAGATAAGGAAACTGAGGCAAACAGGGTATAGTGATTTGCCCAAGGCCACACAGTTAATAGGTGTCTGAGGCCAGTTTTGAAGTCTGGAAGAGGAGTCTCCCTCCAGGCTGTGTACTTTATCTACCAGGCCAGTAAAGATGCTTTGAAATTTCCTGAAAATGACCTGTCCCAGCCCTCCTCTTTTTCAGCCCTGAGCCTAATTCATTATCCATATTTTCCCCCATCTCAGACATATATACTGCTATTCATTCATAAGCCTGTTGAAATCTGAGAGATATTCTTTATCCATTTGGTTTTGCTTTATTGTATCTTGATTTCTCATAGTCATTAGCTTCCATTTACTCAATTCTAATTTTTAAAGAATTATTTTCCTCAGTGAGTTTTTGTACCTCCTTTCCCAATTGGCTGATCTTGCTTTTTTAAGGCATTCTTTTCTTTCTCTTTCTCTTTTTATCCATTTGGTCTTTCCTGTACAAATGATCAGGCCAAATTCCTTTGAGTAATTATAGGTCTCACATGGGAGAGACTACTCTCTCAGTCTCTGAGAGAAACTACTACTCTCTCAGTAGTCAATTGACTGAGTCAATTATTTTTATTTATATATTCATTTTTAGGTTATCAACAAAATAAACACAATGGGATCTTTCATCTTTCAGTAAACAATGAAATGGTAAAGCTGTGGTCCATTAGTCAAAAGAAAAGATCAAGTACTCAATCCCCCCAGTTTTTAGTTCTCCCAACAAGATGTAATCACTGTATATTCATTTTGTAATTACTTATCCATTATTATGGGTGTCTAGGTGGTACAAGGGATAGAGTGTTTCTGGAGTCAGGAAGACTGGTATTTTTGAGTTCAAATCTGGCTTCAGGCACTTACCAGTTGGGTGATTCTGGGCAAATCACTTAATCCTGTTTCCCTGAGTTTTCTAATCTGTAAAAAGAAGTGGCAAACCCCTTGAGTATCTTTCCCAAGAGAATCCCAAAAGGGGTCACAGAGTTGAACATGACATGTCTTTCCTGTCTGTAGAAGGTAAGCTCTTTGAAGGTGAACGAGGAGGTGCTCAGGGGGCACTAGCTGAGCCTTTTTCAGGGCTGCTCATCTACCTTTGGTGTCTACCTTCATCCATCTCTCACCTGTGGCTCCAAGTGGGTGTAAAATAAGTAGTGACCACACGCCAGTAAATCGTCTTGGTGACAGACTAAACCAGGCTGAGGATAACTGGCAGGCTTCAAACCCATTAGGGGGTAGGGTGATGTCTACTGCAAGCACGCGAAGACTTTCTCCGGAAGAATGGGCAGATGAGAACAATTTGTTCCAATGGCCACAAGAATGGCTGAAGTGAGTATTGTGAAGAGCTTAAAACCCGGTCAGTCTCTGCAGGTCATCCTTAGCATGCTAAGTCATCACCAGCCATCTTGCCTTTTGTCTTGCTATGAATTTTGATGATACAGAGGCACTAGATCATCATATTTGTTTTCTAAGGAATCTGTATGTGAGCCAAGAAGCATCAGTTAGAAGGGAACATGGAGGAACTGATTGGTTTAAGATTGAAAAAGGAGCACAATCATGCTGTCTGTTGTCATCTTATTTAATTCATATGCAGAGTACATCATATGAAAGGCTAGGCTGGATGAATCAAAAGCTGGAATTAAGGTTATTGAAAGATTGGAACAATCTCAGAGAATACCACTCTGATGGCAGGAAGTAAAGAATCCAGAATACTCTTGATGAAAGTGACATAAGAAAGTGTAAAAACTGGCTTGAAACTTAAACATTTAAAACACTAAGATCCCAACTGGCAAATAGAGAGAGAAGCAGTTTCAGATTTTATATTCTCGGGTTCAAAGATCACTGCAGATGGTGACTAGACTCATGAAATTAAAAGATGCTTGTTTATCGGAAGGAAAACTATGACAAATCAGGACAGTATACTAAAAGGCAAAAACATTGTCTTGCTGATAAAGGTCCATAGAGTCAAAGCTATGATTCTTCCAGTAACAACATATGGCTAGGAGAGGTGGGCTCAGAGGAAAGCTGAGCACTGCAGAATGCACACTTTCAAATGGGGTGCTGTCCCTCAGATAGCAAGGAAATCACATCAGTCAATACTTAAAGAAATTAATAATTCAAGAATCAATTTAAGCTGAATCTTAACATAACAAGATCAGACTTGGAGAAAATCCTGATGTTGGGAAAGATTGAAGGGCAAGGAGAAGGGCATGGCAGAGGATGAGGTGGTGAGTGTCATAAAAACAAACATGAGTTTGGACAGACTTTGGAGAAAGTGGAGGATAGAATGTCTTGGTGTTCTATGGCCCATGGGGTCACAAAGAATAGAACATGACTGAACAACTACACAATGAACGAGATGAGGTGAGATCTTTCAAGACAGTTGTGAAAATCGAGTAAGGCTTCATCTATTTCAAAGTTTGAGTAGGCCTGAAGGACTTTAAGCATCAAGTCAAGGGCATACTTAAGTCCCCTCCCTGCTATCCCCTAAGGGCATACTTAAGTCCCCTTGTTATCCTCCTATGACATCAGTGTCTTTCTGTTTAGGTCAAATATGGGCAACTATGTACTTATTGGTCAAGTTCAATTTCTTGGGTAGTTCCCGCATTTAGAATTTAAGATCCTCAGCCAATAAGGATGAGGGTCAGTGGTGGGAGGGGGTATTTGCGTTAGGGATAAAAAGTGTTGACCCTGCCCCTTACGGTGCTTCCTCCCTTCAATTGTCTCCTCATAAACTTTACTTTGCTTCTAGAGATCTCTCCAGCTTTTTTTTATTAAATGCTATCTGAACCACACACCAACAATAAGGATTTTGATTATTCTAGAAGAAAGAGTGAGATTGAGGACTTGTGACAACTCTATCTCCCTTAGATCCAATTTACTCACAAGTCAAGATATTATTTCTGATGTAGACGAGGTTTGGTGCAGGGTAGGGAGTTGTGGGAACCCCGTTCTGGGCAGCACAGGTCTTTAGTAAATGAGTTTATGAACCCCAAAAGTTAAACTGGCAAAAGAAGTTTATTATTAGAACTGAGAAGTCAACTTTTACAGGGGGTCCTGACAGAAAAGTAAAGATCTAGCAGAGAAATCCTGACAGAGAAGTATATAAGGTCCTGTTAGGGAAATAGGTGAGAGAGATAAAAAGGGTGGCAGCTATGTCAAGGAGAGAGAAGGGTTCCTTGCCAGGATTCCTGCTTTTGACCCTCTGCAAGGAATCGAGCTGAAGGGAGCTTGTTATATGGGTAGTTCTTGGTGGGGGCTGGGAGCCGTTTGAGTTGGAGTCAGAATAGAAAATCTTCAAATTGAATGAGTGTCCCTGGACTAATTTCCAACTCAATAGAGTTGGACAGAAATTTCAATCTCCAGCTCAGGCTAAGTAGGAGTGATCCTGGATCCAACTAGTCCCACCCAGATAACAGAATCAAACCACTTCTCTTGATTCCCTGGGGCAGGTCTCTGAGGGGAGAGCTTCTCTGAGGGAGTTTCCCAAGCTGTCCCCCCAAAGTCTGAGAGAGTGAGAGCATTTCGGGGCTCCCTTTGTCAACGTCACTGTTCTCTTCAAAGATGAAGGAAAAAGGGAAGTGGAGACAATTTGGTGGAGTAAAGGCAGGAACTTGCCCAACTCCTCAGCCAAATTGTTGAGGGATGAGACCCCAAACGGCGCTGCCAAAGAATAAGAATTCGCAGTCCCAGTTTCCAAGTAGAGATTGTGGCAAAAAACAGAGCAGTTCTCAGTGGGTTAGATCCTGATTAGGAAGATAGCAAAGATTTGGGAGACAGAATGCAATTTTATTTAGCTTTCTGTGGCCAGAGGCTAAAGATGGTCTCCTGATGACTTTTAGGTGGAGGTCTAGGGAGTCAATTAAGGGTGGTGCTTATCTTGGGGGCTTCCAACCAGAAATTAAAGGTGATCTCCAAGTGAATTGAGGGTGGGGATTATTTTAGGAGTTTCCTGAGGCCAGGTAAAAAGGGGGCAGAGGGGTTGTGAGCCAGAACCAAGAGATTCAGGGTTTTCTGACCTAGGGGACCAAAGAGTCCTATTGTAATGGCAAAGTTCACTTTTAATGGGGTGACCACTTCCTCCAATTGTCCTATTTCGTATTCTGCCTTAAGGTTATGACCGACCCCTCTTAATGGTTGAGATAAAGGTTTTATAGACATTCCTTATTGTCATTAGAACATCGGTAACCTCCCTCTGTCCCCACCTACGGCCTTCTATTCATTATGTCATTGTTCTTGTTATTCCATAAAAGGCTGCTGTCCCCATGCTTGGGGCTAGACTCTTTGAGATGATGGTCTCCTCTGGGGTCAACATGGATGCCTTGGTCCCAGCATTTCTCTCCATTCAATAAATTACTGAATTGGTCTCTAATCTCTGTCTTGCTCAGTTTCTCTGGCATCACATCATCGCCTCAAAACTACAAATAAAGACTCCAAAACAAATGTTAGAGCATCCGAAGGAGCCAAAAGCCGCCACGCCACCCTCCCCACTCCTCCGCACTAGCGCAGTCATCTAATCCTTGCTTCTCTTCCCCGTATGATTATCTCCTGGACTCGGGTTCTGCTAAATTCCCTTGTCGGACGGTGGGCAGGCGGCCCCGTAAATCTTGGCTCCTTAACTGGGAGACTGGCCAGGGCGCCGCGCAGGGGGGGCTATCCTCGGGTGGCTTCCTCCCCAAGCCCCCGAGGTGCATGTTTGCAGACGGACGTCGGAGCCGCGAAGGTGCGGGCCAGCTCAGCTTCGGGACTCGGTCTCCTGCGCGGCTCCTCTCCTTTTCGGCCCGATAGGGGGCTGAGACTACACGCCCATTGGCTCGTCTCCCCCCCCCCCCCCCCCCCCCCAGGTAAGTCCAGACTCAGAGTTCGGGGTCCGCGGGGAACACAAAGAACAAGGAAAGACCTGGGCGGTCCTGGTTAAAAGGGGGCCGCCCGCACTACGTCCGCCGGGCGCCAAGTGCTGGGCAGAGAGAGGCAAAGCCAGCTTCTGCCCTCAGGGAGCTTCCAGTCTGACGGGCAGTGACACCGCACCACGGGAAAGCACAGCGTCTAAACGTGGGGTAGCGGCAACTACTCCGGAAGGGGCAGGGCCGAGCCCGGGGCTCCCGCCGAGCGGAAACGCAGCCGCGGGAGGGGGAGGGGGAGGGGAGACCCTTCCAGACGGAGGCACGAGAGGAGGGGATCTCTCCAGAGCATGCGCACAAGCCGCCGGGCCTGAGAACTACTTTCCCAGAAGCCCGTGTCGTCAAAAAGGAAGGAGGGCGCCCGGGCCATGTGACCTTGCTCCTTCCCTCTTCCCCGCTCCGATCCAGAAATCAGGCACTTCCGCATCTCCAAGCCCCCCGGGCCGCTCCTCCCCGCGCGGTGCGGGCCCCAGCAGCGGCTCCCAGATCCCATCAGCAAGCCGCCAGGTAGGCGGGGCCGTGGGAAGGGATGAGGCCTCGGGCGCCATTTTCCCGGGGCATCCTCCCCATCAGAGGCGGGGGGCGGGGCCCGACTCGTCGCACGTGTGTACTCGAGTTCTGACGCGCTGCCGATAACCACGCCCCCCCAGGCGAGCTCGAATGCTCATTGGCCGGAGGGAGGGCGGGGATAGGAAGTGATCCAATCGAAGGGGTGGCTGCCGCCTAGTCTCAGCTTCTCGTCCTGCTGTCTCCTGGGGCTGGACCCCTCCTCCTGTAACGTGATGGAGCTTCTTTACCAACTCCCCTTCCTCCCCTGCCCCCTCACCTGACCGAGCTGCCCCTTCACCGCCCCCTCTGACCTTTTCTTCTTCTGCCATGAAAGACCTGATCTCCCCTCCCCCCCACCTTATCTTTCCTCTCCTTCCAATGACCTCATCTCGTCCCCCTCCCTCTTCTCACACATCTTCCCTGCCCTCCCTGCAATGATCTACCTGATCTCCCCTCCCCTTCCTCTCAGCGACCTCCCCTCCCCCCCACCTTATCTTTCCTCTCCTTCCAATGACCTCATCTCGTCCCCCTCCCTCTTCTCACACATCTTCCCTGCCCTCCCTGCAATGATCTACCTGATCTCCCCTCCCCTCCTCTCAGCGACCTCCCCTCCCCCCCACCTTATCTTTCCTCTCCTTCCAATGACCTCATCTCGTCCCCCTCCCTCTTCTCACACATCTTCCCTGCCCTCCCTGCAATGATCTACCTGATCTCCTCCTCCCCCTGGGAACCATTGTCTTCCTCCCTGTCCAGTTTTCCTCTTGTCGTCTTTGGCCTGAACTCCTATGGCCATCGTCTCTCCCTCCTTATATTATGATAGGATCCCATGTACCGGAGCTAAAAGGACCCTTGACTCCATCAAATTTCACCTCCCTCTTTTTCCAAATGAGGAATTGAGGGCTGGGGGAGGTAGCTTGCCCATGATCCCCGGAACAATAAGTAACAAGGCAGACAAGGAACAACCCAGGATTTCTGACTCCAGTCTAGTGCTCATGGCTTTCTAGGACACTGACTTCCCTGAAAGGTTTTGCTTCCCTTCAAAATCTGCGGTCCTTTCTTAACTGTATACTCGTCGATAGAAGGAAGAGAATAACATGCCCTTTAAAGAGGGGAACCAACCGTGTAGATGATGAGAAGAGAGTGTTATTCTAGAAGCAGGAGAATAGAATACACTTTATAGAGTTAACTGCAGGTGAAGAGAATAGAATGCTCTTCAAAGAGAGTTATCTTATAGAATGAGAACAGAATGTCCTTCAAAGAGTTACTGAATAGATGAAGAGAAAGAATGACTGTATAGATGAATAGAATACTCTTTAAGTTATCTTATAGTTATCTTATATATATGGTTATCTATAGATGACCAGAAGAGTGCCCTTTAAAGACAGTAACATTATAGAATGAGAATAGAATATCCTTTAAAGAGTTACTGTATAGATGAAGAGAATAGAATTCCCTTTAAAGAAGATTACCTTATAGAATGAGGAGAATAGAATGTCTTTTAAAGAGTTTACCTTATAGATTGAAAAGAATAGGATGCCCTTTGAGAATTTCCAGATAGAATGATAAGAATAGAATGTCCTTTAAAGAGTTACCTTATGTGTTGAGGAGAATAGAATGCCCTTTAAAGGAAGGAACTGTACATGTCCCTGTGCTCTCCAGAGTGCATGTTCATGTACATTTATTATCTGTTGGAATGAATGCTGGGAGCAACCTATGGCTACCTGTGTTGTCCACCTCAGCAGGGAAACAAGTGGATGCTGTGGGTCTGGGAGCTGAGGGAGGGCTGGCTCTGTCATCCTTCCTTTTTCTTCAGTTGTCCACTTCTGCCTTTGGAGGACCATGCATTTCTCTAAGACTGAGGAAGCCTGAGGATGAGGGAATGGCCCCTGTACTCTTGACTAAGGCTCCCCAGCAGGTGAGTGAGACTTTCCTTTTGACAGAAATTTGTGGAAGAATTTGTTTTTCATAAGTCCTGACATAGTAAATGGGATAATCAGAAGGTCCTAGATGGGGCATGGGAAGAGACTTTAGGAATCATTTTTAGCTTGACCCCTGCATCCTCCTGAGATGGAAAGCCACTTCTAGGTTCTACATGTTGTAAATGGCCAGGCTGGTTCCAAAGCGCCTTCTCTGCCCCCTACCAGGTGGGAATTTTCTTCCTGTTCATCTCATGTTCACCCCATCACTTCACCTAATGCACCTTCCTCCATTTGTTATAGCATCCAAGGCTATTATGACTTGACTGACCTTAGTATTAGGAGGGATGCAAAAGGAGCATCATAATTAAAACAATGGTAAAAAATACTTCTTGCACAAGAGGCAGCATGACGCCGTGCCTCAAGGGTTTGCCTGGCAGTCTTCCTGACTGCCTCTGACACATACGGGGAATATCCTAGGGTCATATTCTGCATGTGAGTTGCTGATCTGCATTGCTGGAGGTAAATTCAATACCAGGAGTTCCACTACAACCAGTACATTCTAAAATTGAACAAAAATATATTGCCTTTCCATTAGTCCTTTGAGATGATCTTGGATCATTGTATTGCTGAGAAGAGCCAAGTCATTCACTATTTTTCATTGAACAATAAAGTTCTTATTGTGTCTCCTGACTCTTCCTGTTTCATTTTGTATCTATTCATATAAACCTTTCTAGATTTTTCTGGAATCATCCTGCTTGTCATTTCTTATAGCATAATAATATTCCATTACAATCAAGTACCACAGCTTGTTTAGCCATTCTCCAATTAGTGGGCATCCCTTTAATTTTCAATTCTTAGACACCACAGAAATATTTTTATACAAATATGTCTTTTTTCGTCTTTTGGATATAGACCTAGCAGTGGTATTGCTGGATCAAAGGGTATGCACAGTTTTATAACTTTTGGGGCATAGTTCTAAATTGCTCTTTGGAATGGTTAAATCGGTTCCCAACTCCATCAAGAGTGCATTGGGATCCCAGTTTTCCCACATCTCCAACATCTAATTTCCCTCTTTTTCTCATATTAGTGCCACTGATAGGTGTGAGTGGGTACCTCAGAGTTGTTTGAATTTGCATTTCTTTGATCATTAGTTATTTAGAGCATTTTTTCATATAACTATAGATAGCTTTGATTTCTTTGAAAACTGCCTACTCATATCCTTTAATCATTTATCAATGGAGGAATGACTTCTGTTTTTATAAGTTTTTTGGTTGATTCACTCATTTTTTAGAATTAGATTATTTGATTTCCAATTGATTTTTAGCCTATCTTTCCCTGCTCCTTTATTGAATATAATTTTTATTGCATCATGGACTGAAAAGGAAGCATTTACTATTCCTGCCTTTCTGCATTTGATTGTGAGTTTTTTATGATCAGTTTTTGCAGAAGTGCCATCAACTGCTGAGAAAAGGGTGTATTCCTTTCTGTCCCTATTCTGTTTTCTCCAGAAATTTATCATTTCTAGGTTTTCTAGGATTCTGTTAACCTCCCTAGTTTCTTTCATGGTTTATTTTGTGGTTAGATTTGTCCAATTCTAAGAGGGGAAGGTTTTTTTTTTTTTTTTTTTTTTACAAATTTGACTCAATTCTTGAGTCCTTTATCACAAATAGTTGTCACAGATTCTCCTCCTCCCCACCCCCCACCCCCCTGCCCCAGTTTTCTTCTTTCCTTATGGTTGATGGTTGTTATTCTTTGTTCTCAAAGAGGACAAAAATGGCATCACTATTTTAGAGTAGAGTTACGCTGTGTCCGACTATGGCTGCTCAGACCAATGTGAACTTGGAATGCTCTGCCACAGGTCAGACACAAATAGTCCCTGTGGACATTTGGAGCAGCTTCTCTAATTTTGTGCATCTCTGAGCTAATTCCTATGTCATACAATCAATTCTAAAGTTCTTCAAAGAGACCTTGAGCGTGTCCTTGATTGTTCTTTCTGACCACCTTGTGAACACTTGCCCTATGTGAGTTCTCCATAAAATAATCTTTTTGTCAAAGGTACATTTGGCATTCGAACATTGTGGCCAGCCCAGTGGAGTTGTGCTCTTGGCAACAGAGTTGGAATGCTTGGAAATTGTGTTTGAGAAAGGACCTCAGGGTCTGGTACCTCATCCTGCCAGGGAATCTTCAGAATCTTCCTAAGACAATTCAAATGAAAGCCATTTCATATAGATTCTTTGATACATCCAGGATTAAATACAAACACCTCCCAATTGACTCCAGCCAATATTACAGGTGATTCCCTCTCCCACATCCCAAGCTCCTGCCAACTTCACCTGTCCTTCCAGGTGCACATGAGAAATGGACTTGGGTTAACAGAGGTATTTTGATTATTTCAGGAATTGCTGACATTCAAAGATGTGGCCGTTGTCTTCACCCGAGAGGAATGGGGGCAGCTGGTCCCTTCTCAGAAGGAGTTGTATCGGGACGTGATGCTGGAGAATTACCGGAACCTGGTCTGCCTGGGTATGGAGGCCCCCTAGGTCCTAGAATCTGCCTGGTGGAGGCTTTTTGCTTCCTTCTTTTGTACGTGCTATGGGCTTTTTCACGTATTTATTAGTTATCATTTACAATTTATGTCCAAAGTACTTCTGCCTGTTCCCAAAGAAAGGTCTTTTGTCTGTAGAACAGGAAAGTGGCCACTTGGTTATGTGTGTCCTGAAGTTGTCCCTCCCTCACGCCATTCCTTCAAGTTTGAAATTCTTCCCTAAAACCCCAGGCACTAGTATCTTAATAGGCCCTGGATCAAATGAGGTAATTTTGTCAAATCAGCTCTGAGACCTATCTTCTCAGATTCCTGGGGACACAATTCCAGGTCCTTCAGGAGTCCATTGTCCTGCTCTCTGAGTTTTCCTAGCATGACCATTTGTTCCCAAAGACAGAAGGGAGTAGGATCGGATTCTGAGGCACTTTCCCTTTTTCAGGACTTACAGATACCAAACCAGATGTGATTCACCAACTGGAGCAAAGACAAGTACTTTGGATGCCAGGGAGAGAAGGCCCAAGAAGCACCCGTCCAGGTGAGTGCATAAAAGCCAGGTTTATAGGTCTTGAGCAGAAATGTCCTGGTTTGTTATTTGGAAGTAATACCAAGAATATTGAGTGGAGAGCTCCCCTCCAACCCCTCAGGCCTATGGTGAAGGGCTGAGGCTCTGGATGAGCGTCTTCATCAGGATCTAATTGTCACCCTAACAAAGGGCTCTCTGAAAAGCTCTCTGCTTGAATACTCCAGGGTCCACTGGGCCTTTCACAGTGGTGGGCCCTTTTCTTCTTTCTTCTTTTGACATTCCTGATACTTTATATATAAACCGATCCCTTAACATTAGTGCATATTTAGCACATTTTCCCAATTAACCTCCTTGACCTTATTCTTTTTGTTTTTTTTTTTAAAGTAACTTTTTTTCAAGTTAATGTTAGCCATCAATACAACTTATTAAACCTACTTTACAATTATTTATCAGTCAACATGCTTTTAATAAAAATTTATTATGTGCCAGGCAACATACTACGCCCTGGAAGATGCAAAGAAAAGCAAAAGACAGAAGGAGCTCACAGCTTAATGAGGAAGATAACATGCACACAATGATGTACAAATAAAGTATATGCAAGGATAAATAGAAAATAACCAACAGAGGGAAGAGGCACAGGAATTAAGGGTGGTTGGGAGATTGTAGCTGAGACTTGAGACAGAGATGAGGAGGGAGAGTGTCTGGCGATGGAGGGTCTTGTTGGGAGAACAGCCAGGAAAGCACAAAACCATTCCCTCCACTTCAGGAGCTCACATTTTACTGGGGAGACAATGTACAAGTAAAGGTAGATCGACAATGCGTAACATGCAGATGTAATTTCAGAGGGCAGGTGCTAACTGTGCTGGGTCATTGGGGCAGGGCACAGGGATGGGGTGAGGACAGGAAATAGCTCCTTACCAAAACTATATTCAGAGTAGTCCTGATCCCTTTCTGTCCCTGCCTCCAAGGCCTCCTCAGAATACTTGGTCCTTTAATTCTCACTCGGTTTTCTAATCACGTGACCATTATGTGCACTGAATTTTTCTGGTGCTCCTCTTTTCACTTGACAGTCTTTTTTTTTTTTTTTAATTTAAAAAAATTTTTTCCCACTGGGTATTCTTGATCTGTTGCAGATTTCTTTGTGGTACCCATGATGGATCCATTTTGATATTATTATAGTGTTCTATGATGTTAATGTCACAATGTCCCTTCTCATTATATATTTAGATCACTCCCATTTTTTCCCAGTTATAAAGAAGGTTGTCTTAAAAATCATTGTAAGATAGATTGTATAGATAGCTTTTTTTGTAGTTTTGGAATATAAAAGTAAGCTCTTTGAGGGCAGGAAAGATTTCCCTTCAGCACCCAGCACAGTGCTCAGTGCTTTATACTTAGTAGGCCTTTAGTAAATGCAAAAAAAAAAAAAATTGATAATTCTCTCAGCACATATTCCACCATGGAATTATTGAGTCAACAGCTAGTTAGGCATCTCCAGAAGAAGTCAGTCAGGAATATGAAGGCTTTTGGGTCTGTAACGTGTGATGGCTGGATGAAGGAACTGGAGATATTTAGCCTGGAATAGAGAAGACTAGAGTTTGAAATAGAGATTGGGGAGGTGGATGATAGCTTTCTTCAAGTATTTGTCCTCTAGGCGAAGTATTAGACTGATTCCGTTTGGCCTGAGAAGACCAAACCAGGAGTAGGGGACAGTGAGAACTGCTGACAATTGCAGGGGACTCTCCTAAGAGTGGATTCTCTCCCTTTGGAGGTCTTCATACAGAAGCTAGATTATCACTCAACAAGGATGGAAGATTGAAGATTTCTTCATGTAGAATTAAAGCATGTGGTCACTAATCTACCTCTCTCTTTTAAATCCATGAATCTGATCTTTTAGCATATTCTTACAACTTTGACTTCACACTTCCATATTGTTCTTCCAAAAGGATTGGACAGAATTGCAGTTCTTCTATCAGTAAATGCATATATATCTTTCTCCATTGGTTTTATTCGTCCCTATTTGATGGGGGTGGGAGGAGGAGAGTGAGATGGTTTCATTTAGCATCTGTTTGACAAATAGTATATTTAAGCAGATTATCAGATGATTCTTAGCATCTTTTGTTTCCTCTGTTGAAAATTATCTATCCTAAAAAATCATTCAAAAACCAACTGGAAACAATTCACAGCTTTGCAAAGTTGCAGGATATAAAACAAACCCACACAAATCATCAGCATTTCTGTATATTACTGAACCTTAGCAAGAAATAAAAAGAGAAATTCCATTTAAAATTACCATAGATAAAATAAAATACTTGGGTGTCTACACCAAGACAAACACAAGAACTATAGTGAACACAATTGCAAAACACTTCTCACACAAATAAAGTCAGATCTAAACAATTGGAAAAATATCAATTGTTCATGGCTAGACTGAGCTAGTATAATAAAAATGACAATTCTTTCCAAATTGATTTACTTCTTCAGTGCCACATCAATCAAAACTGCCAAAACATTTTGTATAACTAGAAAAACAATAACAAAATTCATCTGGAAGAACAAAAGGTCAAGAATATCAAGAGAATTAATGGAAAACAAATACAAAGGATCGTGGATCAGCAGTACCAAATCTAAGACTATATTATAAAGCAGCAGTCATCAAAACCATTTGGTATTGGCTAAGAAATAGAGTGGTGGTTCAGTGGAATAGATTGTATACACATGACACAATAGTCAAGGCCTATAATAACCTAGTATTTGATAAAACCCCAAACTCCAGCTTTTGGAATGAGAGCTCACTATTTGACAAAAATTTCTGGGAAAACTGGAAAATAATATGTCAGAAAGACAATTGATAAATGGTCAAAGAATATGAACATAATTTTCAGATGATGAAATCAAAGCCATCTATAGTTATATGAGAAAATACTCAAAATCACTATTGATTAGAAAAATGCAAATTAAAACAACTCTGAGTTACCACCTCACTCTTCTCAGATTGGCTAGGATGACAGGAAAAGACAATGATAAATGTTGAAGGGAATGTGAGAAAAGTGGGGCACTATTGCATTGTTGATGGAGTTGTGAACTGATCCAACCATTCTGGAGAGCAATCTAGAACTATGCCCACAGGGCTATAAAACTGAGCATACCCTGTAGCAGTGTCATTACTGGGTCTGTACTCCAAGGAAAACATAAAGAAGGGAAAAGGACCCACATGTGCAAAAATGTTTGTAGCAGCTCTTTTTGTGGTGGCAAAGAACTGGAAAATAAGTAGATGCCCATCAATTAGGGAATGGCTAAATAAATTGTGGTACATGAAGGTAATAGAATATTATTGTTCTATAACAAATGATGAACAAGCTAAATTTAGAAACGCCTGGAAAGATTTACATGAACTGATACTGAGGGAAACAAGCAGAATCGGGAATACATTGTATACAATAACAGCAAGAAAATGGGATGATCAACTGGTTCTTCTTAGTTCTTCTCACTGGTTCAGTGATCCAAAGCAGTCCCAATAGACTTTGGATGGAAAATGCCTTCTGCATCCAGAAAAAAATCCAAGGAGACTGAATATAAATCAACACATACTATGTTCACTTCTTTTTCTGTTTTTTTTTTCTCTCTCTCCCATGTTTTTTTCTTTTGCTCTGATTTTTTTTTCCTAACATGATTCATAAAGTAGTGTGTTAAAAATAAATTTAAAACAAGAAAGTTATCTGTTGACATCTTAGGTGACATGGGGACCAGAGTATCATGCCTGGAAGTCAAGAAGCATTCAAAACTAGCTTACTAGCTATGTGATCCTTTCTGACTCTAGAACTGGCATTCTATCCACTGCACCACTTATCTGCCCCATACCCAAAGATACCATTAGAATACCTTTGTCAGAAAGAAAATGAGAATCTGGTCTAGCATGTCTTATTCTTGGCGAAGCCAGGAAATCACTGCTTTTTTACCCCTACGTATTCACTAGCCATCCTTTAAAGTAGGTGCTTCAGAATGTAGGCTGGTGGGCCTCTTGACAAGGAGATCACAAGGTCAGAACTATTTTCTTAACAAAGCTAAGACAGTATTTATTTAATAAAATACTCTTTCCCTGTCTAGCTACATATCTATGTGAGACCAGATTTTCTTCCCATGAAACCAACTTCCACCAAAACAGTAGTATCACAACAGACCAAATGCAGAAGCTGAAAGAAGAATCCTAATGTCTTCTCTTAGGGCATACATTAAAGAGATTTACAAAAATGTGTAAAAAAAAAAATACCACTCATCTTACCAATTTTTTTTTGTCTTGGCACACTATTATTTTTCATAAAAACATTATTTATGTTGTAATGGGTTTATTAATTTAAGTGAATATTTAAAATAGTTTTGTCAGTTTTCATTTTTAATCTGGTAAATATTGATTAGGCATAAGCCACATACACAAAAGCTCCTTGGGGTCCTCAATAACTCAGAAGAGCATAAAAGGATCCTGAGACTTAAAAAAAAAAAGTTTAAGAATTATTATTTTTGAAGCTAAATGTCCTAACTGACCTATATACCTTAAAAACTTGTTTTGAAGATCAGTGAGAGTTTTTATATTATTTTTAAAAATAAAATATTTATTTATTTATTATTTATAAAAAATATTTAAAAAAAATATTTTACCAACATTTTCAACATTCACCCTTGCAAAACCTTGCGTTCCAAATTTTTCTTCCTCCTTTCCTTCTCCATCTTTATAGACAACAAGTAATCCAATATAGGTTAAACATGTGCAGTTCTTCTATACATATTTCCACATTTATCATGCTGCATAAGGGGAAGTGAGAAAGGAAAAAAAAAAAAAAAAAACAAGGAAGCAATCAACAACAAGTTGAAAATACTATGTTGTGATCCACATTCAGTGCCCACAATCCTTTCTCTGGAGGCAGTCGGCTCTCTCCATCACAAGTTTATTGGAATTGGCCTGAATCATCTGTTGAAAAGAGTTGAAGACCACGTTAGCACCCTGGGTACTTTAAAATCAGCCAGAGTCGGGATAAACAAAAGTCCTTGATCTTTATTCTTTGTCCAAGGAAGAGGAGAGATCCTGGACACACAATCTCCTCTTTCTTCTACCACCGGGATTCACCTCGCTAGTCCTACTCCACCTTTTTTCCCCCTCCTCCAAATCTCTCTATAGACCAACAGATCCAGACAGCACAGAATGGTGGGGTGGGCCATTTTCCAAGCAAATGCTAAGTATTGTCCAATTGGTAATTAGCCTTAAGTGCTCCATTATCCAAGGGTATCTGCTCAGAGATTCAGCTTTTTACAAAGAATCAAGTCTAAGTGAGAACTTTTTATAAGCTATATAAGTAGGTGATAAAGTTGATAGAGCATCGAGCCTTGAGTCAGGAAGATTTGAAATCAAACCCAGACTCAAGATGCTGTGTAGCTATGAGACTATGAGTGAGACCCAGACCAAGTTATTTGACCCCTATTTGTTTCAGTTCCTCATCTGTTTAAAAAAAAAAAACAAAAACAAAAAAAAAAAAAACACTCTCAAGAAGGAGCAAACTACTCCAGTATCTTTGCCAAGGAAACCCCATGGACAGAGTCCCCAGAGGTCAAACAGAATCAGACACCAATGACCACCATTTTGTAAGATGGCGTTATTATTTTAAATGTGACAATTTTCTTGATAGACGGGCAGAAGATAAAGCTCAATGTAATGTAGTGGTAAATGAAGGATGTTCATGTTGTTTTTCTTTCAGATTGGGAGCTTAACCCTCAAACGAAGCAGTCAGCTGCCAAGAAGGGCACCTCTGTGACAAAACCATCTCACAAAAGATCCAGGAGACGTGCTGACTTTGTCGCCAAGCTAGGAAACACCAGGGAAGAAGGCGACAGCTTAGATAAACCAAATCTTGAAGAGAAACCTTATGAATGTAAGCATTGTGGGAAGGCCTTCCAACGGAAGACGGGACTTACTAATCATGAAAAAGTCCACAGAGGAAGCAAATCTTTTAAATGTAACATCTGTGGGAAGGTCTTTCGTCGGAGTACACACCTTACTCGACATCAGAGAATTCACACTGGTGAGAAGCCTTATGAATGTAAAAGATGTGGAAAGGCTTTCCATAGGAGGACAGGACTTAATGAACACCAAAAAATTCACACTGGAGAGAAACCTTATGAATGTAATACATGTGGAATGGCCTTTCGCTGGAACACGGGACTTCTCCGACATCAGGCAGTTCATTCTGGAGAGAAATCTTATGAGTGTAATGTGTGTGGCTCGGCTTTCTTTGAGAGAAAATCGCTTGTTCAGCATCAAAGGATTCATACTGGAGAGAAACATTATGAATGCAAAACATGTGGGATGGCCTTCTTCAAGAGGAAGTCCCTTACTCAACATCAGCGACTTCATACTGGAAAGAAGCCCTATGAATGCAATACATGTGGAAAGGCCTTCTTCTGGAAGACAGGCCTTATTTGCCACCAAACAGTTCACACTGGAGAGAAACCTTATGAATGTAATAAATGTGGTAAGGCCTTTTCTCGCAAGGCAGGACTTACCCAACATGCAACAATTCATACTGGAGAGAAGCGCTACAAATGTAAGAAGTGTGGGACGGCTTTTCGTCAGAGCACTCATCTTGCTCAACATCAGAGTGTTCATGCTGAACAGAAACCTTATAAGTGTCATGAATGTGGAAAGTCCTTCTCCCGGAAGACGGGACTTAATCACCATGAGAAAATTCATACTTGAGAGAAAATTTAGGAATAAAATGTATATGGAAAGGTCTTCTGCCAGAGTGCATAACCTTTTCAACATCATAAAATTCATATGGCAGCGCAACCATTTGATCTTGAAATGGCTCTGAAGAGCAAAACACTCATTCGATATCAGAGAATTTATACCAGAGTGAAATTTCATGAGTATAAAGATTTATTATAGTAATGCTTATCAGAAGTATTTGAGCCAAAGTACATAGATATTTCACTCAAAAATTTAGAACTTAAAGAAAATCTTCAAGATCTGGCTATTCCAAACTTTCTTTTTCTTAAGCCCCCACTCTTTTCCCTTCTTGTGATTACAGAAAGTGTCTTAGATGATTCCCTGAGAACACTGAGAGCTCCTTCCCTCAGTTTCTTGACTCTAAGCTTCTGAGAATCATCACTGATTTCTTCTTTCTGGTCGATGAGACTAAATATACTTCGTGTGTGCTCTTTATCCCTTTTTCTCCCACATATTGCAGGCCCTTCCTCTAGCACACACTCCTCCTATGTGCTTTATTTCTCTCCCCTCTTTGGTTCCTTATCACCTGGCTATAAATATGTTATTCTCCTTTTATATTTATGTTTTTTTCCCCACTCTTGGTAATTTAGTGAATACTTAAAAGCCTTGATACACTCCAGTTGTTTGAATGGGAAGGGAGAGTATCCTGCCTCTTCCTTGCCTTTCCAGCACTGTCCTGAGGTGTGTCAGATAATCAATTATGGGGTGACTTTCATTATTCAGTAGAGCAGGACTGTTGTGCTACCGGGAGCCACCTGACAGTGGCTGCTGGAGATCCAACACAGACCTGCAGAATGGATCTCCTCTTGTGAGAGGATGATACAAGGAGACTGAGAGGCAGCTGCTGTTCTCTGACCTAAGAGGCCATTGCATGTCTGACCTCTCTCCTCTTCCCTCGGCCTCCAATTTGGCTCATTCCCAGTCCACAACACCTGTGTCAGCAAAAGCTGCCCTGCAACTTCTTCAGATGCTGTGATCCACAGCTGCAGAGGCTCTCGGAGAATTGACCTGTCCCTTACTTAACACCACAGGAACATCTTGATTCAGTGATGCCTTTGAGTGGTCATAGGGATTGGACAAAAGAGACATTATATTCAATTTATTAAGACAAACTCCTTTCACTGAGGAAGCTCCCAAGAGGACATTGTGTTATGCTTGAGGATGAGACTAAGACAGAGCTTTAGACCCTAGGAGGAAAGAACAGTACAGTAAAAATAGGGCTGAGTTTAAAAAGAAAACAATTTCTGGAGTTTTCTTCTTTGACTTTGCTTCCTTTGTTTCTTCTTGTTGAGTGCTGAGGGCTTAGAAGCCTTTCACGATTTCCTGCTGGCACCTCCAGTCACTGGCTCTTTCCCCTTTCTTTCCTTATAGTAGCAAGGTCTTAGATGGAGAAAGTAGTGAGCAAAGAGATGCCCATTGTCCTTCTGATTCAGCACAACTTGCACAATGTAGAAAACAAGGATCCTGCCTCCTTCTTTGAAGTGGGTTGATGTGGAGCAAGCCTGGATCTTAGCACTTGAGAGATGGTGGGGGCCTTACAGACCTAAATCCTAGAATCACTTTAGCCCCTTTTACTTTCTTCTGTTTGACAGGAATATAAGGACTTGCCTCATTCCCTAGAAAGAGCTCCCTTGAATGGCCAGGAAAGCAGAGTTCTCTATATCCGCTTCTCTTTTCTCCCCGATGGGCTAAGGAGCTTGGCAAGCTAACAATCAGTTTTGAACCTCTTCAGAAATCATTGTGTGTCATATATTTAAAATTATTGTTGGTGATTTTAATCTCATCATGTTAGGGGGCACTTCTGATAGTTTTCGTCTGAGTTAGAAATTTCCACTTAGGGTCCCCATTAAATACTTCCACTAGGTAAAATTGTGTCTTTATTGAGATTTTACTTAGCCTAGGAGTACCAGAAGTCCCTGAGAATGCTGACCCTTCCCAGTTCTGCATTGTGACTGACTTGTTAGTGGTGTTAATACAAATAAAATGTGCAGATAGTAATAGTAACAGTTTAACTCCTTAACATTTGCAAAGTGCTTCATAAATGTCATCTCCTTTAATCCTCACAACAACCTTCTGATGGGTTCTGAATTGGAGAGAGCTAGGGACCTGCTGAGGACCCCACAGCAGTAAGAAGTAGCTGAGCTAAGATGGAAGCCCGAGCCATGCTATTTAAGCCTGGTGGCCTGGGCCACTGAAGGATAAATACATCTCTTCCTCAAGTTATGTCCCATTACTTTGTAAGCTTTTTTGAGGGCAGGTATAATTGCAAAAGAAAGTTAGACAATGCTTGAGTATCTTAAGAATTCAAGTGTCTGGATATGATGAACTCTAGTAGGGTTGTTACCCTTTTCTACCCTGTACCACTTTGGCAGTTTGGTGAAGTCTTTGGATCACTGTCCATTATAAGGAATCCTGGATACAGCCAGGAAGTTCTGAGTTCAAATCATGCCACCCATACACATTTCTGTCTGCCTGTTTCTTCAGCTTTAAAATGAGAATAATAATAACACCTACTTCCCAGAGTTATTGTGAAGATAAAATATAATAACATAATATATAAATAAGACTTAAGAGTGCTTTGTAAACATTATAGTGTTATCCAAATGTTAACTGTTTGTTGTTGTAAAATAAAACAATTGCAAAGAAAATCAAATTATGAAATTTGTCAAAATGTTTTTTGAAAACAAATTCATAGAATGTTGGTTAAGAATATAACCTCCTGGGGCAGCTAGGCGGTGCAGTGGATAGAGCACCAGCCCTGAAGTCAGGACCTGAGTTCAAATCTGGCCTCAGACACTTAATACTTCCTAGGCTATGTGACCCTGGGCAAGTCACTTAATCCCAATTGCCTCAGTAAATATCTATCTATCTATCTATATAAACTTCCAGGACCAGAACTTTCATATGCAACTAAGAGACACTATCCTTGATTTTGGGGGTGGGGGGGAATGAAGAAAAGAAATTGTATGTACCACCACAGGATGAGGAGTGGGCAAGTGTCCCAGGTTTCAAAACAAGGAATAAGATAGATTCTGAAAACTGCTGGTAATTAGTTTGATTTCCCATCAAAATTCTAGAGTGGTGTATTAAAAGGGTGATTCATATGAACACCTATCAATGGAAGTGGTGATCTGAATCAGTGTGGTTTTCCCAATACAGGCCCTGGCAGAATACCTGTTTTTCTTTCTTTGACATGTCATTAAAATGGTAGATCAAGAATGCTTCTCAGTTCCCTAAGGAGGCCAGCAGAGTCATGCCTGGGGGAACATTATGAGGCTTTCACAAAAGAGAGAAAATTACTTGAGGCACTGAGCAGCTATAAATTATCCTTTTTGCCACATACATGATCTCTAAACGTGATACTTCTTATGCTAACTATTATTGTTTCATGCATTTAAAACCATTTTGAGGATTCACCAGACTGCCCCTTGGCAGTAACTGAAGTATCCCTGCTCTAGGGAAGAGGTATCTGGTTCTCTCAAACTCCAGCTCTTTATAGCCAATTAGAATCTCTTGGAAAACCACCTAAATCTCAGGTTTATCCATAAAGTTTCCCCAGAAAGGCTTGGTTATTCATCTTTCCATCTGCCACTACACCCCTAGAATCAATATAACCTAAGTTACCCCAGGACCTTGCATCCACATGATAAATGACCTTTTTGCATTTCCAGCCCTTTCTATCCACCTCCCAGCTGCACTTACTTTGTTGTGATCTCCCCCAATGAGAGTGTGAGGTCCTTGAGAGTAGATATGATTTTGACTTTTCTATTTGTATCCCCAGTGCTTGGTACACAGTTTACACTTAACAAATGTCCATTTCTTGATAAGTACACATATAGAGAATAAATATAGGAAGAATAAATACAAAGATTTGAATTAAACTAGTTTAATTCAAGGTATTTTGAGGAGGGAAGGGAGTTATGATTGAGAGCATTAGGAATGGTTTCAGGTAAAAGGCAGTGTTCCTGTGTGTGGAAGAGATAAGAAGGGTATTCCTGGCACAGGAGTTGGTCAGAGCAAAGGCATGCAGACACAAGATGGGGTGCCATGTGTCAGAAGGTGGCAAGGTCAAATTGGCTAGATGCAGAATGCACAAGGAATGATATCCATTGAGATTGCTGAAACGGGTTGGATCTGGTCATGAAAAACTTTAAAAGTTCAACAGAAAAGCTTACAGTTGATCTTAGAGGCAATAGGGCACCATTGGAGTTTAGAATAAGGAGATGATGACATACATGCTCAGACCTGTATCTTAGGAAAATCCTTGTAGTAGATGTTTGGAGTGTGATCCTGTGCAAGTCCCTTAACATGTTTGCCTCATGAGTACACCTGAGTGTAGTTAGAAAGATCAAATGAGATAATATTTGTAAAAGTGCTCACTTAGCACAGTGCATGGCACAAAATAGCTACTTTGTTAAAGTTTATTTCCTTCCCATGCTCCCATGTTTCTCTGATCTTTCTTCAGTATGCCCAATTATATCTTCTTCATGCAGTTATTAGAATCTTGTCCTGAATTAATGAAAAAAATGCAAAGGAAGGTAGCTTAGCTGTATCAAACCTAAAACTATATCAAAAAGCAGTGGTCACCAAAAGCATTTGCTACTGACTGAGAAATAGAGTAGTTGATCAATGGAATACGTTAGGTTCACAAGACACAATAGTCAATGGCTATAGTAATCTAATGTTTGATAAACCCTAAAACTCCAGTTTCTGAGATAAGAACTCACTATTTGACAAAAACTAGTGGGAAAATTGGAAATTAGTATGGCAGAAACTAGGCATTGACCCACACATAACACCATATACCAATATCAGGTTTAAATGGGTTCATGATTTAGAGATAAAGATACTATAAGCAAATTAAGAGAACAAAAGGATAGTCTACCTCTCAGAATTGTAGAGAAGGAAGAAATTTGTGGCTAAAGAAAAACTAGAGTACAATGCAAAATGGATAATTTCGACTATATTAAATTTAAAAGTTTTTAGAGAAACAAAATCAATGCAGACAAGATTAGAAGGGAAGCAGAAAATTGGGAAAAAATTTTTACATCCAAGGGTTCTAATAAAGGTTTCCTTTCTAAAATATATAGAGAAATGACTCAAATTTATAAGAATACAAGCCATTCACCAATTGATAAATGGTTAAAGGATATGAACAGACAATTTTCAGATGAAATTAAAATCATTTCTAATCATATGAAAAAATGTTCTAAATTACTACTGATCAGAGAACTGCAAATTAAAACAACTCTGAGGTACCTCTACACATCTCTCAGATTAGCTAAGATGACAGGAAAAGATAATGATGAATATTGGAGGGCATATGAGAAAATTGGGACACTAATACCTTGTTGGTAGAGTTGTGAACTGATTCAACCATTCCAGAGAGCAATATGGAACTCTGCCTAAAAGGCCATCAAATTGTGTCTATCCTTTGATACAGCAGTGTCACTACTGGGCCTGTATCCATAAAAATACAACTAAAAAAATTTTAAAACTTTAAAAAAAAAAGGGAAAAGGACCCATATATGCAAAAATATTTGCAGTGCTTTTTGTAGTGCTCAGGAACTGGAAACTGAATGGATGCCCATCAGTTGGGGAATGGCTGAATAAGTTATGGTATATGAATGTTAGGGAATATTATTGTTCTATAAGAAACAATCAGCAGGATGATTTCAGAAAGGCCTGGAGAGAATTATATGAATTGATGCTGAGTGAAGTGAGCAAAACAAAGAAGATGCAACAACAAGATTATGTGATGATCAATAGTGTTGGACGTGGCTCTTTTCAACAATTCAGGCCAATTCCAATAGACTTGTGATGGAGAGAGCCTTCTGCATCTAGAGAGAGGACTGTGGGGACTGAATGTGCATCACAATATAGTATTTTCACCTTTTTTGGTTACTTTTTTTTCTTTTTTGATCAGAATTTTTTTGTGCAGCATCATAATTGTGGAACTACGTATAGAAGAATTGCACATGTTTAACCTATATTGGATTACTTGCCATCTAAGGGAGGGGTGGGGGAAAAGAGGGAGAAAAATTGGGACCATAAGATTTTGCAGGAGTGAATGTTGAAAACTATCTTTGCATGATTTTGAAAATAAAAAACTATTATAAAAAAAAAAAAGAAAATTGTTTCCCTCCCCACCCACATAAGGCTTATCATGAATGCCTTGAAAGCTTTCAAAACCTCTTTTTCAGGCCTGGAGAGAATTACATGAACTGATGCTGAGTGAAATGAGCAGGACCAGGGGATCATTATATACTTCAACACAGTACTATATGATGATCAATTCTGATGGACCTGGATATCTTCAGCAGTGAGATAAACAAATCAGTTCAATGGAGCAGTAATGAATTGAACCAGCTACGCCCAATCAAAGAACTCTGGGAGATGACTAAGAACTATTATATAGAATCCCCAATCCCTATATTTTTGTCTGCCTGCATTTTTGATTTCCTTCACAGGCTAATTGTACACTATTTCAGAATCTGATTCTTTTTGTACAGCAAAATAACTGTTTGGACATGCATACTTATATTGTATTTAATTTATACTTTAACATATTTAAAATGTATTGGTCAGCCTGCCATCTTGGGCAGGGGAGGGGGGCAAGGAGGGGGAAAATTGGAACAAAAAAGGTTTGGCAATTGTCAATGCTGAAAAACTACCCATGCATGTAACTTGTAAATAAAAAACTATAATAAAAATAATAATAATAATAAAATTTTAAAAAAAATTTAAAAGCCCTCTTTTTCAGTTGGATGTTTGACTAAAAAGGGATTGACTTCTACCTGAGGTGTATAGCTGGTGGCTTCAGTATTGATTGATGATGGTCTGTTGAGAACACTCTGGAAGTGTTCAGCCCATCTGTCCAGGAACATGCCCCAATCACTAATCACTATGCCACCATCAGCACTGAGTAATTCAGATGTACCATAGATCTTTGGCCTATAAATAGCCTTGGTATCACAAAGGTGATTTGGATTGTTACTATCACTATAAAACTGAATTTCATCTGCTTTCTTACTGAGCATAGAACCTTACATCTCTCTAAGCTTGACTTGACTTGTATTTTATTTTTGATGGAATTGAATGCTGCCTTCTTTGAGATGGATACTGATGAACTGCTGGCAAACCCTGTGGGGTTCTCCTTTTTTCATTTAGCAGCTTCTGAATTTCCTCATCATTTTCACTGAGCCAATCTTGACATTTTCAAGTGTTCTGACTCATGAACAAATGCAGAGCTGTACACCAAATCTCTGAAAGCTATCCATGCCTTTTCTGCTCCACTGTTGCCAACTGTGCATATAACTTTCCCATCAAGTTAGCAACAAACTGTTTACACTTGGAGAAGTGTACAATTATTCAATACACTTCTCTCTTAAATGTAAAATGGCAATACTAACAGCACCTACCTTCTAGGATTGGTGTGAGGATCAAATGAGATAATACTTGTAAATACTGCTTACCACAGTTCCTAGCATATAGTTGGCACTATACAATATGGATACTGGAATATTTAGGGAAGACTAGCACATCCATTGATGGTCCATTAACAATTTAATGTTTTTTAACATTTAGTTTTTTTGATTCCTTAGGGCCTATTGCCTTGGCTGAATGGGAATATTTAACTTGAAGAGAATAGGTCTGTGATCAGTGCAGCACTCTGCGCTGCACATTGCCTTTGTCACTCTCACATCCTGTCTGCCTCTTCTTCGTATAATGATTTAATCTATTAAATGCCAATGTTTGCTGTGAGGGTGCACCCGCGAAGTTTTATTGCGTTTAAGTGAACAGAAGATAGTATTGGTGATAAAAAGGTCATGGGATTCACAAGTCTGCAGTAGTAGTAATCATTGCTGTTGCTGTTTTTAACTCCATACTGTCTCTCATTGTCCATGCCTGATCTGGCATTCAAGTCACCCAAAATTACAAACTTGTTCTCTTTGGGCATATTCGTGACGAGGATACCCAAGTTTTCATAAAAATTTTCTTTGGCTTTATCAGGGTTCATCATGGTGGGAGCACATGCAAGATGATGGTGGCAGGACACTTTCCTGAAAGTGGAATCGCAATGTCATGAGCTTGTCATTCAGTCTTTTAGGGAGGTGGACAAGCTTGTTGACTAAATTAGTTTGATTTTAAAACCAACACCAGCTTCATGACAATCTCCATGACTGTAGCCATTCCAGAAAAATGGGTATTCAGCTCCAACTCTGGTAAGCCAGCCTTTGTTTGCTAGCCTTGTTTTACTCAGAGCTGCTATTTGGATATGATACTTGCTGAGTTCTCTCACAATAAGAGCTGTCCATCTTTTGGATTTATTGGATCTCTTGTTGTCCATAGGTGTGCAAACATTCCATGTACTAAAGGTGAGTGGAATCATCTTCACAAAAGTTTTTGTACATATTTTTGTGTGTGTTTCTACTTCAAGGTGGGATCCCTACCAACAAAATAAGCAGGTCAGGGTTCAGTAAAGCAGACAATTTTTAGCCCCTTCCTCACACCAGAAAGTGAACTGTGCAGTCCTTTAAAAAAGTTACTCTGACACCTGGGGGACTGCTGAATCCCATTGCTGCTTCAGTCCAGTGAGAAGATGACCCTATTTCCTAGATTGTTTGCAGGATTTGACTACAACTTCCAGGATATCCACACCTGCTGCTTCGTTACTTGCATGTTGCCATGGGACTTTGAAGCAGGTAAATATGGTAAAATTGCATAAACTGGATTTAAGTGAGGCAGAGTTGTGTGAAGTCATTTGACCTAATTCACCCAGAATCATTGGAAAGTTAGGATGAATGCTGATGGCCCAGGATACAGTATTTAATTACACACTAACTTCTCTACAACACCCTTAAATTGTCTTCATGGCTATTGGAACAAATTGTTCTCATTCGCCCATTCTACCAGGGGAAGGCTTCAGTTACTTGGGTAAACACCCCCTAAATTCACTGATGAATTTAGGCCCATAGGTTACCCTCAATCTGATTTAGCCATTTTCCAAAATGGCTTACTGGGGTGTGGATGTTATGCACACTTCAGCTTCTTGGAGCCAAAGGTGAGAGTTGGATAAAAGTGGAAAGCAGCCCTCCCACCAGATGTGCTAGTCTTCCCTAAATATTCCAGTATCCATATTGTATAGTGCCAACTATATGCCAGGAAATGTGGTAAGCAGTTTTTACAAGTATTATTTCATTTGATCCTCACACCAATCCTAGAAGGTAGGTGTTGTTAGTATTGCCATTTTACACTTAAGAAAACTTAAAGTTTTCCAGTTCCAATTATTTAGTGATGAAGGGAGCCATCTACACCCAGAGAGAGGTGTATTGAATAATTGTCCACACATATGTTTTGAAAAATATAAAGCTTTAATAAAGAAAAGAAAAAGAAAACTGAGGCAATCAGAGCTTAAGCAGCTTTCTCAGGTCACAAAGATAGTGTTTAATAAGAATTAGGTCTTTCTCTCGCATCTCTACTGGAAGACAAAGTTTTCCCATCAGCAACTCCCCTCACAGATGAAATCAGGTCCAAATTCACCACCTCTAAAGTGGAATAACTTTTTTAAAAATAGGGTTTTTTTTTTTCCCATTATAGGCAAAGACAATTTTTAACATTCATTTTCTCCCTCCCTTTTTGTCCTCCCTTTTTCCTAAAATGGTAAGCAATTTGATATAGGTTCTATGTATGCAATTGTGTAAAAAATATTTCCATGGTTAGAAGAATTGCATATATTCAACCTATATTGAATTGCTTGCTATCTATAGGAAGGGGTAGAGGGAGGAAAGGAGAGAAAAAAATTAGAACACAAGCTTTTGCAAAAGTGAATATTGAAAACTATCTACATGTATTTGGAAAAATAAAAGCTATTAAAATAATAAACAGTTCTCAAGGATGCGTGATTTCCATACTGCCCAGACAACGTCAGCCTTGCAGAGATATATTCAGAAGGCAGGTTGAAGGGTCAAAAACTGGAGAAGAGTAAAGCTGTTGCACCAACTAATCCCAGTTCTAAACTTCATTGACTGACTTAAAAATTTTTTTCCCAGGAACTTTGTGTGGCAAAGAAGATAGGGAATGTTTAGCCTATCAATAGAAAAAGAAAGGAAATTAAAAAAAAAAAAGAAATCAGGGATTTACTTGCAACTTCTGTGGGAGTAGTTAAGTCCCTGAATTGTTCTGGGAACTCCTTTATTTGGGATGGCTACTGTGATCTCCAAAGAGCCATGGATACAGCCCACGTTATGATTTTTTAAAATATATTTTAACTTTACTTCTTTTGACTCTGTAATTATAAGGCCTACATATGATGAAAAAAGTAAAATAAATTTCTATATTATATTAATCATAGTTGTGAAAGAAGAATCGGACCAAAAGGGGAAAAAACCCACAAAAATAATAAAGTGAAACTACTATGCTTTGACCTGTAGACTATAACAGTTCTTTCTCTGGATGTGGATAGTATTTTGCCTCATGAGTCCTTTGTAATTGTCTTGAATTATTGTAATTGCTGAGAAGTTAAATCATTTATACTTGATTATCACACAGTGTTGCTGTTACTGTGTCCAATGTTTTCTTGATTCTGCTCATTTCACTTTGTATCAGTTCATACATGTCACTTAAGTTTTTTCTGAAACCTCCAGCTCATCATTTCTTATTGCATAGCAGTATTCCATTACATTCATATACCACAGCTTGTTCAGCCATTTCCCAATTGATGGACATCCTCCCAATTCCCATTTTTTTGCCACCACACAAAGAATTGCTATATTTTTGTACATGTAGGGTAAGGCCTTTTCTTTTTTTTATGATCTCTTTAGGATTCCATCCTCTTAATGGTACTAAAGAGGGAGTGTACTGTGTTCCCTTAAAATTATCCTTCTGAAACTGTGTTCCCTTTTGAGTCTCAGGCCCTCCTGGGAAAGCATATCTTCCCAGATAATTTATCATTTGGGGGTTCAATTAGAAATCTTGGTCAAAATCAACAATTGGATATTTGGGCCAGATACCAATAAGCATGGGAACTTTGACTTTCTTTTCAGCCTGAAACCTGAAGCCTCAAGACTCCTTTTTAAAGGGCAATTTCTGAACTCTTTGCAGAAAGTCCAAAGCAGCTTGCTCTGCTTCTAGGATCCTGCCTGCTGAGATCTCTTCTCAGTGCCAGCCTCCATTTCCCTAATAGGACTTTGCCACTAAAGAACTCAATCTTTTTTTTCCCCAGGGACAGATGATTTTCTTTTATATTAAAAAACAAGACAAAAAATAAAATAAAACCCCCAAACAACCCCCCAAAACAAACAAAAAAAACCCAGATTAAATAAAATTTACAGTGAGCATACTCAGCAAACATCTGTATGTGCAATTAAATACTGTCTGTTACTGCAGCACGAACCTCAAACAATATAATACAAGTGTTCTAGGGGGCTGGGGTGGATAGAGGAAGGGTAGGCACAGGTTTTAACTCATCGATAGGGGAGACAAGATGAGGGGAGGTGAAAGGAGGGGGGAAATCAATTTATTTTTTTCAAGAAGTCAGTCTCTTAGCAAAACTGGCTTCCTATCCAACAATAACCTTCCATTTTTGCCAATTAATATTTCGGGTTCATGAATTCTTTCATGAAGAGCCTGCTTCAACTAGAAGGGGATTTTTAACAACTCTCTGACCGCCACTAACCTCATCACTATTGAGGGATCAAAGGGTAATGTCCTTTGGACATAGCCCCAAATTGCTCTCCAGAATGGTTGGATCAGTTCACAACTCCATCAAGAGTACATAACTGCCCCAATTTTCCCACAGCCTCTCCATTGATTATTCTCCTTTGCTGTCATGGGTTCAGGATGATGCTTCAAGAGTTGTTTTAATTTGCATTTCTCTGATCAAGTGATTTAGAATATTTCTTCACCTTTTATCAGTTTTAAATGATTTATATTCTTAGAAATTTGACTCAGTTCTGTATATTTTTGAGAAATGAGGCCTCTTTCGGAAACACCGGCTGCAAGCTTTGTTGTTGTTTTTATTGATCATGTCAGAGGTGGGGTAGTTCCCACCAGGGCGTTCCACAGCTCCCTGACCCCCAGATTGTTTTCTGACCTCCAGGGTCGTGGATGTTCCCTTAGGATGACTCAGAACGACTCAGAACTGCCGCATTCTCACACCTCATCAGAAGGAGGGCCAGAGCCCCCACGTGGAGGCTGCAGGAGACGGGGAGAGATCCCGGGGGATGGCCCCGCCCATCTCTCCGGACTTCGGCGCATGCTCACAAATCTGTACCCGTCCAACTAGGTTTCCCAGAAGGCTTTGCCGTCCAGAAGGAAGTGCTTACCATGGCCCCGCCCCCTTCCCTTTCGTAACTTCCCTTCCTAGCCTCCTGGTTGGCACCGGAAGTTAGCCACTTCCGGATCTCGCATCGCTCTCGACTACCTGGACTCTTCTCAGGCCTCTCCTTAGTGAGGGCTCCGGGACTGGCCTAGGGCTGACCCCGCTGGAGAGCGAGGTAGGTCCCGGTGCAGCCTCGGGCGCCAAGTTTCCCAGCTTTCCTCCCGCTATATAGAAAGGTGCGGGGGACAAGGCGGGCGGCGTGCTTGCGGGCGTTGTCTGCTTGCCGCTTCCATTGGACAGATGGGGAGGCGGGCTAAACGCCTCATCCAATCAGAAGTGACTGTTGCTCTTCCACGCTCATTTCTCCGCCTTCTCCCCTCCCCCCGGTCTCATGACGTCACCGCTGACGTCACGACGCTCGTGCTCCTTTGTAACTGATACCTAGTATCTGACTTTGGGGCCAATGAAAAGGAGGCTAACTTTGGTACCCCGAGGCAGTTCTTCTGGGTCCTGAAGCTTCCTGCCGTGATGCAGTCCCCATCCCTCCTCCCATGTTCTAACCAATCACAAAACATTTATTAAGCGCTTACGAGTACCAGGCATCGGATCAAGTACTGGCGACACAGAGAAATACAAGAGCCAGCTCAGCCCGTGCTCGGTGGGAGAGACAACAGGAAACGCCTGCGGACAAGCACAATGCAGAATGATGAAACATTTATTAAGTGCCTTCTGTGTGCGAGGCGATGTTTTCCAGTACTAGAGAAAGAAACACAAAAGTCCCTGCACCCCAGGAGTTTACAGTCCTATGGGAAAGACAACAGGAAGGTGGGATTTAGCTGGTTCTTGAGAGAAGCCAGTAGGGAAAGCGTTCCCAGCATGAAGAACAGCCAGTGTTCCTGGGCTGACAAGGACACAAGAGCAGTAAAGCGGAAGGAGAGTGTAAGGGGGGTGGGGACAGGTAGGGGGCTCTGTCAGCACTTGTTGACCCATATTGATTTCTCAAATAAAAACCCGTGCAGAAGATTCTAAAAAGTGGGGTTCACTCCTCATCCCCACCACTCCTTGTGCTTTTGAGGTCAATTTCTGGATTCCCGTGAAAGGACATCTGACTGCTCTGCTTGTTTCATTAATAGACGCAGCTCAGTGTTCTGGTCTTGAGATCCCATCTTCCACTGTCCTTTCTTCTCCTTTATCCTCCCCTTTTCTTCCTTTTCTTGTCCCCCCTCTTTCTTGGCTTTTTCTTGTCCTCTCTCGGGCTCTGCCCAGTTCATTTCCTCTTCCACTTATTCCTTTTGCCCCTTCTTTTTTTTAACACCCTCTCCCATCTTCCCACTATTCTTCTTTGTCCTGTTCCCTTCCTTCCCCAGCCTCCTCTCCAGTCTCTTACCTCTCTCCCCACCTGCTTTGCCCCCTCCTCTCCCTAATGTCTTTCTTCTAGTCCTTCCCCTTTATCCATCCTCCTTCATCTGACCACACCAGCCAATCCTCTTCTCCCATCCGCCCTGTCCTATCCCTTCCTGTCTTCTTCCTCCTTTCTCCCTTTCCTATATTCTCCAGAGACCCTCTGGAATCCTTTCCAAGTCTTAACAGTCTGTGTTTCCATCTCTCTTACTCTTCCTTTTCTCTTCTCCTTCCTTTCCTTTACACATTCCCCCTTCCCTTTTGTCATCTTCCTTTCCAAACCCAAAGTCATTATCTTCTCTCCAGAAACTCTTTTTCTACAAATATGACTATTTCTGTTGAGCACATTATCATTTTCCCATTCAGAAGATTTCCAACCTTAAAGCAACTCTAGCCCTGTCTCATTCCTTTCCCTCTATGACCAATCAATAACAAAATCTTGGACCCATAGATTTAGAAATAGTTCTCTGACTACAGAAGCCGTCTATTTATCATCATGCCAGAAATAACAATAATCATCTATGAAATACCTACTAAGCCAACCAATGTGCTTAAGGCAAAAGACAAAAATCCAACAGTCCCTGCCATTTATATTCTATCAATGGAAATACCATGTAGACGTATCACTAAGCTCAAAATTGTTGTTCAGTTGTGTTCTGACTCTTTGTAACCTTATTTGGAGTTTCTTGGCAGAGATGCTGGAGCAGTCAGCCATTTACTTCTCCAGCTTACTTTACAGATGAGGAAATTGAGGTGAAGTGACCAGTCCACAATCACCCAGTGTCTGGTCTTATCTTTTCCCTACTCACATCTGGTGCTCTAGCCATCTTGCTCCTAGCTGTCAAACTCAAACTCAAAGTTGTTTATAATAGTTTCTAGCAGGGAGATGGGGAGGCTGAAGCTGGTGGATCCCTTGAGTTTGGGAGTTTGGAGCTTCAGGAGCTTCTGCTAAGGCAGAGGGGGGGATCCACATGAAGTCCAGACTCAGTGTGGTGAGTCTCTAGATGTGGAGAGCCACCACGCTGCTCCAGGAGGGGTCAGATTACCCAGCCAGGAAATGGAGTATGTTAAAAGCTTCCACGCTAGTTATTTTGGGATTGGACTTGTAAGTAGTAACTTCTAGCCTGGGCAAGCTAGAAAGATTTAATCTCCAAATTAAGTAAATTAAATTTGTATGCTAAAAGTAACTGAGATATTTGGAGCAGGGGGTAAAGAAGGGATCATTAAAAAAAAAAAAGTAGGGAGCTTAGCTTTGAAGGAAGCTCAAGATTCTACAAGGCACATGTGAGGAAAAAGTGGGTTTTATCTTAGAGATGCTGGAGAACCACTGGAATGTTTTTAGATGGGATCGATGTGGTGAGCCCTTTAGAAAGGGCCCTTTGGCAGTTGGTTGGAGTATGGAGGAGCAAGGAAGAGACTTGAGATAGAGAAACCAGTTGGTGATTGCAGTAGTACACAAGAAATGGTTAAATAGAGTGGAAAGGACGAGAGATGGTGGCATTCTAATCTAGACTTGGGAATGGATGGGCATGCAGGTGGGAGCAGTTAAGGCCTGGCATCCAGTACCAGGGTGTGCCCCTGAGGGATGCCCAGGGAAGTGCCTCCATAGCCTCTCCTCTATGTTATTGCCTTCCCCGACCCGTCTTCAAAATGACTTTGAAAGTGTGAGTCTCTCCCCTGCTCGCATGTACGTGAAGCACAAGTGTCTCAGCCTGGTGCAGAAGGCCGGTCTCACTTTAGCTCTAGTCGATCCAGACTTAATTCCCATCATTACTCGTTACCAATCTAAGCTATTGCCCAGTGTTGTCAGCTAAGACTCAGTTGGGATTTTCTTTCTATAAATGTAACCTGCACAGAGAGGAGCTTCCCACAGATTTCAGACCCAGCTACTCCCCCTTCCTAAATATGGCCTTCTGTCTCCAGGTTTTCCCACAGGTGCCCACACCCTCAGGGCCTGGAATGCCCTTTGGATGTCTGCTCCTCAGGCACCCCTTCCTCTCACTCCCACTGGTCAGTGCTCTCTCCTTCCACAAGCTGTCTAGTGTCTACTTTGTGCACGTAAGCTTCTTGAAACGAGGATTTTGTTCATTTCGGTCCTTATTTCCCCTACATGCCCTTGCACATAGAAGGCACTTACTGATTCAATTGTTATTGAATTCAATTATATTTTGGGAATAGCTCACAAGCTCCCTCTGCTCTGTGTCTCAGCAGGTTGGTATGTGAGCGTTTCTGGGTCCGAGCTCTGGACAAATCAAGGAAGTGCCAGTCCTGCTCACGGTGTCCTTTTTCTCCCTAGGTCCAACTTGGGAGAACTCTGCTGAGGTGAACACAATGGCTCCTGTGCTCTTGCCCTCCAGGGATCACCAAGTATGTGAGAGTTTCCTGTTTCCTGAAATAAAAATCTTGGTTTTCACTTTATATACATGTCTTTTCCATTTCCAATAACCCAATAAACTCGGTCTTTCAAAGACTCATAGATTTAGTTCAACTCTCCATATTTTATTGTATTTCTTTTTTTAGAATTTATTTTCAAATGTGTTTCAGGTTTTTTTTTTTTATTTATTTAATAGCCTTTAATTTACAGGATATATACATGGGTAACTTTACAGCATTAACAATTGCCAAACCTCTTGTTCCAATTTTTCACCTCTTACCCCCCCCCCACCCCCTCCCCTAAATGGCAGGATGACCAGTAGATGTTAAATATATTAAAATATAACTTAGATACACAATAAGTATACATGACCAAAACATTATTTTGCTGTACAAAAAGAATCAGACTCTGAATTATTGTACAATTAGCTTGTGAAGGAAATCAAAGATGCAGGTGTGCATAAATATAGGGACTGGGAATTCAATGGTTTTTAGTCATCTCCCAGAGTTCTTTTTCTGGGTATAGTTAGTTCAGTTCATTACTGCTCCATTAGAAATGATTTGGTTGATCTTGTTGCTGAGGATGGCCTGATCCATCAGGACTAGTCATCATCTAGTATTGTTGTTGAAGTATATAATGATCCCCTGGTCCTGCTCATTTCACTCAGCATCAGTTCGTGTAAGTCTCTCCAGGCCTTTCTTGAAATCATCCTGTTGGTCATTTCTTACAGAACAGTAATATTCCATAATTTTCATATACCACAATTTATTCAGCCATTCTCCAACTGATGGACATCCATTCAGTTTCCAGTTTCTAGCCACTACAAAAAGGGCTGCCACAAACATTCGTGCACATACAGGTCCCTTTCCCTTCTTTATAATCTCTTTGGGATATAATCCCAGTAGTAACACTGCTGGATCAAAGGGTATGCACAGTTTGATAACTTTTTGAGCATAGTTCCAAACTACTCTCCAAAATGGTTGGATTCGTTCACAACTCCACCAACAATGAATCAATGTCCCAGTTTTCCCACATCCCCTCCAACAATCATCATTATTTTTTCCTGTCATCTTAGCCAATCTGACAGGTGTGTAGTGGTATCTTAGAGTTGTCTTAATTTGCATTTCTCTGATTAATAATGACTTGGAGCATCTTTTCATATGACTAGAAATAGTTTCAATTTCTTCATCTGAGAATTGTCTGTTCATATCCTTTGACCATTTTTCAATTGGAGAATGGCTTGATTTTTTATAAATTAGAGTTAATTCTCTATATATTTTGGAAATGAGGCCTTTATCAGAACCTTTGACTGTAAAAATATTTTCCCAGTTTATTGCTTCCCTTCTAATCTTGTCTGCATTAGTTTTGTTTGTACAAAAACTTTTCAGTTTGGTATAATCGAAATTTTCTATTTTGTGATCAGTAATGATCTCTAGTTCTGCTTTGGTCATAAAGACCTTCCCCTTCCACAGGTCTGAGAGGTAAACTATCCTATGTTCCTCTAATTTATTAATAATTTCATTCTTTATGCCTAGGTCATGAACCCATTTTGACCTTATCTTGGTGTACGGCGTTAAGTATGGATCAATGCCTAGTTTCTGCCATATTAGTTTCCAATTTTCCCAGCAATTTTTATCAAACAGTAAGTTCTTATCCCAAAAGCTGGGATCTTTGGGTTTGTCAAAGACTAGGTTGCTATATTTGTTGACTGTTTTATCCCTTGAACCTAATCTATTCCACTGATCAACTAATCTATTCCTTAGCCAATACCAAATAGTTTTGGTAACTGCTGCTCTATAATATAATTTTAGATCTGGTACAGCTAAGCCACCATCATTTGATTTTTTTTTCATTAATTCCCTTGAAATTCTTGACCTTTTGTTTTTCCATATGAACTTTGTTGTTATTTTTTCTAGGTCATTAAAATAGTTTTTTGGGAGTCTGATTGGTATAGCGCTAAATAAATAGATTAGTTTAGGTAATATTGTCATCTTTATTATATTTGCTCGCCCTATCCAAGAGCATTTAATATTTTTCCAATTGGTTAGATCAGACTTAATTTGTGTGAAAAGTGGTCTGTAATTTTGCTCATAAAGTTTCTGATTTTCCCTTGGCAGATAGATTCCTAAATATTTTATATTATCAGTAGTTACTTTAAATGGAATTTCTCTTTGTAACTCTGACTGTTGGATTTTGTTAGTGATATATAAGAATGCTGATGACTTATGTGGGTTTATTTTATAACCAGCAACTTTGCTAAAGTTGTGGATTATTTCTAATAACTTTTTAGCAGAATCTCTGGGGTTCTCTAAGTATACCATCATGTCATCGGCAAAGAGTGATAATTTGGCTTCCTCATTGCCTATTCTTATTCCTTTAATCTCTTTCTCAGCTCTTATTGCTATAGCTAGCGTTTCTAATACAATATTAAATAGTAACGGTGATAGTGGGCAACCTTGTTTCACTCCAGGTGTTTCAGGTTTTTTGAACATCACTGTCAGTCCCCAGCATCTCCCTTTCCTTCCATCTCTAACCCAATTAGTTAAACTCTTCATTCTAGCAAAGAGATTGGTTAAGCCAAAGTAGTGAGTACCTCAGGCAAGTCTATCAGTGTTTCTTTCTTCTCTACCATGGTCGGTCATCCTCCATCCTGTGGAATTGTGGTTCACCATTGAATTAGTTTGAATTCAGAAGTCTCTGAGAGTTGTTTTCCTTTATACCATTAGACTGCATTTTTATCATTGTATATTAATTCTGCTTTCTTTGCTCTTCTTAATTTGAAAGAAGTCTGTCCTCAATCTTTCTAAATTCCTTACATTCATAGGATCAAAGAATGACAATGCATTCATTAAACATATTAAGCACTACCCATTGCCTTAAACACCCAAGACAGGAATACAAGTGAGACAGTCCCTGCCTACAAGAAGCTTACGTTCAAATAGGGAAACACAACACATACGTGGTTGCTCTGAATCTCTCCCTGATTCAGCCCATCTTCCACAAAAGGGATTTTCTTATAGCACAGGTCTTCTGATCTCACCCCTACTCTCTAAACTGTGGTGGCCCTATGGCCCTTTATGACCTCCCTCCCTCCAGCTCTCTAGACTCTTTATCCCTTATCATTCTTCCATAGGTACTCTGCTCCAGGGGCACTGGCCTCTTGGCTGTTGTAAGAACATGTCTTCTACCCCTGCAGATGTTTCCTCCTCAGCTCTGAAGCTTCCTTTAAATCCCAACTAAAATTCCATATTCTGCAAGATTTTCTTAACCCTTCTTAATTCCAGTGCTTCCCTTCATTAAACTTTCCCATCTGCTCTGTGTAGAGCTCACTTTGTATTTATTTATTTGTGTGTTGTCTCCTCCAGTAGACTGGGAGTTCTGGAGGGCAGGGTCTTGTCTTGTGGTAGGTGCTTAATAAAGTTTATTGATAGAGCCAAGATTCTTTGTTAAAAGATTTTCTCCCAGTTAACCATTTACCTTTTAATCCTAACTGCATTTATTTTGCTTATTCAGAATTTCAAAAATTCCTTTTTACTTTTATGATAATTTCTATTTGCCCCCTCCCCCCATAATCATGAAAATTATCTCTTTTCCTTTAATTTACTTACGACATAACTTTTGATATTTAGGTCTTGTATTCATTTTTAACTCGGTGGCAGGAGGAGTTGGGATGTGTTGGTCTAAGCCTAATTTCCACCAAATTACTTTCCAATTTTGCCATCTTTTTTGTTAGTGAAAGAATCCTAACCCAGTCACTGGTGTCTTGATTTACTAAACACTACCATTTTGTTTCAGTGATTGAATGTTCTGTTTTAACCAGTACAAATTAGTTTTGTGGATTGAGTGAAGAAAGCAAGGAAACATTTGTTAAATATTTACTATTTGCTAAACACTGAGTATACAAATAGTAAAGCATGATTATCCATGTTCTCAGGGAATTTACATCCTGACCAAACTTTTAGAGCAAAGGAAAGGATTCCTTGGTCTTGAGAGTGAAGCTTAGGGTGGATGAGATGTGCCATTTCCTTTTCCAGCTCCTTTTATAGATGAGGAAACTGAGGCAAACAGTGTATTGCCATGATTTCCCTTGGGATTCTTGACCTTTTTTCCCAGATGGATTTTATGAAGTAAAAGCTCTTGGCTTCAAAGTTACCTTCCCTAAAGTAGGTTAGAGAAGATGCAATGAGATAACAAATCCTCAGGAAACAGGAGTCTAGGAACTTTAAATAGAGAAGCCTACAGCCTAGGATGGGGCCCTCAGAAAAGCTGCCTACCAAGGCTGCCATCTAGAAGGAACCGGTGTTTCACTGCCATCTGCCCAGGCCACAGCTAAGAACTGCAGCCATCACCCATAGTCATTCAAGTGGCACAGGCCCAGCAGAAGGCACAGGGCACTTGGAGGAGCAAGAGTAAAAAGGGCACCTGAGGAGCGAGGCTTTTCAATCCTGAAGACGGGAGGGTCGCACCTTCCAGGTATTTGCCCAGCTGCCATTTGGAGGACACAGCATGGGGAGGTGTGTGCCATAGTGCCCAGAGCCCTGGGCTAGAAATCAGGAAGACTGGCTTCCTGAATTCAAATCCAACCTCCGACACTGATGGGCCATGTGATCCCAGGCAAGTCACTTTACTCTGTCTATAAAATGAGCTGGAGAAGAAAATGGCAAGTTATTCTGGTATCTTTACTAAGAAAACCCCAAATGGAGTCAGGGACAGTTAGACAAAGCTGAAAACAACAACATGCGGGAGAAAGATTAGGTTGGTAATGTTTGGTCTTTAGAGATAGAACAAGAAAAAATGGGGAGGGGGAGTTACCAAGAGCTAAGTTTGGGTTCAGACTCTGAATAAAATTCCTAAAAATGAGGGCTTTCTGAAAGTAGAATGGGCTTCTTTGGAGGTCTTCAGGAGGAATCTGCAGCCCCACATTTTGGGGAAGGAGCAGAGGGGATTCTAAGGCCTCTGAGGGTCCATCTCTCAGGTATTAGATTTAGTAATTCTGTTAAAAACCAACTGTATTCATCCTCCCAAGTCCATAAAAAAGGGAAATTGGGAATGCAGAACTATATTTGGTATTTCAGGAACTGGTGACATTCAAAGATGTGGCTGTGGAATTCACCCCAGAGGAGTGGGGGCACCTGCACTCTTCTCAGAAAGCATTGTACAGGGATGTAATGCTGGAGAACTACAGGAACCTGGTCTGCTTGGGTAAGAACAGCCTTCCCCTTTGCTTCTTATTCTTCTCATTGGAAAGATTTTGTTTCCTTCATTAATAGCTAGCATTTATGTGACACTATTTGTATAGGTTTTCCAAGCATTGTGCAAATGTTATCTCATTTACCCCTGGGAGAGTGGTTCTGTTACCCCCATTTGTACAGATGAGGGAACTAAGGCAAGCAGGTCTAAAGTAACTTCTCCAGGTCACACAGGTAATAAGTGTCTGAGGTTGGATTATAAGTCAGGTTTTCCTGACTTCAGACCCAGTGTTCTGTGCACTCTGGCATGCCACTACATGCTTTGGATTCTTTAGTAAAGGGTGATTCTCATCCAGAAAATAGATATGATCCATTCTTTTGTGGACTCAGGATTGGGAACTTGTTAACATGTTTTGTTTTGTACCAGTGGAAGGAGGCAGATTGAGGTCCAGCCCTCAATCTTGTGATCTGGTATCTCCGAGATTCTTCCCTTCACATTCTGAACTGAACCTAACACCTTTCCTTTTTCCACTGGTAGGACTGGCAGTCTCCAAACCAGGTGTGATTTGCCAGTTGGAACAAGGGAAAGTACCTTGGATGCCAGAAGATGATATTCCAAGAACCCCCTATCTAGGTGAGTCATTACCAACACCATTATAGCTAATCATTGAGGGGAACTAATTTTGAGAATGTTGGATCAGAAGATCTTCAGACTCCCTCTGCCTGGGAAGATCAGCAGAAGCAGTTGGTGATGAGCTGTTTTGGCTTATCTGCACTGAAATGAAAAACTTTCCTGACACCCCTTTACTCATATGGACCTCCATTCTCAGATATGAAGAGTGTTTTTAGGAAAAGTTAACTTGCTCTTTTCCAACTTGCTTTGTTGTTCTTTCTCAATAGCCATTCTACTTCCCTTCTTTATTTGTTCATTGTCCTTTTTTAACATGTCCCTTAACACAAAATACATATTTTGATGTATTATTTGTGATAAAGCTATCCAATTAGCTTACAAGCCACTTTCTGGTCCATTTCTTAGTAAGCATTTTAAAAAGGTTGTGCTGCTGTAATAATATGTTCCACATAATGTGAAATGTGAAGGACTTTGGGTGCCAAGCAGTAACTTGGATATGATTCTAGAAAATTAAAGGGAACTTTGGGAATTTTTTGAGCTGGGGAGTGAAATGGTCCAACTTGTACTTTCAAAATACCACTCTGATAGCGTGATAAAAGATGCTATGGGGAAAAAAGATGAGATAGACTGGTGGAATTGAGACCAGTTATAAGGCTGTCACCAGGAAATCCTGGTGAGAAGTGATGAGACCCTACACTAGGTTAGAGAATGATATAGTCAGAGCAATGCAAAGATATCTTGTGGAGGTAGAGTCAACAAGACTTCACAAGTATTTGTGACAATAATTTTGGTTAATGGTGGAGAGAAAATATAGACCTAAATGTTAGACAGAAGAAATAAAATATTTACATTTTAAAATTTTCTTTTAGATTGGGATACTACACCTGAAACCATGGAGTCAACTCCAGAGATGGACATCTCTATGGAAGAATCATTCCAAGAAAAATTCACAAGGAATAGTCTCTTTTTTTCCAAGTTTGGAAAAGCCTGGGAATATAATGCCATCTTAGAAAAGGGAAGTGAGGAGAAACAATCAAGAAAAATTAAAAACACCCCAAAGAAAAGTCCTAAAAAAGGGACAGGACATGTATATAATAAATATAATAGAGGTTTGTACATAGGACCAATCCTTTTCCCTCAACATAGAGTATCTGTTGAAAAGACCCTCCATCAGTGTGATGTTCACAAAAAGAACTGCAGATTCTGTTCACACTTGAATAAATGTAATACTGACTGCTCAAATAAGGTTTTTTCTAAGTTGAATGAATGTGAGAAATTCTTTAATTGTAATTCAGACCTTAATGACAATCATATAATACATCCTGGAGTAAAACCATTTAGAGGTAATGAATGTAATAAGGTCTTCCCTAATAACATGAACCTTACTCAACATCAAAGAATTTCTACTACAAAGAAGCCTAATGAATGTAATGAATGTGGAAAGGTCTTCAGTCAAAAGACAGGACTTACTCGACATCAGAGAATTCACACTGGAGAGAAACCATATGAATGTAATGAATGTGGAAAGGCCTTTAGCCGGAAGACGGGACTTAATGAACATCAAAAAATTCATAATGGAGAGAAACCTTATAAATGTAATGAATGTGGAAAGGCCTTCCGGCAGAGGATACGCCTTGTTGAACATCAGAGAATCCATACAGGAGAGAAACCTTATGAATGTAAGTCATGTGGGAAAGCTTTCCGGTGGAGCTCAGAACTTACTCGTCATCAGAGAGTTCATACAGGAGTGAAACCTTATAAATGCAATGAATGTGGGAAGACTTTCTGCCGGAGAACGGGACTCACTCAACATCAGAGAATTCACACGGGAGAGAAACCTTATACGTGTAAAGAATGTGGGAATGCCTTCCGCCAAAGAATACGTCTTATTGAACACCAGAGAATTCACACTGGAGAAAAACCTTATGAATGTAAGGAATGTGGGAAGGCCTTCCCCCGGAGCACAGAACTGACTCAACATCAGAAAATTCATACTGGAGAGAAACCTTATGAATGTACTCTATGTGGGAAGGCCTTCCGGTGGATAACAGAACTTAATGAACATGAGAGGGTTCACACTGGAGAGAAACCTTTTCAGTGTAAAGAATGTGGGAAGACCTTCCGCCAGAGAAGAAGTCTTATTCAGCACCAGAGAATTCATACTGGGGAGAAACCTTATAATTGTAATGAATGTGGGAAGGCCTTTCGGTGGAGCACAGACCTTACCGAACACCAGAGGATTCATACTGGAGAGAAACCTTATACATGTAAAGAATGTGGGAAAGCCTTTCGTCAGAGAGCACCACTTGCTCAACATCAGAGAATTCACACTGGAGAGAAACCATATAACTGTAATGAATGTGGGCAGGCTTTCCGCTGGAGCTCAGGACTTACTGAACATCAGAGAATTCATACTGGAGAGAAACCATTTAAATGTAACGAATGCGGGAAAGCCTTCCATCGAGGCACACATCTCACTCAACATCAGAAAATTCATACTGGAGAGAAATCTTATCAGTGTAAAGAATGTGGGAAGGCTTTCTGCCATAGAACACCTCTTGCCAAACATCAGAAAATTCATACTGGAGAGAAACCTTAAGAATGTAATGAATGTGGGGAATCCTTTTGCCAAAACAGAGAGCTTAGAAAACATCAGATAATTCATGCCGAACACAAAACTCAGGAAAGAGGAAAGGGCTTCCAAGATTAGCTGATTGCTTACTCAATATGAGTGGGTTTGCACTAGGGGAAACTTAATGTAATGAATATGGAAAGTTCTTCCTTGAGAATAAATATAGGAATTATACTGGAGGGAAATTTTGTGAATGCAATGATTTTGCATTTAAGTAGCATGAGCAAGAGTTCAGCCAAAGCACATAATCACTTAATATTAAAGAATGTAAAAGCAAATTCATATAAATGAAGCAAATTCCTGTCTCATTTCCAAACCTTTTTCTTCTTAATACTACATGTATTTCTTTAAATCTTATGAAGACAATATATAACAATTTTTTTTTTTTACCTATAGCAAAGGTATTTATTAAAATAGTAAGAACAATGGTTATATATATATAAAACCTGGGGGATGCTAATTTACAAAATTAGAGTGTGTTTGTGGGAATAGTGACCACTAACTTGGAATATAATAGCAGTAAGGCATGCATTTAAGGAAACACATGCTCCTTGTATGATAAGTACTAGCAGTCCTTTCCTTTTAGAGCTCTTTCCATATCTCGAATCTTTATTGCTAAGGCCAGTATAACATATTCTTTAGGGAGAAAATATATGACTATCTCATAACTGCATCCTCTAAAATCCCCAAAGCTATCACTCCAAACTGTCTTCTCATCATAGAAGAATATCTGTGATATTCTAAGGCTGAATCTTTGGCTTGTGCCTTTAATTTTATTATTTCCATACTACTCCAGATCTTTGCTCCAGTACACATGCTTGCTCGCTCGCTCTCTCTCTCTCTCTCTCTCTCTCTCTCTTTCTCTCTCATTCTCTTGCTATCTGTCTCTTTCTTTCTCTAACCTTCTTCCTCCCTCTCCCCAATCTTTTTACTCTTTACTGACTCCTAGCTATGCACAGATTTAACCCAATTCTCCCAATACCAAAACAAAAACAGAAACCCATCATTCTCATGTAGTTATACTTTCCCTGCATTTACCATGTGCCTTCTACTCTTTACTTTCAAAATTCTTTAAAAATTTTCTTATACATGTTGTCTCTAATTCTTCTTTCTCACCACCACCATCTTTACAATAGCTTGTAGTTTGATTCTTCCCAACCACTCACCTGAGTCTGCTCTCTTAAAAGTCATCATGGACTTTTTAATTACAACATTCAATAGCCATATTTTCAGCCCTTTCCCTCTGAAGTCTTGGACACTATTAATTGCTACCTCCTTTTGAATACTCTCTCCTTGTCTTTAGACACAGTATACTTACTTGATTCTCATGATTTTATGTGATTCCCTCCTCCCTTTTACTGGTTATTGTTATGATTTTTAGCCCTGTAAGGGGAATGTTCCCCTATGATTTTGCCTTTGGACTTTTTTTCTCTTGTGACTCTTTTTATTGATGATCTCATTGAACTTCCATTGGGGGAAAGCCCAAACCAGCCATTACTCTTTCTCTAGACTTCAGTACAATTACCCCAAGTTGACATTTCCTTCCCCCATCCAAGTTTCAGCTTTTTTTTTTCTTTCACTTTCCCATCTATATTTTGCTTTCCTACATTAGAACGTAAGCTCCTTGTGGTCAGGAACCTTTTCTTTTTGCTTGTGTTTGTATCCTCAAGGCTTAGCCTGGTATATAGCAAATAACGAATGCTTATTGATTTACTGAGAAAAGATTGTCAAAGGTGTGTCAGAGGCCAAAGTGGGAAAAATATGGCACAGAGAAGGGATATCTTAAGTAACAATTTTTTCACCTCTGCTTTTTATAGAAAAGTTTCACCAACTTAAGCTTTATTTGGATCTTAAAAAGAGAGAACCAAACAATGCAAAGAGGCAAATTTAAATGTGATGTTAGGAAAGCCTTCCTAACAATGCAAGCCTTCCAGAATAGTTTCCTTAACATGCAGTGAGCTTTCTCTTACTGGAGGTCTAAAATAACACACTTGTGAAGTATATAATAGCACAGATTCCACTTTGCCAATGGGTTGGATTAGATAGCTGCTGAAAATCCTATTTAATATATCAAATTTAGACATGATTTCTACATCAGTAATAAGCAATTTTCTGTTAAAATAGAATCAGATTTCTAAATTCCAGCCCTGTGGAATTTAGTGATTATCTTGTCCAGTACCTCCCTGTTCTAAAACTTGAAGAAAGTACTTATGATAAATGGGCTTGAAGCTCCTATATAGGGTATAAGGCTTGACCTCATTCATTATTCTTGATCCATGTTTCCCCCATTTTTCCTTTTTTTCCCCTTGACTTCCATCTATGGTACTTTATTTTTTATTAATGTAAACAATTTAGTGAAAGCAATATGATTTTTTGGGGGGTAAATTTTTTTAAATGTCAAACTTGAATACAAAATGAGAAAAAAAAATTGCCATGTACACAGCAGACCATAAGAAAGGATTCAGTATAAAACAATACATTTTCATTTCAAGAAAACCTATATAATAAACATTACATATTGTTTTCAAAGCTGCCCAACTTTTATTTGCTTCCTTATTGGTATTCTTTTCTCTATTATATACTTTTTGCTTTATTTTTTCCTCTTTTTCCTCTTCCCATCCCTAAAGAAGACTACACACACACACACACACATACACAGAGGTATCTAAAAACACACATATACACACATATGTATATATGTAAAACCATATTTCCTCCTGTTTCTCATTCTATCTGAAGGTGAATAGATTCTTTCATAAGTCTGAATTTTCCCATGTTTTGCTAAGTTAACCAGTTTATCAATTCTTATATCACAGCAATAATCTAATCTAATCAAATCCAATTTGAGAGATTGTTTATTAAAGTACCCCCACACCTACACCATCTTCTAGATTCCTTCTGTTCTTGGCTACATAGGTTTTATTCATACAACAAAACTTTAAGATAAAATTATCCTTTTTATCCATCAATAATGCTCTCACTTCATAATATAGTTTAATCTAATGCTGAATCTACTTCCTTTATATCTTTTCCCCTGATTTTTTTGAAATTTCTGACTTTTTGTTCTAAGTGACTTTGTTCTTAGTTTTCTTTCTGTCATTTTATTTTTTTTAGTAATGGAATTGAGATGACCTTCAATAAATATATTAGATAAAATTATCATTTAAGAATTATATTGGCTTTACCTATTCATGAAGAATTAATATTTCAATTATTTAGATCTGAGTTTATTTGTAGAAAAAGTTTTATGTTTATGTTCATATAGCTTCTATATGAACTGCTCCTGTTTTTGCAGGCATACACTTGGGTATTTTGTACTGTCTAGGTATTTTAAATGGTCTAAAACAATATTGAATAATATTTTCCACTTTTGATTAAATCTATTTCATTTAACTTTGTTTGGGATCATGTTTACTATCCCTGCTTTTTTTTCATATAAATTCTACTCCTGCCCTTTATTCTATCTCTGTATCTTTCATTTTTATGTTTCTTGAAAGCAACATGTTGTTGAATTAAAAATTCTAACTTGCTATCCATTTTCATTTTATGGGTAAATTTGTCCCATTTATAGTCTCAGCTACAATTTGGACTTTAATGTATACCTTATATTTTTCCTGGAAAATATACATCATATAATTCTGGGAATTCTAGAAGTTTTGTCACTGAAGGTCTTTAAGTTTGGATATTTAACTCTGCTCCCATTCAGGATTATACTCAACTTTGCTGGGTAAGTTACCCTTGGTTGTAACCCCATTTCTTTTGCTCTACATAATATAGTATTCTAAGATCTATGATACTTCATAGATCTTATGTAGTAAGATGTACTTGGTGTACATGTAGTAGCTGCTAGGTCTTGTGCAATTTTTTTTTAAAAAGAAATTCATTTAAAGCTTAAAACAATACAAAATAGAACATTAAAAACAACAATGCCATGTGCACCATACAACATAAGCAAGGATTTAAAATATGGAACAACAAATTTCCATTTCAAAAGAGCCCATATGACATATACTACACTTTAATATGCAGAGCTGTCCATCTTTTCTTTGCTTTTTTGGAGTTTTTCTTTTGTTTTCTTCTGTGCATTTTTTACTTTATTCTCTTTTCCCCCTTTTCTCCCTGCCCTACCTACCCCAAGAAGGCCACAATTAGGCACAGATATATTTATACATACATTATACATCCACATACATATATATATATATATATATATATATATATATATATATACATGTACACACATACATAGACATCTATAGTCATATCCATATACACATATCCATTCATATCTCTTTATAGGCTGTACTAGTTCTCTATTTCGCTGAAGATAAATGACATCATTTTTCATAAGTCCAAGTTTTTCCATATTTTTCTAAATTTATCTCATCTAACTCATTTTCTACACCATAGCAATATTCCAGTCTTATGCTGTCTAGTTGTTTTAAAGTCTAATACAATATTAATATTATTGATATATAGTGTAGTTTCCTATTTTTCTCTTAATTAAATGTATTTTAGCTTTAACTTTATCTGATATTAATAATTACTACTGCTTTTTTTTTCTAACAAGTTCTATTCCTCCTCCTCATTATTATGTTTATTTCCCATCCTGCCTCTCTGCTTTACGCACTACCTTTCCTTTCTATTACTTATCTTCTTCAAGGATCCCTCCATTATTTTCCCTCTTTAACCTTTTCCCTCCCTCTTTATCCCATTCCCCTTAATGTACACATTTTATCCCATTCCTAGTAATCTACATAACCTTCTGTACTCAGTCACCCATATCCTATTCCCTTCTCCTCTTATTACTTTATAAATTTAGAAGACTTTCACGCCCTTTTTGACATATGTATGTTTATTTTCCCTTCTTTAATCCATTCCCAATGTGAATAGGATTCCAGAACTACCACTCCTTTCTCCCCATCTAATTCCTTGATTTGGTTCTTTCTCTTGGACCTCATTCATATAACATAATTCCTCTTTTAACTTTTTCCCACACACTTTTGCTTTTTAGAATCACATCAAACTCAGCTCTATTCAAATTTCTTTTGAACTACCAAATTACTAATGACAGTCTTAAAATATGGTTTACATTTCCACATATAAAACATAAAGTTTGTCTTTATTGAGTCCCTTTAAATTAGTTTTTGATGTTTATCTTATATTTCTCTTGAAACTTAAATGTAAAATTTTCTATTAAGTTCAAGTCTTTTTGCAACAAATTCCTGGAAATCTGGCAACTCATTGAACATTATTTTTTTTTCCCCACTCAAGATTATGCTTAACTTTGCTGGCTATGTTTTTGTTTTTGTTTTTTTGCTGCAACCTCATTTCCTTTGCATTCTGATCTATAATGTTCCAAGATTTATGGTCTTTTAATACAGCTGCTACTAGGTCTTGTGTGATTCTAATTTTGGTTATGAATTTGCTTTTTTTCTTGTTATTTATAATATTTTCTTCTTGATCTGGGTTTTTTGGTAATTTGGCTATGATGTTCCTGTAGGTTTTACTCACAGGATCTCTTTCAGGTACTAAACAGTAGATTTTTTTTTTTTCCATTTCTACTTTCCCCTATTCTAACACATCAGGACAAATTTCTTTAATTATTTCTTGTATTATTGTATCAAGATTCTTTTTTTTTTTTATCATAGCTTTCAGTTAATCCAATTGTTAATTTGTTCTCCAGATTTGTTGTTTTTCATAGGAGATGTCCTCTATCTTTTCATTCTTTATGTTTTGTTTTATTATTTCTTTATCTCTTTACTGGCTTCCCCTTCCCCAATTCTAGTTTTCAAGGAGTCATTTTCTTTCTTAAGAATTCTTTTCATAATCTTCTTATTCTTGGGTTGTTCTTATTCTTTTTTTTTTTTTTTCAGTTTTTCCCTCAGTCTCTCTCATTTAATTTTTAAAGTCTTTTAAAAATTCTTCTATGAAGTCTTTTTGGGCAGGTGATTGTTTAACATTACTCTTTGGTATAGGAGAGGCTTTTTTTTGAATGTCAGTATCTTCTGAAGATGAACATCAGTCTTGTCTATTCCCATAGTAACTTTTTATAGTTGGGTTCTTTCTCTTTTACCTGCTTATTCAAAAAAATAATAATAACATTGTTATCACCTTTAGTCCTGATGTGTGGAGATGATGCTTCTGGTCTCAAGTTCTCCTTTAGTTCTTTCCTCTGACCTGGCACTTCAAACCAAGAACTCTATCCTCCCATAAGTACTAGCAGCCAGCATTGTCCCTGTCCTACTATTTCTGAACTCACTGATTGCTTGCTGGTTCCTTCTTGCCCAAGGCCACGTCTCAGCAACACAGCTGATCCTGGAATTCTTTATCAGTAGAAGTTCATTCAATCTCCCCAGACTCTTCACACTTAGAGGTGAAAATACCTGTGTCTGAGTCTGAAGCTACCTCTCAATCCTGCCAGCTCCAGGGCTTTCCATTTGCTGTTTCAACAGAACTATCCTGGTGATTTACACTTCACATGGACCAAACCTCAGTCCTGATATTTTTTAATCTTATCCAATCTATTGTTCTGTCCCAACTCTTTATTTGTTTTTACTGCTCTATGGTTGCCTTGAAGTGCAATCTTGTCTTCTTTGTGAGGGAAGTCTGGAGAGCCTGGAATTATCTGATTTACTGTGCCATCTTCGTTAAATCCTTCTTGTGTAATCCTTCTTGTCGTTCCTTGATGTTTAATTTTTTTTTCTTGTTTACAGTATTTTGTTTTTAACTGGGACCTTTGAAACTTGACTATGACATTTTTGTAAGTTTTTCTCTTAGGATCTCATTTAGGTGGTAATCAGTGGATTTTTTTTTTTTTTTCTATTTCCATCTTGCCTTTTCTAGAACTTTGGGTAAATATTCCTCAATAATCTCTTGTAATACTGTACCAAGATTCTTTTTTCTTAATCATACTTTTGAGGTAGTCCCATCATTCTTATATTATTTTTCTTCAACCTATTCACAGAACAGTTTTTTTTTTTTTGATGTTTCATATTCTCTTCTATTTTTTTCATTCTTTTATTTTATTTTATGATGTTTTTGATGTCTTATAAGCACCATTAGTTCTGGTTTTCAAGGAATTCTTTTCTTACGTTCTTGATTCTCTATTTCCATTTGGTTGACTTTCTTTTCATAATTTCCTTGATTTTCTTGGAGTGTTCTTTTTTTCCCGTCTAACTTTTCCTTGATCTCTATTATTCAATTTTTAAAGTCTTTTTAAAGTTCTTCTAAGAACTCTTTTTGTGCTTGGAATCATTTTATGTTTTTCATTAAAAAGGGAGTAGCTTTTTTTTTTTAGCTCCATTATTATTTTTTGAATATGAACTCAAATATTTTCTTTCCCCAGATTTACTATCCATAGTAAAAGCTTCTTTCTCCTTTGCTTTCTCATTTTTATTCATTTATTTTGTTTTTTTTAGCAGCTATTAGTGTGATCAACTTGTACTCCCAGGTATGGGGAATGTAAGTTGAAAACATCAGGTCTTGAGGGGCAGTTTTTTGGTGTAGTGAATAGAGCACCAGCCCTGAAGTCAGGAGGACCTGAGTTCAAATGTGATCTCAGATACTTAACACTTCCTGGCTGTGTGCCTAAGCAAATCACTTAACCCCAATTACTTCAGAAAAAAAAAATCAGGTCTTTCTAGTTGTTATTTTCTGAGGTCTATCAAGGGACCCGATCTTAAGCTCTCTTCTCCACTCTTTAGCCATGGTTAGGATTCCTAGTCCTGAAAATGATCTTACTCCCTGCAGTCCCTCTAGTTGCTACAACCTGCAGCTGTCCTCTCTGTCCCAGGACTAAAACCAGGGACCCTGCTCTCCTGAAAGTGTCCACAGCCAATCCAGTTCTTGCTCCCCACTATACACTCACCAGATGAGTGCTAGCTTCTCTCCACAGCTTGGGACAGTTGCACTTGAAATCCTCAACAATGGAAAGTCCTTCAATCTTTTCCTACTCAGCTGTCAGACTCTAACAATGTCTACAAGATGGAGATTTCCAAGGATGAGGTTACCTCTGCCCCCAAGTACCCCCAGAGTTTGTTGTTGATTCTGTAGAGTCAGCTTGGAGGTGGGAAAGAGATGGAATCAAGTTTCTTAATTATGGAGCCGGCATTCCAAAGAGCACAGTGTGAAGGGTGAGAAGATCTCTAGTGGGATCTTGAGGATGGGAATAAGGCAACTTTGGAAAAATACTAACCACTGACCAATGAGTTCAGACAGATTTTGAGCAACTGGAAAGAAAACCATTGAAAGAGGAGGTGATTAGACTACAAAGCTTCCCCTCAATGTCCAACCTTGTGCCAGGTGGTGGTGATGAATTCTGGATGCCTAGGCAGCCAACTCACAATAGACGACAACTTGTAATTTGAGATGACTCTGGTCTGAGAATGGCCCCAGAGGATTGGAAAACCCTGGGACAAAAAGAGAGGCCTGATTTAGGGCACCTTGGAAAGACTCAAGGAGCAGGAATGCCAAAAAGGCGCAGGCTAGCCCTAAAGAAATTCCAGTTGGAGTCCCCCAGGTGAGTAGGGTCTAGGTCAGGTAAAACTACTCCCAGGGAAGTCCCAGGAGCAAAAGGGGACAGGTAGCAATATTATAAGGTATAGATACATGATGGCTAAATGAAAGTTCTTATGAGATCATGGAATGGTAGGGCTTAAATAGGTCTGAAAAGAAGGAAGGGAACATTTTAGGGCCTTCTCTGTGCCAAACACTGTGCTAAGAACTTTACCAATATCTCATCTGATATCTCCTTTAACAGATGAGGAAACTGAGGCCCTGGGAGATCAAGAGAATCGGTGGACTAGCTTTGTTTGTCCAGAGAGCACAGAAGTGGGAGCAGTAGGTGGAAGTTGTGAAGAAACACATTTAGGCTTGATGTAGGCGGGATTTCCTGTTTATTATTTGCAAACTGTGAGGTGGAGGAAGGGGTTAAGTCCTGAATCCAGGATTAGGGGGAACACCATAACAAAGAGAATAAAAGTAGTAGCAAAAAAATGATTTTTATTAAAAGACAGAAAAGGGAAGGGAAGCTTATGAGGGCTAATTATGTCTGTGATGGCTCACAAAGAAGTCTCAGGACCTTGCTCCAAACACCAAAGACAATAACTGATGAGAAAGCTGATTTATTGGGCACTCCTACTCAAACCTTAATCAGTCCATTATGATTTTGGAGGGCAATGACTGTTAGTAATTATTCACTTAGTACCAATAGGCAATCATCTAGTAGTAAGTATAAGAATAATTCATAGTTTATATAAGTTCTACAGAAATATAGATGCAGACCTCATGTTTATAAAATAGAAATTACTTGTGTACCAGGCATGAGGCCTACTTGTGTAACTACAATAGCATGAGAAAGTATCTCTTTTCTTTTCACCCTCATTCCATGCTGGCATAATGGACAGCCCCTAAGTAAGTTCCCCTGCTTGCCCAACCCAAGAGAGGCTCATCTAGCTCATGATTAGCAGAATGTGCCCCTTGCCCAACCACTGCCCATTTGGAAACCTCTGGATCCTGCTGATGGCCATATTTTACCCTATGGCAACCAATGAAATGCTGGGGGGTTTTTTTTGTTTGTTTTGGTTTTGGTTTTTAAAACATATTTGTAACCCTATAAAAATAGAGCCCTGAGGGAAGGAGGCACCTCAGATCAAGGAGGAGGTCTGGGGAACTTCAACTAGAAGGGAAGCCAGACTGCTCAAAGTGTGTCTTGGGCTTGGAGCTTTGCCTCAGTTTCTCTTTTTGATCATCTGGGGTGACTTTTTTTCCCCCACACTGGTGTTAGTTATGAATGGCAAAGTCCCTGCAGATCAACCTCTTAAATGCAAAAATGCTTTAAACTGCAGTCTGAAGATCCAAGATTTAAGGGTCCATTGTCCTTAACATGCAGTATTAATATTCCAGGATCTAAACTCAGGATGGTTTCTTTCTTTAGTTGGCCTGGAATGGAGATTTTAGGCCTGGGAATGAAAGTCCAGCTAATGTCTGAAAGCTATTGTGACTTAATACATTCATGAAATGGGTATAGTCTGCTATTTATTTTGTCCTATTTCTAAAGACCCTGTAACTAATTCTTGTAACTCCAACTCAGAGATTTTATATCAATCAGTTTAGAATAACTGTCCAGTTATTGTTCACAGATTCTATTGTAATCAGTAATTCATAATCAATAATCACTTATAGCATTATCTTGCTCTCCTCCTTGCTTTTAGAAATAACTCTATTCTTCTCAAAAAGCTAACTCCAGTCCCTGAACCCTTCTTTTATCTCTTGTTATTGTTATTCCATCATCCATCCTTTCTTTTATGCATCTTAATTTTAATTTCCATAAAGCTTCTTCATATCTGCCCATGAACACAATGAAGTCTCATCAAAACTCCCATAGCAATCCCTAATATTCTAGACTCTGGAGAGGGAAGGATACAGGATGGGTAAGTAAGATTCCCTCCCTACAATTGAGTTCTCTGTATAGAAAAATCGCAGAAGCAGGGTTATATTTAAATATGGCAACTTATAATTTTCTTAATAAAACATCCAAAGTTTTTACAAACCCATGATACGCTCTCCAGCCTGTACCCGTATGCAACTGAAGTCCCATCATTATGACTCTGGGCTCTGACTAGTAAATATATCTCCATATCTTATTCAATCTCAAGTGCTCCAGGCCCTTTCAAAACTATTTTCATATTATACATAGCTCCATTTCCTATTCTAACCTAGTTGGAGAACTGTAATCAGATCAATACTACCATTTAAAGACAACTATCTTTAAGGACATGGCAATCAATTGTTCTAACACATTGATCCCTGATATATATATATTTATATATGTATGTATATAGTCTTCCCCATTGAAATGTAAGCTCCAAGAGGACAAGTAATGTCTTGCTTGCTTGTATTTAATCCAAATACCTGTTCCATTCTTGGCCTACAGGACGGGTTTACATGTTGAAAACATGAATGATTTTCTATTAGGTTGAAGCAAAAGACAATCAATGGCCCAACTCTTGTGACCTAATTCTATCTCTGTCACAATAGGGTCTTCTCGGGGAGAGGATGAAGTGTGAGAATGTTCTCTGATCTGGTGCATTAATGCACAATTATTTCCACAAGATGATTCTCAATTTAATAAAGATGTGTGTAACTTTGGTCACACAAAGGGTGTATACACACCTTTACTAGGCTATTTCATTCAGCATATTAAAGTCAAAATTCATTCTCCTCTTAATTTGGAAAACCAAATAGAAATGTCCCATCTGACTTGAGTTACATAAGAGGTTTCTTGACTGATGGCTTCAGAAAACATGGGAAGACTTATATGAACTGATGCAGAATGAAGTGAGTAGAACCAGAATATTGTACATAGTAACAGCAATATTGTTATGATGAGACTTAGTTACTCTATCACAATGATCCAAAATGACTCCAAAGGACTCATGATAAAAAATGCTATCTTCTTCCAGAAAGAGATCTGATAGACTCGTAATGTAAGTTAAAGCACACTTTTTTCACTTTATTTTTCTTCATTTTTAATTTTTGTGACATAGCTTTGTATGAAAATTTTTTCACGACTTTACATGTATAATTGATACTATATTGTTTGCCTATTCAGTGGGTGGAGAGGGACTGTAGAGAGAGAATTTGGGACTCAAAATTTGAAGAAAAAAACTACTAAAAATGAATAATTTTTAAAAGAAAGGTTTCCTTATTGAAAAAAAAAAATCCTATCTTCCTAAAATGACTAAATAAAGAGAAGACAGTTTTCTCATTAAATAGGTATTGGTTTGGCCATAGGCCAAAGAACTCAAGTGAAAACACCTAATAGCAGCTAACTTTGTTAGATAACTTTTCAGAGAAACAAAATAGCTGCCATTGATTTTGTGGCAAGGTCAGGGTTGCATCACGGGAGAGTCTTTCCTGGAAAGGTTGCCTTTAAAATTGGTGGTTCCTCCTTCAGATTTCTCTCCAGCAGTTGACTTTCTGCTGCTTTCCTATGCATTAGCTGCTTCTCTCCACGGCCTCAACATCCATCTACTCATCACAATCAGGTTGTAGGGTACAGAAAGTGAGATCTATTAGCAGCCCCCAACACCTCCTTGATTCATCCCACACCATACTCCAACTCCACTCCTGCTACCTCAATTACCTGAAGGTCAAACTAAAGTTGAATGGTGGGCACAGCCAGCCCAACCGCTTCCTCTGTCACTGTGGGTCCCAGAAACTTTCCTATGGCTTTAAGTGAGTAATGCCTCAAAAACAGGAAGCCATCATGAAGTTTTAATTGTTCAAATCTGGACTAAGACATTGGGTTCACCCTGCATATCTATGGTCGCCTAGGCAATAGTTTGGTTTTTTTTTCTTTCCTCTTTGGCTCTAATCAATAAGATGGAACCCTTCTGAGGGTCTTGATGATCCTGCCAACTGCATCTCATCGACAGCTGGATGGGGTTCAAGTTCAGTATCATGGGGAGCACCATGGCCTGAAGATCACAAAATAACACTGAAGGTAATTTTTTTTAAGTAGCAGAAGATATCTAGGAGGAGGAGCTTGTATTTCTATTTCTAGGCAGTGGGGCTGGGTAATCTTTCTGAGGAGGAGACTAACTGGACAGAGAGCTCCCAGCATCATGGATCTGATCTGGCAAGGTCAGAACAAACAAACGAGCACTTAGTGCTTGCTGTTTCAGATGCTATGCTGAGCTCTCTACACTGATCTCATCTAATCCCCAACACAACCATAGCAGGGAGGTGCTGTTATTACCCCCATTTTTACAGTGAACAGGCAGGGGAAGACCTAGGTCATACAGCTAGTAAACGTCTGAGATGGATTTGAATTCAAGTCTTCCAGATTCCAGACCCAGAACTCCATTCACTGTGGCAGCACCTAGCTGTCCCTCAACCCTGGAAAGGTACTTTTAGATGCAATCGAGTTCATTGTCAGAGAACCAGCTCAGCAGTCTGATCTTTCTCATCACATCCCTCGATGGGTTAGCACTTGGGTGTTAGCAAACACATAAGGACAAATAAGGGATTCTGGTGCCATGGAAAGGCCACTCTACGTCTGAAACTCAGAGACCCTTTTTAAAAACCTGTCTTTATATAAATATACTATGTGGCATATTTATATGAGTACCTTTAAATATTTATAATGTAAATTACATGACATATTTATAAAAGTATACAATGCCATCTGGTACACAATTAGAGCTACCCAAAAGTAGGGTGGGCTGTCTCATGAGGTAGCGGGTTCCCCCTCACTGGAAGTCTTCAAGAAAAGCCTAGATGAGCACTTGACAAGCATGCTGAAAAAGGGAGGCTTCTTCAGTTATCAGTTAGATAACCCCCGAGTTTCTTTCCAACCCTGAGATCCTGTTATTCTCTGATGTTTATTACCTTCACAAGACTTTATATTCACAGATCTTGCCAGTGTTAATAGTTTCACAGCAAGTAGGTTCGTTTCTCCAATGGAAAGTCTTCCCATGTTCTTTACATTTATAACGTTCCTCTTCAGTATGAATCCTTTGATGTTGAGTAAGTTCCTTTCTCTGATGAAAGGTCTTCCCACATTCATTATATTTGTGAGGTTTCTCTTTAGAACGAACTTTATGATGTTATATAAGGTGGACTTTGGCAAAAAGCCTTCACACATGCATTACATCGAAAGGGTTTCTCTCCAATGTGAATTTTCTGATGTTGAATAAGCTGTGTAATCTCCCAGAAGACCTTCCTACATTTACTACATTCATGACTTTTCTCTCCATTGGGAATCCTCTAATGTTGAGGATTAGAAGGAAGGTTTTCCCACATTCTTTATATTTATAAGGTTTCTCTCCAGTATGAATTCTCAGATGGTAGGCAAATCCAGACTTTCAAGTAAAGTCCTTCCCACATTTGTTACATTTATAAAGTTTTTCTCCACTATGAATCCTTTGATGTTAAGTTGTATGCTCTGGTGGAGTCTTCCCACATTCATTACATTAATAAGGTTTCTCTCCAGTATGAATACTTTGATGCTGAGTGAGTTGTATATTCTGATGAAAAGTCTTCCCACCTTCATGACATTGATAAGGTTTCTGTCCAGTATGAATTTTCTGATGTTGAACAAGTTGTTTGCTCTGGCAGAAGCCCTTCCCACATTCATTACATTCATATGGCTTCTCTCCAGTATGAATTCTCTGATGTTCAATAAGTCCCGTTTTATGGCGGAAGGTCTTGGCACATGTATCACATTCATAAGGTTTCTCTCCAGTATGAATTCTCTGATGTTGAATAAGATGTATGCTTTGGCGGAAGGTCTTTCCACATTCATTACATTTATAAGGTTTCTCTCCAGTATGAATTCTCAGATGGTAGGCAAATCCAGACTTCTGAGTAAAGTTCTTCCCACATTCATTACATTTATAAGGTTTCTCCCCAGTGTGAATCCGTTGATGCTGAGTAAGTTGTATGCTCTGGCAGAAAGTCTTTCCACAGTCATTACACTTATATGGTTTCTCTCTTTTGTGACTTCTCTGATGTACATTAAGTTGCGTGCTCTGACTAAAGGCCTTCCCACACTCACTACATTCATAAGGTTTCTCTCCAGTATGAATTCTCTGATGTTCAATAAGTCCTGTTTTATGGCGGAAGGTCTTTCCACATGTGTTGCATTCATAAGGTTTCTCTCCAGTGTGAATTCTCTGATGCTGAATAAGGTGTATGCTTTGGCGGAAGGTCTTCCCACATTCATGACACTCATAGGGTTTCTCTCCAGTGTGAATTCTTTGATGTTGAATCAGTACTTGACTCTTGAAGAAGGCCTTCCCACAATAGTTACATATATAAGATTTCTTTTCAGTATGAAATCTCTGATGTCGAGTAAGGTGTACGCTCCAGCAGAAACTCTTCCCACATTCATTACATTTATATGGTTTCTCTCCAATATGAACCCTATGAGAAGAGACAAGTGATGAATGCTAGTCTATTTTCCCACATGTTTTGAATTCATAAATTTTTCCTCTAGTAATACATAATTTTCTGTAAGACCTGAATTATCCCTGATGGACTGCCTATCAAATTTCTTTGAAGAAACTGCATTATATTGACTGGGTCAGAATACTGTCTGAAACTTTTTCTCTCTGTATTATATTTATGGAGACTCTTTTTTACAAACATTCTGTGTTGCTAAAAAGGGACTTGTCCTAAATCTTTTTGCCATTCTGATTTAATTCATGGCATCTTGCTTCATTAGGAATTTTCTACTGGGTGATTTTTACTTGCCTGTTATGTTTCTTCTCCTTTTTCTCCTTCTTCTCTAAGCTGGAATGATATTGAGAGCCTTCTTCCAATTTGGAGACACAGGTAGTGTCCTTTATGAATTTCTCCTGGGATGATTGTTCCCAAAACATGAATGGATTAGGAGTTGAATACTTAGTTTCAGTTTCAGTCTTCCACTCTGAAAGAAAATTTTAAAAATGTCAGAAGCTTCTGCTTCCTCTGAATTATATTCAGTCTTATCTTCTGTCTCCCTCATCAAAAGACTATCAAACTTTTAAAGGTAAAACAATCATTATTAGTGATACTGAATGTTTACAAAGTCAATAAAAATTTATAAAAGTATGTTACACTCATCCTCAAAATATCAGAATCAAGGAATTATTACATTTTCCTAACAGAGAAACTAAGATTCAGAGTGATTCGTGACTTGCACAGTGTCATGTTAATAAGTATCAATCTTATGGCTCCAAATCCATAATCTTTCTAACTATGATAATTCATCACTCTGCACATTTACAAAGATAGAAACCACAGGCTATGATAAGTTTGAGAGTTGAAGCCACTGGTCCCAGATAATGAGACTATATAACAGAGGACAGACAGTTCTCACTTTATGTAAGTGGATCATTCTGTAGACTTCCATGTAAAACAATTTTTACATAATGCAAATTTGCCACTGAACATAGGAAAGGGAAGAAGATAGAAATGGGACTATATACCCGTGAAGGGAGGAGGCTGGAGATAGAGAAGGAAGAGGAGGAAATGGGGGCCAGGGCCAGCCATATGGAGGACTGCAAAAACTGAGTGTAAGAATATGCAGGGAACAGATATGTGGAGGTTGAGTACAGTTACAGAAAGGAGATAATAGGGGACATGCAATGATGACAGAGGACATACTTTCAGCACTTCAGTATAGATTGAGAGAAGACAAAACAGCAGGCACTGGACATGTGGGCAGAGAGGAACAAAGGGTCTCCTCTCTTTGTGCTTGAGATCTCAAGCCAAGCCCCATTGGTGCTACTTTCATTCACAGGTTTTTTTAAAAAAAAAAATTTTTTTTTTGGTTGTTGTTATTGTTGGGGGGTGGGAGACCAGTTTGAAGCAGGTGTAGAGAAAGAGAGTGAGCAAGAATAAGAGAGAGAGAGAGAGAGAGAGAGAGAGAGAGAGAGAGAAAGAGAGAGAGAGAGCAGAGTATTACATAGTAAAATTAACAGATTTTTAAAAAAAAGAATGAATTTCTTTCACAATTGTTTATGTAAAATCTAAACCGAAAGACTTTTAAAACAAAATGGAAGGGAAAGGGGGAAGACTATTTATGTAAAATCTAATTTGTTTGTACCCAAAGAAGGGATAACTTCAATTGCAGAGTCCCTGTCAGTGGTCTACAAAACAATGCAAAGAGTGTGGGGCAACCCTAGGAAACGACTGGTCAGTAAGCTTGATGTTAATTGCCAGCAAAATTCTAGAATGTATCATTACAAGGATGATCAGAGACCTTCTAGAAAAGGAAATAGTTATCTCAAAGAGGCAGCATGGCTTCATTGGGAACACTGAGAATAGATCATGCTGAAAAAATTGATGGTCAAAGGACAGGAATAGTTTTGAAAAGAATCACAAATTATCAACAATCATATAAAAACATGTTCCAAATACTAATAATAGGAGAAATACAAAAAAAAAACCACACTATTTTACTTGGTTATCACTAAATTGACATAAATTGTAAAAAAAATTTAAAAAGTAATTAAATTTATAGGGGATGTGGGAAGACAGATACATCAATAAAATCTTGGTAGTCCTGGGAATTGAATAAATTGCTCTAGATAACAATTGGGAGTTACTAAAATGATCACTCTCTTTTGGCCTACCAATGCCACTGGGCCAAGGGGGGTTAAAATTAGAATTCATGGGTCAACTTATTAGTAGGTACTGTTGGAAATTTTTTCTAGTATCAGTCCCTGAAGTATAATGCAGCACAATTGAGACCTAGATCACGTAGGTACATAATACCAAAAGATAACTGATGGCACACCCGTACCCTTGCATCAGTACCTGTGGAGTTCTTTTTCTCTTTGATTGGAAATATCTGCTTCTATTGCCAAGTCCCTTCCCCAAATTCAGAAATGTGTTTCTTACTATCTGGGGTACTCAGGGCCTCAGTTATTCTAAGAGTATCTAAGTTAGACTCAGTTAATACCTTCTTCATGTATCAATATTCAGCAAATCTGATATTATATAAAAATTGCAATATGTTCCTAATATGTCTCAGTAGTTCAAGAATGAAAAAAAAATGATTTTTTTTAAATCAATGCCTCACTAAGGAAACTTTCTGTGAGTGGTATGTGCACTTTCACAGCTTAAAACACAAGCATGACAGTGTTCAGTCACAGACTGAATATACAACAAAGGCTGATAAGCAGGTATTTGCACATCTAAACCGAAAGACTTTTAAAACAAAATGGAAGGGAAAGAGGGAAGACCAACCATGCAGATCCTTCCAGTGATGCGCCACAGAAAGTAGCATTCAAATAAGGAAAATGGGAGAGATACCCAGTTTCCAGGAGACAAAATCTAAGAGAGGGCCCAGTGGTCAAACTCATGGCCTCCAAACACAGTCATGTCCAAAGCAGAGGCAGTATGCAAAAGAAAAGGACAAGAGGACCCAATCTAAGGAGGCTGTGTTTGGTCTAGCACTGAAACTTAGTGGGATGAACCTGATAGCCTGAAGATGGTTTTTGATGGATCTACCTTATTAAAAAGAAACAAGACAGCTAAAATGGGGCAGGTCTTGTACAATAAGAAACCATACTCCTTATATTGGGTAAAGATGATAATTTCTTGGCAAGTTTTCTGAAGGGCTGTGAGGGAAGAGGGCATGGGGGGCCGACTCAGGAACAATGGGCACCATTTGCAGGAAGTTGAGGCCCAATGAGGCATGAGGTCAGAAAATGTTTTTGAACATCAAGCTGTTTCAGGATGTGATGAGCTGCCCAAACATCACCAGGCTACATGTAGAGGAGGACCACATGAACAAGAATGCCATGGGGAACAGTGGGAAAAGAGAGAGAGAGACCTTTATTGTCAGCTCTGAGGTTAGACCAACTTATGAAAGCAATTGGTTGTGGATCAAAGCTGGAAAACCACTCATGGTTCCTTGAAGGCTCAGCTCCTGGAGGAAGTCTTTCTTGATCCTGCTCTGAGCTCTTAGTACAGTCTCCTTGCTGCTCAAGCTGTCACACTGCTTTGTTCCTTACCTGCTGAAACCTTCCTGCCTCCCACAGAACCTTCTCCACTTCTACCTGTGTCCCCAGGGCCTAGTAAGTGACTTTTCCATAACAACTACCTAGTCAATTCTTCTCATGTTGGATCCGATTAGAAGAAAAGCTATAGCCCGTCCCCAAATGAAAGAAATGACAAGAGACAAAGAAAATGGTTCTGAGCACATTAAATGGTATTAGCACTGGAGAAAACAAGTACATCCACAAAGAAAAGACTGTGGGTCAGCTTTTGGCTATAAAACTTTCTGCACAGGCCATGATGATTGGACAGAGATGCAGAACCAAACAGGCATTTGCGACCACTATTGTGTTAAATTAGCAACTTGTAAACAGACAGCAAGTCTTTGCTAGAGAGGAGATGGTGCTCAAAGGGCAAAAGGCTGAGAAGTGAGAAAGAAATGGGGTGATGAGTCTTCCTTCTGGGAGTCTGGTCATGAAAGGAAAAAGCTAGTGTACTAGCAACTGAAGGTAACGTGATTACATCACACTACAGTGCAATTCAAGTGGGTAAGCAGAAAGAATATAAAGAAATCTGTGGGACAGCTAGATGGTGCAGTGGATAGAGCTGAGGTCAAATCTGGCCTCCAACACTTAATATTTACTAGCTGTGTCTCCCTGGGAAAGTCACTTAAATCCAAGTGTCCTGGAGAAAAATATCTGGAAATCATGCAAAGTGGCAAAAAGGACACAGCAAACCCATAGGATACATGAGTCCACATAAGAGCAAAAGGGATGAGGAATGAATGAACAAGACAGCTAAGTGTGGGCTGGAGAAGGAACTGAAAACTTAGGATGTTGTATGCACTGAAATTCCTTGGAAACGATACAAATGGCTCTGAAATTAGCTTTACCATATTAATGCTGAATATTAAGATTAATGTCAATATATTGATGCTACATTAATCTAATTAGTTCTTTCAATGTTGAATATTAATATCAATATATGATATATTTATCTTCCTAGTTCTTTTAATGCTGAATATTAAAGTTGCCAAGTTAACATACAGATGATATGTGAAGATAAGTTATGTGAATGTTTAATATAAAAGTTAAAAATGAATCACTAAGATGATTGTATCTAATAGAAATTTTTCCTGAAAAAATTCAGAGAATAACTCAGTGGCTTAAGGGAGGGTGACCTGGAGGATTCTGGATATTTGTCTTACTTTCTCTCCAAAGAAAAGGGGAAGAGAAAGGCCGGTTACTCCAGAGGGTACTTCTTGACCCAAGACTAAAAAAACATCATGAGTGAAAGGATGTTGGGAAAGTGCTTGGCTTAGGGGCTAGCTCATTTCTCTGAGGGTGCCGACTCCAGACAGTGCCTGGGGATCTCCCCATGGGGTTCCCCGATCCCATGAAAGTAGCTGAGGCCCCACAGGCTTCCTCCCTGACTTACCTGGCTCCCCTCCACAGGTGCCGCTCAGGACTTCTTTCTCAATGGTCCAAGGTACCCGGCCTTGTTCCAGCTGGTTGATCATGTTTGGTTTGGAAATCACAAGCCCTGCTCGATAAAAATGGGAAAGTACTGGGTTCAGATAGACAGTTGACAATGTCATCTTTCCCCCCTCTTAGATTTGGGGGGAAGGGGAGTCTGCTGAGAGGGCCTGAGAGGAGGAGAATGACCAAAGGAAGCTCAGTAGGAAGGTGTCCTAGAGCTGATTTGGGCTCTGATAGGAAATGCTATGAGGATGGGAAATTGCAATGGAGCGTTCTTAACTGCTTCTGGGTCTCGGAGCCTCTGGAAGTTTGCTGAAACCTATTGAGCTCTTCTGAAAAGAGTATTTTAAAATGCGTAAAATAATTATTAAAAAAATCCAGTGTTAGTGAAGTATGTTGACCAAAATCTAATCCCCTCCCCCCAAAAAAATATCCCCAATCAAGTTCCCAGATCCAGAGTAAGAATCCCTCCAGGAAGCCGGCCTGGTATTTTAGGGGAGAATCTTTGACTTGAAATAGCAGGAAGCAGGAAAGGAACAAACTCATGGCCAATACAAACTGCCAGTGTCCAAGTGTGGAAACCAAAGACCTTCTACTGGGGATGGAGCGGGACCTTCTGAGAGAGCACAAAAGGCTTCTCTGAAATGTCTGGCCTCTGCTTGCCAAAATGGCCACTGTGACACCCCCAAAAGGCCCCTCAGCATGAAGAGAGGAAGGAATTGAGCCTCCTGCAGTGGAGGAGGCCCAGGGCTAGCGGTCCTCACCCAGGCACACCAGGTTCCAGTAGTTCTCCAGCATCACCTCCTGGTAAAGCTCCCTCTGAGCTGGGCCCAGGAAGCCCCATTCCTCTAGGGTGAAGTCCACCGCCACATCCTGGAACGTCACCGACTCCTGAAAGGCAGACATACCAGTGGGTACTCTACACCTGACTGGGGGATGGTTCTGGGAAGACAGGCAGAGACTATCTACCTAGTCTGGGACTTCTTAACCAGGGGGGTCCTGGACCCTTCTCACAGTAATGTTTAATGCACAAGGACACCAGTGCATTACAGTTAACAAAATGGTAAAAAACTAAAAACAAAAGTTGGGAGCCCTGCTCCTGACCAAACACCTCCCACAGGGCTCAGTGACTGTTCCAATGGGTCAGAGACCCTTCCTATGCTTAGACAGGTTCCTGATGATGAGCCTGTGTTTCTGTCTGCCCCACATCCCCACTCATCAGCATTTGCTGTTGCTGTTGTATCCCCATTTCTTCTGTGTCCCTCAGAGATCAGCCAGTCCTGAGTTCTGAACCCTGTCCCAAATGAACAAATGGCCACAAGGATGGAGAGGTGATGGATGCTGGGTAAGGCAAGCAAGGCCCCAAGTAGGGCTGGCTGAGACCTCTGCTCCAGCTCTGGCCCTGGGGAAGCAGTTTCCTTTGAGAGCCCTTCCAGCCCTTCCTCTTTGAGTCAGTAATGGCCCCAATGTCTTGGGTCCCAGGATATTGCAAAGAAATATGTCCATACTCTGAAGTCCCTTCAAAATTAAATTAACTCACCTGCTGGGCCCTGGAAGTCAGGTAGTCAGGAGCCATGTCTGCTGTATGCTGCTCTGTGGGGGGAAGGACAGATGCCTCAGAAGACCGAGCTAGGGAAGAAAAGAGAGCAATAAGCATGGAGTCTGGCCTAGGAAGCCCCCACAGCTCCAGGGTTAGATGGGGATCAGAGAAATGTCAGGAGGGCATACCACGCACTGACTGTGGGAGGATAAAGGAAACAGTTCCTTCTTTGATGGCCCAGGAACCACCGCCCTCCACCTGGGCCCACTCTTAGAACTCACTGCATCAGTCAGTCTCAGTTTCCTCATCTGCAATGGGTGTAATTCCTTTTCTCATCCTTACTTCCCTAGGCTGTTCGGAGACAGCACTTTATAAACTTTAAGGCCTACTATAAATGTCTATTATCTTTGCTGTTGTACTCTGGGATACAACAAATAGAAAAGAGAATCCAAGTCAATTTGAGGAGCAGATCCTGACAATCAATTGTTCAGGAAAGGATCTGTCAAGAAGACAAAATCTGAGATAAACCTGGAAGGAAGGCTGGGACTCAGAGAGGCAATCCTGGGCCCCCTAGGGAGACAGACAGTGGAAACACCTGGAGGCAGGGGCCTAAATGCCCAGATTTCCAGGAGGACAAGATAGAGGAAGAGAAGTCACAAGAAATGGCCTGACAGGCTGTGCAAGCCCTTGGATCAGCAGTGTTTCTACTGGGCCTGTATCCCAGAGATCTTAAAGGGGAAAGGGACCCACATGGGCAAAAATGTTTGTCGAAGCCTTTTTTGTAGTGGCTAGAAACTGGAAAGTAAGAGGATGGCCATTAGTTGGAGAATGGCTTGAACAAATTACAGTATATAGATGTTAGGGAATATTATTGTTCTGTAAGAAACGATCAGCAGGATGATTTCAGAAAGGCATGAGGAGACTTAAAGGAACTGACGCTGAGTGAAGTGAGAAGAACCAAGTAAACATTGTGCACAGCAACAAGATTATGCGATGATTAACTGATGGATGTGGCCCTTTTCAACAGTGAGATGAGTCAGGCCAATTCCAATAGACTTGGGATGGAGAGAGCCATCTCATCTGCACCTAGAGAGAGGCTGTGGGGACTGAGTGTGGACCACAACATAGTGTTTTCACCTTTTTCGTTGTTTTGCTTCTCTCATTTTTTCCCTTTTTAATTTGATTTTTCTTCTGTAGTATAATAGATGTGGAAATATATATAGAAGAATTATATATGTTTAACCTATACTGGATTACTTGCTTTCTAAGGGAAGGACTGGGGGAAAAGGAGGAAAACAAATTTGGAACACAAGATTTTTCAAAGGTGAATGGTGAAAACTATCTTTGCATGTTTTTTTTTTTTAAATAAAAAGGTAATAATAAAAAAAATAAAATGATCTAAATGTTAAAAGAGGTAGGCAAGAGTCAGATTGCAAATGGTAATGTCACTGCGTGGGTGGGATGTGCTGATGCCCTGGGTGCTCAGGCCCTTCCCCTCCTTTTTTTCCCACCCCTGTGATCTCAGCAGCTCCCAAGGATACCAACATCATCTCAGGGTGGGGTGTCTATCAGCTGCACGTCAAGCTTCATCTGTGGCTGAGACTCCAGGCCCTCTATTGCCATGTCCCATGGATGTCTCCATATTCTACATATCCAAAACAATAGTCACCATCTCCACCCCACCCCCCCATCCCAACTCTTCCTTGTCCCAAACTCCTGATTCCTGGGGAGAGGTCCATATAGCCTTCTGGCCCCCCAGGTCTGCCCCCTCAGCCAGTGCTGACTCTTCTTTCAGATCTTACTCAATAAGTAAATCTCCTTAACCCTGCCAGCCAAATAAACCTTACGTTTGTCTGATCCTACATGGTCATGAGTATTGGATGTGAGCTCATCACCTCTTGCCTGGTCTACAAGAACATTTCTTTTTGTTTTCACCATTCACTTTAATGAGATTTTAAGTTCCAATTTTCTTCTCCCTTCCCTCCTCTCCAAGACAGCAAGCAATCCAAAAATGGTTATACATGTGCAATCATATCAAATATATTTCCACATTAATCTTGTGACAGAAGAATATGAACAAAAGGGAAAAACCACAAGAAAGGAAAAACAAAAAAGTGAAAACAATATGGATTAGGGAAAAATTATTATTAAATTGGTTAATAGATTTGATCTGTATTTAGTTGTGATGACCGCGCTAGTACCTAGAATACCTTAGAATCAGCCAGAGTCAGGATAAGCAAAAGTCCTTTAGTCTTTATTCTTGGTCTTTAGGGATAGAAGTGAAGAGGATGGAAGTAGGATCTCCGCAACCACCTTCTTCCTTGTCCATGGCCAAAGTAACTCTGGCTAGTCTTACTTCACCTCCTAGTCCCTCCTACAATCCTCTGTATACACCAATCATCGAGCCAGCGCAGGATAGTGGAAAGGGCCATTTTCCAAGCATATGCCCATAGAATATTGTCCAATCAGTAGTTGGTCTCAAGTGCTCGGCTGTCCTGACCTCACCTCATCGACTCAAGAGTTTCAGCTCTCTACATTCAGTCTCCATAGTTCCTTCTCCAGATGTGGTTGACTTTTTCCATCACAAGTCTATTGGAATTGTCTTGGATCACTGTCTTACTGAAAGAGCTAAGTCTATAAGTCAATGATTGCACAATGTTGCTGTTACTGTGCACAATATTCTCCTGGTTATGCTCACTTCTCTTTTTAAACCATTATAGTAATCCATTACATTCATATACCATGATTTGTTCAGGCATTCCTCATAGGAATCTTTGATGGGCATCTTCTCAATTTCTAATTCTTTTGCATCACAAAAAAGCTATTATAAATATTTCTGTACATGTGAATCCTTTCCCAATTTTTATGATCTCTTAAGAATATAAATTTAGTGTGGTATTGCTGGATCAATGGGTGTGATTACCTTATAGGCATAGTTACAAACTTCTTCAGAACAACTCCACCAACAATGTACTAGTGTTCCAATTTCCCCACATCTTCTCCAACATTTACCTTTATAATATATATTTATTTCCTATATATATATATATATATATATATATATATATATATATTAACCAATCTGATGGGTATGAGGTGGTACCTCAGAATTGTTTTAGTTTTCATTTTTATAATCAAGAGTTTTACATATGACTACATATAGCTTTAATTTCTTTTTCATCAATAGTATTTTATTTTTCCAATGTAATGATAGTTTTAAACATTAATTTCTTTAAAATTTATTTACTTTTAATACACATTGCTTTATGAATCATGTTGGGAGAGAAATCAATAACTTTAATTTCTTAATCTGAAAACTGCCTGCTTCATATCTTATGACTATCAATTGGAGAGTGGCTTACCTTTTTACTCACTTCTTTATTTTTGACAAATAAGGCCTTTATTAAGAAACACTGACTATAAAAATTGATTCTCAGATTTCCATTTCCTTCTAATCTTGTTTGTATTGGCTTTGTTTGTGCAAAATCTTTTTAATATAATCAAAATTATCCATTTTGCATTACATAATATTTTCTGTCTCTGGTCATAATTCTTCCCTTCTCCATAGATCTGACAAATTATTTCTTTTTCTCCTAATTTGCTGATGGTATCACCTTTATACTTAAATCACATACCCATTTTGACCTATCTTGGTATATGGTGTAAGATGTTGTCTATGCTTAGTTTCTGCCATTGTTTTTTTTTTTTTTTTCAATTTTCCCAGAACTTTTTGTCAAACTGTGAATTCTTATCCCAGAAGCTGAAGTCTTGGGACTTATCACACAGTAGATTATTACAGTCATTTACTACTATATCTTGTGTTCCTAACCTATTTCACTAATCTACCACTCTATTTCTACCAAATAATTTTGGTGATTGCTGTTTTATAATATAGTTTTAAATCTGATGTGGTTAGACCACCTTCCTTTGCTTTATTTTTCCACATGAATTATTATTTTTTTCTAATTTTTTTGTTAGTTTGATTGGGACTGAATAAATAAATTTAGATAGACTTGACATTTTTATTATAATAGCTCAGCAACTGATATTTTTTTCAATTATTTAGAACTGGATTTATTTGTGTGAAGTGTTTTATAATTGTGTTCACATAGTTCCTGTGTTTGTCCTGGCAGGTAGACTCCCAAATATTTTATTTAGTCTATGGTTATTTTAAATGGAATTTCTCTATCTCTTGTTGCTGAGCTTTGTAAGTAATCTAAAGAATTATTGATCATTTATTATAGGTTTATTTGCTATTCCAAACTTTGCTAAAATTAATTATTTCAATTTTTTTTTAGTTGTTTCTCTAGGATTTCCTAAATACACTATCCTATCATTTACAGAGTGATAGTTTTGTTTTCTTACTGCCTAATTCTACTTCCTCCTATTTCTTTTTCTTCTTTTATTGCTGAAGCTAACAAAACTGAAACTAACAGTAGTGATAATGAGCATCCTTGCTTCTTCCTGATCATACTGAGGCTTCTAACTTATCCTCACTACACATAATCCTTGCTAGATGATTTTAGATACTTTTATCATTTTAAGGAAAACCCCATTTATTACTATGCTTTCTAGTGTTTTTAATAGGAAGGGGTGCTGTATTTTGTCAAAAGTTCTTTCTGCATCCATTGAGATAATCATATAATTTCTTTTAGTTTTATTATTGATATGGTCAATTATGCTGACAGTTTGTTTTTTTTTTAATATTGAACCAGCCAGTCCTTCCTGGTATAAGTCCCACCTAGTCATAGTTTATTATCCTGATAATAAATTACTGCAATCTCATTGCCAATTTTTTTTTTTTAATTTTTGCATCAATATTTGTTAGGGAAATTTTCTCTGTTTTGATTCAGACCTGATAGCTGAACCAGGAATAGCATCACACTTATGTCAGAAATAGAATTTGGAAGACACCTTCGCCTATTTTTCTAAATGGTTTATGTGGTACTGGAATTAATTGTTCTTTAAATATTTGGTAGAATTCATTTGTGAATCCATCTGATCCTGGAGATTTTTTCTTGGGGAGTTCATTGATGGCTTCTTCAATTTCTTTTCCTAAAGTGAGCTTAAGAGTTTTATTTCCCTTTCTGTTAATCTGGGCAATTTATATTTTTGTAAATATCCATCCATTTCACTTAGATTGTCAGATTTACTGGCATGCAGTTGGACAAAAAAAGCTCCTAATTATTCTTTTAATTTCCTCTTTTCTGGTAGTGAATTCACTCTTTTCATTTTTGATACTGGTAATTTGTTTTTATTTTCTTTTTAATCAAATTAACCCAAAATTGATTTATTTCATTGTTTTTTTCTTCAAAAACAGTGGCTCTTACTTTTATTAGTTTCAATAGTTTTCTTATTTTCAATTTTATTAATCTCTTTTTTGATTTTTCAAAACTTCTAGTTAAAGAGGGAACATCTACAAGGGTATAAAAGTCTTCTAAATTTATAAAGAAATAAGAGGTGAGGCATAGGATAAAGAAATGGGTATAAAAACGAATGTATAATAACAGAAATAGGACAGATTAATGGGAAATGGGGTAAAGAGGGAGGGAAAGATTGGGAGAATAGAATAAGAAAGTGATTTTTGGAGGCAGGGTAGTTAAGTAACACTAAAGCAAGACAGCAGTAGAAGTAAAGCAAAAGAGTCATCAGGGATAGGAAATAAGAGATATACATAAACATAATAATAATGACCAGGAGTAGAATTGATTAGAAGAAGATAGGAGTAGTGATCATTGATCTCAAAGTTAAAGCTAAAGCAGATTTAATCAAAGGAGAAAAATAGGGAAATTACACTATATGTCAGCCATATTAATCAGTTATTTTAAACTACTTAAAATAACTACATAATATAAGGTTGTTATATTGTTGTGGTAGGAAATGATGACTTGATGAATTTCGAAAAATTTGGACTTATGAAAGATGTTACCCACCTTCAGAGAAAAAGCTTTAAATAAACAGTATACAGCCTTATATAAATATACGTGAATATATCTATGTGTATGATTATAGATATTGATATATACATATCTCACACTTAATTATATACTTCTTGAGAAAGGTAATGAGGTAGGAAAGGGTGAAAAAGAATAAAGTAAAAAGTGCACAGCTGAGAACAAAAGACAATCTAGAGGAAAATAAAGAAAAGGTATACAGCTCTGAATACAATTGTAGTATAATATAGGCTTTTTTGAAATGGAAATTTATTGTCTCATATTTTGAATCCTCTCATGTTGTGCTATGCATATGGCACTTTTTTCATTTTCTAATTTCTATTTAAGATTTAAATTAATAACCTTCAGAAAAGAATTTGGATGGTATACCACCTTGTGCATATATGTTCAGTATTGATGTCACTTCATTGTCTATGGTACCTTCATCAAAATGTAGTTTCCTGCCCTTTCTCTTTTAATTAAATCTTTTTGTTTTTGCTTTGCATGAAATCAGGATTGCTACTTCTGTCTTTACTTTCTTAATTTCAGCTGAAGCATAAGAAACATTCTCCAGTCTTTTACTTTACTCTGCGTATTTCTGTTTCAAATGTATTTCTTGTAAATAACACAGCATAGGGTTTAATTCATTGGTAAACAACATATTGTAGGATTTAATCCACTATGCTATCTGCTTCTGTTACATGGGAGAATTCATACCATTCGCATTGTTATAATTACTATCTATGTATTTCTCTTCATCTTATCCCCCTTCCATATCCACATTAATATTTTTCTCTCTCCTTTCACCCTGTCTCTCTCACCAATATTTTGCTCCTCATCACAGCTTCCCTCAATTTGTCCTCTATTCTATCAGCCACACCTCTTTTTCCCTCTCCCCTGCTACTTCTGCCCTCCCTTCTAACCACTCTCTTTCTCTTCTCTTCTCTTTCTACTTCTATATAAAGATAAATTTCTTTGGACCAAAATTAATGAGAATAAGAGTTAAACATAACAGTCACCCTTCTATTATAATAGGTCTTTTGTGCCTCTTCATGAGATACCTTCCTTGCCTCCTCTTTCCTCTTATTCCAGTACAAGACTTTTTTACCCCTTATTTTTTTCCACATCATCACTTAAATGACAACTTATACTCATGCCCTCTATTTATATATACACTCCTTCTAACTGCCATAATAAAAATACAGTTCTCAAGATTTACAAGTATCATCTTCCTATGTAGGGTATAAACAGTTTAATCTTATTGAACAACATGGTTTGTTTGATTGTTTTTCCTTTCCTGTTTACTTTCTTATGCTTCTCTCGAGTTTTAAGTACTCTTGAGTATTTGAAGTTTAAATTTTCTGTTCAGCTCTCTTTTCATCAGAATTTAAAGTCCCCTGTTTTATTAAATGTCCATCTTTTCCCCCTGAAAGATTATGTTCAGTTTTGCTGAGTGGTTTATTCTTGGATATAATTCAAACTCCTTTCCCTTCTACACTTTCAATTCCAAATCCTGTGATCCTCTAATATAGAAGTTGCTAAGTCCTATATAATCCTGACTGTGGCTCCATGCTATTTCAATTATTCCTTTCTGATTACTTGTAGTTATTTTCTCCTTGATTTGATAATTCTGGAATCTGGCTACAATATTACTTGGAGTTTTCATTTTGGAATTTCTTTTAGGTAATTGGTGGATACTTTTAATGACTTTTTCTCCTCTGGTTCTAGGATATCAGGGCAGATTTCCTTGATTATTTTTTGAAAGATATTTCCAGGCTCTTTTTTTTGATTATGGCGTTCAGGTAATCTAATAAGTTTTAAATGATCTCTCCTGGATCTATTTTCCAGATTGTTGGTTTGCCCCTCTCCACCCCCACCCCCACCCCAGGTATTTTACATATTATACATATATAGGTGTGTGTGTTTTTCAGTTTTTATTCCTTTGACTTTGACTAATTTTTGATGTCTCATAGAGCCATTAGCTTCCACCTGTCCAATTCTAGCTTTTAAAGAATTATTTTCTTCTGTTAGCTTTTCTACCTTTTTTTTCCATTTGGTTAATCTTTGTTGTTAATAAATTATTATCTTCAGTCAAGTTTTGTCCTTTGTTTTCCAGGCTATTGACTCTCTTTTGCCTATCTCTCACTTCTTTTCCTCATTTTTCTTCTACTTCTCTAACTTGACTTTTGAAATTCTTTTTGACTCTTCCAAGAAGGCTTTTTTGCCAAGACCAACCATATTTCTCTTTGAGGTTTTATACAAAGAAAGGTCTTTTGACAAATCTGTCTTCTGAGTTCGTTTTGAATTTTTTTTTTTTTTTTTTGTCAACATAGTAATTATGATCAAGGTTTTTATTTGTTTCTAGTTCATCTTTTTGTCTTTTTTTTGGTCTTTTTTAGCTGAGCTCTGCACTCAGGACACAGGGTACACTGTCCCAAGCTTCTTGTGCAGAGGGCACTGGGGCCTCAGATGCTGGTAGCCTCCTCACTATATTGGGGTGGAATGGCTTAGTCTTGCCTATTGGTGCCTGAGTTCTGGTACTGGCAACCTGCCTTCTGCAGCAAGTCTGGGGGACCTCACAGTTGGCCTGCTGGGCCACTGAACTGCTGAGCCAGGCCTGAGAGACTCTCAGTCGCTGATCTGTTCTGTGGCAAACAGCCTCCCACTGGCTTGCCACAACCCCATTGGGTGGGCTGTGTTCTCCTGTTATCAACATGAACCCTTTCCTGAAGTCTTCTAAGTCATCTTGGGCTAGAAAATTGTTTTACTCTGTCTTTTTGTAGTTCTGTTGCTCCAAAATTCTATTGGAGGTTTGATTTAATGTTATTTCCATGGGATACTGGGGAAAGCTCAGGCCATTTCCTGCTCCTCTGGCAGTAACTTTCTAACTACCTCCTTGCTTCCACTGCATTACCACACAGTGTCTGCACCAATATTCTTAAGCATCCTCCTCTTCAGAGAGCTTCAGAGTGTGACCTCTGGCATAAAATATAGATTCCTCTATCAGCCATTTAGGGCCCTTCATGATGCACAAACTGAGAGACATCTGCAGCCCAGATCTTCTGCAAGCTCTCTGTGTCCAGCCTGTGGGAAAGCCTTCCGGAGCTTGTACGGGTTTGATCTGTCACAATGGGACACACTGTATCCTGACCCCAGACAAAGTGATGTCATTTAGTTCAACAACCAAACAAAGCTCTTCATCAGCTGACCCATGCTTTCTTTCTAAACTGATCTCCTATGACGCCCCTTTGTATGCTCCAAATCTAGACAAAATGTCCCTGTACACAATGGTTCATCTTCAAGCTGGGCCTGGAATGTTCTCTGCCTCTCAGAACACCAGCTCCCTTCAGGGCTCAGCTCCAGGGGTCACCTTGGGGTTGAGGCTCTTCCCTAAAACCTACATTGTCTGTGTTGTGTGTTTCATTACCGACACACAAGTTTTCTGTCCTGTTCCCCACCCCTTTTGGACAGTGTGAGGGTTTTGAGGGACTGCTTATTTCCACCTTTGTATTGCTAGGGCCTAGGACTGAGAGAGAAGCACTTGAAGAAAGGGAAGGAAAAATGAGCAAGAGGAGAGGAGAGAAACCAGAGAAGCACAAAATTCAACCATTCAAAAGAATGCACCTGATCTAATAATCTAAGATGCACCAGCCTTGGAGCTACAAATTCTGGCTTCAAACCCTGCTTCTGGCATCTCTGAGTAGGTCCTTAATTCTTAAAACCTCAGTTTCCTCATGTATAAAATGGGAATAGCACTTCTTATGAGACTCAAAGAAGATGATGTCTGCCCTACACTCTGTATGTCCTTTTATATATTACATGCCAGCTGCCACCAGGATAGGAGATCAAAGGAAGAACAAGCAGAGGAACAGGAGAAAATGAGGACTATAGAAAATAATAGCTAGCACTTTTCCTCTACAAATGCCATCTCATTTGATCCTCACAACTTTGGGTGGTTCAATTTTTACCCCCATTTTACAGCTGAGAAAACTGAGGCAAGCAGAGTGAAGTGGCTCGCCCAGGTCACACAGTTAGATTTTAACTGTCTTCCTGACTCCATGTCCAGTGTGGACAGATAGACTTTCATCTCTTAGCTCTGTGCCTCTGTCCCGGGCCTCCTGAAATACCCATTTGCTCTCCCCCTCCTTCTCCTAATCCCCTCCCCCACCCCCAACACACACACACACACACCCATCCATGGAAATTACTTTCTGCACTTTTCTTTCTTTAAATATTCTCGCCACCACTAGCAGGTAACTGTTCTAAAGGTGCCTGGGTCATCCAGGATCAAGCGGGACTTGAATCCAGGACTCCCAGTTCTAACCATTTTACCCTGCGGCTCATTGCTTCGCTGCATAGGGTACATTCCCACTGCTGGGGACTGCCCCGGGCTGGGACATACAACAAGCACTTAATAAATGCAGCAAGCTCAGGACCAAGCACTTGGGCAAGCTATCACAGGCCAGAGGAATTGACAGAGGTAAGAGGGGAGCAGAGGGAAGTCACTAAGTAAGAGAACGCCTAGAATGGGATGGGGAGGGAGGGAAACAGGGTAGCAAATATGCTTTGATTGGGCAAAAGCTCTAACCCCGCCCCCTAACTGTCCAATGGTAGCCAAATCACGCAGGGCGTGGCAATCTTTCGATAAGGCTCAGAGAAAAACTCTCCCTAGGACTTGCCATTCTCAGAATGAGAACCAAGGCTGCCGGGGAGCCAGTGGCATCTGATTGGATCTTGATCCCAACTCAATCTTTGTGCTCTGTCCAATGGTGTTTAGACTAGGGAAGGGGCGGGGCGATCACCTTGGAGGGGATGGGAGAAACTCTGCAGATTATCCCTTTCTCCGCAGAGCGAGAATCCAGCCTGCTCAAGCAGCTGCGGAGCCTTTGATTGGGCCTCAGACCTAACACCGCCCCGCCTTATCCAATGGGCTTTTGACTTCAAATAGAGGGCGTGGACTTTAGGTGGCGATTTGGGGAAAATGCGCATGCTCCAGCGCGTCTGCCCTTTCCTCTTCTCCTCCTAAACCAAGGGGGAGGGAAGGAGCGTGAAAAGCCTGGAGGCTGAAGTTCCGCCTTCTCCCCCACCCTCGCCCACCTGCGCCTGCCCGGGCCTACCTCTTTCTCGTCCCTCCCCGGCCTGGCCAGTCCCCGGGCCACACGCTTGCGGCGAGGCCCGAACGAAGCAGAGCTGATCACCAGGAAGGAGAAGCTAGGATCTGGAAGGGGCGTACTTTCCGGAAGTCGGTTCGGGGGACTGGTCCAACCCCTCGTAGGCCGCTGGGGCTTCTGGGAGATGTAGTTCGATGGCCTTGTCAGGACTGCCCCAATGGATTCTCTAACCTCAGCTTTCGTTCCCTAACATCTAGACTTGGTGTTCCTATGTTGTGTCTGCGTACTAGACTCCCCCTCCCCGCCCCCCGTGGCAGTCTAGTGAACCCTATGAACCCTTGTTTTAAAAAACAAGGTATTTAAAAACAAGAGAATGCTAACTAGAGGAGCTCCACCCTTTTGGGTCATGAGGGCATGACCAGCGCCTGCAAGGTGGGATGTCCCAAAATGACACGGAAAGTCCCTAACTTACTTTTGTGTCTTCAGACTACCCAAGGGACCGTGGCTTCCTAAAGTTGACTTTCAAGTTATTTTAGCTCAATTGTTGAAAAAGGTTGCAAAGTCAGCAATATATATGCAATTACACTTGGTTCTCTGGGTAAGAACGTTGGACATACAGATTAAAAAGTAGAAAAATTTCTCTCTGTACCTACCAGCACAGGAAGACTTAACTTGCTGATTCTGTGACAGCCTCCCCCTCCACGCCCTTCTGAAACATTATTGTCCCGGAGGATCATGAGCAAAGTCCAACAATCCTGTGTTTTACTTCTCCGAGTGCCCGATTTTCAAGGCCTACAAAAGTAAGGCCCTGGAGAAACATGGCATCCCAGATCATGAGGAGGATCGGACGTCCTATTCACTGAAGGGGTCCGGTCCCTTTAATAAGCGGTTATTCACTTGGAGCTCTGCTGCCTCCGTGTTAGAGATTGGACAATTTTGGATCCCATGACTGAAAAGGAACCCCCACTATAACATCACTGGTAAGTGGTCAAGTCCTCCATCTCTGCCCAGAGACCTCCAAGCAGGAGGTATCCACTGCCTCCCAAGGTACACACACAGCTTGGATACGGATCACTAAGTATGAACAAGATGGACAGTGAAAAGTTATGGCGGCCTGGACACTAGTGACTGAGTAGTAGTAGAAGGGGTCGGAATGAGCCTCGGAGGAGGAAGGACTAGGTTTGAGCTTTGGTGGAGATAAGGACTCTAAGCTGTGGAGATGAGGAGGAAGGGCATTCAAGGCCTCCAGCACAACTTAGGCAAAGGTGCAGAGACAGGAGAAAATTTCTTTTGCATGCCACATAGCCATATGCCAGTTTGGCTAGAATGTGGACTGTTTGGAGAGGAGGCCATATGTCAAAAGGCCAGAGAGGACAGGGAGAAACAGAAGACGACCTACCAGCATCTGCCTCACTAGCAAATCCCCACAGGACATTTCTAGCTGAATTTCAAGGCTTTTCCTCTGGCTGGACTGTGCTCTTGGAAATCCCAGCTTTTCTTCAAAGGCAGAGGGGCTGCCACCTTCTTGTGGGAGCCTTCCTTTATCCCTCCAGGTATCAGGGCTTTCTCTCTTTCCTCTGACCACCTTGCATTTGCTTATCAGAGTGCAGGGTGAGATACTTCAAAGAGTTTTACATTGCTTCTAGGAGAAATATAGCAGTAATCCTGAGGCCCCCAACCTCTGGCGTAAAGTTTCCTGGCTTTAGGAATTCTTTAATATAATCCTACAAACATCGCTGACTGCCAGATAACAATCATTTGGTCAGTGATAACAGGGTTTCTGAGACAATGGTGTGAGGTACATACAGACTATATTGAGGTTCAGCAGAGACCTAAGTGCAAATTGTAAACTCACCTATACTCTCTCAGGAGAGCATTGTAAAAATTAAAGGAGATTATGAATGTAAAATACTTTGCAAACCTTTGTGGGGAATTCCTGGTCTGAGCGATAGTATTGCTGCTGACCAAGGTATGAGAGCACTGAGATTTCTGTCTTCCTGAAGGATCCTCTGTTCTGGACCCCAGCATGTATAGACCAGATCAGGCTTAGTCCTGGGGGAGCCTGACCTCCTAAATGAAGTCTCAGGACCAAATTATCTTTAAATAATAAGATCAAAGGTATTAAGCATACTAATTTCTAACAGGCTTCCTCAGATTATTTTCTAGCCATTCTCATACATTATAAAGAATGGGAGGAGAGAACTACAAAGACTGAACGTATGATGATTCCTACTGATAGATACCTGCTTTCTATGGGTCACAGACCTCATTCCATTGAGCTGCTGGCATTTTTTTTTTCTTTTGGAAATGGTAAAACATAGGCTCAAGCACAAAATAAACCTAAAAATCAAGTTTAAAAAAAAACTTAACAGTCCTAAAAGATTTGCCCCCAAACAGCAAAGTCTTCCTGATCATAGTACAACTTTATATAATTGTTGTCTTCGCTCTGAGTTGTTGCAATTAAATTAGCAAACAAATAAAAGTTATCAAGCTAAATTACACAAAAGATAGTGAAAGGCAGCCACCAGAATTTAACAGTGCAATTACAATGTTTAAATTTACAGAAATAGTGCATAGATGGTATCTAAAAGGAATCTTTCACATATTGAAGACTAACAGAGAGTCATCTTTTAAAGTATTAGCCCCCAAAACAAAATAAAATCTCTAAGACTAGGGTCTGTTAGGCTCAAATTGGTTAAAGATATGTTAGTGCAGAGTATGACAAATATAACTTCAGAATTTCCATAGTCATAACTCATCACATAAATAATTTCTCTACTGTAATAATACACTTAAAAAACAAAATCTCCCTCCCTCCCCCATTCAAGGAGTGCTTATAGTAGGGGATGAAGATTCTATTCCCTAAATAAATCAAATCACCAATTCTTTCACAGGCTGATAATAATTCATGACCTTGCAGAAGCTGGCACATATACAAATAAGATTTATATGAGGTCTCTTTTCTATTCCCTCTTTCCTTTCCAAAAAGTAAGCAATTGTTATTTGGTCCTTTAAAAACATACCAAATTAAAGGTTTTGTAGTTTTTTGTTTTTTTTTTTAACATCAGGACAATAATTTCCAAAACTTAATCAATAATTTCATAGTACCCAACTCAAAAAAAGAATTAAAATCTCCAATGATACCATTACCATCCCTTAAACAGCATCTTGCATTCACTGGCTTCTTGGGATTTCTAATACAAGAAAATTTAGAAACATGATAATATTCACAACATCACATAATAAGACTTGTCAGCAATCAGATGGCATTAATTTAGACAAATGCATTTTCAAATTACCTTTTTACAGGAAAACATTCATACCAGCATAAGTAGCTTTTAATATCACAATCTTTGTAGTCTGAAAAGGCATTAGCACAAAACACAATTCAACAAAGACCCAATTAGTAAAAAAGTGACACATACATATGCCAAATGAAATCACATAAGACAAATAAGACTTTACTGGTTTAAATTTAGTGCTAATTCAAAATATGCAGGGCTAAATATTATAAGCTAATGTTGTTAAAATATCTCACTCTATTCACAGGGCTGATAAGATCTTAGAATTCTTTATTACACATATGAGGGCATCTTAAAAAGACAACTGCTATACAAAATTCACATTGAAACCATTATTTTCTCATTCATTTCTAACTAAACAGTTTCCAAAAATTCATACCAATTTTCAACAATTGAATCCACGACAATTTAATTTATAATCTGACAGGATCTAGATTTTAAAAGAACTTAACTACTTTACTAATATTTCTAATGTAGTTATTTCATTATTTTCTTTATAATGTCTTATATTCTTATAAATTTGAGTCAATTCTCTCTATATTTTAAAAATGAGGCCTTAATCACAACCCTTGGATGTAAATTTTCACCCCAGTTTTCTGCTTCTCTTCTTTGTTGTCTTCTAATCTTGTCTACATTAATTTTGTACAAAGACTTTTAAACTTAATATAATCAGAATTATCCATTTTGCATCTCATAATGTACTCTAGTTCTTCATGCAAATGATATTCTAAAGGCCATCTTAATAAATTGGCAGAGGTCAACTTTATGTAGATACAGTTGTAGATACATAGATAGGGACAGGCAGCTGTGAGAGATAGTGGTTCCAATATTTCTTTACTAGCAAAAGGTTGTAGTTATCAGCCTTAATTACCTCTCTGATCAAAGTACTCTTTTACTGGTTCAATTTGATTAAATAGCAATGACACTCTTCAAGGAGCTCACAGTTTAATGAGGGAGGCAACATGTAAATTGCTATGGAAGAATAATTTGGAGAAGATCTCATCTTCGAGAGCCTCCACAGCTGTGAATCATGACACTTGATGGAGTTTCAGGGCAGCCTTTGCTTACACAGGTGTTGCTTGTGGGCTGGGAATGAAATAAATTGGAGGTCAAACAACGCAAATAGCTTCTCAGTGGAGAGGTCAGAGAACGGCAGCTGCCTCTCAGTCTCCTTGTGGCAGCTGCCTCTCAGTCTCCTTGTGTCATCGTTGTCCTCTCACATGAAGAGATCCATTTTACAGGTCTGAGTTAGACCTCCAGCAGCCACTGACAAGTGGCTCCTGTGTCACAACAGAAAGGTAATCGAATTGAGGAGGTTGGGGAAAATTAGTATAGAAGAGTTGCACATGTTTAACATATAATGGATTACTTGGGAGGAGGTAGGGGGAAGAAAGGAGAAAAAAATGGAATGCAAGATTTTGTAAGGGTGAATGTTGAAAGCTATGTATTTTGAAAAAAATCTAAAAAAATAATTAGACAACTAAAAAATGACTGGACAAAAAAAATTGTTGGAAAGAGAGAGTATTTTTCTGTTAAATGAAGAGGTTGGTAGCCAGATTTTGGAAGAAAAGAAGTAATTACCAATTATTGCTTTTTCAAGGAGGTTAAGCATGAAAGAGAGGAAAGTTACAGCATGAGAGCTAGGAATAGATGGATCAAATGAGGTGGGGTTTTGGGGGTTTTTTGGTTGTTTTTTAAGGATAGGGGAGACCTACGCATCTTCAAAAAGAGGCAGGGAAACAGACAGCTAGAAATGAAATATTTTTAAAACATGAGAAGATTTTTCAGATAGAATTTTGCTTTAGTAAGAGGGGCCATTTTTTTCATGGGAGAAAAGAGAGTGATGTGAGAGTGGGGGAAAGTATCTGATGGGAGATATGAAGAAGGTGTTTTTGTTTTTCTTAGTGAAATATGGATGCAAGATTCCATTGAGGGAATGGGAGAGGGGATGAAAGTCATAGAAGGTTTAAGAAGGGATGAACGTTTGGAAAAACTATAGAGTGAAAAAAGAATCAATTAGGAAGATATAAATTATTCCCTTGCCATAGTGAGGGCCCAGTGGGGATTAGGGAACAAATATATCTAACCAACTCGGCTTAATTTTCTCTGGTTTTCTTCACACATCAGCACAAGAATAAAAGCCGAGTTAGTAGAAGGGTAAGACTTGGCAGGACAAAGTCCACAAACAGATGGATTATTTGGGGGTGATGTCAAGATAAGCTCATGACCATCTCTGAGCACAACTGAAGTGGGGTGGAGTAAGTCATAGGAAAATGAGCAAAGCTGGAATGCTAGGATATTTGAGGGAATATTAACATGTTGGTTCACCCTAATAGGAGGGCAGGAGTTGGGGAGCCAAATTCATGAAGGGCGTCCTAGAGATCAGCAGACAAAAACTACCAGAATCTTCATGGGGTGACAACATGAATGAATTCCAAAGGAGATATTATTGAATGGTGATGGTAGAGGAAAGGTCTAAAAGTGACATGGGGGGAGCAGGGAGTATTCCAACTCCGCCACCACAATCATAGAGAATGAGGCAAAACGGCACCAATAATGGAAATGGTGGCAGGGATGTCTTTTGAGGAGGAAGCCATATCTAAGGGAATACAAAATGGAAGGACAGAGGAAAAGGTTGAAGATGAAGTCAAGTTTCTTAATTATGGAGCAAGCACCCCAGAGAGTACAGTGTGAAGAGTGAGAAGATCTGTAGTGGAATCTTGAGGATGGAAATAAGGGAGTAGGAACCAGGTTTGTACAGGAAATCTTGGTGTTCAGAGTCACTAGGATGGAGAAGTTGAAGGGGGTGAAAGGATGCTAACCATTGAGGAATGAGTTCAGGCAGGAATAGGAGTAACTGGAAAGAAAACCATTGAAGGGGATTAAACTTCAGAGCCCTCTCTCAATATCTAACCTTGTGGCAGGTGGTAAGGTTGAGTTCTGAGGTCCAGACAGCTCGGCTCACAACAAGTAAGAACTTACAGTTTGAGATGGTTTGGTCTGGGAATATTTCCTGAGAACTGGAAACTCTGTGAGACAAAAACTGAAGCCTATAACCAGAGTTGATGCAGGGCAACAAGAAGTGAGGATGCTAAAAGCAGGTGAACGATCTAGACCAATGTTTTCCAAAGTGTGGTACGCGTATCCCCAAGGGTAGGAGAAGAGTTTGGTGGTACTTCACTCAGAATGTAAGCTCCAGGAGGACAAGGATTGCCTTGCAGGCTTGTATCTGTATCTCCATAATTCAGCACAGTGCATGGCAGATAGCAAGCATTTAATACTTTCTCATTTATTCCAAAGCTAATTTACACTTGGAGGACATTGATAAATTATTACTGGTTCACATTCAAAGGTCACAAACTATTTTTGTTCCTACATTCACTCTTCTGCATGTGATCTTTTCTCTTCTCAGACAGAGCTAATAAAATGGGCTAAACTATGTTGGACTGCTCTCACAAAACCTGTCACAGATGGTCGGGCTTGCCCAATTTGTTTTGTACTTTTTCTAAATCCTTAATTGTATTTTTTTTTCCTTGCTGAGGCAATTGAGATTAAGTAATTTACCCAAGGTCACACAACTAGGAAGGAAGTGTTAAATGTCTGAGATCAGATTTGAACTCAGGTCCTCCTGACTTTAGAGCTGGTGCTCTGTCCACTGTGCCACTTAGCTGCCCCCCTTCCAATTATATTTTTTAACACAACAGTTTTTACACTACCTATAAAATTCAACCAAAGAGCCATTCATTGCTAATCTTCCCCAATTTCTGGTAGTGTTCGGATGAGTGGAAGATTATTCTAGTGGAGAGCTACCATGGATTTACATGGTCATAAATTATACCTTTCTAGGATTTAATCCAATCAAGTGCTTTTTCCATTCTTGTCCTCCAGGACAAACAGGAATGATTTTCTATTAGGTAGAAGTAAAAGACAATCAGTGGTCCATCTCTTGTGGCTCAACTCCATCTCTGTCACAATGGGCCCTTCTGAGAGAAGGTATGAAGGGGGGCATTTATGCACAATTTTCCCAAGATCCTCAGTTTAACAAAGGGGTCTGTAACTGATGTCTTCACGAGGCTATTTCATTCAGCACATCAAAATCAAAATTCATGCTTATCACAATTTGGAAATACATATAAAATGTCCCATCTAACTTGGTCACATGTTTAGTTTCTCCTGTTTGTTCCAATGCAACAAAATCTTGGGCACAGAAAGAATAGATTTCCTCCTATATTCATTTTCTCTCCCCTCTCTTCTCATTTGGCCAGAACTGGAAGGGAAAAGATAATTGTATTTACAACATCTAATCTGATTGAAAGGCTCTTGTTGTTGGGAATCTAGCAGATCATCCAGAGTGTCATTTGAAATAATTCAGGATTCAGGTTGTCTCCAAATATGGTATGGGAATATATTAAGATTTATTGAGAATTATACATTCAGAGTGGGCTGTGTTCCTTTAGGGAGTTTAGCAGGAGTTAGCAGCCCAGAAAAGCAAGACAAAGATATTTATGGAATCGGATTACATCACAAGATATGTACAGGAGGAATGTGCTAACATGGGGCGGTTAGGACTTAACCTTGATGGAACTTTGCATGTGGTTACCCAGGATGCATACAGAAAATAGCACTGTGAGGTTATTAATGTATGGTAATAATATTATAATTAGCCTGGCTTCATCATAAATTTACCCAAAGTACAGCAAACAAGGACTATGCACAGACACCATCCCTGGGAAAGATTTATTAAGTTTTTTGATTTAATGTTCTGTTCTGAGTCCTGTTGGTACTATTTTCTGATTGGCTGATTTCTATGGAATTTAGTATGGCTGAATTAGATGTATGATGGGGTCACAGACTACCTAGACCTGTACCTATCAGTGAGTGATTAAGGATTTGAGTGGGGTTTGGTCTGGGAGCAACAATCGGAATTCTATCATTCAAACTGGTTTCAGAAAAACATGGGAATACATATAAACTGATGCTGAATGAATATTGTAATGCTGTTTAACTGAGAGACTTAACTTTTCTGGTCAATACGGTGATGCAAGACAATTTGAAAGGACTCATGAAAAATGTTATCTATTTCCAGAGATCTGATGGACTCTTAAGTGTAGATTAAAGCACACTTTTTTTTTTCATTTTGTTTTTCTTAGTTTTTAATTTTTTGTGATATGGCTAATATGAAAATGTTTTTCATGACTTTACATGTATAACCGATATATTGCTTGCCTCCTCAGTGGGCGGAGGAGGATCTGGAAGGAGAGAGAATTTGGAACTGAAAATTTGAAAAAAAATAAAACTAAAAATGAAATTTTGAATAATAGTGGTATTCTTATTTTTAAAAAAATCCTACTTTTAAAAAATGATTTTAAATGAAGAGAAGACAGTCTTATGTCTAAATAAGTATTGGTTTAGTCATATGCAAAACAACTCAACTAGAGTAGTTAACAGCAGCTAACTTTGCTAGATAACTTTTTTCCAGTGAAAAGGAACAATGAGGCAGCTGCTATTACTTCTGTGGCAGGGCCATGCTTAAATAATGAGAAAATCCTTTTTGGAAAGGTTGCTTTTAAGACTGCAGGTTCCTTTCCCAGGTTCCCCTCCTCTAGCAGTGCTTTCTCTCATCTCCTTGTACATTAACTACCTTTCTCTACAGCTTCAGTATCCATCTGTCACAATCAAGTTTAAGTACAGAAAATGAAGTCCATTACCAGCCCCCACCAACTTCTTGCTTCTTCCATCTCCATGTTTCAGCTCCATTCCTGCTATCTCAGCCACCTGGAAGGTAATTTCTACCTCTGACTTAAACCGTTATGGGCACAGTCAACTCTGTTGCCTTCTTACTGCTAGAGGTTCTAAAAGCTTTACTAGAACTTTAAGTGAGCAAAACCTCATGGAGAAAGTAGCAGGACCAGCAAAAAAGGAAGGCAGTGACAAAGGGCTGCTCATCTGTCTCACCATCATCAAGTGCTCCAAACTACCACCATATGCGTTACGTTTTTAGAAATTATAAAACCTTGAGGGGCAGCTAGGTGATGCAGGGGATAGAGCACCAGCCCTGAAGTCAGGAGGACCTGAGTTAAGTACTGGAGGCCAGATTTGAACACTTCCTGGCTGTGTGACCCTGGGCAAGTCACTTAACCCTAATTGCCTCAGCCCCCCCAAAAAAAAATTTATAAAAGCCTTCTGTGCAGTTTTATCAGAAATTCAGAAACCTGAAAGGAAGATTCAATTTAGAAAGAAGGTATTATGGACTATTATAACTTATTCCTTCTCTTAGTACCACTATTTAGAACCGTGTCATTGGATTTTGCAGATCCTTTCTACTGGATGAGTTAGTCTTGCTTTTAACAGAGGAACTTTAATGGGATTGGATCTCTCTTCAGTGGTAACATCCGGTTTGATTATGCAGTTGTTGGAGTTAAAATCCTCAAAGTAGGAGATGCTCTAAAACATTTGAGCTCTGTTTAGTGGGGTCCAGAAATTATTTGGTTTTATTTTTATTAGTGGGCAAGCCATTGTGTATGTCACAACTGGAATGTGTGGAGATCCTGCTGAAATGGGTGCTGGACGCTCTACTTGTAATTGAGTTGTGGTTGCTGGTTTGATTGTAGAAGATGTTAAAGGTTAAAGAAGGATTAAAGGTTGGGCTCTGGTACTTTCTCTTTATTGCCCACAACATCTGTGAGACTATTGTCTGAAAGTCTAAATGCCCCCCTGCCATTAACAGTGACAGAGGCTCTGAGTTCGAGGGTGCTGCTATTTCACTGTTCTATTTATCATTCATTAGAACAAGGGAGGCTTTCTAACATCAGAATTTTCCCAACCTTGTGTACCTTATCGCTAGTTTTTGTTGAATGTCTTTATCCATTTTCAAGGATTTCCTGCTGCTTTACCCATCAAGCCTGCTTAGCACTGGGGACAATGTTATCTCATCAAGCTCCTCCATACCTCCAACACTTCCATCATTCTACAGTCTGCCTAGGTTTCCAACTTCTGTTATATCCCAGATGCTATCAGTACAATTCAGTGGCAACTTAGAGCAGCAGATTGATGTTAATGGAGAAGGTCCCACATGCTCCTACCCAGTTGGATCCCTTTGTTACTCTTCCAGAGTCTGTGAGTACCATATTAGCCCTGTTCATATGGCTGTTTACATCAACTTTACACTAGGAACTTGTGTATTTTTCTCTTAGATGTGGATAAAGGTGTCTGGCTCCTCAGCCAAAGCTGTAGCTAAGCAATTTAAAGAAAAGTAAATGGTGATGAGCCTGAGACACCTTCATAGTTCATGAACTTACTAGGTATATTCCCACAGGAATAATCAAATATTTCATCATTCACATAAAAAAGGGAAGATATTTTGACATCACTGCGCGGTGCGGTGATTTTCCCCATCATCTTCTTGTTATAAAGAGCTAACTGTCATGTTTCATTAAGAGATGATGAGCTCTGCCTGTGAGCAACATTAGTATTAGCTGCCTTAAACTTAAATTTACAATATTACTTCAAACTACAGCTATCTTTATTTTTTTATTATTATTTTTGTTTTTTATTATTATTAAAGCTTTTTAGTTACAAAACATATGGGTAATTTTTCAACATTGACCCTTGCAAAGCCTTCCCTCCTTCTCCCCATCCCCTCGCCTAGATGGCAGGTAGTACAATACATGTTAAATATATTAAAATATGTTAAATCCAATATATACATACATGTTTATCTTGCTGCACAAGAATAGTCAGATCAAAAAGGAAGGAAAAAAAACTGAGAAAACAAAAATGCAAGTAAACAACAACAGAGTGAGAATGCTATGTTGTGATCCACACTCGGCTCCCACAGCCCTGTCTTTGGGTACAAATGGCTTTCTTCATCACTGAACAAGTGGAACTGGTTTGAATCATCTTGTTGGAAAGAGCCATGTCCATCAGAACAGATCATTGTATAGTCTTGTTGCAGTGTACAATGATCTCCTGGTTCTGCTCATTTCACTCAGCATCAGTTCCTGTTTTAAAATAATTTCTCCAAACTGGTCCTTATTGAGGTCCAAAATTGAGGTACAATTGGGCAAAAACAGGGCAGGAAAACACAAGTTTTGAGAGTCTTTGAAAAGAAATATGAGGCTAAGATTTTTTCATTAAAATATATTATTAATGTTTTATGGAGTAAAAGAAAAAAAAAAACCTAACCCTTTCTTTCCCTCCTCCCCAAAAAAACCCAACCAAGTTCCCAGACCCAAGAGTAAGAATCCCTTCTGGAAGTCGGCCTGGTATTTTAGGGGAGAAACTTTGACTTGAAGTAGCAGGAAAGGAGCAAATCTGTGGCCAACACAAACTGCCAGTTTCCAAGTATGGAAACCAAAGATCTACTGGGAACTGAACAGGATCTTCTGAGCGAGCACAAAAGGCTTTTCTGAAATGTCTGGCCTCTGCTTGCCAAAATGGCGACTGCTGCATCCCCAAAAGGCCCCCCAGCATCAGTTCATGTGTTGTCAGGTTTTTGTGAAACCATTCCCCTCAATATTTCTTATAACGCAATACTGTTCCATCACCATTATATACCACAACTTGTTCATCCCTTCCATTTCCCCTTTTTTGTCGCCACAAGAGCCATTAGAAACATTTTGGTATAAATAGGTCCTTTTCTTGATCTCTTTGGAACACAGATTCCTGACTACTGTCCAAGGCACCACCCTCCCGGTCCCTCTGACTCAGGACTCCTGTGACATCCTGGACTCCTCACTCTCACCTCCCACAGCCAAGCTATTGCTAAGGTTTGTTGTTTTCTCCTGACAACATCTCTTGAATATGTCCCCTCCTCTCTTGACACTTCTCTAAACCTAGTATAGACCCTCATCACTTTAGATCCAGGTAACTCCAGTAGGTTTCTTTTTGGGGGGGATCTGTCTGCCTCATGCCTCCTCTCCACCCCACCACCCTCCATTCACCCAGCAAAGCGATTTTCCTGAAGCACAAGTATTAATGTTACCCTCTCATCCCACTCAGTAAACCCCAGTGGCTCCCTATCACTTCCAGGAACAAATACAATATGGTATTGAGTAATGAAAGCTCTTCAGAGCCCATCTTCTTACACATTAGCCTGATTCAATCCTGTGACCCCAGCCTCCTAGTTGTTCCACTAAAAAGACCCTCCATCCCTCAGCTCCTGCCTCTGCCACCTCCTCTGACCTAGCTGGCTTCCTGCAATTTCTATCTAAATCCCATCTTCTACCTGTAATATTCTTCTCTAAATGTAATCTTCTCTGGGAGCAGGTTTCTTGGGGGGCTTCTGGAGGCAGCCTTAGTTTCAGTTCAGTGTAATTACCCAAAATGCAGCCAGATATTAAAGTCCAAATCCTTTATTGTCTCCTTCAAAGTCTTATCTCCTTCACTTGGGGCCCGGCGAGTTTTTCTTAGAGGCCTTCTATAGACTTGGTTCTGAGAGCTTAAGTGGCCTTCCCTGGCTTGTGAATGTCCTCAACTGAATCCTGGCTGAGGCTCAGAGAGCTTGTAGTGGGCTTGTCCTTTTCTGGCCCTGAGAGCTCCTCCTTATATGTTCCACTCTGAGTATACATCAATCATTATATCACTAGGAAACCATTATTTGTTGTAGGATTAAATCGATGCTAAACTAGATTTAACCATTGTCTCCTCAATTCCACTTAGTACCTTGTTTCAAGTTCTGGCCCATAACATCACCTTGTAGGGATTAAATCAATCACACTGAACCATGCTAAATTAGATAACTATTGTCTCTATCAATTCCATTGACTTAGTACCTTGTAAGAATCCTAACATCTACCAAAAGCCTTTTCTAACCCCTCTTATTTCAAGAGCTTTGCTTCCCTTAAGTATTTCTGTTTCTTCCAGCACACAACTTGTATGAATAGGTTTGCTTGCCCTCTTATCTCCCTCATTAGTTTCTTGAGGTTGAAGACTGTGTTTTGCTTCTGTTTGTGTTCCTGGCACTTAGCACTGTGCCTGGCACATGGGGGCAGGAGATACTTAATAACTGTTGATTGATGACTGGCTGATGTTTTACATCTCATCAGTGTTTGCTGTTATATCCATATTTCTTCTGTATTCCTCAGAGGTCAGCCATAATTCTGAGTTCTGAATGCTGTCCCAAATGAACAAATGGTCATGGGATGAGAGGCAATAGACACTAGGCAAGGAAAACAAGGTCCCCATGTGAGAAGCAGGTGGCTGGCGGAGATCTCCACTTTAGCTGTGGGGAAGTCCCTCCTCTCTGAAGGCTTCAATTCCCTTTCCTAAAAAGAGTATGATTAAGGAAAGTATGGTTGATATTCACACTTACAATAAGACACACTTAAAAAGCTAAATATTTCATTGATTTACAGAAAAGGTAAATGTACAGTTTGTGACAATAGTAATTTATAATCCTAGTACTAGATGATTATAGCAATACCGATATAGATCTAAGAGGTAATAGAAAACATCACAATCCAAGGAAGCACCAACTCCCGAGTCTCTCAATTGGGGAATCCTGGAATACAGCTTTCAAGGTCCAGATTGGGAACAAGGGGTCCCAGGTAGAGCATCCTCTCCATGGATGAGATTCCAAAGTTCTCCTTGGAACAGAGACCTAACAAACCCTTCCAAACAAAGAAGGTTGAGAGCCAACAAAGAGGCTAAATGTCAACCATCCCCATGTGTTATCCATCGATAGGCTCACCAAAGCTCATGATGGAGGTAACGTGCAATGTTCATTCTTGGAGAACTGGCTAGGTTCCGAAAGTAGCAGATGTTCCGTGTTTGTGAAGGAGTTAGTATGTCTTCAAGATCTGGGCTTACCCTGGGGACATAACCTACATGTAGGACCTGCACTGAAATATAGAAGAACTTCTAGATTCATTTACCATTTGTTTGGCCTTAAGTTCTGACATACTGAAAGCCAAGGAGACTTTAGGGATCAATTTAGTGTATATATTTTTCATTTGGAAGAACATGTAACAATTACATATGCATAATATAATAAGCAGGGTAGTAAAAATTAACATGGGGTGAATTATTACAGAAAAATATTTCTGCATAAAGGAGATCTAAATAGAAAGTCATACCAGTGATGGTTAGTCTCACAAGTAACTACCTGAGAAGCCTCTATCAATTTCTCAGTAACAATATGAGTTTGCATTTGATGTTCATTAAGAGCTCTTTGATTTTTCTCTAAAGTAGCTGCAATTTAGAACTTAGAATAGAAATTAAAGGTTCCAAAGATAAATACACATAAGGCAGAGGTAATAGTTTTGAGTACCCAAGACAGATTAACATCATCCACTATGTCAGAGGAAAAGTAGAAATCATCACCTTGACAATGGAGAAAACTCACATTTTGTATATAAAATGGGGATACTTGCTCTACAGGTTTCAAATCAGTTTGATTGTTAGGGACTAGGCAGATAGATTGAACAGATACTTCATAGAGAAACTGGACGTGGGATATAGAGTAAGATCACATTTATTAGAGGAATGGCTTAATAGAGAGGGAGCTATCTGTAGCATGACCATTCCACATACAAGCACACGATCATAATTTGTGCAATCGGCTAAAGTATGAGCAAACTTGCCATCTAGGGAAGGGCATGGGGGGAGGGGAATTGGAACACAGGGTTTTGCAAGTGCTAATGTTGAAGAATTGTCCACGCATGTGTTTTGAAAAACGAAAAGCTTGAATAAAAAAATTTCTAAAGTGGAAAAACAAAGTATGAGTGATATTATTTAGGTCTATGTATTGCCCATTAATATGAGGCAAAGCAAATTAAGAGTGTAAAATAAAAGGAATAAGATGGAAAGTGCAAATCACTGTGGCAGACCTAACTTTACTATAATTTAATGTGTCAATGCATGAAATACTGCTTCAGAACCAGGAGATCATTGTACATGGCAACAGGAAGATTATGTACAATAATCAACTTAATCAATCATAGCATTGTTGAAAAGAGTCAGAGAGAGGCCTGTGGGAACTGAGTGTGGATCACAACATAGGATTTCCACTCTTTCTGTTGTTGTTAGCTTGCATTTTGTTTTTTCTCAGATTTTTTTTTTCTTCTTGATCCGATTTTTCTTGTGCAGGAAGATAACTATATAAATATACATATATTGGATTTAACATATTTAACATATATTGGACTACCTGCTGTCTACGGGAGGGGGATGGGGGAAGGAGGGGAAAATTTGTAACAGAAGGTTTTGTAAGGGTCAATGTTGAAAAAAATCACCCATGCTTATGTTCTGTAGACAAAAAATATATAATAAAAGATAAAATTAAAATTAAAAAAAGAAAGAGGACTAACTGACCCTGCATCTACTCGAGGGGAAATATCAATTTGTAATCAGGAAATTTGAAGTATAGATGATAATAGGGAAAGTGCATGTCTCACCCCCACCCCCACCCTTAACTCTATCTAAGCCTTCTCAAACCATTGCAATTAAGGAGTATAGGATTGGGGGGAGGGGAGGAGCAAGAAGAAATTACTATAAAAGGATACATGGAGGCTGGAGTTCTGATCCCTACTACTGAATGGTCCCTTATAGCCTGAATGTCCAGTATGGCCTGTTAGAAAATCAGATGATACATGGAGCATGACAGTGGATTAAAAGCTTTTCTTTTCTTTCTTTTTTTTTTTTTTCCATACAATTACCCTAAAAGAAAGAATATAAACCTATGCTCGCTATTGGTATGCATTCACAGATTTTGCAAATGCCTTTTTTACTATTCCTATTGACCCCACAATGGCATCAATTTGTATTTACATAGCAGGGTTGGCAATACACTTTCACCAGATTGCCCTAAGAATATGTACACAGTCCAACCATTTGTCACCATATTGTAGTAAAACATTTGAATGAGTTAAGGCATTAATTCATTGGACTGTTCCTGGGTATTGGAGAGTTCATATTCACACATTTGGGTCAAATACAGAAACCCTTATGTTGAGTCATTAGGAGGAAATATGGATTCTCTTGGGGAAAGAAAGAAACCAAATCTTTTCAGGAAGCTAAGGCTGCAATCCAGACAGGCTTGGATTTATGACCTATGCAAGATGGCCCAGTGGATTTGCAAGAATCCACCCTAGGACAGGTAAACAAATTGGAGCCTCTGGCAAAAGTAGCAGGGGGGAAAATGTACTCTGCTCAAGGAAGCTTCTCCCAGCTGGAGAGACTCCCCTTTGAAAAACAGCTACTGGCTGCTGATTGGGCATTAGTTGAAACTGAACAGCTGGATATCTTATTGATTTACTGAAAAGATAAATGCATAATTTGTGATGACGACAATAATTAATTAATCCTAATGTGATTATAGCAATAATATAGATATGAGGTAATAGAAAAGGGAAGCACCAACTCCTGAGTCTCTCAGCTGGGAAATCCCAGTGAATAGCCATTATATAATTTTTAAAAAGCTGGAGATATCTCTAGGAATAAAATGAAGGTTTATTATACCTTCACTACAGTGGAACAAGCAATTGAAGGGAGGAGGTGCCTTAGAGACAGAAGTAGGTCGAATATTCCCTAATGCAAAAATCTCACCACAGACTCTCATCCTCATTGGCTGAAGGTCTTATATTATAAATATGGGAACTACACCAGAAAATTGAACTTTGGCTAATAAGAGCATAGTTGCCTATATTTGGTTTAGGTTGAGGTAGGAAGTGAATGATATCATGGAACAATAGTAGGAAGGGGAAGCTGATATTCCTAATGGTGTTGGTTCAGACCCATACCAACTTTGGGGTTGGTGAAGTCTTACTCAAATTTCACAAGTGTCTTGAGAGATCTCACTATCTCATTCATTAGGATGAAGCTCTCAGGCTCCCAATTGGGAACAAAAGATCCCAGGAAGAGTGTCCTCTCCATGGGTGAGATTCCAAAGTTCTCCTCAGAAAAGAGACCTAAACCCTTCCAAAGAAAGAAGGCTGACTGCCAACAAAGAGGGTAAGTCAGCTATCCCCTGTGTCATCCACAGAGATCCAAGAGCCTAAAGAGATCTTAAAAGAGGGAAAGGGACCCACATGTACAAAAATGTTTGTGGCAGCCCTTTTTGTAGTGGCAAGAAACTAAGTGGATGCCCATCAATTGGAGAATGGCTGAATAAGTTGTGGTATATGAATGTTATGGAATACTGTTGTTCTTTAAGAAAAGATCAGCAGGATAATTTTAGACAAGTCTGGAGAGACCTACATGAATGGATTCTGAGTGAGATGAGTTTCAGAACCAGGAGATCATTGTACATGGCAAGAAGATTATATACGATAATCAATTCTAATCAACTGGCTCTTTTCAACAATGCTATGATTGAGGCCAGTTCCCATGACCTTGTGATAGAGAGAGCCATCTGAACCCAGAGAGAGGATTGTGGGAACTGAGTGTGAACCACAACATAACATTTTCAGTCTTTTTGCTGTTGTTTGCTTGCATTTTATCTTCTTTCTCCTTTTTTCCTTTTTGATTTGTTTTTCTTGTGCAGCATGGTAACTGTATAAATGATTACAAATATTGGATTTAACATATATTTTAACATGTACAACATATATTGGATTACTTGCCACCTAGGGGAGGAGAGAGGGGGAAAGGAAGGGAAAATTTGGAACACAAGGTTTTGCAAGGGTCAATGTTGAAAAATTATTCATGCATATGTTTTGAAAATAAAAAAGCTTTAATAATAATAATAAAAAAAAATAACTTTCCTGGCTCGATTTTGTAGTTATTCAAGGCCCTGATACACTCCTCCATTGGGGTCCTGATCAGATTAACGCTTTTATGATCTTGAAAGCAAAACTGACCTCTGCTCCAGCATTAGCCTTGCCTAAATTAGAAAAGCCTTTTACTCTGTATGTTGATAAATGAAGTCTCCAAACTCATCCTAGGTCAACCACTGGGGGTCTAACCCCCCACCAGATTAAGAAAATCTTGGAAGCCAAGGGTCATCACTGGTTTGCTTTTGAGTATCAGACTCCCCTGTTAGACATCCCGACTTGATTATTCAGGTGGACCACACTCAGCCCTGCACTCAGTAGAGGGACCTCATTCACAATTGTGAAGAAGCTTTAGATTTCATCTTCTCCAGTCAGCCTGACTTGAGGAACATCCCCCTCACAACCCAGTTGATGAATGGTTTACTGATGGTTCAGTTTTCCTGAAAATAGGGAAAGGAAGGTAGGTTACTCTGTGCCATAGCACCTTGGAGGCTGAGCCAATCCCCCTGGAGTCTCTGCCAAGAGGATCGAACTTCTTGCCCTCACCTGTGCTTTAGAATTGAGGAAAGGTCCTCCAAACCCTCATGAAACCTATTTCCCTGTCACAAGCTGGGAGAAACAATTAGGTCTTCTGGGTTTGTGTCCAGGTAAATCCTGAAGGAATTGTTAATCTCTCTCCTCCTCTCACCTCCCCCCCAATCTTGAAACCCTTCCAGAAGAGGAGTATATAACCAGGGGAGGACTGGCAGATTTTATACATATGTCCCCCCCCCCCCCCCTTGTAGAGGCTTCAAACTGCTTTTGATTTTTGTTGGCACCTTTACTAATTGTGTAAAAGACTTCCCTTGCAGGACTGAAAAGGCTAAATTTTTGTTAAAGGAGACCATACCTCATTTTGATCTGCCCAACTCTTTATAGAGCAACAATGGCACAACCTTCATTTCTCAAATAACCTAAGCTGTGGCTGAGGCACTTGAGACTATCATCTCCATTCTGCCTGTCATCCTCTCTACCCAATGCTTAACACTTTTAAACATTATGATGTTTGCACTGTGGGTCACCTGAGCAGTCCTTTCACTGTGTATATTGCCACTGACTGCCCCTATCCCTTTGAGAGACAAAATCAGGGATCTAGGGGAAATGTTCTTTGGTATTTAAGGAAAGGCACAGCAATGCTAGTTTCCGGGGTAGGATATTTAGAACATATCAAACCTGGCTGCCATAATCAACCAACTGGGCGATGAAACTGCATACTCTCTCTAAGAGATCCAGAAATCCTTGGACTCTCTTGCCCACATGGTTTTTGATAACCAATTGGTTATATATTGGATTATATTCTTGCCTCTAGTGGTAGTGTCTGTGCCCTTGCCAAAACCTCCTGCTATATGTACATCAGCAACTCAGAAGATTGAGCTTTGTCCTGACAGGATCCTAGAAAACACTGGCTGGATGTGAAACATTCATGATGGCCTCATCTCTCCCTTCCCCCCCACCCAAGTCTTCCTCTGTCAGGGATACTTGGTTACTGTTCCGGTAACCCTAATGTTAGCTTCATTTTTTGTTCTTGTTTGATTATTTTTGACCCCTGCATTTTTAATACACTTGTAAGCTTTGTTTCTCCCGGATTCTAAACCATGAAATTCCAACTACTTATTCAACTTGAATATACCTGCTACCTGATTCTGAGACTCATCACACCCGGATGCTGCTTCTACCATCTTTAAGTCACCTGTCTCCCCTCCTCAGTCTGGTCCCCACTAGGAAGGGCTAGCTCTATAGTCCTTATCAGCCTGAAGGGAAGATGAGACCTTCATCCCTCTGTGAAATGTAGCAATAAGCTTAATGCCACGTGGCCTTAGGAGGAATGTAGTTCTATATTTCTTCCCCTAGCTTTTAGGGAAGATTTAGTGATAAACCTGCGATCCCCTGGCTTTGGGAGTACTGTAGCTCCACAAACATTGCTAGCTGTTAGATAACAATCTGTTGGTCAGTGATAACAAAATTTGAGACAATAATAAGGTATGTACCAGACCACTTCTTAAATCTATAAAGCCATAAAATGAGCAAATCAGTGACATGAAACACCTGGTCTTTTTTTTTTTTTTTTTTTTCCCCCCATAAATTTATCTTCTTGCTCCTGGTTCTTCCATAAATTCTTTTGGAACTTAGCTTGCTTCCGTGGGTATTTACAATAAACTTTGCCCCTTGACTTGGAGATGGGTCATAGCCTTTTGAGCCACCTGGCAACCAGTCTGGAACCTCAACCTTTCGAGATCGCCTGTGAACACCAACACTCAGAAGCTTGTCTCTAATCGGACAAATAACCTTCCTTCCTCGGCTGTAAAATAACTTTGCCTTTGTACCACCGGGGCTTCCTTAGAGTTCAGGAATGTAAGGGGAGACTTGTTATGAAGGACTAAAGAACTAAAAGTAGCTCACAAAACAGAGGCGTTTCCTTCTACATTTCATGCACGCGAGGTTCTAAGGCCATCTTATAAATGGGCCGGGAACAAGCTTATGCAGACAGACTTGTAGAGCACAAGGCGGCCCCCGTAGTTTTTCACTGGCAGTTACCAGCCTTAATTACTTCCTCTGCTCAAAGCATTCTCTGACTGGTGGTACTGACTTTGTGGCCTTGTTCAGTTTGATGGAGGAGGTCGCTGCTCCATGGTCGTTCAAGTCCCTATAGACCTTGCCCACCAAAGAACAGCATAGATAGGAGTCACTAGTCGTGTTCTGCAAGGGGATCTAGCTCCCTATCAAATAAACGAAAACACGTACGTAAAAAGGTCACGGTGACGCAGCGGAGGACTTCTTGCCCTGCGCGATGTTTTCTTTCAAACATCTGGCCCCTAAATAGGTTTTCTCTACCTTGCGCACAATTCCGTATCTTTTGAACTACATTTCCCAGAATGCGCTGCCCTCCTAGTGGAAGGGGGAGGGACTTTTGTCCCACTGGACTACGCTTTCTCCCGGAAGTCAACCGTTTTCGGAGCTCTCCAGGCTTCCGTAGTTCGCCGCCGCCTTGAGTGAGGGCACTTGGGGATGTGGACCCTCCTTCTTCAAGCAACCCGGTAGAGACCGAAGCAAAGTGAATGGGCAGAGAGAGTCGGGGAGAAGGCGCGGGAGCCATGCCTCTCTACATTCTTTCCTGAGGTGACTCTGGGGAGAAGGTACGCTGCTCTGTCGCCTGGTAGTGGATCTGCGTCTGCGCAGTCGTTCTCTTTCCGATTCCCTTCTCTGCCCCGCCTTGGCACACGACGCATGCGCACTGGCGTGTTGGCGCTGCCTCACAGGTCCTGGCGCATGCGCAGACCTCGTATCCTCTCCTGGCCAGCCCCTCCTCCTTTCTGTGATGGTCAATTTCTTTTTTGCGATTCTTTTCTTAACCTCTCTAGGTCCACCTCTGGCCGCGGTTCCAGTTCATGTTCTGGATCTGAACTATCATTTTTATCTCCCGGGAGTCCTCCTGCCCTCCTGTCCTTTCCCTTCCCCTCTTCTCCCTCCTCCCCTAATTTTCCTCACCATCCCCTCTTTTCCTTCTCCCTTTCCTCCTCCCGCCCTAATCCTTCTCACCATTTCCCATTTTCCCCTTTTCTTTCCTGCTTTTCCCTTTCCCCCTTCGCCATCCTCCTCCCCAGACCCTCGCCTTCCCTCCTGTCTCCGTCCGTTGCCCCCCCTTCCTTCCCCTCTCCATTGATCTGTTTGTGGCCCCCCTCACTTACTTCCCAGTTCCCCTTCTGACCTCTTTCTGCTATTTCCTGTTCCCTTCTCTGGCTGTGATGCGCTTTGAATGCTCTCAGTTCCTGGTGGGCAAGAGGTTAGTGGCGGTCAGAGAGCTGGTAATGTCCCCTTTAGATCGGCCGCAGGCTTAAAAGTGAAAGAATTCACTCATTCCCGAATTATTAGTTGCAAAATGAAAGTTTATTGGTGGCTAGAAATCAGTTTGCTGAGGGACTGACTTCGAAGTGGCAAAGAGCTATTGGGAAATGGAATTTCTCAGCGGGCACAAGGGTCCTGGCAGCAGAGCAAGCTACCCGGGGCCATCTGCAAGGAGCTACTGCCCTTTTTAAGGAGGCTTGGGGCTTCGGGAGCCAAGGTTCCAGGGCTTAGACTCTTAGCATTGTCAGCCCGGTTCTCCTATTGGAATTAACAACCCTTCAAAGGGGTGTGAGTCAAGGGAAAGATAACTTATCTGGGGGAGGGGGGAAGATATGCCTTCCCCAGGAGGGGCTGAGACTCCAAAGGGATCACAGATGGAAAGGAAATACAGTTTCTTAAAGGGAACCAACAGTTTCCCTCCCTCTTCATCTTCATCTCCTTTTTCTTCTGTAATTTTCCTGTCCCCTTGCCCCTTCCCTTTCCCTACCTTCCTCTAGGTTCCCTTTTGCTCCTCTTTGTCACATCTTTCTCTTCTTGGTCTCCCCCTCATTGCTCCCTTATATCCCTCTTAGGTTTCCCTGACCAGCTTCCTCCTCTTGCCCTCTGGCTGATGGTCCTGCTCTGCTGTTCTGTGTCTGCTCTTCTCTACTTTTCCTGCCTTTCAGATTATTTCCTATACTTGCCAATTCTTTCATTCTGCTGTTCTTCCCACCTGTTTTTCTCTCCTCTTCTCCCCCTACCTTGTTTTTGATCCTCATTTCTAAAGAAATCATTCCTCTTCCCATCCATTCTCTTCTCCGTCTAGGAATTAATAGCACAATCCCTTCTGCCCAAGCACCTCAGTTTCTGACTTCAGAATTGTTGTCCTCTTTTCTTCTCTCCTTCAGCTTTTTATCTCCCACCCCACTCCCCATTCAGGGAATTGATAAGTCTCCTCAATGTGCAACCATCAAACAATTCTTATTAAATACTTATCCTGTGCCAGGCATTATGCCAAGTGCATGATATACAAAGACAAAAATAAAACCATCTCTGCCCTGACAACTTAGGGTTTATCCCAGGAACCATCATGCACATACATATGTCACTAGAAAAGTAGAAGTGAATAAAAAGTATCTTTTATGTGAACTGAGCAGGTCCTGGATGTGGGGTTTAGGAGGGATCATGCAGCTTTTCACAGAGTAAGCATATTGACCCTTGAATTGAAGCTAGAAATGAAGGAAGAAAGAAGGAATTCAGGATGACAGAAGGTAGATTGTCACAGAGGAAGGCCAGCAGGTGTGTTCAGCTGGCCTACATTTGGGTCATAAGTCTGGGAAGGTGTCCTGGAGCCTTTAAATGCCAAACAAAGGAATTTACTTAATCCTAGCGGTAATAGGGAACAACAGGAGCCTTAGAATTAGCATTTAGATTTGTCCATGGAGAAGACAGATTAGAGAGAGGAGAGACTTATGGCTGTTCTGTGAAGCCCTTCTAGGCATAGGGGGTAGCCACTGATCGGCAAATGGTCTGCTGGATGGGGGCACAGCAAGGAGCCCAGGGTCCTGGAAGGTGAAGTGGGTATGAGTAAAGTATAAGAAGATTGAAGGGGTGTGTGTGTGTGTCACATTTTAAGAAACGTCAAACACCAGACAGAGGCTAATATTTGATATTCGAAGCAGTAAGGAATTCCATCCAGGTGACAGTGTGAACAGAGTGCCAGGCTCATAATCAAAAAGGCTTATTTTCTTGAGTCAAGTCTGGCCTCAGATAGTTCCTAGGCACTTTACCTTGTCTGCCTCAGTTTCCTCATCTATAAAATGAGCTGGAGAAGGAAATGGTCACTTACTCCAGGATTTCTGCCCAAACTCCAAATGGTCACACAGAGTCAGATATGAAAGAAACAATTCAACAATAAAGAAATGTCTGGAGTTTACTGCATTGGGGATGTAACATGGTCAGACCTACTTTTGAAGAGAAAAATCTTGAGCTATTACAAGAGCAAATGAAGATGAGATGTGATGATGGGTGCTGGCTCTAAGGGTAGACTGAAAAGTAGTGCCCCAGGGTGTGGAATGACCATCTCTAAGACTTGGCAGCTGATGGGGTTTGTGAGATGAGGGTAAATGAATGGGCAGGTGAATGAATGAGTGAGAGTGAAGGATGACAGAAGAGGTGAACATCTGGGCCTGGGGGGGTTCCTATCTACCACCTCTCCCAGCCTCCTCCTCTTATTTCATCCCACAGCCAGGACTTTGGTTGAGGCCTTTGTGTTGTGTCATTCCTAGGTTCATGTTGCTTCCTAACTGACTTAGCTGCTTCTAGTTCTCAGTCTGCTGAGAACCTGGAAAACGTCCTTCCTAAGGCCTTGGAATGAATCTCTGATTGTACTCCAAGACATTTAGCAGCTCCCTGGGACAAAGTACAAGTTCCTCAGCCTGGTGTTCCAGGCCCATTTGTCTCTGGCTCCCCTCAATCTATCCAGACTTTATCCCCATCAATATACATTGGATCCCAATCTATGTACAGTCCAAGAGTGCTGTTCATTGTGTTCATCAGCATAATATTTCTAGAAAGAACTTTAGACTATATACAGACCTAAATGACTAGCTCTCTTTTAAGGGAAGCCTTCCATCCCCTGCTTGCATATAATTCTGTAGGCCATCCTCATCTCCACTCTCAACAGGCCTCATCTGATATATTCTCATTACTTTGGGCTCCCAGGATTCATTTTCAAGTGCTCAGCTAGTGTCAACTGATCTGCCATGATTGTAAGGAACAGCCCTGAGATCTCTAACTCAGCAGGGTGGTCGAGGGGCAACTCTTGGATGTGGTTGGGAGGCTATAAGAGAGGGCCACTCCTGCTTATGCTTTCCTTTTCTTCTCCAGCTCTGATTGTTGAGGGCTCAGTGTTCTCCTAGGCAGCGGTAACGGAGGAATGGCCCCTGTACTCCTGCCCAGAAAGGATCACCAGGTATGTGAGTTTGTTGAGTTCCTGAAATCACATCTTTGTCCTCACACTATGGGCCCGACCTCCAGAGACCATGGCCTTCTTCCTCAGCCTCCTCCCCCCAACTCATATGTCATATGTCACTGTAAGTCATGTGTTGTTGTCGTGTAGTCATTTCAGTCATATCTGATTCTTTGTGACCATTTTTAGGATTTTCTTGCAAAGATCCTGGAGGGGTTTGCCATTTCCTTCTCCAGCCCATTTTACAGATGAAGAAACTGAGGGAAACTCAAACACACACACAGGTCACCCAGGTTCATAGTAGGTGTCTGCACATTTGAACAGATAGTTCTTTATCCAAATCATTTCTACTCACTGGTGAATGAGTCAGGAATACACGCTCACTGTAACCCTCCCCAAGCCATGGTTCATATTGTTGATAGTAATCTGTCACGGATCAAGGAAATACATTAGCATCTTGGTTTTTACCATGCCTGAATGATCCCCCAAACTTCCCTTTCCCAGTCACTTCTCCCCATGTTGTCTCTCCTTTTTAAAGTATCAGCTCCTTGAGGGCAGGGACCATGTCGCTTGTCTTTGTTTCCTTAGTGTTCAGTTCAAGCCCTGCTTTGGATAAGGTCCATTTGTGGCCTTTTATCCCCCATATCCTCTGATGTCCTGTAAAGCTCAGGTCACCTGCCACCGCCCTTTGACCATTAGTGCGTGCTTTCCTTAAATGATCCTGCTTTTACTTGCCTATGTACGCATTGCATTTCTTTTTATCTGATATAAAATTTAGACCCTTGAATGAAAAGCTCATCAGTCATTTTATTTTTGTGTCCTTTGTCTTGAACTTCAGAGTCACCAAATAAATCTCTGTTATGTTGAATTAAGAGGAGCAATGTGAAGTTCCGATTTTGGGTGTCGCTCTACTGGTGTGTAGTTGGAAGAGCTGCCTGATTGACTTTAATACTAATGTCTCTCAAAAATCCTAAACTCAAGCAATTCATCTTCGGCTGCCGTTCCCACTTACTGGGGAAGTGGTGGCTACAGCCCTTTTTCAGGTGTGGGTCGGCCTCTGAGGACCCTTCTCCCTCATTTGAGTTTTGTGAAAACCAATATTGTCCTCTTGGGTCCATATTGGGAAGGGGACCTGAAGATGCAGAAATGTCTTTGATGTTTTAGGAATCGGTGACTTTCGAGGATGTGGCTGTGGACTTCAGCCTGGAGGAGTGGGTCCACTTGGGCCCATCTCAGAAAGAGCTGTACAAGGATGTGATGCTGGAAAACTACCACAACCTGGTCTACCTGGGTAAGGCCTCCCCTGCTAACCGAGACCTCTCACTGCAGGATTGTGGCTTCTTCCCTTAAAAATAAACACTGGGGCATTTTCCCAGGGTTTGCTTGCAAAAGTTTGTCATGGAGAAACCATAGGTTGCTCATTCTCTCGTGGCCGTGTCACAGGGCACTTCTGCCTGTGTCCAGCTGAAAGAATTTGGCTTGTACAAGTGGAAATTGCGGGTTCATTGTGTGGTCCCTGGGGTTCTTTCTCCTCAAGTCTGAGATTGTTCCCTAAAGTTCCACTGTAGAGACTGGAGACGTGAGTGGTTCCCTGGTGTTGGTGGGTCCTTTCTGAGCCCAGCTTTACTCCCTGATGTGTTCTCATGTACTTCCTAAGAGCCCAGAACAGGGCAGACTTCCCTCTCTTTAGAAGGAGACATTTCCTCTCATTTCCATTTTTCCCTGTGAGGGACAGATCACATTCTGAGCCGACTTGATCTTTGCATTTCCAATGTTCAGGACTAGCGATTTCCAAACCAGATGTGATCAACCAGTTGGAGCGAGGGGAAGTGGTTTGGATTTCAGAAGGAGATGGCCCAAGAAGCATCTGTTCAGGTGAGTGAGTAGGTGAGAAGCAGATAAGTCCTTACCAGCAACATCACAGCTGGCTGTTGGGAGAAAGGACCTCGTCAGTCTTGCCAGGGATTTCTCCCAGCTCCTGAGGCTTCTGTGGAGAAGAGCTGAGACTCTCTGGGAGGAGCTGCTCCCGAGAGTCTCATCTTCAGCTCAGCCAAGTGCTCTCTGCAAGTCTCTCCTGTTGTTTTGTCCCTCCAGTCTCAGAGGAAGGGGTTGAGAAAGGAGAGTTTTCTTTTTTGCTATTTTCGTGCCTTCCCTGATCTTCAGTAGCCTTTCTGCTTCTCCTCATGAACATTGCTTCTGTCTCTGTTGTTATGTGGATGTTATCTGTAGTAAAACCAGGGCTGGACTGTCCCCTTTGGATTCCTTGTTCTTTAATCATGTTTGACACTTTGTGACCCATTTGGATTCGCTTTAGTTTATTTTATGGATAAGGAAACTGAGACAAATAGGGTAACGTGTCTTGCCAGGAGGGGCTTGAGGTCAGATTTAAACTCCAGAAAATGAACCACTGACACTATCCACTGAACCACCTAGCTGCCCCTGCTTTTTATCCCATGTTTTTAAAAACTCATCTTTCTCCTGTTATTTTTTTAAATTACTTTTTATTGTTTTTTAATGGCTTCCCATATTTATTTGAGTCATTAGATTTTATTTCTGAAGAACCAAAACTTTTTCAGCTACAACAGATTCATTGGAAACATTTGCTATTTCCTGTCTTTGGTCATTACCTTTCTCCTGCCAAAGCCAGCTGCTCTCCCCTCAGACGTGATCTCCTTTCCTCCTATCTATCTACGAGGGGCTCCTCCTCCGGTCTCTTACTGTCTCACTGCTCTTCAGTCTCTGCTGTCTATAGGCAGCCTCACGGGTCAGACACCTTCCCAAACTCTCATCGGGATCTTCTGTGTCTGCTCTCTGTGGTCCCATATCTCATCCGCCCTTTGTGGTCAAGCTCCTTGAGGAGGCTGTGGGCTCCTTCATTTGTCTCGTTCTTGATCATCTGACTTCCGCTTGATCATTCAACCAAAAATGTTCTCTCCAGCCTATTCACTAATCTCTTCGTTGCCAAATCCAGTTGCCTTTTCTCTCTGTACCCTTTGGTGCTATTGTTCACTTATTTTTCCTTCACTTTTTTTCCCTTTTGATTTCAGGAAACTGCTCTCTCCTAGTCATCCCCTTCATATCTGACCACTTGTCCCTGCACATTTCTCTTTTATTTTAGTTCTCTTGTTGGTCTCATCAGCTTCCTTGTATTTAATTATCATCTCTATGCCTGTAATTATCCATCCAGCCTTCTTCTCGCTAACTGCCTAGCAGGCAATTCAGAATGGATATCCAGGAGATAGGTTAGCTCAGCATGTCTTAAACTGAGCTCATTCGCTTTTTCTTCTTACCTTCTGCCCTTGGACTCTTCCTTCCTGATGGTCCTCTGACTCACAACTCAGTTGTCATCCTTGCCTCCCCACTATCCCTCCTCCCCCATATTCAGTCTTGTATCATCACCTGTTGATTTCACTTTTGCAATCTCTCTCAAATACACCTCCTTCTCCCTGACACTGTCCCCACTCACCTGCTGTGGACCCTTATTTCCTCATCACTAGGTGATTGCAGTAGCTGTTGGGAGTCTGCTTGCCTCAAGCCCCTTCCTACTCCACGTCATTCTGTCACTAATGACTTTCCTCAAGTACAGGTCTGAGGGTGTCACCCCTGTGCCCTCTGTCACCTTTAATTCAGATACAGAATCACCTTTTTGGCAAAGAGCTTCATAGCCCAGACATCTTTTACATTTACACACCTGTGGCCACTCTTTGATGTAACGGCACTGGCCTCCATGTTGTTCTCCATCTCTCAGATCCAAGCATTTTCTGTGGCTGATTTTCATGCCTGGAATGTTGTCCCTCCTCATCTATGCCTTGTAGCTTCTCAGCTTTCTTCATGTTCTACAGGAATCCTTTCCAGCCCCACTTAATTCTAGCACCTTTCCTGTTTTGGTGATTTCCTGTTCATTATGGCTTGTTCTTACCTGTTTATCTGAGTGTCGGCTCTCCCATTCATCGGTGAGCTTCTCAAAGGCAATGTCTGTCTTTTGTCTTCTCTTCCTTGTACTTGTCCTAGGGATCAGGACATAGGACTTATTTAGTAAATGCATATTGACTTATTGTTAGCTGCTATGAGTACTTTAATAGAAGAAGGTGTTGCTCCTTTTGATAGATAGAATCTGTTCTTAGTAGAGATCCTGAGGAGAGTGGATATGAGCAACTTTATTACTGTGTATATTCCCTTTTTTTTTTTTCCATAGGGACTTCCAACCAAAGGGTTTTTAAAAAAATTTTTCAATCATATTTTATTTTCTAAATACATGTAAAGATCATTTCCAACATTTGTTTTTGTAAGACTTTGTGTTCCAAATTTTTCTCCCTTCTTCCCTTTCCTCCCTGCTCCCCAAGACAGCAGGTAATCTGAGGTTAAATATGTACAATTCTTTCAAACATATTTCTATATATGCTGTGTTGTACAAGAAAAATCGGAACAAAAGGGAAAAAAAACAGAAGGAAAACAAACAGTGAAAACACTATGTTTCAATCTGTAGTCAGTCTCCATAGTTCTCTCTCTGGACGCAGATGGCATTTTCTATCTCAAGTCTTTTGAAATTGCTTTGAATCTACTATGTATATTTTCATGTTCCTTTATAGCAGTATCTTCTGCCTCACAGCTTCCCATCTTTCTTCACATATCAAATAATATCCCACATTCTACAGGAATTCTTTCCCAGCCCTCTTAATTCTAGCACCTTTTCTCTTTTGATAATTTCCTGTTCATCATGACTTGTTCATACCTGTTTCTTCAGCAGAATAACAGCCTTTTGTTTCTCCACAGCCATGTCAGTATGGAGATTTTATTTCCTTGTAAGTATAAGGTAGGGACTGACCCAGGCTTGATTTTATTTTTGTTTTTCTTATTACTAGCGAGTGTCAATAATGACTGTTAATCTTTTTATTGGTAGATTTTCTTTTATATCACCTGAATTTTGCAACAAAGTCTTTCCATTTCCTTCCAAGATAGCCTAAACATTTTAACAAAGAATAATAAAGAGAAAAGAAACAGTTCAGCCAAGGTGATCAGCACATCAGCTATGTCTGATATGTTATGTAGCATCCACACCTGTAGTCTCTCATCTTTGCAAAGAAAGAATGTCACTGAATCCAAGACAAAAGTGAAATGGACCCCAGAGGTGATCTGATCCAAGCCTCTCATTGTACAGATGATGAAACTGAGGTTCAGAAAGTCTAAGTGACTAATTCAAAGTTACTTTCATCATATGTGACCGAGGCAGGGACTGCATGCAGATCTGACTCTTGATTCAGGCCTCTTGTTATTTTTTTAGAACCCAACTTGGTTATGATAATCTCCCAACTTTCATTTAATTCACTTTGTTATTGAATGTTCCATTAATGTGGTTGTCATTAATGTTTCCCTTAATTGGTGGGTTTTTTCTGATGTTAGTTAACATTTCTGTGGCTCAGGGAAGTCTGTAGGATTTATCTATGAAATAATAGAAAAAAAGTGATGTGCTTGAATAGTAGATATTCCCATAGTAGGAGGTCCCACATATTTAATACATATAACAAGTAATTTCTGATGATAATGTTATTTTTACTGTATATTTCCAACTAGCCATGGAGCATGCATAACTTTATTCCTTGATTTTTGTTAAAATTGCTTTTAGTTCTGTCGATTTCTAGTAATATTTTTTCTTGTATATGGAAACAGAATTTGTGTTGATATCCTATATAAGGGATCTATCCTATAGCCTGTTTTCTCTGAAAGATGAGTGCATTTGTGTTTGGGTTCAAATTATGAGGTGACTTAAGCAATACTTTTAACAAACTCCTTGCAACACAGATGCTTAATAAGTGAGGTAATTGCAGAGTATAATTTCTAAGGTCTTTTCTAAGCCTGACAATTTTTTAAAGTAAACCATCTGATTTAGCCCCACTGTTTGTCAAAATACTTTTTGTAAAATATTCAAAGTGATTTCCTATGGATTCTGTTCATTGCTCCTCAGTCTGCTATTTAACGTTAAACAAAATTGGTTACTCTACTGACAGGCAAAACAGAAAGAACCTAAAATGTGACTTCAAAAAACCTTGGTTTGAATCTTAGGGTAGACTTGCCTTTTACAAATCAACTATGTGAAAATAGCCTATGGAGTCAAGCAAGACATTTGTTAAGGATCTCCTCTGTCCCTGGCTTTGTGCCTTGCAGTGTATCTGGGTTTTAGAGAAGGGATGCAAGGAGACTCGCTTGGCATAAAGCAGCCTCTCTCTCCCATTCTTTAAGAAGAAAAAATGTGTACACATAACAGTAATTTGAAAATATATATAAAGTATGGTATTTCCTGAGGTAGAGATGGTAATTTTTGAGGCCCTGCAAAAGGCCTTATGTAGGAAGTTATCCTTGAGCCAAATTTCAGATGAAATCAGAATTTTGAAGAGGCAGAAGTGTAGAAGGACTACAATTGAGATATGGGGGATAGCTTTTGGAGTCCACTTTTTCTAGACCATATATGGTCTCTGAAAGGAAGAAATGTGTAATTTATCTGGAAAAGTAGATGAGAACAATATTTTTGATGCAATGGAGGGAATTTGGGCTAAGTATAATGCATGGGTAACAAGGGATGTTTATGTTATTAAAATTTTCTTTCAGATTGGGACACTAGACCTGAAACTAAGGAATCCTGTCCAAATAGTGGCCTCTTCATGGAAGCACCATTGCAAAAAAGAATTCATGCGGGAAGTCTTCATGTCTCCAAGTTTGGCAAAGCCAGGGAATGTTGTGGTTTATTAGAAAAACAGCAGAGCAGTGAGGATAAATTTTTTGGACACATACAAATATTTGAAGTGACTTCCAATCAAAGTAGTGAACATGCATGTAAAAAATATAATGGAGGCTTTTGCCAAGGAACAATCCTTTTTCCACAAGATAAATTGTCTCTTGGAAAGAATCTTCATCATTGTGACACAGAGCAAAGAAGAATCAAATTATATTCATACTTAAATAAACAGAAGAGAATTTCCTTGAAGAAAACGTTTTCTAGGTATAATGAAGATGAAAAATTACTTAATTTTGATTCAGACCTTAATGAGAATCATAGCAAACAGAGTGAAGGGAAAGCACATTTAGGAAATGAATGTGGTCAGACTTTCTCTCTGAACCAGAGAATTCCTATTGTAGAAAAATATTATGAATCTAACAAATGTAGAAAAGATTTAAGTCAGAAGACAGAGCTTATACAACATCAGAGAATTCATACTAGAGAAAAACCTTATTCATGTAATGAGTATAAAAAGATTTACCCACAGAAAGCTGACATGACTATCCATAATAGAATTCATACTGGAGAAAAACTTTATGAAAGTAATGATTGTGAAAAGACTTTCAGGCTGAAGAGAACACTTACTGACAATCAAAATATTCCTAACATCAAGAAACCATATGAATGCAATGAATGTGGGAAGACCTTCAGTCAGAAAGCAGGACTTAATGGACATCAGAACATTCATACTGGAAATAATACTTATAAATGTAATGAATGTGGAAAGAACTTTAGTCAGAAGGCAGGACTTGTCTATCATCTGAGAATTCATACTGGAGAGAAACTCTTTGAATGTAACGAATGTGGGAAAGTCTTCCATAAGAAGATAGGACTTACGAGTCATCAAAAAATTCATTCTGGAGAAAAGCCATATCAATGTAATGAATGTGGGAAGGCGTTCAGTCACAAGGCAGGACTTACCTGCCATGAGAAAATTCATACTGGAGAGAAACCATATGAATGTAATAAATGTGGTAAGGCTTTCAGTAGGAAATCTGTTCTTACTGACCATCAGAAAAGTCATACTGGAGAGAAACCTTATCAGTGTAATGAATGTGGGAAAGCCTTCACCAGGAGGACCATCCTTACTCAACATCAAAAAATTCATACTGGAGAGAAGCCTTATAAATGTAGTGAATGTGGGAAAGCCTTTAGTCAGAAAATAGGACTTACCTGCCATCAGAATATTCATACTGGAGAGAAACCTTATGAATGTAATAATTGTGGTAAAGCCTTCAGTCAGAAGACAGGACTTACGAGGCATCAAAAAATTCATACTGGAGAGAAACCATATCAGTGCAATGAATGTGGAAAGGCCTTCAATCAGAAGCGAACACTTACTGAACATCAAAATATTCATACTGGAGAGAAACCTTATGAATGTAACGAGTGTGGGAAGGCTTTCAATCAAAAGAACACACTTACTGAACACCAGAATATTCATACTGGAGAGAAACCTTATGAATGTAATGAATGTGGGAAAGCCTTCAATCAGAAGAAAAGACTTACTAAACACCAGTATGTTCACACTGGAGAGAAACCTTATGAATGCAAAGAATGTGGGAAAGCCTTCAGTCAGAAGAGAACACTTACTGAACATCAGAATATTCATACTGGAGAGAAGCCTTATGAATGTAATGAATGTGGGAAAGCCTTTGGTCAGAAGACAGGACTTAGTAAACATCAGAAATGTCACACCGGAGAGAAACCATATCAGTGTAATCAATGTGGAAAAGCCTTTAGCAGGAGGACAAGGCTTACTCGACATCAAAAAATTCACACAGGAGAGAAACCATATGAATGTAATGAATGTGGGAAAGCTTTCAGAGAGAAGACAAGTCTTACTCAACATCAGAAAATTCATACTGGAGAAAAACCATATCAGTGTAATCAGTGTGGGAAGGCTTTTAGCAGGAAGACAATTCTTACTGAACATCAGAAAACCCACCACCGGGGAAAAATTTTGTCAGAATGTAGAAAGTCCTTCGGTTGGAAGACAACACTTGAATATCAGAAATTTAATATAGGAGAGAAACTTTTGGAATATAATGAAGCACTTTTGAAAGAGAAGACGTATTATTAAACCTTATTGTATTAAATTATTATTAAATTGTGTCCTATTAAAACTTGGAAGTGGGAAGAAACAATGAATTTGGGAAAGCAAGCTAGGGGAACTTAGAACTTGCTCAAAATAATAATTTATACTGGAGAGAAACTTAATAATTTCAGGAAAGCCTTCAGTTGGGAGAAAATACTTACTGAACATTAAAAATTACTAAAGAGAAACCTTAATACAGTGATAAGGCGTTTAGGTAGTAAAATGTATAAGAATACCAGATTTGGAGTGAGGAAGACCCAAGTTCAAACTCTGCCTAAGACAGTAGTTATGTGATTCTTGGCAAGTCAATTAATCTCTCTTGACTTTGGTTTCCCAATCTGCAAATGAGAGATAATAGTAGAGTTCATTTGAAAGTCCAAAGAAATAAAACACGTAGTTGGTTTTGCAAGCCTGAAAACACTATAAATGCTAACTTTACAGAAATGGTTGTAGGAAGGGCGTTGTGAAGGAGGTAGATCTAATGGAATATCAAAGAAGTCATACAAGAGGAAACCTTTATGAATATAATATATTTTGGGTTGTCAGCCATTGGAAGTCAGAACTTATTGAATATTACAGATTTTATATCAAAGATTATTATTATTATTTTTTTTTTTTGGCTGAGGCATTTGGGGTTAAATGACTTGCCCAGGGTCACACAGCTAGGAAGTGTTAAATGTCTGAGATCATATTTGAACTCAGGTCCTCCTGACTTCAGGGCTGGTGCTCTATCCACAATACAGCCATTTAGCTGCCCCTCAAAGATGAAGTTAATGAATATAATGCATATAAGACTTTCCAATAGTACATAATAGTATTAGAAATTTTATGCTGGACAGCTGTAGAAATGTAAAACCTTTCATTACAGAAAATATACAAAAGCTTATTACTGAAGTCTTCTTTTCATAGAAAAATTAGAAATGAGGGAGAGTTTTTCTAGTTCTAAAAACTAGTTTTTTTAGTTGGAAAAAAGTATATGAATATTATAAACTTGAGAAAGTATTCCTTTTTTGACTAATTATTAAATTTTATTCAAGAACATTTTAAAGAGCAGTTTAGTTTTCTAAGTTAAAAAATTAGACTTTAGTATATTTGGAACATGGAAAAAATGAAGATTAAGAAAATTCACATGACAACCAAACATTATATATACATAAATGACAACATTGAAACAAGGATAAGTTAGGGTGAACAAAAAGTAAAACAATTAAAAATTCTTCTCTGTCTTTGAAGTCAGCTCATTACAGATTTTGGTTAAATCATGATTTTCTTTAGTTTTTTGTTCCAGGCTTTTCTCTATGACTGGACTCTCATTTGTTCCTTTCATAAATTGGCTTGTAAAACTAGATTCAGCTTTTGCTCTGCTTTGAATCTGGACAATTTCTTCATTTGCTAGATTTAACTTGCCTTCTGCATATCCCTTAATTGCTTGGTACCTCCTTTCTTTCTTTTCAATTCTTAGTACTTAAACTTCAACACATTTCTTCAATGCTTTTATATTTTTTTGGATATTCTAAAACCTGTTTTTGTAGTAGCTTGAAGAGGTCAGAGAAAGACTTTTCCTTGGAGTTCAGGTCTGTTGTAATTTGCTATTTTTCTAATAAAACCTAAATTTTAGCTTTGTAACCTCCTTCAGCTTCTGACCATACACCACCAGCTGAATTATTATTCCTTCATATTCTTCCATAATTTTTCCCATATCTGAATATTCCACCTAGAATTTTGCATGTTTTTTTTCCAGTTCTTGAATTTTTAATTGTTTTTCTTTAACTTCATGTTTGACTTTTTCTACAGCCACATCCATCTTTCTGGGTATACTTCAATATGTCTATACTGGCATTGATGATGGAAATGGGCAAATTGTTGACTCACTGATGGATGCAGGAAAGATTTATTTACATTCTTGCAAGAATGGCTGCCTAGGTTAATAGATACTGAGAAGAAGGTATTCCTTGAGAACAGACAGGATAGATACTGGAGATTATTGTACTAGATATCACAATTTTAAAATGAAGGAATGTGGGTAGTATTTTAGCCAATAAACACACTGAAAATTTGAAAACTTAAATTGAAAGAAAATCTCTTTATGCTGCACAAGTAGCTTCTTTTACAATTGAATTCTAATAATTCAGCTTAGGAAACATTTGAAGTGTCAAACTAGGTATGAAAAATTTGGCATAGAGGAATATTATGTTGGGCAGCAAATATATCACCACCTAACCTGATTAATCACCTTCCATAACAGTTTACTAAAACATTACACATTGTAAAATGGGTAGAATGAGGAGCAAGTTGTAAAGAGGTAAATAAAAGTTTGTTGTTAGGAAAAGCCTAACAATTTGAGCTATCCAAAAGTAAAATGGGTTGTCTTGGAGAAAGTCATTAGTCTTGCCTAACTGAACGTTTTTGCCAAGATGAAACTACTTGTCAGATTTGTGGTAGTGAAGGGACATTTAAATTTTGCAAGTCATCTGGATTAGGGGAATACTGAAATCCCTCAAAAATTCTAAGATTTCTAGGAGTGTTTTGTTTTATTTCCTCAGTGATACTTTTATGAAGAATGTGTTTGAAGTTTTGATTTCCAAATTCTATCCCTTTCTCCTTCCCCCTCCCTGAGACAATAAGCAATCACATATAGGTTATACATGTGCAATTATGTAAAACATTTCCGTAACATCATTTTGTACAAGGAAACTCAAATAAAAGAAAAAATAAGTGAAAAATAGTGTGCTTCAGTCTGTATTCAATATTTATTCTTTCTCTGGAGGTGGACAGTATTCATCATTAGCTCTTTAAGGTTGTCTTAGATCATTCAGTTGCTGAGAATAGCTAAGTCATTCATAGTTGATCATCATACAATATTGGTACTGAGTACAGTGTTCTGGTTCTGTTCTAGCTGTACATCAGTCTTTCTAGGTTTTTCTGAAGTCATCCTGCTTATCATTTCTTATAGAACAATAATATCCCATTACAACTATATCCCACAGCTTGCTTAGTCACATTGATGGGCTCCCCCCAATTGATGGGCATCTCTCAGATTCACAATTCTTAGCCATCACAAAAAAAAAAAAAAAAAAACTGCTATATTTTTGTAGAAATGGGTCCTTTTCCTTTTTGGAGCATATCTTTGGGATATAGACCTAGCAGTGTTATTACTGGAATAAAGAGTCTGCACAGTTTCATACCCCTTTGGGCTTAGTTTCAAATTGCCCTCCATAATGTTTGGATCAATTCACAATTCTACCAACAGTGCATTCATGTCCCAGTTTTCCCATATCCTCTCCAACATTTCCCCTTTTGTCATATTAGCCACTTTGATAGGTGTGAGGTGGTACCTTAGAGTTGTTTAATATGCATCTCTCTGATCAGTAGTGATTCAGAAGATCTTTTTATATGACAATAGGTAGCTTTGATTTCTGTGTCTGGAATTCTTAAAGAAAATGTATTTTATATCGATGAAAAAGTAGGCATATAGATCAGTAGTTGTCTATATTCTCTTTTTCAACTTTTTGAGAAGTTGAATAAGGTCTAAGATTTTTTATTTATTTATTTAATAGCCTTTTATTTACAAGTTATATGTATGGGTAACTTTACAGCATTAACAATTGCCAAACCTCTTGTTCCAATTTTTTACCTCTTACCCCCCACCCCCTCCCCTAGATGGCAGGATGACCAGTAGATGTTAAATATATTAAAATATAAATTAGATACACAATAAGTATACATGACCAAAATGTTATTTTGCTGTACAAAAAGAATCAGACTCTGAAATATTGTACAATTAGCTTGTGAAGGAAATCCAAAATGCAGGTGGGCATAAATAGAGGGATTGGGAATTCAATGTAATGGTTTTTAGTCATCTCCCAGAGTTCTTTCTCTGGGCGTAGCTGGTTCAGTTCATTACTGCTCCATTGGAAATGATTTGTTGCTGAGGATGGCCAGGTCCATCAGAACTGGTCATCATGTAGTATTGTTGTTGAAGTATATAATGATCTTCTGGTCCTGCTCATTTCACTCAGCATCAGTTCGTGTAAGTCTCTCCAGGCCTTTCTGAAATCATCCTGTTGGTCATTTCTTACAGAACAGTAATATTCCATAATATTCATATACCACAATTTATTCAGCCATTCTCCAACTGATGGGCATCCACTCATTTTCCAGTTTCTAGCCACTACAAAGAGGGCTGCCACAAACATTTGTGCACATACAGGTCCCTTTCCCTTCTTTATGATCTCTTTGGGATATAAGCCTAGTAGTAACACTGCTGGATCAAAGGGCATGCACAGTTTGATAACTTTTTGAGCATAGTTCCAAACTACTCTCCAGAATGGTTGGATTCATTCACAACTCCACCAATAATGCATCAATGTCCCAGTTTTCCTGCATCCCTTCCAACAATCATCATTATTTTTTCCTGTCATCTTAGCCAATCTGACAGGTATGTAGTGGTAGGTCTAAGATTTTTCTTAAGCCTTTGTCCTCTTTTTTTTTTTTTTTTAAATAACTTTATTGCCAGAATCCATGCCAGGGTAATTTTTTACAACATTATCCCTTGCACTCACTTCTGTTCTGATTTTTCCCCTCCTCCCCTCCCCCCCCAGATGGCAAGCAGTCCTATACATGTTAAAGAGGTTACAGTATATCTTAGATACAATATATGTGTGCAGAACCGAACAGTTTTCTTGTTGCTTAGGGAGAATTAGATTCAGAAGGTAGCCTTTGTCCTCTTTCTCTTCACGTACCTTATGAATCATTTGCTCAACACCCTTATAGCTTCAACATAAGTATGTATGCTTATTCCAACACCTCTCCCCCTTCTGCCTTTTGTATTAGCATTTGCATATCAAATCAATATACAGTTGCACTACAATCTTTGTTGGTGAGAAGTTATGAGATTTTTTTGTAGAGCTTTTCTCTTTTTCTTTATTGTCCTTCCACTGTTACTCTTTAAACTCATTTTGGATGACTTAACTACATCTCTCGCCAAACTTTAATGGCACATTTCAAAATACCAAGATGATATAATTAGCCAGGAAACAATTTCAATTCAGCAGAAACTGCTGGGGAAATTGAAAAGCAGTCCAAAAAAAAAATAGAATCCCCATTTTATGCTATATACTACAATAAACAATGATAAGGGGACCTGAATATTAAAATTTCTATAAAAATAATAACAAGAGAACTAGAACAAGATATGACTGAGGGGGTAGATAATGAATCAAATGAAGCATATGGGGGATTATGGAAGAAAAAATAGACTGAGTTTTATGAAGTTGCAAAGCATTTTCATGAATAAAATTAAGGCAATTAAGGTAAGTAGGGGAGAGGACAAAACTTTTTATTAAAAATCTCTAAAGACCTGATATTCAGCCGAGATGTTATCCCAAAAAGACTCCCTGAAATTTTAAACTGTTAAAATGTAAAACTGCTTGAAGATTTTTGGAAAACCATCTATAAGCAAATAATAGAAACATGGAGTTTCAAATGATTCCCCCAAAAAGTATTTAAAAGATAAGGAATAATTCTTCAAAGAAAAATTGCAAATGCAGCCATATGAAAATGTTTCAAATCAATTAATAATAAGATAAATGCAAATCAAGATAACCCTAAAATTTTACCTCACATCCCGCAAATTGGCTAAAAATGAAAGAATAGTCTGTGTTTAAAAGGATGCAGATAGTGATATTTTGTTGGGATTGTGAATTAGTCCAAGCATTTTACAAAACAGTTTAGAATTATCTAAAGTGACTTAAAATGTTCCTACTTTTTGAAGCAAAGATGCTACTGCTAGGCATATGCCCTGAGGAAGTCACTAAGAAAAAGAAAGCTCTTTATACAGCAAAATGCATCTAGCAAAGGACAGGAAGTAGATGCTGATTGATGAAGAATGGCTAGACCAATGATGGTATCCAAATGCCATGAAATATTGTATTGTGGGGGCATCTAGGTGACACAGTGGAGAGAGTACTAGCCCTGAAGTCAGGAGGACCAGGGTTCAAATCTTGCCTCAGACACTTAACACTTCCTAGTTATGTGACTTTGGGCAATTCACTTAATCCCAATTGCCTCAGCAAAAAAGATTAAAAAAAAGAAATTATATTGTGAAAAAGCAGCAAATAGGATGATTATAGATGCTTAGAAAGCAGACATGATTGGTATATAATGAAGTTGGTTGGGTAGTGCTCAAAAAAAAAAAGGACCAAAATAGCACCACAAATAGTCCATATGGATATTGAGAATGCTTATTTTTTTTTAATTTTTAATTTTTTAAATTATAGCTTTTTATTGACAAAACATATGCATGGGTAGTTTTTTCAACATTGACCCTTGCAAAAACTTCTCTTCCGATTTTTCCCCTCCTTCCCCTCACTTCCTCCCCTAGATGGCAGGCAGTCCCATACATGTTAAATATGTTAAAGTATATGTTAAATACAATATATGTATACATATTTATAGAGTTATCTTGCTACACAATAAAAATCAGATTTAGAAAAAAGGTAAAAATAACCTGGGAAGAAAAACAAAAATGCAAGCAGTCCACACTCATTTCTCAGTGTTCTTTTCCTAGGTGTAGCTAGTTCTGTTCATTACTGATCAATTGGAAGTGATTTGGATCCTCTCATTGTTGAAGAGAGCCATGTCCATCAGAACTGATCCTCATATAGTATTGTTGTTGAAGTGTAGAATGAGCTCCTGGTTCTGCTCATGGAATGATTATTTCTAAATCTTAACATTTTACATATAGCAAAGTAAGAACCAAGAGAACAAGCTATTCTCATGCCAAAGTGTAATCGGGAAGAATAGCCACAAAGAAATTGTCAATTCAATAAAATCAAAAGAACAAGCATAATTTTGAAAACTGATTTGGAAAGACACTTCTCCTTTCTTCTTTGTATAGGTCTCTGGTGTATGACTTTAGACCACTGGATATATTTGCAGAGTTTTGTTTTTGTTTTTTCTCTTCAATGTGTTGGTCACTTGTGCAGACAATGTAGAATATCTCACTGAAAAAAAGAACTGACCTGGAAAACATCTAGAAGAGAAAATTTAAAAGTTGCTGGACTACCAAAAATACAGTTTAGACATCTTTCAAGAAATTATCAAAGTAAACTGCTCTGATATTCTAAAACCTCTGAGGTAAAATAGAGATAGAAAAAATCTACTGATCATTTCCTGAAAGAGATCCCCTAAATGAAAACTCCCAGGAAATGAAAACTCTGGGTCCCAGAGCTCCCAAGTCAAAGAGAAAAAATTTCAATCTGTCAGAAGGAAATAATTCAAAAATCAAGAATCACAATCAGGATAATACAAGATTTAGCAGCTTCTATATTAAAGGATAAGAGAACTCCAAATAAGATATTTTGAAGGACAAAGGAGCTAGTATTGCAACCAAGAATCATCCATCCAGCAAAACTGAGCATAAACTTTCAGAAGAAAAAGTGGATATTCAATGAAGTAGAGGACTTTCAAACACTTTTAACGAATAGATCAGAGATGAATTGAAATTTTGACCTCCAAATACAAGATTCCAGAGAATCACAAAAGGTAAACAAGAAAGGGAAATCATAAAGGACTTAATATGGTTCAACTTTTTCATTATTAGAGTAGTTGGAAGGAACACATATAAACAAGGCACAGGTGTGAGTGCAATATGAAGGTATGCAATATGAAGGTATGATATCTAAAAAATATAGAGGAATGTACTGGGAGGAAGAAAAAGGGAAGGGTAGAATGGATAAGTTATCTCACATAAAGGAGACAAAAAAAAAAGATTTTACAATGGAGAGGAAGAGGGGGGAGGTTAGAGGGAGTGAGAGAACATTACTCTCATCAGAATTGCCACAAAGAGGGAATGAGGCACATTCAATCGGGTATAAAAATCTACTTTACCCTAAGAAAAGTAGGAGGGATGGGGATAAGAGAAGTGGGAGGTGTGATAGAAGGAAGGGTAGATTGGGTGAGAGAGTAATCAAAAGTCAAAAATAGTCAAGTAGAGAAGCAGGGTAAAGGAGAGAGAATAAAATAAAAAGAGGGAAATAGAAGGGAGGGAAATTAGCAATATTACAATTAGCAATAGTAATTATGAAAAAAACTTTTGAAGCAACATTCTCTGATAAAGATTTCATTTCTCAGAGAACTAAGTCAAATTTATTACCATCCTAATTGATAAATAATAAAAAAAAATAAGAACTGTTTTCAGATAAAACTATGGCCATGTGAAAAAAATGTTCTATATTCAATATTAATTGGATAATTGCAAATAAAAACAATTATGTGGTACTATCTCATACCTATTAGACTGGCTAAAAGGACAGAAGGAAAGTGACAAATGGTGAAATAGAAAAAATGAGACAGTAATACTCTGTTGGTGGAGTTGTAAGCTGATCCAACCATTTTGTAGAGAAACTTGGAACGCCATACTCTTTCATCTAGCAACACTGATATTAGGTCTGTATTTCAAAAGAGATAAAAAAGGAAAAGGACTTATATGTGCAACGATATTTATAGCAGTTCTTTTCTGAGGGCAAAGAATTAGAAATTGAAGGGATGCCCATCAAATGGCTGAACAAGTTGTGGTATGTGATTGTAATGGGATACTATTCTGCTATAAAAAATGATGAGCAGGATGGTCTCAAGAAAAAAACCTGGAAAGACTTGCATGGGCTGAAAGGAAATCAAATGTACTGTGTACAAAGTAATAGCAATATTGTAAGATCATCAGCATGAATGACTTTTATTTTTCTCAGCCTGACAATGATCCAAGACAACTCTGAAGGACTTATAATGAAAAATGCTATTCGTCCCTAAAGAAAGAATTAATGATCTCTGAATACAGATTAAAGTAAACTTTTTATTTTTATTGAAACTTCATTTTGGGAGGGAGGGGCTCTGTTTTCTTTCACATCATGACTATTGTGGAAATGTTTTGCATGATTACACGTGTATCTTCTTTACGGAATTGCTTGTCTTCTCAATGAGGTGGGGTTGGGGAAAGAGAATGGGAGACAGTTTAGAACTCAAGTTTTATAAACATGTTAAAATTGTTTTTACTAGTAACTGGAGGAAAATAAAATACTAAATATAAAATAAAAATATATTCACAGCACACTTAAGACAAGCATGCTTACTGAATATCAAATAGTCTATATTTGGTTATTAATCAAATATTCATAAGGAGAGAAACATGAATATAACGAATAAGGGAAAGCCTTCATGTTAAGGACAATGCCTAAGTATGAAGGGATAGATCAGTTGTCCAAAAGCCTCCACAGTTGTGAATCATAACACCCCTGAAGGAATTGCAAATCGGCCTTTACTGATGAAGATGTTGCTTGTAGATTGGGAATTAAATAAATTGGAGGTAGAAGGAAGAGAAGAGAGGTCAGAGAATGCAATTGCCTCTCAGTCTCCTTGTATCATTATCATCCTCTCACATGAAAGGGATCGGATTCTGCTGGTCAGAATTAGCTCCTCAGCAGCTCCCATAACCCCTTCAATCAGAAGATAGAATAGAACTTCATCAGAAAATTTACACTAGAGAAAAATCATATCGATGCAATGAGAGTAGGATGGCTTTTGATAGGAAGATAATTTTTATCAAATGTCATAATTAATGTGAAAAGGGCTTTGCAACCCTAAAGTGTTAGAAATGCTTTAAAAAAAATATTTTGTGAAAGTCTTTGGAAAGGCAATATACTTTATAGAACACTGGGAAATCATATCAGAGAGAATATGGGATGGCTAACCAATGGGACTCAGAACTTACTAAACATCACCGAATTCAAAACAAAACCACGAATTTAATGTATGCTGAAAGTGAATGACTAGATTTGAATATCAGAAAATTAATATTGTAAAGAAACCATATGAATGCACCTTGTAGAGCCTTCCATCATAGAGAGTATTAATGTCATTTAAGGGCTTACTTGATAGAAATCTCATAAATGAAGATCTTCCTGGAGAGTAAAATAGTTATTCAATATCAGTAAATTCAAACTGGAGAAAAAATATGAATGTACACATTTGAGAAAAAATTCCTTGAGAGCAGAAATAGGATTCACATTGGGGAAGAACACACACACACACACACACACACACACACACCCTGTGGTTATATTGCCTTAAGATTAAAAGAAATAGGGACAAGATTTTTTTTAAATTTGTATTTCTTTTAAAAATATATATTTATTAAATAAATTATTATATTTTTATTATGAAATATTGCTTTACATTTTATTAAATAAATTATACTTTAATAATACACATTATAAAATATATAATTATATTTATTATCAAATTATTTTATTAAATAAAGAAAGAACATTGTAAAATGCAAAATGGACTTTTGATTACATTAAAAAATTCTTGCATAAACAAAACTAACACTAACAAAATTCAAAGGCCAATACAAAGCCAGGAAAAAACCATTTAGCCAGCGTTTCTGAAGAAGGTCTTATTTCTAAAATATATGAAGAGCTGTGTCAACTTTGTAAGAATACAAATCTTTTCCCAATTGACAAACGGTCAAAGGACAATTTTCATATGATGAAATTAAAAGCTACCTATAGTCACATGAAAAAATGCTCTAATTCACTTCTATTAGAGAAATGCAAATTAAAACTTCTCTGAGGAACCACCTCACACCTCTCATATTGGGAACCGCTGGAAGTCTGACGAAGCCTGTGGATGGAACCTTCTTCAGACTCCTGTTTTTAAATTTATACAACAAAACAAAAATTAAATTAAAAATACGTAGGATTCCAACTGCAAAGGACTAGTTATATATACTGTATGTGTCACTTGCGTATATTTATATATTTCAATGTGTTTATATGTACTGCGTGTATATATATGTAAATGTGGGTCTATATGGAAACGTGTTTAGTGTTTACAAAGGTCAGGAACACCCTACCGACATTTCCCTGACCCCAAGAGAGCGTTTCCAGACTTAGGGCAAGCAATGGGGATTTCCTGCGCATGTGCAGAACCCTTAGGCTCCAGAACTACGTTTCCCAGAAGGCTGCCGACCCAGGAAGAGAGTTCGGTTTGTGCCACGTGACTCACGTTCTCCCCAGGAATCAAACACTTCCCTGGCTCTGCCGGCCTCGCCTGGTTTGCAGTCTGCTGGCATCTGTTCAGGCGCGGGCAGGTGAGGCCGGGAAAACCCTGGCCTCGCAACTGGAAACCGAGTTACGGTTAATGGACAGCGGGAGTGGGGCTGAAGCCTTCGGCACCATATTTCTCAGCCTCCTTTCCTCAGAGGAAGCCTGTGAAGGACTTTGTCGGCCCTGTTTGCGCAGGCGCAGCCACTCCCTCGTGCCTTTCCAGTCGGCATACAGTAGTTTCGCACAGGTGCACTCTCCTGGGTTATTGCTTATGGGACAGCCTTAGCGCATGCGCACTTTGGCTATGCCCTCATGACCAGTCTCGCCTCCTCCCTCTGGTGGTGAATTTTCTCTTTGCACCTTCCTAAGACTTCTCTGTCCATGGTTCCCTCTTGTACATTTTCTCTTCTTGGCTTGAGCCCGATGCTGTCCTTGCTCGGGATGCCTCTTCCGTCCTCTCCCTTCCCTCTTTGCCCGTGCCCTTCCTTTCCCTTTAGTCTCCCAGTCTCTGTTCTTCTCCCTCCTTCCGTTCTTTCCATTCTGTTGTGTTCCTGTTCCTGGCCTTCCCCATCTCCCTTCTGGCCCTTTCTGCACATTTCCTCTTAGCCTTACCCTTCTCACCTTTGAAAGAATTTCTTTTCTCATTCCTCTCCTATAATTTTCCAATCTTTCCTCTTTCCCTTCCCCCTCCCCCTTCTTCCTCCTCATTATCATTATCTCTTAGGTCTTTCCTCTCTTATGTCTCCCTTATTTTTCCTCTTGCTTTTCATTAAACAGTTCTTGTCTATTCATGATGCTGGTGCTCTGCTGTCACATGTCTACTCTCTTTTCTGCTTTTCCTCCTTTATTTTTCATGTCTCCTCAGTCTCCTCCAGCTCTTAGACTCTGTTGTGTTTCCATCTGCCTTTCTCTTACCTCTGTCTGTGAACACTGCTCTTTCTGTTGAGCACACCGTCGGTGCAAGCTGCATAAATTCCTAGTTCCATAGTATTTTCTTTCCCCCTAATTCCCCTTAATTCTAATCCATCAAACATTACAATTATCTATTAAACACTTACCTTGTGCTAGATATTATGTCAGCTATTTGGTGTACAGAGACAAAAATGAATCAATCCAGCCCTCAAAGAAATTATCCATTACTAGAAATACTACATACATATAGCACCAAAAAATTAAAGATGAATATATGTCAAGAGGGCAGTCACTAAGGTCTGAGTATTAGGGGATATCAGGAATATCTTCCATGTAGATAGCAAGATTTGACTTTAACCTTATAGGAAATTAGGAATTCTCTTAGAGAGAAATGGAGAAGTTCAGGAGACGCAAGGTAAATGGCCTTATACAGAGGCAGGATGATGCATTGTAGATTGTCATAAATGAAAAACAGCAAGCAGGCCAAATCAGCTGACCCATAGTATGTTTGTGAAGGGAAATATTGTATAGTAGCTCTAGAAAAGTAGTGAAGGGTTTTAAATGCTAAAAAGAATTTACTTAATTCTAGAGGTAATAGGGAGATAGAGGACTTTTAGAATTATCACTGTGGCAGCCATGGAGAAGGCAGGTTAGAGAGAGGAGGGACTTGCAGCAAGTCAAAAAGCATTTATTAAGTGCCAAAGTGTTGTGCTAACTATTGGGGATACAAAGGCCAGAATAAACTCACTTTCTGCTCTCAGGGAGCTGTTAGTCTATTTGGAAAAAAACAACATACAAACAACTCTGAAATATACAAGAATATTTCAAAATAATCAACATTAAGGGGGATTTGAGGAAGGCTTCTTGTAGTAGATGGGATTTTAACTAGCCTTAAAGAGAGTCAGGGAAGCTAGGGTGTGAAAAGGAAGAGAAGGAGCAATTCAGACCTAGGGAACAGGTAGTGAAAATGCTTAGGCAGCAGATGAAGTGGTGGGTTTGATGAACAGCAAGGAGACCAGAATCCCTACATGGCAGAGTATGTAGAAGGGAGTAAGGTGGGAGAAGCCTGAAAGGGGGTAAGACTGATTATGAAAGGTTCCGAAGGCCAAGCAGAGGATGCTGCGTTTGAGTTGGGAGGCAATCGGGAATGACTTGAGTTTATTGAATAGGCAAGTCATCTAATTGGATCTGCCCATTACTATGGAGGCCATTCTCTCAGAGGAAAAGGGAATGTGGTTGTAGAGATTGGAACTCTGGAGAAGTATGCTTGAACCAAGGTGTTAACTTAGTGGAATTGATGAGATAATGGTTCTCTATTTCACATATATACTTAGTATGGTGATGTAATGTTTCTCTAAATTCACAGAGAGCTGTGTTCTGAACTGAATTCACAGAATTGTGTATGCTGTAATTACAATAAGGTATATAAGGGCTAAGAAGGCCTGGAAGAGAGGCATTCTATCTTTGACCAGTCTCATGGTGACTCTCCTGCCTCCAGTCTCCTGCACTTAGATCAAGGCTGGTCCCAAGGTCCTCCAGAAACTAGCCCGAACATTATATGTTGTGTTATCCCCAACCTTCTGGCATCAGGGTCTGTAGAGACTGATGACTTGAATGGTTTCCTGGTCTTGGAGGGTCCTTTCTGAGCCCAGCTTTACTCCCTGATGCCTTCTCATGTACTTCCTAAGAGCCCAGCACAGGGTAGACTTCCCTCTCTTTAGAAGGGGACATTTCTTCTCATTTCCATTTTTCCCTGTGAGGGACAGATCACATTCTGAGCCGGCTTTCTGAACCAGCATCTTTGCATTTCCAATGATCAGGACTAGCGATTTCCAAACCAGATGTGATCAACCAGTTGGAGCGAGGGGAAGTGGTTTGGATTTCAGAGGAAGATGGCCCAAGAAGCATCTCTTCAGGTGAGTGAGTAGGTCAGAAGTAGGTAATCCTTACCAACAATATCACAGCTGATTGTTGGGAGAAAGAACCTTCTCAGTCTTGCCAGGGATTTCTCCCAGCTCCTGAGGCTCCTATGGAGAAGAACTGAGACTCTCTGGGATGAGCTGCTCCTGAGAGCCTCATCTTCAGCTCAGCCAAGCACTCTCTGCAAGTCTCTCTTGTTGATTTGTCTCTCCGGGGTCCCAAAAGAAGGGGTTGAGAAAGGAGAGTTTTCTTTTCTTTTTCTTTTTTTTTTTTTTTTTTTGCCATTTTAGTGCCTTATCTGATCTTCATTAGCCCTTCTGCTTCTCCTCATGAACATTGCTTCTCTTTTGCAGGAGTTTTGCTGTATATCTCTCTACACTATTTTCATTTAACACTTCCTAGCTGTGTGACACTGGGCAAGTCACTTAATCCCAATTGCCTCAGCAAAAACAAAAACAAAAAACAAACAAAAAAAGATCATACCTAGATCATATCTAGGACAAAGTTTTGATGCATACATATAATTTTTATGTGACCCTACAAAAAGTCTAATGGACCATAGATCAAGGGATCAATATGATTGAGCAAGCAAGAGAATTTCCTCAACTGATCCACTGGTCAGGGAAATGGTCATCCAGGACCTGTAGTATGTTTAATATATATTGACAGAATGCCCCATATTTTTAAAATTAAAAATGTAAATGTTATTCAAAATCAACAAAACTAAATATGTGCAAAAGAAATTTCTGTAATTAAATCTTCAAGTGTTATTTTTGTAAGTGTATAGCATGTATAATTTTGAAATTATTAAGCTTATCAGTTTCAATTGAGCAATGATGGACAGAAGCAGCTACACCCAAAGAAAGAACACTGGGAAATGAATGTAAACTGTTTGCATTTTTGTTTTTCTTTCTGGGTTATTTATACCTTCTGAATCCAATTCTCCCTGTGCAACAAAAGAACTGTTCAGTTCTGCACACCTATGCTGTATCTAGGATATACTGTGACATATTTAACATATATAGGACTGCTTGCCATCTAGGGGTGGGGGTGGAGGAATAGAGGGGAAAAATCGGAACAGAAGTGAGTGCAAGGGATAATGTTGTAAAAAAAATTACCCTGGCATGGGTTCTGTCAATAAAAAAGTTATGATAATAATAAAAAAAGAAATTATTAAGCTTAAAAATGTATTGAATTTTAGGACATCCTTTATTATGCTTCAGGTAAAATAAAACCAGGACATATTTTCATAAAAGATGACAGGAAAAATAGGGTAAAGAGATAAGCATGGAGACTATTGTGTTCAATGATTCCATAAATAACAAAACTATCACCTTAAAATTTTTTTAATTATTTATTTTTTATTAAAGCTTTTTATTTATAAGATATATACGTAATGTTCTCTCTAAAATGTAATGTTCTCTGTTGAGATTTTCTTGGGATCTTTGGAGGCAGCCTTCCTTTCAGTTCAGTACAGCCAGGTGTTAAAGTCCAAATCCTTTATTATCTCTTTCAAAGTCTTGTCTCCTTTCCTGGGGCCTGGTTAGCTTTCTCAGAGACCTATATCTCTCCTTGTTTCTGAGACCTTGAACTCCTGCTGCCAGTCATTTGTCTTCTCTGCTTCTGCCAGCTTCTTGAGGTCCTCCTGAATGTGTCTTGGTTTCTGTGGGGGAGGCAGAAGGACCACCACGATCTCTGTCTTCCAGTTCTGATTCTGGCTGAGTTTGTCCAAGCTTATATGCTCTCTTATCATAGGGGTGAATCTTGTAGAATTATAGTTAAATACTAAGTACATGTACAGAACTAGAGAACTATTAAGCACCAGGCTAAATTAGATAACTATTGTCTCTATCAATTCCACTGACAGCACCTTGTAAGTATTCTTGTTTCAAATTCAGAGTTCTGGCTCATAACACATATGCATGGGTAACTTTTCAACATTGACCTTTGCAAAGCCTTCTGTTCCAAATTATCCCCTTTTTCTCCCCATCCTCTCCCCTAGATGGCAGGTAATACAATACATGTTAAATATGTTAAAATATATGTTAAATCCAATATATACATACATGTTTATCTTGCCGCAAAAGTCAAATCAAGAAGGAAGAAAACAAAACTGAGAAAGAAAACAAAAATGCAAGTAAACAATAACAGAAAGAATGAGAATGCTGTTGTGAATCACACTCATTTCCCACAGTTCTCTCTCTGGGTGTAGTTGATTCTCTTCATCACTGAACAACTGGAACTAGTTTGAATCATCTCATTGTTGAAGAGAGCCACATCCATCAGAACTGATCATCATATAGTCTTGTTGCCACGTACAGTGATCTCCTGGTTCTGCTCACTTCCCTCAGCATCAGTTCATGCAGTTTCTCCAGGCTTCTCTGAAATCATCTTGCTGGTGACTCACTTTTTAATATATATGTTTTTGTTGTTCTGTTGTTTCAATTGTTTGGCTCTCCATGATTCCATTTGGGGTTTTCTTGGCAATGATACTGGAGTGATTGACCATTTCCTTTTCCAGTTCATTTTAAAGATGAGGAAACTGAAACAAGCAGGGTTAAGTGACATGATCAGGGTCACACAGCTAGTGTCAGGCTGGATTTGAACTCTTGAGATTTGGACTCCAAGCCCAGTTTTCTATACACTGCACCATCTAGCTTCCCTCTAATGGCTCCTGGCTTCCTTCAATGTATGGCTGGAGGCACTTGAGTCAGCTAAGGGGTTCACATTGGTCTTGGATTTAGAAAAACCTGAGTTCAAACCCAGCCTCAGACCCTGAGTGGTTGTATGAATCTGGGCAAGTCACTTTGCCTCAATTTCCTTCACTATTAAATGGGAATAATAACAATCCCTATTTCACAGGTTAAGTGAGAATCAAATGAGATATTTGAGTACTTAACATAGTGCCTGGCTCATAGTCACCTACTATGGCTATATACATGCATATACATACATATATAAAATGATATAAACTATATCTGTGTGTATGTATATTTGTGTACATATATATACATATGTATAAACACTATGTAAATGCTTCCTCCTATAACACTATATAAATGTTCCTTCCCTATCACCCCCTAAATGATGTCTTTCCTGATATTCTAGTCATGTTAACATTGTCCTTCCTCCAGCCTCCTTCCTCACTGATTCCCACTCTATTTTGTATACAATATGTATCTATATACATCTACATGCATCTCCCACCTCCCACATTACATGTTAGCCTGAAAATATGGACAGGTTCATCTTTTGTCTTGAATGTTCAGTATACTGCACATAGAAAGTTCTTGATATTTATTTTTTATTAATATTTATACTTATATACACATACAAATTATTTATTTTTATTTTTTTATTTCTTGCTCCAAACCATAACCCTCTGAGAAGAGGGGAGAGCAGCAGGGTAGGAAAGGCAAAGGTTGGGGAACTGTTGCTGGGTCACATGTGAAGGGAAGCATCAGTCATTTCTCGTCCTGTTCCTAGGCAGTGATTTGAACTAGATTCAATCTTGAAAGACGCTGCTTCTGAGAAGGGATCCTTCTTTCTCAAGCTCTGGTTCATTAAGTCCCCCATCTCAGGGTCTGTGGTGACAACTCTAGAGACTCCCTAAAAAAAGGGAAGTAAAAAATGGTACTCAGTATATAATATGAATCCTATCCTGGAGAGTTATTTTACTCCTACACAAAAGGGACGCTAACCCCAGAGCAATCACAAGCACACATTTGACAAAACCAGATGTAAAACAGGCTTCATCTAATTTAATTTATAACCACTGTTAGAGCCTTCTGGGAGACAGATACTTAAATCTCATCAAAATAGAAAGTAGTTTGGGGAACTCCTGGAGGCATTTTACATTTTTCCAGCCTGTCCCAACCTGAACCTTCTCAGAATTTCGTACTCCCTTGATTCAATCAATCAGCATCCCCTGGGTCTGCCACAACTAACCCTTCTCTTCAGTAGATCCAGGACCTAAGAGCCTTTCAAACTCACAAGATTGGCTTCAAGCCTGGACATACCCACCATGACAATGATCTGGGAAAGATCTGAGTCTAGGAGGGAGATCCCTCCTAGACTCAGCTTCCCGGGGATGAATCTGTCCAGTTATACCCAGTACATCTAGGGCAGCTGGGGCCCGGAGTCAGGACCTTCATTCTCCAGAGTTCCAAACTTCCCAGCTGTTACCCTGGAATTTCCTCAAATGTAAAAGGAGCTGGAGAAGGGAATGGCCAACCATGTTTGCAGAGGAAACCCCAAGCAGAATGGAAAGTGGAGTGGAAAATGACCCAACGACAATCACAGATGTCAGTCTACAATGCTAAAAGGGGATTTATCATATTGACAAGCTGATCCTTCAAAGGATTTGTGTTTATGGGACCATTGATAGCGCCTGAGGTTTGATGACATCTCCTTGGGGGTGACACGCCATGGGACAACTTCATTTAACAGTGGTGAGCGCTAACGAGGGGCAGGGATCTCGGGGGCTTCCAGGAGGAGGCAGTCCTTGAGCGCAGCTTCGAAGGTTGACAGCGCCACTGAGAGTGAAGAGGCGCGCATTCCGTTGCCGGAATGGGCTCCGGGAACAGTAGAGCAGGGATTTGCAAGAACTCCCAGGGACCAGCTGGAAACATGCTCGGGGAGCGCTCGAGGCCTCCGTGTGGCCGTGTGGGCCCCGCCTCACGTGGATGGGAACAGATTGTCTCCGGGCCACCTCGGGGGTTCCCAACCTGAAGACCGGCCGCGGGACTCCCCGGAGCATGCGCACAAGCTGCCGCGGGCCTTCGCACTGGGTTTCCCAGAAGCCCTTGCAGCCCGGGAGGCGGGAGGGAGCGCGGCCCACGCGGGACTTCCTTTCACTCGGTTTTTTCGTCCTCGCGCCCTTAGCGTCTGTCTCGGATCCGCTCAGGCCTCAGTTCGGCGCCGCCTCCGAGGCCGGGCAGTGGAGACACCGCCGCTGAGAAAGGTAGCGCCCAGAGAGCGAGCCGACGGTGGGGATGCGGGGAGGGAGCGGGGCCTCGGGCGCCATGTTCCTCGGCCAGCTTCCTTCTCTTTATGCCAGTCCTTTGCGGGAAGCCAGCCCGGCCGCTTCTGCGCATGCTCTCTTCCGAGGCGCTCGCCTAGCGCTGATGCGCACGCGCACCACCCCTCTGGGAGCCAGGGAGCTGATACTTTTTGCTCTTCCCCAGCTTGGGAAAACAAGCTCGGTCACTTCTGCGCATGCCCGTCCTGGGTTCTAAGGGGCTGGCCGATCACCACGCTTCTCCTCAAATTCATGTGCTTATTGGTCCCTGCGGGAGTGAAGGTAGGACTGACACCCAATCAGAGGCCTTTGCTCCCCTCTGCTGCGCGCTCTCTCTCTAGTAACTTTCCTCCTCCCGTCTTCTTTGGCTCTTCCTCCCAGGGCTGCCCCTTCGTCCTTTACCTGGTGCTGGGGCCTCCTGTAGTTCCTATTGGCCGTCCCTAGAGAACCGGCCCTTCTGCAGTCTGTCCATAAATTCTGATTCCCCTGGGCTGGAGGGCGGGGCGTCTGTGACCAGAGCGGGCCGCCCCTGCCCTGGAGGAGCTTACACTCCGCTCTGGGCAGACGGAAGACACCCCTGGGAAGGGCCTCCTGTAGGAGGAGCCTTGTAGGGAGTTAGGGATCTAAGGGGTAGAGGTTTGGAGAGATGGAAGGCTAGACTGAGGGGAGCACATGGGCAAAGGCCTGGTGGTGGGAGAGAATGCCCTGTATGGGCTCAGCCAGGTTACCTGTCAAGATGAGCCCCCAGTGAAGGGCATTAAATCAAGACTAAAGGAGCTTCTGCCTCATCCTAGGCGCCATGGAGCGTCAGCCGCCAGTGTTCAGATCTGTGTGCTGCCAGCTGCTGTGCTGACACAGAAGTTTTTCCCTCGAGGAGCTTACAGGCTAATGAAGAAGTCGGAACAGAAAGTAGTGTTGAAAAGAGGGAGAAGACTTGAGCAGGGTGGGGAAAGTCCTGTGAGATGAGCTCAGTACCGCCCGGAGCGCAGGAAGGGACCTTTGCTCCTTGGACTTTAGTTGGGCCAGCTTCTGGTAGTTGGCTTAGAAGCCCCGCCCTCAAGGAGCTTACCCCTCCTTGCAGCTGGATTCCTGTCTGAGGTCACTGCAGTACCTCTTGCACTCCTCCTTCTCCCCGAGAGCCGTCGGATGACAAGTGAAAGTTTTAGAGAGATACACAATAAGTCTACATGACCAAAACGTTATTTTTCTGTACAAAGAGAATCAGACTCTGAAATATTGTACAATTAGCTTGTGAAGGAAATCAAAAATGCAGGTGGGCATAAATATAGGGATTGGGAATTCAATGTAATGGTTCTTAGTCATCTCCCAGAGTTCTTTCTCTGTGCGTAGCTGGTTCAGTTCATTACTGCTCCATTGGAAATGATTTGGTTGATCTCACTGCTGAGGATGGCCAGGTCCATCAGAACTGGTCATCATCTAGTATTGTTGTTGAAGTATAGAATGATCTCCTGGTCCTGCTCATTTCACTCAGCATCAGTTCGTGTAAGTCTCTCCAGGCCTTTCTGAAATCATCCTGTTGGTCATTTCTTACAGAACAATAATATTCCATAATATTCATATACCACAATTTATTCAGCCATTCTCCAACTGATGGACATCCATTCAGTTTCCAGTTTCTAGCCACTACAAAAAGGGCTGCCACAAACATTCGTGCACATACAGGTCCCTTTCCCTTCTTTATAATCTCTTTGGAATATAATCCCAGTAGTAACACTGCTGGATCAAAGGGTATGCACAGTTTGATAGACCCTACTGGTCATCCTGCCATCTAGGGGAGGGGGTGGGGGGGTAAGAGGTAAAAAATTGGAACAAGAGGTTTGGCAATTGTTAATGCTGTAAAGTTACCCATGCATATATCCTGTAAATAAAAGGCTATTAAATAAAAACCAAAAAAAAAAAAAAAAAAAAGTTTTAGAGAGAAAAAACTTCCGACTGAATGATCAGTTGATCTGTCTGAACAGGCCTGGGGTGCCTCCCACCTTCATTCACCCAGGCTACCCGGGGCTCCCTATTCGTTTCTCCATCTTCAGTCCTGCTGATTCTTATCCTTCTGGCGGGTGCCCTCCCCTGCTTCAGTTCACCCAGCTCATTCCAGGCTACTCTGTATCCATACACGCATTATTTCTTATGATGTCAGCAGTATTTTATTATATTCGTGTATCACAGTTTGTGGGGCATCTACTTTGCTTCCAGTATTTAGTTGTCAGAAAATTCTGCTGTAAATATCTTGGAGTACATGGAGACTTTTTTCTTGACTTCTTTGGGGTATAAACCCAGCAATGAATCTCTGGTTCAAAGAGTTATGGACATTTTAGTCCCTTAATTTGCATCATTCCAAAGTGGTTATTCCCTAGTTCCACTAGCAATGTATCAGTGTGATTATCATTCCACAACCCTTTTAACATTAACTGTTGCTTAAAAAAAAAGAAAAAAAGAAACACCCTTTTTTTTTGTGTCAATTTACAGGGTGTGAATGTAACACTCAGGGTTGATTTGATTCATATTTCTCCTATTTGGAACATTTTTCATATGGTTGTGAATACTTTGTAGTTCTTTTGAGAACTGTTTGTTTATATACTTTGGGGAATGGTATTGATTTTATGCATACATACATATAGTTTATATGTCTTTCACCCCAAACCCTTATTGGAGAAATTTGATGCAAAAATTTTTCCTTCCCATTTAACCACTTCCTTTTTTATCTGAATTGCTTCAATCTTGCCTGTGCAGAAGCTTTTCAGTTTCACAAGTGATCAAAGTTATTTAATTGCCACTTTCTCTTGTTTGGTTGAGAATGGCTGGGAGAGATATAGAGAAATAATCTATTCTAATTTTTTATGTATGATTTTTAATGTTAAGGTTATGTATCCATCTAGAATGTGCTGTGAAATGTGATATGAGGTTTTGGTCTAAGACTAATTTCATCCCGATTACTTCCAGATTTCCCAGCACTTTTTATCAGATAGGGAGTTTTTCCCTAAATAATTTGTTTTCCATTCTATCAAACACTAAGTTTTTGAATTCTGTTGTTTCTGAGTGCTCCTTGTCTAATCAATTCCAGTGATCAATCTCTCTATTCTTTAACCAGTACCAGATGGTTTTGATTACTGTTGCTTTATGATACAGCTTGAGGTCTGAAAGTGCTATTCCTTATTCATTCTTCTTTCTTTTGATCATTTCCCTTAATATTTTGGATCTTTTATTTTTCCAAATGAATTTTGTTATTATATTATATTCTATGTAGAGTCCCCTATCAATTTGGTTGGTATAGCATTAATAATGTACATTAATTTTTGGTAATGACATGTTTATTATATTGGCTCAGCCTATTCATGAGCACAGAATATTCCTGTAGGTATTTAAAATTATCCTTTATTTCTTTAAGAAATACTTTGTAGCTGAATGTATGAATTTTTTTGTGTACTTTGAGTTGACCCCCCCAGATATTTTATGCTTTTTGAGAGTGCAATTTCCTTTTTCATTATTGTTTCTTTTGTTTTATTATTATTAATTACAAATGCTGTGGCTTTTTGAGGATTTATTTTGTAGTCTGCAACTTTGTTGAAACTATTGTCTCAATTAGTATCTTTGTTGTTTCTCTGGGATTTTTCATCTCATCAACAGAAATAATTTTCTTACTTCTTTGGTCATCTTTAATTTCTTTCTCTTGTCTTTTGTTGTTGCTAGCATTTTGAGAGATATTTCAAATAGTAGTGGGAAGACTGGGCATCCTCTCTTCACTTTCTTATTTACTGGAAAAAAATCTGTGTATCCCCATTCCATATGATTCTCTTTTTTTGCAGTTTTTTTTTTTTTTTGTTTTTTACTTTTTTTTACTTTTGTTTGCAATATCTCCGTGCCCTAGTACACTATCAGTTTTTGCAAAATTTCCAGGTGATGCTGAGAAATATATATATTCCTTTACTGTATCATTTAGAAGACACTGTAACTCTGGTTCTTCCAGCAATTTATTCAGTTGCATATTTTCCCTTTTATCCATACTGTTTTTACTTATCCAAAACTGAGAGAGGGATTTTGGCGTTTCCCATTACTAGTGTAACTATCTGTCTTCTTGAAGCTTCTGTACTGTTACTTTTATAAATTTGGACGCTAAGTCATTTCACACATGCAAGTTGATTACTGATATTAGTGAACATAGTAGAGAAAGTTCTGTAGAGACAAGCCATCAGTATTGCCTGGAGAGGGAAAAAGGCATCATTGGCCTGGGCCTGCTTTAAATTGGGGTTAGAACCCCACCCTACATTCAGTCAGTCAGTAAACATTAATAAGTACCTTACTAGGTCCTGGGCTTTGTGTTAACACAGGAGATACAAAATGCAAATAAAAACAAGGGCTATCCCTGAGCTTTAGTCACTTAGAATTTAATGGGGGGGGGGGGGGAGACTACACAAAAAGGGAAGCAGAAAAAGGGGAGCAAGGGTGGGAAGAGAAGTGAGGGGGAGAAGAATGAACCTGGCACAAGGGGCATGATGGAGAATTCTGAAGAAGTTCCAAAGCAATGTAGCTTATAGGCAGTGGGGAGAAGCCCAACTGAATCCCCTCCCTAAATAGATACCCTGGAGCCCATAGCTCAGTCCTTTGGCAGAGGGTTGGGCCAGAGGAGCAGAAGGGACTAGTGAGAAGGGAGTACTGGAGGACCAGAGCCAGCCTTAACAGGACAGTGGGAATCCCAGCAATGCATTCCCTAGACATCGAAAGCGAAAGCGTGATGGAAAAAGTCCAGAAGAGGGCTTAGCATTGTCTTCTGCAAGCCCTCAGGAAAGTCTTAAAAAGTTCTTTTTTTCTCTCCTGCTGCTTTCCTTCTCTTTCCTACATCGTATTCTCCATCTTCCCTGTGTCCTCCTCCCATCGTCTTCCTTTCTGACTTTGATCCTGTTCTTGTCTCTTCCCCCTCCTCTTCCCTCCTCTTCTCATCTTTCCCTTTCCAAGCTCCTCCATTCCTGCTGTGACCACTCCAGACTCCTAAATCCTCTTAGCTTTTGGTTCTTCTTTCTTCAAATGTCCTCATCCACCTCTCCCATAGGCCGTTTATGTTTTTATTTTTTCCATCGTCTTATACAAAACAGAATTCATTACCCTCCCTCTCTTATCTCAAGCCTCTCCTTTTACAACTTTCCATATTTCGGTTCCATGTATTACCATCCATCATTTGGGACCTCAAAACTATCCTTACTCTTCCGTTTTCTTCAGCCCATGTTCCATCCCATCCAAGCCCTTCCCACCTCCTGTCTCACCTCCCAAGAGAGCATCCCACAATCACAGAGTGAGAGTTTAAAAGGACCTTAATGGTCACCTAATCCAAATGCTGACCAGAAGCTTGGCTAAAAATCTAGGTAAATTATAGCTGTAGCATTCCCCTCATCTAGTGATTTAGAAATCCTACTTAGAAAGTCAGTAAGGGTCCTCTGGCGTGATGGGCTCTTTGGGTTATTTATTTTGTAACAATAGCTTTATATTTTCAAAATATGTACAAAGATAATTTTGAACATTCATCCTTGCAAATCCTTGTGCTCCATATTTTTCTTCCTCCCTCCCCTAGACAGCAAGTGATCCAGTATATGTTAAACATGTGCTGTTCTTCTATAAATAGTTCCACAAATACCATGCTACACAAGAAAAATCACATCAAAAGGGGAAAAAACAAAAAAGAAAACAACAACAAAGATAAAAATTCTATGTTGTGATCCACACCAGTCCCCATAGTCCTTTCTCTGGATGCAGATGGCTCTCTCCATCCAATGAAAGATCATTGGAACTGATCCGAATCACCTCGTCGATGAAGAGTACCATATCCATTGCATAGTTTTGTTGCCACTGTGTACAATGTTTTCTTCATTCTACTTGCTTCACTTAGCATTAGTTCATGTAAGTCTCTCCTGAAATCATCCTGCTGGTCGTTTCTTATAGATCAATAATACTCCATAACATTCATATATCATAACTTATTCAGCCATTCTTCAACTCATGAGCTGTTTTTGTTGTGCAGTTTCCAAAAAGTCATTCTCACTTTGCTGAGAAAACAGGAAACAATAAGATTCTTATCCCCGCCAAGCAGAGGTCCCACCCCTCTTGGATCTCTCCTCCAGTGGATCCAAAATAGCTAAAATGGCTACTGAGGAGCATCTAAAGCAGGAAGATCGGGGTTCAAGGCCCATCCTTGACCCAGAGCAAGTCACTTCACCAAGTATTCCAATCAGCTCTAAAACCATAAATTGCAGAGAAGGTGCTGACCTGTACTGGCAAGGGGAATCTCCTCATCTTACCTCTTTTCTCTTTAAGTGGCCTCTTGGCTAGCCTAGGTGGAGCAGTAAGATAACCTTCATGGTTTTAAGTTCTTTCCTCTCAGATGAGTCCTCTGCAGACCTGCCCCAGGCATGGCCCCATGTCCCTGGTGGGCTCTGAAACCTGCTGGGCTTGCCCTGGGGCCTCTAGGACAAAACATGGACTCCTCCTTTTCACATTGATCCCCCAGGCTCCCAACCTAGTTCCCTTCTTCTTGCCAGATGTCATTTCCCATGACTCTCCTTCCCAGACCAGAGCTGGAAGTGGTTTTGCACCTGGCGGCATTTCTGCCATGTTCCCCACTTGTGCCTTTGGTAAGCCTCCCATCCTTCAGACCTTGTCTCTGGAGCCAAATCTTCCATGAATTCTGGGTCCTCCTGTCAATTCTTAGCACTTTCTCCATTTTGAAGACATCTTTTCCCCCATCTCCCCAGTAGACTGGAGGCTCTGGGAGTCCATGAGCTCCTTCTAATCTCTGCCTAACCAGGAGAGGTGTTAGGATTTACAAGCCAGGGTCTAAACAAAGCAGGGCAATTCTGCTAATGTCTGCTTTTTATCCACCAGGGCCGACGGCTGAGGATTCTCAGTGTCCTCAAAGGTAAAAGCATTGAGTAAAGTCATGGCCTTTGCCTTCCTGCCTCCTGTGGCTCACCAGGTAAGTGGGAGTAGTTTTTTTTTTGTTTTTTTTTCTGAAATAAGTATCTTAGCTCTCCAGTTAGAAATCTATTTCCTTTCCATATTTTCTTATCCCCCAAAATTGGGCTCTTCAGGAACCAGGCTGACACAGTGCCTTAGAGCTCTTGTGTCTAGTTCTAGAGCTTTCCCCTCTACATCCTTTGTAAAGGGATTCAGTCCCGCCCTATGACCTGGACTCACGGTCATGAATGCCTAATAATGAGAGAAAATACTAATATCCCACTTGACGATTTAAAATCTGATTTGCAAAAGCCTGTTGGCATTGAAAAAATAATGTCACCATTTTACAGATGAAGTAACTGAGTGTCAGTAGGGAAATGTTCCTTGCCTAGGAGCCTCCTGATAGTAAGTGCTGGAGCCAGGACTCCAAAGAAGAGAAGAAGCTTCTGACTGCCCTCACTTCACTGTAAGACCAGAGGAAATCAGCAGTGACTGTGGAACATTGCTGTCTCATGTGTAACTTTCGAAAGAGAGTCTGCAGGGCCCTGATGCTCCAAACATTTAGAGAAAAAATTTTATTTATGTATGTATACATAGGTATATATTTATGGAACATATATGTATATACATATTGGATGTATATAAACATGAATATATACACATACACACTTGTTTATGTGCACTAATGATCATTTTTAATTCATGTGCAGGTATAAGTATATATCTTATTTATGTGATCCTGGTATCTGTAGAATATGTGGGTTATGGTTAAATTGAAAATACTATGTAGTTATGGCTATTGAAAGCTCATTGGAAGGGGCATCTGGGTGCCCTCTATCCACTCTATCCACTGCACAGAGCACCAGCCCTGAAGTCAGGAGGACCTGAGTTTAAATCTGACCTCAGACACCTAACACTTCTTAGCTGTGTGACCCTGGGCAAGTCACTTAACTCCTCCCATTGCTTCAGCAAAAAAAAAAAAAAAAAGAAAGAAAGAAAAAAGAAAACTCATTGGAATTAGTCTGACCTTGGAATAAAAATATAAATGAGAGTATTATGTCATGTCTTAGAAATAATATTAATCATTAATGGGAAGTTATTGATCTATATAGTGAAGGGAAGAAAAGAATCAGTGCTTTAGTGCTTTGCTCTATATTGTCTTGCTAAACTTTTATCAGCTATAATCATTAGGATAAGAAATAACTGTATGAATTATAGTTATAGCTCCCCATTTAGAGCATTTGGAATTAAAAACCTTTGTATAAACAAACTATGATGTGTTCTGAGGGAAATTCCTGTTAGATAACCTTGTAACTGAATCATTATAAGGTGTGTATCTTAAGAATGTAACCATAATAATCATATCTACACATCAATCCTTACATTAAAATGATAATGTAAGAAAGCCAGGTAAAGAGCTGATTGAGACGTCATGGAAAGTACAAAGTTAGGACATAGTGACTTACGAAATGCAACCTTGCCTGAATCAGCATCTAGAGGACTTTGTTGCACCTTTTGTGAATCAAGAGACCTCTCAATAACTGAATTTTGGATCTCGGGCTCTCAGACCGTACCGGGTGACCTTTGCTTCTCTTAAGGACGATTGGTTTCTTTGCCCAAAAAGGTTCCTAGTGTCTTTTTAACAAGAGGTTCTAGTTAAGAATTAATATTTAGAATGTGAAGTGATCATGCATTTCATGTTTTTAATTAGTTGTATGAAGTGAACGCTATGGAGATGTAAGAATGAAGTGTATGACTCGGGCTCATTGGAAAAAAAGGACAGTCTGAGTGTGAATTTTGGCTAAAAACAGAAGCAGGTGTGTGATGGTGCAAGGGGGCCCTGCAGATGGGGCTTTCACCCCAGCTCTGACTCGGGGGCCAGCCAGAATCCTCCTCCTCCCTTCATTCTTTGCCTTCCCCTCTCCCCCACCAACTGCCCTCAGGCTGACTAGATGTACAGGTAAGAAGAGGTCCTGCCCCTAGCGTTGGGATGAGCTGAGATTCAGGCCATCAGCCCTTGGCCTCTGGGCCTTTCCATCTGACCTGTAGCTGACTTTTTTATTCAGCGTTGTCTTCCCCTTTTAGAGCATAAGTCCAGAGAGATCTGGGTCTTTTCTCTTTGTACTTGGCACTTCAGCAGCACTTTGTCCCCCATCCGTCTAATATTTTGGGTTGAACGTAATTATTATAATTTTGGAGCATTTAGTTTTAATGACTACTGTTCTTCTAATCTGCAATCCTTATTTATATTCTTTATATTGCATGTTGGTTTCCTGGCTCTGCTTCCCTCAATGTGCACTGTGCACATGTCTTCCCTTGGTTTTCCATAAATTTGAGATCTTTGTCTGGTGACCAGCGAGTGGACGTAGTTGTGGAGAAGCAGAGCCAGAGGGTCAGTCTTTCAGCCCACCCTCACTTGATGCTGCTGTCACTCTCTGGCTCTCTGCTGTTCCCCATTTGGTGGCCTCATCCACTCTCCTCCTCCTCCTTCCCTTTTTGAATCCTCTGTAGTCTGGCTTTGGACGTCATCATTTAATTGAAAATGTTGCTCCAATATTGCCAGTAAAACTTACTGGCGATCCTTTAATGGAGAGAGTGAATGGCCATTTCTGAATTGTCTCCCTGTACCTTTGATGCTGTTAATCCCTTTTTCCTCCTGGACATTCTCTCCACTCTTGTTATTCTGTGACCCTGCTCTCTCCAGGTTCTCCTCACTTTTCCTTGTGGGATTTTCATCCACGGGATCCCACAGGTCTCTCTCCTGAGCCCTTTTCTCTTCTCCATAACCTTTCACTTGGTGATCTCATCAGCAACATGGATTCGGTTATCTCGAGGCTGATGAATCTCAGATTTATTGATCCAGCCCCAGTTTTTCTTCTGAAACTAGCCCCATGTCACCATCATGGGAGTGATTTCATACTTGTGTCCTGCATGTCCAGAACAGAACTCATCATCTTTTCCTCCAAACCTTCCCCTCTAAGAACTTCCCTGTTCCTGTTGAGGGATACACCACCTTCTCTCAGTCACATGTACTCAAAACCCAGGGACATCCTCTCCTCCTCTCTCATGCTCATTCCATTCCGTTCACTCTCCTCCAGTCCTTGCCACAACTTATCTTTCCTGGCACCACAACCCATCTCTTTGTCCCCCTTTTCCTCTGTCTCTAGTTCGGGCCTCCAGCAGCCCTCTCCTGCCTGTCACACCTTCCCCTTGTCCAGTCTTGCCTTCACTCTGCTACCAAGGTGAGCTCTCGTCTGACCCCGGTACTGATGTGGAGCAACTTCTAGTGAAGAAGTAGTGGTCACCCGAAGGTCCCTTGGCCTTGGAGGGAGGTCCTTGGGAAGGCTCTGTTTCTTCCCATAGGTTATCCTGCCCCATTTCACTCAGTATTACGGGGATGCTATGGCTACCAATGTTGCTGTCTGTCAGATAACAATTTCTGAGACTAACGAGCAACAATAACGAGGTGCTTCAAGTGGGTGCAGGCACAGAACAAAATTGGGCACCCGCCACTTGACCTAGTGACATTTCAGGCCTAAAAACACTCCTCTGGAAGGTTCCACCCCTTGAGTCCTGCCCAGAGAATTATGGGACCAGACCCCTCCTCAACTTCACCTCTAAGCCATAAAATGAGCATATCAGTGACATGAAGCTCCCCATCTCTTTTACCTTTTTCTTATAAATTTTATCTTCTTGCCCTTGATTCTTTGCTAATTTCTTTTAGAACTTAACCCTCTTTAATCAGTGTAACTGCCCCTTGGAGATGGATCCAAGCCTGCAAATTCTTTGGAGACACCTTGTGACACCGCTCTGGAACTCCAACTTTTTAGGAGTGACTCTTGAACCACAACATTGCCCTTCTCAGTAAACTCCCGTGGTTCCTTCTCAGCTTAGAAGCAAATCTGAAATCCTTCCTTGGGCACATAAAGCTCTTCACACCCAGTGCTTCCTGGCATCTTCCTCTCCTCAATGGCTCCCCAGCTCCCCCTCTGCTGTCCTTGTCCCCCCAAAACTGAGGCACAGGCTGTTTGGAAAGTTCTTTGTCCTCCCCCCGTGTTCCTCCAAGAGCCATCTCTGAAGCTGTCTTCATCAGGAAGCTCCCAATCCCCCGTCCCCTGCTTTTCCCCTCCCAGGTTGCCTTCCCTCCTCCCTGTGTGGGCCTTGGCTGTCCCTGTCTCTGGTTAGAAAGCGAGCTCATTGAGGGCAAAGCCTGCGGGACCCTCAGAAGCTGCTCATCCTTCGGGTTTCAGAATCGGGTTTAAACCCAGGTGTTCAATGGAAGCTCTGAGGTTCGAAGCTGGGCAGCGCCATTCCTTTCATGTCTCCTCCTGGTGCTATTGGGAGTCAATCAGTCAGTGTATTAACTGTCTACTGTGCGCCACTCACTGTGCTAAGAGTTAGAGTCTAAACACAGCCCGAACCCTTAAGGAACTTCCAGTCTGATGTCAGGTATCACAGCTTGTACCCACGAGTGTATTTGCTGCTTCAGGACTTGGTGACCTTCAAGGACGTGGCCGTGGACTTCACCCCGGAGGAGTGGGGGCAGCTGGTCCCCTCCCAGAAGGAACTGTACCGGGACGTGATGCTGGAGAACTACCAGAACCTGGTCTGGCTGGGTAAGGGTGGGCCCGGGCCGCAGGAGCTGCCCTCTGGCAGTCTGTGCTTCTTTCCCTAGCCTGCCTTAGAGGGAGCATTGAATGTCAAGCCCTTGCACGGGCCAGAGACAGGCCACTCCAGCACAGAGGCGCCCAAAGTCATTTATTTCTGTGGCTAGAAACGGGCATTTTCTGATGCTTCCGAGGGGGACGTCCTGCGCTCCATTTGCCCAGATTCTCCCCGAGGCAGCTGTCTGCAGACACACAGTGAGGGTGAATGCTTTCTGTTCCCCTCCCCTCCTCCCCGATTGACCCCATGCTTTCTAGGAGCATATTTCTGTGTCCTTCAGGGCCCTTTGTCCCGTCTTCCTAATATCTCTTTTTATTGTGCTTCAGTCGTGTCTGACTGCATGATCCCCTGGACCATATTGGCCATGGGGTTTTCTTGGCAAAGTTATCGGAGTGGTTTGCTATTTCCTCAGGGTCACACAGCTAGTGTCTGAGTCTAGATTTGAACTCATCTTCCTGACTCCAAGCCTAGCTTAGCTCCCTAACCACTGAGCCCCCAACAAACTGCCTCTCAGACTCAAGGTGACACAGCTGGTAACTATCCAAGTCCAGATTTGAACTCATGTCTCCCTGACTCGGGCCCAGCGCTTTGTCCCTTGGGCTGTCCCTGCCTCTCCTGCTGTGTCTGCTTGTCCCCAAAGAGGGAAGGGAAGGGTTCTGTTCAAGTTGTCTCTCCCATTTCTAATGAGCAGGACTTGCAGTTTCCAAACCAGATGTGATTTACCAGTTGGAGCAAGTAGGAGGCACTTGGGTACCTGAGGGGGAGACCCTGACAGTCAGCTGCTCAGGTGAGTAAGGGAGCCCCAGCATCCCAGCTGGCCATTCTGAGGGCAGCACTTTTATTTTTATTTTTTAACTTTCATTTATTTATTTATTTATTTTTGAATTCGAGATTCTTTCTCTCCCTCCCTCTTTCCTTCACTCTCTGTGTCTCTCCCTTTCTGGCACTGTTTACTGTCTGTAGTGTTCTCCTGGTTCTGCTCATTTCATTTCGCATCAGTTAATATAAGTCTCTTCAGTTATAATCATATACCACAATTTGTTTAGCCATTCCCCAATTAATAGGAAGCTCCTCAGTTTTTAGTTCTTTGCCATCACAAATATAGATCATTTTCCTTTTTCTCTGATCTTTTTGGGATATGGACCTAAGGATGGTATTCTTGGGTCAGAGGATATGCACAGTTTTTTGCTTTTGGGGCCTAGTTTCAAATGGTCTTCAGAATAGTTGAATCAGTTCACAACTCCACCAGCAGTATATTAGTGTTAAAAACAGCAAGAATACACAATGATCAACTGTGAAAGACTCGGTTCTTCTCAGCAGTTCAGTGATCCAAAGCAATCCCAATAGACGACTTTGGACAGAAAATGCCATCTGCATTCAGAAAAAAAACATCTAAGGAGACTGAACGTAAATCAGCACATGCAATGCTCACTTCTTTTTTGTTTTTTTTCCTCTCCCATGGTTTTTCCCTTTTGCTCTGATTTTTCTCTCCCAACATGATTCATAAAGCAATGTGTATTAAAAAATAAATAAACTTACTATAATAAAAAAACAAAAAGTAGTGTATTAGTGTTCTTATGTTTCTACACCCCCTCCAGTATTTGTCATTTTCCTTTTCTGATATGTTAGCCAATATAATAGGTGTGAGATGGTACCTCCAAGTTGCTTTATTTTTTATTTTTTAATTGAATAATAGCTTTTTATTTTCCAAATACTTTCAAAGATAGTTTTCAATATTCACCCTTGCAAAACCTTGTGTTCCAAATTGTTCTCCCTCCTTTCTCCCACCCCTATCTCCTAGATAGCAAGTAATCCAATACAGGTTAAACATGTGCAGTTCTTTTATACATATCTCCACATTTATCATGCTACACAAGGAAAATCAGATCAAAAAGGGGGGGGGGGCGGAATGAGGGAAAAAAATTAAAAAGCACGCATTCAACAACAAAAAAGGTGAAAATACCATGTTGTGATCCACGTTTAGTCCTCACAGTCTCTCGCTGGGTGCAGATGGCTCTCTCCATCCATCACAAGTCTATTGGAATTGGCCTGAATCACCTCACTGTTGAAAAGAGCCACATCCATCAGAATTGATCATGACATAATGTTGGTGCTGTGTACAATGATCTCCTGGTTCTGCTCACTTTATTTGGCATCAGTTCCTGTAAGTCTCTCCAGGTCTCTCTGAAATCATCTTCCTGAACATTTCTTACAGAACAATAATATCCCATAACATCCATATACCAGAACTTATTCAGCCATTCTCCAATTGATGGGCATCTCCTTGGTTTCCAGTTTCTGGCCACTACAGAAAGAGCTGCCACAAACATTTGTACACATGTGGGTCCCTTTCCCTCCTTTATGATCTCTTTGGGACATAGGTCCAGTAGAGACACTGCTGGATCAAAGGGCATGGAGAGTTTGATAACTCTTTGGGCATAGTTCCACATTACTCTCGAAAATGGTCAGATCGTTTCACAGCTCTGCCAATAATATATTACTGTTCCAGTTTTTCTACTTCCCCTCCAACATTCATCATTATCTTTTCTGTTATCTTAGTTTTAGAGGTGTGTATGGTACCTCAGAGTTGTCTTAATTTTCATTTCCTCGGAGTTGTTTTAACTTTAATTATTCTTTAATTATTAGTGATTTGGAGCATTTTTCGAAGATTATAAATAGTTTCGATATTGTCACTGGAAACTATCTCTTCATATTCTTTGACCATTTATCCATTGGTGAATGGCTCTTATGAATTTGACTCACTATATTTTTTGAAAAGCAAGGTCTTTACCAAAGAGACAATATAAAAAAATTTTCCTCCAGTTTCTTTTCTTTTCTTTTCTTTTTTTGCTGAGGCAATTAGGGTTAAATGACTTGCCCAGGGATCACACAGCTAGGAAGTATTACTAGGGGTCACACAACTAAGAAGTATTATCTGAGGTCACATTTGAACTCAGGTCCTCCTGACTTCAGGGCCAGTGTTCTGTCCACTATGCCATTTAGCTACCCCAGTTTCCTATTTTTCTTCTAAGTTTAGCTACAATGATTTTGTTTCTGCTTTAGTTGTTCAGTCATTTTTCAATCACGTGTGACTCTTTTTGATCCCTTTTGGGTTTTATTGACAAAGACACCGGAGTACTTTACCAGCTCATTTTACAAATGAAAAAACAGGTGAAATGACTTATTCAGAGCAGCTGGTCTGTATCTGAGACCAGGTGTGAACTGACAATGAGTCTTCCTGTCTTTAGGCCCAGTATACTTTTCACCTCCCTGCCCCTTTGTACAAAAACCTTTCAATTTCATGTAATCCAATTAACTTTTATCTCCTGTGATCCTTTTTATCTCATGTTTGGTCATAACATCTTCCCTTATTCATGTATTTGACAGGGAATTTTTTCCATTCAGCCCTTGTAATGTTATTACCTTTACATTTAAATCTTATTCTCATTTTGATCTTATCTTTGTATACTGTGTAAGATGTTGGTCTATACTTAGCTTCTGCCCCACTACTTTTCAGTTTTTCCAGCAATTTTTTTGAATAGTGAGTTCTTGCCCCTAAAACTTGGATCTTTGCATTTTTAAACACTGGATTATGGTGGTCATTTGGTACAATGTGTTGTGTATTTAGTCTATTGCCCTGATCCATCACTATTCTTTGAATGTACCAGATTTTAAAATATATATATTTAAAATTTTAAATAATAAAATATTTTATAAGTGAATTATAATTTTATATATTTTATATAATTATAATTTATAAATAAATAAAAATCTTTATTTTAAAAATGTTTTAATGATTAACACTTTGCAATACAGTTTAAGATCTAGTATGGCTAGGGCACCTTCTTTCACTTTTTCAAAAAATTATTCTACTATTTTTGACCTTTTGTTCTTCTAGATGAATTTTTTTCTTATATTTTCTAGTTCTCTAAAATAATTTTTGATAGTTTGGTTACTATGGCACTATGAATGAATAAATAAATTAGGTGGTATTGTCATTTTAATTATATTGGCTTATTTTACCCATGAGCAATTTATTTTGTGTGATAAGTATTTTGTAATTGTGTTCATATAATCCTGGATTTACCTTGACAGGTACACATCCATGTATTTTATACTATTTGCAATCATTTTCAATGAATTTCTCTATCTCTTCTTGTTGGGTTTTGTGGTAATATATAGAAATGCTAATGATTTATGTGAGGTTTTTTTTTTTCTATCCTGCAACTTTGCTAAAGTTATTACTTGTTTTTTTAGTGGATTTTTCTAGCCTTCTCCAAGTAGGGAGGAAGGGTATTAGTTGCTGGGGGATCAAGAAAGATGAGCTATAAGAAGTTTTTGAGTTAGAGCAAGAGTGAATTTCAAGGATGGAGTCCACACCAGGCTTGCACATCTAGGCCTGTTGTATCATACATGGAGGGAATCCACAGTGTAGAAAATCCTTACCACCATTGCAAATCAGTCTCCCTTTTATAACTTATTTTTTTGTAAGACAAAGAAAACTGTTCACCTTCCTTAGCCATTTTCCTTTGTATATTGGGAATTATCTTTTACATTTGTATTTATTCTTTAAACCTGGCCTTGGACATCAGTCTTTTAGGTCTTGAGTTGGCTGCTTAATTTTTCCATACCTTAGGCAACTTTTTTTTTTTAAAGCTTTTTATGTTCAAAACACATGCATATAATTCTCAGCATTCACCCTTGCAGAACTTTGTTTCGAATTTTTTTCTACCTCCCTTTCCTCTATCCCCTTCCCTAGACGACAAGCAATCCAATATATGTTAAATATGTGCAAGTCCCCTATACATGCTTCCACAGCTAATGTGCTATACAAGAAAAATCAGATCAAAAACTCTGATGTACGTGGCTCTCTTCAACAATGAGGTGATTCAATCCAGATCCAATGAGCTTGTGATGAAGAGAGCCATCGACACCCAGAAAGAGGACTCTCTTTTTCCCTTTTATTCTGATTTTTCCGTGTGAATCTCAACATAACATTTTCACTCTTTATGTTATTGTTTGCATTTTGTTTTCTTTCTCATTTTTCCTTTTTTATTTGATTTTTCTTGTGCAGCATAATTTTGAAAATATGTGTAGAAGAATTGCACACGTTTAACATATATTGGATTACTTGCCATCCAGGGGAAGGGAATGGGGGAAAGGAAGGAGAAAAATTTGGAACACAAGGTTTTGCAAGGGTAAATGTTGAAAATTTTGATAATAAAGAAAAATCAAATTAAAAAGGGAAAAAAAAGAGAAAAAAACAAAATGCAAGCAAACAACAACAAAAAGTGAAAATATTGTATTGTGATCCACATTCGGTCCCCACAATCCTCTCTCTAGATGCAGATTACTTTCTATCACAGCGCCATTGGAATTAGTCAGATAACTTTTAAAAAATAAAATTTACTAATAGATTATAATCTTAAGATAAGTGACACAGCTTTTATTTGACATAAGGGTCTTCAGTATTTTTCTTTTAAAGAAAAAAATTTTTTTGAAGAACTGTCTTAATGTGTACAATCAAGTCTGTCTTAATTTCAATACAACTTCTCACTTGAATAGAAAAATAAAGTCATCAGGGCAGCTAGGGTTTTTTCCATTGCTATTTCAAAAAAAGCGACAATGAATATAATTGGGGAAGCTTTTTTCTTTTCCCTAATATCCATGGAATCATGCTCATTTAGGGCAGAGTTTGGGTGTATAGTACCTAGAGATGCTAGCAAGGGCCATAGTTCATGAGTACTCACAGCAAAGAGCAGCACTGGAAGGTTGAAGTAGCTGGGAATCAAGTGGCTTGTGATCTCCCTCACTCCCACTGCCCCAGGGGGCAGCCCTTGATGAGGGGCAGGGTATGCTTTACACCCGAAGGCATGGACTGACTTAGGACTCTGATTTACTTAGGATTTTCAGCAGAGGATCTATTGTGGCCGCTGTCCTATTGCTGGTAGGCCAGTGTTGTGAGAGAGCGTGGATCAGTAACAAAATAGGAAGGCCTCCTCAGGTTGAAGAAAGTGTTATTACATCCAAGCTGCATCAGTAAGCTTGCTGGAAAGTTTTCAGCACTCGGTTCTATGTAGAACTGGGTGCAGTTTAAACCTTAAATGTTGAATGTTAAACCAGAGTTTGTGTCAACCAGAGTTGTGTCTAGAAGAGTAGAAATAAAGACTCCATTTGTGATTTAGGTTCATTAGTGTGACCACTGTGAGAAAAGGCACATACTCTTTTGTGTGACTGATTAAATATTGCTGTTACTTTACAGAGATGATGGAGCTCATTTATTGCTCTACCAGCTGTCGAACAGAAAACCTGTTTGTCTGAAGCTCCAGCAACAGTTGCTTTTCTGTCTTTAAAAAAAAAAAAAAAATCTGTACAGCAATTTGATGGGTGGTTAGGGACTCAGGAGTTATTTTGTTTTTAAAGGAGAGAAAGGAATAAACATTTCGGTGGGGTCTATTATGTGCCAGGCACTGTACTAAGACTTTAGAAATATTATTTGTCACCATAACAACCCTGCAACATAAGTGCTATTATTTTCATTCCCATTTAACAGTTGAGGAAACCAAGGGAAACAGAAATTAAGGGATATGAACATTTCTTTGATTATTAGAGAATATCAACAAATTTTCAGATACTAATTGATCACTTGTATTTCTTCAAAGAAATGAATTTATGTTATTTTTCCTCATGTCTAGACTGCTGCAATGGCCTTCTGGGGGTCTCCCTGCCTCAAATACCTCCCTCCTCCAGGCCATCTTGCACTCAGGTATCAAATTGATCTTCTACAGCACCGGTCTGACTATCCCATCCCCTTTTTTTTTTGACAAAGTGTCCTGTGTCCCTTTACCTCTAAGGTCAAATATAAAATTTTCCATTTCTCTTTTAAAGCGCTTCTTAACCTTGCCCCTGTCTACCTTCCTAGTCTTATACCTTCCTCCCTCCAAGTTCTTTATGATCCGGTAGTATTGGCTTCCTGGCTATTTTCCAATAGAATAGCCCATCTTTGGACTCTGGGCCTTTTCACTGGTCATGTTCTGGAATTCTTACCCATCTCACCTTGTCTCCTGGCTTTGTCCAGATCTCTGCTGGGGCTTTCCCTCAGGCATTTAGCATAATGCCTGGTACATTGTAGATACTTAGGAAGTGCTTATTGGTTTGACTTGACTGACACTTTCCTCATTTACAGACATTTCCCTAACAAGATCATTTTGAAGAGCACCGTGAAAGTTTTCTGTGATCATTACAAATTCAGTCATGTTTGCTATTCTGTATTTTGACATTTTTTAGTGATGGAGACAAAAGATAGTATCTTAGGTTAACAGCAGAACCAGAAATATTTATACTTTTAAAAATTTCTTTCAGATTTTGTGACTAGACTTGAAACCAAGCTGACCATTCCAGAGCTGGACATTTCTTTGGAAGTCTCAACCCAGGAAAAATTTTCAAGGGACAGTCCTTGTGTCTTCAAATTGGGAGAAGCCTTGAAATATGATGGCTGGCTGGGAAGGCAGCAGAATGAGGAGAAACCTTATGAATGTAATGAATGTATGAATGTAAAGTCCTTCCACCAGAGCACACGGCTTCCTTGGCCACAGAAAATTCTTAGCGGAGAGAAACCTTTTGTGTGTAAGGACTGTGGGAAAGCTTTCCGCCATCGCCCGGCTCTTTCACAACATTGGAAGATTCATACTGGAGAGAAACCTTATAAATGTGTAGAATGTGGGAAGGCCTTCCACCAAAGGGCAGGACTGAATCAACATCAGAAAACTCATACCAGAGAGAAACCTTACATCTGTAAGGAGTGTGGGAAAGCCTTTCACCAGAGCACAGCTCTCACTCTGCATCAGAGAGTTCATACTGGAGAGAAACCTTACGAATGTACGGAGTGTGGCAAGGCCTTCCACCAACGAACGGGACTCAATCAACATCAGAAAATTCATACCGGAGAGAAAACCTACGTATGTGGTGAATGTGGGAAAGCCTTCCACCAGAGCCCTACTCTTACTCGACATCGGAGGATTCACACTGGAGAAAAACCTCATGTGTGCAAGGTGTGTGGGAAGGCCTTCCACCAGAGCACAGCACTTACTCAACACCAGAGGATTCACACTGGAGAGAGACCTTATGAATGTACAAAATGTGGGAAATCCTTCAACTGCAACTCATACCTTATTTCCCATTACAGAATTCATATCGACGACAGACCGTACGAATGTAAGGAGTGCGGGAAGGCTTTCCGCCGGAGCACACAGCTCACGAGACATCGGCGAATCCACACGGGTGAGAAGCCTTATGAATGTAATGAATGTGGAAAGGCCTTCTACAGGCGGTCAGGACTTACCGGACATCAGAAGATTCATACTCGAGAAAAACCTTATGGAATCAAATGACTATAGCATTGCCCTGAAAACCAAGCACTTACTTGAACAGACACTGAGGAGACATATTATAAATGTAATGAATGTGGAAATGCCTTTTGCCAGATTATAAGACTTGTTTGACATCTGAGGATTTTGATTGGGCCTAAAGAATGTCATGTTTCTGGCAAAGCCTTCTTTAAAAGTAAATAACTTAGCACCAAAGGAATCACACTGGGAAGAAACTTTATGAATGCAAAGTCTTCTGAAGTAATGCATGCGTGAAAAAGTATTTCACTTTGCTGAAAGACTTAGAATCAGATTAAAAAAGGACTCTATAGAGAAAGAAAACTCCAAGTTTCCCACATCTTTTTCATAACTTTTTTTAAAATGGAAGACTATAACACTATTTATTGACTGTTTACCAGTATTTGCAATAAACTACACAACATATAATTACATAACATTAAAGTGACTGAAAATTATTGCCTTTATTTTTAGTGAACTAAGTGATCCAAATGGTAAAAAGTCTGATTATCTATGTTTGAGGTTGGGATAAAGAAAGAAAAAGTTACATCAGTAGTACAGAAGAATAGCTGGTGTCTTTACTTAGCCATAAAGAAATTATAATATACTCTTTTTTTTCTCAAATGCCGGCCTTTATCAGCATAATATTACAGTTCTAACCAATAGCAACATTACTACATGATTAAGAATAGTCTTGGGTAGGAGGAGACGTGTTGTTGATCAATTGTTTCAATCATATCTGATCCTTCATGATCCCATTTGGGGTTTTCTTGGCAAAAATATGGTGTGGTTGCCATTTCCTTCATTTTACAGATGAGGAAACTGAGACAAACAGGGTGAAGTGACTAACCCAGGGTCACAGTCTAGGAAGTGTCTGAGGCCAGATTTTAACTCAGGTGTCATTGACTCCAGATCCTATGCTCTATCTAGTTTGCCTCCTAGCTGTCAATAAAAGATAGAATATTCCCACTTTCTAAAACATGAAGTAAAAGTTTTTCTCTTTGAAAATCAAAATCAAAATGGTTCAATTTTTAAAGTCTTAGGTAAATATTAAGTTATTTTTAAATTCTGGCATCATTTGCTCATGTTTTTAACCTAACAATGAAAGCTTTCAAAAAAGGACAATATCAATAAGTTGAGAGATCTAGAACTCGGGGATTTTGCGAATCAGCACACCTACTTTGTCAGAATTACAGACAAAAAGGTTTGGCCCCTCTCCCCAACCTACACACACATACACACTCTGTCAGAATCAGAATTGCAATAAGTATCTTCAGGAAGTAAAATCTGTCTTTAGTCCCTTTTTGAGAAATTTTGAGGTTGGTTTCACAAATCTTGTCTCAATTTGAGGCCGTCCTTTGGACGCATAGGAAAGATGTCCATTAAAATGGAGTGGGTAAGAGCTCCATACATGTATGCATTCATGAATATGCCAGGATAACATCAAAATGCTTATATATTATCTTGTTTTGTGCATGATGGTGGTGGTGGTGGTTTAGAAATTTCATATTTTCTGAGGCTCTGGGGAAGCTTGATCCTAGATTGCCTAAAGTAACTTTTAGATGGCTATTCTTCTCTTTTCACTTCTGTTCCGTTTTTTTCCCTCCCACCCTCCGCCCCCTCCCCTAGATGGCAAGCAGTCCTATATATGTTGAATATGTCGTAGTATATCCTAGATACAATGTATGTGTGCAGATCCAAACAGTTTTCTTTGCACAGGGAGATTTGGATTCAGAAGGTAAAAATAACCCAGGAAGAAAAACAAAAATGCAAACAGTTTACATTCATTTCCCGGTGTTTTTTTCTTTGGGTGTAGCTGCTTCTGTCCATCATTGATCAATTGAAACTGAATTAGGTCTCTTTGTCAAAGAAATCCACTTCCATCAGATTACATCTTCATACGTATCATTGTTGACGTATATAATGATCTTAGATGGGTATTCTTTTGGTTACAAAATATAGTTTTATAAATTGATTTCAAACAAGTGCTAAAAGTCTATATCAACCCAACATTCAGTGACAGGTAGCAATAGGAACATACTCAGTGCCACAGTAGTGACTTTTCAGAGGTATTAAATATAAAAACATTTCTAAGAGGAGAGAGTTAATTCCATAGCATTTGATACTCTCTTTTGTGACAAATGAATAAATGTAAAAAGTCTGTATTCAGTGTAAACACCAATGCTGATGAGGCAATACAAAATGAAAACCTACTTTAAAAAACTTATCAAATTCATTTATTATATTTATGTGTAGGTATGTGAGTAATTATTTAGAGAAATAGAGAGCTAGATGGATAAATGAGTGATCAATGAAAGCATTTACTATGCTTGATCTGGATGGGAATACTTGGTCAATTGTATGTTATGCAAAGCAACGGCTGAAATTTGGTTCTTTTCTGTTTGGTTCTTTTGCCAGGCCCAAGTTAAGTCTACCTCCTCAGAATCTTACCATTTTATGGGAAACAATTCTCTGATTTCTGTGGTACCATTTATTCTTTCTGGGTCACAACCCAAGGAAAATTTCTTGATTTATTACCAAATTTTTTTTAAAAATCTACTTTTTGAGAATTAAATGCGTCAGATGAATGTTTTCCTTAGATTCCCCCATATGTCAACATCTGTAAATTGTTTCCGTTTTAAGAAATAGTCAACTTTCCCATTCCCCATTCATTGGCCCATCATTTTCTTCTCAAATTCCTTTGGCACTGCTTCCTTCAAGTATTTGCTCTTGTCTTCTTGTGTCTGGTTTCCCTTTTATTTTTCCTTTTGTGTTGCTTTGTGTAAAGTAATAGATAATCTTTGTGGACTTGGGTTTTTCCCATTATACTGAGCAGAGGGTGCCTTCCTGTCCTGCCTACATTTGAGTACTACTGGTGAAGGGAAAGGAAGATTGAGGCTGGCTGTGGCATGGTAGGATCTGTTGTCACACTGCTCCCCACTCCCTATGGTGGTGATTGAAGGAGTAGCATCCTCATGGAAGACAGGCACAGTGAGACTTTCCCATCATTTACCTCTTCAAGAGAGGAGTTCATTCCTCCAATGTAATGTCTGGACTAGCTCTCTGGAGGACCTCAGGATCAGCTTGAATCCTTGGTCTTAGTGGAGGAGTGAAGGAGGCAGGAGGGCTATGTGGCTGGTCAAAGATGGAGTCTAAACTCTGGCATCTTCTCTTGTGTCTGTGGCTGAAAGCTGTGGCTGAGAGGCCTCTGTGTCCCTCCTTCAGCCCTTAAATACTTCAGTATGATTATGTCACTGCATCATACTGAACATGTGCCAGCTATAGAACATTACATCATTACAACACATTGAGCTGTGTGCAACTATTACATCACCATACTAAGTACTAAGCAGATACTTAACTATAAGTACCTTGCTGACTTAGATTTAAGTACACCTTTTCAGAGTTCTGGCCCTCTACATCTCCTGCTTTCTTTTGTTTTAGAATACAGGTGGTCATGCCCTCCCTGACTTCTCATGAAGGGAGGCTCCAATCCCCATACTTACAGCAGATTCAAATGGAAGATAAGGATTTTCTACAAGGATTACATGAATACCTAGAAGAAATGAAGAGAGATAATACACATGTAATAAAAACCCCAGAGTAATTAGAAACAGAATAGAATAAAAAGAAGAGAATATAGTAAATCTCATTGACGTTACAGACCCAATAAATACTAGAACAGAGCAATTTTATTTACACAAATATTAGAAAAAATGAAAAAAATAGAAGAAAATGTTATCTGAGAAAAAAAAAAAAACCTACTTGTGAAGCAAGCCAAGGGGAGAGATCTTTAAAGCACCCTTGGACTATGAAAGCCAATATAAAAAGGCCTAGGAAATCCATTTCAAATAAAATAATAAAAATAAATGAAAAAACCAAGAATTTAAGAAGCAGAGGGCAAAATCAAGAGAGAATTAACCATTAACCTCCTAAAAGGAACATTGAAAGGTAGAATACCAAGGATATCATAGCCAAAAAACCCATGTCAAAGGAAAAAATATTGCAAGAATTCAAAAGGAAGCAAAATACTAATAAACTATAGTAAGAAGCACTTAAGACCTGATAACTTTGACCCAGAAAAAAAGAAATCTTGGAATACAGTATTCCTTAACTTTTTTTAAAATGAATTTTTAAATTAAAACTTTGTTTTCAAAATGTATGCATGGATAATTTTCAAATTTTGCAAAACCTTGAATTCCAATTTTTTCCCCTTCCCTCTCCCTTAAATGGCAAGTAATCCAATATATGTTAAACACATGCAATTTTTCTATACATATTTCCACAAATATGCTACACAAGAAAATCAGATCAAAAAGAAAAAAAGTGAGAAAACAAAATGCAAGAAAACAACAAGAAGAGTGAAAACACTACGTGAGAAAACAAAATGCAAGCAAACACTAACAAAAAGAATGGAAATACTATGTTATGACCCATACTCAGTACCCACAGTCCTCTCTTGGTGCAGGTGGCTCTCTCCATCACAAGATCATTGGAACTGGCCTGAATCATCTCATTGCTGAAGAAAACCATTTCCATGAGAATTGATCATCATATAATCTTGTTGTTGCCATGTATAATGATCTCGTGGTTCTGCTCATTTCACTTAGCATCAGTTCATGTAAGTCTCTCCTGGTCTCTATGAAATCATCCTGCTGATTGTTTCTTACAGAACAATAATATTCCATAACATGGAATACAGTATTTCAGAAAGCAAAAAGATAGAGGCTTACTGCTAAAATAACAGCATTTATGAAATGATGATGAAATTAATGAAAAAATGAGAGCTGACTATACTGAAATAAAAACATGAAATTCCAGAGAAACCTAGAAAGGTAAATTTATTTGAATGTTAAGAAGGAGCTATATAATGACATTTTGTTAATATCCTAATAGGAAGAGAAGAAATATGTATTTTCAGAACATTAATGTCTTCAAAGGGCACTTGGGCAGTTAAATAAGAAAAATATCCTAGGGATGAATTAGTTCTGTTTTGAGGGTCTGAAAAAGATAAAGAAAAGGTACAGTAAATAATACATTGAGGAAGCAGAAAGAAGTGAGTGGAATTCATTATTTCTCAAAATTATTATCTGAAATTATACTCGAAAAGAAAAGTATTACAAGCATGGTAGAAAGGGAGGGAAGCAAACATCAAATAACTTGACTCATAGGAACTGGACAAATGAGAATTGCATACTCCCCCAACCCCTGGACAGAAACACACACACACACACACACACAAAACACTCTAACAGTAGAAATAAAGTGAGAAACAAGTGATGATAAGAACATGGTGGGAGGAAGCTGGTGTTAAGAAAACCTTCTTTCTCCCAATACCTGGGAGAGGAACAGCCACAAGCAAAACTAATGTTTTGATCTAGAAGAAAAGAAAAGAAAAGAACTAGAATCTAAAATGTGTGAGGGGAAGTGCTTAGATTTGACTCAAGACAGGGAATGCTTGAACAAATTGTAATGGAATATTATTATTGAAGTGCTACAAATGACAGACAATTGAGAGAATCCTACATAATGTGAACAGAGGCAGACTGAGCAAAAGAACTATTTATACAAAGCTAATATTTTAAAGAAAAATAACTTTGAGAGACTTATGAAATAAAAGTTCTGATCAATGAAATGACCAATCATGTCTCCAAAATGCCTATGAGGAAGCATGTGATCTACTTCCTAAAAAATCAAAAACATTTTAATCAATATTCATTAATATTTTGGCTTATAATTCTCCCTTGCTTTATCTTTCTCAGACTTAGGTAATAAAACTATGTCTCATAAAAGGAGCCAGGTAAAAGACCTTCTTGTTTAATATTTGAAAAAATATTTTTGTGGTTATTGGTAATTAATTGTTCTTTAAAATTGTCTGATAGACATCTTCAGTAATTTCAACAAACTTAGTCAAGTAGGACAAATTCCCGTACTGACCTGTCTAAAAAATATGTCTCCATTTACACTCTTACTTGATTATCTCTGTCAGAAAGTAGGTAGCATGTTTCATCATTGATTTATTTATTTTTTTTCTTTTTGATGATGTAATGAGTGTTAAGTTACTTGTCCAAGGTCACACAGCTAGGAAGTATTAAGTGTCTCAAGTCGAATTTGAATTCAGGTCCTCCTGACTTCAGGGTTGGTGCTCCAGCCACTGTGTCATCTAACTGCCCCAATCATTATTGATTATTTAGTATTGTGATTAGTCTTTGTATTTTTCAGCATGCACTAGACTTTCAAAGTTGTTTGCCATTACAATTCAGTACAGGACAAAAAGCACAAGAAAGAAAAGAGCAAAAAAAGTAAAAATACTATGCTTCAATCTGCATTCAAACTGTATAGTTCTTTCTCTAGATGTTGATATTTTCCAGTATGACTCTTTTGGAACTGTCTTTAAAATTGTTCCCAAGCTTTCTGCTTCCCTTCTAATCTTAGTTGCATTGGTTTTGTTTGTGCAATTTTAGAGTTATTTTGAATGGGTCATGTTTTCTATTATTGCCTCTTGATTTTGTTATTTTTAAATAGAAATGTTATTGGTTTTTTGGAGTTTTTTGGTGGCCTACTATGTCTCAATGAATTATTGTTGCTGGTTCTCTAGGATTTTCTAAGTAAACTATCACGTAAACTGCATGTATAGATAGTCTTTTCTTGGCTTAACTTGGCATTTCAGATTTTTCTTTTGTCTTATTGCAAACATTTAAAAGATGATGTCAAATAATAAAGGATAGTCTTTCTGTACTCCTATTGGTCTGGAGTCCCCTTAAGGAAAATTAAGTAAAAAATGCCTACTGAAAAGCATTGAAAACTTCCAAACTCTTAGAGCTCATTTTGAAAACAATGGTGTAAAAAAATTCAAAGCTTTGAACAATCCCCTCCACACTGAGATTAGAATCTAACGTTCAAAAACAAGAAACAGATTGGAAAAAAAACGACCACCATACTATAAAAAGCTATTAGAGTTGTGGAAACAAATGACTCCATGAGATATTAAAAAACAATAAAGCCATATCAAAAGTATGACAAAAGTGAAAGAAAATATGAAATATTTCATTGGAAAAACAACAGAAAATAGATAATTTAAGAATTTTTTGGACTATGTGAAGACCATAATAAAAGAAAAAGCCTTAATCTCATATTTCAAGAAATTTAAAATGAAAATGGCCCTAATTTCCTACAATTACTAAGTGTCAAATAGAAATTGGATGAATCCATTGATAACAACCTAGAAGAAATTCCCAAAGTGAAAAATTCCAGCCAAATTCCAGAGCTCCCAGATCAAGGAGAAAATATTTCAAGTATCCCAAAGAAACTATTCAAATACTATGGAGGCACAGTTAAATTAACTCAAGATTTAGCCACTACTACAATTAAGGAGAGGAAGGCTTGGAATGTTGTGGCACAGTTCCCTATTAATGTCTTGATCCAGTTTTTCCAATTGCCCTATTTAGTTACTCTGCCTCAGGTTATAACCTTTCCCTCTTGATGAGATAAAGGTTTTATATCTTTAGGCTATAATCATTCCTTCTTAATGTTTGATGGGATAAAGGTCTATCAATTTTAGACATCATTAGAATATCAGTCACCTCTCCAGTACCTCCCTCCATTGTGTCATCCTAGGTGCCTCCCCACATTGGGTTGTCCCCATCCAGGTACCTCCCCCATTATGTCATTGTTCTTGTTATCCTATAAATAGTCTTGCTGCCTAATACTCAGGGGTGGATTCTTTGAGATGATAGTCTTGTCCAGGCCTGGGACCACATGGATCCATTTGGTTCCAGTATATCTCTCCATTTAATAAACTATTAATTTGGCCTCTAATCTCTGTCTTGCTCAGTTTCTCTGGCATTACAGGAATATGATATTTCAAAAGTCAAAGAAGTTAGTATTACATTCAAGAATAATTATCCAGAAAAACTGAGTATAATCATTCAGGGGGAAATGAGTATTTAATAAAACAGAAGACTTTTAGGCATTCCTAAGGAAAAGACCTTTCAAATACAAGATTCAAACATAAAAGAGAAATCATAAAGCACTCAGTAAGGTTAAACTGTTTACATTCCTATATAGAAAAATGATACATGTAATTCCTAAGAACTTTATAATCATTAAGGCTGTTAGAAAGGCTACATAGACAGAAGACATGGTATTGATGTGCATCGATCAATATGCATTTATCTAAAAAAATGGATGAGAAAGAGAGATACACTGAGAGAAAAGGAAAAATGGGGGAAAATATCTTACATAAAAGAGGCACAGAAGAATTTTTATAATAGAGATGGAAATTGGGGGGAGTGGGTAACTGTTGAATCTCACTCTCATAGGAATTGATTCAAAGAAGGAAGAATGAGTAAATCCTCAAAAAGAATACAAAGGTTATCATTAATACCAGATTTTAAACTAAAATTTTAAAAAAGTAGTCCCCAAAACTAATTGATACTGTCCCCCCCAAAAAATTTGAAAGTTGATTGAAGAATAGATTAGCTATGTAATACTTTGAAACATTTGAACATAGAAACACAGTTGTTGGCAAACTTAAAGAACTTACAAAATCTGCTAAGAAAATTGGAAAGGAGTATGGCAATTAGGTTAAGACCAACTCCTCACTGTTACTATACAGTACACCACAATAAATTTCAGAATCTAGTTAAAAATTAGACTCATGGAAGGCACTCCATAAATAATTGCCATGGAAGACTTTGAGATCTGAATCCTGTGAACTCCACTCCTTAGAATTCCCCTGGTCTTCACCTTTTCTTCCAGGGCTATATGCCATATAATGCTTCAGGGCATACAAATATACTTACTGTTTTAGGAATTGGTGATGTCCAAGGACCTTTATCAGGAGGAGCTGGGGGACCTGGACCCTTCTCAGAAGGAGTTGTTGGGATGTGATGCTAGAGAACTTCAGGAACCTCTTCTACCTCGGTAGGGACAACTTCATCTGTGTCTCAGAATGTCAATTAGAAGTCTTTGCTTCCTTCCTTAGTGCATGTCTTGGACTGTGTGCAGAGTTTTCAACAGTTATTTTTGTGAAGTTGAGACCAGAGTTTCCTTGCTCATTCCTGTGAAAGTGACTTGAGTGAACTCTGTAAAAATTGTGTAAAATAGTCACTGAAAATGACACAAGTGAAGTCTTTAAAAATTGTGCAAAATAATCACTGAAACCATGTCCCCTTTGATCTGCAAAAGAGAGAGATAAGGGTCTTTCAAGTGCCAAGGAGTCTAGAGGAAAGGCTCAGCCTCCCAGGGTGAGATAAGCAGCATTATTCAAGGGCAAATCAACTCCCATTGATCTTTTGGGGAATCACATTTTCATTCAGGAAATTCTAATCTTCATTTAATTGAGAAATCCTGGTCTGATTATCGATTCAAACAGCCAAGATCTGCTCATAGAGTAGGTTTCTGTCCACTCATTTCTTTGATCTGATTTTTCTTGTGCTGCAAGATAACTGTATAAATATGTATACAGATATTGGATTTAACATATACTTTAACATATTAACATGTATTAGACTACCTGGCATCTAGGAGAAGGGGTGGGGAGAAGGAGGGGAAAAGTTGGAACAGAAGGCTTTGCAAGGGTCAATGCTGAAAAATTATCCATGCATTTGTTTTGTAAATAAGCTATAATTAAAAAAAAAATTAAAAACATAAAAAAACAAAACAAAACAGTGAGGGCAGGGCAGAGTTGACAAGAGGTAAGAGTGACAGTTCTCAGCCAGTGACCCTTAAGGCATTCTTCAAAGTGGTAGAGCTCTTTGGGAACTTTGGGAAAGTCTCTAACTAAATCTCCTTTGAATAGATTTCCCTTTTTCTGAGGAGATATTAGAAACAGGAGTTTGGGGCCAGACATCAGGGGTACCAGGATAGATCAGCTCCCTTAAATATTCTTTGTCTAGGGGATACAATTAGGGTCTATCTAACTTTTGACTATTTAGTCAATTGGGGGGATGTTGGGAAGGAGGACCCTGTAAGGGGCAGGTCAATTCTCAGAGAGGTCAGAGAACAGCAACCACCTCTCAGTCTCCTTGTATCATTATCATCTGCTCACAAGAAAAGATAACAATTCCAGGTACTGGTTGTCTGGATTTTGGAAACCACAAGAACAGCAAACAGAACCCCAAGTTCTACATCTAAGGCTTGACCCCTTTCCCAATGTTACTGAATAAGAATAACTACTTTGCCCAGTTTTAGGATCTTAGAATTGTCTAACACCGATCTATTCTAGTACTTTCTTTTTCATTCTAGATTATTTATTCTGTCCATAAAGACCTTAATTTAATCGTGCAAGGAGGGATTCTATGTCTTGTGGGGATGTATCAGGTCAGCTTATAAAACTTCAGAGATTGCAAGCAGATATCATGGAGGTTTTTAGGAAGTTATAAGTTATACAAGTTTTCTCTTCACTGACTCAGAGGGGTAATTGAACTCCGGAGACTAAGAAATATTTATGGTTTGAGTCTACCTGCAAAGGTAAGAGATAGTATACCAAATCTCTGGTGTCTACCTTCATCCCTCAAAGATAACAGATTTCCTTGAGGCAACAAGAGAATGGTAATTAGCAGGAGAACTGAACTAAACTTAGCTTATAGACCAAAAAATGTGGCATGAGCAATCATACAAAATAGAGCAGTAACAATAGGATCAATTACAGAATAAAATCGATATAAAATGATACAAAACAATTTCCTTCTTCTTAAAAAACTAGGATTAAGAGGGATTAGGGAAATCTTCATATAGAAGGTAGATTTTTAACTGAGACTTGTAGAAATTCAGGGAGACCCGGAGGTAGACTTGAGGAGGGAGAACATTCTAGACTTGAAACAGTCATTATCCATTGATATTTTAATTATTATTATATTAATTTATAAACAAATTCTATGATATATTTACTGTAATTGCATGAGAAAATTTGGCAGAAGAGAGGCAAACTAAATCCTCCCCCAAAATTCCCCTATCTCCTAGTCTGATGATTGTATTATAAAGGAAATCAAGTTAATCTTGCACATTGTAGTGGGTTTTTTGTTGTTTTTTTGTTTTTTGGCTGAGGCAATTGGGGTTAAGAGACTTGTCCAGGGTCACACAACTAGGAAGAGTTAAGTCTCTGAGGTCAGATTTGAACTCAGGTCCTCCTGACTTCAGGTCTGGTGCTCTCTCTACTGTACCAACTAGCTACCCCTGGAGAGTCTGGTCTTGAGGAGATCATGTTATCATCATGTCTCTTTTAGTAACTCTGTATTTCCATTTTTGTCAGGTTATACAAGAAAAATCAGGGGAAAAACCATGAGAAAGAAAAAGCAACTTAATAAACAATAAAAGATGAAAATACTATGCTTCGATTCACATTCAGTCTCCATAGTTCTCTTCCTACATGTGGATGACATTTCCCACCCCAAGTCTATTGGAATGGTCTTAGATCACTTGCATTGCTGTTATTGTTTTTTTAGCCATGATGATCACAGACTCAGAACAGACATTTCAGATACAATGAATGTATCTAGCAACATGAGAAGAAACACCAAGATGGGACACAGTTGACTTGTCCTGGACTTGAGTCAGATTTAGTACAAATTTCTTATTTGAAATTGTATGGACTCAGCTTCCTTGCCTACAAAATAAAGATGTCTGTATGGTCTGCGTAGTCAAAATAAAGAAGTCTGATTTGTATAGTCAGCATTTTCTCTTCTGGAGGTAACATTCTGATTCTATAGAACTGTTCATCTGAATTAGAATAACTCTTAATTATTTGAATATTTATTCAGAAAGTGACCTCCTCCTGCTTTCATACTTTGGTCCTAATACTCACCTTGACAATGATGCAGGAGAAGTTTACATCATTGTTTTGGGAGATATTACATTATATGGCAAAAAAGAACCTGGACTTGGGCTCAAAAGACATAGTGTGTCACTTGCCGGGACACATGCACACATTAGCAGTCTCACTTCCAGTGAACTATTAAGTTACCTTCAACTTCAATTTCCTTTTTAGAAAATTTAATAACTGATTTGCCTATCTTACCAGCTCTTTGAAGTATGTGTTTATTGGATGTGTTCTTTGGAGCAATGTGAAATCAATCTATAAATTATAAATGATTCTATAAGTATACTCTTATCTAATCTATATTTTAAAGTTTGACAATGATTTTTCTTGAAATAGAGATAGTATTAAATATTAGACAGGCAAACCAACAGATATTAACATTTTTAAATTTCTTTCAGATTTTGGGAGTAGGCCAGAAAGCAAGCAGTCACCTCCAGAGTTGGACCTTGCTATGGAAGTATTATCTCATGAAAGATTTACAAGAAATGATTGGACAGGACTTATTCAGACTATTCAGAAAATTCAGACTAAAGAGAAATCTTATGGATGTTATGTATGTGGGAAGCCCTTCCATCAGAGGGCGGGACTTTCTGCTCATCAGAGAAGTCATACTGGTGAGAAGCCATATGAATGCAATGAATGTGGAAAGACCTTTCACTGGAGCACAGGGCTCACTCAACATTTTCAGACAATTCATGGTGGGGAGAAATCATATGACTATGGGAATACCTTATGTCAGATGATAGGATTTATTTGATGTGAGAATTTGTACTATTATAAACATATTCACGAAATAGATATTGGAAGACTCTTTCCTCAAGAACAAATAATCATCATCAAAGAATTCATGATAGAAAGAAATTTTTTTGGATATAGAGTCTTATCAAATAATGTACTCAGAAAGATTTCAACATTCGACTGAAAGGAAAGCCAATAGACAAAGAAGTCCAAAATTTCTCATATTGGTTTTTCTTTCTTCTTTAAAATACAAATATAAAACTACTTATTGACCACTGTTTTTCAGTGTGCATAATAAATAATATAGAGTTGTATCACATCCTAGGGCCTACAATACTTTGTTTTTGCTTAATTTCTCTGGGACATGTTAAAAAGGCTGGTTCTATATGTTCAAGTGATGAGTTAAGAAATAAAAACATGCTTGTGAGTATCATAGAAGCTAGAAAGCATTGGTGAGTTTGACTACTCATTATCTAGGCCCATAGGTAGGAAAACAGAAGGCCTCCAAATGCCTGCCTTTATCCCATAACTATTAAGGGTCTATCAGATAGGGACATTATTGCATGATAGGATTAGACTCTTTAGTTAATCACTCCTACTCTCACTTTCTGAAAAAGGAAATGTTATTTTTTTCTCTTTGATGAATCATAGCTAAAATAGTTTCTATAAGTTAAGTAAACATTAAAACATACAAGTTCTGGTATCATTTTACATGTTTCTAATCTAAGATTTAATTTTTTCTTTCTCTTCCTTTTTCCTTTTTTCTTTTTTTTTTCCTTCTTCCCTACTTCATTTCCTTCCTCCCTCTCTCCCTGTTTCCTTCTCTTCCTCCTTCCTTCTCTCCCTCCCTTTATCTTTTTTCTCCCTCCCTCCCTTCCTCCCCCCTTCCTCTTCTCTTTCTTCCTTTCTTCCTTTTTTTCCCATAAGAGTGGCTCTTTCCTATAATTGGAAGTGCAGCAATCACTCATGGGTTTGATGTTACTCCTGATTAGTGCAGGAGTATTGATTTATTCTGTTTCCAATCGATGCTGATTTGTCCTTCGTTAGATAAGCCTGCTGGGCCCCTGTGGTTCACAATATTAGCACTAGAACTCATGTAGATATCTGATTGGCTTAGCCCAGTGCAGCTCAGGATTCTGACATTCAAATGATTTACCAGCCTCAGCTTCCCCAACAGCACTGATTCCAGGCCAATGTCCTCATGCTTGGTGGGTTAAATAAACATTTTCAAAGAAGGGCAAAGTCGGTAAGATTAGTTTTTTTCAAGCAAATAAGGTTACCCTGTGATATTTTAATGTTAGGAAAACTGAAGCAAGACAGAGATTGGTTTTTAATCTTTTAATGTGGAGAGTTTGGACTAGCCAACTGAATGGAACTCATGTTCAAAATCTCTGGCCTTGAGGAACTGAGGCAGGGAACTTATATAGGGTTTTTAGCTAGTTTGCAACCAGGATCCAGAAGCTGAGAAATCTAACATTTTACAGCTGTTGTCTTTACTTCAGAATGTTGTGCCATGGTTCTCTCTAACTGTCCTGACTCGGTTTCCCTGCACGAGTTTCCCTTATCTCAGTCTCCCTAACCATCTCCTTAGTCATAAAAACCCACTCTAGTCCATTAAGACTGGGAATCGTTTACTCTAAGGTTATATATTACTAGCAAGATAAACAAGAGAGAAAAACCCCTGTCCTCAAGAATTTACAATATCCCTCTAAAATATTCCAAGATACTTCACTGACATTTTTATCTCTGGGTATTCAGACATCCTGTCTCTGGGCTTTTGGAATTTATGGCCTACCCCAGCTCGCGCCTTTTCCACCTTCTTTGTCTCTAAAGAATATCTAAACTCCTGAGAAATACCCATTGAGCACTGGATAATTTGAGACGAGAGTCCGGTCCAGTCAATTATACTCTCCAATTAATAAACTATTAAAAAACTCTCTAATCTCTCTCCTGCCTCAGTTTCTCTGGCATTACAAGAAAGGAATTAACCTGATATTTGCAGCCTTGGATTGTGGCTCGGTTCCTATCAGACAAGGGAGTGGGACCATTCTTGGATAGACAGGGACTGTAGCTTAGGTTTTTAGGCAGGAGGTGAGATAACATAATTCTATCCCGGGGTAGTTTTGGACAAGGATGGAGTCAGAGTGGCGAGCACCTGGATTTTTGTTTTTCTTTTTTATCCATTCTATCCATTGTGTCACAATGGTATGTGAATGGGAGTCAGAGAGTCTCAATTCTCCCAGTCCTAATGGCAAGGAAGGGGTGGTGGTGGTGGCCATAACAATTTTATTCAGGGCATAACAATAACTACAAACAAAAATATACATTTTCATCCCCCAAATCTGTCTTGTCTATGATGTAATAGAACAGTTCCTCTGTTCTTTGAAGGGATGGACCTGGATTAGAAAAACGCTGACTGAGAAAACTACCAGGTTCCCATGGGAAACTCCCATCTCCAATTGATCTGTGAATCATTTTTGGTCTGGGAAACAATCACCACCCTTATTGATTTGGAGATTAGCCCCTAATCGTTTCCCAACCCCAAACCATAGAAGGCTAAATAAAACCAAGACTCTGTACCCCAAGTTTTGCTATCTTCCTAATGAGGAAGCGGCCCACTGAGAGACAGAGTTTCTCAGTGAAATAAACCCATTTCTGCCCCAAACCTCATTGGAGAGACTGGGACTATGAATTCTTTCACAAAACCTGCAACACCAGCCGGGGGACCCTCATCACTGATAGGGTATCTCACCCCTCAACATCTGGATCATGGTCCGTGTACCTTTGGGAAGAAAACATTTTTAAGTTTTTTTTTGGAGAAATTTTGAGCTGTTTTAATATCTGGCATCTCTATGGAGCTACCTTTTGGGTCTACAGGAAAAATGCCCAGTATCACCTTAATAGCGGCAGAGTTATGCATTCATCACTACCTAGAACACTTTAGCAAGGTTCCGAAGAATTCATATCTGGAAAGTTGTAGGCAGCAAATGTGGGCTAACGTTGGTTTCAAATAAGTGTCAAAATTCTATATGGACACAAATTTCACGTGGGGACAAATAACCACAGGCGAACGTGAATTCAGTATAGCTGAGGTTTTGCAGTTATGACTGGAATAAATTAATGTTTATAAACACTTTTCTCTAACATGGAGAAAGTTAATTCCATTGTATCCCTGGAAGAAATATTGTAATGCTAGAGAAACTGAGGCAAGATAGAGATTAGAGAGTTTTTAATATTTTATTTGAAAGGGAGAGATTGTGCTGGGGGCATGCTGCCCCAGGGCTGATGTCCAAAGCATCCATGTGCTTCCCATGAAGTTTATATACACACGTGGCTCCAAGCTACCAGGGACAAAGTCTGAGCACCGAGAGCAGAACGGACTATCAATCCGGTTCTGACAAGGTGGGGGGAGCCATCGGACATTCTGATAAGTTGGGATCAAGAAGAACAATGACAAGATGGGGGAAGGCACGAAACGTTCTGATAAGTAGGGAAGGGCTGGGGTCATGATGTCTAAGATAGAAGGTCTTTCTCCGTGTCTGGATCATGATGATTAGGAGGAGGGATGTTGCAACCAAGTAGAACAATTCAGGGAAATTGAGGTAGAACAATTAGGGAAACTGAGATAGAATAATCAAAGGAAACCATGGCCCAACGATATTATCTACCAGAAGCCCGGCCACATAGGCAAAGCTAATTTTTTCTCTAAGAGTCAAGGAAACAACTTGAAACTTGATGGGCCCATGGGACAAAGATTTGAATCATTACTACATTTCTCCTCACCAAAGGAGTCCATGTGTCCTTAAGCCGGGGATATGCTGGGTCAGCTCAAATGAGCTCTTGTTTTTTCAATATGAACACTTATTTGTCTGCAAACAAATCAGAGCTTGTTTTGCTTTATTGATTGTCTAGACAGAGGAAGCAATGGAGAAGATGTTAACAATGCAGATTAAGCCTAAAATTGTATGCAGATTTCCCCCCCAAAGAGCCAGATAAGCATTTGTTCAAGTTTAACATGTTAATCATTAACTAATTCACTCTGGTCTCCATCCCATTGTATTCTGTCTTCTTTAATTTATCTCTATCAACTGACTCCATCCCTGATCGCTACATTCAGGCTCTTGTAGAAGCTGCTGGATCAAAGGTGTGCACGGTCTTATGGCCCTTTGGGCATAGTTCCAAATTGTAAGAAAAGAGAAAAAAAAGATTGGGAAGGAAAATTACAGGAATTGATGAGAATTGAATATGAGGGGGGAGAGGGAGGCTCAAGGATGAGCCCAGAGTGTGAGCCTAGAAGACTGGGGTTGGGGGCTGGGTAGAGACATCTGAAAGGGGAAGTTGAGGGTCAGGGGAGATCATTCCGTTTTGGACATGCTGAGTCTGAAAAACCTACAGAACATCAGTCACGCGATCACAATTGGAGATCTCCCTCTGGGAGTCATCAGCACAGAGACGGCGATTGACTCCATGGAAGCTGATCCAGTGAGACAGTACTGAGAGAAGAGAAGAGGGGCTCTGGGAGACCCCCACAGTTAACAGGCCTGAGGTGGAGAAGGATCCAGGGCTATTAGGGGAGCCCAAGGTGAGGACATCCTCTCCTTTAAGGAGCTTCTGTGTGGCTCCTGAAACATGGGGTGGAACTGTCCCATAACATCAGGAAGAAGGAGGCCAGGACCCCTGAGCTTCGTCCAAGCCTGAGGCATCTCTTCACACCCCTTGGATGATGCCGGGGACCCCCAAAGGATCCAGCCTCCTGGGAGCATCATAAATATTTATTGACTGGTTGGCTTGTTTGGGGAATAAGCTCAGCCTGGAGGTCATCCAGAACTCCCTCTCCCAGGGCTCAAGGCTCCTTGAGATCCAAGTCTTTTGGAGATCTCTGCCCATTGAGGCCGGACTGAGAGGAGATTCTTCCAGGCACCCAGGATGGCCAGGCAGAGCGACCATTGGGCTTCTGAAGCTTCAAGGTACCCTCCACTTTAGAAAAGCAGTTACTTGGGAAGCAGGGATGGCTGTCCTCCAGCCAAGGGATACTCAGCAGAGGCGTCTCCCTCGCCTGCCACCAGCTGCCACGAGTGAACGGCTCCATCCCAGGGGTGGAGGGGTGGGGGAGAGACAGAGAACACGACTCGCCTCCCCCAGACCACTCAGAGCAGAAGAAACTGCCTTCCGAGGCCCCTGGGATTCTGTACCTTCCAGCAGTGACAGTGCCCTCATCATCTCAGGCCCAGCAAGAACTTAGGCCAGATAATAGGTGCATTCAGTCCTACCCAATGCCCTCCAGCCCCTACAATCTGCACTGTGGTCATATTAACCAGGTAAGGCTAGATGGTCTGAGTCAGGAAGACCCGAGTTAGAATCCAGCTTCAGACATTTACCAGTTGTGTGATGCTGGGCCAGTCACTTCATTTCTGTCTGCCTCAGTTTTCCCCTCCTGTAAAGTGGGGATAGCAATGTCATCATATCACCAGCCTTCTTGTGAGGAACAAATGAAATAAATGAGCAAAGCTCTTTGTCAACCAGAGCACTACATAAACGTGAGTTATGGATTCTGTTGGAGGCAGACAGACAAGCGGGACTCTGCCTTCCAGAAAGGTGCAGCATTGGGAAGATTTGATTTTTTAACTTTATAAATTCGTTTTGGAAAATTTCATGTGCTGTGCCCACTGACTTTTTGGTTCTTACTTGAAATCACAAGTTAACTGGTGCACTTATGGATTTGTTTTGCTATTAAGCCATCTTTAGAGGATTCTTTTCAGAGCTGCTGTCAAATCCACATAGAAAGAAACCGCAGCTGCATGTTAAATAGGGGTGGGGAGAGAGAGCAAGCATTTCTTATTATTTTTAATTTTTTTCAATAGTATTTTTTCAAAATACACAAAGATAGCTTTTAGCATTCATTTTCGTAAGACTTTGTGTTCCAAATTTTTCTCCCTCCCTTAATTCCCACCTCCCCAAGACAGCAAGTCATCTGATTCAGGTGAAATATGTGCAATTCTTTTAATCATCTTTCCATATTTGTCATATTGTATAACAAAAATCAGACTAAAAGGGGAAAAAAACACAAGAAAGAAAAACAAACAAACAAACAAAGTGAAAATACTATATTATGATTCACATTCAGTCTCCATAGTTTGCTTTCTGGATGCAGATGGCATTTTCCATCCCAAGTCTATTGGAATTGCCCTGAATCACCTCATTGCCGAAAAGAGCCAAATCCATCACAATTGATCATCACCCAATCTTGCTGTTGCTGTGAACAATGTCTCTCCGGGCCTTTCTGAAGTCAATCTGCTGGTCATTTCTTACAGAACAATAATATTCCCTATCATTTATATACCATAACTTATTCAGCCATTCTCCAACTGATGGGCATCCCCTCAGTTTCGTTTCTTGCCATTATGAAAAGGGCTGCCACAAACATTTTTACACATATAGATACTTTTCCCTCTTTTATGATCTCTGGAATACAGGCCCAGTAGAGACACTGCTGGTCAAAGGGTCTGCACAGTTTGATAGCCCTTTGGGCCCAGTTCCAAATTGCTCTCCAGAATGATTAGATCAATTCACAATTCCACCAATAATGCATCAGTGTCTCAGTTTTCCCACATCCCCTCCAACACTCATCATTATCTCTTCCTGTCATTTTATTCAATCTGAGAGGCGTGAAGTGGTACCTCAGAACTGTCTTAATTTCTCTAATCAATCGCTCATTTCATGTGACTTGAATGGCTTTAATTTCATCATCTGAAAATTATTTATTCACATCCTTTGGAGGTCTTCAAATTTTAAAGATTTTCTTAAAAATCCAGTGACCCTGTAAAGACTACTTTCCATGAAAAACATTCATTTTCCTTTTAAAGCATCCCAAAGCTAATTCAATCTTTCCCTGAAGCAAACCATCTTACTTCTCAGTTTGCAGCAGCCTACTGAAATTAACTTCCCCCTTTGGATTGGGAGGGTAAGGTTGGGAAGTAGACCAACCTTAGACTGTGTAAACCCTTACGGCACACACACTTAGACTTCAGAGGCCAGATTTCAGGTGGTTTGTCAGATACTGCCCAATTTTGAAAGACAACTTTTGTCTCAGATATAAATGTTAGTCAGCAGCTTTAAAAATCTCACCTACTATTTAGTAGGCAACTGTGAAATTGAGCCTGTAACAGATTCAATTTATTATGGTTGAAGTACTTCTTAAGGGTCACTAGGGGGCTGTGTTCCCTCAATGAAGCCCCCCAAACTGATGAACTTTAGAAACACATTAGCAGGGCCATTTGTAGGAAATTAAGGTAATATTTTCTTAGAAAAGGAATGCCTTGAAAAATTGTTCCATCGAATTTAGTCATGGAAGAGAGGCGATTAGGTCTGAAAGGTTATGGCATAATACGTGTCTTGCTGGATTTTGCCAAGCCATGGTCTGAACAAGGATCCAGAAGCTTGGCTGTCTACTCTGTGAGGTATTAGGAGTTCCATTGGCCTTTAGATTTACAGGAAAGGGCCCTTGATTTTTCTGGGATTCTTTTACTTGCATCGTGCCTTCCAGTCTCCTATTTTGAAACCCACATGAAATACAAAAGCAGAATTAATTCCCAAAATGTTGTGAGTGACTGGTCCTTCCCTTTTGGGTAAGGTTGGAAAAAATGGGATTGGAACGAACTAATGTTCTGGATGATTATTTTTTTTAAAGAAAATAAAGGACTTTTAAATTTGCATTTACTGAACTAGTAGATCACGCTATTTTAGGGAGAAGAGCAGGCACCCATGAACTTCCTCTTGATGGTTTGCTCCCTTAGCGTGACTAGGATTTGCTCCAGACACAAAGTGGAAATTTAACATTAAGAGGAAGTTATGGCGCCAGTGGCCAAATATTAGTGGAAAGAGAGTGATTTCATTTTGTCTCGATTTCGACTAATTGAAGGCATCGTTCAGAAGCGATTCCCGGGGAGGGAGTTCTCTTTTCCTCATTTCTCTCACCACCAACAGCCTTTTCAAAACATACCAGGGAGAAAAATGTTCAGGAAGAAGGCTCCTAACGGGCAGAGATTGGCGAAAGGACACATTAGTAATTGTGGCTTTTCAGTGAGAGATTCAGGGCAAACAGCTAACTGCTGAGGGAGCAGAAATAGCCCGAGTTCTGAAATACCCAGGACATAGATACTTCTGAAATACCTCGGTGGGCTTGGCTGGTTTCACTGGATGGGGTCAAATGGAAAAATATATATGAAGGAGAAAATGCAACAGCTTGGAAAAGCACCAAGCTTTCCTCTTAATTAGAGTGTGGAAGGTGAAATCATAACTGGTACAAAACTGCTTTTTTCTCTTTTCCAAATGAATACCCGCATTGTCTGGGATTGGCTGTGTGAGTTTCTCCCTATCTAGTAAGCTAAATAAATCTCCATCCTGTCTTTTACAGACTTTTCCACAGGTGGCTGGGTGGTCCAGTGCCTAGAGCACCAGACCTGTCGACAGGAAGATCCCTGAGTTCTGGTCTATTTATCAGTTATGTTATCTTAGGCAGTTCACTTAACCTCAGTTTCCTCAGCTGTAAAATGGGGATAATAACAGTACCGACTTCCTAGGATTGTCATAAGAATCAGAGGAGATCATATTTGTAAAATAAGCCTATGAATGCTGAATACTTCTATAATACTGGCAGCTAAAAATATTGTGTGTGGCTGGTTAATGTCTAAACATGATTACATTTTTAAACACCCATTTAGCAAAACTCAGTATTTTACTAAATTATTAAATTATTATTATTAAAGGTAATTATTAAAGATGGAGTTAGTACAAAAAAGGGGGGGAAAGCGAATACAAAACTGTCATTGGACCTAAGAACTAGTAAACAGCTGCTCTGCAAATCCTAGTCACCCTAGTTTTGTGTGAGAAATTGCAGGGAAGCCAGAGCCACTGGACAGAGAATGTGGTGATAGATGGAGTGGGGACAGAATAAGATTCAAAAGATGGGAAATGTCAAGGCTGGAGAGCTACTGATGGGAGAAGACCCTCATCTATGACTTCTGGAGACTGGTCATGAGTCAGGCTGAATGGTCTGGGTCCCAAGAAAATAGGAATGGACCCCTTTGGGGTCAGGACCAATGGAGGAGTACCTCTGACCATACACAGGTACTTGTGGTAGGTCTGCACCCAGAGAATGCCTTCTTCAGAATCACTTCTGCCCTTCTTTACCTTTCTGGAGCCTTTGGCCCCATTAATCACCTTCCTGGTTCTCCTCCTGCTTGTCTGACTGCTCCTCAGTCTCCTTTGCTAGATCTTCATCCCCATCACGCCCACTTACCATGGGAAGCTCTGTTCTAGGCCTTCTTTTCTCCAACCAGACTATTTTATTGGGGGAGCTCATTGGCTCCCATGGATTCTGCTATAATCTCTGTGAATGATTCTCAGATCCACTCACCCAGCCCTGACCTCTTGACTCAATAGATTCAAATGTCTATTGGACATCTTGACCAGGATATGATGTAGATAGCTTAAACACAAGATGTCCAAAATGGAAATAATTTTTGCTCACTGCCGTACCTACCAAACTCTTCTCTCTCCTTACCTTTGTTATTACTAGAAAGGGACCACCTTTCCCCCTGTCAACTAGCCTAGGAGCCATCTTCAACTCTTCACTTCCTTTCATTTCCTATAATCACTTGTCTAATCCTATTGCCATGACTTTCCCATACTCTCAAATGGCTGCCCTTCTCTTCCCTGACACTGATAGCAGCCCTCATACCTCACACCTGCTGGCTGGCCACCCATCTTGGGTCTCTCCACCCGGATTCACCTTCCCCTCAGTTGTCATAGTGATCTCCTGAAAGCATACGTGTGATCACATAATAAACTCAGTAAAGTCAGTGAATTCCTATTACCTCAAGATCAATTCCCTCAAATCCCTTCCTAGTTTTTGATTTTTGCTACCCTCCATATATTTTGCCATCTCTCTGATGGTCCTTGACCGCTCCATCTGCTAACCCTGAGCATTTTCAATGGCTGTCCCACCTTGCCTGGAGCTCTTTCCTCACCTTTACTTCCTGGCTTCCAGGGCTTCCTCCAAGTGTCAGCTAAGTTCCATCTTTTCTAGGGGGTCCTTCCTTCTCAGTCCCTCTTAATGCTGGGGCCATACCTCTGTGGCTTAGCTTTACTTTATTGGTTCCTGGTTATTTGCATTCTCTCTCATTAGATTGTGAACTCTTTAAGAGCAAGGGATGGTTTTTGGTTTTGGTTTTGGTTTTTGTTTGGCCTTCTTTTGAACCCTCAGCTTTAAAAATAGTGCTTGGAACATTAATTAATGTTCCTTGGTCCTTAATTAATGATTACTGATTTGCCTTGACTCCTATCTGAATGCCCTTCCACCATGGAGGAACCTCCCTGCTGAGGCTCTACTTTTCTGATTAGTGACTCCCTACAACCCCCATTTCAGAGAGGACCCCAGCCATGAATCCCCTCACCCCTATCTCAATTCCCCCTCGGGACTTCTCTCCCCGCCTGCTGCTCTGGCCCAATGTGCGGACTTTTCCTCTCTTCCCCATCCACTCCTTTCCAGCTCTCCCATATGTGTTCCCTTCCTTCATTAGAATGTAAGGTCCTTGAGGCCAAGGATCAGCTTTTTTGCTTGTTTTTTTTTTTTTTATTCCCAATCCTTAGCACAATGCTTGGCAAATAAGAAAATACTTTATTTATCTCTCTCCAATTAAACAACCAGGTCGCGATTGGTGCAAGAATGGCAGAGATTAGAAAGCAGGCACAGTGACATTTGGGCCATGATGTTGTGTCATTCCGGTTGGGGACTATCAGGATAAGGGGGCTATTTCTGCTCATGGAGAATCTGTCAGGCAGTCACCCTACTTATCCCACACCGTCTTCCACCTGCCTTCGACCAGCAAACTGGCTTATTCCCTCTACCTTGGGACAGTGAGGGGACCTTTACTAAACACAGCTTTATCATTCGCTGAGTACCAGGTTTCTCATCTCCCAGAACCATGTCTATCATGAATCAATGGCACCCCAGGAAAGGGGAGAGCTCTCCAGTCCCATGGCTTCTCAGATATAGCCTTCAAGAAGACTTGCTCCATGAAGCCTTGAATGCCCTCGCTGACCCTCCCTTATTCCAGCCATCTCTGGGGTGAGGTTGCTCAGGACTTGAAAACCCCCACCTCTCTGGGCAAACAGCTCACTCACCCAGCAACGGGCAGCTCTCTTTTCCCTCAGGGTGATTTGGATAACGGGTTGGGGTACAAAATGAAAATATGACAGTATCGTAAGAAATGACAACTGAGAAAAAGTCGAGGAAGACTTGGACAAAGGGAGACAATGGGAAACAATCAGAACAAGGAAGACTGATTGCTGTGAGCTTACCATGTTCTGGGCTATGCTAAGGGCTGGGGACACAGGGAATGGAAGAAAAAAATACTCTCTACCCTCAAAGAGCATCCACTCTAATGGGTGAGATGGCTTATAAGTAACTAAGCATAGGGGCAGCTAGGTGGCGCAGTAGATAGAGCACCAGCCCTGCAGTCAGGGGGACCCGAGTTCAAATTTGATCTGACACTTAATACTTCCTAGCTGTGTGACCCTGGGCAAGTCACTTAACCCTAATTGCCTCAGCCAAAAAAAAAAAAAAAAAAAAGAATAAATAAATGAATAAATAACTAAGCACATAGATCACATGTGTGATCCACAGGGCATCTGAAAAGGGGACAATCCTGGGCATTAGTCTTAGCTGTGACTGGAGGCAAATGGATTGGGAAGGACAAACCAAGAAGCTGCTAGAATACATGGAAAACTGAATCGAGCAGCTGGCACAGGCCACTGTACACTAGGATTCTAAAACTGTGGTCTCAGATTTTCCCAGACTCAATTAAAAACACTCACATATACTCTCCAATACCTTCTTCAGGCATGTTTAGAAAGGGGTGGTGGTGGGTCTGTTTCAATGGGAGAGGTAGCTCTGAGCCCAGGGATCCAATTCCAAATTGCAAATTTTCCTTTAACACTAAAAATTATATAAAAATTATAACACTAAAAATGAAAATTCTGTATTCTCCAATGATGAGATAAGAAGAGACAGAGAGAGGGAATAAAAGAGGCAGAGAGAGAGACAGAAAGAAAGAGACACAGATAGAAAGATAGAGACAAAGACACCGAGAGAGACCTGGTATACTTGTACACAAATTCATAAGCTTAGTAGTTGTAGCAGTGCTAGGGAGCTGTATTCCCAGAAACCCCATCAGGATCTTTCTCAGCTTGGAAATCTTCATTAAAAAGATTATTCCTCTGAACCAGCTATACCCAGCAAAAGAACTCTGGGAGATGACTATGAACTACTACATAGAATTCCCAGTCCCTCTATTTTTGTCCGCCTGCATTTTGGATTTCCTTCACAGGCTAATTCTGCACTATTTCAGAGTCCGATTCTTTTTGTGCAGCAAAATAACTGTTAGGACATGTGTACACATATTGTATTTGACTTATACTTTAACATATTTAACATGTATTGGTCAACCTGCCATCTGGGGGAGGGGATGGGGGAAGGAGGGAAAAAGTTGGAACAAAAGTTTTGCAAGGGTCAATGCTGAAAAATACCCATGAATATATCTTGTAAATAAAAAGCTATTATATATATATATATATATATATATATATAAAAGATTATTCCTGACTAAAGCAGTTGGCAGTGACTAATGGTACCCAGCCAGAATTAGGAATTTTGAAATCAAACCTATAATATGCTTTGAATCTTTTAGCTAAAAGCTTTTTATCTCTTTTCCTTTGGCTGATCAAGCCCAGAAAAAGAATCCTTGTGCAGATGACAGGGTCACAGAGCAACTGAGACTGGAAACACACATCCTATTCTGCATAAATGGTCTGATTTTGGCGAAATGTTTTACTAGGCCTTGATGTTCCCTTCCCAGACTTTCATTTCTTTCCATTTAGGCCACAAAGAACCAGGAGATGGCAGTAATGAAAAACTTTGAGATTCATCAGAGGGGCGGACTTTCCCAGAGCCCCCAGAGGGGGCCTTAGTGAGGACAAAAGCTCCTCAGTCCAGCTGCTGCGGGAACGGGGCCATGGTCAGACCCCAGATAAGGTACATTTCTGACACATCTGGCTCCCGCTTCTTCAGCGGCTTTTACTCAGAGTCTAGATTGGTGGAACCTAAAAAGCTGCCAAAAAGCAGACCAGACCACAGTCACCCAAGCCAAGAGATCTGACTTGTTTAAACAAGGGGAAATAGAGCCAGATTGTTCTTGAATACTGCTTCAATTCCCTAAGGCTTGCTTCATATTTTTATAGATTTAAAGGTGGAATGGCTTAAGGAATAGAGGGATATACAACATTCAGTGGTTTCTAAATTTACATTTCCCCACTGTGATATCTAATTGGCTCACAGAGAAATTAAGCCACATCCTCTACTTTTATTCACTACCTTCAGAAACTCATTTGCTTATTTATTGGGGGAGAGGGGCTTATAGACAGGAGGTTTATTTAGGGGTGTCACTGATTATTGCATTTGTTAAGGGGACAGGACTTGGTAATTCACATTTTTAAAAGTGAGAGGGGCTTATAGACAGGAGGCTTATTTAGGGGTGTCACTGATTATTGCATTTGTTAAGGGGACAGGACTTGGTAATTCACATTTTTAAAAGTGGCGTTTGGGGATGCTGGCGTGGCACTTTGCAGAAATGGACATTTTTAGGAGGAGTTTTAAATGCAATGAGGTTGAACTACGGCCTATAGAAAATCTAGTGCAAAGTCAATTATCATCATGCAAAGGAGGCTGGAAAAGCTGACTAGACACTTAGAGGAAGTACCCTGGAAATCCCTGGAGGAAATACTCCCTCACTGGGAGGACAGAAGGACTGAGTGCCTTCTCAGGCACTCAGAAGGAGTGAGAAAAGGAGGAGGGAAATCCTTTTCTTGGTTTTTTGCTTTTGCTTCAGCACCAAGTTCAAGTCAGTAAACACTGATTAAATGTTTCTTTTTATTAATAAAAATAATAACTGGAAATTATAGAATGCTTTGAGATTTACAAAGAGCTTCTCATGTGTTATTTCATTTGTTCTCTTGAACCCCAAGATTCAAGTTCCTCATCTCAGTTCTGGGGAGAAAAAAGGGGAAAGGATCTAGTTCTTGCCCCAGAGCAGTTAACATTCTACTTATGGGTCATTTTTACAGAACTCCCCTTTGTTTCTCTTATAGAGTATTGTTTTTTATTTCTCTCTGTGATTTTGTTTTGTCCTTTTCATTTCTATAGAGTTTTAGAGAGGTTTTTTCTTGAGTTCCCTGCTCCAAAGATGTTTCTTTTAGAGCTTCTGCTGCTTTTACCAGGGGGACTTGGAGGAGATGGCTTCCTCAAGTCCCTGTACTCTGCCATCTTCCTCAAAATCCAGTTATAAATTTAGAAAAATTTCTATCAGAATTCAATGGATTGCCAAAAAATGTGCTCAAAGAGATCATTATATACTTCAACAACAATATTATATGATGACCAATTCTGATGGACCTGGCCATCCTCAGCAATGTGATCAACCAAATCAGTTCCAATGGAGCCGTAATGAACTGAACCAGCTACACCCAGAGAAAGAACTCTGGGAGATGACTAAAAACCATTACATTGAATTCCTAATCCTTATATTTTTGCCCACCGGCATTTTTGATTTCCTTCACAGGCTAATTGTACAATATTTCAGAGTCCGATTCTTTTTGTACAGCAAAATAACGGTTTGGTCATGTATACTTATTGTGTATCTAATTTATATTTTAATATATTTAACATCTACTGGTCATCCTGCCATCTGGGGGAGGGGCTGGGGGGGAAGGAGGGGAAAAATTGGAACAAGAGCTTTGGCAATTGTCAATGCTGTAAAGTTACCCATACTTATAACCTGTAAACAAAAGGGTATTAAATAAAAAAAAAGAAAAAGAAAAAAAATGTGCTCAAAGAGTTAGTGTAATCCCTGGGAATTGTCTCACAACTCTCTTCTTTTAGAAAATAAGATATTTAAAAAGAAAGAAGATGGAACCCCATTCGGCAAGCCAAAAGGAGTTCAACAACCTAAGTTCTCTGGCGGAGTGCTAGAGATCACTCTCTTGTATGAACTGCTTCTATCAACCTAGTTTACTTCTGATTTATTTTGGCCAAGCTTGATTGAGCTAAACACACTGCCAAGTACTTCCCATTCTTTCCTTTTTTCTCCCAGTCAAAATGTTACCCATCTTTTTAAATTCATCCCAAGTTAAACCTCCCCCAAGAAGCCTTTCCTTGACACTTCAGGAGCTGCTTCTTCCAAGAACCCCTTAATCATTTTATTACATGTACCAGGTGAATTGGGCACCCGATTTTATAGATTGTTCTGTTTTACAGGGATGGCATATGAGACTGGGAAAACAGTGATGCTGAAGAGCACTTGGATTCTTAGCCAGAAATCTATGGGGAAAAGCTGTATTATTTGGGTGAAGGAAGGCGTGGAAGGGCTGGCGGCTAGAGGATACACATTTTTGTTTGCATAAAACTTTATAATGGTGAAATTGTAAGATAATACATCCTATTTTGTAAAAGTACTCTTTGATTATCCCTGCCTCTTGGTTCCATTCATAGTTCAACTACAATTTTATCTTCTATAGGAACCCTTTCCAATTCAGCCTATCTTCTGCCTTGTGCTCAAAAATTATTCTGTACTTATTGACACTTTTCCTTCTAAGTTTCCATTCAAACTACTCCACAGGTTATCTTTATGTACATATTTATATTCATATTCCCTTAGAATGGAAGCTCCTCAAGGCCAGGGACTATTGTTTTTTTTTTTTTTTTTTTTTTTCTTTTTCTATTCTTTGTATCCCTAGGCTCCTAGGACAATATTTGGCACATAGTTAAGTGTTTAATATATAGTTTTGGTTCCAATAGAATGTTAAGTTCTATGAGAGCAGGGATCATTTGATTTTTGTTTGTACCCCCAGTGCCAAAAGCACAAGGTCTGCAGAAAGGGTGGGCGCTTGACTGAATAAAGAACAAGTGCTACAAGGAAGTGCATTCTGTACGTGAAAGACGATGTATTATCCATTTATCAGATATGTGTCAGTTGAATGGTTTGGGAGCTTCAGAGTTGGTGAATTTAAGCTCTGTGAGGGAAAGGACTGTCTCTTCTGGAATCCCTGGGCCCTCAGTCTCCAACATTGCCTTCCCTGAATAGGTGCCTCATAAATGCTTTCTGAACTTGGATTTCAGTGCCTGAGTCCCTCATGGATTAAGCCTCCTCCCTGGAAAACATGATGGTGAGCTTAAATTCAAGAGGCATTTTATTACATGTAGCACACTGGGTGGTGCTGGTATACAAAGATTTAATAGTGACAGCTTCTGTGCTGGGGAGATTTCAGTTTAGTAAACTGATCAAGGTGAACTGCCAACACCAGGAATCCAGAGGGATGCTGATGCAGCATCAGTGTAGGAGAGCTGGATTAGGAGACAATGGTTCACATGAAGTTCAACAATCCTCAGGAAAAGTATGGGTACCTAACCCCAGCTGCTCACAGTCATACTTGCAGCTCTCTGGGTGAGTATGGATATACTTGGTATTTCAGCTAGCTGTGCCATTCAAAGATGTGACTGGGGAATTCACCTGGAAAGAGTAAACACCTGGAACCAGGTCAAAAGGACTTGTAAATGAATGTGATGTCTAAGACTGTTACAGGCTCTTAGGTTTTTCTGGGTAATGGCAATTCCCCCTCATGATTCAGAATGGTCTCATTTACTGTTAATGACTTTGGGGCCAAGCCATAGACAATATCACATAAGATTTAGCAGCCAACACTAAAAAGAAATGGAGCCTTGGAATATGATATAGCAGAAAGCAAATATTATAAAATTATGGGGAAAATACTTAGCAAAACTGAATATAATCCTACAGAGGAAAAATGAATATTTAACGAATGAAGAATTTTCAGGCATTACTGATGAAAAGACCAGAACTGAGTAGAAAATTTGACAATCAGAGAACTCAACAGAAACATTAAAAGGTAAATATGAAGGAAAAAACACAAGGGATTAAACAGGATTAAGCTTTTTTTATTCATATTTGAGAAAATAATCCACTTAACTCCTCAGAACTTTCTCTTATTATTATTATTACAAAAGTTCTTTGAGAAAGTGTAATTAGACAGCAATCCATGGATGATGTCAAAAGAAGAACAAAAGAATTGGAAAGAAGAATGCATTGGGAGAAGAGGGAAGGGAAAGGAAGAACAAGGAAAATTATCTCACATGAATGAGGTATTCAAGGAAAAGTTTATACAGTCCAGGAAGCAATGGAGAAAAGCAGGCAACACAAACTCCATCCACTCTTATCTGAACTTGTTCAAGGAAGGAAAAATACACACACACAACCAGGTACAGAAATTCATCTTAATCAAGAGGATAGTGGGAAGAAAGGAATTAAAAAGAAAAGGAAGAGGAAGATATAAGAAGAAAGGTAGATTAAGGGAGGCAGTGTTAAGGAGCAAAACAGATTCTTAAAAAGAAGACAGGAAAAAGATAAGCATAAGAGAATAGAAGAAGAGAAAGAAGAGAAATACATACTTAGTAATCATAATCATGAATGTGAGTCAGTTGGATTCACCCATAAAATGTAAAGGAATAGCAGAATGGATTAGAAACCAGAATCTAACAATACATTGTTACAAAAAACACACTTAAAACAGAAAGATACAAAGTTAAAATAAGGGGCAAGAGAAGAATCTATTGTGCTGTCAAAAACAGAAGAAAGAAAAGGCAAAAAATGAGAGGGACAGCAATCATGATTTCATACAAAACAAAAGCAAAAATAGATTTAATTAATAGAAATAAGTAGGGAACTGATAATATAAAACATTTAGGAATCTATCTGCCAAGGGAAAATCAGAAACTTTATGAGCAAAATTACAGACCACTTTTCACACAAATTAAATCTGATCTAACCAATTGGAAAAATATTAAATGCTCTTGGATAGGGCGAGCAAATATAATAAAGATGACAATATTACCTAAACTAATCTATTTATTTAGTGCTATACCAATCAGACTCCCAAAAAACTATTTTAATGACCTAGAAAAAATAACAACAAAATTTATATGGAAAAACAAAAGGTCAAGAATTTCAAGGGAATTAATGAAAAAAAAAATCAAATGAAGGTGGCTTAGCTGTACCAGATCTAAAATTATATTAAAGAGCAGCAGTTACCAAAACCATTTGGTATTGGCTAAGGAATAGATTAGTTGATCAGTGGAATAGGTTAGGTTCAAGGGATGAGCTAGGAGCCAAAAGCCTACATATATACATATATATACCCATGTGGTTTCATTTATGATTTCTTGAGATAGAACTGGAAAACGAGGCTGTGATAAAGCCCATTCATTGGGATTCAAATGGAACTATGGTTAAAACCGAAATCACACTGGCTCTCAAAGATTAGTAATAAGTCCCAGTCCAAACCTCATTTGGTCATTGTTTAGGTTTTAATGGCTCAGTATAAATAGCAGGATGTAGGGTTTTTTTTTTTTTTTTTGTGAGGAGGCTAATTAGGGTATTTTTTGCATCATTTCTTAGCAACCCTTAAATCAATGAATGGGTGTTGCCTCAGACAAACCAAGACCCAGGAAAGACCTTAGCTTAAAAATGCACTGCATTTGTCATCATTTCTGACCTGTGTCTTGCCACTAGAATCAAATGACCCTGTGAGTGAGACTGAAGACTGTGTCATTTAAATCTAATTCACTTGCAAATCAAGACTTCACCCTTCTGTTGTCATCGGTGTTCTTTGAGAATGAAAGACAAACAACAATCAGTAATAAAATAAAAATAAGAATGAAGATTAATTTTGTATGCTGCAATTTTTATAAAGTTACTAATATAATTAACTTTTGAATGGCATTGTAGGATTCTTTGCCTATGCCTATTCTCTCATTTTTTCTTGTTTTCTTGTTGTTGTTGGGGTTTTGTTTTTGTTTTTGATTTGCAATAATTATCATCGCTAGCACTATGTGAAATAGTAATGGTGATAATCGACATTCTTGCTTTATTTATCTTACTGGAAAGGATTCTAATTCATCCTCAACACATATAATGCAGCCTCTTGATTTTAGACATATATTATTTACCACATTCTTACCTCTGCTGCTCTAGTCAAAATGTGTAATCTTTGTGATGCTATTATAGCTTCTTGAGTAATATTTAATTAAAATTTTTTTGCATCAATGTTCATCAAGCATCCTGATTTATAGCTTTCTTTTAACTCGCTTTGCTTTAGGCATCAAAACCATATTTATATCATTAAGAAGAAATAGTAAGTTTCTTCCTTTTTTTTTTTTTTTTTTTTTTTACAATTTTCATAATATTTAAATTAATTGCTCTTTGAAGATTTCCTAGCATCCATCTGGTCCTCAAGAGTTTTCTCTTTAAAAGTTTATTTATTGTTTGTTCAATTTTTTTTCTCCTGAGATTTTGTTATTTATGTTTTGTATTTTTTAAAAATATTAAGCCATTTCATCTAAATTGTCAGTTTTATTGGCATATGGTTTTTAAGTAATGAATTTATCAAGAGTAACTCTTGATATATATACTGAAATATATTACAGAAAAAAACTTCAAACAATCTAATCCAGTGGATTATAATCCAATAGATACCTGTATTGGCTGCTGTCTCTAGACATTAAGCCATGTAGATTTGCAACTTTTATTAAAGATAGAAGAAAACATTAAAAAGGGGAAAAATAAGAGCAGGTTCAAATATAAGAGAAAAGAAAGGAAAGAGAAGCCAGGGCTCTCCTGCTCAAAATCACTATCATCAGAAACCATAAAGCTCTGTGGGGACTCCATGCTTATGTCACAGAGGGATCCTAGAGTGCTGCAGTGGTCATTCTAAATCTTAACATGGAATAATTCCTAATTTTCACTGCCCATTTTCTCTTGCTTCAGGACTATGTTTACTAAAATGAAAATCTTCCTTCCAAAATCTTCTCGTACTTATTTCCACTCACCTCATACTTTTCCATGTCTGTATCATCCTCTCCTCCTAGTCTATTTCATTGCACCCTCTGAAATACTTGGTCTATTTTGAACAGATTCCCCTTTATTGTAGATCTTGTAACTATACATTTTCTATCTCCTAACACTAATAGAAACCCAGCTCTCCCCAAAAGAAAATGTTATCCTCATTTACCATCTCTAGTATTAACTGCTTCTTTTCTTATATCCTATGAAGCATTGGAAAGGAGGAATAGACATTCTCCATAATTCCACTCCCCAAACATCCATTTCCCTTATCACTTAGCAATTGCTCTGAAGTTGATTATCACCATCTTTTATCACCTGGTGCAAATCATTGCTTCAGTCTAACAATTTTCTGGTCATTGTTTCTCAAGGCTTCCTCTCCACCTTAACTATTGCCATTATACTTGGGGTCTCATTACACAAATGTCTTCCTGGACATCTTGGTTCATCAACCTTCCATCATCTTTATTTTTTACTCTCCCTGAGCCATACACAAGCATCTAAAATCCCCAAACTCATTTCTGACCAAAGCCATCCCTCCTAAAGCCTCCCATCACTCCAGTTCCTCTTTTCCATAATCATGACCTCTTTCTTATTAATGGTTATCCTTTAGCAAATTCTGATTTAATTTCACCCTCCACCTCCATTTCTACTCATATTGTTGCCACAAATGTACCTCTGGAGTTACCCTTCTCTAATTATAATTAACTAATCACAAATTGTCTAATTGCAACTTGGATTTCCATGTCTAAATGTCCATGACCTGCCAAGTACTTAAATTCTGTAATCATGGCTATTCTAAACAGTCACACCTCCTCCTCAGCTGAGGTCCTCAATTCTTTGTAGAGAAAACAAAGGTCATCAGTCATCAGCTGCCTTCTATTTTCTCTCCCAGTCCCCTTATCCTCTTCTTTGCTTCAGTTTTACAGGGAGAAGTAGCCCATGTCCTTGACACTTGTACTCTTCATTCTCTTCCATCTGATCATCTCATGAGCTTGACTTCTCATCTTCAGTCCCTCCTTGCGACACGTGCCTGTATTCAGGTTTTCAACTTAATTCTGCCAACTTCTCAATCTATTGCCCTTTCCCCTCTATACAAACTCCAGGAAAGGGCTGTATATAGTTAAGTTTTATTTACTCACTGGCTGGACCAGAAGGCACCAGTTGTAAACTACAATGTTGTCAAGGCAAGTGGGAATGGGTAAATCCCCTAAGAGGAGAATGAATAATATTTGTAGGTAGTTGATAAAGACCCAGGAGTAGGATGACTGAAGGTGCACAGGAGGGGATAAATGCTGGGGTTACATACCAGACAAGGTGGGATGAGATAGGGTTAAAGGGAGAGAATTTAGCCTGAGCAAGGAATAGGGATATCTATTAAAAGGAAAGAATGCATAAGTTTACATTTGTTCAGATAAGCATAAATTTTTTGTTCTTTCCACCTTTTTAGCTCAACAGGAAAAAAAGGGAGGAAAGGAGGGAGGAAGGAAGAAGGAAGGACAGAGGAAAGGATGAAAGGAAGAAAAAAGGAAGAAAGGAGGGGAAAAGAAATTAGGAAAGAAAAGAGAAGAAAGAAAAAAATAAAAAAGGGAAGTCAGTCCTTGGAATATTCAATGAAACAAATCCTCATACTGGTCATATTCCAAAATATCTCATTTTATAGTGTGAGTCTATCACCTCTCTGGATTCTGAAAAGTTTGGAGAAGTGGAAATAAGATTGCCACAATGTTAAGTCACCTGCTGTATGCAAGGGGATTAGGGGAAGGAGAAGCCTCATTCTATTCTCTTACTCTGCAAGTTTGCAGGGCAGGCAGGAACGATATATAATTCGTGGGACTGTGGGGGCTGCTTCGTCAGCAGTTTGTTTCAGCACAGAGATTACAATGTTCAAGTCTGCAGTTAAGAATGGCCTCCAACAAAACTACATCACAAAGTAGAGACGCAAAGACAAGTTTGCAGTGGAGAAAATATTGGACAAAAAAACAGGGAGTGATGGAGAAACTGAATTTTTTTTAATTCAAAAGATTCATGAATGTGAACAGTGTTTGATATTAACAATGCCAGAGAAAATTTGGATTGTCCAGAATTAACAGAAGGATTTCTTAATTCTCAAGAACCTGATAAAGAAAAATAGGGGACCAAAACAAACTCTTTATATGACAATGAGTCAGTTAACAAGGCAAAATAAAAAGACAGCACACAAAAAGACAGTGCTTAACCTGCTGGTCCAGAGGAAATCGTTCACAACCTGGGAGAGGTGATGATCCTAAAGGAACAAAGCTTCTGACCAGGTGCTCCCAAGGGAGGTGACTGTTGAGGTCGCCATTTGTGAGGAACGGTTTGACCTGGCTCTAATGTCCGATGCAGCACAATAATTATGCACCAGTACTTATGGAGCAGCAGAGCTAGCTGGACATGGAATTAAGTCGTATCCTCCTCAATTCAAATGGGGCCTCGGACATTTATTGGCAGTTTGGTCCTGGGTAAGTCACTTCACCCTGTTTGTCTTTGTTCCTCATCTCTAAAATGGGCTGAAGAAAATGGTGAATCACTCATTTCTTTGCCAAGAAAACCCCAAACGGGGTCCCAAAGAGTCATGACTCTATAATATGTATTTATAGATATCCATACACACACGGCAACTGGATGGCTCCACAGATAGTGCTGGGAACTCCAACCTGGCCATAGCCACTTATTAGCTGTGTGACCCCGGGCTTACCTCTGTTTGCCTCAGTCCAGGATAGAAGGAAATGGCAAACTGTTCCTAAATCTTTTTTCCCCAAGAAAACCCAATGTTCCAGTGTCAGACACAACTATGTGATTAAACACACCCCCCCCACACACCCCCAACTTAAATTCTTTCCCTGAGTAGGTGTGAAAAACCATCTACATCCTGAGTTTGAGAGATTGTTGTAAGTAGTCAATAAATATTTTTGACTTATCAATGTTCCAGGCTCTTTGTCAAATTTCTTTTGCATCCAGGGCCCTGATGTTTACTTTGAAAAATATAAGCTCTCTGCACTTACTTCATTTGTCATAGAGGAAGGCATCTGTTACTATGGAATATTAATTTCTATTTTACAGATGGACTTTTATAAAATTTTATTGTTTTCTATATCCTAGGGGCAAGTGAATAATACAGCAGATACAGCACTGGGCCTGGAGTCAGAAAGACCTGAATCCAAATCCCACTTTAGACACTTATTAGGTGTGTAGTCTTGGATAGGTTACCATTTAACTTGTCTGCCTCAGTTTCTTCAATTATAAAATGGAGATAATAATATCACTTACTTTCCAGAGTTCTTATGAAGATCAAATATTTGTAAAGCACTTAGCACAATGAGGTGCTTAATAAAGACTTGTTTCCTTCCTTCTATTATTTTAAATTTCAAAATTACATATTTAATTCATGTCTTTATCGTTACTTGAATTTTGTGTTTGTGTAAAATTTTGATACTCGCTTGAAATGAAAAAAAAAAGTTACCTTTTAAAACCAAATGTAAATCTATCTAAAGTTTCCCCTGGGGAGTCTATTTCCTATTATTACTCAGTTCTGGAAAATCTAGGAACCAGTTCTTCCTAAGCCTCAGTAAATCTGGAGTCCTAAAGCTAGCAGACTAACTGCTTTTGGAGAAAAAATATGAATTTTTAGGCATGTTAAAACCCTATTGGAGTATTAACAGTAGCAACAAACGGAGAATTTCAGAATCTAGCTTGGCTCTATTAATTTAATGATGAGCACTTTCCCTGTGGATCCTAAAGGTGGTCCCAAAATGACTCGAGATGTGAAAACAGTTAAAAATTTCTCCAAAAGAGACCAACTCCTACCCTAGACATTTTTCTTCTCCAAAGCTACACTAATTACCATCCCGGATAGATCTGGGGTGGGGGTGAGGGGAATGCTTTGATAGTTTCTGTTTTCAATTTTTTTTTTGGCTGAAGCAATTGGGATTAAATGACTTCCCCAGGATCACACAGCTAGGAAGTGTTTTGTGTCTGAGGCTGGATTTGAACTCAGGTCCTCTTGACTTCAGGTTGGTGTTCTATCCACTGCACCACATAGCTGCCCTTTGTTTTCAATTTCTAAAAATTATCATAAACTTGACAAACATTAAACTAAGATGAATATTTCCTCATACAAAGAACAGAAAGAGGATTGTACATGTTGTCATAAATCTCTCTATTGCACAGTTTTTAAAAAGTTCATGATTAAACACAAGGTAGTGACATTTCATGGCTCTATGTCCTCCCCTGAATTTCCTTCTATTTTTAGTGCATTCTTAAGGGTTCAATTATGATCTTTACTTCCGTGTCTTTGGGCACTTTCCTGTCCCTCAACTTCCCTCCAACATAAGCCGCTCCTTTTAATAAAGAGTCAGGAAAATAGATCCATGCGTCGACCAGCTGAAACGTATGTCTCATTCTGCACACCTAATGCATTACTTTTTTTGCCAAGAGATGGAAATGATGACTTATCAGTCAGTCTTCCAGAGTCATCATTGCTTACTTAGCATAGCTCTTTCCCTCTTACAATGCTGTAGTCATTATATAAACTCTTCTGATTCTGCTTATTTTACTCTTCATTAGTCCATACAAATCTCTCCAGAGTTCTCCAACTCCATCCTTTTTGTCGTCCTTGCAAATGCAATTAATATTCCATTACATTCATATACCAAAATTTGTTCAGCCACTCCACAAATAAGGGCATTCAGTGTTTCCAGTTCTTTTGCTATACCAACAAGAAAGGATGCTATGTTTATTTCTAGATATATGGGTCCTTTCGCTCTTTCCTTGATCTCTTAGTGCTTGCTTAGCACTGTGCTTTAATGTTTACTGACATGCTCTTTGGGGACATAAATGTCTCTTCTTGTAAGGTCAAAGGTTATGCAAGCTTAGAGATATGGGTAAATGCTGCTGGAAGTTACTTGGAGATGTGTTTAAAAGTCTACATCATGCTTTAAAAATAAAGCTACTTTGGCCTTGATTTTCTTTTTTTTTTTTTTTCTTTCTTTTTTTTTTTTTATTTATTTATTTATTTTTTATTTACTAGCCTTTAATTTACAGGATATATACATGGGTAACTTTACAGCATTAACAATTGCCAAACCTCTTGTTCCAATTTTTCACCTCTTACCCCCCCCACCCCCTCCCCTAAATGGCAGGATGACCAGTAGATGTTAAATATATTAAAATATAACTTAGATACACAATAAGTATACATGACCAAAACATTCTTTTGCTGTACAAAAAGAATCAGACTCTGAATTATTGTACAATTAGCTTGTGAAGGAAATCAAAGATGCAGGTGTGCATAAATATAGGGACTGGGAATTCAATGTAATGGTTTTTAGTCATCTCCCAGAGTTCTTTTTCTGGGTATAGCTAGTTCAGTTCATTACTGCTCCATTAGAAATGATTTGGTTGATCTCGTTGCTGAGGATGGCCTGATCCATCAGGACTGGTCATCATGTAGTATTGTTGTTGAAGTATATAATGATCTCCTGGTCCTGCTCATTTCACTTAGCATCAGTTCGTGTAAGTCTCTCCATGGCCTTGATTTTCAAAGAGAAAACTTTTAGGTAACTCGGCTCCACAGGTGTTTTTTGTAGTTATCAGAAATCTTGCAATACAACTATACATTGATTACTTTGCCACAAATATCAGGGAAAGAAGGTCTATGATTTTATATTTAGATCTTCTTTGAGTTCCCTTTTAGTTTAAATTCAAATTTTCTTCACTGGTCCAGCTCAACTCCTGATACATATGACATCCTAAGAATCTGCATCCGCAAGGCTTCCTTCCAGTGTGAATCCTTTGCCGTTGAATAAACTACTGGCTTTTAAGAAAGGCCTTCCCAGAAAGTTTACACACACAAGATGTGTCCTCAATGTCCCTAGCACGAATTCTTAGAAAGCATCAACTAGGTCCTAACTTCCAGCAGAAGGCACTGACGCCTTATTTAAATTCCCCACGTTTTCTCTCGAGCATGAATTTTTTGATGTCCAGTAAGTCCTGACCTCCGGTAGAAGGCCTTCCCACACTCCTCACATTCAAAAGGCTTCTCTCCAGTATGAATTCTCTGATGTCGCGTGAGCTTGGTGCTCCAGCGGAAAGCCTTTCCACACTCCTTACATTCATAAGGTCTGTCATCAGTATGAATTCTATAATGGGAAACGAGGTACGACTTGCAGCTGAAAAATTTGCCACATTTAGAGCAACCAAAAGGTTTTTCGCCAGTGTGGATCCTTTCGTGTCGAGTAAGGTGTGTGATCTGGTGGAAGGCTTTCCTGCATTCCTTGCATTCATAAGGCTTCTTTCCAGTGTGAATCCTCTGATGTCGAAGAAGGTCAGACTTGTGATGGAAAGCTTTCTCACATTCAGTACACTGATGAGGTCTGTCGCCAGAGTGGATTTTGAAATGGGAAGTAAGGGTTGACTTGCAAGTGAAGGACTTCCCACACATAGTACATATAAAAGCATTTTCTCTACTGTGAATTTTCTCATGGGAAGTCAGATATACGTACTGTTGGAAGGCCTTCCCACAGGCTTTCTGTTCATGAGGCTTCCCTCCAGGATGAATTTTCTGATGTTCAGCGAGTCCTGATCTCTGATGAAAGGCCTTCTCACATTCCTCACATTCATAGTGTCCGTCAACGATATGAAGTTTATAACAGGAAGTCGGAGCTGACTTGTAGCTGAAGGATTTCCCACATTTAGAACAGGCAAAAGGTTTCCCTCGAGTGTGAATTTTCAGATGGCCGGTAAGATGTACATTTTGTCGGAAAGCCTTCCCACATACTTTACACTCATAAGGCTTTTCTCCTGTGTGAATTCTCTGATGTTCAACAAGGCCTGACCTCTGATGGAAGCTCTTCCCACAAACGTTACATTCATAAGGTCTGTTGCCAATATGAACTCGGTAATGGGAAGTAAGGTTTGATTTGCAGCTGAAGAATTTCCCACACTGAGAACATACATAAGGCTTTTCTCCAGTATGAACTCTCTGATGGTCACTAAGTCCTGATCTATGATGAAAGGTTTTCCCACACTGCTTACAGTCGTAAGTCTCTCTGATGGGAATCTTCTGAGGCTCAGTAAGTCTCATATCCCCATTTTCCTCATTGCTCCACTGCCTCTTTAGCCAGACATCACGTTCCAAGTCTTCTCCTGATGGGCAGACACAAGGACCATCTGTTAGAAATTTCTCATGGGATACTTCCATAGAAAGGCCCAGTTCTGGAAATGACCTAGTTTTTAAATCTGAAAGAAATTTTAAAAATATGAATATTCCCTGATCCCAACACAGAATATTTAACTCTATCTCCCTATTTTCTCCATTCAGAAAAATCATAGTCAAACTTAAAAATGTGGGACAGGTGATACTGTAGTTTTCACCTTGCTCCTTAACATAACTTGGTGACAGTAGATATGTCAGTCATTCAGTTTTCAAAGGAGAAAATTCAGGCTCAAAGTAATTTAATGCTTTCCTTAAGGACACATATGGTGAGGGTTCCAAGTGTCCAAATCAGGGCCTGAACTAAGGTCTTTGGATTCCAAGTCCAATTTTGCACTTCTTCATGATGGAACCAAGACAACATAGTAAACTTGTATCATGCTGTCAAGGACCAACTAATGTAATCCACAAAAAATCCACTTTCAGATCAACATAAAACACAAATATCTAAACACCGAAGGCTGTCCTTAATCAGGCCAGCCATATAGCGGCAGAGAGAATAGCTCTAGGAGAAAGAACAGTAATGATCAAGTTCAACCTTCTCACACTGTAGGTGAGAAAACTGAGCCCAAAAGACGTTAGATGACTTCCAGGACTGAATATGGGAGGATTCAGCAATTAAATCTTGGCCCTGCCCTTTGTTATTTGTGTGATCCGAGGCAAGTCACTTAATTATCCTGGATCTGTTTCCTTCTCTGTAAATGAAAGAATAAAACCACAAAGCTCCTAAGGTCTCTTCCAGCTCTAAAATTACGATCCTTTGTTCTGGAATCCATGACATACATTCCAGAGCACCAAAAAAAAAAAAAAAGACTGATGAGATGGACTGAAAAGCCCCTGGCAGTGATTTCTGGGAAATTATGGAGAACAGAGCAGCACAGACCTGGGCAAGGACAAATTTGCTTATTTTTAAACAACACTTCCCCCTCCTCCCATCCCCCCAAAAAGGATGGAATCTGCATCCTATAAGTTAATGAGCTTGACTGTTTCTTACAAAGTTTCTAGAACTAGTTAAATGAGGGCTTGGGGAGAAAAGGCAGAGCTAAGTAACAGCAACTCTAGCACTACGAACATAGGGAGCTATGATTGGACTCCATCACATGGGACTTCACCCCACTCTAACCTTCTTTTCTTTTCTGCTATGGTAACTAGGCTCAAAGATCAGGTGAAAGCCTTAGATCAAGTTAATTCAGATTTGGATAAAGTCTCCCAAGACAGCTGAGGAAGACAAGATCACTGGAGAATCCAATTTTAGATATCAGATATTACCAACCAAATCAAAGTTTCTTAAGAAAAATGACATAACAAGTTTCTTAATCAAAATTAATAAAAATGTATATGGAAGAACAAATGGTCAAGAACAGTAAGAGGAAGCAGACAGATGAGAAAAGAAGAAAGGATTTACATGTGAAACTCAAATAACTCTACAAAGCAATTTTTACCAAATATATCTTGTATTTGATAAGAGCTAGGAAGACATCAATGAGCAGAAAAGATCATTTGAATCAGAATGCAAGACATAGGGTTTGAGAATCCAAAATCATGCCACGTTGGGCAAGAAAATCATTAGCCAATAAAATCCGTTATAAAATTATATAGTTATGTTACAATCAATTAGATATACCCACAGCTCACATTGTATAATGTGGGAAGTAGCCAATAAACAACTGGGACAATAAACAAATTATGAGAATAGAAAGTACGTGATAAAAATTTTAAACAAAAATTACATATGTTGTATAGTTATTAAGGGAATTCTCATACATTCACTGATTTTTACAGAATTAAAGGTGTTTTTTCCCCATAACCCCATAAGGGGAAAAAAAATCAAGAACCCAGAAAAAGAAAAGGTACATATTCCAAGGAAAAGAAAAATTTATAATAATTATTTCTGCTAAAAACCAGGCATTCAAAATCTATAAGAAATTGACATAATTTTAAATTCTACCTGCAAAAAGGATAAATGGTCAAAATAGTCAATAGCACCTAAAAAAAATCTGTCCAAACTCTTTAATAATTAAAAAAAGAAAAAAAGAAAAAATATATATATTAAAGTTAGCTTACGTCAGGAAGACCTAAGTTCAAATTTGGCTTCAGACACTTAATATTTCCTAGCTGTGTGACCCTGGGCAAGTCACTTAACCCCAATTGCCACAACAAAAATTAAAATAATAAATAAATTTAGCCAAGACACTACTTCCTAACTATTAATTTATCAATAGGTGTGTTGTCTTTTTTTAAAGAGCAACATTTTATTGGTGGAACTTGGAAGAAATGGGTATGCTAAACTCCCTCTTCCCCTTGCCTTCCCTATTACTGTAGAGGGCAATACCTCTGTACATCCTGGCTTCCTCTGCATCCCTCACTCCACACTCCTAACTGTTCCATGAACAAGACTCTCCATTTCTCATTCTCTCTGGCCATCCCTCATGCTTAGAATGCTCCCTCTTCCCTCCTCTGACCATTGACCTGCCCAGCTTCCTTTAAGTCCCAACTAAAATCCCACTTTCTATAGGAATGAATGAGTGAGTGCCAGTTTTTGCACAGTATCATGGCAACCTTTCAGGCAGCACTACAGAAGTGTGTTTGCCCCCTTTCATGCAGTGATCCTTTATATATAAGTTATATCATAAAGATGTTATAGAAAAAAACCCACTTTTTACTACAAAAATACTCACAGCAACTTTGTTTGAAATGGCAAATGACTGAAAATCACCCAAGCACTCTGGGGTTTGATTGGGTTAAACATGTAACAGCTCACGCAAGATTTATTAGTCACTTCTGTCATTTAAGAGCAAAAAGGAATAAGGGAATACCTGTTGGGACAGGAGGAAAGCAGACTCTGAGGGTGTAATCTGTCTACAACTAGGGAAAACCCTGGCTTTTTCCAGTTATTTAACCCTAGGAAATATATAAAAGAAAGAGTTCACTGGGAATGTGGAAGAAAAAAGCTGAACCATGAAGAGGGGCCTGGGGTGGCAGAGGTGAGGAGGAGGGGCATCTGGGCAAGGGGGGCAGCCAAAGAAAAGGCTTGGGATGGCAGCTGGGATACCTTCCATAGGGAATAAGAGAGAGGCTTCAGAGCAGGGCTTCCAATGCGCTGGGATGGGTATTTTCCTTGAGCAAGGAGTGAGATGTGGCCAGAGGGGCTCTGCGTGGGGAGATCAGGCCCTCCATTGCAGCCCCTCCCCAGGTTCTGCTCCATGGGTCTGAGGGAGCCCTGCACAGAACCCCCTGCCCAACTTCCCTTCGCTCACCTGTACGGCTGGTGGCTGGGATCTCTCCCTCGGGCACCCAAGGATCTTTCATTTGTTCCAGCTGGTAAATCAGCTCTGGGTTGGAGGCTGCAAGTCCTGCTCAAGGAAATGGGGAAAGCGTTGACCTCAGAGACAATCCAACTAGAATTTGTGAACCTCATGGGGACAGACTGACACCCCAGGGAGCCCAGGAGGCAGGACAAGGTCCTGAAGAATGCAGAACGGCATTCCTAGGAAGGGGAAATAGGCCACAGGGTCAATTTGGCCCGAGAAAAACCGTGTTCGTGTGATCCAGGAGATGGGGAGGTTTGGCAGCTGCTGTGGGACTCAGGGGGAATCTCTGACCTGAGCAAACAGAGGAGCCCAGTCTCTGGGAATCCCCTCACTGGGGCATGGAGCTTCTAGAACGCCCTCACTAGAGCCGGATGTGGAGGTATCCCTCCTTCTGGAGGGAAGGGGAGTGAGGGATAGTTTGGAGAATTGGGAGATACAGAAGGATGAAACAAGCCTGAGTTTCTACACCATTGGGTGCCAGTATGGCGGGTCCCAGGAGTGGGGGGAGCCACCAGGACACCTCTTCAAGCAAAAATTAGGGCAGGTTCCATTTTCTGTGCCAGTCAGTATTAGGACTGGGCCTGTGAGTGGCAGCTGCCCTGCCAGTGCAGAAAGAGAGGGCAAAAGCGCCTACAACTACTCCTGAGTTGCCAGGGAGCCCCTTACCCAGGCAGACCAGGTTCTGGTAGTTCTCCAGCATCACGTCTCTGTACAGCTCCTTCTGGGAAGGGCGCAGCTGCCCCCATTCCTCCGGGGTGAAGTCCATGGCCACGTCTCTGAACGTCATGGAAGCCTAAAAGAGCAGAGACCCTTGTAGGGACCACTTGAGAACTGCGTGGCCCTGGCCCTGGGAGGAAAGGGGAATATCAGAGGGCTGTTGAGTATTCCAAGAGGGCCTACTGTAGGCCCAGGTCTGAGCCAGATTCTGCTTCTTGTCAGCAGGGGAATCAAGGTCACTTTGGAGAGAGCAGTTTTATTGGAATAGAAGCCAAATTGTGAGCAGTTAAGAAGAGATCAAGAGAGAAAATGGAAGAATCTGTTGTTGACCCTCTTTTTCAGAACTACCTAAAAGGGCAGAAGTTATTTAGAACTATGGGATGAAAGGATCAAGTAAGGAGGTTTTTTCAGGATGAAGGAATAAAGGCATGTTTGTAGGGGAGCCAGCAGAGACACAGGGATTGAAAAGGAGGGAAAGTAAGAAGGACAGAGAAAGGAGGCAGTATGTTGGAGGATGTGATGGATTACTTGAGAGGTAGAGAGTTTGGTCTTGGTCACCTCATCTTGTGAGAGAGGGGTGGAGAAGGAGATGGCAGAGTGCCGGGAGATGAGGATGAGGAAGGTCACAGTGTATCTGCAATTTCATTTATAAAATGAGGTTCTCAAGGTTCAAGCTGAATGGGTAGGAGAAGGAGGGAGTCATGGGAGGGATGAGGAGGGAAGAGGAGTTTTGGAAGATGCTCTGTAGGGAAAGGAAAGGGAAATTGATAAAGAGGTAGACTAACAGTGATGAGGATTCGGTTTGAGACTGTACAACACCAGTTTGTAGTGACCCCATTCAGAAGTTTTCTCCACCTTCACTTAGCAGCAAGTGCATAGATGTGAAGGCAGCGGATTGTGGCAGTGATCCAAGGCTGAGGCTTGGCCTGGCATAATATCGATAATCTCATCCAAGGTAATGCTAACAAGGAGATATGAACATTTCTGAGTTACAGCCAAAGCAGAAGTTAGGATAATATTGAGAACTTTGATCAATGTCCTGATGATGAAGGGAGCCTGAAACTGAAGGGGGGACCCCAAAACTCTCTGAAACTCTTTCAAGGAGTCTCCCAGAATCCTGGCCTCTGTAAAAGACCCCGACCGAGGGAAACAGGACAAACAGCTTCATTCTGTTATCCTGAGAAACGGGCACCACCCCCATTGATAACACTCATTACTCATTAAGCTCCCCAGTGAGTTGGAGATTAGTCCATAGACACTCATTCAATTCCAAGATTCCCTATTCTGACTCCAGCTCAAACAGCCCCCAATCCCCATCAAGAGCTGCTAGCCTAGGCTTCTATTATAAAACGAGCCAACTTGGGGCTCAGTCCTTGCAGAGGACCTAATATGCCATGCAAGGAACCTCTCTTTTCCTGGCATGGCAGCAACCCTTTGCCTGCTGAAATGATATTCTCTTTCAGCGTTACCCTCTCTTCTCCTATTTCTCTACCAAGACCTTATCTCTCTCTGTCGGGATTTCTCTGCTAGAAACTTTAGTTCTCTGTTGGGACTTTGCCACCAAGAAATTCAGTGTTTCTATTCACGCATAGCAAAGGCTGACTTCCCAATGCCAATAATAAATTTCTTTTACCAGTCTAGCTGTTCGGGTTCATAAATTCCTTTACAAAGGACCTCTGTGCTGCCAGAAGGAGTTCCCACAATGCCCTGCCCTGCGTCAAATCCTAGAGGAGCCAAACCTCATCATTTGGTTCCCTGACCCCCAGGAACACTGACTTCTTCACTTGTTCCCTGACCTCTTCACTGACAAACCACAATTTCAGAGAACGCGGAATGAATCATGGTAGCTACTTTTCTAGAGACAGAGGTGATCGACTCAGGGTGTTAAATGAGAAATGTTTTTGGCCAATGTAGGAATTTATCTTCAATGTAAGAAACAAAGGCTTCCCAAGAAACGCATAGACTCAGCGGAGAAGGCAGGAAAGATTTTATTTTATATTATGAGTGGGAGTCTAAGCTTGTAGGCTTAAATACCCCTTTTTGTCCCATCGTGCATTTCCCTCCCGTTTCCGCTGGCTCGGTATCACAGGGTTTACAGCCTAGCTGGAGCCCCTAACTTCTCTTTTAGGGTCCCCTCCTCTGTTGACATCTCCCATTCCTCACAATTCTGGGATGAGAGCCTTTATTTTCTTTTACCCTTATTTGAGGGCTGATGAAGGGTCATAACCCCGGGCCTGCTAAAACTGCATGTCTGATGGAAGGATGTGGAGCAATAAAAAACTAAAGTCAACGTATGGGATGGCGAGATAAGGTGAAGACGTTCCAGGAATGTTTAAGTTCTTTTTCTGCATTTCATTATTCATCACTTCTCCGTCTCTGTGACCCGCCTAAGGATGTTGTGCGTTAGCCAATATTCACTCAGACTTTGGAAATACTTACTTTACCTGAAATGACGACACTGATCCCTAGTCAATGTCATCAATATTTGGACGATTAGTTGAACGCTGTTAGTTTAGTCATCTGAGTTCTGGGGGTCTGTTGGCACCCAGGTCTAACATGCAACGAAGGGGAGAGGGCACCTATTCCGCAACGCTCCCCGACGCGCGATGCAGCCCTTTGTAACAACCTGTAACGACCGTGTCTCTGCGCTAATTCTTCAGCCTTCTACCGAGAGCTCGCGCTCCCCCTCCTCGCGGTGGAATTGCTCATTCTCACGAGAATTCATTAAGCAACAACAACTTTCTGCGTTTTGCTTCGGGAGGTCTCGGGGTGCCATGTTTGGGCGGGGGTTCGCTCCCCCGCAGTCAGGACCGTGGAACAACAAAACTCACCTGCTGCTCTTCACCTATTTCCTTAAAAACTCCCATCGCGACTTCTTTTTACTCGTCTCCTTCCCAAAGTTATGACGCTTGTGACTCCTCTTGCCTTTAAGTTTACCGCACAGTGGCTCATTAGCTGGCTAAGCCCCCGGTTAGTATATGGAACTCTGCGCGCTCCTTCTGGGCGGGCCTGGCCGCGGCCCGGGCAGAGACGCTCAGCCAAGGCGGGACTGCAGGGACCGGGGCCGCCCTGGCTCCGAGGGCCCCGCCCCGGCTCCCAGGGTCCCGCCCCGGCCCCGAGGGTCCCGCCCCGGCTCCCAGGGCCCCGCCCCGGCTCCCAGGGCCCCGCCCCGGCCCCCAGGGCCCCGCCCCGGCCCCCGGTCCCGCCCCGGCTCCCAGGGTCCCGCCCCGGCTCCCAGGGCCCCGCCCCGGCCCCGAGGGTCCCGCCCCGGCTCCCAGGGTCCCGCCCTGGCTCCGAGGGCCCCGCCCCGGCTCCCAGGGTCCCGCCCCGGCCCCGAGGGTCCCGCCCCGGCTCCCAGGGCCCCGCCCCGGCTCCCAGGGCCCCGCCCCGGCCCCCAGGGCCCCGCCCCGGCCCCCAGGGTCCCGCCCCGGCTCCCAGGGTCCCGCCCAGCCTCGGGCCCGGGCCCGCGCACGCGGCGGGCTGGTCATGGGGGACCTAGAACTTCTAACTTAAAACAGTGATCTCAGCGCCCGGCTCCGCCCAACGCTTAATGAATGCTTGCTTCCTTACCATTTCTACGCGGAAGTCCTGCAAACGCTTCACAGCTCAACTCTGGAGAAGCAGCTCACGGCGATAAGCGGCCACCGCGTTCCAACTAGGACCCGCACGCAACATCCAGCTGGGGGAAGTGGACGCGTGGAGACGCCGCTCCTGCTGGGCATGCGCACATGCCTCGCAAGGCCCCGGCACTACATTTCCCAGAAATCCCGAAAGACAAACGAGGAAAGCGGTCCCTGCAGGACATCTCTTTCCGCCCTCCTCAGGCTCTGGTACCGGAAATGAGTTATTTCCATTCTCATCCCAATCGCACTTACACTGGCTTCGTTCAAGCCTCCGCTCAGCGTGAGCTCTGGGCCGGGGGAGACCCCGCCGGAGAGCAGAGCGAGCAAGGTAGGGCCGTGCGGGCGGCAGGGCCGTGCGGGCGGCGGGGCCGCCGGGAGGGGGCGGGACCACCGGGAGGGCGGGGCCGCCGGGAGGGGAGGGGTGGAGGGAGGGGCGGGGGCGGGGCCTCGAGCGCCATGTTTCCCAGTCCCTTTATTCCCTCGTTAGGGAAGCGCTGATGGAGGCGCGCGTGCGCACTGATCCTTAGTCGCTCTTAAAGGGGCTTAGCGGGTGGCCTCGCCTTCTCCCGTAGCTGACTCTGCCATTGGACGACTGTTACGCGTTGGGCGGGCAGAGTGATTTTGACCCAATCAGAAACGCCTCCGTTCCTTCTCCCGCTTGTTCCTTAGGTGAGAGGGCCTTGGTTTGTGGCTAGAGGATGCTCTGCAGCCTCCCGCACCCCTGCTCAGCCTCCTGCCGCAGCCGCCTCCCGGCAGCCTGGTCTCCCCCTAGGGGCGGGGGAGGAAGGTTTTCTCTTCTTCCCCTCCCCCACCAGCCAGCTGTCTGGGGTCTTTCCTGCCACTGTGGCCCGTCTGCTGGTCCATCCCCGCGCTCTTCCAGCCCCCTCCACTCCTATCCCTGCCTCCCCACCCCCTCGGGCCTCAAAGGCTCCTAAATCCGTGATTCTTCCCCAAAAGGACACTTGCAGGGCTGCGGGTTGGACCAAATAATCAACACGTGTTTGCTAAGCACCTACTATGCGCCAGGTCCTGCTTTGGGCTCTGGGGATCCTCTTAGACATGAACACGTGCGCAGCGTAAATGCTAATAGACGCAGACCTGGGACTTGTGGTGCGAGGTTTGCAAAGCGCCCTGCAAAGGCGGTCTCACGTGATCCTCAGAACCACCCGGTCTCGTAGGGGCTGTCATTACCTCCTTTTTGGAGAGAGAAAGCCAGGCCAGAAGTGACCCCCTGGGTCCCCAGCACGGGAGCATCTGAGGTAGAGAGGAGGAGTTTTCTGTATCCGTATGAAAAGAGAGAGCATCCATTGTTGGTTGTGCAGGGGCCTGGTCTCGGCGCCCCAATTTTAGCTAACCTCTTTGAGAGGGAATTCTAGAATAGATTGTATGACACGGGGGTCCCTGACTCAGGACCACCCAGCGTGGCTGCCCTCAGTGGAGAAGGTGCTGTGTTTTGTGAGCAAAGCAGAATTGAACTAGCTGGAAAGAGACAGGAGATGTGCAAAGTTAGAGAAGCCCCCAGATGTTCATGGGGACTGTTTGTGTGGGAGCATTCTGTGGCTGAGCACTGGTATTGGTCTGATCGGCCATTGTCCGCGTTCTAACTGGGCGCTAACATAGTCATGTCACTTTGATGCTCTTCCAGAACCAAGGACATCCACCAGCTTCTCTTTACTCCAAGCCCACCATCACTCCCACTCCCCACTGCATCTCAGACGCCTGCCAGTCTGCCTCCTTGGTCCTCCTGCTGCTGCTTTCCCCGGCTCTCTCTTCTTTTTCCAGTCATTCCCTTTACCCCACTTTCCCTCCATTCTCCCCTTTCCTTTGGATGTCTAAAACAGAACTCATCCTCTTTCTCCTCCCCATTTCCCAGGAAATATCGATTTTGCTGAGGGTACTACCATCCGCCTGGGGAAGCATGTTCAAGTTCATCTCCTAATCAGACGAGAGTCTTCCATCTTTCTCATCTCCCCAGAGCTGATGAGCTCTGGTCTCTTGTACCTTCATGGCACCTTTCACGGCTTCCTTCTTTCTGCTCACTCAGCAACCTAAGAGGGAGATTAGAACCTTTCATAGTCCACCTTGAAAACCTTCTGTTGCTGCAGGACCTGGCATTGCAGTCCCTCTATGATTACGCTCCCACTGCTTCCCTTCATCCAGGGCACCTAGGTGGTGCCACAGTGGAAAGAATGCCGGGCCTTGAGTCAGAAAAACCTGAGTTCAAACCCAGCCTCAGACATTTCCTAGCTGTGTGGCCCCTGGGCAAGTCACTTTACCTTGTTTACCTCAGTTTCCTCATCTATAGAGTGAGCCAGAGGAGGAAAGGGTAGACCACTCCAGTACCTCTGCCAAGAAAAACTCAAATGGGCCACAAAGAACGAAACAATTGAACCACAATGGTCCCTTCATTTACTCGTTTATTCATGAAATTGATTGAAAACTTTCCCTGAACTTGGCATTCCATCTGCTTTCTCTTGTTATCCTGTGTACAGTCATTCTCTTTCCTCTAAGTGTCCTTACATTATGTGAAGCATATGCCCCTCTTTTACTCAAGAAACTTCAGCAGCTCCCTCTTAACATTAAGATCAAATAGGAAGTCTTTGTTTAAAGGTCTTCCACAACTTGGTCCCTTCCTATGTCTTGTCTTTCCAATTTTCTTGCACTTTATTCCTCTACACCTACTCTGATCTGGCTATTGCAGCTTTCTTGTGGTTCCTTCCACGAGACCCTCCATTTCCCTTCCTTGAGCCTTTTTATTGCTGATTCCTGATTCTTGAAATGTTTTCCTTTGTCAATTCAGCCTCCTGGCTTCCTTTAAGATTTGCCTCAAATCCTACTTTCTGCAGGAGACTTTTACGGGTATTTCCAATTGTTGGTGCATCTTTCTTGCAGTTCTTCAGTGCATAAACATTAAGTGCCTCCTATTTGACAGACCTATGCTAAGTTCTAGGAATACAAAAAAAAAAAAAAAAAAAAAAGGGCAAAAGAGAATCCCTGCCCTTAAACAGCTCACAATGTAATGGGGGAGACATGCATACAAATATATATCAAGCAAGCTGTCTGCAGGCTGAGGAGGAAGCGGTTAAAAGTGGGAAGGCACTAGGATTGAGAGAGTTGGGAAAACGGGGTTCATTTTTGTACATAATGAGTTTAAGATGTCTCCTGGACAGCCTCTCTCAGCTGCACTGCCTGTATTTCTCTGGCACATGCTGGATTCTTGCTGTAGAGTATAAACCCCTTCACGGAACTTCAGAACTGGAAGGGGCCTGAGCAACCCATCTCCAAGTAAGCCTCCCCCCACCCCATCCCTACGAGTAGTCGCCAGTCCCTTCATTTAAGACCTTCGGCACCGCAGCCCATTCTGCAGTTAGGAAGTGAGGCGATTTCTTCTGAGCCTGGCCCAGGTTTGCTCTTTGGTGGCCCCCCCCCCCCCATTCCTGTTATTTCTGGCCTCTTAAAGACAAGTCTGGTTTACTTTGGCCCCTCCAGGCCTGGGCACACGCCAAACCTTGGCCAAATACTGGAATTGTCCCGTGAATTCCATGGCATACCCACCCTACGGAGGGGCAGGAGCCGTGTTCTGAGAGCCATTGGCAGGGGAACGTCCCCCTCACGATTCCTTTCTCTTCCCCAGCTGGCTCTGCCTTTTGAGGTCTCCGCCTGGCCCCAGCAGTGGAGACCACCTCGGAGAAAGAAATGGTCACCAGCCTCTTGACATCCAGAGACACTACGGTGAGTGAAAGCCTTGTCTTTTCTGAAATGCGGACATAGTTTCCCGCTTCTTCTAACTGGCTGTTGGAGAGGTCGAGTGCAGAGGGCTCTGAGATGATCTGGCTCATCCCCTTGAGAGGGGAAAGTGCAGGGCCAAGGATACTCAGCTGGTGGCTTCTGATTCTGGTTCAGTGCGTGTTCCTGGCCCAGTGAGACCAAGATGGCACGAGTGCTTCGCCAGCCCCAAATGGGGCGCATGTGAGTCTTACTATTAGACATAAAAGTGTCTAAAGCTTAGGGCTGTGGCGAAGCTCTCTTTAGGGCCTTCTCTCATATCCAGCTAGAGCACTGTGTTCAGTCCAGTCAGCCAACAAGCATATGTGAAATGCCTGCTGTATACCAGGCCCTGGAGATACAAATCTAAACACTGAACACATACAGAGAATTCAGGCTGCTCTTCTGTGTTAGAGGAACTGGCAAAAGGCCTCTGAGAATTAATTCTGAGAACAAAGCAAAGGCAGTAAGGAGAGGTTCATCCCTTATCATCTGGTCTTGCCGTGAGAAATATATACCAGAAGCAGTTCTGTGTGCCAGGTTCTTTAGCAGACAAGAACTAAAAGAACTAAAGCCTGCACCCTTATTTACAGCTAGAGAATACAACCACAGCAGTATTGGGTGGGAGCTGCGTGGGACTGGGGTTCATGGGTTCCCATGGCCAAAGAAGTCATCATTGCCAGGCCAGGCTAGAGGAGCTGAGCCTTTCCTTTACTGCCCTTGATCTGTTCTCAGAATCACTTCTCAGAGGTCTTTGGCAGCACTATCCCAAACTCATGCTAGCATGGTAAAACCTGAGAGATCTTGGGTCCTGCTGGTGTAGGAACCTAAAGTCACTTTTACACCACAGGGAGACAGAGAAGTCCTCTGCCTCTGCAAAGAAAGGAAGGAGGCGTCCTCTCATTTCTTGGTTTTGGGGCCATCTTTGGTCCTTTCAGCTTTAAAGCATCCAGTTTTTATTTTTTTCACGTCCTTTTTGTTTGCATCTTTGTATGTCATACCTGTTATGTGTAGTAAATGCTGCATTGTTGGTTCGGTCTGCTTTATAGTTTCCCTAAGACTTTCCAGATTCTGTGGTGTCTTCATGATCATTACGTGATATTTCATCACATTCATGCATCGCTGTGACTAAACAGTCCCTCCCCAACTGATGGGCCTCCCCTTGTTTCCAGCCCTTGGTCACCACCCAAAGGTCTAGTATGAATATTAGTAGATAGGGACCTTTCTGTTTATTATTGATCTCTCCCTGAGACCCCCTTTCCTGTTCTCAGGTGCTCACTCACTTCTTTAATGATATTTTATTACATAATGAACGAGATGAGGTTAGATCTTTCAAGACAGTTGTGAAAATCAAGTAAGGCCTCCCATGACATCATTTTCTCCCTATTTCAACCAGATATGGGCAACTATGTACTTATTGGTCAAGTTCAATTTCTTGGGTAGTTCCCTCGTTTAGAATGTGAGACCCTCAGCCAATGAGGATGAGGGTCAGTGGTGGGAGGGGGTATTTTCGTTAGAGATTAAAAATGTTAACCCTGCCCCCAGGAGGTGCTCCCTCCCTTCCATTGTCTGTTCCATGGGTGGGACACCCTTCTCCTAATAAACTTTGCTTTGCTTCTAGAGATCTCTCCAGCTTTTTTATTAAATGGTGACCCCTCACCATTTCTGAACCACACAATAAGAATATAAAAATTTTATTTTGCCAAAGTCAGATTCTTTGGCTTATAATTTGTAGAATCAATTCTATTTCCTTTTTGGACATTTTGGCAGCATTCACACTTGCCTTCTAGGTGGCTCAGCAGATAGAACCCTGCGCACAGAGGCAGGGTGAGCTGGGTTCAAATCTGACCTTAGATACTTAACTAGTGCGTGAATTTGGGCGAGTCATTGAAGCTCTGTTTGCTTTAATCCATTGGGGAAAGAAATGGCAAACCAGTGCAGTGCCTTGCCAAGGACCGGACAGCAACAGAAGTCCTGGAGTCCCTCTTCGTGATCTTTCACGAATTTCTCAGGTCCTTGTGGTCCTGTGCTATTCACTTACATTCGTGCAACATGAATGTTCAGCCATTTCCCAGTCAGGGGCTGGCCTTGACAACGGTCACCGTGTCTTTGGAGAGATCTTGGGGGCATTTTGTTAGCCTTGGACTTGGTCTTGCCTCTCCCTCCGGGGGTCTCTTTTGGAGCCTTCAGGCTGGCCCGGAGGGGCTGCTCTCATGAATTCTGACACAGGGTTCTTGGTGGCTTTGGTGGCACAAAGCTGGGCTGTCATTGTTTTATTCCGTGCTTCAGAACAAGCCATCCATCCCTGCCTTGGATTGTGTGGAAGCCTGGGAACCTCACTCCCTGCTCCCCCCAGCTCGCTCCGGGAGTTCATCTGCTCATTAGTGGATTTGGTGTTTCAGGAATCACTGACGTTGAGAGATGTGGCGGTGGACTTCACCCGGGAGGAATGGAGGAGCTTGCACCCCTCCCAGAAGGAGCTGTACCGGGACGTGATGCTGGAGAACTACCGGAACCTGGTGTGCCTGGGTAAGGATGGGCCCCAGAACTTGGAGCTGGAGGGGCTCCTGAGTGCTGAGCAGCCATCACTGGGGAGGGATTATCCTTGGGTGGCCCATCATCCAGGTGCTTCTGTGCCTTCTCATTTAAGGGCCTGAGTCTGTACCCTCGGGCTGGCAGCACAACTGCAATAATAGCCAGTGTTTATATAAAATAGCATCATCTTGGTCCTCACTACAGCCCTGTGAAGGAGGGGCTATCACTAACCATGTTACAATTAAGGAAACTGTGGCAGGAGTTAAATGGCCCACTCAGGGTCTCACAGCCAGAAGGATGTAAGGCAGAACTTGAGTTTGGGTCTCCTGGCCCTTCCTGTGGCCCCTGAGGCTCTTCTTGCCTTGCTCTGGGCATGATGGGCCAGATAGACTCCTCTCCACGCCCCAGAGCGGACTTCGGGGGTCCACAACAGCTCCCTCCGGACTTCTTTGGGATCCCCAAGTTCTCCCAAGAGAGAAGGGATTCAGACTGAACTCTTGCACTCCTGAAAGTGTGTCTGTGGGCAGGGGTTTCCGTGTGCCTGCATGTGTGTGTGTTTATGAGAGAAAAGAGAGTTTGCACACTTGTGTGTGTGCCTGGAGGTGGAAGGGCCCTTGGGGAGGACGGAGGCACAGAAGCACGGGACAGAGCTCTGTAATCACAAAAGGGCCAGTCTGAGACTTTCCCCCCAGTCCTCCTCAGGCTGGGACCATGGCGAGGCTTCCAGGTGGTCCCCAGAGGGGCCCTCGCCTCCCCGTGCCCCAGACAGGACTCATGGTCTTTCCCATGATGATGCTGTGTCCCCCAGCACAGAGGCTGGTCACGGCCTTTCCTCCAGCCTTGCGTGTACACACAGACACCCAAGCTTGTGTCAAGGCCGCCATTCCCTCCCTCTTCCTCTGCCAGACTGGGCCCCTCTCCCCGTCATCCCCGCTCTTTCCCTTCTCTTCAGTCTCCCCCCTCTACTGGTTCATTCCCTTCTGCCTAAAAAAGCCCTTGTTTGGTCCTTCCATCATTTAAATCCAATCCACTCCATCAAGACCTACCATCCTGAGCCAGTGGTCCTCTGGGAGAAGGGATGACCACCCACAACCACCACAAACCAGTCTGATTGGGGGACTCCTTGCATGAAACAAAGGTGCCCCTGGAGAAGGAGAGCAGAGGAGTTGGAAACAAGGCAGATGGCCTTCCCTCTGTCTTCCTTCCCTCTTTGGAAATGGGCAACAGCTGGGCAAACTGAGTGAGGATCAAGACGACCTATGGGCCAGCCCCCACATCCATGGGTGCTGCTGAGGGTGGTCAGGCCAAAAAGGCCTCTGGTAGACACTGGCGTCCCAACTGGCAAGGCGACTGCCAAGTGCCCCTTTAAACCATGTTCTAGAAAAGGTATGGATGGGCATGCAGCTGGGTCACCTTCCTGCTGTGCCTGCCGGCTGGGCAGTACCCATGGTTCTCACCCTGCCGAGGTCTCCCCCTTCCAAGGGAAAGGGGCCCACAGCTGGGGGTGGCAAGCAGAGCTGGCCTCCCAAATGGGGGGGGGCTGCCCTTGGGGTGTGTGTGTGTGTGTGTGTGTGTGTGTATAGTGTGTGTGTGTGATCTGTGTGCACAAGCTCACAAAACAATCTGATCCCCGTGCCAGGTGCCAAACTCCTTTATAAAACAGTATGCATAGTTTGGTATGTTTGTTATCTATAATCTGTCATTTTTTAAAATAATATTTTATTTTTCCAAATACATGCAAAGATAGTTTTCAACATTCACCTTTGCAAAATTTTGTGTTCCTAATCTTCCTTCCTCTCCTCCTTCCCTCGACAACAGGCAATCCAATATAGGTTAAACATGTACAGTTCTTCTAAACATATTTCCATATTCATCATGCTGTGCAAGAAAAATCAGATTAAAAAAAAACACAAGAAAAAAACCAAGCAAACAAACAAACAACAACAACAAAGGTGAAAATACTATATTGTGATCCACATTTAGTTCCCATAGTCTTCTCTGGATGCAAATGACCGTCACCATTTTGTGTCTATTGTGACCTGGATCATCTCATTGTTGAAAAGAGCCACGGCCATCACAGTTGATCATCATATAATCTTGTTATTACATATACATTGTTCTCTTGGTCCTGCTCACTGCCCTCAGCATTGGTTCCTGTAAGTCTCTCCAGGCCTCTCTGAAATCATCCTCCTGGTCATTTTTTATAGAACAATAATATTCTATAATATTCACATACCATAATTCATTCACCCATTCTCTAATTGATGGGCATCCACTCAGTTTCCAGTTCCTTGCCGCCACAAAAAAGGCTGCTACAAACATTTTTGCATGTATGGGAATTTTTTTTAAACATCTAATTGCTTCTTTTCCCTTTTTTTCTTCTCATAATTTGTGCATGTGCCCATTTCTTTATTGCACCAGTAGATGTGACTTGTAGAATATATAATGATGCCATTTAAAATATAAAAAAATTTAATAGAAGGAATTTGTGACCAAAGAAAACTGAAGATCATTATTGAACACAAAATAAAAAATTTTAATTATATTTAGTTAAAAAGGTTTTGTACAAACAAAACTAATGCAGACAAGATTAGAAGGGAAGCAATAAACTGGGAAAATATTTTTACAGTCAAAGGTTCTGATAAAGGCCTCATTTCCAAAATATAGAGAGAATTGACTCTAATTTATAAGAAATCAAGTCATTCTCTAATTGATAAATGGTCAAAGGATATGAACAGACAATTCTCAGATGAAGAAATTGAAACTATTTCTAGTCACATGAGAAGGTGCTCTAAATCACTATTGATCAGAGAGATGCAAATTAAGACAACTCTGAGGTACCACCTCACACCTCTCAGATTGGCTAAAATGACAGGAAAAGATAGTGACAAATGTTGGAGGGGATGTGGGAGAATTGAACACTAATACATTGTTGGAGTCGTGAACAGATCCAGCCATTCTGGAGAGCAACTTAGAACTATGCTCAAAAAGTTATCAAAGTGTACATAACCTTTAACCCAGCCATGTTTTTACTGGGCCTGTACTCCAAAGAGATCTTAAAGGAGGGAAAGGGACCCATATATGCAAGAATGTTTGTGGCAACTCTCTGAGGGCAGACCACTGGGATGATTTAAGAGGCCTGGAGAGACTGACATGAACTTTCATGCTAATTGGTTGTGGTTTGCTTGAATTTTTTTGTCTTTCTCATTTTTTTCCTTTATGATCCGAGTTTTCTTGTGCAGCAAAATAATTGTATAAATACATATGCCTATTTTGGCTTTAACATATATTTTTACCATGTTTAACTTATATTGCATTACCTGCCACCTAGGGGAGGGAGTGGGGTAAGGGGGAGGAAAATTGGAAAACAAGGTTTTTCAAAGGTCAGTGCTGAAAAATTATTCTTGCATATGTTTTGAAAATAAAAAATTTCAATTAAAAAAAAGAATTGTGAAAAAATTAATAATGACTGAATGTTGACACAGCTTTCTCACCCCAGCCCTTTCCCCTTCCCAATGAGCAGGGCTTGCGGTTTCCAAAGAAGACGTGATCTCCCAGTTGGAACGAGGAGAACCCCCTTGGGGGCCTGAGGGAGACGCCCTGAGCGGCCCCTGTCCAGGTGAGTGGCTGAGAACCAGGCAGAGAAGTTCTTACACGCAGCAGCCCCATGTGTCCTGGGGGGGGCAGGACTTTTGTACCCTCTGTTTTAGGGGTTCTACCTCCTCAAGGGCAGCGGGGCCTTCAGCAGGGAGAGCCGAGGCTGCTTGTCCACAGCTGCAGAGATGTAGAGCTGATGCAGGAGCACTCGGGGACCTCAGAGAGCAGCTGAGGAGCAAAGGGAGCTGCTGAGGGATGGAGGCGGGATCGGAACCCAAGGTCTCTCAGTCATTCAGGGCACACCCTGCACGGCCAGTCCTCTGTTAATGACTCCATAGGTCCCCCGGCTATCCTGTTGGGACGTCCTTCCCTTCACCTGCTCCCCACAGGCAAGAAAGCAGCGCCCTCAGCAAGGGTAGCGGCCCCCCTGCAGCCCATCCACCGTGACTCAAGCATTCTGGGTTCTTCCTCCCCTTCTCCCCCCCCTTCCCCACCCTAATGGGCCACTTGAGTAGGGCTCCTTAAAGCCACCTTATAATGAAAGGCTCCGGGCCTTAGGAGGACTTCAGGAGTCACGGCCTCTGACCCCTCAGCGGTGATCTCTGCTCCTGGAGTCAGCCAGCCAACACAAGGGTCTGGGCCGGTGCTGAGGACCAAGACCCAGAGTAAAAAGGGAGTCCTCTCTTCCTTCTGGAGCTGGCGCAGGGTAGGAGAGCGCGGCCAGGAGCCGGGGCTTAGCAGGCTCCGAGTTCAGGTCTTGCCCCAGGCTCTCAGCAGCTACACTCATGCACATGCACACTCACAAATATACACATAAACACACACACACAGTCCTGGGCTGAGGAAGCTCAAAGTTCAGGTCTGGCCCAGGCTCTCACCAGCAGCATGACTGAGCAAGTTGTGCAACCTCTCTGGGCCTCAGTTCCCTCATCTGTGAAATGGGAATAATGATAGTGCCTTCCTCCCAGGGCCGTTCTATGGACTGAATGAGATAATATTGGTGAGGTGCTTTGCAAACTTTGAGGTTTTCTCTAAGTGCTAATTATTGTAAACAGCCATCAAGAAGGCAGTTTGGGAGAGAGCACTAAGAACTTGGAAAGCTTCATGAAGACAGTATGGTGGCATTGTAAAATAAGTGAGGATTTTTTAAGCACGGGGAGGCCTGGGTGTGTTTATAGGCTCTGGGGACAGTGGGGAATGAGCTCGTGGATAGGAAGTGTTTATGTTAAGGGGGGGAATGTACCCTTTGCGAGTCCTCTCCCCTGAGTCATCGGGGGCTGGGATTGAGGGTTGAAATAGAGAAGGAGGCCTTGAAGAGAAGGGCCTCCTCTTTAGGCACTAAAGTAGGGGATTCCAGGGAGTTCCTTGGGAACGGCCTTGCAATGGGGGAGGCTTGAGGAGAAGAAAAAGCTTTGGAATACCAGCCCTAGAAAGTGCGTCATGGAGCCGATTAGGGAAGACCAAGATTACCTCAAGAAAGTGACAGCTGAGGCTGGTTGGGGGGGAAGAGAGGGGCCAAGAAGAAGCCATTGGCTTCCCTCAGCACCCGTGTAGGGAGAGGATGCAGATGGTTGGAGCACTCCTGGATTGAGTCTGACTGGGGGGAGTGCTCACAGGGCAAGGTGAAGGGATACAGGAAGACTCCGCTGAGTACTCCCTCAGGTTTAAGTGCTGGGGGTGTAGCCGAAAGAGTGAGGGACTCACTTTTCATGGGAGAGAGCCTCTGGGGGTGGCGCAGCGGGGCAGGTGGAAAGGCCTAGGATCTGCAGGTGGCTAGTAACAGCTCTTCAGGCAGTCTCCCAGCCAGTCCTGGTCATCCCGCTCCCGCTTCCTCTTATGTGGCTGGCTGGTCTCTTCTTCCTGGATTCTTTCGCTTTGCCTTCTTCTGTGACAAGAGCTTCGGGATTTCTTCATATTCTCTTGACGTATCCTGTGAACCATGTCACAAGGAGCCACAGTTTCTGTATTGTACATTTAGATTGCTTCTGGTTTTTCTCAGCGACAGTAACACTGCTGTGAAATTCTTTGTATAGATGGCTCTTTTTTGTTGATTTGTATTTGATGTGGCCAAAAAAGCCCAGAAGGTTTTGTCATTTTCCTGGACGCCACCATATTGCTCTCCAAAAGACACCAGAAGCAAGCGTTCTAGCCGGTCTGTCTCCTCATGTCCCTCACAGCTGATTGCTCTTAATAACTTTTGTCACTTTAAAGGGAGTGGGGAGGCCTTAGAGGTGTTTTAATTGACATCTCTTTGATGATGATTGAGACTGAGCAGTTTTTCAAATCATTAAAAATCTTTCCTTTTTTGAAAGTTGTTTGCGGTGGGATTTTGAAAATTTTTGTTACAAAGGAAGCTTCCCTAGGGAGAGAGATGAAGAGGGTTATATTCAGAAATGAATTGTCACATCAGTAAAGCTCTTTTTTTTTTTAATAGCTTTTTATTTACAAGACATATGCATGGGTAATTTTATAGCATTGACAATTGCCAAACCTTTTGTTGCAATTCTTCCCCTGCTTCCCCCCAATCCCTTCCCCCCAATGGCAGGTTGACCAATACATATTAAATATGTTAAAGTATAAGTTAAATACAATATAAGCATACATGTCCTTATAGTTATTTTGCTGTACAAAAAGAATTGGACTCTGAAATAGTGTACAATTAGCCTGTGAAGGAAATCAAACATGAAGGTGAGCAAAAATATAGGGATTGGGAATTCTATGTAACGCTTCATAGTCACCTCCCAGAGTTCTTTCGCTGGGTGTATGTAGCTGGTTCAGTTCATTCCTGCTCTATTGGAACTGATTTGGTCCATCTCATTGCTGAGGATGGCCACGTCCATCAGAACTGGTCATCATACAGTATTGTTGTTGAAGTATATAATTATCTCCTGGTCCTGCTCATTTCACTCAGCATCAGTTCATGTCAGTCTCTCCAGGCCTTTTAGATCAGTAAAGCTCTTAAAAGAAAAATTTGTTCCTGCTTATTGTGAACTTGGATTTAAAGTTTTTTCTCAAATATTTAACCATTCCATATACATCCTGCCATTAAATATTGCTGGCTGTGTGACAAAGAGCAAGAAGTTCTCCCACCCTGAGTCTGAGACTAGAAGGTAGCCACAAGTTGGGCATTTCATTTAGAGAGGGATTCCCCATCCCAGGGAAATGTCTGGTCCTGGATATATTGATGTGATTCATTTTGTCTGCCAATACAAATGTGTGCATTCATAGTTTCCTCTAGTCTGTCATTTTTCTTTTTCTTTTAATTATGTGTGTCTGTGAGTGTGAATGTGTGTGTGGTAGTGATCTATAATTTGTTTTACATAATTTCTTTGTAATCCAGTCTATTTTGTCTCCAATACTTTCTGTAATAAATTTAACAAATTAACATAACATGAACAACCTGTTAGTTTCCATGGTCACAGCTGATCCTTTTCTATAGTGTATTTTTTTTAGCATATATAATTTGTGGAATCACCTTTTTATTTTATATCTTCTACTTATGATTTCTTCACTCTATATTACTCGTGTAATCTTCCCTCATTTTTTTTTTTTTCTTAAATGATAATTGGGAAGCCCTGTGAATTGTACATATATGAGAAGGTGTATGTACATATATGAATGAGAAGAATATGTACATATCTGACCACGAGGCAGTCACTGGACATTGACCTTATTCCATCCTTTAGTTATTAAAACTAAAAATATTGTCAGTGTGGTATGTGTGCCTGCAGTACTGCAGCTGAAGAGACTGAACTCGAGAATTCTGAGCTGGAGGATTAAGCATCAGCATTAAGTCAGGTACCAACATAGTGAGCCTACGGCCTTCCTATCTGCCAGAAAGCTGGCTCCCAGTCCCAACTCCTCGGCTGTGTTTCTGCAAAGTTACCCTCATTAAATTTTATCGTTTCTTTTAAAAAAAAACCTCTCTTGGTTAATTTTAAAAAGGGCAAATGGTATCAGTTGTTGCCATCTGCATTTCTCTGATTATTAAGAAGTTGGAATAGTTTTTACATGAGCTTTTCTACAATTTGTGATTTTCTGAGAAATAACTATATTCTTAAAACATTTATCATTTATCTTTTGGGCAGCTATAAATCCCAAAATTATGCCAGTTTCTTTTAGATGTTTTTTTTCAGTTTTTCAATAAAAAAAGTTAGAAAGATTTTGTTTCCTGATTCTTTTTTCCCTGGGATGCTTCACTTGCTCTTCTATTTTATTATTATTATTTTTAAATTTTTTCTTTTCAGTTCCAAATTATTTCCCTTCTTCCAGTCCTTCTTCAACCCACCAAGAAGACAATCTGAAAACTTATTATGCATGCAAAGTCATACAAAACATATCTCCATTTTAGTCATGCCACAAAGAAAAGCAAGAAAAATAAAGTGAAAAAAATCTTGATTCAATTTGTATTCAGAGTTCATGAATTCTGTCTCTGGAGGTGAATAGAATTTTTTATCATGAATCCTTTGAAATTGTCCTGCATCACTTCATTGAATAGAGCAACTGAATGTTTCACAGTTGATCATCATTACAGTATTGTCATTACTATGTTCTGGTTTTGCTCATTTCACTTTGTATTATTTAAGTCTTTCCAGATTTTTCTGAAACCAACCTGGTCATCATTTCTTATGGCACAATAATATTCCTTCACAATCATAGACCATTTCCCCAAATGGGTCATGGGATTGCATTAAGTTTTTTGTTTGTTTGTTTGTTTGTTTGTTTTTTACAATTACTCTTGTTTGTGATGCCTTCTGTTTTTACATCCCAGTCATCTCACCCCACTGAACACTTCCTTTGACAAAACAACAATAGTTATACAGCAAAAATTCTAATATATTGAATCATATGTGACAGTGGATATACATGCTGGCTATCCCAGAAGCCCCTGACCCTTTTGCCATGAAAGAGGACTCATGTTTGACCATTTGAATTTTGGAGCCTTCATTGTTTTCTTAGAGTCCATTTTTAGATTAGCAATCTGCTTTGTTGTCATCAGAGATATAACATTCTGTGTATTCCTTTTGGTATTCGTTCATAAGGATCTGCCCAGGTTTCCTGAACTCTTCATATTTTTGCTTCCTTGCAATACTCCATTATATCCTGATGTGTCACCAGAAAGAAAAATTCTAAGACATAGTTACTAGGCAACAGATTTCTTTTTTTTTTTTGCAGTGCTTAGGAGACACCCAGAAAGAGAAATCTCCAAGTACAAACACATCTTATTTTTCTTGTAGAATTTCTTTTATACAGAAAAGCAACAAAATGCAAGGAAGTATTCCCTTTTTCTGGTTGTCCACATTAATGAGGTAGAGGAATGAGTGGATATGCAGAAAAACCCATAGTTAAGAAATATCTACATTAACAGGCTAGAAAGCGATACATGGACAACTAAAGCCTAATTTATCAATAATATAAATGATGCGGACAAGCAAAACAGGATATAGGTGTAATATATGGTGCAGACAATTAAAAGCAGGATATAGGTGATATATGACACAATTAGAACAATTTATCAAAGATATGTAGGATAGGCAATTAACTGTAGACAGAAACATCTGTCCAAACAGGATATAGGATATAGGGAGTTTTTCACAAGTAAGCATTATTATGATTTCTGTTTTCTTAGCAAATGATAGCAGTTGTGTTCAAACCAAGATGAATATACTTTGGTTTGAAATTAGTTAAACTCTGTTTTAATTCATATACCAATTTTTTTCTTCCACTCACCAATGAAAGCATCAGTTTTTATTGTGCAACTATTGTCTCTTATAATTAATTTCTATTTATTGTTCTCCATAATTGCAATATGCTATTTTGTTTGTTATAATTCAGTTCTTTAAAAAATTTTGATCATTGATTGCTTAGGGATTTATTTTAAAGCTTAAAATTTGAATCTACTGCTATTAATCCTGATATTATGATGTAGTTTCCCTCAAAATTTTATTGAATAATTTCTCTAGTCTGAGATATATAAGCTCATACTTGTCAAAGGGTATTATATTTTATGCCTTTCATTTCTATCTAGATTATTCTATTTCATATGTGTACATATGTGTGTCCAATAAAACATATATATATATACACATACACACACACACATATATATATTATATACATATATACATATATACATATCCCACACTTTGTTTTATAGTATAGAGTAAGATCTGGTAAATGTTGGTCTGTTTTTCCTTTTTTATTCTATGGTTCTACTTGATATTTTTGGGTTTTTTTCCCACATAAATTTTGTTTTATCAGAAATGGGTAAAATAATTATGTTTTTATTGTTTTCTATTATCTTTTTATTTATTATATTATTTTATATATAATTTTATTTATTTATTATGTCTTTTTTATTTGCTTCAGGAAAAAGCAAATTCCAATTTTCATTTGCATATTAAAACTAAAAAATTAATTTGGGTAATTTTTCCATTTTTATTCCACTGACATGATGTTACGAAAATAGAGATAAACAATATGTGTACTATTCTCCAATTCTAGCAGTCTAGATATATTTATATTTATAAAGTGAAATAAATTCATAGAGGTATGTGTTCCCTGTATCTTTTCCTAAAGAGACAGCAAGCACCACTTCAAAAATAATTTCTGGAACATATATTAACTGATTTGCCTACCAACTGGTAATGTCTTTTTATCCGTGCATAATTTGGATTTAAGTGAGGCAGGACTGCACAAAATCATCCGCTTCACTCTCCCTTCTAAAGCTGCCACTGCCCAGTGGCAGGACAGAATCGGGACAATTGGTGATGACTCAAGATGCAGCAGGTGACCTTGGTTTCTTTGATGTCTAACCAAGCCCTAAGCCTGGTTCACCTGCCTTTATGGCTGTTGGAACAAATTGTTGTCATTCACCCATTCCACCAAGGGAAGTCTTTCCATGCTTGGGGTAGACACCCTCCTATCTCATTGCAGGTTTGAGAACCTTTGTTCTCAACCTGGCCGCTATACATGCTACAGCTTCTGGGAGCCACAGGTCAGAGTTAATAAGATTGCTTTGTGTATCAGTGTGAAACCCTTGAATAATCTACAAATGAATATATAAACACAAGGTGGTCTTAATATTTTTCCTATATTTTAAAGTTTGACCATTTTTTTTTTTTTAAGGAGACGTAGAAAATTTACATTAATTTACAATTCAGGGAAATAGGAGATATTGATATTTTTTTAAAATTTATTTCAAATTGGGAGACTGCTTTACACCAAGAGATCATCTCCCAAACTGGGCATTCCTTTGGGAGAATCAGCCCAGGAAAGATTTATAACTCCTTGTGTCTTGAAAATAGGAGAAGCCTGGAAATGTGATACCAAATTAAGGAGGAAACAGAGGAGTGAAGAAAAACCGTATGAATGTAATGAATGTGGGAAAGCCTTTCGCCGGAGCGTTGACCTTACTCGACATGAGATTATTCATACTGAAGAGAAGCCTTATGAATGTAATGAGTGTGGGAAGGCCTTTCATCGGAGTACAGGACTCACTGAGCATCAGAACACTCATACTGGAGAGAAGCCATATGAATGTAACGAATGTGGGAAGGCATTTCGCCGGAGTACAGAACTTATCCGACATCAGAGAATCCACACAGGAGAGAAACCATATGAATGTAATGAATGTGGGAAGGCCTTTCATCGGAAGACAGGACTTACTGAACATCAGAATATTCATACTGGGGAGAAACCTTATAAATGTAAGGAATGTGGGAAGGCCTTTCGCTGGAGGCCAGGTCTTACTCGTCATCAGACAATTCATTCTGGAGAGAAACCTCATAAATGTAATGAATGTGGGAAGGCTTTCCATAGTAAGTCAACACTTACTGAACATCAAAAAATCCATACTGGAGAGAAACCTTATGAATGTAATGAATGTGGGAAGGCCTTTCGCTGGTGGACAGGACTTATTCGGCATCAGACAATTCATTATCGAGAAAAGTCTTTTGAATGTAATGATTGTGGGAATGCATCCCAGGAGCCTACAACTTAGTCAGCATCAGAGAGTTTATACTGAGGAGAAGCCTTATAAATGTAGTGAATGTGGGACAATCAGCTTCCTCAACATCAAACATTTCACACGGGGGAGAAACCTTCTGAATGTGAAAAGGCCTCCTGCTAGACCCTCACAGCTTCCTCAACATTAGACAAATCATGTGGGAGAGAAATCATGAATGTAATAAATATGAAAAGGCATTCTGGCAGGAAAGTCCTAATTTTAAAGCAGAGTTAATCCTGGACAGATATTTGTAGAATGTAAGGAACATGGACCACAAAGAAACCTTATGAATATAATGAATGTGGAAGTCCTTTTATCCCAGGTCAAGATTTACTGTATATAAGAAAATTCATTTTAGAAAGCTTGTTATCTATTCTCAGCTGGCCTTCACTGAAATAAGGGATCCCGTTATTTTTCCTTCCCCATAGAAACTCTTTCAAACTTTTTTCTCTCAAGCCTTCTATATATCTTAGCCCTCATACTCTCACCTGAGAATCTCATTTCTTATTTTACTGAGAAAGTTGAGGCTATTCAATGTAGTCTCTTTATCTCAAACATCTTGACACTTCCTGCTTTTCTACAGTTTCTTCTCCTTGCAGTGGCAAGAATGCCTTAAATATGCAATTGATTCAATCCCTCTTGTCTTCAGCAGAATGAAAAAGCAATGATTCCTCCAGTCCATATTCAATCTATTATAGATTTCTTCTTACTGTTTTCAAAGATGCCTAAGTCTATAAAAAACCTTCCTCATCCAAATTTAGAGGGAAAAACTATATTTACTCCCTCTACTTCCTTTCCTCTCATTCAGCCCCGAACCCTTTGTTGTATGATGTCTGACCATTTTATTCAACTGAAACCATTGCCTTCATAGTTACCAGTGATATCTAAATGGCTACATCTAATGGTCCTTTCTCTGATTTCATGCTTCTTGATTTGTCTGCTGAATTTGGTACTCTTAACCACCCTGTTCTCCTGCATACATTCCCCCTCTCTGGGATTTCATAGCAACTTTCTTATTTTTCCTGTATGACTACCTTTTGGTATCCGTTCTCTTAGCCTCTCTCTAAGGCTTCTGGTCTCTCTCCATCCTCTTGGTAACATAATGGGCCCCCATGAGTTTAATTGTCATCTCTGTTCAGATAATCCACAGAACTCCATCTCCTGCCCTGGAGCTCTAAGTTTGAATCACCAAGTGGACATTTCATGAGACATCACAGACTCAACCTGTCTAAAAGACAACTTATTCTCTTTTTCCTCAAGACGATCCCTCTTAAATCTTTTCTCTGTTTCTGTCATTCTTCTCATCACATATTGTCAGAGGCAAGACTGAAACCTAGGTTTTCCCAACTCCCAGCCCAATTACCCCAGTAAACTATGCTGCCTCTCATGAATGTGTTTCTTATAAAGGATTCTAATCAGCCGGGTTCATGTTCTAGTTCTTCTACTTGTGACCTAGGGTCATAGATAGGCTTACAAATGGAAAGGATTCTCTCTGAGCTGAGTTTCCTCATCTCTGAAATAAAGGGATTGGACTAGACCAGTGGTTCTCAAATGTTTGCTCTCACTATCTTTATAAAGTATCATATATATTGTAGTATAAAGATACTACTAAAAATGATTCTGAATCTGTGCAAAGAGTTTTTATGTAGTTATATTTATAGATATTTACCATATTAGAAATAAAAACAAATGTTAAATTTATAGACCCTCTGAAGGGATTTCAGAGACCCCCAGGACTCTCTGGTCCACACTTTGACAATCACTGGACTGACTGATCTCTAAGCTTCCAGTTTTAAATCTTTTGAACAAGTTCAGAATTCTATCTGTCCCCAGAAGATTTCTTTATTAGTTAAGCCTTTCTTGCGTGCCTTCATATTTCCATATTTCCAGCTGTGTAACCTCAGTGTATCTACAGTTCCTCACTTTTGTTTATCCCACATACCCAGTTGGTTGCCAAATTTTGCCATTTCCACCTCTGCAATAACTGTCACTCTGATCTTTCTTCCCACTGATGACCTCATTAGACACCAGCACCTCTCCTTTTATTATAGTGTCTCCATGTTGGTCACCCTGGCTCAAGCGTCTTCCCACTCTAGCCTCTTACACCACATTGTTCCCAAAATGATATCTCAAGTACAGATCTGAACATAGAACTCTTGGGCCCCACTTGGCTTCCTGTTGCCTCTAGGATAAAAGACAAAATCCTCTGTTTAGCTTTTGAAGCCTTCATATTCATTCCCCAAACTACCTTTTCAGACTCATCAGATATTGTTCTCCCTCCCATACTCTGCCATCTAGACAAACTGTTCCTCACATATAATACTCCATCTCCTGTCTCTGTGCTTTTGTCCTGGGTAACCCGCATGCCTGGAATGCACTCGTTCCCCAGCTCTGCCTCAGAGAATCCCACAAGATTAGCTCAAGTCCCACTGACATGAAATCTTCCCTGATTCCCCTCATGACTAGTGCCCTCCTGCCTCAAATGGGCTTGTATTTATATCATATTTATTGTCATTTTTATTCTTCATAAATTATATACTTACTGAATGTCTTACTCAATAACGTGTGAACTCCTTAAAAGCAGGAATGGTCTCATTCTTTGTCTTTGTAGTTCCACTGTCTAGAACAGTGCCTGGAATGGGTTAGATACTCAACTGCTTCATTTTGAAGAAGGCCAGTGACGTCACAGGGGGATCACTTAACTTGCAAGTGAATTTGATTTAGGTGAGGGAGACTTGCACAGTCGTCAGCCTCACCTTCCAGAATCATTGAAGGCCAGACAAAAGTCAAGATGAAGGGGATGTGGCGGATGACCTTGGCGTCTTCAATGCCTGACCAGTCTCTAAATGCTCCACAGTGTCTGCTTCAGCCCTTTCGTGGCCACTGGAACAAATTGTTCTTATCCGTCCATTCTGCAGAATAACGTCTTGAAGTACCTATCTCTTAACTTATTGACGGGTTTGAGGCCCGTTCCTTAGCCTCAACCTGGCATGGCCTGTCTGCTGAGATGACTTGGCCAGGTATGGCCACTGTGTGTGCTATGGTTTCTTGGAGCCACAGGTGAGAGTTAAGTGACAAGTGGACACTGCAGGTGGATGAGTAGCCCTGAAAAGGGCTCAGCAAGCCCTCCCATCAGTTGCTGGTCCTCATGAACATCCCATTCACCATTTCTTGGCCTTTTGGCTAACATCATGTGTTGTATCTATTCTTATCAGTTTAGTATGGGATGCACTATCTATCTGAGGGCAATGTAAGACATTCAATAAAAGCTTGTTGATTGATAGATTATGGATTTTTGATTGATTGATGAATTCACTTCAGAAGACTCTTTGACTGCTCCTCTGCTTTTTGGTAGAGCTGTGTGTCAGAGTATTTCCTGCCTCATACTCAGTCTAGTCCCCCTCCATTTAGGAATGGAACTGGGGAACATTTCTGGTACCTTAAGTAGAGAAAAATACTCTGGGTTCCACACAACCTCGACCACATTAAACTCAGGCTAAGTCCTCTGTGCAGAGTCTCTGATCCAGATGGGACCGGTCCTCACTTTGACAAACGTCCCTTCTTTGGAGCAGATTCCAAGTGCTGGCCACCACATCATTGGTGTTGGGACATTTCCAAGGCAGAGGGGAGTATGTATAGCAGTTTAACCAAGTAATCTATAACAAGCCTTTTTAGGCTTGTTATAGGTAAAGGAACAGAAATTCGTTTTATCCCACAAGCAAAAGGGAAGCAAAGGAACTTCTTGAGCAGAAGAGTAACATGGTCAGAATTGTGCTTTAGGAGCATTGGTCTGCAGTTGTGTGGAAAATAGATTGGAGAGAGGAGAAGCTGGGAGACCAGTTAGGAAGTTATTGCGGCAGCTTTTAAAGCCCTGGCTTCAAATAATATTAGAAGTGGTGATAGCTTAGACTAGGGTGTAGCTGTGGGAATGGAGAGAAGGGAGACATACGTAAGACTCAAGGGTGGCCCTGAGTTTGTATGTATTGGAGATGGGAATAATAATGTTAGCAATATAAAAGGGGAAGGTTAGAAGAAGGATGGGTTTTGCAGGAAAGCTCTGGAATATCCTATTTTTGAGATCAGACAATTTATAAATACTTATTAAAGTGCCTACTATGTCCCAAGCTAACCCCTGGAGATATACAACAAGGCAAAAGACAGCTCCTGCCTTCAAGAAGCTTGTTCTTATGGTACCAGATTGTCTTTAAGTGGGGCGGGGGTGACTTAATTTGAGTAAATCATTCCCGGGCCCAGACAGAAGCAGGAGCTCATCAGAAAATCGGCCCTGAAAGGAGTCTGGGGTCTGGGGGCTCCACAGCCATCACTCTTCCTAGCCTACCAAGCTCCTTCACTGATACCGAAGCCACAAGTTAAGGAGAGCCCGGAAAGATGGAATCCCGGGAGGTTTCCTGGAGGAAGCGGCCCTAGAGCCTCCCCTAGAAAGAAGAGCACCCCACGAGAGGTGGAAGGGCTGAGAGCGAATTTCTGGCGGGGGTAAGAGGGGGCTGGGAGAACCAGCTGGAAACGCCACGCTGGAGGCGGGGATACTGGGGCTGGGGTGGGGGAAGGGGCACCTAAGGGCTTCCCACAGTGAAACGAGATGGATTATACAGGGTTTGTTCACTATTGTAGAGGGATTCTAGGGCGCATGCGCACAAGGTGTCTCTGCCCTCCGAACTACAACCCCCAGAACCCCTTGCGGCCGACGAGACACAAGACCTTTTGTGGTCCAATGATTTCCTGTACCGGAAGTGCTCGCCACAGCGCAAATCGTTCATTCTGAGGCTGGTGCTCGAGGCCAGACCACGGAGGACACCGGGGCGGGGACGAGCGAGGTAGGTCTGGCGGTGGGGTCGGGGGCCTCTTGTACTCGGCCTCCCTTCAGCGCGCCCCGAGTTCGAGTTCTGACCCCGAGGGACGCCCCCGGGACTGGCCCAGCCTCGTCGGGTCACGTGGACAAGCCCCGGTCACGTGACGCGGACTCTGCGAGCTACCCCCGGCTCGGGAGCCACTACAGGGATCGTTCTTACGTCATTGGTAATACTTGTGGTAGGTGACGTGGAGACGTTTTTAGTGATGTAATTACTATTATAACCGACCCGTATTGCGTGCCTGTGCTCCAGGCACTGCGCTCTGCAGAGGTAATTACAGATGTCTTAGTGACTGGTCCCAGAGCTTGGCGATCATCATCGTTTTTTATCACAGTTATGCGATAGGTAATAATTATTGTGCATAACTATGGGCTTTTATAATACAGTTATATCATAGTTGTTAGAAACACACAAGTGACACTGGAAAATAGATATCGAGGAAATAACAAAATAAAGTAAAATATCAATAACATAAAAATAACATAAAATAAAATAACAATAACATAAAAATAAAATAACAACAAAATAAAGTAAAATAACAATAAAATAAAAATAACATAAAATAAAATAACAATAAAATAAAAATAACAAAATAAGTAAAATAACAATAAAATAAAATAACATAAAATAAAATAACAATAAAATAAAAATAACAAAATAAAGTAAAATAATAAAATAAAATAACAATAAAATAAAAATAACAAAATAAAGTAAAATAACAATAAAATAAAATAACATAAAATAAAATAATAAAATAAAAATAACAAAATAAAATAACAATAAAATAAAAATAACAAAATAAAGTAAAATAACAATAAAATAAAATAACAATAAAATAAAATAACAAAATAAAATAACAATAAAATAAAATAACATAAAATAAAATAATAAAATAAAAATAACAAAATAAAATAACAATAAAATAAAAATAACAATAAAGTAAAATAACAATAACAAAAATAACATAAAATAAAATAACAATAAAATAAAAATAACAAAATAAAATAACAATAAAATAAAAATAACAAAATAAAGTAAAATAACAATAACATAAAAATAACATAAAGTAAAATAACAATAAAATAAAAATAACAATAACAAAAATAACATAAAATAAAATAACAATAAAATAAAAATAACAAAATAAAGTAAAATAACAATAACATAAAAATAGCAAAATAAAATAAAATAATAACAAAAATAACATAAAATAAAATAACAATAAAGTCAAAATAACAAAATAAAGTAAAATAACAATAACATAAAAATAACATAAAATAAAATAAAATAACAATAAAAAAGAAGCATCTCAAGGAACTGACTGAATGTTTTCTCTAGGGGAAGAGGGAGCCCCAAACATCAAAGTGAGAAAAGCTTGGTACTTAATAGCTCAGTGCAGCCCCTCCCTTCAGAGAACAGACTGGTCTGTTTCCTTCCCTTCTGGGTTACAGACTTTCTGAGTCGCCCATTATATATATTTCTCCCTAAATATGTATAAGCATATCCCCCCTCCCTTCCCTCCTCATATGTCCCACATTCAAAAATGGTGGAAAACGCCTTGTATGTGGGTGTTGTTTAATATCCAAATAGCCTATCAAGCACTGACCCCAACTAGTTTGGGCTGGTTTGGCTATGGCTTAAATTTGTGATTTTCTCAAAACCACGAGACTTTCTGATTAGCCGAGTCCTTTCGTGCCTTCCTACCTCCCCCTTCCTTGTTTGCTCAAGACTTTTGAGACATTGAAACTGAATTCTGTGGAATCTTAACCTTCCTTAACCTCTCACATTCTGAAAACCTATGGGTCAGTGGGTGCCCACCATGCTACACTACCTGAGGGTTTGCAACACTGGAAACTCGGCTTTTCAGTATATCTCACAAAGGTAAAATGTATTAAGCTCCTACTGTGTCAGGAACTTTACAGTCATTATTGTTATTTTCACAATTATGTGAAATATAATGATTATTGTACTACATATTACATCGAGTTATAATTATATAATAATTTTTATAAAAATTATTTATTAAGCACCAGCTATGTTCCAGGCATCGTGCTAAATGCTTTATATTAATAATAATAAGAGGTAACCTTATATATAATACGTATTGTGTGTCAGATTCTTTGCTAAACACTTTTCAATAATTAATAATAATATCTAATAGTTACACAATCCCTACTATGTGCCAGGCACTAAGTGTTTTGCAAATATTAATTTGGTTCTTATAATAACCCTGGGAAGTAGGTGCTGTTATTATCCCCATTTTACAGTTAAACAAACTGAGGCAGAGATAAAGTGACTGGGCTAGGGTCACCCAGTTAGTAAGTGTGATTGAATTTGAACTCGGGTCCTCCTGATTCTGCCTGATGTGCTGTCCCTGCACCACCTGGCCATTGGTTTGATTCTGACTTCAGATTCTGGACAAGTCCGTTCATCTCTTCCTGCCTCAGTTTCTTCGAGTGTAAAATGGGAATAATAACTGCCCCTACCTCCCGGGGTTGCACTGAGGCAGAAAGGAGACCTTCTACAGGATACACTCACCACCCCTCTCTCCTGTGGGGCACGGTCTCTGAGCTGGGTTCTTTCACCTTGTTTCCAATGCTGAGGTGTCCTGGGAGTCTCCTCCTCCTCCCCATTGCTGTCCCCCACGGCCCATGTGAGTCAGCCAGAGAGGAGGAGCGCCCGCCACCTTGTGAACCTCCATTCTTAGGGAGGCCAGTCGGTGCTTGGCCTCTGGTCCCCGGCCCCCATGGCTTCTTGGCTCTTTCTTTGCCTGTGTTGTGGTCCTCCTGACCCCTTGCTGGACTCTAGAAGAGCCCCGATCCAGGCCGTCTTGGATCAGCAGCATCAGCAGAACTGCTCTGATGACCGCTGCTGCCCGAGAACCTGCACTGGCTCCTTGGGGACACATTTCTGGGCGTAGCATTCGAGGCCCCCGGTCTGCTTCCCCCCTCCTTCCAAGACTGGCTTCTCAGGACTCTCCAACATTGGCAGCCTGTGACCTTCGCTGGGCCCATCTCCTGCCTCTTCGGTGCCCGCACTCCCTGCCCGCCTCCGCTCTCTGAGTCCTTGCCCCAGAAGTCGCCCCTCTTGGAGACAGAGATCTTTCCTGGCCCATCCTCGCTTCTTGACCCCATTTGGGGGTTTTCTTGACAGATTTTGGGGGCAATTTACCATTTTCTTCACCAGCTCATCTTACAGAGGAGAGAACTGAGGCTGATGAGGCCCAGGATCACACAGCTTGTAAAGGAGGCCTCCCTGCCTCAAGGCCTGGTGCCCTATGCACTGTGGGCCCTGGATGTCTGTCCGGCTTTTACTTGAGAACTGCTCTGTACTGACTGACGTGTGCCTGGGCTGAGATCCAGGCCTCATGTATCGATGTCCTCATGTCCCCGGGCTCCGACCTGCACCTTGTTCAGGGTCGGCCTTTGATAGTGAGTGAGATCAGTTCTGGGGAGGAGTCCGGGGGCTTCACAGGTGCTCGGCCGTGGGGGGTACCTGGGAGCTGGGAGCAAAGCCAGTCCCTCTCATGGTTCCTGTTTCCTCCCCAGCTCTGCTTGTGGATGTGCCTCCTTCCCTGAGAGGTGGGGACACTGAGGAAGAGAAATGGCCCCTGTCCTTTTGGGGTCCCCTGGAGTCCCCCAGGTGAGTGGAGGCTCCTCATTTCTGAGGTGCTCTCAGAGTGGGTGTGTTCTTGTGTAGCTGAAGAAATGGGTTCTGGGGCCCTGAGATGAGGCAGGGGAGGAGACAGGCTCTAAGAAGGGAGAGCAGCCTGAGGGGGCAGCAGAGCCAGAGTCAGCAGGCAGGACCCGAGGCAGAGGCACCCAGGTGAGTGCTCCCTCTGCTGGGGGCCAGTGCTCGCTTCTCCCTTTGTCAGGGAGCACCTTCAGGGTTCGCTCTGCATACAGTTCCACAAGAAGCAAGATTAACAGCAAGCACTTCTCTTACACTGAGGTGTGCAGAATAAGTCACAAAAATTGGTGAATCAGGGCCTGGGCTTCAGAGAGAAGTGCCCTGGGACACAGGGGGAGGGGATGTTGGGCACAGAGGAAAGGGATATTGGGGCACAGGAAGAGGGGATTTGGGCCCCGCTTCCAGCCTGGGAAGGCGGGTCACGATTCACTGTTAGTCACACACTCCCTGAGTCCTGAAGTCATCAGCTGTCATCAGTGAACATTTATTAGGTGCCTGCTGTGTGCCAAGCACTGGGACAAAACAAGGCAGTCTCTGCCTTCAGGGAGCTCCCCAATAAGTGGACAAGTGAGAGAGAGTCAGGGTGAGTTAGAGGGAGATACAAGTACCTCCAGGAGCAAAAAAGTTTCTTGCAGGGTAGGGAGGGGGATTGTAGCTGGGACCTGCAGGGTGTCAAGGAGGGCAAGAGAGGAATGAGAAAGAAGAAAAGGTAGAAATGTCTGGTTAGTGGTGAGGATTGTGGCCTGGTGCCTGGGGCTGGGACCACGTTCTAATGACGAGCTGTCTGTTGGGTGGGGGCCGAATCATAACCCAGAGAGGATCTTCGGTGGGGCTGGGGAGAGCTGCTGGGTGGGGGGGACTGGTGAATCAGCTTTACAATTTGACACGGAAAAGGAAGGTGGGGACACCATTATGATCAGGAATATCGTCCCCCGGCCTCCCTGGGAACTTTTGGAGGAAAGTTGCAGGATCCAGGTGTGGAGGTTCACATTTAGAACCGAGTTCACCCTGGTGCACAGTAGGTGGTCAGTAAGAGCTTGTCTGGGAGCGCACTGATGGCTGAGCATTCTGGGACTCCCTGCGGTCTTCAGGTATGGCCTTTTCCTGTCAGGCCATTATAGGTCCTGGGACCCACATACACATTTGTTATTTCAGGAATTGGTGACCTTCAAGGATGTGACTGTGGACTTCACCTTTGAGGAGTGGGGGCACCTGCACCCCTCCCAAAAGAAACTGTACCGGGACGTGACGCTGGAGAACTACCGGAACCTGATCTGGCTAGGTGAGGACGATGTCTCCTGGGCCCACGCCGCCTCCAGGACCTGCCTCAGTCAGTGCCATTGGGGCCTGGCTGATTCTTCCGTCATCACTGTTTGGCCTGTGGGCGGCAGGTCCACCACTCTTTTTACGGTCACACCAGATGCCAGTCTCAGCTCTAGAAGCTGGCAGCTTGAATGTGTTGCCTCTCAGGTTGCATTTCCACCTTCTCAGATCCCTCTGGTCAGAGATTCTCCCTGAAAGTGTCCAGTAGAAGAGCTGCTCATCAGGCTCATTTCTTTCTGAGACCACTGTGGTTTTGTGATTTAATTCTCCATGTTTGTCAGGGGTCCTTGGGAACACCTTCTGAGCAGGTCCATTTTTTCCCCTACAAGAGAGAAGCGACAAGGGTTGAGTTCTGAACCTGAGATCTTCCATTTCTCTTGGACAGGACTTGAATTTTCCAAACCACATGTGATCTATCAGTTGGAGCACGGGGAAGCCCCTTGGCAGCTGAAAGGAGATATCCCTGGGATCCCTCATCCAGGTGAGCCAGCAAGGACTCCGCCCAAATGTCATTCTGAGCAGTACTGGAGCAGGTCAGGTCAGGCCCGGTGCCAGATCAGGTCAGGCCAGAACCAGTGCCGGAGTAGGTCAGGTCGGAACCGGTGCCAAATCGAGTCAGGCCAGAACTAGTGCCAGAGTGGGTCAGGCCAGAACTAGTGCTAGAGGTTACCAAGTTCTTTTCTTAAATGACATGATTTTTGTAATGAACTTGGCACAGTGCCTGGCACATAACAGGTGCTTGATAAATGCCTGTTCCTGTTCCTTCCCTTCCCAGATTCTTTGGCTTGTGCAGAAGATCCAGGCTGCCTGCTGTAGGTTCTTTCTATGGCCACTTCTTGCCACCTGTCATTTTCCTGGCCTCTTTCAGCCCCAGAGTAAGAGAGAGGGGCACGGGGCCAGGCAGGCTTGGGTGACTTTGGTCAACCTCCCCAAATACTCTGCTGCATCTCCTTGTCATGGGTGACCTGCCCTCGTTGCCTGTTTGGAGGGGCCTTCTTCCTTAGAGAGTTGAAGCTAAGTGATGGGGTGAGCCAGGATTAGGAGGGGGTCACTGCCATGACCGCACCTCCTTAGTGGCCATGGGAGCTCAAGGACACCCTCACTTTGTAGTTTCCTGTTTTATTGATAGTTTGTGTTTATCTCAGACTCAGTCCCCAGGAAATCCTTTGCTCTATCCCATCCAGAGCAGTTCCTTATGACACAGAATAAAAAAGCAAAAGCAAAAAAAAAAAAAAAAAAATTCCCCTAAGATGTCTCCAGGATGATGTGACAATATTGCTTTTTTCTTCCTCTATCTCTTACCTCCACAAGGAAGGTGAATGAGCATGTTCCAGTCTCTTTATGGGGGCCAAAAAGGTTACTTTCCTAAGCAGAAGGCGAATTTAGAGATGAACATGTTTGTTTATTGTTTGGAAGTACAGCTTCTTGGAGTCTCTCTAACTCACGAGCTAAAAGATCAGTGGGGGTTTTGTATTGGAAGGTTGCTGAAAGTGGGGTACCCATCTCCTCCAGTGGAGGGCAATTGTAGCTTCTGCCAAAGTTGTCCCTAGCATTTATTGGTCTCCAAGGAGAGCACGTGAATCATCCCAAGATAACATCCCTCCTCCCCCCCCTCCAGTGTCACCTGCTGTGTGCCATCTTTAGGCTGGGGCTAACCAGTGGTTTCCCATACAGACAGTAGGCACCGGGTCTTCAATATGGTTCTTCACAAAGAACCTGTTTCGGGCCAGGCCCAGTGGGAGGCAAAGGGCCAGCTCTCAAGAAGCATACAGGATTGCTTCAAAGACAGTCAGGAGGGTAGGTGAGCCAAAAAGTCCGTGAGCGCAGGGTCTTGGCCAGTCAGAGCAAATGAACAGGTGCATTACGGGCCTTCAGGGTGCTTGTTTGGGCTTGGAGAAGTTGGGTGGAGGACATTAACAATTTTGCTCCTTTATAATCAGAATGTACATAGAATTTTATTCCAGTTTTCCTAGTATGTATTTTTCTCGTTTCTCTTTTGATTTTTTTATCATTTGGAAAATTTCCATGTTTTTTGTATCTAGTTTATCCTCATACATGCTGTCTAACTTTTTAATTTAATGTTACTGAATAATTATTTCCTTATGATGTGAAGTTATCAAACATTCTATTTTATAACTTTCATTCTCATGAATTCTTTTAATCTAAAGTTAATTTGGATGATATTGTCATTCTAGTTGTAGTTATTTCAGAATTTTCCAAAATCTAGGCAAACTTTGATGGCATTCCCATAAAGGCATAAAACCATGTTAGAGAGTTTAGTCCAGCTTACCTTGTTCTTGAAGAAGTCAGATCACCACTTTTTTCTGTTATATTCCTTTTTATAAAATGTGATAGTTGAATGATTGGCCAGCCTCACAAGATTCTTTAGGGGATCGATGAAAAAGCATTTAATAAAGTAGAAATGATTATCCAAATAGAGGTAATATTCTTATTTGATATATGTTTTGATTGAGTTATTTTCTTTATGAGCAGGATAGAACATAGGACCAAGTATATTTCCCAGGTACCAAGAATACTTGCTCGTTGTCTTTCTTTCAGATTGGGAGATGGGCACTGAAACAAAGGAATCTCCCACAGAACTGGGCAGTTTTATGGAAGAATCATTCCAGGGTACAAGTGATAAAAAGGAGGGTCCCTGTTTTTCCAGATTGGGACAAAATTGGGAATACGGGGATAAGTGCAAGAGAAAGCAGGACAGAGAGGAGAAATATCATGTACCCAATGATGGTGGAAAGACCTTCCAGGACACCAGCCTTACTGGCCATCAGAGAATAGAGGCTATAAAAAAACCTAACATGCGCAATGAAGATGAGAAGAGGTTATATCAGAACAAATATAATACTCAAAACCAGAAAATTCTTACAGGAAAGAAATCTTACAGTAATGAATGTGGCAAGGTCTTCTTCCAGAAGTCAGGACTTAGGGAACATCAGAAAATTCATACTGGAGAGAAAACTTATGAATATATTGAAAGTGGAAAGACTTGTCTAAATAGCAAGCTTACTCAACAGAAAGTTCATCCTGGAGAAAAGCCTTACGAATGTATTATATGTGGGAAGGTCTTCCGTTGGAAGTCACATCTTATTCAACATCAGACAATTCATACTGGTGAAAAACCTTATGTTTGTAATGAATGTGGGAAGGCCTACCACAAGAGATCCGTGCTTACTCAACATCAGAGGACTCATACCGGAGAGAAACCTTACGAATGTCATAAATGTGGGAAGACGTTCCGATGGAGTACTCATCTTAGTCGACATCGAAGAATTCACACTGGAGAGAAACCTTATGTGTGTAAGGAATGTGGGAAATCCTTCCGCCAGAGGACAGTACTTACTGAACATCAGAGAACTCATACAGGAGAAAAGCCTTATGAATGTAATGAATGTGGAAAGTCTTTTCGATGGAGAACAGTGCTTGCTGAGCATCAAAAAATTCATACCGGAGAGAAGCCTTATGAATGTAATGAATGTGGGAAGTGCTTCCATTGGAACACAAACTTTACTCGTCATCAGAGAATTCACACTGGAGAGAAACTTACTGAATATGGGAAAGCCTTTCACCAGAAGTCAGCACTTACTGAACAGCAGAGGCCTCCTATTGGAGAAAAATTTTATGAATGTAATGAATGTGGAAAGACCTTTCAATGGAACACAAACCTTACACGACATCAAAGAATCCATACAGGAGAGAAACCTTATGAATGTAGTGATTGTGGAAAGGCCTTTCGATGGAGCACAGTGCTTATTGGACATCAGAGAATTCACACTGGAGAGAAACCTTATGAATGTAACAAATGTGGAAAGACCTTCCAGTGGAACACAAACCTTACTCGACATCAGAGGACTCATACAGGAGCGAAGCCTTATGAATGTAATGAATGTGGAAAGACTTTTCGATGGAGAACGGTGCTTGCTGAGCATCAGAAAATTCATACCGGAGAGAAGCCTTACGAATGTAATGAATGTGGGAAGTGCTTCCATTGGAACACAAATTTTACTCGTCATCAGAGAATTCACACTGGAGAGAAACTTACTGAACAGCAGAAGCCTCCCAATGAAGAAAAACTTTATGAATGTAACGAATGTGGAAAGACCTTTCAATGGAAAACAAACCTTGCTCGACATCAAAGAATCCATACAGGAGAGAAACCTTATGAATGTAGTGATTGTGGAAAGGCCTTTCGATGGAGCACAGTGCTTATAGAACATCAGAGAATTCACACTGGAGAGAAACCTTATAAATGCAATGAATGTGGAAAGACCTTCCAGTGGAACACAAACTTTACTCGACATCAGAGGACTCATACATGAGAGAAACCTGACGGTTCTAGGAAGGTCTTTCACCAGAGAACCTAGCTCATTGAACATCGGAGAATTTGTGGTAGAAAGAAACTATGAATGCAATGAATGTGGGAAGGCTTTCCATCAGAAGGCAGGATTTACTCAACACATGAGAACTCATACTAGGCAGAAACTTAAAGAATGTAATTAATGTGGAAAGGCGTTTAATAGAAGCAGAGAATGTATTCGATATCAGGCAATTCATACTTGAGACAAATCTTTTCAATGTATTAGGTACAGAATTGCCTCCTGCCAGAAGACTGGAGTGAACAACATACAATTTATATTGGGGGGGGGGGATAAAAACAAATCCAAACCCCAATGCAGTGATTGTGGGATAGCTTTCTTCAAGAACAATAAACATTCTTAATTTCAGAGAATTCATATTAGAGAGAAATCTGAACAATGCAGAGTATTATGAAGAAAATGTGCATCATAAAGGCTTTTAAAATATATACTTTAGTTTTTAAATTTTAGTATTTAAATTAAAAAGAATTTTTATAAATCAAGTCAGTTTCAGATTTTCATATAGAATACTCCAAACCTTTTCATCTTTCCTCAGGTTTCCAAGTAACTTCCTACCTCAGTATTCAGATTTATAGCTGATAACTTAGACTATTCATTGAGAACATGGTAAAACTGGTTCCCTAAAGTTTACTCCTCCAAAATTTGCAGAATGATCACCAGCACTTTGCTGTTCCTTACAAGGAGCAACAGACATATCCCTACTCATTGCTAAAGTTTAACCTATACCTGTGCCTTTGATCTCATGTAACATGTTCCACTCTAGAACTGTATTCCATCATTCTGGATCATCAGAGTATTCATTCTGTGATGCATTTTCATTTTATTCTGCTCCATTAACTACTCACTGCATTCAAATATAGTCTTACCACCTCCACTCCAAATGTCTTCCTCTTACTTGCTCATCCCATTCATCAACCACTTTTTTTTAATTCTGCCTTCATTAGCCTAAATTTGTTGGGGGGAAAAGTGCTTATGTTAATTTCTCGTTTCTTACCATCTACCATCTTCTCAGATGTAATCTGTCCCAACCCAACCACTCTATTTGGACTTGATGGTCTGTTAAGGTCTCTTCCAAACTCAAAATCTGTGATCCTATGAATTACCAAATGCCATTTTCTCCCTCCCTCCTTCCTTCCTTCCTTCCCTCCCTCCTTCCTTCCTTCCTTCCCTCCCTCCTTCTTTCCTTCCCTCCCTCCCTCCTTCTTTCCTTCCCTCCCTTCCTTTCCTCCCTCCTTCCCTCCCTCCCTTCCTCCTTCTCTCCCTCCCTCCCTCCCTCCTTCCCTCCCTTCCTTTCCTCCCTCCTTCCCTCCCTCCCTCCCTCCCTGCTTCCCTCCCTTCCTTTCCTCCCTCCTTCCCTCCCTCCCTCCCTCCTTCCTTCTTTCCTTCCCTCCCTCCCTCCCTGCTTCCCTCCTTTCCTCCTTCCCTCCCTCCCTCCCTTCCCTTCCTCTTTCCCTCCCTCCCTCCCTCCCTCTTTCCCCTTCCCTCCCTCCCTCCTTCCTTCCTTCCTTCCCTCCCTCCTTCCTTCCTTCCTTCCCTCCCTCCTTCTTTCCTTCCCTCCCTCCCTCCTTCTTTCCTTCCCTCCCTTCCTTTCCTCCCTCCTTCCCTCCCTCCCTTCCTCCTTCTCTCCCTCCCTCCCTCCCTCCTTCCCTCCCTTCCTTTCCTCCCTCCTTCCCTCCCTCCCTCCCTCCCTGCTTCCCTCCCTTCCTTTCCTCCCTCCTTCCCTCCCTCCCTCCCTCCTTCCTTCTTTCCTTCCCTCCCTCCCTCCCTGCTTCCCTCCTTTCCTCCTTCCCTCCCTCCCTCCCTCCCTCCCTTCCCTTCCTCCTTCCCTCTCTCTCTCCCTCCCTTCCCTTCCTCCTTCCCTCCCTCCTTCCCTTCTTCCTTCCTTCCCTCCCTTCCTCCCTCCCACTGGGTAAGGTCCTGGCTCTCAGCGTCATAGCCACATTCTGTCCCTAACAGAGACAAAGTGTGGATTCTGACTGCAACAACACAAAGATTTAAAATACACTTGATGTTTGTCCTCTCTAGACAAACTCAGCTCGGGAGTGGACTGGTTCTTGCCATGGCTGGCCTTCAATGTCTGCAACTCAAAGCTGAAGAAGCTGTCTCTAGAACTGGGTCAGGAGCACTCAACTAGGGATGAGTCCAACAGAAAGCCTGGTTCCCCATCCAGGCGCCATAACTAAACTAGAGATAAGCCTGTCTTCTGTTGTCCCATGTGGGGATCTCTTCCCTTGTCTCTCGGGTGGTGGTTTTGGGAGGAAGCCATCCCCACTCTGGCCTGTGTGACGGCATGACTGTGCCATGGCTAGACTTACTGACCATCCACGCCTGCCTCTCCTTCCCAGAGAGGGACAGCTGGTACTTGTACCCAGGCACCCTCTTTCTTTAGATGCCAGCCAGCCTCCTCAGAACTGACTTCTTCACTGGATGACTACAAACAACACTATAACAGGTGTTGAATCTTGTGAAATGTCATGGAGGCAAACTTTCCAGCAGAGAAAAGGACTATAGTCAGAACAGGCATTTAAATCTCTCATCAGTCTCCTGGCTCTGCCCTTTGATGTGTTGGCCCATTTAATTACCCCTACTGTTACCAGGTCTCTTCTCCCTTTCCTTCCCCTGGGTTACCGAAGGAACTCTGGGAGGATCCTACTCACGAAAAGCTCTTGAACACTGCTGATTCTTGTCTCTGTTTGGGCGCCATATGTTGTGTTATAGGAGCCATCTGCTAGTGGCTGCAGGAGGTCTAACTCAGACCTGTAGAATGGATCTCTTCCTGTGAGAGGATGATGATGATACAAGGAGACTGAGAGGCCGTTGCTGTTCTCTGACCCCTCTCCTTTTCCCTCTGCCTCCAATTTATTTCATTCCCAGTCCGCAAGCAACACTTGTGTCAGTAAAGGCTGCCCCACAACTCAAGTGTCACAGTCCACAGCTGTGGAGGCTCTCAGAGAATTGACCTTCCCCTTCACCCATGCATGGCCCTTATAATGGGAAGGAATGGCAGGCACTTCCCTGGCTCACTCCCCTTCATTTTAGAATAGGGACAAGAACTTCAGAACAGGGGACTTTGGACAGGGTGCCATTTCCTCTCTGGAAGAACCTGTCCCTCCACTCATTTCAGTTTCCTCCATAAAAAAGGGGGTTTGAAGACTCAGGTATTCTTGACTCTGAGGCAGCTGATGGTGCATAGAGAGATCACTGGCCTGCAATGGGGAGGGGGGGACCCTGAATCCAGCCTCAGCTACTTATTAACTGTGTGACCTGGGGCAGCTTCACCACTGTTTTTCTGTTTCTTCATCTGTAAAGTGGAAATAATAGGTCAGGAATGTTGTGAGAATCAAGTAAGAGGCAAGCCTTAAAGTATCAAGTGCTTGCAATTGTTTCCTTCTGATGTTTTGTTCCGATCTTTACACATTTTTACCTTCTCAAGACCTGTGGAATAGAACCAACCCACCCCCAGGACCACTTTTTTCTTATTTCATTTCTCCAGTTTGCTTTGAAATCATTAATGTCCCATAGAGACTAAGGTTTTTTCTCCTTCCTATTGGGGTGGTTGTTAAGCTTCGTTCTCAAAGAGGACCAAAGTGCCATCACTGTGATAGAGTTGAGTTCCAGTGTGTCTGACTGTGACTGACAGACCAATATGAGCGTGGGATACTCTGCCACAGGTCAGCTGCATGTAGCCTATGTGAACGTTTGGGGAGGATTCTCTAACTCTGAACATCTCACATTTCCTTTGGGGGTAATTCAATGCTCATAGAGCATAGCACCTTCTCTGATAATGGTACAGCATACCGTGCCATCCTGGGCCAGTGTCTCCCATGTCATACAGTCAATTCCAAAGTTCTTTAGAGAGACCTTGAGCATGTCCTTGTATTGCTTTCTCTGACTCCTTGTGAGCAATTGACCTGTGTGAGTTCTCCATTAAAAAAAAACTTTTTGGCAAGTATACATTTGGCATTTGAACACTGGCCAACCCAGTGGAGTTGCGCTCTCTGCAGTAGAGTTGGAATATTGGCAGTTCAGTTTAGAAAAGGACCTCAGGGTTCTTCATCCTGCCAGGGGATCTTCAGAATTTTCCTAAGACAATTCAAATGGAAGCCATTCAATTTCCTGGCCTGGTGCTGGTAGAGACTGTCCAGGTTTCATAAGCACACAATATTAAAGTCAGCACAATGGCTCTCTAGACCTTCAGTCAGTCTAATCCCTCTCCTGTCCCACACTTTCCTTCAGAGACTCCCAAACACAGAGCTAGCTCTAGCAATGTGTGTATCAACCTCATTATCCAAGTGGACATCCTTGGAAAGTACACTGCCAAGGTGAGTGAACTTATCCACAGCATTTAAAACAGTGCCATTTGCTTTAACCGATGGTTCCACATATGGATGGTTGATGCTGGCTGACGGAGGACCTATGTTTTCTTGGTGTTGTTAGGTAAAATTAGCACAAGCATCAGAGAACTGATCCATACTTTGTTGGATCTCAGCTTTAGAGGCTGCACGATCATCTGCAAACAAAAAATCGTGCACCAACACACTCTACACTTTTCTAACCCCTTCTTCCCACTGGAGGTAAGCATTACTTAAGTAGTTAAAAGGCTGCTCAGATACTCAGGGGACTACCAAATCCCACTGCTGCTTCTGGTGAGAAGACAACCTTATATACAGGGTTGTGACTACAACTCCCAGTGCACCTGCACTTGCTTCTTTGTCACTCGCCCATTGCCACAGGACTTTGAAATAGGTAAAAATTGTAATGGTGATGTGGTTTTGTTTGTTAATTTATTTTTAATACACATGGCTTTTTGATCATATTGGGAGAGAAAAGTCAGAACAAAAGGGAAAAACCATGAGAAGAAAAAAACAAAACAAAACAAAAAAGAAGTGAATATAGGATGTGTTGATTTACATTTAGTCCTATAGTTCTTTTTCTGAATGCAGGTTGACTTAGATGGTGATGTCTTTTGATTCCTGTATAAATTGGATTTAAGTGAGGCAAAGTTGCAGAGTCATCACTGTGTAGTATTGAGTCAGAGCGATAGTGATGGCCCAGGATGCAGTGGATGATCTTGGTATCTTCAATGGTTAACCAAGCTCTAAGGGTCCCACACCACCTGCTTCACCTGCCTTTGTGGCTACTGCAACAAATTATTCTCATCTGCTGATTCTGACGTGAGTGAACACTGTAATCACTCTGAAATTATGCCCATTTGATCTTGGAGTCTCAGACCCTCCTACGAAGGCATGTCTTGCCAGACAAGTTAAGTGGCGTCATCCAACTGGGCCATTTCTAGGGCAAGCCGGATCTCTATTCAAATCCAGGCCTCCATTTCCCTAATATGACTTTGCCACTAAAGAAGTCAGTCTCTTAGCAAAACTGGCTTACCAGCAAAACTGGTAAACTTACATTTTTGCCACCTAAAACTCTTTGGATTAGTGTAGTCTGTGTGCCAAAAAGGCGTCAAAACTATGCATGCTATAGCTTCTTGGAGCCACAGGTGAGAGTTAGGTGTCTCAGGCGGACCTCAAAGGTGGAAAGCAGTCCTGTAAAGGGCCTGGCAGCCATCATCCCAGAGGTGCTAGTCTTCTCTGAATATGTGTCTATATCCCTCCTCCATGGGTCTGAAAGAGAAAGTGAAGCTGGTAACTGCACAGCCCATCCTCACTTAAATCTAGTTCACTTGCATGTCACGGCATTAATCATCTGCCTGATGTTTCTGTCCTCTTCAAGAATGAAGGACAACTTTAGAATGTCAGCATGACATCTTTACATACAGTTCCTTTTAGTTACTCAAATAAGTTTGTCTTTCTAGGTTTCTCTGGATTCTTGTCTTTGTGTTTGAAAATTACTGTTCAGTATTCCCCAATTGATAAATGATCAAAAGACATGAAGTATGCCCGAGGGCTATAAAATCATGCATATCCTTTGACCAACAATACCACTACTAGACATGCATCCCAAAAGAAATTTTTTAAAAAAGGACTCATGTACAAAAATATTTATAGCTGCTCTTTTCTCAGGGTAAAGAATTGGAAATTGAGGGAATGCCCATCAATTGGGGAATGGCTGAATAAATTGTAGGATGTGACTGTGATGGAATATTATTGTCCTATGGGAAATGATATGCAGGATGCTCTCAGAAAAATCTGGAAAGTTCTCCATGAACTCAAGCAAAGTGAAATGTACTGTGTACAAAGTAATAGCCATGTCATGGGATGATCAGCTGTGAATGCCTTCTCAGCAATACAATGATCCAAGACTACCTGCTGAAGGATTTATGTAATACACTATCCATACCTAGAGAATGAATTGATTGCTCCTGAAAGCAGATTGAGGGCTTTTTTTCCCTGAGGCATTTGGGGTTGAGTGATTTGCCCAGGATCACACAGTTAGGAAATGTTAAGTGTCTGAGGTCAAATTTGAACTCAGGTCATCCTGCCTTTGAGGCTGGTGCTTCAGGCAGCCACCTAGCTGCCCAAGGGCTTTTTTTTTTAAACTATATTTTTCTTGTTGGCTTTTTTATGGGGGGGGGAGGGAAATATATGTTTTCTTTCACAACATGACTTTTATGGAGATGATTTGCATATCTGCCTTCTCAATGGGGGAGGATGGAGGGGAAGGGAGAGAATTTGGAACTCAAGAGTTTTAAAAACAAATGTTAAAAATCGTTTAACTGGTGAAAATAAAAATATGAAATAATTAAAGTTTAGGCAGGGTGTTACCAAAAAAAATACTGCTCAGCTTTGGTCTTTGTATCAGAAATACCTGGAAGTCTTTCCATTAAAGGCCCCCACTTATTTTTTCCCCTAGAAGATTATATTCATTCTTGAAGGCTAAGTTATTCTTGGTTGTATACATATCTTTTTTTTTTTTTTTTTTCATTTTGTATCCTAAGATCTCTAGTAGGAGTTGGTAGCTTTTCTTTTTCCTAAGTGACCTTGCCTTATAATCCCTAAGCATAAGGGCTGTTTTCTGGATACTTACAGAGCTTTTACTTTGGTATAGGAGTTCAGGGTTTTGTTTACAATATTCCTGGGACTTTTCCTTTTGGGGTTCCTTTCAGGAAGTGATACATGGCTTCTTCCCAATTTTACTTTTACTTCGTAACTTTCCCTTTCCCTCATATTCTGATGGATCTGGGCAGTTTTTATTTAAGATTTCTTAAAATGATAGTATCATTTAATCATTTTCATTGACTACTCCTTGACTGGTTTTTCAGGTGAATTGTTTTTGATGGGGTTCTAATGGCAATCAGAGTTATGAAACTCCCCTTTTGGCTGACACAGGTCCTTCATGAAAGAATTCATGAACCCAAAGAGTCTTAGGTGGCAAAAATGGAAGTTTATTGTTGGATAGGAAGCCAACATTGCTAGGCAGTCAAGAGGCAAGTCCTATTAAGGAAATGGGGTTAGCACTGAAAAGAGAATGTCTCCACAGCAGGCAGGATCCTAACAGTTATCCCAAAGAGGCAAATATACTCCTTTGGACATTCTGCAAAGAAGTGAGTTTGAAATTGCCCTTTATTTATTTTTTTATTATAGCTTTTTATTGACAAATCATATGCATGGGTAATTTTTCAACACTGACTCTTGCAAAAACTTCTGTCCAACTTTTCCCCTCCTTCCCTCCATCCCTTCCCCTAGATAGCAAGTAGTCCAATACATATTAAAGTATATGTTAAATACAATATATGTGTACATATTTATACAGTTATCTTATACAAGAAAAATCAGATCTAGAAAGAAGGTAAAAATAACCTGGGAAGAAAAGCAAAAATGCAAGCAAACAACAACAGAAAGAGTGCAAATGTTATGTTGTGGTTCATACTCATTTCCCAGTGTTCTTTCGCTGGGTGAAACTGGTTCTATTCATTACTGCACAATTGGAACTGATTTGGTTCATCTCGTTGTTTAAGAGAGCCTCGTCCATCAGAACTGATCCTCATATACTATTATTGTTGAAGTGTATAATGATCTCCTGGTTCTGCTCATTTCACTCAGTATCAGTTCATGTAAGTCTCTCCAGGCTTTCTGTATTCATCCTGCTGATCGTTTCTTATAGAACAATAATATTCCATAACATTCATATACCACAATTTATTCAGTCATTCTCCAATTGAGGGGCCACAAACATTTTTGTACATAACAGATCCCTTTCCCTTCTTTAAGATTTTTTTGTGATGTAAGCCCAATAATAACACTGATGGATCAAAGAGTATGCACAGTTTGATACTTTTTGAGCACAGTTCCAAATCTTCACAATGGTTGGATCTGTTCACAACTCCACCAACAATGCATCAATGTCCCAGTTTCCCCACATCCCCTCCAACATTCATTATCTTTTCTTGTCATTCTAACCAATCTGAGAGTTGTGTAGTGGTATCTGAGAATTGTCTTAATGTGCATTTCTCTGATCAATAATTTTGGAATACCTTTTCATTTGAGTAGAAATTGTTTCATTTTCATCATCTGAAAATTGTTTGTTCATATCCTTTGACCATTTATCAGTTGGAGAATGACTTGATGAAACTGCCCTGTAAAAGACAGCCAAAGTCCCCAGGCCTAGATGCTTATCAAAATCAGGCTCAGATCCAATTGGAATTTCCTGAAAAGGGTCTGGCATCCCCATAAGATCAATGGGGTGATTTGCCTTAGAAAGGCCCAGTTGGATGATGCCACTTAACTTATCTTTAAGGGCCTGAGACTACAGTCTCCCTTCTTTACAGATAAAAAGGGAACACAGTTTCAGAGAGTTAATTTTACAGATCAAAAGGGAACACAGTTTCAGAGTGATTATTACAGAGTTCACTCACATCATTTTCAGTGATTAATTTACACAATTTGTACAGAGTAAACTTGCGTCACCTCATTATCATATAACTTACATTTTCTATTTTTTAAATCTTTTGATTTTACTCTAACTTTTTCTTGTTGCCTCATGAAGCCATTGGCTTCTACTTTGTCACTTTTGGTTTTCAGGGATTCTTTTTCTCAAAGTAAAAGCTTACTGCTTTCTCTTCTACATTACTTCTCCTTTTTCTCTTTTGCTTTACTCTTTGTAAATATTCTTGATCCTGTGGAATATCCATTTTTCCCTTTGAGTCCATGCTTGCAAGTGTTACTTGGTCTATCTTTTTGAGGATCTTTAGATTTTTATACTAATGAAAGTTTCCTTTGTCTCTTCAACTTTAGTTCCTGAATTAGGCTTTATTCAAAGATCAGGTGCTACTCCCTGCTGTGTTCTTGGGTAGAATGCTGGATCCTGCTTCATCTCATCTAGGTATCTTGGATTTTTATACTGACCCTCACTGCCCAGGGTTAGGACCTTGACTGCCACCCCCAGACCTTTCAGATTCAAAATGCTGGATCTTTAAAATGTCTAAGGACAGATTACCATAGACTTTGGAGATGCTGGGACCTCGTTGTCCCAATATGACTACTGCTGCATCCACACTCCAATGTGAATCCTGGAAGCTACCAAGGATTGGTCTCTGGGGCCTGTGTTTTCCTAGAGGAGTCCTCTGTTCCAGTTGTTTCTGGACACAGAACCTTGTATGCTTTGTGTGTCCTTTGCCCCCTATGGGCCACTGCAAGGCATTGCCTCTGGCTTTTCTGGAAGGAGACCTTTTCCTATTGTCTGTGGGATTTTGTGCAGCTCTAGTTTGCAACAAATCCTGGTAGTGTCTCACTGATTGCATGATCATTTTTTAATTTAGTTACAAATGCCAGGGTTTAGCCGGGCAAGGTGAGGAGGAGCTGGGCCGTCTCTCTCCCATTCCGACCATCTTGGTCAGATCTATCCAGGGGTAGTCTAAACACTGACTCTTAGGATCCTCTGCCCCTTTCCTACAACTCTGCTATTTATTCTCTGCAGAATTAGGAGCTGCACTTGCCTGAGGGCCAGTTTGCATTGTGATTTGGTCTGGGGGTCTCCAGAGTGAAAATTTCATTCCCCAAATCCTAGACTGCTGCTGCTGAGCTTTCCCTTTCTTAGCTTGATCTATCCTCAGATATCAACTCAGTCTTTTGATGGAACCACATGAAGCTTTTTTAATTGGGTAGAACCTTCCAGAAATGGGGCATCCAAGAGCCCAGAGACACCTCCATACCACAACAAAGCATCAGAATGGCATCTTATGAAGGCCCAGTTAGTGTATTAAGGATGCTCCATGCATGTACATGGGGGGTCTTGGGATGGTTAGGAAGATGAGAAGAATCACATCTCTAGTGTCTCTTCTCCTCACACCCTTCTCCAAAGGAGATTTTAATTTTTTTTCCAGCAAAGGAAACTGAAGGTTGGGACAGATGTTTGACCACTTTTTCCTGCTCAGAGAGAGAGAGTATTGGACTAGAATTACACCTGTCTGCTTCTTTAAATATTATTTGTCTGGTATGCTAATACATTGTTGGTGGAGTTGTAAACTGATCCAGACATTCTGGAAAGAAATGGAACTATGCCCAAAGGTTGATCTTTGATCCAGCAATGTCTCTAATGGGCTTTTATCCCAAAAAGATCTTAAAAGAGGGAAAGGGACCCACATGTGCAAAAGTGTTTGTGGCAGCCCTTTGTGTAGTGGCAAGAAACTGGAAACTGAGTGGACAATTGGGGAATGTCTGAACAAGTTGTAGTATGAAAGTAATGGAATATTGTTGTTCTATAAAAAATGATGAACAAGCTGGTTTTAGAAAGACCGGGAGAGATTTACATGAACTGATGCTGAGTGAAGCAGGAAGAACCAAGATACATAGAGTATATATATTATATGTATATATATATATAATATATATATGTATATATATAACGTATATATATATATATATATAATATGTACATATTATATACATAGTAACAGCAAGATGGTGCAATGATCAGCTGCATAAGAATTGATTCTTCTCAAAGGTTCAGTGATCCAAGCCAATTTTAATAAACTCTGGATAGGAAATGCCATCTGCATCCAGAGAGAGAACTATGGAGAATGACTGTAAATCAACTCATGCTATGTTCCTTTTTTTTTTCTTTTTCTTCTGTTTTTTTTTCTCTCTCTCTCAAAAGGGGTTTTCCCCTTTTGTTCTGATCTTTCTCTCCCAACATGATTCATAAAGAAATGTGTATTTAAAAACTTTAATGAACATGTATAATTAGAAAAAAAGAAAATATTGATCTAGGGCCCAGCTTCTTAAACTGTGGGTTGTGCCATCATATGGGGTTGTGTAACTGATTGTGGGGGCCACAAATTTATGATTATTATCATAATCATAATAATTATGATTTATTATCAATAGTTGATTTGTATATATATTTTGTATGCCTATATACCTGGGTTGCATAAAAATCTCTCTGACAAAAAGGGTCTGGGAGTGGAAAAAGTTTAAGAAGCCCTACCTTAGACCAAGATCTAGAGCATATATATCGTTTTCAGATTCAAGCCAAACTCTTGATCACCCTTCCTTAATGGAGAAGAGAGGATTCCAAGTTTTATATCCAAGGCTTAACTAAGCCTTCCACGAAATATCACTTCTGTGATGGACACACATAAAAACTTGCAAATATTCAAATCTATTGCAAAAAAAAAAATCAGAGAAAGTATACATATGATAGTGTTTACCGTATAATACAGAGTGTCCTAGTTCTCACCCACAAAGTTTCCCTGAAATCTCTAGTGTAGTAAACTGAGATTAAGGATGTGATAGAGATTGCCAGTGCCTCTCATGTTGACTTTTTCCCAGTCTTTTTTTTTTTTTTTTTAACTCAGAAAGATTAAAAAGATGAAAGATGAAATCAATGAGACTGTTTAGAGTAAAGCGACCAAAGGGATATCTTCTTTTTCCACTTCTCAGCAACACTGCCCTACTCCTCATTCATCTCCACCAGTGAAGCCAGAATCCCATGCCAATGAGTTTTGGAGCTCAGATGACTATTACAACTGTTGAAAAATGAAAGTTTAAAATGGATCAAAGTCTGACATGAATTGTTCTTTTTAGCATAAATTTTTTCCTATCATTTCTGAATATCAATAACTGCAGAACAACCTTTTCTAATCTCAGCAAGCCTGCCCTTGTCACAAAACTAAAAAAAAAAAAATTACCCAACATACTATACCTGAAAGAACATGCAAAATCCAACACCCATAATTTCCCACCTCTGCAAGTTTTGCTGTTGTTCTGTTTTATTTTTCTTCCCGTCATTTTAGTCTCTGCGGATATTTTTTCCTGGTTCTTCTCACTTAACTCTTCAGTTCATCTAAGTTTTCCCCATCTTTCTCTGAAGTCTTCATATTCATGATTCCTTTTTCCACAGTAATATCCCATTACATCCATGTCCCCCAACTTGGTTAGCCATTCCTCAATCCACGGATACTAATTTTGTTTCCAGTTTTTTGGTACCTCATAAAATAATATATAAAACTTTTTATTTGTAACTGATGAAAGCTATTTATACTTTGCTTTGTGGGATATCTTCTTTCTGTTCCTGGTTCGAGGGTACAGGCCTTGACAATGTGTACAATGCCTAGCCCATAGTAATTGACTGACTTTCTTAAGTGTATTAGTGGAATTTCTTTCTTTTTATTTTATTTTTTTATTTAATAGCCTTTTATTTACAGGATATATGCATGGGTAACTTTACAGCATTAACAATTGCCAAACCTCTTGTTCCAATTTTTCACCTCTTACCTCCCCACCTCCTCCCCCAGATGGCAGGATGACCAGTAGATGTTAAGTACATTAAAATATAAATTAGATACACAATAAGTATACATGACCAAAACGTTATTTTGCTGCACAAAAAGAATCAGACTCTGAAATATTGTACAATTAGCTTGTGAAGGAAATCAAAAATGCATGTGGGCATAAATATAGGGATTGGGAATTCAATGTAATGGTTTTTAGTTATCTCCCAAAGTTCTTTCTCTGGGCATAGTTGGTTCAGTTCATTACTGCTCCATTGGAAATGATTTGATTGATCTCGTTGCTGAGGATGGCCAGGTCCATCAGAACTGGTCATCATATAGTATTGTTGTTGAAGTATATAATGATCTCCTGGTCCTGCTCATTTCACTCAGCATCAGTTCATGTAAGTCTCTCCAGGCCTTTCTGAAATCATCCTGTTGGTCATTTCTTACAGAACAGTAATATTAGTGGATTTTCTTATAGCTCACTTTAATGTACTCATTTTCTGTAGGAGGAGAACAGAAGTCATTTCCATTATCTTTTACTGAGCAAAAGAAACGCATCTAAAGAGAAATAGAAAAGTTTCAGACATTGGGGCAAAAACAAAACAAAACAAAACACCTTACTCCTTTTTTCTGTAGAAGCAAACTTTCCAAACTATTAAATTCTTGTCTTGGGAAGAATTGGAATTAATAATTTCAGGAGAATCTAATGCAGTGTTTCTAAAAGAAAAAATAAATAAACCACTCATGTTGACATCTGATGATGCTTCCATATTTTTCCATTTCTCTATGAAGAACAAGACTGAGAGTCCTTCCTCAAGCAGCCATGACAATAAGAACTGATCCAATAAAATAATTTTGAAATTGTTGTTCAGCTGCTTCAGTCACATCCAATTCTTTATGGCCCCCTTTTGGGGGTTTTCTTGGCAAAGATACTGGAGTGGTTTGCCATTTCCTTGTCCTTTTACAGATGTGGAAATTGAGGCAAACAGTGTTACTTGATTTTCTTGGGGTCACACAGTAAGTGTCCCTGACTCCAGGCCTCTGTCCACACTGCCCACCTAGCAGCCCTTCTGAAATTACAAGGATGTTCTGGAGGTGTTTTTGAACGTGAAACATTAACAACCACATGTGGGAGCATTCTTGACACTTTGTCACCATGGCTTAATTCATTGCTCTGGAAACATATAAAAATGTTAAGTCATGCTGTGTAGACTGAGGGAGGACCATTTCCTGACTCCATTTCCCTTTGTTTAATAAGGAGTCTTCTGGCCTCCTGCCCTGGATTTGCTCTGGTGTTTGACAGCTGTGATGATCCTATGAAGATCCAGTTTTACTAACCCTACCTCCTCTCAGAACTGGCCAGAGGTACGTTTCAATGCCTCTGGAGCCCAACTACTCCATCCTCCCAGGCCTCAGGGACCAGCACTGGCAGACCCCTTTGCAGGCATCTGACTCAGGGAGCCTCCAGGTTCATCTGATTTCAATTGGCCTTGACTGTCACTTAGGCTGAAGTGCTTTGTTTTGGTTGTCTGAATGGGAAGCACCAGCAGCCCAGCTCCTCAGAAAATAGTGTTTGAAGCTAAGGGAAAAGCTTTCCCTGAACCTCTAAAACACTATTTTAACCCTTCCACCTTAAGAGCATCTCCAAGTGGCTGCTGTTTTCACATGTGATTTTGAATCCCGGGTATCTGGATAAAATTCGTACATCATGGGGTCTGAGCAGCCAAAGAATAAGAATAAAAAGGAGTATTTGTAAGCTGGAAATCTCAAAAGCTTTTTAAAAGGATTTAATTTTTATCTCTGGATTGGTAGGGGAAGCAAAGTGAACAGAGTGTCAAGCCTGCAGTCAGAAAGAGTGGGTTCAAGTCTGCCCTCAGATCCTTCCTAGCTGTGCGACCCTGGGCAAGTTATTTCACCCTGTTTGCCTCAGTTTCCTCATCTGTAAAATGACCTGGAGAAGGAAATGGTCAACTGCTCTAGGATCTCTTCCAAAAAAATCTCAAATGAATTGACAGAGAATCAGACACCACTGGACAACAACTGCATTCTTAATCCAGTAATTAAGAATTCATAGAGAAGGGGGAAAGGATTGGAACTACTCTCCTATCTGTACACATATTACATATTTGCAGAAATTTATGGCCATGAAAGTTCCAGAAAGGTAACTTTGTCATTCAGATATCATCTTTAACGACGAATTCCAAATTAAGATGGGAATGAATTTTGAGTTTTTATGTTAAAACACTGGTGGGATTTTTTTTTTTGGTGGATTTAATAATAATCATAATAGTAATGATAACTAATATTTATTTTTGCCAATTACTCTGTGTGAAGCACTATGCTCAGTGTTTTAGAAATGTGACTTAATTTGATCCTCACACAACCCTGAAAGATTATGCCCATTTTACAGATGATGAAACTGAAGATTCAAGGTTCAATAATTTGTCTACCATCCATAGCTAGTAAGTATCTGAGAGTGGATTTGAATTCACTCTCCTTGACGCCAGGCTCAGGGCTTTGTCTACTGTATCACCTAGCTGCATCTGTCTAGGATTTTTAAAAGTAGAGATGCTGGGAAATTTTATAAAAATATATCCAGATCTTCCTGCCTTCTTCCTTCTCTCTGACTCTTCATAACTCTGCTTCTTTCTATTCTTCTGTCTCTGTCTTTTTGTCTCTCTCTGCAGATTTCTCTCTTTCTTTGTCTTTATCTGTCTAGGTTTCTCTGTACTACTTTAGTGTTAAATGAAAATTTACAACTTGAAATTTGATCTCTGAGTTCAGAACCACTTTTCACACTGAAATTTAATCCCTGCCTGCCTCAACCTGACATAAACTATAAGAATGCGTGTGTGGCTAATTAGGAAACCAGCTCACAGAGGAATTTACCATTGCCCCTTCCCTGTCTCCACCCAAAAAACACTGACTTATTTAGAAACTTTTTTTGTAGGCAGCATCAGGCTTATTTAAGGATGTCCTTGAATGTTGCATTTGTTTCATATACACATTACCTCAAATACTAACTTCACAATTCAGTTTAGAAATTAAGGTTACTATTAGTGAAAGTCAAGATTTTACACTATATCTTGTAACAGTTACTCGTCATGAAATTGTTACAAGATACAGTATAAAACCTTGACTTTCCCAGCTTTCTGCATAGTTAATACCTCCCAAAATTCATACTTTCTATATCAGTCTTCTCAGTCTACTCGGAAATAATCCCAACCAGTTCACATTCCATCTCTGAGCAAGACAAAGCAAAAAGATTTACATGACAGCTTTAATTCTTATATTAAGATATTTCACTTTCCAGTTGTTACTATGCATATATATAATATGAATATTATATTTACATGTACATATGTGTCTTATATGTCTGTTCACAAGTTATCTTTGATGGGTTAGAGAGAATCTTTATATAATTTAAATTTTATTCAAACTGGAGAACTTAAAAATGATTCATAAAAGGAAACGATTATGTATTTATTTTTAGATTTCAAATGTCTAAAATTATTCACACCTACAAAAACTGTGACTTATTAAAAGCCATGTACACGACAAGACATCAACAAATACCTTGGGTGACTGGCTTTTGACCCGTCTCCCTTTTTTGTCTGCTTGAGTCCTAAATTCATTCTTGTTGGGCATTTTGATCTTGTCTTATATATTCTTTTTAAGCTTTTGCAGGCTTTTTGGGCTCAGATTCTAAACCTCTCTCCTCATTATCTTTTGAGCAAAGTAAGTTCACAATGTTCATGCAGTGATGAGAGATTCCCTTGTATTGGACAAAAGGAGGGCCTGAGGAGAAGTAATAGAGAGCCCCCATTTTGGAGCAGCTGGGACAATTAGATAAGCCTGTTCTTGTGAAATCAGAAGTATGCTTAGGGGGCCAAACTTTCAGAATGTTAAGCATCAGTGTTGCAGAACTAGAATGTAGATTAGACATAGAAGGTGGAGAGTTGCCACATCCTGAACAAGTCCTCAGAATTGCTGAATCCATTTTCTATAGAAATGTAAATGTCTGTCATAGAGAATGGTAACAGTGCTCAGAGCAATCTGACTCTGTTCCCCCTCTTTAAATAAGTAAAATGTTTTAGCTCATTCTGATTTTTCACATCTATTTTTTGACCATGGAAGATATGTGAGGATGGTGAAGGTCAATTTTTTGCTTTTTCCTGATTTTTTTTTCCTGACAATTCTATCTGCTTGGTTTTTGTGGCTTATGTCCCTGAGAAAAATCATTTTACACCTCATTTTTCAAGGTGTTTCTTGTTTCTATCAACACTTGTCAGCATTTCTATAACTCTAGCTCCTGACAAATATTATCTCTTTTTATTCTCAACACAGTCCCAGGAGATAGGTGCTATAATTAGCCCCATTTTATAGATGAAGCCAAATATGAACCTGGGTTTTCCTGATTTCAAATCCCAACACTGCTTCCTTATTTCTAGACTGCTACTACACTTGTGAATCAATCCTTTCCCCTTGCCCTATCAAGGTTGGAGTAGAAACTGGGAGATTGACCAGAATCAAAGTGTTTGAACATGTCCTGGGGACTTGGGGTTGGAGGTTTGAGACATCCAATTCTGAGTTCCAACTATATATCCCTTTGGATTTCACCACTGCTTGATAGATTGTCTTTGTTATTGTGGAATCAGTGATTTTTGCTGGGTTGACATTTGGCTTTTGTTACATTTTCTACCATGTCCTAAGTTGCATCTCCGATTCCATGTCCCTGGGGAGATAAAACTCGGACTCTCTCAAGTGGCTGGAGATGCTGAAACATCTCCCTGGGTTTATGCTTTAAAAAAAAAAAAAACAAAAAAAACCTTTCTCATGATGAACAGGCTGACTTCAGAAAAGCCTTGAAAAACTTACATGAACTGATGCTAAGTGAAATGAGCAGAACCAAGAGAACAAAGTACACAGTAACAATAAAATTGTGTGATGATCAACTGTAATGGACTTGGCTCTTTTCAAATATGAGGTAATTTAAGTTAATTCCAATAAACTTATGATGGTAAGTTCTATCCAAAATCCAGAGAGAGAACTCTGAAGACTGAATGCAGATTAAAGCATACTATTTTCACCTTTTTTTGTTGTTGTTGTTGTTATTTTTTTTTCCTTTCTCATGATTCTTTTTCCCTTTTGATATGATTTTTTTGTGTACAACATTACAAATATGGAAATGTTTAGAAGAATTGTACATGTCTAGTCCATATTGGATTGCTTGCTGTCTTGGGGGGCAGGGGAAGAGAGGGAGAAATATTTGGAAGATGAAGTTTTGCAAAAGTGAATGTTGAAAATTAACTTTGCATCTATTTGGAAAAATAAAATGCTGTTAAAAAAAAATCTTACCAGAGTTGTACATTCTTGCCAGAAATAAAAATTAAAAGGAAAAAAATCCTTCTGTTGGAAGCCACCAGCTCTCTTCCTTTCCTTCCATGCAGGGACTGGGTTAATGAACCTAATTCAGGTCCCATACCTATCCCTATACCCACTCCAGAAGGAAAACAGTTGTCAGTGATTTGAGGTTAACAGAGTCTATGTCAAGATTGGAGGCTGGGGGAGACTTAGGGTGAGCTGGTGCTGCCCTCTCCTTCACAGGATGTTGCTTGGGTTTGGAAATGCAAAGGCACAGGCTGATCTCCATCCCCTTTCCCCACGTATAATTGGACTAATGAGTGCTTCCAGGATCTCATCATGGGGTTGATGAGAAAAGATTCTGGGATCCCAAGGCAATCAGTAATATGAGCTATCTTTATTCTTCAGGGTCTTAAGAGTCATTTAGTAGAGTGCCTGCTCACCTCCCTTCCCACCTTGAGTGTCCTTGAATGTCTTTTGCTCTAGGAATTGCTAATACTAAAGGATGCAGCTGTGGACTTTACCTCAGAGGAATGGGGCCCCTGGGCCTTTCTCAGGAGCAGCTGTACAGGGGCATGATACTGGAGAACTACAGAAAACTGATCTGCCTAGATAAGGCTTGCTGCCATGGCCTTCACAACCTGTTCCTTGAAAGGCTTCTTGGGCCTTTTTTTCTCCCTAAATGCTCACATCTTTCTCTGATTAATCATGAAGTTTGAACAGTTTTTCAATCGATTTTTGAGATTTGTGAATATCCTTTGACTATTGTGGTCTGAGCTTTAGCTATTTCCTTATATATTTAACAATGCTTTAGATTCTACTTCTAAACCTTTTAAAGAAGAAAATTAAAATAACTTAACATTTAAGTACTTTCAAGTTTAGAGAATTTTCATATATTATCTCAATCATTAATGATAATGTTAATGGCTAGTATAATTAAAAAATCCTTACTAGTGTTCCAATTCATTATTCATTATTCAAATTATTCAAAAAATATGCTGCCTTAAGCCCATCAAATTGACAAAAATAACTAAAAGCAACCAATCTCTGCTCTCAGGAGTGTTAAGAAAGGCACATTTATTCATTGTTGTTAGACTTGCAAACTTTTTTTTGGAGAGCACTCTGCAGTGTGCTCTAAAAGTTACAAGTCATCATACCTTTTGACTCAATAATTCCATCAATCTGCTTCTAATACTTACTGGCTTCATGATTATGGGCAAGCCACTAATCTCTGAGCCCTAGTCCACTCTATGATACTGTCAGTTATAGAGGTTATAATCTGCCTTGATGAAGAAAATGAAATTGTAATGCCAAAAGAAACTGAGCAAGACAGAGATTAGAGACCAATTCAATAATTTATTAAATGGAGAGAAATACTGGGACCAATGGATCCCAGAGCTAGACGAGACTATCATCTCAAAGAGTCTATCTCAGAGTATCGGGACAGCAAGCCTTTTATGGAATAACAAGAACAATGACATAATGCAGAGACCTAGGTGGGGATAGCCTTATAGATGGAGGTTACTGATATTCTAATGACATTAAGGAATGTCTATAACACCTTTATCTCAACCATTAAGAGGGGACAGTCATGACCTTAAGGCAGAATTATGAAATAGGACAATTGTAGGGACTGGTCACCCCATTAAAAGTGACCTTTGCCATTACAAAATCTCGTTTTTAAGTATTCACTTTATAAGTATTTGATGTCTTTTTATCAAGCATATATCATTATTTTCCTATGTTTGATTTTCTTTTAATTAGTATTTTTATTTAATGTCATTAGGCAAGTCTATTTTGACCTTCATATTCACTTCAATTTAAAAGAAAAAAGTCTCTTCCCTTCCTCAACTGAGCATCTTTTAATTATGGTACCTATTGGTTTCAACATGTTCATCTGCTCTTTCTTTTTTGTATATTTTTTAGAATTATGTTACTCATGGATTTAAGTCTGTAAGAATTTATTAGGCACCTACTATGTGCCAGGTACTGTGCTAGGCTCTGAGAAATTAAAAAACACACCCCTATCTTAGACCTCACCAGACAGTAAACAAACAACTGTGTAAAAACAAGCTATTGACAGCCTCAATTAGGGGTAATTAACAGAAAGAAGTTTTAAGATGGAGAACATGTTTTTATATGGTTGTAGTCAGTATATCTCTTCTGATTTTTCTTTTTACTCAATGTGATTTCATATGTCTTTTCATGCTTGCTTTTGTTTTTACAATGACAACTGGTAAAGATTTATATCTGGAAAGGACCTTAAGAATTAATCTCTACATTTTTCCACGAGAAAATCAAGAGCTGGATAAGTTAAATGACCTACCCAAGATTACAGAGGTAAATAATAAAGATAGGATTCAAACTCATGGCTTTTGAGTCTAAATCCATGTAGCCTACATATCTGGGCAAATCATTTGTGTGTTAGAACATCAGTCAGGATCTAGCATTTTATCATTATTCTCCAAATGGGTCTCTGAATACTATGACAGAAGGTCTGTACAGTTATCCCTTCTATACCACAACTTTCTCCATCATGGTTTCAATATATTATAGATAGGCATACAAAATTGAGTGGGAATTTTGGGGGAGTTTTGCAGAAACCACAGATGACATGTGAAAGCACACAATACTGAAAAAGCTTAGAAATGCATAAAATGTGTATAACAATTCAAATTTTGCAATAAAATGCTGTAAACACCCTATAAAAAAAAAAAGGGAAATTTCATATTTCTTTGGCATGAAGGGCCAAAAAATTTTATGTGGATTTTCCAGATCACAGGGATGTCATACCCCTAACCCCCACGACATGGAAGGGATAACTATTTCCTATAAATGACAGCTTTCTGATTCCTTCTTGGTGTTTATACTACCAGGTTAGAAGTTTCAGAACATTTTGTGGATTGCCACTGACTTTCCCAACAGATGGTGCTCATTCCCAGCTCTTCTCACAGGAGTATAACATGGCGTGTCTGCATAGTTCTACCAACAGACCTAAGTGGATCACTCATTTTCTTACCATATTGTTTAATTTAATGTTGCCTTTGACTTTTTAAATTTTTATTTCTGTGGTAATTAGAGAATATAGATAGTTGTGGGTTTTGTTTTGTTGAGGCAATTGGGGTTAAGTGACTTGCCCAGGTTCAAACTGTTAGGAAACATTAAGTGTCTGAGATTAGATTTGAACTCAGGTCCTCCTGACTTCAGGGCTGGTGCTTTATCCAGTACACCACCAACTATCCCTAAATATGGGCAGTCTTAAAGAGGATTATCAAATATTCATTTCTTTTGAGAAAATTTTCTTCCATTCTTTGATTCAATTTTTGGCAGATAGATCTATGTTCATTTGTACTCAACTTGTGGTAAAGGAAGGGTGTGAGAAGTCAAGGGGCTGATTCTTGATGGAAGTAGAGAGAACAGGGAAATGTGATTATTCTGGTTGTATGCCAGCAAGTAATAGAAAACCACTGCTACTGTATGGAAACTTTGCCTTGACCTCCTTGGACATATGTGTAGTAGTGAGCTCTCTGAGTCAAGTAGAATGGACATTTTAATTATTTTTTTAGAGCATTATTCTAACTTGTTTTCCAGAAAGATGAGACCAATTCACACCTCTGTGAATAAGGAATTAGTGTGCCTGTTTTTCTGAAGCCCTTTCTGAAGCTTCAGAAAAACAGGAAGCCCTTTTAACATTGACTATTTTCTCTCTCTCTCTTTTTTTTTTTTTTGGCCAATTTTCTTGATATGAAGTAAAACCTTAGAGTTGCTCTAAGGTGCCTTTTTCCAATTATTAATGATTTGGTGCAGACTTACATATGATTATTGAAATTTAGCAATTCTTCTTCAAAAGATATCTGGTGCTAGATAAAAGGCAATAGATAAATATCAATAGAACAGAATAAACAACCCAGAGTGAGAATGAAAGGCATATTATACATTAATGTAATTAGAATAACAGATGAATTACTGATAAATCAAAGATCACAAAACACCAAGCAAAGTAAACATTATACAATAAAATTTGCTAGGAAAATCAGATTACAGTGAGACAATGAATGGAATTGGATTCCAATCTCATGCTATGGGGAAAACATAAATATATATATATATATATATATATATATATATATAAATACATAAATATACAAACTAGAGAAGTTGAAAAACAAAGGAACTAAAAGAAATGGATTTGATTATATAAAATTCAGGAATTGTTACATGACAAATGCATCCAGAATGAAAAGAAGTTTCTGGGGAACCAAAAAAACCCCAACAAAAACCATTTATTGTAAACATTGTGGCTACAGATAAGACACTAAAAATCTAAAAATTGGCGTAACCTTAAATTCTACATGCATGATAAATCATCAAAGTGCTCTGTGCACCATGGGGCCCCCTATCTTCGGTTACCGGGGATCACTGTATCCCTTGTGTCTAGCAGTGACTGACACGATAGGCAATTTAAAAAGGTCCGTAGGTTGATTGCTATGTATTCAGAGAATTATAAAAGACCAGGATTATTTCCAATTTTAAAAAACTGGAAGCACTCTAAGAGTACAGCAACAGATTGAACAAATCAATTGGGAATACCAGAATGCAACTGAGATGGATAATTATGAAGAACAGAAAGAACTCTGAAAGGAATTTTCAAAATAACCCAAACTAGAGCCAGTGTATGACTGAGTTGGATCACACAACAGGAAAATTTAAAAGAATCCTGACCTAGAATAACCGAGAGATTATTTAAGTAAAAGTAAATGGATGAAAAGTTTACTAAACTGTATTCATTTCTAATAATAAGTTGAAAATAAATCACTAAAAATGAGAGAATGGACAAGATAAGGGTCCCAAAGTCACAGACAGGGTTGTGAAGGCCATCAAGTCCAACTCCCTCACTTAACAGATGAGGAAACTGAGGCTCAGAGAAGTGAATTGCCTAAGATCACTTGGGTATGAAGTAGCAGAGCCGAGATTCTCTCCCCCAACCCCAAGTCACCTGTCTGACCCCATATCTAGCACTAGCTGGGTATGAGAACAAGATGTTAGAAAGAGGCCAGACAGCCCTCTTTGTAGTGGCTAGAAACTGGAAACTGAGTGGATGCCCATCAGCTGGAGAATGGCTGAATAAATTGTGGTATATGAATATCATGGAATATTATTGTTCTGTAAGAAATGACCAACAGGATGATTTCAGAAAAGCCTGGAGAGACTTACACGAACTGATGCTGAGTGAAATGAGCAGGGCCAGGAGATCATTATATACTTCAACAACAATACTATATGATGACCAGTTCTGATGGACCAGGCCATCCTCAGCAAGGAGATCAACCAAATCATTTCCAATGGAGCAGGAATGAACTGAACCAGCTACGCCCAGAGAAAGAACTCTGGGAGATGACTAAAAACCATTACATTGAATTCCCAATCCCTATATTTATGGCCACCTGCATTTTTGATTTCCTTCACAAGCTAATTGTACAATATTTCAGAGTCTGATTCTTTTTGTACAGCAAAGTAACGGTTTGGTCATGTATACTTATTGTGTATCTAATTTATATTTTAATATATTTAACATCTACTGGTCATCCTGCCATCTAGGGGAGGGGGTGGGGGGGTAAGAGGTGAAAAATTGGAACAAGAGGTTTGGCTTGTTAATGCTGTAAAGTTACCCATGCATATATCCTGTAAATAAAAGGCTATTAAATTTAAAAAAAAAAAAAAAAAAAAGAGGCCAGAGCTTCATGGGGAGTTGGAGGGACTGCCAGAGAGGGAAGAAACTCAGGATAGCTATTTGCACAGAGGAGCCAGCCCCCCCTGGGCTCCTGGGCACAGGCCCTGGGGGGTTCTGGAGGAGACCCCAAGGTCCAGCTGGAACGTTGCTCCTCATGACTTCTCCAGTTGGTCTCCATTTTCTCACCTGCCAGACCACGCGTTGTCTCTCTTCCCTGGCATCCTGGGTGCTCTGCCTTGTTCCAGCTGAGAGACCAGGTATGGTTTGGAAAAGGCAAGGTCTTCGTGTTGGAAATGGAAAAATGCCAGGATCAGAATTCAGTGCTAATCCTCTCTTTCCTTGGGAAAAAGTGGACACATCAGGAAGGCCCAGACAACTGTGGGAAGGACACTGGAAGGCTGTTTCCTAGAAAGTTTGGGGAAAGCACTCCCAGTGACATCTGAACTCAGACTGGGATTCCCTGGCTAACCGGCTAAAAGGTTGGGAACCTCACAAGGCTTCAGACATCTGCATAGGGAGGGACTTAGGGGGCTCTGTAGTTCAAGGTGGGCAGAGAATGGAGAGTAATACAACCCCAGAGGTCACACAATCCCAAAGCCACTTTACACAATTAAGGTCTTTCCCCAGGAACCATGGCAAACTGCCTTGTCCTTTGGTCACAAGGGGACCAGAGGTCTCTGTTGCCTTCAGGCCCAACCACAACCACAAGACACTCAAGGCATCCAGACAGGTTTACAAAGAAACAGAGACCTTCAAGGCAGGGGTGAGGGTGGTAGGCTGGAATAGCCATCCTCCCCAGGCAGATTGGGTTCCTGTAGCTCTTCAGCATCACCTCCTGATTTCTTTTGAGAGGAGGCCGGGAGCCCCTGAGTCCTCCCAGGTGAAATCCATGACCAGGTCCCTGAATGTCCCAGATCCCTGAAACACCAAAACACTGGGTACTCAAGGCTCCTCCTATGACGGGGATAGGAGGAAGAGCTCCGGGAAGCTTAGGAGCGATAACCCTGATGGTGTCTGTGCCAACTAAACATGTGTCCAACTGTGCATAACATATTGCATGACCAGTGAACCTGCACGACTCATTCTGTTTATAACCTGCTTGCACTTGGTTATTTACTTATTGTCTCCTTCAGTAGGAAGCTCCTCAAGGGCAGGGATTATCTTTCACCTTTCTTTGTATCCCCAAAAACCTAGAACATAATGTTATGCCACAGTTCTCTTTTATTGTCCTGACTCAGTTTCCCTAATTATTTTCAGGTTTGTTAAACTGCCTCAGTTTCCCTAATTGTTCTGCTCAATCCTGCAAAACCACCCCTCCTTCTTAATGAGAATATTTGATAAGGGTAAAAGATCTTATATTTTAGAATATCAGAATGCCTCTCCTCATCCCAAGCTATTAGAATATCAGATACCGTCTTATCAAGATGCCTTTCCCCATCTCCAGGGTGCCTCCCCCCATTATATCATCCCCATCTCCAGTGGCTCACCCCACCCTGTCAAGAGTCCCTTTCCCACTCTCAGCACCCTGACTCCATCCCTGCCTCATTCTATCCCCTGTGTCTAAGCCACGTCCAGGGTCCACAGTGCCTGAAGTCAGACTTGAGCCTACTTCTGACCTGGTGCTCGGCCTACTATGGCATCTCCTAATTGCCCATTTTTGAGGAAAATAGCCCTAGACTTGAGTCAGGAGATTCCCTGCACTTGCCAAATATTGATTTCTAATCAGAGAGGAGACTATCCCTATTCTCCATGAATAGTCAAGCCGTCTGCCTCGGGAGAGAGGATTATGGGGCCTGAACGGGAATCACAACATAGCATTTTCACCTTTTTTGTTGTTGTTGCTTTTTTTTCCTTTCTCATTTCTTCCTTTTTGATCTGATTTTTCTTGTGCAGCGTGATCATTGTGGAAATATGTTTAGAAGCCTTGCACATGTTTAACCTGTATTGAATTACTGGCTGTCTAGAGGAGGGGGAAGGTGGATAGAAAGGGAGAAAAAATAAGAGCAGTTTTGCAAGGGTGAATGTTGAATCTTATCTCTGCAGGTATTTTGGAAAATAAAAAACTATTATAAAATAATCAAGTATTACTTCTAGTACATCACTGGCAGTACATTTTTTTTTAATTAACAGGCATTGAATTTCTCTTCCTTGCAAAATGAGGGGTTCAGGTCGGAGCTCTTCACCTGAGTTCCATGGCCTCCGTTTTAACAAAACCTCGATAACTGCCTTTCCACATAAAACATAGAGGCCCACAAAGGATTGCTGGCGATTTCAACATGACAAAGGCTCTTCTGTGATTCTAAGGGCTTCACGGATTGCCCGAGGGTTCGAGACAAGGCAAAGAGAGAAGCCTCCCCAAGTGCCCCCAACGGTGTAGCTCCGATAAGAGGATGACCCCGATTTGGGCGGGGGGGGGGGGGGGGGGGGGGGGGGGGGGGGGGGGGGGGGGGGGGGGGGAGGTGGAACATGATAGAACTAGGCTTTTCTCTGAGGAGGACACGCCCATTTACCTGGGCAGCCCCGGGGCCATTTTCTCCCCTCCCCCATCCCCACGCGCCATCTCTTAGAGAAGAGAGCGCTCCTCCCAAGGCCCAGAGTGCTGGGGAGAGAGCCCGGAGGGTGGCTGACGCGGCTTACGGGGTCTCACCCTGCCCGCCCCCGGCCAGATCTTCGGGCCATTCCTGCTCGCCCAAGAGCGCTCCCAGGATTGATTCCAGCCATTACTGCGAGCGGGGCACTGGCGGCGCCGGCGCTACTAGAAGCTCTCAGGGCAGAGAAGTCAATGCCGGCTACCTGGGGGGTCCAGCAGAGGTCAAGGGTCACCCGTCCCGATGCTCCAGGTATTCTTTTCTTTTCTTTCTTCTTTTTCGCTGAGGCCATTGGGGTTAAGTGACTTGCCTAGAGTCAAACAGCTAGGACGTGTGTCTGAGGCTAGATTTGAACTCAGGTCCTCCTGACTTCAGAGCTCGTGCTCTGCGCCCCCTAGCGGCCCCTCCAGGTATTCTCAGTACCAACCCCCATCACTTTCTATTCATTTTGAATTTACTTGTTCTATTTGTGTCCACCCCCACCTTAGAATGTAAGCCCCCGCCCCGTGGGCCGGAGCTGTTTGGTTTCTCTGTCCCCGGAGCCTAGCATACAGTTGGCACTTCATAAATGCTTGTGAAATGAATACGAGAGAGGTGACCTGGAGTCGGGTAGATCCGGGTTTAAGCGGCTGTGGTCACCGTGAACCCAGCAGGGGGTGCCTTTTACTTCTGTTTTTTCAGCCTCAAGGTCTGGTATATCGTGGTTACTCGACTGACGCTGGTTGATTGACGATGCCAGGCGAGGAAAACGCGGGCTTGGGATTCAAGAGGAGCTAAGGCAGAGCGGTTCTAGCTTCGTCCCCGCCCTCTCCAATGGCTCGGCAGCTCTCGGAGGGGGCGTGGTGATGGGGGCGTGGCGACTAGGGGGCGTGGTGATGTGGGCGTGGCGACTGGGGGCGTGGCGTAGCACAGCCCTGCTTTCTTTCCCCTCGGCAGAGCAGCATGGCGCCCGACGCTCGCCCGGCCCTACCTCCTGGTCCGCTCTCTGGCTGACGTCCCTTCAGCCAGGAGCCGCCACCCAGTCAAACTGGGGCTTGAGCGGAAACCAGAAGCCCACGATGGCGGACAAAAACGTCCAACTTCCGGTGCGAGAAGGACCCTGACCGGAAGTCAGGCGGGGATAACGTTTGGTTTTCCTCCCGTTATGAACAAGGGCTGCTGGGAAATATAGTTTGGAAGCCAGTGGCGGTTTTTACGCATGCTCTGGAAAGCCCCGTCCTAGCCCTCTGTCTCTTGGGGATGGAGACACTGGAGACTAACTTGGTTCCCCCCGCGCGTTCCCGCTGGTGTTCCCACCTCTAGGGCCTCTGACCTCTCTACCTGGAATGCCTGGTCTTCTGCTTCCCCCGGGCAGTTCCTGGGATTCCCCCACGAGGTCCATGGCCACGGCCCTGTAGTCGTCAAAGTCAGTCACTTGTCTGCTAACAGAGGCAGAAAAGTCCCCCAGCTCGACACACCGTCGCCCTCCTTTCTGGCTCCTGGTTTCCGTCAAATCTCAGCGCCGGGAAGCCTTTCCTGGTCCTTTAATTCTCGGCCTTCCCCTGGAGGGATGGGGTGGAGGACATTTAAAAATGGAGCTGATTAAACGAAAAAAATGGAAGATAAAAATCACTAAAATCAACATGTCCGGAGGAGCTAAAGCTTCCCAGTTGTGGAATCAACAAGCATTTATTAAACGCTTACTGACTTCCAGGCTCTTGGCTAAGTCGGCACAGGAGAGACTCCACAGGACACCACACACTAACAAATAATTTAAGCACCCACTGTGTACCAGGCACTTGTCTGAGGATACAAGAGAAAAATCTTGTTCTTCCTGAAAAACAAACAATCCTAACTTAGCCTTCCCTTTCTCATGGCCATTTCATGGTTACATAAACTAGACCTAGGAGAGGCCTAGCAAGAAAAGTATTCAGTATAAAAGGCAAGAAATCAAAGAAATGTGCTCCTTCTCCTTGGATGACATATTCTCTGTGAACAGTTGATCTCTGTCCTCCCCTTCCGAACCTTCCCCTCACATCCCCTCCTCTCCTCCCCAAGTTAGGAAAATGAGTTCCAGCTTCACTTGTGTCACAGGGCTGGCACACACTTGTCCTCTCTGCTGTTGGGAGGCTGAGGCAATTCTGAGCTGCAGGGGGTTCAGCCAACTGGGTATCCAAACTCAGGTTGACACTAAGATGCTGAGCCTCCTTATGAGAATGATCTGACCAGGTTGGAAATGAAGCCCAGGTCCAGGTTAAAGGGAAGAGAGGAAAGGAAGGAAGGAGGGAAGAAAGAAAGGAAAGATGGAAAAAAGGAAGGAAGAAAGGAATGGAAGAAAGAATAAAAAGGAGGGAAAGGAGAAGTCAAAGAAGGGCAATGTCATTATGAATTGCTTCTATTTGCATGTTGATTTTACTACACATTGCTTTCCTTAACCTATTTTATGCTCCAGTCCAACAAAATGGTTTTTTGCAGCCAGTGATATTCCATCATCCATGTATGCCTTTGTGTGCCCTCTGCCTTCAATGGACTCCCTTATCCCCTCCATCCCTTGTCCCTATTTCTCTCTTGATTTCTCCAATGTCTTTCCTACTTGTGTCTATATTGTTTCCCCCAGTAGAATAAAAGCCCTTTGTAGTCACTGGCTGTTCCTTTTTCCCTTCACATCTTTAGTGTCGAGCTCTTTGCCTGGCACTCAGTAGGCCCAAGTACATGCTTAATAAATGTTTGATAAATAAATGAACAATATATGTTGGACGATCAAGGTAGGAGAGACAGGAGGCAGCAGATACTAGGCAGGTCAAACTTCCATCAGGGTGATCAACACCCTGACCACCATAATTCCTCATATCCCGAGGGGGACAGCTCAGGACCATGAGCCAAAGAGCCTTGGGGACTACAAAGTTTCTAGTCCAGTGCCCTCAAGATAATCCTGGGAAGCAGCCCCTGTGATAAAGCTTGACCCTTCTCCTTTAGATGCTGCAGTCATAGCTAATGAAGACCAAGAAAACAAACAAGCCAAAAAATCTTGCCACCAAAGCCTTGGTCATTGTCAGGTTTCGACATGAGAAAACTGATATGCTTTTTACTAATTAAAATAACATTTTAAAAATGGCCTGGCCACCTGCTTTGCTGCTACTCCCTAAGGATCATGGGATTTTCCCCTTTTAACTTGCTGTTGAAATTTTTAAGATGTGTTATGTTTCTTGAGAGCAGGGGCTAGCTAAATTTTTCTTTTAAAGTTTTCTTTGTTTTATTTATTTTTAACACACATTACGTTATGAATCATATTGGGAGAGAAAAATCAGAACAAAAGGTAAAAACCATGAGATTAAAAACAGAAAAAAGAAGTGAACATAGCATATGCTGATTTACATTCAGGCTCCTTTTTCTGGATGGAGATAGAATTTTCTGTACAAAATCTATTGGGATTGCTTTGGATCACTGAATCACTAAGAACTGAGTCTTTCACAATTGATTATCGCACATTCTTGCTATTATTGTATACAGTGTATTCCTGGTTCTTCTACTTGTTTCACTCAGCGCTGTGGCTAATTTTCTATTCGTGTTCCCAACACTTAGTACAATGCTTTTGTACATCAGAAATGTATAATAAACACTTTTTTTCATATGTTATTGCCATATTTGTTCATCTAATTTGACTTTGGCAAGCAACAGTATTTGGTCCAATACATTTGTAATTGGACCACACAGAAGTTGAACATTGTGTTGCAATTTCTGGCAATCTCACCTCTTCTCTATGCTGATCAGAGGAATGCACCTTGAGTGAAAGGTTTCTACCTATTAGCAAGATCTGAGTCAAATGAACTAATTTTCTAACTGAGTCAAATCTGGACTGAGATTTATTCCTTTATACTTCCAAGGAAATGTCTCATAGTAATCCTCTGTCTCCCCATCTCCTCCCGCCAAGGTCTTTTCAAAATGGACACTTCTTCTCTCCCAAGAAAGAAGGGAGTAGCACTGAATTCTGAGCTGGCTTTCTGGATGAGACACATATGTTGTATATCATTTGTTTGCTTTTTCAAGAGTGGGGAGGGGGGAAAAAGAATTTGGAATTAAATTTTTTTCCAAATGAATGTTGAAATCTTTTGCTTATAATTGGGAAATATTTAATGAAACACACACATGTATTTGTATGTGTCTGTGTGTATACACATACACACACACACACACACACACACATATATATATATAAATATCTATATCTATATTGCATGCTAGTATCTCATGACATTAATTTGGGGAAGTTTGTTTCTTTATTCCCTATGGTTAGATTATTTCCAGTTTTTGCAATTACAAAGAAGCTGTCATTTTACTATTGTTGTACTCCTGTGGAATGATTCATTTCAAATGACGTAGCTATGACCAATTTTGTATGGGTGGCTCTTTTTGGGTGGCCATTGTGGTACACAAAGGATAATAGATTCAGTTAGGGAAGGCATCATCTAGGAGGAGTTCACATAATAGCCACTTGTCCAGCTTGCCAAACTTTTAATCAAGATGCTTTTCAGACCATAGGCTTTGGTTGGCCAGCCTTTAGCTTATAGCTTTTTTTGAGCATTTGCAGATAGATTATACTAATATGCCCAAGGCAAGTCATTATAAGCATGGTTTTGCCATCCTTAACCAAGGTTGGAGCACTCTCTAATTTTAAAGCCACAGCTGCCTTTGTTGCTAAAGTTCTCACCAAAGAAATTGCCTACATAGACTCTGATAGAGGTTCTCACTTCACCAATTCTGTTCTCTCTCCAGTATAGTCTGATCTTTGTATTACCCCCAAGTTTCACATCCCACACCATTCTCAAAGTTCTGGCTAAGATGATGTATAAATAAGGAACTTAAGACCATGGTTTATAAATTATGCTTGGAAACCTATTTGAAATGGCCTAAAATTCTCCCTTTGACTTTGTTCTGCCCATGTGGCAGACCAAGACAGAAATGACATACTTCCCACTGTGAAATTCTTTGTGGTCACTCTTCCCTCTTGACTCAATATCCCATACAAGAAAATTTCCCATCTGGCTAGAATTCTAAGCCTACTTGTGACATTCTGTCACTACAATTGGCTGCTTATATCACTCTTATTTGGAATTTACATTAAGTTGGGGAAGCATTTTTTTTTTTTTTTTTTACTATAGTTATGTGTCTCCTTTCTAGGACAAATTTCTTTAAATATGGCAGGTAATGAGTAAACTAAATCTTTATAATCTTTATCTCATAGGCTAATGCTAGAATATATCCAAGCTACTATAAGAAGATATAGATATATAAGATTTAAACTATTCATCCTGAAATAATAATCACTTCTTCATCCTAAATACTAAATGAATATTTAAGCTTGTTTTTTGCCTGTCATATACAATAAGATCCTTGAAATGTCTCAGAGTGTTATGGGAATAATTAGACAATGTTTCAGCAGTTTGTAGGAGCAAGATAAAAAACTCTCTTAGTGAAGATAATTCAGAAATCATTTTTGTTAAAGACTTTTAGTACAATTAGTTATCTTAGAGGAGAGTAACTTATGGTCTATCTTGTGACATCCAATGTTACTTAGGCTTCTTATTCTTTTGTTGCAATTGGGGAAAGTTAAGCATCTCTGAGGCAAATTTAGTTGTGTTAAATTTAGGCCAAGAAACCACCTACTTATAAATAGTGCTGGTATATACACACTTATGTATGGAATTAGATGCCTAGCAGCACAGACAGCTATGGTGTATAACTAATTAGAAGTGAAAAGCTGGGGTAAAGATTTGTTGAGAAAATAACAAGGCCAGATGAACATAAGGAAAATATCTGAAGGAACCCCTGCAATATACTTCTAGGAAGATCTACTTCCAGAGCTACCCTTAGTTGAGAGACACTCCATAAGAAGTCATTTCTAGTGACCACATGAATACCCAAGATATCTGATAACTGAAGCTCAACCAAATACTAAATAGCCATGAGGAGTGGGTTACTAGGATACAAAGTCACTTGATCATTGCATGGACCATTTACAAAAAGGATGGCCCCCAATAGATTGTTGTTACCTGTGCCACAGTAGGCGACTATCTTCTCTGATATTTTGTGTTGTCTAGAGAGAATCACCTACTATGAATCCTCAAGCCTTGGCAAGTCATAAAGGGCCCATTCAATTTACTCAGTTCATTGTGATTTAATGGATTTCAGTGATTGTGTTAGTGAATAACAGAATAGAGTTTGAATAGGTTATATTAATTAATGCTGTTAGGCTAAGAGTTTTATGATCCACTATGTATTGATGACTAATATACTGGATTATTAGGTTTGTTAGATTCATCCTGTATTAATTAGGCATATTTTAAAGATTTATTAACTCCTTCCCCTACTTCTAAGTGTATTCTATTTGAAATAAGGTTTATAAGCTTTAACAATAGATTCTCACCCCTTGAATCATTCCCACCACTTCTAAGTAACCTTCCAAAACCACACCTTCCTTGGTCCCCTAGAATACTCTTGGTCAAACACCAGTGTTTGATCTCCCTGATGAATGCCCCTGTTGAGATGGCCTGCAGTTGACCTGCAGTGGATGGCCTGTAATTGATGATCTGTGAAAGACCTGACCATTTGGTTGTGATTGATGATTGTTGCTGTTCCCCAATCATAGGGGCCCCTCTGCTTCTGAAGATTAGCCAATTTTCAGGTTTTCTGCTTCTGAAGAGACTTTCCAAGGGACTAGGGAAACTCTCAAAGGACTCTCCAAGATCTATAAAACTCTCAGTCCCTTAGATCAGGGTCCTTGAGCAAAATTAGGAACCCCAAGTATCCCTAATAAATTGATCTGCCTCCTTTGCATTTTGTTGCATATTGGATTTTAGGGGCCCCAGAGAAGCTCCCAGTACTCACCCCTGCTGTTTGAACACTTAGGATCCATGAGTACCTGAGATGACTCTATCTCAGTCCTGTGGATAAGGGAGACTATTAGGGACATGAGAATAGGATAATAGTCAGTAAAATAAGAGTTATCATAATGAACAAGGCCTCCTAGCAACACTCTGTTCCTGCAGCTCCTGCCACTGCTACCACAACTGGGAGACAGCCAGTGGGAAGAAACTATAGCTGATCCTGGCCCTCTTTGCTGAGAACAGTAATGATCAAATCCCTGCCCCACAACCTTTTCTATTTCTGTATTGGTCATAAGTCCCCAAACAAGACTAGTCTGACATTTATTGTGTGCCTATGTGTCCTTGGGAGATTAAAAATAAGTTGACTGAGGTAATAGGCAACAATTACGTCAGGGTAATTGGGCCAGGGAAAATAATTTTTTTGAAATTGCTGAGATTACCAACTTGAGGGCTTGAGATGAACCAAAAAACAAACAAACAAATAAACAAACAAACAAAAACCCGGTTTTACTGACACTCCAAAACAGGGAAAATATCAAATGGAAAAGGACCATTCTGTCTTCCTCTGGAGACAAAATGTTGGAAGAACCTTGGATCAGAAATACAAAATGGTGACGCTGTGATTTTTGTCCAGCAATTTTGGGAATTAGGAACTATGCTCCCAAAGTTACTAAACTATTGCTTTCAGTATTAGCTTGCTTTTCAAATGATCTGTGTTAATTCATCCAAGCACATGTTCCCTTCCCCCCTTACTTTTCATCTTTGTCTCCTTCAAGACATGAATACCTGGCATGAAATAGTTGGTTGATACATATTTGTTGAATTGGATTGAAGATTAGATTAACAGTGACATGAGGTTTGGAGATGGGAATAGGGGAAAAAAGAATTGTAAAGTGATTACTGGTGTAATCAACTGATTTTACAATAATGAGGGTCTCAGGGAGCCACTGAGACAGAAATAGTGATATCAGACATCCTTTAGGCAATGGATATGATATTATCTGGAATTAGGAGAACAAGGGTCAGATGCATTTATTAAATTATAACTTTGTTGTCCATAAATCTCTAAAAACTAGTTTCCTATCAGATAGAGGAATTTTCCGATTCCTATGACTGGCATTTTAGGTGTTCCCTAACATGGTGTCAATAATGAAGTTACTAATAGTGCAACTAAGCAAGAGTGTGATAATAGAGACTAAGATAAAATGAGATAGTACTGCTCTTCAGAGGTGATAAGTGAGAGACAACAACAGGCAAAAATAGCAGTAAGGTTTTAGAAAAGGGGACCACCATTTATAATGGGGCCATTCGTAGAAATGATGAAATTGAGTGTCTTTTCAGCAATTGTTAATGTTGACCTAGTATGATGGTTACAAAGTTTTATCTATGCAAAAGTGTTATTTGTTTTTCCTCAACATGGGTATTGGGTTTAGGAAGCAACGTAGAGGAAATCTTGAACTATCTAAGTATATACCCAGTCCACTTAGCTCTAGCTAGCAGCTATGTAGAATAAACAATGCAAAACATACACAAAAATTCCCTTCTGGAAATAGAGGACTTCATATTCAGTAAAGTGCCCCTCCTTCTTTCAATCACCATGATGGTGATTCAGGAATTACCCATATCCCTATGTCACTCAAACACTAGTCTAAGACATTGTATACATGTATGTGGATAGACAGACAGATAGATAGATAACTAGATAGATAGATCTACCCTCCCCCATCTCATATATATAAAATGTATTTTATTTTTTTAAAATTTATTTATTATAATAACTTTTTATTGACAGATCTTATATATATACTTGCTGAGTTCTGTTCACCTATCACCCAACTTTGACTTGTGGCTCCAAGAAGCTGTATGTATCATGCCCAGCAGCCACCTCAGCAGATGGGCTATAGAGCACTTAGAGCTTAGTCAGACATTAAAAACGTGATCGTCTGCTGCATTCTGGGCCATCTCCAGTCATCCAACTTTTGTCCTGCCATCTGGAGTTTTGATGACTCAGGAAGAGAGAGTGAGGCTGATGAGTTCATATAACCCTGCCTCACTTAAATCCAATTGAAGGTATCACCTGTGATGATACTGGTCACCTTTGAAACACTAGTAAGTCTTTTGGTCTCCGACATGACACATGTTTTTCTGCGTGGTGATATCTAATGAGTCTGGCCTGAAAATTCACCTCCAGTACTCCCATTCTGTCACCTTCCATTTTCTCAGATATAAAATACTTCTGATAATAATGTGGCTAAATTTACATCCAGTCATCCTGCTCTATATCTGGCCACTGGACCCAGATAACTGTGGAGGGAAAAATGAAGGTGACCTTGACCAACCCTTCCTTGCTTAAATCCAATTCACTTTCAAGTCATGGTATCACCACTTTCCTAATGTTACGATCTTTGAGAATGAAGGACAAACAACATCAATGAAGATGATGATGTGTTTTCCTTTTGGAAAACTAATGAAAAAGCACTCCCTTTTTTGGTATGGGGACAGAATGTTGGCTTTGTCATCAGAAGCAGTTTTCTTAATTGCTTTTTTGTTAAAAGGGAGGGCATGATTTAGGATGGAAAAAAAGCATCACTCAAATGCAACATATAATTGAATTTGGCAAAGTTTTTGTTCAAACTATGAATGAGGTAAGAAATGAGTGGGAAGAATATTGAAAAACAGAAATCTGTGCAAATTGATGCAGGAAAGCAGAGCCAAGAAAACAACTGACACAATAACTATAACAATGTTAAAAAAGAATGTTGTGAAATTCTCAGGAACAAGACTAGCTGAAAAGGAAATATGAGAATACAGAGAGCTGAGATCCACAGGTGTTATACATTGTATATATTTTCAGATTTTTTGATGTGATAATTATGCTGATTTCTTCCTCTCCTTTTTTTTTGTTTTTAGTCTTTAAAAATAGCATTTATTATGTGGGATTATTTTCTGGGAAGGGGTATATTGGGAAAAATTATGGTGATGTAAAAATATTTTAAAAAATTAACATTTTAAAAATAAAAATAATTTTTGAAAGCTTTTTATTTTTAAAACATATGCACAGATAATTTTTCAACACTGACCCTTGGATAGCCTTGTGTTCCAAATTTCTCCTCCTTCCCCTCATTCCCTCACCTAGATAGCAAGCAATCCAATATGTAGACATATTTACACAATTATATTACTGCATAAGAAAATCAGATCAAAAAGGAAAGAAAATGAGTAAGAAAACAAAATGCAAGCAAACAATAACAAAAAGAATAAGAATGTTATATTGTGATTCATACAGTTCCCACAGTCCTCTCTCTGGGTGTAGATGGCTCTCTTCATCACAAGATCATTGGAACTGGCATCAATCATCTCATTGTTGGAAATAGCGATGTCCATCAGAATTGATCATTGTATAATATTGCTGTTGCCGTGTACAATGATCTCCTGGCTCTGCTCACTTCACTCAGCATCAGTTCATGTAAGTCTCTCCATGCCTCTCTGAAATCAACCTGCTGATCATTTCTTATAGAACAATAATATTCTCTTTCACATGCCATAATTTATTTAGCCATTCTCCAACTGATGGGCATCCACTCAGTTTCCAGTTTCTTGCCACTATGAAAAAGAGCTGCCACAAACATTTTTGCACATGTGGGTCCTTTTCCCTCCTTTGAGATCTCTTTGGAATATAAGCCCAGTAGAAACACTGCTGGATCAAAGGGTATGTTATTTGATAACTTTTTGAGCACAGTTCCAAATTGCTTAACCATTAAATGTAAAAATGTTTTCTCAATTTATTGCTTCCCTTTTAATCTTGTCTGCATTAGTTTTGTTTATACAAAACCCTTTTAACTTAATATAATCAAAATTATCTATTTGGTGTTCAGTAATGAGTTCCAGTTTTCCTTAGGTCACAAATTCCTGAGAGGTAAACTATTCTATGTTCTTCCAGTTTGCTTATAACATCACTCTTTTGTCCAAATCATGAACCCATTTCGTATATGGGTATCTTGGTATATGGTATTATGTGTGAAACAATACCTAGTTTGTCATACTAGTTTCCAATTTTCCCAGCAGTTTTGGTCAAATACTGAGTTCTTATCCCAAAAGCTGGGGTCTTTGGGTTTCTCAAACACGAGATTGCTATAGTCATTGACTATTTTGTCCTGTGAACCTAACCTATTCCACTTATTGATTACTTTGTTTCTTAGCCAGTACCAAATGGTTTTGATGACTGCTGTTTTATGATATAGTTTTAGGTCTGGCACAGCTAGGCCTTTCAATGACATTTTTTTTTTCATTAATTCCCTTGAAACGCTTGACTTTTTATTCCTCCAGATGAACTTTGTTATTATTTTTTCTAGATCTGTAAAATAATTTTTTGGGAGTTTGGTATGGCACTAGATAAGTAAAAATACATTTTAAAACAAACAAAACATTATAGATGAAGACATCTAACTCCAAATGCTCCTTCCTGGCCTCTGCCACTATTTTCCCAATCTATTCTTAAATAATGTATTTGGCAAAACTGGTGGAAATTCTCACAGGTAAAACTTAGAATGGAAGAGAGCCAAATAAGAAACCTGGGGGGAACATCTTGTTTAAAGTGGTGTGAAAAGTACAAGGAGACAGAAGAGCAGTTAAAAAAGTAGAGGCAAGAATTTGTGGCATTGTTAAAGTCAAGGTGATATACAACAGTGTCAAATATTTCAGAGAGTTAAAAATGGGTAAGAACTATAAATGTGCTATTATGTTTGGCAATGGGGTCACTGATGATTTTTAAGGAAGCAGTTTTTCTTTTTTTCTTTCTTCCTTCCTTTCTTTTTCTCTTTCTTTCTCTTCCTTCCTTCCTTCCTTTTTTTGCTGAGGCAATTAGGGATAAGTGACTTGCCTGGGACCACATAGCTAGGACATGTTCTGTCTGAGGTCATATTCGAATTCAGGCCCTCCAGACTTCAGGGCCAGTGTTCTAGCCATCTAGCTGCCTCAAGAAAGCCATTTCAATAGGGTGGTTGAAAGAGAACACATTATAAAGCAAAGAGAAAATGACATATGGTAAAATATTTGAGACACTGAATACAGTTGTTGTTGTTGCTGTTGTTTTTTTAAAGAGTTTTGAAAGTGAATGGCAGAAGAGATGGGATCATAGTTAGAAATGGGATTATGGGTATTTTAAAAAATACTGTAAGATATTAACAAAGGAGATTGAAAAAGGGAAACAGCTCAACACCCACAAGTGTTAAGCCTGCTTGAGTGTCAAGACTATTAGGATCTTTAAATCCCAGCAAAACTGAACCTCACAAAATAGTTTTGCTTGAGAAAGGATATTTAATAGTTTCTATCAACATTTCAAATACTACATGAGAATTTTTAGCTTGGTATTGAACACGTTATACAAAATGGTTGACTATCATGTAAAAATACTACAACTGGTAGACCTAGTGTGGTATTCTTAGAGATATCAAGAACAAACTTTGGAGCCACTATTTAACAACGGAATAAGAGAAAGGGGAGGTAGAAACCAAACTTCCTTTATAAAAGGGGGAAAAATAAGGGTAGAGGCAATATGTTTATATTGGCAAAAGCAGCGGTGGCAAAACAGCTGGGATTTATCAGATGTTAACTATGAAATTACCCAGGAAAGAGCCAGGAATAGTGATTAACAGGAGCCTGGAATATGTCACTAAGCAGTTAGTAAGAAGTCAATGGGGGAAAAAAGATGCATAAAACAGGGCACTATTGTGGAATAAAGTCTACAGAAGGACAAAGGAGAAGAAATCAATAGCACAGCAGAGAATTTAGTCATAGCAAAGAATAAGAGCATCAAGGAAAGACCAAAGAATGTGAAGCTAGAGAATCTAGGATTAAATCTTGATTCTGCCATTAATTGCATGACTTTGGCACATCAAACTTCACTGGATCTTAGTTTCAAAAACTTTAAAATGAGAGAAGCTTGAACTAAACAAACTCATGAGATCCCTTCTAGTTAGAGACCTACAATGTTTTGTACTAGAAAAAAGAGCAGATGAAGACTGAATAATTTAAAGCAGAGGTGTCAAGCACATGGCTTACATTTGGGACTAAACAAAATTAAAATGTAATTAGTAACAGATAAATGTCCAAAGGATATGACCAAAAAGTTTTTGAAAGCAGAACTGAAAAGTATTCATAACCACATGAAAGAATGTTTCAAAGAAAGAAGAGAAATGAACAACAAAACAACTCTGAAATTTTTATCTCACACCCTGTAAATTTGCAAAAATGACAAAGAATAGCAACTATGTTGGAAAGGTTGTGAGAAGGCAGGTACACCAACATATTGTTAGTGCAGCTGTGAAATGGTATAACCATTCTGAAAAGCAATTTGGAATTTTGCAAATAAAATGATTAAAATGTCCGTGTCCTTTGAACCAGAGACTCTGTTACTGGATCTAAATCCCATGGAATTTATCAATAAGAAAAAAGTCCTCCCATATATGTCAAAATATTTATAGCAGCACTATTTTGTGTGTGCAATAGCCAAGAACTGGAAACAAACAAATAAAAAAGATATCCCTTGATTGGGGAAAGACTAACCAGACTGTGACGTATGACTATAATGGAATATTATTGGGTTGTCAGAAATTATGTGTATGACAAATGTGGAAAAGCATAGGATGAGCTATATGAACTGATAAGGACCAAAATGACATCATTATGTTGGAATAAAGTATTGTGACCATGGCTGATCAGACCTATGTGGCTCTACCATAGGTCAGTCACAAAGATCACATGAACATTCAGAGTGGAGATATCTTTAAATCTGGGCATTTTGTTTCTCTCTAGTTATTATAATTCTGCTTTGCAATAGCACTTTCTCTGATGACAGCACACTATGCTGTATGATTCCTTGACAAAGTTTCTCATGTTACACAATCAATTCCAAAGTTCTTCAGAAAGACCTTGAGAGTGCCTTGTATCACTTCTTCTGACCTCCATGTGAGTGCTTGATTTGTATAAATTCTTCATAGTACAATCTTCTAGGCAAATATACATTTGATATTCAAACAACATGGCCAGCCTATTAGTTGTGTATTCTGAGGGAAAATTTAAATATTTGGAAACTTAGTTCAAGAAGGGACTTCAGTGTCCGGTACTTTATCTTTCCAGGTGATCTTCAGAACCTTCCTAAGCCAATTGAAATGGAAACAATTCAGTTTCCTGGCATGGCACTGGTATACTGTCCAGGTATCAAAGGCACACAGCAATGAAATTGGCACAACAGCTTCAGTTTGGTAGTCAGTCTAATACTTCTTTTCTTTTACATATCCCTTCAGAGCCCCCCAAACTCTGAATTATCTCTGGCAATGTATGCATTAACCTTATCATCATATGTACATCCCTGGAAAGCATACTGCTATGGTAAGTGAACTTATTTACAGCTTTCAAAATTTCTCCATTTGCTGTTCCATATATGAATGGTGTGGTGTTGGCCAGTGGACCATCTATGTTTTCTTTGTGTTCATTGTTAGGCAATTAGCACAAGCAGCAGATCCATACTTTCTTGAATCTCATCCTCAGAGTCTGCATTCATCTTGAAACAAAAAATGATGAACCAACTCTTTCTCCACTTTAGTCTCGGCTTGTAACCTTTTCAAATTAAATAATTCGCAGACATTGCAATAGTTGACCTTGATGTCACGTTCACCATCACTGAAGGCATTTAACAACATTGCTGAAAATATCATGCTAACAAGCTTGGGAGCGAGCACATATTCCTGCTTCACTCCATTGGTGACTGGGAAAGTAAGAGCACATCGTCCATTATCTAGAACTGGGCAACCATGCTATTATAATACTATGTACAATATTGATGAACTTCTCCAGGCAACCAAATTTTGCCAAAATTTTCTACAGGCCCTCATGACTGACAGCGTCAAAGGCTTTGGTTAGAACAATGAAAGTTGTGTACGGACCTCTGTTCTGCTCCTGGGATTTCTCGGGTAACAAATATCATAGTAACTCTTCCTTAGCAGTTATTGAAGCCACACTGGCTCTCCTATGGACTTCCACCTTTCAGGTGAAGGATCAATATATTAAAGAGGATCTGAAAAGAATCTTGCAGGCAATGATTAAGAGAAAAATCCCTGTGATTGTCATAGGACAACCTATTTTCTTTTAAGATATGAACAAAGGGGTCATCTTTGAATTACTGAGAATAACTTCCTCTTGTCATATAATCTGGAAAATTTTAGTCAGGTTTTTTATGAATAGAGGATCCCGTCTTATAAACAGCAACTGTAATAGAACTGATATAAAGTTAGTAGAGCCAAGAAAACAACACATAGTAAAAGAAAAGAATGACAACATACCAAAAAAAAAAAAAAAAAAATCAAATGTGAAAAAATTATGAAGCTCAAGTGGGACTCAGCTGAAAAGCTAAGAGAAGACATCTATAACCTACCTTTTCATTGTAACTCTCACTTTTGCTGACTTTTTCTCCCTTTCTAAAAATTACTGTAGTATTTGTCTATGGGATAATTCTGAATGAGGGAAGAGAAAACAATACATGGAATATTATTGTGATATAATAAACAGAAAATATCAATAAAAACTTATTTTTAAAATATAATTGGGAAATGTTTAACAAAATAAAGATACAATGAAAGATAGAAAATATTAATTTGTGGTTTTGTAAGTCAATAAGTAGCTCATAAGGATATGTTTCTATTTGACACCATTGATTTTGAGGAATGGAATAGAGCACTGGTGAGAGTGTCAAAATTTTCTTAAGAGAATAGCACAAGTCATTTGCTTTAAGTACAGAATATGTCCAGGAAGTATTTGGAGATTTGAAGAGAGGAAAAGCTCTTTAGAAAATTTAAGATTTATCTTTAATGTTTCAGTCTGAAATCTAAAAATTTTAGGTATGGTGTTGTGGCTAAAATCATTTTGAATGTCCATGATTTTCATAGCATTTACATTTATAAGGGTTCTTTCCAATATTGTCTAATCTGAGCAAAGTCCTATCATGTAGTAAGAGGCATTCCCCCAATAACTATTCATACATTTATCTGCAAAATGAATTCTGGGATACAAATTATGAAGCATGTTTCAATGAGGTCTCCCTCACATGGATTTCATTTATAATTTCTCTCCAATATGTATGTTGTAATGGAATTAAGTGATGATGTAACAACTGGATTCCACACATTTAGTATATTCATAAGATTTCTCTCCAGTATTAATTTTCTGCTATTTAATATGTGGAATTTCCTATATATTAGTTTAATAAGGTTTTTCTCTAGTATGAACTCTGATATTGAATAATTCATATCCTCTTTCAGAAGTTCTCCCCATTCATTAGGTAAACAAAGTGTCTCTCCAGTATGAATGTTTTGATTTGAGTAAGACAGCTCATTAATAATAGCTTTTTTTTGTCCAGTAAAAATCTTCTCATGTAGAATAACTTATTTCCCATATTCAATACACTCATAAAGTCTGTCTCCAGTATGAATTTTCCAATGTTTAGTAAGATCTATGCTCTGGGAGAAAACCTTCCTACATTCATTACATTGGTAAGATTTCTACGCAATAAAAGATCTGCATTCCAACTGAAGGCCTTCATACCTTCATCAAATTTGCCTCCAGTATAAATTCTCTGATGTTGAATAACGCCTATGCTTAAGCAGAAAGCTTTCCCACATTTATTATTCATAAGAATGTTCTTTAGTATTTTTTTTTGATCCCATACAACAAATTTCTTCTCAGTCTCCTTTGCTGGATCGACTTCTCCAGATCACAGTCTCTAACCTTGGGTGTCTCTTAACTTCTGTCTTAAGCCCTCTTCTCACTCTACATTAGTTCAATTGATGATAATCCCATCAGTTCCATTGATTTAATTACTATTTCTATGCTGATGATCCTCAGATCTATCCATCCTGTCCTCACATCTCTGGGGATCTCCAATTTCATATTCCAACTGCCTTCCATAGGCATGTCCAGTACATATCTTAAACTCAATATGTCCCAAAGTAAACTCATTATCTTTTTCCCTAATCGATCCTTCAATGCTTACTTTCCCTTTGGTCAAGAAAGCACACAACCATTTCCCCAGTCCTTCAGGTTCAGAATCATGCTGGACTCTTCACTATCTCTCATCCCCACCCCATCCAATCTGTAACTAAGGTCTGTCAATTTCAACCTCCCAACATCTTTTGAATATGTGCCATTCTCTCTTTGACCTCACCTTGGTGCAGGTTCTGGCAACAGCTGCTGGGAGGAGGCAGGGGAGCCTGCCTCAGTGTCTCTCCACATCTTCCATTCAGCCACTACAGTGATCTTCCTAAAATTCAGTCTGACCATATCACCTCTTGCTCAATGAACTTCAGAGCCTCCTCACTGCTTTCAGAGTCAAAACCAAAATGTTCTGCATAGCACTAACTCGGGCCCTCCTGAAATTCCAGACTTTTTACACCTTACTCCCCAACACACGCTCCTCAATTCAACGACCCCAGCCTCCTGGCTGTTCCATGAACAGGGCCCTCCACCTCTTAGCTCTGGATACAAAAATGAAAAATAAGACCGCAGCTGTTCTGGAGGAGCTCAACGTCCTAATGGGGGTCAGAAAGACGACACGGAAGTTCTTAACTCCAAGTGGGATGGAAATTCCCCATGGTCCTCAGCGTACAGTGCAAAAGGTAATGCCTTTTCTTTAACGTCATTTCCACTGATGAAACCACGGATCAATTTCTGATGCTGAACCATTTTCTGGGTCTTCAAGAGTAGAGGCTACAGAATCCCCAGAATCAGTTGCCAGGCTTTATTTATCTCCTTGAGGGTTGTTTCCTAGGATAAAGGCCGCGAAGGGTGGGCTGAAAGATAAGTGCGGCGACCGTCCGAGTTCCTGGGCTTCCCTGCCGGAGCGTTGTTGGTGCAGATGGCGATACCCCTCTTCCTGAGAAGCAGCCTTGTTGGACTCGAGCAAAGGGGTGACGGCTGGCTCTAAGATCTCCGAACTCAGGGTCCTGGGCCTCCTCCATCCGGCTCTGAAGGGAGGAGACGGCAGCGGCTCGCCTCCCCCGGCACTCTCCTTCACAACGCTGCTGCTTCAGCCACTCCGGCTGGCCGACCCGGGGTGCCGGCGGGTGGAGGGTAGCTGGTCCGTCCGCCACCAGAATGGCTTCCCCGCGGGGCGGCAGGCCTCAGTGCGGCTCCCCTCTGGCCGTCTCCGGGCTGTCTGCAGGGGAAGCGTTCGTGCTCTGAAGACTGGCCAGAAATGTCACAGTCCGGAGGCCGTTTCTTCTCCTGCCCACGCCGGCAGGCGAGGCTGGGGTCAAAAGCGTAGACTAGGGCTCGGAATCCGACTGCGGAGGTCGGAGGGTCCCATCCGTCTGAGGAAGGATGCCGATCCAGCAGGGGCTGTTCCCTGGCCGCGACCGCCGTACCTAAGGGCTGAGTTCACATTTCGCCGGCTTCGCCGCCGGCCCGCGGTGGGGCGGCCTCTAAACAGGAGGACTTCCGCGGCGGGCGAGCAGAGGCATCTGGCCGTCTTCCGAAGGGCTGTTGCGCGGAAGGTTCGTGCTCTATCCAGGTCCAGAATGGACTCAGCGTCTAGGGCGCTTCATCTGACCCGGGAGGCTGGAGGCTTGACTCTTCAACTGCTCTGTCCGTTCAGTCGAGCCTGCCGCTGGAAGTGCGGACCGGGAGACTGCCGTCCCCAAGACAGACGGTACCGCGACTAAGGCGAAGTCAATTCGCGGCTGTTCCAAGCGCTGGCCTCTAGGAGTTTGGGGTGAAGTTCTTTCAGACTGCTGAAAGCGTTTCAAATGTAGGCTCTTAGACAGGCGAGCTTGTCACGACTGCCAGTAAACCTCGGAAATTTCCCTAGTTTAGGGGTCAATCTCGGTCCGTGCTTGCCTTCCATCTAGGTTTCTGGGCTTCGCACGCTCGACCAGAGCCGCCGGAAACGAAACAGGCTCGTCGTGGACCTAACTCCTGCTTCTAACTAGGATCATTTGGTGAAGTTCTGAAAAGTCTTCTGAAGGTTTTAGCGGGCCACTTGTACATTGGGCCGTAAACCGTGAAATTTCCTAGATTGGAGGAATATTCCTGGATCCCGATGCCTTCCATCATAACCTTAATCCCGCATGTCCACCGACCGGAACAGGCTAGTCAGGGACTCAGCAGCTTTTCTGGGATCAAGATAAAGAAACTTCTGAAACTTCTAGAAGTCTTTGGCGCGCCTTAGAATCCAGTGAACGAGGAAGGAAGCAAGCGGCCATAACCTGGAAACCGCTGGGACACCCGGACGGTCCTCCTTGCATATAACGGTTTTGCATGAGAGGTGCAGGAAAAGGAGAAGTGCTTATCCGAACTCTAGCCTGAGCCACTTGATACTCTAGTCGAGTAGAACTCGCTTCCATGTGGCAGCCTTCAGCTCCTTGCGACTAGGACCTGCCTCCCTCGCTTCCTTCCTAATCCTTCCTTCGCTTCCCTACTCACTTATCTTCTGTCGAACTTCCTTCCTTCCTTCCTTCCCTTCTCTTCCTTCCTCCTTCCCTCCTTCCTTCCTTCCTTCCTTCCTTCCTTCCTTCCTTCTCCTTCCTTCCTTCTTCCTTCTCCTTCCTTCCTTCCTTCCTTCCCTCCCTCCCTTCTCCTCCTTCCTTCCTTCCTTCCTTCCTTCCTTCCTTCCTTCCTTCCTTCCTTCCTTCTCCTTCCTTCCTTCCTTCCTTCCTTCCTTCCTTCCTCCCTCCCTCCTCCTTCCTTCCTTCCTTCCTTCTTTCCTTCCTACCTTCCTTCCTTCCCTTCCTTCCTTCCTTCCTCTTCCTCCTTCTCCTCCTCCTCCCTCCTCCTTCCTTCCTTCTTTCCTTCCCTCCTCCCTCCCTTCCCTTCTCCTTCCTTCTCTTCCTTCTCTTCCTTTCCTTCCTCCTCCTTCCTCTCCTTCCTTCCTTCCTTCCTTTCCTTCCTTCCTTCCTTCCTTCCTTCTTCCTTCCTTCCTTCCTTCCTTCTCCTTCCTCTTCCTTCCTTCCTTCCTCTTCTCTCCTTCCTTCCTTCCTTCCTTCCTTCCTTCCTTCCTTCCTTCCTTCCCTCCTTCCTTCCTTCCTTCCTTCTTTCCTTCCTTCTCTTTCTCTCTCTCTCTCTCTTTCTTTCCTTCCTCCCTCCCTCTCTCTACCCTTCCTTCCTTCCTTCTTCCTTCCTTCCTTCCTTCCTTCCTTCCTTCCTTCCTTCCTTCCTTCCTTCCTTCCTTCCTTCCTTCCTTCCTTCCTTTCCTTCCTTCCTTCCCTCCCTCCTTTCTTCCTTCCTTCTTTCCTTCCTTTCTCTCTCTCTCTCTCTTTCTTTCTTTCCTTCCTCCCTCCCTCCTTCCTTCCTTCCTTCTTTCCTTCCATCCGTCTTCTGAGGCAATTGGAGTTCCCTCCTTAATTATCATTTACATTTACTGCTCTCATTTAAAAACCACCACAATCTTCTCCAGTATCCTCTCCCTCTTCCACAGAGTAATTAGATATAACAAATGCTATTTTTAAAGATTAAAATATCAATTATTTAATAAAATGAAGTCATCTTCTTCCCTATTAATGATTATTTATATTTAAAGGAAAATTTAGATGGCAGTTATATATAATTTATTGACAATGGAATTGAGAAACACTAAACTATATCTAATTATAGGAAATATTTTGACTGTAATGTTGTCAGTAGAGTCACTTTTAACTTTCAAATAGATTGTTGTGAGGTTCAAGTGAGATAATGTTTGTACAGCGATTAACACAGTGCCAATCACCTAGGTACTTAATAAATGTTTACCCTGCTTCTTGCCTTCATAGATCAGCAATGATTCCTTTTCAGTTATCTGGAAAAGCATTCTCAAATCATTGAACTCATTCTAGACAATGACCAAAGTATCTTAATATTTCTCATAATTTAGGGGCACTGATAATCCTTCTAAACTCTCTTCTAATTAGTTCTTTCTCTTTTTTCTCTCTTCATAACAGGGAAGTCTTTTCAATAAACACTGTATTGCTAATTCCTCTTGGTAAAGTTCTGTTTATAAAGTTGCTATATACAAGATTATGTGATGATCAGCTGTGATAGACTTGGCTCCTCTCAGCATTTCTGTGGTTTGAGACAATTTCAACAGAAACGCCATCCACATCCAGAGAAAGTGCTATGGAGACTGAATGTGGATTGAAGCATCATATTTTCACCTTTGTTTGTTTTTTTCTTTCTTGTGTTTTTTCCTTTTTTTTGGTCGGATTTTTCTTGCACAACATGACAAACATGATAATATGTTTAAAAGGGTTTTGCATGTTTAACCCATATCTGATTGCTTGCTCTCTTGGGGAGAGGTGGAGGAAGAAAAAATTGAAATACACAATATTATGAAAATAAATGTTAAAAACTATCTTCATGTGTATTTAGAAAAATAAAGTACTATTAAGAAAAAAAAAGTTGCTGTCCTAATTAAAATATTTTTAACAGGGAAAATTTTTTTCTTACTTCCTTCCTGTATTCTTCACAGTCTTTATAGGTGTATATGCTTCAGTGTAACTATGTAATTTTCCTAACTCCAAAGGAAAGTGTACAAACAACACAAATTTTTTATAGATTTCCATAGATCACAGAAAAAGTGTCTTTTTTCTCCCTCACTCCATATATATGCGCTTTAAATCAAGCCACTTAAAAAATAATCATTTCCACTGTCAGCCTAAATTATTCTTCCTCTCCCAGCCAAAATTCTGAGTTTTTAAGGAGGAGCTTTAAAAAGTAGGAACTTAAAAAATGCTTGTTGACTGACAATATCTGTAGTCTGTGATATAGATATACAAACAAAGTGACATTTCTCCCTACAGCCAAAAAGGTTTTAGTTCCCTGAAAACAAATGAAATGCATATCAAATTTATGGCAGTCTTTCACTAACATTACAACACATAATGCACATGTGTTGTTCAGTCATTTCCGTCCTGTCTGATTCTTCATGATTCCATTTGGGATTTTCTTGGCAAAAATATCAGAGTAGTTTGCCATTTTCTTCGGCAGCTCATTTTACAGAAGGGGAAATGGAAGCTAATAGTGACTTGCCCAGGGTTACACATATAATGCATAAATGTTAATATAAACTACCACTTCACAGACAGTTCTCAATATAGAGAAATAATGAAGTGCTAGCCCTAGTAATGGGCAACTAGGTTGTGCACTGGATGAAACGTGGACTTGAAGTCAGGAAGAATTACCTTCATGAGTTTAAATCTGTCCTCTGAAACTTAGTAGCTCTATGATGCTGGGCAAGTCACTTCACCCTGTTTGCCTCAGTTTTCTCATCTGTAAAATGAGCTGGAGAAGGAAATGGCGAGCCACTGTGGTATATCCGAGAAAATAACACGGAATAGGACAGGACATTTGGGGAATATACTTGCCTCATACCTCTATCTCTGGAGGGAGCCTAGGACTCTTTCTACCACTTCAAACTAGTCTCAGACACTGCCCAGAATTAAAGGTCCAGATTCATATGGTTTCTAAATGGCTGCTTAGAAGGTTTATAAAATATGACAAATATCAACAGCAATAGGATTTTCTCTCATTTGGTTCCAGTCTCTAGCCAGGAGTGAGCCCTGACAAATTAGCAGAAGGTCTGAACTTCTGTTCTTTTATCTCTGCCATAGATTATTTGTTCACTTCCCCTTTCCTTTCTGTGTTCTCATTGACAAGTAATGAAAAACATAACCAGGAACAGTTTGGATCTATCCTTTGTCTAGATTGCTTTTATACTAATTAAAACCACTATTTCCCCTCAGACACTGATGGACACAACCCAGGACACTAATATCAAGAGCCTTGGGAGCAGTCATCCTTCCCACCCAGTGCCTCAGTCATCACTTTAGGAAGTTAGCCCTGGGAGACGCAGCCCAACAAATGCTGCTGCGGGGGCTGCAGCCACAGTCCTGACAACCCACTGGTTTCAGCTTGATTGATCTGCACTTGTGGTGGAGAGAGTCAGGTTTTGCTGTTTCTTTGATTCTGCGGGAGGGCTCAGCCTAGTAAATTCTGAAAATGATATGTCATAAATTCAAAAGATGTTCTTCTCTGCCTTCATTTGGACCATATTTTCCCCCAACGGTCTTGCTTATTTCATCACTTATTTTATTTCTGTCCATAATTCCCCATATGCTGCAGCTCCTATCATTTTGGCATCTAAAGTCTTCATGTCCTTGAAGAGACTTTCCAGTCTGCAGAGATGGGGTCCATTTCACTTCTAATCTTCCATCTCACTCAGTCTCAAGGCCGGCAGAGCTTGTTCTAGGATTTCTGCCCTTTTGAAAACAGAAAAGGCAGCTTGGTCACCATATCGGTCTGCTCCCCACCATATTCTCTCTTCTTCATTCAGGCCAATGGAGCAGCCCTAGCCTTTCTAGATCTTGATTCAAGTCTAGGATACCCATTGTACCACGACCATTTATTTATTTTTAATAATTATAACTTTTTATTGACAGAACCCATGCCCGGGTAATTTTTTATAACATTATCCCTTGCACTCACTTCTGTTCCGATTTTTCCCCTCTCTCCCTCTATCCCCTCCCCCAGATGACAAGCAGTCCCATACATGTTAAATTGATGACCATTTATTTTTACTGGCACTCTCTTAGACATGGTTAACTAAGGTTTTTTAGGATGCCCTTCTCCTAAGTTTGGATGTGGAAAAGCCTGAGAAAACTGCTTCTGGGAGAGCTGAAATGATGAGAAATGGAAGTTCTTTGGGGATAACTGAGCATGTGTTTGCATCTTGTTATTGGTTCTGGTCTGCTAGGAGCCTTATGGATAGCAACCAGAGCCTTAGCTTTCCCCCCCCTTCACTTCTCTCTGTTGTTTTGACCCTTTTGCTGAGGACATCTAGTAAGAGACAATGCTTTAGGGGAAAGACTCTTGACCATTCCCACTGAAGCTGCTGTATGGTACCATAAAATGGAACTTGGTTCTTTGCCTTTGCATGAATTCTATTTAGTTTTAGGCAAAGGGATTGGAAACTATCATTTTATGAATTTTGAAAGCTCAGGAGAGTGAGCCTTTGGGTGTCTAGGCTTCCCAGCATCTCACTTTTGAAGCCATCTCAGTATTGATGGCTTGAGGAAAAAAAATCTACCACTGGGACACAACCTAATGGTAACCCTGGGGCATTCAGGGAGGACTCTTCTATTCTTGTCTTGGTGTATCAGATTGGACAATGGTTAGAACATTGAATCTGGAGTCAGGAACACCTGAATTCCAGATCAACCTTAGGCACTTACTATTTGTGTGACCTTGAACAGCTCATTTAGCTTCTGCCTAAATCTCCTTATCTAGAAAATTGGTATAATTATACACTGTTTCCTAGGGTTGTTGTGAGGATCAAATGAGATATTTGTAAAGTGCTTCTAACATTGCCCGACATATAATAGGTACTATATAAATGCTAGCTATTATGATTCATATTTCTTTTTTAGTTTGTGATGAGTAATTTTATAATAACTTAGGAAGCAAAGTTCTTTAAGCTCTATGATTTATTAGCAAATGCAGAACAAAATGGGTCCAAGGCCTCTCAGCAGACACAAAGACCCTGCATACAGATTTTACCCAGATAATTATTCATTAAAAGTAAACAAAGAAACAGGATATAAACAGGATGTAAGTCTTGAGTAACCCCATTCCTTATTGGAGGAAAGATTTGGGAGTTTTTGAGATGGGAGGAGGAAAGCGAAGAAGTATAATTTCTTGAAATCAAGTTTTACAGGAGAATAAAAGTAAAATTTCCAAATGGATATTGTTCACAAAATTAGGTCATTACAGTTCTAACAAAGTCCATATTTGTTTGTTGTCATTTTATAACATTCTCTTTTGATTGTTTTGTGGTGATTCTTTTTTCATTAACATTATTGAAATCATTGTTTTTATTATTTTCTTGGTTCTTACTTAACTCTGTATCAGTTCTTTGTACTTGTTACATTTGCTATTTTTATACAGTACAAATCATATTGTATAACATTCATGTACTATACTTATTCACTTCTCAATTGATAGGCATCTGCTTTATTTCTAGTATTTTGACACCATAAATGAAGCAAAATATTTTGATCTATGTGGGGACTTGTTTTGTAACAGTGAGGCAATTAGTTGGTACAATGAATAGGATGCTAGACCTGAGTTCAAATCCATCCTCAGACATCTACTCGTTGTATGAACATGGGAAAATCACCTAATCTGTGCCTCAGTTTCCTCATTTGCAAAATGGGGATAATAATAGTCCCTACCTCAGAGTTGTCGTGAAAATCAAGCTATTAATTGTGTACAAAGCTATTATATATATTGTTATTATTATTATATTGTGTACAAGCTATTAATTGTGTACAAAAGTACATAGTAGGCACTGATTAAATCCTATGGCAATGATCATGTCAGTCCCTTCTTGGAAAAATCTAGTAATGGAATCTCTGATTCAAAGGGCACAAACATTTACTAATTTTATTTGCACAGTTCCAATTTGCTTTTCCAAATGGTTGTGCAGCTTCACGGCTCCACCAACAATGCACTAGTGGGTCCATAAGGTGAAGGAGTCTGTTTGAACCAACTCAAGAAAACTGGTTGTTAAATTTTCATTGTGAACAATTATACCTTGGAAATGGGCAAATGCTACAAACCAGGACTTAATTTAGTGTTTTGTTGATTGTCTAGAGCTAAGAAAGTGATGGAGAAAATGTTCCTAATGCAGATTAATCTGAAGAGTGTGTTGTTAAAACATTTAGGCGCACACCCCTGAGACTGCCTAACTTCCCAAAGCCCTTCCAACCGGATTATTCCACTTTTTGTCATCTTCAATTTGAGATTTGAGATGAGACTCAGGATTGATTTCTCCTATATTAGAAATGAACACTTCTAAGTTTGCAGGTCTCCCTTTGAGACCAGGTTGTTCATCTCTTTGGAGCATTTATCTCTCTGGTCGCATACAGAGTCTCCCCAAAGTCTTTGTGTGGCCTTAAGCTCTAATAACATTGATAACTTAGATGTTAATTTAATCGTTGATTATATATATGTATATATATATATATAGTTAACTTAATAATTGATAAGTGTTAATAATAGTCAGTATTTAATCATTTAAAATCAAGCTTCAGTGGCTTAAAAGTGCACTCAAACTCTCGCCACATGGGGCATCCCAGATAAAAGTCAGGGAAGACAAGGCTGGGAGAGCACGTGGAGCCCCCAGGCTCTCCTCTGATTGAATCAGTGTTCCAGCACCTTGCTGGTCAATGGGTGCAAGGCCATTTGGGCCTTTTTCAGCTGAACCGCGCGGGCTAACCGAGGGCTATTTAGCAGCTCCTTCATAGCAGCCCGTGGGTGTAGCGGGGACGCGAAGGTGCTCTACTAGGGCTGCACCTCCCACGTGGCTCCCTTCTGGGTCCCGTGGGGCTCTCCGGAGCATGCGCGCCAGCTGCTCGCGGCCTCCCGACTACATTTCCCGGAAGGCCTTGCTCGCCAGAGGGGCCAGGGGGCCGGCCCCACGTGGGTTTCCGATCTCTGAGCAACCGCGTCACCGGAAATCATGCACGCCCCCCGCTCCCGCGCCACCTCAGCGAGGCGCGGCTGCCAAGTGGCAGAGGCCAGAGTGGAAGCGGCCAGTGCAGACCTCCCGGAGCCGCCGGAGACGCCCGAGCCCCGAGCCCCGAGCCCGGCCGTGCACGCCCCCGCCCCGCCCGGTCCGGAGACCAACGTGGTGAGTGAGCGCTACCCTCCAGGCTACCCCGGGAGCCCAGCGCGGGCTGAGCCCGGAGCGGGGAGCCCACCCCCGGCCCCTGCCCCAGCGTCCCCGGCCCTGGGCTCCCTCCCCCGAGCGTTCCCCACCCCCGGACCCCTTCAGTCTCCTGGAGCTCCCTCTCCTCCCGGCATCCTCCCAGCTCCCTCCCTCTGGAGCCCGTCTCGCCCTCCCTCCCCCGACCCCCTCAATGTCCGGGACTCCCCGACCTTGGGTCTCCTTCGTAGCGCTCCCCCCCCCCCCATTACCTCAGTGCCCTGGACTCTTCACGGGATCCTCTGAGTCTCTTCCCTCTAGACGCCCCTTTCTCTGCCCCTCATCCCTCAAGCTCCTGGACCTCGAAGAGCCCTCTCCTTTGACCCCCTTCAGTCTCCCCAACTTGAGAAGTCCCCTCCCTTCACGAGCTCCCCCCTCGGACCCCCTTCTCCGACCTCCCTTTCAATCTCCCAGACCTCCCCAAGAACCCTCCCGGGGACACGCCTCGCCCTCTGGGACTCCTCCACCCTCTGGGACCTCTCCCGGAGCTCCTTCCTCTGACCCTTCTTTCAGTCTCCCAGACCTCCCCAGGAACTGGCCCAGGAATGAGTCCCTCACTCTCCTGGCCCTTTCCCCCGAGCCCTTCTGCTCCCAGGAGACCCTTTCCCCCTTGAATGCTTGGAGCCGCATCTCTAGAACATCCTCCCCTTCCCTCAGCCTCCTCCCTCAGACGCCCTTTTCCAAATCTTTCCCTTTCTCTGGCCCTTTTGATGCTCCTCAGTCTTCTCTCCCAACTTTCCAGACCTCCTCTCCCAGGTCCCTCTTTCCCCCCCCCCCCCAAAGCTTCCAAATGCTTTTCTGGATCCCCCGAGTGCCCTCCTTCCCATGGTTTCTTAGCCCCCGCGCCTCTATTCCTTTGGCCCCTCCCATCTCAACCCCTCCTTTGTAGAAAAAACCCGAGGAACCCAAGTTCTCCCATCTAGATTGAGGGGTAATAAGAGGGGACCAGTTCCTAGAACCTGAGCCTGAGAGCTGGGAAGCCGAGCAAGTCTCTCCACAGTTAACCCTTCCATGTCTCCACTTTCCCCATTGGGTTTGGAGGGTTGGAAGAATTTGGGGGGAGTTTTGTAGAAGCCACCAATGACTTGCAAAGGCCAGAAGAGCACCCCGAAAATGTTTAGAAACCACAGTGCATAAAACATATGTATGCTGTTGTGTAAGAGCCACATACGTTGACTTTTAATGCTACAATAATTCCGACTTCTCTGGTATGAAGGGAGGGCCAAAATTTTTTACATAGATTTCCAGGTTTGGGGGAGGGAGGAATGGGTGGGTATGATATAGAAGAGGTAATTATATTTCCTTTACTTCTCCAGCCTGCCTGCAGCTGTCTCTGCTTTCTTACTTTAAGTGGTGGGAGCTTAGTGGTATAAGCAATGGCCTCTGAACTCTTAACAGCCAGGGTGCACCAGGTGAGTGTGAGTTCCATCTTTGAATATCCTAGCTGAAGGAGTAGGAGCTCTTAGAAGTGGACTGTACTCATTGAGGTGGAAAGGAGCTGAGCAATCTTGAAGCATTTCTTAAGTAAATTTTCTTGAATAAGCAGATTCTGCCTTTAGTGGTCCAGTTTTCCCAAGCTTCACACGTGGCATGGGAAACCAGTCAGTCGGCTGAGCTCAGATAAAAGGGAGCAAGCACTCTTGCTTGCCCTTGCCCTTCCCTAAGTAACGTAATGGCACGCTCCGTGACTTCTCTGGAGGTGGCTGTAAATCTTGCTCCAGTGGAGTCCCTTCCCTAATTCTGTCCTAGAGGGAGCAGTTCTGTTCCTTTCTAGCTAGATTGTCTTGGAATTGGAGTGTTGTCAATAATGGTGGGGGCCGCTGGGTAGCTCAGTGGATAGAGCTCCTGGCCTGGAGTCAGGAAAACCTGGCCTCAGACATTGGCTGGTGACCGTGACCAAATCACTCCCCCGCATTTGCCAGCCTCGTTTCTCAGCTGTAGAACGGGGACACTTTGGAGAAGAAATGGCAAGCCTCTCTAAGGTCTTTGCCGACAAAGTCCATGGCAAGCTTGAGAACTAGGATTCTCTTCGTACAGATCTTTACCTGTTTATGGCTCATGCCTTACAAGAAGAAGGCAAGATTCTCAACCAAACTATGATAAAGGAGAAGAGTCGCCCCAAGTATCTAATGTAAAGTGGGGGTGTGGGAGGGGTTGGCACTTAGAAATGAAGTTTCTTTAAATCTTAAATTGGTTTTTTTGGGAAAGTACTCATGACAGCCACATGTGACCAGCTGTGTCAGGGATATAAAGACAAAGCTTTGAACACTGATTGAACCATAGTCTAGTACTCTGTGGCCTTGCTTCTCTTCTCTGGCTCACATTTAGAATGGTCTTGGGGTAGCCTTAAATCTATCTGGTGTTTCAGGAGATGCTGACATTCAGAGATGTGGCTGTGGGCTTCACCCAGGAGGAGTGGGGACACTTGCACCCATATCAGAAGGCTCTCTACCGGGATGTGATGCTGGAGAACTACCAGAACCTGGTTTTCCTGGGTAAGGGCAGATGCAATGCTTTATTTGTCCTGGCAACTGGAGGCATGGATTCTAGAACTCCAGAGTATGGAGGCTCCAAGTTCAACATAGAGGGGGCTTCTCAGCAGCAACAGGCATGGGTATAGTGGGATAGAAAAGCAAAAATTGCCTGTTTTCTAGAGCCAGCCATTGCATGTTGTGGGCCTAGTGGGCTAATTTGCTCCCATCGATCAGTCGACTGGATCGGGGACTAATTCTCTGTTTGAGCCCCAAATCTGGTCTGTGACCCTATTCCTTCTACTTCTAGGAACAGACCACAGAGCATTTCTGAGCAATCCTTTCTCCACCTCTGGGGAGTCCCAGCATGCTGCTTTTTCCCCAAACAGTGAAGGAACTAGGATTGGCTCCCAAACTGACACTGAACCCAGCATTTTTCCATTTCCAATGAACAGGACTTGTTGTTTCCAAACCGGCTATGATTGACCAATTGGAACGAGGTGAAGAATTTTGGATACCAGAGGGAGATGTCCCCAGAGGCCCCCGTCCAGGTGAGGGAATGAAAACAGATAAGTCCAAACAAGGAAGGAGAAAGGACTCGTCTAATGTCTTTCCTGCTTTGTCTGTCTGGAGAAGAGTCAAGGCACACTCCGCCCTACTCCATTGTCCTATCATGGTGATGTCCACACACACACACATATCTGTCTGCTTGGATTTTCTTTTTGCTTTGTGCAGTTTTATAAAGGCTTTTTATAGTCCTCATACTTATCCACCTTAAGAAATGGTTAGTAGCCTTCCATTACATCTTGTTACATTTGGTACAGCTTCTCCATTCTCTGGGCTGCTTCCAGTTTCTTTTATTTAATTTATTTGTTTATTTACTTATTCATTCATTCATTTATTGAAATTTTTTTTTAAAGTTAATTTTTATTTATTTTTAACACACATTGCTTTTTGAATCTTGGTAGGAGAAAAAAGTAAAAGGAAAAACTCATGGGGGAGATAAAAAAAAAAAACAGAAAAAAGAATTAAACATAGCATATATTGATTTACATTCAGTCTCCTTAGTTCTTTTTCTGGATGCAGATGGCATTTTCTGACCAAAGTCTATTGGGATTGCTTTGGATCACTGAACTGCTAAGAATCAAATCTTTCATAGTTGATCATCACACAGTCTTGCTGTTACTGTGTATACTATATTCCTGCTTTTGTTTGTTTCTCTCAGCGTCAGTTCATGTAAATCTTTCCAGGCCTTTCTAAAATCAGCTTGTTCACCATTTGTTGTAGAACAATAATATTCCAATACCTTCATATACCACAAGTGATGGGCATCTAGTCATTTTCCAATTCTTTGCTATGACAAAGAACTGCTGCAACATTTTTGCACGTGTGGTCCTTTTCCCTCCTTTATGATTTCCTTTGGAAACAGACCCAGCCATGGCACTGCTGAGTCAAAGGGTATACACAGTTTGATAGCCCTTTGGGCATAGTTCCAAATTGCTCTCTAGAATGGTTGGATCATTTCACAACTCCACCAACAGTGCATTAGCATCTCAGTTTTCCCACATGGTCTCCAACATATCATTATCTTCTGTCATCTTAGCCAGTTTGAGAGATGTGAGTTGGTATTTCAGAGTTTTAATTTGCAATTTCTCTAATCAATATTGATCATAGCATTTTTTTATTTTTTACATAACTCTAGATGGCTTTAATTTCCTCATCTGGAAATTGTTCATATCCTTTGACTACTTATCAACTAGGGAATGATGTGTATGCTTATAAATTTGCACAGTTCTTTATATATTTTAGAAATGAGACCTTTATCAGAAATACTGGCCATAAATATTTTTTTCCCAGCTTTGTGCTTCCCTTTTAATCTTGTTTCTGTTGGTTTTGTTTGTGCAAGTGTTTCCAGATTCTTCAGTGATAGATTGATTTGACTTCTTTCCAGACCTGCAATTTTTGTCCTAGGGAAATATTAGTGAGCAGCCTTGCTCCGCTTCTACATACCTTACAAACAGTGCTGTTGCCAAATCTTTTCACAAGTGAATGCAACTCTTTCAAGCCAAACCAAATCCAACTAGAATATATTCCAAACAGAAAGTGAAACAAGTGGGACTATTATTTTTGTAATGTATTCAACAAGAACTTTCTAAGCTCTTGCCGGCTTCTATGTTGAGTACTGGGTCTGTAAAAACCGTCACTTTCCCTCATAAAGCTTCCAGTCTCATTTGTGAGACAACATAAACTTTGAGTTCTAGTCTTTCATCTTCAGTTGGGCATCTCAAACTAGATGTCCCCCATAGACATCTCAAATTCATCTTGTTCAAAAACTATCTTTCCTCCTCCTTCCTTTTCCCCCGCCCCTTCCAGAATTCCCTGTTATTCTCAAAGGCATTCCCTCTGAGGGTTAGTAAGGGGTAGAAGATGTGGCTGTGGGACCTTCCTCAGATATAGAGAAGCTTGATAGCTGGGAGGGGGAATAACTTAATTTTAGATGTGTTGAATTTAAGATGGCTTCAGGGCATGCAGTTTGAAATATCCAGTAGCGATAGGGACCTACAATTCTGGACAGAGCCTGGTGCTGAACGTGTAAATCTGGCAGTTATCTATATGAATATGACAGTTAAATCTATGGTAGGTAGTTAAGTCACTGAAAGAGAGTATAGACGGCAGGTGGAGAGGATGTGAAAGTAGAGGAAAAGGTCTCTGTGAATTGTATGGTGAAGGTGGAAATGAGGCTGGATAATATGTAGGGCAATCTTGCCATTACACACAAGTGTTCTTTCCTGAATAGAAATTGACATTTTCCAATCCAGTCACAATTTCTTATCTTAGATCCACATATCCCTGTAATTCATCCCTCTTACACCTGTTTTTTGGAGCTCATCAGAGCCTGTTCTCTCCACCTCTCATTACTTCCTCAGGTTCTGACTTAGGGGCCTTCTGCTCCATCCTAACCCTGTAGCCATTTATTTTCTCTTGTATGATTTCTGCTCTTGAATCTCTTACCTGCTTAGCTCATCACTGCTGTAGTTCTGCCATACTTTAATTCTAGATTATTCCATGATCCATTTCCTTTACTCTACTCTCATGAATGAAGGTAGATAAAATTCTACCATCATGTTGACTGGGTGCATTACAAAGTCATATTATTCAGTCTTTACTGTGAGGTCTTCATCTTCAGCAAGACAACCCTTTTATTCCTTTTTAACTTGTTTCCTTTTATTCCTTTTTAACTTGTTTCCTGTCTCCTTACAATAGCCATTCCAAATTTCTCTCTTAAAGTTTCTGCCTGCCCCCACTCCCTCCTTTGCCTTTCTCAGCTGAGATCTCTGTCTTTTATTTTATTTTAAAAAAAATTTCACACACACACACACACACACACACACATAATACAAAGCTATGAAAGCCATTCATATTTCTTCCTCTTTCATTTTTTGTCTCAAAGTTCCCTGGCATCAGATCCCAACTCTCCACTTTTCCCTTTGACCAAAGTCTATTGGTCTCTGACAGAACCAGCAGATTCTAGTGGCTACATGTTATCTCCAAGGTTAATTATTAGCCCCCTCCCCCACCTTTTTTTTTTTTTTTTGCCTTTTTTTTAATTTAATTTTTTTCTAAATACACATAAAAACAATTTTAGCATTTAAAAATTTTTTTGAATTCCAAATTCTTTCTTTCCCTCCCCCTTTTCTGGAGAAGGTGGTAATTTGCTATTCGTGTGGTACATATGCAGTCATGCAAAACTTTTCTATATTGGCTACATTGCAAAAGAAAACAGACAAAACAACTAGGAAACATAGAGTTTAAAATAGTATGCTTTGATTTGTATTCAGAATCAATTAGTTCTTTCTGGGAATTGGATGATATTTTTCATAAGTCCTAAGGGATTGTCTTTATTCATTGTTGAGAATAGCTAAGTCATTGACAGTTGATCAACTTACAGTATTGCCGTGACTGTGTATCATGTTCTCCTGGTTCTGATCACTTCACTTTGATTCATGTAAGTCTTCCTAGGTTATTCTGACAGCATCTCCCTCGTCATTTTTTACAGCACCCCATTATATATATATTTTATATTATCCCATCACAATCGTACCACAGCTTGTTCAACCATAATTAATGGACATCCCCTCATTTTCCAGTTTTTTGCCATTACTTTTTTTCTTTCATCTTTTTGGGATATAGACTTAGTAGTGCTCAAAGGATATGCAGTTTTTTAGCCTTTTGGGTATAATACCAAATTGCTCTCCAGAAAGTTTGGATCAGTTTATAACTTAACCAACAGTATATTACTGTCCCAGTTTTTCCACGTCTCCTTGACTATTTGTCATTATCCTTTTCGGGCACATTAGCTAACCTAAGATGTATGAACCTCAGAGCTGTTTTTATTTGCATTTCTCTAATCAGATTTAGAACAATTTTATATGACTATAGATAGCTTTGATTTCTTCTGAAAATCCCATCTTCATATCCTTTCAACATTTCATTTGTGATCTTATAAATTTGACGCAGGTTTCTATATATTTGAAAAATGAGGCCTCTATTAGAGAAACTAACCATAAAAGTTTTCCTGAGTTTCCTGCTTTCTTTCAACTCTTGATTATATGGATTTTGTTTTTGTAAAAGCTTTAATGTAATAAAAATTATCCATTTTACATCTGGTAATGCTCTGCTTTATTTGGTTATAAATTCTTCCTTTATTCATGGATCTGACCAGGTAAAGTATTCCATATTTCCTTAATTTTCTTTTTATCGCCTTTTATGTCTAAATCATGTACCCATTTTGACCTTGTCTTGGTATGTGGTGTGAAATGTTGGTGAAATTGATGCTTCTTTAATTTCTTTTTCTAAAATGCGATTATTTGAGTATTCTATTTCCTCTTCTGTTAATCTGGGCAATTATATTTTTGTAAATATTCATTTTGCTTAGATTGTCTGACTTACTGGCAGGTAATTGAGCAAATAACACCTAATAATTGCTTTAATTTCCTCTTTATTGGTGGTTAATTCACCCTTTGCATTTTTGATATTGGCAGTTTGATTTTCTTTTTCTTTTTTAAAGTCAACTTAGCCAGTGGTTAATTGTTTTTTCCCATAAAACCAGCTTCTAATGTTATTAGTTCATTGATTTTCTTACTTTCAGTTTTACAAATCTTTTTTTGTTTTCGGGATTTAGTTTGGGTCAAATTGGAGATTTTAAAATTTGTTCTTTTTCTAAAGGTTTTTAGTTACATGCTTTATTTACTGATTCATTTTTTTCTCTGTTGTTACAAGCTTTTAGAATTTAATGAAATTATTCATTGTTTTTATGAAATTTTCCTTGATCCACTCATTCTTTAGGATTAGATTATTTAGTTTCTAATTAATTTTTAGTTTATGTTTCGATGTTTCTGTATTGAATGTAATTTTTATTGCATTGCGTTCTGAAAAGGATCCATTTAATATTGTGTTTTTCTTCAGTTGTGTCATGAAAGTTTTTTAAAATTGGGAATTTGTGTTAGGCTAGGCTAGGCTCTGTACTTCTGGAGGAATTTTCTGTCTTTCGTCATTCTGGTCTTCGTTGTTTGGGATGCTATCACTGCTTTTTCTAAAATATTCAGTATTATGCTCTTCAAGGATTTCAGACTTACTTCACACCAGGGAGCTACAAAACTAAATAGGCCCTAATGCCTGTGATTTGGGGAATAATCTGATAATTTTTCCTCTTTTTTTGAGTTTAGCAGGTTCTTGATATTGGTTAGGGTCTGGATACGTTCCCGTTTCCTATCAGCTAGCTGACTCAGCATTTTACTGACAAAAGTGTAGGATATCCACAGTCCTTACTTCATGCCCTTTGCTATTCACCAAGAGACCCTTACCAAATCCATGGGTTGAAATTGGGATTCTGCTTCAAAATGAGACTGACATGGGACAGGCCACCCCTTTTTGAAAACTCTGACTCGACTACTTGCTGTGATCTGGATCCATGAAAAATGTCTCTTCATTTACCTGATCATTACTTGGTCTAGTACTCTTCCTTTGTCATTGTTGGAGAGAATTACATTGTACTGGTCCTCCCAATTGGGTAAGTTTTCCTATCTCCCCTGAAGTGCTTTCCTTCTCTAGTCCTGCATCTTAGAACTTCCTTCAGGACTGTGCTCAGACCTAAGCTTCTGCAAAATTCTTTTCCTATTCATTTCCCTCCCAATTTGCCCAACCTCTTTCCCAGCTGCTTAGTGCCTTCCATTTTGAGATTAGAGTCCATCTATATGTTTTATGTACATAGTTTTTCAGTGTTGTCTCCTTCACTAAAATGTTTGCTCCTTTTTCTTTTTTTTTTTTTTTTTTTTTTTTTTTTTATTTAATAGCCTTTAATTTACAGGATATATACATGGGTAACTTTACAGCATTAACAATTTGCAAACCTCTTGTTCCAATTTTCACCTTCTTACCCCCTCCCTAAATGGCAGGATGACCAGTAGATGTTAAATATATTAAAATAGAACTTAGATACACAATAAGTATACATGACAAACATTATTTTGTTGTACAAAAGAATCAGACTTGAAATTATTGTACAATTAGCTTGGAAAATCAAAGATGCAGGTGTGCATAAATATAGGGACTGGGAATTCAATGTAATGGTTTAGTCATCTCCCAGAGTTCTTTTCTGGGTATAGGATTCAAGTTCATTACTGCTCCATTAGAAATGATTTGGTTGATCTTGTTGCTGAGGATGGCCTGATCCATCAGGACTGTCATCATCTAGTATTGTTGTTGTATATAATGATCTCCTGGTCCTGCTCATTTCACTCAGCATCAGTTCTGTAAGTCTCCAGGCCTTTCTGAAATCATCCTGTTGGTCATTTCTTACAGAACAGTAATATTCCATAATTTTCCTTATACCACAATTTATTCAGCCATTCTCCAACTGATGGACATCCATTCAGTTTCCAGTTTTCTAACCACTACAAAGGGCTGCAAACATTCGTGCACATACAGGTCCCTTTCCCTTCTTTATAATCTCTTTGGGATATAATCCCAGTAGTAACACTGCTGGATCAAAGGGTATACAAGTTTGATAACTTTTGTTGCTCCTTTTTCTTCATAAATTTATATGCAACTTTTGTTTTGGGGAATCACTAAATAGTAAATTTGTGCTACCTTATTCTTTCTGAATATTTTTAGATGTTTTTTTACACTAAATTCTTGTTTTTTGTTTTTTTTTTTTAATCCATTCTGCCACCCCTTTAGTGTTTTAAGTTTTAGGTTATGTTTATTTCTGTTTCCTTTCATTTATTCCTTTTATATTGATTTTTATCCCTTCCTCTTCGATAGTTTCTCCCCCTCCCACCATGATTAGCTTTTATACATGCTATTTTCATTCCCCACACCTTTTTAGTCTGATGTCCTTGGAGGACTGATATTCTGTGTTTCTATGTAATTGCTTCAGGATTGATTTGAAAATTCTAATTATTAGAATATTTATTCTTTATGATTTGAATGTGGCTATTACCTTTAACTTTTGTCTCTAATAATTCCTTTATAATTTACAGAGAATAAGTATCTCCTTTTGTAGGAAGCTTCAAGGTATAATGAAAATCTTTGAATTGAACTCAAATGATTGATTTGAGTTCAATTTAGTATCATGTGACATTAACTATCCATGATTGTTCGATCATTAGTTCTTATTTAAACAATAGTTGATCTCATATATTATAATAAGTTTTTTGAAGATCATGAAAATTACCAGGAAATACGATTTACATTTCTATATTTTAATGTTTTTTATTGGTGGAGGAGATAGAAAACATATTTATGTGATAGGCTATTTCTTTTAAATTTCTTTTAGGATGGGAGAATTGGCCGAAATCAAACCATCATTTCCAAAGCTGGGCATTTCTCTGGAAGAATACCAGGGAAGACTCACAAGTTATGGTCCTCCGGCTCCCTATCTGGAAGAAACCATAGAAGGTGGGTCCAGGGTAGAGAGGCAACAGAGTAATGAGGAAAAACCTTTTGAATGTAATGACTGTGGGAAGACCTTCCGCCTGAGCACAGCTCTTGCTATGCACCAGAGAGTTCATACTGGAGAAAAACCTTATGAATGTAATGAGTGTGGGAAGGCCTTCAGGCAGAGGGCACATCTTACTCAACATCAGAAAATTCATTCTGGAGAGAAACCGCACGAATGTCAAGAATGTGGGAAGGCATTTCGCCTGAGCGCAGCTCTTGCTATGCATCAGAGAGTTCATACTGGAGAGAAACCGTATGAATGTACAGAGTGTGGGAAGGCCTTCAGGCAGAGGGCACATCTTACTCAACATCAGAAAATTCACACGGGAGAGAAACCTCATCAGTGTAAAGAATGTGGGAAGGCCTTTCGTCTCAGCACCGCTCTTACTATGCATCAGAGAGTTCATACTGGAGAGAAACCTTATCAGTGTAAGGAGTGTGGCAAGGCCTTTCCCTTCAGCACAGCTCTCATTATGCACCAGAGAGTTCATACTGGGGAGAAACCCTATCACTGTAATGAATGTGGGAAGGACTTCCGCATGAGTACAGCTCTTACCATGCATTTGAGAATTCATACTGGAGAGAAGCCATATGAATGTGATGAGTGTGGGAAGGCCTTTTCTAGGAGTACAGACCTCACTCACCATCGGAGAGTTCACACAGGAGAGAAACCTTACCAGTGTGATGAATGTGGGAAGTCCTTCAGATGGTGGACACATCTTACTCGACATCAGAGACTTCATACTGGAGAAAAGCCTTATCAATGTGAAGCATGTGGGAAGGCTTTCAGCCGCAGAACGCACCTTACTCGGCATCAGAAAGTTCATAGTGGGTAGAAGTCTTAGGAATATGAGGCTTTTTGTCAGAGTACACACTTAACAGAGTTTATTCTGGGGAGAAACCTTATATAATTATTATGGGAGCATTAATAGAATCACATACCTCACTCAATGATAGAAAATTCGTACTGGAGACAGATACATTTATCATGTGGGAAGATCTGTTAGAACACAACTCTTAGTATCAGAATTCATATTGGAGAGATGCCTTACTAATTTAGTTTTTGGGGAAAGCCTTCTACCCGACCTCACTTCATTCTGTACATTAAAAATTGTATTGGATAGAAATCTTGTCACTATAATAAATCTGCAAAGGCTTTCTATCAGAGCTTATTTTTTAACTAATCATCAGAGTTCATACTCAAAAAATAACTTTCTGAATGTAGGAATTCCATCTGTCAGAATAAGACATTTATTTGACTTCAGATGATTCATACTGTATAGAGACTTTATGCAGGAAAGGCCTGCCAGAACACTGCTCTGAATATAATATTCATTTAGTAACTGAAATTATCAAAAAAAGTCTGAGTGGCTTTTTTAAAAAGAGGCCATTAAAGATTAATTAGGCTTTTTGGGGGACAGGTTTACTACAGTTGTCCTTTCAAATGATGCAGGATACAATTTATTGAGATTTCAATTAAGTGTTTTGACAGTTTCTCATGTTCTTGCACAAAAGAATGCAGAGTTCTAGACTAGATGATGGTGCTGTTAGATGATTTCAGAACTAGTTGGACAACCAGACCCCCCCAAATACAGTTATTGTTATGTCGGTAACAGTCTGGAGGGAACTCTAGTGGTGTGCTGAAGGGATTTATTGTTGGCTTTGTGTTGTTTAACTATTTTTTTGTTGACTTAGCATACAATGGCATGCTTATTACATCTGCAGGTAATGAAAAACTAGGAGGGACAATTAATACAGTATGTGGTAGGGTCATATTTAAAGTTCTTCACGGGCTAGAATGAAAGACCAAATGTCTTCCATTAAATAATCACTATTTGCTTCAGTGGAACTGGGGTACTGTTATAGCCACTTGCTTTACTAAGGTGCCCTCTTTATTCTGGATTCAAGTTTTCCATCTGTACAGGATTCAGGCTTGGGAGAGTTTGCCTTATATTTGAGAGGAATGTATATTTCTTAAGCTTTTAAGTCCCGATCCTTATACCCCAAAGGGAAAATTACTTAAAAGTAAAATTTATGCTTATATGTAGGTCTTCCAGGAATAACAAGGAAATAATCCCAATTTACTTTGAAGTAGAGTGTTACTGGAGGAAAGTAATTGGGTTGGTGAAAGTCTTTTTCCCCATGTCATGGGAGGACTCACTTTTTCCCCATGTCAGGAAGACTCTTCTGGCAAGTAGAGCTCTCTGAATAATGCTGGCATTTCTCTCCTCCTTGGATGGTAGAGGTTGGACAACTACTTGTTAGAGATCATTAAAATGGGAATTCCTTCCATGCCTGCTGAGATTTCTTCGATTATTCAAAAAATTCTATGAAAGAAACACTGAGCAATGAATGACGTCTCAAAGCACAGCTTTTACTCTACATCAGAGAATTCATGCTGGAGAGAAATCATAATATAATGAATGTGGAATGACCACTTGAAAGGTGACAGATCATTGAACCTCATAGTTATGTTATTGAAAAACCTTGTGAATGAAATATGAGTGGAATTTCCATAAAGTAAAACTTATCAAATACCTGAAACTGCATATGGGAGAGACTTCATAGTGTTGGAATGCTTTTTAATGAAATACTCATAGAATTCATCCTGAATATAAGCTTAGGAATGTAATCAGTGTGAGAATGTCTCCTGCCAGAAGATAGGACTTTTCTCAAATTAGACAACGCTGGAGAATCTTTGTGAATGCAGTCTTGAAAAGATTGTCTACATCAGAAGAATTTTTATTAGTAAGCAATTAACTAAAACATTTAGATTTCAAACTAAAATCAAATTTTAAAATTGATTTTAAAAATCAAAAACAAAATCCCTAGTTTCTCATAGTGGTTGTTCCAAACCCTTCCCTGTTCAAGTTTCCTGAAAATTTTCCTCAACTAGAATCCATGATTATGTTAGAAGACTTAGTATTCTCTGAGGAAAATTGTGGCGATTTCATAAGTGCTTTCTCCCTCCTTCCCCCCCAATTTTAGTCTTGTAAACTACTCAAAATCATCATTACCTGCTCTCTTGCATTTTAGTCAGAGGGAGAGGTGATGAGATTCTACATCTGGTGCTAGAAAGAACCTCAGGAGATCCTCTAACACAACCTCATTTTACAAATGAAATCAGTTTAGAGATGTGTAAGTCACTTGCCAGAGGTCACACAATAAGTGCCTAAGACATGCTTCAGCTCAATCCTCTGATTCAAGAGCCTTTCCATGGCAACACTAATAATCTTGGCTAAGGTCAAAGTCTCTACTTCTGGCCTTGATTCTATCCCTTTCACTGAAGAACTTATTCCAACAATAATTTTCCTTCTTCAGTCTTTGCTGGCTCCTTATCAGCTTCTTACAGGCATAATTCTAATTCATCTTTTTTTATTAATATAGTTAAACCCTGGGAAGTTAATAGTTGTTTGAATGGGAGGAAGCAATAATTTATTTAAGTCTTGCCAGTACAGGGTTATTTAGAAGGTAGGGGGAATTTCCATTGCTAAGTGGAATACAGCACTCTTTTATAGTGAAATCTTGTAGAATGATTTAGAGAAGATAATCTCATTTAATGGGGTCAGATTCCCTACCCCCAACTTCCTATTACCCAGAGCTATCAAAAGAAGGTTTGGGGTTACCCCTGGGTTATAGCTTTGGGAGAGCAGGTAACCAGAAGTTTGACAAGAAGCTTCTAAAGTTTTTCTTTTTGATTAATTTTGCTTTTTTTTTTCTTCTTGTTTATCGAGGATATAGAAGTCTGTTATCTCTGCCCCTACTTTCTCAGCTAGTGAATAATGTTAGTGCCACTGGACATCCTGCTGTTCTCCAACATCTATCTTTTTCTGAATCGAATAGAGAAATGGAAGCATTTCTTAATTTTTCTTCTTTCTTTCCAGTCGTCTTTTTCAGCAAAGACCAGAAGCTTGACCTTGTTTTCATGTCTGAAGTATTGTGTTTACTGTGTGCCAGACACAGTTCATGTTTGTTCTTTTTCATATGGGAATCGAATTAATATCCCTCTCTCTAGACCAATAGTTTGTATTTATTTCATGGGGTTCAGTCTTGCTGGTGTGATATGAATGTAGCTTAATGATCCCAATAGTTCTTGTACTCCCAACAGATTGTGGGGTATAGCAGTTAACAGCTGGTGGGAATTGGGAATTTCTTTTCTAGCAGGTTTAGTAATGCTTCCAAGTACTTTGTTTTTTTCCTAGTATATTTATTTTTTAATACACATTGCTTTATGAATTATTTTGGGATAGAAAAATCAGAGCAAAAGGGAAAATCAATGGCTTCTCAATATTTTAAAGAAACAGCTGACTTCTCATGACTACCCTTTGTGCTACCATCCCTTTTCTTTTTCTGTCCATTACCTCTCAAACTTTCTAAACTGAATGTCTTCAGATGTCACGTTCTCTATTCCATAGATTCTGGTTTTTGTCCCAACCATTCTACTAAAAAAATCCGCTGCAACGATCTAATCACTAAATTTAATAGCATTTTTTTTTCCTTACCTCTGAAGTATTTTACTGAACCATGGTTTCAAAGGTGCTGTGCTTGCTTCTTCATCTTTAACAGCTTCTATCTTCTTGGCTTTTTCCTGACTGTTTAAGGCAGATGAGACAGTTGGTGAAGTGGATAAAGTGCTAGGCTTGGACTAAAGAAGTCCAGAAGTAAAAACCAGCTTTGGACATGTAGCTGTGTGACCGTGGTCAAGTCATTTAACTTCTCAGCTTCAAGTTTTCTCATCTATAAAATGAGGAGAATAATAGCACCTACCTCCCAGGGTTGTGAGGATCAACTGAGATACTTTTTGTGAAACAAAACCTTAAAGTGCTATATAAATACTAGCTGCTATTATTGTTGTTATTTTTATTAACGTTTGTCATTTTGCCACCTTATTTTATATTTGCCTGTTGAGAATCTCATCCATTTATAGTAACTTAAGGTGTTACTTGCAACAGTAATGGCCATACTTGGAGAAGATGTCAGGTTATTTTTGAAGTATTGATTGGTTTTTCTGTTGTTTTTCTCTTCCTGAATCTGGGGAAGCGGATTGGATGAGAAGTCTAATGACTTTTATAGTTATAATAAGCTTGCTGCCTTCAGCCAAACATATATATGCATTTGTGTATACAAATTTGTATATATATCTATGTTAAATATGTGCATTTATACTTTATTGATGCTTTTTTTTATATATTCTTTTTCCTATATACCCTCTAGTATATTAAACCTTCCCTTATAACAAGTAGAAGTTACATAAAACTGATTTTTTTTCTGATGGCAAAGTCAGTATTCAAAACCAACTTCCCTCCCACTTCTCTTCAGTAGGAAGGAAAGTGTTTTGTTGTCTTTTTTTTTCCAAGCCAAAGATTTGTCACTCTCTAGCTTAATTTTTAGGGACATTCAGCCTTATTATTCCTCAGATGTATTTTATCTCAGGGAATATAGCAGATGACAGAATGATAGAATTCAAAATGGTGCCTCAGAATAGACTCTTTGGATGTTAGCAGGTAGGTGGGTTCATTAGGAGGCCAAAAGGCCCATGACTAGTAAAAAGCCATAAGGGCACAAACTGAGAAAGGGATACATTAGTGAAGCTTTGCTGACCAGGATAACAGAAGGACTTGATACTGTGAAACCTGGACCTAGTATATGCTTGATTATGTGTATGTGTATACTAGAGATATGCTCATAATTGGAATACACCAAGGTGGGACATCCTGGACCACTGATGTTTTGGAGAGGGTGAAGGAAGACTTGTGTCTGTGAATGTTGTGGGGATGGAAGAAGAGTGATGTGCTTTATTGAATATGAAGTCTTTTTCTAGGAGAAAGGGAATTTTATGTGTATTTTAATGTTAGAAGCTTGTTCCCCAGAGCACCTAGTTATAGCTAAATGGGCTAATAAAATATATATTTAAACTTTGGTTTCCTTTCCCAATAAAGAGATGAATAAGTTTCTCAAAAGGAATTATAAAATTATAAATTATTAATGGCCATATAAAAGGGTAATCCAAACCAAATCACTAATTACAAGAAAGCTGAACATCAAAACAATTCTGAAGTTTCACTTCACACTCAGCAAATTGATAAAGCTGACGAAAAAGGAATAGTCAGTGTTGAAGGAGTTGAGGAAAGAGGTGATATTAATGTATTTCCTGTGGATATCAATCAGTACGATGAATCTATAAAGCAATGTAGAATTATTGAGTTGTTAGGTCAGGAAGGCCCTGTCTATCAAAACAGTAACAATTTTTGAGGTAACTAAAAGCTGAAAGCAAAGTGGCTGCTCCTTGTATAGGGAATGGCTAAATTGTGATATATGAATGGAATGGAATATTTCTGTGTTTTTAGAAATGAATATGGAGAAATATTGGAAATTTTAAGTGAACTGATGCACAGTGAAATAAACAAGAGCCAGAAAACCACTCTCCACAATGACTATAATATAAATGTTAAGATCACAGAATAACTCAAGAAGAACATTGCAAAGTAAGTAAGAACAAGCTTGGCCCAAAGAACGACGAGAAAGCGCCTCATACACTCCTTTAGCAGAGATGGGAGTCATGTTGATATCATAGAGATATATTTTTTGATGTGTCAATTGGTTTTGCTGAGACATTTTCCTATTTTTAAAAAGAGATTCTTTGTTATAAGGGATGGTCTTGAGAGGGGTTATGGGGAGGGATAAGGGGGGAAATCTTAGCAATGCAAAAACTATATCAATAAAATTATTTAAAATAAAAGAATGTGTGTTGGATGAATGCTTAAAACAAAATCTTGGTACCTAAGCCCAAGACTCAACTTGAGGAATAAGTCCTAAGGACTCGCCTATCATTTTGAAGCAGATAACTTGATATCTACCTCTCTTTGAAGTTACTGGGCAGCAAAGCCAATTGCCTGTAAGATATAACTCCATTTCTGTCAATGGTCTAATAGGTATGTATTTCAGCTCTTGTTGATATTTTAAACCTTGTTCTGAATAGCTCACTTTCTAATTTCACGACTCTAGCATCAGACCCTTCCAATCTGTCAACAACCTCATTTGGCACTAGATTTGGGAGAATCTTGCATACCAAAGGAGTTTGAAAATCACTCTAGCCAATAGTGAACCACTGGAGATTCGTGAAAAACAGAACAATGATCTCTGCATCTTCCTTATTAATTCCAGGTCAACATCACCAACTCCCCATAAGCCATTTTACATCATTGTTTTCTCATAACTGGAATATCTGATTCAATCACTGTATACATTTTATCTCCTCCCAAATCCCAATTCAATCAATCATTTTATGTTACTTTCAGTCTAATCTTAAGGGCAGGGGAGGGAGATAACAATATGTGCAAAGTAAATTAGAAAGGGAGAAATTACTGAACACCTAGAGAAGAAAGAGTGGAGATATATAATGTAAATTGGGTATTGGTACCTAAGCTGATTCTTTAAATGGGAAAAAAAAAAGCTAGGAATACTAGATGGAGGTGAAAATTGAATGTATTTCAGAAGTTAGGAATACCCTTTGAAAGGGCATGGTGATGGAATTTCAAGTTTAGTTGAAGGCCAGTTTGAATGGAAAATGGAACATGAAGCAAAGCAATATGAAGTGAGATGAATCTGCAGTTTTCCTGATTTCTTCCCCTGTCTCCTATTTTCAGTCCTCTCATTATCTGGGGCTTTCTTATGTTTATATTGCATAAATCAGTACAAGGGGGGAACACAGTAGAATATAAACTTGAGAGAAGGCGCTTAAAATTTCTTTTTGTCTTCTCTGGGTTTAGTAGTGCTCAGCATAGAGCTAAAAGTTAATATGTTGATTTCTTTTGATTGACAATATTACTGGGAATGATATGTAGGTTACAAATTTGTCATCAATATATTTTTTTTTCTCAAAGAGAAATCACATTAAGCTTCCACATTTCTTTTTAAAACAAAAACTGTTTTGGTTTCTTAAAAAACTTACAACTAAAAATTACACTTATTAATATAGGCAAAACACTGAACATTGGACAAAGACTCTAGACAAAAAAAATCAATCCAAGAGGCATGGGAATTAGTCTTTCAGCCTGGCTCCATCACAAAATTGCCCTTAGCAATATTTCTAAACCAAATTCTATTCCTACTCCTGTCTCTCCTCCCCTCCCCCCAAAACATATGGAAGTATGCTTTCTTACCTCTTGGAATTAAAAGTTAAAAATCAGTTATAATATTTAAAAAACTGAAAAGAAACAAAATTAACAGTTTTTGTACAATGTTCTTGCCCTTCCTTTCCCCCAATAATTTCTAACATTTACATACTATTTGGGATTGCAGCTGGTTCAGAATGGACCAAAAGCCAACAAGGCAAGGAGTGATAATGCTGTTCTTAGTGTGTGACTGATCAGCCTCCTCAGATGGTAATAAGCATTCCTAATCAGGTATTTCTTTTGATTCATAGTGTTGAAGTTATTCCCTTGTTTTTCCCCCAGTCTCATGACGATTATTGTTACCAAAAGAATGGCCCCCATTACTGCCAGCAGCACAGCCAAAACCAAGGCTTTAGTGGAAAGTGACATGACAGGATCAAATGACTTATGGGTATGATTGCCAAAACATTTCAGCAATTTTCATGGGTTGAATAATAATTTTTAATTTCCTTGACACCCTCAAGAGATGAAATGAGCAGAGGTATTCTCACCACTGAATAGCATGGGTATAACCCGCGTGGGAAAATGGCATGGCAGAGCCAGTGACTGCTTTGGTTACCCAATATTCTTTATAAATTTAATGCTAGAAATTTCTCAGAATCACTTTTTTTGGGAGTTTGTCATCCTCCCATGGATATTGGGGAAGGAATGTGATACATCATTATAAAGGCATGGACTGCCATTTCTTCCAATTCATTATACTCTTTCAAAGGTTTTCCATGATGCTTGAAAGACACTAATTTTCCCCACCATCTCTTAGTATCCCTAGCTATTTTTTAGGTGTGATTTGAAAAATATGTATATATACATATATGCTCACATGCATTTGGAATCTCCCTGTTGAATAGTGTCATCCGCCATCAAAGTAATATTTTCATCACAACTATTCATAGTTCAACAAAGCTAATTTTTTCATAGTCATACCTGAAAATATAGATACTGAATGTCTCTACATTATGAGTTCGTTGCATTTCTAATAAGAGGTGAGTTGTGTTCTTTATCTTTAAACTCTTTGGCTGTATGACCTGTAATTCCATTGATTAGAAATTTCATGTTTTTCAAAGTTGTTTTCCCTATTCTGTTGTCATGCAAATTGTATTCCTATTTCTGCTCACATTGCTCTGCATCATTTCATTGAAATCTTCACAATTTCCTGTGAAACAGTCCATTTTGGTGTTCATTTCTTATGATACAATATTCCATTATATTCAAAAATCATAATTTGCCTAGACATTCCTCAACAGGAAGGTAGTCCTTAGTTTCCAATTTGGGGCTATAATGAAAAAATCTGTTATAAATACTTTAGTACATGTCTTCCATTCTTCTTTGATTTTTTGGGGGAAGCCTAAGCTTAATAATGCCATTACTGGGTCAAAGGTTATGCACAGTTTTAGTAACTTTGGGGGGTATCAGTCCATTTGATTTCCAGAAGGGATGGACCAGTTCTTCCAATAATATGTTTGTTTTCTTCTCTGATCTCTTCTCCCTTCACCTATTCTGATGGTTAATTTACACTTTCCTAATTATTAGTCATTTAAATTTTTCTCTCTGGTTATTGATAGTCACTTTGAAAATTACCTATAAATATCCTTTGATCATTTATCTATTGGGGAATGAATGTCTCATATTTTTATAAATTTAATGTATAAGTTCTTTATCTTGGATATGAGAACTTTATCAGAGGTAAATTTAATATACAAGTTCTTTATATATCTTGGATGGGAGAATTTTATCAGAAACAGATTTTCCCCACTGATTTCTTTCCTAATTTTATATATTTGTTTTGAAATTTTTAAAATTTCATAGAATAAAAATTGTTTTCTATATTGTGTGATTCTCTTTATTTGTTTAGTTGTAAACTTTTATCCATACGATAAGTAAGAAAGAAATTTCTTGCTTCTCCAATTTGCTTTTTGTGTCACCTTTTATGTCTCATATATCCATTTGGAGCTTGTAGTGGGAAGTAGTGATCTAAACTAGTCGATTTAGCTTTTTCAGCAGGTTGTTTTTTTTCCCCTTTTAAATAGTGAGTCCTTCTTCTCCACACCCATCCCCTGAACTGAAGTCCTGGGGTTTATCAAACACTTCTCTATTTGATTTTGTATTGAAGAACCCCTATTAGCTGCTTTAAGGAGGGGGCCCAGGGCAGAAACTTCATCATTTCCACCTAGTTATTCACTACGACTTCATCATTTAGTCTCCAGAAGTTCTTTTTGCAAGAACATTTAATCAACTCTGAAACTCACACCTCATCCGAATCTTCTGCTCCTTGGGTTCCTCCCTTCCACGGACTAGAGGAGAATGGGAAAAGCTTCTCCCAGATCTTCTATTTAAGGAGAAGGACCAGGTTAGGACGTCATCATTTTCCATCTCACCCCAGGGCAGTTCCTGCCCTCCAAGGGGTTTACAATCTACTGGAGGAAAATAACAAACAAGCTGGCGAAAAGGTGGAAGAGACCTGATGTAGAGAAATCAGAAAGCTCTCTAGTAGTGTACCCAGTTGGGAAGTGAGACATCTGTGCTAAGACCCCTCCTTACATGTTGCTTTTGGGGTTCATGGCTCTAATGTCGTCAGAAGGGCAGAGGGTAGTGACGATGAATGAGGACCAAGCCGGAAGTGGAGCCGGAAACTCCACGTTTCCCTCTGCAGTGGGGAGGACTAAGAACCCGAGGAAAAGTTCTCTCGGCAGCTCACGAAGAGGTCTTCAGACCTCTTGCTTCATCCCCCCCCCCCCCCCCCAGTGTTCCTTTCTGCTGTAATTGTTTTCGTCTCCATTAGAATACAAGCTCTTTGAGAGGAGGGGGCCTCGTCTTTGTATTCCTCGCCTTTAGCACAGTGCCTAGCACACAACAAGTGCTTATGCAGTGCTTACTGCCTTGGCTCCTCCAATCTAGGGCATCTAGGGACTGAAAGCCCCGCAAGGAAGACTAGATGAAAAAGCCTGGGAGGAACCTCCTCGTTTCTGATTGGATCACAGTTCTGGCCCCGCCCCATTGCGTCCGGCCAATGTACGTAAGACAGTCTTGAAAACGGAGAGCGGGAGAAGAGTAATTGTGCGCATGCTCCACAGAACCCAGTCTGTCCAACTAGCCCGGGGGAGTCACGGAAACCTCTTTGGGAAGGTCCCAACTCTTTTTCCCGAGGCCGGGACGCTACTTTCTGGGGGTAACAAATGGGCGGGGTGGGGCCACAGCCTAGCATGTGCGAACTACCTTTCCCAGACCTTGCTGGCAAAGCGGGAACCCCGGCACCTCCAGGAAGCGGAAGGACGTCACCCCGGAGCGCGTCCGTTCCGCGCTTGGGGCCCTCGTCCCGCAGGAAGTCCCTCCTACTTAGAACGGAAGCACCTGAGGAGGGGCGGGGCCAGGCCGGGCCACGATGCTTCCTTCGGGCTTTTGAAGGCCCAGTGGCGGGGCTGAGGCCGCAGCCATCCTCTTTTCCCTCTCCTGAATCCATATCCGGGAGTGTCCCATATATTGGAGTGGTTTGTCCTTTCCTTGTCCAGCTCTTTTACAGATGAGGAAACTGAGGTAAACAGGATGAAGTGACTTGCCCAGGTTAACACATCTCGGAAGTGTCTGAGGCTGGATTTGAACTCAGGACCTATTGTTGAGCTGCCTGCAACTTATTTGACCCTTTCCAGTTGATGGGGAGTTCACAAGATGTTGACATCTATTTAATTTATTATTTATGAAACACATTCATCACACTCGACAGCAAACATACAAAGAGTCCATTCTTCCGGGTTTAGGCAGGAGACAGAATGGAGCCCAGAAAATAGTTCAAATCCTGCCTTAGACATATACTCAGCATAGTGCTTGGCACATAATAGGGTCCTAATAAATGTTTATTGACCGAGTTATTTTGAGGAGTGAAGGAGATAAATTTTAAACTCTTTGTAAATCTGCGTGAGTGCTCACACTTATATAATCCGTGGGTTTGCAATGGGATTTGTCAAGAGAGTTTTGAAGAATGTTTTATTTTTATCTCTTGAACACATGATGTTTGTCACTGGGCAAGATCGCACTGCAATACTCGATCTGCATTTGCCAGTTTCTGTCACTGCAGAACAGGGGCGCAGCTGAAGGTATCATCACTGCATTTATCAGGGTTCATGATTTTCTCCATGGTAGCAAGGCTTTCAGGTCCACTGAAAGTTAAAAACAAACAAACCGAAATCCCCAAAACATTTTTAGGTGGATGTTTTACAGCCTGGTGAAGATGCCCAGCTCGTATAGACTCCCTCAGACAGTGGTTTGATAGAACCTTGAGCAAGTTTCATCATTAAAAATTACTTTTCCCCGCAGCCAATAGGGTCTTAGTTTTTGTTCTGTGCTCAGCAAGTAGTTTTAAAAATTACAAGTTAGCAGCTGCTTTCATTATTTATTTATTTTTTAAGTGTAGTTTTTGTGAAGACTGAGTTAGCATCCTGGATACTTTAGAATCAGCCAGAGTCAGGATAAGCAAAAGTCCTGGGTCTTTCTTCTTGGTCGAAGTGAGAGGAATGGACGACCTCTCCTTGACCTCTTCTCTTCGTCTTCCGGCCAGAACTCACTCTGGCTTGTCTTACTCCACCCTCTAATCCCTCCTCCAATTCTCTGTATACACCCACAGATCAAGCCAGCACAGAATAGGGGGGCAAACCATTTTCCAAGCATGTGTTAATTGAGTATTGTCCAGTAAGTAATTAGCCTTAGGTGCTCAGTTGTCCAAGTGCATCTGCTCATAGTTTCAGCCCTTTACAAGTTTTCTTGATGTTCTTTCAACATCAAGAAGCTTTTTTTTTTTTTTTTACCACTGTAAAGGAATCAAGCCTTCTAGCTTCCAGGTCCTAAAAGCCCTTATTTTCTTCAAATTTATTAGGCTAAGGGCAACAATGCAGCAATCATTTGTCGGTTGTTGGCATTGGTTTGCATTTTTTGGTGCCCTTTCCTTTAAACTCTGTGCCCTGTATTCTAGTGTAGTAACATTGACTTCTTAGTTGTTCTAAGAACAAGTAATTTCGTCTCTTAACTCTGGGCATTTTTTCTGCTTGTCCTTTATGCTTGCAATGCTCTCCCTCCTCAATTTTCTCTGCTGATTTCTCTGCTTTCTTCTAAGTTTCCATCAAAATCCCATCTTTTGCAGGAAATATTTCAGAAGCCCTCTTAGTTCTAATGAAGCTTTGCTTCTGTTAATTATTTTCTATTTATTTTCTATTTATCCTGCAAATAGCCTGCTTTGTATATATTTGTTTGCATTTTATCTCAGGGACTTTTGTCTCCTAGTGTTCAGTAGAGTGATTAGCACATATTAGGTGCTTAATAAATGTTTGTTGACTGATTCATTTAATTTCATTATCATATCGAATAGTCTTTGACAAATTTGATTTTCCCACACTAACAAACACTGCAATGTCCTTAATAGTCAGTGCAGTGTGCTCTTTAAGAGCTACAACTTTTGTTTATTTCCTTGAAATCCTAGTCACTCTTAAAGACCCCACAAAATTTGAAACACAACTAAAGAGAATAATGAGCAATACAGATAACACCAAATCCAGCACTCAACTGAGTGTGCAGAGACATTGCTGAAAAATACATATCTGTCTGGGTAAGAACAGCTTTCTCCTGTGCCTTGGAATCTGCCCACTGAGATGCCTTTGATCCCTCTCTGTAAATAAATCCTCAGCACTCTCCGCAGTGCTTGTTAGTTATTGGTTGGCCTACAGAGAGGAAGAATTATTCTTCTTTTGGCCAAATACCAAAAAAAGGCCTTTGGTTTATTTACTTGGAAAGTGGGATATTTTGCCTCTGAGGGCATATACTTTCTCTAGATGAAATTCTGAAGGCACCGGTTTAGATGTCTTAAGATATGAAAAGTTCTTTTGCTCTTAGCAGGGCCTAGAGTGGATAAATAAACGCATTTATTAGGTGCTTGCTATAAACCAGAAATTATTCAGCCTAGAGGTACTTATATAGAACAGACAGTCTTTTTGTTCAAAATACTTATATTCCAATAGAGGAAAACAATATATATTTGAGAATGCTGTCCAGGGAAGGGAATTTTGATCTAGGGGATTCACAAAAGTAGTGATTTAACCCAGAAGTGACCCTCTTGATTCAGTTATTTTATCCAGAATTAAAGATAGAAGGGTAACCTGGGCAGAGAGGGGAAGGGTGTGATGGGTCAAGGTGGGTAGATGGATAGGGCTTGGATAGACTGCTGGATGGGACATGAAAATAAGACCTGGCCCAAGGACATGTATTTGCTTTGACTTAACTGATGTGGAAGCCAGGAATTCCCCCTTCCCTAGTCTCGTGCTTGCTATGACACAGTTAGAATTAAGTTTCCTGGGTCCTTCCCTCACTCCTCATTCCATATTAGACATTTCAGAGACTGCCCTGATTTGTGTCAAACTCAGGTGACTATGAGGCCACTTAACCATATTAAGAATCTCTGAGAGCCACGTAGTGACTTAGTAAACCATACATTAAGATTATCTATGTTTTATTGCATTTTTATTTACTACATGAGAAAAAAACAGATTGAGAGTTCAAACTTATCATTGGCGACATTGTGGCCTAGCTAACTTGGAATCCAAGCAAAAGAGTAAAAAAGATCTGAATTCGAAGAGGAAAGGGATAAAAATAAATATAAAAGGAACAAATGGAGGAAAGTACAAGCCAAACAAAGATAATCTGGGATGTAAGAATGAGTGTGATACGATATAAGGAACTTCATTTTGGGTTAGACTACCATTTTGTGATGGAGTATTTGGATGTTTGTTTTTCAATATTAAGATAGACACTTGTGAACTGTTCCTCAGACCTCTGCCTTCCCTCATGGGGCTTCACTGGGACCCTCCCCATTGTGGGTCAGAGGCCCCTAAGAGCCAAGAATAGGGATCTTTGGGTGTGGGGCTGCACTGTTTGTTACCTGCCAAGGAGTTCAATTTACTTAATGTGAAATTATGTAAAGGAAGAGTTGATTATATAGTTTGGTGAACAACATGTGTGCTCATAAACAACTGATAAACATATGAGGTCCTCCTGGAGGATACCATCAGTGGGAAAGTTTGGTAAACAACCTTGTCATTAGCTTATGTCACCGACTCCAGTGCACACTCATAGCTAGACTTATAAAAACCCCTTGGAGGCCTCAGTACTTGGGCTGCTCTTGGTTGTGACTATGACTGGCTCTTGCATTTCCTCAGTCTCCCTTGTACCTGGGTAATCGAGGTATCTCCTGGATTTACTTAAGGATAGGGACCTCCTCAGTGGGAGGCAGATGACTTTGGGACAAGCAGAGAGAGAGAGACCCTTGGCAGCCTGAGGGCTGTTAGTGAAATGTGCTTCCCCTAGGAGATCCCTGCTGGTTTGAATCATGGGACGTCATGATTAATAAAGGCTTGATTGCTAACACTGAAAAGCCTCAGTCTGTCTAGTGTGGACTTGGCACTAGGTAGCATGCATATTGCTTTGCATGCATTGTGTGTTATAATCAATAAGCATTTAGTAAATGACTACTGTGTGCCATGGATACAAAAAGAGGCTAAAGGCAGTCTTTGTCTTTAAGGAGCTTGAATTCTAATGGGGGAAACAATATGCAAACAAATATATGCAAAGCAGGCTCTATACAGGATAAAGAGGGAATGATTAAGAGAGGCTTTAGAAAAGACCTTCTGCAAATAAGGGGATTTTTGTTGGGATTTAAAGGCAGTGGAGGGGAGGGGAGAGGAAGGAGGTCAGTAGATGGAAGAGAAGAGGGAGAGTCTTCCAGGCATGAAGAACAGCCAGAGAAAATGTCTGGAATTGGCAGATGGTCTTGTTTGTGGGGCAAGCCAGAGGCTGGAGTCACTGGTTTGAAGGGTACGTTTTGGGGAGTAAGATGAAGAAGCAAGGTTATGAAGGGCTTTGAAGGCTAACCAGAGCATTTTATATTTGCTACTGGAGGCCATGGGGAATCGCTGGAATTATTGAGTAGGAGACTGGTGTGGTAAGACCTTCGCTCATGAATGTCATGAATGTGGGAAGTCCTTCCTCTACATCATATCTCTTATTAGACATCAGAAAATTCATACTAGAATGAAGCCTTATGGATGTCAGAAGGTCTGCCAGATGAGACATCTTAACTAACTTCAGGAAGATCATATTGGAGAGAAACTTTGTGAATGTAGGAACCACAAGTGTTCCTATTCCTATGAGCATAGACCTAGCTCAGTACCAGAGAGTTCATGCTGGAAAGAAGCCTTGCCAAATGTGAGAAGTCCTTCAGTTGGTGGACATATCTTATTCAACAGCAGAGATCACACAGGGCAGAAAATTTATGAATATATAATACCATTAGGGCAGTAGGGCTTATTCTTGGCAACTCTTGCCTAGTATCTAAACTTTACCCACATCCCCTCCAACATTTATCACCATTTTTCCTGTCATCTTAGCCAATCTGACAAGTGTGCAGTGGTACCTCAGAGTTGTCTTAATTTGCATTTCTCTTATAAGTAGGGATTTAGAGAATTTTTTCATGACTAGAAATGGCTTTAATCTCTTTGAAAATTGTCTGTTCATATCTTTTGACCATTTATCAATTGGAGAAAGGCTTATATTCTTATAAATGAGTCAATTCTGTGATATGTTTCACATTCTGAAACTTTTAACCTTATGAACATCTTTGTGATGTCTAATAGCATGCTTATCATATTACTTCATATTGTTAAGCTTTCTCCAAGGGAGAAATTAGTCTTCTTCCTCTTCAGGTCCTCTTTTTTGATCTAAAGCAAGTGACTCTCTTCAAAGGGGAACAAGAATTGTTAACTTCATCTGAAGGGTAGGTTTAGAATCCAAGGAACACTGTACTTTGAAGCACCTGATAAAAGCATAAAGAGAATGTATGAGAAAAGAAAAATAATCTAAATGGTCATGACCAATAGAGATAAACTTTGGCCCCATCAGGCCTTAGAAGGAAGGAAGAAGAAGAGAGTCAAACAAATTGGTTCTATCAATGGGCCTGGGTAGTCACTGCTTTTGTTAATAATTTATTCTAAGTTGGGTTTTTTTTTTTTTTTTGTAATCTACTCAAAGTTGTTAACATAGTTGTGGCACAAGGAATTGATTTTGGAACAAATTTCTTGTTCCATTGTGAGGATATCCAGGACTTAATTCTGGAAGACCACTTAAAAAGAAAAAAAATCAACCTCTTGTATGAGTTAGATAGCAAGTAAAATTTTCCAAACTCTTGACAGCCAAAAGAGATTCTAAAGACAATTCTGGGGATCTCAGCAATTCCTAGGAAGGGTATATCACTTCCCATATTAGGAGTTTCCATCAGGTAATATCAGTACCAGCAAGAATTTTTTGTGGGCACAACCTCAAATCCCTAGTAGATGTGGTGTTCTAGGGCCAGTCATCAAACTCTAGCCCCAGGACTAAATCCAACCAGCCCTTTTTGCTTTGTTTTATTTTGTTTTTCTTTTTGTAGTTTGTCTGTTCACATGGAAAATAAGGTTTACTCGATTTAAAAATGAAAGAAAAATTTTAGCCCGAGTTGAACAAAAACAAGTGGCTAGAGGTTATAATTGATAATTCCTGCACCAAGGAAGGTTTGGGGAATGACTCTTATGGGTTTTGAGTATAGAAATTATTTCAAGGATATGAGGTCCAATGTACAACTCATTTCCAGGCTGCATCACCACAGATAAAATAGACCTGGAGTAGTTACTGTGGGCTCTGTGAGGATGGTCATAGAAAACTCATTTGGCTGATGAAATGTAGAGTGTAATAAAATCCCAGAGGTCAGATCAAAGAACAAAGCCTCGGGGCCAGTGGCAGAGATGGAATAAAGGAAGAATGGCTGATGAGCTCATGTAGCCACATGCTCATTAGGATACAAAGGGAAGAGGGAGTCACCATGGAATTCTGCATTTTGTTTCCATACAGCTATGAGCCTCTGCATCATTGTTAGTGGGAAAGCTGGGATTGATTCATATAGGATCTCCAATAATTTGCAATATAGAATCAGGATCAACTAGCTTCAAAGCAAGGGAGGTCAGATCAGTGATAGAGTCAAAGGCTTAGTCAACTTGACTAAGGAGGTAGCAGTCCTGTTAGAAAACAAAATTGGCCGTACACTTTGGAGTTGGTCAAACATTTAGCAGTATGTACTATGCCAGGTACAGGTTAAGAATTGGGGATACAAAGAAAGTCAAGAAAACCCAGTTTCTGATCTCAAGGAGTTCACAGTTCAATGGGGGAGACAACATTCAGAGAAGTCTGTACAAATAGAAGGCAGGTAGGTGGCTCAGTGACTACCGCACTGGGCTGGGAATCAGAAGACCCGAGTTCAAATGTGGCCTCAGACACTAGTTGTATGATCCTGGGCAAGTCTCTTCACTCTGTTTGCCTGAAGGAAAGAGCAAACCACTCCAGTATCTTGCCAAGAAACATTCCCTTCAGGGTCATGAAGAGTTGGACTGAATGACTGAATAACCATGTGCAAACAAGATATAGACAGGGTCAAATGGAGATAGTCAGTGGAGGGAAAGCCACAGGATTAAGGGGAATCGAGAAAACCTTCTTTCAGAAAGTGGGATTTTAGCTGAGATTATAGGAAGCCACAAGAGAACTCCAAGCATGGAGGACAGGTAATGAAAACGCTCAAAATTGGGAGATGGATGTGTCATGAGTAAGGCACAACAAGGAAGCCAGTGTCACTCAGTTTGAAGTCCTATGGGGGGGAGGAAGCCTGGAAAAGTGGGTAAAGAGTTTTGAATATCAAAGAAGATTGTATGTTTGATCCTAAAAGTGAGAGGGAACCACTAAAGGTTATTGAGTAGGGTGGAGACATGGTCAGCTCTGCTTTCGGAAGATCAGTGTGACAGCTGAGTGGAAGAAGGACTAGAGTGGGAAGAGGCTTGAAGGAGGCAGACTACCCAGCAGCTATTGCCATAATCCAGGCCTGAGGTATATATGAAGGATATTGAGAATCAATAGGTCTTGGCTGTAGAATGGACATGGGGACTGAGAGAGAATGAGGACTTGAGGTGACACCCAGGTCATGGGCCTGAACCACTTGAGAGGATCCTTGTCATAGTTAAAGGAAAATCTGAAAGATGGGAGATTTAGCCTTAGATAAGTATCATCATAGATTCAGTCTAGAGGTCATAATTAAATCCATGGCGCTGATATGATTACTCAGTGAAACAGAAGAAGAGACAAGGGCCCAAAATAGAGCCCTGGGGAATACCTCTGGTTAGTAGACATGGCCCGAAGAAGGATTCTGCAAAGGAGACAGAGAAAAAGTATTCAGAGAGTGAGGAGGAGAATCAGGAGAGAGGGGGTATCCCAAAAGCCTATCAAGAAGGGAGTCAAGGATACTACATATCTATTAGATTGACCAGTTAGACAGAAAAGGAAAATGACAAAGGTTGGAGGGGATGTAGGAAATATGAGACATTCATACACCGGAGAGTTGTGAATTGATTTAACCATTCTGTTAAGCAATTTGGAACTATGCCCAAAAGTCTGTAAAACCATGCATACTCTGACATAGCAATACCACTCCTAAGTCTGTTTCCCAAAAGAAATAAAAACAAAAAACAAAAAGCAAAAGGACCTATATGAACAAAAACTATTTATAGCTGTTCTTTTCTGGGGGCAAAGAATTGGAATTTGAGATGCTCACCATTTGGGGAATAGCTGAATAAATTGTGGTATGTGATTAGGATGAAATACTGTTGTGCTATAAGAAATGGTGAGCAGGATGCTCTCAGGAAAACCTGGAAAGACTTCCATGAGCTGATGCAAAGTGAAATGTCCTGTGTACAAAGTTACAGCAATATTGTAAAATGATCAGTTGTGAGTGACATATCTATTCTCAGCAATATAATGATCCAGGAAAATTCTGAAAGACTTGTGATGAAAAATGATATCCATACTCAGAAAAAGACTCAAATTCAGATTGAAAATTTTTTTTACTTTATTTTTCATGACAGCTGTTTTCTTTCATAACAAAACCTATATTGAATTACTTGCCTTCTCAGTGAGGGGGGTTAAAAAGGGAGAGAGAGAATTTGGAACTCAAAGTTTTAAAAAATGAATGTCAAAAATTGTTTTTACATGTAATTGGTGGAATAAAATGCTAAATTTAAAAAAGTGGAGAAAAGGGTGATCAACAGTGTTCACTGACTTTAGAGAGCCTAAAAAGGATGAGGATTGAGAAAAAGCCATTCGATGTCAAGGTTACGATATTACTGATCACTTCTGCAAGAGCAGTTTCAGCTGAATAATGAGGTTGGAATACAGATTAAATAGAATTTAAAGGAGTGAGAGGAGAGGAAGTGGAAGCACCTATTATAGACATCTTGCCCAAATAGTTTAGTTCCTGAAAGTATGACAGAGGAACAAGGAAGGATCTGAAATGAAAGCCATTCACGTTAGATAAACTTAAGGCAGAGCTAGAGAATCTCAGTAGAATATGAACTACTACATTACCTCAATCTAATGGAATTACATGGGTTGAGAGCTATAGAAACTGCAAAATTATGCAGGAAGAGAATACATAGAAAGAAAAACAGCAAAAAGAAAAACACACACACACACACACACACACACACACACACACAATAACCAGCCAGAAGCTATCTGGTTTTCCAGGAACCTTTTTCTGTAATGTTGGGAAGTGGTCTGTCTAGTTATTGTCAACAGTCTGGGGGAAGCAATTCCCAGCTTTGATAGTCCCTTGAATAAACTCCCAAGAGGAGATCTGGTTTGTGCTGTGAAGCATGTATCCTGTTATTTACACCTGTAAGTTTGACAGGGATGGAAGCAGTATCTGCTAGAGTCCTTTCTACTGAGGCACCATGGTTTTTCCAATTAACCCAAGCTCCAGGTTTCAATCAGTGAGAGAGACCTTTGCTGATGGGGCCCCAGGGAAGGGCAGCTTTCATCAGACTCAGTTATTGAGGAAGAAACCAGAGAAAAGGCTAAAGGAACTGTTTCTGTTTCATAGTGTGACAAATGATGTGATTCCTGAGTAGTATGTGTAAGTATTATGAGGAAGGGCAACAGCATGTCTGGCCAGGGTAGAGAAAAGACATCATCTACTTTGGCCAATTTATGTTTTTCAGAGCTTCATTTGCTTTTTCTACTTTTTCATTGAGCTCTGAGGGTGATTATATGTTAGGGGAAGGACTGAAGTACAAGAAATCTTTAGGAGCTGTTGAATAAGTCTTGCTATCCCATGAAAAGGGTCCCTAGTCACTGTATACCTGACATGGAATTCCCCAAGCAGGAAATATACTATTGAAAAGGATCTTGGCCACTAATATAACTGTAGCTTTTGAGACAGGAAAGATCACTCAGCCAGAAAACATATAGTGAAAACCAGAATGTATTCATCCTCTTTAGATGCTGACAGTTGCAAAAAAAATCTAATTATAGATACTTTAAGTAAAACCCCCAATTGAACTAAAAGGAACAGTTCAAATGTATGATTGATTTGTCCAAGTGTGTAAGCTCTGGAGAATTTAATATCTCATGGCCTTGATTTTACCTTTTTAAAAACCTAGACTGACCTGTTCTTCCCTGTTTTTTCTTATGCTTCCCTAAAACAAACAAACAAAAAATCAAAAAACAAAACTATGCTCAGTGAAATCAATAATGAGAATGTTCCTTTTCTTCCTTGGTCAATAATTAAAAGACTTTCTTTTTGACAGATTTGAAATAGACTGATTGCCTTTTTCTTTTCAAGCCACTACTAGTAAATAATAAAACTGAATATTTAAAAGTTCTGCTGTGAGAGATTAACATTATTGGTGAAGTATAACTGGCTGTAAAGAAAAGATAGTTTTTAACCTTGGTCTCTGGATCTCATCAATCAGTACACATAAGCATTACTTAAAGGGGAAAGGGCAAGTTATTGGCAGCTGCACCTGTGCAGGGAGGATCAGGGCTTGGGGATTCCAGTTATAGAAAACAAGGGCTAATGGTGGAGCCCTGAAATCCTTAATTAAGAGAAAAGGTTCTTGTTTTCCTGGTATTAGGGCTGAGTACAGCCACACTAAAGCTGTCTTGAAAGCTGCTGCTTGCTTTGATAACAGCTTTGAAAAGGGAAGGGTGGTCAGTCTGAAAGCCATGAAAAGCCATAAATGATCATAGCTATAAATGATCAAGAGGGTGCCACAAATTGGGGCCTTCTCGGGGGTCTTTTTCATGAGCTTGGACACCAAGACAGTGATTAGATTTCCAGAAGTGCCTTATAGAGGCTGAAGTAGATTGGAGTATGTGACACTTCAGAATTGGGATTCCTATTTCTCAAACCCTAAAATATAGGGAATAGTTTAGTTTCACATAAAGAGTTTCCAGGGACCAACCACCTGGTTCTAGTCTCTAATTAAAAGCCTTCAGGCTCCCGTGGACTGGTCAGAGAGCCTTAGAAGTTTGGTCCTAAAAATTGAGAATGTGAAAGAAAGCATTTGAAAAATTTGCCAGAATCAAGCCCTAAAACATTTGGGTGTTAGCTGTATATAAGTGGAACATAGGTAGATTGGAGAGTGCCCTGTCTGATCCATATTAGAGGAGCAGCCATCTCTAGTCTTTAGCAAGAAACTTCTCAGGTGGAATAAGTCTGAATTACCTCAATGTTGAAAAGAGCCAAGTCCATCACAGTTGATCATCACATAATCTTATTGTTGCCATGTACAATGATCTCCTGGTTCTGCTTATTTCACTCAGTATCAGTTCATGTGAGTCTCTCCAGGCCTCTCTGAAATCATCCTGCTGATTGTTTTTCATAAAATATTATGTAACATTCATATACCATAACTTATTCAGCCATTCTGCAACTCATGGGCATCCACTCAGTTCCCAGTTCCTTGCCACTACAAAAAGGGCTGCTACAAACATGTTGGCACATGTGGGTCATTTTCCCTTTTTAAGATTGCTTTGGAATAGAAGCCCTGCTTATATAAACACTGCTGGATCAAAGGATATACACAGTTTTGATAGCTCTTTGGGCATAGTGTCATATTATTTTCCAGAATGGTTGGATCAGTTCACATTTCCACCAACAGTATGTTACTGTCCCAGTTTTCTCACATCCCTTCAATATTTATCATCTTTAAAAAATATATTTATCATCTTTTCTTGTCATATTATTCATTTAGAGAGGTGTGAAATAGTATCTCAGAATTATGTTAATTTGTACTTCTCTAATCAATAGTGATTTAGAGCATTTTTTCATATGACTAGAAATGGCTTTAATTTCTTTGTCTGACACTTCTCTGTTCATATCTTTTGACCATTTGTCAATTAGAGAATGGCTTGTATTATGAGTCAATTTTTCTATATATTTTAGAAATAAGGCTTTTATCACAACCTTTGGATATAAATTTTTTTCTCATTCTGTTTTCCTTTTAATCTTGGCTGCATTAGGTTTTGTTTGTACAAAACTTCTTAAATTTAATGTAATCAAAATTATCCAGTTTGCATTTCATAATGTTCTTTGATTCTTCTTTGGCCATAAATTCCTTCCTTCTCCAGAGATCTGAGAGGGACACTATCCCTTGTTCTTTTCTTATAGTGTGCTTATAGTATCACCTTTTATATCTAAGTTATGAACCCATTTTGACCTTATCTTGGTGTAGAGTCTTTAAAAAAATTTTTTTGTAATTAAAGTTTTTTATTTACAAAACATATGCATGAGTAATTTTTCAACATTGACTCTAGCAAAACTTTCTATTCTAATTTTTTTCCCTCCTTCCCCTCACCGCCTCCCCTAGATGGCAGGTAGTCCAATACATGTTAAATATATTAAAATATATGTTAAATCCAGTACATGTTGGATCAACATATCTTGCTACACAAGAAAAATCAGATCAAGAGGGAAAAAGAAAACAAAATGCAAGCAGACATCAACAGAGAAAGTAAGAATGGTATGTTGTGTTCCACACAGTTCCCATGATCCTCTCTCTGGGTGTAGATGGTTCTCCTCATCACTGAACAATTGGAACTGGTTTGAATCATCTCATTATTGGAGAGCCATTTCCATCAGAACTGATCATTGTATAGTCTTGTTGTTACTGTGTATAATGATCTCCTGGTTCTGCTCATTTCACTCAGCATCAGTTTATGTAAGTCTCTCTAGGCTTTTCTGAAATCATCCTGCTGGTTGTTTCTTACAGAACAATAATATTCCATAATATTCCTATACTGTAATTTATTCACCCATTCTCCAGTTGATGTGCATCCACTCAGTTTCCAGCCTATACAAAAAGGACTGCCACAAACATTTTTGCACATGTGGGTACCTTTTCTTCCGTTAGTATCTCTTTGGGAATATAAGCCCAGTAGAAACACTGCCGGGTCAAAGGGCATGCAGAGTTTGATAACTTTTTAAGCACAGTTCCAAATTGCTCTCCAGAATGGTTGGATCTGTTCACAGTTCTGCCAACAATGTATCAGTGTCCCAGTTTTCCATCATTTGTCATTATCTTTTCCTGTCATCTTAGCCAATCTGACAGGTGTGTAATGGTATCTCAGAGTTGTCTTAATTTGCATTTCTCTGATCAATAGTGATTTGGAGCACCTTTTCATATGATTAGAAATAGTTTCAATTTCATGTAAGTTTGAGTTAATTCTTTATATATTTTAGAAATGAGGCCTTTATGAGAACTTTTGAATGTTTTCCTAGTTTATTGCTTCCCTTCTAATCTTGTCTGCATTAGTTTTGTTTGTATAAAAACTTTTTAACTTAATATAATCAAAATTATCTATTTTGTGATCAATAAGATCTCTAGTCACAAATTCCTTCCTCCTCCACAGGTCTGAGAGGTAAACGCTCTTATGTTCTTCTAATTTGTTTATCACATTCTTTATGTTTAGATCATGAATCCATTTTTACCTTATCTTGGTATATGGTGTTAAGTGTGGATCAATGCCTACTTTCTGCCATACTGGTTTCCAATTTTCTCAGCAGATTTTGTCAAATAGTGAGTTCTTATTCCAAAAGCTGGTGTCTTTGGGTTTGTCAAACGCTAGATTACTATAGTCATTGACTATTTTATCCTGTGAACCTAACCTGTTGCACTGATCGACTTTCTTTCTTAGCCAATACCAAATGGTTTTGATGACTGCTGCTTTATAATATAATTTTAAGTCTGGCACAGATAGGCCACCTTCATTTGCTTTTTTTTTTTCATTAATTCCCTTGAAATTCTTAACCTTTTGTTCTTCCAGACTGGCATAGGATCTTAAGTGTTGGTCAGTTCCTAGTTTCTGTCATACTATTGTAGTGTTCTGGTTGGTTTTCTGGAGGTCTCTGGGGCAGCCTTCCTTTCAGTAGGGTAATCACCAGGAGAACAGCTAGGGATAAAGTCCAATTTCTTTATTGTCTCCTTGCCTGGAGGAAATGCAGGAGGACAGGCCAGCCACCATGGAGGTGTGAGATGAAGTGAATCTCTCTCCTTGGCTCTGAGAGCTTGAGCTCCCACCTCCAGTCCTCTGTCTTCTCTGAGTCTGTCTCTGAGCTTCTTAGTTCCCCAGGAGAGCCACCAGGAACCTGATCAAAAATGGAATGAATCTGTCTGTGAGTCCTTCTGAGTCTGAACCAGTTTCTCCCAAAGTGCAAAAAGGAGGAGAGCCACCAGGAGCCTGATCAAAGATGGAATGTCCCTGGCTGAGTTTGTCCCAGCATTATATGCTCTATTTTAATTATATCATAGTAAGTGTGAATCTTGCAGAATAGGTGTCAATCTTGTAGAACTAGATTAAGTACTAAGTACATGTCCTGAACTATTAAGCACCATGTTAAACTAGATAACCCATTGTCTTATCAATTCCACTGACTTAACAACTTGTAAGAATCCTTGTTTCAAGTACAGAGTTCTGGCCCATAACATACTATTTTCTAATTTTCCCTGCAATTTTTCTCAAATAGTGAGTACTTATTTCAGAAGCTGACGTCTTTGGATTTATCAAACACCAGAGTACTATAGCCGTTGGCTACTGTGTCTTGTGAACCTAACCTGTTCAACTGATCCACTCATCTTTCTTAGCCAGTGCCAAATGGTTTTGAGGACCAGTGCTTTATAATAGTTTTAGATCGGGTTAGGCAAACATTTAACAGTTTGGGATAAGCGTGGAGTCCTTATCCAACAGGGTATGACTAAGGATAGAGCTATTAAGCAGTGTAAAATCATCTATGAAACTACAGTGGATTTAAGGAAATGGTTCTGGGTAAAGTATGGACCTTTTGATGATCCTGTTCTTAAAGAGTTACAGAATATTAGTGACTAATGTCCCCAAATCAGCTTAGAATAAATGAACTGTCAATATGGCTAAATTCTTCATCAGTCTCAGTTTTTCTTTCTATGATTCTTTTTTGGCAAAAAAATCTGGAGGAATGGAACTTTAACAGCTATTCTATCCACTAGGGACAAGTTCTAAATTCAAAGTGCACTTTAAATGGATGAAAGTGATTGGCAAATTAGACTAAAGCAATTTTATATTGTTACCAAATTACACTTTTATGAGATTCTAAAAAGATTAACATAATTAGGAAACAGAAGAATTATCTTGGGCTGAGAGTAGGACTCCAGTCAGAAGATGGCCATAAGTTCTATACTTAATAAATGGGCAGAGATCCTGACTTCAAAATCTCCTAGAGGAAAACTTAGAAGTTCAGGCCTGATTTAGTGTCCATTTTGTAAGTGATAAAACTTAAGATTAAGAATAGTAGGTTCCTTATTTTAGATAGAAAGGGACCTTGTACAACTTGGAAAATTTGTAAGAGAATGGGAAATAAATGTCTGTTATGTCTGTGTTATGCTATTCATGCTTTGTCCTCCCCAAAGTTAACAGATAATTTGTCTCTGCCTTTTCTTTTGGCATGATCAACCAAAAGAAATAGGCTATAAAAAAGTAAACTTTCAAAAAAGCCTTAAAAGAGAACAAATCTCTTACCTCTGTGCTGGTCATATTGAAGATTGCTGAGATGAAAAACAGATACAAAAATTATTTGAAAACTAAGAATACAAAAAAAATAAGAAACCAAATTTGTCAAAAAGGAATAATTAAATTTCTTCCATTTCTAAATTATTTGTATGTTTTACAAAGTATTTACATGATCTTATGGAGCATTAACAAGCTTTGTAGAGTTTAATAAAAACAACAAAAATTTCACAGATCAATTATTCCTTAAAAGAAACCCTTAAAATGCTTAGGGATTAATTTAAATCTGTAGCTTGAATTTTAAGAACATGGTATTGACTGGGTCAATAAGTCAAAATATTAACAATATTGTCAAAAGTGACAATAAAAGTCACTGTTTCTAGGTTTGAATAATTTATGGTCTTGAAACCTGAAAACCCATATATCAATATTATTATTTCCCCTAATTCTGTAGTAAATGAATCATTTCAAAATATTTACTTTGTACAAAATAAAAATTATCTGAGAAATCTTGTTTACTAAATTCTAGTTCATCAGAAATAATTAAGGAGCAGGTATAGCAGAGACAAATGGAAAGCCAATTTATTACATTAACTTGCAGAGTGGATACAAGTGCAGGATTTGGAGCTGAAAAGACCTGAGTCTATTTGCCTCAGATATTCACTATCTGCGTGATCCTAGGCAAATCACTTGCTGTCTGTTTGCCTTAGTTTCCTCATCTATAAAATGGGGATAATAATAATACCTACTTTGCAAGGTAATTTTGAGGTTCCAATGAGAAATTTGTAAATTGGTTTGTCAATTTTAAAGCAAGATATCAATGCTAGTTGCTATTATTATTAACTACACAAAGCTTAGTATCATATTTTGAACAGTAAAGCTGACATTCTTCCCACCCCCCATCACTTTTCCCCTATTCAACAAGAATATGAACCTGGAATAGTTTTCAGGTAGAATGGATAAAACTGATGTAAAAATTGTTTTTTAAAAATATGAAAAATGCAGAAATATGTTATTAAAATCAAAAATTTTACACTGTCTTGTGAAACATTTTATAAAGAATAAATACCCTTAGTTTGGATCTATGCTCAAAAAGTTATCAAACTGTGCATACCCTTTGATCCAGCAGTGTTACTACTGGGATTATATCCCAAAGAGATTATAAAGAAGGGAAAGGGACCTGTATGTGCACGAATGTTTGTGGCAGCCCTTTTTGTAGTGGCTAGAAACTGGAAACTGAATGGATGTCCATCAGTTGGAGAATGGCTGAATAAATTGTGGTATATGAAAATTATGGAATATTACTGTTCTGTAAGAAATGACCAACAGGATGATTTCAGAAAGGCCTGGAGAGACTTACACGAACTGATGCTGAGTGAAATGAGCAGGACCAGGAGATCATTATATACTTCAACAACAATACTATATGATGACCAGTTCTGATGGATCAGGCCATCCTCAGCAACGAGATCAACCAAATCATTTCTAATGGAGCAGTAATGAACTGAACTAGCTATACCCAGAAAAAGAACTCTGGGAGATGACTAAAACCATTACATTGAATTCCAATCCCTATATTTATGCACACCTGCATTTTTGATTTCCTTCACAAGCTAATTGTACAATAATTCAGAGTCTGATTCTTTTGTACAGCAAAATAATGTTTTGTCATGTATACTTATTGTGTATCTAAGTTATATTTTAATATATTTAACATCTGCTGGTCATCCTGCCATTTGGGGAGGGGTGAGGGGTAGGGGTGAAGGATTGGAACAAGAGGTTTGGCAATTGTTAATGCTGTAAAGTTACCCATGTATATATCCTGTAAATAAAAGGCTATTAAATAAAAAAAAAAAGAATAAATACCTTTTATCCATTTCTAAAATGAAAATAATAGGGAAGTGTTAATTCAGCATTTATTACAAGTTTATATTTTTGGAATAAATGCAATAATGAATAACACCCTTAAGAAAACTTCTTGTTGATTATTAACCTCCCACCAAGTTGCTGTGTGTGTGTGTGTGTGTAGAAAGTGAGAGAGAGAGAGAGAGAGAGAGAGAGAGAGAGAGAGAGAACACCTTAGTTCTAATTTCCTAATTAGTCTCAGGTTAGAATTCACAAGCTCTCATTATTCACACACACATGCAAACATCTGGTTGGGTAAAATGTCAATATGAGAAGTGGTTCTGAATTCAGAGATCAGATTTCACACCATAAATCCCTTCTTTCCCCTCAACACTAAAGCAATTGAAAAGTCTCTTTACAGTACTGGGATGTTCCTCCATCAGCTAAACCCCATTTAGATATTTCTTAATTTGGAAATCTGTAATAAAAAATATGTTGCCTGGAGCACATTAGTATTTGTTTTGTTTCCAGTGCCATATATTTATTCAGATAAGGAAGGGAAAATCCTGGTCCATCTTTCTCTGCATCCTCAACTGGCCAAATTTAGCAATTCTGACATAAAATTAAATCCTTTGATAATTTGGAAATGTTCACCTTAAAAACCCTACTCTATCTATAAAACTCTGCCCAGATGACCAGACCATACAATATAAAGAAGAATATATACAGTATAGAAACACAATAGGGAAAATGGAGACCAAAACTTCTTTCTTTTCTTAGAAATACAGAATGACAGTTTTAAGATCTAAATTCCCTTTTTTGGGGGACGGGGCAGAGGTTTCATAGGATTGTTGCTGTTACCTCCCATTTAATCAACAAATGACAGTAAACAAAGAACTTCAACAGAAAATTAGACCCAGCCTCACCCAGGGAGACCAAAGACTGCCACTGGTACTTGTCCATGGCTGGGAGGAGGGTAACAAGATCCCTGGTAGAAGTGACCTCAAAGGTCAGCAGTACCCTAATTTTAGAGCTGAGTTCCAACCAGATCAGGTGATTTAGGGATTGGGCCTTTCTATGGCAACACACTGACTAGTCCTTTGCCAAGGCTGAATTCCTCCTGTGCCCTTAATTCCATCCCTCCTTTCTCTGGCCCTTGGTCCAACAAAAGTTCCTTGAGCAGCTGATTACAAGTGATCTCTTTGATTCTTCGATTTTTTTCTCTTTGACCGATTTTCAGGCTAATTGTTTTTCATATTCTTCTGGCTTTTTTCAATCTTTTAAATTTTGTTTTAATATTTCTTGCATTTTCATTGACTATTCCCATCTCTGGAATGTTCTTCCTCCTCATTTACTCCTCCTGGCTTCCTTCAATTCCCAGATAAAATCCCACCTACTTCAGGAAGTCTTCCCCAACCCCTTTTAATTCTAGTGCCTCTTCTCAAAGTCTTTGAATATAAAAGCCGAACTGAGACCCACAGCCTCTGTGGCTCTGATTGTTGGGATGTGTGCTCAATGGATAGGGCGCTGGCCCTGGAGGCAGAAGGGCCTGAGTTCAAATTTGACCTCAAATACTTCCCAGCTTGGTCAAGCTGCTTTACCTTATATGCCTCAGTTCCTCATCTGTAAATGAGTTGGAGGAGGAAATGGCTGAGCGTTCCAATATCTCTGCCAAGAAAGTCCCAAATGAGGTCATGAGGAGTTGGACATGACTGAACAACAACCATATTTGTAGATTCTTCTCTCACTCTAGTCAGGCCTCTGTGTCTCAGGTCACCGTGTGGCTGTCCTCACCGGTGCCTTTTAGGGCATTCTTACAGCCTCCTGGAACACGAACTCCTTCCTTTCAGTGGCTTTGTTGTCAGTTTGGGCTTCAGGAAGACCTGAATCCTTTATTTTATTTTTTTTTATGTTAAGACAAATGTGAAAAATAAAATTTGATCAACAAACATTTATTAGACATGTACTTTGTAGTGGGCACATAGGACACAGATGGGCAGGAGGACCTGAGTTCAGACCTGGCCTTTACCCTGTCTGCTTCAGTTTCCTCATCTGTAAAATAAACTAGAGAAGGAAATAGCAAACCGCTCCAGTATCTCTGCCAAGAAGACCCAAATGGGATCACAGAGAGCTAGACACCATGGGAAAGCGATAGACATTTGCAAGAAGAAACCTTGAAAAGTGAGCACTAGTACCCTCCAAGGGAGTTGGGGGCGGGGGGAGGAGCAGAATTTTGCTCATTTCTTGAACAAGAACTTATTTTATTATCTTTTCCCCAAACCTGTCCCCTTCCCCCTTCCATTAGTGTTGAGAGCCCCACCATCTTCCTAGTCCCCCAAGCTGGCAACCTAAGTGTCACCCTTACCACGTGGCTCCCTTTCACCTCCCACATCCAATCTGTTGGCACATATGCCCCCTTCTCTCCTTGACCCTTCCCTTTCTTGGTTTCGTTACCTTATGCCTGGACTATTGCAATAGCTGTGGAGAGCTCTGCCTCAAGTGTCTCCCCACTCCAGTCCAGCTCCCCCATCATATATCAAATTAATCTTCCTAAAGCACAGGAGGAAGATCAGGCTTCTTCTCTACTCAACAAATCTAGTGGCTCCTTCTTACCTCCAGATTCAAATGTAAAAATCCTATTTGACATTTTTTTAAAATAAAGCTTTTTATTTTCAAAATATATAGATGGATAATTTTCAACATTCACCTTTACAAAGTCTTATGTTCTAAATGTCCTACTTGACTTTTAAAAGCCTTTCATCATAATGTATCTTTTTCTCCTATGTGCCCCAACCCCAGCATCGACCTTTCCAGTCTTCCTGTATTTTACTCCTTTATATGCCTCCTACAGTGATCTAGTAGTGCACTTGTGAATTCCCATTAAAGGTCCCGCTGGAGCCTGGTAGTAGAGTCCACCAGAGGCAGTGATAATAGTCACAGGAGTCAGTCAGTCGCTGAACAGCAGCTTTGGGATGGACGTGCTCAGGTATGGCAAAGTCTGGAGAGATTGCAGGGTGGTAGATGAGTGGCTTAGAACGGCATAGGTATAGTCTGGTGAGAAGTCAGCCCAACAGCTACCTAACAGTTGGAATCTTCCTTTTTCTTTCCCGACAGCAGTGAACGGGGATCACCCCAGCAAAGAAACACGGAGAAATAGGCTTTTCTTCTCATTTTCCTCAGTATCATAACATGTCAGATTTGGACTCATTCTCTCCAGGAACTTTCTATTTGCAAAGGGGAGAGCAGTGTCTGGGTTTCAGGGACAATATTTTGAATTTATTATTCTTGTCAATAAATCCCTTTTCTAAAAGCTAGTTGGATTGAGCTGATTGTTAATCTGGAGCACACTATTTGGGGCACTTGAACAACAATACTAGAAACCTCGGCTCCTCCAGATTACTTTCAGTACCCTGAGAATAGCAGTCATGTACACTCACTCCAATGTGTGAGTATGAGTGCTCCATGGAAGTGTCCCCAGAAGGAACATGGCTTGGGAAAGTAATGTTTCCTCCCCTTTAAAATAAGAGGTGGGGGGCTGACCTGAATGATCCCCAAGGATAGCTTGGTTAGAGCACCAGCCCTGAAGTCAGGAGAACCTGAATTCAAATCTGGTCTCAGATACTTAACACTTCCTAGCTGTGTGACCTTGGGCAAGTCACTTAACCCCAACTTCCTCAGCAAAAAAAAAAAGAAAAAGAAAAAAAAAGAACAAATTAACTAGAGAAATTAAGGGTATTAGAATACAAAGACTGTTCCCTTCTCTACGGTCCCACTTCTTGGAAAAGAAGTATGACAAAGATCTGGCTGGTTGTACAGCTCCCAGACTTAAGTCTTAGAAATCTCTATACAATTCTCTGTTGAAGAACAGAAGTAAAACAATTGTTGCCCACACAAAGTTTATATTTTACTGAAAGGATACATATACAAATAAATCAATTCTAGGCAATTTGAGGATAAGGCGAGTCTTGTCTATATATGTCCCCCTGGGTAGTCTGGGTAGTCTAAATGTGGCTCCTAGGCTGGCTTCCAACCCAAAGAGCAAGAGAAGGGGCCGTGCGACTGACTGGTCACTCCAGGAAATCTTTAAATAAGAAAAAACATCTGGGGGTACCAGATGAGAATTCTGGCTATTCCTTCCTAAAAATTGCTGGTTTAAGTGGTAATTTTTTTGATTTGAGCTGTTTCCCCAGTATCTTATAAAGAGCTTTTAAAAGGAGGCAGCGCCTCAAGCTTACACTGGCAAATTTGATTTCTTCCTAACAAATACTGGTTACACAAAAGATTATTATAAATAGTGAATTGCGTGGAAATCCAGGCAGATAGCAAATAAAAATCAGGGGAGTTCTCTATTTAGAATAAACCAGGACATAGACAAGAGCAAATAAGCTCTTTAGATGGGAATAAGCGAGATTTAGCCCAGGAGGCAATTCTCCAAAATCTTTCCAGAGGCAAGCCAGTAAATCAGGGACATGCTGAGTCATCGACTTCTCTATATTTCTGCTGCTTTTCAAAGTCCTCGTGAGACTTCCTAAAAAGTCTGGAACCATGTGTGTTTCTTTCAAGGAAATCGAGAATATTTCTGTTTTCCAAAGCTCTCAGACCAACACCACCCCTCACACAGGCTCATTGTGGTCCTTTGTGCTCAAGGAGGACCACATGGTACCCAGGTCGAGGTACGGTGGGTCTGGCTGTGGCTGATCAGTCCAGCATGAGCTTGGAAGGCTCTACCCCAAGTCGGGTACAAATAGTCCACTCCAACATCTGGAGTGGGGATGTCACTAAACTTATGCATTGCACGTTCCTTCTGCTCACCAATTCTCTGAAAGCCGCCCACTCCTTCTCTGCTCCACTTTTGCCAACTGCATATTGATTCAGCTTTCAAGTAAGCAAGAAATTGCTCCTACTTGGAGAAGTGCGCTAATCTGTTAACATTAAGTCTTCTGGTACTCATCTTTCCTTGAAGCCTCTACTTGCCTTGAAAGCAATTTTTTCCAGAAGATCCCAGTTGTTTCCAAAAGATGCCAGTTGTTTCCAGAAGATCCCAATTTCATTCTGCCCCTGTTTCCAGCCCCTTTTGGCTAGTTCCATGGGCAGCCATGCCTGGGAGAGGATAAGCCAGGGCCAGGAGCAGGAGAGAGAAGCCCAAGGCAGATGAAGGTCAAAGGGACCAGGGCAGGCCTGCAGTACATTTACAAAGTCAGGTGAATCCATCCAGCTCAGGAGGAGCTGGCTGAGGGACTGGCATTCTGAAATTCAGGCCCGTTCTCAGTCATATGTACCCAGGGCCCCCTCATCAGCCGAATGGGCCCAAAGGACCGCCAGGCAGTCAGAGTGGGCAACAGAGGCCAAGGTGGCAGCACACCACGAACCACGGGCTTCCTCGCTGGGCTGGCTGGGGCAGCTGGTGGATGCAGGCCTCAGGCTGCAGTTGGCCCAACACAGCCCACCTCATGGTAGGACAGGGCCCTGCCAGAGCCAGACCATCCTCGAGGGCCACTGCAGCCTCCGACTCTCGACATTTCTCCGAGTAGACATAGCCTGAGATGGTCAAAGAGTGGGACCCACCCAGCAGCCTGGTCTAAAGATGCCCCATCTGTGGTGGTGGTGAAGAGGGCCTGGAAACAGGCCTGCAGGGGCTGCTTTGGATCCAACTGAGGGTCGCCCTTGCCTCTTGTCCTTCCTTTGCCATGGGGCATCAGCTGGGTTGAACGGACCCCAAACTGTACAACTCCTGGAAGGACAAATTCCCTGCAATCCCACCACTACGCCCCGCCCGAGGACAAACAGCTTCCTTCTGGGATCAAGGGGGCTGGCTAGTTGGAGATGCCAATCTCAGTGCCGGGCATCCATTCAACTAAATTTTATTCAAACGCTCAGGCTGACAACCCAGCCCTCACGGAGCAGGCCTCGACTTGGAGCCAAAGGTTTATAAAAGAGCCAGTTTTAAATCCTCTCCTTGCAGAGGACCTGAGATGTCAAAGTCCCCTTCCGGCAAGATCGCTGGGATGTTTTCGCCCAGGCCCTCTCCTTCCTCACCTATCTCCTGGGGGAGACTTATGCCGTGGGATCTCTCTCTCCCACTTTACTTCCCTGCCGGGACTTTGGCACTGGGGAATTCAGCCCTCTTTTGGGAGCAAAGGCGCTCCCCAATCCAACTCCCAGTCCAGGTTTTGGGGTTCCTCATTTAGGCCCCAGAAGGGGTTCCCAAAAACTCCCTCCCCATGCTTGAATCCCAGGGGGGTGCAGGGGGGCCAGCCCTCTCTTGGCCCCAACCTGCCCTGACCCCCATTTCCTCCCCTGACCCCAACCCCTGACCTCAGCATTTGGTTCCCGCCTCCTAGGGGGGCGGGGCCTGGGTCCCGCCCTTCAGGAGTGGGGGCTGCCTCACACTGACCGGCCCCCCTCTCCCTCCCAGGAGCACGTCGCCCCTCTGGGCAGGGCTCTTCCTAGTCCCTCTTGTCCCCAGCCTTGGGAAGATGCTGATGGAGATAACGCTGGGGGCCTGGGCTGAGCCGCCCCGCCAGAGGTCCCCGTGGGGCCCGGAGGGAAGGGAAAGCTGGGAGAGGGGCTGCAGGCGGTCGCTGGTCCCAGACCAGGCCCCCCCCCCGGGACAACGGGCACCCGGAGCTGGGGAAACTATTCAGAAGCCAGGGGGGTGTGGGGGCCTGCCCGGCTGGCCTGGCACCCGGCGCCCCTGTGGTCAATCCGTGCTTTCTCCCCAGTCCCTTATTCTCCCGGTCTGGCCAAGGTCAGAGACAAGCGGGCTCCAAGCCAACAGGCCCGAACAACAGCCGGGGTTTCTTTTTCCCAAAGACCTTCCCCCCCGGACCGAGGTTTTTTCTGACTTGTCCCCATGGCCCCTGGTCCAGGGCCCCGGAGGCGAGGCGGGATCTGGAGGCGGTCATGACCCCGTCCCTAAAGGCGGTCCCCGGAGAACCAAGGAAAGGGAACAGCCCCTGCGGGTGTGAGCGGGGCTGCCCCTGGGGCCCGGCGGACTTTGGGGGCCCCGGCTCCCCCGCCCCTCCTGCCCACTCCCCCCCCTCCCCCCCCCTTCCCCTCCCTTCCCTGCCCCCCAAGGAATTAAAATGTATCTCAATTAATTAACTATTAATAATAATATAATTATAAATTATTATTTTATTTTTTATTAAATTTTTGTATATTATTAATAAATTATAAAATTTTAATGATAATATATAATAATAATGATAATAATTGGCACAAAACCTTTTCTAACTTATGGGACTTTAGGTCACTGGAGCATGGACGAAGTCCTCCCCAGTCAAACTTCACTTCCCATAAGGCCGCGTTGCCGCAGGGGGCGGCACTTGGCATCCCACGTGGTTCCCTTCAGAGCTTTCCCAGAACCGGAAGTTGGGGCTCCGCTCCCCCCCCCAGTCCTGGTCGCACCCCCGCCTCCCATGACCCCGGGCCGGCCCCAAGCCAGGGCCCATGCCGGGATCCCCGGGATAGGCTCCTTCCTGCCGGGGCTCCCCGCCCGAGGGGCTCAGGGGAAAATCCCCGGGGCTTCCTCCCCCGCCCTGCCTCTAAAGGGCGCCCCGCGGAGCCCGGGGGCCCGGGAACGGGGACCAGGGCCCGGGATGTGGCGCCGGCCCGCCCGCAGCCGCGCCCAGCGTTTCCGCCGTCCTGTGCCGGGCCCAGAGGAAGGGGAGGCCCTGCTAAGTCAGGGGCTGATGTCATCAGTGGGAACCTTCCCCTCCTGGGTCTGTTCCTGACATTTTCTCCCTTATTCCCTGTTCCCCCCACCTGCCGCCATTTGCCTCCCCCCTGCGCCTCCCTCCCCTCCCTCCCGGGTCCCTCTTCCCCATGGCCCGTATCCGCTGGGCCCGTTCCCTCCGCGGACTCCTTCTCGGGGACAAGCAAAGACGGCTCCCGGGGCCCTTTCCCGCCCCCCTTGTTCCGCACCTTCCCTCTGCTAATTGCCCCTCCCCCTTCTCTCCCTCCAGCACGCCTGGGTCCCTTGGGCGCGGGGCCCCTCCCTTCCGCCCCACGGCTCCCCCTCGGCAATTTTGGGTTTTCTCCCCGGGACCGGGGCCGCCAGGGCGAGATCGTGTTTCCCCCCTTTGTTCCCCGCGATGCCGCGCGGGCCGGGCTCTGAGGGACGCTTCTCTTTGGTGTAATTTCGGGAGGGCCGGAAACGGCGGAAGGATCCGGAGCGCCCTGGAGGCCCCAATGAGAAAGGCCGGTTTTCCTCCTGGGCGCAATGACGTCATGGGTTAACCTGCATTTGGGGGGTCCTTAAGGTCGTTTAGAACATTCATTTAATTTGCACATTGGTCTCCTTATAATTGTACCCATTTTTTGATGGGTTTAAAACCTTGTGAGGGGGGCCAGGCTTGGAGCTTTTTCCCAACGGGAGGGCCCGGCTGGTTTTGCTTTCGCGGCCTTTTAGGGGAAGGATGGCCTCTTCTCGGGGGCCGAGAAAACCGCCGGGGTGGGGGTAGGGGCTGGGAGGCCAGGGGGGGCCACCAGGGGGTCCCTAAAGGGACTTTTTTCTGGGAGAAGTCCCAGGAGAGTGTGGGTCTCCTAGCTGTTAATAGGGATAATGAGCCCCCGCACCTTTGTTCTGCAAGGTTCTGGAGTACAGTCTCCCTTCCTGGCTTCTCTTTGTGGCTCCTTCCCCATGATCCCCTCTGCCTTCATTCCCACAAGAAGGGTAATGCCCTCCCTCTTCATCTCTCACTCTGGGAATCCCCCTTCAAGGCTCAGCCCAGGCTCTTCCTCCTTTCCTGCATGTGGCTTGAGCTTATTCGGATCCTCTGGGTGTTAGTGCTTTCCCCAAAATGAGGGATTTTCCCACTTTTCCTTTGGGTCAGTAGTTCTTGTTCCCTTTCTCCCCCAGGGGGATGGGGGTGTCTTGCAGACAGCTTTGGGGTAGTTTTGTCTTCACTGTCCCCAGTGCTCGGCCATGTGCCCGACCCTCAGGCCAGACCAGCATTCACAAATGCTTATGGAGTGAACGCTTGAACAAACAAGGCAGGGCTGGCCATCTGATTCAGACTTGGGGTGCTTGGTAAGTACCGGACTGGGGCACGTTGGAGTTTGAACCTTGAGAACCACTTCTAGCAGTTCCGGGGCAGCCACATGGTTCTTCTGTAGGACACTCCTGGAATGTGCACAAACGTGTCTGATGTTGCAGGAATTGCTAACATTGGGAGATGTGGCTGTCACCTCCAAGGAGACCCCGGTGCCCTTCTCAGCAGGATCTCTGCAGGGATGTGCTGCCGGACAACCAGCACAACCTAGCCTACCTGTGTAAGCACAGATTCCCCTTGTCTCCCGATCTCTCTTTTGGAAGGGCTTTGCTTTCTTACTTGATATGAATTATGGGCTTTCCTGAGTATTTTTATTTCTTGTTTGCCTGACAATTATGAATCTTTATGGCCCAGCCGTTAGGGAAAAGACCTTTGTTTTTTATCTCTCTAGTGATTGTTTCTATGCTCCTGAGGTTGTACCTTCTTCACTCTCTGTTCCCTCAGAGATAACCTTTACATTATTGTATTATTGCATGATGTAATAATATAATAATTATTAAAAATAGTACTGTATCCCTAATATAGTTCTCTGAAGACATGAAAGGTTTCTATTCTGTTAGCAGGATGTGTGACAAATGAATGAATTTTTTTACCTGACTGCAACTCCAGTCTGTGACCCACTTCTCCATAGTTCCAAAGAGTAGGAAGAGAGCATCTTGTGGTCATACCCTTTAGGACTTCCTTTTCCCAAGAGAGAGAAGGGACATAGTAGATGATTTAATAAATATTTATTGCATTATATTAACTCTGAGATGGTTCCCTGAACCCACCTTTTTTCTATTTCCAACAAACAGGACTTGCAATTTCCAAACCAGATATGATATACCAATAGGAACAAGGAATAAAACTGGATAAAGGGGATGTCTGGAAACACCTTTCCATGTAAAATGGTGAAAACCAGATGGGAAAAAGGTCAGCATAGAACATCATGAGTGGCTTTAAAGGGAATACTTATAAAATTGGGATCCGGAAACTGCCCTTTATCCCTTCCCAGGAATGTGGGGAAGAGCTGATTTTCCTGGCAAGGTCCTTCCTCTCATCCTTCCCTTGTTTTTCCATATTTCATAATTAAATTTATACTAAAAAAGTCCTTGTCAAATTTCTCTTTGCATTATTGTATAAAGGCTTTCCATGTTTTTTCTTTTTAAGAGTATGTTTATGGAGCTAGCCGCCCCTCCCCCCACCAATAGTTATATACTAACTAGTGCAATTGAGCAAGATAATTATTTTTTTTTACTGCATATTATTAGATTTTTAATCGATTTCTACATTTACAGAAATGAATGGTTACCTTTTTTAACTCGCTACAATGAGTTTTTTTTTTTTGTTTTTTTGCTTTAATGATCTCTGCAGTTGGCATTGATCCTCAGCGTTGTTCCAATTCGTTCCTCTGGTTGGTTAATTTATTAGTAAGGTTTGAGTGATTTTTCAATTGACTTTTAAATTTGTGTTTCTTTTTCCATTTGGATTTTTCTCTTTATATTCTTTGACCATTTATCTGTTAGGGACAGACAGTTTCTCTGACTAATTTTTAATCTTTCCTTGTGAATTTAGTAATACTATATACTATATACCTTACCTCTGAGGGTAACTATGTGAGTATGAGCCTTATCAGTTATTCTTTCTCAACCTTAGGTAACTAAAACTCTAAAATTATAGATGAGTTGCAGCCAGTATTGGTGGAGGAAAGTAGTTTTCACATTTAATGAAATCAAAGGCCTTTGATATAGTGACTTTATATATTTAATACCTGAAATTCCTCTTCTATGTGCCATCAACACCCATGTGAGAATATTTGTATGTAAGATATGAATCTTTGTGTCAGGGAGAAGTTTGGGGACATTAAGAGGACGTTTCATTTCCCAAAGGCATTTCAGCCTTTTCTCCTTTTCAGTCATTACCCTAACATTATCCTTTTGCACTGTCTATCCTTCTAAGATATAAATAAATATATAAGGTCCTAAAAACTGTAGTTTTAAAAAAATTTTTTTATTATAGGTTTTTATTTACAAAACATATGCATGGATAATTATTCAACATTGATCCTTGCAAAACCTTCTGTTCCAACTTTTCCTCCCATAGTTATCTCTCAGAGTGCTCTCTGGCCTTAAGGGAGGTGTGAATTTGGTGCTTCTTTCTAAACCCTGAACTCTCCCAAATGGGTGAACTCCATTGAGTACTTATGAGCTCTCTAAAGGTATGATCACAAGCATTGTTTCCATCAGTATTAGCAACTTATCACCTTGTAAGGAATCCCTCTAAGGTGTGAACCAATAAAGACTATGTCAATTCTATTGAGTTAACACCAGGATTCTGACATCACCCTTGAGTTTTCACCTTGTTTCAAGTTGAGTTGACACTAGGATTACAACATCTTCCTCCCACTGCCTCCCCTATATGGCAGGTAGTTGCATACATGTTAAATATGTTAAAGTTTATGTTAAATCCAATATATGTATATACATAGTTATACAAAAACTGTAGTTCTAAGCTTTAAAATTGCACTGTTGGATGAGTTCTGTAGCTTGCCCATCTAACTGCATGTTAGGGTGTGGATAGTAGGCATTTTTTAACTACATGTTCTTCCCTGCATGGAATATGCCAGACTCTTTTAAGTGATTAAGGATCTCATCCAGGAGTTCCTCCAGTGTTCTAGGACTTGAAGATATGAACATATGTGGAAAAATGAATGTCTGGAGCATTTCACAGTTTATGGAACCCCCAACACGTTCTCTGCTTCCACAAGAGTAACAAACCCATTTAATAAGCATTAGTTTACCTCTTATGCCCGCCCTGCTCTGATATTTCATTTCAGAATTGGAAGGGACCTCAGCAAACATCTATGCTAATGCATACGAGAGAGGAGACCTCACCATAACATGCCTGACAAGTAGCCACTTCTCTAATAATGATATTTTCTGAATAAATACATATTTATTAGTTTTCTAACGAAAAAAACTGTGCATTATATCCTACAAGGAATCTTGCACAATTTAAACCATTATTGTGATTAATCTATTTCATTTTTCACATTTATTTGTAAATATATCTCTTCCTACTCCCCTATTAAAGAAGTTTTCCTTATAAGATTAAAAAAGAAAAGAAAAAGAAACAAATATAAAACTAACAAATTCTCATCTCTTTATTTAATATTTGTATACATTGTTCCACACTGGGAATCTCCCACTTAATGCAATGAAGGGAGGGAGGTACATGTTCTCCGCTCTTCTGTGGGACCATCCTTTGTCCTTAAAATTACATATTATGTTGTATTTTTGTTGTCATCATATATTTTGTTTGCTCTTCTTATTTCCCTGTAATAGTTCACCTAAGTCTTTCCTTGCTTCACTGAATTCTTCATATTTGTCATTTTTTAAAGTGAGGTAATATTGTGTTATAGGAATGTATCTTAGACATTCCCCAATAGAACCTATTAATTTTTTTTTATCAGAAAAGTGCTAGGATGAATGATTTGATGAATGTGAGTTTCTGTTCTTTTTTAGACTTTCTTGTAGTGTTGGTATAGAAACTTAATATAAAGTGTAAAAGCTCATTATACTACACAAAACTAATGTGTCATATATTGTATATTTTATTATTTGATAATCTGTATTGATTGAGGAGATAGAAGATATGATTAAGTGTAATGCAGCAGGAAATGGAATATTTACATTTTTCTCTCTTTCAGGTTGGGACAGTAGGCCTGAAATCAAATAGACAATCCCAAAGCTGGACATTTCTTTGGAGGAATTATGCCAGGAAAGTCTTATAAGGGATGGTACCTTGGACTGTGAGTTGAGTCAAATCTGGAAATGTGGCACCCAGCTAGTGAGGAAATAATAATGAATGTAATGATTGTGGGAAGGCCTTCTGCTGCAAGATAGACCTCATTTGACATCAGATGATCCATACTGTGAAAGATCTTAAGAATGTAATGACTATGGGAAGACTTTCTGCCTGACTACAGCTCTTAATTTACATTGAAGAATTCATATTGGAGGAAAATCTCATTAGTGTAATGAATGTTGTAAGGCCTTGTACCTGATCAAAGAACTTACTCAAAATCAAAAGATTCATACTGGAGGCAAACCTTCTAAGTGTAATGAGTGTGGAGAGCTTTCCTTCACAAGAGAGACCTCAGTTGACATTAGAATATTCTCACTAGAGATACACCTTGGCAAGGTGTTGCGCCATAGTACAGTTCTCATCGGGCATCAATCTGGAGAGAAGCCTTACGAATGTAAGCAATGTGGGAAGTCGTTTCCTTGGAAAATGTAGGATATGAAGTATACCCTAAAGTGCTCACAGTAAAAAAACTGTCCTTAAGAACAGAGAAGCTAAACACCTTAAATGACTTTCAGAATTTGATAGGAGATATCCAATGGATGCATCCAGTGTTAGGATTGACTACCTATCAAGTACAACCATTATATGACATTTTAAGAGGAGACATTGCTTTAAACTCACCAGGCCAACTTATAAAAGAACATCAAGAGACTTTGAGAGAAGTTGAACTGTGTGGTTGAAAGTCACTCAACTACCCTTAGAAATATTAGTTTTTTACTACACAAGAGGCACCCACAGCAGTCCATCAAGCAAACAGTGTGATAGAGTGGGTGAACCTCCTGCAACAACCAGAACAAACTCTTACTCTTTTCCCAGTGCTTGTGGCTAGAATTTTATTAAAGGCCATTAAGCGAGCAGTACAAGTATTTGGGATAAGACCTGACAAGACATACACCTTTTATACTAATGCACAAATTAATGTATGCTGTGAAACCAGAGTGGCAAATTTTTGTTAGCCACGGCTCCAAATTTTACACATGGGTCTCCATTAAAGATAACCAGACTATTATATAATTGAGGATGGATTCTAGAAGAAAAAGTTTCTGAAGTTCCTCTTAAAGGATCAACTCTCTTTACAGATGCATCCAAACATAACATTTGTACTGTATATTCTTATGACTTAACTATAAAGAGAGTATTCAGAACTCCTTTTCAGTCCACTCAGCAGAATGAATTGTATGCAATCATTCTAGCTAGCTCTTACTTATTATCCATGAGATATTAATATAATATCTGATTAGCCTATTCAGTAGGTTTGGTACAGAGAATTGCCACAGCCCAAATAAAATTTGTAGCCTGTAATATATATCAGCTCTTTACGGAACTTAAAGAGCAAGTGAGAAAGCATCCAGGTAAGATTTATATCTTGCATGTCCAAGGATCCTATAAGGAATAGGGATTTGGGATATATTTGGGATAGTAATTCAAAGGCAGATAGCCTTCTAACCATGTTGGCCAATACTCCTTTATTTCAGGCAGCCCAAGAATATCATTCTAAATATCATCAGGCTGCTCAAACTTTACGCTTACAATTTGGAATAACAAGAGGAAGGTAGGAGCATAGTAAAAACCTGTACAGCTTGCCTTCCTTTCTATGCTCCTACACTGCCTCCGTGGAAGAACCCTCGTGGTTTGAGACCCAATGAAATTTGGCAAATGGATGTGACCCATTATAAATCTTTTGGTCGTTTGTCTTTTATCCATGTTGTGGTAGACACTTTTTCAGGATTGCAAATGCAATACCAGCAGCAAAAGAAACAGCCCAAGTAGTCACTGAATTCCTTATACAAGCATTTGCAATCATGGGTGTGCCACAAGCAATGAAAACAGACAATCGACCTGTATATACTTCTAAACATTTTGCACACTTTTGTGCACAGTATAAGATTTTACACGCCATTAGCATACCTTTTAATCCTCAAGTACAGACAGTAGTAGAGAGGAGAAACAGAGACATTAAGACGCTCCTCCAAAAACAAAAGAAAGGGTTCAGGCAGCCCAAGAATCTCATTCTAAATATCATCAGGCTGCTCGAGCTTTATGCTTACAATTTGGAATAACAAGAGAGGAAGCTAGGAGCATAGTAAAAACCTGTACAGCTTGCCTTCCTTTCTATGCTCCTACACTGCCTCCAAGGAAGAACCCTCGTGGTTTGAGACCCAATGAAATTTGGCAAATGGATGATTCCCATTATAAATCTTTTGGTCGTCTGTCTTTTATCCATGTTGTGGTAGACACTTTTTCAGGATTGCAAATGCAATACCAGCAGCAAAAGAAACAGCCCGAGTAGTCACTGAATTCCTTATACAAGCATTTGCAATCATGGGTGTGCCACAAGCAATGAAAACAGACAATCGACCTGTATATACTTCTAAACATTTTCCACACTTTTATGCACAGTATAAGATTCTACATGCCACGAGCATATTGTTTAAACCTCAAGTACAGACAGAAGTAGAGAGGAGAAACAGAGACATTAAGACGCGCCTGCAAAAACAAAAGAAAGAGTTCAGGCAGCCCAAGAATCTCATTCTAAATATCATCAGGCTGCTCGAGCTTTATGCTTACAGTTTGAAATAACGAGAGCAAGTTAGGAGCATAGTATAAACCTGTACAGCTTGCCTTCCTTTCTATGCTCCTACACTGTCTCCGGTGAAGAACCCTCGTGGTTTGAGACCCAATGAAATTTGGCAAATGGATGTGACCCATTATAATTCTTTTGGTCGTCTGTCTTTTATCCATGTTGTGGTAGACACTTTTTCAGGATTGCAAATGCAATACCAGCAGCAAAAGAAACAGCCCAAGTAGTCACTGAATTCCTTATACAAGCATTTACAATCCTGGGTGTGCCACAAGCAATGAAAACAGACAATCGACCTGTATATACTTCTAAACATTTTCCACACTTTTATGCACAGTATAAGATTCTACATGCCACGAGCATATTGTTTAAACCTCAAGTACAGACAGAAGTAGAGAGGAGAAACAGATACATTAAGATGCTCCTCCAAAAACAAAAGAAAGAGTTCAGGCAGCCCAAGAATCTCATTCTAAATATCATCAGGCTGCTCGAGCTTTATGCTTACAGTTTGAAATAACGAGAGCAAGTTAGGAGCATAGTATAAACACCATGCAGCTTGCCTTCCTTTCTATGCTCCTACACTGTCTGGTGAAGAACCCTCGTGGTTTGAGACCCAATGAAATTTGGCAAATGGATTATGACCATATAATTCTTTTGGTCGTTTTGTCTTTTATGCATGTTGGTAGACACTTTTCGGTTGCAAATGCATACCAGCAGCAAAAAGAAACAGCTGAAACGTACACTGAATTCCTTATACAGCATTTACAATCTAGGTGTGCCCACAACAATGAAAACAGACAATCTGACACATATACTTCTAAACATTTTCCACAGTTTTATGCACAGTATAAGTTCTACATGCCACGAGCATATTGTTTAACCTCAAGAGTACAGACAGAAGTAGAGAGGAGAAACAGATACATTAAGATGCTCCTCAAAAAACAAAAAAAGAAAGAGTTCAGGCAGCCAAGAATCTCATTCTAAATATCATCCCAGGCTGCTCGAGCTTTATGCTTACAGTTCCCAAATAACGAGAGCAAGTTAGGAGCATAGTATAAACCTGTACAGCCCTTCCTTTCTATGCTCCCTACACTGTCTCCAGTGAAGAACCCTCGTGGTTGAGACCAGCCGAAATTTAGCAAAATGGATGTGACCCATTATAATTCTTTGGTCGTTTATACTTACATGGCCCAGACACTATTTCAGGATTGCAAAATGACACCAGCAGCAAAAACAGCATGGTAGTCACTAATTCTATTTCCATCCTGGGTGTGCTAAGCAATGAAAACAGATAATCGACCCTGCATATGCTTCTAAACATTTTGCACACTTTGTTGTGCACAGTTTAGATTTTACACGCCATTAGCACCTTTTAATCCTCAGGCGTACAGACGGTGGTAGAGAGGAGAAACAGAGACATTAAGGGCTCCTCCCAAAACAAAAGAAAAGTTCAGGCAGCCCAAAGAATCTCATTCTAAATATCAATGGGCATGCTCGAGCTTTATGCTTACAGTTCCAAAATAACGAGCAAATAAGGAGCATAATAAAAACCTCTACAACTTGCCTTCTTTCTAATAACTCCTACACTGCCTCGAACCCTCATGGTTTGGACCAATGAGAATTTAGCAAATGGATGAGTTCCATTATAAATCTTTTGGTCTGTCTTATCCTGTTGTGGTAGACACTTTTTGGATTGCAAATGCAATACCAGCAGCAAAGAAACAGCACAGTAGTCGCTGAATTCCTTATACAAGCATTTACAATCATGGGTGTACTTACAGCAATGAAAACAGACAATCGACCTGTATATACTTTAAACATTCCACACTCTTATGCACAGTATAGATTCTACATGCCACGAGCATATTGGTGACTCATTTTAGAAGTAGAGGAGAAACAGAGACATTAGATGCTACTCCAAAAACAAAGAAAGTTCAGGCAGCGAAGTCTCGTTTCTAAATATCAGGCTGCTCGAGCTTCATCAACTTACAGTTTGAAATAACGAGGAGCAAGCTGGGCATAGTATAAACCTGCAGCTTGCCTTCATTCTATGCTCCTACATAACTCTCCGGTGAAGAACCATAATGGTTTGGACCCAATGAGGCCCCAGCAAAAATGGATGTGACCGTATAATTCTTTTGGTCGTTTATCTTTATCTGCATGTTGTGTTGAGCACTTTTTCAGGATTGCGATACCCAATACCAGCAGCAAAACAGCCCAAGCTGAATCACAATTCCTTATGCAAGCATTACAAGTCCTGGGTGTGCCACAAGCAATGAAAACAGACAATCGACCTGTATATAGTTCTAAACATTTCCACAATTTTATGCACAGTATAAGATTCTGTGCCACGAGCATATTGTTTAAACCTCAAGTACGAACTTCAAGTGAGGAAAAGATGCGATGGGCAACTCCTCCAAAAACAAAAGAAAGGGTTCAGGCAATCCAAGAATCTCATTCTAAATATCATCAGGCTTCTCCCGAGCTTTATGCTTACAGTTTGAAATAACGAGAGCAAAGTTAGGGCATAGTATAAACCTGTGCAAACACCTTCCTTTCTATGCACCTACACTGTCTCTGGTGAAGAACCCTCGTGGTTTGAGACCCAATGAAATTTGGCAAATGGATGTGACCCATTATAATTCTTTTGGTCGTTTGTCTTTTATGCATGTTGTGGTAGACACTATTTCAGGATTGCAAATGCAATACCAGCAGCAAAAGAAACAGCCCGAGTAGTCACTGAATTCCTTATACAAGCATTTGCAATCCTGGGTGTGCCACAAGCAATGAAAACGGACAATCGACCTGCATATACTTCTAAACATTTTGCACACTTTTGTGCACAATATAAGATTTTACATGCTATTAGCATACCTTTTAATCCTCAAGTACAGAGAGTAGTAGAGAGGAGAAACGGACAGTATGACGCTCCTCCAAAAACAAAAGAAAGGGGGAGTCACAGGCAACCCTAGAGAACTTATAAATCTAGCTTTTTATACTATTAATTTCTTGATTTTTCACAAAGATGTACTAGCTCTGGCAGGGTAGTGTCCATTGCAAGGGACTCCATCTTTAGATAATCGCCAGGTGATGTGGAGAGACCCAGAAAGTTGTGAATGGAAGGGACCAGAGAGGTAAACTGCTTGGGGGAGAGGGTTTCTTGTATCTCCACAGATGCAGAAGGATTCAGATGGCTGCCAATGAGCCTTATTTGCTTTGTCCATCAGAGAGAGATGAAAGGAAGGAGAAGACCCAAGAAACATTGGGTGGTTCCATTGCTGACTGCTCACCACTGAATGAGCATGGGAGTTATGGCATTTGACTCATGGACATCAAAACTTGTAAGACTTCAAAACCCTCAGGAATCATTGGATTCTCTGAGACATAAGACTGTTGCAGGACTTCAAAATCTACTGGAATCGTTGGATTCCCCACCACATCAAAAGACTGTTGCAGGCATCAAAAACTTGCGGGGATCATTGGATCCCCTGAAATGTGAAGCAATGGACAATAGATTGGTTTTGGACTATCTCTTGGCTGCTGAAGAAGGCGTATGTATGACTGTTGTTTACATACCCTCCTTCTAGGACTTCTGGAAATCTTTTACAACACTATGTTGATTCATATTGTTTATTGTATCACTACTTGCATGTACAATTGATGTTTGTTGCACCACATTGAGCCTGCACTGTTTGTGGGGAGAGTCATCACTAATAGCCTGTGCATTATTGATATGTGCTTGTGTAACACCTCCCATGCTGATGGGTTTGTGCATACCTGTTTCTAATAAAACCCTTCAGCCCAGAAACCCGTTAGCAATCCCTACTTCCCTTTGGTGTTTTTCTTCTCCCTTCCTGAGGTGTCAGGGAGGGTATGATCATCTCCTTTTTAGTGCTTTCACCTCCCTTCCTCAGAACTCAGAGGAAGCATGATCACCTCCTATTCGGTGTTTTCAACTCCTTTCCTGAGAAGTCAGGGAGAGCGTGATCCCCTCGTTTTGGGGTTCTCACCTCCCCGAGAAGTCAGGGATGGTGTGACCACCTGTATTCTACAACAAAAGAAAGCAGGAGATGTAGAGGGCTGAAACTCTTGAGTCGATTGCACTGAGGTCAGGACAACTGTGCAATTGAGACTAGATACCAACTGGACAATGCTCTATGGGCATATGCTTGGAAAATGGCCCTTCCCACTATCCTGTGCTGACTCGATGATTGGTGTATACAGAGAAATGTAGGAGGGACTCGGGGGTGGAGTAAGATGAGCAAGAGTCATTTTGGCTCTAGAGGAGGAAAAAGGAAGGTTGCAGAGATCCTGCTTCCAACCCCTTCACTTCTACCCCTAAAGACCAAGAATAAAGACTAAGTACTTTTGCTTAACCCTGACTGGCTGATTCTAAGGTGTCCAGGGTGCTAACGCGGTCATCACAATAAACCTTAACAATACACACAGTGTAGGAAAACCTTTCAGATGAAGGAACTTGTTTGATCCCAGAGAATTTACACCTGAGAGAAACCTTATACAAGCACACAGATTGTGGGAAGGCCTTATTTGAGAAAACAAATAAAAAACTTATTCAACACCAATGGACTCATAGTGGAGAAAAACCTTTTATATAGGTAGAATGTAGAACGTCCTTCCCTGTGAAAGACACGTCTTGTACATCCCAGAGTTCATAATGAAGAGAAATCTCATCAGTTTAGTGAATGTGGAAAGATTATCTGCTTGAAGACAGCTCTTAAACTGTACATCAAAGGGTTCTGGGAGAGAAAAAACACGGTATGAATTAATCAGGAAATCCTTCATTCAGAGGACCCATCTTACTACAGAGAGTTCACAATGAAGGCTTTATTTATAAATGTGAAAAGTCCACTTCTTGACCCACATGTTACCAAACACCAGAAAGTTCTAGCAATAATTTTACAAATAATAAATAGGGTGGGGAAAGCTTTCCCTTAGGAGTATAGTTTTTATGTTTATACTACAATGTTCGTATTGGAGAGAAATCTTTTGAATGTGTAATGAATGTGGGAATTTGATATCTTCTAATACTTATAAAGTCTTCCGAAGATCATGAATTTCAGGAGGGTTTTAAGCATTGCACACACTTAGCTAAAATTAGTAATTCTCACAGTAAAATGAAAGCTTATAGGCCAATCCCAAATTTTCCATAGTGGTGCTCCATGGTGCTTTTGTTTACTCAAGTCTTGAAGCACCTTTCTTCCCTACTTTGCATGCTTATTTCAGGTGGCAAGTTATTCTCTTAACAATCTTGATAAATCCCAAGTGCTTCAAAAATTTTGGTGAATCCCGAAAGTGCTTCCTCAATTTCTCTATAAATTCAGAATCACCATCCTTTCTCTTTCCCCTTTTTATCACATAGGAAGATGTTTTAACACTCAATCAAGGTAGGAAGGGATCTCAGGAGTCACTATCTTATTAAGGTTGAGGACATGGTCCAAAAGCTTGTAATACTATTTTTCAAAGACAACAACAAAAAAAAATTAATGGCATTACAGGATGATGGTTGAAATTTTTGCGTGTGTTTGTGTGTGTTGCAAGGAAATCAAGGGTTAAATGTTTTGCCTATGGTCACACGGCTAGGAAGTATCAAAGTGTCTGAAGGTGGTGAACTCGTCCTCCCGGTTCCATGGTTGGTGATCAATCTACTATACACATAACTGCCCCTAATTTTTTTAAAAGGCAGTACTAGGTGTCATTATTATTCAAAAGATCATTTTAAAACCAAATAGTCAAAAGCTTCACAGAGTCTTGGAAGCCATTATCACAATTTTCTAAAAAGTCTCTTGACAAGTGGTGTCATTGTCCCATGACTGAAAGTATCAAAGTAGCCCTGAGCCAGCCTCCCCGTGAGCAGACATGGCTGGCCCCCTTTCCCTCTAGTCAGAAATCAGAGAATGGAACTTGTGAGGGCAAAGGAGGCTAAGAGGCCCATCCGCCAGTAAGTTATGCCAGTTAACGAATATTTTGATGAATCTTTGAGGTAGATGGTTTTTACATCGACTTTTCCAAGGTTACACTATAAGTGATGAGTCGGAGTTCAACCTCAGCTCCACAAGATGACTGTGATTACCCTGAGAATAGCAGTCATGTACACTCACTCCAATGTGTGAGTATGAGTGCTCCATGGAAGTGTCCCCAGAAGAGTGCTTGGGAGAAGTATTTCTGGTCCCCTGTAAAAATAAGGATGGGGGCTCTGAATGCTCTAAGGTGACATCTAGCTCTCTATTATTTTTAGGATTGCCCCAATTTCTTGGTATGGAGAATATGAGAAATAAATATGTCCACATGCCTACTTCAAAAAAGATGTTTACGAGGTAGCTAGTTGGTGCAGTGGATAGAGCACCAGTCCTGAAGTCAGGAGAACCTGAATTCAAATCTGGTCTCAGATACTTAACACTTCCTAGCTGTGTGACCTTGGGCAAGTCACTTAACCTCAACTTCCTCAGCAAAAAAAAGAAAGAAAAAAAAGAACAAATTAGCTAGAGGAATTAAGGGTATTAGAATACAAAGACTGTTCCCTTCTCTGAGCTCACACTTCTTGGAAAAGAAGCATGCAAAGATCTGGCTGGTTGCACAGCTCCCAGATTTAAGTCTTAAAAATCTCTATACAATTGTCTGTTGAAGAAGAAAAGTAAAACAATTGTTGCCCACACAAAGTTTATATTTTACTGAAAGGATACATATACAAATAAATCAATTCTAGGCAATTTGAGGATAAGGCAAGTCTTGTCTCTATATGTCCCCCTGAGTAGTCAGGGTAGTCTAAATGTGGCTCCTAGGCTGGCTTCCAACCCAAAGAGCAAGAGAAGGGACCGTGTGACTGACTGCTCACTCCAGGAAAAATTTAAATAAGGAAAAAACATTGGGTACCAGATAGAAATTCAAGCTATTCCTTCTAAACCTTTTTGGTTTGCTGGTAATTTTTGTTTGAGCTGCTTACAGTATCTTATAAGAGCTTTAAAGAGCGGTACTCAAGTTTACACTAATAGGTTGATTTCTTCCTAAGAAATACTTCCTAACAAAAGATTATTATCGTTACACCCCTATGGACTACTCTACCCTGGTAGCTCCTCTTTGAGCTGCATGGCCCTTCATCCGTCAAGCAGCATGCTGTTTTGGAGCTCAACCCGGATCCACGGACGGACCACCAGTAGAGTGAGATGAGTATTAGAAACTTTATTTTGGATAGCATATGTTGCTATCCCCTTGAGATCCAGGGTGAAGGGGGTCTCTAGGAACCGGATAGGCAGGTCATAACAGGATTGAAGAAGGAGGAGGCGAGGCTGAGCTTTGGGAAGCACTAAGGAGGGCAGCGTGGTACCTGATTGGGCCACGCCTGGGCTGTGCTTACACCTCCACTTAGGACTTGCCTGCTTGCGCCTCAGTACCTCTCATCCCTCAGGCTTCACACTTGACTTAGACACGCATTCCTTGCTCCACAGGGACTTTGCTTGCCATCTCCCTCTTTTTAATGACTAAATATTATTTCTCATGTTGACGAATGAGGTGCTCTTCATACAGCACCTCTAAAATTTTTAAAGTCCATATAAAGCATCCTAACACAGTAGGCAAAAGCAAAAAAACGTAATACAAATGGCTACATAGGGCCCATGGGATACAGTGAAGGGGATTGGAAAATCTGTTGGATACAATCACTAAACAGCCCCAGGCACAGGGTATAGTCATCTCTTTGCTGGCTGTTTCTGGCGTTTCTTGGTCATCTCCTTCTCTTCTTCTTCATGCCCAGCACACAATAGAACTTTCCTTGTCCTTCTTTCCAGGATGGCAAGCCCCATGGGATGCGGAGACAAATATCCGACCCTCTCTGGTACTAAGGATGGACCTTGTAATTTCCTTCCTCGTCTTCAAAAGGACCTCCAGTGTTCTCCTGGAGCTTGAGCGCAGTTTTCACAGGCTTAGTTTTCCATTGCATCTATAAGTTTGTGCCAAATCATGTCATTTTCCTGGAGGCAGCTATCCCCAGCCAGGCACCATGAAATATATAAAGTCTTATCCATCTGCAAATAGAATACATTGAGATTCTGTCTACTTCCTTCCCTTTTTGTTTAATAAGAATTGGCCTTCAGAGTACAATGGAATGACATTCCACTAAGGTCCTTCCTGTAGATTATAGGGAATCACTGTAACATGTTTAATGGAGAATGTGGCGAGGAAGGTGGCCATCTGCTTAGATGTGTAAGCTAGCCCATTCTTGGTCTTTATGATATTAGGAACTCCATGAAAGGAGAAGTAAATATACAAATATTTAATGACTGAAGGAATGTTCTCATGGGTGACCACCGTGGCCCAAAGGAATCTAAAAAAGGTGTCAATACAAACCTGGGTGGCCACACGGCCCACATGTGTCACATCCATTTGCCACAAATCATTGAGGAATAAGTCCTGGGGATTAACTCCTTTACTAGAGTGGAGGAGGGAAAAACTGAGCTTCCTATCTGTTGGAGCTGATTTGGTGAGGCCATTAAGACGTGTGAAATTACTGGTAAGTGGAAAATCATGGACACATTCAGGGGATCATGGCTACCGTAGGAAGGAGCATTGTAGCTTATGGTGCATCATTGCCCCCAAATATGCACCTCCTGCACAGCACTGATGAGAATATGCATACGGGATATAGTAGGATATTTCCTAGTCTGATCTTTGAGTCAACAAGAAGGTCAACAATTGAAGGATTTCTGAGGGCTGTAGGACAGCATCCCCAATGTCTCTGAGCACTTGGACATATGAGCCATCACGATGGCGATGTTAATGGGCCCTGGTATCTTACATCCACGAGATGCCCTAAAGGCTGCATCAAAGAAATAAGACCTTGACATATATTGCCAATCACTAATTTGTCCAACCAGTTTTGAAATAGGTTCAAGTATTCACCTTGTCTAGTGTAAGTTAAGTATCTGATAAATAACTTTGCAAGTCCCCATGCGGAGTCCCAGGTAAATGATGGGATAGTTATGGCGGGTCACTGGGGCTACCAATGGTCATGCTGGAGCAAAACACTCATTCTTGAAACTGAGACGATTTTCCTGCTACTGATAACGTATATCATCCATATAATGCAGTATCATGGCAGTGTACCTTCTAGTGGTTCTAGCATACTTTCACATACACCTGACATGGTGGGACTCAAACATCCTTGGGAGAACTTTCCATTGGTAGTACAGACTGACACATTGTTTATAGGGGAATGCTAAGCAAATCTTTTTCTCCTCCTGGGATAGAGGATAGAAGACACTATCTTGTATATCTGTTACTGTAACTGTGAGCAGTGGGTGCTAGGTTGGGAGATGGCATGTGCCAGGCCTTGAGGCTCCATAGGTTTCCAATGAGAAGTAGCATTCAGCCCTAAGGTCTAATGGCATTCTTGTTGCCAGATTTTTCTTTTATAATAAATACAGAGCTATTCCATGGGCTGGACGTTGTTTCTATGTCTATATTAGCTATTTATTATCGTTATACAGGTTTGGGCTTTATATAAACTGAGAGAAAGGCCATTGGGGCACAAACCGGGTGTTAGATTTCCAAGATAATGGTTTGGGCGATTTGAAAGGTGGTGTCAAATACAAGTGAGCCCCAATTAAAAAATCCTGTGGAGATGGGCCATATAAACTGAGGCTCCACAAACCTTCAATATGTCCCTGCCCCCATATATTGTGTACCCGAGACTGCAACCACCAGAGTTGGAATATCCCCTCTTTGTCTGCAAACTGCCAGGGCAGATCTTCTGCAATCCTGTGAATGTAGCACAAGGATATCCATTTGAAAGGCACTGGAGCTGATATTCTCGCATCTCTTTTATCATTTCTTCTGAGCTCCCCATCTAAAGTGGCTTTATTATGACGATCAATGATAGCATTATCCACCTGCCAATTTCTGTATAAGGAGGCGGGCTTCTCCTCACCTTTTACTCAACAGACACCTGTGATGGGCACAAATTCAGGAAAAGGTTCATCTGGGCCCTGTTTAATTCTAGTCATTGAGGACCTTTGGCACTTGGTCTTGAATTTTGCTAATCATTCGTTTAGCTTTGATGAGACACAGCTGCATACACACATCATTACATTGGTCTCATTCTTTTATAATTTTCAGCTTTCTGTATTATTTGATATAAACTTGTCTAAAGGTCTCAAAGCACTTCAGCGGGCACAGAGGCTGACAGAGACATATCTCCTCAAGGGAGGCAGAAATTGAAGAGGCCATGCCCAGAGACAGAGGGACCTTCTCTCCTATTAGCTTTCTCCTCCCTCATCTTATCATAATCCTTGCTTGGTTCTTATCCTCTCTCTTTACTTTCTCATTACTCATCTTATCCACCCCTCCTGTTCTGTCATGTTGCTTCCTGCTTCTTTACTCACCTCTCCTTTCTTCTTTCACATCATATCCCTCTTCATCTTCCTAGTTATTTCCTGGGTTCTTCACAGCTAACTTCCGCCAGCTCCATTTTATATGGGCACAACTGGTCTAGTGAGGTGCCAGTTGGACCTCATTTGTTTTATGACCTCTGTTTGCACTTCATTATCTGTTTATGGATTGTGACTGCACCTCTTAAAGTACCCCCAATCATGGTACCATTCTAGGGATGGCTCCCAGAATCTCCTTATCATAGAAATATCTGACTTGCTACCTCCCATTTTAATTTCTTCAATTATATAACAGTATTCTCTAGCTTCCTTCCCTGGTACCTCCAGGTCTGGGACCCTCACAGCAACCTGTCATTTCTTTCTCCCTAGAGCAGAGTTCTGTCTCTCTTCCACCTGAAGGCCTGCTACAAGGTGAGGTGCTAACCAAAATTGTCCCTCTTCGTGCACCACTTGTTACACCCCTATGGACTACTCTACCCTGGTAGCTCCTCTTTCAGCTACCCTTAATGTCCGTTCATCAATGGCACAGCTAGGCCACCATGTCTTTGAGAGCTTAACACAGATCCCCAGAGTCAGACCACCAGTAGGTGAGGGTGAGGCAGAGAACTTTTATTACTTAGATAGTATATATATATAGCATATACATATATACCTATGTTGGGGATCCAGAGGTGAGACTCCTCTAGGAACTAGGACTGGGCTTGAGTCATAGCAAGTTTAGCCCGAAGAAGGAGGTCATGCTGAGCTTTGGGGGTACTAAGGAGGAGACGAGGTACCTGGGGTCGGGCATTGCCTCCTGGGGTTATGCCCACTTCCATAGGACTTGCCTGTGCCTCAGCCTCTAAGCCCTCAGGTCCTCCCATGGCAGGCTTGCATTCACTTTGCTCCTAGAGGCACAACCCTTACAATTAGAAATACTGAATTGCGTGGAAGTCCATTTATCCAGGCAGATGGCGAGCTAAAAAAATCAGGGGTTCTCCTTGGAATATAATGGGACATGAACAAGAGCGAATAAGCTCTTTAGATGGGAATAAGGAAGATTTAGCCCAGGAGGAAATTCTCCAAAATCTTTACAGAGGCAAGCCAGTAAATCAGGGACATGCTGAGTCATCGACTTCTCTATATTTCTACTGCTTTTCAAAGTCCTCATGAGACTTCCGAAAAAGTCTGGAACCACGTGTGTTTCTTTCAAGGAAATCGAGGTATTTCTGTTTTTGGCTCTCAGACCAACACCTCCTCACACAGGCGCATTGTGGTCCTTTGTGCTCAGGAGGACCACGGTGCTTCAGGTCAGGTATGTGGGTCTGGCTGTGGCTGATCGGTCCCAGCATGAGCTGGAAGTCTCTGCCCAAGTCAGGTACAAATAGTCACACCACGAACATCTGAAGTGGGATGTGCCTTCGCTTGTGCATTGCACGTTCCTTTACTCGCCAATTATCATCAAAGGTCCCAGAGACCAAAGCGTTTTGGCTTAAAGCCAAAGCAGGCCGGAACAACAGCGGTTTGTACGAAACGGGGGCTTCCCCTCAGGCGAGGCTCTTTTTCACAGCTTACTCCCACGTGGCCCCCTGGATCAAGGCCCCGGAGAGAGCGGCCGGGACTCTGGGCGCGGGTCAAGACTGACGCCTAAAGGCCAGGTCTGGGAGGCCAGACAAGGGAACAGCGCCCTGCAGGGGTGACAGGAGGAGCTGCCTGAGGCCCAGGCGGGCAGCGCCCACCGGCTCCAACCCCTCTGCCCCGCCCTTCCTTACCCTGCCCTGCTCAAGGGAATGTAAATGTATCTCAATTAATTAATTAACTATTAATAATAACATATGATTATAAATTGTTGCGTATTGTTTTATAAAATTGTGCTATATTAGTTGCTAATTATAAAATAATGAAATAATATGACTAATAAACATATGGTGGGCGGCGGTTACTTTCTAACCTACTAGGACTTGCGGGTCACTGCGAGCATGCGCCACCGATGCGCTCACCAGCCTAAACTGCACTTCCCAGCAAGGCGGGTGCGGGCGCAGCATCCACGTGGTTCCCCTTCAGCTTTTCTGAACCAGAAGTTGCGGGCTCTGTCTCTCCTACTTCGCAGTCCCTGCGGCCCGCTGTCCGGGCCTCCAGCTCAGACCCAGGGCCACTTTTCAAGCAGAGACTCCTCAGCCCCTGGGGCCCCGTGCAGAGTCACGGGACAGGCTCCTTCCTGCATGGCTCCCGCTCGGGGAGGCTCGAGGGAGAAATGGCCTTGAGCTCCCTCCGCCCGCCGCTCCTCGGTGGGTGGGAGCTTGCCCCTCTAGGGGCCCCAGGAGCCAGGGCTTTGAGGGATGGGACCTGGGGATGTGGCGCCGGCTCCGCCCGTCAGCCGCGCCCCAGCGAACGTCTCGCCCGTCCTGCTGCCGAGCCCAGAGGAGGAGGCCCGCCCGGAGTCAGGAAAAGAATCGCGGCGGGACCTAACCATCAGCCGGCGGAACCTTCACCGGGTCTGTTCTGTTATTTTCTCGCATGCCTGGTCCCTCCCCCCATGCCGTTTGTACTCCCTCTTGACCCGTCTCCTCAGCGGGCCCGTCACTTCTTCGCCCTGCTCACCATCCATGGTTTCTCCTTCAGGATCCTCCTCCTCTGCAGGCCGTCTCCCTCAAATTCTCACCAGCCCAGGGGCATGTCCGTCTGATGGGCGTCTCCTCCACGGCCGTGTCTCTCCCTCCACCGACCTGTCTCCCTCCGCCCTCCTGTCTCCTCCATGGGTCCTCTTCCTTCCTGGAGCAGGCATCAAATACGAGCCCGTCTCCCTCAAGGCCAAAATCTCCCCTCCCTTGAGCCCGTCTCCCTCAGGGGACTCCTTCTTGGGACAGCACCTTAGATATTCCATTTTCCCGCCTCCATATTCCGCATCTTCCCTCTGCTAATTGCCCCTCCCCCTTCTCTCGTCTCCTTCTGGCGGCCATGGGTCCGTGTGGGCGAGGCCTCACTGGCACCCACAGGCTCCGCCCTTGTTTGCATGATTTTCGGGTTTCTCCCTGGGACCAGGGCCGCTCAGGGCGAGCATCGTGTTCCCTCCCTTTGTTCCGCGATGCCATAACGCGGGCGAACTCTGAGACTGACTTCTCTTGGTGTAATTGTCACAGAGCGGTAATGGCCGGAGATCCGGGGCGCCTGGGCGGCCCCAATGAAGCCGGTTCCTCTGGCTGCAATGACGTCATGCAGTTAACCTGCATTGGGGCGGGTCCTTAAGGTCAGTGATTTATGAACATTCATCATTATTTCAGCACATTGGTCTTATAATTGTACCTATTTTTCTGACGGGTTTAAAACCTTGTGAGAGACGGGGCCGAGGCTTGGCTTTCAGAGGAGAGGGCCCCGGACCCAGAGCTTCATGACGTTCTCTCACGCTTGGGTGGAGCCCGCCCCTGGCCTGTCATAGGGGAAGGATGAGCCTCGTTCTCAGGCGCCAGAGGAGGCTTCGCCAGGACTGGGGGTAGAACTGTGGAGAGGCAGGCTGGTTCGCAGATTTCACAGGAGGAATTTGATAAGGCGCTTCCGGCGGGAGGACTGTTTCTGGGAGAAGTCCCAGGAGAGTGTGGGTCTCCTAGCTGTTAATAGGGATAATGAGCCCCCGCACCTTTGTTCTGCAAGGTTCTGGGCGGGGGAGTACAGTCTCCATTCCTGGCTTCTCTTTGTGGCTCCTTCCCCATGACTCCCTCTGCCTTCATTCCCACAAGAAGGGTAATGCCCTCCCTCTTCATCTCTCACTCTGGGAATCCCTCTTCAGGGCTCAGCCCAGGCTCTTCCTCCTTTCGTGCATGTGGCTTGAGCTTATTCGGATCCTCTGGGTGTTAGTGATTTCCCCCAAATGAGGGATTTTCCCACTTTTCCTTTGTGTCAGTAGGTCTTGTTCCCTTTCTACCCCAGTGGGATGGGGGTAACTTGTAGACAGCTTTGGGGGCTCCCCAGTGCTCAGCCATGTGCCCGACCCTCAGGCCAGACCAGCATTCACAAATGCTTATGGAGTGAACGCTTGAACAAGATGCAGGGCCAACTATCTGATTCAGACTTGGGATGTTTGGTAAGTACCAGACTGGGGCATGTTGGAGTTTGAACCTTGAGAACCACTTCTAGCAGTTCCGGGGCAGCCACATGGTTCTTCTGTAGGACACTCCTGGAATGTGCACAAATGTATCTGATGTTGTAGGAATTGTTAACATTCGGAGCTGTGGCTGTCACCTCCAAGGAGACCCCGGTGCCCTTCTCAGCAGGATCTGTGCAGGGATGTGTTGCAGGACAATCAGAGGAACTTGGATTGCCTGGTTAAGCGCAGATTCCCCTTGTCTCCCAATCTGTCAAGGGCTTTGCTTTCTTTCTTGGTATGAATTATGGGCTTTCCTAAGTGTTTTTATTTCTTGTTTTGCCTGACAGTTAGGAATCTTTATGGACTTGTTGTGAGGGAAAAGACCTTTGTTTTGTACCTCTCTAAAGTGATGCTCCTGAGGTTGTGCCTTATTCACTTTCTGTTCCCTCAGAGATAATATTTAATTATTTTTATATTATTGTATTATAGTATGATGTAATAATATAATGATTATTAAAAATAGTAATCTAACCCTAATATAGTTTTCTGAAGACATGAAAAGTTTCTAAACTGTTATCAGGATGTGTGTCAAATGATTTAATTTTTTTACCTGACTACAACTCCAGTCTGTGACCCATTTCTCTATATTTCCAAAGACTAGGAAGAGAGCATCTTATGGTCATACCGTTTAGGACTTCCTTGTTCACTTTTCCCAAGAGAGAGAAGGAACATAGTAGATGCTTTAATAAACGTTTATTGCATTATATTAAATCTGAGATGGTTCCCTGAACCACCTTTTTTCTATTTCCAACAAACAACATTTGCAACTTCCAAACCAGACATGATATACCAATAGGAACAAGGAATAAAACTTTGGATGCCAAAGGGAGATGTCTGATGAAGCCACCTGTCCATGTAAATAAGTGCAAACCAATTGGGGAAAAGGTACTGCATACAACATCATGACTGGTCTTTAATAGGAATCACTTATAAAAGGTGGATCCAGGAAACTGCCCTTTTATCCCTCCCCAGGAATGTGCAGAAGAGCTGATTTTCTCTCACAAGAGATCCTTCCCATTCATCCTTCCCTTGTTATCCTGTTATATTTGTAATTCATAATTTATACTAACAGAAGTCCTTGTCAAATTTTTCTTTGCATTATTCTATACAGGCTTTCCATGTTTTTATAATGAGTATGTTTATGGGGCTAGCTCAAAAGAAAAAGTTATATACTAAATAGTGCAATTGCATCAGAGTTTAATTATTTTGTTACTTTACTGCTTGCTATTCAGTTTCTAGCATTCCGCCATAAATGAGACTGTACCTGTTTCTTCAACTCTGAGAACATTGAGTTTTGTTGTTTTAATGATCTCTGCAGTATGTTGGCGTTGATCCTCAGGGTTCTTCCAATTCATGCCTCTAGTTACTTAATTGATTAGTAAGGTTTGAATGATTTTTCAATTGACATTTAAATTTGTGTTTCTTTTTTCATTTGGATTTTTCTCTTTATAATCTTGGACCATTTATCTGTTATAGATAGACAGTTTCTCTGACAAATACTTAAACTTTCCTTGTGAATTTAGCAATACTATATACCTTACCTCTGAGGGTAAGTATGTGAGTATGAGCCTTATCAGTTATTCGTTCTCAACCTTAGGTAACTAAAATTCTAGAATTATAGATGTGTTGCAGCCAGTATTGGTGGAGCAAAGTAGTTTTCACCTTAATGAAATCAAAGGCCCTTTTGATATAGTGAATTTATATATTGTGCAAATTCTTCTTCTATGTGCCCATCAACATGAGAATATTCATTTCTAAGATATGAATCTTTGTGTCAGGGAAGTTTGGGGACATTAAGAGGACATTTCATTTCCTAAAGGCATTTCAGCCTTTTCTCCTTTTCAGTTATTAGCCCAACTTATTCAGAACTTATTTAGAAACTAATTCAAAACTAACAAGTTCTCACCTCTTTATTTAATATATGTATACAATGTTCCTCACTGGGAATCTCCCACTTGGGCAATGAAGGGAGGGAAGTACATGTTCTCAACTCTTGTCTGGGACTATCCTTTGTCCTTATAATTCCATAGTATGTTGTATTTTTGTTGTCATCATATCTTTTGTTTGCTCTTCTTGCTTCCCTGGCAATAGTTCACCTAAGTCTTTCCTTCTTCCACTGATTCTCTCATTGTCATTTTTGAAGTGAGGTAATATTGTGTTATAGGAATGTATCTTAGACATTCCCCCATTATGCATGTTGTGGTAGACACTATTTTCAAGTTGCAAATACAATACCAACAGCAAAAGAAAACAGCATGAGTAGTCACTAGATTCATATACAAGCATTTACAATGTGGGTGTGCCTGGCAATGAAAACAGACAATCGACTGTATATATACTTCTAGAAACATTTTTCCACACTCTTAATGCACAGTATAAGGTCTACATGCCACGAGCATATTGTTTAAACCTCAAGTACAGAGAGAAGTAGAGAGGGAGAAACAGAGACATTAGATGCTCAAAACAAAGAAAGGTTCAGGCAGCCCAGAATCTCATTCTAAATATCATCAGGCTGCTCGAGCTTTATGCTTACAGTTTGAAATAACGGGCAAGTTAGGAGCATAGTATAAACACCATGCAGCTTGCCTTCCTTTCTATGCTCCTACACTGTCTGGTGAAGAACCCTCGTGGTTTGAGACCCAATGAAATTTGGCAAATGGATTATGACCATATAATTCTTTTGGTCGTTTTGTCTTTTATGCATGTTGGTAGACACTTTTCGGTTGCAAATGCATACCAGCAGCAAAAAGAAACAGCTGAAACGTACACTGAATTCCTTATACAGCATTTACAATCTAGGTGTGCCCACAACAATGAAAACAGACAATCTGACACATATACTTCTAAACATTTTCCACAGTTTTATGCACAGTATAAGTTCTACATGCCACGAGCATATTGTTTAACCTCAAGAGTACAGACAGAAGTAGAGAGGAGAAACAGATACATTAAGATGCTCCTCAAAAAACAAAAAAAGAAAGAGTTCAGGCAGCCAAGAATCTCATTCTAAATATCATCCCAGGCTGCTCGAGCTTTATGCTTACAGTTCCCAAATAACGAGAGCAAGTTAGGAGCATAGTATAAACCTGTACAGCCCTTCCTTTCTATGCTCCCTACACTGTCTCCAGTGAAGAACCCTCGTGGTTGAGACCAGCCGAAATTTAGCAAAATGGATGTGACCCATTATAATTCTTTGGTCGTTTATACTTACATGGCCCAGACACTATTTCAGGATTGCAAAATGACACCAGCAGCAAAAACAGCATGGTAGTCACTAATTCTATTTCCATCCTGGGTGTGCTAAGCAATGAAAACAGATAATCGACCCTGCATATGCTTCTAAACATTTTGCACACTTTGTTGTGCACAGTTTAGATTTTACACGCCATTAGCACCTTTTAATCCTCAGGCGTACAGACGGTGGTAGAGAGGAGAAACAGAGACATTAAGGGCTCCTCCCAAAACAAAAGAAAAGTTCAGGCAGCCCAAAGAATCTCATTCTAAATATCAATGGGCATGCTCGAGCTTTATGCTTACAGTTCCAAAATAACGAGCAAATAAGGAGCATAATAAAAACCTCTACAACTTGCCTTCTTTCTAATAACTCCTACACTGCCTCGAACCCTCATGGTTTGGACCAATGAGAATTTAGCAAATGGATGAGTTCCATTATAAATCTTTTGGTCTGTCTTATCCTGTTGTGGTAGACACTTTTTGGATTGCAAATGCAATACCAGCAGCAAAGAAACAGCACAGTAGTCGCTGAATTCCTTATACAAGCATTTACAATCATGGGTGTACTTACAGCAATGAAAACAGACAATCGACCTGTATATACTTTAAACATTCCACACTCTTATGCACAGTATAGATTCTACATGCCACGAGCATATTGGTGACTCATTTTAGAAGTAGAGGAGAAACAGAGACATTAGATGCTACTCCAAAAACAAAGAAAGTTCAGGCAGCGAAGTCTCGTTTCTAAATATCAGGCTGCTCGAGCTTCATCAACTTACAGTTTGAAATAACGAGGAGCAAGCTGGGCATAGTATAAACCTGCAGCTTGCCTTCATTCTATGCTCCTACATAACTCTCCGGTGAAGAACCATAATGGTTTGGACCCAATGAGGCCCCAGCAAAAATGGATGTGACCGTATAATTCTTTTGGTCGTTTATCTTTATCTGCATGTTGTGTTGAGCACTTTTTCAGGATTGCGATACCCAATACCAGCAGCAAAACAGCCCAAGCTGAATCACAATTCCTTATGCAAGCATTACAAGTCCTGGGTGTGCCACAAGCAATGAAAACAGACAATCGACCTGTATATAGTTCTAAACATTTCCACAATTTTATGCACAGTATAAGATTCTGTGCCACGAGCATATTGTTTAAACCTCAAGTACGAACTTCAAGTGAGGAAAAGATGCGATGGGCAACTCCTCCAAAAACAAAAGAAAGGGTTCAGGCAATCCAAGAATCTCATTCTAAATATCATCAGGCTTCTCCCGAGCTTTATGCTTACAGTTTGAAATAACGAGAGCAAAGTTAGGGCATAGTATAAACCTGTGCAAACACCTTCCTTTCTATGCACCTACACTGTCTCTGGTGAGAAGAACCCTCGTGGTTTGAGACCCAATGAATTTAGCAAATGGATGTGACCCATTATAATTCTTTTGGTCGTTTTGTCTTTTATCCATGTTGTGGTAGACACTTTCAGGATTGCAAATGTAATACCAGCAGCAAAAGAAACAGCCCGAGTAGTCACTGAATTCCTTATACAAGCATTTGCAATCCTGGGTGTGCCACAAGCAATGAAAACAGACAATCGACCTGCTTAAATTTCTAAACATTTTGCACACTTTTGTGCTGTTGGTTTACATGCTATTAGCATACCTTTTAATCCTCAAGTACAGAGAGTAGTAGAGAGGAGAAACGGACAGTATGACGCTCCTCCAAAAACAAAAGAAAGGGGGAGTCACAGGCAACCCTAGAGAACTTATAAATCTAGCTTTTTATACTATTAATTTCTTGATTTTTCACAAAGATGTACTAGCTCTGGCAGGGTAGTGTCCATTGCAAGGGACTCCATCTTTAGATAATCGCCAGGTGATGTGGAGAGACCCAGAAAGTTGTGAATGGAAGGGACCAGAGAGGTAAACTGCTTGGGGAGAGGGTTTCTTGTATCTCCACAGATGCAGAAGGATTCAGATGGCTGTAATGGGCTTTGCTTATTTGCTTTGTCCATCAGAGAGAGATGAAAGGAAGGAGAAGACCCAAGAAACATTGGGTGGTTCCATTGCTGACTGCTCACCACTGAATGAGCATGGGAGTTATGGCATTTGACTCATGGACATCAAAACTTGTAAGACTTCAAAACCCTCAGGAATCATTGGATTCTCTGAGACATAAGACTGTTGCAGGACTTCAAAATCTACTGGAATCGTTGGATTCCCCACCACATCAAAAGACTGTTGCAGGCATCAAAAACTTGCGGGGATCATTGGATCCCCTGAAATGTGAAGCAATGGACAATAGATTGGTTTTGGACTATCTCTTGGCTGCTGAAGAAGGCGTATGTATGACTGTTGTTTACGCCCTCCTTCTAGGACTACAAATCTTTTACAACACTATGTTGATTCATATTGTTTATTGTATCACTACTTGCATGTACAATTGATGTTTGTTGCACCACATTGAGCCTGCACTGTTTGTGGGGAGAGTCATCACTAATAGCCTGTGCATTATTGATATGTGCTTGTGTAACACCTCCCATGCTGATGGGTTTGTGCATACCTGTTTCTAATAAAACCCTTCAGCCCAGAAACCCGTTAGCAATCCCTACTTCCTTTTAGTGTTTTCTTCTCCCTTCCTGGGTGTCAGGGAGGGTATGATCATCTCCTTTTTAGTGCTTTCACCTCCCTTCCTCAGAACTCAGAGGAAGCATGATCACCTCCTATTCGGTGTTTTCAACTCCTTTCCTGGAAGTCAGGGAGAGCGTGATCCCCTCGTTTTGCAGGAGTTCCTCCCGAGAAGTCAGGGATGGTGTGACCACCTGTATTCTGACAAAGAAAGCAGGAGATGTAGAGGCTGGAAACTCTTGAGTCGATTGCACTGGGTCAGGACAACTGTGCAGTGAGGACCTGAATACCAACTGGACAATGCTCTATGGGCATATGCTTGGAAAATGGCCCTTCCACTATCCTGTGCGCGACTCAGTGATTGGTGTATACAGAAATGTAGGAGGACTTTCGGGGGTGGAGTAAGATGAGCAAGAGTCATTTTGGCTCTAGGAGGGAAAAGGAAGGTTGCAGAGATCACCTTTGCTTCTTCACTTCTACTAAAGACCAGAATAAAGACCAGTACTTTAGCAACCCTGACTGGCTGATTCTAAGGTATCCAGGGTGCTAACGCGGTCATCACAATAAACCTTAACAATGCACACAGTGTAGGAAAACCTTTCAGATGAAGGAACTTGTTTGATCCCAGAGAATTTACACCCCAGAGAAACCTCATGCATGCACACAGATTGTGGGAAGGCCTTATTTGAGAAAACAAATAAAAAACTTATTCAACACCAATGGACTCATAGTGGAGAAAAACCTTTTATATAGGTAGAATGTAGAACGTCCTTCCTGTGAAAGACACGTCTTGTACATCCCAGAGTTCATAATGAAGAGAAATCTCATCAGTTTAGTGAATGTGGAAAGATTATCTGCTTGAAGACAGCTCTTAAACTGTACATCAAAGAGTTCACAGGAGAGAAAAACGTTATGAATTAATCAGGGAAATCCTTCATTCCGAGGACCCATCTTACTACAGAGAGTTCACAATGAAGGCTTTATTTATAAATGTGAAAAGTCCACTTCTTGACCCACATGTTACCAAACACCGAAAGTTCTAACAATAATTTTAAATAATAAATAGGGTGGAAAGCTTTCCCCTTAGGAGTATAATTTGCATGTTTATACTACAATGTTCGTATTGGAGAAATCTTGAATGTGTAATGAATGTGGGAATTTGACATCTTCTAATACTAATAAAGTCTTCCGAAGATCATGAATTTCAAGAGGATTTTAAGCATTGCACACACTTAGCTAAAATTAGTAATTCTCAAAGCAAAATGAAAGCTTATAGGCCAATCCCAAATTTTCCATAGTGGTGCTCCATGGTGCTTTTGTTTACTCAAGTCTTGAAGCACCTTTCTTCCCTACTTTGCATGCTTATTTCAGGTGGCAAGTTATTCTCTTAACAATCTTGATAAATCCCAAGTGCTTCAAAAATTTTGGTGAATCCCGAAAGTGCTTCCTCAATTTCTCTATAAATTCAGAATCACCATCCTTTCTCTTTCCCCTTTTTATCACATAGGAAGATGTTTTAACACTCAATCAAGGTAGGAAGGGATCTCAGGAGTCACTATCTTATTAAGGTTGAGGACATAGGTCCAAAAGCTTATGTCTACTATTTTCAAAGACAACAACAAAAAAAAATTAATGGCATTACAGGATGATGGTTGAAATTTTTGCGTGTGTTTGTGTGTGTTGCAAGGAAATCAAGGGTTAAATGTTTTGCCTATGGTCACACGGCTAGGAAGTATCAGAAGTGTCTGAGGTGGTGAACTCGTCCTCAGAGTTCCATGGTTGGTGATCAATCTACTATACACATAACTGCCCCTAATTTTTTTAAAAGGCAGTACTAGGTGTCATTATTATTCAAAACATCATTTCAAAACCAAATAGTCAAAGCTTCACAGAGTCTTGGAAATACATATCACAATTTTTCTAAAAGTCTCTTGACAAGCGATGTCATTGTCCCATGACTGAAAGTATCCGAAGTAGCCCTGAGCCAGCCTCCCCGTGAGCAGACATGGCTGGTCCCCTTTCCCTCTAGTCAGAAATCAGAGAATGGAACTTGAGGGCAAAGGAGGCCTGAGGCCCGTCCCTTCATAGTTATGCCAGTTAACGAATATTTTGATGAATCTTTGAGGTAGATGGTTTTTACATCGACTTTTCCTAGTTACACTATAAGTGATGAGTCGGAGTTCAACCTCAGCTCCACAAGATGACTGTGATTACCCTGAGAATAGCAGTCATGTACACTCACTCCAATGTGTGAGTATGAGTGCTCCATGGAAGTGTCCCCAGAAGAGTGCTTGGGAGAAGTATTTCTGGTCCCCTGTAAAAATAAGGATGGGGGCTCTGAATGCTCTAAGGTGAGCATCTAGCTCTCTATTATTTTTAGGATTGCTCCAATTTCTTGGTATGGAGAATATGAGAAATAAATATGTCCACATGCCTACTTCAAAAAAGATGTTTACGAGGCAGCTAGTTGGTGCAGTGGATAGAGCACCAGCCCTGAAGTCAGGAGAACCTGAATTCAAATCTGGCCTCAGATACTTAACACTTCCTAGCTGTGTGACCTTGGGCAAGTCACTTAATCCCAACTTCCTCAGAAAAAGAAAGAAAAAAAAGAACAAATTAGCTAGAGGAATTAAGGGTAGAATACAAAGACTGTTTACCTTCTCTGAGCTCACGCTAGCGGAAAAGAGCATGCAAAGATCTGGCTGGTTGCACCAGCTCCCAGATTTAAAGTCTTAAAAATCTCTATACAATTGTCTGTTGAAAGAAGAAAAGTAAAACAATTGTTGCCACTAGGATTTATATTTTACTGAAAGGATACATATACAAATAAATCAATTCTAGGCAATTTGAGGATAAGGTGAGTCTTGTCTCTATATGTCCCCCTAGGTAGTCTGGGTAGTCTAAATGTGGCTCCTAGGCTGGCTTCCAACCTAAGCAAGAGCAAGAGAAGGGACCGTGGGACTGACTGGTCACTCCAGGAAAAATTTAAATAAGGAAAAAACATTGGGTACCAGATAGAAATTCAAGCTATTCCTTCTAAACCTTTTTGGTTTGCTGGTAATTTTTGTTTGAGCTGCTTACAGTATCTTATAAGAGCTTTAAAGAGCGGTACTCAAGTTTACACTAATAGGTTGATTTCTTCCTAAGAAATACTTCCTAACAAAAGATTATTATCGTTACACCCCTATGGACTACTCTACCCTGGTAGCTCCTCTTTGAGCTGCATGGCCCTTCATCCGTCAAGCAGCATGCTGTTTTGGAGCTCAACCCGGATCCACGGACGGACCACCAGTAGAGTGAGATGAGTATTAGAAACTTTATTTTGGATAGCATATGTTGCTATCCCCTTGAGATCCAGGGTGAAGGGGGTCTCTAGGAACCGGATAGGCAGGTCATAACAGGATTGAAGAAGGAGGAGGCGAGGCTGAGCTTTGGGAAGCACTAAGGAGGGCAGCGTGGTACCTGATTGGGCCACGCCTGGGCTGTGCTTACACCTCCACTTAGGACTTGCCTGCTTGCGCCTCAGTACCTCTCATCCCTCAGGCTTCACACTTGACTTAGACACGCATTCCTTGCTCCACAGGGACTTTGCTTGCCATCTCCCTCTTTTTAATGACTAAATATTATTTCTCATGTTGACGAATGAGGTGCTCTTCATACAGCACCTCTAAAATTTTTAAAGTCCATATAAAGCATCCTAACACAGTAGGCAAAAGCAAAAAAACGTAATACAAATGGCTACATAGGGCCCATGGGATACAGTGAAGGGGATTGGAAAATCTGTTGGATACAATCACTAAACAGCCCCAGGCACAGGGTATAGTCATCTCTTTGCTGGCTGTTTCTGGCGTTTCTTGGTCATCTCCTTCTCTTCTTCTTCATGCCCAGCACACAATAGAACTTTCCTTGTCCTTCTTTCCAGGATGGCAAGCCCCATGGGATGCGGAGACAAATATCCGACCCTCTCTGGTACTAAGGATGGACCTTGTAATTTCCTTCCTCGTCTTCAAAAGGACCTCCAGTGTTCTCCTGGAGCTTGAGCGCAGTTTTCACAGGCTTAGTTTTCCATTGCATCTATAAGTTTGTGCCAAATCATGTCATTTTCCTGGAGGCAGCTATCCCCAGCCAGGCACCATGAAATATATAAAGTCTTATCCATCTGCAAATAGAATACATTGAGATTCTGTCTACTTCCTTCCCTTTTTGTTTAATAAGAATTGGCCTTCAGAGTACAATGGAATGACATTCCACTAAGGTCCTTCCTGTAGATTATAAGGGAATGTAACATGTTTAATGGAGAATGTGGCAGGTGGCCATCTGCTTAGATGTAAGCTAGCCCCATTCTTGGTCTTTATGATATTAGAACCATGAAGGAAGTAAATATACAATATTGTGACTGAAGGAATGTTCTCATGGGAGGCCACAGTGGCCCAAAGGAATCTAGAAAAGGTGTCAATACAAACCTGGATGACCACACGGCCCACATGTGTCACATCCATTTGCCACAAATCATTGAGGAATAAGTCCTGGGGATTAACTCCTTTACTGAGTGGAGGAGGGAAAAACTGAACTTCCTATCTGTTGGAGCTGATTTGGTGAGGCCATTAAGACGTGTGAAATTACTGGTAAGTGGAAAATCATGGACACATTCAGGGGATCATGGCTACCGTAGGAAGGAGCATTGTAGCTTATGGTGCATCATTGCCCCCAAATATGCACCTCCTGCACAGCACTGATGAGAATATGCATACGGGATATAGTAGGATATTTCCTAGTCTGATCTTTGAGTCAACAAGAAGGTCAACAATTGAAGGATTTCTGAGGGCTGTAGGACAGCATCCCCAATGTCTCTGAGCACTTGGACATATGAGCCATCACGATGGCGATGTTAATGGGCCCTGGTATCTTACATCCACGAGATGCCCTAAAGGCTGCATCAAAGAAATAAGACCTTGACATATATTGCCAATCACTAATTTGTCCAACCAGTTTTGAAATAGGTTCAAGTATTCACCTTGTCTAGTGTAAGTTAAGTATCTGATAAATAACTTTGCAAGTCCCCATGCGGAGTCCCAGGTAAATGATGGGATAGTTATGGCGGGTCACTGGGGCTACCAATGGTCATGCTGGAGCAAAACACTCATTCTTGAAACTGAGACGATTTTCCTGCTACTGATAACGTATATCATCCATATAATGCAGTATCATGGCAGTGTACCTTCTAGTGGTTCTAGCATACTTTCACATACACCTGACATGGTGGGACTCAAACATCCTTGGGAGAACTTTCCATTGGTAGTACAGACTGACACATTGTTTATAGGGGAATGCTAAGCAAATCTTTTTCTCCTCCTGGGATAGAGGATAGAAGACACTATCTTGTATATCTGTTACTGTAACTGTGAGCAGTGGGTGCTAGGTTGGGAGATGGCATGTGCCAGGCCTTGAGGCTCCATAGGTTTCCAATGAGAAGTAGCATTCAGCCCTAAGGTCTAATGGCATTCTTGTTGCCAGATTTTTCTTTTATAATAAATACAGAGCTATTCCATGGGCTGGACGTTGTTTCTATGTCTATATTAGCTATTTATTATCGTTATACAGGTTTGGGCTTTATATAAACTGAGAGAAAGGCCATTGGGGCACAAACCGGGTGTTAGATTTCCAAGATAATGGTTTGGGCGATTTGAAAGGTGGTGTCAAATACAAGTGAGCCCCAATTAAAAAATCCTGTGGAGATGGGCCATATAAACTGAGGCTCCACAAACCTTCAATATGTCCCTGCCCCCATATATTGTGTACCCGAGACTGCAACCACCAGAGTTGGAATATCCCCTCTTTGTCTGCAAACTGCCAGGGCAGATCTTCTGCAATCCTGTGAATGTAGCACAAGGATATCCATTTGAAAGGCACTGGAGCTGATATTCTCGCATCTCTTTTATCATTTCTTCTGAGCTCCCCATCTAAAGTGGCTTTATTATGACGATCAATGATAGCATTATCCACCTGCCAATTTCTGTATAAGGAGGCGGGCTTCTCCTCACCTTTTACTCAACAGACACCTGTGATGGGCACAAATTCAGGAAAAGGTTCATCTGGGCCCTGTTTAATTCTAGTCATTGAGGACCTTTGGCACTTGGTCTTGAATTTTGCTAATCATTCGTTTAGCTTTGATGAGACACAGCTGCATACACACATCATTACATTGGTCTCATTCTTTTATAATTTTCAGCTTTCTGTATTATTTGATATAAACTTGTCTAAAGGTCTCAAAGCACTTCAGCGGGCACAGAGGCTGACAGAGACATATCTCCTCAAGGGAGGCAGAAATTGAAGAGGCCATGCCCAGAGACAGAGGGACCTTCTCTCCTATTAGCTTTCTCCTCCCTCATCTTATCATAATCCTTGCTTGGTTCTTATCCTCTCTCTTTACTTTCTCATTACTCATCTTATCCACCCCTCCTGTTCTGTCATGTTGCTTCCTGCTTCTTTACTCACCTCTCCTTTCTTCTTTCACATCATATCCCTCTTCATCTTCCTAGTTATTTCCTGGGTTCTTCACAGCTAACTTCCGCCAGCTCCATTTTATATGGGCACAACTGGTCTAGTGAGGTGCCAGTTGGACCTCATTTGTTTTATGACCTCTGTTTGCACTTCATTATCTGTTTATGGATTGTGACTGCACCTCTTAAAGTACCCCCAATCATGGTACCATTCTAGGGATGGCTCCCAGAATCTCCTTATCATAGAAATATCTGACTTGCTACCTCCCATTTTAATTTCTTCAATTATATAACAGTATTCTCTAGCTTCCTTCCCTGGTACCTCCAGGTCTGGGACCCTCACAGCAACCTGTCATTTCTTTCTCCCTAGAGCAGAGTTCTGTCTCTCTTCCACCTGAGGGCCTGCCACAAGGTGGTGCTAACCAAAATTGTCCCTCTTCGTGCACCACTTGTTACACCCCTATGGACTACTCTACCCTGGTAGCTCCTCTTTCAGCTTCACTAATATCCGTTCATCAATGGCACAGCTAGGCCACCATGTCTTTGAGAGCTTAACACAGATCCCCAGAGTCAGACCACCAGTAGGTGAGGGTGAGGCAGAGAACTTTTATTACTTAGATAGTATATATATATAGCATATACATATATACCTATGTTGGGGATCCAGAGGTGAGACTCCTCTAGGAACTAGGACTGGGCTTGAGTCATAGCAAGTTTAGCCCGAAGAAGGAGGTCATGCTGAGCTTTGGGGGTACTAAGGAGGAGACGAGGTACCTGGGGTCGGGCATTGCCTCCTGGGGTTATGCCCACTTCCATAGGACTTGCCTGTGCCTCAGCCTCTAAGCCCTCAGGTCCTCCCATGGCAGGCTTGCATTCACTTTGCTCCTAGAGGCTTTTTAACCCTTACAATTAGAAATACTGAATTGCGTGGAAGTCCATTTATCCAGGCAGATAGCAAATAAAAATCAGGGGGGTTCTCTCCTTAGAATAAACCAGGACATAGACAAGAGCAAATAAGCTCTTTAGATGGGAATAAGCGAGATTTAGCCCAGGAGGAAATTCTCCAAAATCTTTACAGAGGCAAGCCAGTAAATCAGGGACATGCTGAGTCATCGACTTCTTTATATTTCTGCTGCTTTTCAAAGTCCTCATGAGACTTCCTAAAAAGTCTGGAACCACGTGTGTCTCTTTCAAGGAAATCGAGATATTTCTGTTTTTGGCTCTCAGACCAACACCTCCTCACACAGGCGCATTGTGGTCCTTTGTGCTCAGGAGGACCACGGTGCTTCAGGTCAGGTATGTGGGTCTGGCTGTGGCTGATCGGTCCCAGCATGAGCTGGAAGTCTCTGCCCAAGTCAGGTACAAATAGTCACACCACGAACATCTGAAGTGGGATGTGCCTTCGCTTGTGCATTGCACGTTCCTTTACTCGCCAATTATCATCAAAGGTCCCAGAGACCAAAGCGTTTTGGCTTAAAGCCAAAGCAGGCCGGAACAACAGCGGTTTGTACGAAACGGGGGCTTCCCCTCAGGCGAGGCTCTTTTTCACAGCTTACTCCCACGTGGCCCCCTGGATCAAGGCCCCGGAGAGAGCGGCCGGGACTCTGGGCGCGGGTCAAGACTGACGCCTAAAGGCCAGGTCTGGGAGGCCAGACAAGGGAACAGCGCCCTGCAGGGGTGACAGGAGGAGCTGCCTGAGGCCCAGGCGGGCAGCGCCCACCGGCTCCAACCCCTCTGCCCCGCCCTTCCTTACCCTGCCCTGCTCAAGGGAATGTAAATGTATCTCAATTAATTAATTAACTATTAATAATAACATATGATTATAAATTGTTGCGTATTGTTTTATAAAATTGTGCTATATTAGTTGCTAATTATAAAATAATGAAATAATATGACTAATAAACATATGGTGGGCGGCGGTTACTTTCTAACCTACTAGGACTTGCGGGTCACTGCGAGCATGCGCCACCGATGCGCTCACCAGCCTAAACTGCACTTCCCAGCAAGGCGGGTGCGGGCGCAGCATCCACGTGGTTCCCCTTCAGCTTTTCTGAACCAGAAGTTGCGGGCTCTGTCTCTCCTACTTCGCAGTCCCTGCGGCCCGCTGTCCGGGCCTCCAGCTCAGACCCAGGGCCACTTTTCAAGCAGAGACTCCTCAGCCCCTGGGGCCCCGTGCAGAGTCACGGGACAGGCTCCTTCCTGCATGGCTCCCGCTCGGGGAGGCTCGAGGGAGAAATGGCCTTGAGCTCCCTCCGCCCGCCGCTCCTCGGTGGGTGGGAGCTTGCCCCTCTAGGGGCCCCAGGAGCCAGGGCTTTGAGGGATGGGACCTGGGGATGTGGCGCCGGCTCCGCCCGTCAGCCGCGCCCCAGCGAACGTCTCGCCCGTCCTGCTGCCGAGCCCAGAGGAGGAGGCCCGCCCGGAGTCAGGAAAAGAATCGCGGCGGGACCTAACCATCAGCCGGCGGAACCTTCACCGGGTCTGTTCTGTTATTTTCTCGCATGCCTGGTCCCTCCCCCCATGCCGTTTGTACTCCCTCTTGACCCGTCTCCTCAGCGGGCCCGTCACTTCTTCGCCCTGCTCACCATCCATGGTTTCTCCTTCAGGATCCTCCTCCTCTGCAGGCCGTCTCCCTCAAATTCTCACCAGCCCAGGGGCATGTCCGTCTGATGGGCGTCTCCTCCACGGCCGTGTCTCTCCCTCCACCGACCTGTCTCCCTCCGCCCTCCTGTCTCCTCCATGGGTCCTCTTCCTTCCTGGAGCAGGCATCAAATACGAGCCCGTCTCCCTCAAGGCCAAAATCTCCCCTCCCTTGAGCCCGTCTCCCTCAGGGGACTCCTTCTTGGGACAGCACCTTAGATATTCCATTTTCCCGCCTCCATATTCCGCATCTTCCCTCTGCTAATTGCCCCTCCCCCTTCTCTCGTCTCCTTCTGGCGGCCATGGGTCCGTGTGGGCGAGGCCTCACTGGCACCCACAGGCTCCGCCCTTGTTTGCATGATTTTCGGGTTTCTCCCTGGGACCAGGGCCGCTCAGGGCGAGCATCGTGTTCCCTCCCTTTGTTCCGCGATGCCATAACGCGGGCGAACTCTGAGACTGACTTCTCTTGGTGTAATTGTCACAGAGCGGTAATGGCCGGAGATCCGGGGCGCCTGGGCGGCCCCAATGAAGCCGGTTCCTCTGGCTGCAATGACGTCATGCAGTTAACCTGCATTGGGGCGGGTCCTTAAGGTCAGTGATTTATGAACATTCATCATTATTTCAGCACATTGGTCTTATAATTGTACCTATTTTTCTGACGGGTTTAAAACCTTGTGAGAGACGGGGCCGAGGCTTGGCTTTCAGAGGAGAGGGCCCCGGACCCAGAGCTTCATGACGTTCTCTCACGCTTGGGTGGAGCCCGCCCCTGGCCTGTCATAGGGGAAGGATGAGCCTCGTTCTCAGGCGCCAGAGGAGGCTTCGCCAGGACTGGGGGTAGAACTGTGGAGAGGCAGGCTGGTTCGCAGATTTCACAGGAGGAATTTGATAAGGCGCTTCCGGCGGGAGGACTGTTTCTGGGAGAAGTCCCAGGAGAGTGTGGGTCTCCTAGCTGCTAATAGGGATAATGAGCCCCCGCACCTTTGTTCTGCAAGGTTCTGGGCGGGGGAGTACAGTCTCCCTTCCTGGCTTCTCTTTGTGGCTCCTTCCCCATGACTCCCTCTGCCTTCATTCCCACAAGAAGGGTAATGCCCTCCCTCTTCATCTCTCACTCTGGGAATCCCCCTTCAAGGCTCAGCCCAGGCTCTTCCTCCTTTCCTGCATGTGGCAGGCTTGTTCCGGGATCTCTGGGTGTTAGTGCTTTCCCCAAAATGAGGGATTTTCCCACTTTTCATTTGGGGCAGTAGTTCTTGGCCCCTTTCTCCCCCAGGGGGATGGGGGTAACTTGTAGACAGCTTTGGGGTCTCTCCAGTGCTCACCCATGTCCCCAACCCTCAGGCCAGACCAGCATTCACAAATGCTTATGGAGTGAACGCTTGAACAAGATGCAGGGCCAACTATCTGATTCAGACTTGGGATGCTTGGTAAGTACCAGACTGGAGCATGTTGGAGTTTGAACATTGAGAACCAGTTCCGGGGCAGCCACATGGTTCTTCTGTAGGACACTCCTGGAATGTGCACAAATGTATCTGATGTTGTAGGAATTGTTAACATTCGGAGCTGTGGCTGTCACCTCCAAGGAGACCCCGGTGCCCTTCTCAGCAGGATCTGTGCAGGGATGTGTTGCGGGACAATCAGAGGAACCTGGCCTGCCTTGGTAAGCACAGATTTTCCTTGTCTCCCAATCTGTCAAGGGCTTTGCTTTCTTTCTTGGTATGAATTATGGGCTTTCCTGAGTGTTTTTATCTCTTGTTTTGCCTAACAGTTTTGAATCTTTATGGACTTGTTGTGAGGGAAAAGACCTTTGTTTTGTACCTCTCTAAAGTGATGCTCCTGAGGTTGTGCCTTATTCACTTTCTGTTCCCTCAGAGATAATATTTAATTATTTTTATATTATTGTATTATAGTATGATGTAATAATATAATGATTATTAAAAATAGTAATCTAACCCTAATATAGTTTTCTGAAGACATGAAAAGTTTCTAACCTGTTATCAGGATGTGTGTCAAATGATTTAATTTTTTTACCTGACTGCAACTCCAGTCTGTGACCCACTTCTCCCTAGTTCCAAAGACTACGAAGAGAGCATCTTATGGTTATACCCTTTAGGACTTCCTTGTTCACTTTTCCCAAGAGAGAGAAGGAACATAGTAGATGGTTTAATAAACGTTTATTGCATTATATTAAATCTGAGATGGTTCCCTGAACCACCTTTTTTCTATTTCCAACAAACAACATTTGCAACTTCCAAACCAGATATGATATACCAATAGGAACAAGGAATAAAACTTTGGATGCCAAAGGGAGATGTCTGATGAAGCCACCTGTCCATGTAAATAAGTGAAAACCAATTGGGGAAAAGATACAGCATACAACATCATGACTGGTCTTTAATAGGAATCACTTATAAAAGGTGGATCCAGGAAACTGCCCTTTTATCCCTTCCTAGGAATGTGGGGAAGAGTGGATTTTCTCTGGCAAGAGATCCTTCCCATTTATCCTTTCCTTGTTATCCTGTTATATATTTGTCATTCATTATTTATACCAAAGTCCTTGTCAAATTTTTCTTTGCATTATTTTCTAAAGGCTTTCCATGTTTTTATAATGAGTATGTTTATGGGGCTAGCTCAAAAGAAAAAGTTATATACTAAATAGTGCAATTGAGTCAGAGTATAATTATTTTGTTACTTTACTGCTTGCTATTCAGTTTCTAGCATTCCGCCATAAATGGGAACATGCCTGTTTCTTCAACTCTGAGAACATTGAGTTTTGTTGTTTTAATGATCTCTGCTATATGTTGGCGTTGATCCTCAGCGTTGTTCCAATTCATGCCTCTAGTTACTTAATTGATTAGTAAGGTTTGAATGATTTTTCAATTGATATTTAAATTTGTGTTTCTTTTTCATTTGGATTTTTCTCTTTATATTATTGGACGATTTATCTGTTATAGATAAGACAGTTTCTCTGACAAATATTTAAACTTTCCTTGTGAATTTAGCAATACTATATACCTTACCTCTGAGGGTAAGTATGTGAGTATGAGCCTTATCAGTTATTTGTTCTCAACCTTAGGTAACTAAAATTCTAAAATTATAGATGTGTTGCAGCCAGTATTGGTGGAGCAAAGTAGTTTTCACACTTAATGAAATCAAAGGCCTTTGATATAGTGAATTTATATATTGTGCAAATTCTTCTTCTATGTGCCCATCAACATGAGAATATTCATTTCTAAGATATGAATCTTTGTGTCAGGGAGAAGTTTGGGGACATTAAGAGGACATTTCATTTCCTAAAGGCATTTCAGCCTTTTCTCCTTTTCAGTTATTAGCCCAACTTATTCAGAACTTATTAAAAACTAATTCAAAACTAACAAGTTCTCACCTCTTTATTTAATATATGTATACAATGTTCCTCACTGGGAATCTCCCACTTGGGCAATGAAGGGAGGGAAGTACATGTTCTCAACTCTTGTCTGGGACCATCTTTTGTCCTTATAATTCCATAGCATGTTGTATTTTTGTTGTCATCATATATTTTGTTTGCTCTTCTTGCTTCCCTGGCAATAGTTCACCTAAGTCTTTCCTTCTTCCACTGATTCTCTCATTGTCATTTTTGAAGTGAGGTAATATTGTGTTATAGGAATGTATCTTAGACATCTGGAGGCCATGTGTCCCCCATCCATTAGCATCTCCAGTTTCAGTGAGAGAAATATCAATACTTCGTCTCTTTCATTCTAAATCATCATATAATTGGACCCCTAGATGATTCCCACCTGCTGAGTAAAAGAAAAACTTCAGCCTGATTAGACCAACATAAGACTACACCAGTCCAGGTGAGAGGTAGGTGGGTATAAGCACTTTGACCACAGATCAGTAATGCCCTTCAATACAGGTGGGCTGATTCAAAGATTCTGGTCCTATTAGATACTACAGGATAATACTAGAGTCCTTGTCCCCAGTGGGCCACCCTGGTAAAGAAGTCCATATATTGTCCTTATATTGACGTCTCCATGATTGCTGTTTCCTTTAAAAATACAACTCATAATGTTAGCCTCAGATCTATACTTTATACTCCAAAGTGAAATACCTGGCCCAGGTTGAGTTTCTTAGGCCCTGATACAAAGATTGGGTTGAGATTTCTTTTCCTCCTGCCTCATACACTCTGCTATTTGCCAGGGCCCACATGGGTAACCACGTTTATTCCCAGTGAGTAAAACGATTTCCATCGATTTGGAGGCCAATTCAGATTTCGCATGGTGGAAATTGGCAATAATCTAGTTCCCATCTGAATTAGTGCAAGGACACCATATATCATTGTTAGCACTGAATGTGGGTTTGATTCCACCTTGTTATATTTTGTGCAATCTAATTGGGTTGTCTTGAGCCTCCACAGGTAAGTCCAATTATACTCACTACTTCCCAACCACTCCCCTTCTCAGTCTGATTCAGACAGTATCTGCAGGACAGACTCAGTTAGCAACCATTGATGTTTCTCTTTGTCAGACCAAAACCCCGTCCCATTGTGCACATCCAACCTTTTGCTCAAGAGCCAAGCTGGGCTCAGAGGGACAGCTAACCATGGCCACCGATCGAATTGTTGAGGTCCTCCACAAATCCAGCAATCTCGAATGAAGAAAGTGTCAGCAACTGTCTGTATCAGGTTCTAGAAGCTATTATCTTATTTTTTTTTTTTTTTTTTAAATTTAGATAGCCTTTTATTTACAGGTTATATGCATGGATAACTTTACAGCGTTAACAATTGCAAACCTCTTGTTCCAATTTTCACCTCTTACCTCCACCCCTCCCCAGATGGCAGGATGACCAGTAGATGTTAAATACATTAAAATATAAATTAGATACACAATAAGTTATACATGACTAAAACGTTATTTTACTGTATAAAAGAATCAGACTCTGAAATATTGATCAATTAGCCTTGAAGGAAATCAAAATGCAGGTGGGCATAAATATAGGATTGAATTCAATGTAATGGTTTTAGTCATCTCCCAAAGTTCTTTCTCTGGGCGTAGTTAGTTCAGTTCATTACTCTCCATTGGAAATGATTTGGTTGATCTCGTTGCTGAGGATGGCCTGGTCCATCAGAACTGGTCATCATATAGTATTTTGTTGAAGTATATAATGATCTCCTGGTCCTCTCATTTCACTCAGCATCAGTTCATGTAAGTCTTTCAGGCCTTTCTGAAATCATCCTGTTGGTCATTTCTTTTTTTTTTTTTTTTTTTAATTTATTAATAGCCTTTTATTTACAGGATATATACATGGTAACTTTACAGCATTAACAATTGCCAAACCTCTTGTTCAATTTTCACCTCTTACCCCCCACCCCTCCCTAAATGGCAGGATGACCAGTAGATTTAAATATATTAAAATATAACTTAGATACACAATAAGTATATATATCTAAAACATTATTTTGCTGTACAAAAGAATCAGACTCTGAATTATTGTACAATTAGCTTGATGAAGGAAATCAAAAATGCATGTGTGCATAAATATAGGGATTAGAATTCAATGTAATGGTTTTAGTCATCTCCCAGAGTTCTTTTTCTGGGTATAGCTAGTTCAGTTCATTACTGCTCCATTAGAAATGATTTGGTTGATCTCGTTGCTGAGGATGGCCTGATCCATCAGAACTGGTCATCATCTAGTATTTTGTTGAAGTATATAATGATCTCCTGGTCCTGCTCATTTCACTCAGCATCAGTTCGTGTAAGTCTCTCAGGCCTTTCTGAAATCATCCTGTTGGTCATTTCTTACAGAACAGTAATATTCCATAATTTCATATACCACAATTTATTCAACCATTCTCCAACTGATGGACATCCATTCAGTTTCAGTTTCTAGTCACTACAAAAGGGCTGCTGTTGGTCATTTCTTACAGAACAGTAATATTCCATAATATTCATATACCACAATTTATTCATTCTCAACTGATGGACATCCATTCAGTTTCAGTTTCTCCCGCTACAAAAGGGCTGCACAAACATTCGTGCACATACAGGTCCCTTTCCCTTCTTTAATATCTCTTTGGGATATAAGCCTAGTAGTAACTCTGCTGGATCAAAGGGTACGCACAGTTTGATAACTTTTTGAGCATAGTTCCAAACTACTCTCCAAAATGGTTGGATTCGTGGAAGCTATTATCTTTCCCTAATAATGGGTTGTGAACCGGGGCTGCAAGGGCAAATGACAACAAGAATAATATGATATACATAATGTCACAGTAGAAGAAAAGATCAGCTTGTCTCAACACGTTTTTGTTTTGAGCTGTAGTCTCAAGTATCCTTTAGGAACTACAATCCATTCCTTAGGAGCCTCTACTGGTCCTTTAATTCGGGTGTGATGACTCCAGCCACGTTCACGGGTCCTCACAGCAGTGTCCGAAGTCAGGAGCGTTTGGAAAGGTCCCTCCCAATTCAGAGTCAACTTGTCTTCCCTCCAAGAGCGGATTAGGACCCAGTCCCCAGGTCTGAATCGGTGAACAGCAAAACCTAGAGGGAGAGTCTGAGCAACGAGACCTTTCAATTGTATATTTCGTAAATGATCTACACGGTTTACAATATAATTTCTCAAAAAGATATCTTTAGTCTCAAAAATTGGGTCTGACTTCTTTGGATTCAGTGACCCCAGGTATGGATGACAGAACAATAATTCATAAGGAGACAACCCAATATCCCTTTGAGGTTTTGTCCTAATCCTAAGCAAAGCTAAGGGAAGACACTTAGTCCAAGGCAACCGGATTTCTAAGGTTAATCTAGTAAGCTGTCTCTTAATCTCCTGATTCATCCTCTCTACCTTCACAGAGTACGGAGGGTACCAGGGAGTATGAAACTCCCAGGTTATCTCCAACGCCTTGACCATGGATTGTAAAGTCTAGCTGTAAAATGTGTACCCTGATCCAAATCAATGCGCTCCACCAATCCGTACCTCGGGATGATCTGCTCTAGGAGCATTTTGGCCACAGCTGATGTAGTAGCGTGGCTTAAAGGGTAGGCCTCCACCCAAGAGGTCAGATGGTCCACTATGACCGGCAAGTATTTGAGACACCCCACAGCAGGTAGTTCGGTATAATCCACTTGTATGCTCTGGAAGGGCCTAATGCCAGGGAGTCTTCCACCTGGTGGAGCTCGTCGGAGAGCTGCCTTATTCGTCCTTTGACAAATGAGACAGCCATCTACCACCTGACGAGCCAAAGTGTATAGTCCAGGTGTCACATACTTAGTGAGCACAGCATCACACAGGTTCTGAACATCCCAATGGCTGCCCTGATGTAAGTGTTGAAGTACATTCTCATACCTGCTTTGGTCAGTGCCTCTCGTCCGTCAGGCAAGAATCAGTATCCCTTAGCGTCCTCCTGGGCTCCAAGGGTCTGGAGCTTTTGCTTCTCACCTAGGGTATAGGATGGTGGAGGCATTTGTGGGGTTAGGGCTGGTATTAACACCATCATGTCCTCAGGACCAGCGGATCCTCCCTCTCCCGCTTGCTTTGCCTCTTCATCTGCCAAACGATTTCCTTTAGCTGTGAAGGAATCTCCAGCCTGGTGCCCCTTAATATAAACAACAGCTATATGCTTAGGCAACATCAAATTAGTCAAAACCTCGGTCACCAAGGCCTCATGTGCCAGTCCCTTACCCTTACTGTTGACTATACCTCGTTCCTCCCAGATTTTCCCCAATACATGTACTACTCCCCAGGCATACTTAGAGTCTGTGTAAATTGTTCCACTCTTTCCACTTAGCTTTCTCAATGCCTGATTAAGGGCATACAGCTCACAAGTTTGGGCTGACCAGCTATCAGGTAGGGATCCTGACTGAACTACTGATAATCCTCCTCCTTCAATGATAGCATACCCATTCTGTCTTTTTCCTTTTACTACTCATGAGGAACCATCTATAAACCAACAAATTTCAGTTGAGAGAGTTTCCTCTTGTAAATCTTCCCTCACTTTAGTCTGTAAATCCACTACATCAATACAATCATGTTCTAATAATGTATGTTCTCCAGGAGAGGCAGACAGAAAACTGGCCGGATTCAAATCTGCATCTTGTGTTAACACTAGATCATCTTTTTCAAGCAGGATGGCCTCATATTTTAGTATTCTAGAATCAGTTAACCACCTCCCAGCCCTTTGATTCAGGATTGACCGGACTTGGTGAGGGGCACACACAATCAAACTTCCCCAATAGTTAATTTTCTACTTTCTTCCACTAGAACAGCTGTTGCTGCCACTGCCTGTATGCATGAAGGCCATCCCCTTGGTACAGGATCTAGAAATTTTGATAAGAAGGCTACTGGGTGCCTCTGACCTCCCCTTATCTGGGCTAACACTCCCAAGGCCACCCCTTGCTCAGTATTAACAAACAGATAGAAAGGTTTCTCCAAGGACAGCAACATTGCTAGGGCTCTCCTCAAATTCTCAAAATCTTCTTGTGTTTCAGGGCTCCATTCTATTTGGTCAGGCTTTTCTTCCAACAAATATATATATAAAGATTTAGTCAACAATGCATATTCATTAATCCAATTTCTGCAATAGCCTACCAGTCCCAAGAATTTCCTGAGTTCTTTTTTTGTCTTAGGCCTGGTCATCTGGAGTATTCCCTCAATTCTAGTTGAATCGAATTTCTTTTGTCCCTCACTTATCAGATGTCCCAAATATTTCACTGTCCTCTCTGCAAACTGTAATTTTTCTTGTGATACTTTTAGTCCCTTTTGACACAGAAAATTAAGTAAATTAATAGTGGTTTGGGCTACACAATCTCTTTTCCTCCCCTTTATAAGCAAGCCATCTACATACTGCAATATTTTAGTCCCCTTATTCGGGTATACACAATTTTCTAATATCCTTTCTAATACTTGCCCAAACAAATTGGGTAACTCAGTATATCCTTGTGGAAGTACATTCCAATGATACTGTTGTTTCCTCCCAGTGTCCGGATCTTCCCATTCAAAAGCAAAAATATTTCTACTCTCTTCTGCCAGGGGACAACTCCAAAATGCATCTTTTAAATCTATCACACTAAACCATGAAGTGTCCTCTGGTATTTTCCCCATTAGGGTATAAGGATCTGGGACTACTGGGTGTGAGGGGAGAACTATCTTATTGATCTCTCTCAAGTCTTGTACCATCCTATAAGTTCCATCTTTTTTTCTTACAGACAGAATAGGAGTATTATATGGTGAAATGCAGGGTTCAATAAAATTTGTATCTAACAACCTCTTTATAACAGGCTGAAGACCCTTTCTTCCTTCTAAAGGGATAGGATATTGCCTCACCTGAACAATAGGTACCCGGTCTCTAATCCTCACTCAGATGGGAGGGATCATAAGACGCCCTGGGTTCTCAGGATCTGCCCACTCCTGAGGATCAATTTGGTTTTTATCTATTTCCCTCATAACATTAGTCCGACAGGTACCAACAATGATTCTTTTTTTTTTAATAGGCTAATTATTTAGGATATTCTGAGGTGACTAATCTTAAGATTGAAACCTCTTCTTAATTACATCTTACTCCATCCTCTATGAGGATGACCTAGATTTAAAGTATATTCAACATATCTAGATACCATCAGTACTCTATGACGACATTATGCTTCAAAGACATCAGGGACTTGAAATTTTTCTCCCTTAACCCTAGACACACCAGGGTTCTAGTTGATAATTTTTTTCCCTGTTGGTATCCTGGGTAACTGAAGTTCTGTCTGCTCCTGAATCTACTAAAAATACTAACTCCTCTTTAGAGGGGCCCACCCATAAATTTTCAAAGGGCTCTGGGTGGGATTTATCAATAGGCCCCTAACCCCTAAATCCTCCAAAATTCCATCAATGAAACCACTTGTTCCTCCTCTTTCCTTTTTGAGCATTCTCTGGAATAATGCCCTTGTTTCCCACATGTCCAGCATTCCACACTCAGGTCTCTTGGCTCACCTCTCCTCTGCTGATTCCCCCTTGGTTTCCAATCTTTCCTGGGTCCCTTATAGCCCTCCCTTAGCAATTGGGTTTCTGAGCTCCCTGGATCTGCTGGATTTATTTTTTCCTCTCTCTCCTCTTTCTCTCTGCTTCTCCCCATTCCCTCCTTTGTCTCTTTTCCTGATCCCGCTCTTGTCCCTCCTTATATAAATTTTGGTGGCTTCCTCCAGGAGGTCCCAAAGGAGATCATCCAGCCCTCAATTTTCTGCAATTTCTTGTTTATATCTGGCCAAGAGTTGGACACAAACTGTATCTTCAGTGTCTGCTCACCCTCAGGATTATCAGGGTCGGTCCCAGAATACTTCCTCATGCCTTCTCTAACCCTTTCTAAGTAATTAGCAGGTGATTCATCTTTTTCCTGAGCAATGTCTAGTGCTTTGTTTATATTTTGTCTCTTCAGAAAAGCATCTCTTATCCCTACCACTATCAGTTTTCTCAAATCCTGCATATTCTGCCTGTGGGCTTGATTATTGCCATCCCAGCCTGGGATATTTCAGTTCTGCCAGGACTGCTCCCTCATTCAGGGGTAGATGTCCCCTATCCCACTCCCACATAGCTTCCGCCCGAATTGAGCATAGCTCTTGGGGAGTAAATAATATGGATAATATATCCATTAACTCTGCCCAAGTATTTAAGCTGGGGCCCAGGAACAGATCCAGCTGCTTTGATGCCCCAACTGAATCCTCCATAATGGAGACTAATTCTTTTTTAAATGTCCTAACTTCAGTACTAGATAAAGGGACATTTACACATCTAAATACCTCCTTGGGCTCCACCCAACGGGACCTCCCTGAGGGGAAACATATTTTCTGTTGGACTCCTAGATTTCTGCTGGAGTGTGCCTGCCTCCTCCCTAAATGGGAGGTTCTGTATGTCTCTCTTCAACTGATATAATTCCTTTGCAATAGCAGCATGTGACCTCTCTTTATCCTCTTCTCTGGGGGTTGTGGGGGCCACAGGAGAGACATCTCCAACTGGGGGCGGGGCTTCTACTGGTTGTACTCCCACTGGGGGTGGGATGTAGGGAAGGGGAAGGGCATCTAAAGGGTCCCAGTTCTGCTTCTCCTCTTTGTTTTTCTCCACCTCTTTGCTTTTTATTTCCTTTGTCTCAGCCCCATTTTCCTTTTCTTCTGTTTCTATTTTCTGAGGCCAACTAAGAAAAATTTTGGCTGGCCCATCAAGCCAGAGATTAGCATAAGAAGACTCCTCTGGACTGAATGGATTTTTACCATTAACAAATAAATTTAACTGCTGACACACCCAATCCTCTGAGGAGCCATACTTGGGCCATATTATTCCTCCCCCTACTTCTTGGTCTCCCCAAACTAAGCAGCAGTATTTAATCAAGTTCTTTTGACTTTTCCCTTTGTACTTTGGGACATTGTCCCAATTATTAAACAGACTCCCAAGGGGACTATCTGTAGGAATTCCCTCCATCTTGTCCTGACATACAACTTTGCACTGTGATCTTCCCATATTCTCAGTACTGGTGTAGGTCACCCTCACAACCAACAGTCACCCGAGAGTGAGTGCTCTCTAAAGCCCTTTCCTTGGGGTCTGAGCAGTCCTCCACTTCTTTTAGAGAACTTGTCTCTCTTGTCTCTTGTCTCTCCCTCGGGCCAAGAGACCTCCAGGTTCCGACTCACGCTTATCTCTCTAGCTACGTGTAGATCTTCTAGACTGTGTCGGCTGTCAGGACTTGTCTATTGTCTTCTTTCTCCTTTTTTTTTTTTTTTTTTTTTTTTTTTTACCAAGTTCCCCTGCTTTGAGTTGTTAAGGCTTCCAGGGAGGAAGCAGTGGTCTGAAACCAATGGCTGTTGGACCAAATTATCCGTGGGTGCGCCTGCCGCTGGCTCAGGACCCTGAAGACGATCCCGGATGAGCCCCCAAGTCTGTGTGGTATGGTTTTATCCAAAATTAAATTCTCAGGCACATCTCAAGGTATAAAACAAAAGATTTATTAGAACCTCATGAGGGCCGGGCAGTCATCCAGACTCCGAGCAAAAGGGATGTGTCCAGAACCAGAGAGCTGCCCACCAGTGCCCCTTTGCCCCCAGAATACCTCCAAAAACCAGACCCCACCCCAGTACCCCTTCCCATTCTGACTGGCTACATAGGTTGTGTTCCCTGATTAGAAATTGGAATGCTGACAGGTTATAAATCTTTCTGTCCTTCTATCCCTCCTCTACCGCATGATTTTCAAGAAACTGAAACTTAGGCCTATAGGTTTGAAGTACTATAGGGTTATGAGAGATCTTCACTTCAGCTACTTGCATTCACCTTGAAGCGTCTACTTACATTGAAAGCAATTTTTTCCAGAAGATCCCAATTGTTTCCAGAAGATGACAGTTGTTTCCAGAAGATCCCAATTTAACTCTGTCCCTGTTTCCAGCTCCTTTTGGTTAGTTCCATGGGCAGCCATCCTGGGAGAGGATAAGCCAGGGCCAGAACCAGGAGAGAAGCCCAAGGCAGATGAAGGTCAAAGGAACCAGGGAAGGCCTGCAGTACATTTACAAAGTCAGGTGAATCCAACCAGCTCAGGAGGAGCTGGCTGAGGGACTGGCATTCTGAAATTCAGGCCCGTTCTCAGTCCCTATGTCCAAGGGCCCCCCATCAGCAATTGGGGCCCAAAAAGGACTAGGCATCGATGGCAACAGAGGTCAAGGCCAGCACACCATGGCCAAGGTCCAGCTGGGCTGGCCGAGGCAGCAGGCAGATACAGGCCTCAGGCTGCAGTTGGCCCAACACAGCCCACCTCATGGTAGGAAAGGGTCCTGCCAGAGGCAGACCATCCTCAAGGGCCACTGCAGCCTCCGGCTCCCGGCATTTCTCTGAGCAGACATAGCCCAAGATGGTCAAAGAGTGGGAACCATCTAGCAGCCTGGTCTTAAGATGCCCCATCTCTGTTGGTGGACCATGGCTAGCCCTATGGGTTCCCCTCCATCCTCTAGCAGCCCCTCTCATCCTGGTGCCGCAGCTGGCATGTCTGCCACACAGAAGCCAGGAATTCCCCTCCAGCAGGGGCTGCTGGATGGCTCCCAAGTCCCCCAACCTCCGGGCCCTCAAGGTTCCAAGCTTCTGTCCTTCAAGTTCCACGGCTACAAGGAAGGCTCCAACAAGCTACACTGGGCCTGGGCAGTAGGTCAGTTTACATTTAGGGCAAATGATTCTAAGGTCTGGCTGTCCAAGAAATGGTCCCAGGTCTCCTCAACCCCCCTTTGCCCCCCCGCCCCACCTGAAAAGAAAGGGGCCTGCAGGGGCTGCTTTGGATCTAACTGAGGGTCTGCCCAATGGCCTCTAAGTCCTTCTTTGTTACCATGGGGCATCAGCTGGGCTTGAAGGGACCCCAAACTCTACAACTCCTGGAAGAGACAAATTCTCCTGGAATCCCGCCCCTGCAAAGCCCCTGCTTGAGGAAAAACAGCTTCCTTCTGGGATGGAGGTGGGGCTGGCTGAGGTGGAGATGACAATCTCCTTACACTGGAGAAACTCCCATTCAACTGAAGATTTTCCTATTCTTTCCAGAAAGCTAATCTCAGTACCCCCAACAGGTCTGGGCTTGGAGCCAAAGGGAACCAAAAAATTGATTTAAACCCTCTCCTTGCCAGAACTAAGATTCAAAATCATCTTCCCTTTTGGCAAACCTCGCTGGGAAATATTCTGCTCCATTTGACCCTCCCTGTATCCTCACCTATCCTCCCCTGAAAAAGTTATGGCTTTCTTGGGATCTCCCCAAAACTTTCATTCAGAACAAAGGCTGACTCCCCAGTCCCTTCTTTTGCCAGTCCAGCTTTTGGGGTTTCCTATTTTTGGGCCCAGAAAGGGGTTTTAACTCCCCTAAAGCCGGTCCCAGGGGTTGCAGGGGCCAGCCCCCTCTCTGGGAACCCCACTAGACCCCATCATTTCCTCCCTGGAAACCCTGGCCTCAACTTTTGGTTCCCTGACCTCCTCAGGGTGACAGGGGCCTGGGGTCCCAGCTCTCCGGGGAGTGGGGCCCTCCAGGCCGGCCCGCTCTCTCCCTCCCAAGGGGCACTCCGGCCCCCTCTGGGCAGGCTCTTCCTAGTCCTCTTTCCCCAGCTCTTGGGGAAGGATGATGGAGATGAACTGACTGCAGGGCGCCTGGGCTCGACCTGCCCCTGCCAGGGGTCACCGTGAGCCCCGGGAGGAAGGGAAACTGGGAAGGGAAGGTGCCCAGGCTCCGACTGGGGTCCCAGACCAGGCCCGGCCCCCCCTCGGACAGGGGCACCCGGGCTGGGAAACTATTCAAAGAAGTAGGGGTGTGGGGGCCTGCCCGGCCTGGCCCTGGCACCACCCTGGGTCCAATCCGTGCTCTTCTGAGGTCCCTTATTCTCCAGGTGTCGTCAAATTCAAGGTCAAAGGGCCAAACAATTTGGCCCAAATAAAGGCGAACAAGGCCAGGGGTTTCTTTGTTGCGAAAGAGGGCTCTTCCCCGTCCCGGACGGGGGTATTTTCCAACTTGCCCCCGTGGCCCCTGGATCCAGGGCCCCCGGGAAGGCGGCGGGGACTCTTGCCCGGGGCGGGTCATGACCGGCGGCCCTAAATTAGGTCCCAGGGAGGGCCGGGACAAGGGGAACAGCCGGCCTCGGGGTGTGGCCCGGGGGCTGCCCGGGTGGGGGGGCCCGGGCGGGACTGGCGGCACCACCGGCTCCCCATCTCTCCTGCCCCTCCCCCCCCCGCCCCCCTTCCTTACCCTGCCCTTCCCTACCCTGCTCAAGGGAATGTAAATGTACCTCAATTAATTAACTATTAATGAAAATATATGATTATAAATTATTATTTTATTGTTTTTATTAAATCTGTTCTATATTATTAATAAATTATAAAATATTAATGATAATATATAATAATTTGCCAAACCGATTCCCTTATTCTAACCTTGGGACTTCCCAGGGTCACTGGGAATCTTTGCACTCCTCCCGGCCCAAACTTCACTTCCCATAAGGGCCTCGGTTCCCGCGGGGCGACGGCATCCCGTGGTTCCCTTCAAAGGCCCCGGAACCAGGTGGGGCTCCTCCCTCCCCCCCCGGTCCCTCGGCCACTTTTGTCTCCGCCTCCCAGCTCAGACCCAGGAGCCGCCGCCTCCGAAGCCCGAGGGCCCCTCTCGGCCCCCTCGGGCCCGTGCCGAAGTCACCGGGATGGAACTCCTTCCTGCCGCTTTGTGGCTCCCGCTCCGGGGGAGGCTCCGAGGGGGAGAAATGGCCGCCGGGCTCCCTCCGCCCGCCGCTGCCTCGGTGAGTGGGGGCCCCTGGGGGCCCAGGCCAGGACCACGGGGACCAGGGACCTGGGGATGTGGCGCCGGCTCCGCCCATCAGCCCCGCGTCCAGGATCCCCTTGTCCCTGCCGGGCCTAGGAGGGAGGCCCCCGGGAGTCAGGGAAAGGGGTCAGGGCGGGATGTCATCAATGGCGGAACCTTCACTTGCCTCCTGGGTCTGTTCCTGCCATTTTCTCCCTTGTCCCTGGTCCCCTCCCCCCACCCGCCCGCCATTTTGCCTCCCTCCGCCGGCCCGTCTCCCTCCGCGGTTCCGTCTCCCTCCGCGGGACTCCTTCTCGGGGACAGCGCCCAGAATCGGCTCCCGTCCCTTTCCCACCCCTTTTCCCACCTTCCCTCTGAATTCCTCCTCCTCCGTCTCCAGCTACGCGGCCTGTGGGTCTGTGTGGGCGCGGGGCTCTCCTTAAACCTTGAGGCTCCGCCCCTTGTTTTGCCCCAGTTTTCGGGTTTTCCCCCTGGGACGGGGGCCCTGGGGGCAGGGATCGTGTTTCCCCCTTTTTCCCGCGATGCCAGGGCAGGCTTAGGACTGGCTTCTCTTTTTAATTGTCAAGGCCGGTAACAGGAAAAGGGGAAACCAAGGCCCTGGCGGCCCCAATGAAAAGGCCGGTTTCCTCCTGGGCTTGCGCGGGTTCCCTGCATTTTGGGGCGGGTCCCAAAGGTCAGTGATTTAGAACATTCATCCAATTTGGGCAATTTTTTCCCTTATAATTTTACCTATTTTTCCTGATGGGTTTAAAACCTTTGGGAGGCGGGGCCCAGGGCCCCAGAGCAAGGAGGGCCCCGGACCCGAGCTTGGCGTTCTCTCACCCTTGGGGGAAGCCCCTGGCCTGTCCTGGTCATGGGAAATTTCCTCGTTCTCGGGGGCGCCAGGAGAAACCCCAATGGGGGGGCTGGGAGGCGGGCTGGTTGGGCCCCCGGGAGGGGTTGGGGTCCCTCAAGGGCAGCTTCCGGGGAGGACTGTTTCTGGGAGAAATTTGGGAAGGTGTGGGTCCCTAGCTGTTAATAGGGATTGACCCCACCCTTTTTCTGCAAGGGCCGGGCGGGAAGTACAGTCTCCATTCTGGCCTTCCTTTGGCTCCCTTTCCCAGGCTCCCTCTGCCTTCAATTGAAGGGTGTGTTCCCTCTTTTCCTCTCTCCCGGGTCCCCCTTCAAGGCTTGGATTTACCTCCTTCCGTGCATGGGCTTGAGCTTTTGGATCCCTCCGGGTTGTTAACCCCAAAATGATTTTCCCCTTTTTTTGGGGCAGTAGTTTTTTGTTTTCTCCCCAGGGAGAGGGGGTCTTGTAGACAACTTTGGGTTCCTCCAGTGCTCACCATGTCCCCCCTCAGGCAGAACCCAGCATTCACAAATCTTTATGGGTGAACAGCGAACAAGGATGCAGGGGCCCATCGTTTAACTTTAAGGGTTGGCAGTAAGTACGGACTGGGTGTTGGGTTTGGGCAGGAGCCCTTCCCAAGGTTCCGGGGCCCCCTGGTTTTTCTGAAGGGGTTCCCCGGGTTCCAAACCCTTCTGAGTTTCGGGAATTGTTTGTTTGGGTCAAACCTCCAAAGGAGCCCGGGTGCCCCCCTCGGCAAGGATTGGGGATGTGCTGCCCCGGACAACCGGAGGGACCACCAGCCTGCCTTTCAGGAAGGGTGCCCTTGTTCCCAATCTGGGGCTTTCCTTTCTTTCTTGGTATGAATTTAGGCTTTCCGGTGTTTCTTTTTCTTGTTTTGGACAGTTAGAATCTTTTGGCCTTCCCAGGGAAAGGCCTTTGTTTTACCTCTAAAGTTTTGGGTTGTACCCTTCTTCCTTTTTTCCAAGGGATAATATTTAATTATTTTTATATTATTAAAGTATGATGTAATAATATAATAATTAATTTAAAATAAATAATCTCCTAATTATAGTTTTCCGAAGACGAAAGGTTTTCTTCCTGTTATCGGGATTGTTCAAATGATTAATTTCTTTCTGACTACAACCCAAGTCTGTGACCCACTTCCCCTGGTTTCAAAGACTGGAAGAGGCATCTTTGGGACTTTCCAATTCATTTTCCCGAGAGAAAAACCTAGTAGTGGTTTTAATAAATGTTCATTTCCTTATTCTGGAATGGTTCCCAGACCACCCCTCTTTTCTATTTCCAAAAACAGGAACTTGTAATTTTCAAACCAATTAGAATACCAATAAGGAACAAGGAATAAAACTTGGGATGAAAGGGAGATGTCTGAAAAAGCACCTGTCCGAAATTAAGTGAAAACCAGATGGGAAAAGGTACAGCATTGGGAACATCTGGGTGGTTTTTAAATAGGAATCACTTATAAAATGTGGATTCAAGGAAACTTCCCTTGTTCCCTTCCCAGGAATGTGGGAAGAGTGGATTTTCTCTGGCAAAGAGGTCTTTCCCATTCATCCTTGTTTATCCTTTAAATATTCGTCATTCATTATTTTATAAACAAAAGTCCTTGTCAAATTTTTCCTTTATTTTTATAAAACCCATGTTTTTATAATAGGTTTTTGGAACCAGCTCAAAAGAAAGGATTATAACTAAATATTTGAATTGGTCAGGAGTATTGGTTTTTACAAACTTTTATTCAGTTTCCTAACATTCTGCCATAAATTAAGGTACCTGTTTCTTACTTCAAACATTGAGTTTTTTGTTTTTGGGATCTCTGCCTGTTTGGGTTGATTCTCAACGTTGTTCCAATTTCCATCCCTGTGTTTTAATTGATTAAAAGGGTTTGAGTGATTTTCAATTGACATTTAAATTTTGTTTCTTTTTCCATTTGGATTTTTTCTCTTTCATTCTTGGCCATTTTGTATTTATAAAATGGGCAGTTTCTCAAAAAATTTTCCTTTAATTTGGTAATACTATAACCTTACCTCTGAGGGTAAGTCACCGGGAGCCTTATCAGTTATTTTTCTCAATTGGTAACTAAAATTCTAAAATTATGATGGTTCCGCCAGTATTTGGGGAGCAAAATAGTTTTCACATTAATAAATCAAAGCCGATATAGTAACTTTTTTTTATCTAAATTCTTCTTCCATGTGGAAAAACCCTTTGGGAGAATATTTGTATGTATGATATGAATCTTTTGTGTCAGGAGGGTTTGGGGCATTAAGGGGACATTTCAGTTCTAAAAAACGTTTTCAGCCTTTTTCTCCCTAATTAAACATTCAGAACTTATTAAAATAATTCAAAATAACAAGTTCTCACCCCAAAATATGTATACATTGTTCCTCACTGGGAATCTTCCACTTGTGCAAATGAAGGGAGGGAAGTACATGTTCTCAACTCTTGGCTGGGACTATCCTTTGTCCTTATAATTACATAGTAGGTTTATTTTATTTTCAATCTTATCTTTTGTTTGCTCTTCTTATTTCCCTTAATGGTTCCACTAACTCTTTCCTTCTTCACCGAATTCTTCATATTTGTCATTTTTAAAGTAAGGTAATTTTTTTAAAATGTATCTTAGACATTCCCCAATAGAACCTATTAATTTTTTTTATCAGAAAAGAGCTAGGATGAATGTTTTGATGAATGCAAGAGTTTCTTTTCTGTTTTAGACTTTCTTGTAGTGTTGGTATAGAAACTTAATATAAAGTGTAAAAGCTCATTATAGTACACTTAATATGTCCTATATTGTTATTTATTATTTGATAATCTTTATTGATTGAGGAGATAGAAGATATGTTTAAGTGTAATTGCAGGAAATGGAATATTTACATTTTTCTCTCTTTCAGGTTGGGACAGTAGGTCTGAAATCAAACAGACAATCCCAAAGCTGGACATTTCTTTGGAGGAATTAAGGCCAGGTCTTATAAGGGATGGTTCTTGGACCCGTGAAGTTGAGTCAAATCTGGAATTAGGCCCAACTAGTGGAAATAATAAATGGAATGTAATGAATGTGGCAAGACTTTCAGCCAGGGAGAATTATCTTACTCAGTACAGGAAAAATCCTTATGGGGAGAAACTTCCAAATGAATTAGACTGTGGGAAGGCCTTCTGCTGGAAGACAGACCTCATTTGATATCAGATGATCCATACTGTGAAATATACTAAGAATGTAATGACTATGGGAAGATTTTCTGCCTGACTACAGCTCTGAATTTACATTGAAGAATTGTTATTGGAGGAAAATCTTATTAGTGTAATAATTTGTAAAGGCCTTTGCCTGGAATCAAAGAACTTACTCAAAAATCAAAAGATTCATACCGGACACAAACCTTCTAAGTGCAGTGAAGGTGTTAGAACTTTCCTTCAAAGGGGCCTCCCTTGATATTAGAATATTCTCCTAGAGATAAACCGGCAAGGTGTTCTGCCATATTACAGTTCTGATCGGGGCATAATCCCGGGAAAGCCTTATGAATGTAAGCAATGGGGAATCTTTTGCTTGGAAAAAAAGTAGGATATAGACAAACCCTAAAGTGCTCCAATCCAAAAGTGTCCTTAAGAACAGAAGAAGCCTAAACACCTTAAATGACTTTCCAGAAATTGATGGAATATCCAATGGATGCGTCCAGTGTTGGGGTTATTTACCTTATCTTACAACCATTATGTGACATTTTAACTGGAAACAGTGCTTTAAACTCACCACGCCAGCTTGCAAAAGAAGCTCAAGAGATTTTTGAGAGAGGTTGAAGTGTGTGGTTGAAAGTCACTGAAATATCCTTAGAAATATCAGTTTTTTACTACACAAGAGGCACCCACAGCATTCCTTCATCAAGCAGACAGTGTGATCGAGTGGGTGAGCCTCCCAACACAACCAGAACAAACTCTTACTTTTGCCAGTGCTTGTGTCTAGAATTTTGTTAAAGGCCATTAAGCGAGCAGTACAAGTATCTGGGATAAGACATGATAAGATATACACCTTTTATACTAATGCACAAATTAATGTCTGCTGTGAAACCATCCCAGAGTGTCAAATGTTATTAGCTACAGCTCCACATTTGACACAGGGGTCTTTATTAAGATAACCAGACTATTACATAATGTACGATGGATTCTAGAAGAAAAGGTTTCTGAAGTTCCTCTTCAAGGGCCAACTCTCTTTACAGATGTATCCAAACATAATATTTGTACTATATATTCTCACGACTTAATTATAAAGAGAGTAGTCAGAACTCCTTTTCAGTCCACTCAGCAGAATGAATGAATTGTATGCAATCATTCTAGCTAGCTCTTACTTATTATCCAGGAGATATACATATATTATCTGATCCCCTATTCGGGGGTGTGGTACAAAAAATTGCCACAGCCCAAAACAATTTTGTACCTTAATATATCAACCTTAAAGGGAACTTCAAAGCAAGTGAGAAAGCATCCAGGTAAATTTTATCTTGCACCATTCTAATTAAATTGGACTTCCAAGGTAAATGTTGGGATCGTAATTCAAAGGCGATTGCCGCCCAAATAAGCCCAATACTCCTTTATTTCAAGCAGCCTGAGAATCTCATTCCAAATATGAGGGTGCTTGAGCTTTACTTACAATTTGGAATAACAAGAGAAACCTAGGAGCATAGTAAAAACCTGTACAGCTTGCCTTCCTTTCTAAGCTCCTACACTGCCTCCAATGAAGAACCCTCGTGGTTTGAGACCCGACGAAATTTGGCAAATGGATGTGACCTATTATAAATCTTTTGGTCGTCTGTCTTTTATCCATGTTGTGGTGAACCTTTTTCAAGGTTCAAATGCAAACCACGGCAAAAAAACAGCCCAAATAGTCACTAATTTCCCTTTACAAACATTTGCAATCCTGGGTTTTAACAACAATGAAAACAGACAATCGACCTGTATGTACTTCTAAACATTTTGTACACTTTTGTGCACAGTATAAGATTTTACAGGCCATTAGCGTATTGTTTAAACCTCAAGTATAGATAGTAGTAGAGAAGAGAAACGGAGAAATAAAGATGCTACTCCAAAAACAAAACTAAGGGTTCAGGCAGCCCAAGAATCTCATTGTAAATATCATCGGCCTGCTTGAGCTTTACGTTTGAGATTTGGAATAACAAGAGAGGAAGGTAGGAGCATAGTAAAAACCTGTACAGCTTGCCTTCCCTAGCTCCTAACTGCCTCCAAGGAAGAACCCTTGTGGTTTTGAGACCCCGGAAATTTCTTAAATGGATGTGACCTATTATAAATTCTTTTTGGTTGCTTCTTTTTATCCATGTTGTGGTAGACACTTTTTCAGGTTCCAAATCAATACCAGCAGCAAAAGGAAACAGCCCCAGTAGTCCACTGGGTTCCTTATACAAGCATTTGCAATCATGGGTTGTGCCACAAGCAATGAAAACAAGACAATCCTATCTATCTTCTAAACATTTTCCTTTTGTGCAAAGTATCCGAATTTTAAGGACTAAGCTATTGTTTAAACCTCAAGTATAGACATTAGTAGAGAGGAAAAGAAGACATTAGATGCTCCTCCAAAAACAAAACAAAGGGTTTAGGCAGCCCAAGGGTTCATTTCTAAATATAAATAATTTGAGGCTTTCCATTTGGATTTGGAATAACAAAGAGGAAGGTAGGGCAAAGTAAAAACCTGTCAGCCCAACCTTCCTTTCTATGCCCTCCCTGCCTCAATAAGAACCCTGTGATTTGAGACCCATGGGGAAATTTGGCAAATGGTGGCCTATTAAATCTCAGGTCGTCTGTCTTTTATCCATTTTGTGGTGAACCTTTTCCAGGAACCAAATGCAATACCAGCAACAAAAAAACCCAGTAGTCACTGAATTCCTTATACAAGCATTAACAATCCTGGGTGTGCCACAAGCAATGAAAACAGACAATAAACCTGTCTATACCTAAACATTTGCCACTTTTGTCACAGTATAAGATTTTACAGGCCACTAGCGTTTTTTAAATCTCAAGTAGAACCAGTAGTAGAAGGAGAAATAGAGACATTAAGTCCTCCTCAAAAACAAAAAAAGGTTTGGCAACCCAAATCTCATTCCTAAATATCAGGCTGCTCGAGGTTTTAATTCGATTTGGAATAACAAAGAGAGGAAGGTAGGAACATAGTAAAAACCTTCAAAGGCTTGCCTTCCTTTCCTAGCTCCTACCTCCTCCAAGGAAGAACCCTTGTGGTTTGAGACCCTGATGAAATTTGGCACATGGATGGCTCATTATAAGTCTCTTGGTCTTTTGTCTTTTATCCATTTTGGGTAGACACTTTTCATGATTCCAAAATGCAATACCAGCAACAAAAGAAACAGCCAATAGTCACTGAATTCCTTATTTAAACATTTGCAATCATGGGTTCCACAAACCAATGAAAACAGACAATCGACCTGTCTATACTTCTAAACATTTGCCACTTTTTGGTAAAGTATCAATTTTACAATTACTAATTTTTAAACCTCAAGTATAGACAGTAGTAGAGAGGAGAAATAGAACAAAGATGCTCCTCCAAAAACAAAACAAAGGGTTTAGGGAGCCCAAGAATCTCATTCTAAATATCATCAGTCTGCTCGGAGCTTCTTTGGAATTTGGAAAACAACAAGAGAGGAAGGTCCAGCATAGTAAAAACCTGTACAACTTGCCTTCCTTTCTAAAAGCTCCTAACACTCCTCCAAGGAAGAACCCTTTGGTTTGAGACCCATGAAATTTTAAAATGGATGGGACCTATTATAAATCTTTTGGTTTGTCTTCTTTTATCCATTTGTTGTGGTAGACACGTTTTCAGGATTTTAAAGCAATACCAGCAACAAAAGAAACAGCCAAGTCACTGAATTCCATACAAACATTCCAATCATGGGTTTCCACAAGCAATGAAAACAGACAATCGACCTGTCTATACTTCTAAACATTTGGCACACTTTTATGCATAGTATAAGATTTTACAGGCCACTAGCATATTGTTTAAACCTCAAGTATAACAGTAGAGAAGGAGGAAACAAGCATTAAGATGCTCCTCCGAAAAAAAGAAAGAAAAGGGTTCAAGGCGGCCCAAGAATCTCATTGGCCTTCACGGGCTGCTCGGCTTTCGTTTGCGATTTGGAATAACAAAAGAGGAAAGGTAGGAAACATAAGTAAAACCTGACAGCTTACCTTCCTTTCTTGCTCCTACACCTTCCAATGAAAAGAACCCCTTGATTTGAGACCCGATGAAATTTGGCAAATGGATGGACCAATTATAAATCTTTTTTCTGTCTTTTATCCATGTTTGGTAACCTTTTCAGGATTGCAAATGCCAATATCCAGCAAAAAAAACAGCCAGTAGTCACTGAATTCCTTATACAAGCATTTGCAATCATGGGTTCCACAACAATAAAAACAGACAATCGACCTGTCTATACTTCTAAACATTTGGCACCTTTTATGCACAATATAAAATTTTACAAACCACTTATTTTTAAACCTCAAAATAGACAGTAGTAGAGGAGGCGGAGACATTAGTGCTCCTCCAAAGAAAAAAAGAAAAATTTCAAACAGCCCAAGAAATCTCATTGTACATATCAGGCTTTCCAAACTTTCGTTTCAATTTGGAATAACAAAAGAGGAAGGTAGGAAGCATAAGAAAAACCTTTAACAACCTTACCTTCCTTTCTATGCTCCCCTACACTCCTCCAATGAAGAAACCCCTGTGATTTGGAGACCCGATGAAATTTGGCAAATGGATTGACCTATTATAAATCTTTTGGTCGTCTGTCTTTTATCCATGTTGTGGTCCGACCTTTTTCAAGGATTCCAAATGAAATACCAGCAACCAAAAAACAGCCCAGTAGTCACTAATTCCTTATAAAAGCTTACAATCCTGGGTGTTAACAAGCAATGAAAACAGACAAATGACCTGTCTATACTTCTAAACATTTTGCACACTTTTTTGCAAAGTATCAGGCCCCCACGGGCTATAGCGTATTGTTTCCTCAAAGTATGAATTGTAAGAGGAGAAATAGGAACATTGGATAATTCAAAACAAAACAAAAGGTTTAAACACCCAAAAATCTCATTCCTAAAATATCATCAGGCTGCTGGAGCTTTTACGTTTGCGATTTGGAATAACAAGAGAGGAAGGTGGAGCATAGTAAAAACCTGTAAAACCCTTCCCTATGCTCCTACAATTTCAATGAAGAACCCCAATTTGAAGACCCGATAAATTTGGCAAATGGTTTTGACCTATTATAAATCTTTTGGTCGTCTTCTTTTATTATGTTTGGTAGACACTTTTTCAGGATTACCAAATTACCAAACCAACAAAAGAAACAGCCGAGTAGTCCACTGATTCCTTATCAAGCATTAGCAATCCTGGGTGTCCCAAGCAATGAAAACAGAAATGAACCTGTCTATACTTCTAAACATTTTTGTCACAATATAAAATTTTACAGGCCACTAGCGTATTTTTTAAATCTCAAGTAGAACAGTAATAGGAAAGGAAGAAATAGAAGACATTAAGATGCTCCTCAAAAACAAAAGAAAGGGTTTAAACGGCCCAAGAATCTCATTTAAATATCAGGCTGCTCGAGTTTTAATTTGGATTTGGAATAACAAAGGGAGGTAAGGACATAAATAAAACCTGGCAACCCTTCCTTTCTAAGCTCTACACCTCCAAGGAAGAACCCTTGTGGTTTGAGACCCGATGAAATTTGGCACATGGATGTGACTCATTATAAGTCTCTTGGTCTTTTGTCTTTTATCCCCATGTTGTAGTAGGCCTTTTTCATGATTGCAAAATGCAATACCAGCAAAAAAGAAACAGCCCTAATCCTTTAATTCCTTATACAAGCATTTGCAATCATGGGTGTCCACAAGCAATGAAAACAGACAATCGACCTGTCTATACTTCTAAACATTTGCCACTTTTTTGTGCAAAGTATAAAATTTTACAGGCCACTAGCGTATTGTTGAAACCTCAAGTATAGACAGTAGTAGAGAAGGGAGAAAATAGAGACATTAAGTCTCCTCCAAAAACAAAACAAAAGGGGTTTAGGCGGCCAAGAATTCATTCTAAATATCATCGGCTGCTTTCAAACTTTCCTTTGGAATTTGGAATAACAAGAGAGGAAAGGTAGGAACTAGTAAAACCTTTAAACTTGCCTTCCTTTCTAACTCCTACACTGCCTCCAAGGAAGAACCCTTTGTGGTTTGAGACCCGATGAAATTTGAAATGGATGGACCTATTTATAAAATCTTTTGGTTGTCTTCCTTTTATATTTGTGGAAAAGACACTTTTCCAAGATTACCAAATCTTCTCAACAACAAAAAGAAACAACCCAGTAGTCACTGAATTCCCTTAACAAACATTTCAATCATGGGTGTGCCACAAGCAATGAAAACAGACAATCACCGCCTATACTTCTAAACATTTGGCCAACTTTTTATCATAGTATAAGATTTTCAGGCCACTAGCATACTGTTTAAACCTCAATTATAGACAGTAGTAGAGAGGAGAAACAGAACTTAAAAGATACTCCTCCGGAAAACAAAAGAAAAGGTTCAAAGGCCCGAATCTCATTGACATATCCTTCGGGCTGCTCAAACTTTACGTTCCGATTTGGAATAACAAGAGGAAGGTAGGAGCAATAAGTAAAACCTTACAACACCTTTTCCTTTCTAACTTCCTACACTGCCTCCAATGAAGAACCCCTGTGATTTGAGACCCGATGAAATTTGGCAAATGGATGTGACCTATTATAAATCTTTTGGTCGTCTGTCTTTTATCCATGTTGTGGTCGACCCACTTTCAGGATTCCAATCCAATCCAGCAACAAAAAAACAAAGCCCAGTAGTCACTGAATTCCCCTTATACAAGCATTTGCAATCATGGGTGTCCACAAACAATGAAAACAGACAATCGACCTGTCTATACTTCTAAATCATTTGGCAACATACAGTATGGATTTTACAGGCCACTAGCATATTTAAACCTCAAGTATAGACAGTAGTAAGAAGGAGAAACAGAGACATTAAGATGCTCCCTCCAAAGAAACAAAAAGAAAGGGTTCCAGGCAGCCCAAAATCTCATTGGCATATCATCGGGCTGCTTTCGGCTTTACCCGTTTACCAATTTGGAATAACAAGAGGAAGGTAAGGACATAGTAAAAACCTGGAGCTTACCTTCCCTTTCTATCTCCTACCTGCCTCAATGAAAACCCTTGATTTGAGACCCGATGAAATTTGGCAAATGGATGGACCTAATTTAAATCTTTTGGTCGTCTGTCTTATCCTATTTGTGGTAAACCTTTTTCCAGGAATTACCAAATGAAACCAAACCGAAACAGCCTGGGTACTAATTCCATACAAAAGCATTAACCTGGGTGTGCCACAAGCAATTAAAACGAACAATCAACCTGTCTATACTTTAAACATTTTGCACACTTTTGTGCAAGTATCGGAAACAGGCTACTAAGCGTATTGTTTAAACCTCAAAATGAAGTTAGTAGAGGGAGAAAAGGGAGACATTAAGATGTCCTCCAAAAAACAAAACAAAGGGTTTAAGGCGGCCCAAAATCTCATTCTAAATATCATCAGGCTGCTCGAGCTTTACGTTTGCGATTTGGAATAACAAGAGAGGAAGGTAGGAGCATAGTAAAACCTGTACAGCTTAACCTTCCTTTCTATGCCCCTACACCCTCCAATGAAGAACCCTGTGATTTGAAACCCGATGAAATTTGGCAAATGGATGTGACCTATTATAAATCTTTTGGTCGTCTGTCTTTTATCCATGTTGTGGTAGACAATTTTTCATGATTGCAAAATACAATACCCAACAAAAGAAACAGCCAAATGTCACCGAATTCCTTATACAAGCATTGGCAATCCTGGGTGTCCCACAAGCAATGAAAACAGACAATCGAAATTCTATACTTTAAACATTTTCACACTTTTGTGCAAAGTATCATATTTTACAGGCCACTAAGCGGTATTGTTTTCTCAAGTATAGACAGTAGTAAAGGAGAAACAGAGACATTAAAGATGCCCTCAAAAACAAAAGGGGTTTAGGCAGCCCAAGGAATTCTAAATTATCAAACTTAAGGTTTTACATTTGCGATTTGGAATAACGGAGGAAGGTAGGAACATAAATAAAAACCTTACCTTGCCTTCCTTTCCTAGCTCCTACACCCCTCCAAGGAAGAACCCCTGTGGTTTGAGACCCATAAAATTTCAAAATGGATGTGACCTTATAAATCTTTTGGTTGTCTGTTCTTTTATCCATGTTTGGTGACCTTTTTCAGGATTCCGTCTCCCAACAACAAAAGAAACAGCCCTAAGTAGTCACTGAATTCCTTTATACAAGCATTTGCAATCATGGGTGTCCACAACAATGAAAACAGACAATCGACCGTCTTACTTTAAACATTTGGCACACTTTTAGCCATGGTATAAGATTTTCAGGCCACTAAATTCTTTAAACCTCAAGTATAGACAGTAGTAAGGAAGGGAAACAGACATTAAGACGCTCCTCCAAAAACAAAAGAAAGGGTTCAGGCAGCCCAAGAATCTCATTCTACATATCCTTCCGGGCTGCTCGGGGCTTTCGTTTCGTTTTGGAATAACAAAAGAGAGGAAGGTAGGGCATAGTAAAAACCTGTACAACCCTTTTCCTTTCTATCCCTAACCTCCAATGAAGAACCCCTTGGTTTGAAGTTGATAAATTTGGCAAATGGATGTGACCTATTATAAATCTTTTGGTTCTGTCTTTTATCCATGTTTTGGTAACCTTTTTCAAGGTTCCAAATCAATACCAGCAACAAAAAAGGCCAGTTTTCCTTAAATTCCTTATCAAGCATTTTGCAATCATGGGTTGCCTAGCAATGAAAATAAAATCGACCTGTATATACCTAAACATTTTACACTTTTGACGTATAAATTTTACAGGCCACTAGCTTGTTAAACCTCAAGTATAGACAATGTGAGAGGAGAAAGAGAGACATTAAGACGCACCTCCAAAAACAAAAGAAAGGGTTTAGGCAGCCCAAGAATCTCATTCTAAATATCAGGCTCTCAGCTTTCATTTCCGATTTGGAATAACAAGAGAGGAAAGGTAAGGACATAGTAAAAACCTGTACAACTTCCTTTCTTATCCTCCCTGCCTCCAAGGAAGAACCCTTGTGGTTTGAGACCCGATGAAATTTGGCATAGGATTGTGACTCATTATAAGTCTTTTTGGTCTTTTTCTTTTTATCCATGTTTTTGAACACTTTTCATGATTGCAAATGCAATACCAGCAACAAAGGAAACAGCCCAAGTAGTCACTGAATTCCCTTATACAAGTATTTTGCAATCATGGGTGTACCCACCAAACAATGAAAACAGACAAATCGGCCTGTATATACTTCTAAACATTTGCACACTTGTGCACGGTTAAATTTTACAGGCCACTAAGCGTTTTTTAAACCTCAAAGTATGAACGGTAGTATGAGGGAGAAACAGAGACATTAAGAATCCTCTAAAAACAAAAAGAAAGGGAGCCACAGGTAACCCTAGAGACCTTAAAATCTAGCTCTTTATACTATTAATTTCCGATTTTCCAAAATGTACTGGCTCCTGGCAGGCCCGGGGTTTTAGAACCCACTGGAAGGGCAGTGTCCAGTGCAAGGGGCTCCACTATCTTTAGATAATCGCCAGGTACTGTGGGGAGTCCCAGAAAGTGGTCAATGGAAAGGACCAGACAGGTAAACTGCTTGGGGGAGAGGGTTTGCTTGTATCTCCACAGATGGAGAAGGATTCAGATGGGTGCCAATGAGCCGTATTCGCTTTGTCCATCAGAGAGAGATGAAAGGAAGGAGAAGACCCAAGAAACATCAGGTGGTTCTGTTGCTGACTGTGCTCACCACTGAATGAGCATGGCAGTTATGGCGTTTGACTCATGGACATCAAAAATTGTAGGACTTCAAAACCCTCAGGAATCATTGGATTCTCTGAGACATAAGACTGTTGCAGGACTTCAAAATCTGCTGGAATCATTGGATTCCCCACCACATCAAAAGACTGTTGCAGGACTTCAAAAACTTGCGGGGATCATTGGATCCCCTGACATGTGATGCAATGGACAATAGATTGGTTTTGGACTATCTCTTGGCTGCTGAAGAAGGCGTATGTGTGACTGTTGTTTACATACCCTCCTTCTAGGACTTCTGGAAATCTTTTACAACACTAACACTATGTTGATTCATATTGTTTATTATATCACTACTTGCATGTACAATTGATGTTTCTTGCACCACATGAGCCTGCACTGGTTGTGGGGGAGTCATCACTAATAGCCTGTGCATTATTGATATGTGCTTGTGTAATACCTCCCATGCTGATGGGTTTGTGCATACCTGTTTCTAATAAAACCCTTCAGCCCAGAAACCTGTTAGCAATCCCCACTTCCCTTTGGTGTTTTTCATCTCCCTTCCTGAGATGTCAGGGAGGGTATGATCATCTCCTTTTTAGTGCTTTCACCTCCCTTCCTGAGAAGTCAGGGGGAGCGTGATCCCCTCGTTTTGGGGTTCTCACCTCCCTGAGAAGTCAGGGATGGCGTGACCACCTGTGTTCTAAAACAAAAGAAAGCAGGAGATGTAGAGGGCTGAAACTCTTGAGTCGATGCACTGAGGTCAGGACAGCTGAGCACTTGAGGCTAACTAACAACTGGATGATACTCTATGGGCATATACTTGGAAAATGATCCTTCCCACTATCCTGTGCTGGCTCAATGATTGGTGTATACAGAGAAATGTAGGAGGGACTGGGGGGTGGAGTAAGATGAGCAAGAGTCACTTTGGCTGTAGAGGAGGAAAAAGGAAGGTTGCAGAGATCCTGCTTCCAACCCCTTCACTTCTACCCCTAAAAACCAAGAATAAAGACTAAGGACTTTTGCTTATCCTGACTGGCTGATTCTAAGGTATCCAGGGTGCTAACGCAGTCATCACAATAAACCTTAACAATGCACAGTGTAGGAAAACCTTTCAGATGAAGGAACTTGTTTGATCCCAGAGAATTTACACCTGAGAGAAAATTTATGCATGCACACAGATTGTGGGAAGGCCTTATTTGAGAAAACAAACAAACAAACAAAAAACTTATGCAACACCAATGGATTCATAGTGGAGAAAAACCTTATATATAGGTAGAATGTAGAACGTCCTTCCTTGTACATCACAGAGTTCATACTGGAGAGAAACCTCACCAGTTTACTGAATGTGGAAAGGCTTTCTGCTTGAAGACAGCTCTTAAGCTGTACATCAAAGAGTTCACAGGAGAGAAAAACGTTATGAATTAATCAGGGAAATCCTTCATTCAGAGGACCCATCTTACTACAGAGAGTTCACAATGGAGAGGAGCTTTATTTATAAATGTGAAAAGTCACTTCACAGGAACACACGTTACCAAACACCAGAAAGTTCACGCAGCAGTTTTACAAATAATGAATAGGGTGGGGAAAGCTTTCCCTTAGGAGTATAGTTTTTATGTTTATACTAAATGTTCATATTGGAGAGAAATCTTTTGAATGTGTAATGAATGTGGGAATTTGACATCTTCTAATACTAATAAAGTCTTCCGAAGATCATGAATTTCAGGAGGGTTTTAAGCATTGCACACACACTTAGCTAAAATTAGTAAAACTCACAGTAAAATGAAAACTCAGAGGCCAATCCCAAATTTTCCATAGTGGTTGCTCCATAGTGCTTTTGTTTACTCAAGTCCTCAAGCACCTCTCTTCCCTACTTTGCATGCTTATTTCAGGTGGCAAGTTATTCTCTTAACAATCTTGACAAATCCCCAAGTGCTTCAAAAATTTTGGTGAATCCTGAAAGTGCTTCCTCAATTTCTCTATAAATTCAGAATCACCATCTGTTCTCTTTCCCCTTTTTATCATATAGGAAAATGTTTTAACACTCAATCAAGGTAGGAAGGGATCTCAGGAGTCACTATCTTTTTAAGGTTGAGGACATAGGCCCTAAAAGCTTATGTCTGATATTTTCAAAGAGAACAAAAAAAATTCATGTCATTATAGGATCATGGTTGAAATTCTTGTGTGTGTTGCAAGGCAATCAGGGTTAAGTGTCTTGCCTATGGTCACACAAATAGGAAGTGTCAAGTGTCTAAAGGTGAATTTGAACTCATGTCCTCCCGACTCTACTCTATCTACTATACCACACAACTGCCCCCATTTTTTTTTAAAGGCAGTATAGGTGTCATTTATTCAAAAGAACATTTTAAAACCAAATATTCCAAAACTTCACCGAGTCTTGGAAGTCATTATCAAAACTTTCTAAAAAGTCTCTCAACAAGTGGTGTCATTGTCCTATGACTGAAAGTATTGAAGTAGCCCTGAGCCAGCATCCCCGTGAGCAGACATGGCTGGCCCTCTTTCCCTCTAGTCAGAAATGAGAGAGTGGAACTTGAGGGGAAAGGAGGCCTGAGAATATTTTGATGAATCTTTGAGGTAGATCGTTTTTTCATCAACTTTTCCAAGGTTACACAAGAAGTGATGAATCAGAGGTCAATCTCAGCTCCTCAAGTTTACTGTGATTACCCTGAGAATAGCAGTTATGTACACTCACTCCAATGTGTGAGTATGAGTGCTCCATGGAAGTGTCCCCAGAAGAAACATGGCTTTGGAAAGTAATGTTTTGTCCCCTTTAAAATAAGAGATGGGGGGCTCACCTGAATGATCCCCAAGGTCACATCCAGCTCTATATTATTTTTAGGATTGCCCCCAATTTCGTGGTATAGAGAATATGAGAAATAAATGTGTCCACATGTCTACTTCAAAAAAGTTGTTTACGAGACAGCTAGTTGGTGCAGTGGATAGAGCTTCAGCCCTGAAGTCAGGAGAACCTGAATTTAGGGTTGCCAATGCCAACTGCTTTTTGCCAGTCCAGCTTTTGGGGTTCCTCATTTACGACGCACCGCCAGAAGGGGGTTCCCCAAAACTCCCTCCCCATGCGCTGAATCCCAGGGGGTGCAGGGGAGCCAGCCCTCTCTCCCCTGAGCCCCGAACCTGCCACTAGACCCCGTCATTTACCTCCCTGACCCCGAACCCTGACCTCAGCATTTGGTTCCCTGACCTCCTCAGGGTGACGCGGGGGCCTGGGTCCCGGCGCTCTCAGGGAGTGGGGGCTGCCTCACACTGACCGGCCCCACTCTCTCCCTCCCAGGAGCATGTCAGCCCCCTCTGGGCAGGACTCTTCCTAGTCCTCTTGTCCCCAGCTCTTGGGGAAGATGCTGATGGAGATGAACTGACTGCAGAGGGCGCCTGGGCTCAGAGCCTGCCCCTGCCAGAGGTCACCGTGAGCCCCGGAGGGGGGAAGGGAAAGCTGGGAGAGGAGGCTGCACGGCGGCTCCGACTGGTCCCAGACCGAGCCCGGCCCCCACCCTCGGGACAACGGGCACCGGAGCTGGGAAACTATTCAGAAGCCAGAGGCGGGGTGTGGGGCCTGCCCGGCCTGGCCTGGCACCGCAGCGCCCCCTGTGGTCAATCCGTGCTCTTCTCCCCGAGTCCCTTATTCTCCCGGTCTCGTCAAAGGTCAGAGACAAGCGTTTGGCTCCAAGCCAAGCAGGCCCCGAACAACAGCCGGGGTTTCTTTGTGCCCGAAACCGAGGCTCTTCCCCTCCCGGACCGAGGCTATTTTCTGACTTGCTCCCCACGTGGCCCCTGGATCCAGAGACCCCGGAGGCAGGCGGGAC